>NC_092337.1:402462500-405097500 GCF_046630445.1 Rutidosis leptorrhynchoides | reverse complement strand
ATAAAGATTCTTCAGAAGGTGTTGGATTCAAAGACCGACGTGTATTCCATGCCTAAAAAATCAAGGTGTATAAGATTTATTGAACATGTACATTCATGAAAAACAATTAAACAACCACTAATAAGAAAAGAAGTTAGATAAGACACTACCATGGTCCACCGTTTGAAGGTGTCGTAAGTACCAAACTGCAAGCCAGCATAAGGAACAATCTCAACTAGTGTAGGCGATAGTCCAGCATACAACCCACGAAAACCACGAGTGTTCACAATGTCTACAAATGCAGACCTCATATTCGGATATATCTACATAGATAAGATACAGTTGAAAGGGACGTATAAATAAGAAATTTATTATATGGTATAAGTTTTGTAACTGCAAAGATTCAACCAGTTTAATGTAATGAAAACATTTAGGCTTTGGCAGCTGGTAATCAAGTAGGTAAGAAAAACACAAAAAGAAAGAGAAGAAACATGAACGAAAAATAAAGCAAATACTACGGCAACTAGATCCAGAGGTAAGTTTGCTTCTGGAAAGATTAGGCCCATCAAACCAATTTAATAAACCCAACATTCTAACAAACCCAACAATAGGTCAGGCCCAAAACTACACTTATAATTCCTATAGACCATTACCTAATAAGCCTAACACAACTAAGCACACAACATACCAACGTTTACCTGCTACTCCTACTACCAAATATCTATCTAAAGCCGATGCCTATCCTGAAGATTTGACTGATGAGGGTGAAATCCACCTAAGTGATCCTCAAGAAGTACATGTTACGTAAGGAGAATGTCAAGTCATGGAATTTTGTGGTAAACCAAACCTGAATACAATTAAATTGTTGAGAGAATTAAATGGTTTACCGACATTGATACTTGTTGATAGTGGTGTATCCCAAGTTCCAATTGTTAGATAATCCCTTGGTGAGGTTCATGGGTTTGCTTTCTTTTCAAATATGGATTAGAAATCGAGGTTTAATCAAATGTCTGTTTGCAAATCCAATGTATAAAAAACAACTTTTTGAATTCATGATGGACATTACAAGTTAATTATCATGCCATTTGTATTGACAATTACCCCAACTACATTTCCAGCTGGTTGTAAACTTCAACTTTCCGATTCAACCAACATTCATTCAATAATTCACGATTTATTCCTCAAACAAGCTGTTAGAACTGGTGCTAATAAAATCAGTCTTCCTCTTAGCATGGAAACTGAGTTTATTGATCCCAACATGGAGAACTATTTAGCAACTTATACAATCCTAAAAGATGGAAAGCAAGTTCGACAATGGCTTATCGCATGGCAATTGGATTCTATGAAACACACCACTTGGGCAAATTCCTCCAATAACAGCGCCAACATTCATATCTCAGGCTTGAGGACAAGCCTCATCTTCATGACGTCGGTATTGATAGAAAATAGCCTAAAGGCCAAGCCTGATAATGATAGATTACAATCCAAGGCCTACCCCAATAGAAAGTCTATATATTAATGCTAGTGAGGTAGGGTTAGACATTCAGAGAATTATGTGTGTGTTTTTGTATCGGCTCATGAGAAAGCTTGGGCAGGAAGTAAGCTTTGAGCTTCTTCTCTGAATTAGGCAGGAAGATTCCATGTAATGTTTCTTCTCTGATTTATCTTTGTTCTTGTGGTTTTTCATCTATTAAAGTATTAATCAATCAAGTATTACAATTCATATCAACATCAGTTATTACTGCAAGATGAATGTAAAAGGAAAAGATTTTCCTTGTTCGGGTTACCGGGGGAGGGAGAGTACTTTAACTCGGATGTATTCAGCCTAACCGGGTTATCCCGTGACCGTTTCCGACCCTTTCTAAGGCCACCCTAAAATACGCTGCTCATGAGGATTGAACCTGAGGCCTCTTGTATATATACTAGATAATGAACACTTGTGTGTTTATGTCTCGCGTGCAGACTCTTAAATTATATCAGCTTGGGATTTGAGCATGTTCATTGAGTCAAAAAGAAATGTAACAACGTATGAAGATTCAAAATCAGCTTTGTAACTGTTTGCAATTCAACAATTTTATGCCCGTACCTTTGGCTCCCCTTGCGAAGCTAAAATGGTTCGTAGTAAATCAAACGGATAGGATCCAACTGTAGCGGCACACCCAGCTACAGCACCACTCAAGAAGGACAGATATGGACTTAAATGAATGTGATCTTCTGCAAGACAAAGGAAAAACCATATTTGAAAGGTGTGAGGAAAAAAAAGTATGTAAAATTTTTAAGAACATATAATATTAACTTTCCAAATTTTATGTCCCATTAGTCAAATGAACTTCTTGACATTTCTTTCACTCTTTCTACAAGCCACTCCATTAATGCAATCAAAATTCGACATATAATCCAAGAGAAAAGGATATTGTATGATCATTTTATAAGAAGTCGTAGCACAAAAATTTCATTGAGTAATAACATTTGAAGTGAACAAAATACACATGTGTGTCGTAATAAGAATATTCAGACAGCCAGTATGTAAAATCCAATTACATCATCAGTATACAATTGTCTACATCTCACCTCCCACATACCCCGCCAATGACCAGATTAGATATTGTTGTTGTAAAAAACCAAAATTTTACATTAGTATTCGAGCATCATTTGAATAAATAGAGACATGTAGTGTTCACTAACATACATGGTGAAATGATTGAGCTAGAATTAATGTTGTGTACAAATCACTGAATATGAACTCCCAAGAATATCCAATATGACTAACAGTTGATAGATCATATTATTGAGTGCCATGACATGTATATCTAATGCTCGGTATATAGCAAACAGAGTCACAGACCTGATTTGGAGGAACCAGAAGCAAAAGTCTTCACTTTGTGCAGTACCATGAACTGTATAGCAGTGTATGGCATGACCATGAGAAGTGCTGGGACATTACCACGCCAAAAGCCCTGCAAAAACATACTGTGTTATAAGCAAGTAAGAAAAAAAATATGGATACAAATGCGGACTCCATTCAGATTAAAGAATATTAAAGTGCATAAGTTGTGGCCTTTGAAAAACAAAATGAAGTCGGGTCAAATAAGGAGCATAAGCTGTGGTCTGCGTTTACACACCAATTGCAGTACACCAAACTTTCTACAAGCAACATAAATTTAAACTATAGATCGTGCAGCCAAGCATGATAAATCTTGGACTGCAACTTGTCTTATCAATTTATCATCGCATGGGGCCCGAAACAAAAATCGGCAATATGCAAAGGCAAACTGATAAATGGAAGGCTTCGTCCTCTTAGTATGCACATAGAGAGTGAATAGTACTTATTCATATTAACTAGAAGTACAAATAACTACAAAACATAAAACAAAAGTATTGAAATCAACTAAAGGAATCTGTAAAACTAGATGTTGACTAGTGTGAAATGTGTGATCGATACAAAAGAATCTGAAAGATGTAAGATATTTGGAGCCTCCTAAAGGTAATACACATTGTTGTAAAAGTCCTTCGACTAGGCCGACCAGTCCCCGACTAGTTGGGTATTTGCAGTAGTCCGACTTCGCCGATTTATTCGGTCAAATTTGTCAAAAGTCCAATTAAGTCGGTAAAGCCAAATTTGACAGTTCAAAGATTTATTCAAAACCTGAGTTCCTTGCAAGAGGTCTCAAGTTCGAATCCCGTCTAGGACGAATATTTTGTGGTGGCCATGGAAGGGTAGGAAACGGCCAGTAAGTGATCCTGTTGGGCTGCGTACATCAGAGCATAGAGTATAGGGTCGGATTACTCGCCCTCCCGGGTAGCCCGAACAAGGAAAAACTTCTACCTTTAAAGTCATATTCATTCAGTCAAAATTGGTCAAAGTAGGTCACATACAGTCAAGGTCAAAGTTGGTCAATATCCGATTAGTACCTGACTAGTCTCGGACTTGGCCGATTAATGCTCACATGGCCCCAGCCGACTAGTCCCTATCGACTTTTACAACCTTGATGATGCAAAGCTCCCCATAAATACACACCTCCATAAATCCAAAACAATAACCCATGAACACAACATAAGATACGAAGACCATATCCCCAATTCCTTCTCATATTCAGTTGGCGGCAGAAAATAGATTCTCAATACACCATACACAACCTCTCTAATCCCTTACCGGTTAGTACAACCAAATAGATTGGATATAAACATGCCCATAGCTAACTAAAAAGCAACCTAATTCACTTAACATCAAAGCCCTAAAAGATTAAATGTAAACAAAAGCATACCGAAAGGCCTTCCTCTCTAAATATATCTTTTGATGCTTGAACCATTCCGGTATATTTTGAGGCACCATACACATTCTTGCTGAGCAACGCAAACGAAGTAGTTGGTTCTAGTTGAACCTATCAATATAACCAACATAAATATAATAAACGTTATTGGTTCAACGTGATAACATAATCAGCCACACCATATTTTTATGCATATAATCAATCATCAAAACTGATACTGCCCACAATTGCTAGTAACAAAACCAGGAATAGTGTGATACAGTCTAAACCCAAAATCTACTACCACAAATAACTTATACAGCTAATTAATATTAAACTTCAAGTTCATATGCAAAGTAATACTTCTACAAGTAGCCAAGAAACAATTAAGCAGAAGATGAAAAAGTTAACCTGAAACCGGATCTTAATAACGTCTAAAGGTGATGTAACAGTGCGCGATATAGCTCCCGAAATCGAACCGGCTGTTGCATCAATGAGCGCCCTTTTAAGCTGCCCTGGCTCTTCCATCTCCCTAAATACTACCACCAACACCACACCTTATGCTAAAAACCTAATAATAACATCACATAAATAAATAATTGTAATAATTATTTAACATAACAATAACAATAACAATAACAATAAGCACAAATTGGCAATATATTCATATTGACATGCTTAACCGATAACATTAGGGCAAACATACAACACACATACACCAATTTATATAAGCAGGAGGTTTATAATGACGCCGATTTAAAGTTAATTTCAGGTATTGATTGAATATAAGTTAAAAAAAGATGGAAGTTCGGAATACCAGGAGATGAAGAGCAAAGGCGCCGCCATTAATGAATGAAGTCGGTCGGAATTTTATATTGCCGCCTACGCCGGTAAAATGCGAAACGGCGGCAATTGGGGTTGACGCTTTTTTTTCTTTTTTCTTTTTATTGTTTTGGGTTTTTTGAGAGAGAAAGGAAAAAGAAGTCCGAATTGGTGGTCTTTGCGTGGTTACCGGAAATCTGTCTCTATAATTTTACGTATTTATATTCGTTTCGAATCACGGTTCGGTTTTAGAAATTCTTTGGGGGCGTTTGGCATTAGGGAATAGGTACACTTAATATTTAGGGGTTGTTAGAAAACATTATATTATATTACGATATATCCACCACTATTTTTGATACATCCACCATCACAGTGCATTGTTTACATGTACTGTACAACTATGTAATGCATATTTTTTGGTGATTCATGCAATGCATATTCCTTTTTCAATTTCGACAAACTTAACTCCCTAACTTTTATTAAAATACAAATCGAACTCCCACTTTATACGTAAATTTTTTTCAAATTTCACAAACTTAACCCATTAACTTTTATTAAAATACAAATCGAACCCCCACTTTACTAACTTTTTTTTTTAAAAATAAAACCCGAACGCTAAAAGAGGCAACTTTCACAAAAGGAACAACCCTTCAATGTTATGTCGAAAAAAATTCTTTTTTACAAAATAGATCAAGACTTTTTTTTAACTCGCATTCAAAACGGAGCTCCCGGCGTGAAGCGAGGGCTCCACAACTAGTTAACCTCTATAACTAAATATTACATTATTATAATTATAGTTGATGTCTATCTTACTATTTTTATTTCTTCTAAAAAAATTATCACCTACAAAAAATAATCACAAAAATCCTTTAAATTTCAATTATTGGATAGATACAAATAATTATAGCAGTTAGTTAATATTTTAAGCAATCTTAAATTAAAAATAATTCATCAACTGAAAGGTAAAATAGACAATCAATTCGTATATCTTAAATCTAAAATGAAAATTAAACCAGACAATTATTGTGGAACGGAGAGTAATTAAATATATTTAGATATTCAAAACATATTTTTTTGACAAAAAAAATAAATATTGAAAAGATTATATTTGACAAAAGTTTAAAAATTATATTATTATTCAGAATATTTGAATTTACTTTGTGTTTAAAATTTAGTTAAGGATTTGAACTAGCTATAAGCAGAAAGTTCGTATGAAGTAATTAATTTTGGTTGAAGATAATCATCAAGACTTTTGACTATTTGTGTATTCTGTTTGAAGTGATTGGAGATTTATTTTTAGATAAGATTGTTGTTGTGTAAAATATATATATATATATATATGGATATAAAAAAAATGAGTATGTTGATAATAACTTCACCAATGTCCTCTAATTAAGAGTTTAGAAGCAGGAGTTGTCGATAAAAATATGTGGCTTGAGATTTTATGACTTCTCATGTATGCATTAGGGCAAACAACAGTGGCGGTGTAACGACCCGAAAATTTCCAACCAAATTTAAATCCTAAACTCTATATGTTTCCGACACGATAAGCAAAAACCTTAATGTTGAGTCTAGAAAGTCTGAAATCTTTATTTGGATGATTAGTTACCCTTTTGACCAAGTCTGACGATTCACGAACAATTAAATTCAAATAGATATATATATATATATATATATATATATATATATATATATATATATATATATATATATATATATATATATATATATATATATAAATATTATAATATAAGTAAGTTATAAATAATATATATATAAGAAATTTATAATATTTCATTCTATACAAATAGTTACTACGTATGTGGTAAAATTATTATGTTATATTATAAAAAAAAATTATTATTATTAAATATTAGCATTATTATTATTGTTTATTCAACTTTGATTTTTGTCATTATCATTAATATTATTAGTATTATTAATAATATTTATTATTATTAGTATTATTTTTATCAATTAAATGATTATTATTTTTATTATTATTATTAGTATCTTTATTAATATTAATAATATTATCAATATTATTATTAATATAATTATTAATTATTAATATTAAATAAATCTAAATAAAAAAAAAATGGATGTCGATATGTATACTGACAAAACATCCGATGGCTAAACTTCTGGCACTGTTTAATGTTTGAAATTTGTGTAACACTGTGTTTGATTTGTTTCTTCTTTTCACTGACACAGAAATAGATATATATTCGTATATAGTATTCTCTATCTCCCTTATATATATTACATAGGAAATGAGAAAACCCACATGTATACTTGATCAACACTTGATCACAAAACAACCACATCCTCATCATCATCTCTTATGTTTCTTAAACCATCGACACCGCCACCTCCACCTCTTCTATCACACCCGTTGGACACCGAAGTCACCAAGAACCCCAACCCACAACCACCATCTAATCACCTCGATCACCACCATGTAAACCATAACCAGGAACCATCACCTTAACCATTATCTTCATCTTTTTCCCTCTCTAAACAACTCTCCTTTTTCTCTTTTATTTCCGAACATGAGCAACACAACAATCATTAACAAACCACTAAAACCGTTACCTTCATAAACCCACTTTGTAATTTCATCCAAGAATCAATAATATAAACCTCATATTCGATCACCATCTTCATTAAGATCTGTATCACCATTCACTAGAAACTTTCGTGACCGGTTGCTGTACCCTCACGATCGAGTTCCATCATCATCATCTTCAAACCATCATTCTTATACTAATAAACGAATCCTCGATAACTACTATTTCCCCGTTTCTGTTTAACCACCACAACCCGTCATAAAAACCGCCACACCCAATTTCCTCTCACTACTACTATTAGTTGTTTCTGTTTACCGTTTCTATAAACCGATGCAACCCATCATTCAATTATATTGGTGACTGTTTGTTTAACCATTCCCACAAACGTAACCTGCTGCAACCCGTGTTCCGTTTTCCTCTTCCTGGTTCTATAAAATAAGGATCCCAATAAGTTATTACAAGTTGCTGTGCCACGTTTGTTTCTGTTTAATCAATTACGGAGGTGATTATTATTATACTAATGTCAATGGAATAATTAAATGATGATGCTTGATGGTATAGTTTCCAACGAACCCCACTAGGCACCTCTTGTGGACATAATTCAAAATGCAAAGTTGGATCCAATGATGCTATAAAAAAAAATACGATGGGGTCGGCTAGGGGGATATTTCCTCTTGGATTCTATTTTCTTCCCGTACATAAACTTTCCTATATTTTGGTGTTGGGTCAAAGCTTCTAGTTAGGCCGATGCTTTCCTTTTGGACCGAGACCCATCGCAATCCTTGTTTCAATTAAGACTATGATGATGATGATAAAACTATAAAGCATACGATGATGATGTGTTGATGTTAATAAACAATGATGATAATGAAAAATATGATGATCGTGATTAGGATTACGATATGATATGATGATTTTGAAGTGTATAATAATAATACGTTACATAATATTGATGATGACAGTAAACGACGAGTAATATATTTATGGACCGTAATAATGATCAGAAAAACTAAATTGGACGAGTGGTATGGGTGTTTGTTATATGAATGTGAGGTCGCGGGTTTGAGTCTTGACAAGAGCAATTTTATTTTTGGAGCTTACTCTTAAGGTAGTAATTTATAACAATTATTATTATTTTCGTTATTAGTATTAGAAAAAAAAAATATATTATTATTATTATTATTATTATTATTGAAATGATTTTTATATAGAAACATTATTAGTTTTAATATTATTATTATTAATTTACAATAATATTAAAAACTATCATTATTATTATCATTACTATTTTAATTATCATTATTATTTTAATTATCATTTTAATTATTATTATTATAACAAATAAACATTAAACTTATATTGCACATATCAACACTATTTTTTTTATAAATTTTATAAATAACAAATTATTGATAAATTACTAAGATTCATATTAAGATATTTACTTATATAAATAATAATCAAATTAAATACATATAACATATAAACTAAGATATGATATATATAAATCTGTTCGATTACAAATATATGTTTTAATACATATATGAATGTTATAGGTTCGTGAATCGAAGGCCAACCTTATAAGTTACCAATGGTGTTATATGTATTTTTACTACAAAATACATTAGGTGAGTATATAGTCCCTTTTAAACTCTAAATATTTTTGGGCTGAGAATACATGCGCTATTTTTATAAATGATTTATGTTATGGACACAAGTGACTAAAATTACGTTCTACATGGGTTTGAATCAAAAATCCCCTAGCTTGGTAACTTTAACTATTGGTTTATGAACTGGTAGGCGCGAATCCTAAAGATAGATCTATCGGGTTTTACACCCCCACCCAGATGTTGTTCTAGTCACTACTAAACTAGAAGAACGGGTGTTTAGTACTTCGAGGTTAACGGAACGCACTTGATTCGGTGCACATATTATTATAACTCAGGGGTACACACTCTTGTTAAGGCTAGTTACCGGGTGCCCACTGCTTGGAATGCTTTTCATACACTTGCGAGTGTATTATGTTTATAAACTTTAAATCTTGTGGTCCATAGTTATAACGCTGCTAGCATCAAACCTATATATCTCACCAACTTTATGTTGACTTTTTAAAGCATGTTATTCTCAGGTACGAATTAAGTCTTCCGCTGTGCATTTGCTCACTTTAAAGACATTACTTGGAGTCGATCACCGCAATGGAACCAAATGTCGATGACTTCGTCCAGGGGGATAAGGACGGGTCGCTACAGATGGTATCAGAGCGGTGGTCTTAGCGAACCAGGCATTGCATTAGTGTGTCTGACTAGTAGTTGTTAGGATACATTAGTGAGTCTGGACTTTGACCGTGTCTGCATGACAAAAAGTTTTGCTAATCATTCCTAGTCGGAAACTATCTGCTTATCATCTTTAGGAATTGTCTGCTTAAGTCTAGACACGTCTTATTGCATTTACTGCATTGATAGTGTATAGACAAATTCATATCCTAGCGTATCTATTACGGTAAACTTTGCCTAATATTTTCCGTAAATTTCTCCGTGATTTAAGGAATCCTGGTACTATATATATTTATGCATATTATGCATTGAGTATACCATCCAACTCTCATTGCTCTCACTAAGCTTTTCATACCAAAAATCTTTCTGTGATCGCGTACGATGGCCTCCACGAATCGACAAAGTTCCTCTGACTCCGAAGATAGTGTGACGGGAGCGCATCAACCGATCAACTACCGAGATTTCTTTAGAAAGTGGGGATGGGTTCGCGAAATACTTACTCTATGGAGAAATGAAGAAGGTACTCCATATCATGAGCCGAATCTACCGCCTAATGTCGGAGTACTCGACCCGCTCACCGGCGAACCTGTTCGCAATACTGTTTATACCCTCGTTGCAAGAATTTTTTGTCTTGAGGCTACCATTAACGGAACTAGAGAAGATATCCAACCTCCATCTCACACTAATAGCCGGCCAGGGTTAGTAGAAGAAGTCAACGAACTTCGCGCTCGAGTAGTAGTTTTGGAGAATATGGTGCAAAACTTAACAGCTCCAGCAACATCATTGGCACCAACATCAACACCAGTACCACCAACAACCCAAGTTTCAACATCACCTGCCTCAACATCTCATTTTGTACCTCGAGCCTAATCATCGTTGTACGTATCCGTTCATTCCAGAATAACCATTTCTATTCAAATTTCATATTTGGATTTTTACCTATCAGAATCCAACAAGTGGCATAACGAAGAAAACATTGGACAAAAATAAAAAGTATTAGAAACAAACGAATTAATTAAATGAAATTGTGATAGGATTTCACGCTAACTGTTCCGGCTAACTGTTCCCAGCTAACTGATTAACATTTACATTATCGCAATTTACATTCTCGCACTTTACATTCTCACAATTTTATTTATCGTTATTTAATTTCTGTTATTTATTTTACGCACTTTATTTATCGTCATTCTGTTATTTACGCATTTTAAATAACGGGACACGTATACAAGGTTTCGACCTATCATATCGACCCATCTATATATATATTTCGGAACAACCGCAGACACTCTATATGTGAAGGTGGGAGTTGGCTATACAGGGTTGGAGTTGATTCCAATATATATATATGGTTTGAGTTGTGATTGACACTGAGACCGGTACACGGGTCACGATACGTATTAATTAATTCAAATGGTATATATTTAATTTATATATGAATTTATTGGACCATTGGATAATCGGACTGTTGGACTGCTAACTTTGGACAATTAAAATGAATTAAAATGTTGATTATAACATATGAAACTAAACAATTCTTCAAGTTTGCCACTTGATTTTATCTCAAACCTCATTCGTATCTTGACGGTTACAATTCGCATTCAAATCTTTTCATGATTCTTGAAAACACTTCGATCGAGAAGTTGAACCAGCCGCATCTCGTCTACGGAAGAAAGATTTATGCATACATTATGCACCTGAAAAACTTTCGAAACCAAAATTTTAGTTAAAACGTATCCGCGTCGAATTCCTTATCATTTATTAGTAAAAACAACCTCACAATTCTTTTTCAAGAAGCTAATTTTGTCACAGCTCCACTTCGACTTCGCAGTGAGACTACTCCTATTATAAACTCGATATTTATACCTTGTCCTTTCGCTGTCATTACCAAAGAGCCTTTTATATATCACAATATCATCAGCAGATGTACCAGCAACTTGTTATTTCTTTGGCGAAATTCACAATCAGTATTTTGAAGATCTCGTAGAAATTCTCCCAGTTATACCAAAAACGTCTATCCCTAAGAGATACATATTTTGAACGTGAAGTTTCCGAAAAAACACCCTGGACTATGAAGTAGTTCTTGAAATGCTGATGAAGCAGCAAAAACTGTAAACGACTTTAACGGTCAAAAGTTTGATGATAAAGTACAGTGTATTGGTAAAGCTCCGAAAAAGAAGGTTGAGGACTGGAAAAAGGTTTGAGCAAAGTATGAAGGAGGCTGTGAACAAACCGTGAAAACAGAACCTGTCTTCAAAGGATCCAAATAATCCAGTGCCTGCTGAAACCGTTAGTAAGAACTCTACTCCTTATTCTAAACTTTTCAAGACGATATTCTTCATCATCATCTTATCTTAGATATTATAAGATATCTTCATACCTTTCGTTATACATATTCTCCATATTTCTGGAGATATTCTCACAACTATTCCTATCTGCGATCATTCAACTCTTCATAACATCTGCGTTACAATATAAAAGAAACTGTGTTAGTTTCTAAATTCCGAAACCTCAAAGTTTAAAATATGAATGTTTGGAAGTAGTGTTGGGAACTGATGCATGAATTAGTATAATATAATGAAATTTGATCAACTTCATTATATTACATTAAGTTATGTTGAGTTCCTAAGGAAGCATGATGATTCACAGTACAGTCATCATGTGCCATGTTACACGGCTCTTACATTCTATCCAATTACGAAACAGGAACATATCATAGTTCTATCTGCCTGGACATTCTGGTAATTTGACAAATTAAAATCGTGCCATTACCATTTCTTTCTAAAAGCATTAGCTATGTTCATTCCAAATTTCATAACTATTAATTCCGGACCCTTGCTCGCTTGACTCAAGGACGGGAAGAAGAAACGAAGGGAGTAGTTTTATAGTGAAATATCCGACAAAGAAATCGAAACAGATTACCGCATTAAATCAAAGGAGATCCTGCTTTCTAAATCACCGAAGAACCAAATCTTATTACGTAAGATTTTCTTTAATTCCATAAATTTCGGAAATCAATTCTAATCACGTCATTGGTTAAAACAATTTCATATTTACTCATTTCACTCTTTTGTGATAGCTTTACTCGTGCGCTTATCATGACTTAATCGTTTTATCTAATATCTCTCGATAATAATAAAACTTCATTATCACCTCATAATCGTCATGAAAACATTCCTACTGTTATTATGACAACCTCTACCAAATTTCGGGGACGAAATTTCTTTAACGGGTGGGTACTGTAAAGACCCGGAAATTTCCAACCAAATTTAAATCCTAAACTCTATATGTTTCCGACACGATAAGCAAAAACCTTAATGTTGAGTCTAGAAAGTCTGAAATCTTTATTTGGATGATTAGTTACCCTTTTGACCAAGTCTGACGATTCACGAACAATTAAATTCAAATAGATATATATATATATATATATATATATATATATATATATATATATATATATATATATATATATATATATATATATATATATATATATATATATATATATATATATATAAATATTATAATATAAGTAAGTTATAAATAATATATATATAAGAAATTTATAATATTTCATTCTATACAAATAGTTACTACGTATGTGGTAAAATTATTATGTTATATTATAAAAAAAATTATTATTATTAAATATTAGCATTATTATTATTGTTTATT
This sequence comes from Rutidosis leptorrhynchoides, assembly GCF_046630445.1. NCBI lineage: Eukaryota > Viridiplantae > Streptophyta > Magnoliopsida > Asterales > Asteraceae > Rutidosis > Rutidosis leptorrhynchoides. The sequence goes on along the minus strand of NC_092337.1, from coordinate 405,083,934 downwards.
CAACTTTGATTTTTGTCATTATCATTAATATTATTAGTATTATTAATAATATTTATTATTATTAGTATTATTTTTATCAATTAAATGATTATTATTTTTATTATTATTATTAGTATCTTTATTAATATTAATAATATTATCAATATTATTATTAATATAATTATTAATTATTAATATTAAATAAATCTAAAAAAAAAAAAATGGATGTCGATATGTATACTGACAAAACATCCGATGGCTAAACTTCTGGCACTGTTTAATGTTTGAAATTTGTGTAACACTGTGTTTGATTTGTTTCTTCTTTTCACTGACACAGAAATAGATATATATTCGTATATAGTATTCTCTATCTCCCTTATATATATTACATAGGAAATGAGAAAACCCACATGTATACTTGATCAACACTTGATCACAAAACAACCACATCCTCATCATCATCTCTTATGTTTCTTAAACCATCGACACCGCCACCTCCACCTCTTCTATCACACCCGTTGGACACCGAAGTCACCAAGAACCCCAACCCACAACCACCATCTAATCACCTCGATCACCACCATGTAAACCATAACCAGGAACCATCACCTTAACCATTATCTTCATCTTTTTCCCTCTCTAAACAACTCTCCTTTTTCTCTTTTATTTCCGAACATGAGCAACACAACAATCATTAACAAACCACTAAAACCGTTACCTTCATAAACCCACTTTGTAATTTCATCCAAGAATCAATAATATAAACCTCATATTCGATCACCATCTTCATTAAGATCTGTATCACCATTCACTAGAAACTTTCGTGACCGGTTGCTGTACCCTCACGATCGAGTTCCATCATCATCATCTTCAAACCATCATTCTTATACTAATAAACGAATCCTCGATAACTACTATTTCCCCGTTTCTGTTTAACCACCACAACCCGTCATAAAAACCGCCACACCCAATTTCCTCTCACTACTACTATTAGTTGTTTCTGTTTACCGTTTCTATAAACCGATGCAATCCATCATTCAATTATATTGGTGACTGTTTGTTTAACCATTCCCACAAACGTAACCTGCTGCAACCCGTGTTCCATTTTCCTCTTCCTGGTTCTATAAAATAAGGATCCCAATAAGTTATTACAAGTTGCTGTGCCACGTTTGTTTCTGTTTAATCAATTACGGAGGTGATTATTATTATACTAATGTCAATGGAATAATTAAATGATGATGCTTGATGGTATAGTTTCCAACGAACCCCACTAGGCACCTCTTGTGGACATAATTCAAAATGCAAAGTTGGATCCAATGATGCTATAAAAAAAAATACGATGGGGTCGGCTAGGGGGATATTTCCTCTTGGATTCTATTTTCTTCCCGTACATAAACTTTCCTATATTTTGGTGTTGGGTTAAAGCTTCTAGTTGGGCCGATGCTTTCCTTTTGGACCGAGACCCATCGCAATCCTTGTTTCAATTAAGACTATGATGATGATGATAAAACTATAAAGCATACGATGATGATGTGTTGATGTTAATAAACAATGATGATAATGAAAAATATGATGATCGTGATTAGGATTACGATATGATATGATGATTTTGAAGTGTATAATAATAATACGTTACATAATATTGATGATGACAGTAAACGACGAGTAATATATTTATGGACCGTAATAATGATCAGAAAAACTAAATTGGACGAGTGGTATGGGTGTTTGTTATATGAATGTGAGGTCGCGGGTTTGAGTCTTGACAAGAGCAATTTTATTTTTGGAGCTTACTCTTAAGGTAGTAATTTATAACAATTATTATTATTTTCGTTATTAGTATTAGGAAAAAAAAAATATATTATTATTATTATTATTATTATTGAAATGATTTTTATATAGAAACATTATTAGTTTTAATATTATTATTATTAATTTACAATAATATTAAAAACTATCATTATTATTATCATTACTATTTTAATTATCATTATTATTTTAATTATCATTTTAATTATTATTATTATAACAAATAAACATTAAACTTATATTGCACATATCAACACTATTTTTTTTATAAATTTTATAAATAACAAATTATTGATAAATTACTAAGATTCATATTAAGATATTTACTTATATAAATAATAATCAAATTAAATACATATAACATATAAACTAAGATATGATATATATAAATCTGTTCGATTACAAATATATGTTTTAATACATATATGAATGTTATAGGTTCGTGAATCGAAGGCCAACCTTATAAGTTACCAATGGTGTTATATGTATTTTTACTACAAAATACATTAGGTGAGTATATAGTCCCTTTTAAACTCTAAATATTTTTGGGCTGAGAATACATGCGCTATTTTTATAAATGATTTACGTTATGGACACAAGTGACTAAAATTACGTTCTACATGGGTTTGAATCAAAAATCCCCTAGCTTGGTAACTTTAACTATTGGTTTATGAACTGGTAGGCGCGAATCCTAAAGATAGATCTATCGGGTTTTACACCCCCACCCAGATGTTGTTCTAGTCACTAATAAACTAGAAGAACGGGTGTTTAGTACTTCGAGGTTAACGGAACGCACTTGATTCGGTGCACATATTATTATAACTCAGGGGTACACACTCTTGTTAAGGCTAGTTACCGGGTGCCCACTGCTTGGAATGCTTTTCATACACTTGCGAGTGTATTATGTTTATAAACTTTAAATCTTGTGGTCCATAGTTATAACGCTGCTAGCATCAAACCTATATATCTCACCAACTTTATGTTGACTTTTTAAAGCATGTTATTCTCAAGTACGAATTAAGTCTTCCGCTGTGCATTTGCTCACTTTAAAGACATTACTTGGAGTCGATCACCGCAATGGAACCAAATGTCGATGACTTCGTCCAGGGGGATAAGGACGGGTCGCTACAGGCGGAGCCACCTTATAAACTATAGTGGCACGTGCCACCAGTCACCGGTCGGATGCGTTGTCTAACGAGTGTTCCCGTGAGTTAAAATGAGGTTAAAACCGTGTGCCTTCTAACTAGTGCACCCAGTGATGGCGCTGACACTAGGCAGTGTGAGTGATGACATGGTGCACCAAAATACGAGAAGCATCAGATTAGGGGAGCTTTATATGTTTTATGTATTTTTATCATAAGATGTTGGAGAAATAGAATAAAAAAAAACTGATCAAAAATAGCGGATGGACTTGAATTCATGAGTAGGTGAAAGTCTGAGAGAGATGACTAATATGTCATATCAGCCCCTTGACTAAGTATTAAGTTTACAAACTAGCCCTCAACTTGTTTACATTTTTCAAAATCTTCCGTATATAACTTTAAATATTGACCTTTGACACTTCAAGATTAAACATACTATATAAACAATCTTAAAAATTAGAGTTTCTAAAAACTCCTGAATTATGATGTATTGAGTAACTTGTATCTATAAATATATATATATATATATATATATATATATATATATATGATAGATTAATACAAGTTTTTTATGATGCAATTAATAATCGTTATTTGATTTTAGGGTTAAAGCCAAAAATAGGCTACAAACTTGCACAAATGTACCGATGTCGCCACAAACCCATTTTCGTCCTACTGTCGCCCACATTTTTTATAAGTTAGTAATTATATTGTATCTCGAAGGTATATTTTCGTCGTTTGTGACTTTAACTTCTTCTTTTAATGACCAGCGGTGTAATGAAATTATATACACGTTTACTTTGTGCACCCAGTAACTTGGAACTCTGGCTTCGCCACTGGCAAACAATATACACAAGAAGAGACAAAAAATGAGGATGTTGATAATAACTTCACCTACTTAATTGATAACATCCTTTTCAATGCTACCACATAAAATGGAGAATGTATATTCAATATAAATAAGATTTTTGCAAAACTATCTTTAAGAATTATAGTTAACGAGTTTAAATAGTTATTCTACAATTAAATAATTGTCACTATAAAATTACTAATTAATCGATCTTCTTTCATGATAATTGTAGGCATAGGCTTCGAGTGATTATTCATCTAAGCTATAGCAAGTTCATAAAAAGTATTTTAGGTTTAAATGCAATAGTTGTGAACTTTTTATCCATAATAATCAAATGGGCATCAGTCACAGGATGAAAAAAGATTCAAGTGTTAAGGTTTTTCCAACTCGGTTGGTTATTACAAAAAGAGAAAGGGAAAATATATGCAAATTGTGTTTGGAAAAAAGTTCAAAATCACAAACATTACTACACTTGATAATGTTAGAAAAGTATGGCATCCATTGCAAATATGGAAGACAATCTCTTATGGATGTCTACATAAGAATTAGGTGTATTATGTGACGGACAACTTGTATATCATATGGTCAAAATCAATGGCGGAATCAGGATTTTTTTCACTGGGCGTGAATTTTTTTTTTAAAACCGTAAAAAAAATTTGGACAAGATATGGAAGTTTTGGGATAAAAAATAGAGGTTTTTAGGCAAAATTTGAAGGTTTGTGAGCAAAATTTGAAGGTTTTGAGACAAAATTTTGTAGATTTTTTAGCAAAATGTAAAGGTTTTGATGGGAAAAAAAATCACCCGGGGTAAAGTCGAAAAATTCAAAAAAATTCTACTAAAATTTCAAAATCGACTAGGGGCGGGGCGCCCCCCCTTGTCCCCACTTAAGATCGCTCCTGGTCAAAACTGGTATGATCTCGTTCACTTGATTCAAATGTATGCCGTTAATTTCGTATGGCAAAAGAGAAATGGAAGGATTTTCAAGAAGAAAATGCGGACATGTGATCAGCTTGTTGAGGTTATTTTTTCTTCGATTCGGTTAAAGTTGATATCTATACGATGGAAGGATACCGATGAGGTGCAGGTGTTGAAATCCATTTGGCACTTTAATTGATATGTTTTGTTAAGTTTTTGGTCTTTTTTTTCTTCGAAAAGCAAGTGAATTATATTAGGAACGAAGAGCCCAATTGTAACATCCCGCGTTTTTCCGTTAAATTTAATTTTAACACCGTCTTTTTTTTTTTAAAACATAATCTTTCGTATTTAAATTAATAGTTTCCGTGAGTAACGTTCATTATATTCCCGCTATTTAATTTTGACATCACCCGTTTACTCGAGCGTTTTAAAAATATTCGATCGGTTAAATCCCGCACCCGCTTTGAAACTCGAGGGACCGGAGTTGCCAAATGGGCAAACTAGTTGACTAGGTCAACTAGTCAACCCATTTTTCCACCATTCATTCATTCCATCATCTCCCTCATCTCTTTTCTCTCCATCTCAAGAACACACACATAAACCCATTCCATTCATTCATCATCTAAATTCAATCTTGGAAGCTCACAACAAATCCGACTACATATTCTTGATCCTCTCATCATCCTCTACGATTTGATACTAACTTCATTGATTTTGGGTAACATTTCTAAAACTCTAGATTTCTCTAAATTCGTGTTTTTGACTTGAAATGGTGTTAGTTAGTGTCTATGGCTCGTGTATAACATGAATATATGTTTTGTTTGCTCGATTCGTTGTTTTGAGTAACTAGTTTGAACATTTGAAATGGGTGTGCTAAATCTTTGATTTTGGATGAGTTAATGTTGTTAAATTGTTAAAGTTCATGTTTTAATTGTGTTACTAGTATCACTAGCTTCGTTTTGATGCGTAGGTTGATTAAGGAAACTTCAAAAACATGAATATTGATTTTTGCGAATTTTGGTTAGGGTTTGATAGACTTAAAACGAGCTTTTGATGTTTCGAATGCCATGAAATGTTATTAGTAAGTGTTTAGTTGTAATGTATGCTTCATTACCTTCAAAACGGCATATCGTATGTGTAAATTGGATTCCCGAATCATAAAATACGTTTTACGAACTTGAAACTTTGAAAATAAACCTTTCTTGATAAATTGACGAGTTTTCGGTTATTGTAAATGATGTTTTTGATTAATGATATGTGGTTAGTTGTATTCCTCGTCAAAATACCTTTTCGACGATATAAGATACATGTTTTGGTTGTTTGCGGATCATAAATGGTGAATGTTTGATGTTTGGTTCGTGCATACTTTGAAAAACTGACCAGAAATCTCTGCCCAGATGGTGGCGCGGCGCGCCCCATCCCCGCGCGGCGCGCGGATTGGCCTGGCCAGATTCTGCTTTGTTTGGCGCATTTCACGCGAAATGTTTGACTAGCTATCGACCTCCGATTCACATGAAACTTGTTTTAATATACTTGTATATGAATAACTAGCATAGAAAAATAGTTCGGGACCCGACCCGAACGCGTTGACTTTTTCGTTGACTTTGACCAAGTTTGACTTTTAGTCAAACTTAACCAAACTTTTATACAATCATTCTAACATGCTTTTATACTTGTTTCTTGTATGAAACTTGACAACGTGATTCACATGCTATACTTAATCGAGTCGTAACGAGCCATAGGACTAATTGAACACATTTCACCCGACTTTGTGTCGTAACCGGTTAATTGATATAACTTACTTGTTTAGGTCAAGGCTAAGCAACTTTCATGCACACGTTTACTTGTTGAAGTACCTTTATACTCGTGCACTCGAGGTGAGATCATAGTCCCACCTTTTCAACAACTTTTTATACTTTTAAATTGTGGGCTGAGAAACATATACTTTGTTACATTTTGTACTACTTACTTTTATACTTTGAACACAAGTACAAGGAAAACAAACATTCCACAGCGAGTTAGAACAAAAATCCTCAATTCGATTATCATTAGTTACACTTGCAGGGTGTAAGCGAGAACTTATATTGTGTGGCCATACGGGTTTGACAAACCCTCATTACGGACGGTTCGCTACCGTCTACGGATGAAATATATTTTCGAGAAACAGTGTATGTTCTAACACTATTGTGATGGGGTTCTATGGAAGGAAACGTTAAGTCTTGATAATTGGGTGCTCGCGAACAATACTTTTGGAATGCAAACGATTATGATAATCAACGTTATGGGAATACTAAATCTTGTGGTTCAAAAACAACGTTTATTACAAACACCTATGATTTCACCAACGTTTTTCGTTGACAGTTTTCTATATGTTTCTCAGGTTCATACTTGGCTATTTGATACATGCTTCCGCGTACACTCATACTTGCTTGGGGTCAAGCATACATGCATACACTCTGATTATTTGCTTGGAGTCAAGATACACACATACATACGCTAGTGATAGCACTTTTGGATTCAAACTTTTGTTTACATACTTACGCTATTTATAGCAACTGTGTTTTTAAACTAATTATGTCGCAAGTTATTTCATTTATACTTTATGACTTTTGTAAACTTAGACTTGTTGTCGAACGGTTTTGTAAACTAAACTTGCAAGTCTTGTACCTTTCAAATGAATGCGACATAATTTTGGTCAAACGAGTCTCATATAGGGACTACGACCACGCAACGGGACCTAAGTTAACGGCGCCGTCAATAACGGTTTTGGTCGGGTCCTTACACCAATTAGGGGGGCTTAAACCCTTTACAACGACTCGATAAAATTATAACATGAACACGAAAGAATATGTCTAAGAAACAAGAAGACGTCTAAAAAAGAAAACTATAAGTTGAGGAGTGAGCAACTACTTTAATTCATCTGTTAGACAAGACTCGACCATGGATCCGAGATCCAACCTAGCCAATCTATCTTCCGATTTCTAATCCGACTCGAAATCCACTCAAAAGATTTAAGTTGTATTTCCATCAAGCTCGTAGGTCCATTCCAACTTGAGTTACAGAACACCTTTTGATTGTGATTCTTCCATAACAAGTAAGCACATATCCACTCGATAGCTTGCCAAATACTCGACCATAAGTGGTTTAAGGGACGATTACAAATACCGCGAAGAGCTTCATTTGTACTTAGGTTTGTAAAAGTACCCAAACCCCACCATTTATAAACTCGATTACAAATTTCCATTACTTGCCGACAAAAAATTAGCGAATGATCAATTGTTTCCACGTCATCATAGTACGGAATCCAAGTCAATACCTCGTTTGTCAAGTTCGGTACGAACCGGTATCCGCTTTTTTAATATCCTCCATACGAAGATTGAGACCTTAATTGGTACCAAATTATTTTTTGTTAAGTTTTGAGTTTTTATGGTTGTTTTTCAGTTGTTGGATTTTTTTTTTTTCCAGCGTTGTTTTGGTTGTAGCTTTGGAGTGATGTCCTATTGCTTTTCTTTGTTCCTCATTGTATGTTTCCTTCTGTTTTAATATATTTATCGGGTACAACTTTTAAAAAAAAAAAAAAATGTATGCCGTGAATTTTGAGATTGTTGGTTGACTTTAGTACTCTTTTTAAGCTTGAATGATTATGCACTATCAAGATCATGCCTATGACATATATTTTTCTACTTAGCATTGTACGTAGTATAACTTAACAGTTAGATAATTGTGATGAATTTAAAATTAATTTAAAATAATAATAAATTAATAAATACACTTAATTTATCAATTTCCAAAAAAAAGAAAAAAATACAATCACCTCCTTTTGCTCTTAAGAGTTGACCAAAAGTCAAGTTACATTCCACTTTCACTTGCAATAAAATAAAATAACAGCAACAATGACCAAAACTGACCACCCAAAACATGGCTATGGCTATGGTTACTCTGTGTTCACCTCCTTCTGCTATCTATCATAAACGTACTTTTAGTTACAGCAAATTCAATTTTTCTAGGGTTTCTATTTCATCATTCACACAAATCAAAAAACACACAAAACTTCCCTATGAAATCAAGTGTCAGGCAGCAGGAGACGATAGTTTATTAGAACCAGCTAAGGTTTATCAAGGTGTTTATGGTCCATGGTCCGTCGATTCAGCCGATATCCGTGAGGTATTCGCTACTAATCGCTAAACTTTATATTACGGTTTTCGTGATTATTGATTGTTTATTAGGTCGATAATCTCGTTTAATTTTTTTAACGGCTAACGAGTTTGTATGCGTTAACTTATGCTTATTTAGAATCACAAGCTCAAGTTAGTAAACTCGTAAGCTGTTGAATATGAGTTTATCAAGGATCAAAATAGAACAATTTAAAAATATTTTTTAAGGATGGTTATTAGAACAGATATGATCCAATTAAGAATTTATTTATGAGCATCCATTATGCTACACTAAAATTGAATTTTTCATTTTAGCGATCCTCCTAATACAGTAATACTTTAAGATTATGACACAATGGTCATTCAGTTATTCTCTCTTAAACCATGGATGCTTTTAAAGAAGCTCGGTCATTATGATCTGAATGACTCAAATGTTCTGAGTGAGTTATTTTAATGCCAATAAGCTATTTGATAATTATTATGAATGAACAATGTGAATGATATAAAAATACCTTGTTAACCTTTTGTGTTAGTGAAAAAACATTATAATTCTTTAATAAGTGTTCTTGATATAAATTAAAGAGGATATATTACATAAAAATTAGGTGCTTAATGGTTAAGAGAGTATTTCAACTCTGAATGGTTCAAAACTTCAGCATCATGTGTCATTCAGATGCCAAAAACGAACGCTCTAAATTTTGAATGGTTCAACATTCAGCGCTGAACCATTCAATTAAGAGGCAACTGTGATTCTTAATCTTTTTATGTGTCAATACGTAATTGAGTAGGATGATTGTTAGAATGTAATGTTACTATGATAGATAATCACTCTTTGCTACACATAGTTGAGACGTTGGAATACGAATCTGCTAATCTTGTATACTATGAGGACATTTGGGATTGTGTTTTTATCCCATTTTTCATTTGTTTTATAAAGAATATATGTCTCAGCCTATTTTATCAAAATTGCATTTTCACTCTAACAAAACAGAGATAATCCTTTTTTTGCCAAATTTTTCTAATTATTTAGCATTTTTCTAACATAATAATTAGATCTCATCAAAACACAATCCCAAATACCCCCTATATGTGTAGATACTAAGTGTTATTACTCTTAAGACATTTCAGATTTCATGTAAAATTAGGTTAAGCCAAACATGTATTAACATTTTATTATCGTTGCAGGTAATTTCATACAGATCAGGATTAGTAACAGCTGCAACATCATTTGTTCTTGCTTCATCAACTGCTTTCCTGCCTGATGATTTCTTCTTAACTAATTTATTAAAACAACATATAGATATATTGTATACAGTTGGTGCTGGTGGATTAGGGTTATCATTGGTTTTGATTCATATTTATGTAACTGAGATTAAAAGGACACTTCAAGCACTATGGGCTCTTGGTGTTATTGGATCAATTGCGACCAATATATGTTTAGCTCAACCTGCTGACGAGAGTCTGGTCCAATATGTTGTCGATCATCCGGTTGCTGTTTGGTTCGTTGGGCCATTGTTTGCAGCGTTAACTGGGCTTGTTTTTAAAGAAGGTTATATTTTTATTTGTTAAACGAAGTAAGTGAAAGATACTAATCGTTATCAGATTGTTTAATTTTTGTTGATTTATGTTGAAAACAGGACTTTGTTATGGCAAATTGGAAGCTGGTATTTTGACATTTATCATTCCTTCAGTTCTTCTCGGGCACCTGGTACATAAACTTGGATCCTTTTGTTGATATTTGATTAACCAAAGTTAAACGTTTGGTTAACGAGAAATGAAATCTGTAACTATAGTTATTGTTCATTTTCTGTACCAGAGTGGCTTAATGGACGATGGAGTAAAAGTCGGTCTCCTTGGTGTATGGATGGCACTTTTTACGATATTTGCTGCAAGAAAGTTCACTCAGCCTATCAAGGTGAATAAATGTTGACGATATTTGCACATGATATTTGTGATTAAAAAACGAACTGTATTTCTGATTATATTGATATGTTTGTGCAGGATGATATTGGAGACAAATCTGTGTTTATATTTAAAGCTTTACCTGAAAAAGAAAAGGAAGCTTTGATACAAAAACTTGAGCAAGAAAAGTTTGGAGAATTGTAAATGATCAAGGGACAGCAGACTAAAAGAAAATTTCGTTGTAGCTAGATCTATTTTAAAATTATATTTTTTTATCTTTTTTGGGTGATACGTGTATCTACTTTGTGATATAAAATCCTAAGTCAAAAAACAGAACATTCATGGCACCTCAGTTTTGTTTCTGCGTATAAACCTGTATGTGTGTACTAGCCTAAATGTTGGTATAAAAGTCTTAAGGTTGATGATAAGTTTTAAAAAAAAATAGTTATTTGCATATTTTGTTCCACCATTTGTGAAGGTAGAATCTGCAATAGCAAGATGAAAACAAGATGTAATTCTACACTAACTTTCTGTATGGCAAACAGACGGTAGTTGTAAGAAGATGGATTACATAGTACCTTTTGCAATACCTAACTAATTTAGTCTTAATATTTAATTATCGCACTTGATCACTAAGTGCAACCTAATATTTCTTCTTCTGAAAATGCCTAAACGGCTAAACCATGCCAAATGACAAATTTTGGAACATAAATGCAAAAGAAGCGATGGAATAGGTATTTCAGTCCAAAACACATTCTTACAAAGTTAATTTATCCTTTCGAACCATTTAGCATCATAATGAACGATCCAGGTTATGTTTGTATAAAACTGATCAAATGGGCGACTAAAAAATGTAATTAGGATGAAAACATGTTCAACATGTCAAACAAGTTGAAAGTCACCCAAATGTATAACCAGTCATTCACACATGCATTTTGTGTTTTTTAACTTTTTATTTGTCAATAATACAACAACAACAACAATACTCAATCCCACAGATGTAGGGTATGGGGAAGGTGGAGTGTAGACAATCATTCCTCGAACCCTAGATTAGAAGGAAGTCACTACTCCACCCGCGAGTATAGAACCCGCGACTAGATAAGATCGTCCCTCCCTCTACTCGAGAACCAAGAGATTGCTTCCTAAAGGACATCCGGCCAGGAATGCTCATCAAAATAAGATAGTGTGGGCATACGTACCTGTAAGAGTTATGTGCGCCTAGGAAGATGCAACCATACAAAGTAGCCATAAAACCAAACACATATAGCAGAAATGCACAACAGTATGACAGACAGCATGAAAGACATAATGCGCAGTAATATGTAGTTTCAAGTAGGCATGCAAATAAACAAAAAACACAGTCACACACCACCCACACACACACACAACCACACGCCCACCTACACCCACCCACACACACACAGTCCCATAAGCATGTATGTGTATATGCAACCACACACACATAAGCATGAATAAATACCTATACCTAAACACGTATACATATAGAAACATTCATAGGAGTATATACCTAGATACCGATACAGACAAACATATATACACTTAGATACATGTACCTAGATACATACATACATATACATATACAAACATATACACGGGACCCTATATATCACCTAGATAAAAACACATAGATAGAGGCATATACACGTATACACATAAACATAAGTACAAAAACTCCTACGTAGGTACATATACAGACTAAAGAATAGACCGTAAATACGACGTGGAAATATAAAAACAATAATGCAAAATACAGAAATACAGGCAAAAACAGATACCATGTAGAGGGATATGTTTATATATAATATGTAGTGTAGCTATATAAAATATAGTAATATTTATATATATGGTTGTAAAATAAATATATTTATATGTATGTATAAATCCCATATAAATTTACTGTCTATTATTTGTCAATAATAGACATTAAATAAGATTTATATGTAACTTGTTATATTTATATGTATATATGTATGTATAAATCCCATATAAACTTAAAATTTTCACCATCGTTGTTTCATTCAAACCTAATCATCATATATCATATATAGATAGATAGTCATGACTTTCATGATTGTTACCAGAATAGCAATCCAATCTATATGCCTTAAAACATCACAGGCATTCAAAATAAACCAGAAAGGTCACCACTAGGCCTAACTATGGCATAGTTTCACAAAATTGCTGCTATCATTCGCAACATATCAAATCAAAATAAAGTAGGATCATCATATATTCATTACAAACAATCATGAAAAGTCATCAGCTGCCACTTGCTAAGCCTTCTTGCTTCTGGTCCTAGCTCCTGCACCTGCAGATGAAGAGCATTCTCCATCACCATTTTTCTTCTGCTTCTTTGCAGCCTTCTTACCTCCCTTAGCCACCTTATCAGCCCCCAAATCTTTGCATTCAGCCACATCTGGGTTTACACTTGCATCCTTATTGTCATCAACAGTATCCTTAATCTCATCATCTTTATTAGGAGCTTTACCAGTAGTACCTGCTTTCCGTTTTTTGTTAGCTTTAGGTGAAGCTTTAGCAATAGTTACAGTATCAGATTTGTCTGCAACATCAGAACTTGAATCTTTAACACCTGCTTCCTTTTTCTTGTTAGCTTTAGGTGAAGGTTTTGCAATGGCATCTTTTTTACCACTTTCCTCAACAGCGTTCTTGGCATCATCAGATATGTTATCAGCTTCGGAACTCGCATCTTTTACTTCAGGCTCCACCTTTTCATCATTGTCTTCCTCTTTAACATTCGCATCATCATTTTTTTCATCTGCATTCAACATTTCTTCTTCAGAAGCAGTAGTTTCTTCCATTTCTTTAGTCTGTCTCTGAAGTGATTCAATCACACTCATCAATTCTCTATTCACCTGTCAAAAAATATATAAAGATTATACTAAAGAATCTTTTAAAACTAAGAATTCAACAAAGTTGCGAACTTTTAGCATAAACATAATACCTGTGGATTCTGAAGGTATTCAGAAATGTCATTAGTGCAAGTTGGGCATTTCATGATGTTCTTTTGTGCCCTTAATGTACGCCTACCTTCACAGTTCCTTTCCTTTATAAAAGTTTGACCAGCAAAAGCATCCTGCAAACAAGACTTGCAGAAATTGTGCGCACAAGGAGTAGTAAGCGGTTCGTTCATCACTTTCTTGCAGATAAGACAACAAAACTCTGCAGTAAAAGTACTTCACTAGATTAACATTTGATTGACTATGTGTATAAACATACTGTTAAGGCATTGATCTAGCACTCAAACTGCTAAAAATCTGACCTTTCAGAAGCCGTTCACTCACAGACATCATTTGTGTCTTCCGACGAACTGTCCTTGGAGCTTTACCACCCCCAACTTCTCCAGTGTCTGCTTGTCTTCTACTTTCAGGTGGTGGAATTTTCCATAACCAACAAGATTTCTCCTCCTACAGGAGAATATAATTACATAAAAATTGTACAAGACAATGTAATCGAAAAAGTAATAAAAAGTTGTATCTTACATCAAAATCCCAAGAGGGGGGAGCCTTCCTCTCTGTTACATCAGTTGCTTCTTTTAGCTCATTAATGGCAGGCAAAGGCCTCGGACGGTCACCAGTTTCATCACTGCCAAAATGTGATCAAAAGTAAAAAACTCAAATCCATACACAAATTTTATTAAGGCTTAATAAATGACAATAATAATAGCAATTACAGACCTTGTCCATGGTGCAGGATCATTATCACAACGAACAAAGAGATACCGACATACCTTGTACCCCTGTTTTAGATCTTAATGTCAGACAAGAATGTATGGAAAAATCTATATAAAGTATACGGTTGTAATAAGTCTTAAATATTTTACTGTATGACAAATCATACTTGAATTCCTGGTTTCCTCCAGCATTTCTCAATCCGGTATACCCCATCATACCGTACTCCTTGTTCAGGTGCATATGCTGAACGTTTCTCTTTGTGAGATCTGCAAGTTTTTATTATAAAATTGTTCAATACATTCAATAATATATGCCATATATGAAAATAAACCACATTAGCATTAGATATTAGATAGATGAATTATAACACAAACACACACACACACACAAAAAAGAAAAAAAGAAAAAAAGAAAGAAAAAAGAAAGAAAAAAAAACAGGACCGCTCATCATCACTAAAAACATAGTATTCAATCTTCTATAAGCTATTATTATATGTTGAAGATAAAGCCAATGAATCTGAAGAACAACAAACATTTAAAGACTTGGGAACTAGCTGCAACTCATGATATCTGGTTACTAAGAAAAAACCAATTTGTAATCAATTGACTTGAATTATTGCAATGACTATTCATACATTATCAACTGTTAATAAATTGAAAACTGACAAGAAAATTTTAATGAGACCACCAAGAACAAACGTTATTAGAAAATACCTGACAACACGTACTGGGTATCCCTTTTTGCAACTAACACGTAAAGCTTCGTTAGATTTATCAAATTTCTGATCAAACGACTGTGTCTTGTTGGTCCTTTTATTTCCACTCAGGTCTCTTCCACCACTGAAAGCAACAACAATAAAGAAACATAGAATAAAACAAAAAATGCATACTTCTGAAACGAAATTCATGCACAAAAACATTAACCTTCTGAAGATATGATACAGCTTAAAAGCCCATAAATGCCATAGACAGCATCTCAGTTAAAAGATCCATAAAAATTCTTGTAAAAATTGTGCATCATACAATCTTAGTCAATGAATTTAATAAGTAAACGGGCAATTAAATAATAAGGAATTTGTTCTACCATTGCCATGTCAAATAAAGTAAACAACTATGGAAACAACATTACTTCAATACATAATTGCAGACAAAAACAATTTCAAAGATTTGAAGTTATATGATGGAAGCGTATACTCAAATACCATACCATAAATGGAATATATCAGCATTTACCAAAAGAAGACCATATCAACCAACAAAATTATTTATAATCAAGAAGGTTACAAAAAAAGGTAATAGATTTTGACTAAAAACCCTAAACAAAAACACGGGAGCCGCCGTCACCCTGTTCTCTCCCTCACCGGCCGTCGGCTTTCTGCCAGCAGTCCGGGGACCTCTCTCCCTCCCCTATTTCAGTAGTATATATTCTCCCCCAAATCGTCATAATGTTCGTTATATCACTCGGTAACCTTTTTTGGTCCATTCTTAGGTCATCAATTCAAATTAGTAGTTTTGAGTAGTTCGGGTTGTTTCAGATCAAGTGGTTGGAACTGGTTGGTTTCAATGTTCCGTGGTTGAAAAATAAATATAAAAAAAAAAAAATACATATTTATAATCAAACACTACTCAGATCAGAAAGAAACACAGTATACCTTCCGGTGTAGAGAAACCATTCACCATGATCTTCATCATCTTCATATCCTCCAGATAATGCAACAGACTGGGCCCCATATTCAGACTGTCCACAAATCCCAGCAACATGAGGCAAATGCGCACCCCACTGTCTACACTCCATACGATCCTCCCATGTTTCTCCAACCAAAACCCCCATTCCTCGCTCGGGATCATTCTCTGCAGTAATTGGTCCAAAATGATCAGGCGGAACTGTTACAAATATCTTCCCACTGCACGCATTAGCCTTTCCAGTCTTCTTTGCACGCTCAGTAGTGTACGCTTTGTCTGGTTTGTTTTGGTTCAAAACAGAAACATACGCCTTAGATGGTCCAGAACCAGCATTTGATTTTGTCATCTTCGCCATCCTAATTGCAATTACAAGTGATGAATTAATTCTGGGATTGCTTGCCATTTTAGGAGGAATTGAAGTTCGACAAATGGCACATGTTCGCTTCCCCTGACCAACCCATTTCTCAAAGCACTTCAAGCAAAAGTTGTGACCGCATGGTGTCTGAAAATTAAGCAATATAATATTCCCTTAGATACGATACAAAAACATTAATCCGTAACATAACAGGCTTTCACCTTTTAACGGATGAAGTACCATTTACGTCTAGATACATACTTACATTCATGTGCAATTGTACGCAAATTAACTGCACAATAATATGCGGACATAAACCGATTAACAATTTCAATCATGTTTTTTTCTCTACTAAATTAACAAACTTAGTGTTAAGTGATGTTCACAAACTGTTCAGTCAACCCTAGTTTACACAGTTTTACCTTTTTTATCACTTAACATAATAACAATGTTAGGTACAATTACACAAAAATGATACAAACAACCACACAAATATATAAACAAGCTATACAATTATAATATCAATTACATTTTTCATTATTTCTGGAAATAAATATAGATATACCGTTACTGGTCTCTCCGGTAACTGCATGCAAAACGAGCAATTAAAACTGCCGCTAAGAAGCTTCAAAACATCGTGACCGCCACCAACGGTCTCCTTTTTCTCATCGGCCGGTTTATCGCCGTCACCGGAAGTTCCACCGCTCATCAACTGCTGACGTCGCCTAGCTTTCTCTTGATCGGAAAGCGATGCATCAGATTCAATGGCGCGAATCGCCGTAATTAGTGCGGCGGACGGTTCAGATCCCGATGCGACGGATGATGGCGGCGCGGTAGCAGAAACGAGATTAGTACAGTCAGGACACTCCCATTGTGCAGCATCGGCTAGGGTTTGGGGACGTGCTGATAAACAGTCGAGATGCCAAGGAGTGACACATGTTTTGCACGTGATCTTTTCTTCTTCAGGTGGATTAATTTTGCAGATCATACAACAGCCATCTCCGTCGCAAGGAAGATCGTTATCGTTCGCCATTGAAGAGGTATGGAGGCTGAATGTGTATGTATTGAGTATTGAGTAACACTATAAAATGAAGACGATGATATAATATAAATATAAATATAAATATAAATAAATATAATATAAATTGTAATTTATTTATACACAGTGCGAATTGAAATATTTTAAGAATTTTGGGGAAATTGAAAATATTGAATTGAGGGTTTTGGGTTTGAATTTTTCCCTCTTTTTTTTAGTTCCAGATGTAGAAAATATTTTTGGGGCTTAAAAAGAAATTGTATCAGGTGTTGAAATCATTTTTTAAGGTTATGACTTATGACTAGTTATGACCTTAATTCAAAATAAATCACACTATCGAATTGAATTGTTTTCATGTTTTTTTCCTTTAGAAACTATCGGTTGAATATTCTTTTTATGTATACCTAGACTAGATGCTTGATGATTGATTTTTGTTTTTTTCATGCAATTTTAAAAGATAAAGGAGCATTGTTTATGTCTATTGTTAAATCTTTTGTGAATGTATTTGTTAACTGATAATTTATAAGGCTGTGTTCCACATATTTTTCAAAAAAAAAAAAAAAAATGAGAGAGAGGTGAATGAAAGGTAAGGATTGTGAATCATTCTAATTTGAAAGGAAAGAATTGAAGAAAAATTACACTGTTTTTCACTTCCCTTTCCTTTATATTCAAACTCTAGAATAGTCATTCTTTGATTCAATCTTTCTAAACCCTTTCCTTTCCTTTAAAAAACCAGGAAAACAACCTAAATGTTCGTTTAGAGCAACACTTTCACAAGCTATCAATTAACCTCAAAGTTTATATAATTATTCAAAAAAAAATAATTATACGTTTAAAAGACAAACATATTAACTCAACTCCGTTTCAACCACAGACGGATTATAGTTAGAGTAGAGGTGGATTACTGTCACTCTAAGACATTTTGTCTTTAACAGTAATATTCGTATTTGTTGGGACTATATATGAAAAATGTACTATTGGGGCATTAGACCCCACTTATTATTCAACCACCGACATTGACGTTTGAGACTTTGAGAAATTAGGTTTTAATATATTATTAAAAATTTCACTCGTTAAGTATTCTTACGCAATATTTAGTTTTTGCTTTTCTATTCTTTTAGCATCTAGCGAATTTTATACGGTTGAAATTTGTGCATCAATTAGGTAGTTTTATTATTAACCCTCTTACAACCTAAAAACACGTGAGAAATGGTGTCGTTTGACACCCAACCCAACCAAAAAAAGGGTCAAAACTACATTAACCCAAACTTTACCCCAAAAACTGCGAAAAAAACTACTCCACTATAACCATGCAAAAAATACCCCCAAGTCTAGGGGGTAATACATAACTTTCTAAAATTAAAATAAAAACTTCACCCAAACACTTCGAAATCCCGTATCTTTCTCCTCGCCTCGAATTAAGTTTCACCGACCACACCGATAAACTCAAAATAATTTTATGAACAAAACGAAACTAGTTACGTTCGAAACGGACACTTTTTAAAAAACGCTAAACACAACGAGAGCTCGTATCTTCCCGCTCGCCGAGAGTTAAATTTTTTCGACAGCAGCGTCATACTCGAAATAATTTTATGAACAAAACAAAAAAAACACGTTCGAAACGGACACTTTCTAAAAAACGCTGAACACAACGACAGCTCGTATCTTCCTGCTCGCCGCGAGTTAAATTTTTTTGCCAGCACCGTTAGGCTCGAAATACTTTTATCAACAAAACGAAACTAACTACGTTCGAACCGGAGAATTTTTAAAAAATACTAAAAACGACAACACCTAAAACGGCGGTTAACCATGAGCCGTTTTCCCTTATGTAAATACCTAAAGCTACGTTAAATATGAATATGCAGGCCGAAAGCTCCCGCCGCATCGCGCGGGCCAGATCCGGACTAGTTATATATGAAACTACATATTTTGGTTATATTTTCTGACCCTCATTATGTTAATTTTCAAACTTTGTGCCAACCGAACTTTTAGAATTCACTTACTAATGATGTACTATTATTATACACACGAAATAGAACACAATACAAAAAACAAAAAGAAGCCCAAAGAGTAGTAATACACATTATCATTCGATAACTTAACGACCAAACTTTCTAAGATCCACTTACTAATAGTATGTTAGTATAAGCAAGGTTGCAAAAAAAAAGCTATTTGGGGATTAATCGGTGGGACTTTGCAATAAGTAATTTGCAATTCGGAGATTAATCGGATGTACTTTTTATACAATTATATAATAAATTTTTAAAATTATATGTATATGTGTAAATACTTAAAAAAAAAAAACATAAACACAAACATCAACTTTAACATAATTGTCTAAAATCGTTAATTTTGTTCAAAAACTATAGAATTCTAGTTCAAATTTATATATATACTGATTATGGACAATGCCAACCAATCATATTCCACCACATTATCACCTTCGCTACAGTAGTAGCTACAGTTATAACAGTAACCAGGGGTATTTTAGTCTTTTTACACGCGCAAAAAAAAAAACTGACAAACAAAATCATACACCAAAAATTAACAACTTACTAAATTGAACAAAAAAAAACAAACTTCTATCAATAATCTCTGCCATCAACGCCCGCGACTTCGGGCAACAACCCTCGGTAACTGCCACCACCGCCCAAATCTAAAGAAAAATATGCGCTGTTAAAACAGTGAAAAAAAAAATAGAAAAGAAGGATGGTGACATCCGATATAAAATACAAACGAATCTTATAAAAAAAAAAGGGGAACTAAAAGATACAAAAAATCCTATGTTAAAAATTTATAATAAAAAATATTATAAATGAATATAACAAAAATATAGAAACATCTTTCAATCTATAAATCTGTAATATTTTAAATTACATCTTAAACAAAATAATTCATATCTATGTTTTAATTTCACATCCAAGAACTATCACCATCCATCCCTTTTCAACTACATTTATAAAAAAAATATTTTCCAAACATATAAGCATAATAACATATCTGACCGTGGAAGTGCGAATGATATGCGGCGGTTTGATCGAACAAATTACATATATCAAATCTTATATCTATTTTATATTTTTAATAGTCTTAATATTACTGATATTATTATATATTAATTCTAATAACAATGAAGAGAGTAGTAATAATAATATTAGTATAATACTATATTTCAAATTTGTAAATCACACTTTATTAGGTACTACCGTATTTAATAAAATATATATAACATACATTAAATATTGAATATTTATACATTTTATATATTATGAGGTTGCATATTATTTTTATCATACCATATGTATGTAAATATAATGCTTTATCTACATAAGTACTATATGTTATTTCATAATATTATAAATTTCCAACAGGTATTATTTATACTTTTTATCTTACAATATATAGAAACTCTATGTATATATATATATCTAATGTTCACCGTTTCGTTTGCCTAATCTTTATATATATAGTTATGTTTTAAATAATAACTATAATAATATCATATTTTGTTTTATCTTTCATAGTAAATTCAGATAATTGATTTATATACTATTTCAAATTAATATATATGTATATAATTAAATATGTACATATCTATTTACAAATGTTTGTTCGTGAATCGTCGGGAATGGTCGAAGGTCAATTGAACATATGAACACAGTTCCAAAATTTTCGAGACTCAACATTACAGACTTTGCTTAACTTGTCGAAATCATATAAAGATTAAGTTTAAATTTGGTCGGAAATTCCCGGGTCATCACAATAAAAATCATTCATATGGTGAAAACCTGGTAACCGACATTAACAAGATGCATATATAAGAATATCCCCATCATTCCGGGACACCCTTCGAATATGATATAAATTTCGAAGTACTAAAGCATCCGGTACTTTGGATGGGGTTTGTTAGGCCCAATAGATCTATCTTTAGGATTCGCGTCAATTAGGGTGTCTGTTCCCTAATTCTTAGATTACCAAACTTAATAAAAAGGGGCATATTCGATTTCGATAATTCAACCATAGAATGTAGTTTCACGTACTTGTGTCTATTTTGTAAATCATTTATAAAACCTGCATGTATTCTCATCCCAAAAATATTAGATTTTAAAAGTGAGACTATAACTCACTTTCACAGATATTTCCTTCCTCGGAAATAAGACTTGGTCACGAAGCGATTCACGAACCTATACAAATATGTACATATATATCAAAGTATGATCAAAATATAATTACAACCATTTTTATTATGTTTTAGAGATTTGAGTGTATTAAGTCAGCTGTCCTCGTTAGTAACCTACAACTAGTTGTCCACAGTTAGATGTACAGAAATAAATCGATATATATTATCTTGAATCAATCCACGACCCAGTGTATACACGTCTCAGGCTAGATCACAACTCAAAGTATATATATTTTTGGAATCAACCTCAACCCTGTATAGCTGACTCCAACATTACTGCATATAGAGTGTCTATGGTTGTTCCAAATAATATATATACATGGGTCGATATGATATGTCAAAACATTTGCATACGTGTCTATGGTATCCCAAGATTACATAATATATTAGAATGCATGTATAATACAATATAAGTTAGCTAGGATATGATTTGTATAGATTTGTTAAACAATTTCCCGTAGCTAAAAAGATCAAAAATATCCAATCTTTTTTTACCCATAACTTTTTCATTTTAAATCCGTTTTGAGTGAATCAAATTGCTATGGTTTCATATTGAACTCTATTTTATGAATCTAAACATAAAAAGTATAGGTTTATAGTCGGAAATATATGTTACAAGTCATTTTTGTAAAGGTAGTCATTTCAGTCGAAAGAACGACGTCTAGATGACCATTTTAGAAAACATACTTCCACTTTGAGTTTAACCTTGATTTTTGGATATAGTTTCATGTTCATATGAAAAATCATTTTCTCAGAAGAACAACTTTTAAATCAAAGTTTATCATAGTTTTTAATTATCCAAACCAAAACAGCCTTCGGTTTCACTACGACGGCGTATATTCGATTTTATGATGTTCATCGTGTTTCCAGACTTTAAATTATTAAGTTAGCATATCATATAGATATAGAACATGTGTTTAGTTGATTTTAAAAGTCAAGTTAGAAGGATTAACTTTTGTTTGCGAACAAGTTTAGAATTAACTAAACTATGTTCTAGTGATTACAAGTTTAAACCTTCGAATAATATAGCTTTATATGTATGAATCGAATGATGTTATGAACATCATTACTACTTAAAGTTTTCTGAATAAAACTACTGAAAATGAAAAAAATATATCTAGCTTCAAAGGATCCTTGGATGGCTTGAAAGTTCTTGAAACAGAATCATGACACGAAAACAGTTCAAGTAAGATTTTCACTCGAAATAAGATTGTTATAGTTGTAGAAATTGAATCAAAGTTTGAATATGAATATTACCTTGAATTAGAAAGATAACCTACTATAAATAACAAAGGTTCCTTGATCTTAGATGATTACTTGGAATGGATTAGAAAGCTTGGAAGTAGACTTGCAAACTTGGAAGTATTCTTGATTTTTATGAAACTATACTTATGGAATTTATGAAGAAAACTTAGAACTTGAAGATGGAACTTGAGAGAGATCAATTAGATGAAGAAAATTGAAGAATGAAAGTGTTTGTAGGTGTTTTTGGTCGTTGGTATATGGATTATATATAAAGGATATGTAATTTTGTTTTCATGTAAATAAGTCATGAATGATTACTCATATTTTTGTAATTTTATGAGATATTTCATGCTAGTTGCCAAATGATGGTTCTCACATGTGTTAGGTGACTCACATGGGCTGCTAAGAGCTGATCATTGGAGTGTTTATACCAATAGTACATACATCTAAAAGCTGTGTATTGTACGAGTACGAATACGGGTGCATACGAGTAGAATTGTTGATGAAACTGAACGAGGATGTAATTGTAAGCATTTTTGTTAAGTAGAAGTATTTTGATAAGTGTCTTGAAGTCTTTAAAAAGTGTATGAATACATATTAAAATACTACATGTATATACATTTTAACTGAGTCGTTAAGTCATCGTTAGTCGTTACATGTAAATGTTGTTTTGAAACCTTTAGGTTAACGATCTTGTTAAATGTTGTTAACCCATTGTTTATTATATCAAATGAGATATTAAATTGTTACATTATCATGATATTATGATATATAATATATCTTAGTATGATATATATACAGTTAAATGTCGTTACAACGATAATCGTTACATATATGTCTCGTTTCGAAATCATTAAGTTAGTAGTCTTATTTTTACATATGTAGTTCATTGTTAACACACTTAATGATATATTTACTTATCATTTAACATAATTAACCAAGTGTATCAATATCTTAATATGATTCATATGTACCTAGTAAAACGTTGTTATAACGATAATCGTTATATATATCATTTTCGAGTTTCTGAATTTAATAGTCTCATTTTTATGTATATAACTCATTGTTAAAATACCTAATGAGATACTTACTTATAATAAAATCATGTTAACTATATATATACCCATATATATGTCATCGTATAGTTTTTGCAAGTTTTAACGTTCGTAATTTGTCTATCCCCCACTTCCTTTCAACTAATCGGAGACCTGCACTTTCTATCATAAAGTGCCTCAAACGACGTCATCTCAATACTAGAATGATAACTGTTGTTGTAGGAAAATTCTGCTAACGGTAGGTGTCGATCCCAACTGTTTTCGAAATCAATAACACATGCTCGTTGCATGTCTTCAAGCGTTTGTATCGTCCTTTCGCTCTGCCCATCAGTTTGTGGATGATTGGTAGTACTCATGTCTAGAAGAGTCCCCAATGCTTGTTGCAATGTCTGCCAAAACCTTGAAACAAATCTACCATCCCTATCAGAGATAATAGAGACGGGTATTCCATGTCTGGAGACAACCTCCTTCAAATACAATCGCGCCAACTTCTCCATTTTGTCATATTCTCTCATTGGCAGGAAGTGTGCTGACTTGGTGAAACGATCAACTATTACCCAAATAGTATCATAACCACTTGCAGTCCTTGGCAATTTAGTAATGAAATCCATGGTAATGTTTTCCCATTTCCATTCCGGGATTTTAGGTTGTTGTAGTAGACCTGATGGTTTCTGATGTTCAGCTTTGACCTTAGAATACGTCAAACATTCTCCTACATATTTAGCAATATCGGCTTTCATACCCGGCCACCAAAAGTGTTTCTTGAGATCTTTATACATCTTCCCCGCTCCGGGATATATTGAATATCTGGTTTTATGTGCTTCTTTAAGTACCATTTCTCTCACATCTTCAAACCTTGGTACCCAAATTCTATTAGCCCTATATCGAGTTCGGTCTTCCCGAATATTAATATGTTTCTCTGATCCTTTGGGTATCTCATTCTTCAACTTTCCTTCTTTTACAAATCCTTGTTGCGCCTCCTTTATTTGAGTAGTAAGGTTAGTACGAACAATTATATTCATAGCCTTTACCCGTATAGGTTCTCTGTCCTTTCTACTCAAAGCGTCAGCTACCACATTCGCCTTCCCTGGGTGGTATCAAATCTCAAGATCATAATCATTCAACAGTTCAATCCACATGCGTTGTCTCATATTCAGTTGCTTCTGATTAAATATATGTTGGAGACTTTTGTGGTCGGTATATATAATACTTTTGACCCCATATAAATAATGCCTCCAAGTCTTTAATGCAAAAACAACACCACCCAATTCCAAATCGTGAGTTGCATAATTTTGCTCGTGAATCTTTAATTGTCTAGACGCATAAGCAATCACCTTCGTTCGTTGCATTAATACACAACCGAGAACTTGATTTGATGCGTCACAATAAATCACAAAATCATCATTCCCTTCAGGCAATGACAATATAGGTGCCGTAGTTAGCTTTTTTTTCAATAACTGAAACGCCTTCTCTTGTTCATCCTTCCATTCAAATTTCTTCCCTTTATGCGTTAATGCAGTCAAGGGTTTTGCTATTTTGGAGAAATCTTGGATGAATCTTCTGTAGTAACCAGCCAATCCTAAAAATTGACGTATATGCTTCGGAGTTTTTGAGGTTTCCCACTTTTCAACGGTTTTGATCTTTGCCGTGTCCACCTGGATACCTTCTTTGTTCACTATGTGACTGAGGAATTGAACTTCTTCCAACCAAAATGCACACTTTGAAAACTTAGCGTAACGTTTTTCTTTCCTCAATACTTATAACACTTTTCTCAAATGTTCTTCGTGCTCTTGATCATTCTTTGAGTAAATAAGTATGTCATCGATGAAAACAATGACAAACTTGTCAAGATATGGCCCACACACTCGGTTCATAAGGTCCATGAACACAGCTGGTGCGTTAGTCAATCCAAACGGCATAACCATAAACTCGTAATGACCATAACGCGTCCTAAAAAGCAGTTTTTGGAATATCATCCTCCTTTACTCGCATTTGATGATATCCAGAACGTAAATCGATTTTTGAATAAACCGACGAGCCTTGTAGTTGATCAAATAAGTCGTCAATTCTCGGCAGTGGATAACGGTTTTTGATGGTAAGTTTATTCAACTCTCTGTAGTCAATACACAACCTAAATGTACCATCCTTATTTTTGACAAACAAAACAGGAGCTCCCCATGGTGATGTACTTGGTCGTATGAAACCACGCTCTAGAAGTTCTTGTAATTGGCTTTGAAGTTCCTTCATTTCGCTGGGTGCGAGTTTGTATGGAGCACGAGCTATTGGTGCAGCTCCCGGTACAAGATCTATTTGAAATTCAACGGATCGGTGTGGAGGTAATCCCGGTAATTCTTTCGAAAATACATCGGGAAATTCTTTTGCGACGAGAACATCATTGATGCTCTTTTCTTCAGTTTGTACTTTCTCGACGTGTGCTAGAACAGCATAGCAACCCTTTCTTATTAACTTTTGCGCCTTCAAATTAATAATAAGATTTAGCTTCGCGTTGCTCTTTTCTCCGTACACCATTAAGGGTTTTCCTTCTTCTCGTACAATGCGAATTGTTCTATTTACAACTGATAATGCTAAAAACGAACATATATTTCATAGCATTATTCCCCAAGAGAGACAAGCTTTTAGTTGCAAATGTTCTATTTACAAGTGATATTCGTTTAAATATTAAAAGGTGAAGACAAAAGACAGATTCGACGAATTGAAGACGCAAACGACCAAAAAGCTCAAAAGTACACAATACAATCAAAGAGGTTCCAATTATTGATAAGAAACGTCTCGAAATTACAAGAGTACAAGATTCAAAACGCAAAGTACAAGATATTAAATTGTACGCAAGGACGTTCGAAAATCCGGAATCGGGACCAGAGTCAACTCTCAACGCTCGACGCAACGGACTAAAAATTACAAGTCAACTATGCACATGAATATAATATAATATATAAATAATTCTTAAAAATTATATATATATTATATTAATATTTAAAATCGTCGGTAAGAAAGAAGCCAAAGCTGGTGAGCTGGAATTTCAAACTCCGCGACTCGCGGAGTTTGAAGGCAAAAAATGCCGCGAGTCGCGGAGACCCCCTGAACTCAATTCCCTATAAAAGCAAATGCAGTTTGATCGCAAAAACCATCCAATATATCAATCTCTCTATATCTATACGTAATATTTATATTTATATTTATATTTTAATTTTAATTTTAAATCCTAATAATAAGGGTGTGTTAGCGAATGTTGTAAAGGTGTAAGTCGAAATTCTGTCCGTGTAACGCTACGCTATTTTTAATCATTGTAAGTTATGTTCAACCTTTTTAATTTAATGTCTCGTAGCTAAGTTATTATTATGCTTATTTAATCCGAAGTAATCATGATGTTGGGCTAAATATTAAAATTGGGTAATTGGGCTTTGTACCATAATTGGGGTTTGGACAAAAGAACGACACTTGTGGAAATTAGACTATGGGCTATTAATGGGCTTTATATTTGTTTAACTAAATGATAGTTTGTTAATGTTAATATAAAGATTTACAATTGGACGTCCCTATAAATAACCATATACACTCAATCGGACACGATGGGCGGGGTATTTATATGTACGAATAATCGTTCATTTAACCGGACACGGGAATGGATTAATAGCCACTAGAATTATTAAAACAGGGGTGAAATTATGTACAAGGACACTTGGCATAATTGTTAACAAAGTATTAAAACCTTGGGTTACACTCAGTCGACATCCTGGTGTAATTATTAAACAAAGTATTAAAATCTTGTTACAGTTTAAGTCCCCAATTAGTTGGAATATTTAACTTCGGGTATAAGGATAATTTGACGAGGACACTCGCACTTTATATTTATGACTGATGGACTGTTATGGACAAAAACCAGACGGACATATTAAATAATCCAGGACAAAGGACAATTAACCCATGGGCATAAAACTAAAATCAACACGTCAAACATCATGATTACGGAAGTTTAAATAAGCATAATTATTTTATTTCATATTTAATTTCCTTTATTTTATATTTAATTGCACTTCTAATTATCGCATTTTTATTGTTATTATATTTAATTGCACTTTTAATTATCGTACTTTTTAATTATCGCAAGTTTATTTTATCGCACTTTCATTTATCGCAATTTCATTATCGTTATTTACTTTACGCTTTAAATTAAGTCTTGTATTTATTTATTATTTTACATTTGGTTTTAACTGCGACTAAAGTTTTAAAATCGACAAACCGGTCATTAAACGGTAAAAAATCCCCCTTTATAATAATAATATTACTTATATATATATTTGTATTTTTATAAAAGTAAACTAATATAGCGTTAAGCTTTGTTTAAAGATTTTCCCTGTGGAACGAACCGGACTTACTAAAAACTACACTACTGTACGATTAGGTACACTGCCTATAAGTGTTGTAGCAAGGTTTAAGTATATCCATTCTATAAATAAATAAATATCTTGTGTAAAATTGTATCGTATTTAATAGTATTTCCTTCTAAAATTTAATAGTATTTTATACCCCTTAGTTTTAACTATCAAGTATTTTTGGCGCCGCTGCCGGGGACAATCTAACTTAAAAGCCGGAAGCGTAACGCTAAATTTTTTTTTTTTTAAAAAAAAAAAGATTTTTATTTTTAGTTTACTTTTATTAAAATTCACTTTTGTAAAAATACGTTTTTAATTATTCGAAAATATAAAAAGAAAACAAAAATTTATATATTTTTTTTAAGATTTTGTTAAATATTTAAGTTTTATAAAGTTTCTTTATTTTTATTTTATAAAAATATAAGTTTTATTTAAATATTTTTATTTAAAACAAAAAAAAACCGAAAAAAAAATTAATATATATATAAATCTATTTTTAAGATATTTTTAAAATTATAAAGTAGTTCTATTTTTATTTTAGTTTTTAAATATAAGTTTTTATTATATAAATATTTTTATTTAAAGAGAAAATATAAAACAGAATATTAAAAAAAACGCGTCGAATTTTAATCAACCTGTCATTTGAATTTTGGAACCCCGCGACTCGCGGAGTTTGCAGCTTCGAATACCGCGACTCGCGGTGCCACCCTGACACCGACAGAAACCCTAATCATCATTTATTACGGATAATTATTATTATTATTAATAAACCCTAATTACTTAATTATTAGTATAATTAGTTTAAGTTTTTAAATTAAATTGTATTTTAAATTTTAATTAGTTTTATTATATATAAAAATTAATAGTTTTATAAAATAAATAATATAAAAATAATATTTTTATAAAAATTGTAATTTTTACAACTTTTTGTATATTTTTATATTTTGTCCCTTTTTAATTGTTTTAGCGTAATATTTGTATTTTTCGCTCGTATTTAGTTTTAAGATATAGTTTTTGCCATAGTTATTTTTTTTTTACTTCTAGATTTTTAGGTTTTGCCGTAAAATCCCTTAAGTGCCTTTTCTTTAGACTAAGATTTAAGTACTTTAGAATTTTGCGACGCCTTTTTAAGTTTTAGTTTTTTTTTAAGTTATTTCCATTTGGGATATAGTTTTACTTGTAAGCTTTAAGACGCAACTTTTAGTTTTAAATTTTTAGTTCCTTTTTAAGTTTAGACGCGCTATTTTCTTATTTTTAGACACCTTTTACCTATGTATCAATTATCATTCCAATTAGTAATCTCAATTTGCGATTATAATTTTAAGTTAGTGATAGTAATAAGGTTGGGTTAGTCTAGTGTTTTTAAGTTCTATAAGTCACTCTTTTTCTTTCTTATTTTTATTTTTCGATCTTTTTCTGACGCGCTCTTTTTCTTTCTTATTTCTCGCTATTCTAGTTTTTAGGACATAGATTTTTATTCTACTTCTTATCTAAATTTCTTAAAATTACGAAAATTTATTTTAAGTGGTTAAATTGATAGACATCAAAATTTTCTGGTTCGTAGTAATAGTTGGATTTGTACGTGGACCGGGTTATTGGAGCCAAACAGTCCTCAATTATATTGAGACCAAACGAATCCTGCCCCTCTGCTGCATCTTTTGGCTATTCGAAACGTGGGCAAAATCAGAAAAGTCTATTAATTGAATAACTTATATAATTTTTCTTTCCTTTTAAAAACTAATAGGATATTCAGTGAATGCACCGAGCAAGACGTTCACCACCTTTTGTACGTTCACCACCTGTAACTAGATCAAGACATTTAGCAAATATTACCGCCATTGATTTTTCTTTAGAATCGTCATCCAGTCGACCAAGTACTCCAGTTCAAATTTCCGATAATCCATTTTTTGAACCCGACCTCACAATTGAGAATCCGGAGAACATTCAGGGACGATTCATAGATCCTGAACCATTAAATTTTCCTCCGGAACCACCAATCATTCAAACAGAGATTGTTGAGGAACGAACCATTAAATCAGAATCCTCTAGTGATTCCGATTCAACAAATTCAATTATGGAGAATCTATAACCTTTAAGTATGGAAGACCGAATGAGAGCTAAACGTACTGGCCAAGGTCACGCAATTACTCATCCAGACGTTAATGCGCCAGATTATGAAATCAAATGACAAATTCTACACTTGGTGACTAATCAATGCCAATTTAGTGGTGCACCAAAGGAATATCCAAATGAACATCTTCGTACCTTTAATAGGATCTGCACACTATTTAAAATCCGAGAAGTGGAGGATGAAAAGATATATCTCATGTTATTTGCCTGGACTTTAAAGGGAGAAGCCAAAGATTGGTTGGAATCGTTACCTGAAGGGGCGATTGATACATGGGACGTTTTAGTTGAAAAATTTCTTAAACAATTCTTTCCGGCATCTAAAGCCGTAAGACTTCAAGGAGAAATTGTTACGTTCACACAGAAGCCAAATGAAACTCTATATGAGGCGTGGACAAGATTTGGAAAGTTATTAAGAGGATGTCCGCAACATGGTTTAGACACCTGTCAAATAGTACAAATATTCTACCAAGGATGCGACATCACTACAAGGAAAGACATAGATATAGCAGCTGGTGGTTCCATTATGAAGAAAACCGAAACTGATGCTTACAAAATTATTGATAACACTGCTTCCCACTCACATGAGTGGCACCAAGAAAAAGATATCGTTAGATCATCTAAAGCAGCTAGAGCCGATTCTAGCCATGACTTAGATTCCATTTCCGCAAAGATAGATGCTGTCGAGAGACAAATGGAAAAGATGACTAAAGATATTCACTCAATACGAATTAGTTGTGAGCAGTGTGGAGGACCACATTTGACAAAAGATTGTCTCAGTATTGAATTAACAATGGAACAAAGAGAGAATGTTTCATATCTAAACCATAGGCCTGGAAATAATTATCAGAATAATTATCAACCGCCAAGACCGATCTACAATCAAAACCAGAATTATAACAGAAATATTCCATACAACAACCAACAAGGTCCTAGCAATCAACAAGTATCCAACAATACTTACAATCAGCAAAGACCTAATTTTCAAAACAAACCACCACAACCCGATGATAAAAAGCCAAATTTAGAAGATATGATGACGAAGCTAGTTGAAACTCAAACGCAGTTTTTCACATCTCAAAAACAAACTAATGAACAAAATGCTCAAGCATTTAGAATCAACAAGCTTCTATTCAAAATATGGAACAAGAAGTAAGTAACCTAGCAAGGTTAATAGGTGAAAGAAAACCGGGAAGTCTACCTAGTGATACAAATGCTAACCCCCAGAATGAAACAGCTAAAGCCATTACCACAAGAAGTGGTACAACACTTAAACCACCTGAAATACCTGTAACTTCTGATGAAGCTATTCCTACTCCACAAGAACCACAACCTGAACAAGATAAGGAAAAAGAACCGGTAGTTGAGAAGGTTAATGAAGATAACACAGTTAAGGCTAAACCTTATGTTAAACCATACCAACCACCACTTCCTTACCCGAGTAAAATGAAGAAAGAGAAACTAGAAGCCGAGCAATCCAAATTCTTGGATATGTTTAAACAGATAAATGTAAATCTTCCTTTCATTGATGTGATTTCAGGAATGCCTAGATATACTAAATTCTTGAAAGATCTAATCTCAAATAGAAAGAAAATGGAAGAACTCTCGGTTGTTACTATGAATGCTAATTGTTCAGCAGTGCTGTTGAATAAGATACCAGAAAAACTATCTGATCCAGGAAGTTTCACAATTCCATGTTTTCTGGGTAGTCTTAGTTCAATAGAAGCATTGGCAGACTTAGGTGCTAGTATGAATCTAATGCCGTATTCACTATACGCTAAACTAGACCTTGGAGAATTGAAACTAACAAGAATAAGCATACAACAAGCCGATCGATCAATAAAATATCCTAGAGGGATAATGGAGAACATGCTAGTTAAAGTTGCTACTTTAGTATTTCCAGTAGATTTTGTTGTTCTGGACATGGAAGAAGATTCTCAAGTTCCTCTCATATTAGGAAGACCATTCTTAAACACGGCTAAAGCAATGATAGACGTGTTTGGTAAAAAATTGACCCTAAGTATAGAGGATGAGAGTGTTACCTTTTCAGTTGATAGAGCAATGCAACAACCACAATCTGCAGATGATACATGTTATTATATTCAAACTATAGATGCACATGCAGAATTATTAGAAGAATTTCCAGAATTACAAGGAACAGGAGAATGTTCTTTAGGAGAAGGAACTGAACCAATTGATGAAGCTGAAATATTAGCTACACTAATGGCTAATGGATATGAACCAACAACAGAAGAAATTCAAATGCTAAAAGAACAAGACAGATATCGATATAAATCATCAATAGAAGAACCACCGAAATTAGAGTTAAAGCCACTTTCAAACCATTTGGAATACGCTTATTTACATGGTGAATCTGAATTACCTGTAATAATATCGTCTTCTCTTACTAAAAATGAGAAATCACAACTCATTTCTGTGTTGAAAGCTCATAAACCAGCCATTGCATGGAAGATTCATGATATTAAAGGAATAAGTCCTTCGTATTGCACACATAAAATCCTTATGGAAGAAGGTCATAAAACGTATGTGCAACGCCAACGAAGACTAAATCCTAATATGCAAGATGTAGTTAAAAAAGAAATTATTAAACTGCTAGATGCAGGTTTGATATATCCAATTTCTGATAGTCCATGGGTAAGCCCAGTTCAATGCGTGCCTAAGAAGGGTGGCATGACTATCATTACAAATGAAAAAAATGAGCTTATTCCTACTAGGACTGTAACAGGATGGCGTGTATGTATTGATTATAGAAAATTAAATGACGCCACCAGAAAAGATCACTTTCCCTTACCTTTCATTGATCAAATGTTGGAAAGATTAGCCGGAAATAGTTACTATTGCTTTCTTGATGGATTTTTCGGATATTTTCAAATTCCAATAGCACCTGAGGACCAAGAGAAAACCACATTCACGTGCCCTTATGGTACTTTTACTTACAAACGCATGCCATTTGGACTTTGCAACGCCCCTGCAACCTTTCAAAGGTGTATGATGGCGATTTTTCACGACATGATAGAAGAATGCATGGAAGTTTTCATGGATGACTTTTCAGTCTTCGGTGATACATTTGAAACATGTCTAGCTAATCTTGAACGAATGCTTATTAGATGCGAACAATCAAATCTAGTACTTAATTGGAAGAAATGTCATTTCATGGTTAAAGAAGGCATCGTTCTTGGACATAAAATCTCAAAAGAAGGAATTGAAGTGGATAGAGCTAAAGTAGATGTAATTGCTAAACTTCCACATCCCACCAATGTTAGAGGAGTTAGGAGTTTTCTAGGGCATGCCGGTTTTTACCGACGTTTCATAAAAGATTTTTCTAAAATTGCTACTCCTATGAATAAACTCCTAGAAAAGGATGCTCCATTCATCTTTTCAGATGAATGTATCAAATCTTTTAATATTCTTAAAGAGAAACTCACTAATGCGCCGATCATGATAACACCAAATTAGAATCTACCGTTTGAATTAATGTGCGATGCAAGTGATTTTGCAATGGGAGCCGTTTTAGGACAAAGGATTGAAAAAAGATTTCAACCTATATATTATGCTAGTAAGACGTTACAAGGAGCACAAACAAATTACACAACTACTGAAAAAGAACTCCTTGCTATTGTCTTTGCTTTTGAAAAATTTCGATCATATCTCGTTCTAGCTAAAACGGTGGTCTATACCGACCATTCTGCTCTTAGATACCTATTTTCGAAACAAGATGCTAAACCAAGATTAATCCGTTGGATCTTACTCTTACAAGAGTTTGATATTGAAATCCGAGATAAAAGAGGAGCAGAAAATCTCGCCGCTGATCATCTTTCTCGTCTTGAAAATCCCGAATTAGAAGTTCTAAATGAATCGGCCATA
The DNA here is from genome assembly GCF_046630445.1 of Rutidosis leptorrhynchoides. Taxonomy (NCBI): domain Eukaryota; kingdom Viridiplantae; phylum Streptophyta; class Magnoliopsida; order Asterales; family Asteraceae; genus Rutidosis; species Rutidosis leptorrhynchoides. Next base: position 405,049,509 of record NC_092337.1, on the reverse strand, counting down.
CAAGACAACTTTCCTGATGAATATCTATTGAAGATAGATTATAATGAAATTCCATGGTTTGCAGACTATGCAAAATACTTAGTTTGCGGATTCCTTGAAAAAGGATTGTCGTACCAAAAACGAAAGAAATTCTTTAGTGATATAAAACGCTATTTTTGGGAAGATCCACATCTGTTTAAAAGTTGTCCCGATGGAATAATACGCCGATGTGTATTTGGAGATGAAGCTAGTAAAATTTTAAACCATTGTCACACAGGACCAACAGGAGGGCACTATGGGCCTCAATTAACAGCAAGAAAAGTTTATGAAGCTGGATTCTATTGGCCTACAATTTACAAAGACGCACACCTTCTTTGCAAATCCTGTGATGCTTGTCAAAGGGCCGGAAAAATAAGTCAACGTGATGAAATGCCACAAAATGTCATCCAAGTATGTGAAGTATTTGACATTTGGGGTATTGACTTTATGGGTCCATTTCCAAAATCTCATAATAATCTCTATATTCTCGTAGCCATTGATTATGTATCTAAATGGGCGGAAGCACAAGCACTCCCAACTAACGATGCACGAGTTGTAGTCAACTTTTTAAAACGTCTTTTTGAAAGGTTTGGAACACCGAAAGCTTTAATAAGTGATCGGGGTACTCATTTCTGTAATAATCAACTTGAGAAAGTTCTTAAAAGATATGGAGTAACTCATAAAATCTCCACCGCATATCATCCACAAACAAGTGGACAAGTTGAAAATACTAACCGAGCTTTAAAACGTATTCTAGAGAAAACCGTAGGATCAAATCCGAAGGAATGGTCCATTAAATTGGAGGATGCACTCTGGGCTTTTAGAACAGCCTACAAAACTCCAATTGGAAGCACACCTTTTAGACTTGTTTACGGAAAAGCATGTCATCTTCTAGTAGAAATTGAACACAAAGCATTTTGGGCTTTGAAGACATGTAATCTTGATATACATGAAGCTGGACGTCTATGATTAAGTCAACTAAACGAATTAGAAGAATTAAGACATGAAGCATACGAAAATTCGTTAATCTATAAAGAAAGAACGAAGAAATGGCATGATAAAAGAATCAGAAGTTTAAAAGAATTTAAAGAAGGAGACAGAGTTCTTCTTTTCAATTCACGATTCAAGCTATTTCCTGGAAAATTGAAATCAAGATGGTTTGGACCATTCATAGTCAAAAGAGTTTTCCCATACGGAACGATAGAATTAATAAATTCAAATGGGATTGAATTTAAAGTTAATGGTCACAGAGTTAAACACTACATAGATAGTCCGATGGAATTCGACAATGAAGTTAATCACAATTTCGATACTACAGCTAACTAAGTGTGGGGAGAATCAAGTATTTAAAGGATAATATGTATTTCTGTTAAAGTTAGATTGTCTGTTTTCATGTAGTTCTAGAAAATGGAACCCGAATGTTCTTTCCCTAGCAGACCCTAAAGAACTAGTCTTCTCCCCCCATTCTGAATTTTTATTTTTTTAGGTTTTTACGAAATGAAGACTGCATGTGAACTAAACCATGGTCTAATGCTACACGCTTTGATCACTAAACGTAATAATGACACACTTCTGAGTGAAATAGTATCAGTAATCAGAGAACGATTGGACGGAGTAAGAAAAGAATCCAGATGCGAAGATAATAAGTCACAATTTGGTAAAGGAAAATCAAAATTCGCAGCGAAAAGAAGAGCATGACACCTAGAAAGATGTCACAAATGCGGAAAATGGTCACATGGAGGTAAATGTTCAAATAATCAAACCTATTCAAATACCGAATTTGTTACTTTATGCAGAGACGGACCGTTCATATGTTTAGAAGAAAAAACACTGAATGCTCGAGGTTACGCCTATGTAGCCATGGAAAACTAATTAAACCGACTATCTTATGAATGGGATAGATCATATAACTAAGAATACTATCTCACAGGTAAGTCTGTACAGTTTTTTTTTTTTTATTTTATTTTTAACCTTTTGATAATAAATGCTAATTTGTTCGCTATAAAGTATTAAATAAAATTAGGTTTGGCTACCGAAATTATTGATATCATACAAAAATTTATTACATCACTGCGAAATTTAACGTTTATTCTTAAGGTATAAATATCTTTAATCAATCAACCCAAAATATTTCAAAAAATTCGTCATGAGTTAAATTAGGTTATGGAACCGAAATTACTTTACCGAAAAGTGGGGCGCATATTTTTGATAATATTTGATTGATTAAAGTGGGATAAAAAGCCAAAAAGATTTTTAATTTTATTTTTACCATGTTTTTTTAAAATTAATATATAAATCTTAAATTAATATTGTAAACTTTGTAAAAACAATATATTTAAAATTGTAAATATTTGAAAAATATAATATAAGTTTGGTGTGATTTTATAATATGAATTTTTAAATTAAGTTTGGTATGAATTTTTAATTTTTAAAATAAGAATTTTTTAATTTTATGCATTTCAAATTTTAAGTTTGGTGTGAATTTTTCATTTTTAAAATAAGAATTTTTTAATTTTATGCATTTCAAATTTTAAGTTTGGTGTGAATTTTTAATATTTTGAATTTTATGTATTTTTATTTTAAGTTTGGTGTGAATTTAAAAACAAAAATTTACTTTATCTCATTAAGTTAAAAATATGATTTTTAAAATTCGTCGTAAGTTGAAGACTAGGTCGTTGAACCGAAATTGCTTTACCCGAGAGAGGGACGAGAACTTTTATTATCATTATTTTTAATCTTATTGAATTAAAGTATGCCAAAAACATTAAAAAAAACCCCAAAAATCTTAGCTTTTAAAACAATCGCTACAAAAAGACAAATTTTAAAATTTTGTCAAAGGACGGACTAGGACATCGATCCGAAACGACCTCGTCCTAAATAACAAGGGAAACAAAATTTTAAAATTAATTACTTAATTGTTTTAATTAGTATAAGATATAAAAAAAAATATATATATATATATATATATATATATATATATATATATATATATATACACAAACTCCGCGACTCGCGGAGTTTGAAGGGTCAAACACCGCGACTCGCGGAGGGACCAAAATACAGAAAAAAATAAAAACATAAAGAACAGCTCAGTTGCACACTACCACACCAAATTCTGCGAAATAAAACCCGAAAATACTGCGCAAAAACCCGAAAAAGACCTCCCAAATTCGCAACTTTTGACCGATAATCATCAAATCTTTTACTAAAATCATGTTGAGAAGGATGCTATCAAGGAATTACTCAAGAAAAATGGTAAATTTCTACACCTAAACACCATTTAATCCGAAAATTAGTGTTCTTGAGCAATTTTATACCCAATTTGATTTTGATGCTTTTTAGTGTAATTATGCTTAAATTATTTATGTATTATGCTTGTATAACCTAGATTGATGCTATTTAACATGATTAGAAGCCTTAAACTTCAAATTTTGAGTAATCTAGGGTTTGTGTTCTTGAGCAAATTTGGGGCTTTTTGATATAAACAGGTTATGGCCGATTTTTGTCATGAATTGTTGCTAAATTAAGTAGTGTAACATGTTTAGGTAGTTAAATGATCCAAACTTTGAGCCTAAACATGATTTAGAGAATTAAAGTGGACTTTTTCAAGTCTAAAATTCATGAACTTGATTTTTGAGAGATAATGCCATTTGAAACTTGTTTAATTGCTAGTAATGATTATTTTGACATGTTATTTGAGTTGAATTCTTATGAACTTGGCGAACATTTTCGTATATGCTTATTTGAAAAAGTGTAGATTTGATGAAAATATGTAAATGAGCTTAAGTTTGATATAAATTGATCATGTCATTGTAATTATTTTGATTGATGATTTTGCTGACACTAATGCATATTTGAATGCACAAAAATTGTGTTTGATGTGTTTTGCAGACTGAAAGGGGTAAATCTTCATCCCAAGCTCGCAATGCTCCTGCTGAGAATACAGAACAACAGGAGGTGGATAACTACTACAAACAAGATATACCTCATCCAGTCATGACATTTTCTGATATGCACTTGGAAGATTTGCACCCGAACCTGAGATTTGACAGACTTTGGATAGATTATCCAAAATACCAAAGGGGTTTGCATACTCTTCATTCTAAAGCTGTTGAAGTACCTAGGGTCATAGAATGGGGACCATTAGAAGCTGTAGAATTGGTCGGGCCAATTAGGGAATTACTTGCACAGAGGTATGGTAATTCTACTTTTAACGATTGGGTACGGTTATTCAACATGCGTAGACCTGTATATAAAGTATGGTGTGAAGAATTGTTGTGTAGTATAGAATTAAATGATCGGGTAGCTAGTTTAACCGATCGATCTTTTATTAGATTTTTGTTAGGAGGTTCGATGTGCCACATGTCTTTACTAGACATGGCTCAGGCTTTACGTATATATACGCCTGAGGAGTTAGCATCTGCCGATTGTAGAGGGTTGATATTGAACGGTAGGAAGATAGAAGAAAATTTTGATACGCATGGTGTATGGAGTCAAATGACTAGCCATCACCGATTTAAAGGGGGAAATTACTCTTATTTGGATATAGATAGAGCTGAATTAAGAGTAATTCATAGGTTTTTAGCTAATTCGATTACACAAAGAGGTAAGAATAAGGAAAAGGTAAATGAACAGGATTTGTTTTACCATATGTGTATTCGAGACCCACAAAGCGCTGTAAGTATACCTTATTGTGTGGGTTATTATTTATCAGCTATGGTTAGGGGGATGAGACCGCATAGCATAATAGGAGGTGGTATATTTATTACTTTGATTGCTGAATATCTCGGTGTGGATATAAGTCAGGGGGGATTATTAGTCGAAGAACCAGAACCCCGCGATACAATAGGTTTAAATGTATACCATGGTGCGAAGGTTTTGAAGAGGCGAAATAACGCCGCAGTACAATACCATGGTAGACATCCACAGGTTGAGAGAAACCAACAGCAAGGTAATGTAGGAGGGGGAAATGAAATGGCAGAAATGCAAAGGTTTATAGCTTCACAAGAGTATGAAAATGCTAGACATAGAGCATTTGAAGATTGGCAAGTTCATCAAAACCAAATCATAGCTTATTGCTAACATATAGGTAGAAACTATATTCCTACTCCATCGCCCATATTCCCTCCCTGGTCTATAGAGATCCAACCACCGTATCCTACGTATAACCCAGCCGAAGCATTTTATAGCACCTATGGTTATGCATGGAACCCCTACTGGTATCAGTATCATCCCTAGTCTACTTAGTTTTATTTTTTTTGTAATTTGTAATGTTGATACGTTTAATACTTATGTTAATATTGTAATAGTTTTTATAATTTTCTAACTTTTATTCTTAGATTTCAATAATTTTTGAATGTGGGGTAATATACCAAACTTCAAAAATATGTATATATATGTTTGCAGTTTATCTTATGTACACAACAGGGTAAAACAACGCATTTTCAAAGACTGGCATTAAGTTCAGCAAAAGCAACTAATTTTAACGACAAGATGCAAAATAAATGTGATATAACAACAAGACGGAATGAACAAATGATGTGCACCATTTATCATTCAATACAAACACAAATATGTTTGGAAACTTTGGTAAAATTTAATCATTTTCACACAAATCACCCTCAATAATTTAAATTGTTACTGATCTCTTGCAAATGAGGGCATTGCAAGATCTTAAGTGTGGGAAGGGGTTAAATTCTTTCGGATTTTAAAATTTTTATCTTAAACACTTGGTTACCATTAAAAATACTAGTAAAGCAGTAGTTGTATTAGAATCTAGTGCTCTCTGATAATAAAGAACAGCCATAGTCTTATATACTGACTACTCAATTCTAGTAAAATTTAAAAAAAAAAATTCAACTAAATGAACTTAAAATCATGTTTATACATATTTATGAACGATAAAACTAGGTGTTAACACCGAAATTATTGTTACCTCGGAAAGGACATAAATTGAGAAACAAACCAAAATGTTAAAATTCATTTAAAATGGAATAGAGGACAATAAAAAGGAAAATAAAAGCCAAGTGTGGGAAAATTCTCCAAGTTATTCAAAACATATGTCACATATTTTTGTACAAATAACTGAAAATACTTTTGCTTTGGACTAAACTAAAAAGTTTTACCTGATTTACTGTAATGAAAGATGGATCTACATGATAAATCAATTCCATCATTAAAAGGAAGTAAAGTCTTCCGAAAAAGAAACGTGCTTCTTGATTTAGGTCAGGAAGTTGTCGTCCAGACCAGCTGTAGGTTGACGAAAAATCTAGAACAGTCATCACTAAAATCAGCAGGAAATCCACGGACCTCAGCATTAAACAGGGTCGCCAAGTGGTCAGATTTATCCTAACCATGAGAAGGATTTATCTCGTACAATGGGGGGCACCGTGCAAATTAGCTTGATAAGACTAATGAATCAGACCCCCAGAAAGGATAATCTCCTTAAAGATTAAAAATCAGCTTTTAAGACCGATATTACTCAATCCTTGAGATTGACCTTAAAGATTGAGAATTCAAACTCATGGAATTCAATGATATCTAAACTCGATCTTGAACGAGAAAATATTTTGATCAAAATTACAAACCGATTTGTTTTCTGAAAACCCGTTTTTAATGCGTTCATTATCATTGAACGTAAAATCCTAGGAATTCACCTGGAATTCATTAGGTCACCTGAACCAAATCGGGTGTCAACCGTAAGAACGGTGGTTGCATAGCATGGTCAAAGACAGGACCTTGTGCCAGACCGACAAATTAAAAGGGTGAGCTTTACTATTGCTCCTACAAAGGATAGTAATTGCGTCCGACACGTTATAAACCATAATTAAAAGCATGTCAGGGGATATTGCCTTAACAGTTGCTTGTTCAACGCTTTTCTTTACAACCGGAGGGTAGTTTACCGAAAGGTAATATATGGGACAAGTAAACTGGACGTGTTGCTTTCCTAATACAAGGTTAGCAAGTGGGTGACACAAAACCACAAGTTTTGAGCTAAAATTTTCAAATCTGAAACCCACCAAACCCACAAAAATAATTTGCAAACACCGGTGAAGGGTTATTCCGGAAAACTTATCTAGGGTAAAAACTAGATTTAATTTTCAAAAGGTCAAATGTTTTCATAAAGATCCAATTTCCTTAATGGATCTAAATTTTTATAGTCATGTGGGACTGTAAACCATATCGTTACTACCATTGTTTATACCACCGTAAAGAAATCACTGATGTACAAAGTGTGAAGAATAAAGAAGTGATTCTAGTATTTCAAGACTATATTGCTTGAGGACAAGCAACGCTCAAGTGTGGGAATATTTGATAATGCTAAAAACGAACATATATTTCATAGCATTATTCCCCAAGAAAGATAAGCTTTTAGTTGCAAATGTTCTATTTACAAGTGATATTCGTTTAAATATTAAAAGGTGAAGATAAAAGACAGATTTGACGAATTGAAGACGCAAACGACCAAAAAGCTCAAAAGTACAAAATACAATCAAAGAGGTTCCAATTATTGATAAGAAACGTCTCGAAATTACAAGAGTACAAGATTCAAAACGCAAAGTACAAGATATTAAATTGTACGCAAGGACGTTCGAAAATCCGGAACCGGGACCAGAGTCAACTCTCAACGCTCGACGCAACGGACTAAAAATTACAAGTCAACTATGCACATGAATATAATATAATATATAAATAATTCTTAAAAATTATATATATATTATATTAATATTTAAAATCGTCGGTAAGAAAGAAGCCAAAGCTGGTGAGCTGGAATTTCAAACTCCGCGACTCGCGGAGTTTGAAGGCAAAAAATGCCGCGAGTCGCGGAGACCCCCTGAACTCAATTCCCTATAAAAGCAAACGCAGTTTGATCGCAAAAACCATCCAATATATCAATCTCTCTATATCTATACGTAATATTTATATTTATATTTATATTTTAATTTTAATTTTAATTTTAAATCTTAATAATAAGGGTATGTTAGCGAATGTTGTAAGGGTGTAAGTCGAAATTCTGTCCGTGTAACGCTACGCTATTTTTAATCATTGTAAGTTATGTTCAACCTTTTTAATTTAATGTCTCGTAGCTAAGTTATTATTATGCTTATTTAATCCGAAGTAATCATGATGTTGGGCTAAATATTAAAATTGGGTAATTGAGCTTTGTACCATAATTGGGGTTTGGACAAAAGAACGACACTTGTGGAAATTAGACTATGGGCTATTAATGGGCTTTATATTTGTTTAACTAAATGATAGTTTGTTAATGTTATTATAAAGATTTACAATTGGACGTCCCTATAAATAACCATATACACTCAATCGGACACGATGGGCGGGGTATTTATATGTACGAATAATCGTTCATTTAACCGGACACGGGAATGGATTAATAGCCACTAGAATTATTAAAACAGGGGTGAAATTATGTACAAGGACACTTGGCATAATTGTTAACAAAGTATTAAAACCTTGGGTTACACTCAGTCGACATCCTGGTGTAATTATTAAACAAAGTATTAAAATCTTGTTACAGTTTAAGTCCCCAATTAGTTGGAATATTTAACTTCGGGTATAAGGATAATTTGACGAGGACACTCGCACTTTATATTTATGACTGATGGACTGTTATGGACAAAAACCAGACGGACATATTAAATAATCCAGACAAAGGACAATTAACCCATGGGCATAAAACTAAAATCAACACGTCAAACATCATGATTACGGAAGTTTAAATAAGCATAATTATTTTATTTCATATTTAATTTCCTTTATTTTATATTTAATTGCACTTCTAATTATCGCATTTTTATTATTATTATATTTAATTGCACTTTTAATTATCGTACTTTTTAATTATCGCAAGTTTATTTTATCGCACTTTCATTTATCGCAATTTCATTATCGTTATTTACTTTACGCTTTAAATTAAGTCTTGTATTTATTTATTATTTTACATTTGGTTTTAACTGCGACTAAAGTTTTAAAATCGACAAACCGGTCATTAAACGGTAAAAAATCCCCCTTTATAATAATAATATTACTTATATATATTTGTATTTTTATAAAAGTAAACTAATATAGCGTTAAGCTTTGTTTAAAGATTTTCCCTGTGGAACGAACCGGACTTACTAAAAACTACACTACTGTACGATTAGGTACACTGCCTATAAGTGTTGTAGCAAGGTTTAAGTATATCCATTCTATAAATAAATAAATATCTTGTGTAAAATTGTATCGTATTTAATAGTATTTCCTTCTAAAATTTAATAGTATTTTATACCCCTTAGCTTTAACTATCAAGTATTTTTGGCGCCGCTGCCGGGGACAATCTAACTTAAAAGCCGGAAGCGTAACGCTAAATTTTTTTTAAAAAAAAAAAAAAAAAGATTTTTATTTTTAGTTTACTTTTATTAAAATTCACTTTTGTAAAAATACGTTTTTAATTATTCGAAAATATAAAAAGAAAACAAAAATTTATATATTTTTTTTAAGATTTTGTTAAATATTTAAGTTTTATAAAGTTTCTTTATTTTTATTTTATAAAAATATAAGTTTTATTTAAATATTTTTATTTAAAACAAAAAAAAACCGAAAAAAAAATTAATATATATATAAATCTATTTTTAAGATATTTTTAAAATTATAAAGTAGTTCTATTTTTATTTTAGTTTTTAAATATAAGTTTTTATTATATAAATATTTTTATTTAAAGAGAAAATATAAAACAGAATATAAAAAAAAACGCGTCGAATTTTAATCAACCTGTCATTTGAATTTTGGAACCCCGCGACTCGCGGAGTTTGCAGCTTCGAATACCGCGACTCGCGGTGCCACCCTGACACCGACAGAAACCCTAATCATCATTTATTACGGATAATTATTATTATTATTAATAAACCCTAATTACTTAATTATTAGTATAATTAGTTTAAGTTTTTAAATTAAATTGTATTTTAAATTTTAATTAGTTTTATTATATATAAAAATTAATAGTTTTATAAAATAAATAATATAAAAATAATATTTTTATAAAAATTGTAATTTTTACAACTTTTTGTATATTTTTATATTTTGTCCCTTTTTAATTGTTTTAGCGTAATATTTGTATTTTTCGCTCGTATTTAGTTTTAAGATATAGTTTTTGCCATAGTTATTTTTTTTTTTTACTTCTAGATTTTTAGATTTTGCCGTAAAATTCCTTAAGTGCCTTTTCTTTAGACTAAGATTTAAGTACTTTAGAATTTTGCGACGCCTTTTTAAGTTTTAGTTTCTTTTTAAGTTATTTCCATTTGGGATATAGTTTTACTTGTAAGCTTTAAGACGCAACTTTTAGTTTTAAATTTTTAGTTCCTTTTTAAGTTTAGACGCGCTATTTTCTTATTTTTAGACACCTTTTACCTATGTATCAATTATCATTCCAATTAGTAATCTCAATTTGCGATTATAATTTTAAGTTAGTGATAGTAATAAGGTTGGGTTAGTCTAGTGTTTTTAAGTTCTATAAGTCACTCTTTTTCTTTCTTATTTTTATTTTTCGATCTTTTTCTGACGCGCTCTTTTTCTTTCTTATTTCTCGCTATTCTAGTTTTTAGGACATAGATTTTTATTCTACTTCTTATCTAAATTTCTTAAAATTACGAAAATTTATTTTAAGTGGTTAAATTGATAGACATCAAAATTTTCTGGTTCGTAGTAATAGTTGGATTTGTACGTGGACCGGGTTATTGGAGCCAAACAGTCCTCAATTATATTGAGACCAAACGAATCCTGCCCCTCTGCTGCATCTTTTGGCTATTCGAAACGTGGGCAAAATCAGAAAAGTCTATTAATTGGATAACTTATATAATTTTTCTTTCCTTTTAAAAACTAATAGGATATTCAGTGAATGCACCTAGCAAGACGTTCACCACCTTTTGTATGTTCACCACCTGTAACTAGATCAAGACATTTAGCAAATATTACCGCCATTGATTTTTCTTTAGAATCGTCATCCAGTCGACCAAGTACTCCAGTTCAAATTTCCGATAATCCATTTTTTGAACCCGACCTCACAATTGAGAATCCGGAGAACATTCAGGGACGATTCATAGATCCTGAACCATTAAATTTTCCTCCGGAACCACCAATCATTCAAACAGAGATTGTTGAGGAACGAACCATTAAATCAGAATCCTCTAGTGATTCCGATTCAACAAATTCAATTATGGAGAATCTAGAACCTTTAAGTATGGAAGACCGAATGAGAGCTAAACGTACTGGCCAAGGTCACGCAATTACTCATCCAGACGTTAATGCGCCAGATTATGAAATCAAATGACAAATTCTACACTTGGTGACTAATCAATGCCAATTTAGTGGTGCACCAAAGGAATATCCAAATGAACATCTTCGTACCTTTAATAGGATCTGCACACTATTTAAAATCCGAGAAGTGGAGGATGAACAGATATATCTCATGTTATTTGCCTGGACTTTAAAGGGAGAAGCCAAAGATTGGTTGGAATCGTTACCTGAAGGGGCGATTGATACATGGGACGTTTTAGTTGAAAAATTTCTTAAACAATTCTTTCCGGCATCTAAAGCCGTAAGACTTCAAGGAGAAATTGTTACGTTCACACAGAAGCCAAATGAAACTCTATATGAGGCGTGGACAAGATTTGGAAAGTTATTAAGAGGATGTCCGCAACATGGTTTAGACACCTGTCAAATAGTACAAATATTCTACCAAGGATGCGACATCACTACAAGGAAAGACATAGATATAGCAGCTGGTGGTTCCATTATGAAGAAAACCAAAACTGATGCTTACAAAATTATTGATAACACTGCTTCCCACTCACATGAGTGGCACCAAGAAAAAGATATCGCTAGATCATCTAAAGCAGCTAGAGCCGATTCTAGCCATGACTTAGATTCCATTTCCGCAAAGATAGATGTTGTCGAGAGACAAATGGAAAAGATGACTAAAGATATTCACTCAATACGAATTAGTTGTGAGCAGCGTGGAGGACCACATTTGACAAAAGATTGTCTCAGTATTGAATTAACAATGGAACAAAGAGAGAATGTTTCATATATAAACCATAGGCCTGGAAATAATTATCAGAATAATTATCAACCGCCAAGACCGATCTACAATCAAAACCAGAATTATAACAGAAATATTCCATACAACAACCAACAAGGTCCTAGCAATCAACAAGTATCCAACAATACTTACAATCAGCAAAGACCTAATTTTCAAAACAAACCACCACAACCCGATGATAAAAAGCCAAATTTAGAAGATATGATGACGAAGCTAGTTGAAACTCAAACGCAGTTTTTCACATCTCAAAAACAAACTAATGAACAAAATGCTCAAGCATTTAGAATCAACAAGCTTCTATTCAAAATATGGAACAAGAAGTAAGTAACCTAGCAAGGTTAATAGGTGAAAGAAAACCGGGAAGTCTACCTAGTGATACAAATGCTAACCCCCGGAATGAAACAGCTAAAGCCATTACCACAAGAAGTGGTACAACACTTAAACCACCTGAAATACCTGTAACTTCTGATGAAGCTATTCCTACTCCACAAGAACCACAACCTGAACAAGATAAGGAAAAAGAACCGGTAGTTGAGAAGGTTAATGAAGATAACACAGTTAAGGCTAAACCTTATGTTAAACCATACCAACCACCACTTCCTTACCCGAGTAAAATGAAGAAAGAGAAACTAGAAGCCGAGCAATCCAAATTCTTGGATATGTTTAAACAGATAAATGTAAATCTTCCTTTCATTGATGTGATTTCAGGAATGCCTAGATATACTAAATTCTTGAAAGATCTAATCTCAAATAGAAAGAAAATGGAAGAACTCTCGGTTGTTACTATGAATGCTAATTGTTCAGCAGTGCTGTTGAATAAGATACCAGAAAAACTATCTGATCCAGGAAGTTTCACAATTCCATGTTTTCTGGGTAGTCTTAGTTCAATAGAAGCATTGGCAGACTTAGGTGCTAGTATGAATCTAATGCCGTATTCACTATACGCTAAACTAGACCTTGGAGAATTGAAACTAACAAGAATAAGCATACAACAAGCCGATCGATCAATAAAATATCCTAGAGGGATAATGGAGAACATGCTAGTTAAAGTTGCTACTTTAGTATTTCCAGTAGATTTTGTTGTTCTGGACATGGAAGAAGATTCTCAAGTTCCTCTCATATTAGGAAGACCATTCTTAAACACGGCTAAAGCAATGATAGACGTGTTTGGTAAGAAATTGACCCTAAGTATAGAGGATGAGAGTGTTACCTTTTCAGTTGATAGAGCAATGCAACAACCACAATCTGCAGATGATACATGTTATTATATTCAAACTATAGATGCACATGCAGAATTATTAGAAGAATTTCCAGAATTACAAGGAACAGGAGAATGTTCTTTAGGAGAAGGAACTGAACCAATTGATGAAGCTGAAATATTAGCTACACTAATGGCTAATGGATATGAACCAACAACAGAAGAAATTCAAATGCTAAAAGAACAAGACAGATATCGATATAAATCATCAATAGAAGAACCACCGAAATTAGAGTTAAAGCCACTTTCAAACCATTTGGAATACGCTTATTTACATGGTGAATCTGAATTACCTGTAATAATATCGTCTTCTCTTACTAAAAATGAGAAATCACAACTCATTTCTGTGTTGAAAGCTCATAAACCAGCCATTGCATGGAAGATTCATGATATTAAAGGAATAAGTCCTTCGTATTGCACACATAAAATCCTTATGGAAGAAGGTCATAAAACGTATGTGCAAAGCCAACGAAGACTAAATCCTAATATGCAAGATGTAGTTAAAAAAGAAATTATTAAACTGCTAGATGCAGGTTTGATATATCCAATTTCTGATAGTCCATGGGTAAGCCCAGTTCAATGCGTGCCTAAGAAGGGTGGCATGACTGTCATTACAAATGAAAAAATGAGCTTATTCCTACTAGGACTGTAACAGGATGGCGTGTATGTATTGATTATAGAAAATTAAATGACGCCACCAGAAAAGATCACTTTCCCTTACCTTTCATTGATCAAATGTTGGAAAGATTAGCCGGAAATAGTTACTATTGCTTTCTTGATGGATTTTTCGGATATTTTCAAATTCCAATAGCACCTGAGGACCAAGAGAAAACCACATTCACGTGCCCTTATGGTACTTTTGCTTACAAACGCATGCCATTTGGACTTTGCAACGCCCCTGCAACCTTTCAAAGGTGTATGATGGCGATTTTTCACGACATGATAGAAGAATGCATGGAAGTTTTCATGGATGACTTTTCAGTCTTCGGTGATATATTTGAAACATGTCTAGCTAATCTTGAACGAATGCTTATTAGATGCGAACAATCAAATCTAGTACTTAATTGGAAGAAATGTCATTTCATGGTTAAAGAAGGCATCGTTCTTGGACATAAAATCTCAAAAGAAGGAATTGAAGTGGATAGAGCCAAAGTAGATGTAATTGCTAAACTTCCACATCCCACCAATGTTAGAGGAGTTAGGAGTTTTCTAGGGCATGCCGGTTTTTACCGACGTTTCATAAAAGATTTTTCTAAAATTGCTACTCCTATGAATAAACTCCTAGAAAAGGATGCTCCATTCATCTTTTCAGATGAATGTATCAAATCTTTTAATATTCTTAAAGAGAAACTCACTAATGCGCCGATCATGATAACACCAAATTAGAATCTACCGTTTGAATTAATGTGCGATGCAAGTGATTTTGCAATGGGAGCCGTTTTAGGACAAAGGATTGAAAAAAGATTTCAACCTATATATTATGCTAGTAAGACGTTACAAGGAGCACAAACAAATTACACAACTAATGAAAAAGAACTCCTTGCTATTGTCTTTACTTTTGAAAAATTTCGATCATATCTCGTTCTAGCTAAAACGGTGGTCTATACCGACCATTCTGCTCTTAGATACCTATTTTCGAAACAAGATGCTAAACCAAGATTAATCCGTTGGATCTTACTCTTACAAGAGTTTGATATTGAAATCCGAGATAAAAGAGGAGCAGAAAATCTCGCCGCTGATCATCTTTCTCGTCTTGAAAATCCCGAATTAGAAGTTCTAAATGAATTAGTAGGTTTATCCAAGGAACTTGAGGTAGTAATAATGTTCATAACATCATTCGATTCATACATATAAAGCTATCTTATTCGAAGGTTTAAACTTGTAATCACTAGAACATAGTTTAGTTAATTCTAAACTTGTTCGCAAATAAAAGTTAATCCTTCTAACTTGACTTTTAAAATCAACTAAACACATGTTCTATATCTATATGATATGCTAACTTAATGATTTAAAACCTGGAAACACGAAAAACAACGTAAAATCGGATTTACGCCGTCGTAGTAACACCGCGGGCTGTTTTGGGTTAGTTAATTAAAAACTATGATAAACTTTGATTTAAAAGTTATTATTCTGGGAAAATGATTTTTATTATGAACATGAAACTATATCCAAAAATTATGGTTAAACTCAAAGTGGAAGTATTGTAAATATATTTTGAACATACTTTGATATATATGTATATATTGTTATAGGTTCGTGAATCAACCAGTGGCCAAGTCTTACTTCCCGACGAAGTAAAAATCTGTGAAAGTGAGTTATAGTCCCACTTTTAAAATTTAATATTTTTGGGATGAGAATACATGCAGGTTTTATAAATGATTTACAAAATAGACACAAGTACGTGAAACTACATTCTATGGTTGAATTATCGAAATCGAATATGCCCCTTTTTATTAAGTCTGGTAATCTAAGAATTAGGGAACATACACCCTAATTGACGCGAATCCTAAAGATAGATCTATTGGGCCTAACAAACCCCATCCAAAGTACCGGATGCTTTAGTACTTCAAAATTTATATCATATTCGAAGGGTGTCCCGGAATGATGGGGATATTCTTATATATGCATCTTGTTAATGTCGGTTACCAGGTGTTCACCATATGAATGATTTTTATCTCTATGTATGGGATGTGTATTGAAATATGAAATCTTGTGGTCTATAGGTACGATTTGATATATATAGGTTAAACCTATAACTCACCAACATTTTTGTTGACGTTTAAAGCATGTTTATTCTCAGGTGAATACTAAGAGCTTCCGCTGTTGCATACTAAAATAAGGACAAGATTTGGAGTCCATGTTTGTATGATATTGTGTAAAAACTGCATTCAAGAAACTGATTTCGATGTAACATATTTGTATTGTAAACCATTATGTAATGGTCGTGTGTAAACAGGATATTTTAGATTATCATTATTTGATAATCTACGTAAAGCTTTTTAAACCTTTATTTATGAAATAAAGGTTATGGTTTGTTTTAAAAATGAATGCAGTCTTTGAAAAATGTCTCATATAGAGGTCAAAACCTCGCAACGAAATCAATTAATATGAAACGTTTTTAATCAATAAGAACGGGACATTTCAGTTGGTATCCGAGCGTTGGTCTTAGAGAACCAGAAAATTTGCATTAGTGTGTCTTATCGAGTTTGTTAGGATGCATTAGTGAGTCTGAACTTCGACCGTGTTTTCTTTAAAAATGATTGCTTAACATTTTTGTTGGAAACTATATATTATTAACATGTATATATTATGTGATATATTAATCTCTTAACATGTTTGATATTGTGTGATAGATGTCTGATGTGAAGCGAGGTGTATATAAAATAGTTATTAAATTTTAGCAGAAAATACTATTAAATACGATACAATTTTACACAAGATATTTATTTATTTATAGAATGGATATACCTAAACCTTGCTACAACACTATAGGCAGTGTACCTAATCGTAGAGTAGTGTAGTTTTTAGTAAGTCCGGTTCGTTCCACAGGGAGCTGGTGAAGTTAACGCTATATTATTAAGTTTATTTGTAAAAATATATATATAAATAAGTAGTAGTATTATTATAAAATGGGGGTTTTACCGTTTAATGACCGGTTTGTCGATTTTAAGCGTAAAAATAAATGACAAAAATTAAAGTGCGTAAAATAAATTGCGATAAATAAAATGACAGAAAATAAAATTGCGAGTAATAAAATGACAGTAAATAAAGATACGATGAGAAATATAATAAAAGAATTATGCTTATTTAAACTTCCGTAATCATGATGTTTGACGTGTTGATTTTAATTTATTACCATGGGTTAATTGTCCTTTGTCCTGGTTTATTTGATACATCTATCTGGTTTTTGTCCATAATAGTCCATCGGTCATAAAAATAAAGTGCGAGTATCCTCGTCAAATTACCCTTATACCCGAAGTCAAATATTCCAACTGATTAAGGATTTAAACTGTGACGCAGTTATCACTTCTGTCAACAATTACACCAGTTATCACTGTATGTAATCCACCCCTGTTTTAATTAGTTTATGAATATTAATTCATCCACTTGATCAGAATGAATAATCAATTACCCAACCCAATTGATTAATTAAATGATTATAACAGATTCCATATGAACATCACTAAATAGGACAACCATGATCATTATTAATTATTAGGTTAATTAATTTGAAGATAGGTTCGACAGACTCCAATGAGTTGTCACTCAATTAGACAATACCCCCCATCTATTAATAGTCAATAGTTCAATTTCCACAAGTGTCGGTCTTTTGCCCAAACCTTAATTATGGTCCAAAGTTCAATAACCCTTTCTTAATATTTTAGCCCAACATCACGAGTACTTCATTTTAAATAAGCATAATAACGACTTAGCTACGAGACATTAATGTAAAAAGGTTGAACATAACTTACAATGATTAAAAATAGCGTAGCGTTACACGGACAGAATTTCGACTTACACACTCAAACGATCTCTATCATAAATCTTATTATTATCATAATTTAAAATTAAAATTAAGATTATTGTTATATCTGATTACATTAACATTATGATAGAGAATTATAAATATAGATATTGATAATTGATATAGATATTTGATAGATAAAAAAAAGGATCGAGAAAGTTCTCTTTAATTCATCGTTACATAGATCCCTTTTATAGGTGAAATTAGAAATTGAATTTTCATTTACGACCCCTGAACTATGCTCAATTAACAACTTTTTATTATTTAATATTATTCTTATTATGAATTATTTAAATATTATATTTTATTCTTGTGCATAGTTGACTCGTAATTTTTACACCGTTGCGTCGAGCGCTGAAAGTTGGTTCATGCCCCGGTTCCGGATTTTCGAACGTCCTTTCGTACAATTTTATATCGTGTACTTTGCGTTTTGTAACTTGTACTCTTGTCATTTTTAAACGTTCCTCATCAATAATTTGAACCTTTTTGATTGTATCTTGTACTTTTGAGCTTTTTGGACCTTTGTGTCTTCAATTCGTCGTTTTCGCCTTTTGTCTTCGCACTTATTTAAAATAAACGAATATTACTTGAAAATGGAACAATTGCAACTAAAATCTTGTCTTTCTTGGGGGATTTTGCTATGAAATATATGTTCCTTTTTAGCCTTATCAATATCCCCACACTTGAGCGTTGCTTGTCCTCAAGCAATACAGAACTTGAAATAAAAACATACATGAATCACTTTTTTATTCATCACACTTTGTACATCAGTGATTTTGATATAGCGGTATAAACAATGACAGTAATGATGGTTAAAGGTGGGTGTGTCATCCACAGTTGCCTCGGGTTTAGGTCAACGACACTTGCAATCAAATAGCCGATTTACTTTCGGTTTCCAAAGCAAAGTGCACATTTGAAAGGCGGTTTACAGTCCCACATGACTATAAAAATTTAGATCCTTTAGGAAATAGGATCTTTATGAAAACATTTGATCTTTTGAAAATTCAATCTAGCTTTTACCCTAGATAAGTTTTCTGATTTGATCCACCATTGGTGTTGCAAAATATATTTGTGGATCAATATTTTGGCTAAAAACATTTAGGTTCGTGTAATCCACTGCTATCCCGGTATCGGAAAGCACACATCCAGTTTACTTGTTCCGTATATTACCTTTCGGCAAACTACCGTCCGGTTGTAAAGGAAAGCGATGAACAAGAAACTGTTAAGGCAATGTCCCGTGACATGCAGATGATTATGGTCTTTTAACGTGTCGGATGCTAGAACTATCCTTGGTAGGAGCGATAGTAAAGATCATCCTATAATTTTTCGGTCTGGCACAAGGTCCTGTCTCCGACCATGCTATGCAACCACTGTTCTTATGGTTGACACCCGATTTGGTTCAGGTGACCTAATGAATTCTAGGTGAATTCCTAGGATTTTACGTTCAATGGTAATGAACGCATTGAAAATGGGTTTTCCGAAAACAAATCGGTTTGTATTTTTGATCAAAATATTTTCTCGTTCAAGCTCGAGTTTAGATATCATCGAATTCCATGAGTTTGTAATTCTCAATCTTTAAGGTCAATCTCAAGGATTGAGTAATATCAGGCTTAAAAGCTGATTTTTAATCTTTTAAGGAGATTATCCTTTCTGGGGATCTGATTCATTAGTCTTATCAAGCTAATTTGCACGGTGCCTCCCCATTGTACGAGATAAATCCTTCTCATGGTTAGGATAAATCTGACCACTTGGCGACCCTGTTTGATGCTGAGGTCCGTGGATTTCCTGCTGATTTTAGAAATGACTTTTCTAGATTTTTCGTCAACCTACAGCTGGTCTGGACGACAACTTCATGACCTAAATCAAGAAGTGCGTTTCTTTTTCGGAAGACTTTACTTCCTTTTAATGATGGAATTGATTCATCGTGTAGATCCATCTTTCTTTCAAAAGTATTATAGTAAATCGGGTAAAACTGATTAGTATCATCCAAAACAAAAGTACCTGCAATAATCTTGTACAAAAATATGTGATAGATAGTTTTTAATTGAATAACTTGGTACATTCTCCCCACACTTAGTTTCTTTCTTTGCCTTTTTATTCTACTTTATTCCATTTTAAATGAATTCAAGCATTTTAGGGTGTTTCTCAATTTATGTCCTTTTCGAGGTAACGATAATTTCGGTATTATCACCTAGTTTTCATCGTTCATAAATATGTATAAACATGATTTTAAGTTCATTTAATTGAAAATTTTTCAAATTTTCACAAAATTTGGCAAATAAACTAAGTGTAAACCCGAGAGAATTTATAACCCTTCCCCACACTTGAGATCATGCAATGCCCTCATTTGCATGAAATCAGACTATAATTATAAATTCATGAGAGTGATTAGTGTAGAAAAGTGATTAAAAATACCCAGTTTGTAAGCATATTATTTTACATCACATTTGATATTTTGCGCCTTGTCATCAAAATTAGTAGCTTTTTGTTGAACTTAATGACAGTCTTTGAAAGTGTGCTGTTTTACCCTGTTGTGTACATAACATAAAATACAAACATATATACATATTTTTGAAGTTTGGTATATAACCCCTACGTTCAAAAATTAATATAATTTTTTTTTTTTTTTTTTTTTTTTTTTGCATACTTTAGATCAATAAAATTAAATGATAACAAAATTTGTCGCCCCGCCCTCGGGTAAAGCAATTTCGGCTCAACTACCTAATCTTCAACTCACGACGAATTTTAGAAATCATTTTTTTACTTAATGAAATAAAGTAAATTTGGTTTTTAAATTCACACAAAACTTAAATTTAAAAAGCATATTAATTTCATATAAAACCTACAAAATAAAAAAAATCAGAATGGGGGGGAGAAAACTAGTTCTTTAGTGTCTGCTAGCGGAAAAGACCAATCGGATTCCATTCTCGGAACTACACGAGAACAGAACAACTAACTCCAGACAGCATTTTCTTTTTAGAACATTTGAATCTCCCCACACTTAGGTAGCTGGGGTGTCAAAATTGTGATTAACTTTATCGTCAATTTCTCTTGGTCCATAATCAACTTGCCTATCTGTGACTTTTTCTTTAAGCCATTGGTCGGATTCCTGTGTAATATCCATAATTTCAACTAGCTTCGCCTTTTCTTTAGGCGATAGATTGGATACTAATCGGTTACATAACTTAAAGTTCCCCTTGCTTCTAGCATCGCGAATCCGTTTTATAAGTTTCTTCATTGAACTGTTAATAACGGGGTCATTTAATTTCGTATCAACAACGGGGTTCTTTGTTATCATGTCATCATTAGGTGTTACTTCATTTTCCCCACACTTAGGCGTTTTATTATTATTAAGCACTACCGTTGAAGTTGGTAAAACAACATGGTTCTTACCAATCGTTTTTTCTGGTTCAACGGTCTTGGTTGGTGGAGATTTAGACTTTCGAATCATAAAGGTGATAGATTTGTCACCACTTTTAAGTGTCATTCTTCCATTTCCTACATCAAATAACGCCCCGGTGGACGCAAAGAATGGTCGACCTAAAATTAGAGGAATGTTTGGGTCCTCTTCTATGTCAATGACAATAAATTCGACTAGAAAGGTTAAATTACCTACTTGAACGGGTAGGTTGTCAGCAATTCCAACTGGGTGCTTAATGGTTTGATCAAAGAGTCGAACACTCATATCCGTTGGACTTAACTCACCTACACCTAATCTCTTATATAATGAAAGAGGCATAACACTTACACTTGCACCTAAATCTGCTAGTGCATCATACATGACACAATCACTAAGTAGACAAGGAACAATAAATTCACCCGGATCACCTACCCTAGGTGGAGGTTTTGGTGGAACTGTCTTCACCGGGTTTATATTTACGGCTTTTGTTTCTTGCACTTTCTTATTCTTTTTCTTCTTCTTCTTTCCAGAGGTATCACAATCTTTATTACCTATCACTTGCTCATACTCAACTCCTTTTCTTGGAAACGGGATGGGTGGTTTGTATGGTGCCACCACTGGCTTTACATACTCGGGTGGTGGTGGTGTAACTTCTTCATTGTTACTCTCATCTAAAACCTTCCCATCTTCTGGTGCTGGTTTTTCAGAATTCGTTGAAACCATATTAACATTCTCATTCCGAGGATTTACTTCAGTATTACTCGGTAGCTTTCCTTGTTCCCTCTCACTCATCATGCTAGCAAGAGTACCTACGTGTTTTTCTAGATTCAAAATGGAAGCTTGTTAAGTTCTTAATGACTGATCAAACCTCTCGTTCGTTTGGGTTTGAGTTTCAATAAATTGTGTTTGAGATTCAACTAGCTTGAATACCACGTCTTCCATATTTGACTTTTTCTCTTCGGTTTGTTGTTGTGGTTTATATAAGCCAGGTCTTTGTTGATTGAAAGTGTTGTTTTGAGTTGGTTGGTTATTCGGACCTTGTTGGTTATACCAGTTATTTTCGGGTCCTTTTGGATTGTAAAGAATGTTTTGATTTCGATTTAAGTTTAGCCTTGGCGGTTGATAATTATTTTGATAATTATTTCCCGGCCTTTGGTTCATATAGGAAACATTCTCTCGTTGTTCCATCGTTGGTTCAATGTGACAATCTTTCAATAAGTGTGGTCCACCGCATTGCTCACAACTGATTCGTATTGCGTGAATATCTTTATTCATCTTTTCCATTCGTCTTTCGAAAGCATCTATTTTTGCGGAAACGGAATCAAAGTCATGGCTAGAATCAGCTCTAGCCGCTTTAGATGATCGAAAGATATCTTTTTCTTGGTGCCACTCATGTGAGTGGGATGCTGTGTTATCAATAATTTTGTAAGCTTCAGTTGCGGTTTTCTTCATAATGGAACCACCAGCTGTTATGTCGATGTCTTTTCGTGTAGCAACGTTGACACCTTGGTAGAATATTTGTACTATTTGGCAAGTGTCTAAACCGTGTTGAGGACATCCTCTCAACATCCTTCCGAATCTTGTCCACGCCTCATATAATGTTTCATTTGGCTTTTGCGCGAACGTAACAATTTCTCCTTGAAGTCTCACGGCTTTAGATGCCGGAAAGAATTGTTTAAGAAATTTTTCAACTAAAACATCCCATGTATCAATCGCCCCTTCAGGTAACGATTCTAACCAATCTTTGGCTTCTCCCTTTAAAGTCCAGGGAAATAACATGAGATAAATTTGCTCATCTTCCACTTCTCTGATTTTAAATAGAGTACAGATCCTATTAAAGGTTCGAAGATGTTCGTTTGGATCTTCTTTTGCCGTACCACCGAATTGGCATTGATTAGTTACCATGTGTAGGATTTGTCCTTTGATTTCATAATCTGGAGCATTAACTTCTGGCTTAATAATGGCGTGACCTTGGCCCGTGCGTGTAGCTCTCATTCGGTCTTCCATACTTAGAGGTTCCGTTACTTCCATAATTGAATTTTTTGAATTCGAATCACTAGAAGATTCTGATTTAACGGTTTGTAGCTCAGGAGGAATGACTAGTGGTTCAGGATCTTGGAATTGTCCTTGAATATCCTCCGGGTTCTTAGTTGTGAAGTCGGGTTCAAAAGATGGATTATCGAAAATTTGAATTGGAGTACTTGGTCGACTAGATGACGATTCTAAAGAAAAATCAACGGCGACAATATTTGCTAGATGTCTTGATCGAGTTACAGGTGGTGAACGTATGACCGGCGGCGAACGTCTTGCTCGGTGCATTCACTGAATATCCTATTAGTTTTTAAAAAGGAAAGAAAAATTATAATAAGTTATCCAATTAATAGACTTTTCTGATTTTGCCCACGTTTCGAATAGCCAAAAGATGCAGCAGAGGGGCAGGATTCGTTTGGTCTCAATATAATTGAGTACTGTTTGGCTCCAATAACCCGGTTCACGTACAAATCCAACTATTACTACGAACCAGAAAATTTTGATGTCTATCAATTTAACCACTTAAAATAAATTTTCGTAATTTTAAGAAATTTAGAGAAGAAGTAGAAAAAATTCTAAGTCCTAAAAACTAGAATGGCGAGAAATAAGAGAGAAAAAGATTGCGCGTCGAAAAGTGTCGAAAAATAAAAAGGTCGAAAAATAGGCGTCGAAAAATAAAAATAAGAAAGTAGTGCGAAATACGGCGTCGTAAAATTCTAAAGCACCTAAAACTTAGTCTAAGGAATAAGCACTTAAGGGATTTTACGGCAAAGCCTAAAAATTCTAGAAGTAAAAATAACTATGGCAAAACTAAACTTAATACTAAAAGTTGCGAATATAGTCTAAAAATCTAAAGGTAATAAAACTAAAAAAAAAAATTTTTTTATAGACAAAATCTTAAAAATATATTTTTTTTTTATAATTTTTTTTTTTTTTTTTACGTTTTTTTTTTTTTTTTTTTTTTACGTTTTTTTTTTTTTTTACGCTTTTTTTTTTTTTTTTTTTTTTTTTTTAGGTGTTACCCATCTCACCCCTCATGAGAGGACTTGTCAATCCATCACTACACCATTTCCCCTTATATCCATTTCTTTTTTTCTAGTCTAAAACACTTTTAATAATTTTCTACTATACAAAGTATAAAAAAATGTCAGTAATACTCAATAATCATTATCTTTTTAAAGTATTCGTATATTACCATCAATTTGTTCTTTTTTCTTTTACTTGTTTATTTGAATTTTCTTTTCAATAAAAAGTTCCTTTTAATATAGTTTATTTTTGAACTTTCAAAAATGATATTCCAGAGTGTTTACCTTATTTATGGAGTGATTCTGGAAACGTTTTACCGACTCGTATTTTAAGATTTCAGAATGGTTTAAGGATCGAGTTCATGTAATGCGGTTCGAGTTTTCGTTCGAAAGTGTATGTGTACGTGGTAAATGATCAGGTGTGGGTCATTCCTCCGTCAATGATCGCAACGCGTGGTTTAGTCTCCCTCGGGTGATCTCAATCGTTGTTCCAAAAAAAAAATAATAATAATAATAATAATTTATTCTTTTTATTTATTAATAAACTTTTATCTTACTGTAATGTAAAAATTAGTTATAATTAAAATCATATTCCGTATGAGTAACGATGTGATGACATAAATTTTTATTTATTGATTAATGTATTTTTAATTAATATAAAAAATAAAAAGGCAACAAAATGACATTATGCAGTAAGATACCTTTTTACTCCTAGTTGTGTTTTTTACGAAAATAAATAAATAAAGAAACTAATGAAAATGGAAAAAGCAAAAAAAAAAGTCAAAGTGATGTGATGGGAGCAGGGCTAAGGAGAGTAAAGAGGGATTAAGCCTTTTTTTTAAAGGAAAAGTGACGGTGGGAATATTGACAATGGGAACAAGCATCCAATGCTTTTTTTTTCTTTTTTTTTTTTTTTCGCTGAGAACTAAACAACTCCTAACAATTGTAATTAATTTTTTTTATTTTATATTGTTTTTCTAAAAATTATATATAAATATATTTATACAAATATATATTTAAAAATATAGCGTTTCGCCGAGTCCCCGGCAGCGGCGCCAAAAACTTGATGTGAAGCGAGGTGTATATAAAATAGTTATTAAATTTTAGCAGAAAATACTATTAAATACGATACAATTTTACACAAGATATTTATTTATTTATAGAATGGATATACCTAAACCTTGCTACAACACTATAGGCAGTGTACCTAATCGTAGAGTAGTGTAGTTTTTAGTAAGTCCGGTTCGTTCCACAGGGAGCTGGTGAAGTTAACGCTATATTATTAAGTTTATTTGTAAAAATATATATATAAATAAGTAGTAGTATTATTATAAAATGGGGGTTTTACCGTTTAATGACCGGTTTGTCGATTTTAAGCGTAAAAATAAATGACAAAAATTAAAGTGCGTAAAATAAATTGCGATAAATAAAATGACAGAAAATAAAATTGCGAGTAATAAAATGACAGTAAATAAAGATACGATGAGAAATATAATAAAAGAATTATGCTTATTTAAACTTCCGTAATCATGATGTTTGACGTGTTGATTTTAATTTATTACCATGGGTTAATTGTCCTTTGTCCTGGTTTATTTGATACATCTATCTGGTTTTTGTCCATAATAGTCCATCGGTCATAAAAATAAAGTGCGAGTATCCTCGTCAAATTACCCTTATACCCGAAGTCAAATATTCCAACTGATTAAGGATTTAAACTGTGACGCAGTTATCACTTCTGTCAACAATTACACCAGTTATCACTGTATGTAATCCACCCCTGTTTTAATTAGTTTATGAATATTAATTCATCCACTTGATCAGAATGAATAATCAATTACCCAACCCAATTGATTAATTAAATGATTATAACAGATTCCATATGAACATCACTAAATAGGACAACCATAATCATTATTAATTATTAGGTTAATTAATTTGAAGATAGGTTCGACAGACTCCAATGAGTTGTCACTCAATTAGACAATACCCCCCATCTATTAATAGTCAATAGTTCAATTTCCACAAGTGTCGGTCTTTTGCCCAAACCTTAATTATGGTCCAAAGTTCAATAACCCTTTCTTAATATTTTAGCCCAACATCACGAGTACTTCATTTTAAATAAGCATAATAACGACTTAGCTACGAGACATTAATGTAAAAAGGTTGAACATAACTTACAATGATTAAAAATAGCGTAGCGTTACACGGACAGAATTTCGACTTACACACTCAAACGATCTCTATCATAAATCTTATTATTATCATAATTTAAAATTAAAATTAAGATTATTGTTATATCTGATTACATTAACATTATGATAGAGAATTATAAATATAGATATTGATAATTGATATAGATATTTGATAGATAAAAAAAAGGATCGAGAAAGTTCTCTTTAATTCATCGTTACATAGATCCCTTTTATAGGTGAAATTAGAAATTGAATTTTCATTTACGACCCCTGAACTATGCTCAATTAACAACTTTTTATTATTTAATATTATTCTTATTATGAATTATTTAAATATTATATTTTATTCTTGTGCATAGTTGACTCGTAATTTTTACACCGTTGCGTCGAGCGCTGAAAGTTGGTTCATGCCCCGGTTCCGGATTTTCGAACGTCCTTTCGTACAATTTTATATCGTGTACTTTGCGTTTTGTAACTTGTACTCTTGTCATTTTTAAACGTTCCTCATCAATAATTTGAACCTTTTTGATTGTATCTTGTACTTTTGAGCTTTTTGGACCTTTGTGTCTTCAATTCGTCGTTTTCGCCTTTTGTCTTCGCACTTATTTAAAATAAACGAATATTACTTGAAAATGGAACAATTGCAACTAAAATCTTGTCTTTCTTGGGGGATTTTGCTATGAAATATATGTTCCTTTTTAGCCTTATCAATGTCTACCTCTAGCACAAATCCCATTGACTCACCTAATAATATCGAAGAGTCGAATATATATTGGACTGATTCACAAGTTCCCGAAGAAGAACCGGAAGAAGAATCAGAACCGGAAGAAGAATCAGAACCAGAAGAGGAGGAACCGGAGGAGGAAATAGAACCGGTGGGGGAAATAATAAAACGGTTAAGTAAAAGAAAATCCTCAACCAACCGACCAAGGTTAATTATGGTCAATGGTGTTTCCGCCAAGGAAGCAAAATATTGGGAGGATTACCAATTCTCCGATGAATCGGATTCCGACGAGAATTCCGATGATGTTATAGAAATTACCCCAACTGAATTTAAAAAGGCAAAAGAAAATAATAAGGGAAAGGGCATAAAAATAGAGAAATCTAATTCCAACCCCGATGAACTTTATATGTACTCTAAACCACCAGGTTTTTCTAAACCGTTGTGGAAAACGACAGCTCGTATTAGGGGAACATCATATATCCCTAGAAACATGGCAAAATGAACCAAAACCGAAGAAGAAGAAACGAGCGAGTCGGAATAAGATAGTTGTATTCGTGTGGTGTAATATATGTAATATAGTGTGCTTATGCTTTATGATATATGTAAAAATTGCTTGTATTAATAAGTATATTTTTTTTATGAATATAACTCTTGTCTATTTTACAGTATAAAAACACAAAATAGATGGACAACCCAATATTTTAAGAGACCTACCCGGAGACATGATTGATGAAATCTCTTCTAGAGTCGGTCAGAATTCTTCGGCATAACTATTTACGGCGAAATCAGTTTGTAAGACATTCGAAGAACGTTCCAAGAATGTCTTGGTTTATAAGAGACTTTCGTTTGAAAGATGGGGGATATCACATTGGGAAACCCATAAGTTACGATGTGTTTACTTTGACGCATATATTGCGGGGAACCCAAATGCTATTTTACGCAACGGGTTAAGAAATTATTTTGACTCAATGTATCCGAATATAGGACTTCATGATTTAGAAAAAGCGGCTAACATGCAACATAAAGAAGCATGCTATGCTTACGGGTTAGTAATGTTCGCTTCTCACCAAAGTGAGAAAAAGAACATCGGGCTACAACTATTAAACAAAACGTTCCCACAAGTGACGGAGTCGGTAATTGAGGTAAGAAATGAGGTTTTTAGGTTATTACGAGACTATTGGTCATTACGTAACCCTCGTCCCTTTGACGACATTACAACACGCTGTCTTATCAACGGCCATAACGGTTATGTTCCACAAGACCAAGGATGGGAAGTAGTCCTAGTAAAACCAGAATGCATGACTTGTTTCTGGACGTATGAATTACGTGTCTTTATTGCCTTTGCTGAACGACTTGTGTACTAGCTAGAATTATCTTCACAAGCGGTATTGTAAGTTTGTAAAATATTGTATAAAAGTTTGAACGCGAAATATTATTATAATCAGTTTTTCATATAGAATTGTAGTAGTTGAATTGTATATTAGCTACTAAATATGAACTTAACGGGTAGGTACTACCCGAATTTAAACTTATAAAACGCTAATATGAAGAAAAAACTTTTATAAATGAGTTCATATTATGCTATGAAATACTATTAAATTCTCTTAATATTCTGTATGATTAACTTGTTCCATTTGACTATTTTGAAGGAAATGGCACCGACTACTCGACACACCGTGAATATGAATGAAGAGGAATTTCGTACTTTTCTAGCTTCAAACATAGCCGCAGTACAGGCTGCGCTACATACCAACAATAACCTTGGATCTAGCAGTACAGGAAATCGTGTAGGATGCACCTACAAAGAATTCACTGCCTGCAAACCTTTGGAATTTGATGGAACCGAAGGACCGATCGGATTGAAACGGTGGACCGAGAAGGTCGAATCGGTGTTTGTCATAAGTAAGTGTACTGAAGAGGACAAAGTGAAGTACGCTACGCATACCTTCACAGGTTCCGCGTTAACATGGTGGAATACCTATCTAGAGCAAGTGGGACAAGATGATGTGTACGCACTACTGTGGTCAGCATTCAAGCACTTGATGAACGAGAAGTACCGTCCCAGAACCGAGGTCAATAAGCTCAAGACAGAACTTAGAGGGTTACGAACCCAAGGATTTGATATTACCACATACGAAAGACGATTCACAGAATTGTGCCTATTGTGTCCGGGAGCGTTCGAAGATGAGGAAGAGAAGATTGACGCGTTTGTGAAAGGATTACCGAAAAAAATCCAAGAAGATATAAGTTCACATGAGCCCGCCTCCATACAACAGGCATGTAGAATGGCTCACAAACTAGTGAACCAGATTGAGGAAAGAATTAAAGAACAGACGGCTGAAGAGGCCAATGTGAAGCAAGTCAAAATAAAGTGGGAGGAAAATGGTGATAAGAATCACCAATACAACAACAACAGCAATTACAATAATAATCGCAACAATTATCCCGACAATCGCAACATCAATCACAACTACAACAAATGGCCCAACAATAACAACAACAACAACAACAACAACTACTACTACTACTACAACACTCATCCCAACAACAATAACAACCACAACAACAACAACAATCAGAAGCAGCTATGCCAAAGGTGTGAAAAGTATCACTCGGGGTTCTGCACCAAATTTTGCAACAAGTGTAAAAGAAATGGTCATAGCGCGGCGAAGTGTGAGGTCTACGGACCAGGGGTTAACAGAACGAAAGGAACAAATGGTGTCGGAACGAGTAATGGCGGAGCAAGTAGTGTCGGAGCAAGTTATGCCAATGTAGTTTGTTATAAATGTGGAAAACCGGGCCACATTATTAGAAATTACCCGAACCAGGAGAACACGAATGGACAAGGCCGCGGAAGAGTTTTCAATATTAATGCTGCAGAGGCACAGGAAGACCCGGAGCTTGTTACGGGTACGTTTCTTATTGACAATAAATCTGCTTACGTTTTATTTGATTCGGGTGCGGATAGAAGCTATATGAGTAGAGATTTTTGTGCTAAATTAAGTTGTCCATTGACGCCGTTGGATAGTAAATTTTTACTCGAATTAGCAAACGGTAAATTAATTTCAGCAGATAATATATGCCGGAATCGAGAAATTAAACTGGGTAGCGAAATATTTAAGATTGATTTGATACCAGTAGAGTTAGGGAGTTTTGATGTAATAGTTGGCATGGACTGGCTGAAGAAGGTGAAAGCAGAGATCGTATGTTATAAAAATGCAATTCGCATTGTACGAGAAGAAGGAGAACCCTTAATGGTGTACGGAGAAAAGGGCAACATGAAGCTACATCTTATTAGTAATTTGAAGGCACAAAAACTAATAAGAAAAGGTTGCTATGCTGTTCTTGCACACGTCGAGAAAGTACAAACCGAAGAAAAGAGCATCAATGATGTTCCCGTCGTAAAAGAATTTCCCGATGTATTTCCGAAAGAATTACCGGGACTACCTCCACATCGATCTGTTGATTTTCAAATAGATCTTGTACCAGGAGCTGCACCAATAGCTCGTGCTCCTTATAGACTCGCACCCAGCGAGATGAAAGAACTGCAAAGCCAACTGCAAGAACTATTAGAACGTGGTTTCATTCGACCAAGCACATCACCATGGGGAGCTCCTGTTTTGTTTGTCAAGAAGAAGGATGGTACATTTAGGTTGTGTATTGACTACAGAGAGTTGAACAAACTTACCAACAAAAACCGTTATCCACTGCCAAGAATTGACGACTTATTTGATCAACTACAAGGCTCGTCGGTTTATTTGAAGATCGATTTACGTTCTGGATATCATCAAATGCGAGTAAAGGAGGATGATATTCCAAAAACTGCTTTTAGGACGCGTTATGGTCATTACGAGTTTATGGTTATGCCGTTTGGATTGACTAACGCACCAGCTGTGTTCATGGACCTTATGAACCGAGTGTGTGGGACATATCTTGACAAGTTTGTCATTGTTTTCATCGATGACATACTTATTTACTCAAAGAATGATCAAGAGCACGAAGAACATTTGAGAAAAGTGCTAGAAGTATTGAGGAAAGAAAAACTGTACGCTAAGTTTTCAAAGTGTGCATTTTGGTTGGAAGAAGTTCAATTCCTCGGTCACATAGTGAACAAAGAAAGTATCCAGGTGGACCCGGCAAAGATCGACACCGTTGAAAAGTGGGAAACCCCAAAAACTCCGAAGCATATACGTCAATTTTTAGGATTGGCTGGTTACTACAGAAGATTCATCCAAGATTTCTCCAAAATAGCAAAACCCTTGACTGCATTAATGCATAAAGGGAAGAAATTTGAATGAAAAGATGAACAAGAGAAGGCGTTTCAATTATTGAAGAAAAAGCTAACTACGGCACCTATATTGTCATTGCCTGAAGGGAATGATGATTTTGTGATTTATTGTGACGCATCAAAGCAAGGTCTCGGTTGTGTATTAATGCAACGGACGAAGGTGATTGCTTATGCGTCTAGACAATTGAAGATTCACGAGCAAAATTATACGACGCATGATTTGGAATTAGGCGCGGTTGTTTTTGCATTAAAGACTTGGAGGCACTACTTATATGGGGTCAAAAGTATTATATATACCGACTACAAAAATCTTCAACACATATTTAATCAGAAACAACTGAATATGAGGCAGCATAGGTGGATTGAATTGTTGAATGATTACGACTTTGAGATTCGTTACCACCCGGAGAAGGCAAATGTGGTAGCCGACGCCTTGAGCAGAAAGGACAGAGAACCCATTCGAGTAAAATCTATGAATATAATGATTCACACTAACCTTACTACTCAAATAAAGGAGGCGCAACAAGGAGTTTTAAAAGAGGGAAATTTGAAGGATGAAATACCCAAAGGATCGGAGAAGCATCTTAATATTCGGGAAGACGGAACCCGGTATAGGGCTGAAAGAATTTGGGTACCAAAATTTGGAGATATGAGAGAAATGGTACTTAGAGAAGCTCATAAAATCAGATACTCAATACATCCTGGAACGGGGAAGATGTACAAGGATCTGAAGAAACATTTTTGGTGGCCAGGTATGAAAGCCGATATTGCTAAATATGTAGGAGAATGTTTGATGTGTTCTAAGGTCAAAGCTGAACATCAAAAACCATCAGGTCTACTACAACAACCTGAAATCCAGGAATGGAAATGGGAAAACATTACCATGGATTTCATTACTAAATTGCCAAGGACTGCAAGTGGTTATGATACTATTTGGGTAATAGTTGATCGTCTCACCAAGTCAGCACACTTTCTGCCAATAAGAAAAGATGACAAGATGGAGAAGTTAGCACGACTGTATTTGAAGGAAGTCGTCTCAAGACATGGAATACCAATCTCTATTATCTCTGATAGGGATGGCAGATTTATTTCAAGATTCTGGCAGACATTACAGCAAGCATTGGGAACTCGTCTAGACATGAGTACTGCTTATCATCCACAAACTGATGGGCAGAGCGAAAGGATGATATAAACGCTTGAAGACATGCTACGAGCTTGTGTTATTGATTTAGGAAACAGTTGGGATCGACATCTACCGTTAGCAGAATTTTTCTACAACAACAGCTACCATTCAAGCATTGAGATGGCGCCGTTTGAAGCACTTTATGGTAGAAAGTGCAGGTCTCCGATTTGTTGGAGTGAAGTGGGGGATAGACAGATTACGGGTCCGGAGATAATACAAGAAACTACCGAGAAAATCATCCAAATTCAACAAAGATTGAAAACCGCCCAGAGTCGACAAAAGAGCTACGCAGACAGTAAAAGAAAAGATATAGAGTTTGAAATTGGAGAAATGGTCATGCTTAAGGTTTCACCTTAGTCCGAAGAGACCATTTTTTCTTTCGTTCTATTAACCCCTGGTCCGTAGACCTCACACTTCGCCGCGCTATGACCATTTCTTTTACACTTGTTGCAAAATTTGGTGCAGAACCCTGAGTGATACTTTTCACACCTTTGGCATAGCTGCTTCTGACTGTTGTTGTTGCGGTTGTTATTGTTGGTGGGATGATTGTTGTAGTTCTTGTTGTTGTTGTGCCGTTTGTTGTAGTTGCGATTGATGTTGCGATTGTTGGGATAGTTGTTGTTTTTTTGGTGACTCTTATCACCATTTTTCTCCCACTTTCTTTTGACTAACTTCACGTTGGCCTCTTCAGCCTCCTGTTCTTTAATTCTTCCCTCAATCTGGTTCACTAGTTTGTGAGTCATTCTACATGCCTTTTTTATGGAGGCAGGCTCGTGTGAACTTATATCTTCTTGGATTCTCTCCGGTAACCCATTCACAAGCGCGTCGATATTCTTTTCCTCATCTTCGAATGCTCTCGGACATAATAGGCACAATTCTGTGAATTGTCTTTCGTTCGAAGTAATATCGAATCCCTGTGTTCATAACCCTCTAAGTTCTGACTTGAGCTTATTGACCTCGGTTTTGGGACGGTACTTCTCGTTCATCAAGTGCTTGAATGCTGACCACGGTAGCGTGTAAGCAGCATCATGTCCCACTTGCTCTAGATAGGTATTCCACCATGTTAACGCAATACCTGTGAAGGTATGCGTAGCGTATTTCACTTTGTCTCCTTCAGCACACTTACTTATAGCAAACACCGATTCAACTTTCTCGGTCCACCGTTTCAATCCGATTGGTCCTTCGGTCCCATCAAATTCTGAAGGTTTGCAGGCAATGAATTCCTTGTAGGAGCATCCTACACGATTTCTTGCGCCATTAGCTGTATTGCTAGATTCAGAGTTATTGTTGGTATGTAGCACGACCTGTACTGCGACTATGTTTGAAGCAAGAAAGGCACGAAATGTAGTGACCCGAACTTTTCCATGTTTATATATATATTAAATGAAATTGTTATTTACATGATTAAGTGTTTCCAACATGTTAAGCAATCAAACTTGTTAAGACTTGATTAATTGAAATAGGTTTCATATAGACAATTGACCACCCAAGTTGACCGGTGATTCAGGAACGTTAAAACTTGTAAAAACTATACGATGACATATATATGGTTATATATATATAGTTAACATGATTTTATTATAAGTATGTATCTCATTAGGTATTTTAACAATGAGTTATATACATAAAAATGAGACTATTAATTTAAGAAACTCGAAAACGATATATATAACGATTATCGTTATAACAACGTCTTACTAGGTACATATGAATCATATTAAGATATTGATACACTTGGTTAATTATGTTAAATGATAAGTAAATATATTATTAAGTGTATTAACAATGAAATACATATGTAAAAATAAGACTACTAACTTAATGATTTCGTAACGAGACATATATGTAACGATTATCGTTGTAACGACATTTAACTGTATATATATCATACTAAGATATATTATATATCATAATATCATGATAATATAACAATTTAACATCTCATTTGTTATAATAAACAACGGGTTAACAACATTCAACAAGATCGTTAACCTAAAGGTTTCAAAACAACATTTACATGTAACGACTAACGATGACTTAACGACTCAGTTAAAATGTATATACATGTAGTGTTTTAATATGTATTCATACAATTTTGAAAGACTTCAAGACACTTATCAAAATACTTCTACTTAACAAAAATGCTTACAATTACATCCTCGTTCAGTTTCATCAACAATTCTACTCGTATGCACCCGTATTCGTACTCGTACAATACACAGCTTTTAGATGTATGTACTATTGGTATATACACTCCAATGATCAGCTATTATCAGCCCATGTGAGTCACCTAACATATGTGGGAACCATAATTTGGCAACTAGCATGAAATATCTCATAAAATTACAAAAATATGAGTAATCATTCATGACTTATTTACGTGAAAACAAAATTACATATCCTTTATATCTAATCCATACACCAACGACCAAAAACACCTATAAACACTTTCATTCTTCAATTTTCTTCATCTAATTGATCTCTCTCAAGTTCTATCTTCAAGTTCTAAGTGTTCTTCATAAATTCCAAAAGTTCTAGTTTCATAAAATCAAGAATACTTCCAAGATTGCGAGTTTACTTCCAAGTTTTCTAAATCCATTCCAAGTAATCATCCAAGATCAAGAAACCTTTGGTACTTACAGTAGGTTATCTTTCTAATACGAGGTAATAATCATATTCAAACTTTAATTCAATTTCTATAACTATAACAATCTTATTTCGAGTGGAAATCTTACTTGAAATTGTTTTCGTGTCATGATTCTGCTTCAAGAACTTTCAAGCCATCCAAGGATCCTTTGAAGCTAGATCTATTTTTCTCATTTCCAGTAGGTTTATCTAAGGAACTTGAGGTAGTAATGATGTTCATAACATCATTCGATTCATACATATAAAGCTATCTTATTCGAAGGTTTAAACTTGTAATCACTAGAACATAGTTTAGTTAATTCTAAACTTGTTCGCAAATAAAAGTTAATCCTTCTAACTTGACTTTTAAAATCAACTAAACACATGTTCTATATCTATATGATATGCTAACTTAATGATTTAAAACCTGGAAACACGAAAAACACCGTAAAACCGAATTTACGCAGTCGTAGTAACACCGCGGTCTGTTTTAGGTTAGTTAATTAAAAACTATGATAAACTTTGATTTAAAAGTTTTTATTCTGGGAAAATGATTTTTATTATGAACATGAAACTATATCCAAAAATTATGGTTAAACTCAAAGTGGAAGTATGTTTTCTAAAATGGTCATCTAGACGTGGTTCTTTCGACTGAAATGACTACCTTTACAAAAATGACTTGTAACTTATTTTTCCGACTATAAACCTATACTTTTTCTGTTTAGATTCATAAAATAGAGTTCAATATGAAACCATAGCAATTTGATTCACTCAAAACGGATTTAAAATGAAGAAGTTATGGGTAAAACAAGATTGTATAATTTTTCTCATTTTAGCTACGTGAAAATTGGTAACAAATCTATTCCAACCATAACTTAATCAACTTGTATTGTATATTATGTAATCTTGAGATACCATAGACACGTATACAATGTTTCGACCTATCATGTCGACACATCTATATATATTTCGGAACAACCATAGACACTCTATATGTGAATGTTGGAGTTAGCTATACAGGGTTGAGGTTGATTCCAAAACATATATAGTTTGAGTTGTGATCAATACTGAGATACGTATACACTGGGTCGTGGATTGATTCAAGATAATATTTATCGATTTATTTCTGTACATCTAACTGTGGACAACTAGTTGTAGGTTACTAACGAGGACAGCTGACTTAATGAACTTAAAACATCAAAATATATTAAAAGTGTTGTAAATATATTTTGAACATACTTTGATATATATGTATATATTGTTATAGGTTCATGAATCAACCAGTGGCCAAGTCTTACTTCCCGACGAAATAAAAATCTGTGAAAGTGAGTTATAGTCCCACTTTTAAAATCTAATATTTTTGGGATGAGTATACATGCAGGTTTTATAAATGATTTACAAAATAAACACAAGTACGTGAAACTACATTCTATGGTTGAATTATCGAAATCGAATATGCCCCTTTTTATTAAGTCTGGTAATCTAAGAATTAGGGAACAGACACCCTAATTGACGCGAATCCTAAAGATAGATCTATTGGTCCTAACAAACCCCATCCAAAGTACCGGATGCTTTAGTACTTCGAAATTTATATCATATCCGAAGGGTGTCCCGGAATGATGGGGATATTCTTATATATGCATCTTGTTAATGTCGGTTACCAGGTGTTCACCATATGAATGATTTTTATCTCTATGTATGGGATGTGTGTTGAAATATGAAATCTTGTGGTCTATTGTTACGATTTGATATATATATAGGTTAAACCTATAACTCACCAACATTTTTGTTGACGTTTAAAGCATGTTTATTCTCAGGTGAATACTAAGAGCTTCCGCTGTTGCATACTAAAATAAGGACAAGATTTAGAGTCCATGTTTGTATGATATTGTGTAAAAACTGCATTCAAGAAACTGATTTCGATGTAACATATTTGTATTGTAAACCATTATGTAATGGTCGTGTGTAAACAGGATATTTTAGATTATCATTATTTGATAATCTACGTAAAGCTTTTTAAACCTTTATTTATGAAATAAAGGTTATGGTTTGTTTTAAAAATGAATGCAGTCTTTGAAAAATGTCTCATATAGAGGTCAAAACCTCGCAACGAAA
Organism: Rutidosis leptorrhynchoides; assembly: GCF_046630445.1. Lineage (NCBI taxonomy): Eukaryota > Viridiplantae > Streptophyta > Magnoliopsida > Asterales > Asteraceae > Rutidosis > Rutidosis leptorrhynchoides. The sequence continues at coordinate 405,012,031 of NC_092337.1, read as the reverse complement.
TCAATTAATATGGAACGTTTTTAATCAATAAGAACGGGACATTTTACGAAATTCCTCTTCGCTCATATTCAAGGTGTGTCGAGTAGTCGGTGCCATTTCCTTCAAAATAGTCAAATGAAACAATTTAATCATACATAATATTAAGAGTAGTCAATAGTATCTCGTAGCATAATATGAACTCATTTATAAAAGCTTTTTCTTCATATTAGCATTTTATAAGTTTAAATTCGGGTACTACCTACCCGTTAAGTTCATACTTAGTAGCTAATATACAATTCAACTACTACAATTCCATATGAAAAACTGATTATAATAATATATCACATACAAATATTCTTCAAACTTACAACTTCGCTATATTACATATAACATGAAATATAGTACACTATGATACAGGACAGTTTTGAAGATAAATCTAGTTAATACGCAAGTTGTTCAGCAAAGGAAATAAAGACACGTAATTCATAAGTCCAGAAACAAGTCATGCATTCTGGTCTTACTATGACTACTTCCCATCCTTGGTCTTGTGGAACATAACCGTTCTGACCATTGACAATACAACATGTTGTAATGTCGTCAAAAGGACGAGGGTTTCGTAATGTGTAAGACCCTAAATAGTTTGTACAGAAGTGTAAATATGTTACATATAGTGTGGGTGAAGTTGTGCAGGTAAACTGAAGTCTGTGAGCGATCTGAGCCTAGTGCGCGCCACGCACACCAAAGGGAGCGCGCCGCGCACTCCCTACTGTAGCCGGATTCTGCCTTTTTATATCAGATATTTTGATGGGCAATTTGGTAATTTCACTTGTGGACGGATTTAAGGCAGTTTGGTCAGTTTGCGGAGCACCATTACTCCATTTTCAATAACCTTATCATCTTCACTTTAATTTTAGAGAGAGAGTTTGAATTTTTGAGTGAGAAAGCTTAAATTCAAGAGGAAGGAGCTTGTTTCGGGTTAAAGTTCGAGTATTAAAGTTGTTCATATCCTCTCTAGCTACGTTTTGGTTCTAGTGGTATGTTCTAACTTTGATTTTATAACAACCCTCATATTTACATACATGAATTGACTAATTTGACTATCGGGTTGTTATCCATACGTAATATATAATTAAATTCGACGTTGATCAAATATTTATTTTTAGTTGACACGTTCTGTTAACTAAAGTTTACACTAATTATATAAAATAACTTTAGTTAATATTAATGCGTATTATATTTAAAACTATATGTAACATAATTATTAATTAAATGATAAGTTATTTTAATCATTATATATATTTTTAGCTTATAAAAAAAATAAAAATAAAAAGAAATAAGATTTTTTTTTAATAAATTAAATAATGAGCCCATGAATTTTGACTAAATATTTTCAAAAACAAAAACTTATTAAAAACATTTTTAACATGTTTTTATTATTTTGTCAAAATTGGCACCTTTATTTTATTATTTTTTTTTCTTTTCACCAACCATTTTTTACCTATAAATACATGGCTCCTCATTCATTTTTTCTTACCAAACACAAAAACTTAAGTTATTCTCTCAAAACATTGAAGAAAATTTGAGGTACTTTCTATTTTTATTAATTTTTTTTTCAATATTGTCATTTATATTTATATTTATTGTATATTCTTTGTAAAATTTGAAATTAATTATGTTTATATGTTATAATTAGTATTATAAGTGTTATGATGCATAAAAATAATTTTGATAATTTATGGAATATTATTTATAATTAAATACGAATTATGTAGTGTTTAAACGTAAAAATAATGTAAAATTCGTAATAAATACTTTAACCAAAAATAAAATATGTATAATTTTTTTCTGAGTTTTTAAAACTTATATAGATCTGAAAAAATTATAAAAATAATTACTTGGGTCGAATTGGTATTTATTATATAATTAATCTCTATTATTATGTAATTCGAAGGTAAATTAAGAATAAATATAAAATAATAAAAAAATATTTTTTAAATATTTTTCTACAGGTTATTAGACTGATAGAAACTTATAAAATTTATAAAAATAATTATTTGGGTTTATTTAGTAATTATGTAGAATTAAAATTGTTTTGTGAATACATTAAGGGTAAAAACAAAAATAAATACAAAAATATAATAAAAACGTTTTCTTAAATTTTTCTACTAATCTATATGATTAACTACGACTATAAAAATTATATATGTAATTTTTAGATATTTAATTTATTATTTAGACATTTTTGAATAATGTTCTATTAATAAAACACTAGTATTTTTGAAGTAATTTAGGTATTTATTTAAAAGTAATTATATTTAATATATATAAGACATACTAAGGTATAATAACTAAATATTAAATAAAACTTAGGTTATATTATCACATATATAATTATTAAGTACATTAATAATTCGTTGTGTGTATATACCTAAAGTGAAGGTTAATCAAAGATAATGTATAATTCATGTGAACTTCATCGCTACTCACGGTCGTAAGTGAATGATGTCTAGGTTGCCATTTATGGGTAAGCTTGTGGATCTCGAATGCCATGACTTAGATTCTGGTCAAGAATCCTGGGCCCCCGGTTACATCTGGTCATTCCTGACTTATTTGATAGCAACGAAGTTTGAGTAAAGTTATACAACGTCTTGCTAAAGATTAACCCGAACTTTCTAAAATTGGAAAATTACTATAAGTGGAAACTTTCCATAAATAGTAACCTTCTGAAAATGGAAATTCTTTAGTGAACCATTACTATCAATATAGTACTATATACTATTGTCTGTTAGGCAATGTCTGATCATACGTTCTATCTCTAGGTTGAGATCTCGGTCACGTCCTTCCGTTCAATTCTTTCATGTGCTATAAGGTGAACTTCATAGCCCCACTTTTTACCGTTTCATAACTGTTTTATAACTTTTGGGGTGAGACACATGCTTGCTTTATAACTGTTTTACGCTTAGACACAAGTACTAAATTATTAACTATGATGTCATTCTTTGATTCATGCTAAATCCCTACCGTAATATCGTTAATTGCTACGTTTAAATGCAAACTTAATTATTGTGAGTCGGCCTATTGAGAGTAACGTCTCTAACCATTCGACCGTTGGTCTTTGGTTACATAATAATGATTCCACGACACTGACAGTACAAGGTGTCATAGGGTAAACTTGTTTAGTAGCGATATTACAAAATGCAGCAACACTTTTAGATTGATATTTCTATATCAATCAACTTTAAACTAAATCTTGTAGTCTAAAACTTTGGATATTATTTATAAACCTATGAATTTCACTCAACCTTTTTGGTTGACACTTTAAGCGTGTTTTGTCTCAGGTGATGATTGAGCTAGCTGCTACTTGCTACTAGATGATTGATGTATGCTTTGCTGCTTGCATGGAGTCCATCATTCATATTTATCATTTTGTTTAAGACATTTTCCATTTACTGTACTCTTATGATGTAAAACTTTGAATAATGCTTTCGCTGTTTATTTAATAAATAAAACGTCTCATTTAGAGTTGTTCTCGCTTATACAACTGTGTTATGATATGATTGGTCACAATTACCCCTGGTCCATTTTGGGGGTGTGATAGATTGGTATCAGAGCAGGGTGTTGTAGAGAACCAGGATTGCATCTTATGTGTGCCTTATACAATTAGGTACCTTAGCAATGTAGGACTACAACTTCCTTTGACTATAATGCCTTTAATTGTTGCCTTTAACTGTTAAATGCTACACTATACTTTAGAAACTTTACTTATCTTAGAATGCCTAGCCAATATAAGAACTCTGCTCATTCTCCTAAGTACTATTCAATTCTGCCACCACATTTAAATGCGACACCGTTCTCGACATTCCTATGTCATTTATCATGGTTTTGTGTATTACATATGTAATATTATCCATGAATTTTTGAAACTCCTATATTTGTTACTATTCATACTCAAACGTATATAACTCCCTGTTATATCACGTACCTATATGCTTCATGCCTTTATGCATCAGTTTGCGAACCGAAAAATGTCATTGAGTTATCGAGAATCTCAAAGACATTATAATGTCATCACTACTCATATTCATTACTTTTATACCTTTTATTTCTCGTTATTGAATTTTCTTGACGGATGGCATCTACGAAACTCTAGAATGGAAGGGTTTGGATTACCGATTTAAAGGATCCTATAGCTCAAGCCCCTAGACCTGAATAGGCCATTACAAATTGAAAGTCTTTAATCGAAAGATTATCAGATTACATACTTATCATTTTATGATCTCGACACGTCATACTGCTATTATTGGATTATAGACACATCATATCTTATTATATCTTATCATATCTATCTTAATAAACTTTGTCTAACACTTTTCCTAAATTTCCTCCGTAAATTACGGAAATCTTTTTGCTATATATACGTATATCAAGAAGACAAATATATCATTCAATATTCAACACTCATCTCATAACAAAAACTCTTATTCCGATCAGATAATATGGATTTCTCACATGATTCCTCGAACTCCTCGAGCTCTAATGGCAGCGTAACCGGAATGAACCAACCAATTAGTCATCATCTATTTTGGATGAATTGGGGATGGGTTCATAGTAAACTTAATCAATGGAGACAAGAAGAAGGTGATCCCTTCCACCAACCGAATTCACCTCTTGGTGAAGAACCTGAAGCACTTACCGGCGAACCCTTTCGGAACACTATTTTCACCCTCATTTCCAGGGTATCCAGTCACGAATATATAATATCTAAAATTCTAGATCTTATTCATCCACTTGTCCGAACCGCCAATCACCCCAGAATAATAGAAGAAGTCAATGAGCTTCGCGCTCGAGTGGTGGCTCTGGAGAATATGGTGCGAAACCTACGAGCACCAGCAGCAGCACCAGCAGCATAACCAGCATCACCACCAGTACCAACAGCATCACCACCAACAACATCAGCTTCACCAATAACAAACACCATAATCTGTACCTCGAATATCAACATCATACGCCCCATAGATACCAAGGAATATTAGTAATAATGAGTTAAGATGTATTGACTCATTCTTCTTGAAAATTATATATGTATACTTTATATATATATATATATATATATATATATATATATATATATATATATATATATATGGTTTGGAACAATAATAAATCTTTTCGTATTAAGCTATTACGTGTGAATCTTAAATAGTATGTACTACTTGGTTAATTCATATCACTAATATGCTATGATATACATTCCTCGTTAATCACTGCTTCATCACAATAAACTCCATTTCATAATAAACTAAGTGTATTATTCAAATACATGTTTGGTTTTACACTTTCATTTTCGATGTACTCAAAACTCTTTAGAAAACATCATTCGTGCCTTGTGAATTTCACAAGAATTCCACGAGCATCAACATCATATACCGAGGTATATCAATAACAATGAACGATAGAGTATTGATTCATAACTTCATTAAAGAAAGATTCTGCGATGATTATGTAATCTCTCAAGTTTTGAAGATTATTTATTCTCGCTTCAACCGCAAATCAAATGATTTTAATAGTATATTAACTCATTAAATCTATATTATACGTGAAGAATACATATATGAACGTATATCTTCATAAAGATTGTAATTAAAAATCCTTTTGTACAAACTGTTAATTGTGAAAATATTTTAACGGGTAGGTAAAACCCGAGAAATATTTATATCTCACATCAATATCTTACATTGTACATTCATCAAATTCTGATTCAATAATTAGTAACTATACTACTTACATCCACATATGTATCCGTTCACTAAAGAACAACCATTTTCATACAAATTTAATTACCTATTCTGATTTGGACATATCGGAATCCAAGTAAAGCTTTAGCAAGTGTAATCTTCCTAAAGATCACTACATTCATGAATTATATTCATTCGTATTCTATGATGAATTATCACATCAAACCACCGAAATTATCGTTCATTACTTTTGAAATCAACAACGCCTATTCATCAACCATTAGAACCGTTGACGATTACAATCAGCGTTTAATCATCTAAAAATTAAATTTCTTGAAACCATCTCGGATTGATAACTGATGAATCAAATATGGCTGCATTAAATGCAGAGGAAACAGCAAAATTGTAGATGGTCTCAATGGTAAAAAGTTTGATAATAAAGAATGGTACGTTGGAAAAGCTCAAAAGAAAATTTGGAACTGAAAAACGGATTGAGCTAACCATGGAGGAGACCAAGGACAAATACAAGGACCAAACCCTATATTCAAAGAATCCAGGTAATTCTGGATCCGATGAAATCTTTAGAGAATATCTTGCTCCGAAGTTATGTTAAAAGCTTGCGGAAAATTTTTCTTCATCAACCTTCGAACTTAGAAATTCCAAAATGTCGTTATAAATATCCTCTATATTTCTGAAGATATTTTCATAACGATTCTTGTCTACAATTAAGTATCTCTTTGCGATATCTTTATAAAGGAAACTATTTTAGTTTCTATATTCAGTAAAATTCAAGTTTAAATTATAAATGTTTTGAAGAAATGTTGGAAATTGAAGCATGAGTTAGTATAATATAATGACGTCAGGCCAACGTGATTATATTACAGTAAGTCATGCTAAATTTTTAATGGAAGATGATGATTCATAGACTTTATAATCATTATTTGCCATGTTACACAACTCTTACATTCTACTTAATCTCTGAACATATCAAGAACATATATTCTTGATAGTTCTATCCTCAGTAATTCTGGTAATTTACCAAATCAAATCGTGATATTACGCTTAGAACATTAGGTTCATTCGAAACTTCATACCTACAAATTCTGGACCATTACTCGCTTAACTTAGAGTCGAGAGCAGAATAAAAAGGTAAAAAGCTCCGACATATAAGGGAAAATACAAAGCCCGATAACAACACGGAAATTACAAATCGTGTATATCAATGCGTATAGCAACATAAAGACACGGGAGAATTAAAAGCACTATAACCCCAAGAGCATAGTAGAAATAAATAGATTCCTCTGGTGGTAAAAGAAAAAGAAGCATGACTGCATATATGGTCAATATAATAACAAATATCAATACGGGATTGAGCATATTAACAAATCTTTTGGAAGTATGAATCTAGGAAGAAAGTATAGAAGTGGTGAAGATAATGAAACGGAAGAAGCTAATTTATAGCAAAATTTCCAAACACAGCAATCGAGGCAATTCATCGCATTTAATCAAAGAAATCTCAAAATTCCATAAATACCGGATAATCAAATCTTATAGATTACGAAGATTTCCTTTAATCCCTTGAATTCCGGAAATCAATCGTGACTACGTCAAAAGTTAAGGCGAACATTTAATTTACTCATTCACTCTTTTACGATAGCTTCGTTTATACTCTTTCTATAATCTAATCGTTCTATCCATATTATTCAATAGTGATAAAACTTTATTCTTCAACTTATATTCATCATTACAATATTCTTGTTGTAAACAATGATGATCTCTATCAAACTTCATGACTATAATTTTCATGAACTACTCTCTGTTTTGTCTACCCTAACATTGTGGCATAAACGCTCAAGGTTTAAATGAGCTCGATATTATTCATAACACATTTTATATATCCAATTTACTGAAATGACTTGTATAACATCATCATTTTGAATGATCTCCGCATTAATAATAAAATGCACTTCGTAGAAGAACTTGTAGAAATTATGGTATGTATGATTTTAATTCTTGAAACAGAACAATATTCTATCCGTTGGAATTCACGCAAGGCCCCGAGCATACATGGGAACGTGAAAACCAAATAAAACGTAAATATCCTCGTCTATGTACGAACAACACCGATTAATGGCAATAACTAAATTTCGAGACGAAATTTCTTTTAACGGGTAGGTACTATAACAACCATCATATTTCCATACCTGAATTGACTAATTTGACTATAGGGTTGTTATCCATACGTAATATATAATTAAATTCGACGTTGAACAAATATTTATTTTTAGTTGACACGTTCTGTTAACTAAAGTTTACACTAATTATATAAAATAACTTTAGTTAATATTAATGCGTATTATATTTAAAACTATATGCAACATAATTATTAATTAAATGATAAGTTATTTTAATCATTATATATATTTTTAGCTTATAAAAAAATAAAAATAAAAAGAAATAAGATTTTTTTTAATAAATTAAATAATGAGCCCATGAATTTTGACTAAATATTTTCAAAAACAAAAACTTATTAAAAACATTTTTAACATGTTTTTATTATTTTGTCAAAATTGGCACCTTTATTTTATTATTTTTTTTTCTTTTCACCAACCATTTTTTACCTATAAATACATGGCTCCTCATTTATTTTTTCTTTCCAAACACAAAAACTTAAGTTATTCTCTCAAAACCTTGAAGAAAATTTGAGGTACTTTCTATTTTTATTAATTTTTTTTTTCAATATTGTCATTTATATTTATATTTATTGTATATTCTTTGTAAAATTCAAAATTAATTATGTTTATATGTTATAATTAGTTTTATAAGTGTTATGATGCATAAAAATAATTTTGATAATTTATGGAATATTATTTATAATTAAATACGAATTATGTAGTGTTTAAACGTAAAAATAATGTAAAATTCGTAATAAATACTTTTAACCAAAAAATAAAATATATATAATTTTTTCTGAGTTTTTAAAACTTATATAGATCTAAAAAAATTATAAAATAATTACTTGGGTCGAATTGGTATTTATTATATAATTAAACTCTATTATTATGTAATTCGAAGGTAAATTAAGAATATATATATAAAATAATAAAAAAAATATTTTTTAAATATTTTTCTACAGGTTATTAGACTGATAGAAACTTATAAAAATTATAAAAATAATTATTTGGGTTTATTTAGTAATTATGTAGAATTAAAATTTTTTTGTGAATACATTAAGGGTAAAAACAAAAATAAATACAAAAATATAATAAAAACGTTTTCTTGAATTTTTCTACTAATCTATATGATTAACTAAGACTATAAAAATTATGTATGTAATTTTTAGATATTTAATTTATTATTTAAACATTTTTGAATAATGTTCGATTAATAAAACACTATTATTTTTGAAGTAATTTAGGTATTTATTTAAAGGTAATTATATTTAATATATATAAGACATACTAAGGTATAATAACTAAATATTAAATAAAACTTAGGTTATATTATCACATATATAATTATTAAGTACATTAATAATTCGTTGTGTGTATACACCTAAAGTGAAGGTTAATCAAAGATAATGTATAATTCATGTGAACTTCATCGCTACTCACGGTCGTAAGTGAATGATGTCTAGGTTGCCATTTATGGGTAAGCTTGTGGATCTCGAATTCCATGACTTAGATTCTGGTCAAGAATCATGGGCCCCCGGTTACATCTGGTCATTCCTGACTTATTTGATAGCAACGAAGTTTGAGTAAAGTTATACAACGTCTTGCTAAAGATTAACCCGAACTTTCTAAAATTGGAAAATTACTATAAGTGGAAACTTTCCATAAATAGTAACCTTCTGAAAATGGAAATTCTTTAGTGAACCATTACTATCAATATAGTACTATATACTATTGTCTGTTAGGCAATGTCTGATCATACGTTCTATCTCTAGGTTGAGATCTCGGTCACGTCCTTCCGTTCAATTCTTTCGTGTGCTACTAAGGTGAACTTCATAGCCCCACTTTTTACTGTTTCATAACTGTTTTATAACTTTTGGGGTGAGACACATGCTTGCTTTATAACTGTTTTAAGCTTAGACACAAGTACTAAATTGTTAACTATGCTGTCATGCTTTGATTCATGCTAAATTCCTACCGTAATATCATTAATTGCTACGTTTAAATGCAAACTTAATTATTGTGAGTCGGCCTATTGAGAGTAACGTCTCTAACCATTCGACCGTTGGTCTTTGGTTACATAATAATGATTCCACGACACTGACAGTACAAGGTGTCATAGGGTAAACTTGTTTAGTAGTGATATTACAAAATGCAGCAACACTTTTAGATTGATATTTCTATATCAATCAACTTTAAACTAAATCTTGTGGTCTAAAACTTTGGATATTATTTATAAACCTATGAATTTCACTCAACCTTTTTGGTTGACACTTTAAGCGTGTTTTGTCTCAGGTGATGATTGAGCTAGCTGCTACTTGCTACTAGATGATTGATGTATGCTTTGCTGCTTGCATGGAGTCCATCATTCATATTTATCATTTTGTTTAAGACATTTTCCATTTACTGTACTCTTATGATGTAAAACTTTGAATAATGCTTCCGCTGTTTATTTAACAAATAAAACGTCTCATTTAGAGTCGTTCTCGCTTATACAACTGTGTTATGATATGTTTGGTCACAATTACCCCTGGTCCATTTTGGGGGTGTGACAGATTTCCTTACTTTGATTTTGTGTAAGGGTTAGGGTTTGAGTAAATGATGAACACAAAACCCATATTTGGTGATTTTGGGTGTTCTTGGGTAAAATTGAGTCATAAAGACTAAATGGTAACTAACCTAGGGTTTCAAAGTATTAATTAATGTTAATAAGTCCTAATTGGGTAGTTAATTTCTAGCACACCTAGTTATTTAGTAAATGTGTGTTGTTTGGATTTGAGGATGACTCAAAATGGGTGTGTTGGTTAAAAAATGGTTAAAGTGTTAATAATTGACCTAATTGGGAAATGTGGGTATGAATTACCCTAATTATGTTTTAGTAATCATTGTTGGACCTTAATCACTAGCTTTTAGTGGTTTATGATGGTCTTGCCCTTAAAGAGGCGGTGGTAGTGAAAATGGGGCATTTAATGCAGTTAAGTCACTAAATGCACATAAGTCAAGAGTTGGTATTTAGTCCAACTAGTTTGTGTGATTGATTGAGTACTTAATATATTAGGTACTTTGCATTGAAGCTTGTGGAAGTGTAAGATCGTCATCAAATCGTTAAGGTGAGTGGAATAATTATACGTTCATGTATATGGCGTGTTTATTTGTGAATGTTATGGTATGAACCATGTGCCGGTAGTTCCATAACATGTATGTGACGGATATAGGATGTGAACCACGTGCCGGTAGCATCGAGTGTGAACCACGTGCCGGTAGCACTATAAAATGAGGCGTGAACCACGTGCCGGTAACGTCAAAGTGTGAACCATGTGCCGGTAGCACTATAAAAGAGTGAGACTCAAATGCGTATGGTGTGAACCACGTGCCGGTAGCACCATAGCGTTATGGTTAACCATATTATGTTGTGATCGTTTAGCATTATATGTATATATATATATATATATATATATATATATATATATATATATATATATATATATATATATATATATATATATATATATATTGTGTTGAGTATATGCTAATGAGATTTTGTGTCAATGTACGACTTGCTGGTATTTCGGGTATGATTGACTTGCTATGTGAGTTACATGTTCGTACGAGGTATTTGGTAATTGTGATTGCAAATAGATGGGTTATATATATGTATGTATAATTATTGCATTCACTAAGCTTTGCTTACCCTCTCGTTGTTTATCTTTTTATAGGCTCCGGCGTTGATAAGGGTAAGGGCATTCGGTTGGACTAGAGATCCCGTTTGGTTGTTAGGGGACGCTTTTGGGATGCAATTGCTTTTGGAGTTTGACCGAGATTTGGGTAGTTTATCCCCCAAACACCATGCTCATAATGTCGTTTGGAAATTAAACTCTTATGGTCGAACTTTTATTCTTTTGAAAGAAACTCGTAAAACGGCCGGTGTGGGCCCCGTTTTGTAAAACTTATATTATGATTGAAATGTGATATTTTTACTTATATGAATATATTGTGAAAAGCGTTTTGTCTAAATATGTCGGGAAGTCGAAGATCTTTTCGCGTGAAATGGAAAAAGTGGACAGCGGGCTGCCAGGCCCTGTGCGCGCCGCGCACAGGTGGGTGTGCGCGCCGCGCACCCCTCCTGGTCAGCCCTGCTTTAATTTTTTTTTTATACTGCAATTTTTGGTTGGACGTTTGGGTTGGGTTGTTACATAATGTCCAACAGCCCCGTAATAATCTAAAAACCTTGTTTCTCATCTCAACTATCGAGTCCATCACTTGTGGGAATGTTTTATTTAAAAGTTGCAACCCAATGTTCTTTTTCTCAATTTGATGAGAAGCGAACATTATTAACCCGTAAGCATAACATGCTTCTTTATGTTGCATGTTAGAAGCTCTTTCTAACTCACGAAATCCTATGTTGGGATATGTTGAGTCAAAATAGGTTCTTAACCCGTAGCGTAAAATTGCATTTGAGTTCCCCACATTTAACGCTTTAAAGAAAACACGGCGTAACTTACGGTCTCTCCAATGTGATATACCTCACCTATCAAAGGAAAGCCTTTTATAAACTAAGGCATTTCTGGAAAGTCTTTCAAATGTTTGACAAGTTAATTTCGCCATAACTAAATGTGCTGATGAATTCTGACCGACTCTAGACAAGATTTCCTCAATCATATCATCTGGTAGGTCTTCTAAAATATTCGGTTGTCTACCCTTAACGTCCATTTTGTTTTTATACTGTAAAATAGACAAGGATTAGATTCGTAAAAGATAATTAACAAACAATACAAGCAATTTTTACATAGAACATAAAAGTACAAGCACACTATATTACATATATTACACAACATGATTACAACTCTTTAATCCGACTCACTCGTTTCTTCTTCTTCGAACTTCGTTCGTTTTGCTAATTTACTAGGGATATATGATGTTCCTCTAATACGAGTCGTCGTTTTCCACATTGGTTTAGAAAAACCTGGTGGTTTAGAGGTTCCCGGGTTATTGTCACGATATTGAAAATACGGTTGTTGACGGTACATATAAAGTTCATCGGGGTCGGAATCAGATTTCTCTATCTTGATGCCTTTTCCCTTATTATTTTCTTTTTCCTCATTAAATTGGGTCGGGGTAATTTCTATAACATCATCGGAATCCTCATCGGGATCCGATTCATCGGAAAATTGGTAATTTTCCCAATATTTTGCTTCCTTAGCGGAAACACCATTGACCATTATTAACTTTGGTCCATTGGTTGAAGATTTTCTTTTATTTGACCGGTTTTCTGTGGTTCCTCCGGTTCCTCTTCTTCCGGTTCCTCTTCTTCCGGTTCCTCTTCTTCCGGTTCCGTTTCCTCTTCTTCCGGTTCTTCGGGAACTTGTTAATCTTGCCAATATATATTCGACTCTTTGTTATTATTAGGTGAGTCAATGGGATTTGTGCTAGAGGTAGACATCTATCACACAATATCAAACATGTTAAGAGATTAATATATCACATAATATTTACATGTTAATAATATATAGTTTCCAACAAAAATGTTAAGCAATCATTTTTAAAGAAAACACGGTCGAAGTCCAGACTCACTAATGCATCCTAACAAACTCGATAAGATACACTAATGCAAATTTTCTGGTTCTCTAAGACCAACGCTCGGATACCAACTGAAATGTCCCGTTCATATTGATTATAAACGTTCCATATTAATTGATTTCGTTGCGAGGTTTTGACCTCTATATGAGACGTTTTTCAAAGACTGCATTCATTTTTAAAACAACCATAACCTTTATTTTATCAATAAAGGTTTTAAAAACATTACGTAGATTATCAAATAATGATAATCTAAAATATACTGTTTACACACGACCATTACATAATGGTTTACAATAGAAATATATTACATCGACATATGTTTCTTGAATACAGTTTTTACACAATATCATACAAACATGGACTCCAAATCTTGTCTTTATTTTAGTATGTAACAGCGGAAGCTCTTAGTATTCACCTGAGAATAAACATGCTTTAAACGTCAACAAAAATGTTGGTGAGTTATAGGTTTAACTATATATCAAATCGTAACAATAGACCACAAGATTTCATATTTCAATACACATCCCATACATAGAGATAAATGTAGAGACCCGTCCTAATCTATTCGGACGAAGTCCATATCGATTATAAATGATTCATAACAGTTGTTCATATCGCGAGGTATTTGACCTCTATATGATACATTTTACAAACATTGCATTCGTTTTTGAAAAGACAATCTTTCGTTACATCGAAAGTTGACGGCATGCATACCATTTCATAATATATCTAACTATAATTGACTTAATAAAATCTTGATGAACGCAACGACTCGAATGCAACGTCTTTTAAAATACGTCATGAATGACTCCAAGTAATTTCTCTAAAATGAGCAAATGCACAGCGGAAGATTTCTTTCGTACCTGAGAATAAACATGCTTTCAAGTGTCAACCAAAAGGTTGGTGAGTTCATTAGTTTATCATAAATAATCATTTCATAATTTTAATAGACCACAAGATTTCATATTTCCATTTCTCATAAACATACGTCCCATGCATAGAGACAAAAATCATCCATATGGATTGAACACCTGGTAACCGACATTCACAATATACATATAAGAATATCCCCATCATTCCGGGATCCTCCTTCGGACATGATATAAATTTTGAAGTACTAAAGCATCTGGTACTTTGGATGGGGCTTGTGGGGCCCGATAGATCTATCTTTAAGATTTGCGTCAATTAGGGTGTCTGTTCCCTAATTCTTAGGCTACCAAGCTTTTTAAAGGGTGATATCCGGTATAATGATTCAACCATAGAATTTAGTTTCAATACTTGTGTCTATTTCGTAAAACAGTTATAAAAGCAGCGCATGTATTCTCAGTCCAAAAAATACATATATTGCAAAAGCACTTAAAAAGGGAGCAAATGAAACTCACGCATATAAATATTGTAAAACAATTAAAAAGCATTTGCATGTATTCTCAGCCCAAAAATGTAAAGAGTAAAAAGGGCAAATGAAACTCACCGTATTGTATTTTGTAGTAAAAATACATATAACGACATTGGACAATTAAACAATGCAAGGTTGGCCTCGGATTCACGAACCTATATCATTTGTATATATATATATATATATATATATATATATATATATATATATATATATATATATTAAAACATATACTTGTAATCGACTAAATCTATATATTATTAGTGATGTAATTGTTATTTTAAATTCTCCATCAGTTTTGTTTTTATATTTTCAATTTATATTTAGTAATATTTATATAGTTAAGTTTTGTATATTAAATATATATTCATATATATATATATCTATATTTTTATGTTTATAAATTTAGTAACATCCTTAAAACTTTTATTTTTATAATCATAATTATTTTAATATAGATAATGCTGCTAACAGTAATAATGATAGTTTTAGTAAAATAATGCTTTTAATAATAAAGATAATGTTTAATAGTTTTAATAGAAATTTCTGTAATCATACGATAATACTAAATTAATGTTTATATGATAAGTCTATTATTGATACTTTGTAATATTAATATTAATAATAATGATAATACTAATATTAGTACATATGTTAATGATAATAATAATAATAATACCAATAAGTACACTAGTAATAATATTTATGAAAAAAAATAATAACTTGTATTATAAGCATATTCCTTGTAGTGATAATAATATTAAGTTATAAAATTAATAATAACATCATAAACAATATTTATAGTAATAATAATAATAATTATAATTATAATAATAATAATAACAATTATGATACTAATAATAATAATAATAATAATAATAATAATAATAATAAGGTAGTAATAATAATAATAATTCATAAATGACAATAATAATAATTTTAAAATTTATAATAATATCAATAATAATAATAAAATTTTAGAAAAATTGAACTACCTCATAAAGGGTGAAAAAAATATAGTTGTCACCAGCAGGAATCGAACCCGAGACCTCTCATTCATTCATTAACACCCTTAACCACCTCTCCGTTCCTGTTTTTCCTGATTTATTACTCCTTTAAATTTTATTAACCTTTTTCTGTTTTCCTTCTTCCTCCTGTGATGACCCGGAAATTTCTGATCAAATTTAAACTTAATCTTTGTATGATTAACATTTCCAACACGATAAGCAAAGTCTGTAATATTGATTCTCAAATTTTTTGAACTAATGTTATATATTCAGTTAACCTTTGACTATTGACCAACGATTCATGAACATCTATTTGAAAATATATATATATATATATATATATATATATATATATATATATATATATATATATATATATATATATATATATATATACATATATATATATATATATATATATATATATATATATATATAAAATTGGAATATTAATTATTCATAAATAACTTGCAATGTGTATTTAAAAACTGATTTATGTATATTAAAAAGATATATACATATATATAATTTTAAATTATTTAGTAAACGATATTAACATTCGTTTATTGATTCGATTGATATTTAGATAAGTTAACTAAAGCGTTTAAGATGAACCAGTAAAACACTAATTTGCTACAGTATTTTCAAATTGCTACAGTACCCAAAATGCTACAGTGTTTTTAAAAATCACTATTTGCTACAGTGAAATTGACTTTGCTACAGTGAATTGCTACAGTAAAACGCTCAAATGTATAAGTTATACCTCAAGTGGTATAGTTTATGGATGATTTAAGACTATATTTTGACAAAGGTACGATTCACGAAACTTAAAGTACAAGTTATCTCAGTATACGAAAGGACGTTCGAAAAACCGGAACCGGGATATAAGTCGAGTGACGATGTACGACTTATCGGAATGAAAATTACAAGTTAACTATGCACGTGAATATAATATATTATATATATAATTAATATAAATTATATATAATATATATTATTTTTAAAATATGTCGACAAGCTTGATGACAAACAATATGTGAGCTGGAAGGGGAGGCCATGCGATCGCATGGCCACAAGCCTTTAAACCCATACGATCGCACGGCAGTGTTTGTCAAGCCACATCTATAAATTCCAGTGTTTTCGCTCGATTTGAATCACACATATACACAAATATAGATATACTCTGTAATATTATTTATTATTTATTATTATTATTATTATTATTATTATTATTATTATTATTAAGATTATTATTAATCTTATTATTTTTTTTATTATTAGTGTTATTATTTTTGCGATACAAAAATAATAATGTACATAAAATATTACGACGGAGTGCTGTCCAAGTAATTTTCAAAACGAGTTTCCGAGCGAGCTAGAGCTAAGGAAAATATGGGTTATTACCAAGGAAATTATGGGTAATGTTCGGGGGTATTTTTGTGAATCAAACCTCGTGTTTATCATCTCCGATGCGTCTACGTACTTTCCTGCAATATTGTATATCAATATTAAACTGTGAGTTTCATATGATCCCTTTTACTGAATATATTTTTGGGCTGAGAATACATGCGACTGTTTATAAATACTGAAAATACTAGATTTATATGCGTGAGTTTCATTTGCTCCCTTTTTAATTGCTTTTGCGATCAATATTTTTGGGCTGAGAATACATGCACTTTATTTTAAACGCAATGGATACAAGTACATACTAAATTCTACACTGAGTTTGAACCTAAAATCCCTTAGCTTTGGTAACTAGTAACTGCCAGTTATAAGAACTGGTGGGCACGAGTAGTAGTATATGAATCCATAGGGCTTGATATCCCCGTCCGAGCTAGAGCACTAGCCTTTTAACGGACGTATGCTATTTGAGAAGCGTACACGTTGGTTTGCGTGTACTATTAAGATGATTATACAAAGGGTACAAATTATTAAACGTTAAGTTTAGTTACCAGGGTGCTCAATCTTGTAGAATATTTTGATAAACGTTTCTGGATGAAACAACTGAAATCTTGTGATCCACCTTTATATACAGATTATATGAAACATTAAAACTATGAACTCACCAACCTTTGTGTTGACACTTGTTAGCATGTTTATTCTCAGGTTTCCTAGAAGTCTTCCGCTGTTTGCTTAGATGTTAGACAAGCTATGTGCATGGAGTCTTACATGACATATTTTTCAAGGAAACGTTACATTCACCAAATCATCACCATGTATCTTATTTTGACTGCATTGTCAACGAAATTATTATTATAAACTATTATTTACGGTGATTGTCTATATGTAGAAATCATCAGATGTCGAAAACCTTTGATTTAAATATTCATTTATGGTGTGCCTTTTCAAAAGAATGCAATGTTTATAAAACGTATCATATAGAGGTCAAATACCTCGCAATGAAATCGATGAATGACGTGTTCGTCTATATGGATTTGGAGCGATCGTCACACCTCCTCTCTAATTTCAATCGACTCAAGTGTTGTTGTAACATAGAATTCTTTGCCTCAGAATTTGAAAACAAACCACAATTAATTTGTAATGGGTGAGTTTAATTAATAAACAAAAAAAAATATAAAAATATATATATATACAGCATGCTGCTGTTCGACGCAGGTTGTAAAAAAAAAAAAAATCAATTCGCTTTTTACTTCGTTTTAGACTACACTTCCTTCATGAAATAATTTGCTAATCGTATCTAGAAACTATTCCAATCATCAATTGAATCAGAAGTAGCAGCTAGAATTCGAATTTTCACCAAGAACGAATAGTTTGACTTTTAAAATCTAAGTTTGACTTCAAAAATTCTCACTCGGTACTCAAAATTGGAATTGGAAACTTTCCAGATAGATTGATTAGAAGTGTTCAAATGGAACTGCATTTATACATTTTACGAATTGATTTAAAAATCGGATTTTGATTGAGGGAGTCACGAACAGAGGTACATGGCGTGTTCTCTTCTTTTTTTTCCCTGTTAAATTGGGTTAAATTAAAAAGGATACTTGTAATGTATAGTTTATACCGAATGATGGAAGATATAATGTCTTTTTATCGATAATATGAGATGGTCACTTGAGTTATAAGGATGATGGTTCGACATAAGCTCACAGGTAGAACAGAAATATAGAAAAAATATATCTGATTGTGATAGATTAAAGTTTGAAATTGATATGTAACAACTAATCCACGAAATTTTCTGTTTTGATGCTTCTTCATATAATTAATATTGATTCTTAATAGATTATTAATAATACTAATTAATAATAATAACATTAATAATAATATTAATATTATTGATAAAAAATAATAATGATAAAAAAATAATATGATAACTATAATAATAGTAATAGAAATTTTTAATGATAATAATGTAACAAATTACATATATCAAATCTTATATCTATTTTATATTTTTAATAGTCTTAATATTACTGATATTATTATATATTAATTCTAATAACAATGAAGAGAGTAGTAATAATAATATTAGTATAATACTATTTTTCAAATTTGTAAATCACACTTTATTAGGTACTGATAAGGCTAAAAAGGAACATATATTTCATAGCAATATCCCTCCTAAATAATAGGTTTTCATATGTAATTGTATTATATTTTCATTGTAATTGTTTAAATAAATAAGTGCGAAGACAAAAGGCGAAAACGAAGATTTAAAGACACAAACGTCCAAAAAGCTCAAATGTTCAAAATACAATTCAAAAGGTTCAATTTATTGATGAAAAACGTCTAAAAATGACAAGAGTACAAGTTACAAAACGCAAAGTACAAGATATTAAATTTTACGCAAGGACGTTCGAAAATCTGGAACCGGGACATGAGTCAACTATCAACGCCCGACGCAACGGACCAAAAATTACAAGTCAACTATGCACAAGAATATAATATAATATTTAAATAATTATATAAATTATTTATATATTATATATATTTAAAAATTATGTCGACAAGCTATGAGACAAATGATCCTGAGCTGGATTTTCAAACTCCGCGACTCGCGGAGTTTGAAGGCTAAAAACTCCACGACTCGCGGAGCTGTCAGAAATCAAAACTCCTATAAAAGGTCACGAATTCTGCGAGTAAAAAAATATATAATAATAATAATACTCCCTAGTATAATATAAATAAATATATATATATATGTATATATAGTATAGATTAGTGTTATATTAGATTAGTTTGGGTTATGTAAAAGTTATTTTTACGGGTTTTTAAAGTCGGAGCTTTGTCCGTGTAACACTACGCGATAAATAATCAATGTAAGCTATGTTCTCCTTTTTAAATTAATGTCTCGTACTTAAGTTATTATTATGCTTATTTGAGCCAAAGTAATCATGATGTTGGACTAAATATTAAAGATGGGGTAATTGGGCTTTGTACCATAATTGGGGTTTGGACAAAAGAACGACACTTGTGGAAATTAGACTATGGGCTATTAATGGGCTTTATATTAAATTAACGATACCTCATTAATTTAATATAAAGGTTATGATTTGACATATCTATATATAACCACATACGCTTAATCGGACACGATGGGCGGGATATTTATAAGTACGAATTATTGTTCATTTGACCGGACACGGGGATGGATTAATAGTCAATGGACTCATTAAAACAGGGGTGGATTACATTCAAGGGTAATTGGTGTAATTGTTAACAAAATATTAAAACCTTGGTTTACACACAGTCGATAACCTGGTGTATTCATTAAGCAAAGTATTAAGACCTTGTTACAGTTCGAATCCCCAGTTAGTTGGAATATTTGACTTCGGGTATAAGGTTAAATTTGCCGAGCAGTTTATAATTATGACCGATGAACTATTATGGACAAAAACCAGATAGGTTTCAAATACATCCAGGTCAAAGGACAATTAACCCAGGACAATAAATTAAAATCAAAACGTCAAACATCATGGTTACGGAAGTTTAAATAAGCATAATATATTTTATTTCATTTTTTTTCTCGTACTTTTATTTATTGTCATTTTAATTATTGTTATTTATTTTATATTGTTATTTAAATATAGTCATTTACTATACGCTTCGCTTAAAATATAAATCGACAAACCGGTCATTAAACGGTAAACCCCCTTTTATATATTATTATATATAATTATATATATTTTGTACAAATATAGTTGTTTAAAAATATAGTGTGCAATAAGCCCGCTCCCTGTGGAACGAACCGGACTTACTAAAAACTATACTACTCTACGATTAGGTACACTGCCTATAGTGTTGTAGCAAGGTTTAGGTATATCCCATTTGTAAATAAATAATTAAAACTTGTGTAATTTTTAATAGTATTTCTTGTAAAATTAATAGTATTTTATATACACCTCGCACGACATCAAGTTTTTGGCGCCGCTGCCGGGGAACTTGGCGAAACGCTATATTTTTAATATATATTTGTATAAATATATTTTTAGAAAAACAATATCAAATTTAAAAAAAAAAAAAAACACGTCGAATTAAAAACTGTACCAGAGTTGAATTTTGGAACCCCGCAACTCGCGGGGTTTGCTGCTTGAAATACCGCGACTCGCGGAGACACTCTGACACACGTGACAGAACCTTAATTTCACATTAATTACGGATTTTATTATTATTATTATTAATAAACCCTAATTAGTTTAATTATTATAATTAGTTTAAGTTTTTTTTTAATTAAATTGTATTTTAAATTTTAATTAGTTTTATTATATGTAAAATTAATAGTTTTAATAAATAAATAATATAAAAATAATATTTTTATAAAAATTGTACTTTTTACAACTTTTTGTATATTTTTATATTTTGTCCCTTTTTAATCGTTTTAGCGTAATATTTGTATTTTTAGCTCATATTTAGTTTTAAACTTAGTTTTTGCCATAGTTATTTTTACTTCTAGATTTTTAGGCTTTGCCGTAAAATCCCTTAAGTGCTTTTTCTTAGGACTAAGATTTAGGTGCTTTAGAATTTTGCGACGCCGTTTTTATATTTTAGTACCTTTTTAAGTTATTACCATTTGGGATATAGTTTTTCTTTTAAGCTTTAATATTTTTAGACGCAACTTTTAATTCTTAGTTTTTAATTCCTTTTTAAGTTACGACGCGCTATTTTCTTATTTTTATTTTTCGACGTTTTTCGACGCGCATTCTTTTTCTTTCTTATTTCTCGACGCTTTAGTTTTTAGGACTTAGAAATTTTCTCTATTTCTTATCTAATATCTCAAACAGAAAGAAAAATTATTTAAGTGGTTAAATTAATGGACGTTGACAATTTTCTGCTTCGTAGTAATAGTTGGATTTGTTAGTGGCTGAGTTGTGAGCTTCCGATTTAAAGGGTTCTGGCTCCCTGCTGCATCTTTTGGCTATTCGAAACGTGGGCAAAAGCAGAAAAGTCTATTAATTGGACAACTTATATAAGTTTTTCTATTTTTATAACTAATAGGATAATTAGTAAATGCACCACATTGTAGCTAAAATTTGGCCATCGCAATAAAATGGAAAATTTTGAAAACAAGGCTATGGAAACTCTTTTTGATATCCAAAATCAATTAAATCAATACTCTCAAACGAGTGTTGATGACAATTCGTTCGGTCAATCTTGGATCACGAATGACGAAATAATAACTGGTTGTAAAATCTGTGGAGATTATCACTCAACATGGGAATGTTATTATTACGTTCATATGAAAAATTACGCACCCACGGAACCTGAATGGAATGATTATGAAGAATACAATTCAAATTGGGATTATTCCCAAGAATATATCCAAACTCAACAACCAGTAGACGAGGAAAATTACGTGTCTGAAAATTTATTAGACAATATGAAAATCAAACTCGAAGAACTCAATGCTCAAAATGAACAAATGAGAGAGTTTGTAAACCGGCAAGCTGAAACTCTATCAGACTACACACCTGTTGATCTGAGGAGTCGTGTGCAAGAAAATCTCATATCATCGAATTTTGATGAATTCGAGAGCTCCAAAATCACCAACTATCCCGATGATACTTTTTATTCAGTCTTACCAATTTCACAACATATCGACACATTAGCCTCTACTGACGAAATCATCGATCCATCAATGGATAAAGAAGAAGTAAGGGTAAAAAATTGGTACTCTTGGGAATACGATAACGTTGAAAATTTTACCCCCAAGGCCAAACCGAACTTCACCATTCCACAACCTTCCAACCCAATATTCTCAATAGACGAGTCATCCACCGGAAATGAACTACGAGCTGTAATAGATAATGACACCTCGAATTTCACCCAATTGGGTAATAGAGGTGAAAACTTTGACGTCGAGAATAAAAAGAAGGAAACGTTAGAAATTGTCCACCCTATAATATGTATGTCGGTGTATATCGATCCATTTGACCAAGAACCAGGAAAGAGACATATCCATTTACTAAAAGCTACACTTAAAAAAAGAATTAAGTAGTGACGATGGTGAGTCTAAACTTTAAACCCATTGATATATTTTATACCACCCGAGATGTAAATAACTGGCTCACTATTTTAATTCGTGGAACTTATTCTACCGACTTCACATGTCGTAAGCTAAGTGTGGGGAAGTCTAACCCCACTTAACGTTAAATTAGGGGTTCGGGTTAGTGCATAACTCGTTAAATAAACATGCATAATAAGTAAGGGTAAAAGACGCATTTTCAAATATTAGCAAACAGTTCAGAAAAGCAACCGTTTTTGAAGAAAAACATGTGTGTTAAAACAAGAAGGAATGAACGATGAGGCGCGCCATCTATCATTCGATGAGCTTTGTAATTACAAAATGGGTATTTTTTATCACTTTTCTACACTAATCACCCTCATGAATTTATAATTATAGTCTGATTTCATGCAAATGAGGGCATTGCATAATCTCAAGTGTGGGGAAAGGTTATAAATTCTCTCGGGTTTGCACTTGGTTTATTTGTCAAATTTTGTGAAAATTTTAAAAAAATTTCAAATAAATGAATTCAAAATCATGTTTATACATATTTATGAACGATAAAACTAGGTGTTAATGCCGAAATTATCGTTACCTCGGAAAGGACATAAATTGAGAAACAACTAAAACGCTTGAATTTATTTATTAGGATATAAAAAGAAGCATGAAAAAAGCCAAGTGTGGGGAGAATGTACCAAGTTATTCAATTAAAAACTATCTATCACATGTTTCTGTAAAGTTTATTGCAGGTGCTTTTGTTTTGGACTAAATTAAACTGTTTTACCCGATTTACCGTAATGAAAGATGGATCTACACGATGAATCAATTCCATCATTAAAAGGAAGTAAAGTCTTCCGAAAAAGACACGCGCTTCTTGATTTAGGTCATGAAGTTATCGTCCAGACCAGCTGTAGGTTGACGAAAAATCTAGAAAAGTCATCTCTAAAATCAGCAGGAAATCCACGGACCTCAGCATCAAACAGGGTCGCCAAGTGGTCAGATTTATCCTAACCATGAGAAGGATTTATCTCGTACAATGGGGGGGCACCGTGCAAATTAGCTTGATAAGACTAATGAATCAGATCCCCAGAAAGGATAATCTCCTTAAAGATTAAAAATCAGCTTTTAAGACTGATATTACTCAATCCTTGAGATTGACCTTAAAGATTGAGAATTACAAACTCATGGAATTCGATGATATCTAAACTCGAGCTTGAATGAGAAAATATTTTGATCAAATTAAAACCGATTTGTTTTCTGAAAACCCATTTTCAATGCGTTCATTACCATTGAACGTAAAATCCTAGGAATTCACCTAGAATTCATTAGGTCACCTGAACTAAATCGGGTGTCAACCGTAAGAACGGTGGTTGCATAGCATGGTCGGAGACAGGACCTTGTGCCAGACCGAAAAATCATAGGATGATCTTTACTATTGCTCCTACAAAGGATAGTAATAGCATCCGACACGTTTATAGACCATAATCAAAAGCAAGTCATGGGACATTGCCTTAACAGTTTCTTGTTCATCGTTTTCCTTTACAACCGGACGGTAGTTTACCGAAAGGTAATATACGGGGCAAGTATACTGGACGTGTTGCTTTCCTAATACAAGGTTAGCAAGTGGGTGACACAAAACCACAAGTGTTGAGTTAAAATTTTCAAATCTAAAACCCACACAACCCACAAAAATATTTTGCAAACACCGGTGAAGGGTTATTCCGGAAAACGTGTCTAGGGTAAAAGCTAGATTGAATTTTTAAAAGATCAAATGTTTTCATAAAGATCCAATTTTCTTACGGATCTAAATTTTCATAGTCATGTGGGACTGTAAACCGCCTTTCAAATGTGCACTTTGCTTTGGAAACCGAAAGTAAATCGGCTATTTGATTGCAAGTGTCGTTGACCTAAACCCGAGGCAACTGTGGATGACACACCCACCTTTAACCATGGTTCTATCGTTACTATCATTGTTTATACCACCATATCAAAATCACGGATGTACAAAGTGTGATGAATAAAAAAGTGATTCATGTATGTTTTTATTTCAAATTCTGTATTGCTTGAGGACAAGCAACGCTCAAGTGTGGGGATGTTTGATAAGGCTAAAAAGGAACATATATTTCATAGCAATATCCCTCCTAAATAATAGGTTTTCATATGTAATTGTATTATATTTTCATTGTAATTGTTTAAATAAATAAGTGCGAAGACAAAAGGCGAAAACGAAGATTTAAAGACACAAACGTCCAAAAAGCTCAAATGTTCAAGATACAATTCAAAAGGTTCAATTTATTGATGAAAAACGTCTAAAAATGACAAGAGTACAAGTTACAAAACACAAAGTACAAGATATTAAATTGTACGCAAGGACGTTCGAAAATCTGGAACCGGGACATGAGTCAACTATCAACGCCCGACGCAACGGACCAAAAATTACAAGTCAACTATGCACAAGAATATAATATAATATTTAAATAATTATATAAATTATTTATATATTATATATATTTAAAAATTATGTCGACAAGCTATGAAACAAATGATCCTGAGCTGGATTTTCAAACTCCGCGACTCGCGGAGTTTGAAGGCTAAAAACTCCACGACTCGCGGAGCTGTCAGAAATCAAAACTCCTATAAAAGGTCACGAATTCTGCGAGTAAAAAAATATATAATAATAATAATACTCCCTAGTATAATATAAATAAATATATATATATGTATATATAGTATAGATTAGTGTTATATTAGATTAGTTTGGGTTATGTAAAAGTTATTTTTACGGGTTTTTAAAGTCGGAGCTTTGTCCGTGTAACACTACGCGATAAATAATCAATGTAAGCTATGTTCTCCTTTTTAAATTAATGTCTCGTACTTAAGTTATTATTATGCTTATTTGAGCCAAAGTAATCATGATGTTGGACTAAATATTAAAGATGGGGTAATTGGGCTTTGTACCATAATTGGGGTTTGGACAAAAGAACGACACTTGTGGAAATTAGACTATGGGCTATTAATGGGCTTTATATTAAATTAACGATACCTCATTAATTTAATATAAAGGTTATGATTTGACATATCTATATATAACCACATACGCTTAATCGGACACGATGGGCGGGATATTTATAAGTACGAATTATTGTTCATTTGACCGGACACGGGGATGGATTAATAGTCAATGGACTCATTAAAACAGGGGTGGATTACATTCAAGGGTAATTGGTGTAATTGTTAACAAAATATTAAAACCTTGGTTTACACACAGTCGATAACCTTGTGTATTCATTAAGCAAAGTATTAAGACCTTGTTACAGTTCGAATCCCCAGTTAGTTGGAATATTTGACTTCGGGTATAAGGTTAAATTTGCCGAGCAGTTTATAATTATGACCGATGAACTATTATGGACAAAAACCAGATAGGTTTCAAATACATCCAGGACAAAGGACAATTAACCCAGGACAATAAATTAAAATCAAAACGTCAAACATCATGGTTACGGAAGTTTAAATAAGCATAATATATTTTATTTCATTTTTTTTCTCGTACTTTTATTTATTGTCATTTTAATTATTGTTATTTATTTTATATTGTTATTTAAATATAGTCATTTACTATACGCTTCGCTTAAAATATAAATCGACAAACCGGTCATTAAACGGTAAACCCCCTTTTATATATTATTATATATAATTATATATATTTTGTACAAATATAGTTGTTTAAAAATATAGTGTGCAATAAGCCCGCTCCCTGTGGAACGAACCGGACTTACTAAAAACTATACTACTCTACGATTAGGTACACTGCCTATAGTGTTGTAGCAAGGTTTAGGTATATCCCATTTGTAAATAAATAATTAAAACTTGTGTAATTTTTAATAGTATTTCTTGTAAAATTAATAGTATTTTATATACACCTCGCACGACATCAGGTACTACCGTATTTAATAAAATATATATAACATACATTAAATATTGAATATTTATACATTTTATATATTATGAGGTTGCATATTATTTTTATCATACCATATGTATGTAAATATAATGATTTATCTACATAAGTACTATATGTTATTTCATAATATTATAAATTTCCAACATGTATTATTTATACTTTTTATCTTACAATATATAGAAACTCTATGTATATATATATCTAATGTTCACCGTTTCGTTTGACTAATCTTTATATATATAGTTATGTTTTAAATAATAACTATAATAATATCATATTTGGTTTTATCTTTCATAGTAAATTCAGATAATTGATTTATATACTATTTCAAATTAATATATATATGTATATAATTAAATATGTACATATCTATTTACAAATGTTTGTTCGTGAATCGTCAGGAATGGTCGAAGGTCAATTGAACATATGAACACAGTTCCAAAATTTTCGAGACTCAACATTACAGACTTTGCTTAACTTGTCGAAATCATATAAAGATTAAGTTTAAATTTGGTCGGAAATTCCCGGGTCATTCCCGGGTCATCACAATAAAAATCATTCATATGGTAACACCTGGTAACCGACATTAACAAGATGCATATGTAAGAATATCCCCATCATTCCGGGACACCCTTAGGATATGATATAAATTTCGAAGTACTAAAGCATCCAGTACTTTGGATGGGGTTTGTTAGGCCCAATAGATCTATCTTTAGGATTCGCGTCAATTAGGGTGTCTGTTCCCTAATTCTTAGATTACCAAACTTAATAAAAAGGGGCATATTCGATTTCGATTATTCAACCATAGAATGTAGTTTCACGTACTTGTGTCTATTTTGTAAATCATTTATAAAACCTGCATGTATTCTCATCCCAAAAATATTAGATTTTAAAAGTGGGACTATAACTCACTTTCACAGATATTTCCTTCCTCGGAAATAAGACTCGGCCACGGATCGATTCACGAACCTATACAAATATGTACATATATATCAAAGTATGATCAAAATATAATTACAACCATTTTTATTATGTTTTAGAGATTTGAGTGTATTAAGTCAGCTGTCCTCGTTAGTAACCTACAACTAGTTGTCCACAGTTAGATGTACATAAATAAATCGATATATATTATCTTGAATCAATTCACGACCCAGTGTATACACGTCTCAGGCTAGATCACAACTCAAAGTATATATATTTTTGGAATCAACCTCAACCCTGTATAGCTGACTCCAACATTACTGCATATAGAGTGTCTATGGTTGTTCCAAATAATATATATACATGGGTCGATATGATATGTCAAAACATTTGCATACGTGTCTATGGTATCCCAAGATTACATAATATATTAGAATACATGTATAATACAATATAAGTTAGCTAGGATATGATTTGTATAGATTTGTTAAACAATTTTCCGTAGCTAAAAAGATCAAAAATATCCAATCTTGTTTTACCCATAACTTTTTCATTTTAAATCCGTTTTGAGTGAATCAAATTGCTATGGTTTCATATTGAACTCTAGGTAGTCATTTCAGTCGAAAGAACGACGTCTAGATGGCCATTTTAGAAAACATACTTCCACTTTGAGTTTAACCTTGATTTTTGGATATAGTTTCATGTTCATATGAAAAATCATTCCAGAAGAACAACTTTTAAATCAAAGTTTATCATAGTTTTTAATTATCCAAACCAAAACAGCCCCCGGTTTCACTACGACGGCGTATATCCAATTTTATGGTGTTCATCGTGTTTCCAGGTTTTAAATTATTAAGTTAGCATATCATATAGATATAGAACATATGTTTAGTTGATTTTAAAAGTCAAGTTAGAAGGATTAACTTTTGTTTGCGAACAAGTTTAGAATTAACTAAACTATATTCTAGTGATTACAAGTTTAAACCTTCGGATAAGATAGCTTTATATGTATGAATCGAATGATGTTATGAACATTATTACTACCTCAAGTTTTCTGGATAAAACTACTGAAAATGAGAAAAATGGATCTAGCTTCAAAGGATCCTTGGATGGCTTGAAAGTTCTTGAAACAGAATCATGACACGAAAACAGTTCAAGTAAGATTTTCACTCGAAATAAGATTGTTATAGTTGTAGAAATTGAATCAAAGTTTGAATATGAATATTACCTTGAATTAGAAAGATAACCTACTGTAAATAACAAAGGTTCCTTGATCTTAGATGATTACTTGGAATGGATTAGAAAGCTTGGAAGTAGACTTGCAAACTTGGAAGTATTCTTGATTTTTATGAAACTATACTTATGGAATTTATGAAGAACACTTAGAACTTGAAGATAGAACTTGAGAGAGATCAATTAAATGAAGAAAATTGAAGAATGAAAGTGTTTGTAAGTGTTTTTGGTCGTTGGTATATGGATTATATATAAAGGATATGTAATTTTGTTTTCATGTAAATAAGTCATGAATGATTACTCATATTTTTGTAATTTTATGAGATATTTCATGCTAGTTGTCAAATGATGGTTCTCACATGTGTTAGGTGATTCACATGGGCTTCTAAGAGCTGATCATTGGAGTGTTTATACCAATAGTACATACATCTAAAAGCTGTGTATTGTACGAGTACGAATACGGGTGCATACGAGTAGAATTGTTGATGAAACTGAACGAGGATGTAATTGTAAGCATTTTTGTTAAGTAGAAGTATTTTGATAAGTGTCTTGAAGTCTTTCAAAAGTGTATGAATACATATTAAAATACTACATGTATATACATTTTAACTGAGTCGTTAAGTCATCGTTAGTCGTTACATGTAAATGTTGTTTTGAAACCTTTAGGTTAACGATCTTGTTAAATGTTGTTAACCCATTATTTATTATATCAAATGAGATGTTAAATTGTTAAATTATCATGATATTATGATATATAATATATCTTAGTATGATATATATACAGTTAAATGTCGTTACAACGATAATCGTTACATATATGTCTCGTTTCGAAATCATTAAGTTAGTAGTCTTATTTTTACATATGTAGTTCATTATTAATACACTTAATGATATATTTACTTATCATTTAACATAATTAACCAAGTGTATCAATATCTTAATATGAGTCATATGTACCTAGTAAAACGTTGTTATAACGATAATCGTTATATATATCGTTTTCGAGTTTCTTAATTTAATAGTCTCATTTTTATGTATATAACTCATTGTTAAAATACCTAATTAGATACTTACTTATAATAAAATCATGTTAACTATATATATAACCATATATATGTCATCGTATAGTTTTTGCAAGTTTTAACGTTCGTGAATCACCGGTCAACATGGGTGGTCAATTGTCTATATGAAACCTATTTCAATTAATCAAGTCTTAACAAGTTTGATTGCTTAACACGTTGGAAACATTTAGTCATGTAAATATAAATCTCAATTAATATATATAAACATGGAAAAGTTCGGGTCACTACACAATTAACCGTCGTTACCCAATTAATTAAACAGCTTTTAAAAAATTCATAACGGACTATTTTTTAATAACGAGTAATCGGGGAGTGATTGAGGTTTTTACAACAGTGGGTATAAGTATGTTGCGCAAGGGCCTGGTTGTGACTCCGATATCCACTGTAATGTTGCTATTAAGGTGACATATGTTTTTCAAGTGAGATGTTTATGTACCATAACCAGTGTTCTCGTTATTTCTTCTCACCGAGATCTTGTTTTTGGAAAGTAATCGAGACGAGATATCCATCTCCCGATATTTCTTAGGCAACATGGTCAAATTTGGTCAAAGTCACGATTTCTTGGAATCTCGCTCATTTCTCGAATTTTCTCGTAAAATCTCGGATTTTCTCACTCATTTCTCGAATTTTCTTGCAAATTCTTGTAAAAATGTATATAAATATACATATATTTATTTATTTTGTATATTGTATATTAATATTTAAAAAAAAACTATAAAGTCAACATAAGTCAACGCCCGAGATCTCTCTAAGATTTTTTCAAGATGTCGAGATCTCTCCAAAACTATCCAAACGAAACTTCTCCGGGATCCGAGTTCTCCAACCTCGACTAATAACCACAAATAAATGTTGCAGACATTTAATAAACACCTTCGGTGCACGAGAATTATGAGGGTGTAAAAGATAAGAATGTGTGTGAGAAGAATTAAATGATTAATTACTCCATCGGTAGGTGTTAATAATGATGATGGTGATTTTTATATTTATATTAGAAAAAAATAAAGTGTATGGTTTTGTGCTATACACCTAATTAACGTGGATGGTGTTGGTGTAATTGTTTTGTTATGTTAAAAAGTTGCATGTTTTTTAAGTTTAAGTTTAGTACTCCGTAAGTGTTTTAAGTTATGTAAATTTTTTTTTTTTAACAGCGATTGGGATCACCCGAAAGGGTTTTTTTTTTTTTTTTTTTTTTTTTTTTTTTTTTTTAAGTTATGTAAAATTATTGTTTAGTGTTTGTAGAGTTTATTTGAATGTAGCTAGTTTTGATTTGGTATTCAACTAAAACTGTGAGTTTAGGAGGATGGATATGTATGGGGTTTTGTGGAGTAATGGATATGTATGTGGGTTGGTTATTTTAATAAGAAGTCATATTGTACTATTTAAAAGTAGCACAAAAGTTGCAATGTACATGTCAATATTTATTTGCAACTTTTTTTTGTTATTATCATACTAGTTTTTCTTATGATTCTTTTATTCCATATTAGTGAGTGTGAGTTATTGAGGGATTGTTTCAACAACTTCTATGAGAGCTTAGATGAAGCTTTAAGTAGGTCATGTTGTTTATGAGAAAACGTAAATTCGTATTAATATGTGCCAGTTTTTTTTTTCTCAAGTAGTATACAAGTTTTTGGACAAATTGATCATAAAAGTTGAAGTTGTAAAAAGGGTGTTGAGAGGTTGTCTTTGTAGCCGTCAAAATGTACTTGAAAAGAGACTAACTAGTGAAGGTACAAATACAGGTAAAAACATGTTCAACTTGTTTATTTGGTGGTGTAAAAAGGCTCTTGGAACAAATTTGGTCGGGATGGTTTATGAAGCTATAAAAAGAGAAGTCGTGTTCGTGAACCATGAAGATTGAGGACTTCAAGCTAATCTGTTGTTGGTTAGTCGGGAGAAGACGCGTGTTGTAATCATTGGCTTTGGAGGTTCAAACGAGATGACTGTGAACGTGGCCGTGAACGAGGCCGGGGGTCCGGAAAGAGTCGATATGGTGTTGAACGTGTCTGGTAGAGCCGCATTAAATGTTACGGTCACAGATGTCGATATGTGTTTTATGGGGTTTCGTGGAGTAAATTGATACGTACATGGGTTATTTGTTTATTTTTAATAGGAAGTAAGATCTCTCGTTTTTTCGTTTATGATTAAAGAAGTCCTTTAAAATTTGTAGTTTGTGTTTGACATGGCATTTGATGGTACTGGTACATTTGGTAGGTATAGATTTGAAACCCACGATCCAAACACCAAGTTTCAAACCAAACACAATTTTCGCCAACTCGACAAGGTTAGTATAGTCATTTCAATCAGCAAGCGGTGGACACAATTTCCGTTCGCGAAATGAAAATGAAAAATGGAAAAAAAGAAGTTATTGTTATAATAATAATAATAATATAGATATGGATAGTCAATTTTGGTGTATACATATAGTCAATTTTGGTACACAAAGTATGTATTTTTATATTGAGATTTTAGGCTATAAATACTCATGAATGCAAGCATTAAATTTGCACCATTTCTCACACTTACAAAGTGTTTCTTTCTTTCTCTCTATTATCATCTTTGTTCTTACACTTCATTATTAGTATTCTAAATCAAGAATCAAACCACTAAAGGTAGTTATAAGCCTACTGAATTATAACATCAAGAATCAAACCACTAAAGGTAGTTATAAGCCTACTGAATTATAACACGTTATCAGCACGATAATCTTAATACTAAATATGGTTGGCTCTGCCACCAAAATGATATATGGTCGGTTATACCACCAAAATGATATATGGTCGGTTATACCACCAAAATGATATATGGTCGGTTATACCACCAGAATGATATAGGTCGGTTATACCACCTGAAAAAATATATGGTCGACACTGTCGCCAAATTTTCATTTATGTTTACTAATATTTATATTTTTGTTATATAACATTTATTTATGATTGCTTACACATGGTCGACACTGTCACCTACTTATCATTTATGTTATATTAAATTTATGTTTAATGTTTATATACTTATGAATATAAATTGACTCTAATTTATCATGATGTTTGTTTTAATTTTTGATAATAGAAAATGTCGAATCTGGAAAAGCTTAAATTTACTCCTTTAGAATCAACTGGAAACAACTACATGCCATGGGTTATAAAAGTAAAAATGCATCTTAAATCAATGGGCATTCTTGAAACCATAAATGAAAACAACACTTGTTCTGAAAAAGAACAAGCTACGGCATGTTGCTTTATTCATCAACATATTGATGAATGCTTACAAAATAATTATGTGACTGTAGAAGATCCCCATGTTTTATGGGAAGGTCTCAAAAGCAGATTCAATAATCAAAGAGAAATTTTACTTCCAGCTGCAATGGAACAATGGAGAACATTAAGGTTCCAAGACTTTAAGAAAGTAAATGAATACAGCTCAGCTCTGTATAATACATGTTCACAACTTAAATTCTGTGGACATGAAATTAGTGATGCAGACATGATGGAGAAAACTTTCTCCACAATGAATGCTGCAAACATCACAGTGCAAAGAAATTTGAGAATGCTAAAGTTCAAAACATATCCTGAACTTAATTCATATCTCTTAGTTGCAGAGCAAAATGATGAGCTATTAATGAAAAATCAGCAATCCCGTCCTACTGGTACACTTGCAATCCCTGAAGCAAATACTGCAAATAATTATAAACAGGGACAAGGACGCGGGCAAGGTCGTGGTTATAATAACCATCACCATCATCATGCCAAAAGCCATAACTATGGTAGAAACCATCCTTATGGTAATGGTAATGGGCGTGGACGTGGTCGTGGTCGTGGCCGTGGTGGTCAAAGAAATAGTAATCCACGAAAATATAAATATCAACCACAAAACAAGCCCATTAAACAAGATGTTGAAGAAAATTCTTCTAAAAATTCTGAAGAATCTTGCTACAGATGTGGTAGAATGGGCCACTGGGCTAATACTTGCCGAACATCTAAACATCTTGTTAAGATGTATCAGGATTCGCTGAAAGGTAAAGAAAAGGAAGTAAATTTTGTGGATAATATTGATCCAACAGTCACTGAGAAACCATCTGATTTATATGAAGATTTCTTGAATGTTTAAGTTGTGTGTCTTTTGAAAAATAAACGATTTAATATCGTCTGTCTTTGTCATTATGTTTGCTAAATGTTTCAGTACTATCTATTTGCGTTTAAAATATTGTGTAATATTAATGTACTCACTATTTATTTCTTATATATGAAGTTCAATATGAATTTTGCTGGAATACAACATCAATCAAGTGGTGGAGATCTCTGTATAGCAGACAGTGGAACTACACACACTATACTTAAATCCGAGAAATATTTTATTGATCTAAAACCAACGGAAGGAACTATACATACAATATCAGGACCTGCTAACTTGATAAAAGGGATAGGAAAGGCAAATTTCATACTACCAAATGGTACAAAATTTTTAATAAATGATGCCTTATTTTCTCCCAAGTCAAGCAGAAATTTATTGAGTTTCTCCGACATATACCTTAACGGGTATGATTATCAGTCAGTGACAACAGAAAATGAGAAATATTTAAGTATCACTGACAAGAGTCATGTGGTTGAAAAACTACCAAGACTTAGTTCTGGATTACATTATACACATATAAATGTACCAGAAATACATATGGTAGTTAACGAAAAATATATTGATCCTGGTGTATTCAGTTTATGGCATAACAGATTAGGCCATCCAGGATCAACAATGATGAAAAGGATTATTGAATGTACTCATGGACATCCACTAAAGGATAGAAAAATCCATCATGATACAATGGTTCCATGTACATCTTGCTCTCTTGGAAAATTGATAACTAGACCCTCACCACTTAAGGTTGAGAAAGAATCACCAATGTTTCTTGAAAGAATTCAAGGTGATATATGTGGACCAATTCATCCACCATGTGGACCATTTAGATATTTCATGGTTCTAATAGACGCATCTAGCAGATGGTCTCATGTTTGTCTGTTATCAAGCCGTAATGTGGCATTTGCAAAATTTCTTGCCCAAATTATTAAATTGAGAGCTCATTTTCCTGATTACACCATTAAAAGGGTGAGACTTGATAATGCTGGTGAATTTACATCTCAAGCATTTAATGACTATTGCATGTCTATAGGAATTGTTGTTGAACATTCTGTTGCTCATGTGCATACACAAAATGGTTTAGCCGAGTCATTGATTAAACGTTTACAGTTAATCGCTAGACCATTGATAATGAGAACAAAACTCCCTGTATCTATATGGGGTCATGCAATTTTACATGCTGCTGCATTGATTCGCATCAGACCAAGTGCAAGTCATAAATATTCCCCCCTACAACTTGCTTTTGGTCAAGAGCCAAATATTTCCCATCTTAGAACATTTGGTTGTGCAGTGTATGTTCCAATTGCGACACCACAACGTACAAAAATGGGTCCTCAAAGGAGGTTGGGAATATATGTTGGATATGAAACATCTTCAATATTAAGGTATATTGAACCTATGACAGGTGACGTTTTTACAGCACGTTTTGCTGATTGTCATTTTAATGAAACATTGTTCCCTAGATTAGGGGGAGAAATGAAAAATAAAGAAAATGATGTTTCATGGTGTGAACCTCAATTAAAGTATCTTGATCCTCGCACAAAAGAATGCGAGACAGAAGTTCAAAAGATAATGCATATACAAGAACTTGCAAATCAATTGCCTGATGCATTTACAGATACAAAAACGGTGACAAAATCATATATACCAGCAGTAAATACTCCAGCTCGAATTGAAATTCCAAAAGCTGGCAATAACGTCACTCATGAATCTTTGCCACGTCAGAAACGTGGAAGACCAATCGGTTCAAAGGATAAAAATCCTCGAAAAAGAAAATCAGCTGATAATGAAGTAAAAGAAAGTGTTCAAGAAGAACCACAAATCAGTACTCCTACTGCAGAGGAGATTGATGATGTCAATACAGAAATTGCAATCAATTATGCATATTCAAAAATATTATGGAACCGAAATGAAATGAAAAATCTTGATGAGAAATTTTCATTTAATGTTGCATATGACATCATGAATAATGATGATGATCCAGAACCAACATCTATGGTTGAATGTCAAAATAGACATGATTGGGCTCAATGGAAAGAAGCAATACGAGCTGAATTAGAATCACTCAATAAAAGAAAAGTTTTCGGATCCATCATTCTCACTCCTAAAGATGTGAAACCTGTAGGATACAGATGGATTTTTGTCCGAAAAAGAAATGAGAAAAATGAAGTTACAAGGTATAAAGCTAGACTTGTAGCTCAAGGTTTTTCTCAAAGACCGGGAATTGATTATGAAGAAACTTATTCTCCTGTTATGGATGCAATTACTTTTAGGTACTTAATCAGTCTGGCAGTTTCTAAAAATTTAGAAATGCATCTCATGGATGTTGTGACTGCTTATCTATATGGATCACTTGATAGTGATATATATATGAAGATACCTGAAGGATTTAAGGTACCAGAAGCATCAAATGCAAAACCCAAAGAAATGTATTCGATTAAATTACAAAGATCTTTATATGGGTTAAAACAATCGGGACGTATGTGGTATAACCGATTAAGTGATTACTTGATAAGCAAAGGGTATACAAATAATCTTACTTGCCCTTGTGTTTTCATTAAGAAAACAACATCCGGATATGTGATCATAGCTGTTTATGTTGATGATCTTAACATCATAGGTACAAATAAAGAGATCCATGAAGCCATTCAACTTCTAAAGAAAGAATTTGAAATGAAAGATCTCGGAAAAACCAAGTATTGCCTTGGTTTACAAATTGAGCATATGCCTAATGGTTTACTTGTACATCAAACAACATATACTGAAAAGATTTTGAAACGTTTCAATATGGACAAGGCAAAACCATTAAGTACTCCTATGGTTGTTAGATCACTCAATGTTGAAGCTGATCCATTTCGTCCATGTGAAGATCAAGAAGACATTCTTGGACCAGAAGTACCATATCTTAGTGCAATTGGAGCTCTTATGTATCTTACAAATTGTACAAGACCTGACATTTCTTTTGCAGTTAATTTGTTGGCAAGGTTCAGCTCTGCTCCTACCAAAAGACACTGGAATGGGATCAAACACATATTTCGATACCTTCGAGGAACTACTGATTTAGGATTATTTTATTCTAACGAATCAAAACAAGATTTGGTTGGTTATGCAGATGCAGGTTATTTATCTGATCCACATAAA
This sequence comes from Rutidosis leptorrhynchoides, assembly GCF_046630445.1. NCBI lineage: Eukaryota > Viridiplantae > Streptophyta > Magnoliopsida > Asterales > Asteraceae > Rutidosis > Rutidosis leptorrhynchoides. Next base: position 404,974,244 of record NC_092337.1, on the reverse strand, counting down.
GCTAAATCTCAAACTGGATATGTATTCCTAAATGGAGGTACTGCAATATCATGGCGTTCTCAAAAACAAACACTTGTTGCTACATCGTCAAATCATGCCGAAGTGATTGCATTACATGAAGCTACTCGAGAATGTTTTTGGTTGAGATCAATGACACAACTCATTACTGATTCTTGTGGACTAGAACGCGATAAAAGTCCAACAACTATCTATGAAGATAATGCAGCTTGCATAGCACAGATGAAAGAAGGGTATATCAAAAGTGACCGAACAAAACACATACCACCTAGATTCTTCTCATACACTCAAAATCTCATTAAGGACAACCAGATTGAAATGAGATATGTGCAATCTAGCAAAAACTCTGCTGATCTTTTCACGAAAGCACTTCCAACTGCTATTTTCAGAACACACGTTCATAACATTGGCATGAGACATGTTCAAAAGATGTAACAGCTGAAGCGATGTCTACTTGAGGGGGAGTCAACTCCATGCTGCACTCTTTTTCCCTTAGCTAAAGTTTTTTCCCACTGGGTTTTCTTTAGCAAGGTTTTTAACGAGGCAGTAATTTATAGTTGATCTTCAACAAAATAAAATTGCTATCCAAGGGGGAGTGTTATAATAATAATAATAATATAGATATGGATAGTCAATTTTGGTGTATACATATAGTCAATTTTGGTACACAAAGTATGTATTTTTATATTGAGATTTTAGGCTATAAATACTCATGAATGCAAGCATTAAATTTGCACCATTTCTCACACTTACAAAGTGTTTCTTTCTTTCTCTCTATTATCATCTTTGTTCTTACACTTCATTATTAGTATTCTAAATCAAGAATCAAACCACTAAAGGTAGTTATAAGCCTACTGAATTATAACATCAAGAATCAAACCACTAAAGGTAGTTATAAGCCTACTGAAATTATAACAGTTATTAATATCATTTCCCGTTTTATTGCAAAACCAAAGACGAAGACAAATTCCTATTTGCGATCCCTTTTACAGAAACCCTAAAATCGAAATCGTTTACAAACTCTGAAATCAACGACCATGTTGCGAGTCGCCGGACGGAGATGCTCGTCTCTCTCGTCATGGTGGTCGTCAGCTCCGGCCATCATATCTCGCAATCCGATCAACGGTTGCGTCGGAGCTGATTCCACATCAGATGCTTCCAGATCTAATCCTGTATATCTCAATTCTATGCTTTTGCATCATATAAGAGGTCAGTTCGTTTTTATTTCTAATCATTTTCGTATATTGTTGTACGGATTGTCTAAATTATATTTCAGTTTTATTTGTTCGGATCTTACATTTTGTATCCATTCAAAAGATTGTATATGATTAGAATTCTATTGCGATAATAGTTATTGACCTAAGTGGTATTATGAATTGTCTTATTATAAAGGAGGTAATATTGTTAGTGTTGATGAATTTAATCAAATAATTATACATTTGGTTATTTTAATTGATATTTCAAGTTTCTTTCTATGGATATTTTGATCGATCGATACTGCATATGTTTATATCGTGTTTCTATCGATTTGCAAGACTTGCTTCTTGATAATTGTCTACAATTTTTTTTTTTTTTTTAATTACTGTACTCCTTAGGTTTCTAAGCTGGAAAATGAAATATTTATAATTTGTTTTCAAATAGTGTTGTGCTTCTTTGGATGAATATTAAATAACACTTACTGGTTTGTAGTAACAATATTGATGGTTGTGATTAACTTTAGCAACTAAACATATTTTTTAGGGTTCGAGTGTATTTATTCGTGCAAGATGTATTATGTATACTTCCACAGAGGGCCTTGGGCCTAGCAGTATGAGAGTGACCCATCAGCCAAGAGGTTGTGGATTCAAGTCTCTTGAAATGAACGTGTATATTATATACTATGGTTGTGTATATTATATATATGGTTGTGTATACTAGGTATGTTAAAATGTGTGAGTGTTGCCTTATAAAAATATGTATACTTGGACTGTTGTATGTCTTAGAGGGTGTTCTTGTGCTTTTGATTTAGTGGGAATTATCTGATTTTGGTGTTTCTAAAGCACAAATATTATGAAAAAAGTGTTTGGCAAATTATATAAGAACGTTGATTATTTTTATATTAGAAAAACTGTATTGAAAAGGCAAGATTTAGACATGCTTTTTGAGATTGCTGTTTACGGAATACATAATCTCTTTTAAAAATCCAATTACAAACAACATCATAGTGCTTCTTTATTTGTGATACAAAAATACTGCAGGAAGTCATCGAGTGTCAACTACTGCCATTGTTGTGTTAATTACAGTTTTATTGTGTTCATATAAATCTATTTGTTTGCATATCTTTGGATCGATGGAAAAGTTATTTTTTTTTTTAAATTTTTTTTTTTTTTAATTGTTGAAGAACCACCAAGAACACATACTTCTATTTGTTGGCTTATATTGAAATATTTGAATATAAATCTCATCGATCTCATAAGTATCATTTTATAAAATAATACATAGTATATGGCTTGTTATTGTCGCTCGCAAGTAGACCATAGCCAACTGTTACCACACATATATTGTAGCTATGGGTTCCTTAACTGTTGATAATACTCCGAGCGACTCTTCTCAAACTCACGTAGATGAAGCTGAGTCATCTTCTGATATGACTAGGCGGAACATCATAAATGCTTCATATTTGAAACATATGATTCTTTTGGATCACGACACGTGTAAATAATTTGTCGAGAAAAAGGTGATGGTATCTATTGTGGGGTTTTATACCTTACCGTTGATGCGTTCCCATGTTTTTGTTGCATTTAATAACATTCCGCCACGTCACTCTGTACCTCTTGGTTTTGCTCGAGCAATATCCGTTTTCTTGAAAAAGGGCTTGAAATCGACCAACAAACTTCTTGTTTTTGGTGGAGGTATGCAACCCAACATGCAGCTTGCGCAGTTGGAAGATTCTGAATTATCAGAATGCCTTTTCGGTCTTGATAGTATTTTGTCTCTTACAAATGCATTGGTAGAAGGGTTTATGATTCCAGATGTGATCTTGGATCTGTTTGTAAGAAAGTACCGTGACAAGCTTCAGTGACTAATAGTCAGGTGAGTCTTTTAGGTTATTCAGAGGGAAAAAGTCCCGAGACTGATGTTGTAGAAAATTTCAACAAAAATGCTTTCAATATACAAATTTTACTCACCACACTTTAAAAGAATTCTCGTAAAAAACCATTGGAATTGCTTTATCACAGATTTTTTTTTTTAAAACACTGGTGGACAGTTTTAATGGTCTTTGATGGAAATCCTTTGAAAAGTGTGGTAAAAAGAATTTGTATATTAAGAGCAATATTGTTGAGATTTTCCATAACATCAATCTCGAGACTTTATATTCCTTTGGATAACTGAAAGACTCGCATCATTATTAGACATTGAAGTTTGCTACTATACGTTCTTATAAACAAAATGCAAGATCACATCCGCTTCAGTGGTGCGAAAAAAGTTCAGTGACTAGAATCATAAACTCTTCTAACAAAGCATTTGTAAGAGACAAAATGCTGTCAAGACCGGTTAGACGCTCTGATAATTCAGAATCTTCCAAACTGTGGAAGTTGCATGTTGGGCTGCATGCCTTCAAGAGAAACGAGGAGTTTGTTTGTCATTTTCAAGCCCTCTTTCACGAAAACAAATATTGCTCGAGCAAGAGGTGTAGGGTGATGTGGCGGAATGTTGTTGAATGCAGCAAAAACATGGGAACGCATTAAAAGTATTGTATATAACCCCGCAACATTTACCATCCCCTTTTTTTAGAAAAATATTTTACACGTGTCGTGATCGAGAAGAATCACATTAAGCATTTATGATTTTCCGCCTAGTCATATCAAAAAATGACTCAGCATCATCTACATGAGTTTCAGAAGAGCTGCTCGGAGTATTATCAACAGTTAAGGAACCCAGTTTCTTGAGGGCTTCCAAAATCTCGATTACCATTTGGATCATGTGTTCACTAAGTGATAAAGCTTTGTGGATCATTTTTTGTTTGGTTAAGCATCACTTTTCTTGACATTGATTGAATGCCGATGTTTTATAGAATAACTGAATAAGTAGCTAAGAGTTCCCCATATTGGTACCTCATGATATGTATTGACATGAACGCTTATTCTGACAGTTTCACAACATTACCATCTTTAAAACCTGTTTGTATCATGGTTAATTCAATATCTCAATAAAAATGGTGTATGGCATTTGTCGTTTATGTAGTTGCATATCTGATGTTTTTTCTTTCCAGCATGTTTAAGAATTATATCAAAATCTTGTTCAAATAACAATATATTATAAGCGCATATAATTTCAGCACCAACACTCAAACTCTGCATGAAATTAATAATTTGATTTATTTGAAGCTTTCTTGTGTAGAAAAACTAAGACCAGAGCCACTGATTCTTATTTATTTTTATTTTTTTTATGCTGTCACAGGTCTCTCTACTGGTTCAATTACTCCAAGTCATGACCTAGGTTTTGACGTCCCCGCTACTGTTGCCGCAATTAAAAACCCGACATCCAAAATTACATACGATGAGCACAACCACGAGCGGTATCCACCTGGCGATCCCAGCAAGCGTGCATTTGCATACTTTGTACTAACTGGCGGTCGCTTCGTTTACGCATCATTGATCCGTCTTTTAGTACTAAAGTTTGTTCTAAGCATGTCTGCTAGTAAAGATGTTCTTGCCCTTGCTTCTTTAGAAGTTGACCTTTCAAGCATCGAGCCGGGGACCACAGTAACCGTGAAGTGGCGTGGGAAGCCAGTTTTTATCAGACGTAGGACCGATGATGACATCAACTTAGCTAACAGTGTTGATGTGAACTCCCTTCGGGACCCACAGGAGGATGCGGTTAGGGTTAAAGACCCAGAGTGGCTCATAGTTATTGGGGTGTGTACTCATTTGGGTTGTATTCCGTTACCAAACGCAGGTGACTTTGGCGGTTGGTTTTGCCCTTGTCACGGGTCCCACTACGACATATCGGGAAGAATTCGGAAGGGACCCGCTCCGTATAATCTGGAGGTACCCACTTATAGCTTCATGGCTGACAATAAGTTGCTGATTGGTTGAGATGTATAAGCATATACCTAAATGGTTTATTTTTGTTACAATTTTTGTTTTGTTTATGTATCAGAATTTTGTGTGTGCTGCATCCGAGTTCTAAATAAGGCAGCATCAGGTGGTTTATTTGTTAAGAATAATCTATACTTGGTTTTCATTGACTTTCGGAGTTTATATATCGATATACATGTAACATCATGTGATTCTTTGATTATGATCCAGTTGTCATTTCATCAGTACCTAAATGTGTAATGTTTGATAGTTTTGTCTTAAACTAAAAATGATAATTTGGCAAGTGTTTGTCTTGGATTCTACATAACAAAAAGTTACTTGTATAATAATTCATTTAAAGGTTGCATATGGCTGTTGGAGTTTGACTTGGGGTAATTGGACTTTTGGAGTAGTTGAGAAAGTGGCCCAGCTGCGGTAGATAAAATTGACCTTGAATTCGGTTGACATGTATGATAAATCTAAGTTGTTCTCGTTTTGGTGAAGAGTAATATTAACAGTTAATAATAATTTCACAGTATGATCCACCACAATTTCGGTCATAGTCCAGCGGTTCACTCCATGTTCTTCAGTCATGGATAGGCTTAGTGATGCTCTTGATTTCTATAAACCAATTGAACACTAATAGTGGCGGTATATATTGATCATATAGTGAGGTTTTACCGGCCCGCTCCAGACTACATGCTTGTATGGATTGTGGTTCGATGTCCCCTTATTAGCGGTTCGGGTTTCCGCCCAAACTTGTGTGTGGGTGACAAATGAGAATATTCAATGTCAAAATTGTCGTTTAAAAAAAGAAAAAATAAGTAATTATACTATTATGATTATGATGGATTTATTAAATATCTGAGCAAAATTAAAAAGTAATTATACTATTGTGATGAATTTATCAAATATGTGAGCAAAATTATAAAGTCTTTGATCTAGTGACGCCTCGAGAAAGGTAATGTTTATATAAATATGTGATGTGATGATATACCGTGTATACTAGGTGTGAAATGTATTGGTTGACCACTTTACCTTTTTAATAATATTGAAACGAATAGAACTAAAAATGCTGTCAAATTCATTGAATATATAAATAGACAAACTCACATCTTAATAACATCTTAAGTAGACGAAAATGATGTGATGGAACCAAAATCGAAATTAAAAAAATAGTTATAATTTTGTTTTTGAACATGATATCATTATATGGAACATGGAAGAGTAATATGGCTCGTCCCTTGATTAAACGTCGTCACATCAAATTGGTCCCAATGGACTCACCAAAAGGCTTATAGCCATCTAGTAAACATAATCATAAACTTAATAATAATTATAATATAAATATAATATAAATACACCTTAAAATAAGTAAAAAATAACCAAAATTACAATCTTTAAAATCTTTGGTAAATTAGGTACGTACGGTCACATGACCGGAATCTTTTTTCAAAGACATTGTACATGTATGCTTGCTGAAATTTAGCTAATTATTATTGTTGTAGACTAGATCTTATGACTTCATTTTTAATGGTAATTTTTTTTGATAGGCAATGATGAATATTATTAATAAACCACAGAAGATACAGAGGTGTCCAAACAGTTACAATGGGTCACCCTTCACGAATTACATCTGAGAACTACACACTAAATTTGATATTAATTACATACACACGAGTTACTCCTAGACATGCCGAGATAGCATGTAATCGAGCAGACTGATGAAGTTTCATTTGGCGCACAGGTAGACACTTGGGTTATCGAGCCATGTATGCCAATCTAGATGAATCTCTTTTATTCGACGAGAGATCCAATCAAAGCTGATAATTTGAATCTCGTTTACAACTGTAGGACTGCACCATACCTTGTTTCTAAAGATTTTATTGTTTCGATTTTTCCACATCATGTACCCGCACGTCCAAGTCACCGCCTGCCAGATTTTTGAACCGATAACCGTTGTTGTAGCATTTGTGTTGCCCCCAAAGGATTCGGCAAGGCTGAGGTTTGTGTATGGACCTACTCCCTACCATTTATATACCCGCGTCCAGATCTCAAAAGCTAAATTGCAAAAAATCAATGAATGCTCTATTGTCTCCACATCGTTGTCACACATGGGGCATCTAACCGAGTGTAGGTCAACGCCCCGTTTATCTAGCTCAACTAGAGTCGGCAAACGTTTATGTAAAACGGGTATATACACTTGATGGATGTTAATAGTTCGTCAAATCAAGCTCAAGGTGTTTTTGTGAACAACGTCTTTCAAGTTATGCTTTAGTCATCAATTTTATGTATGAGATTTCAATCCCGACCTTTTGTGTCATTCGGCTTAAGCATTTGTTATAATAGTTTGTGTTGTTTCCTTACTATTATGATCCTTTCATTGTTTCGATGAACGATCAAGTTTTATGATATAATTCTTTTTTCGCCGGAATAAAAAATTGAATATTGTTGTAAATTTAGTAGTAAAATATGGATGGTAATTAGTCAAATATGGATAGTAAAATTTGTACTATATATATGTGGATAATGAACACACATATACACACCATTTTCTTACATATAAGAAATATACGCTCTCTCTCTTCTATTACTACTCTCTCATATTTAAGGATTGTATAGGCTTAGGTCAAAATTAGTTATAAGCCTACTGAATTATAACACGTTATCAGCACGAAGAGCTTAGTGTAATCAAAGGATATCTCAAACGATCACGAGTCACTAATCAAGGTATGAAATTATTAAGGTTTTTCAGACTCGGACATATCAAATTTTGGACTACTAACATTTTGAACTACTAATTTTTATTAAGTTCTTAGTGCATTTGTATTGTTCTTATTATATGGTTGGCTCTGCCACCTAAATTATATATGGTCGACACTGTCGCCTAACTATCATTTATGTTTACTAACTTTTATTAACTTCACTAACATTTATATTTATGTTATTTAAGTTATATATGGCCGGTTATACCGCCTGAATTATATTTTCTGTAATCTAACTCTTATTAACTTCACTAACATTTATATTTATGTTATTTAAGTTATATATGGCCGGTTATACCGCCTGAATTATATTTTCTGTAATCTAACTCTTATTAACTTCACTAACATTTATATTTATGTTAATAAGACCTCATGATTGTACGCAACATGTCATTTGACAACACGGTACTTTATGTACGCAACACGTCATTTGACAACACGGTACCATGGGTCGAGATTAATTCCGATCAATACGAATACGACGGGGTCTTTATATGTTATCTAACATTTATGATTACTTATGCAATTAATCATTATTTATTTCATGCATACTAATGTTTATTCTTAAATTTATAATTTTAAAAGTTAAAATAAAAAAATAGTTTGTATTTTTATTAAAAGTAAATCTTAAAAGTTAAAATAAGAAAAAGTAGTTTGTACTTTTATTAAAAGTAAATCTTAAAAGTTAAAATACAAAAAGTAGTTTGTATTTTTATTAAAAGTAAATCTTAAAAGTTAAAATAAGAAAAAGTAGTTTGTATTTTTATTAAAAGTATATCTTAAAAGTTAAAGTAAGAAAAAAAAGGGATGGTAAAATGGAATAGTTTTTTTTTTTGTCAAAAATGAAGTATTGAAAATGAAGTGGTCTCCTTCTATAACTAAAAAAAAAATATATACTTTTATCAAATGAATTTTTTTTTGTGGCCGACAATTTCAAACACGAGTCCATGTTTAGTTTATCAAGAATATCTCTTGCTTTGGTGAAAGATCACGATCACGATATCAGGTGTTGTGAAAGAATTAAAAAATTGGTCAAGTGGCCTTTTAAAAACTAGAAAAAAAAATTTAACAAAAAGTTTTTTTTTATATATTTATAATTTACGGGTAACGTAAAAAAAAAGGAAGTTTTTTTAAAAAAAAAAAAAACAAAGAAAGTGTTTAAATGAGTTTTACAGAAAGGGGGAAAGCAAAGTAAAAAAAAAACTTTTTTCCAAACAAATGTAAATGAAAGTAGGACTTAATACAAGAAAAAAGTAAACATCTCCTAGACGTGATAAAATCTATCAATGATAAGTATTAGACTTGATGAGCTAAATGTGACAAAAATGTTTCAACATGTCTTATGTTAATTTTCTAAAATAAGTTATTATTATTCCGAGTTTAACACATATACATATGTTAATTAAAAACAACCTTTTTGTTCTTATGTAGTGTTGGGTTGCAATTTTGGTTGTATGCCATAATTCCATCCAGTAGAGTGACAATAGAAAAATTTTGATGATAATCAATAAAAAACTTTTTTCCAAACTTGTCAAATGTTTTGTTAAAAACGTGACCGTTGAAAAAAGGAGGTTGAATAATAAAACTTAAAAAACAAATTATTTTTTTAAGAGTGTGCATCAAAATGACCCGTTTAATAATGGGGAGTAAAAATATAGTCAAATTGTTTCAACGAACAAGGGTTCAATTGGATGTCTCTTAAAAAAAATCCGCGGGTACGGGTGATAGATCCAATGGATCCGCATCCACGACCCGCGGGTGCTATCCCTAATTGTGACAAGTACAAATCAACTAAAAGTCTAAAAAATAAATGCTCTTATAGGGATCAAATGTTCACAATAATTGCCTAAGCTAGATATGAAACAAATAGTTCATAAAAAAAAAAAAAAAAAGGTCGTTGTGCGTTTTCGGGATGATAGCCGAAATACACTTACAAAAGTAGGTCAGCCGTCAATTCTTTATGGCCATATCAACGTAGATCAATAAAATCATTTATGGTTTTGATAAAAGATTAATTAAAAATTAATTATTTTTTGGTCTTGGATTCTCGGTAACAAAAGCAAAGGTTGTTTTTGGTTGCCACAACAAACAAGACAGAGGTTGTTGACTTTTGTTGTTAAACATGGCACAAGTGAACAATAACAATAGATTATTGTTTTTGAAAAGAATAATGATGTGTTTGTTATAATAATAATAATAATATAGATATGGATAGTCAATTTTGGTGTATACATATAGTCAATTTTGGTACACAAAGTATGTATTTTTATATTGAGATTTTAGGCTATAAATACTCATGAATGCAAGCATTAAACTTGCACCATTTCTCACACTTACAAAGTGTTTCTTTCTTTCTCTCCATTATCATCTTTGTTCTTACACTTCATTATTAGTATTCTAAATCAAGAATCAAATCACTAAAGGTAGTTATAAGCCTACTGAATTATAACATCAAGAATCAAACCACTAAAGGTAGTTATAAGCCTATTGAATTATAACACGTTATCAGCACGATAATCTTAATACTAAATATGGTTGGCTCTGCCACCAAAATGATATATGGTCGGTTATACCACCAAAATGATATATGGTCGGTTATACCACCAGAATGATATAGGTCGGTTATACCACCTGGAAAAATATATGGTCGACACTGTCGCCAAATTTTCATTTATGTTTACTAATATTTATATTTTTGTTATATAACATTTATTTATGATTGCTTACACATGGTCGACACTGTCACCTACTTATCATTTATGTTATATTAAATTTATGTTTAATGTTTATATACTTATGAATATAAATTGACTCTAATTTATCATGATGTTTGTTTTAATTTTTGATAATAGAAAATGTCGAATCTGGAAAAGCTTAAATTTACTCCTTTAGAATCAACTGGAAACAACTACATGCCATGGGTTATAAAAGTAAAAATGCATCTTAAATCAATGGGCATTCTTGAAACCATAAATGAAAACAACACTTGTTCTGAAAAAGAACAAGCTACGGCATGTTGCTTTATTCATCAACATATTGATGAATGCTTACAAAATAATTATGTGACTGTAGAAGATCCCCATGTTTTATGGGAAGGTCTCAAAAGCAGATTCAATAATCAAAGAGAAATTTTACTTCCAGCTGCAATGGAACAATGGAGAACATTAAGGTTCCAAGACTTTAAGAAAGTAAATGAATACAGCTCAGCTCTGTATAATACATGTTCACAACTTAAATTCTGTGGACATGAAATTAGTGATGCAGACATGATGGAGAAAACTTTCTCCACAATGAATGCTGCAAACATCACAGTGCAAAGAAATTTGAGAATGCTAAAGTTCAAAACATATCCTGAACTTAATTCATATCTCTTAGTTGCAGAGCAAAATGATGAGCTATTAATGAAAAATCAGCAATCCCGTCCTACTGGTACACTTGCAATCCCTGAAGCAAATACTGCAAATAATTATAAACAGGGACAAGGACGCGGGCAAGGTGTGGTTATAATAACCATCACCATCATCATGCCAAAAGCTATAACTATGGTAGAAACCATCCTTATGGTAATGGTAATGGGCGTGGACGTGGTCGTGGTCGTGGCCGTGGTGGTCAAAGAAATAGTAATCCACGAAAATATAAATATCAACCACAAAACAAGCCCATTAAACAAGATGTTGAAGAAAATTCTTCTAAAAATTCTGAAGAATCTTGCTACAGATGTGGTAGAATGGGCCACTGGGCTAATACTTGCCGAACATCTAAACATCTTGTTAAGATGTATCAGGATTCGCTGAAAGGTAAAGAAAAGGAAGTAAATTTTGTGGATAATATTGATCCAACAGTCACTGAGAAACCATCTGATTTATATGAAGATTTCTTGAATGTTTAAGTTGTGTGTCTTTTGAAAAATAAACGATTTAATATCGTCTGTCTTTGTCATTATGTTTGCTAAATGTTTCAGTACTATCTATTTGCGTTTAAAATATTGTGTAATATTAATGTACTCACTATTTATTTCTTATATATGAAGTTCAATATGAATTTTGCTGGAATACAACATCAATCAAGTGGTGGAGATCTCTGTATAGCAGACAGTGGAACTACACACACTATACTTAAATCCGAGAAATATTTTATTGATCTAAAACCAACGGAAGGAACTATACATACAATATCAGGACCTGCTAACTTGATAAAAGGGATAGGAAAGGCAAATTTCATACTACCAAATGGTACAAAATTTTTAATAAATGATGCCTTATTTTCTCCCAAGTCAAGCAGAAATTTATTGAGTTTCTCCGACATATACCTTAACGGGTATGATTATCAGTCAGTGACAACAGAAAATGAGAAATATTTAAGTATCACTGACAAGAGTCATGTGGTTGAAAAACTGCCAAGACTTAGTTCTGGATTACATTATACACATATAAATGTACCAGAAATACATATGGTAGTTAACGAAAAATATATTGATCCTGGTGTATTCAGTTTATGGCATAACAGATTAGGCCATCCAGGATCAACAATGATGAAAAGGATTATTGAATGTACTCATGGACATCCACTAAAGGATAGAAAAATCCATCATGATACAATGGTTCCATGTACATCTTGCTCTCTTGGAAAATTGATAACTAGACCCTCACCACTTAAGGTTGAGAAAGAATCACCAATGTTTCTTGAAAGAATTCAAGGTGATATATGTGGACCAATTCATCCACCATGTGGACCATTTAGATATTTCATGGTTCTAATAGACGCATCTAGCAGATGGTCTCATGTTTGTCTGTTATCAAGCCGTAATGTGGCATTTGCAAAATTTCTTGCCCAAATTATTAAATTGAGAGCTCATTTTCCTGATTACACCATTAAAAGGGTGAGACTTGATAATGCTGGTGAATTTACATCTCAAGCATTTAATGACTATTGCATGTCTATAGGAATTGTTGTTGAACATTCTGTTGCTCATGTGCATACACAAAATGGTTTAGCCGAGTCATTGATTAAACGTTTACAGTTAATCGCTAGACCATTGATAATGAGAACAAAACTCCCTGTATCTATATGGGGTCATGCAATTTTACATGCTGCTGCATTGATTCGCATCAGACCAAGTGCAAGTCATAAATATTCCCCCCTACAACTTGCTTTTGGTCAAGAGCCAAATATTTCCCATCTTAGAACATTTGGTTGTGCAGTGTATGTTCCAATTGCGACACCACAACGTACAAAAATGGGTCCTCAAAGGAGGTTGGGAATATATGTTGGATATGAAACATCTTCAATATTAAGGTATATTGAACCTATGACAGGTGACGTTTTTACAGCACGTTTTGCTGATTGTCATTTTAATGAAACATTGTTCCCTAGATTAGGGGGAGAAATGAAAAATAAAGAAAATGATGTTTCATGGTGTGAACCTCAATTAAAGTATCTTGATCCTCGCACAAAAGAATGCGAGACAGAAGTTCAAAAGATAATGCATATACAAGAACTTGCAAATCAATTGCCTGATGCATTTACAGATACAAAAACGGTGACAAAATCATATATACCAGCAGTAAATACTCCAGCTCGAATTGAAATTCCAAAAGCTGGCAATAACGTCACTCATGAATCTTTGCCACGTCAGAAACGTGGAAGACCAATCGGTTCAAAGGATAAAAATCCTCGAAAAAGAAAATCAGCTGATAATGAAGTAAAAGAAAGTGTTCAAGAAGAACCACAAATCAGTACTCCTACTGCAGAGGAGATTGATGATGTCAATACAGAAATTGCAATCAATTATGCATATTCAAAAATATTATGGAACCGAAATGAAATGAAAAATCTTGATGAGAAATTTTCATTTAATGTTGCATATGACATCATGAATAATGATGATGATCTAGAACCAACATCTATGGTTGAATGTTAAAATAGACATGATTGGGCTCAATGGAAAGAAGCAATACGAGCTGAATTAGAATCACTCAATAAAAGAAAAGTTTTCGGATCCATCATTCTCACTCCTAAAGATGTGAAACTTGTAGGATACAGATGGATTTTTGTCCGAAAAAGAAATGAGAAAAATGAAGTTACAAGGTATAAAGCTAGACTTGTAGCTCAAGGTTTTTCTCAAAGACCGGGAATTGATTATGAAGAAACTTATTCTCCTGTTATGGATGCAATTACTTTTAGGTACTTAATCAGTCTGGCAGTTTCTAAAAATTTAGAAATGCATCTCATGGATGTTGTGACTGCTTATCTATATGGATCACTTGATAGTGATATATATATGAAGATACCTGAAGGATTTAAGGTACCAGAAGCATCAAATGCAAAACCCAAAGAAATGTATTCGATTAAATTACAAAGATCTTTATATGGGTTAAAACAATCGGGACGTATGTGGTATAACCGATTAAGTGATTACTTGATAAGCAAAGGGTATACAAATAATCTTACTTGCCCTTGTGTTTTCATTAAGAAAACAACATCCGGATATGTGATCATAGCTGTTTATGTTGATGATCTTAACATCATAGGTACAAATAAAGAGATCCATGAAGCCATTCAACTTCTAAAGAAAGAATTTGAAATGAAAGATCTCGGAAAAACCAAGTATTGCCTTGGTTTACAAATTGAGCATATGCCTAATGGTTTACTTGTACATCAAACAACATATACTGAAAAGATTTTGAAACGTTTCAATATGGACAAGGCAAAACCATTAAGTACTCCTATGGTTGTTAGATCACTCAATGTTGAAGCTGATCCATTTCGTCCATGTGAAGATCAAGAAGACATTCTTGGACCAGAAGTACCATATCTTAGTGCAATTGGAACTCTTATGTATCTTACAAATTGTACAAGACCTGACATTTCTTTTGCAGTTAATTTGTTGGCAAGGTTCAGCTCTGCTCCTACCAAAAGACACTGGAATGGGATCAAACACATATTTCGATACCTTCGAGGAACTACTGATTTAGGATTATTTTATTCTAACGAATCAAAATAAGATTTGGTTGGTTATGCAGATGCAGGTTATTTATCTGATCCACATAAAGCTAAATCTCAAACTGGATATGTATTCCTAAATGGAGGTACTGCAATATCATGGCGTTCTCAAAAACAAACACTTGTTGCTACATCGTCAAATCATGCCGAAGTGATTGCATTACATGAAGCTACTCGAGAATGTTTTTGGTTGAGATCAATGACACAACTCATTACTGATTCTTGTGGACTAGAACGCGATAAAAGTCCAACAACTATCTATGAAGATAATGCAGCTTGCATAGCACAGATGAAAGAAGGGTATATCAAAAGTGACCGAACAAAACACATACCACCTAGATTCTTCTCATACACTCAAAATCTCATTAAGGACAACCAGATTGAAATGAGATATGTGCAATCTAGCAAAAACTCTGCTGATCTTTTCACGAAAGCACTTCCAACTGCTATTTTCAGAACACACGTTCATAACATTGGCATGAGACATGTTCAAAAGATGTAACAGCTGAAGCGATGTCTACTTGAGGGGGAGTCAACTCCATGCTGCACTCTTTTTCCCTTAGCTAAAGTTTTTTCCCACTGGGTTTTCTTTAGCAAGGTTTTTAACGAGGCAGTAATTTATAGTTGATCTTCAACAAAATAAAATTGCTATCCAAGGGGGAGTGTTATAATAATAATAATAATATAGATATGGATAGTCAATTTTGGTGTATACATATAGTCAATTTTGGTACACAAAGTATGTATTTTTATATTGAGATTTTAGGCTATAAATACTCATGAATGCAAGCATTAAACTTGCACCATTTCTCACACTTACAAAGTGTTTCTTTCTTTCTCTCCATTATCATCTTTGTTCTTACACTTCATTATTAGTATTCTAAATCAAGAATCAAATCACTAAAGGTAGTTATAAGCCTACTGAATTATAACATCAAGAATCAAACCACTAAAGGTAGTTATAAGCCTACTGAATTATAACAGTGTTAATTTTATTGTATAAAATAAAATTAAAGAAAATGGTTTTCATTGATGACTATGAACAAACGCAAACAAAGTGTTTGTGGTATTTGGTGATTAAAAAAAAAAAGTGCATCTAAAGCTTCTACTGAAAATAATATGCATCTAAAGCTTCTACTAAAAATTAATGTGCAAGGTACAACGTATAACTATATGGTCAAATTCATTTGAGCCTTCGGAGTCACAAGTATATGATGTATATATATATTACTCAATTAACAAAATAGTTATAACGACCCGGAAATTTCCGACCAAATTTAAACCTTAATCTTTATATGTATTCGACACGATAAGCAAAAACCCTAAAGTTGAGTCTAGAAAGTTTGAAATTGTTATTCGGATGATTAGTTACCCTTTGACCAAGCCTGATGATTCACGAACAAATATGAGTAATTGAATATATAAGCTATATATAGATATAAACATAAAAATAAATATATATAATATATAAATAAGAAATTTGATATGTATAAGTTGTTATAATATTATTAGTAATATTATTAATTTATTTATTATTTATTAACACTTTTATAATAATTATTATCATTATTAATTTATTATTTATACTATGTTATACTTAAATTTGTGATTAATAAATAATAATACCATAGTTATTTATATTATTATTATTAGTTATTATTATACATTAATATCATTATAATTATTATCACCAGTATTGTTATTTGTCTTAAGAAACAAATTATCATTATTATCAACATGTTACTAATAAAGATTGTTATTAGTATTTCTATTTATAAACTTCAAAGTATTATTATTATTATTATTATTATTATCATTTGATTTATTAGTATCATTATTATTAATTATTATTATTATAATTATTAGTAGTATTAGTGAAAATTATTATTATTATTATTATTATCATTATTATTATTATTATTATTTGTATTGGTATTATTATTAATATTATTAAAAAGATAATTAGTAATCTATAATACATATATAAAAAAAAAATACGGATTAATAGAATCAGATCAGTTTCTATCACAATCGAGCTGTTTATATTTTTGTTTCTATCTTCAATACATCTAAATCAGTATTGCAAATCAGAGAAAAAGGCGTACGAATTTATTTGGATTTTTATACCATTTTTCTACTAAATATCTGTTTCTAAATTACACTTTGTCGACTGAAATTCCATAAAAAGCTTGACAAACTCATGTGTTAATACTTCATTCAACCTTCTATATCACCATTCTCACCAAGACTACAATCGTGAGCCACCTGCAAATTTACACCACCACCACCATTCTACTACCACACACCTGCTGTCTTCTTGTGGTTCCATCGAAGACCACCAAATTCATGAAACCAAACACCCCTTTGGTCTAATTCCTTTCTGTGGAACAAACCTATTAAAACATTCATCCAAATCCGGCATCGGTTCATGATAATGAAACCCAAGATTCAGACACTAACACTGAACCATCGTAACAACCATCACTTAAATCATCATCTTTCCACCACCACCTCCAAGACAACCAACACAATTCAGCTACTGCGGTACGTATCTGTTTCCATACATACCCGACACCACAACTTTAAAGTTATCGATACACTAATCATCAAAACAAACATCCAATAATCTTTATACTATTTGCTATTGCTTGGTTTCTGTTTTGTTGTTGAATTGAATCCGAGATCACACCTTATCATACAACCGTGCACACTCCTTGATTCGCTGATTACATAAAACCACCGCCTTTCTTCCTTCATTCTCTCGTTTTCTCTTCCTCTTAAATGGTTCGCAAATCACCACCCAACCGCCACCATAACCGGTTAATACTGCTGCCTGGTGTTTCTTTTTCTGTTTTAAACAATAAACGTGATTTTATGATGATGTTGAAGAACGATACGAGGTGGAAGAATGATGATGATGACTCGTTGATGAGGTTTACGGTTTAAAAAGAATGAAACGAATGATGATAATAAGTGTAGGACATCCAGCTGTATTCTCCTTTTACTTTAATAGCCGACACTTTTATAAAGATCAAAAACCCTATTATAGATTGGGTCGAGTTTATTGATTGGGCCGAGAGGAAGTATGGGAACTGGATTGTCAGGTTAAAAATGGTTGGGGTATAACTATAAACAGAAAGACAGACTTGGTGTATTGGTTTAGAGTGTTGGGTGTGTTATTGAGAGGTCCTGGGATCGAACCATGGCGGCTACACAATATTTATTTCTTTTTATGTGTTGGGCCGAGAGGATTGTATTCAGTTGGGTCGTGATTATTTAAGTTGGGCCGAGGATTAATAAAACGATGGCCTGTTGGGCCAGATAAACTTTGGGCCCTTTCTTTAGTCTAGGTTGAGCTGAATAACGGTTAAAATAATTCGGGTATCGACTAAATCAGGAATGAAACAGATAGACAGACGGTTTAGGGGTGTTGGTGTGGAATGAGAGGTCACGGGTTCGAACCCTGCATGTGGTTTAATTTTTTTTTGGAACTAATTTCATAAGAGGTAGTTTCTATTATTATTATTATTATTATTATTATTGTTATTATTATTATTATCTTTATTATCTTTATTATTATTATCATATATTTTCATAAAAATTATCATAACTATTTGTATCTTAATTAGTAATATTAAGTAGTAAAACTATTAACATTTTTATTATAATTAATATTACTCTGGTATTACTATAACTAATATTTAGTAAACAAAAGATTTCATAAATAAAAATAGGTATAATAACCATAACTTAAATATATAAACACTTTTCTTAGAATATACAAAATAAAATATATAATACATAATAAAGTATATAATTTATCAATATAAAAATTTTTCACCAGTAATAATATAATTATTGGTTCAATTACAATTATATGTATTAATGAAAATACAAATGATATAGGTTCGTGAATCGAAGACCAACCTTATACGTGTTCAATGATGTTATATGTATTTTTACTACAAAATACATTAGGTGAGTATATAGTCCCACTTTTAAACTCTAAATATTTCGGGATGAGAATACATGTATTTTATGTTTTACGTTATGGACACAAGTAACTGAAAAATATATTCTACGTTGAGTTGTACCACTGGCATACTTCCCTGTAGCTTGGTAACTAATATTTACAGCGGTATTGTAAACGCGAATCCTGTTGATAGATCTATCGGGCCTGACAACCCCAACCGGACTGGACGACCAGTATTCAACGGTTGCACAGTACTTCGTTTCGTGACTACACTTGGTACAGTGTAGTAAGATTTCATATTAAAGGGAATATGCGACGTGATTAATTGTTAAGTATGGTTACCAAGTGCTCAACCACTTAGAATATTTTTATTAAAATGTTTACACATGAAATCTTGTGGTCCATAGTTATAACGCTGCTAGCATAAAACCTATATATCTCACCAACTTTATGTTGACATTTTAAAGTATGTTATTCTCAGGTACGAATTAAGTCTTCCGCTGTACATTAGCTCATATTAAAGATATTATTTGGAGTCGATCATCGTAATGGGATCAAATGTCGAAGATTTCGTCCAGACGGATAAGGACGGGTTTTTACAATAGTAAATCTAAATTAATTCATATGAATAGTAAAAAGAAATTAATTAATTTACTATTCACATAAAAAAAGCGCATATGATAAAAAGCGCATCGCATATGATAAGCGCATATGATAAAAAGCGAATATGATGAAAAGCACAACGCATATGATGAAAATCGCATATGATTAAAAGCGCATATGGTGAAAAACACAGCGCATATGATTAAAAGCGTATATGGTGAAAAGGATATATGATAAAAAAAAAAAACACATATGGTGATTTATAAAAAAAAAAAAAAAACACATATGGTGATTAATGGAAAGCACATATGGTGATTAATGAAAAGTATATTGTGAAAAAGAATCACAAATGTTTCTTGAAAGAATTCAAGGTAAGATATATGAACCAATTCATCCATCATGTGAACCATTTTGATATTTCATGGTTCTAATAGACGCATCTAGCGGATGGTCTCATATTTGTATGTTATCAAGCCGTAATATGGCATTTGCAAAGTTTCTTGCACAAATTATTAAATTGAGAACACATTATTCTGATTACACCATTAAAAGGATGAGACTTGATAATGCTGGTGAGTTAACATCTCAAGCATTTAATGATCATTATATATCTACAGGGATTGTTGTTGAACATCCAGTTGCTCATGTGCATACACAAAATTGGTTTAGCTGAATCAATAGATAAACGCTTACAGCTAGTAACTAGATAATTGATAATGAGTACAAATCTCTCAATATTTATATGTGGACATGTAAATTTACATGCTGCGACATTAATTCGCATTATACCATGTGGAAGTCGTAAATATTTTCACTTAATACTTGATTTTGGCCAAGAGCCAAATATTTTCTACCTTAAAATATTGGTTGTGCAGTGTATGTTCCAATTGTATCACCACAACACAATAAAATGGTTCTTCAAAGAAAGATGATAATATATTTTGGATATAAAACATCTTCAATCATAAGATATATTGAACCCATGATGGGTGATGTTTTTACAGCACGTTTTGCTGATTGTCATTTTAATAAAACATTGTTCCCTAGATTAGGGGGAGAAATAAAAATAAAAAATAAAATGATGCTTCATGATGTGAACATCAATTAAGGTATATTGAACTCGCACAAAAGAATGTGAAACGAAAGTTCAAAAATAATGCATATGCAAGAACTTGCAAATTAATTACTTTATGCATTTACAGATATAAAAAAGTGACTAAATCATATATACCAGCGATAAATGCTCCAGCTCGAACTGAAATTCCAAAAGCTGGCAATAATGTCACTGTTGAGTCTTTGCCACGCATCAAACGTGGAAGATCAATTGGTTCTGAAGATAAAAATCCTCGAAAAAGAAAATCAGCTGATAATGAGGTAAGAGAAAGTGTTCAAGAAGAACCACAAATCAATATTCCTTCTGCAGAGGATATTGATAAATGTAAATACTAAAATTGCGATAAATTATGCAATATTATGGAACCGAAATGAAACTAAAATCTCTATGAGATATTTTCATATAATGTTACAATGACATCATGAATAAAGATGATGATCTGGAACTAAAATCTGTCATTGAATATACAAAATGGACATGATTGAGCTCAATGGAAAGGAGCAATAAGAGCTGAATTAGAATCGCTCGATAAAAGAAAAGTTTTCGGATCAATCGTTATCACTTTTAAAGATGTGAAACGTATGGGATACAAATGAATTTTTATCTGAAAAGAAATGTGCAAATGAAGTTACAAGGCAAAACTAGACTTGTAACTCAATATTTCCCACAAAGACCAGAAATGAATTAGGAGGAAAAATTATCCTCCTGTAATGGATACAATTACTTATTAGATACTTAATCAACCTGGTAGTTATTTAAATGCATCTCATGAATGTTGTTACTACTTATCTGTATGGATCACTTAATAGTGATATATATATGAATATACCTAAAGGGTTAAGGTATCATAAGCATCTAATGTAAAACTCAAGGGAATATATTCCATTAAATCACAAAGATTTCTAAGTGGGTTTATACAAACGGGACGTATGTGGTATAACCGATTAAATGACTACTTGATAAAAAAAAAGGGTATAAATATAAACTTATTTTGCACGTATGTTTTATAATACCAATGTTCGGATATGAGATCGTAGTTGTTTATGTCAATGTTCTTAACATCATATGAACAAATAAAGAGATCTATGAAATCATTCAACTTCTAAAGAATTATTTTGAAATGAAAGATCTTGAAAAAATCAAGTATTACCTTGGATTGCAAATTGAGCATATGCCTAATGGTTTACTTGTACATCAAACAACTTATACCGAAAAGATTTTAAAACATTTTTTTAAAGACAAACTCATTGTTGTTAGATCACTCAATATTGACACTGATCTATTTCATCCCTGCGAAGATCATGAAAATTTTAACAGATCGGAAGTTCTATATTTTAGTGCAATTGAGGTTCTTATGTATCTTATAGATTATACAAGATCTGACATTTCTTTTGCAGTTAATTTGTTGACAAGGTTCAGCTCAGCCCCTACCAAAAGACATTGGAATGGGATCAAACAAATAGTTTGATACCTTCGGGGAACTACTGATTTATAATTATTTTATTCTAACAACTCGAAACAAGATTTGTTTGGTTATACAGATGCAAATTATTTATCCGATCTACATAAAGCTAAATCTCAAACTGGATATGTATTCCTAAATGGAGGCACCGCAATATCATGACGTTCTCAAAACAAACACTTGTTGCAACATCATCAAATCATGCCGAAGTGATTGCATTACATGAAGCTACTCGGGAATGATTTTAGTTAAGATCAATGATACAAATCATTATTGATTCTTGTGGACTAGAACGCTATAAAAGCCTAACAACTATCTATGAAGATAATACAGCTTACATAGTACAAATGAAAGAAGAGTATCAAAAAATGACAGAACAAAACATAAATGCTGACGAGGCGCTAAAGTTATAAACAGTCTCAACGGTCATAAGTTTGATGGAAAAGAATGGTATATTAGTAAGGCTCAGAAAAAGACTGAAAGGGAATAGGAATTGAAACAACAGTTTGAACAAACCATGAAGGAGACTGTAGACAAATCACGTGGACCAAACTTGTACATAAAAGATTTAGATGATACAGTTTCAGATGAAAACCTCAGATTCTTCTCATATACTCAAGATCTCGTAAAAGACAACCAGATTAAAATGAGATACGTTCAATCAACAACTCTGTTGATCTTTATACCAAAGCACTGTCAATCGCTGTTTTTCAAAACATACATTCACAATATTAGTAGTAAAATATGGATGGTAATTAGTCAAATATGGATAGTAAAATTTGTACTATATATATGTGGATAATGAACACACATATACACACCATTTTCTTACATATAAGAAATATACTCTCTCTCTCTTCTATTACTACTCTCTCATATTTAAGGATTGTATAGGCTTAGGTCAAAATTAGTTATAAGCCTACTGAATTATAACAAATATATACTTTTTCATTTGTTAACAACAAACGTATTTCTTCCTTTTTTTTTTTTTTTTTTTTTTTGAAAAGGCAGAAATATGGTATCTTTAATCCATCATTATGCCTGCAACGCTGCAAATAACAAATTCACTAGATAATTAATTAATTAAATTAAAATTAAATTTATTAATGATCATCAATCAATGCAAAATTAGCAGCCGCTCCACTGAAGATAAAACAAAGCTTAATTAAACTAAAAATTCAGGGGATGCTTGAGATTTCTTATTTAATTTATTTTTGTTAAAAATAAGTACTTTAAAATAAATAATTCGAAACACCTACTAACTTTAACCTTAATAAAGTGTGATTTATCTATATATTCACATAGGGTGTGTTTGGATGAAAGTAGCTGGAGCTGGAGCTTGTAGCTGGAGCTGGAGCTTGTAGCTGGAGCTGGAGCTGGGTGTGTTTGGCGCAAGAGCTTATTAGAGCTTATGAGAGCTTATGGGAGCTTGAGCTTATGATTTTAATAAGTTCCAAGTAATAAACTTTGTTTGGTAGACATAAAAAATAGAGCTTATGAAAATCATAAGCTCTAGAAAAAGAAGCTACTTTTAGTAGCTTATGAAAAAAAGTAGAGCTTATGAACTGGAAAATAAGTTCCAGCTAGTTTACCAAACACTTATAAAAAATAATAAGTTCCAGCTACCATAAGCTCCAGCTCCAGCTCTAGCTCATAAGCTCCAGCTCCAACTATAAGCTCTAGCTCCAGCTAGTTTCATAAAAACACACCCGATGGGTGTGTTTGGCATGAAGCTTGTTGGAGCTTATGGAAGCTTATTAGAGCTTGAGTTTATGATTTTAATAAGCTTCAAGTCATAAGCTTTGTTTGGTAGACATAAAAAGTGGAGCTTATGAAAAAATAAGCTACTTCTAGTAGCTTATGAAAAAAAATAGAGCTTATGAACTAAAAAATAAGCTCCAGCTAGTTTACCAAACACTTATAAAAAATAATAAGCTTCAGCTACCAGCTTTAATCATAAGCTCCAGCTCTAGTCCATAAGCTCCAGCTCCAGCTACAGCTAGTTTCATCCAAACACACCCATAGAGCTGGAGCTGGAGCTTATTTTTTAAGCTGGTAGTTGGAGCTTATTATTTTTTATTAGTGTTTGGTAAACTAGCTGGAGCTTATTTTTCAGTTCACAAGCTCTACTTTTTTTCATAAGCTACTAAAAGTAGCTTATTTTTTCAGAGCTTATGATTTTCATAAGCTCTACTTTTTTTTCTCTACCAAACGAAGCTTATGACTTGTAGCTTACTAAAATCATAAGCTCAAGCTCCTATAAGCTCCCTGAGCTCCAACAAACTCGTCACCCAAACACACCCATAATAATTTAATCTAATTTAAAATTAATTTTATATTAAAGATTAACAAATTCGAATTTTCATTTTCGACCTTCGTTTGCATCGTAGTTAACGTGGTTGGTGAAATAGCAAAACACAATATATTTCATTTTGGATCTCATTCATTTATTCATTCAGATCAATCAAAAGATATACACAAAACACTCTCACCAACTTCTAACCATGGCTTCAATCTCCAAGCTTCCATCTCCGGCCACCGGTTTAAACTCGTCACCTCTGCTTCCAAAACCAACCACCGCCGCCGTCGTCTCTCTTGGTTTTCCGGCCAAACATGCTCTCTCATCCTCCCGGTTGTCCCTCCCCACCAACGCTCCTTTAGCCGCCTCCTTGCTGTAAGTCTTTTAACACAAAATAAAAATCATTACTTTTTGTGTTTCAGTATGTCCTAGTGTATTAATTGTTTCGGGGTTTGATCCTATTTCATTACCCACATATATATTTGTATTAGAACAATAATTTAACAATTGTTTGTGTTTAATCTTTGATCAGAGGGTTTTTCTGTTGGATTTATGTTGTTAGCTTGTTGTAATTGATGTGGGTTACAATCTTGATCCTTAAAGATCCGACCTTTACATATATAGAAAAGCAAAGAATTAACCTTTTTCTACGACAACTAATTTTGCGTTTCAAAAGATTTGAACTTTGTGGGTTATGATTATTCTACATGTTATTTTTAGGGTTTTTCTTTGTTAATTTTTGCCTTCAGGTGTATTTAATTTTTTAATTTAGTTTTTGTTGATGAAGCATACAAGTGCTAGTGTCTAATGACTTGTTTTAATATTTTTTTAATTAATTTATTGAAACACTTGCAATTTTGTTGCTGACTAAACTGTTGCTAAAAGTGTTAGATGCAGCCAAAATAGTGAAAATGGAAGCCATGTGAAGAGAACAACTCTTCATGAGCTTTATGAGAAGCAAGGACAAAGTCCATGGTACGATAACTTATGCCGCCCCGTTACCGATCTTATTCCCTTGATTGAAAGTGGTGTTAGAGGTGTTACGAGCAACCCTGCGGTAATTCAGCCTTCTGTTGCACTATTTTTATTCTTTTGTTTTATAATACAAAATGTGAAATACGTTTTTACCACGTCGCTTTGAAGATAATATTAGTTTTAGTTTTAATGACATGTTCTTATGTCACAACAGATTTTTCAAAAAGCGATATCCACCTCAAATGCTTACAATGATCAGTTCAGGTATTGTACTATTCCTTTTAATTGTATATTTCTAAAATTTTAATGTCCTGTGGAAACACTAATCAAAGTTTGTGCTTCTAATTAATTTGTATATTAGAGAGTGATTATTTGGGTATTTCAAGTACTTAATGTTTTGATAAATAAATTATGTATCTGATTAGTCTTTGATAATCACTTTCATACAGAATGTGAATCATGTAGGGGTAACATTACATAACCTATTTAAACACATTATCTAACCAAATTTATTTATATTTATATAATAATAATAATATAATAATAATATAGTATAGTAATAGTAATTTATATAATATGAGAGTGCATTTTGGCACTTACAGTTGTTTTGGTACTGCAGGGAACTTGTACAGGGAGGGAAAGACATCGTAAGCGCATATTGGGAACTCGTAGTGAAAGATATTCAAGATGCTTGTAAACTATTTGAGCCGATTTACGATGAAACAGACGGTGGGGACGGTTATGTTTCTGTTGAGGTTTCACCCTTGCTCGCTGATGATACTCAGGGAACTGTTGATGCTGCAAAGTGGTTGCACAAGGTAGTTGATCGCCCAAATGTATACATTAAAATTCCCGCAACCGAAGCATGCGTTCCTTCAATCAAAGACGTTATTTCCTTGGGAATTAGTGTTAATGTCACTGTAAGTCGAGCCTTTACTTAATCAGTTTAATTTTTCGATGAACATACACATGTTCTTGAAAGTTAGCCATCACCTTTTGTCATGGTTGCAAACGGTGGTTGTGGCGGTTTGGTGACTAGCTCGTCCCGTTTTGCCCAAAAACATCTACTTAGTTGGCCAACGCATAAAAATCAACAAAGTCGGTCAACGACGGTGAACGGTCAAAAGTTGACTTTTTGTCCGCCCTTGTTCTAGTGTAATTAAAATCTCAAGCCCATTAGGAAAAACACCGACTTACGTAGTATCCCAAAAAGATAATTTTTAATAAATACACTGTAGTTATAGAAAACATTATAAAACAAGCTATATATTATTTAAACTAATGCCACATCATCTTATTTGTAAATCATTTGTTTATAAAATATTTATGTTTGAAATTTCTTATATTTAATATAATTTTATTTAAAAGTCAATGTCTGTCTCGACCGACTTGACCTTTCGAAGTCCAAGCCGACTCGTCTCCGTCTCGCGTCTTTTTCAATATTGTTTTTTGTAAGCTTTGTAATAAATTTAGATCGAATAATGTCTGTCTCGACCGACTTGACCTTTCGAAGTCCAAGCCGACTCGTCTCCGTCTCGCGTCTTTTTCAATGTTGTTTTTTGTAAGCTTTGTAACAAATTTAGATCGAATAAAGTTATTGTTTTCACATCACACTTAAAGTATGTTATCCTTACTAACTCCTTTCATGATTTATCACAGCTCATATTCTCACTATCTAGATACGAAGCAGTTATCGATGCTTATTTGGACGGTCTCGAGGCTTCGGGACTCGATGACCTATCTAGAGTTACAAGTGTTGCGTCTTTCTTTGTTAGTCGAGTAGACACCCTTGTTGACAAAATGCTTGAGAAAATTGGAACACCCGAGGCACTAGACCTTCGAGGCAAGGTAATTATATCAACCATACAAACAAATACTTAAAACTTTGTACCTTAAAAAATTTGCCTCCTTTTTTGGTTAACGTTGTTGTCTGCTTTACAGGCTGCGAATGCTCAAGCAGCTCTAGCTTTTCAACTATACCAGAAGAAATTTTCTGGTCCGAGATGGGAAGCACTTGTGAAGAAAGGTGCTAAGAAACAAAGGTTGCTTTGGGCTTCAACAAGTGTCAAGAACCCAGCGTACCCCGACACCCTTTATGTAGCACCACTTGTGGGACCTGACACGGTACGTAAGCCTTAAGAACCACTCTGGGTCATGTCATATCATCTAGCGGTCAACGAGTAAAAAAGGATTTCTTAAAAAAGTAAACGGGCTGAAAGTCGACCCGAAGTTTAGAGCTTTGAATTTGATAATTGACACTTGGGTACAAAAAGTTCAAAACTTTTACACATGCATCTAGGATTCACTAATCCAATTAAATGTGGCACGTTTTGATATGAAATTGGGACTCGCTCATGTTGCCACATCTACTAGCACCTAGCAGGTGTTAAAGTCGACCCGAAGTTTTGGATTTTGATATATGACACTTAGGTACAAAAAGTTCAAACTTTCACACAGATGCAATTAGGATTTACTAATCCCATTAAATATGACCCGTTTTGATATGAAATTAGGACCCACTCATGTTTCCACCTCTAGTAGCACCTAGTGGGTGTTTAATGTTAATGTATTGTGCGATTTTCTTGGATTTAGGTCTCAACCATGCCTGATCAAGCTCTACTTGCGTTCATTGACCATGGTACTGTTGGAAGGACAATCGATGCGAACGTATCAGAAGCTGAAGGTATTTACAGTGCACTTGAGAAGTTGGGTATCGACTGGGGCTTTGTTGGGACCCAGCTGGAGCTTGAAGGAGTAGATTCTTTCAAGAAAGCCTTTGACAGCCTTATTGATAGTCTTCAAGAAAAGGCCAATTCTCTCAAATTAGTTAGCCTGTAGAAGAAATATCAATTTGTGCTTTTGTGTATTTGATTTACATCATCAAGAACTCAAAACAATAATAAAAGAGATGCCTGTGGCAGTGCTCTGTAAAGTGGGTTGGTTGTGTAAAAGAACAAAAGATGATTATTGTGTTATGGTGAGTTTTAAGTGTAGTATTGAAGTGATGAATGGTTTTGGCTTTTATATTACTTTCCCTTATCTTTATATGTTTTGGTTGTGTGGTGGTTCTTGCAGTTTGTTCCCATCCATTATCTACTTTTATTTTTTCTTTCTTAATTAAGTAATTATTGAAGCTCTAATCAAGCAACATTTATGTAATAAAATGCAACATTTATATATAAAAAAGAAAGTGCATTCATCGTTCGATTACATCATTAATCAAGCACCACTAGTTTGTTGTACTCCTGGCCGGAAATGGCACTCTCCATTATACGCTCAGGCGTCAAACCTTCTACATCATCTTCCATAAACAACTTCATCAAGTTCTTCGAAAACCCGCTAACAAGTGCTACCCCTTTCTCTTTACCAGCCACCGGAGTCGAACGTGAATCTCTCAGATCCCAAAACACGATCTCCGGCACCGAGCCTCCATACCCCTTCTCCGTAAACTTCCTCTTTATCACTTGATAATCCGTCTCCCATGGATTCAATGAAGCTTGATCAAATTCCATGTCACTAAACACAAACACCCTCTTTATCATATCCTTCTCACTCAATTTCGCTTTAACCGCCACTTCAAGTATCAAATCAAACACCTTTTGAAAATCAGTGTTCATTCCCCAATCCATCCTCCTCACAAATTCAATCTTTGACTTCAAATCATCTCCTTCCACCATTTGCAAACTCGGGCTTTCACTAAATGTAATCACCTTCCCTTTCCATGGCTCTTCGCTTAATTCAGAAACAAGTAATCCTAAAGCCACACAAACCTCCATTGGAAGACCCCTCATACTACCCGAAACGTCACAAATAGCTATACAATTGTTCAACTTCCCTTTCTTTAACATATCATCTACCATTCTCTTCCATTGAAGCTCCGCCACCTCACCACCATCTCCGTCTTCTAAACTCTTTATAATTTGGTGCGGAAGAAGCGCACCAGCCGCAATTTTAGCCTTACCCGACTTCACCTTTTGCAAATACTCTTCAAATCTCGTTTTATCATGCTTTAAAAACTTCTCTTTGTAGAATTTCATGGCGACCGAAGCTACTCTGTTATACGGGATCGATCCCCAATCGTTTTGCCCTATATAAACTTCCGGCAACTCCATTGCTTTTCGAAGCGGTACCAAAATCTGTTTTCTTAACCGATCACGAACACGATACGCGTAATGTGCTTCTTCTACGCCATCGTATTCCTTATACTCTTCTCGTGGGAACACTTTTTTCGCGATGCTTTCGCATAGTAAAGTCGATTTATCGAACGATGAATCAATTGACGGACACCATTTCGCAGCAAGGCTGATTTTCCTCGACTTCCCCTGTTCCAAAAACTCGATATCAGACAGCAAAAGCTCGGCGAAAAGATCCGAAACACGATCGTGTAAGAATCTGTAATCTGGGTCATGATTATATCGTTCAACGGCTTTTTTAGCCATTGCTATCCTCTTCTGTTTTCTGTTCGCACTAGCCTTTGCTATTTCGATCTCTACTCTTTTATTCTCTGCCGTAATTCGTTCTTCTCTAGGCGCACGCTTTTTCGACTTTCGAACAATCGCAGAATCCCTTCTTCGATATCGTCTAAATCGTCTTTTAGACCGTTCCTGTTTCGCCTTTTCTCTGACGTCATTTCCTTCGAGAAGTCGATAGAGGATCTCTGGTAAGTCTTTAAAGTAGCCGAAATCGGCCATGGAAGGCAGATTACAAGCTAGGGTTTTGGGGTGGTTTTTATGAAGCCATAAAGCGGATGTGTAATACCCTTCTTTATCCGATTTCCCCGTGCCACGTACTCCACGTAGATTGCAGATTAATTTGAGCGTTTTTAAAGAATCATGGTCCCATGATTCGATCAGGCGGCGAGTAATGGTTTCTGTCGGAGAATCGGGGACGACATGGAAGAAGAAATCGAGACATGGGTTGCCGGATGATAGATACGTAGCGGACATGTTTTCAGTGAAACCCATGGGTGGATTTGGGGAGGTAGTAATGGAGTTGAAGTGGGAGACCATGGCATCTATGAATGGGTCTGAAACTACGGTTGAAGGTGGTGAGACGGTGGGTTTTGGGTCGGATCGGTGGATCTCGGGTGGTCCGATTAAGGAGGTGATTTTGGGTGCCATTTTGTGGTTTGGGATAAAGTTTTGCAAGCGGTGTGTTTGTTTATAAGAGGTTTAATACTTGGGCTTCACGTATTACGTGGTGAACGCGTATTAAATTAAATATGTGACTAATGAGTTTTATATTCGCGTTGGTGTGTACATACTAAATGTTTTTTATATTAAAAAGGAGAGTTGTTATGTGGCGGTTTAAAAGAGGAGAAGTGTGGTAACAAATAACACGTATAAGATGCCCAGAATATTAAATTAAATGAAATTATTACTCCAATAGTTATAGGTTGAACAACTTTGTCAACATTAAACACAAACAAGTCAACAAGAATACTTACGTGATTTTTCACATTGATCATCGGAGGTTTCGGGATCTCGTTGAAACATATGTCATATGTCATATATCATATCGAATATAAAAGAAGTTAAAGGTTAGCAATGTGAATTGTTTTAAAAAAATACTCCTTGATATTGATGCATCAAATATTTATTTCGTTGGCAGCTAATATTATATCTATAAGGCTCCGTTTGGCTCGTAGAATGTGAAAGGATTACTATAAAATTGGAATCCGATTCCATCCATGCTTGCGTTTGGTTCGCGAAAAGTGAAGGAATGGAATTCAATTCTATTTCTTTGTCTGTTTGGTTGATCAACGGAATAGAATTTGACCCCTTCAAATTTCATAAAAATGGAAAAAAAAATCAATTCTTTGATTTATTGGATGGAATTCAATTCATTCAACTAAGTAATTATCGTTACGTTTTGTCTTTCAGTTTGAGTTTACTTTTCAGTACTCAGTTTCATTTTCAATTTTCAGCTATTACGTTTTAGTTTTCAGTTTCACATTTTAATTTTCAGTTTCACGTTTCAGTTTACAGTTTCGCGTTTTAGTTTCAGATTCGCATTTCAGTTTCAGTTTCGAGTTATAGTTTTCAGTTTAGCGTTTGACAGTTTACTTCTCAGTTTCGTGTCCCAATTTTCAGTTGTAAGTTTCGTTTTTTAGTTTCAATTTCAAATTTCGGTTTCCCATTTAGTTTTCAGTTTCACGCTTCAGTTTTGGGTTTCGCGTTTCATTTTTCAGTTTTGCAATCCAGTTTTCAGTTTTACATTTCAGTTTCGCTTTTCATATTTGATTTTCAGTTTTGCATTTCACGTTCTAGTTTACAGTTCGCGTTCCAGTTTTCACAATACGTAAATGTAGAGGTAAACATTCCGTGTCAACCAAACATGAATGTCTTATTTAGATTCACACGGAATCACATTCTATGGAATGAAATTTCTTTTCCATCAAATTCCAATTCCTTAGATAGATTCCATTCTATTAAAAAACATTCTTTGAGCAAAGGGAACCTAAGTTTGTTTTAGGATATTAGTTATTAGGATATCAAACACACGCTAATATATGAAATTTATGTATTTCCATAACAATAACAATTATGTTGTAAATTTAGTAGTTAAATATGGATGGTAATTAGTCAAATATGAATAGTAAAATTTGTACTATATATATGTGCATAATGTAAGTTACAAAAACACACATATACATTAAATACATCACACCTCTCTTCAACCTCTTTCTCTCCTATATCTTCTACAACACATCTCTCTTTTATTGGTTCTTTCAATTTGAATATATTGAACCAGGCCACTAAAGGTAGTTATAAGCCTACTGAAATATAACACGTTATCAGCACGAAGTGCTCCGTATAATCAAGGTTTATCTAAGCAAGCACACGTCACTAATCAAGGTAAAAAATTATCTAACTTTTATTAACTTCACTAACATTTATATTTATGTTATTTAAGTTATATATATGGTCGGTTATACCGTCTGAATTATATTTCTGTAATCTAACTTTTATTAACTTCACTAACATTTATATTTATGTTATTTAAGTTATATATGGTCGGTTATACCGCCTGAATTATATTTCTGTAATCTAACTTTTATTAACTTCACTGACATTTATATTTATGTTATTTAAGTTATATATGGTCGGTTATACCGCCTGAATTATATTTTCTGTAATCTAACTCTTATTAACTTCACTAACATTTATATTTATGTTAATAAAACCTCATGATTGTACGCAACACGTCATTTGACAACACGGTACTTTATGTACGCAACACGTCATTTGACAACACGGTACCATGGGTCGAGATTAATTCCGATCAATACGAATACGATGGGGTCTTTATATGTTATCTAACATTTATGATTACTTATGCAATTAATCATTATTTATTTCATGAATACTAATGTTTATTCTTAAAAGTAAATCTTAAAAGTTAAAATAAGAAAAAGTAGTTTGTATTTTTATTAAAAGTAAATCTTAAAAGTTAAAATAAGAAAAAGTAGTTTGTATTTTTATTAAAAGTAAATCTTAAAAGTTAAAATAAGAAAAAAAATCGTGTCCTTTATATTACTCATACGCGTTTTGATATAGTGACTTTATTCGTTAACGTCAACTAACGACGTTACAACGGTCATATATACATAACGGTTGTTAACTTCATCTGACGACGTTACAACAACTATATTTTTCAAATATAAAATAAACATCTCCGTTTTCACATTTTCACAAATCAATCTTCATTTTTCAGATTACTACTCTCAAAAAGTTTTTTGTAAAAATGATTCACACAAGGATGATTTTTCCTATTGTATTGGTCATATTAACTATCATCATTGTTGCTAATATACCACCGGGTGAACCTATATTCTATCCTGCCCTTGTGGTTTTATTATTTGTAATCATACCATTATTCTGTTATTTGCTACTTATGAATTTAAAATGATTCTAATTTCATTTTATTATTTGTCTATGAATAGAAGTTGATTATGATTATGATTTATGTTATTCATCTTTTTGATAATAGAAGATGTCGAATTTAAAAAGGCTTAAATTTGCTCATTTAGAACAAGTGTGAACAACTACTTAACATGGGTTATGAATGTAAAAAAACATCTCGAATCAAACGGTATTTTAGAAACCCTGAATGAAAATAACAATTATTCCGAACAAGAGAAAGCAATAGTAAGTATTTTTCTTAGCAAACATATTGACGAGTCCTTAGAATCTACATATTATATGATCGAAAATCCAAGTGTATTATGGAAAATACTCAAAGATATATACGATATTAATTATTAAAAAAAATAATAATAATAACGGTGATCCATGAAAGAATAAAATTAAAGATATTAGTAGACGCTCTTATAAGAATTTCGGAGATTCTTATTAATGATCTGGTAACGTGGATCATCAGTCTAGTATTTCTTGAATACATGAACATCTTGTTTAGCTCTACAAATAAGTCCCAAAAGAAAAGACAACGAGAGTGAATCTGTTGACAAATCTTAATTAAATTAACCCTGAGCTACCTTGAGACTTGAATGGTTTGAATTTTCTAAGATGCCTAGTTTTTTTATGTATCACTCATAAATAAATGGTTTTAGACCATAATGCATATGTTTTATCAAGTGTTATCTTTTATGTACTTCAGATTATAACTTGTTTGCAGGTAATATAATTTGATTATCTTGCTGAAATATAACTCATTATTTGCTTATCTTATTTGAAGTTTTAGTATGAATCCTGCTGAAATACAACATCAATTAAATGGTAAAGACCTATGTATTGCAGATAGTAGTAACATACACACTATGATCAAATCTAAGAAATATTTTATTGATTTAAATCAAATGAAGGAATTATAAATACTATATCAGCTCTTGCAAACTTGATATAAGGAACAAAAAAGGCAAAATTTCATATTACCAAATGGTACGAATTTTTTGATAAACAATGTCTTGTTTTCTCCCAAATCAAAGAGAAATTTGTTAAGTTTCTCTGATATATATCATAATGGATATGATTATCAGTCAACGATAATCGAAAATGAGAAATATCTATGTAGCACCGAAAAGCGCATATGATAAAAAGCGCATATGATAAAAAGCGCATAGGATTAAAAGCGCATATGATAAAAAGCGCATTTAATGAAAAGCGCAGCGCATATGATTAAAAGCGCATATGATAAAAAGCACATATGATGAAAAGCGCAGCGCATATAATGAAAAGTGCATATGACGAAAAGCGCAGCACATATGATTAAAAGCGCATATGGTGAAAATGATATATGATGAAAAGCACATATGGTGATTAATGAAAATCACATATGGTGATTAATGAAAAGCACATATAGTGATTAATGAAAAGCACATATAGTGATTAACGAAAAACACATATGGTGATTAATGAAAAGCACATATGGCGATTAATGAAAAGCACATTGAGAAATAATCACCAATGTTTCTTGAAAGAATTCAAGGGTATATATATGGACCAATTCATCCATCATGTGGACCATTTTTCTAATAGACGCATCTAACGCATGGTCTCATGTTTGTGTGTTATCAAGCCATAATATGGCATTTGCAAAGTTTCTTGCACAAATTATTAAATTAAGAACACATTATTCTGATTACACTATTAAAAGGATGAGACTTGATAATGCTGGTGAGTTAACATCTCAAGCTTTTAATGATTATTATATGTCTACAAGGATTGTTGTTGAACATTCAGTTGCTCATGTGCATACACAAAATTGGTTTAGCTGAATCAATAGATAAACGCTTACAGCTAATAACTAGACAATTAGAAATGAGTGCAAAACTCTCAATATTTATATAGGGACATGTAAATTTACATGATGTGACATTAATTCACATTAAATCAAGTGCAAGTTATAAATATTCTCCATTACCAACTTAATTTTGGTGGAGACCAAATATTTTCCATCTTAGAACATTTGGTTGTGCAGTGTATTTTTGATTGAACAACCACAACAAATGGTTCCTCAAAGAAGGATTGAAATATATGTTAGATATGAAACATCTTCAATCATAAGATATATTGAACCCATGACGGGTGATGTTTTTACAACAAGTTTTGTCGATTGTCACTTTAATGAAACATTGTTCCCTATATTAGGGGGAGAAATGAAATATAAATAAAATGATGTTTCATGGTGTGAACATCAATTAAGGAATATTGATCATCGCACAAAAGAATGCGAAAAGAAAGTTCAAATATAATGCATATGCAAGAACTTGCAAATTAATTACTTTATGCATTTAAAGATACAAAAAATAAGTGACTAAATCATATATACCAGCAATAAATGCTTCAGCTAGAATTGAAATTACAAAAGCTGGCAATAATGTCACTCATGAGTCTTTGCTACGGCAGAAACGTGGGAGACCAATTGGTTCCAAAGATAAAAATGCTCGAAAAAGAAAATCAGCAGATAATGAGGTAAAAGAAAGTGTTCAAGAAGAACCACAAATCAATACTCCTTCTGCAGAGGATATTGATAAATGTAAATACATAAATTGCAATAAATTATGCAATATTATGAAACTGAAATGAAATGAAAAATCTTGATGAGATATTTTCATATAATGTTACAATGACATCATGAATAAAGATGATGATCTGGAACCAAAATCTGTCATTGAATATCAAAATAGACGTGATTGAACTCAACGGAAAGGAGCAATACGAGCTGAATTAGAATCGCTCAATAAAAGAAAAGTTTTTGGATCAATCGTTATCACTTTTAAAGATGTGAAACAATGGGATACAAATGAATTTTTATCCGAAAAGAAATGTGCAAATGAAGTTACAAGGAAAAACTTGACTTGTAACTCAAGATTTCCCACAAATACCAGAAATGAATTAGGAGAAAAACTTATCCTCCTATAATGAATACAATTACTTATTAGATACTTAATAAACCTGGTAGTTATTTAAATGCATCTCATGGATGTTATTACTACTTATCTGTATGGATCACTTAATTGTGATATATATATATATATGAATATACCTGAAGGGTTAAGGTATCATAAGCATCTAATGCAAAACCCAAGGGAATATATTCCATTAAATCACAAAGATTTCTAAATGGGTTTATACAATCGGGACGTATGTGGTATAATCGATTAAATTACTACTTGATAAGAAAAGGGTATGCATATAAACTTATTTGCACGTGTGTTTTATAAAAACAATGTTCGGATATGTGATCATAGCTGTTTATATCAATTATCTTAAATAAAGAAATCTATGAAGCCATTCAACTTCTAAAGAAAGATTTTAAAATAAAATAAAAAATCAAGTATTACGTTGATTTACATATTGAGCATATAACTAATGACTTACTTATACATCAAACAACTTATACCGAAAAGATTTTAAAATATTTTAATATGGACAAGACAAAAACCATTAAGTACTCATATGGTTGTTAGTTCTTAATATTGATACTAATCCATTTCATCCTCTAGAAGATCATGAAGATCTTCTTGGTTCAGAAGTTCCATATTTTAGTGAAATTGGGGCTCTTATGTATCTTACAAATTATACAAGATCTGACATTTCTTTTGCAGTTAATTTGTTGACAAGGTTCAGCTCAGCCCCTACCAAAAGACATTGGAATGGGATCAAACAAATAGTTTGATACCTTCGGGGAACTACTGATTTATAATTATTTTATTCTAACAACTCGAAACAAGATTTGTTTGGTTATACAGATGCAGATTATTTATCTGATCTACATAAAGCTAAATCTCAAACTGGATATGTATTCCTACATGGAGGCACCGCAATATCATGACGTTTTCAAAACAAACACTTGTTGCAACATCATCAAATCATGCCGAAGTGATTGCGTTACATGAAGCTACTCGGGAATGATTTTAGTTAAGATCAATGATACAAATCATTATTGATTCTTGTGGACTAGAACGCTATAAAGCCCAACAACTATCTATGAAGATAATACAGCTTACATAGTACAAATGAAAGAAGAGTATCAAAAATGATAGAACAAAACATAAATGCTGACGAGGCGCTAAAGCTATAAACGGTCTTAACGGTCATAAGTTTGATGGAAAAGAATGGTATATTGGTAAGGCTCAGAAAAAGACTGAAAGGGAATAGGAATTGAAACAACAGTTTGAGCAAACCATGAAGGAGACTGTAGACAAATCACATGGGTCAAACTTGTACATAAAAGATTTAGATGATACAGTTTCAGATGAAAACCTCAGATTCTTCTCATATACTCAAGATCTCGTAAAAGACAACCAGATTAAAATGAGATACGTTCAATCAACAACTCTGCTGATCTTTATACCAAAGCACTGTCAATCGCTGTTTTCAAAACATACGTTCACAATATTGGCATGAGGCAAGTTCAAAAGATGTGACGACTCAGCGTTGTCTACTTGAGGGGGAGTCAACTCTATGCTGCACTCTTTTTCCCTTAGCTAAAGTTTTATCCCACTGGATTTTCTTTAGCAAGGTTTTTAACGAGACAGTATTAATTGCTCTTTAAAAAATTACCATCCAAGGGGGAGTGTTGTAAATTTAGTAGTTAAATATGGATGATAATTAGTCAAATATGGATAGTAAAATTTGTACTATATATATGTGCATAATGTAAGTTACAAAAACACACATATACATTAAATATATCACACCTCTCTTCAACCTCTTTCTCTCCTATATCTTCTACAACACATCTCTCTTTTATTGGTTCTTTCAATTTGAATATATTGAACCAGGCCACTAAAGGTAGTTATAAGCCTACTGAAATATAACAAATTAGTGTTATTACTGATACAGGAAAACCTTAAGTTAGAGCATCTTTTAATTTTACAGGAATGTCAGACAATTAAAGTAAATCATTCTCAATTTTATCATTTTCTTTATCTGGTTGTGCAATCATGGTTGAAATGGTCTTGTTATTAACTTGCTGTCAAAAGTTATTGATGCAGATGAAAAGTTCATTGGATGATATTAGTTGCGTAATATCGATTGAAGAAAATGGTAATCCTATTAATACAGATTATAAGGATCAAAACTTCTTAAGCTTAAATTGAAAACCCCCAATTTACTGATTTTCAGTAGCAACAACCAAAGGAAAGATTAAAGTTTGTGGCTTTATAACAGACAATTCCTCCTATTTAAAAAAAAAAAAAATGACAAATACAAGGTACCAAAACTTCAAACATCATAAAAAACACATAAAGTTAATCAAAAACATCAACAAACTAAGCATTTCACTACATCTTTCAGGTTAGTACTTTTCGCTTGTAACGAACCATAACCTTCCCTTTAACACCAACCACCATAGCATTCCAATCCGTCTCCGGAAACGGCGAAACCAATTCCAACTCAAAATTCCTCAACAAATGACTCCAAATCGCTTTAATTTGCAAATACGCAAACGGTTCACCTAAGCAACCGTGTCTACCACCACCAAAAGAAACATACGAAAACGCCCCAGCTACTTTATCTTCTTCTCTACCCGGACTAAACCTATCCGGATCATACGTATCCGGATCCTTAAACACATGTGGCAAACGGTTGGCAAATGCTGGTGACGTGGCGATGATGTGGCCTTTAGGAATATCATAATCCTTCCCTTCTTTCGTAGTCACCGTAAAATCACTATGAGAGCTCCGTAACAACATGATTAGCGGTGGGTGTAGTCTTAACGCTTCTTTTATGCATCGGTACAACACGTTCATTTCCGATAAAACATCATGATCGATTTTGTCACCGTGTTCTTTCATGATGTTCGTTTGTTCATCGGTTACTAACTTCATGTATTTCGGGTTGCAAAGTAGGTACGCACCGGTCCATGTTGACGTGATCGAGCTTGTGTGTTGGCCCGCAAACAGGGCGGCAATGAGAAGTCCGGTCACCTCCGATTCAGTAGTGGGTCGGCCGTTTTTGTATTTGGAATCGATAAAGCATTGCAACATGTCGTTTTCTGATTTGCCGCTTTGTTTACGGGATTTTATGATGGTTGAGAAGATGTGGGCGAGTTTTTTGCGGGCTTGGTCACGGCGGCGATGGGCGGGGATCGGGAGGTACGGGAAGATGACGCTGATCGGTAGCATGCCGTTATCGAGATCATGAAAAAGAGCAGACACGTCATCAAAAAGTTTGTTACGAACTTCTTCTCCTAATAGACATCTACTGGCTGTAAGGATAATGAGTCTTTCTAATTCGTATTTCAGATCAACTTCGCCACTGTCGCCCCATTTGGAGAAATATTCCTGCAAATCCCATTCACAAAACAATTATATGACGATTTATACGATCAGTTGCGGATCCAGAAATTCTTTTCGAAGGATGCAAAATGTTAAAAATTTGAAAAAAAAACAAGTAAACGGGGCAAAATGTCGACTTATAACATATAAATACTCTAAACGCCAAACTTTAACACATAAATACGAGTATGTAATTGTCATAACCACTTGTAGCAAAATGAACTTGTATGGCTTCTTTATTATTTAATCACCAACAATAACCATTTAAAACAATTAACCATAATGGACCTTTAGCAGTTTAGCATGTAAAACATTACTAAAGACAAACCATAATCCTTTGCATTGTTATCAAAACCTTAGATCAAAGACCAAAAAAATGTGATTAGAAAAATGAAAAAACTTTTTGTTGATTCAAATTAGTTGAATAAGTCAATTCAGTTAACTTTTGATTAATTAACTGCCTTATATTGCATATCTTTACACTAGTAGATAAGTAATTCAAATTAGTTAGTAACATGTATGAAACTATGTAATTATTCCACATCACAATCACATAATTATATGTTAACACACTTTTAATGTACTTATACCATTTAAAGTATTAAATTTATCAAATCTAAACACGTATTATCAACGAACTATAATCAGGTTCACTATAAACTACAGTATTTTGGAAAAAAGCAGACTAACATTAAAAGCTTTAAACCCAATAACAAACAACATAATAATGATAGATACATACAATATAAAGTGCAATAATGAAATAGAAGTATTTAGTAGTAGTAATAGTACCTCAGCTTCAAACACCATATGATCTACATAAGCTTTAAGTTTATTAACTCTTAATGCTTCAGTAAAAAACCTAAACTGTTCCTGTCTGACTGAATAATCCACATCAAACACAACGCCCGGTCCAAACGTCGGAACATTAAACTGATAAACCTCTTGCTGACTCAGATCCGATTCAGATGCTTTAAAGAAATGAGCTGAAACTTCTGGACCAATCAAAAAGGTTATATTTTTATTCAAAAGATTGAGTGTAAAAACACTACCCAGTTTTGGGTATTCTTGTTTCAGCATTATAATTGGTCCTTTTAAGAACCGGATTAAACCGCCGATAACCGGCCATGCTTTGACGGCCGGCGGTAGACGTTTATGAGATCTAGGGATTAAGAATGTGGCGATGATTTTGGCGGCGATTAGTGTGGCGATTAACAGAGTTGCCACATTCAAGAATTTTGGGTCTAATTCCATTTGATGACCTGAAAATTGAAAATTAAATTATTGTTAATCTTGAAAATTTTGAAACAGAGAAAGAAAAAAAGGAATCATACAAACCTGTGATGGAAGTGGAGGGACACTATATTTCTGAGTGTATTTAATTTAATATATTCCGAATAAATAAATAAATAAATAAATAAAAAATGGGATTTATTATGGAGTAATTACTGTGGGCTTATCTAGAAAACAATGGAGCCTTTGTTGATCCGGATCAACTAATCACATGCTCGTATTTTCTTAATTTTTGTTTGGTGTGTGTAAAGATGATGGAAAACGTAAATATCTAGTTGTCATTTATATAAAATCACATCACAAATCATATCATATTAAAACTATGTTTTTAACGTAAGTTTATCGTGCTCGTCCTTATAATATTCGATTTTTTCACAATTTCGTAAAAAATTGTTATCTATTTTAATTCTGTTTTTTACTAAAAATAAAAACAAAAATAAAAATTAAAACTATGTTTTAAGTTTCAATCAATATTATAGTCACATATCTCTATATCTTTCTATAGTTGTCATTTTTTATCAGCATTAGTAATTATTCTATTGGAACATGCTTAAGATATACTTACTTGACTAATAAACTGCAATTAAAAATTTAAGCTTGTATAGTTTAACATGCAAGAGTTAAACAATGTTGTCTATTTGATTTGGTTAAGTTGTTTTCTTCACTTCTTGCATGTTAAATTGTACAAGCATAGATTTTTAATTACAGTTTGTTAATTAAGCAAATATCTTGAACATGTTCCAACTTGTAAGACCCTAAATTTTATGCATTAGAAAGTATCAGTAAATGTATGCATTAAAAACTGCCACTAAAAATCTACCATATACTTATGCATTTTCAGAATTACATCCGAATTAGAATTTACATCAGAAAAAGGAACGACGTTCAAAGGGAGGAACGACGTTTCAAAACTAGGAACGACCGTTGTGAAACAATGAAAATGGTTGCCAGCAAAACAAAACGTTTTGGAGCCGTTTGAGGAACGACGTTCCTTTATGTGGAACGACGTTCTTGTTACGTATAAGTGGAACGACGTTCCTATGTTTGGAACTACGTTCCTATTGCCAGATCTGCCTTTCTAAATCGTTTTTAAAGGCTTAAATGAGGGGTGTTTTGGTCATTTCACATGGGTGTCGATTTGGGGCCCCAAGATCATATCTAGATCTTATCTTGGATCTCATTTCACCTACTCAAACTCTCTCATCTCTTTTAGAGTGAAAAACCTCCATCTTAGAGAGAGAA
Organism: Rutidosis leptorrhynchoides; assembly: GCF_046630445.1. Taxonomy (NCBI): domain Eukaryota; kingdom Viridiplantae; phylum Streptophyta; class Magnoliopsida; order Asterales; family Asteraceae; genus Rutidosis; species Rutidosis leptorrhynchoides. Next base: position 404,932,193 of record NC_092337.1, on the reverse strand, counting down.
AGCTTAGTTTGAAAGAAGAAGTGGAAATCTCATCAAAGTGCAAGTGTTAAGGTTGTTCATCTCGTTCTTGGCTACATTTTGGTAGTGGTGGTAAGTTCTAACTTCGAATTTAAATTGTTAATTTGATATTCAAAGTTACGGTTTGAGCTTGAATTGATGAGAAACCCTTTGGTACTCATGAAGTGCGTTTGTTGTTGCTAGTAAGTGGGTTTTAGACTTAATATTGGTGGGTTTTTGGTTTGGAAGAAAAATTGACCTTGTTTGGGTCAAGATGTTAGTGATAATCACTAGTAAAGGTGTAAACTAGTGATGGTGATGATGTTTGAACTCATAAGAGTGTGTTTGGAAGACTAATTTTGAATTCGGTCAAAATTAGGGTTTATGGGTCAAATTGTGGAAGACGAGTATTTAATACTTGTGTTTTGGTTTAATTGGCGTTATAGGACCATTTTCACTAGCATTAAGTGATTATTGGTTAGTTTGGGCTTTGGTTGTGCTTGGAAGTGCAATTGGGTCAAATTTGCATTAAGTGTCAATTTGGGTTGGTTTTGTGTTGTTTGTTATGTGATAAATGGAATAGGTACTTTCCATTGGCGGTTGCAGATTATTTTGTTTCCATTCATCAAGGCGACAAGGTGAGTGTAAATATATTATATGCGTATGTATGCATAGGATGGGTGTGGGTGGGGTAAAGTGATCCTTGTGCGTTCGGGTTCACTTTACATGTCTGTGGGATGATGTACCTCGTGAGTTTGGGTCCACTTGGCATGTTTGTGCGTTTGGGTTACCACCCGTGGGGTAGTGAATCTCGTGAGCTTCGAATTCACATTGACAAGTAGGTCAACCCCGTTGATGTTATTGAGGTGATTTGGGTAGTGATTCTCGTGTAGTTTGGCTTCACTAGTGAATCTCGTGTAATTCGGATTCACAATGTCGCGTGTAGTTCGGACATTTCTATTGTTGTTGTTGCGGCCTAGGGTAGTGATTCTCGTGTAGTTCAGCTTCACTAGTGAATCTCGTGTAGTTCGGAATAACAATGTCTCGTGTAGTTCGGACATCCCTATTGTAGTGTGGCTTGAGGTAGTGTATCGCGTGAGTTTTCGGATACACTAGAGCACGTGATTTTCGGCCAACTCTCATGCGTTTAAGGTTAAGGGGTTAACCTTGGGGTTTTTAGGTATTACGTATATCTATATACTGTGGTGTTGTAGCTAATCTTGCGGATTGACATGGTGGTACGTTATGTATAGCTTTGCTTAGTTAAGCAAGAATGCGGTATGTGTTTATTACGTGTGTTGGTGATACGTATTATTTTATACATATGTATGTATATAGTATGTTTATCCTCACTAAGCTTTATAGCTCACCCTCTCGTTGTTTATATTTTTATTGATTCGCAAGGAAGAGATGGCAAGGGTAAGCGCGGGGATTAGTGGATTATTGTGGGTTGCTTAGAAGACGTTACTTTTAGATTCGATTTAGCATTGGGTAGTGTTTTCCCAATCACCATGCTCGGTCTTATGTCGGAGTTAAACGCTTTGGGTCGAAAGTGTCTTTTGATCGTGTTAAACGGGTCGTGGGATGTTATGCTCATTTTGACATCTAAGTTTATGTAATGTATAAAATTAAAGTTGTTTAAACTTGCTAAGTATTGGAAATGTTTTGTGAACATAACTAATAACTATGGTGTCGTTGTTATCGAGATTAACGCGTTAAATGAAAGAAAAAAAATCCCCGAGTTGGTATAATAACGGGTTAGGTCGTTTCACAACTATTAAACCACAATAAAAAAGAATGTTACACTTTCCGTTACCTATATATATATATATATATATATATATATATATATATATATATATATATATATATATATATATATATATATATATATATATTAAAAAAAACGAACAACTCATGAACACGGTGGCGATTCTAAGATTAAAATGCAGTGGGGTTCCAACTGATTTTTTCACTACTAATTATATTTGAATGCTATTTTTGTGGTAGTTTACTTTCAAAAAACTACAAACTCAAAAATATATGATGTGGTCCAGCAGTTTGTGGTCTGTCTCCTTTAGGGGAGGTCGGGAGTTCGACCCTCGTTGGCTACATATTAACCCACAAATTCATCTATGCCATGAAGTTCCACCCATGGTACCTTTCTCACATCACGTTGGGGGTAGAGGGGAGAAGGGTTTTACCGTTCATGCCCCGTATGGAATTGGTGCTGGTTTCCTCCTGAGCACGCAGTTGGGGACGGGTATAACTGTGTAGGAGATGAACGCTGAGTGGTTAAGTCCCCTGGGTGATCCTAACAGCTGTCCGAAAAAAAAGAATAGTTAAATTTAGTGGTGTCTTAAACAATTTAAAAGAATAACTATAAATTTGAAAATAATGGGGTCCTGCGGTTAAATTTAGTGGTACCCTATACAATTTAAAGAGTATTTTCTATTAAAAATTTTTAAATTAGTGATGTCCCGTGACCTCATGGATATACACTTAGAATCGCCATTGCATGAACAGTACTACATAATAATAACCTTATCGTGACATTATCATTCAACAAATATTTTTGTATCTAACATTTTCTTTTGTTTTCGACTGTATTTCTTTTATTCTCCTTCGATTATATATAATTTAAATTTATTGATTCACATTATTAATGCAAAGTTCTTAAATATATACTAGAAATAACGTCACGCATGAACTGTATTTCTTTTCTTCTCGAAGCGGCAAAGGGGTTTATATTGATAAGACCGAGGGAATAACGTCACGCCCGGACAAAAGGAATGGTAAGGATCCCTCGTAGTTGTCTTCGAATTTTTTTTTTTGTTTTTGTGTTCTTGCGTAATTGTTTGTTGTGGTTCTCATTTGGGTTGTGTTTAGGGTTTGCTTCGTTTTGTTTAGTTTGATTGTGGTTGGTTATAGTTTGTTAGTTTGGTAGTGGTTTATTGTTTATGGTCGTTCTCGTTTTGGCTCTGATTGAGTTAGCTGAGTTTTAGGTCTTTTCGAGCCATAACGCTCATCGGTTCATGTATCAGTTTATAGAATTCTTCAATTATTGATGAAGATATTCTTTTTTTTTTGAAAAGCAAATTTTATATATATATATATATATATATATATATATATATATATATATATATATATATATATATATATATATATATATATATATATTGGGAAATAATGTACAAGGATGTGAGGTAGCCGAATTAGTTACCAACACCGGACACGAGAACTACAAACAAATACACGAAGAAACTAATAGCACGACCAACAACCGTTACAATAATGATTCATAAGACTCAACCCGGATCAAAGTTTACATCAATTATGTTTGAAGATGACGGGCTAATAAGCCATTGATGCCAAGATGCAAAGGACTTTCTCGAACGATTTTTAATCCACTCAAAAGACTTCACTTGAATTTCGGTAACAATTCTCGATGTAGCCCAAGCGTCGTTTTTAAAGACTTTAAGGTTTCTATTCTTCCAAATTAAGTAGCACGTAACCCAAACAACCGCTTGCCAAACTTTCTTCTTACATGAAACCGGAACTAGTGATCTCGAATATTTGATCAATTCTTCAAGCGTGATACTTGGCGAAGGGGGAAGATTCCACCATTTAAGAATGCCAACCCAAATTCCTTGGGCGAATTTGCATGAATAAATGGCGTGATCCACCGACTCGACCACGTCATTACATATGGGGCATAATAACGTATCCAAATCGATCCCCCTTCGGTCAAGTTCTTCTTTTACCACGATTCTTTTCGTTAGTGTTCTCCACACGAAAATACCAACTTTTAACGGAACAAGATTATTTTTAATAGTAGCCGAAGGAGTAGACTCTCTGGAAAGTAACTTGTCGTCTATTGCTTTAGCCATAGATTTCGTAACAAAAGATCCGCTTTTATCACCCGAAAATTTCCATTTACTTGCACCACTTCCTGAAAACGAAACTGTCTTAATGGTGTCTGTCATGTTAATTAGTTCCCCGTGTAATCTGCCCGTGAGATCTCGTGACCATTCCCAATTAAAGCTCCATGTGTTGTTGACGAATGTAACTCTGTTTTTGAAGTTAACACGAGGCTGTTTTTCAATCAGAAATAGTCTCGGATATGTATCTTTAAGAGGTCCGCATGAAGTCCATAGGTCTGACTAGAACTCGATGTCAATTCCATATCCAATCTGCCTCTCGAACAGTCTGTCCACGCTGATGCCGAGCTTGGATAAATCGATTCCCACTTTGATGATATTCTTCCAAACCGTAATCTGTTTTACATTGACATTTTCACGATTAGTGCCCAACCCCCCATCCCGCTCATAGATGCCTTTAATTGTTCTAACCCATAGGGATTCGCTTTTGGTGTAAAAATGCCACCACCATTTGGTAAGAAGTGCCAAATTTTTTGCTTTAAGACTCCCAATATTTAACCCGCCCTCGTTGTAAGGTAAAAGAATGGTATCCCATTTAACCCAAGAAAGTTTTGTATCACTCCCCGACCCGACCATTTAACCCAAGAAAGTTTTGTTTCACTCCCCGACCCGCCCCAAAAAAATTTACGTCTCATACCTTCGAGGTGGTTGATGATGCAAGAAGGAGCACGAAACAACGAGAAGAAATATAGAGGGAGGCTATTAAGAACCGCCTTTAGGAGTGTTAACCTACCATCAAATGACATCATTCTTGCTTTCTAATCCGACAAATGCTTGTTAAACTTATCGATCACGGGTTTCCAAGCCTCTTTTTTATGTAGCTTTTCACCAATTGGCATCCCTAAGTATGTGAAGGGAAAGGAACCAGATATACACCCCAATCTATGGGCAATCTGATCTACTTCAACTCGAGCCACCCCAACACCATAAATGTGGCTTTTTTGCATGTTAATTTTTAGCCCCGGCACTTTTTCATAACACTCTAGGGTTTTATGTACATTAATAATGTTTCTCTTATTCCAATCTCCGAAAAATATTGTATCATCCGCGAATTGGAGATGTGAAATATTTATCTTATCCCTCTCGATTTCCACCCCCTTATGATCTTGTTTCGAACCACAACTTTCGCTAGGATATTCAATCCTTCACTAGCGATGATGAAAAGGTAAGGAGAGAGGGGGTCGCCTTGACGAATTCCTCTTTGTAAGCAAAATTCTTTGGTTGGTGATCCATTGACTAAGATCGAGATGGATGCGGATTTGAAGCAAGATTCGATCCATTTCAACCACTTTGCACCAAAATCCGTCTTTCTCATGATGTCAAAAAGAAAAGTCCAACGAACGCTATCGAACGCCTTTTCAAAGTCCGCTTTAAATATGAAACATTTAGACTTGTTGTTTTTGACATCCCAAATCAATTCGTTGGCAATTAGAATGCTATCGAGGATCGATCTTTCACGGATGAATGCACTTTGTTCATTACCTATAAGTTTATCAATCACAACACGAACTCTATTAGCAAACAATTTTGACAAAATTTTGTAGTATCCCCCAATAAGGCTAATCGGTCTATAATCCTGTAAATTGACCGGGTCGTTTTTCTTCGGGATTAAGGTGATGAATGAGGCATTGCAACCTCGCGTGATGTCCCCGCTACTCCAAAACCATTGTATCGCCTCCATTAGATCCGTTTTGATCACGTCCCAAAACTTATGATAAAAGTAAAAGTTGAAACCATCGGGGTCGGGCACTTTCGAGATGCCACAATCTTTAATAGCTAACCAGACCTCTTCTTCGCTAAATGGGAGTTCTAGAGAGGAACCATCTTCTTGGGATATTTTCGATGTTTCAAAACCTTCAAAGTCAAAACTACTCAAGTTCGGTTCTTCATAGAAGGATTTGAAGTACCTAAACACCTCGTTTTTTATATCTTCCGGATTTTCTTGCCACACACCATTGATATGTAGTCCACGGATATTATTTTTGTTGTTTTTTCTTTTAATAACCGAATGAAAATATTTCGAGTTTTCATCTCCATCAACCGCCCATTTGATTCGTGATTTCTGTTTCAGTATGTTGCATTTTATTAGATCCTTTTTGACCCAACTATTTCTATTATTTAACCAGTCATTTCTTTCAGCATCCGTTAGTGTTCTTTTCTTTGCTTCGATATCCCAATAGTTACAGACTTCACTTAACTCTTTTAATTCAGACTCCAATTTACCGAACGTATTATTGCTCCAAATCTTTAGTTTGCATTTCACATTTTTTAACTTGATTCTAAACGCGGTATCGGGTCGGCAGGGGGCAATCGGTATGTTCCAAGCATCTGATATAACTTGAGCAACCCCATCTGCATCCAACCAAAAATCAAATGCTCTTGTGGGCTTGGACCAGAAATCTGTTTGGCCATTTTTTAGCAGTAAAGGAGTGTGATCTAATAGTTTCCTGTCCAAGGCAATAACAGACAAGTCGTCCCATAACATAGCAAAATTATCAGAAACAAGAAAGCGATCTAGCTTACTAAATTGCAAACCGTCATCGCTAACTCCTGTGAATTTGCGGCCCGATAATGGAACTTCAATAAGACCATTGTCGTTGATAAAACTATTGAACCCAGAAGCACGTCTTTGATTGAAGGCTGTATTTTCACGTTCGTTTATATTCCTAACCTCGTTAAAATCTCCACAAAAAACCCACGCAGCGTTATCGTAAGATGAGAGTTCATTTAAACTATCCCAAAATCTTTTCTTTTTTGCATCACTATGGGGGCCATAAACATTGACAATCACAATTTCGGAATCAAAATTTGAGAGTTTACCTTTGATTGCAATGAAGAATTCGCCCTCTACCGCACGATCAACTTGAAAGAAACTATTGTCCCAGATCAGTAGCAATCCCCCAGATCTACCAATGCATTCTTTTACCACGTATTTCACACATTGTGAGCCCCAGACACGTTCGATCCAGGAGTCAGAGAAGTTTTTGCGTTTGATTTCTTGTACTGCAGCGATTATAGGATTAACATTATGAATCAGTTATTTGAACCAATCTTGTTTAGCGTCTTGATTAAACCCTCGAATGTTTATAGATAGAATCTTCATTGATAATAGAATTTGTCACGAACTTGGAATTGAGAAGTTTACGATTCTTGCCCAACCTTGAAACCAAGAAGTTTGGAAAAATCGCAAAGATTAACACTAGGTTCTGAATCGTTGTCGTTTGAATCTTCAGTATGATCTAACTTCTTTGTGTTGGAGTGTAAGAGTTCATCGAGCGTGGGTGGGCGTGAGCGTTTCGAACCACTTATGTTTTTAATCAAAGCTTTTTTCTTTTCCTTGGCGATTTTTTTGGCATAATTGATACGAGAAGAAGCATGACACTTACGAAGTTTACGCCAGGAGAAAATAGACTTGCTCTTGGTGTCGTCTCCGTTTGATGTCGTCACAGATATACGGTTTCTGTTTAGGCTTTGAATATCACACGAGATGGAAGATTTCAGCCGTTTTACAAAGTTAGTTATTTGATTTGGGCTCCCATTGAATTCGTTAACACATAAGTTATTAGGAGGTCCATACTTTTTCTAATGACCCGTCCTAATCCATCTGGACGAATACATTACATTTGGTTACATCGCGAGGTACTTGACCTCTATATGATACATTTTACAAACATTACATTCGTTTTTGAAAGACAAACTTTCATTTCATCGAAAGTTGACAACATGCATACCATTTCATAATATATCCAATTATAATTGACTTAATGATAATCTTGATGAATTCAACGACTCGAATGCAACGTATTTTGAAATATGTCATGAATGACTCCAAGTAGTATCTCTAAAATGAGCAAATGCACAGCGGAAGATTTCTTTCATACCTGAGAATAAACATGCTTTAAAGTGTCAACCAAAAGGTTGGTGAGTTCATTAGTTTATCATAATCAATCATTTTCATAATTTTAATAGACCACAAGATTTCCTTTATTCAATAATCATACACTCGCAAGTGTTTAAAAATCATTCATATGGATTGAACACCTGGTAACCGACATTAACATCATGCAAATAGAATATCCCCAAAACAGAAATTCATCTGTATAATATAAACTCGAAGTACTAAAGCATACCATTTTCCAGTATGGGGGGAGTTAGTGCCCGTAGATCTACCTTTAGGATTCGCGTCAATTAGGGTGTCTGTTCCATAATTCTTAGGCTACCAAGCTAAAAGGGGTGATATTCGATTCGATAATCCAACCATAGAATGTATTTTCGGTTACTTGTGTCTATTTCGTAAAGCATTTATAAAAACAGCGCATGTATTCTCAGTCCCAAAAATATATATTGCAAAAGCATTTAAAAAGGGAGCAAATGAAACTCACCATACTGCATTTTGTAGTAAAAATACATATGACGACACTGAACAAGTGTAGGGTTGGACTCGGATTCACGAACCTATATCAATTATATATATTAACACATATAATTGAAATCGGACAAATTTATATATAATTAACGATATGAATTTTATATTATAAATTTATAGGTTTTGTTAATAAATTAAATATATTCTTTTTATATATAAAAATATTAATATTGTTAAGTCATATGTATTGAATATAGTTTTACTATTTATTTGATAAAATGATAATATTAAATAAAAGTTGTATTATCTTTTAATAATAATAATAGTAAATATTTTTAATAATAACAATAATTATAGTAATAATAACCATGATAATAATAATGTTAATAAAAATGAAAATACTTATAATACTAATAATAATGATAATACTAGTAAAAATTTTTATAAAAATAAGATTAACAGTAATGGTGATAATAATAGTACTGATAACTATAATAGCTATAAAACTAATAATTTTACTACTAATGATAATTATGATACTAATTTAGTTGTAATAATAATCCTAATGGTAAAAGTAATAATAATGATAATAACAATAATAATAATAATAATATTAATAATAATAATAATAATAATAATAATAATAATAATAATAGTAATAATAATAATAATAATAATAATAATAATAATAATAATAATAATAATAATAATAATAAAAGAAATGCTACCTCAACGTAACAAGCCTACAAAAATAAACGTCCATGCCCAGGTTCGAACCCGTGATCTCTCGGTAACCCGACACGCATCCTAACCATTGAGTCCTTTCAGTCTTTCTGTCCTAATCTCAGGCCCGATAATATTTAACCCGTATTATTATTTCCTGGCCCAGTTTCATTTCAACCCAATAACACAAATGAACACAGTCCACTAATAATATTTCTTTGTTGGGCTTTAAGAAATCAAAAGCCCAAATAAAAAAAACAGCCGGCCTATATTATTCCGTCTCCCTGCTTTGGTATCTGTCGATTCACTCACACCATATACGAACACCCTAACTTTCTTTTCTCCCAGACCGACTTCTATGGAATCAGGTCACAAGATCACTGAAACCGTTTCCTAGAACTACACTTAAGAGTCCTATGAAGTAAATCAAGGCCAAGAACAATCGACAACTCCAATTCTTGTTGTAAACAGAGGCAATGGTGATGATGAAACTAATAGTCAGATATTGGAATCTAAAGCGGTCCAGGTATCCCATAGAACACTCGTAATCAGTGATTTATTCCCTCAACACTTTATGTTTCATGAATTTAAATTTTGACCGAAAAGTTTTATTTGATGACTTTGAATCTGGAATTTAGAATTGTAAATCGATTAAGATCAATACCTTACGAGGCACAAATGAGTTTCCAGGGATCGAAATAAGTCTTTGATTAATTTTTGATATTAAATCGATTGTTCTAGGGTCCTCATCAATTTTGATTGGCAAGTGTTTTGAAAGTATAATTGAATCATACATTTATTGATGAATTGATGTGTATATCTGTATTCTTAATTGATCGAACAAGAATAATAGATAGACAGATGAAACTGGTTGTTTGCAGTGTGGTGATTGGTGGTGGGTTGGGTTTAATCGAACATAGTTACATATATAGCTTGATTGAGAATGGAAACAGAAAAAGAATAAGTAGGTACTGAATAAGTGATTAGTAAGAAATCTATTGGAAGAACACTCAAATACACTTATCAAAGAATAAGGCTAATGAACAAGGGTGAGTTGATTTGTATATATGTTTTGATGAGGTAAGAGTATAGATTTGGATCAGCGTATGTATTACAAGTTCTGAATGCTTTGTTGATTTGGCCTACTATACAGAAATTTATGAATCTTGCAGGAGGTGGTTTTGTTATGGTGGTTTTCGTTGCAGGTAACAGTGGTAGCAAAAAAAACGTGGCCAGCAGTAGCAATGGGGTAGTAGTGATTCACAATAGTTATTGTTTGATGACGGCTTTGATTTGTTAGAAATCGAACACAGAAAGTAGCTGCTGCAAGTAACAGATCTCTATCGACAGTAAAGTATAAGGCATTAGTTTGAAGATGGTGGTTGTTGAGATGAAAAGTTTGCAAGATGATGGTGACTTATTGTTTTTCATGATCCAGGAAGAGAAGAAGGTGATGTTTGATGTTTATGGCTAGCGATTGAAAGAGAAATAGATTACAGAAAGCTAGCAAGCAAGAGTAACACTAAATGGGTTTAAGTTGTGGTTGTTTGGGGTTGTTTTGGTGACCGAAAACCGCAGCAAACCAGTGGTGTTTGATGGCATGTTATAGCAGCAAAAAGAAAGGCTGAACAGGAACGCATAGGTGGCTGTTGTGATGTTCGATTATGGTGGGTTTGGTGTTATTGAGTTTAAGAAGCAAGAAGATGAAGATCTATAGTAAAATAGGAGAAAGACTTTGAATGTTTTCTGTTATCCCTCTCAAACGCATGTATATATACACATATATTTAATATGTAAAGTAATAAACACTTAAGCAATCAGTAATAGGAGATAGATAATCAATCACTTTTTTTTTTCTTTTTTTTCTTATGGTGAAAGTTTTCATCAACAAGGGAGTACCACTTGCATTTGTAGAGTGATATGTGATAATTGACAAACAAAAATAGTAACATCGATGTGTGGTTTTGTGTCGAGTAGTAAAAGAAATCAATAAGGAAAATATATGCAGATTCGATATATTATATAATGTAATAAGTGGAATGATAAAGGATACAATAAGCCAATTTAGTTAGTTTACTAGTAACATAAAGTTAAGAATAATAATATAATCATAATTATAAAATATTTTAAAATAAAACGTGTGATTAACATTGGCCGTCGCCTTTCATGGACTAAATTTCTCGTTCCGTTAATAATCAGTTTGTTTGTTTGAAAGTTCCTTATTTCATTACTATGAGTCTATTAAGAGCTCAATTTAAAGTCCAGATACAACTAGAAGTTATATGTCAACAATGAACTAAACCATCTATTATTCACTTTAACTTAATTATCTTTAGTAAAAGTGTTCAAAACTAATTATGTATAATTTAACATCTTATATTATTTTACAAAATTAATTTTAATAACTAAATAATATAATGTTTCAAATTATATTTCGAATTAATATATATATTTATAATTTTTTTTATATATGTATCTATTTACAAATAGTTGTTCGTGAATCGTTGGGAATGGTCGAAGGTCAATTGAATATATAAAACAGTTCAAAATTTTGAGACTCAACATTACAGACTTTACTTATCGTGTCGAAATCACTTAAAGATAAAGCTTAAATTTGGTCAAAAATTTTCGGGTCGTCACAGTACCTACCCGTTAAAGAAATTTCGTCCCGAAATTTGATTGGGATGGTCATTGCTAACAATGAATATGTTTTCATGACTCATACGAGTTGGAATTTAGAGCTTTATCACCATTGAGTAATAAGGATAAAATAATTCTATTATTCGAAGAGTACGAATGAAGCTATCGCCAAAGAGTGAAATTAGGAATCAAAGATTCGTCTTAACTTTTGACGTGGTAACGGTTGAATTCCGGAATTTAACGGATTTAAAGAAAATCTTCGAAATCTAAAAGATTTGATTCTTCGGCGAATAAAGAAATTAAGATCTCTATAATTAAATACGGTGATCTGCCTCGATTACTCTGTCTGATATTCCCATTATAAATCAAACTTTTTCCGTTCCATTATTTTCACCATTCCTATACTTTCTTTCTTAGTTCATACATCTAAAAGATTGTGAAAATGCTTAATCCCGTTCTAATCCTTGATATTTTTCTAATTATTATTTCTGTCATCCTTCTTTTCAATTTTCCACCAGAAAATCTGTTTACTTCAACTATTACCTTGGGGTGATACTATTCTTAATTATACCGTGTCTTTATATTGCTATTCGTATTAATATCCACGGCTTGTAACCTCCGTGTTGTTATTGGGCTTTATATTTTCTCTTATATTTTGGAGCTCTTTGCCTTTTTATTATCCTCTCGACCTCTAGTAAAGCGAGTAACGGTCCAGAATTCGTAAGTATGGAGTTTCGAATGAACTTAATGTTCTAAACAAGAAAGAACGTAATAGCACGATTTGATTTGTCAAATTACCAGAATCACTGAGAATAGAACTATCAAGAATATACGTTCTCGATATGTTTAGAGATTAGGTAGAATGTAAGAGTCGTGTAACATGGTACATGATGACGTTATGATCTGTGAATCATCACGTCCCATTAGAAACGCAGCATGACTTACTGTAATATAATCACATTGATCAAGTGTCATTATATAATACTAACTCATGCTTCAGTCCCCAACATTACTTCAAAACATTCTTATTTTAAACTCGAAAGTTTTAGAATTTAGAAACTAAAATAGTTTCTTTTATGATGTAATACAGATAGCGCGAAGAGGTAAATAATTTCAGATAAGAATGATTATGAAAATATCTTCAGAAATATGGAGGATATTTATAATGAAAGATACGATGATATCTTAGAATTTCTAATATCAGAGAATGATGAAGAGTATTGTCCGTAAGGGTTTAGAGTCAGGAGAAAAGTATTCATTAATGACTTCAGCAGATTCTAAATCATTTGGATTCTTTGAAGGCAAGTTCATTCTTTGTGATTTGTCTACAGCCTTCTTCACAGTTTGCTCAGTCCGTTTTCCAGTTCCAAACCTTCTCTTATTCTGAGCTTTTCCAACACATTATTCTTTATCATCAAACCTTCAGCTGTTAAGGTCGTTTACAGTTTTTGCTGCTTCATTCAGCTTTTTCCAAAATTTAGAGTATTGATTCGTAGACTGGGTGCTTTTCCAAATTTCAGAATGGAAGATCATAATTCTAAGAGAATAATGTTATATATATACATATAACTGTTGATGTAGGCATGCTGCGAGTTTTCAAAGTACTGATTGCTAATTCCCGATAATTGGTATGGTAGTTCTCGTTAAAGATGTGGATGAGTATATGAATAGGTTTGATCAAATAAAATGGTTCTTCGGAACGACTTAAGCCAATGAGTAATGAAGTTGCTGGTAAGTTTACTACTAATGTGATAGAATATAAACGATTCCCTGGTAACGATGACGAAAAAGGCAATCATATATATCAAGGTTATAATAAGGTTGTTTCGAACGAAAAGTCGAAGTTGACTTGCTGGAGCTGTGACTAAATTTGCTACTTTGAAAAGGGATTACAAAGTTATTTTCGGTAATAACAATCCCAAGGGAGCCATCACAGATACGTGTTAAACGTTTACTCAGGTTTCGATAGTTTTTTTTTCCCAGGTGTATAGCTATATGCATAAATCTTTCCTTCCGTAGATGTAGTGCGGTTGGTTCATCCTCTCGATTGAGGTGTTTTCAAGATTCATGAAAGGTTTGAACGCAGATTGTAATCGTCAAGATACAAATGAGGTTTAAGATGAAATCAAGTGGCAAACTTGAAGAAATGTTTAGTTTCATATGTTATAATCAATATTTTAATTTATTTTAATTGTCCAATGTTATTAGTCCACAGTTAGCAGTGCACAATTAATAATTCAACAATGTGTATGTAGTTTAATATATAATATTCGAATTAATTAATACGTGTGGTGACCCGTTATATACATGTCTCAGACTCGATCACAACTCAAAGTATATATATTATTGTAGAATCAACATCAACCATGAATAGCTAACTCGATCATTACTGCATATAGAGTGTCTATGGTTATTCTAAATAATATATATAGATGCGTCGATATGATATGTCAAAACCTTGTATACGTGTCCTGATATTTAAAGTGCGTAAAATAAATACAGAAATTAAATGACGATAAATAAAATTGCGAGAATTAAATTTGCGATAATAAATTGCGATAAATAAATGTAATATGGAATCAACAGTTAGCTATGAACAGTTAGCTAGGATTTTGTTAGCGTGGATTCTTAACCAAATTTCTCATAGTTAATTTGTTTGTTTCTAACAAATTTTATTTTTGTCCAATGTTTTCTTCATTATGCCACTTGTTGGATTCTGATAAGTCAAAATCCAAATATGAAATTGAATGAAAATGGTTATTCTGTGATGAACGAATACGTATATCAGTGGATGTAAGTAGGATAGTAAATAACGTTTGAATCAGATTCGAAGAATGTACAGTGTAACTTATTAATGTGAAATCTAAATATTCCTCGGGTATTACCTACCCGTTAAAATATTTTCACCATTAATAGTTTGTACAAAAGAATTTTTAATTACAATCTTTATGAAAATATATATACTATTTTCTTCAGATGTAATCATAGATTTAATGAGTCAATATGATATTGGACTCATTTGATTTACTGTTAGAACAAGGATATATAATCTCTAAAACATTAGAGATTACATAATTTCCATGTCGAACGAAGATAATTGATGTTGAACAATACGTAGTATGATGATTATAATCGAGGTACAGAATGAGATGTTGAGGCGTGTGTTGTTGATGGTACGGGTGTTGATGTTGGTGGTACTGTTGGTGCCGGTGATGTTGCTGAAGCTTGTAGTGACCCGAACTTTTCCATGTTTATATATATTAGTTGAGATTGATATTTACATGATTAAATATTTCCAACATGTTAAGCAATCAAACTTGTTAAGACTTGATTAATTGAAACATGTTTCATATAGACAATTGACCACCCAAGTTGACCGGTGATTCACGAAAGCTAAAACTTGTAAAAAAACTATATGATGACATATATATGGATATATATATAGTTAACATGATACTATGATAAGTAAACATATCATTAAGTATATTAACAATGAACTACATATATAAAAACAAGACTACTAACTTAATGATTTTTAAACGAGACATATATGTAACGATTATCGTTGTAAAAACATTTAATGTATATATATCATATTAAGAGATATTCATACATGATAATATCATGATAATATAATAATTTAAAATCTCATTTGATATTATAAACATTGGGTTAACAACATTTAACAAGATCGTTAACCTAAAGGTTTCAAAACAACACTTACATGTAACGACTAACGATGACTTAACGACTCAGTTAAAATGTATATACATGTAGTGTTTTAATATGTATTTATACACTTTTGAAAGACTTCAATACACTTATCAAAATACTTCTACTTAACAAAAATGCTTACAATTACATCCTCGTTCAGTTTCATCAACAATTCTACTCGTATGCACCCGTATTCGTACTCGTACAATACACAGCTTTTAGATGTATGTACTATTGGTATATACACTCCAATGATCAGCTCTTAGCAGCCCATGTGAGTCACCTAACACATGTGGGAACCATCATTTGGCAACTAGCATGAAATATCTCATAAAATTACAAAAATATGAGTAATCATTCATGACTTATTTACATGAAAACAAAATTACATATCCTTTATATCTAATCCATACACCAACGACCAAAAACACCTACAAACACTTTCATTCTTCAATTTTCTTCATCTAATTGATCTCTCTCAAGTTCTATCTTCAAGTTCTAAGTGTTCTTCATAAATTCTACAAGTTCTAGTTACATAAAATCAAGAATACTTTCAAGTTTGCTATCTCACTTCCAATCTTGTAAGGTGATCATCCAACCTCAAGAAATCTTTGTTTCTTACAGTAGGTTATCATTCTAATACAAGGTAATAATCATATTCAAATTTTGGTTCAATTTCTATAACTATAACAATCTTATTTCAAGTGATGATCTTACTTGAACTTGTTTTCGTGTCATGATTCTGCTTCAAGAACTTCGAGCCATCCAAGGATCCGTTGAAGCTAGATCCATTTTTCTCTTTTCCAGTAGGTTTATCCAAGGAACTTAAGGTAGTAATGATGTTCATAACATCATTCGATTCATACATATAAAGCTATCTTATTCGAAGGTTTAAACTTGTAATCACTATAACATAGTTTAGTTAATTCTAAACTTGTTCGCAAACAAAAGTTAATCCTTCTAACTTGACTTTTAAAATCAACTAAACACATGTTCTATATCTATATGATATGCTAACTTAATGATTTAAAACCTGGAAACACGAAAAACACCGTAAAACCGGATTTACGCCGTCGTAGTAACACCGCGGGCTGTTTTGGGTTAGTTAATTAAAAACTATGATAAACTTTGATTTAAAAGTTGTTATTCTGAGAAAATGATTTTTATTATGAACATGAAACTATATCCAAAAATTATGGTTAAACTCAAAGTGGAAGTATGTTTTCTAAAATGGTCATCTAGACGTCGTTCTTTCGACTGAAATGACTACCTTTACAAAAACGACTTGTAACTTATTTTTCCGACTATAAACCTATACTTTTTCTGTTTAGATTCATAAAATAGAGTTCAATATGAAACCATAGCAATTTGATTCACTCAAAACGGATTTAAAATGAAGAAGTTATGGGTAAAACAAGATTGGATAATTTTTCTCATTTTAGCTACGTGAAAATTGGTAACAAATCTATTCCAACCATAACTTAATCAACTTGTATTGTATATTATGTAATCTTGAGATACCATAGACACGTATACAATGTTTCGACCTATCATGTCGACACATCTATATATATTTCGGAACAACCATAGACACTCTATATGTGAATGTTGGAGTTAGCTATACGGGGTTGAGGTTGATTCCAAAATATATATAGTTTGAGTTGTGATCAATACTGAGATACGTATACACTGGGTCGTGGATTGATTCAAGATAATATTTATCGATTTATTTCTGTACATCTAACTGTGGACAACTAGTTGTAGGTTACTAACGAGGACATCTGACTTAATAAACTTAAAACATCAAAATATATTAAAAGTGTTGTAAATATATTTTGAACATACTTTGATATATATGTATATATTGTTATAGGTTCGTGAATCAACCAGTGGCCAAGTCTTACTTCCCGACGAAGTAAAAAATCTGTGAAAGTGAGTTATAGTCCCACTTTTAAAATCTAATATTTTTGGGATGAGAATACATGCAGGTTTTATAAATGATTTACAAAATAGACACAAGTACGTGAAACTACATTCTATGGTTGAATTATCGAAATTGAATATGCCCCTTTTTATTAAGTCTGGTAATCTAAGAATTAGGGAACAGACACCCTAATTGACGCGAATCCTAAAGATAGATCTATTGGGCTTAACAAACCCCATCCAAAGTACCGGATGCTTTAGTACTTCGAAATTTATATCATATCCGAAGGGTGTCCTTGAATGATGGGGATATTCTTATATATGCATCTTGTTAATGTCGGTTACCAGGTGTTCACCATATGAATGATTTTTATCTCTATGAATGGGATGTGTATTGAAATATGAAATCTTGTGGTCTATTATTATGATTTGATATATATAGGTTAAACCTATAACTCACCAACATTTTTGTTGACGTTTTAAGCATGTTTATTCTCAGGTGATTATTAAGAGCTTCCGCTGTCGCATACTTAAATAAGGACGAGATTTGGAGTCCATGCTTGTATGATATTGTGTAAAAACTGCATTCAAGAAACTTATTTTGTTGTAACATATTTGTATTGTAAACCATTATGTAATGGTCGTGTGTAAACAGGATATTTTAGATTATCATTATTTGATAATCTACGTAAAGCTTTTTAAACCTTTATTGATGAAATAAAGGTTATGGTTTGTTTTAAAATGAATGCAGTCTTTGAAAAACGTCTCATATAGAGGTCAAAACCTCGCAACGAAATCAATTAATATGGAACGTTTTTAATCAATAAGAACGGGACATACCAGTTGGTATCCGAGCGTTGGTCTTAGAGAAACAGAATTTTGCATTAGTGTGTCTTATCGAGTTTGTTAGGATGCATTAGTGAGTCTGGACTTCGACCGTGTTTACTTGAAAAATGATTGCTTAACAAAATTTGTTGGAAACTATATATTTTTAACATGTGAATATTATGTGATATATTAATCTCTTAACGCGTTTGATATTATGTGATAGATGTCTACCTCTAGAACAAGTCCCATTGACTCACCTAATAATAATGAAGAGTCAAATGTAAATTGGAATGATTCGTGGACTGATTCACAAGTTCCCGAAGAGGAACCGGAAGAAGAGTCAGAACCGGAAGAAGAATCGGAACCGGAAGAAGAATCGGAACCGGATGAAGAAATAGAACCGGTGGGGGAAATAATAAAACGATTAAGTAAAAGAAAATCTTCAACCAACCGACCAAGGTTAATTATGGTCAATGGTGTTTCCGCCAAGGAAGCAAAATATTGGGAGGATTACCAATTCTCCGATGAATCGGATTCCGACGAGAATTCCGATGATGTTATAGAAATTACCCCAACTGAATTTAAAAAGGCAAAAGAAAATAATAAGGGAAAGGGCATAAAAATAGAGAAATCTAATTCCAACCCCGATGAACTTTATATGTATCGTCAACCCCCGAAGTCCTTAAGTTGTAACAATGACCCGGGAACCTCTAAACCACCAGGTTTTTCTAAACCAATGTGGAAAACGACGGCTCGTATTAGGGGAACATCATATATCCCTAGAAACTTGGCAAAACAAACCAAAACCGAAGAAGAAGAAACAAGCGAGTCGGAATAAGATAGTTGTATTAGTGTGGTGTAATGTATGTAATATAGTGTGCTTATGCTTTATAATATATGTAAAAATTGCTTGTATTAATAAGTATTTTTTTTATGATTCTAACTCTTGTCTATTTTACAGTATAAAACACAAAATGGATAGACAACCCAATATTTTAAGAGACCTACCCGGAGACATGATTGATGAAATCTTGTCTAGAGTCGGTCAGAATTCTTCGGCACAACTATTTAAGGCGAGATCAGTTTGTAAGACATTCGAAGAACGTTCCAAGAAAGCCTTGGTTTATAAAAGGCTTTCGTTCGAAAGATGGGGGATATCACATTGGGAAATCCATAAGTTACGATGTGTTTACTTTGACGCATATATTGCGGGGAACCCAAATGCTATTTTACGCAATGGGTTAAGAAATTATTTTGACTCAATATATCCGAATATTGGACTTCGTGATTTAGAAAAAGCGGCTAACATGCAACATAAAGAAGCATGTTATGCTTACGGATTAGTAATGTTCGCTTCTCACCAAAGTGAGAACAAGAACATCGGGCTACAACTATTAAACAAAACGTTCCCACAAGTGACGGAGTCGGTAATTGGGGTAAGAAATGAGGTTTTTAGATTGTTACGGGACTGTTGGACATTACGTAACCCTCGTCCCTTTGACGACGTTACAACACGCTGTCTTATCAACGGCCATAACGGTTATGTTCCACAAGACCAAGGATGGGAAGTAATCCTAGTAAAACCAGAATGCATGACTTGTTTCTGGACGTATGAATTACGTGTCTTTATTGCCTTTGCTGAACGACTTGTGTACTATCTAGAATTATCTTTACAACCATCTTGTATAAATTTATTGTGTGCTATATTTCATGCTATATGTAAAATAAGCGGTATTGTAAGTTTGTAAAAAAATTATGTAAAAGTTTGAACGCGAAATATTATTATAATCAGTTTTTCATATAGAATTGTAGTAGTTGAATTGTATATTAGCTACTAAGTATGAACTTAACGGGTAGGTACTACCCGAATTTAAACTTATAAAACGCTAATATGAAGAAAAAGCTTTTATAATTGAGTTCATATTATGCTACGAAATACTATTAACTACTCTTAATATTCTGTATGATTAACTTGTTCCATTTGATTATTTTGAAGGAAATGGCACCGACTACTCGACACACCGTGAATATGAATGAAGAAGAATTCCGTACTTTTCTAGCTTCAAACATAGCCGCAGTACAGGCTGCGCTACATACCAACAATAACCTTGGATCTAGCAGTACAGGAAATCGTGTAGGATGCACCTACAAAGAATTCACTGCCTGCAAACCTTTGGAATTTGATGGAACCGAAGGACCAATCGGATTGAAACGGTGGACCGAGAAGGTCGAATCGGTGTTTTCCATAAGTAAGTGTACTGAAGAGGACAAAGTGAAGTACGCTACGCATACCTTCACAGGTTCTGGGTTAACATGGTGGAATACCTATCTAGAGCAAGTGGGACAAGATGATGCGTACGCACTACCATGGTCAACATTCAAGCACTTGATGAACGAGAAGTACCGTCCCAGAACCGAGGTCAATAAGCTCAAGACAGAACTTAGAGGGTTACGAACCCAAGGATTTGATATTACCACGTACGAAAGACGATTCACAGAATTGTGCCTATTGTGTCCGGGAGCATTCGAAGATGAGGAAGAGAAGATCGACGCGTTTGTGAAATGATTACCGGAAAGAATCCAAGAAGATATAAGTTCACACGAGCCCGCCTCCATACTACAGGCATGTAGAATGGTTCACAAACTAGTGAACCAGATTGAAGAAAGAATTAAAGAACAAACTGCTGAAGAGGCCAATGTGAAGCAAGTCAAAAAAAAGTGGGAGGAAAACGGTGATAAGAATCACCAATACAACAACAACAGCAATTACAACAATAATCGCAACAATTATCCCAACAATCGCAACATCAATCGCAACTACAACAAACGGCCCAACAACAACAACAACAACAACAACAACAACTACAACAATCATCCCAACAACAATAATAACCGCAACAACAACAACAATCAGAAGCAGCTATGCCAAAGGTGTGAAAAGAATCACTCGGGGTTCTGCACCAAATTTTGCAACAAGTGTAAAAGAAATGGTCATAGCGCGGCGAAGTGTGAGGTCTACGGACCAGGGGTTAATAGAACGAAAGGAACAAATGGTATCGGAACGAGTAATGGCGGAGGAAGTAGTGTCGGAGCAAGTTATGCCAATGTAGTTTGTTATAAATGTGGAAAACCGGGCCACATTATTAGAAATTGCCCGAACCAGGAGAACACGAATGGACAAGGCTGCGGAAGAGTTTTCAATATTAATGCGGCAGAGGCACAGGAAGACCCGGAGCTTGTTACGGATACGTTTCTTATTGACAATAAATCTGCTTACGTTTTATTTGATTCGGGTGCGGATAGAAGCTATATGAGTAGAGATTTTTGTGCTAAATTAAGTTGTCCATTGACGCCTTTGGATAGTAAATTTTTACTCGAATTAGCAAATGGTAAATTAATTTCAGCAGATAATATATGTCGGAATCGAGAAATTAAACTGGTTAGCGAAACATTTAAGATTGATTTGATACCAGTAGAGTTAGGGAGTTTTGATGTGATAATCGGTATGGACTGGTTGAAAGAAGTGAAAGCAGAGATCGTTTGTTACAAAAATGCAATTCGCATTATACGAGAAAAAGGAAAACCCTTAATGGTGTACGGAGAAAAGGGCAACACGAAGCTACATCTTATTAGTAATTTGAAGGCACAAAAACTAATAAGAAAAGGTTGCTATGCTGTTCTAGCACACGTCGAGAAAGTACAAACTGAAGAAAAGAGCATCAATGATGTTCGCATTGCAAAAGAATTTCCCGATGTATTTCCGAAAGAATTACCGGGATTACCCCCACATCGATCCGTTGAATTTCAAATAGATCTTGTACCAGGAGCTGCACCAATAGCTCGTGCTCCTTACAGACTCGCACCCAGCGAGATGAAAGAACTGCAAAGCCAATTACAAGAACTTTTAGAGCGTGGTTTCATTCGACCAAGCACATCACCGTGGGGAGCTCCTGTTTTGTTTGTCAAGAAGAAAGATGGTACATTCAGGTTGTGTATCGACTACCGAGAGTTGAACAAACTTACCATCAAGAACCGCTACCCACTACCGCGAATCGATGACTTATTTGATCAACTACAAGGCTCGTCTGTTTATTCAAAGATTGACTTACGTTCCGGGTATCATCAAATGCGGGTGAAAGAAGATGATATTCCAAAGACTGCTTTCAGAACACGTTACGGTCATTACGAGTTTATGGTCATGCCGTTTGGTTTAACTAATGCACCAGCTGTGTTCATGGACCTTATGAACCGAGTGTGTGGACCATACCTTAACAAGTTTGTCATTGTTTTTGTTGATGACATACTTATTTACTCAAAGAATGACCAAGAACACGGTGAACATTTGAGAAAGGTGTTAGAAGTATTGAGGAAGGAAGAATTGTACGCTAAGTTTTCAAAGTGTGCATTTTGGTTGGAAGAAGTTTAATTCCTCGGTCACATAGTGAACAAAGAAGGTATTAAGGTGGATCCGGCAAAGATAGAAACTGTTGAAAAGTGGGAAACCCCGAAAACTCCGAAACACATACGCCAGTTTTTAGGACTAGCTGATTACTACAGAAGGTTCATCCAAGACTTTTCCAGAATAGCAAAACCCTTGACTGCATTAACGCATAAAGGGAAAAAAATTTGAATGGAAGGATGAACAAGAGAAAACGTTTCAGTTATTGAAGAAAAAGCTAACTACGGCACCTATATTGTCATTGCCTGAAGGGAATGATGATTTTGTGATTTATTGTGACGCATCAAAGCAAGGTCTCGGTTGTGTATTAATGCAACGAACGAAGGTGATTGCTTATGCGTCTAAACAATTGAAGATTCACGAGCAAAATTATACGACGCATGATTTGGAATTAGGCGCGGTTGTTTTTGCATTAAAGACTTGGAGGCACTACTTATATGGGGTCAAAAGTATTATATATACCGACCACAAAAGTCTTCAACACATATTTAATCAGAAACAACTGAATATGAGGCAGCGTAGGTGGATTGAATTGTTGAATGATTATGACTTTGAGATTCGTTACCACCCAGGGAAGGCAAATGTGGTAGCCGATGCCTTGAGCAGGAAGGACAGAGAACCCATTCGAGTAAAATCTATGAATATAATGATTCATAATAACCTTACTACTCAAATAAAGGAGGCGCAACAAGGAGTTTTAAAAGAAGGAAATTTAAAGGATGAAATACCCAAAGGATCGGAGCAGCATCTTAATATTCAGGAAGACGGAATCCGGTATAGGGCTGAAAGGATTTGGGTACCAAAATATGGAGATATGAGAGAAATGGTACTTAGAGAAGCTCATAAAACCAGATACTCAATACATCCTGGAACGGGGAAGATGTACAAGGATCTCAAGAAACATTTTTGGTGGCCGGGTATGAAAGCCGATGTTGCTAAATACGTAGGAGAATGTTTGACGTGTTCTAAGGTCAAAGCTGAGCATCAGAAACCATCAGGTCTACTTCAACAACCCGAAATCCCGGAATGGAAATGGGAAAACATTACCATGGATTTCATCACTAAATTGCCAAGGACTGCAAGTGGTTTTGATACTATTTGGGTAATAGTTGATCGTCTCACCAAGTCAGCACACTTTCTGCCAATAAGAGAAGATGACAAGATGGAGAAGTTAGCACGACTGTATTTGAAGGAAGTCGTCTCCAGACATGGAATACCAATCTCTATTATCTCTGATAGGGATGGCAGATTTATTTCAAGATTCTGGCAGACATTACAGCAAGCATTAGAAACTCGTCTAGACATGAGTACTGCCTATCATCCACAAACTGATGGGCAGAACGAAAGGACGATACAAACGCTTGAAGACATGCTACGAGCATGTGTTATTGATTTCGGAAACAGTTGGGATCGACATCTACCGTTAGCAGAATTTTCCTACAATAACAGCTACCATTCAAGCATTGAGATGGCGCCTTTTGAAGCACTTTATGGTAGAAAGTGCAGGTCTCCGATTTGTTGGAGTGAAGTGGGGGATAGACAGATTACGGGTCCGGAGATTATACAAGAAACTACCGAGAAGATCATCCAAATTCAACAACGGTTGAAAACCGCCCAAAGTCGACAAAAGAGCTACGCTGACATTAAAAGAAAAGATATAGAATTTGAAATTGGAGAGATGGTCATGCTTAAAGTTGCACCTTGGAAAGGCGTTGTTCGATTTGGTAAACGAGGGAAATTAAATCCAAGGTATATTGGACCATTCAAGATTATTGATCGTGTCGGACCAGTAGCTTACCGACTTGAGTTACCTCAACAACTCGCGGCAGTACATAACACTTTCCACGTCTCGAATTTGAAGAAATGTTTTGCTAAAGAAGATCTCACTATTCCGTTAGATGAAATCCAAATCAACGAAAAACTTCAATTCATCGAAGAACCCGTCGAAATAATGGATCGTGAGGTTAAAAGACTTAAGCAAAACAAGATACCAATTGTTAAGGTTCGATGGAATGCTCGTAGAGGACCCGAGTTCACCTGGGAGCGTGAAGATCAGATGAAGAAGAAATACCCGCATCTATTTCTAGAAGATTCGTCAACACCTTCAACTATTTAAAATTTCGGGACGAAATTTATTTAACGGGTAGGTACTGTAGTGACCCGAACTTTTCCATGTTTATATATATTAGTTGAGATTGATATTTACAGGATTAAATGTTTCCAACATGTTAAGCAATCAAACTTGTTAAGACTTGATTAATTGAAACATGTTTCATATAGACAATTGACCACCCAAGTTGACCAGTGATTCACGAAAGTTAAAACTTGTAAAAAAACTATATGATGACATATATATGGATATATATATAGTTAACATGATACTATGATAAGTAAACATATCATTAAGTATATTAACAATGAACTACATATGTAAAAACAAGACTACTAACTTAATGATTTTTAAACGAGACATATATGTAACGATTATCGTTGTAAAAACATTTAATGTATATATATCATATTAAGAGATATTCATACATGATAATATCATGATAATATAATAATTTAAAATCTCATTTGATATTATAAACATTGGGTTAACAACATTTAACAAGATCGTTAACCTAAAGGTTTCAAAACAACACTTACATGTAACGACTAACGATGACTTAACGACTCAGTTAAAATGTATATACATGTAGTGTTTTAATATGTATTTATACACTTTTGAAAGACTTCAATACACTTATCAAAATACTTCTACTTAACAAAAATGCTTACAATTACATCCTCGTTCAGTTTCATCAACAATTCTACTCGTATGCACCCGTATTCGTACTCGTACAATACACAGCTTTTAGATGTATATACTATTGGTATATACACTCCAATGAACAGCTCTTAGCAGCCCATGTGAGTCACCTAACACATGTGGGAACCATCATTTGGCAACTAGCATGAAATATCTCATAAAATTACAAAAATATGAGTAATCATTCATGACTTATTTACATGAAAACAAAATTACATATCCTTTATATCTAATCCATACACCAACGACCAAAAACACCTACAAACACTTTCATTCTTCAATTTTCTTCATCTAATTGATCTCTCTCAAGTTCTATCTTCAAGTTCTAAGTGTTCTTCATAAATTCTACAAGTTCTAGTTACATAAAATCAAGAATACTTTCAAGTTTGCTAGCTCACTTCCAATCTTGTAAGGTGATCATCCAACCTCAAGAAATCTTTTTTTCTTACAGTAGGTTATCATTCTAATACAAGGTAATAATCATATTCAAACTTTGGTTCAATTTCTATAACTATAACAATCTTATTTCAAGTGATGATCTTACTTGAACTTGTTTTCGTGTCATGATTCTGCTTCAAGAACTTCGAGCCATCCAAGGATCCGTTGAAGCTAGATCCATTTTTCTCTTTTCCAGTAGGTTTATCCAAGGAACTTAAGGTAGTAATGATGTTCATAACATCATTCGATTCATACATATAAAGCTATCTTATTCGAAGGTTTAAACTTGTAATCACTAGAACATAGTTTAGTTAATTCTAAACTTGTTCGCAAACAAAAGTTAATCCTTCTAACTTGACTTTTAAAATCAACTAAACACATGTTCTATATCTATATGATATGCTAACTTAATGATTTAAAACCTGGAAACACGAAAAACACCGTAAAACCGGATTTACGCCGTCGTAGTAACACCGCGGGCTGTTTTGGGTTAGTTAATTAAAAACTATGATAAACTTTGATTTAAAAGTTGTTATTCTGAGAAAATGATTTTTATTATGAACATGAAACTATATCCAAAAATTATGGTTAAACTCAAAGTGGAAGTATGTTTTCTAAAATGGTCATCTAGACGTCGTTCTTTCGACTGAAATGACTACCTTTACAAAAACGACTTGTAACTTATTTTTCCGACTATAAACCTATACTTTTTCTGTTTAGATTCATAAAATAGAGTTCAATATGAAACCATAGCAATTTGATTCACTCAAAACGGATTTAAAATGGAGAAGTTATGGGTAAAACAAGATTGGATAATTTTTCTCATTTTAGCTACGTGAAAATTGGTAACAAATCTATTCCAACCATAACTTAATCAACTTGTATTGTATATTATGTAATCTTGAGATACCATAGACACGTATACAATGTTTCGACCTATCATGTCGACACATCTATATATATTTCGGAACAACCATAGACACTCTATATGTGAATGTTGGAGTTAGCTATACAGGGTTGAGGTTGATTCCAAAATATATATAGTTTGAGTTGTGATCAATACTGAGATACGTATATACTGGGTCGTGGATTGATTCAAGATAATATTTATCGATTTATTTCTGTACATCTAACTGTGGACAACTAGTTGTAGGTTACTAACGAGGACATCTGACTTAATAAACTTAAAACATCAAAATATATTAAAAGTGTTGTAAATATATTTTGAACATACTTTGATATATATGTATATATTGTTATAGGTTCGTGAATCAACCAGTGGCCAAGTCTTACTTCCCGACGAAGTAAAAAATCTGTGAAAGTGAGTTATAGTCCCACTTTTAAAATCTAATATTTTTGGGATGAGAATACATGCAGGTTTTATAAATGATTTACAAAATAGACACAAGTACGTGAAACTACATTCTATGGTTGAATTATCGAAATCGAATATGCCCCTTTTTATTAAGTCTGGTAATCTAAGAATTAGGGAACAGACACCCTAATTGACGCGAATCCTAAAGATAGATCTATTGGGCTTAACAAACCCCATCCAAAGTACCGGATGCTTTAGTACTTCGAAATTTATATCATATCCGAAGGGTGTCCCGGAATGATGGGGATATTCTTATATATGCATCTTGTTAATGTCGGTTACCAGGTGTTCACCATATGAATGATTTTTATCTCTATGTATGGGATGCGTATTGAAATATGAAATCTTGTGGTCTATTATTATGATTTGATATATATAGGTTAAACCTATAACTCACCAACATTTTTGTTGACGTTTTAAGCATGTTTATTCTCAGGTGATTATTAAGAGCTTCCGCTGTCGCATACTTAAATAAGGACGAGATTGGAGTCCATGCTTGTATGATATTGTGTAAAAACTGCATTCAAGAAACTTATTTTGTTGTAACATATTTGTATTGTAAACCATTATGTAATGGTCGTGTGTAAACAGGATATTTTAGATTATCATTATTTGATAATCTACGTAAAGCTTTTTAAACCTTTATTGATGAAATAAAGGTTATGGTTTGTTTTAAAATGAATGCAGTCTTTGAAAAACGTCTCATATAGAGGTCAAAACCTCGCAACGAAATCAATTAATATGGAACGTTTTTAATCAATAAGAACGGGACATTTCAAAGCTGGTACGTTTTGCACCATATTTTCCAAATTGATTACTCGAGCGCAAAGTTCGTTGACTTCTTCCATTATTCCGGGATAGTTGTCGTTCGGAACGAGTGGATGAACAAGATCTAGAATTGTGGATAGAATGTATAATCGTGACGAGCTACCCTGGAAATGAGGCTGAAAATGGTGTTTCGGATAGGTTCGCAGGTAAGTGCTTCAGGTTCTTCGCCAAGAGGGCAATATGGTGGATGGAAGGGATCACCTTCTTCTTGTCTCCAATAGTTAAGTAGGTTACGAACCCATCAGATGAATTAGGGATGGTTGATTGGTTAATTCATTCTGGTGACGCTGCTTTCGGAGCTTAGGTGAAACTCCATATTGGAATAGCTGTCGGAATTTCAGGAATTCGAACTGGTTGAGGGATTCATCTCATACGATTAGATGAAGGATTTTCGATAAGGAATAGATTATATGATGTAGATTAGTACCATGCAATACATAATTTACATATGCATATATAATACTAAAATCCCATAAGTTACGGAGGAATCTACGGAAGTTATCAGGCAAAGGTAACAATAACAGATATACTAAGATATGAATTTATCTATACACTGTCTATGCAATAGAGGCAGTAAGACGTGTCTAGAATAAGAATGATAAGAAGGTAATTTCCTACGGATGATAAGTAGATGATTTCCGACTAGAAATGATAAGAAAAACTTTTGACATACAGACACGGTCGAAGTCCAGACTCACTAATGCATCTAAACAACTATCAGTTAGACACACTAATGCAAGACCTGGTTCGCTAAGACCACCGCTCTGATACCAACTCTAATGACCCGTCATAATCCATCTGGGCGAATACATTACATTTGGTTACATCGCGAGGTACTTGACCTCTATATGATACACTTTACAAACATTGCATTTGTTTTTGAAAGACAAACTTTCATTTCATCGAAAGTTGACAGCATGCATACCATTTCATAATATATCCAATTATAATTGACTTAATGATAATCTTGATGAATTCAACGACTCGAATGCAACGTGTTTTGAAATATGTCATGAATGACTCCAAGTAGTATCTCTAAAATAAGCAAATGCACAGCGGAAGATTTCTTTCATACCTGAGAATAACCATGCTTTAAAGTGTCAACCAAAAGATTGGTGAGTTCATTAGTTTATCGTAATCAATCATTTCCATAATTTTAATAGACCACATGTAACAACCCAAACCAACCCGCGATTAAACCGTGTAAAATTACAAACATTTTTTTTTTGCTGAACTGCCACCTGGCGCGGCGCTCCACCAGAGGTGCGCGGCGCGCCAAACCTGTCTGTCCGGAAAGTCTTTAAACGCGAAAATGTTTGACTAGTTCCCGACATATTTAGGCGTAACGCTTTTAACCCCATGTTCCATATATAAAAACTAGCACGTTCTATTAATAAAATTATGTTTACGAAGCGGGGCCCACATCGACCCAAATTACCCTTTAAGTATCAAAATACAATTTTCGACCATAAGACTTTTAATACAAAACAAAGCCGAGCATGGCGATTGGGGATACGCTACCCAATCCTAATAAATCCAAAAGCAAGCCTTCGACCCAAAACTATGCAAGTCCTCTAATCCTCGCGCTTACTCGAGCCACCATCCGCATGCAATCTATAAAAAGAGTCAACAACGAGAGGGTAAGCTAACGCTTAGTGAATGATAATATACTACATACATATATATGTATAAAATGGACACGCCACAAAATAACAAATACCGCATACCGAGGCATCCATATAAGGCACTACACTAAGCATACCGTACGATCTCTAAGCAACGAGCTAAAGATACAACAACAATATAAGTTCACCAACGACGATGTGAACAACACCAAATAGCTACACCCGGAGGGTTAGCTACAACACAACAATACATTAATATATAACAATATAAACGAACAAGGTTAACACCTTAACCCAATACCGAGAACCAAATACCACAATGAAGATTGGCCGAACTACACGAGCCTTAGTAATCTGAAACCACACGAGATTACTATCTTCACAACATCGAGGTTGGCCGAACTACACGAGCCTTAGTAATCCGAAACCACACGAGATTACTACCTCAATAAGATGACCGAACTACACGAGTCACCATGAATCCGAACTACACGAGATTCATTTCCAAAATACAATAAGATGATCGAAACCACACGCGTCATCGTGAATCCGAATACACACACGATTCACTTCTCAATATTATACCCTTCGCCATTGGGGTTATACCACGTGTGATAATGTACACGCGAACGCGTACTTTGCCAAAGATGGTCAACCAAAACGCACAACCGTGCCAATTGGACTCATACAAAAGTCCATCAAATCCATCTATATGTGAAGTGAGCTCTATAGCCGAGAATCACTTCACCCGACCCGCACCCATCCTACACATACATATGCACATAGGATATTATCACTCACCTTGAAGTCTTGAAGAATGCTTCCAAGTAATCCGCAACTCGCCAATGGAAAGTACCTATTCCATTATCACAATTACAACAATACACTTAGAGTGGATTTACAAATCAACCCAATTCGTCACTTAGTGCAATTTCGACCCAAATACACTTCCAAGCACAAACTGTGCCCAAAACTAACCAATAATCACTAACACAAGTGAGAATGGTCCTAGTACGCCAATTAAACCCGAACTCAAGTGTTAAACACGTGTCATACCCATTTTGACACTTAAACCCTAATTTTGACCCATAAGGTCAAAATCTCACCATTTACAAGTTTTGACACCAAAACACATTTAACTTGGTTTTATACTTCAACTTAATCCATTTCAAGTTTATAAACCTCATTAAATCGCCAAATGGGTCATAATCACCACCAAACCCTAATTTGACCCAAAGTCACAATTAGTCAACCAAATAACCTTAAATGGGTTTCAATACTTCCATAATCACTAACTTAAGTGATTAAACTCAATTTCAAGTTCTAAACATGGCCAATTAGTTCACCAACCCAAAATCCACCAACAATTAACAATAAACCCAATTACTAGCATCACTAAACCCATTTCATCATCTAAAAGGGTTTTTCATCAAACTAACTCAAACCCTAACTTGAATATCAAATCAAATAGATGAAATTCGGAGTTTGAGCTTACCAATACCACCACAACGTAGCTAGGAACGAAAGGAACAACTTTAGAACTCGAGCTTTTGATCAATTCGGCCTCCTTCTTCACCAAAACCCTAAATCTCTCTCTAGAATCTCTCTCTCTCTAAAATAGTTTGAGAGTGATGAATGGATGTGAAAATGATCCAAAACTGATCCAAACCAGCTAATATGGCTCACAAATCCGGCCCCAAGTGAAATTACCCAATTGCCCTTCATTTAAAACAATTAAAAAGAAGAAGAGAGCTGTCTGCGTGATTTAGCGCGGCGCGCCCCTGACCCGCGCGGCGCGCAAGTAGCCAGTTTCAGATTCTTTTACCTTTTTAATTACATAACAATAATCAACGAAGCCCGTTCTCGAATGTCATAAGTACACAAGTATACAAGATAAATATTCGGGTCTTACAACTCTCCCCCACTTAAACTCGATCACGTCCTCGTGATCCTCGTCACTTAACCAAATGGACCCCACTCAACGGTCCTCAATATACGTCCCAATCCGAATTTCCTAAGCAATTTCACCCAACGAATCGCCTACAACAACTAAAATCGTCACCCACGATTTTCACAAATCCACAATCCGAGCACTAAAACTATGCTCCTTCCCTAACATCGGGAAAAACTCAACTAATCTCGTACCGAGATATCAATCCCTTAGCGTACTATTACCGAGTATAACGCCAAAAGCAACAAGGTCTCAACCTAAGGTCAACAACCCGAAACGATGAAGACCGAACCAAACGTACCCTTACGGATTACACCAATCACTAAACATCCCTTGTAGTGCGCCATACGACCAATACGCAACTACCGTAACATCATAATCCAACGGCTAGAACCGATAGCGCCCAAAACGACTATGAAAACGCAAAACCCAAGGTGTACGAAATCAACCATCGTCACACCCGTAACAAACATGTGAGCGAAACACGGCTATCGCCTCACTAATCCCACAACATGGTCCTCACGACCCCACCATCGACGTATAAAATGACCGATAGTTCCCGCAACATGGTCCTT
The DNA here is from genome assembly GCF_046630445.1 of Rutidosis leptorrhynchoides. NCBI lineage: Eukaryota > Viridiplantae > Streptophyta > Magnoliopsida > Asterales > Asteraceae > Rutidosis > Rutidosis leptorrhynchoides. The sequence goes on along the minus strand of NC_092337.1, from coordinate 404,899,995 downwards.
ACGACCCTACCATTGGTGTATCAAACAACCAATAGATCACATGACACGAAGGCTGGCCGAAAACACACGCGCCCTAGTGAATTCGAACTACACGCGACTCACTACCTTCACCACAATAACAATCGGGAATGGCCGAACTACACGCGCCATAGTGAATCCGAACTACACGAGAGTCACTATCCCGGAGGAATGACCGAACTACACGAGTCATTTGTGAATCCGAACTACACGAGACTCACTCCTCAATACAATGACCGAAACCACACGAGTCATTTGTGAATCCGAACTACACGAGATTCACTTCCACAACATCGAGGTTGGCCGAACTACACGAGCCTTAGTAATTCGAAACCACACGAGATTACTACCTCAATAAGATGACCGAACTACACGAGTCACCATGAATCCGAACTACACGAGATTCATTTAGTTAAGATGACCGAAACCACACGCGTCATCGTGAATCCGAAACCACACGCGATTCACAATCTCAACATAGGAATGGTACTCGCATTTTCCACCGGTACTCGCATTTCCCGATAGTGTTACACCATACCGACATAACACTACTCCCTTGATGAAGTCAGCGGACCCCAAAGGTCATACTCCACCAATCTCAACACCGGATGAAGTCAGCGGACCCGAAGATCATGCTTCACCGATATAACACCACGCTCATGGTGAAGTCAGCGGACCCCGAAAGTCATGCTCCACCAATCACGTATTCCCATGATGAAGTCAGCGGACCCTAAAGATCATGCTTCATCAAACAACCATACCATAATCGAGCAAGAACCACCTATACCAAACATAGGTACAAAACAATAATTCTCTAAAAGAGAATCCGACACACACATCCCTTAACCGAGGGATTTCACCTTGCTTGCCAAACACGTCCATTATCTCTCAACGAGATTTACCACATTACCACCTCGGTGATAATTCAAATCCAAACCATAAGTACAATTTATCCGAAATTGTACTCTACCACAGATCGACCAAAACCAGGTCTCGACAACATTTTCCGGATCTACCAAAAGCATCATCCGAAATCTCACACTAAAACTTCCTCGTGCAGGAGTGTAACTCCCCCACTTGGAACCACGTTCCATATCCAAAACTCGTACAACCGCACAATGCTACCACATGTAGACTTTACCAACGATTGGGCTCACACGACCCATTACCACATCTTGCTCCAACCTTGAGCACACGAAGGATTTTAACCAACCCTTAAACACTTTGAACGAAAAGTGTACCGCAACACAATCGGAGTCGAACACCACGCTAGTAGGTATAAAAGAGGCACCTAATGTCGCGTCATAAAGACTCCATTACCAACACACATCGAGATTTAAAACACTCGATCTCAAGGGTTCCAACCAACTGACGGACCTCATGATTCGTCACTTCAACATAAAAACGAACACGCGCTTAACAACCAAACACCAAAACCATTTCCGTGGCTTGGTAGAAACGTTTCCCAAATACTAAGGAATGCTCGGTTGCACCAAGTCTTACGCCCTTCGCCCGTCAGTCAAACATCAACATAGGGTACTTCCATTAGGAACGTCACCCATAGCATAACATGCACAACAAAGGCATACAACTCAAACTCAAACGGCATTTAATAAATAATCAAAAGACATATTTATTAAAATGAAACGTACCTTAACGTCTCCTTGCCGCACCCGTCCCCGCTAACTTGGGACATTCCGACTTACGATGTCCTTCTTTTTGGCAATTGAAGCACACCATACCATCACCCTTTGGTACCGAACATTCCCAAGACTTGTGACCCCTCACGCCACAATTGTAACATCTAGCCGCACTAGAATCCGACATACCCGTTCGCGTACCACCCGTGCTCACACTCGGACCCTTAGCCCTCTTACTCGGAGCATCATAAGGAACGACCCTTCGCTCACTTGAAGGTTCACCCTTTTTCGATCGTGAATACGACTCGAAACCTCTAGCCAAGTCGAATAATTCCGAAAACGATTTCGCTTGACCCCGGCTAATTTTACTTTTCAAGTCATCATTCAAGGTCCGATAGAAATCTCCCATCAACAAACGATCATTCCCCAAATACTCCGGACAAAAACGAGCCTTCGCCATAAAGGTCGTCTTGAGAGTACTCAAATCCATAGATCCTTGTCGCAAATTTCGCAACTCATTACGCAATTCCCACAAATCGGCCGAAGTCCGGAACTCCTCGAAGAATTCCTCCTTAAAGTCGTCCCACGATAAAGCCATAAACGTCTCGCCACCGACAAGATCAATCTTACCATCCAACCAATCCCTTGCCCTACCCCGCAACAAACTCGTAGCGAGTCTCGTCTTTCTCTCAGGAGGGCAATCAATAGTACGGAAACACCCTTCGACGTCCGAAATCCAAGTTGTGCTTACCAAAGGATCCGGCTTTCCATCATACATCGGGGGTTTAGTCCTCATGAAGCTCTTAAGATAACGCTCCATTTCACCACTACTTTGAAGTTCGGAATACCTCCTTTCCATTCTATCTTCTAACGCACCCATTTGCTCCGCAACGGCGGCCGCAACCCTAGCGTTAAACTCCGCATCATTCGCCTCGGTCTCGTTTCGCGTCGTCATTCTAAAGAATGCAAAACGATTAGTCCACGAACGTGTAAAACCGTACGCACGACACAGCCCCATCTTGCTAAACACTCATCGTACATCACTTGTTAGACACGATTTGCACCCGTAATAAGGTTTGCAAGTTCTTATTAAGCACACATGCCGCATCGACTCGTTAGTACAACGACCGTCTCGCTCGATGATATACACAAACACAACCAAAATTCCACGCGGTACAAACACACGCGAGAATTATTATCACAACACGACAACATATTAATAATATCCGCATTACTAATATAAACGTTAGTCAACCTATAGCCAAGGCACTAACCAAACCCATTCCGACCCGTAATCCTACAAGTCCCGCAACAATTTAAGCACACACAAGTCTAAGTCTAGGCACCTATCTCAAGTCACCCAAATCCCTTAGAACATGCTCTGATACCACTTGTAACAACCCAAACCAACCCGTGATTAAACCGTGTAAAATTACAAACAAATTTTTTTTTGCTGAACTGCCACCTGGCGCGGCGCTCCACCAGGGGTGCGCGGCGCGCCAAACCTGTCTGTCCGGAAAGTCTTTAAACGCGAAAATGTTTGACTAGTTCCCGACATATTTAGGCGTAACGCTTTTAACCCCATGTTCCATATATAAAAACTAGCACGTTCTATTAATAAAATTATGTTTACGAAGCGGGGCCCACATCGGCCCAAATTACCCTTTAAGTATCAAAATACAATTTTCGACCATAAGACTTTTAATACAAAACAAAGCCGAGCATGGCGATTGGGGATACGCTACCCAATCCTAATAAATCCAAAAGCAAGCCTTCTACGCAAAACTATGCAAGTCCTCTAATCCTCGCGCTTACCCGAGCCACCATCCGCATGCAATCTATAAAAAGAGTCAACAACGAGAGGGTAAGCTAACACTTAGTGAATGATAATATACTACATACATATATATGTATAAAATGGACACGCCACAAAATAACAAATACCGCATACCGAGGCATCCATATAAGGCACTACACTAAGCATACCGTACGATCTCTAAGCAACGAGCTAAAGATACAACAACAATATAAGTTCACCAACGACGATGTGAACAACGCCAAATAGCTACACCCGGAGGGTTAGCTACAACACAACAATACATTAATATATAACAATATAAACGAACAAGGTTAACACCTTAACCCAATACCGAGAACCAAATACCACAATGAAGATTGGCCGAACTACACGAGCCTTAGTAATCCGAAACCACACGAGATTACTATCTTCACAACATCGAGGTTGGCCGAACTACACGAGCCTTAGTAATCCGAAACCACACGAGATTACTACCTCAATAAGATGACCGAACTACACGAGTCACCATGAATCCGAACTACACGAGATTCATTTCCACAATACAATAAGATGACCGAAACCACACGCGTCATCGTGAATCCGAATACACACGCGATTCACTTCTCAATATTATACCCTTCGCCATTGGGGTTATATCAACCACATCACAACCACGTGTGATAATGTACACGCGAACGCGTACTTCGCCAAAGATGGTCAACCAAAATGCACAACCGTGCCAATTGGACTCATACAAAAGTCCATCAAATCCATCTATATGTGAAGTGAGCTCTATAGCCGAGAATCACTTCACCCGACCCACACCCATCCTACACATACATATGCACATAGGATGTTATCACTCACCTTGAAGTCTTGAAGAATGCTTCCAAGTAATCCGCAACTCGCCAATGGAAAGTACCTATTCCATTATCACAATTACAACAATACACTTAGAGTGGATTTACAAATCAACCCAATTCGTCACTTAGTACAATTTCGACCCAAATGCACTTCCAAGCACAAACCGTGCCCAAAACTAACCAATAATCACTAACACAAGTGAGAATGGTCCTAGTACGCCAATTAAACCCGAACTCAAGTGTTAAACACGTGTCATACCCATTTTGACACTTAAACCCTAATTTTGACCCATAAGGTCAAAATCTCACCATTTACAAGTTTTGACACCAAAACACATTTAACTTGGTTTTATACTTCAACTTAATCCATTTCAAGTTTATAAACCTCATTAAATCGCCAAATGGGTCATAATCACCACCAAACCCTAATTTGACCCAAAGTTACAATTAGTCAACCAAATAACCTTAAATGGGTTTCAATACTTCCATAATCACTAACTTAAGTGATTAAACTCAATTTTAAGTCCTAAACATGGCTAATTAGTTCACCAACCCAAAATCCACCAACAATTAACAATAAACCCAATTACTAGCATCACTAAGCCCATTTCATCATCTAAAAGGGTTTTTCATCAAACTAACTCAAACCCTAACTTGAATATCAAATCAAATAGATGAAATTCGGAGTTTGAGCTTACCAATACCACCACAATGTAGCTAGGAATGAAAGGAACAACTTTAGAACTCGAGCTTTTGATCAATTCGGCCTCCTTCTTCACCAAAACCCTAAATCTCTCTCTAGAATCTCTCTCTCTCTCTAAAATAGTTTGAGAGTGATGAATGGATGTGAAAATGATCCAAAACTGATCCAAATCAGCTAATATGGCTCACAAATCTGGCCCCAAGTGAAATTACCCAATTGCCCTTCATTTAAAACAATTAAAAAGAAGAAGAGAGCTGTCTGCGTGATTTGGCGCGGCGCGCAACTAGCCAGTTTCAGATTCTTTTACCTTTTTAATTACATAACAATAATCAACGAAGCCCGTTCTCGAATGTCATAAGTACACAAGTATACAAGATAAATATTCGGGTCTTACACCACAAGATTTCCTTTATTTAATAATCATACACTCGCAAGTGTTTAAAAATCATTCATATAGATTGAACACCTGTTAACCGACATTAACATCATGCATATAGAATATCCCCAAAATAGAAATCCATATGTATAATATAAACTCGAAGTACTAAAGCATACCATTTTCCAGTATGGGGGAGTTAGTGCCCGTAGATATACCTTTAGGATTCGCGTCAATTAGGGTGTCTGTTCCCTAATTCTTAGGCTACCAAACTAAAAGGGGTGATATTCGATTCGATAATCCAACCATAGAATGTATTTTCGGTTACTTGTGTCTATTTCGTAAAGCATTTATAAAAACAGCGCATGTATTCTCAGTCCCAAAAATATATATTGCAAAAGCATTTAAAAAGGGAGCAAATGAAACTCACCATACTGTATTTTGTAGTAAAAATACATATGACGACACTGAACAAGTGTAGGGTTGGACTCGGATTCACGAACCTATATCAATTATATATATTAACAAATATAATTAAAATCGGACAAATTTATATATAATTAATGATATGAATTTTATATTATAAATTTATAGGTTTTGTTAATAAATTAAATATATTCTTTTTATATAAAAAAATATTAATATTGTTAAGTCATATGTATTGAATATAGTTTTACTATTTATTTGATAAAATGATAATGTTAAATAAAAAGTTGTATTATCTTTTAATAATAATAGTAAATATTTTTAATAATAACAATAATTATAGTAATAATAACCATGATAATAATAATGTTAATAAAAATGAAAATACTTATAATACTAATAATAATGATAATACTAGTAAAATTTTTTATAAAAATAAGATTAACAATAATAGTGATAATAATAATGATAATAATAGTACTGATAACTATAATAACTATAAAACTAATAATTTTACTACTAATGATAATTATGATACTAATTAAGTTGTAATAATAATCCTAATGGTAAAAGTAATAATAATGATAATAACAATAATATCTATAATACGTAATAACAATAATACTAGTAATAATAATAACAACAATAATAATAATATCAATAATAATAATAATAATAATAATAATAATAATAATAGTAATAATAATAATAATAATAATAATAATAATAATAATAATAATAATAATAATAATAATAATAATAATAATAATAATAATAAAAGAAATGCTACCTCAACGTAACAAGCCTACAAAAATAAACGTCCATGCCCAGGTTCGAACCCGCGATCTCTCGGTAACCCGACACGAATCCTAACCATTGAGTCCTTTCAGTCTTTCTGTCCTAATCTCAGGCCCGATAATATTTAACCCGTATTATTATTTCCTGGCCCAGTTTCATTTCAACCCAATAACACAAATGAAAACAGTCTACTAATAATATTGCTTTGTTGGGCTTTAAGAAATCAAAAGCCCAAATAAAAAAAAAACAGCCGGCCTATATTATTCCGTCTCCCTGCTTTGGTATCTGTCGATTCCCTCACACCATATACGAACACCCTAAATTTCTTTTCTCCCAGATAGACTTCTATGGAATCAGGTCACAAGATCACTGAAACCGTTTCCTATAACTACGCTTAAGAGTCCTGTGAAGTAAATCAAGGACAAGAACAATCGACAACTCCAATTCATGTTGTAAACAGAGGTGATGGTGATGATGAAACTAATAGTCAGATATTGGAATCTAAAGTGGTCCAGGTATCCCATAGAACACTCGTAATCAGTGATTTGTTCCCTCAGCACTTTATGTTTCATGAATTTAAATTTTAACCGAAAAGTTTTATTTGATGACTTTGAATCTGGAATTTAGAATTGTAAATCGATTAAGATCAATACCTTACGAGGCACAAATGAGTATCCAGGGATCAAAATAAGTCTTTGATTAATTTTTGATATTAAATCGATTGTTCTAGGGTCCTCATCAATTTTGATTGGCAAGTGTTTTGAAAGTATAATTGAATCATAAATTTCTTGATGAATTGATGTGTATATCTGTATTCTTAATTGATCGAACAAGAATAATAGATAGATAGATGAAACTGGTTATTTGCAGTGTGGTGATTGGAGGTGGGTTGGGTTTAATCGAGCATAGTTACATATATAGCTTGATTGAGAATGGAAACAGAAAAAGAATAAGTAGGTACTGAATAAGTGATTAGTAAGAAATCTATTGGAAGAACACTCAAATACACTTATCAAAGAATCAGGCTAATGAACAAGGGTGAGTTGATTTGTATATATGTTTTGATGAGGTAAGAGTATAGATTTGGATCAGCGTATGTATTACAAGTTCTGAATGCTTTATTGATTTGGCCTACTATACAGAAATTTATGAATCTTGCAGGAGGTGGTTTTGTTATGGTGGTTTTCGTTGCAGGTAACAGTTGTAGCAAAAAAATGCGACCAGCAGTAGCAATGGGGTAGTAGTGAATCACAATAGTTATTGTTTGATGACGTCTTTGATTTGTTAGAAATCGAACACAGAATGTAGCTGCTGCAAGTAACAGATCTCTATCGGCAGTAAAGTATAAGGCATTAGTTTGAAGATGGTGGTTGTTGAGATGAAAAGTTTGCAAGATGACGGTGACTTATTGTTTTTCACGATCCAGGAAGAGAAGAAGGTGATGTTTGATGTTTATGGCTAGCGATTAAAAGAGAAATAGATTACAGAAAGCTAGCAAGCAAGAGTAACACTAAATGGGTTTAAGTTGTGGTTGTTTGGGGTTGTTTTGGTGACCGAAAACCGCAGCAAACCAGTGGTGTTTGATGGCATGTTATAGCAGCAAAAAGAAAGGCTGAACAGGAACGCATAGGTGGCTGTTGTGATGTTCGATTATGGTGGGTTTGGTGTTATTGAGTTTAAGAAGCAAGAAGATGAAGATCTATAGTAAAATAGGAGAAAGACTTTGAATGTTTTCTGTTATCCCTCTCAAACGCATGTATGTATACACATATATTTAATATGTAAAGTAATAAACACTTAAGCAATCAGTAATAGGAGATAGATAATCAATCACTTTTTTTTATTTTTTTTCTTATGGTGAAAGTTTTAATCAACAAGGGAGTACCACTTGCATTTGTAGAGTGATATGTGATAATTGACAAACAAAAATAGTAACATCGATGTGTGGTTTTGTGTCGAGTAGTAAAAGAAATCAATAAGGAAAATATATGCAGATTCGATATATTATATAATGCAATAAGTGGAATGATAAAGGATACAATAAGCCAATTTAGTTAGTTTACTAGTAACATAAAGTTAAGAATAATAATATAATAATAATTATAAAATATTTTAAAATAAAACGTATGATTAACATTGGCAGTCGCCTTTTATGGACTAAATTTCGCGTTCTGTTAATAATCAGTTTGTTTGTTTGAAAGTTCCTTATTTCATTACTATGAGTCTATTAAGAGCTCAATTTAAAGTCCAGATACAACTAGAAGTTATATGTCAACAATGAACTAAACCATCTATTATTCACTTTAACTTAATTATCTTTAGTAAAAGTGTTCAAAACTAATTATGTATAATTTAACATCTTATATTATTTTACAAAATTAATTTTAATAACTAAATAATATAATGTTTCAAATTATATTTCGAATTAATATATATTTATATTTTTTTTTATATATATGTATGTATTTACAAATAGTTGTTCGTGAATCGTTGAGAATGGTCGAATGCCAATTGAATATATAAAACAGTTCAAAATTTTGAGACTCAACATTACAGACTTTGCTTATCGTGTCGAAATCATTTAAAGATAAAGCTTAAATTTGGTCAGAAATTTCCGGGTCGTCACACTTTTGGGGCCCAAATAGTTTGAGCCCAGCCGAAATGCCCTCTTTGAATTTGTCAAAAGCTGGGTCACTCATGTTTGAGGCATTGGGCTCAATATGTACTGGACCATCCGTTTTATTATCATTGTTACCCGAGTTTAAAATAAGGGTGGGGTCCACCGTATTTGTGTTCCTATCATGTGTATCTTGTATATGTGTGCTCGATGCATCTTTGTCATTAATGCCCTCATTATTAGGGTTTTTGGAATTCGTAGTGTTTTTTGAGACATGTGACAAGGACCCTTCAGTTTCTACCCTTCTAGATCCGGTGACGTTTTCCGGTGGAGAAATCAGAATATTGGCCGGGTCCTTCTTCGATTGAGCTTCATCGTCGGAAGAATATGCTTCATCTTCATCCATGTTATCAGAACCACACGAATTTACAGACTTATTCTTCTTCTCCTCCTCCTCCTCCTCCTCCTCCTCCTCCTCCTCCTCCTCCTCCTCCTCCTCCTCCTCTTCTTCTTCTTCTTCTTCTTCTTCTTCTTCTTCTTCTTCTTCTTCTTCTTCTTCTTCTTCTTCTTCTTCTTCTTCTTCTTCTTCTTCTTCTTCTTCTTCTTCTTCTTCTTCTTCTTCTTCTTCTTCTTCTATATCCATTTGAATAATATTACGAATATCTTTATAAGCATGGATAAAGAAATCAATGTTACCATGATGAATTAGAACATAATCATTTATCGGCTCAGGCTTATCAACGTTGAGTAACACCCTTCCAGCTGTTAGATTTTGTGTACCATCAAAGTGACAATTCTCTAATTCAATGACTGACCCCCATAAACTTCCAATCTTTGAAAAGGTGTTTACATTAAATATTGGGATGGGAACACCAAAAACTTCAACCCACGTTAATCTTCCTGGGTATATAAAAGAATTGTCCCACTTTCTCAAGTTTCTAACCCACCTTTTGATGCCATGGTGTTCATTCTCCAGAATATTATTACACGCTACTTCATTATCAAAAACCATAAGAACATGTAGCCCCCCCCAATGTATTTAAGATTAATATCACTGAGACCTTCAACATCACATAAACGTTTGAATTGTTGCAAGATGCCATAGTTAACAGCCTCCCCGACTAGCGAAAAATTAAGAATGTTGCTGTTGTCACCGTTGTTTTCGATTGTAAAGGATCGGTACAAATGGTCGTCTGCAGGTGTCTGTCGTGTTGTTTTAGGTTTAAGGTTGTTATTAGCAAAGTTGTTGTTTTGATATGCTTCGGCAGGTGTGGGGTTTAGGTCATGATTAGGGTTACGGTTTGGGTCATGGTTAGGGTTACGGTTTGGGTCATGGTTAGGGTTACGATGGGTGTTTCTATCTGTTTTCGGAATCTCCTTCCAGACCTTAGGGTTTTTGGTGTTGTTCTCTTTTGAAATGTTCATTCGCCAGATTACTTCTTCCTTCATCGCTTTTGTTTGAATTCTGGGGTCATTATCATTAGAACCAAACTTGTAACCCGATGATTTGTTGTTCCTCTCTCTAGCCATAAATGCCCTTAAACCCCAACCTAACAATTGAATTCTGTTGAGTTGAGCCAGCATCGAATCTACATTCTTAACGATCTACATTCTTAACATCTTCGTATAGGACAAAACCAAATCTATGACCGTTTTGGAGTCTTTTCCTGGCGATGTATACATCTTTAACCGATCCCCATTTGTTGAACGCCTTCCATAACTCTGAGACCCCCCACGTTTCCGGAAAATTGTAAAACATGAAGGATGTAAACGATGATTGATTACCACTCGTCGGACGATCTCTGTAATAGTTCCCTCTGCGTGCCCCTCGTTGTTTCTTCCAGCCCTTCTCGCCGTCGTCTCCCTCCCTCGATTGGTATTCGAACGTTGGAATGTTTTCCCATTTGTTTCTCTCTCTAACAGTTTCTCTCTCACACATTTTTCTCTCTCTAGTGGGTATTGATGAAGATATTCTAATTTTAATAGTAATCGTTATTTTAGTAAAAAAAAAAAAATACTAGAAATATATTAATTTATTATTTCGGTATAATACGCCAGTCTTTTAATAAAAGTTATACGGAGTATGATAAAACTCATATATACTAAAGAGAAAAACTCATGAATAGTTTCATTTGAGGATGTTATTATGACGTATCATTCGAAAAAAAATTAATCTAGCATTTTCTTTTATTCTCTTCTCCTTTAATTACATACAATTTTATGACATCATTGTGACGATATTATCCAATAACTATTTAAAAGTTATAAGTCAAATAGAAGATTTTAAATAAAATATATATGTAAAAAATGATCAAGACAAAGAAAAGTCATATAAATAGTGAGAAATGATAGACTTAAAAAAGAATATAAAAATAAAAGAATGGAAGTGGAAAAAGTGAATTAAAAATAAAAAAAAACATTAAGGATGTATTATAAAAAATTATGAAAAAAGAGGGAAATTAAAAGGGTAAAAATCAAAAAAGAAAGAAAAAGGGAGGGATTACCGGGGACTCGAACCCCACACACCTCTGATCACTATACATGTACGTATCCACTCCACCATTGTTTCACTTGTTTTTTACTTACAAAATATGGTATTTAAATCTTTAAAAAATTCGATTTTCCAATTATGCTTTTAACCATGAAAGTTGCTGTTATTACACACATATCTCAATTAAACAGTTTTTTTTTTTTTTTTTTTTTGTCTTCTTTTGTTTTCTATTTGAATCTATAGATAATATATAAAATTTTTTATTAAAATTATATGACGAAACTCATATATACTACGGAGTATAAAATTACAAGGAACAGTTTTATTTGATGACATCATCGTGACATCATCGTGATGTCATCATCTAACAAATATTTAAAACTTATGTAAGTTAATTTTCAATCTTTTTATTACTTCGTAAAAGTTATATGACAGAACTGATATACACTAAAAAAAAACTAATAAAAGCAGCTCATGAACATTTCTACTTGGTAACGTCATCGTGACATCATCATCCAATAAATATATAAAAATTTTAATCTACCATTTTTTTTATCCTTTTAACGTATACTCCCTCTGTCTCTAATAAATTTTCCGTATTCTTTTTAAGATGTCCAAAATTAATTGTTAACTTTAAAAAGAAATGATTAAGAAGATTAAGTTTTATTATGCCCGTAATATATGTAGGAAGATTAAAGGAGAAAGAAACAATAAGGGTAAAAACTGAAAAGTAAACAGAATATACAGTATTTTTATAATATTTCCTTAAGCTGTGTGATTTTTGTACGGTGACAATTAAATAAAGATGGAGGGAGTACAATTTTATGACTTCATCGTGATGTCATCATCCAATAAATTTTATGCCACAGTCTAGCATTTCTTTTGTTTTCTTTTTCTTTTCTTCTCCTTTTATCATATTACTACCTCCGTCTCATTCCAATAGACCATTATTCTATTTTGGGCTGTCCCATTCTGATAGTCCACTTCCATAAATAGAAAGAAAAGAAGATATTTCATTGGTGGATCTGGAGAGAGAAGATATTTCATTGGTGGAGAAATGAAGTTAGTGGGATTTCCTAAAACTGCGTGTTTTTTGTCTGTGGACTATTGGAATGAGACGGAGGTAGTACAATTTTGAATTTTGGATGATTCACATTATGAATTTATATTTTTAAATATGTTAAAAATTATGTAAGTTATTTTTAGTATAATACGTCATTTTTTTTTTTATTAAAAGTTATATGACAAATATATTATGTATTTAATTATAAATCTTAATCTTAGAATAAGTATAATAAAAATGTGTGATATTAGCAATTTTTAGATTAAGAAGTGAAAAATAGCTAATTGCGTTTAACTAAGAGTTTTGTTACAATTTATGAAAAAAGATCGATGAAAAGTTTAAAATTTGATCTATAAGTATGATCTATGAGATACTAAATAAAATATAAAAAAAATTGTAATATTAAAAATTATATTTTTTTATTACATTAATAAGTAACATGTTATAACATTACAAACTGTCATCATCGATCTCCTTGATAAATTTCTTTCTGTTCCATTTACAACTAGTTATGCCGAACCTCTCTCAAAAACCTCAATCGTTTCATCCCTCCTACCCAAATTCAATCACAATTCCACACCACAATTCAAAATCCACATCCTCACAACACAAACAACATCATCAATCTGTCAAGCACCCTTCGTTCCCAAGGAAATCAACGATTTTTTTGGGTGGAATTTCAAGATACACAAATCCAACAATTATCAAAGATCTACTGTCCAATTATGGCTCTATCGAAGGCATATCATGGAAACAAGATAGAGCTTTTGCCTTTGTTAAATTAGAGAGTGTTCTCCAAGCCGATTTAATAGTCAAGTCGATTAATGGAACTTTACTCAATGGTAGGTGAATCTATGTAGGCTATGCAAAAAAAGACCTTAACACCTACATTCTTCCACAAGATCCGTTTCATCAACAGCCTGCAAACTTGTTTTCCAGTGACTCCAAACCTGCAATTAATCTGTCACAGAATCAGGTAACTTGCAATTGGCTACATTTAACGACCTTAATCATAGATAAAGAACCCATCAAAACTCTCAAATTACTAAAGTGGCTCAAAAGTAGATTCATTGCCATTGAATCAATCTCCATGTGGGGACCTTACGGTTACATCGTGCACGCTAGTGATGAAGATAGCTTCAAAAGAATGACCTTAGGCCCGACTATGAGTTCTTTAGAATTCACGGAAGTTATTCCGATGATCCAAAGGAAACTCATGTTTTCATGGTTCACAAAAATTGCAATTAAAGGCATCCCATACGATTGTGTTTCTGCTAATTGTGCTATCGAGGTAGCTAATTCGTTCGGAATGGTTTTACACATCGACAGAAAGTCGCATAATCTTTCACAAGCAGACACCCTGCACGCCTTAATTGAAACCAAAGATCCGGCTTCTATAGCTACTTACGGCAAAGCCAATGTTGATAACTTATCAAATTGCAGTTTATGGGTTGAGGAGATTCACAAAGAGGATGTTATGGAAACTGTTAGCGATGAAATAGTGTAGTGACCGGGAAAATTTCGACTAATTTTAAATCAAACTCTCGATACGATTTCATAATTCTGACACGATAAGCAAAGTCTCTAATATTGAGTCTCAAAAATTTTGAACTGTTTCCTTTGTTCAATTGACCTTCGACCATTTCCGACGATTCACGAACAACTAATTGTAAGTAGATGCATACATATTTAAATATATATATGTATATATATATATATATGTATATATATATATATATATATATATATATATATATATATATATATATGTGTATATATATATATATATATATATATATGTATATATATATATATGTATATATATATATATATGTATATATATATATATATATATATATGTATGTATATATATATATATATATATATATATATATATATATATAATAATAATAATAATTTGAAATATTATTTAAAATATTATATGATTAAAATTGTTAGAAATAAATATGTAAAATAGTATGCGATGTAATGAAAACTACTATTATAAATATATAGATATGTATATATATGTATATATAAAAATTACTTGTAAATATATAAAAATTATATTAAATCTAATTGTTTAAAAATATATAATATATTTTAGTAGTTAAAACTTTCTATTTAAAACTGTTTGCATATAGAAAGAGAATATATTAAAAATAATTTATTTCGAGCCTAATTAGTAAACGTCAGTGACACTCGGTTGACGTTTCGTTAGTTTTAATATAGATCCAGTACCTGTTTATGATGATTTAAAATAAAAATTGAACAGTAAATTGATTACGAAGATTTTAGGCTTGTTAAAAATATTTTTACCTTTTTAAGTTTAAATATTAGTACTCCGTACATATAAATTGGAACAGAAAATAAACAATTATCGAACCTTTTTGATCAGGTTTCAAACAGTTAATGAGTGAAATAATTAATTATATTTAATCTAAAAGTTTAAGATTTTTAGGAACACTTTTATATTTTAACTGTTTAGCAATGTACACGATATAATACCCGTGTAAGTTGTCGGTAGAATCAAACAAATACTCTGGCTGCTATACTGTTGGGCACTATTGGGACTGTTTGATTATTTGTTCTTTTTCAATTCAAGAATCACATTAGTGATTATATATATATATATATATATATATATATATATATATATATATATATATATATATATATATAATCATATATATACATATAACTACACACACCATCTCCTCTTCAAACAATCATCAATCTCAACTAGTACAACCATCTTCATCTAAACCATCGACCTCCATGATCCTACCTTTGGCACCATCACCGGCTGCCACCACCGGCTCCATCCTATCACCACCTACATCTGCCACCTCCGCCAACATCATCAACACCACCATCAACCCTTGTCACACCTCTCTCGATATCTCTCTCTCTTAACCGATGAACCATCCTCAACCATCACTACTTCTCTTGTTTCTCTCTCTTATTGTTGTTTCGAAGGTGTCGCAAACCACCACCACCTACCTGCTACACCCACGATCAATATATATAACCATCTTCAACCTTGAAACCGACACCCTACAACACCATTTTTATTCGCAAGGTTGATGCTATGCCACTGTTTTGTTTCTAGTCAAAATCAACATCTTTATAAACCCCGAAATGATACTGTAACAAAACAGTAATGATGGCATCACGTAATTCAATGTTAAGGTCACTGTTGTCGCTATTACTTGCTATATTTTGTTCTCCTTCTTTATTTTTTTTTACGAGCATGATAATAATTTTGTGATGATAAAGTAACGAAGATGATGATGTATTAAGGTGATATGATAATACACGAAGAAGAGGAAATAGGAAATGAAACTGTGAAATTAATGATGATAACGAATTGATGATTAGAAGTGATGAAGATGATGAAGTTATAATGAAGAGAATTAAATGGGTTTTGTTTATGAAGAAGACAATAAGTATCATAAGTTTAAATAAATTTAACTTGCTAGTTAATTCAAGAAAGTAACAATGGTTCAATGGTTCAGGGTGTTTGTTAGTTTACGCTTGGTTGTGAGTTCGATCCCAGGCTACAACAAAATATTTTTGGTGATTATATTGATGCATGTTACTGTAGCAGCCCAACTACACGCTGCTGGGCCGTTTGGGTTTCTACTCGGGTTAAAGCACATAAACCCAACATCAATAGGATAAAATAATTAGATATGGAGATTAACTGAAAACATTCGATCAGTTAGATGGTTAGGCGTGTTTGGATGATCGTGAGGTCGCGGGTTCGAGCCCGGGCTGAGGGGGTTAATTTCTTTTTGGAGCTTTTTCTAGTGAGGTAGTTATTATTATTATTCTCATTATTATTATTGTTATTATTATTATTATTATTATTATTAATTATTATTGTTATTATTATTAATGTTATTAGTGATTGGTATTATTATTAAGCAATTGTATTATTATTAGTATTATTATTATCATTTAGGATTAGTATTAATATCATTATCGAAATTATTATTATACAAGATTATTAATGTTTACCATCGCTATGATTATTATAAATATTATTACGAATAAGATTTATTTTTATTATTATTAGTATGAAAATAACACAAACTATGATAATTATCATTAACATTAGCATTAGTACCATTTTAGAATTTTTATTATTTTTATTATTAACAAATGTATTATTATTAAGACTATCATTAGAAATAAGACTGTTATAATTATTATTATTAGTAAGTATTAGGTATTATTATCAAAATTATTATTTTCATTACCATTACTATTGAATTATTTATTTTATTATGAACTACTGTTATTATCGTGATTATGAGATTCATTATAAAAACTATCATTAATAGTATCATTTATAGAATTATTAACACTATTATCATTATTATTAATATCATCATTATAATGAAAAACGAATTTTAGTTACTATTATTAATATTATATATTATCATGTATATAAAATACACTTATAAGTAACACTACGTATAAGTATGAATTAATTATATTAACAATCTTTATTCAGATACTCATATATAACCATTTAGGTATTTTTTTAAAAAAAACACACACATATATATATATATATATATATATATATATATATATATATATATATATATATATATATATATATATATATATATATATATATATATATATATATATAACTATATAAATAATAATTATTTTCAAATATATATACAAATTAAATATATAATATACAAAGCTGTATTATATAAAATTGTTTGATTACGAGTATGTGTTTTAATATACATATGATTAATATAGGTTCGTGAATCCGAGGCCAATCCTGCATTGTTCAGTTCAGTCGAACGAATATTTTTACTACAAAATATCGTATTGTGAGTTTATTTACTCCCTTTTACTCTTTATATTTTTGGGACTGAGAATACATGCGCTACTTTTACAACTGCTTTATTAAATGCTTTTGAAATACATTTTGAACTGCGAATACATGAAATGCTTTTATAAATGTTTGACGAGATAGACACAAGCAAAATATTCCTCGAATGAATTATGTGGACATGATAATTGCCACCATTGAATTATGTGGACGTGATAATTGCCACAATTGATATGAATATTTTTTCCCTGATTATTATTGTTTGGTAACCTAAGAATTAGGGAACATCACTAATTTAGAGAATTAATGCACGCCTAATTGACGCGAATCCTAAAGGTAGCTACCGGGTTTAACACCCCCACCCAGAATGTTCACTAGACGGAAGGGCTAGTGGGCGTGGTGTTTAGTACTTCGAAGTTTATATGATTATTATACAGACGAGATGTTCTGTTTTGGGGATATTATTATGCGCATTATATGTTAAGGTCGGTTACCAAGCCAAGCTATGAAAGCAATGAAAAGTGAATGTTATGTATCGAGAGAATGATTTTATACACAGGTTATGTGTATGTTATTTTTGTGCACGAGATATGTGTACGGTTACTAAGATTTATGAAAGATCATTTCGTACACGAAAAAGGTGTACTGTATTTAAAAGATATCGCATGTACATTACAGGTGGGTATAGGATTCGGGCCCATTTGTACCATGCAGGATTTAAATCTTGTGGTCTATCAAAATGATGAATTTTATTGTTTTATGATAAACCTATGAACTCACCAACCTTTTGGTTGACACTTGAAAGCATGTTTATTCTCAGGTATGAAAGAAATCTTTCGCTGTGCATTTGCTCATATTAGAGATATTACTTGGAGTCATTCATGACATATTTCAAAAGACGTTGCATTCGAGTCGTCGAGCTCATCAAGATTATTATTAAGTCAATTATAGTTGGAGGTATTATGAAATAGTATGCTTGCCGTCAACTTTCGATGTAAAGAAAGTTTGTCTTTTAAAAACGAATGCAATGTTTATAAAATGTATCATATAGAGGTCAATTACCTCGCGATGTAATCAACTATTGTGAATCGTTTATATTGTATATGAACGGGGCATTTTAGTTGGTATCAGAGCTGGTATAACGCCTTCCATGTGTGGCGGGTTAGTCGTAAAGGAGGTTCTCACAGTGTTACCTGTGACGAAGCATTGACTCTTACTCCTTGCAATCCCTTACGAGGGTTGGCAGTAGCCGAGAGGCAGGCCCTAAAATCAGTATCTGAGGTACACTCAGTGGTCACCAGGCGGTTAGCTGGGAAGGCACTGGGTGGGACGGTGGTTGTCCCCACTGTATATTTCAGTTGGTATCAGAGCGGTGGTCTTAGCGAACCAGGTCTTGTATTAGTGTGTCTACCTGATAGTTGTTTAGATGCATTAGTGAGTCTGGACTTCGACCGTGTCTGCATGTCAAAAGTTTTGCTTATCATTTCTAGTCGGAAATCGTTTGCTTATCATCCTTAGAAAATTACCTACTTATCATTTTTAGTCTAGACACGTCTTACTGCAGTTAGTGCATCGATAGTGTATAGACAAAATTCATATCTTAGCGTATCTGTTACTATAGACTTTACCTAATAGCTTCCGTAGATTCATCTGTAACTTATGGAATTTTAGTATTATATATGCATATGTAAATTATGTATTGCAGGGTACTAATCTACATCCTATAATCTATTTCTTATCAAAAATCCTTCATCTGATCGTACGAGATGAATCCCTCAACCAGTTCGAATTCCTCGGATTTCGACAGTTATTCTGATATGGAGTTTCACCTAAGCTCCGAAAGCAGTGTCACCAGAATAAATCAACCAATCATCCATCCCCAATTCATCTGATGAGTTCGTAGTCTACTTAATCATTGGAGACAAGAAGAAGGTGATCCCTTCCACCCACAACATTGCCCTCTTGGTGAAGAACCTGAAGCACTTACCGGCGAACCTGTCCGAAACACCATTTTCTCTCTCATTTCCAGAATAGCTCGACACGATTATATTCTATCCACAATTCTAAACCTTATTCATCCGCTCGTTCCGACCGACAATCATCCTGGAGTAATACAAGAAGTTAACGAACTTCGCGCTCGAGTAATCAATTTGGAGAATATGGTGCAAAACGTACCAGTTTCAGCAACATCACCGACATCAACAGTACCACCACCAACACAAATTTCAACATCACATGCCCCAATATCTCATTCTGTACCTCGAGCATAATCATCGTTCTACGAATCATTCTACATCATTTATCTTCGTTCGATATGGCGATTATGTAATCTCTAATATTTTAGAGATTATATACTCTTATTCTAACGGTAAACCAAATGAGATTAATATTATATTAACTCATTAAATCCATGATTACATCTGAAGAAAATATATCTGTATATATATTTTCATAAGGATTGTAATTAAAAATTCTTTTGTACAAACTGTTAATGGTGAAAATATTTTAACGGGTAGGTAATACCCGAGGAATATTTAGATTTCACATTAATAAGTTACACTGTACATTCTTCAAATCTGATTTAACAATCATTTACTATCCTACTTACATCTACAAAGATACGAATCCGTTCACCGCAGAATAACCATTTTCATTCAATTTAATATTTGGATTTTGACTTATCAGAATCCAACAAGTGGCATAATGAAGAAAACATTGGATGAAATAAAATTTGTTAAAAACAAACAAATTAACTATGAGAAATTCTGTTAAGAATCCACGCTAACTATTCCTAGCTAACTGTTCCTAGCTAACTGTTAATTCCGTATTACATTTTATTTATCACAATTTATATTCTCGCAATTTTATTTATCGTCATTTAATTTCTGTTATTTATTTTACGCACTTTAAATATCGGGACACGTATACAAGGTTTTGACATATCATATCGACGCATCTATATATATTATTTGGAATAACCATAGACACTCTATATGCAGTAACGATAGAGTTAGCTATACATGGTTGAGGTTGATTCTACAATAATATATATACTTTGAGTTGTGAGCGAGTCTGAGACATGTACACGGGTCACGACACGTATTAATTAATTCGAATATTATAAACGATATATGAATTATTGAGTTAGTGACTGTGGACTGCTAACTGTGGACTATCAAGATTGGACAATTAAAATGAATTAAAATATTGATTATAACATATGAAACTAAACAATTCTTCAAGTTTGCCACTTGATTTCATCTTAAACCTCATTTGTATCTTGACGATTATAATCTGCGTTCAAACCTTTCATAATTCTTGAAAACACCTCAATCGAGGGGATGAACTAACCGCACTTCATCTACGAAAGGAAAGATTTATGCATATAGTTATGCATCTGAAAACACTCGGAACCTGAGTAAACGTTTAATACATAACTGTGCTAACTCCCTTAGTGTTATTATTATTGGAAATAACTTTGCAATTCTTTTTCAAATTAGTCAATTTTGTCACAACTCCAGCAAATCAACTTTGACTCTTCATTCGAAACAACCTTATTATAACCTTGATATATATGCGTGCTCTTTTATTGTTACCGGTGAACCTTTTATATTCCATCATATTACCAACAGACGTACCAGCAACCTTGTTGCTCCTTGGATTAAATCTCTCCGACAAATTACTATATTTATCTATTGGAGTCTTATCATGAACTCATCGGCATCTTGTAACGATAATTACCATACCGAATACTGAGAGGCATCAATCGATAATCTCGAATTCCTCAGCAATTCTACGACAACAATTATATATATATATATTCTATCTCTTGGATTTACACAACTTCAATACTGAATTTCTGAAAAGTGCTTTAGCCTATGAATCAGTTTTCTGAGTTTTAAAAAAGCTGATGAAATCTTTAGCGAATACCTTGCTCCTTACTCTAAATCCTTGCGGACGAATTTCTTCATCATCTTCTGAACTTAAATATTTTAAATTCTAAGATATCATCATATCTTTCGTTATAAATATCTTAGATATTTCTGAAGATACCTTCATAAATATCTTTGTTCGAAATTATCTATCTCTTCGTGCTATCCGTGTTACGTCATAAAGGAAACTATTTTAGTTTCTAAATTTCTTTATAAAAAAAATCGAGTTTGAATTATGAATGGTTTCTGGAGAAGTGTTGGGAATTGAAGCACGAGTTAGTATAATATAATGACGTCAGGCCAACGTGGTTATATTACAGTAAGACATGCTGAATTTCTAATGGAATGGGATGATGGTTCACAGACCTTGCCCTCATCACGTGCCATGTTACATAACTCTTTCATTCCACTTAACCTCTAAACATATTAAGAGATGATTTTCTTGATAGTTCTATCCTTACCGTGATTCCAACAGTTTGCTAATTAATCATGATATTACATTTTCTTTCTGATTAGAAGATTTCCTTAAATTCCTTGAATTCCGAAAATCCACCATGACTACGTCAAAAGTTAAGACGAAACTTTTCACTCTTTTGTGATAGCTTCACTCGTACGCTTCACATGATCGAATCGTTTTATCTATATTAATCAATAATGATAAAACTCTAACTCATATTCGTCATGAAAACACTTTTATTGTTAGCCATGACGACCTCACTCAAATTTCGGGACAAAATTTCTTTAACGAGTAGGTACTGTAGTGACCCGGAAAATTTCGACTAATTTTAAATCAAACTCTCGATATGATTTCATAATTCTGACACGATAAGCAAAGTCTCTAATATTGAGTCTCAAAATTTTTGAACTGTTTCCTATGTTCAATTGTCCTTCGACCTGTAGTGACCCGAACTTTTCCATGTTTATATATATTAATTGAGATTGATATTTACATGATTAAATGTTTCCAACATGTTAAGCAATCAAACTTGTTAAGACTTGATTAATTGAAATATGTTTCATATAGACAATTGACCACCCAAGTTGACCGGTGATTCACGAACGTTAAAACTTGTAAAAACTATACGATGACATATATATGGTTATATATATAGTTAACATGTTTTTATTGTAAGTATGTATCTCATTAGGTATTTTAACAATGAGTTATATACATAAAAATGAGACTATTAATTTAAGAAACTCGAAAACGATATATATAACGATTATCGTTATAACAACGTCTTACTAGGTACATATGAATTATATTAAGATATTGATACACTTGGTTAATTATGTTAAATGATAAGTAAATATATTATTAAGTGTATTAACAATGAAATACATATGTAAAAATAAGACTACTAACTTAATGATTTCGAAACGAGACATATATGTAACGATTATCGTTGTAACGACATTTAACTGTATATACATCATACTAAGATATATTATATATCATAATATCATGATAATATAATAATTTAACATCTCATTTGTTATAATAAACAATGGGCTAACAACATTCAACAAGATCGTTAACCTAAAGGTTTCAAAACAACATTTACATGTAACGACTAACGATGACTTAACGACTCAGTTAAAATGTATATACATGTAGTGTTTTAATATGTATTCATACACTTTTGAAAGACTTCAAGACACTTATCAAAATACTTCTACTTAACAAAAATGCTTACAATTACATCCTCGTTCAGTTTCATCAACAATTCTACTCGTATGCACCCGTATTCGTACTCGTACAATACACAGCTTTTAGATGTATGTGCTATTGGTATATACACTCCAATGATCAGCTCTTAGCAGCCCATGTGAGTCACCTAACACATGTGGGAACCATCATTTGGCAACTAGCATGAAATATCTCATAAGATTACAAAAATATGAGTAATCATTCATGACTTATTTACATGAAAACAAAATTACATATCATTTATATCTAATCCATACACCAACGACCAAAAACACCTACAAACACTTTCATTCTTCAATTTTCTTCATCTAATTGAACTCTCTCAAGTTCTATCTTCAAGTTCTAAGTGTTCTTCATAAATTCCAAAAGTTCTAGTTTCATAAAATCAAGAATACTTTCAAGTTTGCTAGCTCACTTCCAATCTTGTAAGGTGATCATCCAACCTCAAGAAATCTTTATTTCTTACAGTAGGTTATCATTCTAATACAAGGTAATAATCATATTCAAACTTTGGTTCAATTTATATAACTATAACAATCTTATTTCAAGTGATGATCTTACTTGAACTTGTTTTCGTGTCATGATTTTGCTTCAAGAACTTTGAGCCATCCAAGGATCCATTGAAGCTAGATCCATTTTTCTCTTTTCCAGTAGGTTCATCCAAGGAACTTAAGGTAGTAATGATGTTCATAACATCATTCGATTCATACATATAAAGCTATCTTATTCGAAGGTTTAAACTTGTAATCACTAGAACATAGTTTAGTTAATTCTAAACTTGTTCGCAAACAAAAGTTAATCCTTCTAACTTGACTTTTAAAATCAACTAAACACATGTTCTATATCTATATGATATGCTAACTTAATGATTTAAAACCTGGAAACACGAAAAACACCGTAAAACCGGATTTACGCCGTCGTAGTAACACCGCGGGCTGTTTTGGGTTAGTTAATTAAAAACTATGATAAACTTTGATTTAAAAGTTGTTATTCTGAGAAAATGATTTTTATTATGAACATGAAACTATATCCAAAAATTATGGTTAAACTCAAAGTGGAAGTATGTTTTCTAAAATGGTCATCTAGACGTCGTTCTTTCGACTGAAATGACTACCTTTACAAAAACGACTTGTAACTTATTTTTCCGACTAGAAACCTATACTTTTTTTGTTTAGATTCATAAAATAGAGTTCAATATGAAACCATAGCAATTTGATTCACTCAAAACGGATTTAAAATGAAGAAGTTATGGGTAAAACAAGATTGGATAATTTTTCTCATTTTAGCTACGTGAAAATTGATAACAAATCTATTCCAACCATAACTTAATCAACTTGTATTATATATTATGTAATCTTGAGATACCATAGACACGTATACAATGTTTCGACCTATCATGTCGACACATCTATATATATTTCGGAACAACCATAGACACTCTATATGTGAATGTTGGAGTTAGCTATACAGGGTTGAGGTTGATTCCAAAATATATATAGCTTGAGTTGTGATCAATACTGAGATACGTATACACTGGGTCGTGGATTGATTCAAGATAATATTTATCGATTTATTTCTGTACATCTAACTGTGGACAACTAGTTGTAGGTTACTAACGAGGACAGCTGACTTAATAAACTTAAAACATCAAAATATATTAAAAGTGTTGTAAGTATATTTTGAACATACTTTGATATATATGTATATATTGTTATAGGTTCGTGAATCAACCAGTGGCAAAGTCTTACTTCCCGACGAAGTAAAAATCTGTGAAAGTGAGTTATAGTCCCACTTTTAAAATCTAATATTTTTGGGATGAGAATACATGCAGGTTTTATAAATGATTTACAAAATAGACACAAGTACGTGAAACTACATTCTATGGTTGAATTATCGAAATCGAATATGCCCCTTTTTATTAAGTCTGGTAATCTAAGAATTAGGGAACAGACACCCTAATTGACGCGAATCCTAAAGATAGATCTATTGGGCCTAACAAACCCCATCCAAAGTACCGGATGCTTTAGTACTTCGAAATTTATATCATATCCGAAGGGTGTCCCGGAATGATGGGGATATTCTTATATATGCATCTTGTTATTGTCGGTTACCAGGTGTTCACCATATGAATGATTTTTATCTCTATGTATGGGATGTGTATTGAAATATGAAATCATGTGGTCTATTGTTACGATTTGATATATATAGGTTAAACCTATAACTCACCGACATTTTTGTTGACGTTTTAAGCATGTTTATTCTCAGGTGATTATTAAGAGCTTCCGCTGTCGCATACTTAAATAAGGACAAGATTTGGAGTCCATGCTTGTATGATATTGTGTAAAAACTGCATTCAAGAAACTTATTTTGTTGTAACATATTTGTATTGTAAACCATTATGTAATGGTCGTGTGTAAACAGGATATTTTAGATTATCATTATTTGATAATCTACGTAAAGCTTTTTAAACCTTTATTGATGAAATAAAGGTTATGGTTTGTTTAAAAATGAATGCAGTCTTTGAAAAACGTCTCATATAGAGGTCAAAACCTCGCAACGAAATCAATTAATATGGAACGTTTTTAATCAATAAGAACGGGACATTTCAGTTGGTATCCGAGCGTTGGTCTTAGAGAACCAGAAAATTTGCATTAGTGTGTCTTATCGAGTTTGTTAGGATGCATTAGTGAGTCTGGACTTCGACCGTGTTTTCTTTAAAAATGATTGCTTAACATTTTTGTTGGAAACTATATATTTTTAACATATGAATATTATGTGATATATTAATCTCTTAACGTGTTTGATATTATGTGATAGATGTCTACCTCTAGAACAAGTCCCATTGACTCACCTAATAATAATGAAGAGTCAAATGTAAATTGGAATGATTTGTGGACTGATTCACAAGTTCCCGAAGAGGAACCGGAAGAAGAGTCGGAACCGGAAGAAGAATCGGAACCGGAAGAAGAATCGGAACCGGATGAAGAAATAGAACCGGTGGGGGAAATAATAAAACGGTTAAGTAAAAGAAAATCCTCAACCAACCGACCAAAGTTAATTATGGTCAATGGTGTTTCCGCCAAGGAAGCAAAATATTGGGAGGATTACCAATTCTCCGATGAATCGGATTTCGACGAGAATTCCGATGATGTTATAGAAATTACCCCAACTGAATTTAAAAAGGCAAAAGAAAATAATAAGGGAAAGGGCATAAAAATAGAGAAATCTAATTCCAACCCCGATGAACTTTATATGTATCGTCAACCCCCGAAGTCCTTAAGTTGTAACAATGACCCGGGAACCTCTAAACCACCAGGTTTTTCTAAACCAATGTGGACAACGACGGCTCGTATTAGGGGAACATCATATATCCCTAGAAACTTGGCAAAACGAACCAAAACCGAAGAAGAAGAAACGAGCGAGTCGGAATAAGATAGTTGTATTCGTGTGGTGTAATATATGGAATATAGTGTTCTTATGCTTTATGATATATGTAAAAATTGCTTGTATTAATAAGTATTTTTTTTTATGAATCTAACTCTTGTCTATTTTACAGTTTAAAAACACAAAATGGATAGACAACCCAATATTTTAAGAGACCTACCCGGAGACATGAGTGATGAAATCTTGTCTAGGGTCGGCCAGAATTCTTCGGCACAACTATTTAAGGCGAGATCAGTTTGTAAGACATTCGAAGAACGTTCCAAGAATGTCTTGGTTTATAAGAGACTTTCGTTTGAAAGATGGGGGATATCACATTGGGAAACCCATAAGTTACGATGTGTTTACTTTGACGCATATATTGCGGGGAACCCAAATGCTATTTTACGCAACGGGTTAAGAAATTATTTTGACTCAATATATCCGAATATTGGACTTCGTGATTTAGAAAAAGCGGCTAACATGCAACATAAAGAAGCATGTTATGCTTACGGATTAGTAATGTTCGCTTCTCACCAAAGTGAGAACAAGAACATCGGGCTACAACTATTAAACAAAACGTTTCCACAAGTGACGGAGTCGGTAATTGGGGTAAGAAATGAGGTTTTTAGATTATTACGGGACTGTTGGACATTACGTAACCCTCGTCCCTTTGATGACGTTACAACACGCTGTCTTATCAACGGCCATAACGGTTATGTTGCACAAGACCAAGGATGAGAAGTAGTCCTAGTAAAACCAGAATGCATGACTTGTTTCTGGACGTATGAATTACGTGTCTTTATTGCCTTTGCCGAACGACTTGTGTACTAGCTAGAATTGTCTTCACAACTATCTTGTATCAAAGTTATTGTGTGCTATATTTCATGCTTTATGTAAAATAAGCGGTATTGTAAGTTTGTAAAATATTGTATAAAAGTTTGAACGCGAAATATTATTACAATCAGTTTTCATATAGAATTGTAGTAGTTGAATTGTATATTAGCTACTAAGTATGAACTTAACGGGTAGGTACTACCCGAATTTAAACTTATAAAACGCTAATATGAAGAAAAAGCTTTTATAAATGAGTTCATATTATGCTACGAAATACTATTAACTACTCTTAATATTCTGTATGATTAACTTGTTCCATTTAACTATTTTGAAGGAAATGGCACCGACTACTCGACACACCGTGAATATGAATGAAGAGGAATTCCGTACTTTTCTAGCTTCAAACATAGCCGCAGTACAGGCTGCGCTACATACCAACAATAACCTTGGATCTAGCAGTACAGGAAATCGTGTAGGATGCACCTACAAAGAATTCACTGCCTGCAAACCTTTGGAATTTGATGGAACCGAAGGACCGATCGGATTGAAACGGTGGACCGAGAAGGTTGAATCGGTGTTTGCCATAAGTAAGTGTACTGAAGAGGACAAAGTGAAGTACGCTACGCATACCTTCACAGGTTCTGCGTTAACATGGTGGAATACCTATCTAGAGCAAGTGGGACAAGATGATGCGTACGCACTACCGTGGTCAGCATTCAAGCACTTGATGAACGAGAAGTACCGTCCCAGAACCGAGGTCAATAAGCTCAAGACAGAACTTAGAGGGTTACGAACCCAAGGATTTGATATTACCACGTACGAAAGACGATTCACAGAATTGTGCCTATTGTGTCCGGGAGCATTCGAAGATGAGGAAGAGAAGATCGACGCGTTTGTGAAAGGATTACCGGAAAGAATCCAAGAAGATATAAGTTCACACGAGCCCGCCTCCATACAACAGGCATGTAGAATGGCTCACAAACTAGTGAACCAGATTGAAGAAAGAATTAAAGAACAGACTGCTGAAGAGGCCAATGTGAAGCAAGTCAAAAGAAAATGGGAGGAAAACGGTGATAAGAATCACCAATACAACAACAACAGCAATTACAACAATAATCGCAACAATTATCCCAACAATCGCAACATCAATCGCAACTACAACAAACGGCCCAGCAACAACAACAACAACAACAACAACAGCAACTACAACAATCATCCCAACAACAATAATAACCGCAACAACAACAACAATCAGAAGCAACTATGCCAAAGGTGTGAAAAGAATCACTCGGGGTTCTGCACCAAATTTTGCAACAAGTGTAAAAGAAATGGTCATAGCGCGGCGAAGTGTGAGGTCTACGGACCAGGGGTTAATAGAACGAAAGGAACAAATGGTGTCGGAACGAGTAATGGCGGAGCAAGTAGTGTCGGAGCAAGTAATGCTAATGTAGTTTGTTATAAATGTGGAAAACCAGGCCACATTATTAGAAATTGCCCGAACCAGGAGAACACGAATGGACAAGGCCGTGGAAGAGTTTTCAATATTAATGCGGTAGAGGCACAGGAAGACCCGGAGCTTATTACGGGTACGTTTCTTATTAACAATAAATCTGCTTACGTTTTATTTGATTCGGGTGCGGATAGAAGCTATATGAGTAGAGATTTTTGTGCTAAATTAAGTTGTCCATTGACGCCTTTGGATAGTAAATTTTTACTTGAATTAGCAAATGGTAAATTAATTTCAGCAGATAATATATGTCGGAATCGAGAAATTAAACTGGTTAGCGAAACATTTAAGATTGATTTGATACCAGTAGAGTTAGGGAGTTTTGATGTGATAATCGGTATGGACTGGTTGAAAGAAGTGAAAGCAGAGATCGTTTGTTACAAAAATGCAATTCGCATTATACGAGAAAAAGGAAAACCCTTAATGGTGTACGGAGAAAAGGGCAACACGAAGCTACATCTTATTAGTAATTTGAAGGCACAAAAACTAATAAGAAAAGGTTGCTATGCTGTTCTAGCACACGTCGAGAAAGTACAAACTGAAGAAAAGAGCATCAATGATGTTCCCATTGCAAAAGAATTTCCCGATGTATTTCCGAAAGAATTACCGGGATTACCCCCACATCGATCCGTTGAATTTCAAATAGATCTTGTACCAGGAGCTGCACCAATAGCTCGTGCTCCTTACAGACTCGCACCCAGCGAGATGAAAGAACTGCAAAGCCAATTACAAGAACTTTTAGAGCGTGGTTTCATTCGACCAAGCACATCACCGTGGGGAGCTCCTGTTTTGTTTGTCAAGAAGAAAGATGGTACATTCAGGTTGTGTATCGACTACCGAGAGTTGAACAAACTTACCATCAAGAACCGCTACCCACTACCGAGAATCGACGACTTATTTGATCAACTACAAGGCTCGTCTGTTTATTCAAAGATTGACTTACGTTCCGGGTATCATCAAATGCGGGTGAAAGAAGATGATATTCCAAAGACTGCTTTCAGAACACGTTACGGTCATTACGAGTTTATGGTCATGCCGTTTGGTTTAACTAATGCACCAGCTGTGTTCATGGACCTTATGAACCGAGTGTGTGGACCATACCTTGACAAGTTTGTCATTGTTTTCATTGATGACATACTTATTTACTCAAAGAATGACCAAGAACACGGTGAACATTTGAGAAAGGTGTTAGAAGTATTGAGGAAGGAAGAATTGTACGCTAAGTTTTCAAAGTGTGCATTTTGGTTGGAAGAAGTTCAATTCCTCGGTCACATAGTGAACAAAGAAGGTATTAAGGTGGATCCGGCAAAGATAGAAACTGTTGAAAAGTGGGAAACCCCGAAAACTCCGAAACACATACGCCAGTTTTTAGGACTAGCTGGTTACTACAGAAGGTTCATCCAAGACTTTTCCAGAATAGCAAAACCCTTGACTGCATTAACGCATAAAGGGAAGAAATTTGAATGGAATGATGAACAAGAGAAAGCATTTCAGTTATTGAAGAAAAAGCTAACTACGGCACCTATATTGTCATTGCCTGAAGGGAATGATGATTTTGTGATTTATTGTGACGCATCAAAGCAAGGTCTCGGTTGTGTATTAATGCAACGAACGAAGGTGATTGCTTATGCGTCTAGACAATTGAAGATTCACGAACAAAATTATACGACGCATGATTTGGAATTAGGCGCGGTTGTTTTTGCATTAAAGACTTGGAGGCACTACTTATATGGGGTCAAAAGTATTATATATACCGACCACAAAAGTCTTCAACACATATTTAATCAGAAACAACTGAATATGAGGCAGCGTAGGTGGATTGAATTATTGAATGATTACGATTTTGAGATTCGTTACCACCCGGGGAAGGCAAATGTGGTAGCCGATGCCTTGAGCAGGAAGGATAGAGAACCCATTCGAGTAAAATCTATGAATATAATAATTCATAATAACATTACTACTCAAATAAAGGAGGCGCAACAAGGAGTTTTAAAAGAGGGAAATTTAAAGGATGAAATACCCAAAGGATCGGAGAAGCATCTTAATATTCGGGAAGACGGAACCCGGTATAGGGCTGAAAGGATTTGGGTACCAAAATTTGGAGATATGAGAGAAATGGTACTTAGAGAAGCTCATAAAACCAGATACTCAATACATCCTGGAACGGGGAAGATGTACAAGGATCTCAAGAAACATTTTTGGTGGCCGGGTATGAAAGCCGATGTTGCTAAATACGTAGGAGAATGTTTGACGTGTTCTAAGGTCAAAGCTGAGCATCAGAAACCATCAGGTCTACTTCAACAACCCGAAATCCCGGAATGGAAATGGGAAAACATTACCATGGATTTCATCACTAAATTGCCAAGGACTGCAAGTGGTTTTGATACTATTTGGGTAATAGTTGATCGTCTCACCAAATCAGCACACTTCCTACCAATAAGAGAAGATGACAAGATGGAGAAGTTAGCACGACTGTATTTGAAGGAAGTCGTCTCTAGACATGGAATACCAATCTCTATTATCTCTGATAGGGATGGCAGATTTATTTCAAGATTCTGGCAGACATTACAGCAAGCATTAGGAACTCGTCTAGACATGAGTACTGCCTATCATCCACAAACTGATGGGCAGAGCGAAAGGACGATACAAACGCTTGAAGACATGCTACGAGCATGTGTTATTGATTTCGGAAACAGTTGGGATCGACATCTACCGTTAGCAGAATTTTCCTACAACAACAGCTACCATTCAAGCATTGAGATGGCGCCGTTTGAAGCACTTTATGGTAGAAAGTGCAGGTCTCCGATTTGTTGGAGTGAGGTGGGGGATAGACAGATTACGGGTCCGGAGATTATACAAGAAACTACCGAGAAGATCATCCAAATTCAACAACGGTTGAAAACCGCCCAAAGTCGACAAAAGAGCTACGCTGACATTAAAAGAAAAGATATAGAATTTGAAATTGGAGAGATGGTCATGCTTAAAGTTTCACCTTGGAAAGGCGTTGTTCGATTTGGTAAACGAGGGAAATTAAATCCAAGGTATATTGGACCATTCAAGATTATTGATCGTGTCGGACCAGTAGCTTACCGACTTGAGTTACCTCAACAACTCGCGGCTGTACATAACACTTTCCACGTCTCGAATTTGAAGAAATGTTTTGCTAAAGAAGATCTCACTATTCCGTTAGATGAAATCCAAATCAACGAAAAACTCCAATTCATCGAAGAACCCGTCGAAATAATGGATCGTGAGGTTAAAAGACTTAAGCAAAACAAGATACCAATTGTTAAGGTTTGATGGAATGCTCGTAGAGGACCCGAGTTCACCTGGGAGCGTGAAGATCAGATGAAGAAGAAATACCCGCATCTATTTCCAGAAGATTCGTCAACACCTTCAACAGCTTAAAATTTCGGGACGAAATTTATTTAACGGGTAGGTACTGTAGTGACCCGAACTTTTCCATGTTTATATATATTAATTGAGATTGATATTTACATGATTAAATGTTTCCAACATGTTAAGCAATCAAACTTGTTAAGACTTGATTAATTGAAATATGTTTCATATAGACAATTGACCACCCAAGTTGACCGGTGATTCACGAACGTTAAAACTTGTAAAAACTATACGATGACATATATATGGTTATATATATAGTTAACATGTTTTTATTGTAAGTATGTATCTCATTAGGTATTTTAACAATGAGTTATATACATAAAAATGAGACTATTAATTTAAGAAACTCGAAAACGATATATATAACGATTATCGTTATAACAACGTCTTACTAGGTACATATGAATTATATTAAGATATTGATACACTTGGTTAATTATGTTAAATGATAAGTAAATATATTATTAAGTGTATTAACAATGAAATACATATGTAAAAATAAGACTACTAACTTAATGATTTCGAAACGAGACATATATGTAACGATTATCGTTGTAACGACATTTAACTGTATATACATCATACTAAGATATATTATATATCATAATATCATGATAATATAATAATTTAACATCTCATTTGTTATAATAAACAATGGGCTAACAACATTCAACAAGATCGTTAACCTAAAGGTTTCAAAACAACATTTACATGTAACGACTAACGATGACTTAACGACTCAGTTAAAATGTATATACATGTAGTGTTTTAATATGTATTCATACACTTTTGAAAGACTTCAAGACACTTATCAAAATACTTCTACTTAACAAAAATGCTTACAATTACATCCTCGTTCAGTTTCATCAACAATTCTACTCGTATGCACCCGTATTCGTACTCGTACAATACACAGCTTTTAGATGTATGTGCTATTGGTATATACACTCCAATGATCAGCTCTTAGCAGCCCATGTGAGTCACCTAACACATGTGGGAACCATCATTTGGCAACTAGCATGAAATATCTCATAAGATTACAAAAATATGAGTAATCATTCATGACTTATTTACATGAAAACAAAATTACATATCATTTATATCTAATCCATACACCAACGACCAAAAACACCTACAAACACTTTCATTCTTCAATTTTCTTCATCTAATTGAACTCTCTCAAGTTCTATCTTCAAGTTCTAAGTGTTCTTCATAAATTCCAAAAGTTCTAGTTTCATAAAATCAAGAATACTTTCAAGTTTGCTAGCTCACTTCCAATCTTGTAAGGTGATCATCCAACCTCAAGAAATCTTTATTTCTTACAGTAGGTTATCATTCTAATACAAGGTAATAATCATATTCAAACTTTGGTTCAATTTATATAACTATAACAATCTTATTTCAAGTGATGATCTTACTTGAACTTGTTTTCGTGTCATGATTTTGCTTCAAGAACTTTGAGCCATCCAAGGATCCATTGAAGCTAGATCCATTTTTCTCTTTTCCAGTAGGTTCATCCAAGGAACTTAAGGTAGTAATGATGTTCATAACATCATTCGATTCATACATATAAAACTATCTTATTCGAAGGTTTAAACTTGTAATCACTAGAACATAGTTTAGTTAATTCTAAACTTGTTCGCAAACAAAAGTTAATCCTTCTAACTTGACTTTTAAAATCAACTAAACACATGTTCTATATCTATATGATATGCTAACTTAATGATTTAAAACCTGGAAACACGAAAAACACCGTAAAACCGGATTTACGCCGTCGTAGTAACACCGCGGGCTGTTTTGGGTTAGTTAATTAAAAACTATGATAAACTTTGATTTAAAAGTTGTTATTCTGAGAAAATGATTTTTATTATGAACATGAAACTATATCCAAAAATTATGGTTAAACTCAAAGTGGAAGTATGTTTTCTAAAATGGTCATCTAGACGTCGTTCTTTCGACTGAAATGACTACCTTTACAAAAACGACTTGTAACTTATTTTTCCGACTAGAAACCTATACTTTTTTTGTTTAGATTCATAAAATAGAGTTCAATATGAAACCATAGCAATTTGATTCACTCAAAACGGATTTAAAATGAAGAAGTTATGGGTAAAACAAGATTGGATAATTTTTCTCATTTTAGCTACGTGAAAATTGATAACAAATCTATTCCAACCATAACTTAATCAACTTGTATTATATATTATGTAATCTTGAGATACCATAGACACGTATACAATGTTTCGACCTATCATGTCGACACATCTATATATATTTCGGAACAACCATAGACACTCTATATGTGAATGTTGGAGTTAGCTATACAGGGTTGAGGTTGATTCCAAAATATATATAGCTTGAGTTGTGATCAATACTGAGATACGTATACACTGGGTCGTGGATTGATTCAAGATAATATTTATCGATTTATTTCTGTACATCTAACTGTGGACAACTAGTTGTAGGTTACTAACGAGGACAGCTGACTTAATAAACTTAAAACATCAAAATATATTAAAAGTGTTGTAAGTATATTTTGAACATACTTTGATATATATGTATATATTGTTATAGGTTCGTGAATCAACCAGTGGCCAAGTCTTACTTCCCGACGAAGTAAAAATCTGTGAAAGTGAGTTATAGTCCCACTTTTAAAATCTAATATTTTTGGGATGAGAATACATGCAGGTTTTATAAATGATTTACAAAATAGACACAAGTACGTGAAACTACATTCTATGGTTGAATTATCGAAATCGAATATGCCCCTTTTTATTAAGTCTGGTAATCTAAGAATTAGGGAACAGACACCCTAATTGACGCGAATCCTAAAGATAGATCTATTGGGCCTAACAAACCCCATCCAAAGTACCGGATGCTTTAGTACTTCGAAATTTATATCATATCCGAAGGGTGTCCCGGAATGATGGGGATATTCTTATATATGCATCTTGTTATTGTCGGTTACCAGGTGTTCACCATATGAATGATTTTTATCTCTATGTATGGGATGTGTATTGAAATATGAAATCATGTGGTCTATTGTTACGATTTGATATATATAGGTTAAACCTATAACTCACCGACATTTTTGTTGACGTTTTAAGCATGTTTATTCTCAGGTGATTATTAAGAGCTTCCGCTGTCGCATACTTAAATAAGGACAAGATTTGGAGTCCATGCTTGTATGATATTGTGTAAAAACTGCATTCAAGAAACTTATTTTGTTGTAACATATTTGTATTGTAAACCATTATGTAATGGTCGTGTGTAAACAGGATATTTTAGATTATCATTATTTGATAATCTACGTAAAGCTTTTTAAACCTTTATTGATGAAATAAAGGTTATGGTTTGTTTAAAAATGAATGCAGTCTTTGAAAAACGTCTCATATAGAGGTCAAAACCTCGCAACGAAATCAATTAATATGGAACGTTTTTAATCAATAAGAACGGGACATTTCACGACCATTCCCGACGATTCACGAACAACTAATTGTAAGTAGATGCATACATATTTAAATATATATATATATATATATATGTATATGTATATGTATATGTATATGTATATATATATGTATATGTATATATATATATATATATATATATATATATATATATATATATATATATATATATATATATATATATATATGTATATATATATATATATATATATATGTATATATATATATAATTTGAAATATTATTTGAAATATTATATGATTAAAATTGTTAGAAATAAATATGTAAAATAATATGCGATGTAATGAAAACTACTATTATAAATATATAGATATGTATATATATGTATATATATGTATATATAAAAATTACTTGTAAATATATAAAAATTATATTAAATCTAATTGTTTAAAAATATATAATATATTTTAGTAGTTAAAACTTGCTATTTAAAACTGTTTGCATATAGAAAGAGAATATATTAAAAATAATTTATTGCGAGCCTAATTAGTAAACGTCAGTGACACTCGGTTGACGTTTCGTTAGTTTTAATATAGATCCAGTACATGTTTATGATGATTTAAAATAAAAATTGAACGGTAAATTGATTACGAAGATTTTAGGCTTGTTAAAAATATTTTTACCTTTTTAAGTTTAAATATTAGTACTCCGTACATATAAATTGGAACAGAAAATAAACAATTATCGAACCTTTTTGATCAGGTTTCAAACAGTTAATGAGTGAAATAATTAATTATATTTAATCTAAAAGTTTGGGATTTTTAGGAACACTTTTATATTTTAACTGTTTAGCAATGTACACGATATAATACCCGTGTAAGTTGTCGGTAGAATCAAACAAATACTCTGGCTGCTATACTGTTGGGCACTATTGGGACTGTTTGATTATTTGTTCTTTTTCAATTAAAGAATCACATTAGTGATTATATATATATATATATATATATATATATATATATATATATATATATATATATATATATATATATAAACATATATATACATATAACTACACACACCATCTCCTCTTCAAACAATCATCAATCTCAACTAGTACAACCATCTTCACCTAAACCATCGACCTCCATGATCCTACCTTTGGCACCATCACCGGCTGCCACCACCGGCTCCATCCTATCACCACCTACATCTGCCACCTCCGCCAACATCATGAACACCACCATCAACCCTTGTCACACCTCTCTCGATATCTCTCTCTCTTAACCGATGAACCATCCTCAACCATCACTACTTCTCTTGTTTCTCTCTCTTATTGTTGTTTCAAAGGTGTCGCAAACCACCACCACCTACCTGCTACACCCACGATCAATCCATATAACCATCTTCAACCTTGAAACCGACACCCTACAACACCATTTTTATTCGCAAGGTTGATGCTATGCCACTGTTTGGTTTCCAGTCAAAATCAACATCATTATAAACCCCGAAATGATACTGTAACAAAACAGTAATGATGGCATCACGTAATTCAATGTTAAGGTCACTGTTGTCGCTATTACTTGCTATATTCTGTCTCCTTCTATATTTTTTTTACGAGCATGATAATAATTTTGTGATGATAAAGTAACGAAGATGATGATGTATTAAGGTGATATGATAATACACGAAGAAGAGGAAATAGGAAATGAAACTGTGAAATTAATGATGATAACGAATTGATGATTAGAAGTGATGAAGATGATGAAGTTAGAATGAAGAGAATTAAATGGGTTTTGTTTATGAAGAAGACAATAAGTATCATAAGATTAAATAAATTTAACTTGCTAGTTAATTCAAGAAAGTAACAATGGTTCAATGGTTCAGGGTGTTTGTTAGTTTACGCTTGGTTGTGAGTTCGATCTCAGGCTACAACAAAATATTTTTGGTGATTATATTGATGCATGTTACTGTAGCTGCCCAACTACACGCTGCTGGGCCGTTTGGGTTTCTACTCGGGTTAAAGCACATAAACCCAACATCAATAGGATAAAATAATTAGATATGGATATTAACTGAAAACATTCGATCAGTTAGATGGTTAGGCGTGTTTGGATGATCATAAAGTCGCGGGTTCGAGCCCGGGCTGAGGCAGTTAATTTCTTTTTGGAGCTTTTTCTAGTGAGGTAGTTATTATTATTACTCTCATTATTATTATTATTATTATTATTATTATTATTATTATTATTATTATTATTATTATTATTATTATTATTATTATTATTATTATTATTATTATTAATACTCTCTCCGTCCCACTTCAAATGTCCACCTTTCCATTTTGGGTCGTCCCATATCAAATGTCCACTTTGGATTTCAACCAATCAGAAGAGGTAATTCTGGAGAGAGAAGATTTCTAATTGGTGGAGAATGGAGTTAGTGGGATTTCCTAAAACTGTGTGCAAAAAGTAAGTGGACACTTGTAATGGGACGGAGGTAGTATTATTTATTGTTATTGTTATTATTATTAATGTTATTAGTGATTGGTATTATTATTAAGCAATTGTATTATTATTAGTATTATTATTATTATCATTTAGGATTAGTATTAATATCATTATCGAAATTATTATTATCACAAGATTATTAATGTTTACCATCGCTATGATTATTATAAATATTATTACAAATAAGATTTATTTTTATTATTGTTAGTATGAAAATAACACAAACTATGATAATTATCATTAACATTAGCATTAGTACCATTTTAGAATTTTTATTATTTTTATTATTAACAAATGTATTATTATTAAGACTATCATTAGAAATAAGACTATTATAATTATTATTATTATTAAGTATTAATTATTATTATCAAAATTATTATTTTCATTACCATTACTATTGAATTATTTATTTTATTATAAACTACTGTTATTATCATGATTATGAGATTCATTATAAAAACTATCATTAATAGTATCATTTATAGAATTATTAACACTATTATCATTATTATTAATATTATCATTATAATGAAAAACGGATTTTAGTTACTATTATTAATATTATATATTATCATGTATATAAAATACACTTATAAGTAACACTACGTATAAGTATGAATTAATTATATTAACAATCTTTATTCAGATACTCATATATAACCATTTAGGTATTTTTTTAAAACATATATATATATATATATATATATATATATATATATATATATATATATATATATATATATATATATATATATATATATATATATATATATATATATAACTATACAAATAATAATTATTTTTAAATATATATAAAAATTAAATATATAATATACAAAGCTGTATTATATAAAATTGTTTGATTACAAGTATGTGTGTTAATATACATATGATTAATATAGGTTCGTGAATCCGATGCCAACCCTGCATTGTTCAGTTCAGTCGAACGAATATTTTTACTACAAAATATCGTATTGTGAGTTCATTTGCTCCCTTTTACTCTTTACATTTTTGGGACTGAGAATACATGCGCTACTTTTACAACTGCTTTATTAAATGCTTTTGAAATACATTTTGAACTGCGAATACATGAAATGCTTTTATAAATATTTAACGAGATAGACACAAGCAAAACATTCCTTGAATGAATTATGTGGACATGATAATTGCCACCATTGAATTATGTGGACGTGATAATGGCCACAATTGATATGAATATTTTTTCCCTGATTATTATTGCTTGGTAACCTAAGAATTAGGGAACATCACTAATTTTGAGAATTAGTGCACGCCTAATTGACGCGAATCATAAAGGTAGCTACCAGGTTTAACACCCCCACCCAGAATGTTCACTAGACGGAAGGACTAGTGGGCGTGGTGTTTAGTACTTCGAAGTTTATATGATTATTATACAGACGAGATGTTCTGTTTTGGGGATATTATTATGCGCATTATATGTTAAGGTCGGTTACCAAGCCAAGCTATGAAAGCAATGAAAAGTGAATGTTATGTATCGAGAGAATGATTTTATACACAGGTTATGTGTACGTTATTTTTGTGCACGAGATATGTGTACGGTTACTAAGATTTATGAAAGATGATTTCGTACACGAAAAAGGTGTACTGTATTTAAAAGATATCGCATGTACATTACAGGTGGGTATAGGATTCGGGCCCATTTGTACCATGCAAGATTTAAATCTTGTGGTCTATCAAAATGATGAATTTTATTATTTTATGATAAACCTATGAACTCACCAACCTTTTGGTTGACACTTGAAAGCATGTTTATTCTCAGGTATGAAAGAAATCTTCCGCTGTGCATTTGCTCATATTAGAGATATTACTTGGAGTCATTCATGACATATTTCAAAAGACGTTACATTCGAGTCATCGAGTTCATCAAGATTATTATTAAGTTAATTATAGTTGGAGGTATTATGAAATAGTATACTTGCCATCAACTTTCGATGTAAAGAAAGTTTGTCTTTTAAAAACGAATGCAATGTTTGTAAAATGTATCATATAGAGGTCAATTACCTCGCGATGTAATCTCCTACTATTTCCACCCTTCAAGATACTCCTTTTTGTTTAAATGTTAATGATTACCCTACCCTTACTAAAAACAAACTCATTGGAAAGAATTTTACTCAAAATCCTTCCACTTCCATTCAAAAATCAACCAAACATACTGTTATCTCTCAATCGCCTCCTGCAGCAAATTCACACCAAACTGATTAATGTTATGGAAATAGCTGTCGTTCTTCATGTGAAAAAATCAAAGCAAGATGTCACCCAAAAGAAACTATTAATGATCCTTTTATTTAACCTAAAGTGGGTGTCGGATTGAAGAAAACTAATAACAAACAAAAGAGTTGGTTCGATGATATGCCCGTTATTGCTGATCTCTTTGATACTACTAGTGAAATCAACCATTTAGTTGGACAAGAATCAACTCAAAAGGTCTCCAAACCATTAACCCATCAATTTGGCTCCAAGAAGATTACCTACAAAGAAGAATTAAGAAACTTTGATGTCCTTATGAGTAACATGGCAGATGATGAATCTCCTGTTAAAACTCCTAAACCTAAATCTTGAATCCTTCATTCCATCAGGGGTTCACAGCATCTCTTGGATCAACCTTACAAGAATTAACCTGCTTTTCTCTGTCTTTTCTTTAAACATTTTGTCCCATCTCCCTGCCTCAATCTGTAACTGTTTCAATATCTTTCATCGTTGTCTCTCGATGGGTGAGCTTTGGATTGTCTCAATTGTTTCTCATTCCAATTGCTCCAATTGCCTGATTATACTGTTTTTGAGTCTACTGTTTCAACTGATTCAATCAATTTGACTTTTTCTTCTGCCTGGGTTCAAGCCGACTTCTTCCCGCATTCACAATTATTTCTCGTCTTCACTTCTTTTCAATAGCCAAGGATCTTCCTTTCTGTCACTTGCGATATGGCTTCGATTGGTTTGAGATGTTTCATTCAATGGGTATCTTCGTGTTAGTATCCGTAATTGTTATGTCTTTCAAGCTTTTGTCGAGTTCTTAGGGTTGTGGTGTTGATTTTACGCCTTCAATCAAGTGGGTTGTTAACCCCTGTCAATGTTGGGGTTAGTCCAGCTTTCTCGTGGGCCTTGTATCAAGTGGGCTGTTAACCCCTGTTAATGTTGGGCTTCGTAGTTCATTTAGGAGTTTCTTTGGTTTTTTGTTTGTTCTTTCAATTTTCAATCAATTCATTTGGGCTCAAAAGCCTCGTGCATTGTAATATGTTTGTTATCCTTCATCGATATGATGAAGGTTTTTTAATATAATTCTCTTTTCTCCGTAAAAAAAACATTATAAACTAATTACAAATACTTCTCGCAGCAATACAAGGAGGTAATCCCCCATTTTCTAACATTATGGGTCCATCATAGCCCTTTTCCTTTGTATATTTTATTTTGTTAAACGTTTGTAAATAAAACATTTCGTTACAAAAATAATACATTTAATATGTAAAATTTCATGCAATTTCTTGTTAACTACACTATTTTATGGAAATAAAATAATACTAATAATAATAATAATAATAATAATAATAATAATAATAATAATAATAATAATCATAATAAATCGCATGCAGTTATGTGTTTATGAGTTGAGAAAACAATTGAAGAATGGCACTAAGTTTGAACAATTGAATACCCACTCTTCATATTTTATTTGTGTATTACGAGTAATATTTATTAATAATAGCTTTAACTTATAAATAAAAATTTAAATTATATATGATATCCTTAAACGTAATTCGAAAATTACATTTATCATTCTTCGAATATTACACTACTAATATAAATAGTGATGCAAGTGTAATTAAGGAAAATGACATGACATAGCAAGTAAAGAAAAAAAAAAAGCCAAATTTAATTTTAATTCCATCTTTGGAATTTAGCTCACTTGTCATGTGTAGACTAGTGCACCAAATCTGATCCACAACATATAGTCTTGAATCTCCACATTTGCAATTCATACCCTCATTTTTATAAATATGTCATATTTTTTTAAGAAACTTATAAAAGACGCAAAACCTAA
Organism: Rutidosis leptorrhynchoides; assembly: GCF_046630445.1. Taxonomy (NCBI): domain Eukaryota; kingdom Viridiplantae; phylum Streptophyta; class Magnoliopsida; order Asterales; family Asteraceae; genus Rutidosis; species Rutidosis leptorrhynchoides. Next base: position 404,857,518 of record NC_092337.1, on the reverse strand, counting down.
ATCGAATGCACTTACCACCATCATCATTCATCAGTATCATGTACATCACTGTTGGTCTAACAAAACCTGAATCGAATGAAATTTAGAAAATTATAACGAAATTCACTTCCATCCTGTTTTGCAACCAAACTTAGATTCTTAAAGCTGAATTGTCTAGTTGTGCTCGTATAGTCGTATTACAGTATTGACTAATGTTTACAGGATATAGATATGCCCACAGTTTACAAAATTACACTAAATGGAAACTATGCCCACAGTTTACAAAATTACACTAACTATCCTCCATCAATGACTACAAAAAAGTAATGACTGGATGTCTATGCTTACCATAGCTCCAAATTTGCCGCCATCAATGATCATAAATGAGATTAAGATAATCAGGGCTGACGTGCTGTCAATTTTATGGGCCATGTTCAGTATATAAAAGTAGGCCTTTTATATAAGAAAGTTTTTCATATATAGTAATAAGGTCAATAATACTAAAAAAACGTCATAAGTACTAGCATCAATCAAAATCACAGTTGTATAAAACGTAATGTCAAATCAAATAGTTAAAATAAATTTACTATTTGAATAATGTCATTCTTTTAGCATTCTTTATAAATCTTTAATAAAGAATTGGACCTAGACATATAATGATAGACTATATTTTTAGGCCATTTTGGTTACTGGGCCATGTGTAATTGCAATATTGCACACTTTTGTAGCGACCCGACCAAATCATGTTTGACGGCGCCGTCTACGTAGGTCCCATTACATAGTTATAAGTCCTTAAGACAAAGTTTGACCGAAAATATGTCGCATTCATTTCATAAGTGTGGATGTTTCAAAGTTTACAAAAGTAGTTTCCATAACTAGTACATAACGATGTTTAAAGTACAAATGAAACACGTGCGACAGAGTTTAAAGTAGTCAAAAGACGCTCCACATATGCAAGTATACTCGACATCCAAAGCAAGTATCAAAAAGAATGTGCGGAAGCATGTATCACCTAATGATCAAGGACCTGAGAAAAACATAAAAATCTGTCAACGAAAACGTTGGTGAAATCATAGGTTTAAGTAAGTAAATGAGTAAAAGTACGACGAACCACAAGATTTGCATCATTGATAAATAGTAATACATTCTAAAAGTTAATATTCACGAGCACCCAATTATCAAGGCTTAACGTTTCCTTCAATAGTACCCCATCACAATAGTGTTAGAACATACACTGTTTCCCGAAAATATATTTCATCCGAATAACGGTAGCGAACCATCCGAATGAGGGTTTGTCAAACCCATATGGCCATATAACATAAGTTCTCACTTACACGGTCAAGTGTAACTAATGATAATCGAATTGAGGATTTTTATTCTAAACTCGTATGTAGAATGTTTGTTTTCATGTACTTGTGTTCACTTAGTTAAAAGAAGCGTTTATGTTTTCTCATCCCAAGAGTAAGTTCAAAAGAGTAAAAAGTGGGACTATGATCTCACCTTAAGCGCAAGAGTAAATAAGTACTTCGACAAGTGACGTGTGCAAAGAACAATGCTAGTCTTGACCTAAACAAATAGGTTGTATCAATAACGGTAAACACGATAGGTCAAAGATGTCCAATTAGTCCTATGGCTCAATACGACTCGATTATGTAGCATGTGAATCAAATTGTCAAGTTTCATGCAAGATACAAGTATAGGATCATGTTAGAAAGATTGCATAATCATTTGGTTAAGTTTGACAAAAAGTCAAACTTTGGTCGGTCAAAGTCAACGAAAAAGTCAACACGTTCAGGTCGGGTCCCGAACTATTTTTCTAAGGTTTTTAATCATATATAAGCATGTTAGAACAAGTCTCATATGAATCGGAGGTCCATAGCGTGCCAAACATTTTTTCGTATTTTGACCAAGGAGGTCAGAACCTGGACGCGGCAAATGCCGCGCCGCGACCAAGGGATGTCGCACCGCGACACTTAACGTGTGCTGGTGCCTGGTTAGTTTCAATTGTTCAAGTCTTTTTCCGAACTTCGATCAAACACAAATCACAAACCGTAGACACTTATGACACGCATCTTATATCGTTGGAAAGGTAATTTGACAAAGAACACAACTAAATACATTTCACCAACCAAAAACATTATTTGCAATAACTGACTTTTCAAATCAATGATCAATCAATGCACACTTTTAATGCTTCAAATCTTACAAGTGCACATTTATGATTCGGGCATTTAATGCACACATAAAACACGCCGTTTTGTAGATAATCAAGCATACAAGACAACTAACTACTTACTAACAATAATTCATGGTATTCAATGCATCAAATATCCATTTCAAGCTTATCAAACCCTAACCCAAATTCACCAAAATCATTAATCAAGTTTATGGAGTTTTCTCAAGCAACCTACACATCAATTTGAAGCTAGTGATACTAGGAACACATTTAATATATGCATTTATAACATTTAACAACATTCAAGCAATCAAATCACCAAATCAAACACACCAAAGTTCATACTTAAGCTAGTTACTTCAAATAACGAAATCGAGCATATAAATCATATATTCATGTTAGACTTGAGCCATAGACACTAAATAACAACTTTATAAGTTCAAAATATCAAGAACACAAAATCTAGTGATTTTAGAAAGTTACCCAAACTTGATGAAATCGGTATGGAATCGAAGAGGAAGTTGCAAGGATTCCAAATATGTAATTTGTTTGGATTGAAGCTTGATCGATTGAAAATAGATGATGATTCCTTGTTTGAAGATTTGAGAGAAATTTGGAAAGTATTTAATGAAAATGGAAATGAAATGAAAAAGAAAAATGGGGAGGTGGGTTGACTAGTCAAAAAGCTAGTCACCTCTTTGATACTTTGGTGATTTTAGTCCCTCGAGTTCGGTTGCGGGTGCGTGAATTACCTAACCGAGATATTTTTAAAATGAGTATTAACGGGAGGTGTTATAAACATATAACGGACTTTAAATAATTTAAGGGAAAAGTAAACGGAAAAAGGCGGGATGTTACATTACCTACTCCTTAAAAGAAATTTCGTCTCGAAATTTAAGAAGGCGTAGTAGTCGTTGTTTCTTCCTCGAAATCTTGCGTTTCCGGAACCGGGAATAGATGAGGGTATTTCCTTTGCATTTGATCTTGCCTTTCCCAAGTAAACTCGGGTCCTCTTTTGGCGTTCCAACGGACTTTAACAATCGGAATTTGGCTTTGTTTCAACGTCTTGACGGAGGTGTCCACAATTTCAACCGGTTCCTCCACAAAATGAAGTTTGTCATCAATAGTAAGTTCCTCAACAGGTATGACGATATCGGGTTCGGCAAGACACTTTTTCAAGTTAGATACATGGAAGGTAGGATGAACGGAGTTTAATTGAGGTGGAAGATCTAAACGATAAGCAACGGTTCCAATACGCTCCAAGATTTCGAAGGGTCCAATATACCATGGATTTAGCTTCCCGCGTTTCCCAAAACATATTACACCTTTCCAAGGTGCGACTTTTAACATTACTCGGTCACCGACTTGAAATTCGAGGTCGTTGCGTCTTTTGTCGGTGTAGCACTTTTGACGACTCCGGGCCGTCCGAAGCCTATCTCGGATTTGTACGATCTTCTCGGTGGTTTCGTGAATGAGTTCGGGTCCGGTGATTTGCACGTCGCCTACCTCGGCCCAACAAAGAGGTGAACAACATTTTCGACCATATAACGCTTCAAAAGGTGCGGCTTTTATACTCGCGTGATAACTATTATTGTAAGAGAACTCGGCGAGAGGTAAGTGCTTGTCCCAAGCTTTTCCAAAATCGACAACACAAGCTCGTAACATGTCCTCCAAGGTTTGAATTGTGCGTTCACTTTGTCCATCGGTTTGAGGGTGATATGCGGTGCTCATGTCTAAACGCGTTCCCAACGCTTCTTGCAAGGTACGCCAAAATCTAGAAACAAAACGACCATCTCGGTCGGAGATAATCGATAAAGGTATACCGTGTCAGGCTACGATCTCCTTGATGTAAAGTTGTGCAAGTTTCTCCATTTTGTCGGTCTCCTTCATGGCGAGAAAGTGTGCGGATTTGGTGAGACGGTCAACAATAACCCAAATGGTATCATAACCGCCCGTTGTCTTTGGTAACTTGGTGATAAAATCCATCGTTATCCTTTCCCACTTCCATTGCGGGATCTCGGGTTGTTGAAGTAGTCCGGACGGTCTTTGGTGTTCGGCTTTGACTTTGGAACATGTCAAACACTTGGAAACATAAGTAGCTACGTCCCTTTTGATGTTCGGCCACCAATATTGTTGTTTAAGGTCGTGGTACATCTTATTGGCACCGGGGTGAATCGAGTATCGTGACTTATGGGCTTCATCTAAAATAAGGTTTCGTAGGTCCCCATATCTAGGCACCCAAATCCTTCCGGCGAAATATCGGATTCCGGTCTCCCTAATTTCGAATCGAGAGACGAGAATGTTCAAGAGCTCGTGTGAAACATTTTCATCCTTGAGAGCCTCATCTTGGGCTACCCGAATTTGGCTATTAAGGTTTGTGTGAATGGTGATGTTTAAAGCTCGGACACGAAGAGGCACCGCTCTTTCTTTTCAACTTAAGGCATCGGCTACTACGTTTGCCTTCCCGGGATGGTAACGAAGCTCGCAATCGTAATCGTTTAAGGTTTCAATCCACCTTCGTTGTCTCATGTTTAGTTGCTTTTGATCAAAGATGTGTTGGAGGCTTTTGTGATCGGTGAAGATAGTACTCTTGGTTCCATAAAGATAGTGTCTCCACATTTTAAGTGCAAAGACAACGGCTTCGAGTTCGAGATCATGTGTCGTGTAGTTTCGTTCATGAATTTTGAGTTGTCGAGAAGCATAAGAAATGACTTTCGTTCGTTGCATCAACACACACCCAAAACCATGTTTCGAGGCATCGCATTACACAACAAAATCATCGTTGCCTTCGGGAAGTAACAAGATAGGAGCGGTGGTTAGTTTCGTTTTCAAGATTTGAAATGCGGATTCTTGTTCGGTTGCCCAAACGAATTTTCTTCCCTTATGAGTTAACGCGGTTAAAGGACGAGCGACCAAAGAGAAATCTTTGATGAATCTACGATAGTATCCGGTGAGACCCAAGAATTGACAAATGTGAGTAGGAGTAGTAGGAGTCTCCCATTTACTAATGGCTTCGATTTTTGATGGATCGACTTTAATACCTTGGTCACTTACAACATGACCAAGAAATTGAACTTCCTTCAACCAAAATTCACACTTGGAGAATTTGGCATAGAGTCGTTCTTGTCTTAAAAGTTCAAGCACAAGTCGGAGATGTTGTTCGTGTTCTTCTTCGCTTTTAGAATAGACCAAGATGTCATCGATGAACACGATAACGAATTTGTCGAGATACGGTTTGCACACGCGGTTCATAAGATCCATGAACACCGCCGGTGCATTAGTGAGACCAAATGGCATTACAAGAAATTCATAACTACCATAACGAGTCCGGAAAGCAGTTTTGGAGACATCTTCCCCCTTAACCCTTAATTGATGATAACCCGAACGGAGATAGATTTTTGAATATACAAAGACCCTCGTAGTTGATCGAAGAGGTCATCGATGCGAGGAAGTGGATATCGGTTCTTAACCGTCAATTTGTTTAGTTCACAATAATCAATGCACATTCGTAGGGATCCGTCTTTCTTTTTAACAAACAAAATCGGAGCGTCCCAAGGTGAATGGCTAGGTTGGATAAAACCACGATCAAGTAGTTCTTGGATTTGACTTTTCAATTCTTGCATTTTGGATGGAGCGAGTCTATATGGTGCACGTGCTACGGGTGCAGCTCCCGGAATAAGATCGATTTGGAATTCAACCGGTCGATGAGGTGGAAGACCCGGCAATTAGTCAGGAAATACATCGGAAAAGTCACTAACAATTGGCACATCATCGATATGCTTCTCATCGGACTCGACTCTCTTAACGTGAGTAAGGATCGGAAAACAACCCTTACGGAGTAGTTTTCTAACTTTAATGCATGAAACGAGGTTGAGTCCGCTGCAACTCTTATCGCCATAGACGATCAAAGGTTCGCCGTTCTCGATAGGAATTCGGATTGCGTTAAGATCACAAAGGATGTGAGATTTCATTTTGTCTAGCCAATTCATACCGATTATTAAATCGAAGCTTCCTAGTTCCATGGGTATCAAGTCAATTTCAAACTCATTACTCAAAATGTTTAACGTACACCCCCGGTAATATGTGTCGACACTCAATAGTCTCCCGTTGGCCACTTCAATGGTATAAGTGGTATCTAGTGGAAGTGGTGGAGTGCTAAAAGAATGAGTCAAAGTCTTGGATACAAAGCATTTATCGGCACCCGAATCGAATAAACAAGTAACATAAGTGTTGTTGAGAAGAAATGTACCCGTGACTAGTTCATTGTCATCCCGGGCTTCCTCGGTGTTAATTTTGAAGGCTCGGCCGCGTGTGTTGGGGTTGGCCTTCTTCTTTGGGCATTCGTTCCTATAATGGCCCGTTTGGCCACATTCATAACAAGTGACCGTTTTTGTAGGATTGGGCCCTTTTCGAGCGACGGGGGCGGCACTTGTGCAATTGTTGGCCCTATGACCAACTCCTTGGCACCGGTGGCAAATTAGCTTGCCACACTCACCCGAATGGTGCTTGTGACATTTGTTACAAAAAGGTTGAGTTCCGGCATAACCTTTCTTACCATCGTTGGTGAAAGGCTTTTTGGTGAAGGTGTTGTTGTTGTAGTTACTTGATGGAGTGGCTTTGATGTGGTAGCATGGGTGTACAAAATAGCTATATATTTTTACAACGAAATACTATTAAATATGATACAATTTTACACAAGTTATTTATTTATTTATAGAGTGGATATACCTAAACCTTGCTACAACACTTATAGACAGTGTACCTAATCGTACAGTAGTGTAGTTTTTAGTAAGTCCGGTTCGTTCCACAGGGAGCTAGCTGAGTTTAACGCTATATTTTTAACAACTATATTTATATAAAATATATTTAATTATATATAGTAATATTATTATAAAAGGGGGTTTTTACCGTTTAATGACCGGTTTGTCGATTTTAAAACCTTAGTCGCAATTAAACCTAATGTAAAATATTAAAAATAAATATAACTTAATTTAAAGCGTAAAGTAAATAACAATAATGAAATTGCGATAAATAAAAGTGCGATAAAATAAAATAACGATAATAAAAAATACGATAATTAAAAGTGCAATTAAATACATTGACAATAAATAAAAGTGCGATAATTAGAAGTGCAATTAAATATGAAAATAAAGGAATTATGCTTATTTAAACTTCCGTAATCATGATGTTTGACGCGTTGATTTTAGTTTATTCTCATGGGTTAATTGTCCTTTGTCCTGGATTATTCAATATGTCCGTCTGGTTTTTGTCCATAACAGTCCATTAGTCATAAATATAAAGTGCGAGTGTCCTCGTCAAATTATCCTTATATCCGAGGTCAAATATTCTAACTAATTGGGGACTTAAACTGTAACAAGGTCTTAATACTTTGTTTAATAATTACACCAGGATATCGACTGTGTGTAACCCAAGGTTTTAATACTTTGTTAACAATTATGCCAAGTATTCTTGTACATAATTTCACCCTTGTTTTAATAAGTCTATTAACTATTAATCCATTCCCGTGTCCGGTTAAATGAACGATTATTCGTACATATAAATATCCCGCCCACCGTGTCCGATCGAGTGTATGTGGTTATTTATAGGTATGTCCAATTGTAAATCTTTATATTAAAATTAACAAACTATCATTTAGTTAAACAAATATAAAGCCCATTAATAGCCCATAGTCTAATTTCCACAAGTGTCGTTCTTTTTTCCAAACCCCAATTATGGTACAAAGCCCAATTACCCAATTTTAGTATTTTAGCCCAACATCATGATTACTTCGTCTAAAATAAGCATAATAATAACTTAAGTACGAAACATTAATTTAAAAAGGAGAACATAGCTTACATTGATTATTTATCGCGTAGTGTTACACGGACAGAGCTTCGACTTTAGAGCCCGTAAAATAACATTTACATAACCCAAACTAATCTAATATAAAACTACACTATATATATATATATATATATATATATATATATATATATATATATATATATATATATATATAATATATATATATTTATTATTACAGAGGAGTATTATTATTATTATTTTTGTTGTTGAACTCGGCAGCAAGCTCGTACCTTTTATAGGAAATTTTGATCCTGGTGTGCTCCGCGATCGTGGAGGTTTAAGCCTTCAGAGCTCCGCGAGTGCGGAGCTTCAGAATCCAGCTCACCAAATTTTTGATCCTAGCTTTGTCGACATATTTATTATATATATATATATATATATATATATATATAATATATAAATAATTTATATAATTATTTAAATATTATATTATATTCTTGTGCATAGTTGACTCATAATTTTTAGTCCGTTGCATCGGGCGTTGATAGTTGGCTCATGTCCCGGTTTCGGATTTTCAAACGTCCTTTCATATAATTTAATATCTTGTACTTTGCGTTCCGCAACTTGTACTCTTGTCATTTTTAGACGTTTCTCATCAATAATTTGAACCACTTGAATTGTATCTTGTACAATTGAGCTTTTTGGATGTTTGCGTCTTCAATTCGTCGTTTTCGCCTTTTGTCTTCGCACTTATTTAATATAAACGATTACAACTTAAAATAGGACAATTACAACTAAATAATTTACATATTGGGAGGATATTGCTACTAAATATATGTTCATTTGGAGCATTATCAAATATCCCCACACTTGAGCGTTGCTTGTCCTCTAGCAATACAGAACTTGAAATTAAATTATACGAATCACTTCTTTATTCTTCACACTTTATACATCAGTGATTTTGATACGGCGGTATAAACAATGATAGTAACGATGTGGTTTACAGTCCCACATAACTATGAAAATTTAGATCCTTTAAGGAAATTGGATCTTTATGAAAACATTTGATCTTTTGAAAATTCAATCTATCTTTTACCCTAGATAAGTTTTCCGGAATAACCCTTCACCGGTGTTTGCAAAATATTTTTGTGGGTTTTGTGGGTATCAGATTTTAAAATTTTAGCTCAAAACTTGCGGTTTTGTGTCACCCACTTGCTAACCTTGTATTAGGAAAGCAACATGTCCAGTATACTTGCTCCGTATATTACCTTTCGGCAAACTACCGTCCGGTTGTAAAGGAAAGCATTGAACAAGCAACTGTTAAGGCAATGTCTAATGACATGCATTTAATTATGGTCTATAACGTGTCGGACGCAATTACTATCCTTTGTAGGAGAAATAGTAAAGCTCACCCTTATAATTTTCTGGTCTGGCACAAGGTCCTGTCTTCGACCATGCTATGCAACCACCGTTCTTACGGTTGACACCCGATTTGGTTCAGGTGACCTAATGAATTCCAGGTGAATTTCTAGGATTTTACGTTCAATGGTAATGAACGCATTGAAAATAGGTTTTCAGAAAACAAATCGGTTTTAATTTTGATCAAAATATTTTCTCGTTCAAGCTCGAGTTTAGATATCATTGAATTCCATGAGTTTGTAATTCTCAATCTTTAATGTCAATCTCAAGGATTGTGTAATATCAGGCTTAGAAGCTGATTTTTAATCTTTAAGGAGATTATCCTTTCTGGGGGTCTGATTCATTAGTCTTATCAAGCTAATTTGCACGGCGCCCTCCCCATTTTACGAGACAGATCCTCTCATGGTTAGGATAAGTCTGACCACATGGCGACCCTGTTTGATGCTGAGGTCCGTGGATTTCCTGCTGATTTTAGAGATGACTTTTCTAGATTTTTCGTCAACCTACAGCTGGTCTGGATGACAACTTCCTGACCTAAATCAAGAAGCGCGTGTCTTTTTCGGAAGATTTTACTTCCTCTTAATGATGGAATTGATTCATCGTGTAGATCCATCTTTTCTTCCAAATGTATTACAATAAACCGGGTAAAATAGTTAATTTAGTCCAAAACAAAAGCACCTGCAATAACTTTACAGAAACATGTGATAGATAGTTTTTAATTGAATAACTTGGTACACTCTCCCCACACTTGGCTTTTTTTTTCATGCGTCTTTTTATATCTTAATAAATAAATTCAAGCATTTTAGTTGTTTCTCAATTTATGTCCTTTCCGAGGTAACGATAATTTCGGTATTAACACCTAGTTTTCATCGTTCATAAATATGTATAAACATGATTTTGAATTCATTTAGTTGAAATTTTTTTAAAATTTTCATAAAATTTAGAAAATAAACCAAGTGCAAACCCGAGAGAATTTATAATCCTTCCCCACACTTGAGATCATGCAATGCCCTCATTTGCATGAAATCAGACTATAATTATAAATTCACGAGGGTGATAAGTATAGAAAAGTGATTAAAAATACCCAGTTTGTAATTACAAAGCTCGTCGAATGATAGATGGCACACCTAATCGTTCATTCCTTCTTGTTTTATCACACATGTTTTTCTTCAAAAACGGTTTCTTTTCTGAACTGTTTGCTAATTTTTGAAAATGCGTCTTTTACCCTAATCGTGCATTTTTATTAACGAGTTATGCACTAACCCGAACCCCTAATTTAACGTTAAGTGGGGTTAGACTTCTCCACACTTAGCTGACAATATGTGAAGTCGGTAGAATAAGTTCCACGAATTAGAATAGTGAGCCAGTTATTTACATCTCGGGTGGTGTATAATATATCAATGGGTTTAAAGTTTAGACTCACCCGATCGTCACTACTTAATTCTTTTTTAAGTGTAGCTTTTAGTAAATGGATATGTCTCTTTTCTGGTTCTTGGTCAAATGGATCGATATACACCGACATACATATTTCTATAGTGTGGACAATTCCTAACATTTCCTTCCGTTCATTCTCGGGATCAAAGGTTTCACCTCTATTACCTAATTGGGTGAAATCCGAGGTGTCATTATCTATTACAGCTCGTAGTTCATCTTCGGTAGATGACTCGTCTATTGAGAATATTGGGTTGGAAGGTTGTGGAATGGTGAATTTCGGGATCGAAGTAGATTCTTCTTTATTAACGGTACTTATCGGTCCCACCACTTTGGTCTCGGGGGTAAAATTTTCAACGTTATCGTTTTCCCAAGAGTACCAATTTGTCACCCTTACTTCTTCTTCATCCATTGATGGATTGATGATTTCGTCGGTAGAGGCAAATGTGTCAATATGTTGTGAAATTGGTAAAGCTGAATAAAAAGTATCATCGGGATAATTGGTGATTTCGGAGCTCTCGGATTCATCAAAATTCGATGATATGAGATTTTCTTGCATAATATTCCTCAGATCAACCGGTGTATAATCTGATAGAGTTTCAGCTTGCCTATTTACAAACTCTCTCATTTGTTCATTTTGAGCATCAAGTTCTTCGAGTTTGATTTTCATATAATCTAAAGAATTTTCAGACACATAATTTTCCCCGTCCTCTGGTTGTTGAGTTTGGATATATTCTTGGGAATAATCCCAATTTGAATTGTATTCTTCATAATCATTCAATTCAGGTTCCATGGGTGCATAATTTTCCATAGGAACGTAATAATAACATTCTCATGTTGAGTGATAATCTCCACAAATTTCACAACCAGTTATTGTTTCATCATTCGTGATCCAAGATTGACCGAACGAATTGTCATCAACACCCGTTTGAGAGTATTGATTAAATTGATTTCGGATGTCATAAAGAGTTTCCAAAATATTCTCGAGATTTTCCATAATGCGCTTATTACCAAATTTTAGCTACGATGTGGTGCATTTACTAATTATCCTATTAGTTATAAAACTAAAAATTATATAAGTTATCAAATTAATAGACTTTTCTGCTTTTGCCCACGTTTCGAATAGCCAATAGATGCAGCAGGGAGCCAGAACCCTTTAAATCGGAAGCTCACAACTCAGCCACTAACAAATCCAACTATTACTACGAAGCAGAAAATTTGGATGTCTATCAATTTAACCACTTAAAATAATTTTTCGTTTCGAATTATTAGAGAAGAAGTAGAGAAAATTTCTAAGTCCTAAAAACTAGCGTGTCGAGAAATAAGAAAGAAAAAGAGTGCGCGCCAAAAAAAACGTCGAAAAAAAAAATAAGAAAGAAAAACGTCGAAACTTAAAAGTCTAAATATTAAATCTAAAAAGTTGCGCCTAAAGGTATTAAAGCTTAAAGGAATTCTATATCCAAAATGGCAATAACTTAATTAGGCACTAAAATCTAAAAACCGCGTCGCAAAATTCTAAAGCGCCTAAATTTTAATCTAAAGAAAAAGCACTTAAGGGCTTTTACGGCAAAGCCTAAAAATCTAGAAATAAAAATAAACTACGGCAAAAACTAAAACTTAAAACTAGCTACGAACAATAAAAATTAAATATTACGAATAAATGATTAAAAAGTTACGAAATATAAAAATATATAAAAAGTGATAAAATTATTTATTTATAAAAAAATATTATTTTTTTTATTTATTTTATAAAAGTATTAATTTTTATATATTAATAAAACTAATTAAAACTAATTAAAACTAATTAATAAAAAAAATTAAACTAAATTATAATAATAATAAAGTAATTAGGGTTTAAATAAATAATAATAATTAATACTCCGTAATTAATGCTGAATTAGGTTGATCAGGCGTGTCAGGCCAAACTCCGCGAGTGCGGATCTAAGCTGGCAACAAACTCCGCGAGTCGCGGCAAATGCAAAACGTTTTTTTTATATTGTTTTTCTAAAAATAATATACAAATATGTTTATACAAATATATATTAAAATTATAGCGTTTTGCCGAAGTCCCCGGCAGCGCGCCAAAAACTTGATGTGGTAGCGTGGGTGTACGAAATAGCTATATATTTTTATAATGAAATACTATTAAATATGATACAATTTTACACAAGTTATTTATTTATTTATAGAGTGGATATACATAAACCTTGCTACAACACTTATAGGCAGTGTACCTAATCGTACAGTAGTGTAGTTTTTAGTAAGTCCGGTTCGTTCCATAGGGAGCTAGCTGAGTTTAACGCTATATTTTTAACAACTATATTTATATAAAATATATTTAATTATATATAGTAATATTATTATAAAAGGGGGTTTTTACCGTTTAATGACCGGTTTGTCGATTTTAAAACCTTAGTCGCAGTTAAAACCTAATGTAAAATATTAAAAATAAATATAACTTAATTTAAAGCGTAAAGTAAATAACAATAATGAAATTGCGATAAATAAAAGTGCGATAAAATAAAATAACGATAATAAAAAATACGATAATTAAAAGTGTAATTAAATACAATGACAATAAATAAAAGTGCGATAATTAGAAGTGCAATTAAATATGAAAATAAAGGAATTATGCTTATTTAAACTTCCGTAATCATGATGTTTGACGCGTTGATTTTAGTTTATTCCCATGGGTTAATTGTCCTTTGTCCTGGATTATTCAATATGTCCGTCTGGTTTTTGTCCATAACAGTCCATCAGTCATAAATATAAAGTGCGAGTGTCCTCGTCAAATTATCCTTATATCCGAGGTCAAATATTCCAACTAATTGGGGACTTAAACTGTAACAAGGTCTTAATACTTTGTTTAATAATTACACCAGGATATCGACTGTGTGTAACCCAAGGTTTTAATACTTTGTTAACAATTATGCCAAGTATTCTTGTACATAATTTCACCCTTATTTTAATAAGTCTATTAACTATTAATCCATTCCCGTGTCCGGTTAAATGAACGATTATTCGTACATATAAATATCCCGCCCACCGTGTCCGATCGAGTGTATGTGGTTATTTATAGGTACGTCCAATTGTAAATCTTTATATTAAAATTAACAAACTATCATTTAGTTAAACAAATATAAAGCCCATTAATAGCCCATAGTCTAATTTCCACAAGTGTCGTTCTTTTGTCCAAACCCCAATTATGGTACAAAGCCCAATTACCCAATTTTAGTATTTTTAGCCCAACATCATGATTACTTTGTCTTAAATAAGCATAATAATAACTTAAGTACGAAACATTAATTTAAAAAGGAGAACATAGCTTACATTGATTATTTATCGCGTAGTGTTACACGGACAGAGCTTCGACTTTAGAGCCCGTAAAATAACCTTTACATAACCCAAACTAATCTAATATAAAACTCCACTATACTATATATATATATATATATATATATATATATATATATATATATATATATATATAATATATATTTATTATTACAGAGGAGTATTATTATTATTATTTTTGTTGTTGAACTCGGCAGCAAGCTCGTGCCTTTTATAGAAAATTTTGATCCTGGTGTGCTCCGCGATCGTGGAGGTTTAAGCCTTCAGAGCTCCGCGAGTGCGGAGCTTCAGAATCCAGCTCACCAAATTTTGGATCCTAGCTTTGTCGACATATTTATTATATATATAATATATAAATAATTTATATAATTATTTAAATATTATATTATATTCTTGTGCATAGTTGACTCATAACTTTTAATCCGTTGCGTCGGGCATTGATAGTTGGCTCATGTCCCGGTTCCGGATTTTCGAACGTCCTTTCGTATAATTTAATATCTTGTACTTTGTGTTCCGCAACTTGTACTCTTGTCATTTTTAGACGTTTCTCATCAATAATTTGAACCACTTGAATTGTATCTTGTACAATTGAGCTTTTTGGATGCTTGCGTCTTCAATTCGTCGTTTTCGCCTTTTGTCTTCGCACTTATTTAATATAAACGATTACAACTTAAAATAGGACAATTACAACTAAATAATTTACATATTGGGAGGATATTGCTACTAAATATATGTTCATTTGGAGCACTATCAGGCTTCCCATTTCCTTTTGTTGCCCCCTGATTTGTCCTCGGCCTTAGGAGACGGCACTACAATTTCATCAACCGTTTCAATCAATTGGCGGGCCATGTTCAAAGCGGCTTGGTGATTAGCGGGTTTGGAGGACATCACACCTTGTTTGATGCTCTTTGGAAGACCATCCATATAGAGTTCAACCCTTTGAGATTCGGGGTTCACGAGATTAGGACACATCAAGGATAGTTCGGCGAAGCGTTGGTTATAGGCCTTGAGATCGTTTCCGACCGCCTTCAAAGTTCTTAGCTCTTGTTCAAGCTTTCGGGTTTCTTCGCAAGGGAAATATTCAACAATCATCTTTTCCCTTAAATCGGCCCAAGAGAGGGCATGAGCTTCATCGGTACCCACCGATTGTACATAGGTGTTCCACCATGTAAGAGCGACATCGGCGAGAGTGTGGGTGGAGTACTTGACCTTATCTTGGTCCCGACAACCGCTTATGCTAAAGACGGCCTCCGTTTGTTCAAACCATCGAGTGAGTGTAACCGGTCCCCCGGTTCCATCATAAGTGTGAGGTTTGCACCCCATAAAGGCTTTGTAGGAGCACCCTTCGCTTGAGTTACCGGCCCCTTGATTGTTGTTGTTGTTATTGTTGTTGTTGTTGGTGGAGTGACCGGCCATGGCCGCCTCTACGGCGGTGGCCACCATTCGTTGTAGTGCTTGTTCGGGAGTTTCACGGTGTGGCACACGGCGAGGAGGCATTGTTCCTCCAAAACAAAAGGATACCGTTGGTTAGTATTCTAAATAATACTAACCGTGATATGGAATAAAGATAGAGAGAAAATTTTCCTTGACTCGCCTTAAATTCTTTATGTCATAATGTCGGAACGTTCATATGAGTCACCATAATATAATCCCGGAAATTATATTACCCTAATTCATATGTGCATTCGACATTACTTCATATAGTCAAGGTGGCGCGTCAATTAAATCAAGTAACGTCAGATTAAGATTGAATAAGAATTAGATATGATAGAAGAGTTCGAGTATAATGCACAAGTAGTCAAGTAATTCCTACTTCAAGTCTATATGCCGGTTGTAGTCTAGACTCACCAATGTACCCTATGACTAGGGGTTGACACCAATGAACTCTAAATCCCTATAACCAATGCTCTGATACCATCTGTAGCGACCCGACCAAATCATGTTTGACAGCGCCGTCTACGTAGGTCCCATTACATGGTCATAAGTCCTTAAGACAAAGTTTGACCGAAAATATGTCGCATTCATTTCATAAGTGTGGATGTTTCAAAGTTTACAAAAGTAGTTTCCATAACTAGTACATAACGATGTTTAAAGTATAAATGAAACACGTGCGACACAGTTTAAAGTAGTCAAAAGACGCTCCACATATGCAAGTATACTCGACATCCAAAGCAAGTATCAAAAAGAATGTGCGGAAGCATGTATCACCTAATGATCAAGGACCTGAGAAAAACATAGAAATCGGTCAACGAAAACGTTGGTGAAATCATAGGTTTAAGTAAGTAAATGAGTAAAAGTACGACGAACCACAAGATTTGCATCATTGATAAATAGTAATACATTCTAAAAGTTAATATTCACGAGCACCCAATTATCAAGGCTTAACGTTTCCTTCAATAGTACCCCATCACAATAGTGTTAGAACATACACTGTTTCCCGAAAATATATTTCATCCGAATAACGGTAGCTAACCGTCCGAATGAGGGTTTGTCAAACCCATATGGCCATATAACATAAGTTCTCGCTTACACGGTCAAGTGTAACTAATGATAATCGAATTGAGAATTTTTGTTCTAAACTCGTATGTAGAATGTTTGTTTTCATGTACTTGTGTTCACTTAGTTAAAAGAAGCTGTAACAACCCAAACCAACACCCGACAAAACCTTGTGAAAATACGAAATAAAAAAAAAAATTCTGTTGCAGACCATCGGCGCGCCGCGCCATATGGCCCGCGCGCCGCGCCATATCTGGCTGTCCCCGGGACTTTTAACCACGAAAAGATTGACTAGTTCCCGGCACTTTTAGACAAAACGCTTTTTACCATACAACCAAATATGTAAAACTAACATGTTTCAAACATAAAATTAAAGTTTTACAAGCGGGGCCCACACGACCCAAATTACAAGTTTAGTACAATTTAGGAGTTTCGACCACCAAAAAGTTTAAGTTCCAAACTACACAATGAGCATGGCGTTTGGGATTAAACTACCCAACTATCGGTCAAACTCCGAGAGCTACTAAAACCAAAAGCGTCCCTTAGCAACAAGCGGGATCCCTAGTCCAAAACGATGCCCTTACCCTTGTCCAACACCGAACCTATAAAAGTGGTAAACAACGAGAGGGTAAGCAAAGCTTAGTGAATGCAATAATTACACATACATATATATCGCCCATCTATTTGCAATCACAACACAAGATACCTCGTACGAAACGTGTAACACAAAAGCATGTCATCAACCTCAAACACTTAATAAGTCATACAATAACATAACCGAGTTAGCATATACTCAACACAACCATAAATAATTTAGCATGCTAAATATCAACAAATCTAAATATGGTTAACCATGACGCTATGGTGCTACCGGATCGTGGTTCACACCATACGCATTGAGTCTCACTCGTTTATAGTGCTACCGGCTCGTGGTTCACACTTTGTTTATAGTGCTACCGGCTCGTGGTTCACACTCGATGCTACCGGCTCGTGGTTCACATCAATTATTTTATAGTGCTACCGGCTCGTGGTTCACACTCGATGCTACCGGATCGTGGTTCACATCAATTTACACACATGCTATGGTACTACCGGCTCGATGGTTCATACCATAACACCCACAAATAAACACGCCATATACACGAATGCATAATTATTCCACTCACCTCAAAATCTCTTGGTGAAAGATAACCGAGCTTGAACACTTCAATGTAACGCACCTATTACATTTATCACAATATCAAAATCACAACTCGAGTTGGTCAACACTCTAAAGCTCACTCCTAGTGTTAATTTGATCCATGGTGCAAATCCGACCCATTTGCACCCTTAACCCTAAAATCGGGTTAACTCATCACAAAACCCTATCATTAACCAAAGTAGGTTCATTACACATTTTAACACTAGTTTTAGGCTTCAACCACACATATTAATTAGCTTAGGTTCATTTTGACCCATTTGACACTTTCAAAGTCAACCTACCCATTTTGGGTCAACCTCTAACCCATTTACACCCATTTACATAAATCATGGTGTTCTAGCAATTTTACTAGCTAATTAGGGTTCTCTAACAACAATTAACTCTTCCAAACCCTAGTTAACCCAATATTGAGTCTACATGACTCAATTTACCCTAGAACACCCAAAACACTAACAAAATGGGTTTTATGTTCATCTTCACCCCAAACCCTAGCCCTAAATCAAATTAAACAAAGAAATTAAGATTAGAGCATACCACAACTATCACAACGAAGCTAGAGGGAAGGCGAACAACTTTAATGCTTGGACTTAAGCAAGAAACCTTCTTCTTCTTCTCCAAAATGGGGTTTCCCTCACTAAAAGCCACTCTCTCTCTAGAATTGATTTGGATAAGTGTTGGTGGTTGTGGAAGGAGTAAATGAACTCCCCAAAACTGATCTAAGGCATTAAATCCGGCCTCCAAGTGATTTTACCAAAATACCCTCAAAATATCTAATTTAAAAGAAAGAGAGAATCTGTCACAGACAAATGGCGCGGCGCGCCACCAGGCCGCGCGGCGCGCAACTCTCCCAGTCCAGCTCCTTTTGGCTTTTTAAATATATACAACCAAACCCCGATTCGAGTACCGCACAATACACTTATATACACATGTGTACACTTCAATTATTCGGGTTTTACAACTCTCCCCCACTTATTCGGATTGCGCCCTCGCAATCCAAGCCGCATGAGCGCAATCCAAGCGGCATGACAAGAGGGAAGATACACTAACACGAACTCTTCGGGTTCCCAAGTGAACTCGGAACCCTTGCTACGCCGCCATTGGACTTTAAAAGTCCTCACTTCTTTATGTCTCAACCTCTTAACTTTCTCATCGAGTATGGCGACCGGTTCTTCGACATATTCCAACTTGTTGTTTAGCTCGATCTCGTCTAAAGGCATCCATAAGGAATCATCCGCAAGACACTTACGGAGGTGGGAAACATGGAATGTATTATGGATCCCCGCAAGCTCTTCGGGTAATTCCAATCGATATGCAACTTCGCCAACACGAGCTAAAACCTTGAATGGCCCAATAAACCGAGGAGCTAACTTTCCCCGTTTTCGAAATCGAATAATACCCTTCCATGGCGAAACTTTAAGCATCACCATGTCGCCTTCTTGAAATTCGATCGTTCGCCTACGTTTGTCGGCATACGACTTTTGTCTATCTTGAGCCTTCTCCAAATGTTCCCGAATAATATCAATCTTGTTGTTCGTCTCCAAAACCAAATCGGTACTCCCGATCTCTCGTTGACCCACTTCTCCCCAACAAACGGGAGTTCGACATCTACGCCCATAGAGCATCTCATACGGTGGCATCCCGATACTAGTATGATAACTATTATTGTACGAGAATTCCACCAAAGGCAAATGCTCGTCCCAACTACCACCAAAATCAATAATGCACGCCCGTAACATATCTTCTAGAGTTTGGTTCGTACGTTCGGTTTGACCGTCCGTTTGAGGATGATACGCCGTGCTCAACTTCAATTGCGTACCCATATCTTCATGAAACTTTTCCCAAAATCGAGATGTAAAACGGGTATCTCGATCCGAGATAATAGATATAGGAACCCCATGACGAGCGACCACTTCCTTGATAAACAACTTAGCCAAGGTCTCCGACGATATTGCTTCTTTAATGGGAAGAAACAAAGCGCTTTTCGTCAACCGATCAACTATAACCCAAATCGAATCATATTGAGTCCTCGCCGTCTTAGGTAACTTAGTGACGAAATCCATGGTAATGTGCTCCTATTTCCACTTCGGGATCTCTAACGGTTGCAACTTACCATACGGCTTTTGGTGCTCAGCTTTAACTTGCAAGCAAGTAACACATCGCTCAACATATTTCACAACATCGCGTTTCATGCCCGGCCACCAATAGTCTTTCTTCAAGTCGTGATACATTTTTGTCGCGCCCGGATGAATAGAATATTTTGACTTATGTGCCTCGTCAAGTAGCACCCGTCGGTAATCACCCATCTTAGGCACCCACACCCTTCCTTGAAATGACAATAAACCCCGCAGGCCCATAGTAATGAATTCCGATTGGCCCACAATTCGCTCCGCATGCTTATTGTGAACATAAGCCTCTATTTGATCTTCACCCATCTTTTCAAGAAAGTCGTTAGTGATAACCAAACGTAATGATGCTACACGTATCGCCGGATGTTGAGTCTTTCGACTTAACGCATCCGCGACCACATTCGCCTTACCCGGATGATAAAGTATCTCACAATCATAGTCCTTCACCACATCCATCCACCTACGTTGACGATAATTCAAATCTCTTTGAGTGAAAAGATGTTTCAAATTTTTATGATCCGAATATATCGTACACTTGACACCATACAAGTAATGGCGCCAAATTTTTAACGCATGCACAACCGCCGCCATCTCTAAATCGTGAGTCGGGTACCTCGTCTCGTGCTCCTTTAATTGTCGAGAGGCATAAGCAATGACTTTACCCCTTTGCATAAGAACACACCCGAGCCCATTTAAGGAAGCATCACAATAAACTACCATATCTTCGACACCTTCCGGTAACACTAACACCGGAGCCTGACATAACTTCTCTTTTAACAATTGAAAAGCAATTTCTTGCTCGTTCTCCCAAACAAACTTCGCATTCTTCCTTGTCAATTTCGTCAACGAAGAAGCGATCTTAGAAAAATCTTGGATAAACCGACGATAATAACCGGCCAACCCGAGAAAACTCCGGATTTCCGTAGGCGTAGTCGGTCGTCCCCAACTCTTCACCGTCTCAATCTTCCCCGGATCCACTTGGATACCGCCTTCGTTCACAATATGGCCAAGAAATTGGACCTCTCTTAGCCAAAATTCACATTTAGAGAATTTTTCATACAACTTCTCCTTTCTTAATGTCTTCAAAACTTCACGCAAGTGACGTTCATGTTCGTGCATACTTTTCGAGTAGACTAGTATGTCGTCAATGAACACAATGACCGACTTGTCCAACATAGGTTGGCACACCCGGTTCATAAGATCCATGAATGCCGCCGGTGCATTCGTAAGACCAAAAGGCATAACCACAAACTCATAATGCCCATAACGCGTTCGGAAAGCCGTTTTCTCAATGTCTTCCTCACGGACCCGCATTTGATGATAGCCGGACTGTAGGTCGATCTTAGAGAAATACGTCGCGCCTTGAAGTTGATCAAACAAATCGTCAATCCTAGGTAACGGATAATGATTCTTGATCGTCACTTTATTTAACTCACGGTAATCGATGCACATACGCATACTACCATCTTTCTTCTTCACGAATAAGACCGGAGCGCCCCACGGCGAAGCACTCGGTCGGATAAAACCTTTCTCAAGCAACTCTTGAATTTGATTCAACAACTCTTGCATTTCCTTTGGTGCTAAACGATAAGGAGTTTTAGCGATGGGGGTAGCCCCCGGAACCAACTCAATGCGAAACTCGACTTGTCTTTCCGCCGGAACACCAGGTAACTCATCCGGAAAAACGTCTTCAAACTCATTAACTACCGGAATTTCACGAATAGGTGGTGGCTCATTACGAGTATCAACAACATGAGCAAGGAAAGCCATGCCACCGGTAACAACGGAACGACGCGCCCGTGCAAAAGTGCATATCGGCACCGTTCTTCTTCTCTTATCACCATGAATAATCATTTCTCCCCTACTTGGGGCCTTAACACGAATAAACTTGTCATGGCATGCAATATCGGCTCTGTAATGATCGAGCCAATCCATACCAACGACAATATCAAAATTGCCCAAGGTCATTGGAATGAGATTAATTTTAAAAGTTTCGGCACCAAAAACAACATCACAATTCCTACACACATCAACCACTAGCACCGTCTTGCCGTCCGCTATTTCGACTTCTACCGGACGACTTAACTTAGCTAACGGTCTATCAAGTTTAGGCACAAATTTAGGAGAAACAAACGACAAATTTGCACCGCTATCAAAAAGAATTCTCGCCGGATTAGAATTAACCATAAAAGTACCTGAGACAACTTCGTTCGATTGTTTGGCTTCATCATTAGTCATCAAATAGTTGCGACCCCTAGCCGTACCCGCCGCCCTCTCCAACCTTTTCACATTATCATTTCACAAGTCGGGACACTCCGGCTTCTTATGCCCCTCTTTGCCGCAATTAAAGCAAGTAACCTTGGTCGACGCCTTAGGACATTCGCGAGCCATGTGCCCTCTTTGATTACAATTAAAGCAAGTGGGTCCAAAACTCCCGGAACCACCCTTCTTCGCACTATTAACGCTCCCGGCGCCTCTTTTGGACTTCTTGTTTGAAAAATTCGAATGGCTCGATCCTTCAAACTTCCTTTTCGAAAAAGTAAAATCACTCTTCCTAGGCACCTCCAGCTCAAAACCCCGAGCCAACTCAAACAATTCATCAAAAGTCTTAGCCATACCCCGGCTAATCTTGCTCTTGTAGTCGGCATTCAAGGTACGATAAAAATCTTTCAAAAGCTTATGATCATCACCCACATACTCCGGGCAAAAACGAGTCTTTGCCAAGAATGTAGACTTGAGGGTAACTAAATCCATGGAACCTTGTTGCAAATGATGCAACTCGTCCCGGATTCGATCAAGATCGGATGAAGTTCGGTATTCCTTGAAAAACTCTTTCTTGAACTCCTCCCATGTCAAGTCCATGCATTGCTCTTCGCCATACAAATTGATTTTATCATCCCACCACAACTTGCCCTCTTCACGTAACATGCTAGACCCAAACCTCGTCTTCTTCTCGGGAGGACACTCCGCGGTACGGAAGGCCCCCTCGATGTCCGAAATCCAACAAGTACTTTTCAACGGATCCCTCACCCCATTAAACGTCGGAGGTTGAGTACCCTTAAAATTTTTGTAGTGGAAGTCTCTCTTTCCATCACCCCCTTCACCTCGAGGATAAACGTTTCTAGCATCAAGGGCCTCTTCAATAGTGGCCTTCATTCGTTCGTTTATCATTTCGATCACTTGCCCATCGACCGACTCTTGGAAGACCTTTCGAACGTCCGCAAGAAAATCCGATTTCAACTTCTTAAAGACGGCCTCGACCTTGGTCGAGAACTCGGCGTCTTCACTTGTACTTCCGTTATCGTGATCGGGACCATTTCTCGTCTTCATTCTATAAAACGAATTAGCTTAAACCACGAAACGAAAGGGCAAATATACACAATTACATACATATACACCTCACTACCCCATCTCGCTCAACAATCGTCGTACATTGCTTGTTTGACCCGATTTGCACCCGTAGTAATGGTAGCTAGTCATTACTACGCGAGCACGTTGCGCTAACTCGCTAGTACAACGTCCATCTCGCTTGATGATTGCTAAACACAACACAAACAAATAGCGCATGATTAGTTCACATAAACCTATGCACTAATCATTCCGATCCGACCCAAAGTCCTACAAGTCCCGCATAATCACGCACACAAAAGTCTAAGTCTAGGCGCCTATCTCAAGTCACCTAAATCCCTTAGACCATGCTCTGATACCACTTGTAACAACCCAAACCAACACCCGACAAAACCTTGTGAAAATACGAAATAAAAAAAAATTTCTGTTGCAGACCATCGGCGCGCCGCGCCATATGGCCCGCGCGCCGCGCCATATGGCCCGCGCGCCGCGCCATATCTGGCTGTCCCCGGGACTTTTAACCGCGAAAAGATTAACTAGTTCCCGGCACTTTTAGACAAAACGCTTTTTACCATACAACCAAATATGTAAAACTAACATGTTTCAAACATAAAATTAAAGTTTTACAAGCGGGGCCCACACGACCCAAATTACAAGTTTAGTACAATTTAGGAGTTTCGACCACCAAAAAGTTTAAGTTCCAAACTACACAATGAGTATGGCGTTTGGGATTAAACTACCCAACTATCGGTCAAACTCCGAGAGCTACTAAAACCAAAAGCGTCCCTTAGCAACAAGCGGGATCCCTAGTCCAAAACGATGCCCTTACCCTTGTCCAACACCGAACCTATAAAAGTGGTAAACAACGAGAGGGTAAGCAAAGCTTAGTGAATGCAATAATTACACATACATATATATCGCCCATCTATTTGCAATCACAACACAAGATACCTCGTACGAAACGTGTAACACAAAAGCATGTCATCAACCTCAAACACTTAACAAGTCATACAATAACATAACCGAGTTAGCATATACTCAACACAACCATAAATAATTTAGCATGCTAAATATCAACAAATCTTAATATGGTTAACCATGATGCTATGGTGCTACCGGCTCGTGGTTCACACCATACGCATTGAGTCTCACTCGTTTATAGTGATACCGGCTCATGGTTCACACTTTGTTTATAGTGCTACCGGCTCGTGGTTCACACTCGATGCTACCGGCTCGTGGTTCACATCAATTATTTTATAGTGCTACCGGCTCGTGGTTCACACTCGATGCTACCGGCTCGTGGTTCACATCAATTTACACACATGCTATGGTACTACCGGCTCGATGGTTCATACCATAACACCCACAAATAAACACGCCATATACACGAATGCATAATTATTCCACTCACCTCAAAATCTCTTGGTGAAAGATAACCGAGCTTGAACACTTCAATGTAACGCACCTATTACATTTATCACAATATCAAAATCACAACTCGAGTTGGTCAACACTCTAAAGCTCACTCCTAGTGTTAATTTGACCCATGGTGCAAATCCGACCCATTTGCACCCTTAACCCTAAAATTGGGTTAACTCATCACAAAACCCTATCATTAACCAAAGTAGGTTCATTACACATTTTAACACTAGTTTTAGGCTTCAACCACACATATTAATTAGCTTAGGTTCATTTTGACCCATTTGACACTTTCAAAGTCAACCTACCCATTTTGGGTCAACCTCTAACCCATTTACACCCATTTACATAAATCATGGTGTTCTAGCAATTTTACTAGCTAATTAGGGTTCTCTAACAACAATTAACTCTTCCAAACCCTAGTTAACCCAATATTGAGTCTACATGACTCAATTTACCCTAGAACACCCAAAACACTAACAAAATGGGTTTTATGTTCATCTTCACCCCAAACCCTAGCCCTAAATCAAATTAAACAAAGAAATTAAGATTAGAGCATACCACAACTATCACAACGAAGCTAGAGGGAAGGCGAACAACTTTAATGCTTGGACTTAAGCAAGAAACCTTCTTCTTCTTCTCCAAAATGGGGTTTTCCTCACTAAAAGCCACTCTCTCTCTAGAATTGATTTGGATAAGTGTTGGTGGTTGTGGAAGGAGTAAATGAACTCCCCAAAACTGATCTAAGGCATTAAATCCGGCCTAAAAGTGATTTTACCAAAATACCCTCAAAATATCTAATTTAAAAGAAAGAGAGAATCTGTCACAGACAGATGGCGCGGCGCGCCACCAGGCCGCGCGGCGCGTAACTCTCCCAGTCCAGCTCCTTTTGCCTTTTTAAATATATACAACCAAACCCCGATTCGAGTACCGCACAATACACTTATATACACATGTGTACACTTCAATTATTCGGGTCTTACAGAAGCGTTTATGTTTTCTCATCCCAAGAGTAAGTTCAAAAGAGTAAAAAGTGGGACTATGATCTCACCTTAAGCGCAAGAGTAAATAAGTACTTCGACAAGTGACGTGTGCAAAGAACAATACTAGTCTTGACCTAAACAAATAGGTTGTATCAATAACGGTAAACACGATAGGTCAAAGATGTCCAATTAGTCCTATGGCTCAATACGACTCGATTATGTAGCATGTGAATCAAATTGTCAAGTTTCATGCAAGATACAAGTATAGGATCATGTTAGAAAGATTGCATAATCATTTGGTTAAGTTTGACAAAAAGTCAAACTTTGGTCGGTCAAAGTCAACGAAAATGTCAACACGTTCAGGTCGGGTCCCGAACTATTTTTCTGAGGTTTTTAATCATATATAAGCATGTTAGAACAAGTCTCATGTGAATCGGAGGTCCATAGCGTGCCAAACATTTTTCGTATTTTGACCAAGGAGGTCAGAAGCGCGACCAAGGGATGTCGCCCCGCGACACTTAACGTGTGCTGGTGCCTGGTTAGTTTCAATTGTTCAAGTCTTTTTCCGAACTTCGATCAAACACAAATCACAAACCGTAGACACTTATGACACGCATCTTATATCGTTGGAAAGGTAATTTGACAAAGAACACAACTAAATACATTTTACCAACCAAAAACATTATTTGCAATAACTGATTTTTCAAATCAATTGATCAATCAATGCACACATTTAATTCTTCAAATCTTACAAGTGCACATTTATGATTCGGGCATTTAATTGTGACAACCCGGAAATTTCCAACCAAATTTAAACTTTAATCTTTATATGTTTCCGACACGATAAACAATATTTGTTAAGTTAAATTGCAAGAATTTTAAACTATGTTCATACATTCATTCAACCTCGACCAAGTTCCAACGATTCACGAACCATTAAACGAATATGATTATATATGTATATGTGTATATATATTATAACTTGAAATGTAAACAAAATATTAGATTAAATACTTTATATGATTGTATCTGTTTCCAAATATTTATCAATGGAATTAGAAGATAAGATCAAATGATTGAATTATCAGATATATTGAATTATAATTACAAGTCTCTGTTGAAAGGCCCACGTTGATTTGAGAAATCTTTCCATTTTAACAATATTCGGAAAATAGTAAAGTGATTTATAAATAAGAACAAATTGTCAATCATTGAGAACTAGACAAAGGATAGTGGAAGATTGAATCTCATAAAGACTCGATTGATCTATTTAGTTGCAAACGTACAAAAACTTTTTCAGTTTAAAAAGAACTTTATTATTAAAACGTATATAACTTTTATAAATATCTAGAACCACTTTTGACAACTCATTACTTAACTAGTATGATAAAGATAACGATATTTATATTTTATTTTATTAAATATATATAACGATTTAAATTAATATTATATATATTTATACGCGTATTATACGTACATAGTTTTATACTTTTACTATACTTAAACTTTACCTTTACTTTATTTTTACTTTACTTTAACTTTAATAATTCACTTTAATAATTCATACTTTAATAATTCATACTTTAATAATTCACTTTAATAATTCATACTTTAATAATTCACTTTAATAATTCATATTTTAATAATTCACTTTAATAATTTATACTTTAATAATTCACTTTAATAATTCATACTTTAATAATTCACTTTAATAATTCAAAAATCTATTATAAATAGAATTCAATAGGTTTCATTATTTCATAGAAACTTGAAAATATTTTTCTCTAAACTCTCTCAATCAATTTACATATATATATTTACTCCGTATTATTTCAAGATATTATTAGTATACATAAAATATTACGACGGAGTGCTGTCCGAGTGATTTCAAAATTGTTTTTCGAGTAGGATAGGATTAAGGAAATTATGGGTTATAGCTATGGAGGTGATTGAGTATGGTTCATGGGTATGCTCGTGAGGTCAATATAGTGTTTATCATTTCCGTTGCGTCTACGTACCTTTCCTGTAATATTGAATCTCAATATTGATACGTGAGTACTCATAATTTAACTTTTACATACTAATAGTGTATCCCTGATTAGTGCTCGAGTATTTAGGATTATGCATGCTTGTACTTTTGATATTGCCCTTAGACAGGTTAGGTTTAATCTTGAATTAGTTACACTTGCAGTTGAGATAAGGTATAAGATATGCATGTCCTTGGAAAGCTAGCGAAAAATTAAGAACTTTTCCTTTAGATATCGAATGGTTTCGATGAACGGATTAAAAGTTATAATCAATTGAATTTTTGATATTTTTATTAAAAATGATTATTATTATCTTCATTTTTATCGTCGTTCTAGTTTTATCTTATTATTATCATTATTATTATCTTTATCAATAAAAGGGATTTATCATTAAAAATTGTTATTTTTTTATTATTACTATCGTTATTATCGTTAAAGTTATAATTAGTATTATTATTATTATCCAATTATTATTATTATTATTATTATTATTATTATTATTATTATTATTATTATTATTATTATTATTATTATTATTATTATTGGTATTATTATTATTATTATCATTATTAATATATATATATATATATATGATTATTTAAAAATGGTTATTGTTATTGTTATTATTATTATTACTATATTATCATTAAGATAATTATTAGTATTATCGTTAATAATGTTATAGTAACTATCATTATTAATAATAGTGTAATTAAAACAAATATTTGTAACACTTAATTATTTTGATTACTATTATTATCATTATTATGAACACGATATAAAAGGCGGTTAAAAGCTATTAAACGAAGCGATTAGGAAATAATGGGTAAGAGTATCATGATGAAATTAAAATATTATAAGATATTGATTTAGATAAAATTATCGTTCTTATTATTTTTATCATTACTATTATTATTAAAAGTATCGTTAGTAGTAAAACTATAATTTTAACAAAAATTATCATTTTAATAGAAATGTCATTGATACTATAAAATATCATTATTATTATTATTTTAAATAGAATTATTATTTTAAAGATAATATTAAAAATTATCGTAAATATTAAAGTTATCATAATTAGAATTATCGTTTTATCATAATGTCATCTTAGTAATTATAAATATTGATATTTTTATAATAATAATTATTATTACAAAATAATACAACTTTTACTTACTATCATTACAGATATTATTTTATCAAATAAATATGTGATACAAACATATTTTACTACGTATAATAACTTACTTTAATAATACCTATCATATTATCTTTATGATATTAAATGAACCCTATAAATTTTATTACTTAATATATATAAAAGTATATTTTATTATATAAATTTAATATAAAATTTTATTTATTAATAAATAAATTATATTATTTACTCTAATAAATCTTTTAAAAATATTTAAAAATATAAAACGACGATATTTAAACTATATATTAATCATGTATAGATTTTTGGAAATTATTTTGAGTCAAAATTACTTTTGTTGACTTTTGTGTATTAGTCTCGAGCATTAGGATTGTGGCACACTATGACTTGACCTAATTTGTTAGACAAATATTGACCAACACATAAATATATATAATTAATTTAGGTTCGTGAATCCGAGGCCAACCTTGCACTTGTTCAATGACGTTATATGTATTTTTACTACGAAATACAGTATGGTGAGTTTCATTTGCCTTTTTACCCTTTATATTTTTGGGCTGAGAATACATGCGCAATTTTTATAAATGTTTTTCGAAATAGACACAAGTAATCGAAACTACATTATATGGTTGAATTATCGAAATCGAATATGCCCCTTTTTATTAAGTCTGGTAATCTAAGAATTGGGGAATAGACACCCTAATTGACGCGAATCCTAAAGATAGATCTATTGGGCCTAACAAACCCCATCCAAAGTACCGGATGCTTTAGTACTTCGAAATTATATCATGTCCGAAGGAGGATCCCGGAATGATAGGGGATATTCTTATATGTATCTAGTTAATGTCGGTTACCAGGTGTTCACCATATGAATGATTATTTTTTTGTCTCTATGCATGGGACGTATATTTATGAGAACTGGAAATGAAATTCTTGTGGTCTATTAAAATGATGGAAATAAATGATTATGATAAACTAATGAACTCACCAACCTTTTGGTTGACACTTTAAAGCATGTTTATTCTCAGGTGTTAAAGAAATCTTCCGCTGTGCATTTGCTCATTTTAAAGATATTACTTGGAGTCTTTCATAGCATATTTCGAAGAACGTTGCATTCGAGTCATTGAGTTCATCAAAGATTATTATTAAATCAATTTATAGTTGGATAGTGGATATTATGAAATGGTATGCATGCCTGTCAATTTTTGATGTAAAGAAAGATTGACTTTTAAAAATGAATGCAATGTTTGTAAAATATATCATATATAGGTCAAATACCTCGCAATGTAATCAACTATTGTGAATCGTTTATAATGTATATGAACGGGTCCTTTCAGTTGGTATCAGAGCGGTGGTCTTAGCGAACCAGGTCTGCATTAGTGTGTCTAACTGATAAGTCGTTAGGATGCATTAGTGAGTCTGGACTTCGACCGTGTCTGCATGTCAAAAGTTTTGCTTATCATTTCTATTCGGAAATCATCTGCTTATCATCCATAGGAAATTACCTGCTTATCATTATTAGTCTAGACACGTCTTGCTACATTAATTGCATGAGTAGTGTATAGACAAACTTCATATCTTAGCGTATCTGCTAAATCATATCTTATCGTATCTGTTACTTTAAACTTTACCTGACATACACCGCAAATTCCTCCGTAATCTATGAAATCTTTTGATCTCTATATATAGATATCCTATGTAAATAGAATACCACCCGATAGCCGAAAAATCATTTTTATATCGAAAATCCTTTATCCAATTGTACGAAATGGAATTTGTCATCAGTTCAAGTCACTCGGATTCCGAAATGGAATCTCACTCAAGCTCCGAAAGCAGTGTGACCGGAATGGATCAACCAATCAGTCATCACCTATTCTGGATGAATTGGGGATGGGTTCATAGCCTCCTCAATCATTGTAAACAAGAAGAAGGCGATCCTTTCCATCCACCACATTGCCCTCTTGGCGAAGAACCTGAAGCACTTACCGGCGAACCTGTTCGAGACACCATTTTCTCTCTCATTTCTAGGGTATCTCGTCACGATTATATACTACATCAAATTCTAGATTTTATTTATCCGCTCGTTCCGACCGACAATCATCCTGGAATAATAGAAGAAGTCAACGAACTTCGCGCTCGGGTAGTGGCTTTGGAGAATATGGTGCAGAGATTACAAACACCAGCAGCAGCACCAGCAGCATAACCAGTACCACCATCATCAACTCCAACAGTACCATTACCACCTCCAACCACAACCGCGTTGTAAACCTCAACTTCACAATCTGTCCCACGAGCATCAACGTCATACGCACCATAGATACCAAGGAGTACCAACAACAATAACTGACGAAGTATTAATTCATAACTTCATTGGAGAAACATTCCGCGGCGATTATATAATCTCTAAAGTCTTAGAGATTATCTAATCTAGCCCTAACCATAAATCAGTTAAGCGAACCAAAATGATAGAAAGAAGAGTAGAAACCCTGACAAAAATGGTGTGTGATTAACAAGTTAAACTTGTTTTACCAACAGCATCAACAGTACCGTCAACGTCACCAGCATCGTCAGTACAGTCAACATCAGAATCAACAACACCTATAACATCACAAACTCCGTCAGTTCAAGAATCACTGTGGACATCATTACGAATCAATAACGTGTATATTGTATCAACAAGTTATGAAGAATTAACTCATTCTCTCTGAAGAAATTATATATATATATATTATATATATATATATATATTTTTTTTTTTTGAAATAAAAAAACAAATCTTTCCGTGCTAAGCTATTGTGTGTGAATCTTAACTACTCAGTTAATTCATATTACAAATATGCAATAATGTACGTCCCTCACCCGCGACTTAACCATCGTTAACTACAATCTCTGTCTCAATTCAACAAATTCCAATTCCTAATAAATCAAGTATATATTTGATTTTACACTTCATCATTGATGTAACCGAAACTTTTCAGATAACATCATTCGTACTTTGCGAAGTTCACAAGAATTTAACGAAAACCAACATCACTTCTCAACAAATAACGAAGTATTGATTCATAATTTCAATATTATTGAAGAAATACTTATGTAACCTCTAAACCTTCAAGGAATTATTCAATTCTAGTTTCAACCGTAAATCGAATGAGTTTAATTTAGTATTAACTCATTAAAATCTATGTTACATCTGAGGAGAATATATACATATATATTTTCATAAAGACTGTAATAAAATTCTTATGTACAAAATATTAATTGTGAAAATTTTTTAACGGGTAGGTAATACCCGAGAGATATATATAAATTCACAATTAATATGTTACATTCTTCGAATCAGATTAAGCAAATTATCAATTATACTTCCTACTTTCACAATAATATACATTCTTTCATAGAAATCAAAACAACCATACTCATTCAAACCCAATTACGTATTCTGATTTTAAAATCTCAGAATTCAATTCGAGATATAACCGGTACCATTACTTTTAGATTCCTACATCTTTCAAAGCTATACTTTGACTTCAAAAGTGTGTTAGAACATCAAATGTATACAAACGATTACAATCTATGTTCAAACCCTTCGAAAATCTCTGAAGACACTTCAAATAATGAGCAATCGAGATGATGATCCAACCACATATTAACCACAGTTATGTACTTAAAAAGCTCTCAAAACCAAAGTCATAATTCAACACATATCTGTGTCAGATCTTTTGGCATTTATTAGCAAAAATAACCTTGCAATTCCTTTGCAAAGTAGCAAATTATATCACAGCTCCAGCAAGACAACTTTGATTTTTTCATTCGGAGTAGCCTTATCATAATTTTGATATATGTGATTACCCTTTTGTTACCGGAGAACCTTTCATATTCCACCACATTAGCAATAAACTTACCAACAACTTCACTGATCTTGGGCATTCCGAAGAATCTTTATATTTATCGAAACCTCATCATTTACTCATCTGCCTCTTGTAACGAGAATTGTCATACGAATCATTGGGAGTTAGCAATCAGTATTTTGAAATCTCACAGCATGTTGACGCCAACAGTTATACATAACGTCTATTTCCAAGGCTTACATACTTCGAATGTGAAGTTTTTGAAAAACACTCTGAACCGCGAACTAGTTCTCGAAATGCTGATGAAGCAACAAAAACTGTAAACGACCTTAGCAGTAAAAAGTTTGATGATAAAGATTAGTGTATTAACAAAGCTCGGAAATAGAGAAGTTTTGGAACTGGAAAACGGATTGAGCAAAGTATGAAGGAGGCTGTGGACAAATCACAAAGACTGAACCTGCCTTCAAAGAATCCAAATGATTCAGTGTCTGCTGAAGTCATTAACAAATACCTTGCTCCTGACACTAAACCCTTACAGACAATATTCTTCATCATCCTCTGATATTAGAAATTCTAAGATATCATCGTATCTTTCATTATAAATATCCTCCATATTTCTGAAGATATTTCCATAACTATTCTTATCTGGAATCATTTATCTCTTTGCGCTATCTGTATTACATCAAAAAAGAAACTGTTTAGTTCCTATACTCTGTAAACCTTTGAGTTTAAAATATGAATGTTTTTGAAGTAGTGTTGGAAACTGAAGCATGAGTTAGTATAATATAATGACACTTGATCAACGTGATTATATTACAGTAATTCATGCTGAGTTTCTTAATGGAACGTGATGATTCACAGATCATAACATCGTCATGTGCCATGTTATACGACTCTTGTATTCTATTTAACCTCTAAAATATCAAGAAAATGTTTCTTGATGATTCGGCCTTTTCCAAGGTATTCTAGTAATTTGACAAGTCAAGATCGTGTCATCACAATTTCCTTCCTAGAACATTAACAATGTTCATTCCGAAAATCATATTTGTGAATTCTGGACCATTACAAGCGGTGCTTAATCGCAAGAAGAAGAAACGAAAGGACAAAACTCCGAAATAGAAATTGGGGTATAAATTGCAGCAAATAAAAGAGAGCATTAACTGTGGATGACAATGATTATAGAAGATAGAAACAGAGACTTTGAAATATAAGGGAAGATATAAAGCCCAACGACAAATCAAAAATTATAAACCATATATATCGATGCATATAGCAATATAAAGACACGGGAGAACTAGAAACACTATAAACCCAAGAGTATAGTAGAAGTAAATAGATTCTTCCGGCGGTAGATAAAAAAGAAGAATGACCGATATGAAAGTTATAAGTATATCGAGAATCAGAACTGGATGGAGCATATTGATGAATACTTTAAAATATGAGTTAAGGGAGAAAGAATAGAAGGTGATGAAACATGACTAGGAACTTAGAAATCAACAGATTTAACTCACACAATAACGGAATAAGTGAATCAAACCCTCTAGTGAATAGGTTAAGCTTTTTGTGATTAATTTAGTCATACCACAACTAAATCAAGTGTGATTAGATCAACACCTAGAGCTATTATTCACCACCTGGGTGATTTGGACTGAGAGAGAATCGGAGGAGCTCACTAGATCTGAGTGTGTGTAACAAATGAGAGGCTTAACCTAAAATGAAGAACATAAGACTTTATATACCCCTGCTGTTGACTCACCCATACGATTCATTCATCACACGTACGAGTTGGCTTCATCAGCCGTACGGGTGATCACTCACTCGTGTCTTCTCATTTAGGTTGTAATTGTGACTTAGTTCAGCATCAACCGTGCGTATGAGCCTGACAGCCATACTAGTGAGGTTTCACTCTTACGTATGACTAAGTCTAACATAGTCAAACATCTAAATCTCGTTCCTGCAGTTCCTGTAACCACATACAAACACGGATAGGATAATAATGAGCAATCATGGTGGCCTGTAAACTGTTGTACCTGCAATGGACATGGGTAGATGTCTAGGGACTTGCATAAAATGCACCAACAGAAGGTGTGAGTTGTAAGGAAATGAAGGAGGTGAATTTATAAGAAAATCTCCGACAGAACAATTAAAATGGACGATCGCATTTAAAGCGGATCCTAATTCCCTTGATTACTGGAGAGTCAAATCTTATTAAGAAGATTTTCTTCAAATCCCTTGAAAATTGGGAATCAATCATATCTACGTCAAATGATAAGATGAATCTACACTTACTCATTTCACTCTTCTATGTTAGCTTCATTCGTACTCTTCATATAAATGGATTGTTTATTCAAATTATTCGCTGATGATAAAACTCTAATTTTCAGCCCGTATGCATCATGAAAACATACTTATTATCATTCACGACCTTTCCACTCAAATTTCGGGACGAAATTTCTTTAACGGGTAGGTACTGTGACAACCCGGAAATTTCCAACCAAATTTAAACTTTAATCTTTATATGTTTCCGACACGATAAACAATATTTGTTAAGTTAAATTGCAAGAATTTTAAACTATGTTCATACATTCATTCAACCTCGACCAAGTTCCAACGATTCACGAACCATTAAACGAATATGATTATATATGTATATGTGTATATATATTATAACTTGAAATGTAAACAAAATATTAGATTAAATACTTTATATGATTGTATCTGTTTCCAAATATTTATCAATGGAATTAGAAGATAAGATCAAATGATTGAATTATCAGATATATTGAATTATAATTACAAGTCTCTGTTGAAAGGCCCACGTTGATTTGAGAAATCTTTCCATTTTAACAATATTCGGAAAATAGTAAAGTGATTTATAAATAAGAACAAATTGTCAATCATTGAGAACTAGACAAAGGATAGTGGAAGATTGAATCTCATAAAGACTCGATTGATCTATTTAGTTTCAAACGTACAAAAACTTTTTCAGTTTAAAAAGAACTTTATTATTAAAACGTATATAACTTTTATAAATATCTAGAACCACTTTTGATAACTCATTACTTAACTAGTATGATAAAGATAACGATATTTATATTTTATTTTATTAAATATATATAACGATTTAAATTAATATTATATATATTTATACGCGTATTATACGTACATAGTTTTATACTTTTACTATACTTAAACTTTACCTTTACTTTATTTTTACTTTACTTTAACTTTAATAATTCACTTTAATAATTCATACTTTAATAATTCATACTTTAATAATTCACTTTAATAATTCATACTTTAATAATTCACTTTAATAATTCATATTTTAATAATTCACTTTAATAATTTATACTTTAATAATTCACTTTAATAATTCATACTTTAATAATTCACTTTAATAATTCAAAAATCTATTATAAATAGAATTCAATAGGTTTCATTATTTCATAGAAACTTGAAAATATTTTTCTCTAAACTCTCTCAATCAATTTACATATATATATTTACTCCGTATTATTTCAAGATATTATTAGTATACATAAAATATTACGACGGAGTGCTGTCCGAGTGATTTCAAAATTGTTTTTCGAGTAGGATAGGATTAAGGAAATTATGGGTTATAGCTATGGAGGTGATTGAGTATGGTTCATGGGTATGCTCGTGAGGTCAATATAGTGTTTATCATTTCCGTTGCGTCTACGTACCTTTCCTGTAATATTGAATCTCAATATTGATACGTGAGTACTCATAATTTAACTTTTACATACTAATAGTGTATCCCTGATTAGTGCTCGAGTATTTAGGATTATGCATGCTTGTACTTTTGATATTGCCCTTAGACAGGTTAGGTTTAATCTTGAATTAGTTACACTTGCAGTTGAGATAAGGTATAAGATATGCATGTCCTTGGAAAGCTAGCGAAAAATTAAGAACTTTTCCTTTAGATATCGAATGGTTTCGATGAACGGATTAAAAGTTATAATCAATTGAATTTTTGATATTTTTATTAAAAATGATTATTATTATCGTCATTTTTATCGTCGTTCTAGTTTTATCTTATTATTATTATCTTTATCAATAAAAGGGATTTATCATTAAAAATTGTTATTTTTTTATTATTACTATCGTTATTATCGTTAAAGTTATAATTAGTATTATTATTATTATCCAATTATTATTATTATTATTATTATTATTATTATTATTATTATTATTATTATTATTATTATTATTATTATTGGTATTATTATTATTATTATCATTATTAATATATATATATGATTATTTAAAAATGGTTATTGTTATTGTTATTATTATTATTACTATATTATCATTAAGATAATTATTAGTATTATCGTTAATAATGTTATAGTAACTATCATTATTAATAATAGTGTAATTAAAACAAATATTTGTAACACTTAATTATTTTGATTACTATTATTATCATTATTATGAACACGATATAAAAGGCGGTTAAAAGCTATTAAACGAAGCGATTAGGAAATAATGGGTAAGAGTATCATGATGAAATTAAAATATTATAAGATATTGATTTAGATAAAATTATCGTTCTTATTATTTTTATCATTACTATTATTATTAAAAGTATCGTTAGTAGTAAAACTATAATTTTAACAAAAATTATCATTTTAATAGAAATGTCATTGATACTATAAAATATCATTATTATTATTATTTTAAATAGAATTATTATTTTAAAGATAATATTAAAAATTATCGTAAATATTAAAGTTATCATAATTAGAATTATCGTTTTATCATAAT
Organism: Rutidosis leptorrhynchoides; assembly: GCF_046630445.1. Classification (NCBI taxonomy): domain Eukaryota; kingdom Viridiplantae; phylum Streptophyta; class Magnoliopsida; order Asterales; family Asteraceae; genus Rutidosis; species Rutidosis leptorrhynchoides. The sequence continues at coordinate 404,819,956 of NC_092337.1, read as the reverse complement.
GTCATCTTAGTAATTATAAATATTGATATTTTTATAATAATAATTATTATTACAAAATAATACAACTTTTACTTACTATCATTATAGATATTATTTTATCAAATAAATATGTGATACAAACATATTTTACTACGTATAATAACTTACTTTAATAATACCTATCATATTATCTTTATGATATTAAATGAACCCTATAAATTTTATTACTTAATATATATATAAGTATATTTTATTATATAAATTTAATATAAAATTTTATTTATTAATAAATAAATTATATTATTTACTCTAATAAATCTTTTAAAAATATTTAAAAATATAAAACGACGATATTTAAACTATATATTAATCATGTATAGATTTTTGGAAATTATTTTGAGTCAAAATTACTTTTGTTGACTTTTGTGTATTAGTCTCGAGCATTAGGATTGTGGCACACTATGACTTGACCTAATTTGTTAGACAAATATTGACCAACACATAAATATATATAATTAATTTAGGTTCGTGAATCCGAGGCCAACCTTGCACTTGTTCAATGACGTTATATGTATTTTTACTACGAAATACAGTATGGTGAGTTTCATTTGCCTTTTTACCCTTTATATTTTTGGGCTGAGAATACATGCGCAATTTTTATAAATGTTTTTCGAAATAGACACAAGTAATCGAAACTACATTATATGGTTGAATTATCGAAATCGAATATGCCCCTTTTTATTAAGTCTGGTAATCTAAGAATTGGGGAATAGACACCCTAATTGACGCGAATCCTAAAGATAGATCTATTGGGCCTAACAAACCCCATCCAAAGTACCGGATGCTTTAGTACTTCGAAATTATATCATGTCCGAAGGAGGATCCCGGAATGATAGGGGATATTCTTATATGTATCTAGTTAATGTCGGTTACCAGGTGTTCACCATATGAATGATTATTTTTTTGTCTCTATGCATGGGACGTATATTTATGAGAACTGGAAATGAAATTCTTGTGGTCTATTAAAATGATGGAAATAAATGATTATGATAAACTAATGAACTCACCAACCTTTTGGTTGACACTTTAAAGCATGTTTATTCTCAGGTGTTAAAGAAATATTTCGCTGTGCATTTGCTCATTTTAAAGATATTACTTGGAGTCTTTCATAGCATATTTCGAAGAACGTTGCATTCGAGTCATTGAGTTCATCAAAGATTATTATTAAATCAATTTATAGTTGGATAGTGGATATTATGAAATGGTATGCATGCCTGTCAATTTTTGATGTAAAGAAAGATTGTCTTTTAAAAATGAATGCAATGTTTGTAAAATATATCATATATAGGTCAAATACCTCGCAATGTAATCAACTATTGTGAATCGTTTATAATGTATATGAACGGGTCCTTTCATTAATGCACACATAAAACACGCCGTTTTGTAGATAATCAAGCATACAAGACAACTAACTACTTACTAACAATAATTCATGGTATTCAATGCATCAAATATCCATTTCAAGCTTATCAAACCCTAACCCAAATTCACCAAAATCATTAATCAAGTTTATGGAGTTTTCTCAAGCAACCTACACATCAATTTGAAGCTAGTGATACTAGGAACACATTTAATATATGCATTTATAACATTTAACAACATTCAAGCAACCAAATCACCAAATCAAACACACCAAAGTTCATACTCAAGCTAGTTACTTCAAATAACGAAATCGAGCATATAAATCATATATTCATGTTAGACTTGAGCCATAGACACTAAATAACAACTTTATAAGTTCAAAATATCAAGAACACAAAATCTAGTGATTTTAGAAAGTTATCCAAACTTGATGAAATCGGTATGGAATCGAAGAGGAAGTTGCAAGGATTCCAAATATGTAATTTTTTTGGATTGAAGCTTGATCGATTGAAAATAGATGATGATTCCTTATTTGAAGATTTGAGAGAAATTTGGAAAGTATTTAATGAAAATGGAAATGAAATGAAAAAGAAAAATGGGGAGGTGGGTTGACTAGTCAAAAAGCTAGTCACCTCTTTGATACTTTGGCCATTTTAGTCCATCGAGTTCGGTTGCGGGTGCGTGAATTACCTAACCGAGATATTTTTAAAATGAGTATTAACGGGAGGTGTTATAAACATATAACGGCCTTTAAATAATTTAAGGGAAAAGTAAACGGAAAAAGGCGGGATGTTACAACTTTCCACGTCCCAAAATCTGGCCCTAGATAATAGTATCTAGGCATAGAGAAATTATACACTCCGTATTCCTTATCTAATCTAATATCCAGATAACAATATGCATCAGGAACTCAGGATTCAAATATGTACATGGTTTAAACAAAAGTGCAACACATTTGGTTCATAATAATCACAACTAAAATAACACTATGAGATGTAACTTGAAATATATGTGCCATATAACTAGACAAGCCTGGTTTGAAAGTAAACGAATTGAATTATTGACAGTACAACCTCTTTTATTACAGATGTACTACACGAAGATCTAAGGGCTCTCACAAAACTCCAATACCTGAGAAATAACAAAATAACACAACCGAATGTTAATATAACGACTCATCATCTGGTACAAATATTAAAGCAATTATGTGTGTAGTACCTTGCCGCACATTGGACAAGTGTCACTTCTTTCCATCCATTCATATATACAACCGAGGTGAAAATGATGAGAGCATTGTGTCACTATTTTAGGATTCTCGTGTTGGGCTTATTTTATGTTCAGTTGTTTATGTATTGGGCTAAGTTAATAAGTGGACCTATGTCCAGTAGTTTGTTTTTGTAATCACGTGTCTATTAGATTCAAGATTAGGTCGCAGGTTTGTTTGAGTCCTCCGTAGTATTTGGTGAACGTTTATGAACGTGGAGTCAGTTTCGGTCTTGTAATCGGCTATTTAATATGGCCTGTTTTCAATTGAATAATCATCGAGTGAGTTTGCCAAATCGTTAGATACTTCACGTGGTATCAGAGCAAACGTTGTGAGATCAAATCGAGAAAAGGTGAGAGCGATGGCTGAAGAAAACGGCTAATTCCAAACTGTAAGTGTACCGAAATTCGATGGTGATTATGATCACTGGTGCTTGCTAATGGAGAATTTGCTTCGTTCCAAGGAATATTGGCAAGTAATCGAACAAGAGTATAAAGAACCAGAAGAGGGAGCAACGCTGACTAAGGCAGAACGTGCGAATTTAAGCAAGTTAAAATTACAAGATCTGAAGGCTCGAAATTATTTGTTCCAGTCGATAGATAAGCATATTCTGAAAACGATTACTTAGAAGAATTCGGCTAAGCAAATTTGGGAAGCTATGAAGATAAAGTATCAAGGCAGTGCTCGAGTGAAACGAGCACAATTGCAACGGTTGAGAAGGGATTTCGAGACCCTGGAGATGAAATCAGGAGAATCCATCACAACATATTTTGGCCGAGTCATGGTGACAGCCAACGACATGCGAAATTGTGGGGAAGATATGACAGATGTTAAGATTGTGGAGAAAATACTCCGAACACTAACTGACAATTTCATTCCAGTGGTGTGTTCAATAGAAGAATCAAGAGATCTAGATAAACTATCGGTTGATGAGTTACAAAGCTCATTACTCGTCCATGAACAAAAGTTGTTCAAACGCATATCTGAAGAGCAAGTGTTAAAGGTAGAGCAAGACGTGAGCAGTGGAAGAGGGCTAGGAAGAGGTAGGGGATCGTATGCTCGAGGTAGAGGACGTGGACGTGGACGTGGACGTGGACGTTCCTATTTCGACAAATCTACGGTAGAGTGCTACAAGTGTCACAAAATGGGACACTTTCAGTATGAATGCCCAAGTGGAGATCGAATAGTCAACTATACCGAATTTGATGAGAATGAAGAGTTGTTGCTAATGGCTTCTGTTGATGTTGGTCAAAGGGACATCAAGGGATTATGGTTCTTGGATTCAGCATGCTCCAATCATATGACGGGAGTGAAGGAATGGTTTACAAACTTGGACGAAAGCTATGCTCATACCGTTAAATTGGGAAATGATCTGAGATTGAAGGTTGAAGGGCGTGGAGACATTAAGTTAAATGTCAATGGGATAATTCAGATCATCACAGATGTGCACCATGTTCCAAGGTTGACATCAAATCTTATTAGTATTGGGCAATTGCAAGATAAGAAGGTGAAATTTATAATTGATAATGGGATGTGCCAAGCATTCCATCATCAAAAGGGACTAATTCTTACCTCGAAGATGACGAAAAATAGAATGTTTCCGGTGTATGCTTCAATGATGGGATCAGCAGGGAACTGTTTAAAGGTGAGTGCTGAACACAACAACCAAAGCTGGCATAGACGCTTCGCTCACGTGAACCATAAGGCTTTACGAACCATGCAATATAGGAAAATGGTGGAGGGATTACCAAGCTTAGCAGAGAAGACAGAGACCTGTGAAACCTGCGCAATTGGAAAGCAACAGAGGGAAGCATTTTCGAAATTTAGCAAATGGCGCGCCACCGAAAAGCTACAATTGATTCACACCGATTTGTGTGGACCGATCACGCCAGCTTCACAAAGTGGTAAACGGTACGTACTCGTTTTTATTGACGATTACACAAGAAAAACGTGGGTTTATATTTTGACATCCAAGGACGAAGCATTTGAACATTTCAAACGGTTCAAGGCAATGGTGGAAACGGAAACTGGGCTAAAAATTAAGTGTTTAAGGAGTGATAGGGGTGGGGAATTTACCTCAGTCATGTTCAATTAATTCTGTGAAGATAACGGTGTGAAACGACAATTGACCGCATCCTATACTCCTCAACAAAATGGAGTGGCGGAACGTCGTAACCGTACTATTATGAATATGGTAAGGTGTTTGTTAGTTGACAAGTCTATGCCAAAGTATTTTTGGCCCGAAGCAGTGAAGTGGGCCTGTCACATCTTAAACCGATGTATTAGCCGAAGTCTCGATAATAAAGTACCGGAAGAGCTTTGGTCAGGATCAAAGCCAAGTGTTGATCATTTTCGTATTTTTGGTTGTGTAGGGTATGTACATATACCTACCCAACTAAGAACGAAGCTTGATGATAGAAGCCACAAGTGCATTTTCTTAGGTGTTAGTTTCGAATCAAAGGCTTATAGAATGTATGATCCAGTCGAAGGGAAAATTATAATAAGCCGGGATGTCGTATTTGATGAAGAGGCGAAGTGGGATTGGAAAATGAAGGAGTCTGAGATTGGCACTCCGTTAATAGAAGATGAAAGGGGTGTTGTACAAACTTTTGATGAAGATAGCTCTCCATTGGTCGAACAATCCTCCACAAGTGTTTCAGCTCCATCAATGACTTCTTCACAGAATATAACTACAGAAAATCCATCTACAAATAACGTGTCGGCTAACGAAAATGAGCACATTTCAGAATCACCGATAGTGGAAGATACATCTCGAGCAGAAACATCAAGTAGATCAAGGAGACCTCCTGTTTGGATGAAAGATTATGCTACCGGTCATACTCTATCCGAAGAAGATGCATTTGAGGATGAGGTTAGTTTTGCAATGTATAGTTCCGTTGATGACCCTGCAAATTACGAAGAAGCTTGTAAGGAGGATAAGTGGGTAAAGGCTATGGAAAACGAGATTACGGCTATTCAACGCAACGAGACATGGGAACTTGTTGATCTACCAGAAGATGCAAAACCAATAGGTGTCAAGTGGGTATACAAAACCAAGTTAAATGAGCATGGTGAAGTCGATAAACATAAAGCAAGATTGGTCGTGAAAGGTTATGCACAAAAGAAAGGGATCGACTATGACGAAGTTTTTGCACCGGTAGCAAGGTGGGATACCATTCGGTCTCTTCTAGCCGTAGCTGCTCAAAGAAGCTGGACAATATACCAACTTGACGTGAAGAGTGCATTCTTGCACGGTGATCTTGAGAAGGTTGTTTATGTTAACCAACCGGACGGTTTCGTTAAAGGGGGGGAAGAAACAAAAGTCTATCGACTGAAAAAGGCATTGTGTGGGTTGAAACAAGCTCCCCGGGCTTAGTTCAATCGCATTGAAGGGTATTTCAAGAAAGAAGGGTTCAAAAGAAGCAGCTACGATCATACTTTATTCTTCAAGAGAGTTTGGAATAAAACTATCATAGTAAGTGTTTATGTTGATGACTTAATATATGTTGGGAATGATGCTATGTTATGTGACAGCTTTAAAAGATCCATGCAAAAAGAATTTGAGATGACAGATCTTGGCCAAATGAGATATTTTCTCGGTGTGGAAGTAGGGCAATCTGCGACAGGCATCTCTATTTGTCAAAGGCAATATGCAAAGGATGTGCTTGAGCGATTCAACATGTGGGATGCTAACTCAGTCGACAACCCAATTGTGCTGGGAACCATTCTTACCAAGGCTGGAGTAGGGGAGGAGGTGGATAACACTACATACAAGCGATTAGTAGGAAGTTCGATGTATCTCACAGTCACGAGGCCAGATTTAATGTATGTGGTTAGTTTACTTTCTCGGTTCATGGCTAACCCAAAAGAGGAACATTTATTGGCTGCGAAAAGGGTATTAAGGTACCTGAGGGGTACATACGACTATGGTTTGGTATATAAAAGGGAATCAGAATGCAAGCTTCAGATTTACACCGATAGTGACTATGCTCGTGACGTCGAAGATCGAAGATGCACCTCCGGTTACGTATGTTTGTTATGTGGAGCAGCTATATGTTGGAGTTCTCGCAAGCAAGATATCGTGACTCTCTCTTCAACGGAGGCAGAATACGTGGCTGCCACTGCATGCGCCTGCCATAGTATGTGGTTAAAAGGTTTACTTGGTGACATCGATGGGATGCAACCTGGAACGGTTGAGATTTTATGTGACAATAGTTCAGCTATTAAGTTATCTAAAAATCCAGTGATGCATAGAAGGACCAGTCATATAGATGTGAGGTTCCACTACCTTCGTTACTTGGTGAACAAAGAAGATGTGAAGCTCGAGTTTTGTGGAAGTAAAGAACAGCTAGCAGACGGAATGACAAAGCCTTTAAAGCTGGATGTTTTTGTTCAAATTCGAAGTGCAGTTGGTGTGCAGAAGGTTAAACAAGATGTGTAATGCATTCTTGTTTAAGGGGAGGATATGTTGGGCTTATTTTATGTTCAGTTGTTTATGTATTGGGCTAAGTTAATAAGTGGACCTATGTCCAGTAGTTTGTTTTTGTAATCACGTGTCTATTAGATTCAAGATTAGGTCGCAGGTTTGTTTGAGTCCTCCGTAGTATTTGGTGAACGTTTATGAACGTGGAGTCAGTTTCGGTCTTGTAATCGGCTATTTAATATGGCCTGTTTTCAATTGAATAATCATCGAGTGAGTTTGCCAAATCGTTAGATACTTCATCTCCAAACTATATTCTGCATAATTTGTAGATTTATTAATACAAAAGACACACTATTAATTATACAAGCGGTACATAAGAATGTTATAAATAACAATTTACCCTCGAGACATGTAGGACAAACATCTTCATTATCCGAAGTTTGTTCATAAAGCAACCCTTCTGATGCTTTGACTTTAAAAGACTTTTCTAAAGGTTCTATATTAACACTTCTAGAAGAATCTTGATCTGCAGAATCAGCACCACCTGATCTTTTCTTTGGAAAATCCATTATTCCTATACCAGATTGTGAATCTTCTTGATAATGAGTCAACATTTTCTCTCGTCTAGACACTAATCCATGCTGCAAACGTGTAAATCTATTCTCATAATCATAAGGCAGCGGTCTTGTTGCGTTTTCATCGTTCAGTATTGAAAAGCCGACACTTGATGACGATGCAGTTCCTTGAACAGGCGATGATGATGATGATGATGATGATGAAATGGGTAGCCCTTCAATCCGCTGAAACAATGCATCATACTACATATTGGGTTAATTGGTTTATGAATTTGAGTTCATTATATTATTAGTTATATTACTTGTTATGTTTAATAGTTTAATGGTTTAATTGTTTTAATTAGTTGGATCGGTAGTCAATCTCATAGTGAGTGAGTTAATTGTATGTAAGTTATGGGTTGACCAATACCAAGGTGTAGTGGAGAATGTGTCATAGTGGGTACCGATTTATTAGGAGTATTAGTAGAGTAGAGTAGAGTAGAGTAGAGTAGTACAACGTGGTTAGTTTTATTATTTCCTATATATTGTGAGTTTATCATTTATATAAAAGATGGCAGTAAAGTTTTTTCTCTTCTTTCTTTCTGTCCATGGCAAGTTGCCTTCTACTCCTTTGTTTTTGTTGTGTTAATTCATACAGTAGTTATTAGGACCTGTGATCCTACAATTGCACCATACCCACATCAAGAATCATTAGATATGGTATTTCAAGAACTTCATTTTATATAAAGTTTCAAACTTTATTTAATTAAGCTTACCCCAGTGAATAATTGATGGATAAACAATTCTTAAGCAGAGGCAGTGTCTATAAATAGCATTAGTAGGGAATTCATCAAAGTCATCACCACATTCACGGCAACAAATTGTGTTCATCTCTTTTATGTATTGGAATCACCCAAATTAATACTAATTCTTTATGCAATCATCTAGCTTGAAACTGTAATTCAACAACACATATAATAATTAACAATTGGGGATATAAATATAAAAATTAATGAATGTAGAAAGGTAGTTTTCAATTATATAAGCAACGCCTGAAATAGTGAAATCATACCTCGATTGTAAAAAAGCAAATATACCCTTACAATATTGGCATCATATTTTCACACCCACTTGTAAATTATATGAAAATATGAAAACTAGAATAAAAAGGTAACTTTGATGTAAAAAAGATTGTGAATAGACCAAAGAACTAACAATCAAAATCAATATGAACAAAAGGAAAAATAGATGGTAGGCTTTCCGGTAACATTACCAGTGGATGATGGGAAGAAATGGCCGGCGATAACGTTCCAAAGAATCTGGAAAATTCAAGAAGAAAACAAGAAAGAACAATCATAAAATTGTATCTTGTATATTTGTATATGTATGTAAAAGTTAGTGTGTAAGAAACACAAGTGCTATGGAGTGATGATTATGTTTTCCAATCAACCGACTTGTATAGGTTAGTTGGGAGATACCGACGGGGTGTTGTTGTTGAGAAGACAATATTGCCCTTTTATTTATTTCAATTTCTTCAAAAAAAAAAGTTAATGTATTTTTTATAAGAATTGATATTTCCAACATGTATTTTACTTGTTCCAGTTAAAGTGTCTAGAATGCCTTTAATATTAGGTTTACACAAATATGTTAAAACTTTTGTCATTAAAATATTAAGAGATATATTGAGAGAGAAGCATGAAATAATGGTGGAACAAGCAAAGAATATTGATCATGCATATTTTAACCGTGGGGTTTAATATGCCTGCTCAATACGTAAAGAGGGGTTTAAGGATCTTAGAACGTGGCTCTCCGGTCCGGCTACCGTGAATAACCCTGGCCGACATGATGATGTCGGCGGGGTGGCCAAGTGATTAAGTCCACCTCCGATAACGGTCGTCGATCAAGAGGCCCCAAATAAGGTCGTAGGTACTAGCTTACGAAAGACTAACCTGTTAACCTTGAAAAGATGCTGAATGATGCTGTTTTACGTAATGTGTATCGTATGCGATGGTTACGTAATGTGCTGTGTCCGGTAAACGATGATTAGGGTTTGTATTTATAGGCAAACCCTAATTCTAGAACCGTCCCAGATCATGATAATCTCATCCATAACTGACTCCCCCGAATCACGGATATAATTATGGAAAAGATATTTACTTGACAGCTAAGCAACCGCCGTACCGGGAACAAAGGCATTCGCACGCCGCATACCGCACACCAGAACACGCATACGCACAATAGTGATTGCCCGCATACATATGTGGTGCGCCTGCGGGTTGCGGTATCATTATGTCCCCCCAGTTTGATGTTATATGGCGCGAGGCGTATGATATCAAACTATTAAGCGAAAAAGAAAAAACAAGAAAACGGCTAGCATTTAATATTCCGCGTGCGCCTCGATGCCATTAAATGCCTGTCACAATCGCAGAAGCCCATTCGGCGGACATGACATAAAGTGGCAGTGTGTCAGGCGAGTGCCAACCACGCGCGTACATGTAATCATACCCAACTGGCATCCACGCGCATAAATAAAGTGCTGGCCGTCGATTGCGTAACACGTGTACAGCCACGATCACACCACTCCATCCAATCTGCCCTATAAATACCCCATTTTGCAGCTCATTTCCACTTTCCTGCTTCAAGCTTCCTCGTTACGCTGCCAATTTGAATTCCGATCAAAAATCGAACATTCCGGCCACCGTTTAAAGGTTAGTATTCATCCGATTACTCCTAGAAAATGACTAAAGCTAACGAGACGTATGTAGATAGCGTAGAGTCTGTTATAGAGCAGAAGCACATAGATTACTTAGTGAAACAGTATCCTCCCTTAGCCAAGTACAATCCGGTGCCACCCCTACCCCATCAGCGTGCTCACGAGCCACCGGAGAAGAAAGTGGCCATCTATGAACATGCGTTCAAGCATGGTAACTTTAGGGTTCCTCCCACTGATTTCTTTCTGGGCGTGCTAGATCACTTTAAGGTCGGATTAGGTCAGTTACACCCTTACGCTATAGGAAAAATAGTCTTGTTCGAGATGTGGTGCGTTGCACTCAAGAAAGTGCCCATGGTGAAGGTGTTTTGCCATTTATACCGACTAGCCCACCACCACAAATCGTGGTTCACCTTCTTCGCTCGTCAAAACTTCACCAAGACCCCAAAATCGAATGCGGGGAATTGGAAAGAGACATTCTTTTTCATCGACCAAACTGTGGTGAGTGCAAACTTCCCGCAAACGCTGATATGGTTCGAGAAGGTGGAGAAGGATGTAAACAAGACCCCCGCCCTGGATGAGGATGAAAGGAAACTATTAGCGGAGTGTGCAAACGCACAGCTAGTGCATCGATCATATGGGAACGTAATGCTGCGGCTAGGGAAGATATCCGCACACTGGCCATGGGAGGACGTGCGCCTAGCCATAGTCGGACCGGATGGAAAGGGTAGGAATAGTATAATCGCGTACTAAACTGTTTTTGTATGTATATTATCTAACGCATGCGCGTATCTTTGCAGAAATGGGGATGAAGAAGGTGCTGACTGCGGAAGAGATTGCGGGAATCTCCTTCCGCAAGCAAGATGTGAACGTACAGCTAGAGCAGGAGAAAGCTAGCGAAAACGTGGAGCAATCGCCTGCGACATCTGGCAACAAACGCAAAGCAGCTGAGACCTCTGCGGCTCAGTAGAAAAAGAAGAAGATGACCCCCAAACAAAGGGAGGACATGCGGAACGATAACTTTGTTCCAATCGAGCCACGCTCCGCAGAACTACTTCCCCCCATTACTGGTAAGCTTTCATTCCTTGCGCCTTTACCGCATACTAAAGTTCACGTTATAACTATTTACTGACATGCAGAGCATGTGGAGGAGACGCAGCCGTCCACCCCGCGGGTCAACCCAGATCTCCAAGCTACCGCCACATCGAAGGATAAGACAATACACGTGGATTCCGATTCCACACCAACTCCTCCGCAAGGTAGCTTCCGCCTTGCCAACCTCAGCCAACTCACACAGTCTTCCGCGGAAAATGTCGCAGAGCAGTTTGCGTTCCTGCAGCAAATCTTTCCGGAAGAATTCCGCGAGCAACTGGCCGCTCTACCGTTTAACCAGGCGCACAATGCCTTCATTCAAAACGGCCTTGTATTTTTTGGCATGTTTGCGGATCAGGCCCGCCGCTCTTCCAGCATATACCAGCTAGCTTTGCGCAAAGAGGTAGAGCTAGGACTACTGCAGGCGGGTGTAGATCAGGTCAAGAAGGATAGGGATGCTGCTGAGGAGGCGCGTAAGGCGGTTGAGTCGACCGCGAATGAAACCAAAACTGCGCTGATTGAGGAAAGAAAAAAGAGCCGTGAGCTGGTTGGTGCGGTTGAGCAGGCGAAGGGAGATGCAGAACGTTTGCGGTCGGAGCTTGAGAAAGTGACGAGGGAAAGGGATGACGCGGTAACCAACCGCGAGCTGGCAGAGGCGGATCTAGCGAAGCTGCGCACCGCACTCCCTACCATTGCGCAAAAGGTGATGGACTCAGAGCCTGTGTCCGACAAGTTCAATGCCTACGTTGATGCGGTCAGGGACCATGAAATCAACAAGGCTGTGCAGGACGTAATCCAAGTTTGCGGTCTAACACCGCCGTTCCCCGACATCGTTCAAAAGAAGCTAAAAGAGGGAACGGCTGCAGCGTTAATGGAGGCGGAAGAAGCCATCAAGTCCATCCCTATCCCCCTAATCAACGCATTCGCTGCGGACCCAAACATGTCAATCGATGGGTTTTTAAAGGAGGATTATTAGTTTGTGTTGGATTGCGCCGTAAGTCCTATGCTTAGGCAGGTATTTGTATTTTTGCAGCCCTAAGTCCCGCGTTGGGCAGGCGTTACAAACAATTACCTCTTATGTAAACTTAATTCGATGTATATACATTCCTGATATGCATGCGTAGTGTGTTTATTTTTTTATATATCGCGAATCAAAACAAAAGGTGAACCGCATGCCCATGCGCATAGTTAACCAAAACTCATGCGTATGCGGGTATTACTGCGTAAAATAAACCAATACTTTAACAATTACCCTTTAATAATTTAGACTCAAAAGCTACTGCGTTATCGCTTTGTCATGTACTAGAGGTGCACTATAGCTGTATGGTAAGCAACGCAACTAAAAACAAGCCAATGTTTTTATGCTTTGAGTTCCTCAAGCAAACCAATGCGAGAGTAATTACGCACAAGCAAACCAATGCTTGTAATTTTTTAAGTTGACTTTGCAGCCATCTAGTCTGCGTGGCGCTTGGCTAGGGGAAAACCAATTCCCTTTGCCTGCCGTTAGCGTCTAGCCTTGTAACCAAACAGGCTTCTGCCGCACGGGGGCTAGAAGACACCCCTTAAGTAGGCAGGAACCACATACAAAAAAGATTTAAACAACAAAAGTATGCGCGAGTAAATATTTAATTGGCATTAATCACAATTACAACCGCGACACATCCAAACAGACGAAAAATACATAGAAAAAATAATGTGCTACAATAAACTGGAGTGATCAGGTCCACCTAGCTACATATAACATTTTTTCAATAACGTCGCATGCCAAGTGCGTTTCACAGGTTTTCCATCTAATGTCTCGAGATGGTACGCCCCGATATTGCTTGCCTTTGCTACCCTGTATGGACCTTCCCAACGGGGGCCCAGTTTCCCAGTATCCTCCACATGACTTGCGTCGTTCTGACGCCAAACCAAGTCACCGCACTTGTAAGAGCGCGAACGCACACGCTGATTATAGTACTTTGCAATTCTTTGTTTGTTATTTGCTTCGTTGACAGCCGCAGAGAGTCTGCGTTCTTCCAGCAAATTAAGATTTTCCCGCAAAGCTTCAGAGTTATTTTGCTCATCAAAATTTTGTATGCGGAACGTTGGTACCCCAATTTCTGCGGGTACAACAGCTTCTGATCCATAGACCAAACTGAACGGGGTCTCACCAGTGCTTGCTTTGGGTGTTGTTCTATGCGCCCATAAAACCTTCGGTAGTTCATCCACCCAACCAACGCGACCATGACCCAACCTAGCTTTGATTCCAGCTACTATATCCCGGTTGGTGACTTTGCACTGGCCATTCGCCTGCGGATGCGCGACAGATGTAAAAGTTTGCTTAATATTAAGCTCCGCGCACCAGCTGCGGAAAGGGTCACCCGCGAACTGCGTACCGTTATCGCTAACAATTTCGTTTGGTATACCAAATCGACAGACGATGTCTTCCCATACAAAATTTCGCACCCTTTTTCCTGAGATTGCTGCCAGCGGTCTCGCTTCGACCCACTTTGTGAAATAGTCGATTGCAACAATCAAGAATTTGATGTTTCCTGCGTGTGCAGAATGTGCGTAAGGTACTGATGTGAGTAACATGTTAAGAAAATAAATGATAAAATTACCTCGGCCTTTTGGGAATGGTCCGACTATGTCGATTGCCCATTTGCAGAATGGCCACGGTGAGGAGACTGGTATCATTGGATGCGCAGGTGCTCTGCTAATAGGTGCATGTATTTGGCATGATTCACATTGCTTAACTATGCGCGCAGTATCCGCGTACATGGTGGGCCAATAATATCCTAGCCGCATTATTTTTGACACAATGGACCTGTGCCCCGAATGGAGTGCGCATGCACCCTCATGCACCTCGCGTACAACTTCCTCCGCCTCTTTCGGGCCAATGCACCTTAAGTGCGGTCCCAAATAATTCTTTCGATATAGGACGTTACCCTCAAGGGCATACAGCGGTGCCTTAACGCGGACTTTCTTTGCGTCAGCGGAATCTGCAGGAGAAGTGCCATCTCACAGAAAAGCCAGGATGGGCGTCATCCATGTTGAGCTTGATTCCTCAACTGGTGCCACTAAAGGCATCATAACAATGGATTTTGCATTGAGTTCTTCTATTAGAACTTTCTTCCCCATATGATCAAAAGCCAAGGCAGCCAGTTTGCTTAGCGCATCCGCTTTCTTATTTTGCCCCCGCATTACGTGGGAGATTTGAAAAGCTTCAAACTGGTCAGCGAGGTTGTGAACAAGCGATAGATATTGCTGCATGGCTATGTCATGCGCTTCGAAATCTCCGCTGACTTGACTGCATACTAGCTTTGAATCCACATAAGCGTGCAAAATTTTAACATTTAACTTATGCGCAATGCGCATACCTGCTAGCAGAGCCTCATACTCTGCTTCGTTGTTTGTAACAGCAAAATTAAACCGCAGTGCGTATGTATGCTCTTCGCCATCCGGGCCTGTTAAAATTACACCCGCACCTGCACCAGATGCGCTGCACGCACCATCGGTGTACAATTCCCATGGTGACAAAGTTGGTGCAGGTGGATCCTGATGCTCTGCTGATGCCTTGACATCCGCAGGTAATTCTGCTAGGTAACCAGTAAGTATTTGACCCTTAACCGCACTGCGCGAAGAAAAATTTATTTCATGTTCACCTAATTCAACTGCCCACTTAGCCATTCAGCCAGAAATCTCAGGCTTGTATAACACCTGAAAGAAAAATGATTGCGTTAGTCAATGCGGTAACCCCGGTCATTGCCGCAAAGTAGGCGTTTACCAACCTGTTTGATTGGTTGATCAGTTAGGACCACGATTGGATGTGCTTGAAAATATCGGCGCAAACGCCGCGCCGTATGGACCAGCACATATACAAGCTTTTCTATCGGTGAGTAGTTTACTTCGCTTGATGTCAGCGTCTTGCTTACGAAGTAGACCGGCATTTGCGTCTGAGAAAAACAGTCGTTAAGTTTCTGCGATGTAAATAAAGCATGTAAATTAATGGATTACCTTTCCGCGATCCGCGATGAGAACTGAGCTGACAGCTTCCTTCGATGCCGCGAGGTACAGCGTTAGCGTTTCTCCTGATACTGGCGCAGTAAGTGTTGGTAATTCTGCAAGCACCTTTTTCATCTCATGAAAGGCTGATTCTGCCTCCTGAGTCCATACGAAGTCTTTTTTCTTCAAACAATTTTTCAAAGTATTGAAGAATGGTAACTGTCGTTCTGCAGCTTTCGACAGAAACCGTGTGATAGCCGCAAGCTTCCCCGTTAGACTCTGCACATCTTTCTTTGTCTTCGGAGATGGCAAATTATCAATGGCTTCAATCTTTTTGGGATTGGCCTTAATACCCCGCGCTGTCACCACATGACCTAAAAACTTGCCTTCCTCTTCCCCAAAACTACATTTAAGCGGGTTAAGCTTCATGTTGATCCTGCGCAGAGATGCAAACGTTTCCAGGATGTCCGCGAGCATGTCTTCTTCGGTGTTACTTTTAATTACCAAGTCGTCGACGTACGCCTCAAGATTTCTACCGATTTGGTGCTTGAATGCTGCGTCAATTACACGCTGATAGGTCGCGCCCGCATTCTTTAAACCGAAAGGCATCTTCGTGTAACAATAAATACCCTGCGGCGTATGAAAAGCGGTCTTGTCCTCATCTTCCGCAGCCATTAAGATTTGGTGATAACCCTTGTATGCGTCCAAAAAACACTTGTACCTAAATCCCGATAGTGATTCCACCTTCCAGTCTATCTCCGGGAGAGGGTAGTTGTCCTTAGGACATGCCTTATTAATGTCTTTGAAATCAACGCACATTCGCCAGTTACCGTCAGCCTTTTTTACCAACACAGGATTTGCAACCGATGTCTGATAACGCACTTCCCGCAGAATGTTTGCTTTGACAAGGTTGTCCACCTCTGCGCACAACCAATCACTGCGGTCTAGGGCCATATGCCGCTTCTTTTGCCTAACGGGTGTCAATGATGGATTAACGTTTAACTTATGTTCCGCAATATCCCGCGGAACCCCTGTCATGTCTGACTCGCCCCATGCGAAAATATCTGCGTTAGCTGACAGTATTCCATGCAACTTGCCCTTCGTTTCGGCTGACAAGCCTGCGCCGATTTTAATTCGCTTATCCGGATGCAAGCGGTTTGCTATTACTGCACAGTTTGCAAGTTGCTCTCCTACGCTAGCAGCGCTTACAGACGCAACAGAGCCACACAGCTCGGTTGCTTAATGTGACGCAACTGTGGCAACGCCTCCTAGTGTGGGAAACTTAATCAAACCATGCACTACCGATGGGATAATGTTAAAACGCCGTATGAAGTTTCTCCCTAGCAGTGCGTTATATCGTGAAGTTGAACGAACCACATAAAAATCGACCAATTCACGCCTGATCATCTGCGGGTTCCTGTCATCCGCAAGCTCTATCATTAACTCTATTCGGCCTAGCGGCCACGAGTTTTCTCCAGAAAACCCTGATAGCGTAATATCAGGCTGGCGTAACTGCGCTTTGACTTCTGCCGGAAGGAAACGATAACAATGCTCGTACATAATATCAACACCGCTGCCAGTGTCAACATGCATGCGCTTAACCTGGATTCCGCAATCGGGGATGCGACACTTGATGATAATGGGCTCATTAACAGAATCAATTGACATTACAGGAGGGAAAGTGATCGGGAGAAGCTCCCAATCCTGGTGATCGTTGTACTTTCTCCTCTAGCTGATTTTATCTGCGTCAACCATGTTAATGGTTAAGTCGGCATTTTTCGCTTTGTCAACTTTCTACCACGCGAAAGTCTTAGACTTCGAAGCCTCTTCTGCGGCCTTTCCCTTGTCCTTTTTAGGTGGTTTTAGATGATCCAATTTGCCCGCGCGAAGCGCTTCCAGAACCCGTTCCATCAAGTTTTTACACCGATTGGTGTCGTGACCATAATCATCATGAAATTCACAATACTTTGTTTTGTCCCGCTTACCAAATTCCGTAAGAGGAGTTGGGACCGCAAAGGTCGCGCACACCGGTTCGGTTGCCAAAATTTCTTTTGGCGTTTTGGACAAACTTTTAAGCAGCGCATAGTTCTGATTATTGATGCCGCGCTGATTATTGTTTCGATAATTGCCACTTGATTTCCCTTTATCATTCCTGATGGGTCCACCGCTAGGATACCTTCCACGAGAGTTGTTACCACGATTTTGATCGCGCGAACGATCATCATCGTCCTTCCTCTCGTTGCGTGAGCTAACTGTTGGAATGTCATTATCTTCGCCACTCCGCATATAGTCGTGGCATTCATTAAGCGCCTCAGCATAAGTTGTTTGGACTGTATGGCGCAGACGCCTTACCAGTGTTGGATGACGTTCTGAGTTTATACCATGTATGAGTCCGGAAATCTGTTGCTCTGGTTTGAGATCTGGTATACGCAGGCACTCATTAGTATACCTTGTGAGAAATTCGCCCAAAGATTCCTTGGACTTCTGCACGATGTCATGGCATTCAATGTGAGTGCGCTTGCGTGGTCTCTGATTCTGATATTGCAGCAAAAACTTTGTACACAGATCCATAAACCCGGCAATACTACCCGCCGGCAACTTATTAAACCACTCACGAGCAATACCCTGTAGTGTCATAGGAAATATCTGACACGCAACCGGATCCACCCAGCCTTGAGTGCGCATTGCGCCTTCGAAACGCTGTAAAAAATCATCTGGATCAGTCAGGCCATTGTAAGTACCCAACGTGCTGGGTATCTTTGGTGCCGATGGAAACGGGTATGCGGATATATGCGGAGGAAACTTGTCAAAGGTAGTCGGTAACTCGAAGGGTGGTTTAACAGGATCCCCTTTCAAGTTTGCAAAGAAACGCTTCATCATGTCCTGAACAAAGTCAGGTTGTGAAAATAAGTGGACCATATCAGGAGGTGCGGCCTGCATGAATTGACTTGCGAGATTTGCCTGCCCTTGAACATTTTGCCAAGGTTGACCCTGCGTCTGCGGATATAACCAAGGCTGCTGCGTTGGAAAAGAGGGATAACTTGAAGACGCAGAGTACACAGGTGGCTGTAAAGGAAGCGAAACCTGTGGCGCCGATATCTGCGAAACTTGAGGATACACACTTAAAAGCCCAACTGTATGCGCTGTGCTTTGATGCTGCGCTGTTATCGGGGCCCAATGAGAGTTTGCATCTGGGATGACACCAAATCCCCAACTATTAAGTAACGCCTGCGCATCCGCAGGAGTTAAAAATTGTGAAACTGGGCGCGGTGGTTGCCAAGGTTGCAACGGTGTAAATGACGAATTCTGCTGAATGCTCTGCGTATGCAGAGGTATTGAAACAGTGGTACTGTAAATAGGTACCTGGCCGCAGCAAACCACATGCGGCCCCGTTGTTCCACCGCTAGTGCCTGCAAAGATGACCCTTGGATCCACTGACGAAAAGTCCAGCCGCGTGGTTGTGACTGGTGAGTTTGCTCTTGGCGGTGTAACCCCGTCTGAATATATCGGCTTGTACCTCTGAAAGGGCTCGCCGGATATAGGTGGAGGGTACATCGTGTACCCCGCCTGAATAGCCGCCTCCGTAGTCATAACCGGTGTCTGTTGACTACCAGACGGTGCGTTTTGAATATCTGTTTGGGTATGTTCCGATGATTCCTCGAAAGTCATGATACTGTTAAAGAAAAAATTCAAAAATTCTGTAAATAACGAGTCATACAATTCAAAACCTTAAAAGAAAAAGAAATTAAACAGTCTTGAATTAATTCGACTCTCAATGAAAGCACCACTTGATCATGCATATTTTAACCGTGGGGTTTAATATGCCTGCTCAATACGTAAAGAGGGGTTTAAGGATCTTAGAACGTGGCTCTCCGGTCCGGCTACCGTGAATAACCCTGGCCGACATGATGATGTCGGCAGGGTGGCCAAGTGATTAAGTCCACCTCCGATAACGGTCGTCGATCAAGAGGCCCTAAATAAGGTCGTAGGTACTAGCTTACGAAAGACTAACCTGTTAACCTTGAAAAGATGTTGAATGATGCTGTTTTACGTAATGTGTATCGTATGCGATGGTTACGTAATGTGCTGTGTCCGGTAAACGATGATTAGGGTTTGTATTTATAGGCAAACCCTAATTCTAGAACCGTCCCAGATCATGATAATCTCATCCATAACTGACTCCCCCGAATCACGGATATAATTATGGAAAAGATATTTACTTGACAGCTAAGCAACCGCCGTACCGGGAACAAAGGCATTCGCACGTCGCATACCGCACACCAGAACACGCATACGCACAATAGTGATTGCCCGCATACATATGTGGTGCACCTGCGGGTTGCGGTATCATTATATATCATCTCCCATTTTTTATAAAAAAAATCC
This sequence comes from Rutidosis leptorrhynchoides, assembly GCF_046630445.1. Lineage (NCBI taxonomy): Eukaryota > Viridiplantae > Streptophyta > Magnoliopsida > Asterales > Asteraceae > Rutidosis > Rutidosis leptorrhynchoides. The sequence continues at coordinate 404,800,139 of NC_092337.1, read as the reverse complement.
AGATTTCCTATGCGTTTAAAACTGTTGTTGTCACGCTTAAAAGTGTTATACATTTGAATAACGTCACCTTAAATAATAATTAACTGATATATACAATACTTTATAGCGTATTAAGGATGAACTGATATATACAATACTTTATAGCGTATTAAGGATGAACTTTAAAGATTGTAGTTAGAATAATCATAAATTTAAAACTATTAATATGTATTGATGGTATATTGATATATATATATATATATATATCAAAATGAATGACGAAAAGGATATAATATATGTTTCAATAACAATAACAAAATAGGTTGAAAACAAAACTGAAAACAATAGGGTGCGTTTGTTTGCCTCTTAATGGAATGATTCAGTGCTAAATGCTGAATTGTTCAGTATTCAGTGCGTTTGTTTCTGACCTCTGAATGACATATGGTGCTGAATGGTTCAGAATTCAGTGCTGAACTATTCAGAGATGAAACACTCTCTTAACCATTAAGAGCTAATTTTTCTGTAATTGTCTCCTCAAATCTTATCCTGAACACTTAACTAACAAGTATATTTAATATTTTATACATGTTACACTTTGATAAGATAATTGTACTCAGTTTGTATCGTTCATTCTAAATGATTATCAAACAGCTTATTTTCATTCAGAACAAACTTTAATCAGAGGCTTTGAATCATTCAGGTTCTGAACCATTCAGCGCTAAATCATTCAGTTTTATCAAACGCACCCTAAAATCGATTTGAGCTGTAAATGTGTCATTTTCTTAACATTTACGAAAAATGTTATAACTCCAATAAGAAAATGTTAATACTTGAAAAAAATCACTCTAAATACGAAAAGAAGTCATTCATCTCAAATAATTTAGTGCAATAAAATGCCTCATATACTGAATGTAGCAAGGCCGATTCACTAATTTATAAACGTTAAAGTTATTACTGTAATACATATAAAAAAGTAATATTTATAAACGTTAAATTTATTATACATATAAAAAAGTAATATTGTTAGAAAATTATTATTATAATTAACTACACAAATTATCACTGTTTCGAAAGCTTGCAATTAAAAGAACTTATGACTTGAACTAATTGTGTTAAAAGGAAAAAACACTTTTTTTGCTGATGTGAATTCCTTTTGTCTTACTTGCATCGATAGCAAACCAGAATATCAACAACAACAACAATACCCAATTCCGCACCTGCGAGATACGGGCATGTGAGATGTAGTCAATCCTTCATCTACGAGAATATATGAAGGGCTTTTCTAAAAATTTGAACTTTTCAAGAATTTCAGAGCCAGTTCTATGATTTATCTTGCACAACCTCAAAAACGCACATAAAATTAAGTGTTGATAAATTCTATATTAGCGTATGAAAACTTAAACATAAGCTTTTAAATAAATAACCACACATTTATTAATTGACATTATTTATATAAATTTATTTTTTTTACTTAAATCTTATATACATAAGTATTTGTTTAGGAATAGAGTGTGACCAGTGGATACGTGTAACGCGAATTCACCAGGTACCAGGTCTCGCGCTCGAAAGACTTGATTATCCGAGGTTTACCTCTATGAGGGAGCTAATGTGCTCGTTCATATACACATTTCCTCGCAAATCTAAAAAAAATGTTTGTTTTAATTTACACCTTTTACACTATGATTTTAGTCGAATATAATATATACGGAACAACAATGGAATTAAGTGACTTAAATTATCATTTTCAAATACGTACAACCTAAATACGTAACAACCTAAAGAAACAAAATATGGAAATGTCTTATGTTGATGTGGTGTCATTCTCTTTTTATTATTAATCTTCCAATGATAGTCTTCCTCTTGTGGAGCCACATGCGGATGGCGAACATATGATTTTTTCGTTCTCTTTTTGTTCGGGTAAAGCTATTTGTTGCTCTATAGTGAAAGATAAGCTTGTTAAGTCAAGGCGATCTCAAAAGATTTGAAAGTTAGTGTTGAGATGGAAAATTTCCCAAGTCTACGGACAAAATGTTTCGTGAAGTTGGCTCATCGCGCTCTTAGTAATGCGGCTTTAGTGTTTTGATTTTCGTTTCTTTGCTCTTGTTCCGTTTTGAAGGATTGTTCGGATTTTGTTTTATTGGTTGCTTTCACGCTTTTTCTTTGTTGGTTTTGTAGCATTTTTGTCGATTTTGTTGCTTTGCGTTTTCATTAAAATTCCACTTTAAGGTAACATTTTTACCTCAAATTTCTAATTTAATTTAGGTCACCTATGTTTATTTTGACGTTTAAAGGTTTGTATTATCAAATGTTAATCAAAAAGAGGAGTATCGTTACTTTTAAGTTAGAACTCCGTCAAAAAATTAACGGTACTCCATTTTTTAAGTAAATCATATGCAAATCTAATCATTGGCACTTACCTAAAAATAACGAACATATGCATGCGTGATAATTGGCACATGTGTTCTATTAATGTTCTACGATCATATTATGAACATAACGAAAATTAATCAAATATTCAGTTTATAAGAATCATTATTCATGAGTTCTTTCATATCATTTCAATGTTAAAATAAACACATATTACCTAAAATAGTACCTAAAATAGGAAATTGATATAAGAAGTAACCTTTTAATGAAATTTGACCTTTTTTTTTATATATGAAAGTTGTCTTTGTTCTAAAAGAAACAAGTTAAGGAGCCCGCGCTTCGCAGCGGAACTCTAAAGCATGCCCTAATAGAAAACCAAGTGGTTGAAAAAAAAAAACAATGTGTATGAAAGGTGGCGCAAACCATTTAGCGTTTTTTAAAAGGCATCCGTTTTGTGAGTAGTTAGCTACGTGTAACAACCCAAACCAGACCACCATCGGACCTGCGGAAAATATCAAAAAAAAAAAAAAATTTGTTTGTTCAGCTAATGGCGCGGCGCGCCAGAAGGCCGCGCGGCGCGCCGATCTGGTCTGTCCAAAAAGCCTTGAAATGCGAAAAAGATTGGCCACTTCCCGACATAGTTAGACAAAACGCTTTTAACAACATATTCGAATATGTAAAACTAACACTATTCAAACATAAAATAAGTTTTACAAAGCGGGGCCCACATCGGCCGTTTTACGAGTTTAATACTAAATATGAGTTTCGACCATCAAAAAGTTTAAGTACCAAACTACACTACGAGCATGGTGTTTGGAATTAAACTACCCAAGTCTCGGTCAAACTCCAAAAGCTAATATCCCAAAAGTGTAGTGACCCGAACTTTTTCATGTTTATATATATATTAAATGAAATTGTTATTTATATGATTAAGTGTTTCCAACATGTTAAGCAATCAAACTTGTTAAGACTTGATTAATTGAAATAGGTTTCATATAGACAATTGACCACCCAAGTTGACCGGTGATTCACGAACGTTAAAACTTGTAAAAACTATACGATGACATATATATGGTTATATATATAGTTAACATGATTTTATTATAAGTATGTATCTCATTAGGTATTTTAACAATGAGTTATATACATAAAAATGAGACTATTAATTTAAGAAACTCGAAAACGATATATATAACGATTATCGTTATAACAACGTCTTACTAGGTACATATGAATCATATTAAGATATTGATACACTTGGTTAATTATGTTAAATTATAAGTAAATATATTATTAAGTGTATTAACAATGAAATACATATGTAAAAATAAGACTACTAACTTAATGATTTCGAAACGAGACATATATGTAACGATTATCGTTGTAACGACATTTAACTGTATATATATCATACTAAGATATATTATATATCATAATATCATGATAATATAACAATTTAACATCTCATTTGTTATAATAAACAATGGGTTAACAACATTCAACAAGATCGTTAACCTAAAGGTTTCAAAACAACATTTACATGTAACGACTAACGATGACTTAACGACTCAGTTAAAATGTATATACATGTAGTGTTTTAATATGTATTCATACACTTTTGAAAGACTTCAAGACACTTATCAAAATACTTCTACTTAACAAAAATGCTTATAATTACATCCTCGTTCAGTTTCATCAACAATTCTACTCGTATGCACCCGTATTCGTACTCGTACAATACACAGCTTTTAGATGTATGTACTATTGGTATATACACTCCAATTGAAAGGACCCGTTCATATACATTATAAACGATTCACAATAGTTGATTACATCGCGAGGTATTTGACCTCTATATGATACATTTTACAAACATTGCATTTGTTTTTAAAAGACAAACTTTCTTTACATCGAAAATTGACAGGCATGTATACCATTTCATAATATCCACTATTCAACTATAAATTGACTTAATAATAATAATCTTTAATGAACTCAATGACTTGAATGCAACGTTCTTCGAAATATGCCATGAAAGACTCCAATTAATATCTTTAAAATGAGCAAATGCACAGCGGAAGATTTCTTTAATACCTGAGAATAAACATGCTTTAAAGTGTCAACCAAAAGGTTAGTGAGTTCATTAGTTTATCATAATCATTCATTTTCATCATTTTAATAGACCACAAGAATTTCATTTCCAGTTCTCATAAATATACGTCCCATGCATAGAGACAAAAATCATTCATATGGATTGAACACCTGGTAACCGACATTCACAATATGCATATAAGAATATCCCCATCATTCCGGGATCCTCCTTCGGACATGATATAAATTTCGAAGTACTAAAGCATCCGGTACTTTGGATGGGGCTTGTTGGGCCCAATAGATCTATCTTTAGGATTCGCGTCAATTAGGGTGTCTGTTCCCTAATTCTTAGATTACCAGACTTAATAAAAAGGGGCATATTCGATTTCGATAATTCAACCATATAATGTAGTTTCGATTACTTGTGTCTATTTCGTAAAACATTTATAAAAATTGCGCATGTATTCTCAGCCCAAAAATATAAAGGGTAAAAAGGCAAATGAAACTCACCATACTGTATTTCGTAGTGAAAATACATATAACGTCATTGAACTAGTGCAAGGTTGGCCTCGGATTCACGAACCTAAATTAATTAAATATAATTATATGTTGGTCAATATTTGTCTAACAATTAGGTCAGGTCATAGTGTTCCCAATCCTAATGCTCGAGACTAATATGCAAAAGTCAACAAAAGTCAATTTGACTCAAAATGTGACGACCCGTCCAAATCCACTTGGACGAATACATCATTCATTGATTTCATAGTGAGGTTTTGACCTCTATATGATACGTTTTGTAAACATTGCATTCTTTTCAAAAGGTACACAATAAATGAATATCAATTTCTAAGGTTTTCAACGTTTGATGATTTCTACATATAGACAATCACCATAAATAATAGTTTACCATAATACATCTGTTGACGATGCAGTCAAAATAAGATACACGGTGATGATTTTGTGAATGCAAAGTTTTCTTGAATAAAGCATGTATGACTCCATGCACATAGCTTGTATCACATATAAGCAAACAGCGGAAGACTTCTAGAAACCTGAGAATAAACATGCTTAAAAGTGTCAACACAAAGGTTGGTGAGTTCATAGTTTTAATGTTGCGCATAATCTGTATATAAAGGTGAATCACAAATTTTCAGTTGTTTCATCCAGAAACGTTTATCAAAATATTCTACGAAATTGAGCACCTTGGTAACTAAACTTAACGTATATATAATTTGTACCCTTTGTATAATCATCTTAATAATACACGCAAACCAACGTGTACGCTTCTCAAATAGCATACGTCCGTTAAAAGGCTAGCGCTCTAGCTCGGACGGGGATATCAAGCCCTATGGATCCATATACTACTACTCGCGCCCACCAGTTCTTATAACCGGCAGTTACTAGTTACCAAAGCTAAGGGATTTTCGGTTCAAACTCAATGTAGAATTAAGTATGTACTTGTATCCATTGTGTTTAAAATAAAGTGCATGTATTCTCAGCACAAAAATATATATTGCAAAAGCAATTAAAAAGGGAGCAAATGAAACTCACCTTAGCAGCACATAAGGTTGTTCACCAAAAATGATCGAAACTTGGAATGCAAAATTAACCGTAGATCTCAACCTAGAGAACATATGTTGGTCAATACATGTCTAATGGGTAATAGTGTATCACAATCCTAATGCTCGAGATTGACATACAAAAGTTATCAAAAGTCATTTCAAAAAGTCAATCTGATTCAATACTATAGTTGAATGATTATGATAATCGAAACATTTTAACATTTCACATAGTTTCCCAATTCTTGTAAAATTAGACTATAGTTTTTATAAGGCTTTAAAATATGATAAAATAATCAATTTTGACAATTGTTCAACAAAACAAGACGTGCCTTATATAAGGGTTCATTTACTCGGCTGGTAATATTCAAAAATCCAATTTATCAATCTTACAAACAAGTTATTTAAATATCAGTTGTAGATTCAAAAGCAATTTCAATTAACATCAATCATAATTCAGTTGATCCTATCTTTTAATTCGTTCACCGAAATTACGCGATTTCTAAATGAAAAGTTATTGATTTTTCGCCAGCTTTCCAAAAACATGCATATCATATACCTTTTATCAGTAACATATGTATTTAATTCATGATTCATCATAAACTGTTTAACGACAAAATTAATCGTACTAGCATTCATAATCCTATATACTCGAGCACTAGTCAGGGATACACTATTAATATACAATAGATAAGATATAAATGCTTACGTATCAATATTGTGATTCAATATTGTAGAAAAGTACGTAGATGCAATAGAGAAGATAAACACTAGGTTTGACTTGCCAATAATACCCATGTACATTACCCATAACCTCCATAGCTATAACCCATAATTTCCTTAGCTCTATCCCGTTCGAAAAGCTTGTTTTGAAGTGACACGCTCATGACCTCGTCGTAGTATTTTATGTATAATACTACTAATAATAATAAAATAAATAATAATAATCTTAATAATAATAATAATAATAATAATAATAATAATAATAATAATAACTTAAATAAATAAATAATTTACAGAGTAATATATATGTAAACAATTCGAGCAGAAACCAGGTATTTATAGGCATAATTCCTGATTCTGATGCCCATGCGATCGCATGGGTTTTATGCCTATTTGCCATGCGATCGCATGGCCGTCAGATCCAGCTCACATATTTTTTTGTTTTCTTGTTTGTCGACATAATTAAATATAATATATATAATTTAAATAATTAATTATATATTATATTAAATTCATGTGCATAGTTGACTTGTAATTTTCGTTCCGAAGACTCGCACGTTGTCACTCGACTTATGTCCCGGTTCCAGTTTCTCGAACGCATTTCCGTACACTTATAAAACTCGCAATTTACGTTTTGTGACTCGTACCTTTATCAAAATATAGTCTTAAATTATCAATAAACTATATCATTTAAAGTGTATCTTAAACTTTCGAGTGTTTTGGTCATTTACTTCTATAAATCATTGTCTCGCTATTTGTTAATATATATATAATAACAAATCATTTTATGACCAAGTTAATATATATTTTCAACATTCATAAACACGTTTTAAATATACATCACAAGTTATTCATACAATTAATATTCCAACTTATCATATATATTTAAATAAATATTTAAACCAATAAGTTTAATGTATGGTATTAAACAATTAATACATTGTTACGTTTTCAAGGTATAGTATATATATATGTATCTATATGCATATAATTGTTCGCGAATCGTCGAGAACAACCGAAAGGTATTTGAATAGTTCAAAAATTTTGAGATTTAGTTTTACAGACTTTGCTTATCGTGTCAGAAATGTTAATCATACAAAGATTAAGTTTAAATTTGGTCAGAAATTTCCGGGTCATCACAGTACCTACCCGTTAAAGAAATTTTGTCCCGAAATTTGAGTGAGGTCGTCATGACTAACAATAAAAATGTTTTCATGACGTATATGTGTTGATAAATAGAGTTTTATCACCGTTGAATAATATGGATAAAACAATCCGATTATTCGAAGCATATGAGAGAAGTTATCGTAAAAGAGTGAAATGAAGAATAGAGATTCGTCTTAACTCTTGATGTATTAACGATTGATTTCCGTAATTTAAGGAATAGAAAATCTTCATAATCTAAATAAGATTTGATTCTTTGGATTTTATGGAAATTAAGATTTCCTTTGATTAAATGCGTAATTTGCCTCGATTGCTATGTTTGATATTTCGCTATAAATTGACCTCTTCCGTTTCATTATTTTCATCACTCTTACATCTTCTTCCTCATTTCCTATTTTCAAAAGATTGTGAAAAATGCTTCATCCAGTTCTGATTCTTGATATACTCCTAACTTTCATATCTGTCATTCTTCTTTTTCATCTACCACCGGAGGAATCTGCTTACTTCTACTTTGCCCTTGGGGTTATAGTGCTTTTAATTCTCCCGTGTCTTTATGTTGCGATAAACATTGATATAGACGGTTTGTAATTTATGTGCTGTTATCGGGCTTTATATTCTCCCTTATATTTCAAAGTTCCTGCTTCTGTCTTCTATAATTATTGTCATCCCCAGTTAATGTTTTCTTTTATTTGTTGCGATTTATACCCCAATTTCTATTTCGAAGTTTTGTCCCTCCGTTTCTTCTTCTTGTGACTAAGCATTGCTTGTAATGGTCCAGAATTCGCAGATATGAATTTCGGAATGAACATTGTTAATGTTCTAAGAAGAAAATGGTAATGGCATGATCTTGATTTGTTAAATTACCAGAATACCCTGGAAAAGACAGAATCATCAAGAAATATTTTCTTGATATTTTAGAGATTAACTAGAATACATGAGTCGTATGACATAGCACATGATGATGTTATGATCTGTGAATCATCACGTTCCATTTAGAAACTCAGCATGACTTACTGTAATATAATCACGTTGATCAAGTGTCATTATATTATACTAACTCATGCTTCAGCTCCCAACACTACTTCAAAAATATTCATATTTTAAACTCGAAGGTTTCAGAATTTAGAAACTAAAATAGTTTCTTTTATGATGTAACACAGATATCATAAGGAGAAAATTGATTTCCGATAAGAATGATTATGGAATTATCTCCAGAAATATGGAGGATATTTATAATGAAAGATACGATGATATCTTAGAATTTCTAATATCAGAGGATGATGAAGAATATTGTCCGCAAGGGTTTAGATTCGGAAGCAAAGTATTCGTTAATGACTTCAGCAGATACTGAATCATTTGGATTCTTTGAAGGTAGGTTTAGTCTTTGTGATTTGTCCACCGCCTCCTTCATTGTTTGCTCAATCCGTTTTCCAGTTCCAAACCTTCTCTTTTTATGAGCTTTGCCAACACACTATTCTTTATTATCAAACTTTTGACTGTTAAGGTCATTTACAGTTTTTGCGGCTTCATCAGCATTCAAAGTTATCATAACCGAATCGTCGGTTATCAATTCGAGGTGTTTTTAAAAGTTTGAAGGGTTTGTATGAAGGTTGTATTTGTCAAGATACATATGATGTTCTAGAATTTTGAATGACATAAATATTTTTATGGGTTTTATGAATAAAAGTGATGTTCTAGAACAGTTTTAAAGTCAAAGTACAGCTTCGAAAGATGTAGGAATCTAAGAATGATGATATCGGTTATATCTCGACTTGGATTCTGATATGTTAAAATCAAAATATGTAATTGAATTTAAATGAGTATGGTTGTTTTGTTTTCTATGAAAGAATATATCTCGTTATGAAAGTAGTGAGTATAGTTGATGATTTGTTGAATCAAAATCGAAGAATGTAACATATTAATTGTGAATTTATATATCCCTCGGGTATTACCTACCCGTTAAAATATTCTCACCGTTAACAGTTTGTACAAAAGAGTTTTCTTAATTACATTCTTTATGAAAATACACCTATATATATATTTTCTTTAGATGTAATCATGATTTTAATGAGTTAACATAATATTAATCTCATCTGGTTTTTTGACTAGTACTAGAATATATAATCTCTAAAACTTTTAGAAACTACATATTCTCTGCAGAATATTTCTTCGATGAAGTTATGAATCAATACTTCATCGTTTGTTGTTGTTGGTATTCCTTGGTATCTATGGTGCGTATGACGTTGATGTTCGAGGTACAGATTGTGATGTTGAGGTGTGGGATGCGGATGTTGTTGTTAGTGGTGGTGATGGTACTGTTGGTGTTGCTGATGGTGGTACTGTTGCTGTTATTGCTACTGCTGGTGCTTGTAACCTTTGCACCATATTCTCCAAAGTCACTACCCGAGCGCGAAGTTCGTTGACTTCTTCTATTACACCGGGATGATTTTCGGTTCGGACGAGCGGACGAATAAGATTTAGAATGTGAGATAGTATATAATCATGACTAGATATTCTGGAAATGAGAGAGAAAATGGTATTACGAACAGGTTCGCCGGTAAGTGCTTCAGGTTCTTCGCCAATAGGGCAATGTGGTGGATGGAAGGGATCGCCTTCTTCTTGTCTCCAATAACTAAGTAAGCTACGAACCCATCCCCAATTCATCCAGAATAGATGATGGCTAATTGGTTGATCCATTCCGGTTACACTGTCTTCGGAGTTCAGGTGAATATCCATATCGGAATAGATGTCGGAGTTTAAGAAATTTGAACTAGATACGGGATCCATCTTGTGTAATTAGAGAGATGATTTTTGATATGAAATAGATTATAGAATTTAGATTGGTACTCTTTAATACATAATTTACATATGTATATATAATACCAAAATTCCATAAATCACAGAGGAATTTTCGAAAGATGTCAAGTAAAGTTTACAGTAACAGATACGCTAAGATATGAATTTTGTCGATACACTATCTGTGCAGTAAATGCAGGAAAACGTGTCTAAATAACCATGTAATTTCTGACAAGAATTGATAAGCAAAACTCGGTAAAAAATAGATACGATCATAGTCCAGACTCACTAATGCATCCTAACAATTACCAGTTAAACACACTAATGTAAATTCTGGTTCCCTATGACCTCAAGCTCTGATACCAACTGTGACGACCCGTCCAAATCCACTTGGACGAATACATCATTCATTGATTTCATAGTGAGGTTTTGACCTCTATATGATACGTTTTGTAAACATTGCATTCTTTTCAAAAGGTACACAATAAATGAATATCAATTTCTAAGGTTTTCAACGTTTGATGATTTCTACATATAGACAATCACCATAAATAATAGTTTACCATAATACATCTGTTGACAATGCAGTCAAAATAAGATACACGGTGATGATTTTGTGAATGCAAAGTTTTCTTGAATAAAGCATGTATGACTCCATGCACATAGCTTGTATCACATATAAGCAAACAGCGGAAGACTTCTAGAAACCTGAGAATAAACATGCTTAAAAGTGTCAACACAAAGGTTGGTGAGTTCATAGTTTTAATGTTGCGCATAATCTGTATATAAAGGTGAATCACAAATTTTCAGTTGTTTCATCCAGAAACGTTTATCAAAATATTCTACGAAATTGAGCACCTTGGTAACTAAACTTAACGTATATATAATTTGTACCCTTTGTATAATCATCTTAATAATACACGCAAACCAACGTGTATGCTTCTCAAATAGCATACGTCCGTTAAAAGGCTAGCGCTCTAGCTCGGACGGGGATATCAAGCCCTATGGATCCATATACTACTACTCGCGCCCACCAGTTCTTATAACCGGCAGTTACTAGTTACCAAAGCTAAGGGATTTTCGGTTCAAACTCAATGTAGAATTAAGTATGTACTTGTATCCATTGTGTTTAAAATAAAGTGCATGTATTCTCAGCCCAAAAATATATATTGCAAAAGCAATTAAAAAGGGAGCAAATGAAACTCACCTTAGCAGCACATAAGGTTGTTCACCAAAAATGATCGAAACTTGGAATGCAAAATTAACCGTAGATCTCAACCTAGAGAACATATGTTGGTCAATACATGTCTAATGGGTAATAGTGTATCACAATCCTAATGCTCGAGATTGACATACAAAAGTTATCAAAAGTCATTTCAAAAAGTCAATCTGATTCAATACTATAGTTGAATGATTATGATAATCGAAACATTTTAACATTTCACATAGTTTCCCAATTCTTGTAAAATTAGACTATAGTTTTTATAAGGCTTTAAAATATGATAAAATAATCAATTTTGACAATTGTTCAACAAAACAAGACGTGCCTTATATAAGGGTTCATTTACTCGGCTGGTAATATTCAAAAATCCAATTTATCAATCTTACAAACAAGTTATTTAAATATCAGTTGTAGATTCAAAAGCAATTTCAATTAACATCAATCATAATTCAGTTGATCCTATCTTTTAATTCGTTCACCGAAATTACGCGATTTCTAAATGAAAAGTTATTGATTTTTCGCCAGCTTTCCAAAAACATGCATATCATATACCTTTTATCAGTAACATATGTATTTAATTCATGATTCATCATAAACTGTTTAACGACAAAATTAATCGTACTAGCATTCATAATCCTATATACTCGAGCACTAGTCAGGGATACACTATTAATATACAATAGATAAGATATAAATGCTTACGTATCAATATTGTGATTCAATATTGTAGAAAAGTACGTAGACGCAATAGAGAAGATAAACACTAGGTTTGACTTGCCAATAATACCCATGTACATTACCCATAACCTCCATAGCTATAACCCATAATTTCCTTAGCTCTATCCCGTTCGAAAAGCTTGTTTTGAAGTGACACGCTCATGACCTCGTCGTAGTATTTTATGTATAATACTACTAATAATAATAAAATAAATAATAATAATCTTAATAATAATAATAATAATAATAATAATAATAATAATAATAATAATAATAATAATAATAATAATAATAACTTAAATAAATAAATAATTTACAGAGTAATATATATGTAAACAATTCGAGCAGAAACCAGGTATTTATAGGCATAATTCCTGATTCTGATGCCCATGCGATCGCATGGGTTTTATGCCTATTTGCCATGCGATCGCATGGCCGTCAGATCCAGCTCACATATTTTTTTGTTTTCTTGTTTGTCGACATAATTAAATATAATATATATAATTTAAATAATTAATTATATATTATATTAAATTCATGTGCATAGTTGACTTGTAATTTTCGTTCCGAAGACTCGCACGTTGTCACTCGACTTATGTCCCGGTTCCAGTTTCTCGAACGCATTTCCGTACACTTATAAAACTCGCAATTTACGTTTTGTGACTCGTACCTTTATCAAAATATAGTCTTAAATTATCAATAAACTATATCATTTAAAGTGTATCTTAAACTTTCGAGTGTTTTGGTCATTTACTTCTATAAATCATTGTCTCGCTATTTGTTAATATATATATAATAACAAATCATTTTATGACCAAGTTAATATATATTTTCAACATTCATAAACACGATTTAAATATACGTCACAAGTTATTCATACAATTAATATTCCAACTTATCATATATATATTTAAATAAATATTTAAACCAATAAGTTTAATGTATGGTATTAAACAATTAATACATTGTTACGTTTTCAAGGTATAGTATATATATATGTATCTATATGCATATAATTGTTCGCGAATCGTCGAGAACAACCGAAAGGTATTTGAATAGTTCAAAAATTTTGAGATTTAGTTTTACAGACTTTGCTTATCGTGTCAGAAATGTTAATCATACAAAGATTAAGTTTAAATTTGGTCAGAAATTTCCGGGTCATCACACAAAATGATTTCCAAAATTTATACAAGATTATAATATATTTTAAATATCATCGTTTTATATTTTTAAATATTTTTAAAAGATTTATTAGAGTAAATAATATAATTCATTTATTAATAAATAAAATTTTATATTAAAATTTATATAATAAAATATACTTTTATATATATTAAGTAATAAAATTTATAGGGTTCATTTAATATCATAAAGATAATATGATAGGTATTATTAAAGTAATTTATTACACGTAGTAAAATATGTTTGTATTACATATTTATTTGATAAAATAATATCTATAATGTTAGTAAGTAAAAGTTGTATTATTTTGTAATAATAATTATTATTATAAAAATATCAATATTTATAATTACTAAGGTGATATTATGATAAAACGATAATTCTAATTATGATAACTTTAATATTTACGATAATTTTTAATATTATCTTTAAAATAATAATTCTATTTAAAATGATAATAAAAATGATATTTTATAGTAACAATGACATTTCTATTAAAATGATAATTTTTGTTAAAATGATAATTTTTGTTAAAATGATAGTTTTGATACTAACGATACTTTTAATAATAATAGTAATGATAAAAATAATAAGAACGATAATTTTATCTAAATCAATATCTTATAATATTTTAATTTCATCATGATACTCTTACTCATTATTTCCTAATCGTTTCGTTTAATAGCTTTTAATCGTCTTTTATATCGTGCTCATAATAATGATAATAATAGTAATCAAAATAATTAGGTGTTACTAATATTAGTTTTAATTACAATAATACTAATAATGATAATTACTATGACATTATTAACGATAATGATAATATAATAATAATAATAATAACAATAACTATTTTTAAATAATGATATATATATTAATAATGATAATAATAATAATGATAATAATAATAATAATAATAATAATAATAATAATAATAATAATTAGATAATAATAATAATAATTAGATAATAATAATAATAATAATACTAATTATAACTTTAATGATAATAACGATAGTAATAATAATAAAAAAACAATTTTTAATGATAAATCCTTTTATTGATAAAGATAATAATAATAATAATAATAATAAGATAAAACTAGAACGACGATAATAACGACGATAATAATAATCATTTTTAATAATAATACAAAAATTCGATGGACTATAACTTCAAATCCGTTCATCGAAATCATTCGATATCTAAATAAAAAGTTCTTAATTTTTCGCTAGCTTTCTAGCGACATGCATATCTTATACCTTATCTCAGTCGCATATATAACTAATTCAGGATTCAACATAATCTAACTAAAGGCAATATCAAAAGTACAAACATGCATAATCCTATATACTCGAGCACTAGTCAGGGATACACTATTAGTATGTAAAAGTTAAATTATGAGTACTCACGTATCAATATTGAGATTCAATATTGCAGGAAAGGTACGTAGACGCAACGGAGATGATAAACACTATATTGACCTCATGAGCATACCCATGAACCATACCCAATCACCTCCATAGCTATAACCCATAATTTCCTTAATCCAATCCCACTCGAAAAACAATTTCGAAATCACCCGGACCGCACTCTGATAATGCTAAAAACGAACATATATTTCATAGCATTATTCCTCAAGAAAGACAAGCTTTTAGTTGCAATTGTTCTATTTACAAGTGATATTCGTTTAAATAATAAAAGGTGAAGACAAAAGACAGATTCGACGATTTGAAGACGCAAACGACCAAAAAGCTCAAAAGAACAAAAGACAATCAAAAAGGTTCCAAATATTGATAAGAAACGTCTCGAAATCACAAGAGTACAAGATTCAAAACGCAAAGTACAAGATATTAAATTGTACGCAAGGACGTTCGAAAATCCGGAACCGGGACTAGAGTCAACTCTTAACGCTCGACGCAACGGACTAAAAATTACAAGTTAACTATGTATATAAATATAATATAATATATAATTAATTATATTAATTATATATATATTATATATATATATTTAAAACTGTCGGCAGCCAGAAACTCCAAGGGAGTAAATTGAAAATACCTCTCCGCGACTCGCGGAGTTTGAAGGGCTTTTTGCCGCGAGTCGCGGAGCCCCAAAAATCAATTCTGGCTATAAATCAACCCGAATTCTGATCAAAAACATCATCAATTTTTCTCTTCTCTTCATACGAAGTAATATATTTATATTTATAATTTATATTTTAATTTTAATTATAATTCTAATAATAAGGGTATGTTAGCGAATGTTGTAAGGGTGTAAGTCGAAATTCTGTCCGTGTAACGCTACGCTATTTTTAATCATTGTAAGTTATGTTCAACCTTTTTATATTAATGTCTCGTAGCTAAGTTATTATTATGCTTATTTAAAACGAAGTAATCATGATGTTGGGCTAATTACTAAAATTGGGTAATTGGGCTTTGTACCATAATTGGGGTTTGGATAAAAGAACGACACTTGTGGAAACTAGACTATGGGCTATTAATGGGCTTTATATTTGTTTAACTAAATGAAAGTTTGTTAATGTTAATATAAAGATTTACAATTGGGCGTCCCTATAAATTATCATATACACTCGATCGGACACGATGGGCGGGGTATTTATATGTACGAATAATCGTTCATTTAACCGGACACGGGAATGGATTAATAGCCACTAGAATAATTAAAACAGGGGTGAAATTACATTCAAGGGTAATTGGTGTAATTGTTAACAAAGTAGTAAAACCTTGGTTTACACGCAGTCGATAACCTGGTGTATTCATTAAACAAAGTATTAAAACCTTGTTACAATTCGAATCCCCAATTAGTTGGAATATTTATCTTCGGGTATAATAATAATTTGACAAGGACACTTGCAATTTATATTTATGACTGATGGACTGTTATGGACAAAAACCAGACGGACATATTGAATAATCCAGGACAAAGGACAATTAACCCATGGGCATAAAACTAAAATCAACACGTCAAACATCATAATTACGGAAGTTTAAATAAGCATAATTCTTTTATTTCATATTTAATTTCCTTTATTTTATATTTAATTGCACTTCTAATTATCGCACTTTTATTTATTGTTATTTTATTTTATCGCACTTTTAATTATCGTACTTTTTAATTATCGCAATTTAATTTTATCGCATTTTTATTATTCGCAATTTCATTATCGTTATTTACTTTACGCTTTAATTTAAAGTCTTGTATTTATTTTATATTTTACATTAGGTTTTAACTGCGACTAAAGTTTTAAAATCGACAAACCGGTCATTAAACGGTAAAAACCCCCCTTTATAATAATAATATTACCTATATATATATTTGTATTTTTATAAAAATAAACTAATATAGCGTTGAGCTTTGCTTAAAGATCTCCCTGTGGAACGAACCGGACTTACTAAAAACTACACTACTGTACGATTAGGTACACTGCCTATAAGTGTTGTAGCAAGGTTTAAGTATATCCATTCTATAAATAAATAAATATCTTGTGTAAAATTGTATCGTATTAAATAGTATTTTCTGCTAAAAATTAATAGTATTTTATACCCCCCTGCTTTGACATCAAGTATTTTTGGCGCCGCTGCCGGGGAACTTACATCTTAAAAGCCGGAAGCGCAACGCTAATAAAGAAAAAAAAAAAAAAGATTTTTTTAAAAAGTCGTTTTTGTAAAAATTACGTTTTAATCATTCAAAAATAGAAAAAGAAAAACAAAAATATTAGTATTTTTAAGATTTTGTTAAATATCTAAGTTTTATAAGTTTCTTTATTTTTATTTTAATTTATAAAAATATAAATTTTATTAAAAATCGTTTATTTAAATTAAAAACAGAAAACAGAAAAATAAATAAAAATAAAAAAAAGAAAAACGCGTAAAAAGTACTACCTGTCAACAGAATTCCTGAACCCCGCGACTTGCGGGGTTTTACTCTTTATTTGCCGCGACTCGCGGAGGGCCTCTGACACACGGACAAAACCCTAATCACGGGTTTTAATTTATTATTATTATTATTAATTACTTAATTATTATTATTATTATTATTAATTTTAGTTTTATTTTTACTTTTTACTTTATATATGTATTTTGTTTAACTAGTTTTATTAAAATTGTAAAATTAGTAGTTTTTATTAAATAAATAATATAAAAATAATATTTTTATAAAAAATTGTACTTTTTACAACTTTTTGTATATTTTTATATTTTGTACCTTTTTAATCGTTGTAGCATAATATTTGTATTTTTAGCTCATATTTAATTTTAAACTTAGTTTTCGCTATAGTCATTTTTACTCCTAGATTTTTAGGCTTTGCCGTAGAATTCCTTAAGTGCTTTTTCTTTAGACTAAGATTTAGGTGCTTTAGAATTTTGCGACGCCTTTCTAAGTTTTAGTTTCTTTTTAAGTTATTTCCATTTGGGATTTAGTTTTTCTTGTAAGTTTTAATATTTTTACACCTTTTACTATGTATCAATTATCATTCCAATTAGTAATTTCAATTTGCGATTATAATTTTAAGTTAGTTGTAGTAATAAGGTTAAATTAGTTAAGTATTTTTAAGTTTTGATAAGTTTCTTTTATTTTTCCGTCACCTTTTATTTTTCAACCATTTTTTTTTTCTTTTTCGACATTTTTCGACGCGAACTCTTTTTCTCTCTTATTTCTCGCCATTCTAGTTTTTAGGACTTAGAATTTTTTCTACTTCTTATCTAAATTTCTTAAAATTACGAAAATTTATTTTAAGTGGTTAAATTGATAGACATCAAAATTTTCTGGTTCGTAGTAATAGTTGGATTTGTACGTGGACCGGGTTATTGGAGCCAAACAGTCCTCAATTATATTGAGACCAAACGAATCCTGCCCCTCTGCTGCATCTTTTGGCTATTCGAAACGTGGGCAAAATCAGAAAAGTCTATTGATTGGATAACTTATTATAATTTTTCTTTCCTTTTAAAAACTAATAGGATATTCTGTGAATGCACCGAGCAAGACGTTCATCACCTTTTGTACGTTCACCACCTGTAACTCGATCAAGACATCGTTTAACAAATATAACCGCCGTTGATTTTTCTTTAGAATCGTCATCCAGTCGACCAAGTACTTCAGTTCAAATTACCGATAATCCATTTTTTGAACCCTACCTCACAATTGAGAATCCAGAAAATATTCAGGAACGGTTCATAGATCCTGAACCATTAAACTTTCCTCCGGAACCACCAATCATTCAAACAGAGATTGTTGAGGAACGAACTATTAAATCTGAAGCATCTAGTGATACCGAGTCAACAAATTCAATTATGGAAGTAACGGAACCTTTAAGTATGGAAGACCGAATGAGAGCTAAACGCACTGGCCAAGGTCACGCAATTACTCATCCAGACATTAATGCGCCAGATTATGAAATCAAAGGACAAATTCTACACATGGTGACTAATCAATGCCAATTTAGTGGTGCGCCGAAGGAAGATCCAAATGAACATCTACGTACCTTTAATAGGATCTGCACACTATTTAAAATACGAGAAGTGGAGGATGAACAGATATATCTCATGTTATTTCCCTGGACTTTAAAGGGAGAAGCCAAAGATTGGTTGGAATCATTACCTGAAGGGGCGATCGATACATGGGATGTTTTAATTGACAAATTTCTTAAACAATTTTTTCCTGCATCTAAAGCCGTAAGACTTCAAGCAGAAATTGTTACGTTCACACAGAAGCCAAATGAAACTCTATATGAGGCGTGGACAAGATATGGAAAGTTGTTAAGAGGATGTCCGCAACATGGTTTAGACACCTGTCAAATAGTACAAATATTCTACCAAGGATGCGACATCACTACAAGGAAAGACATAGATATAGCAGCTGGTGGTTCTATTATGAAGAAAACCGAAACTGATGCTTACAAAATTATAGATAATACTGCTTCCCACTCACATGAGTGGCACCAAGAAAAAGATATCATTAGATCATCTAAAGCAGCTAGAGCCGATTCTAGCCATGACTTAAATTCCATTTCCGCAAAGATAGATGCTTTCGAGAGACGAATGGAAAAGATGACTAAAGATATTCATGCTATACGAATTAGTTGTGAGCAGTGTGGAGGACCACATTTGACAAAAGATTGTCTCAGTATTGAATTAACAATGGAACAAAGAGAGAATATTTCATACATAAACCAAAGGCCTGGAAATAATTATCAGAATAATTATCAACCGCCAAGACCGATTTACAATCAAAACCAGAACTATAACCGAAATATTCCATACAACAACCAACAAGGTCCTAGCAATCAACAAGTATCCAATAATACTTACAATCAGCAAAGACCGAATTTTCAAAACAAACCACCACAACAAACCAATGATAAAAAGCCAAATTTAGAAGATATGATGACGAAGCTAGTTGAAACTCAAACGCAGTTTTTCACATCTCAAAAACAAACCAATGAACAAAATGCTCAAGCATTTAGAAATCAACAAGCTTCTATTCAAAATCTGGAACAAGAAGTAAGTAACCTAGCAAGGTTAATAGGTGAAAGAAAACCGGGAAGTCTACCCAGCGATACAAACGCTAACCCCCGGAATGAAACAGCTAAAGCTATTACCACAAGAAGTGGTACAACACTTAAACCACCTGAAATACCTGTAACTTCTGATGAAACTATTCCTACTCCACAAGAACCACAACCTGATAAAGAAAAGGAAAAAGAATCGGTAGTTGAAAAGGTTAATGAAGATAACACAGTTAAGGATAAACCTTATGTTAAACCATACCAACCACCACTTCCTTACCCAAGTAAAATGAAGAAGGAAAAACTTGAAGCCGAGCAATCCAAATTTTTGGATATGTTTAAACAGATAAATGTAAATCTTCCTTTCATTGATGTGATTTCAGGAATGCCAAGGTATGCTAAATTCTTGAAAGATCTAATCACGAATAGAAAGAAAATGGAAGAACTCTCGGCTGTTACTATGAATGCTAATTGTTCAGCAGTGCTGTTGAATAAGATACCAGAAAAACTATCTGATCCAGGAAGTTTCACAATTCCATGTTTTCTGGGTAGTCTTAGTTCAATAGAAGCATTAGCAGATTTAGGTGCTAGTATAAATTTAATGCCGTATTCACTATACGCTAAACTAGACCTTGGAGAATTGAAACCAACCAGAATAAGCATACAACTAGCCGATAGATCAATAAAATATCCTAGAGGGATAATGGAGAACATGCTAGTTAAAGTTGGTACTTTAGTATTCCCAGTAGATTTTGTTGTTCTGGACATGGAAGAAGATTCTCAAGTTCCTCTCATATTAGGAAGACCATTCTTAAACACGGCTAAAGCAATGATAGACGTGTTCGGTAAGAAACTGACCCTAAGTATAGAGGATGAGAGTGTTACTTTTTCAGTTGATAGAGCAATGCAACAACCAATATCTGCAGATGATACATGTTATTATATTCAAACTATAGATGCACATGCAGAATTATTAAAAGAATTTCCAGAATTACAAGGAACAGGAGAATGTTCTTTAGGAGAAGGAAATGAACCAATTGATGAAGCTGAAATGTTAGCTACACTTATAGCTAATGGATATGAACCAACAACAGAAGAAATTCAAATGCTAAAAGAAGAAGACAGATATCGATATAAATCATCGATAGAAGAACCTCCGAAATTAGAGTTAAAGCCACTTCCAAACCATTTGGAATACGCTTATTTACATGGTGAATCTGAATTACCTGTAATAATATCGTCTTCTCTTACTGAAAATGAGAAATCACAACTCATTTCTGTGTTGAAAGCTCATAAACCAGCCATTGCATGGAAGATTCATGATATTAAAGGAATAAGTCCTTCGTATTGCACACATAAAATCCTTATGGAAGAAGGTCATAAAACGTATGTGCAACGCCAACGAAGACTAAATCCTAATATGCAAGATGTAGTCAAGAAAGAAATTATTAAACTGCTAGATGCAGGTTTAATATATCCAATCTCTGATAGTCCATGGGTAAGCCCAGTTCAATGCGTGCCTAAGAAGGGTGGCATGACTGTCATCACAAATGAGAAAAATGAGCTTATTCCTACTAGGACTGTAACAGGATGGCGTGTATGTATTGATTATAGAAAATTAAATGACGCCACCAGAAAAGATCACTTTCCCTTACCTTTCATAGATCAAATGTTGGAAAGATTAGCCGGAAATAGTTACTATTGTTTTCTAGATGGATTTTCCGGATATTTTCAAATTCCAATAGCACCCGAAGATCAAGAGAAAACCACATTCACGTGCCCTTATGGTACTTTTGCTTACAAACGCATGCCATTTGGACTTTGTAACGCCCCTGCAACCTTTCAAAGGTGTATGATGGCGATTTTTCACGACATGATAGAAGAATGCATGGAAGTATTCATGGATGACTTTTCAGTCTTCGGTGATACATTTAAATCATGTCTAGTTAATCTGGAACGAATGCTAATTAGATGCGAAAAATCAAATCTAGTACTTAATTGGGAGAAATGCCATTTCATGGTTAAAGAAGGCATCGTTCTTGGACATAAAATTTCAAAAGAAGGAATTGAAGTGGATAGAGCTAAAATAGATGTAATTGCTAAACTTCCACATCCCACCAATGTTAGAGGAGTTAGGAGTTTTCTAGGGCATGCCGGTTTTTACCGACGTTTTATAAAAGATTTTTCTAAAATTGCCACTCCTATGAATAAACTCCTAGAAAAGGATGCGCCATTCATCTTTTCAGATGAATGTATCAAATCTTTTAATATTCTTAAAGAAAAACTCACTAATGCGCCGATCATGATAACACCAAATTGGAATCTACCATTTGAACTAATGTGCGATGCAAGTGATTTTGCAATGGGAGCCGTTTTAGGACAAAGGATTGAAAAACGATTTCAACCTATATATTATGCTAGTAAGACATTACAAGGAGCACAAACGAACTATACAACTACTGAAAAAGAACTCCTTGCTATTGTCTTTGCTTTTGACAAATTTCGATCATATCTCGTTCTAGCAAAAACGGTGGTCTATACCGACCATTCTGCTCTTAGATACCTATTTTCAAAACAAGATGCTAAACCAAGATTAATCCGTTGGATCTTACTCTTACAAGAGTTTGATATTGAAATCCGAGATAAAAAAGGAGCAGAAAATCTCGCCGCTGATCATCTTTCTCGTCTTGAAAATCCCGAATTAGAAGTTCTGAATGAATCAGCCATACAAGACAACTTTCCTGATGAATATCTATTGAAGATAGATTATAAAGAAATTCCATGGTTTGCAGACTATGCAAACTACTTAGTTTGTGGATTCCTTGAAAAAGGATTATCATACCAAAGACGAAAGAAATTCTTCAGTGATATAAAACACTATTTCTGGGAAGATCCACATCTGTTTAAAAGTTGTCCCGATGGAATAATACGCCGATGTGTATTTGGAGATGAAGCTAGTAAAATTTTAAACCATTGTCACACAGGACCAACAGGAGGGCATTATGGGCCTCAACTAACAGCAAGAAAAGTTTATGAAGCTGGATTCTATTGGCCTACAATTTACAAAGACGCACACCTTCTTTGCAAATCCTATGATGCATGTCAAAGGGCCGGAAGAATAAGTCAACGTGATGAAATGCCACAAAATGTCATCCAAGTATGTGAAGTATTTGACATTTGGGGTATTGACTTTATGGGTCCATTTCCAAAATCTCATAATAATCTATATATACTCGTAGCCATTGATTATGTATCTAAATGGGCGGAAGCACAAGCTCTCCCAACTAACGATGCACGAGTTGTAGTCAACTTTTTAAAACGTCTTTTTGCAAGGTTTGGAACACCGAAAGCTTTAATAAGTGATCGGGGTACTCATTTCTGTAATAATCAACTTGAGAAAGTTCTTAAAAGATATGGAGTAACTCATAAAATCTCCACCGCATATCATCCACAAACAAGTGGACAAGTTGAAAATACCAACCGAGCTTTAAAACGTATTCTAGAGAAAACCGTAGGATCAAATCCAAAGGAATGGTCGATTAAATTGGAGGATGCACTCTGGGCTTTTAGAACAGCCTACAAAACTCCAATTGGAACCACACCTTTTAGACTTGTTTATGGAAAATCATGTCATCTTCCAGTAGAAATTGAACACAAAGCATTTTGGGCTTTGAAGACATGTAATCTTGATTTACATGAAGCCGGACGTCTACGATTAAGTCAACTAAACGAATTAGAAGAATTAAGACATGAAGCATACGAAAATTCGTTAATCTATAAAGAAAGAACGAAGAAATGGCATGATAAAAGAATCAGAAATCCAAAAGAATTTAAAGAAGGAGACAGAGTTCTTCTTTTCAATTCACGATTCAAGCTATTTCCTGGAAAATTGAAATCAAGATGGTCTGGACCATTCATAGTAAAAAGAGTTTTCCCATACGGAACGATAGAATTAATAAATTCAAATGGGATTGAATTTAAAGTTAATGGTCACAGAGTTAAACATTACATACATGGTCCGATGGAAGTCGACAACGAAGTTAATCACAATTTCGACACCACAGCTAACTAATTGTGGGGAGAATCAAGTCTTTAAAGGATAATATGTATTTCTGTTAGAGTTAGATTGTCTGTTTTCGTGTAGTTCTCGAAAATGGAACACGTATGGTCTTTCCCTAGCAGACCCTAAAGAACTAGTCTTCTCCCCCCATTCTGAATTTTTATTTTTTTAGGTTTTTACGAAATGAAGACTGCCTGTGAACTAAACCATGGTCTAATGCTACACGCTTTGATCACTAAAAGAAATAATGACATACTACCGAGTGAATTAGTATCAGTAATCAGAGAAAGAATGGACGGAGTTAGAAAAGGATCCAGATGCGAAGATAATAAGTTACAATTTGGTAAAGGAAAATCAAAATCCGCAGCGAAAAGAAGAGCACGACACCTAGAAAAATGTCACAAATGCGGAAAATGGTCACATGGAGGTAAATGTTCAAATAATCAAACCTATTCAAATACCGAATTTGTTACTTTATGCAGAGACGGACCGTTCATATGTTTAGAAGAAAAGACAATGAATGCTCGAGGTTACGCCTATGCAGCCATGGAAGACCAATTAAACCGACTATCTTATGAATATAATAGATCATATAACTAAGAAATCTATTTCACAGGTATGTCTGTACAGTTTTTATTTTTATTTTTATTTTTAACCTTTTGATAATAAACGCTAATTTGTTCGCTAAAAAGTATTAAATTGGTATTAAATAAAATTAGGTTTGGCGACCGAAATTATTGATATCGTTCAAAAATTTATTACATCACTGCGAAATTTAACGTTTATTCTTAAGGTATAAATATCTTTAATCAATCAACCCAAAATATTTTAAAAATTCGTCATGAGTTAAATTAGGTCTTGGAACCGAAATTACTTTACCGAAAAGAGGGGCGCATATTTTTGATAATATTTGATTAATTAAAGTGGGATAAAAAGACAAAAAGATTTTTAATTTTATTATATTTTTAAAATTAATATTTAAATCTTAAATTAATATTGTAAACTTTGTAAAAACAATATATTTAAAATTGTAAATATTTGAAAAATTAATATAAGTTTGGTATGAATTTATAATATGAATTTTTAAATTAAGTTTGGTGTGAAGTTTTAATTTTTAAAGTATGAATTTTAATTTTATGCATTTCAAATTTTAAGTTTGGTGTGAATTTTTAATTTTTAATTTTTTAATTTTGAATTTATTATTTAAGTTGTGTGAATTTAAAAACAAAAATTTTCTTTATCTCATTAAGTTAAAAATATGATTTTTAAAATTCGTCGTAAGTTGAAGACTAGGTCTTTGAACCGAAATTGCTTTACCCGAGGGAGGGACGAGAACTTTTATTATCATTATTTTTAATCTTGTTGATTTAAAGTATACCAAAAACATTAAAAAACCCAAAAATCTTAGCTTTTAAAACAATCGCTACAAAAAGACAAATTTTAAAAATTTTGTCGAGGGACGGACTAGGACATCGATCCGAAACGACCTCGTCCTAAATAACAAGGGAAACAAAATTTTAAAATTAATTTCTTAATTGTTTTATAAGTTAAAGATTATAAAAAAAAAAAAAAAAAAAAAAAAAAAAAAAAAAAATATAATAACTCCGCGACTCGCGGAGTTTTAAGTGAAAACCTCCGCGACTCGCGGAGGGACAAAATTACAGAAAAAAAAATATAACCAGCTGCACGATCTGTACACACAACACACACAAACATACTGCATAAACACTCGGAAAAACCCGAAAAAAACCCACAAAAATCATCCCAAAAACTCGATTTTTCACCGTTAATCTTCAAATTTTTCACTACAATCATGTTGAGAAGGATGATATCTAGGAACTACTCAAGAAAACAGGTACAATTACACCCCAAATCACCTTTAAATCCGAATTTTAGTGTGTTCTTGAGCATATTTTCATAATTTGAATTTTGTTAATTTTTAGTGTAATTAGTGTTAAATTGTTAGTATATTATGCATGTATAACCTAGATTGATGCTTGTTAACATGATTTGAAGCCAAAAACTTCAAAATCTTTAGAATCTAGGGTTTGTGTTCTTGAGCAATTTGGGGCTTTTTGATATAAACAGGTTATGGCCGATTTTTGTCATGAATTGTTGCTAAATTGAGTAGTGTAACATGTCTAGGTAGTTAAATGATCCAAACTTTGAGCCTAAACATGATTTTGAGAATTAAAGTGGACTTTTTCAAGTCCAAAATTCATGAACTTGATTTTTGAAAGATAATGCCATTTGAGACTTGTTTATTTGCTAGTAATGATTATTTTGACATGTTATTTGAGTTGAATGCTTATGAACTTGGCGAAAATTTTCGTATATGCTTATTTGAAAAAGTGTAGATTTGATAAAAATGTGAAAATAAGCTTAAGTTTGATATAAATTGATAATGTCATTGTAATTATTTTGATTGATGAATTTGCTGACACTAATGCATATTTGGATGCACAAAATTTGTGTTTGATGTGTTTTGCAGAATGAAAGGGGTGAATCTTCATCCCAAGCCCGCCATGCTCCTGCTGAGAACTTGGAACAACAGGAGGTAGATAACTACTACAAGCAGGATGTACCTCATCCAGTCATGACCTTTTCAGATATGCACTTGGAACAGTTGCACCCGAACCTGCGATTTGACAGACTTTGGATAGATTATCCAAAATATCAACGGGGATTGCATACTCTTCATTCCAAGGTTGTTGAGGTACCAAGGGTCGTAGAATGGGGACCCTTGGAAGCTGTAGAATTGGCCGGGCCAATTAGGGAATTACTGGTACAGAGGTATGGTAATTCTTCTTTTAATGACTGGATATGTTTATTCACCATACGCAGACCTGTATATAAAGTATGGTGTGAAGAGTTGTTATGTAGTATAGAGTTGAATGATCGGGTAGCCAGTTTAACCGATCGTTCTTTTATTAGATTTTTGTTAGGCGGTTCGATGCGCCACATGTCTTTACTGGACATGGCTCAGGCTTTACGTATATATACGCCTGAGGAATTAGCGTCTGCCGATTGTAGAGGATTGATACTAAACGGTAGGAAAATAGATGAAAATTTTGATACACACGGTGTGTGGAGTCAAATGACAAGCCATCACCGTTTTAAAGGGGGAAACTACTCTTATTTGGATATAGATAGAGCCGAATTAAGAGTAATACATAGGTTTTTAGCTAACTCGATTACACAAAGGGGTAAAAACAAAGAAAAGGTAAATGAACAAGATTTGTTTTACCATATGTGTATTCGAGACCCACACAGCGCTGTAAGTATACCATATTGTGTGGGTTATTATTTATCAGCTATGGTTCGAGGGATGCGTCCACATAGCATAATAGGAGGTGGTATTTTTATTACTTTGATTGGTGAATATCTCGGTGTGGATATAAGTCGGGGGGGATTATTAGTAGAAGAGCCGGAACCCCGCGACACTATAGGTTTAAATGTATACCATGGTGCGAAAGTGTTGAAGCGGCGAAATAACGCCGCAGTACGATACAATGGTAGACATCCACAGGTAGAGAGAAACCAGGAACAAGGTAATGTAGGAGGGGGGAACCAGATGCAAGAAATGCAAAGGTTTATAGCTTCTCAGGAATACGAAAATGCTAGACAGAGAGCATTTGAAGATTGGCAAGTTCATCAGAACCAGATCATAGCGCATTGCCAACACATAGGTAGAAACTATATTCCTACACCGAAACCCGTCTTCCCTCCTTGGTCGATAGAGATGCAGCCACCATATCCTACGTATGACCCTGCCGAGGCATTCTATAGCACTTATGGTTATGCGTGGAACCCCTATTGGTACCAATATCATCCTTAGTTTACTTATTTTTATTTTTATTTTGTAATTTGTAATTATTGATATGTTTAATATTTTTTGTTAATATTGTAATCATTTTTATATTTATCTAACTTTTATTCTTAGATTTTAATAATTTTTGAATGTGGGGTAATAAACCAAACTTCAAAAATATGTATATATGTTTGCAGTTTATCTTATGTACACAACAGGGTAAAACAACGCATTTTCAAAGACTGGCATTAAGTTCAGCAAAAGCAAGTAATTTTGATGACAATGATGCAAAATACATGTGAAATAACAACAAGACGGAATGAACAAATGACGTGCACCATTTATCATTCAGCAAACAAACGCCAATATATTTGGAAACTTTGGTAAAAATTTAATCATTTTCACACAAATCACCCTCAATAATTTAAATTGTTACTGATTTCTTGCAAATGAGGGCATTGCAAGATCTTAAGTGTGGGAAGGGGTTAAATTCTTTCGGATTTTAAAATTTTTATATTAAACACTTGGTTACCATTAAAAATACTAGTAAAGCAGTAGTTGTATTAGAATCTAGTGCTCTCTGATAAAAAAGAACAGCCCTAGTCTTATATACTGACTACCCAATTCTAGTAAAATTTTTCAAAATTTTCAATTAAATGAATTCAAAATCATGTTTATACATATTTATGAACGATAAAACTAGGTTTTAACACCGAAATTATTGTTACCTCGGAAAGGACATAAATTGAGAAACAAACTAAAATGTTAAAATTCATTTAAAATGGAATAGAGGACGATAAAAAGAAAAATAAAAAGCCAAGTGTGGGAAAATTTACCAAGTTATTTTAAACATATGCCACATATATTTGTAACAAATAACTGAAAATACTTTTGCTTTGAACTAAACTAAACTGTTTTACCCAATGAAAGAAAAGAAGAGATGGATCTACACGATGAATCAATTCCATCATTAAAAGGAAGTAAAGTCTTCCGAAAAAGAAACGCGCTTCTTGATTTAGATCATGAAGTTGTCGTTCAGACCAGCTGTAGGTTGACGAAAAATCTAGAAAAGTCATCACTAAAATCAGCAGGAAATCCACGGACCTCAGCATTAAACAGGGTCGCCAAGTGGTCAGATTTATCCTAACCATGAGAAGGATTTATCTCGTACAATGGGGAGGCACCGTGCAAATTAGCTGGATAAGACTAATGAATCAGATCCCCAGAAAGGATAATCTCCTTAAAGATTAAAAATCAGCTTTTAAGCCTGATATTACTCAATCCTTGAGATTGACCTTAAAGATTGAGAATTACAAACTCATGGAATTCAATGATATCTAAACTCGAGCTTGAACGAGAAAATATTTTGATCAAATTATAAACCGATTTGTTTTCTGAAAACCCATTTTCAATGCGTTCATTACCATTGAACGTAAAATCCTAGGAATTCACCTGGAATTCATTAGGTCACCTGAACCAAATCGGGTGTCAACCGTAAGAACGGTGGTTGCATAGCATGGTCGAAGACAGGACCTTGTGCCAGACCGAAAAACTATAGGGTGATCTTTACTATTGCTCCTACAAAGGATAGTATTGCATCCGACACGTTATAGACCATAATCAAAAGCATGTCACGGGACATTGCCTAAACAGTTGCTTGTTCAACGCTTTCCTTTACAACCGGACGGTAGTTTGCCGAAAGGTAATATACGGAACAAGTAAACTGGACGTGTTGCTTTCCAAATACAAGGTTAGCAGGTGGGTGACACAAAACCGCAAGTTTTGAGCTAAAATTTTCAAATCTGAAACCCACTAAACCCACAAAAATATTTTGCAAACACCGGTAAAGGGTTATTCCGGAAAACTTATCTAGGGAAAAAACTAGATTTAATTTTCAAAAAGATCAAATGTTTTCATAAAGATCCAATTTCCTTAATGGATCTAAATTTTTATAGTCATGTGGGACTGTAAACCATATCGTTACTACCATTGTTTATACCGCCGTATAGAAATCACTGATGTACAAAGTGTGAAGAATAAAGAAGTGATTCTAGTATTTCAAGACAATATTGCTTGAGGACAAGCAACGCTCAAGTGTGGGAATATTTGATAATGCTAAAAACGAACATATATTTCATAGCATTATTCCTCAAGAAAGACAAGCTTTTAGTTGCAATTGTTCTATTTACAAGTGATATTCGTTTAAATAATAAAAGGTGAAGACAAAAGACAGATTCGACGATTTGAAGACGCAAACGACCAAAAAGCTCAAAAGAACAAAAGACAATCAAAAAGGTTCCAAATATTGATAAGAAACGTCTCGAAATCACAAGAGTACAAGATTCAAAACGCAAAGTACAAGATATTAAATTGTACGCAAGGACGTTCGAAAATCCGGAACCGGGACTAGAGTCAACTCTTAACGCTCGACGCAACGGACTAAAAATTACAAGTTAACTATGTATATAAATATAATATAATATATAATTAATTATATTAATTATATATATATTATATATATATATTTAAAACTGTCGGCAGCCAGAAACTCCAAGGGAGTAAATTGAAAATACCTCTCCGCGACTCGCGGAGTTTGAAGGGCTTTTTGCCGCGAGTCGCGGAGCCCCAAAAATCAATTCTGGCTATAAATCAACCCGAATTCTGATCAAAAACATCATCAATTTTTCTCTTCTCTTCATACGAAGTAATATATTTATATTTATAATTTATATTTTAATTTTAATTATAATTCTAATAATAAGGGTATGTTAGCGAATGTTGTAAGGGTGTAAGTCGAAATTCTGTCCGTGTAACGCTACGCTATTTTTAATCATTGTAAGTTATGTTCAACCTTTTTATATTAATGTCTCGTAGCTAAGTTATTATTATGCTTATTTAAAACGAAGTAATCATGATGTTGGGCTAATTACTAAAATTGGGTAATTGGGCTTTGTACCATAATTGGGGTTTGGATAAAAGAACGACACTTGTGGAAACTAGACTATGGGCTATTAATGGGCTTTATATTTGTTTAACTAAATGAAAGTTTGTTAATGTTAATATAAAGATTTACAATTGGGCGTCCCTATAAATTATCATATACACTCGATCGGACACGATGGGCGGGGTATTTATATGTACGAATAATCGTTCATTTAACCGGACACGGGAATGGATTAATAGCCACTAGAATAATTAAAACAGGGGTGAAATTACATTCAAGGGTAATTGGTGTAATTGTTAACAAAGTAGTAAAACCTTGGTTTACACGCAGTCGATAACCTGGTGTATTCATTAAACAAAGTATTAAAACCTTGTTACAATTCGAATCCCCAATTAGTTGGAATATTTATCTTCGGGTATAATAATAATTTGACAAGGACACTTGCAATTTATATTTATGACTGATGGACTGTTATGGACAAAAACCAGACGGACATATTGAATAATCCAGGACAAAGGACAATTAACCCATGGGCATAAAACTAAAATCAACACGTCAAACATCATAATTACGGAAGTTTAAATAAGCATAATTCTTTTATTTCATATTTAATTTCCTTTATTTTATATTTAATTGCACTTCTAATTATCGCACTTTTATTTATTGTTATTTTATTTTATCGCACTTTTAATTATCGTACTTTTTAATTATCGCAATTTAATTTTATCGCATTTTTATTATTCGCAATTTCATTATCGTTATTTACTTTACGCTTTAATTTAAAGTCTTGTATTTATTTTATATTTTACATTAGGTTTTAACTGCGACTAAAGTTTTAAAATCGACAAACCGGTCATTAAACGGTAAAAACCCCCCTTTATAATAATAATATTACCTATATATATATTTGTATTTTTATAAAAATAAACTAATATAGCGTTGAGCTTTGCTTAAAGATCTCCCTGTGGAACGAACCGGACTTACTAAAAACTACACTACTGTACGATTAGGTACACTGCCTATAAGTGTTGTAGCAAGGTTTAAGTATATCCATTCTATAAATAAATAAATATCTTGTGTAAAATTGTATCGTATTAAATAGTATTTTCTGCTAAAAATTAATAGTATTTTATACCCCCCTGCTTTGACATCACACTCCGACGTAATATTTTATGTATACTAATAATATCTTGAAATAATACGGAGTAAATATATATATGTAAATCGATTGAGAGAGTTTAGAGAAAAATATTTTCAAGTTTCTATGAAATAATGAAACCTATTGAATTCTATTTATAATAGATTTTTGAATTATTAAAGTGAATTATTAAAGTATGAATTATTAAAGTGAATTATTAAAGTATGAATTATTAAAGTGAATTATTAAAGTATGAATTATTAAAGTGAATTATTAAAGTATGAATTATTAAAGTGAATTATTAAAGTCAAAGTAAAGTAAAAAATAAAGTAAATGTAAAGTTTAAGTATAGTAAAAGTATAAAACTATGTACGTATAATACGCGTATAAATATATATAATATTAATTTAAATCGTTATATATATTTAATAAAATAAAATATAAATATCGTTATCTTTATCTTTATCATACTGGTTAAGTAATGAGTTGTCAAAAGTGGTTCTAGATATTTATAAAAGTTATATACGTTTTAATAATAAAGTTCTTTTTAAACTGAAAACGTTTTTGTACATTTGAAACTAAATCAAATAAATATAATAATTTTGTTTTCCAAAACCAAATATATTTTTAAGAATCATTTTGTTTAAAGGTTAAAATAATGGAAATCGCTATATCATAAAATGTTTTAGAAAAGTAGAATCATATATATTCATAATAGGTTTCAAGTTTTTAAATTACAGTCTGTTGGTGAAGCATGGGATAAAGTTCAAAGGTTAAATAAACGTAGGAAATCATCTTATTGAAAAATGTCGAGTTACTTACTTATCGATATCCAACATCTAAGTTAGTTACACTTCACGTTCTTACTTATAAATCACTTTACCATTTTCCGAATGTTGTAAAAAAGAATAGATTTCTTAAATCACAGTGGACCTCATTGAAATGTCCCGTTCTTATTGATTAAAAACGTTCCATATTAATTGATTTCGTTGCGAGGTTTTGACCTCTATATGAGACGTTTTTCAAAGACTGCATTCATTTTAAAACAAACCATAACCTTTATTTCATCAATAAAGGTTTAAAAAGCTTTACGTAGATTATCAAATAATGATAATCTAAAATATCCTGTTTACACACGACCATTACATAATGGTTTACAATACAAATATGTTACAACAAAATAAGTTTCTTGAATGCAGTTTTTACACAATATCATACAAGCATGGACTCCAAATCTCGTCCTTATTTAAGTATGCGACAGCGGAAGCTCTTAATAATCACCTGAGAATAAACATGCTTAAAACGTCAACAAAAATGTTGGTGAGTTATAGGTTTAACCTATATATATCAAATCATAATAATAGACCACAAGATTTCATATTTCAATACACATCCCATGCATAGAGATAAAAATCATTCATATGGTGAACACCTGGTAACCGACATTAACAAGATGCATATATAAGAATATCCCCATCATTCCGGGACACCCTTCGGATATGATATAAATTTCGAAGTACTAAAGCATCCGGTACTTTGGATGGGGTTTGTTAGGCCCAATAGATCTATCTTTAGGATTCGCGTCAATTAGGGTGTCTGTTCCCTAATTCTTAGATTACCAGACTTAATAAAAAGGGGCATATTCAATTTCGATAATTCAACCATAGAATGTAGTTTCACGTACTTGTGTCTATTTTGTAAATCATTTATAAAACCTGCATGTATTCTCATCCCAAAAATATTAGATTTTAAAAGTGGGACTATAACTCACTTTCACAGATTTTTACTTCGTCGGGAAGTAAGACTTGGCCACTGGTTGATTCACGAACCTATAACAATATATACATATATATCAAAGTATGTTCAAAATATATTTACAACACTTTTAATATATTTTGATGTTTTAAGTTTATTAAGTCAGCTGTCCTCGTTAGTAACCTACAACTAGTTGTCCACAGTTAGATGTACAGAAATAAATCGATAAATATTATCTTGAATCAATCCACGACCCAGTGTATACATATCTCAGTATTTATCACAACTCAAACTATATATATTTTGGAATCAACCTCAACCCTGTATAGCTAACTCCAACATTCACATATAGAGTGTCTATGGTTGTTCCGAAATATATATAGATGTGTCGACATGATAGGTCGAAACATTGTATACGTGTCTATGGTATCTCAAGATTACATAATATACAATACAAGTTGATTAAGTTATGGTTGGAATAGATTTGTTACCAATTTTCACGTAGCTAAAATGAGAAAAATTATCCAATCTTGTTTTACCCATAACTTCTTCATTTTAAATCCGTTTTGAGTGAATCAAATTGCTATGGTTTCATATTGAACTCTATTTTATGAATCTAAACAGAAAAAGTATTGGTTTATAGTCGGAAAAATAAGTTACAAGTCGTTTTTGTAAAGGTAGTCATTTCAGTCGAAAGAACGACGTCTAGATAACCATTTTAGAAAACATACTTTCACTTTGAGTTTAACCATAATTTTTGGATATAGTTTCATATTCATAATAAAAATCATTTTCTCAGAATAACAACTTTTAAATCAAATTTTATCATAGTTTTTAATTAACTAACCCAAAACAGCCCGCGGTGTTACTACGACGGCGTAAATCCGGTTTTACGGTGTTTTTCGTGTTTCCAGGTTTTAAATCATTAAGTTAGCATATCATACAGATATAGAACATGTGTTTAGTTGATTTTAAAAGTCAAGTTAGAAGGATTAACTTTTGTTTGCGAACAAGTTTAGAATTAACTAAACTATGTTCTAGTGATTACAAGTTTAAACCTTCGAATAAGATAGCTTTATATGTATGAATCGAATGATGTTATGAACATCATTACTACCTTAAGTTCCTTGGATAAACCTACTGGAAAAGAGAAAAATAGATCTAGCTTCAATGGATCCTTGGATGGCTCGAAGTTCTTGAAGCATAATCATGACACGAAAACAAGTTCAAGTAAGATCATCACTTGAAATAAGATTGTTATAGTTATAGAAATTGAACCAAAGTTTGAATATGATTATTACCTTGTATTAGAATGATAACCTACTGTAAGAAACAAAGATTTCTTGAGGTTGGATGATCACCTTACAAGATTGGAAGTGAGCTAGCAAACTTGAAAGTATTCTTGATTTTATGAAACTAGAACTTTTGGAATTTATGAAGAACACTTAGAACTTGAAGATAGAACTTGAGAGAGATCAATTAGATGAAGAAAATTGAAGAATGAAAGTGTTTGTAGGTGTTTTTGGTCGTTGGTGTATGGATTAGATATAAAGGATATGTAATTTTGTTTTCATGTAAATAAGTCATGAATGATTACTCATATTTTTGTAATTTTATGAGATATTTCATGCTAGTTGCCAAATGATGGTTCCCACATGTGTTAGGTGACTCACATGGGCTGCTAAGAGCTGATCATTGGAGTGTATATACCAATAGTACATACATCTAAAAGCTGTGTATTGTACGAGTACGAATACGGGTGCATACGAGTAGAATTGTTGATGAAACTGAACGAGGATGTAATTGTAAGCATTTTTGTTAAGTAGAAGTATTTTTATAAGTGTATTGAAGTCTTTCAAAAGTGTATAAATACATATTAAAACACTACATGTATATACATTTTAACTGAGTCGTTAAGTCATCGTTAGTCGTTACATGTAAGTGTTGTTTTGAAACCTTTAGGTTAACGATCTTGTTAAATGTTGTTAACCCAATGTTTATAATATCAAATGAGATTTTAAATTATTATATTATCATGATATTATCATGTATGAATATCTCTTAATATGATATATATACATTAAATGTCTTTACAACGATAATCGTTACATATATGTCTCGTTTAAAAATCATTAAGTTAGTAGTCTTGTTTTTACATATGTAGTTCATTGTTAATATACTTAATGATATGTTTACTTATTATAGTATCATGTTAACTATATATATATCCATATATATGTCATCATATAGTTTTTACAAGTTTTAACGTTCGTGAATCACCGGTCAACTTGGGTGGTCAATTGTCTATATGAAACATATTTCAATTAATCAAGTCTTAACAAGTTTGATTGCTTAACATATTGGAAACATTTAGTCATGTAAATATCAATCTCAATTAATATATATAAACATGGAAAAGTTCGGGTCACTACACTCATAACATAGACCCGTAATCATATCACAATGTATCTGATAAATTAATCATTTAATATTATCTTCTAATTCCATCGATAAACATATTGAAACAAATACGTTCATGTAAAGTATTATACGTTTAATACTTTATTAATATTCTCAAGTTATAATATATATACATATTTATTTATATATAACGGTTCGTGAATCGTTGGAATTTGGTCGAGGTTATAATGAATGCATGAACACAATTTAAAATTCTTGAGATTTAACTTAACAAACTTTGCTTATCGTGTTGGAATAATATAAAGATAAAGTTTAAATTTGGTTGGAAATTTCCGGGTTGTCACAGTACCTACCCGTTAAAGAAATTTCGTCCCGAAATTTGAGTGGAAAGGTCGTGAATGATAATAAGTATGTTTTCATGATGCATACAGGCTGAAAATTAGAGTTTTATCATCAGCGAATAATTTGGATAAACAATCCATTTATATGAAGAGTACGAATGAAGCTAACATAGAAGAGTGAAATGAGTAAGTGTAGATTCATCTTATCATTTGACGTAGATATGATTGATTTCCAGATTTCAAGGGATTTGAAGAAAATCTTTGTAATAAGATTTGATTCTCCGGTAACAAAAGGAATTAGGATCCGCTTTAAATGCGATCGTCCATTTTAATTGTTCTGTCGGAAATTTTCTTATAAATTCACCTCCTTCGTTTTCTTACAACTCACACCTTCTGTTGATGCATTTTATGCAAGTCCCTAGACATCTACCCACGTCCATTGCAGGTACAACAGTTTACAGGCCACCATGATCGTTCGTTATTATCCTATCCGTGTTTGTATGTGGTTACAGGAACTGCAGGAACGAGATTTGGATGTTTGACTATGTTAGACTTAGTCAGACTTCCGAGTGAAGCCTCACTCGTACGGCTGACAGGCTCATACGCACGGTTGATGCTGAGCTAAGTCACAATTACAACCTAAATGAGAAGACACGAGTGAGTGATCACCCGTACGGCTGATGAAGCCAACTCATATGTGTGATGGATGAATCGTGCGGGTGAGTCAATAGCAGGGGTATATAAAGTCTTATGTTCTTCATTTTAGGTTAAGCCTCTCATTTGTTACACACACTCAGATCTGGTGAGCTCCTCCGATTCTCTCTCAACCCAAATCACCCAGGTGGTGAATAATAGCTCTAAGTGTTGATCTAATCACAATTGATTTAGTTGTGGTATGACTAAATTAATCCCAAAAAGCTTAACCTATTCACTAGAGGGTTTGATTCACTTATTCCGTCATTGTGTGAGTTAAATCTGTTGATTTCTAAGTTCCTAGTCATGTTTCATCACATTCTATTCTTTCCCCCTCAACTCATATTTTAAAGTATTCATCAATATGCTCCATCCAGTTCTGATTCTCGATATACTTCTAACTTTCATATCGGTCATTCTTCTTTTTCATCTACTGCCGGAAGAATCTATTTACTTCTACTATACTCTTGGGTTTATAGTGTTTCTAGTTCTCCCGTGTCTTTATATTGCTATATGCATCGATATATATGGTTTATAACTTTTGGTTTGTCGTTGGGCTTTATATCTTCCCTTATATTTCAAAGTCTCTGTTTCTATCTTCTATAATCATTGTCATCCACAGTTAATGCTCTCTTTTATTTGCTGCAATTTATACCCCAATTTCTATTTCGGAGTTTTATCCTTTCGTTTCTTCTTCTTGCGATTAAGCACCGCTTATAATGGTCCAGAATTTGCAGATGTGAATTTTGGAATGAACATTATTAATGTTCTAGGAAGAAAATTGTAATGGCACGATCTTGACTTGTCAAATTACCAGAATACCTCAGAAAAAGCCGAATCATCAAGAAATATTTTCTTGATATTTTAGAGGTTAAATAGAATACAAGAGTCGTATAACATGGCAAATGATGATGTTATGATCTGTGAATCATCACGTTCCATTTAGAAACTCAGCATGAATTACTGTAATATAATCACGTTGATCAAGTGTCATTATATTATACTAACTCATGCTTCAGTTTCCAACACTACTTCAAAAATATTCATATTTTAAACTCAAAGGTTTACAGAGTATAGGAACTAAACAGTTTCCTTTTTGATGTAATACAGATAGCGCAAAGAGATAAATGATTCCAGATAAGAATAATTATGGAAATATCTTCAGAAATATGGAGGATATTTATAATGAAAGATACGATGATATCTTAGAATTTCTAATATCAGAGGATGATGAAGTATGTTGTCTGTAAGGGTTTAGTGTCAGGAGCAAGGTATTCGTTAATGACTTCAACAGACACTGAATCATTTGGATTCTTTGAAGGCAAGTTAAGTCTTTGTGATTTGTCCACAGCCTCCTTCATACTTTGCTCAATCCGTTTTCCAGTTCCAAAACTTCTCTATTTCTGAGCTTTGCTAATACACTAATCTTTATCATCAAACTTTTTACTGCTAAGGTCATTTACAGTTTTTGTTACTTCATCAGCATTTCGAGAACTAGTTCGCGGTTCAGAGTGTTTTTCAGAAACTTCACATTCGAAGTATGTAAGCCTTGGAAATAGACGTTATGTATAACTGTTGGCGTCAACATGCTGTGAGATTTCAAAATACTGATTTCTAATTCCCAATGATTCATATGGCAATTCTCGTTACAAGAGGCAGATGAGTAAATGATGAGGTTTCGATAAATATAATGATTCTTCGGAATGCCCAAGATCAGTGAAGTTGTTGGTAAGTTTATTGCTAATGTGGTGGAATATGAAAGGTTCTCCGGTAACAAAAGGGTAATCACATATATCAAAATTATGATAAGGCTACTCCGAATGAAAAAATCGAAGTTGTCTTGCTGGAGCTGTGATATAATTTGCTACTTTGCAAAGGAATTGCAAGGTTATTTTTGCTAATAAATGCCAAAAGATCTGACACAGATATGTGTTGAATTATGACTTTGATTTCGAGAGCTTTTTAAGTACATAACTGTGGGTAATATGTGGTTGGATCATCATCTCGATTGCTCATTATTTGAAGTGTCTTCAGAGATTTTCGAAGGGTTTGAACACAGATTGTAATCGTTTGTATACATTTGATGTTCTAACACACTTTTGAAGTCAAAGTATAGCTTTGAAAGATGTAGGAACCTAAAAGTGATGGTACCGGTTATATCTCAAATTGAATTCTGAGATTTTAAAATCAGAATATGTAATTGGGTTTGAATGAGTATGGTTGTTTTGATTTCTATGAAAGAATGTATATTATTGTGAAAGTAGGAAGTATAATTGATAATTTGCTTAATCTGATTCGAAGAATGTAACATATTAATTGTGAATTTATATATATCTCTCGGGTATTACCTACCCGTTAAAAAAAATTTCACAATTAATATTTTGTACATAAGAATTTTATTACAGTCTTTATGAAAATATATATGTATATATTCTTCTCAGATGTAACATAGATTTTAATGAGTTAATACTAAATTAAACTCATTCGATTTACGGTTGGAACTAGAATTGAATAATTCCTTTAAGGCTTTAGAGGTTACATAAGTATTTCTTCAATAATATTGAAATTATGAATCAATACTTCGTTATTTGTTGAGATGTGATGCTGGTTTTTGTTAAATTCTTGTGAACTTCGCAAAGTACGAATGATGTTATCTGAAAAGTTTCGGTTACATCAATGATGAAGTGTAAAATCAAATATATACTTGATTTATTAGGAATTGGAATTTGTTGAATTGAGACAGAGATTGTAGTTAACGATGGTTAAGTCGCGGGTGAGGGACGTACATTATTGCATATTTGTAATATGAATTAACCGAGTAGTTAAGATTCACACACAATAGCTTTAACACGGAAAGATTTATTTTTTTATTTCAAAATATATATATATATATATAAAATATAAATATAATTTCTTCAGAGGGAATGAGTTAATTCTTCATAACTTGTTGATACAATATACACGTTATAGATTCGTAATGATGTAAACAGTGATTCTTGAACTGACGGAGTTTGTGATGTTATAGGTGTTGTTGATTCTGATGTTGACTGTACTGACGATGCTGGTGACGCTGACGGTACTGTTGATGCTATTGGTAAAACAAGTTTAACTTGTTAATCACACGCCATTTTTATCAGGGTTTCTACTCTTCCTTCTATCATTTTGGTTCGCTTAACTGATTTATGGTTAGGGCTAGATTAGATAATCTCTAAGACTTTAGAGATTATATAATCGCCGCAGAATGTTTCTCCAATGAAGTTATGAATTAATACTTCGTCAGTTATTGTTGTTGGTACTCCTTGGTATCTATGGTACGTATGACGTTGATACTCGTGGGACAGATTGTGAAGTTGAGGTTTATAACGCGGTTGTGGTTGGAGGTGGTAATGGTACTGTTGGCGTTGATGATGGTGGTACTGGTTATGTTGCTAATGCTGCTGCTGGTGTTTGTAATCTCTGAACCATATTCTCCAAAGCCACTACCCGAGCGCGAAGTTCGTTGACTTCTTCTATTATTCCAGGATGATTGTCGGTCGGAACGAGCGGATAAATAAAATCTAGAATTTGATGTAGTATATAATCGTGACGAGATACCCTGGAAATGAGAGAGAAAATGGTGTCTCGAACAGGTTCGCCGGTAAGTGCTTCAGGTTCTTCGCCAAGCGGGCAATGTGGTGGATGGAAAGGATCGCCTTCTTCTTGTTTCCAATGATTGAGGAGGCTACGAACCCATCCCCAATTCATCCAGAATAGGTGATGACTGATTGGTTGATCCATTCCGGTCACACTGCTTTCGAAGCTTGAGTGAGATTCTATTTTGGAATCCGAGTGACTTGAACTGATGACAAATTCCATTTCGTACGATTGGATAAAGGATTTTTCGATATAAAATGATTTTTCGGCTATCGGGTGGTATTCTATTTACCTAGGATATCTATATATAGAGATCAAAAGATTTCATAGATTACGGAGGAATTTGCAAGATATGTCAGGCAAAGTTTAAAGTAACAGATACGATAAGATATGATTTAGCAGATACGCTAAGATATGAATTTTGTCTATACACTACTCATGCAATTAATGTAGCAAGACGTGTCTAGACTAATAATGATAAGCATGTAATTTCCTATGGATGATAAGTAGATGATTTCCGACTAGAAATGATAAGCAAAACTTTTGACATGCAGACACGGTCGAAGTCCAGACTCACTAATGCATCCTAATGACTTATCAGTTAGACACACTAATGCAGACCTGGTTCGCTAAGACCACCGCTCTGATACCAACTGAAAGGACCCGTTCATATACATTATAAACGATTCACAATAGTTGATTACATCGCGAGGTATTTGACCTCTATATGATACATTTTACAAACATTGCATTTGTTTTTAAAAGACAAACTTTCTTTACATCGAAAATTGACAGGCATGTATACCATTTCATAATATCCACTATTCAACTATAAATTGACTTAATAATAATAATTTTTAATAAACTCAATGACTTGAATGCAACGTTCTTCGAAATATGCCATGAAAGACTCCAATTAATATCTTTAAAATGAGCAAATGCACAGCGAAGATTTCTTTAATACCTGAGAATAAACATGCTTTAAAGTGTCAATCAAAAGGTTGGTGAGTTCATTAGTTTATCATAATCATTCATTTTCATCATTTTAATAGACCACAAGAATTTCATTTCCAGTTCTCATAAATATACGTCCCATGCATAGAGACAAAAATCATTCATATGGATTGAACACCTGGTAACCGACATTCACAATATGCATATAAGAATATCCCCATCATTCCGGGATCCTCCTTCGGACATGATATAAATTTCGAAGTACTAAAGCATCCGGTACTTTGGATGGGGCTTGTTGGGCCCAATAGATCTATCTTTAGGATTCGCGTCAATTAGGGTGTCTGTTCCCTAATTCTTAGATTACCAGACTTAATAAAAAGGGGCATATTCGATTTCGATAATTCAACCATATAATGTAGTTTCGATTACTTGTGTCTATTTCGTAAAACATTTATAAAAATTGCGCATGTATTCTCAGCCCAAAAATATAAAGGGTAAAAAGGCAAATGAAACTCACCATACTGTATTTCGTAGTGAAAATACATATAACGTCATTGAACTAGTGCAAGGTTGGTCTCGGATTCATGAACCTAAATTAATTATATATAATTATATGTTGGTCAATATTTGTCTAACAATTAGGTCAGGTCATAGTGTACCACAATCCTAATGCTCGAGACTAATATGCAAAAGTCAACAAAAGTCAATTTGACTCAAAATGATTTCCAAAATTTATACATGATTATAATATATTTTAAATATCATCGTTTTATATTTTTAAATATTTTTAAAAGATTTATTAGAGTAAATAATATAATTCATTTATTAATAAATAAAATTTTATATTAAAATTTATATAATAAAATATACTTTTATATATATTAAGTAATAAAATTTATAGGGTTCATTTAATATCATAAAGATAATATGATAGGTATTATTAAAGTAATTTATTACACGTAGTAAAATATGTTTGTATTACATATTTATTTGATAAAATAATATCTATAATGTTAGTAAGTAAAAGTTGTATTATTTTGTAATAATAATTATTATTATAAAAATATCAATATTTATAATTACTAAGGTGATATTATGATAAAACGATAATTCTAATTATGATAACTTTAATATTTATGATAATTTTTAATATTATCTTTAAAATAATAATTCTATTTAAAATGATAATAAAAATGATATTTTATAGTAACAATGACATTTCTATTAAAATGATAATTTTTGTTAAAATGATAATTTTTGTTAAAATGATAGTTTTGATACTAACGATACTTTTAATAATAATAGTAATGATAAAAATAATAAGAACGATAATTTTATCTAAATCAATATCTTATAATATTTTAATTTCATCATGATACTCTTACTCATTATTTTCTAATCGTTTCGTTTAATAGCTTTTAATAGTCTTTTATATCGTGCTCATAATAATGATAATAATAGTAATCAAAATAATTAAGTGTTACTAATATTAGTTTTAATTACAATAATACTAATAATGATAATTACTATGACATTATTAACGATAATGATAATATAATAATAATAATAATAACAATAACCATTTTTAAATAATGATATATATATTAATAATGATAATAATAATAATAATAATAATAATAATAATAATTAGATAATAATAATAATAATTAGATAATAATAATAATAATACTAATTATAACTTTAATGATAATAACGATAGTAATAATAATAATAAAAACAATTTTTAATGATAAATCCTTTTATTGAAAAAGATAATAATAATAATAATAATAATAAGATAAAACTAGAACGACGATAATAACGACGATAATAATAATCATTTTTAATAATAATACAAAAATTCGATGGACTATAACTTCAAATCCGTTCATCGAAATCATTCGATATCTAAATAAAAAGTTCTTAATTTTTTGCTAGCTTTCCAACGACATGCATATCTTATACCTTATCTCAGTCACATATATAACTAATTCAGGATTCAACATAATCTAACTAAAGGCAATATCAAAAGTACAAACATGCATAATCCTATATACTCGAGCACTAGTCAGGGATACACTATTAGTATGTAAAAGTTAAATTATGAGTACTCACGTATCAATATTGAGATTCAATATTGCAGGAAAGGTACGTAGACGCAACGGAGATGATAAACACTATATTGACCTCATGAGCATACCCATGAACCATACCCAATCACCTCCATAGCTATAACCCATAATTTCCTTAATCCAATCCCACTCGAAAAACAATTTTGAAATCACCCGGACCGCACTCCGACGTAATATTTTATGTATACTAATAATATCTTGAAATAATACGGAGT
Source organism: Rutidosis leptorrhynchoides (assembly GCF_046630445.1). Classification (NCBI taxonomy): domain Eukaryota; kingdom Viridiplantae; phylum Streptophyta; class Magnoliopsida; order Asterales; family Asteraceae; genus Rutidosis; species Rutidosis leptorrhynchoides. Next base: position 404,755,717 of record NC_092337.1, on the reverse strand, counting down.
AAATATATATATATGTAAATCGATTGAGAGAGTTTAGAGAAAAATATTTTCAAGTTTCTATGAAATAATGAAACCTATTGAATTCTATTTATAATAGATTTTTGAATTATTAAAGTGAATTATTAAAGTATGAATTATTAAAGTGAATTATTAAAGTATGAATTATTAAAGTGAATTATTAAAGTATGAATTATTAAAGTGAATTATTAAAGTATGAATTATTAAAGTGAATTATTAAAGTATGAATTATTAAAGTGAATTATTAAAGTCAAAGTAAAGTAAAAAATAAAGTCAAGGTAAAGTTTAAGTATAGTAAAAGTATAAAACTATGTACGTATAATACGCGTATAAATATATATAATATTAATTTAAATTGTTATATATATTTAATAAAATAAAATATAAATATCGTTATCTTTATCATACTGGTTAAGTAATGAGTTGTCAAAAGTGGTTCTAGATATTTATAAAAGTTATATACGTTTTAATAATAAAGTTCTTTTTAAACTGAAAACGTTTTTGTACGTTTGAAACTAAATCAAATAAATATAATAATTTTGTTTTCCAAAACCAAATATATTTTTAAGAATCATTTTGTTTAAAGGTTAAAATAATGGAAATCGTTATATCATAAAACGTTTTAGAAAAGTAGAATCATATATATTCATAATAGGTTTCAAGTTTTTAAATTACAGTCTGTTAGTGAAGCATGGGATAAAGTTCAAAGGTTAAATAAACGTATGAAATCATCTTAATGAAAAATGTCGAGTTACTTACTTATCGATATCCAACATCTAAGTTAGTTACACTTCACGTTCTTACTTATAAATCACTTTACCATTTTCCGAATGTTGTAAAAAAGAATAGATTTCTTAAATCACAGTGGACCTCATAACATAGACCCGTAATCATATCACAATGTATCTGATAAATTAATCATTTGATATTATCTTCTAATTCCATCGATAAACATATTGAAACAAATACGTTCTTGTAAAGTATTACACGTTTAATACTTTATTAATATTCTCAAGTTATAATATATATACATATATATACATATTTATTTATATATAACGGTTCTTGAATCGTTGGAATTTGGTCGAGGTTATAATGAATGCATGAACACAATTTAAAATTCTTGAGATTTAACTTAACAAACTTTGCTTATCGTGTTGGAATAATATAAAGATAAAGTTTAAATTTGATTGGAAATTTCCGGGTTGTCACACCAATGATCAGCTCTTAGCAGCCCATGTGAGTCACCTAACACATGTGGGAACTATCATTTGGTAACTAGCATGAAATATCTCATAAAATTACAAAAATATGAGTAATCATTCATGACTTATTTACATGAAAACAAAATTACATATCCTTTATATCTAATCCATACACCAACGACCAAAAATACCTACAAAAACTTTAATTCTTCAATTTTCTTCATCTAATTGATCTCTCTCAAGTTCTATCTTCAAGTTCTAAGTGTTCTTCATAAATTCCAAAAGTTCTAGTTTCATAAAATCAAGAATACTTCCAAGATTGCAAGTTTACTTCCAAGTTTTCTAAATCCATTCCAAGTAATCATCCAAGATCAAGAAACCTTTGTTACTTATAGTAGGTTATCTTTCTAATACAAGGTAATAATCATATTCAAACTTTAATTCAATTTCTATAACTATAACAATCTTATTTGGAGTGGAAATCTTATTTGAAATTGTTTTCGTGTCATGATTCTGCTTCAAGAACTTTCAAGCCATCCAAGGATCCTTTGAAGCTAGATCTATTTTTCTCATTTCCAGTAGATTTATCCAAGGAACTTGAGGTAGTAATGATGTTCATAACATCATTCGATTCATACATATAAAGCTATCTTATTCGAAGGTTTAAACTTGTAATAACTAGAACATAGTTTAGTTAATTCTAAACTTGTTCGAAAATAAAAGTTAATCCTTCTAACTTGACTTTTAAAATCAACTAAACAAATGTTCTATATCTATATGATATACTAACTTAATGATTTAAAACCTAGAAACACGAAAAACACCGTAAAATCGGATTTACGCCGTCGTAGTAACACCACGGGCTGTTTTGGGTTAGTTAATTAAAAACTATGATAAAATTTGATTTAAAAGTTGTTATTCTGGGAAAATGATTTTTATTATGAACATGAAACTATATCCAAAAATTTTGGTTAAACTCAAAGTGGAAGTATGTTTTCTAAAATGGTCATCTAGACGTCGTTCTTTCGACTGAAATGACTACCTTTACAAAAATGACTTGTAACTTATTTTTCCGACTATAAACCTATACTTTTTCTGTTTAGATTTATAAAATAGAGTTCAATATGAAACCATAGTAATTTGATTCACTCAAAACGGATTTAAAATGAAGAAGTTATGGGTAAAACAAGATTGGATAATTTTTCTCATTTTAGCTACGTGAAAATTGGTAACAAATCTATTTCAACCATAACTTAATCAACTTGTATTGTATATTATGTAATCTTGAGATACCATAGACACGTATACAATGTTTCGACCTATCATGTCGACACATCTATATATATTTCGGAATAACCATAGACACTCTATATGTAAATGTTGGAGTTAGCTATACAGGGTTGAGGTTGATTCCAAAATATATATAGTTTGAGTTGTGATCAATACTGAGTTACGTATACACTGGGTCGTGGATTGATTCAAGATAATATTTATCGATTTATTTCTGTACATCTAACTGTGGATAACTAGTTGTAGGTTACTAACGAGGACAGCTGACTTAATAAACTTAAAACATCAAAATATATTAAAAGTGTTGTAAATATATTTTGAACATACTTTGATATATATGTATCTATTGTTATAGGTTCGTGAATCAACCAGTGGCCAAGTCTTACTTCCCGACGAAGTAAAAATCTGTGAAAGTGAGTTATAGTCCCACTTTTAAAATCTAATATTTTTGGGATGAGAATACATGCAGGTTTTATAAATGATTTACAAAATAGACACAAGTACGTGAAACTACATTCTATGGTTGAATTATCGAAATCGAATATGCCCCTTTTTATTAAGTCTGGTAATCTAAGAATTAGGGAACAGACACCCTAATTGACGCGAATCCTAAAGATAGATCTATTGGGCCTAACAATCCCCATCCAAAGTACCGGATGCTTTAGTACTTCGGAATTTATATCATATCCGAAGGGTGTCCCGGAATGATGGGGATATTCTTAAATATGCATCTTGTTAATGTCGGTTACCAGGTGTTCACCATATGAATGATTTTTTATCTCTATGTATGGGATGTGTATTGAAATATGAAATCTTGTGGTCTATTGTTACGATTTGATATATATAGGTTAAACCTATAACTCACCAACATTTTTGTTGACGTTTAAAGCATGTTTATTCTCAGGTGAATACTAAGAGCTTACGCTGTTGCATACTAAAATAAGGACAAGATTTGGAGTCCATGTTTGTATGATATTGTGTAAAAACTGCATTCAAGAAACTGATTTCGATGTAACATATTTGTATTGTAAACCATTATCTAATGGTCGTGTGTAAACATGATATTTTAGATTATCATTATTTGATAATCTACGTAAAGCTTTTTAAACCTTTATTTATGAAGTAAAGGTTATGATTTATTTTAAAAATGAATGCAGTCTTTGAAAAACGTCTCATATAGAGGTCAAAACCTCGCAACGAAATCAATTAATATGGAACGTTTCTAATCAATAAGAACGGGACATTTCAGTTGGTATCCGAGCGTTGGTCTTAGAGAACCAGAAAATTTGCATTAGTGTGTCTTATCGAGTTTGTTAGGATGCATTAGTGAGTCTGGACTTCGACCTTGTTTTCTTTAAAAATGATTGCTTAACATTTTTGTTGGAAACTATATATTATTAACATGTATATATATTATGTGATATATTAATCTCTTAACATGTTTGATATTGTGTGATAGATGTCTACCTCTAGCACAAATCCCATTGACTCACCTAATAATAACGAAGAGTCGAATATATATTGGACTGATTCACAAGTTCCCGAAGAAGAACCGGAAGAAGAATCAGAACCGGAAGAGGAGGAACCGGAGGAGGAAATAGAACCGGTGGGGGAAATAATAAAACGGTTAAGTAAAAGAAAATCCTCAACCAACCGATCAAGGTTAATTATGGTCAATGGTGTTTTCGCCAAGGAAGCAAAATATTGGGAGGATTACCAATTCTCCGATGAATCGGATTCCGACGAGAATTTCGATGATGTTATAGAAATTACCCCAACTGAATTTAAAAAGGCAAAAGAAAATAATAAGGGAAAGGGCATAAAAATAGAGAAATCTAATTCCAACCCCGATGAACTTTATATGTATCGTCAACCCCCAAAGCCCTTAAGTTGTAACAACGACCCGGGAACCTCTAAACCACCAGGTTTTTCTAAACCGTTGTGGAAAACGACAGCTCGTATTAGGGGAACATCATATATCCCTAGAAACTTGGCAAAATAAACCAAAACCGAAGAAGAAGAAATGAGCGAGTCGGAATAAGATAGTTGTATTCGTGTGGTGTAATATATGTAATATAGTGTGCTTATGCTTTATGATATATGTAAAAATTGCTTGTATTAATAAGTATTTATTTTTTTTATGAATCTAACTCTTGTCTATTTTACAGTATAAAAACACAAAATGGATAGATAACCCAATATTTTAAGAGACCTACCCGGAGACATGATTGATGAAATCTTGTCTAGAGTCGATCAGAATTCTTCGGCACAACTATTTACGGCGAAATCAGTTTGTAAGACATTCGAAGAACGTTCTAAGAATGTCTTGGTTTATAAGAGACTTTCGTTTGAAAGATGGGGGATATCACATTGGGAAACCCATAAGTTACGATGTGTTTACTTTGACGCATATATTGCGGGGAACCCAAATGCTATTTTACGCAACGGGTTAAGAAATTATTTTGACTCAATGTATCCGAATATAGGACTTCATGATTTAGAAAAAGCGGCTAACATGCAACATAAAGAAGCATGATATGCTTACGGGTTAGTAATGTTCGCTTCTCACCAAAGTGAGAAAAAGAACATCGGGCTACAACTATTAAACAAAATGTTCCCACAAGTGACGGAGTCGGTAATTGGGGTAAGAAATGAGGTTTTTAGGTTATTACGAGACTGTTGGTCATTACGTAACCCTCGTCCCTTTGACGATGTTACAACACGCTGTCTTATCAACGGCCATAACGGTTATGTTCCACAAGACCAAGGATGGGAAGTAGTCCTAGTAAAACCAGAATGCATGACTTGTTTCTGGACGTATGAATTACGTGTCTTTATTGCCTTTGCTGAACGACTTGTGTACTAGCTAGAATTATCTTCACAACTATCTTGTATCAAAGTTATTGTGTGCTATATTTCATGCTTTATGTAAAATAAGCGGTATTGTAAGTTTGTAAAATATTGTATAAAAGTTTGAACGCGAAATATTATTATAATCAGTTTTTCATATAGAATTGTAGTAGTTGAATTGTATATTAGCTAATAAGTATGAACTTAACGGGTAGGTACTACCCGAATTTAAACTTATAAAACGCTAATATGAAGAAAAATCTTTTATAAATGAGTTCATATTATGCTACGAAATACTATTAACTACTCTTAATATTCTGTATGATTAACTTCTTCCATTTGACTATTTTGAAGGAAATGGCACCGACTACTCGACACACCGTGAATATGAATGAAGAGGAATTCCGTACTTTTCTAGCTTCAAACATAGCCGCAGTACAGGCTGCGCTACATACCAACAATAACCTTGGATCTAGCAGTACAGAAAATCGTGTAGGATGCACCTACAAAGAATTCACTGCCTGCAAACCTTTGGAATTTGATGGAACCGAAGGACCGATCGGATTGAAATGGTGGACCGAGAAGGTCGAATCGATGTTTTCCATAAGTAAGTGTACTGAAGAGGAAAAAGTGAAGTACGCTACGCATACCTTCACAGGTTCTACATTAACATGGTGGAATACCTATCTAGAGCAAGTGGGACAAGATGATGCGTACGCACTACCGTGGTCAGCATTCAAGCACTTGATGAACGAGAAGTACCGTCCTAGAACCGAGGTCAATAAGCTCAAGACAGAACTTAGAGGGTTACGAACCCAAGGATTTGATATTACCACATACGAAAGACGATTCACAGAATTGTGCCTATTGTGTCCGGGAGCGTTCGAAGATGAGGAAGAGAAGATCGACGCGTTTGTGAAAGGATTACCGGAAAGAATCCAAGAAGATATAAGTTCACACATGTAGTGACCCGAACTTTTCCATGTTTATATATATTAATTGAGATTGATATTTACATGATTAAATGTTTCCAACATGTTAAGCAATCAAACTTGTTAAGACTTGATTAATTGAAATAGGTTTCATATAGACAATTGACCACCCAAGTTGACCGGTGATTCACGAACGTTAAAACTTGTAAAAACTATATGATGACATATATATGGTTATATATATAGTTAACATTATATTATGATAATTAAACATATCATTAAGTATATTAACAATGAACTACATATGTAAAAACAAGACTACTAACTTAATGATTTTGAAACGAGACATATATGTAACGATTATTGTTGTAACGACATTTAATGTATATATATATATCATATTAAGAGATATTCGTACATCATAATATCATGATAATATAATAATTTAAAATCTCTTTTGATATTATAAACATTGGGTTAACAACATTTAACAAGATCGTTAACCTAAAGGTTTCAAAACAACATTTACATGTAACGACTAACGATGACTTAACGACTCAGTTAAAATGTATATACATGTAGTGTTTTAATATGTATTTATACACTTTTGAAAGACTTCAATACAATTATCAAAATACTTCTACTTAACAAAAATGCTTACAATTACATCCTCGTTCAGTTTCATCAACAATTCTACTCGTATGCACCCGTATTCGTACTCGTACAATACACAGCTTTTAGATGTATGTACTATTGGTATATACACTCCAATGATCAGCTCTTAGTAGCCCATTTGAGTCACCTAACACATGTGGGAACCATAATTTGGCAACTAGCATGAAATATCTCATAAAATTACAAAAATATGAGTAATCATTCATGACTTATTTACATGAAAACAAAATTACATATCCTTTATATCTAATCCATACACCAACGACCAAAAACACCTACAAACACTTTCATTCTTCAATTTTCTTCATCTAATTGATCTCTCTCAAGTTCTATCTTCAAGTTCTAAGTGTTCTTCATAAATTCCAAAAGTTCTAGTTTCATAAAATCAAGAATACTTTCAAGTTTGCTAGCTCACTTCCAATCTTGTAAGGTGATCATCCAACCTCAAGAAATCTTTGTTTCTTACAGTAGGTTATCATTCTAATACAAGGTAATAATCATATTCAAACTTTGGTTCAATTTCTATAACTATAACAATCTTATTTCGAGTGGAAATCTTACTTGAAATTGTTTTCGTGTCATGATTCTGCTTCAAGAACTTCGAGCCATCCAAGGATCCATTGAAGCTAGATCCATTTTTCTCTTTTCCAGTAGGTTTATCCAAGGAAATTAAGGTAGTAATGATGTTCATAACATCATTCGATTCATACATATAAAGCTATCTTATTCGAAGGTTTAAACTTGTAATCACTAGAACATAGTTTAGTTAATTCTAAACTTGTTCGCAAACAAAAGTTAATCCTTCTAACTTGACTTTTAAAATCAACTAAACACATGTTCTATATCTATATGATATGCTAACTTAATGATTTAAAACCTGGAAACACGAAAAACACCGTAAAACCGGATTTACGTCGTTGTAGTAACACCGCGGGCTGTTTTGGGTTAGTTAATTAAAAACTATGATAAACTTTGATTTAAAAGTTGTTATTCTGAGAAAATGATTTTTATTATGAACATGAAACTCAAAAATTATGGTTAAACTCAAAGTGGAAGTATGTTTTCTAAAATGGTCATCTAGACGTCGTTCTTTCGACTGAAATGACTACCTTTACAAAAACGACTTGTAACTTATTTTTCTGACTATAAATCTATACTTTTTCTATTTAGATTCATAAAATAGAGTTCAATATGAAACCATAGCAATTTGATTCACTCAAAACGGATTTAAAATGAAGAAGTTATGGGTAAAACAAGATTGGATAATTTTTCTCATTTTAGCTACGTGAAAATTGGTAACAAATCTATTCCAACCATAACTTAATCAACTTGTATTGCATATTATGTAATCTTGAGATACCATAGACACGTATACAATGTTTCGACCTATCATGTCGACACATCTATATATATTTCGGAACAACCATAGACACTCTATATGTGAATGTTGGAGTTAGCTATACAGGGTTGAGGTTGATTCCAAAATATATATAGTTTGAGTTGTGATCAATACTGAGATACGTATACACTGGGTCGTGGATTGATTCAAGATAATATTTATCGATTTAGTTCTGTACATCTAACTGTGGACAAATAGTTGTAGGTTACTAACGAGGACAGCTGACTTAATAAACTTAAAACATCAAAATATATTAAAAGTGTTGTAAATATATTTTGAACATACTTTGATATATATGTATATATTGTTATAGGTTCGTGAATCAACCAGTGGCCAAGTCTTACTTCCCGACGAAGTAAAAATCTGTGAAAGTGAGTTATAGTCCCACTTTTAAAATCTAATATTTTTGGGATGAGAATACATGCAGGTTTTATAAATGATTTACAAAATAGACACAAGTACGTGAAACTACATTCTATGGTTGAATTATCGAAATCGAATATGCCCCTTTTTATTAAGTCTGGTAATCTAAGAATTAGGGAACAGACACCCTAATTGACGCGAATCCTAAAGATAGATCTATTGGGCCTAACAAACCCCATCCAAAGTACCGGATGCTTTAGTACTTCGAAATTTATATCATATCCGAAGGGTGTCCCGGAATGATGGGGATATTCTTATATATGCATCTTGTTATTGTCGGTTACCAGGTGTTCACCATATGAAGGATTTTAAACTCTCTATGTATGGGATGTGTATTGAAATATGAAATCTTGTGGTCTATTGTTACGATTTGATATATATAGGTTAAACCTATAACTCACCAACATTTTTGTTGACGTTTAAAGCATGTTTATTCTCAGGTGAATACTAAGAGCTTCCGCTATTGCATACTAAAATAAGGACAAGATTTGGAGTCCATGTTTGTATGATATTGTGTAAAAACTGCATTCAAGAAACTGATTTCGATGTAACATATTTGTATTGTAAACCATTATGTAATGGTCGTGTGTAAACAGGATATTTTAGATTATCATTATTTGATAATCTACGTAAAGCTTTTTAAACCTTTATTTATGAAATAAAGGTTATGGTTTGTTTTAAAAATGAATGCAGTCTTTGAAAAACGTCTCATATAGAGGTCAAAACCTCGCAACGAAATCAATTAATATGGAACGTTTTTAATCAATAAGAACGGGACATTTCAGTTGGTATCCGAGTGTTGGTCTTAGAGAACCAGAAAATTTGCATTAGTGTGTCTTATCGAGTTTGTTAGGATGCATTAGTGAGTCTGGACTTCGACCGTGTTTTCTTTAAAAATGATTGCTTAACATTTTTGTTGGAAACTATATATTTTTAACATATGAATATTATGTGATATATTAATCTCTTAACGTGTTTGATATTATGTGATAGATGTCTACCTCTAGAACAAGTCCCATTGACTCACCTAATAATAATGAAGAGTCAAATGTAAATTGGAATGATTCGTGGACTGATTCACAAGTTCCCGAAGAGGAACCGGAAGAAGAGTCGGAACCGGAAGAAGAATCAGAACCGGAAGAAGAATCGGAACAGGAAGAAGAAATAGAACCGGTGGGGGAAATAATAAAACGGTTAAGTAAAAGAGAATCCTCAACCAACCGACCAAGGTTAATTATGGTCAATGGTGTTTCCACCAAGGAAGCAAAATATTGGGAGGATTACCAATTCTCCGATGAATCTGATTCTGACGAGAATTCCGATGATGTTATAGAAATTACCCCAACTGAATTTAAAAATGCAAAAGAAAATAATAAGGGAAAGGGCATAAAAATAGAGAAATCTAATTCCAACCCCGATGAACTTTATATGTATCGTCAACCCCCGAAGTCCTTAAGTTGTAACAATGACCCGGGAACCTCTAAACCACCAGGTTTTTCTAAACCAATGTGGACAACGACGGCTCGTATTAGGGGAACATCATATATCCCTAGAAACTTGGCAAAACGAACCAAAACCGAACAAGAAGAAACGAGCGAGTCGGAATAAGATAGTTATATTCGTGTGGTGTAATATATGTAATATAGTGTGCTTATGCTTTATGATATATGTAAAAATTGCTTGTATTAATAAGTATTTTTTTTTATGAATCTAACTCTTGTCTATTTTACAGTATAAAAACACAAAATGGATAGACAACCCAATATTTTAAGAGACCTACCCGGAGACATGATTGATGAAATCTTGTCTAGAGTCGGTCAGAATTCCTCGGCACAACTATTTAAGGTGAGATCAGTTTGTAAGACATTCGAAGAACGTTCCAAGAATGCCTTGGTTTATAAAAGGCTTTCGTTCGAAAGATGGGGGATATCACATTGGGAAATCCATAAGTTACGATGTGTTTACTTTGACGCATATATTGCGGGGAACCCAAATGCTATTTTACGCAACGGGTTAAGAAATTATTTTGACTCAGTATATCCGAATATAGGACTTCGTGATTTAGAAAAAGCGGCTAACATGCAACATAAAGAAGCATGTTATGCTTACGGGTTAGTAATGTTCGCTTCTCACCAAAGTGAGAACAAGAACATCGGGCTACAACTATTAAACAAAACGTTCCCACAAGTAACGGAGTCGGTAATTGGGATAAGAAATGAGGTTTTTAGGTTATTACGAGACTGTTGGTCATTACGTAACCCTCGTCCCTTTGACGACGTTACAACACGCTGTCTTATCAACGGCCATAACGGTTATGTTCCACAAGACCAAGGATGGGAAGTAGTCCTAGTAAAACCAGAATGCATGACTTGTTTCTGGACATATGAATTACGTGTCTTTATTGCCTTTGCTGAACGACTTGTGTACTAGCTAGAATTATCTTCACAACTATCTTGTATCAAAGTTATCGTGTGCTATATTTCATGCTTTATGTAAAATAAGCGGTATTGTAAGTTTGTAAAATATTGTATAAAAGTTTGAACGTGAAATATTATTACAATCAGTTTTTCATATAGAATTGTAGTAGTTGAATTGTATATTAGCTACTAAGTATGAACTTAACGGGTAGGTACTACCCGAATTTAAAATTATAAAATGCTAATATGAAGAAAAAGCTTTTATAAATGAGTTCATATTATGCTACGAAATACTATTAACTACTCTTAATATTCTGTATGATTAACTTGTTCCATTTGACTATTTTGAAGGAAATGGCACCGACTACTCGACACACCGTGAATATGAATGAAGAGGAATTCCGTACTTTTCTAGCTTCAAACATAGCCGCGGTACAGGCTGCGCTACATACCAACAATAACCTTGGATCTGGCAGTACAGGAAATCGTGTAGGATGCACCTACAAAGAATTCACTGCCTGCAAACCTTTGGAATTTGATGGAACCGAAGGACCGATCGGATTGAAACGGTGGACCGAGAAGGTCGAATCGGTGTTTGCCATAAGTAAGTGTACTGAAGAGGACAAAGTGAAGTACGCTACGCATACCTTCACAGGTTCTGCGTTAACATGGTGGAATACCTATCTAGAGCAAGTGGGATAAGATGATGCGTACGCACTACCGTGGTCAGCATTCAAGCACTTGATGAACGAGAAGTACCGTCCCAGAACCGAGGTCAATAAGCTCAAGACAGAACTTAGAGGGTTACGAACCCAAGGATTTGTTATTACCACGTACGAAAGACGAATCACAGAATTGTGCCTATTGTGTCCGGGAGCATTCGAAGATGAGGAAGAGAAGATCGACGCGTTTGTGAAAGGATTACCGGAAAGAATCCAAGAAGATATAAGTTCACACGAGCCCGCCTCCATACAACAGGCATGTAGAATGGCTCACAAACTAGTGAACCAGATTGAAGAAAGAATTAAAGAACAGACTGCTGAAGAGGCCAATGTGAAGCAAGTCAAAAGAAAGTGGGAGGAAAACGGTGATAAGAATCACCAATACAACAACAACAGCAATTACAACAATAATCGCAACAATTATCCCAACAATCGCAACATCAATCGCAACTACAACAAACGGCCCAACAACAACAACAACAACAACAACAACTACAACAATCATCCCAACAACAATAATAACCGCAACAACAACAACAATCAGAAGCAGCTATGCCAAAGGTGTGAAAAGTATCACTCGGGGTTCTGCACCAAATTTTGCAACAAGTGTAAAAGAAATGGTCATAGCGCGGCGAAGTGTGAGGTCTACGGACCAGGGGTTAATAGAACGAAAGGAACAAATGGTATCGGAACGAGTAATGGCGGAGCAAGTAGTGTCGGAGCAAGTTATGCCAATGTAGTTTGTTATAAATGTGGAAAACCGGGCCACATTATTAGAAATTTCCCGAACCAGGAGAACACGAATGGACAAGGCCGCGGAAGAGTTTTCAATATTAATGCGGCAGAGGCACAGGAAGACCCGGAGCTTGTTACGGGTACGTTTCTTATTGACAATAAATCTGCTTACGTTTTATTTGATTCGGGTGCGGATAGAAGCTATATGAGTAGAGATTTTTGTGCTAAATTAAGTTGTCCATTGACGCCTTTGGATAGTAAATTTTTACTCGAATTAGCAAATGGTAAATTAATTTCAGCAGATAATATATGTCGGAATCGAGAAATTAAACTGGTTAGCGAAACATTTAAGATTGATTTGATACCAGTAGAGTTAGGGAGTTTTGATGTGATAATCGGTATGGACTGGTTGAAAGAGGTGAAAGCAGAGATCGTTTGTTACAAAAATGCAATTCGCATTATACGAGAAAAAGGAAAACCCTTAATGGTGTACGGAGAAAAGGGCAACACGAAGCTACATCTTATTAGTAATTTGAAGGCACAAAAACTAATAAGAAAAGGTTGCTATGCTGTTCTAGCACACGTCGAAAAAGTACAAACTGAAGAAAAAAGCATCAATGATGTTCCCATTGAAAAAGAATTTCCCGATGTATTTCCGAAAGAATTACCGGGATTACCCCCACATCGATCCGTTGAATTTCAAATAGATCTTGTACCAGGAGCTGCACCAATAGCTCGTGCTCCTTACAGACTCGCACCCAGCGAGATGAAAGAACTGCAAAGCCAATTACAAGAACTTTTAGAGCGTGGTTTCATTCGACCAAGCACATCACCGTGGGGAGCTCCTGTTTTGTTTGTCAAGAAGAAAGATGGTACATTCAGGTTGTGTATCGACTACCGAGATTTGAACAAACTTACCATCAAGAACCGCTACCCACTACCGAGAATCGACGACTTATTTGATCAACTACAAGGCTCGTCTGTTTATTCAAAGATTGACTTACGTTCCGGGTATCATCAAATGCGGGTGAAAGAAGATGATATTCCAAAGACTGCTTTCAGAACACGTTACGGTCATTACGAGTTTATGGTCATGCCGTTTGGTTTAACTAATGCACCAGCTGTGTTCATGGACCTTATGAACCGAGTGTGTGGACCATACCTTGACAAGTTTGTCATTGTTTTCATTGATGACATACTTATTTACTCAAAGAATGACCAAGAACACGGTGAACATTTGAGAAAGGTGTTAGAAGTATTGAGGAAGGAAGAATTGTACGCTAAGTTTTCAAAGTGTGCATTTTGGTTGGAAGAAGTTCAATTCCTCGGTCACATAGTGAACAAAGAAGGTATTAAGGTGGATCCGGCAAAGATAGAAACTGTTGAAAAGTGGGAAACCCCGAAAACTCCGAAACACATACGCCAGTTTTTAGGACTAGCTGGTTACTACAGAAGGTTCATCCAAGACTTTTCCAGAATAGCAAAACCCTTGACTGCATTAACGCATAAAGGGAAGAAATTTGAATGGAATGATGAACAAGAGAAAGCGTTTCAGTTATTAAAGAAAAAGCTAACTACGGCACATATATTGTCATTGCCTGAAGGGAATGATGATTTTGTAATTTATTGTGACGCATCAAAGCAAGGTCTCGGTTGTGTATTAATGCAACGAACGAAGGTGATTGCTTATGCGTCTAGACAATTGAAGATTCACGAACAAAATTATACGACGCATGATTTGGAATTAGGAGCGGTTGTTTTTGCATTAAAGACTTGGAGGCACTACTTATATGGGGTCAAAAGTATTATATATACCGACCACAAAAGTCTTCAACACATATTTAATCAGAAACAACTGAATATGAGGCAGCGTAGGTGGATTGAATTATTGAATGATTACGACTTTGAGATTCGTTACCACCCGGGGAAGGCAAATGTGGTAGCCGATGCCTTGAGCAGGAAGGACAGAGAACCCATTCGAGTAAAATCTATGAATATAATGATTCATAATAACCTTACTACTCAAATAAAGGAGGCGCAACAAGGAGTTTTAAAAGAGGGAAATTTAAAGGATGAAATACCCAAAGGATCGGAGAAGCATCTTAATATTCGGGAAGACGGAACCCGGTATAGGGCTGAAAGGATTTGGGTACCAAAATTTGGAGATATGAGAGAAATGGTACTTAGAGAAGCTCATAAAACCAGATACTCAATACATCCTGGAACGGGGAAGATGTACAAGGATCTCAAGAAACATTTTTGGTGGCCGGGTATGAAAGCCGATGTTGCTAAATACGTGGGAGAATGTTTGACGTGTTCTAAGGTCAAAGCTGAGCATCAGAAACCATCAGGTCTACTTCAACAACCCGAAATCCCGGAATGGAAATGGGAAAACATTACCATGGATTTCATCACTAAATTGCCAAGGACTGCAAGTGGTTTTGATACTATTTGGGTAATAGTTGATCGTCTCACCAAATCAGCACACTTCCTGCCAATAAGAGAAGATGACAAGATGGAGAAGTTAGCACGACTGTATTTGAAGGAAGTCGTCTCCAGACATGGAATACCAATCTCTATTATCTCTGATAGGGATGGCAGATTTATTTCAAGATTCTGGCAGACATTACAGCAAGCATTAGGAACTCGTCTAGACATGAGTACTGCCTATCATCCACAAACTGATGGGCAGAGTGAAAGGACGATACAAATTCTTGAAGACATGCTACGAGCATGTGTTATTGATTTCGGAAACAGTTGGGATCGACATCTACCATTAGCAGAATTTTCCTACAACAACAGCTACCATTCAAGCATTGAGATGGCGCCGTTTGAAGCACTTTATGGTAGAAAGTGCAGGTCTCCGATTTGTTGGAGTGAAGTGGGGGATAGACAGATTACGGGTCCGGAGATTATACAAGAAACTACTGAGAAGATCATCCAAATTCAACAACGATTGAAAACCGCCCAAAGTCGACAAAAGAGCTACGCTGACATTAAAAGAAAAGATATAGAATTTGAAATTAGAGAGATGGTCATGCTTAAAGTTGCACCTTGGAAAGGCGTTGTTCGATTTGGTAAATGAGGGAAATTAAATCCAAGGTATAGTGGACCATTCAAGATTATTGATCGTGTCGGACCAGTAGCTTACCGACTTGAGTTGCCTCAACAACTCGCGACTGTACATAACACTTTCCACGTCTCGAATTTGAAGAAATGTTTTGCTAAAGAAGATGTCACTATTCCGTTAGATGAAATCCAAATCAACGAAAAACTCCAATTCATCGAAGAACCCGTCGAAATAATGGATCGTGAGGTTAAAAGACTTAAGCAAAACAAAATACCAATTGTTAAGGTTCGATGGAATGCTCGTAGAGGACCCGAGTTCACCTGGGAGCGTGAAGATCAGATGAAGAAGAAATACCCGCATCTATTTCCAGAAGATTCGTCAACACCTTCAACAGCTTAAAATTTCGGGACGAAATTTATTTAACGGGTAGGTACTGTAGTGACCCGAACTTTTCCATGTTTATATATATTAATTGAGATTGATATTTACATGATTAAATGTTTCCAACATGTTAAGCAATCAAACTTGTTAAGACTTGATTAATTGAAATAGGTTTCATATAGACAATTGACCACCCAAGTTGACCGGTGATTCACGAACGTTAAAACTTGTAAAAACTATATGATGACATATATATGGTTATATATATAGTTAACATTATATTATGATAATTAAACATATCATTAAGTATATTAACAATGAACTACATATGTAAAAACAAGACTACTAACTTAATGATTTTGAAACGAGACATATATGTAACGATTATTGTTGTAACGACATTTAATGTATATATATCATATTAAGAGATATTCGTACATCATAATATCATGATAATATAATAATTAAAAATCTCTTTTGATATTATAAACATTGGGTTAACAACATTTAACAAGATCGTTAACCTAAAGGTTTCAAAACAACATTTACATGTAACGACTAACGATGACTTAACGACTCAGTTAAAATGTATATACATGTAGTGTTTTAATATGTATTTATACACTTTTGAAAGACTTCAATACACTTATCAAAATACTTCTACTTAACAAAAATGCTTACAATTACATCCTCGTTCAGTTTCATCAACAATTCTACTCGTATGCACCCGTATTCGTACTCGTACAATACACAGCTTTTAGATGTATGTACTATTGGTATATACACTCCAATGATCAGCTCTTAGCAGCCCATGTGAGTCACCTAACACATTTGGGAACCATCATTTGGCAACTAGCATGAAATATCTCATAAAATTACAAAAATATGAGTAATCATTCATGACTTATTTACATGAAAACAAAATTACATATCCTTTATATCTAATCCATACACCAACGACCAAAAACACCTACAAACACTTTCATTCTTCAATTTTCTTCATCTAATTGATCTCTCTCAAGTTCTATCTTCAAGTTCTAGGTGTTCTTCATAAATTCCAAAAGTTCTAGTTTCATAAAATCAAGAATACTTTCAAGTTTGCTAGCTCACTTCCAATCTTGTAAGGTGATCATCCAACCTCAAGAAATCTTTGTTTCTTACAGTAGGTTATCATTCTAATACAAGGTAATAATCATATTCAAACTTTGGTTCAATTTCTATAACTATAACAATCTTATTTCAAGTGATGATCTTACTTGAACTTGTTTTCGTGTCATGATTCTGCTTCAAGAACTTCGAGCCATCCAAGGATCCATTGAAGCTAGATCCATTTTTCTCTTTTCCAGTAGGTTTATCCAAGGAAATTAAGGTAGTAATTATGTTCATAACATCATTCGATTCATACATATAAAGCTATCTTATTCGAAGGTTTAAACTTGTAATCACTAGAACATAGTTTAGTTAATTCTAAACTTGTTCGCAAACAAAAGTTAATCCTTCTAACTTGACTTTTAAAATCAACTAAACACATGTTCTATATCTATATGATATGCTAACTTAATGATTTAAAACCTGGAAACACGAAAAACACCGTAAAACCGGATTTACGCCGTCGTAGTAACACCGCGGGCTGTTTTGGGTTAGTTAATTAAAAACTATGATAAACTTTGATTTAAAAGTTGTTATTCTGAGAAAATGATTTTTATTATGAACATGAAACTATATCCAAAAATTATGGTTAAACTCAAAGTGGAAGTATGTTTTCTAAAATGGTCATCTAGACGTCGTTATTTCGACTGAAATGACTACCTTTACAAAAACGACTTGTAACTTATTTTTCTGACTATAAACCTATACTTTTTCTGTTTAGATTCATAAAATATAGTTCAATATGAAACCATAGCAATTTGATTCACTCAAAACGGATTTAAAATGAAGAAGTTATGGGTAAAACAAGATTGGATAATTTTTCTCATTTTAGCTACGTGAAAATTGGTAACAAATCTATTCCAACCATAACTTAATCAACTTGTATTGTATATTATGTAATCTTGAGATACCATAGACACGTATACAATGTTTCGACCTATCATGTCGACACATCTATATATATTTCGGAACAACCATAGACACTCTATATGTGAATGTTGGAGTTAGCTATACAGGGTTGAGGTTGATTCCAAAATATATATAGTTTGAGTTGTGATCAATACTGAGATACGTATACACTGGGTCGTGGATTGATTCAAGATAATATTTATCAATTTAGTTCTGTACATCTAACTGTGGACAACTAGTTGTAGGTTACTAACGAGGACAGCTGACTTAATAAACTTAAAACATCAAAATATATTAAAAGTGTTGTAAATATATTTTGAACATACTTTGATATATATGTATATATTGTTATAGGTTCGTGAATCAACCAGTGGCCAAGTCTTACTTCCCGACGAAGTAAAAATCTGTGAAAGTGAGTTATAGTCCCACTTTTAAAATCTAATATTTTTGGGATGAGAATACATGCAGGTTTTATAAATGATTTACAAAATAGACACAAGTACGTGAAACTACATTCTATGGTTGAATTATCGAAATCGAATATGCCCCTTTTTATTAAGTCTGGTAATCTAAGAATTAGGGAACAGACACCCTAATTGACGCGAATCCTAAAGATAGATCTATTGGGCCTAACAAACCCCATCCAAAGTACCAGATGCTTTAGTACTTCGAAATTTATATCATATCCGAAGGGTGTCCCGGAATGATGGGGATATTCTTATATATGCATCTTGTTATTGTCGGTTACCAGGTGTTCACCATATGAATGATTTTTATCTCTATGTATGGGATGTGTATTGAAATATGAAATCTTGTGGTCTATTGTTACGATTTGATATATATAGGTTAAACCTATAACTAACCAACATTTTTGTTGACGTTTAAAGCATGTTTATTCTCAGGTGAATACTAAGAGCTTCCGCTGTTGCATACTAAAATAAGGACAAGATTTGGAGTCCATGTTTGTATGATATTGTGTAAAAACTGCATTCAAGAAACTGATTTCGATGTAACATATTTGTATTGTAAACCATTATGTAATGGTCGTGTGTAAACAGGATATTTTAGATTATCATTATTTGATAATCTACGTAAAGCTTTTTAAACCTTTACTTATGAAATAAAGGTTATGGTTTGTTTTAAAAATGAATGCAGTCTTTGAAAAACGTCTCATATAGAGGTCAAAACCTCGCAACGAAATCAATTAATATGGAACGTTTTTAATCAATAAGAACGGGACATTTCAACACGAGCCCGCCTCCATACAACAGGCATGTAGAATGGCTCACAAACTAGTGAACCAGATTGAGGAAAGAATTAAAGAACAGAAAGCTGAAGAGGCCAATGCGAAGCAAGTCAAAAGAAAGTGGGAGGAAAACGGTGATAAGAATCACCAATACAACAATAACAGCAATTACAATAATAATCGCAACAATTATCCCAACAATCGCAACATCAATCGTAACTACAACAAACGGCCCAACAACAACAACAACAACAACAACAACAACAACAACAACACCAACAACAACAACAGTAACTACAACAATCATCCCAACAACAATAACAACCGCAACAACAACAACAATCAGAAGCAGCTATGCCAAAGGTGTGAAAAGTATCACTCGGGGTTCTGCACCAAATTTTGCAACAAGTGTAAAAGAAATGGTCATAGCGCGGCGAAGTGTGAGGTCTATGGACCAGGGGTTAACAGAACGAAAGGAACAAATGGTGTCGGAACGAGTAATGGCGGAGCAAGTAGTGTCGGAGCAAGTTATGCCAATGTAGTTTGTTATAAATGTGGAAAACCGGGCCACATTATTAGAAATTGCCCGAACAGGAGAACACGAATGGACAAGGCCGCGGAAGAGTTTTCAATATTAATGCGGCAGAGGCACAGGAAGACCCGGAGCTTGTTACGGGTACGTTTCTTATTGACAATAAATCTGCTTACGTTTTATTTGATTCGGGTGCGGATAGAAGCTATATGAGTAGAGATTTTTGTGCTAAATTAAGTTGTCCATTGACGCCTTTGGATAGTAAATTTTTACTCGAATTAGCAAATGGTAAATTAATTTCAGCAGATAATATATGTCGGAATCGAGAAATTAAACTGGTTAGCGAAACATTTAAGATTGATTTGATACCAGTAGAGTTAGGGAGTTTTGATTTAATAGTTGGCATGGACTGGCTGAAGAAGGTGAAAGCAGAGATCGTATGTTATAAAAATGCAATTCGCATTGTACGAGAAGAAGGAGAACCCTTAATGGTGTACGGAGAAAAGGGCAACATGAAGCTACATCTTATTAGTAATTTGAAGGCACAAAAACTAATAAGAAAAGGTTGCTATGATGTTCTAGCACACGTCGAGAAAGTACAAACTGAAGAAAAGAGCATCAATGATGTTCCCATCGCAAAAGAATTTCCCGATGTATTTTCGAAAGAATTACCGGGACTACCTCCACATCGATCTGTTGAATTTCAAATAGATCTTGTACCAGGAGCTGCACCAATAGCTCGTGCTCCTTATAGACTCACACCCAGCGAGATGAAAGAAATGCAAATCCAACTGCAAGAACTATTAGAACGTGGTTTCATTTGACCAAGCACATCACCATGGGGAGCTCCTGTTTTGTTTGTCAAGAAGAAGGATGGTACATTTCGGTTGTGTATTGACTACAGAGAGTTGAACAAACTTACCATCAAAAATCGGTATCCACTGCCGAGAATTGACGACTTATTTGATCAACTACAAGGCTCGTCGGTTTATTCGAAGATTGATTTACGTTCTGGATATCATCAAATGCGAGTAAAGGAGGATGATATTCCAAAAACTGCTTTTAGGACGCGTTATGGTCATTACGAGTTTATGGTTATGCCGTTTGGATTGACTAACGCACCAGCTGTGTTCATGGACCTTATGAACCGAGTGTGTGGGCCATATCTTGACAAGTTTATCATTGTTTTCATCGATGACATACTTATTTACTCAAAGAATGATCAAGAGCACGAAGAACATTTGAGAAAAGTGCTAGAAGTATTGAGGAAAGAAAAACTGTACGCTAAGTTTTCAAAGTGTGCATTTTGGTTGGAAGAAGTTCAATTCCTCGGTCACATAGTGAACAAAGAAGGTATCCAGGTGGACCCGGTAAAGATCAAAACCGTTGAAAAGTGGAAAATCCCAAAAACTCCAAAGCATATACGTCAATTTTTAGGATTGGCTGGTTACTACAGGAGATTCATCCAAGATTTCTCCAAAATAGCAAAACCCTTGACTGCATTAACGCATAAAGGGAAGAAATTTGAATGGAAGGATGAACAAGAGAAGTCGTTTCAATTATTGAAGAAAAAGCTAACTACGGCACCTATATTGTCATTGCCTGAAGGGAATGATGATTTTGTGATTTATTGTGACGCATCAAAGCAAGGTCTCGGTTGTGTATTAATGCAACGGACGAAGGTGATTGCTTATGCGTCTAGACAATTGAAGATCCACGAGCAAAATTATACGACGCATGATTTGGAATTAGGCGCGGTTGTTTTTGCATTAAAGACTTGGAGGCACTACTTATATGGGGTCAAAAGTATTATATATACCGACCACAAAAGTCTTCAACACATATTTAATCAGAAACAAGTGAATATGAGGCAGCGTAGGTGGATTGAATTGTTGAATGATTGCGACTTTGAGGTTCGTTACCACCCGGGGAAGGCAAATGTGGTAGCCGACGCCTTGAGCAGAAAGGACAGAGAACCCATTCGAGTAAAATCTATGAATATAATGATTCACACTAACCTTACTACTCAAATAAAGGAGGCGCAACAAGGAGTTTTAAAAGAGGGAAATTTAAAGGATGAAATACCCAAAGGATCGGGGGAAGACGAAACCCGGTATAGGGCTGAAAGAATTTGGGTACCAAAATTTGGAGATATGAGAGAAATGGTACTTAGAGAAGCTCATAAAACCAGATACTCAATACATCCTGGAACGGGAAAGATGTACAAGGATCTTAAGAAACATTTTTGGTGGCCAGGTATGAAAGCCGATATTGCTAAATATGTAGGAGAATGTTTGACGTGTTCTAAGGTCAAAGCTGAACATCAGAAACCATCAGGTCTACTACAACAACCTGAAATCCCGGAATGGAAATGGGAAAACATTACCATGGATTTCATTACTAAATTGCCAAGGACTGCAAGTGGTTATGATACTATTTGGGTAATAGTTGATTGTCTCACCAAGTCAGCACACTTCCTGCCAATAAGAGAAGATGACAAGATGGAGAAGTTAGCACGACTGTATTTGAAGGAAGTCGTCTCCATACATGGAATACCAATCTCTATTATCTCTGATAGGGATGGCAGATTTATTTCAAGATTCTGGCAGACATTACAGCAAGCATTGGGAACTCGTCTAGACATGAGTACTGCCTATCATCCACAAACTGATGGGCAGAGCGAAAGGACAATACAAACGCTTGAAGACATGCTACGACCTTGTGTTATTGATTTCGGAAACAGTTGGGATCGACATCTACCGTTAGCAGAATTTTCCTACAACAACAGCTACCATTCAAGCATTGAGATGGCGCCATTTGAAGCACTTTATGGTAGAAAGTGCAGGTCTCCGATTTGTTGGAGTGAAGTGGGGGATAGACAGATTACGGGTCCGGAGATAATACAAGAAACTACCGAGAAAATCATCCAAATTCAACAAAGATTGAAAACCGCCCAGTGTAGTGACCCGAACTTTTCCATGTTTATATATATTAATTGAGATTGATATTTACATGATTAAATGTTTCCAACATGTTAAGCAATCAAACTTGTTAAGACTTGATTAATTGAAATAGGTTTCATATAGACAATTGACCACCCAAGTTGACCGGTGATTCACGAACGTTAAAACTTGTAAAAACTATATGATGACATATATATGGATATATATATATATAGTTAACATGATACTATGATAAGTAAACATATCATTAAGTATATTAACAATGAACTACATATGTAAAAACAAGACTACTAACTTAATGATTTTTAAACGAGACATATATGTAACGATTATCGTTGTAAAGACATTTAATGTATATATATCATATTAAGAGATATTCATACATGATAATATCATGATAATATAATAATTTAAAATCTCATTTGATATTATAAACATTGGGTTAACAACATTTAACAAGACCGTTAACCTAAAGGTTTAAAAACAACACTTACATGTAACGACTAACGATGACTTAACGACTCAGTTAAAATGTATATACATGTAGTGTTTTAATATGTATTTATACACTTTTGAAAGACTTCAATACACTTATCAAAATACTTCTACTTAACAAAAATGCTTACAATTACATTCTCGTTCAGTTTCATCAACAATTCTACTCGTATGCACCCGTATTCGTACTCGTACAATACACAGCTTTTAGATGTATGTACTATTGGTATATACACTCCAATGATCAGCTCTTAGCAGCCCATGTGAGCCACCTAACACATGTGGGAACCATCATTTGGCAACTAGCATGAAATATCTCATAAGATTACAAAAATATGAGTAATCATTCATGACTTATTTACATGAAAACAAAATTACATATCCTTTATATCTAATCCATACACCAACGACCAAAAACACCTACAAACACTTTCATTCTTCAATTTTCTTCATCTAATTGAACTCTCTCAAGTTCTATCTTCAAGTTCTAAGTGTTCTTCATAAATTCCAAAAGTTCTAGTTTCATAAAATCAAGAATACTTTCAAGTTTGCTAGCTCACTTCCAATCTTGTAAGGTGATCATCCAACCTCAAGAAATCTTTGTTTCTTACAGTAGGTTATCATTCTAATACAAGGTAATAATCATATTCAAACTTTGGTTCAATTTCTATAACTATAACAATCTTATTTCAAGTGATGATCTTACTTGAACTTGTTTTCGTGTCATGATTTTGCTTCAAGAACTTTGAGCCATCCAAGGATCCATTGAAGCTAGATCCATTTTTCTCTTTTCCAGTAGGTTCATCCAAGGAACTTAAGGTAGTAATGATGTTCATAACATCATTCGATTCATACATATAAAGCTATCTTATTCGAAGGTTTAAACTTGTAATCACTAGAACATAGTTTAGTTAATTCTAAACTTGTTCGCAAACAAAAGTTAATCCTTCTAACTTGACTTTTAAAATCAACTAAACACATGTTCTATATCTATATGATATGCTAACTTAATGATTTAAAACCTGGAAACACGAAAAACACCGTAAAACCGGATTTACGCCGTCGTAGTAACACCGCGGGCTGTTTTGGGTTAGTTAATTAAAAACTATGATAAACTTTGATTTAAAAGTTGTTATTCTGAGAAAATGATTTTTATTATGAACATGAAACTATATCCAAAAATTATGGTTAAACTCAAAGTGGAAGTATGTTTTCTAAAATGGTCATCTAGACGTCGTTCTTTCGACTGAAATGACTACCTTTACAAAAACGACTTGTAACTTATTTTTCCGACTAGAAACCTATACTTTTTTTGTTTAGATTCATAAAATAGAGTTCAATATGAAACCATAGCAATTTGATTCACTCAAAACGGATTTAAAATGAAGAAGTTATGGGTAAAACAAGATTGGATAATTTTTCTCATTTTAGCTACGTGAAAATTGGTAACAAATCTATTCCAACCATAACTTAATCAACTTGTATTATATATTATTTAATCTTGAGATACCATAGACACGTATACAATGTTTCGACCTATCATGTCGACACATCTATATATATTTCGGAACAACCATAGACACTCTATATGTGAATGTTGGAGTTAGCTATACAGGGTTGAGGTTGATTCCAAAATATATATAGTTTGAGTTGTGATCAATACTGAGATACGTATACACTGGGTCGTGGATTGATTCAAGATAATATTTATCGATTTATTTCTGTACATCTAACTGTGGCCAACTAGTTGTAGGTTACTAACGAGGACAGCTGACTTAATAAACTTAAAACATCAAAATATATTAAAAGTGTTGTAAATATATTTTGAACATACTTTGATATACATGTATATATTGTTATAGGTTCGTGAATCAACCATTGGCCAAGTCTTACTTCCCGACGAAGTAAAAATCTGTGAAAGTGAGTTATAGTCCCACTTTTAAAATCTAATATTTTTGGGATGAGAATACATGCAGGTTTTATAAATGATTTACAAAATAGACACAAGTACGTGAAACTACATTCTATGGTTGAATTATCGAAATCGAATATGCCCCTTTTTATTAAGTCTGGTAATCTAAGAATTAGGGAACAGACACCCTAATTGACGCGAATCCTAAAGATAGATCTATTGGGCCTAACAAACCCCATCCAAAGTACCGGATGCTTTAGTACTTCGAAATTTATATCATATCCGAAGGGTGTCCCGGAATGATGGGGATATTCTTATATATGCATCTTGTTATTGTCGGTTACCAGGTGTTCACCATATGAATGATTTTTATCTCTATGTATGGGATGTGTATTGAAATATGAAATCTTGTGGTCTATTGTTACGATTTGATATATATAGGTTAAACCTATAACTCACCAATATTTTTGTTGACGTTTTAAGCATGTTTATTCTCAGGTGATTATTAAGAGCTTCCGCTGTCGCATACTTAAATAAGGACGAGATTTGGAGTCCATGCTTGTATGATATTGTGTAAAAACTGCATTCAAGAAACTTATTTTGTTGTAACATATTTGTATTGTAAACCATTATGTAATGGTCGTGTGTAAACAGGATATTTTAGATTATCATTATTTGATAATCTACGTAAAGCTTTTTAAACCTTTATTGATGAAATAAAGGTTATGGTTTGTTTTAAAATGAATGCAGTCTTTGAAAAACGTCTCATATAGAGGTCAAAACCTCGCAACGAAATCAATTAATATGGAACGTTTTTAATCAATAAGAACGGGACATTTCAGTTGGTATCCGAGCGTTGGTCTTAGAGAACCAGAATTTTGCATTAGTGTGTCTTATCGAGTTTGTTAGGATGCATTAGTGAGTCTGGACTTCGACCGTGTTTATTTGAAAAATGATTGCTTAACAAATTTTGTTGGAAACTATATATTTTTAACATGTGAATATTATGTGATATATTAATCTCTTAACGCGTTTGATATTATGTGATAGATGTCTACCTCTAGAACAAGTCCCATTGACTCACCTAATAATAATGAAGAGTCAAATGTAAATTGGAATGATTCGTGGACTGATTCACAAGTTCCCGAAGAGGAACCGGAAGAAGAGTCGGAACCGGAAGAAGAATCGGAACCGGATGAAGAAATAGAACCGGTGGGGGAAATAATAAAACGGTTAAGTAAAAGAAAATCCTCAACCAACCGACCAAGGTTAATTATGGTCAATGGTGTTTCCGCCAAGGAAGCAAAATATTGGGAGGATTACCAATTCTCCGATGAATCGGATTCCGACGAGAATTCCGATGATGTTATAGAAATTACCCCAACTGAATTTAAAAAGGCAAAAGAAAATAATAAGGGAAAGGGCATAAAAATAGAGAAATCTAATTCCAACCCCGATGAACTTTATATGTATCGTCAACGCCCGAAGTCCTTAATTTGTAACAATGACCCGGGAACCTCTAAACCACCAGGTTTTTCTAAACCAATGTGGACAACGACGGCTCGTATTAGGGGAACATCATATATCCCTAGAAACTTGGCAAAACGAACCAAAACCGAAGAAGAAGAAACGAACGAGTCGGAATAAGATAGTTGTATTCGCGTGGTGTAATATATGTAATATAGTGTTCTTATGCTTTATGATATATGTAAAAATTGCTTGTATTAATAAGTATTTTTTTATGAATCTAACTCTTGTCTATTTTACAGTTTAAAAACACAAAATGGATAGACAACCCAATATTTTAAGAGACCTACCCGGAGACATGATTGATGAAATCTTGTCTAGAGTCGGCCAGAATTCTTCGGCACAACTATTTAAGGCGAGATCAGTTTGTAAGACATTCGAAGAACGTTCCAAGAATGTCTTGGTTTATAAGAGACTTTCGTTTGAAAGATGGGGGATATCACATTGGGAAACCCATAAGTTACGATGTGTTTACTTTGACGCATATATTGCGGGGAACCCAAATGCTATTTTACGCAACGGGTTAAGAAATTATTTTGACTCAATATATCCGAATATTGGACTTCGTGATTTAGAAAAAGCGGCTAACATGCAACATAAAGAAGCATGTTATGCTTACGGATTAGTAATGTTCGCTTCTCACCAAAGTGAGAACAAGAACATCGGGCTACAACTATTAAACAAAACGTTTCCACAAGTGACGGAGTCGGTAATTGGGGTAAGAAATGAGGTTTTTAGATTATTACGGGACTGTTGGACATTACGTAACCCTCGTCCCTTTGATGACGTTACAACACACTGTCTTATCAACGGCCATAACGGTTATGT
Organism: Rutidosis leptorrhynchoides; assembly: GCF_046630445.1. Classification (NCBI taxonomy): domain Eukaryota; kingdom Viridiplantae; phylum Streptophyta; class Magnoliopsida; order Asterales; family Asteraceae; genus Rutidosis; species Rutidosis leptorrhynchoides. Next base: position 404,728,039 of record NC_092337.1, on the reverse strand, counting down.
TGCACAAGACCAAGGATGGGAAGTAGTCCTAGTAAAACCAGAATGCATGACTTGTTTCTGGACGTATGAATTACGTGTCTTTATTGCCTTTGCCGAACGACTTGTGTACTAGCTAGAATTGTCTTCACAACTATCTTGTATCAAAGTTATTGTGTGCTATATTTCATGCTTTATGTAAAATAAGCGGTATTGTAAGTTTGTAAAATATTGTATAAAAGTTTGAACGCGAAATATTATTACAATCAGTTTTTCATATAGAATTGTAGTAGTTGAATTGTATATTAGCTACTAAGTATGAACTTAACGGGTAGGTACTACCCGAATTTAAACTTATAAAACGCTAATATGAAGAAAAAGCTTTTATAAATGAGTTCATATTATGCTACGAAATACTATTAACTACTCTTAATATTCTGTATGATTAACCTGTTCCATTTAACTATTTTGAAGGAAATGGCACCGACTACTCGACACACCGTGAATATGAATGAAGAGGAATTCCGTACTTTTCTAGCTTCAAACATAGCCGCAGTACAGGCTGCGCTACATACCAACAATAACCTTGGATCTAGCAGTACAGGAAATCGTGTAGGATGCACCTACAAAGAATTCACTGCCTGCAAACCTTTGGAATTTGATGGAACCGAAGGACCGATCGGATTGAAACGGTGGACCGAGAAGGTTGAATCGGTGTTTGCCATAAGTAAGTGTACTGAAGAGGACAAAGTGAAGTACGATACGCATACCTTCACAGGTTCTGCGTTAACATGGTGGAATACCTATCTAGAGCAAGTGGGACAAGATGATGCGTACGCACTACCGTGGTCAGCATTCAAGCACTTGATGAACGAGAAGTACCGTCCCAGAACCGAGGTCAATAAGCTCAAGACAGAACTTAGAGGGTTACGAACCCAAGGATTTGATATTACCACGTACGAAAGACGATTCACAGAATTGTGCCTATTGTGTCCGGGAGCATTCGAAGATGAGGAAGAGAAGATCGACGCGTTTGTGAAAGGATTACCGGAAAGAATCCAAGAAGATATAAGTTCACACGAGCCCGCCTCCATACAACAGGCATGTAGAATGGCTCACAAACTAGTGAACCAGATTGAAGAAAGAATTAAAGAACAGACTGCTGAAGAGGCCAATGTGAAGCAAGTCAAAAGAAAGTGGGAGGAAAACGGTGATAAGAATCACCAATACAACAACAACAGCAATTACAACAATAATCGCAACAATTATCCCAACAATCGCAACATCAATCGCAACTACAACAAACGGCCCAACAACAACAACAACAACAACAGCAACTACAACAATCATCCCAACAACAATAATAACCGCAACAACAACAACAATCAGAAGCAGCTATGCCAAAGGTGTGAAAAGAATCACTCGGGGTTCTGCACCAAATTTTGCAACAAGTGTAAAAGAAATGGTCATAGCGCGGCGAAGTGTGAGGTCTACGGACCAGGGGTTAATAGAACGAAAGGAACAAATGGTGTCGGAACGAGTAATGGCGGAGCAAGTAGTGTCGGAGCAAGTTATGCCAATGTAGTTTGTTATAAATGTGGAAAACCAGGCCACATTATTAGAAATTGCCCGAACCTGGAGAACACGAATGGACAAGGCCGTGGAAGAGTTTTCAATATTAATGCGGTAGAGGCACAGGAAGACCCGGAGCTTGTTACGGGTACGTTTCTTATTGACAATAAATCTGCTTACGTTTTATTTGATTCGGGTGCGGATAGAAGCTATATGAGTAGAGATTTTTGTGCTAAATTAAGTTGTCCATTGACGCCTTTGGATAGTAAATTTTTACTCGAATTAGCAAATGGTAAATTAATTTCAGCAGATAATATATGTCGGAATCGAGAAATTAAACTGGTTAGCGAAACATTTAAGATTGATTTGATACCAGTAGAGTTAGGGAGTTTTGATGTGATAATCGGTATGGACTGGTTGAAAGAAGTGAAAGCGGAGATCGTTTGTTACAAAAATGCAATTCGCATTATACGAGAAAAAGGAAAACCCTTAATGGTGTACGGAGAAAAGGGCAACACGAAGCTACATCTTATTAGTAATTTGAAGGCACAAAAACTAATAAGAAAAGGTTGCTATGCTGTTCTAGCACACGTCGAGAAAGTACAAACTGAAGAAAAGAGCATCAATGATGTTCCCATTGCAAAAGAATTTCCCGATGTATTTCCGAAAGAATTACCGGGATTACCCCCACATCGATCCGTTGAATTTCAAATAGATCTTGTACCAGGAGCTGCACCAATAGCTCGTGCTCCTTACAGACTCGCACCCAGCGAGATGAAAGAACTGCAAAGCCAATTACAAGAACTTTTAGAGCGTGGTTTCATTCGACCAAGCACATCACCGTGGGGAGCTCCTGTTTTGTTTGTCAAGAAGAAAGATGGTACATTCAGGTTGTGTATCGACTACCGAGAGTTGAACAAACTTACCATCAAGAACCGCTACCCACTACCGAGAATCGACGACTTATTTGATCAACTACAAGGCTCGTCTGTTTATTCAAAGATTGACTTACGTTCCGGGTATCATCAAATGCGGGTGAAAGAAGATGATATTCCAAAGACTGCTTTCAGAACACGTTACGGTCATTACGAGTTTATGGTCATGCCGTTTGGTTTAACTAATGCACCAGCTGTGTTCATGGACCTTATGAACCGAGTGTGTGGACCATACCTTGACAAGTTTGTCATTGTTTTCATTGATGACATACTTATTTACTCAAAGAATGACCAAGAACACGGTGAACATTTGAGAAAGGTGTTAGAAGTATTGAGGAAGGAAGAATTGTACGCTAAGTTTTCAAAGTGTGCATTTTGGTTGGAAGAAGTTCAATTCCTCGGTCACATAGTGAACAAAGAAGGTATTAAGGTGGATCCGGCAAAGATAGAAACTGTTGAAAAGTGGGAAACCCCGAAAACTCCGAAACACATACGCCAGTTTTTAGGACTAGCTGGTTACTACAGAAGGTTCATCCAAGACTTTTCCAGAATAGCAAAACCCTTGACTGCATTAACGCATAAAGGGAAGGAATTTGAATGGAATGATGAACAAGAGAAAGCGTTTCAGTTATTGAAGAAAAAGCTAACTACGGCACCTATATTGTCATTGCCTGAAGGGAATGATGATTTTGTGATTTATTGTGACGCATCAAAGCAAGGTCTCGGTTGTGTATTAATGCAACGAACGAAGGTGATTGCTTATGCGTCTAGACAATTGAAGATTCACGAACAAAATTATACGACACATGATTTGGAATTAGGCGCGGTTGTTTTTGCATTAAAGACTTGGAGGCACTACTTATATGGGGTCAAAAGTATTATATATACCGACCACAAAAGTCTTCAACACATATTTAATCAGAAACAACTGAATATGAGGCAGCGTAGGTGGATTGAATTATTGAATGATTACGATTTTGAGATTCGTTACCACCCGGGGAAGGCAAATGTGGTAGCCGATGCCTTGAGCAGGAAGGATAGAGAACCCATTCGAGTAAAATCTATGAATATAATGATTCATAATAACATTACTACTCAAATAAAGGAGGCGCAACAAGGAGTTTTAAAAGAGGGAAATTTAAAGGATGAAATACCCAAAGGATCGGAGAAGCATCTTAATATTCGGGAAGACGGAACCCGGTATAGGGCTGAAAGGATTTGGGTACCAAAATTTGGAGATATGCGAGAAATGGTACTTAGAGAAGCTCATAAAACCAGATACTCAATACATCCTGGAACGGGGAAGATGTACAAGGATCTCAAGAAACATTTTTGGTGGCCGGGTATGAAAGCCGATGTTGCTAAATACTTAGGAGAATGTTTGACGTGTTCTAAGGTCAAAGCTGAGCATCAGAAACCATCAGGTCTACTTCAACAACCCGAAATCCCGGAATGGAAATGGGAAAACATTACCATGGATTTCATCACTAAATTGCCAAGGACTGCAAGTGGTTTTGATACTATTTGGGTAATAGTTGATCGTCTCACCAAATCAGCACACTTCCTACCAATAAGAGAAGATGACAAGATGGAGAAGTTAGCACGACTGTATTTGAAGGAAGCCGTCTCCAGACATGGAATACCAATCTCTATTATCTCTGATAGGGATGGCAGATTTATTTCAAGATTCTGGCAGACATTACAGCAAGCATTAGGAACTCGTCTAGACATGAGTACTGCCTATCATCCACAAACTGATGGGCAGAGCGAAAGGACGATACAAACGCTTGAAGACATGCTACGAGCATGTGTTATTGATTTCGGAAACAGTTGGGATCGACATCTACCGTTAGCAGAATTTTCCTACAACAACAGCTACCATTCAAGCATTGAGATGGCGCCGTTTGAAGCACTTTATGGTAGAAAGTGCAGGTCTCCGATTTGTTGGAGTGAAGTGGGGGATAGATAGATTACGGGTCCGGAGATTATACAAGAAACTACCGAGAAGATCATCCAAATTCAACAACGGTTGAAAACCGCCCAAAGTCGACAAAAGAGCTACGCTGACATTAAAAGAAAAGATATAGAATTTGAAATTGGAGAGATGGTCATGCTTAAAGTTGCACCTTGGAAAGGAGTTGTTCGATTTGGTAAACGAGGGAAATTAAATCCAAGGTATATTGGACCATTCAAGATTATTGATCGTATCGGACCAGTAGCTTACCGACTAGAGTTACCTCAACAACTCGCGGCTGTACATAACACTTTCCACGTCTCGAATTTAAAGAAATGTTTTGCTAAAGAATATCTCACTATTCCGTTAGATGAAATCCAAATCAACGAAAAACTTCAATTCATCGAAGAACCCGTCGAAATAATGGATCGTGAGGTTAAAAGACTTAAGCAAAACAAGATACCAATTGTTAAGGTTCGATGGAATGCTCGTAGAGGACCCGAGTTCACCTGGGAGCGTGAAGATCAGATGAAGAAGAAATACCCGCATCTATTTCCAGAAGATTCGTCAACACCTTCAACAGCTTAAAATTTCGGGACGAAATTTATTTAACGGGTAGGTACTGTAGTGACCCGAACTTTTCCATGTTTATATATATTAATTGAGATTGATATTTACATGATTAAATGTTTCCAACATGTTAAGCAATCAAACTTGTTAAGACTTGATTAATTGAAATAGGTTTCATATAGACAATTGACCACCCAAGTTGACCGGTGATTCACGAACGTTAAAACTTGTAAAAACTATATGATGACATATATATGGATATATATATATAGTTAACATGATACTATGATAAGTAAACATATCATTAAGTATATTAACAATGAACTACATATGTAAAAACAAGACTACTAACTTAATGATTTTTAAACGAGACATATATGTAACGATTATCGTTGTAAAGACATTTAATGTATATATATCATATTAAGAGATATTCATACATGATAATATCATGATAATATAATAATTTAAAATCTCATTTGATATTATAAACATTGGGTTAACAACATTTAACAAGACCGTTAACCTAAAGGTTTAAAAACAACACTTACATGTAACGACTAACGATGACTTAACGACTCAGTTAAAATGTATATACATGTAGTGTTTTAATATGTATTTATACACTTTTGAAAGACTTCAATACACTTATCAAAATACTTCTACTTAACAAAAATGCTTACAATTACATTCTCGTTCAGTTTCATCAACAATTCTACTCGTATGCACCCGTATTCGTACTCGTACAATACACAGCTTTTAGATGTATGTACTATTGGTATATACACTCCAATGATCAGCTCTTAGTAGCCCATGTGAGCCACCTAACACATGTGGGAACCATCATTTGGCAACTAGCATGAAATATCTCATAAGATTACAAAAATATGAGTAATCATTCATGACTTATTTACATGAAAACAAAATTACATATCCTTTATATCTAATCCATACACCAACGACCAAAAACACCTACAAACACTTTCATTCTTCAATTTTCTTCATCTAATTGAACTCTCTCAAGTTCTATCTTCAAGTTCTAAGTGTTCTTCATAAATTCCAAAAGTTCTAGTTTCATAAAATCAAGAATACTTTCAAGTTTGCTAGCTCACTTCCAATCTTGTAAGGTGATCATCCAACCTCAAGAAATCTTTGTTTCTTACAGTAGGTTATCATTCTAATACAAGGTAATAATCATATTCAAACTTTGGTTCAATTTCTATAACTATAACAATCTTATTTCAAGTGATGATCTTACTTGAACTTGTTTTCGTGTCATGATTTTGCTTCAAGAACTTTGAGCCATCCAAGGATCCATTGAAGCTAGATCCATTTTTCTCTTTTCCAGTAGGTTCATCCAAGGAACTTAAGGTAGTAATGATGTTCATAACATCATTCGATTCATACATATAAAGCTATCTTATTCGAAGGTTTAAACTTGTAATCACTAGAACATAGTTTAGTTAATTCTAAACTTGTTCGCAAACAAAAGTTAATCCTTCTAACTTGACTTTTAAAATCAACTAAACACATGTTCTATATCTATATGATATGCTAACTTAATGATTTAAAACCTGGAAACACGAAAAACACCGTAAAACCGGATTTACGCCGTCGTAGTAACACCGCGGGCTGTTTTGGGTTAGTTAATTAAAAACTATGATAAACTTTGATTTAAAAGTTGTTATTCTGAGAAAATGATTTTTATTATGAACATGAAACTATATCCAAAAATTATGGTTAAACTCAAAGTGGAAGTATGTTTTCTAAAATGGTCATCTAGACGTCGTTCTTTCGACTGAAATGACTACCTTTACAAAAACGACTTGTAACTTATTTTTCCGACTAGAAACCTATACTTTTTTTGTTTAGATTCATAAAATAGAGTTCAATATGAAACCATAGCAATTTGATTCACTCAAAACGGATTTAAAATGAAGAAGTTATGGGTAAAACAAGATTGGATAATTTTTCTCATTTTAGCTACGTGAAAATTGGTAACAAATCTATTCCAACCATAACTTAATCAACTTGTATTATATATTATTTAATCTTGAGATACCATAGACACGTATACAATGTTTCGACCTATCATGTCGACACATCTATATATATTTCGGAACAACCATAGACACTCTATATGTGAATGTTGGAGTTAGCTATACAGGGTTGAGGTTGATTCCAAAATATATATAGTTTGAGTTGTGATCAATACTGAGATACGTATACACTGGGTCGTGGATTGATTCAAGATAATATTTATCGATTTATTTCTGTACATCTAACTGTGGCCAACTAGTTGTAGGTTACTAACGAGGACAGCTGACTTAATAAACTTAAAACATCAAAATATATTAAAAGTGTTGTAAATATATTTTGAACATACTTTGATATACATGTATATATTGTTATAGGTTCGTGAATCAACCATTGGCCAAGTCTTACTTCCCGACGAAGTAAAAATCTGTGAAAGTGAGTTATAGTCCCACTTTTAAAATCTAATATTTTTGGGATGAGAATACATGCAGGTTTTATAAATGATTTACAAAATAGACACAAGTACGTGAAACTACATTCTATGGTTGAATTATCGAAATCGAATATGCCCCTTTTTATTAAGTCTGGTAATCTAAGAATTAGGGAACAGACACCCTAATTGACGCGAATCCTAAAGATAGATCTATTGGGCCTAACAAACCCCATCCAAAGTACCGGATGCTTTAGTACTTCGAAATTTATATCATATCCGAAGGGTGTCCCGGAATGATGGGGATATTCTTATATATGCATCTTGTTATTGTCGGTTACCAGGTGTTCACCATATGAATGATTTTTATCTCTATGTATGGGATGTGTATTGAAATATGAAATCTTGTGGTCTATTGTTACGATTTGATATATATAGGTTAAACCTATAACTCACCAATATTTTTGTTGACGTTTTAAGCATGTTTATTCTCAGGTGATTATTAAGAGCTTCCGCTGTCGCATACTTAAATAAGGACGAGATTTGGAGTCCATGCTTGTATGATATTGTGTAAAAACTGCATTCAAGAAACTTATTTTGTTGTAACATATTTGTATTGTAAACCATTATGTAATGGTCGTGTGTAAACAGGATATTTTAGATTATCATTATTTGATAATCTACGTAAAGCTTTTTAAACCTTTATTGATGAAATAAAGGTTATGGTTTGTTTTAAAATGAATGCAGTCTTTGAAAAACGTCTCATATAGAGGTCAAAACCTCGCAACGAAATCAATTAATATGGAACGTTTTTAATCAATAAGAACGGGACATTTCACCCAGAGTCGAAAAAAGAGCTACGCGGACAGTAAAAGAAAAGATATAGAGTTTGAAATTGGAGAAATGGTCATGCTTAAGGTTTCACCTTGGAAAGGCGTTGTTAGATTTGGTAAACGGGGGAAACTAAATCCAAGGTACATTGGACCATTCAAGATTATATATCGTGTCGGACCAGTAGCTTACCAACTGGAGCTACCTCAACAACTCGCGGCTGTACATAACACTTTCCACGTCTCAAATTTGAAGAAATGTTTTGCTAAAGAAGATCTCACTATTCCGTTGGACGAAATCCAAATCAATGAAAAACTTCAATTCATTGAAGAACCCGTCGAAATAATGGATCGTGAGGTTAAGAGACTTAAACAAAACAAGATACCGATTGTTAAGGTTCGATGGAATGCTCGTAGAGGACCCGAGTTCACCTGGGAGGGTGAAGATCAGATGAAGAAGAAATACCCGCATTTATTTCCAGAAGATACGTCAACACCTCCAACTGCTTAAAATTTTGGGACGAAATTTATTTAACGGGTAGGTACTGTAGTGACCCGAACTTTTCCATGTTTATATATATATTAAATGAAATTGTTATTTATATGATTAAGTGTTTCCAACATGTTAAGCAATCAAACTTGTTAAGACTTGATTAATTGAAATAGGTTTCATATAGACAATTGACCACCCAAGTTGACCGGTGATTCACGAACGTTAAAACTTGTAAAAACTATACGATGACATATATATGGTTATATATATAGTTAACATGATTTTATTATAAGTATTTATCTCATTAGGTATTTTAACAATGAGTTATATACATAAAAATGAGACTATTAATTTAAGAAACTCGAAAACGATATATATAACGATTATCGTTATAACAACGTCTTACTAGGAACATATGAATCATATTAAGATATTGATACACTTGGTTAATTATGTTAAATGATAAGTAAATATATTATTAAGTGTATTAACAATGAAATACATATGTAAAAATAAGACTACTAACTTAATGATTTCGAAACGAGACATATATATAACGATTATCGTTGTAACGACATTTAACTATATATATATATCATACTAAGATATATTATATATCATAATATCATGATAATATAAAAATTTAACATCTCATTTGTTATAATAAACAATGGGTTAACAACATTCAACAAGATCGTTAACCTAAAGGTTTCAAAACAACATTTACATGTAATGACTAACGATGACTTAACGACTCAGTTAAAATGTATATACATGTAGTGTTTTAATATGTATTCATACACTTTTGAAAGACCTCAAGACACTTATCAAAATACTTCTACTTAACAAAAATGCTTACAATTACATCCTCGTTCAGTTTCATCAACAATTCTACTCGTATGCACCCGTATTCGTACTCGTACAATACACAGCTTTTAGATGTATGTACTATTGGTATATACACTCCAATGATCAGCTCTTAGCAGCCCATGTGAGTCACTTAACACATGTGGGAACCATCATCTGGTAACTAGCATGAAATATCTCATAAAATTACAAAAATATGAGTAATCATTCATGACTTATTTACATGAAAACAAAATTACATATCCTTTATATCTAATCCATACACCAATGACCAAAAACACCTACAAACACTTTCATTCTTCAATTTTCTTCATCTAATTGATCTCTCTCAAGTTCTATCTTCAATTTCTAAGTGTTCTTCATAAATTCCAAAAATTCTAGTTTCATAAAATCAAGAATACTTCCAAGATTGCAAGTTTACTTCCAAGTTTTCTAAATCCATTCCAAGTAATCATCCAAGATCAAGAAAACTTTGTTACTTACAGTAGGTTATCTTTCTAATACAAGGTAATAATCATATTTAAACTTTAATTCAATTTCTATAACTATAACAATCTTATTTCGAGTGGAAATCTTACTTGAAATTGTTTTCGTGTCATGATTCTGCTTCAAGAACTTTCAAGCCATCCAAGGATCCTTTGAAGTTAGATCTATTTTTCTCATTTCCAGTAGGTTTATCCAAGGAACTTTAGATAGTAATGATGTTCATAACATCATTCGATTTATACATATAAAGCTATCTTATTCGAAGGTTTAAACTTGTAATCACTAGAACATAGTTTAGTTAATTCTAAACTTGTTCGCAAATAAAAGTTAATCCTTCTAACTTGACTTTTAAAATCAACTAAACACATGTTCTATATCTATATGATATACTAACTTAATGATTTAAAACCTGGAAACACGAAAAACACCGTAAAATCGGATTTACGCCGTCGTAGTAACACCGCGGGCTGTTTTGGGTTAGTTAATTAAAAACTATGATAAACTTTGATTTAAAAGTTGTTATTCTGGGAAAATGATTTTTATTATGAACATGAAACTATATCCAAAAATTTTGGTTAAACTCAAAGTGGAAGTATGTTTTCTAAAATGGTCATCTAGACGTCGTTCTTTCGACTGAAATGACTACCTTTACAAAAATGACTTGTAACTTATTTTTCCGACTATAAACCTATAATTTTTCTGTTTAGATTCATAAAATAGAGTTCAATATTAAACCATAGCAATTTGATTCACTCAAAACGGATTTAAAATGAAGAAGTTATGGGTAAAACAAGATTGAATAATTTTTCTCATTTTAGCTACGTGAAAATTGGTAACAAATCTATTCCAACCATAACTTAATCAACTTTATTGTATATTATGTAATCTTGAGATACCATAGACACGTATACAATGTTTCGACCTATCATGTCGACACATCTATATATATTTCGGAACAACCATAGACCCTCTATATGTGAATGTTGGAGTTAGCTATACAGGGTTGAGGTTGATTCCAAAATATATATAGTTTGAGTTTTGATCAATACTGAGATACGTATACACTGGGTCGTGGATTGATTCAAGATAATATTTATCGATTTATTTCTGTACATCTAACTGTGGACAACTAGTTGTAGGTTACTAACGAGGACAGCTGACTTAATAAACTTAAAACATCAAAATATATTAAAAGTGTTGTAAATATATTTTGAACATACTTTGATATATATGTATATATTGTTATAGGTTCGTGAATCAACCAGTGGCCAAGTCTTACTTCCCGACGAAGTAAAAATCTGTGAAAGTGAGTTATAGTCCCACTTTTAAAATCTAATATTTTTGGGATGAGAATACATGCAGGTTTTATAAATGATTTACAAAATAGACACAAGTACGTGAAACTACATTCTATGGTTGAATTATCGAAATCGAATATGCCCCTTTTTATTAAGTCTGGTAATCTAAGAATTAGGGAACAGACACCCTAATTGACGCGAATCCTAAAGATAGATCTATTGGGCCTAACAAACCCCATCCAAAGTACCGGATGCTTTAGTACTTCGAAATTTATATCATATCCGAAGGGTGTCCCGGAATGATGGGGATATTCTTAAATATGCATCTTGTTAATGTCGGTTACCAGGTGTTCACCATATGAATGATTTTTTATCTCTATGTATGGGATGTGTATTGAAATATGAAATCTTGTGGTCTATTGTTACGATTTGATATATATAGGTTAAACCTATAACTCACCAACATTTTTGTTGACGTTTAAAGCATGTTTATTCTCAGGTGAATACTAAGAGCTTCCGCTGTTGCATACTAAAATAAGGACAAGATTTGGAGTCCATGTTTGTATGATATTGTGTAAAAACTGCATTCAAGAAACTGATTTCGATGTAACATATTTGTATTGTAAACCATTATGTAATGGTCGTGTGTAAACAGGATATTTTAGATTATCATTATTTGATAATCTACGTAAAGCTTTTTAAACCTTTATTTATGAAATAAAGGTTATGATTTGTTTTAAAAATGAATGCAGTCTTTGAAAAACGTCTCATATAGAGGTCAAAACCTCGCAACGAAATCAATTAATATGGAACGTTTCTAATCAATAAGGACGGGACATTTCAAAAAGCGTTCTCTAACAATGACGGGATCTTTAATCCAAGATGATGCCCTTACCCTTGTCCACAACCGAACTTATAAAAAGGTAAACAACGAGAGGGTAAGCAAAGCTTAGTGAATGCAATAATTACACATACATATATATAACTCATCTATTTGCAATCATATTCACCAACTACCTCATACGAACTTGTAACTCAATTAGCATGCCATCGTACCCAAAACACTTAACAAGTCGTACATTAACACAAAACCGCATTAGCATTGATGTTATGCGAGGTGTATATGAAATAGCTTTATTTTTACAACTAAATACTATTAAATACGATACAATTTTACACAAGATATTTATTTATTTATAGAATGGATATACTTAAACCTTGCTACAACACTTATAGGCAGTGTACCTAATCGTACAGTAGTGTAGTTTTTAGTAAGTCCGGTTCGTTCCAAAGGGAATCTTTTAAACAAAGCTTAACGCTATATTAGTTTAATTTATAAAAATACAAATATATATATAAGTAATATTATTATTATAAAAGGGGGGTTTTTACCGTTTAATGATCGGTTTGTCGATTTTTAAAACTTTAGTCGCAGTTAAAACCTAATGTAAAATATTAAATAAATAAAAGACTTAATTTAAAGCGTAAAGTAAATAACGATAATGAAATTGCAATAAATAAAAATGCGATAAAATAAAATTGCGATAATTAAAAATACGATAATTAAAAGTGCAATTAAATACAATGACAATAAATAAAAGTGCGATAATTAGAAGTGCAATTAAATATAAAATAAAGGAAATTAAATATGAAATAAAATAATTATGCTTATTTAAACTTCCGTAATCATGATGTTTGACGTGTTAATTTTAGTTTTATGCCCATGGGTTAATTGTCCTTTGTCCTGGATTATTTAATATGTCCGTCTGGTTTTTGTCCATAACAGTCCATCAGTCATAAATATAAAGTGCGAGTATCCTCGTCAAATTATCCTTATACCCGAAGTCAAATATTCTAACTAATTGGGGACTTAAACTGTAACAAGGTTTTAATACTTTGTTTAATAATTACACCAGGTTATCGACTTCGTGTAACCCAAAGTTTTAATATTTTGTTATCAATTATGCCAAGTGTCCTTGTACATAATTTCACCCCTATTTTAATAATTCCATAGACTATTAATCCATTCCCGTGTCCGATTAAATGAACGATTATTCGTACATATAAATATCCCGCCCATCGTGTCTGATCGAGTGTATATGGTTATTTATAGGGACGTCCAATTGTAAATCTTTATATTAAAATTAACAAACTATCATTTAGTTAAAAAAATATAAAGCCCATTAATAGCCCATAGTCTAATTTTCACAAGTGTCGTTCTTTTGTCCAAACCCCAATTATGGTGCAAAGCCCAATTATCCAATTTTAATAATTAGCCCAACATCATGATTACTTCGGCATTAAATAAGCATAATAATAACTTAGCTACGAGACATTAAATTAAAAAGGTTGAACATAACTTACAATGATTAAAAATAGCGTAGCGTTACACGGACAGAATTTCGACTTACACCCTTACAATATTCGCTAACATACCCTTATTATTAGAATTAAAATTAAAATTAAAATTAAAATTAAAATTATAATATATATATATATATATATATATATATATATATATATATATATATATATATATATATATATATATATATATATATTACGTATGAATGAGGAGAAGAAAAAGATATATAAAACGATCAAAATGCGTTAGCTTTTATAGGCATTTTTGTCCAGGGTATCTCCGCGAGTCGCGGTCCCTTTGCACTACAAACTCCGCAAGTCGCGGAGTTCGTAAACCCAGCTCACACAAGTTTGGATCCTAGTCTGCCGACGGTTTTAATATATAAATATAATATATATATAATTTATATAATTAATTATATATTATATTATATTTATATACATAGTTAACTTGTAATTTTTAGTCCGTTGCGTCGAGCGTTGAGAGTTGACTCTGGTCCCGGTTCCGGATTTTCGAACCCTTGCGTACAATTTAATATCTTGTACTTTGCGTTTTGAATCTTGTATTCTTGTAATTTTGAGACGTTTCTTATCAATAATTGGAACCACTTTGATTGTATTTTGTACTTTTGAGCTTTTTGGTCGTTTGCGTCTTCAATTCGTCGAATCTATCTTTTGTCTTCACCTTTTATTATTTAAACGAATATCACTTGTAAATAGAACAATTGCAACTAAAATCTTGTCTTTCTTGAGGAATAATGCTATGAAATATATGTTCGTTTTTAGCATTATCAAGCATATACTCAACACAATGTATATATATAAATATATAAATAATATACTAAATAATCGACAATCTCAATATGGTTAACCATAAACGCTATGGTGCTACCGGCTCGTGGTTCACACCATACGCAATTGAGTCATACTCTTTTATAGTGCTACCGGCTCGTGATTCACACTCGATGCTACCGGATCGTGGTTCACATCTAGTTTATAGTGCTACCGGCTCGTAGTTCACACTCGATGCTACCGGCTCGTGGTTCACATCTAGTTTATAGTGCTACCGGCTCGTGGTTCACACTCGATGCTACTGGCTCGTGGTTCACATCTTATTGCACACATGTTATGGCACTACCGGCTCGATGGTTCATACCATAACACCCACAAATAAACGCGTCATATACACATACGTATAATTACTCCACTCACCTCAAAATCTCTTGTGAAAGATAATCAAGCTCGGAAATCTTCAATGTAACGTACCTATTACATTATACATACATCAATCACAAACTCAAGTTGGTCAACCAATTAAAACTCCACTCTAGTGTTATCTTGACCCATGGTGCAATTTCGACCCATTTACACCCTTAACCCTAATATTTGGGTTAACATCCCCAAAACCCTAATCATTAGCCAAGTTAGGTTTAAAACGTATTTCAACACAAGGTTTATGCATTACACAACAACATTAACTAACTTAGGTCCATTTTGACCCATTTGACCAATTTAAGGTCAACACACCCATTTCGGGTCATCCACTAACCCACTTAACACCCATTTACATATGTATAAGTGTGCTAGTAATTTCACTAACCAATTTAGGCTCATAAACATAAATTGATACTTTGGAAACCCTAGTTAGTCATCTTTGAGTCTACATGACCTAAATTTACCCTAAACCCCCAAATCACTAGCAAAATGGGTTTTATGTGCAACACTAACCCAAACCCTAACCCTTAATACAATTAAAGTAAGAAATTGGGTTTTATAACTTACCAACACAACCACCACGTAGCTAGCGACTAGATGAACAACTTTAGAACTCGCACTAAGACTCGATTCAACCTCCTTCTTCCTTTAATAGAGCTCTCTCACTCTAGAACTTCCTCTCTCTCTAGGATTTAATGGAAAGTGATAAGGTAGATGGAAATGGAGTAAATGAGGCTCCAAAACTGATCTAGAGCCTTTAATTCGGGCCCCCATGTATAATTACCAAAAAGCTCTCAAAATATCTAATTTAAAAAGAGAATGGAATCTGTCACAGGCTACTGGCGCGGCGCGCCATATACTTGCACGGCGTGCAGATCCCCCATATCAGAATCTGTCCCCTTTTTAAGATGTACAACAAAAACCCCACTTCAAGTATCTTAATTACACTTATGTACACAACAAATAAACGGGTCTTACAACTCTCCCCCACTTGAATCGGAGCGCGTCCTCGCGATCTAAGCCGTATGACAAGAAGGAAGATAAACCAACACGAACTCTTCGGGCTCCCAAGTAAACTCGGAACCTTTACCACGACGCCATTGGACTTTAATAGTCCTAACCTCTTTATGTCTCAACCTTTTGACCTTCTCATCGAGTATGGCAATCGGCTCCTCAATATACTATAACTTATTGTTTAGCTCAATCTCGTCTAATGGTACCCAAGATGAATCATCCGCAAGACACTTACGAAGATGAGAGACATGGAAAGTATTATGAATCCCAGCAAGCTCTTCGGGTAATTTCAAACGATACGCGACTTCACCAACACGAGCTAAAACCTTAAATGGCCCAATAAACCGAGGAGCTAACTTTCCCCATTTTCGAAATTGAATAATACCTTTCCATGGCGAAACCTTAAGCATCACCATGTCACCTTCTTGAAATTCGATCGTTCGCCTACATTTATCGGCATACGACTTTT
Source organism: Rutidosis leptorrhynchoides (assembly GCF_046630445.1). Classification (NCBI taxonomy): domain Eukaryota; kingdom Viridiplantae; phylum Streptophyta; class Magnoliopsida; order Asterales; family Asteraceae; genus Rutidosis; species Rutidosis leptorrhynchoides. The sequence goes on along the minus strand of NC_092337.1, from coordinate 404,711,529 downwards.
GTCTATCTTGAGCCTTCTTCAAGTGATCCCGAATAATATCAATCTTGTTATTCGTCTCCAAAACCAAATCGGTACTCCCGATCTCTCTTTGACCAATTTCACCCCAACAAATCGGAGTTCGGCACCTCCGCCCATAAAGCATCTCGTAAGGTGGCATCCCGATACTAGTATGATAACTATTATTGTACGAGAATTCCACCAAAGGTAAGTGCTCGTCCCAACTACCACAAAAATCAATAATACACGCCCGTAACATATCCTCCAAAGTTTGATTCGTACGTTCGGTTTGACCGTCCGTTTGAGGATGATACGTCGTGCTCAATTTCAATTGTGTACCCATATCTTCATGAAACTTTTCCTAAAACCGAGATGTAAAATGAGTATCTCGATCCGAAATAATCGATATAGGAATTCCGTGTCGAGAGATGACTTCCTTGATAAACAAATTAGCCAAGGTCTCCGACGATATAGCTTCCCGAATGGGAAGAAACAAAGCACTTTTCGTCAATCGACCAACTATAACCCAAATCGAATCAAATTGGGTTCTCGCCGTTTTAGGTAACTTTGTGATGAAATCCATGGTAATGTGCTCCCATTTCCATTTCGGGATTTCCAACGGTTGTAACTTACCATACGGCTTTTGGTGCTCGGCCTTAACTTGCAAACACGTGAGGCATTGCTCAACATACTTCACAACGTCACGTTTCATGCCCGGCCACCAATAATCTTTTCTTAAATCTAGATACATTTTTGTCGCGCCCGGATGAATGGAATACTTTGACTTATGTGCTTCATCAAGTAGCACTTGTCGATAATCACCCATCTTAGGCACCCACACTCTTCCTTGAAAAGACAACAAACCATGCGAGCCCATAGTAATGAACTCCGATTGCCCCATGATTCGTTCCGCGTGCTTGTTGTGAACGTAAGCCTCTATTTGAATCACACTGATGTCAAAGCTAAGGGATACGAAATAGTTTATATTTTACTAGGAAAAACTATTAAATACGATACAATTTTACACAAGATATTTATTTATTTATAGAATGGATATACTTAAACCTTGCTACAACACTTATAGGCAGTGTACCTAATCGTAAAGTAGTGTAGTTTTTAGTAAGTCCGGTTCGTTCCACAGGGAAATCTTTAAACAAAGCTTAACGCTATATTAATTTACTTTTATAAAAATACAAACATATATCTAAGTAATTTTATTATAAAGGGGGGTTTTTTACCGTTTAATGACCGGTTTGTCGATTTTAAAACTTTAGTCGCAGTTAAAACCTAATGTAAAATATTAAATAAATAAAAGACTTAATTTAAAGCGTAAAGTAAATAACGATAATGAAATTGCGAATAATAAAAGTGCGATAAAATAAAATTGCGATAATTAAAAAGTACGATAATTAAAAGTGCGATTAAATAACAATAAATAAAAGTGCGATAATTAGAAGTGCAATTAAATATAAAATAAAGGAAATTAAATATGAAATAAAAGAATTATGCTTATTTAAACTTCCGTAATCATGATGTTCGACGTGTTGATTTTAGTTTTATGCCCATGGGTTAATTGTCCTTTGTCCTGGATTATTTAATATGTCCGTCTGGTTTTTGTCCATAACAGTCCATCAGTCATAAATATAAAGTGCGAGTGTCCTCGTCAAATTATCCTTATACCCGAAGTTAAATATTCCAACTAATTGGGGATTCGAATTGTAACAAGGTTTTAATACTTTGTTTAATGAATACAACAGGTTATCAACTGCGTGTAAACCAAGGTTTTACTACTTTGTTAGCAATTACACCAATTACCCTTGAATGTAATTTCACCCCTGTTTTAATTATTCTAGTGGCTATTAATCCATTCCCGTGTCCGGTTAAATGAACGATTATTCGTACATATAAATACCCCGCCCATCGTGTCCGATCGAGTGTATATGGTAATTTATAGGGACGCCCAATTGTAAATCTTTATATTAACATTAACAAACTTTCATTTAGTTAAACAAATATAAAGCCCATTAATAGCCCATAGTCTAATTTCCACAAGTGTCGTTCTTTTGTCCAAACCCCAATTATGGTACAAAGCCCAATTACCCAATTTTAGTAATTAGCCCAACATCATGATTACTTCGTTTTAAATAAGCATAATAATAACTTAGCTACGAGACATTAATATAAAAAGGTTGAACATAACTTACAATGATTAAAAATAGCGTAGCGTTACACGGACAGAATTTCGACTTACACCCTTACAACATTTGCTAACATACCCTTATTATTAGAATTATAATTAAAATTAAAATTAAAATATAAATTATATATATATATATATATATATATATATATATATATATATATATATATATATCGTATGAATGAGGAGAAAAAAGATTGATGAATTGCGATCAGAATTCGGTTGCTTTTATAGGAAAAGTCGACTTTTGGGGCTCCGCGACTCGCGGCATTTTTGCCTTCAAACTCCGCGAGTCGCGGAGAATGAAATTACAGCTCAGTCCCTTGGAGTCTTTCTCTGCCGACGGTTTTTATTTATAAATATAATATATATATAATTAATATAATTAATTATATATTATATTATATTTATATACATAATTAACTTGTAATTTTTAGTCCGTTGCGTCGAGCGTTAAGAGTTGACTCTGGTCCCGGTTCCGGATTTTCGAACGTCCTTGCGTACAATTTAATATCTTGTACTTTGCGTTTTGAATCTTGTACTCTTGTAATTTCGAGACGTTTCTTATCAATAATTGGAACCTTTTGTATTGTCTTTTGTACTTTTGAGCTTTTTGGTCGTTTGCGTCTTCAATTCGTCGAATCTGTCTTTTGTCTTCACCTTTTATTATTTAAACGAATATCACTTGTAAATAGAACAATTGCAACTAAAAGCTTGTCTTTCTTGAGGAATAATGCTATGAAATATATGTTCGTTTTTAGCATTATCAAATATTCCCACACTTGAGCGTTGCTTGTCCTCAAGCAATATCGTCTTGAAATACTAGAATCACTTCTTTATTCTTCACACTTTGTACATCAGTGATTTCTATACGACGGTATAAACAATGGTAGTAACGATATGGTTTACAGTCCCACATGACTATAAAAATTTAGATCCATTAAGGAAATTGGATCTTTATGAAAACATTTGATCTTTTGAAAATTAAATCTAGTTTTTACCCTAGATAAGTTTTTCGGAATAACCCTTTACCGGTGTTTGCAAAATATTTTTGTGGGTTTGGTGGGTTTCAGATTTGAAAATTTTAGCTCAAAACTTGCGGTTTTGTGTCACCCACTTGTTAACCTTGTATTTGGAAAGCAACACGTCCAGTTTACTTATCCCGTATATTACCTTTCGGTAAACTACCGTCCGGTTGTAAAGGAAAGCGTTGAACAAGCAACTGTTAAGGCAATGTCCCCTGACATGCTTTTAATTATGGTCTATAACGTGTCGGACGCAATTACTATCCTTGTAGGAGCAATAGTAAAGCTCACCCTCATAATTTTTCGGTATGGCACAAGGTCCTGTCTTTGACCACTAGGCAACCACCGTTCTTACGGTTGACACCCGATTTGGTTCAGGTGACCTAATGAATTCCAGGTGAATTCCTAGGATTTTACGTTCAATGGTAATGAACGCATTGAAAATAGGGTTTTCAGAAAACAAATCGGTTTGTAATTTTGATCAAAATATTTTCTCGTTCTAGCTCGAGTTTAGATATCATTGAATTCCATGAGTTTGTAATTCTCAATCTTTAAGGTCAATCTCTAGGATTGAGTAATATCAGTCTTAAAAGCTGATTTTTAATCTTTAAGGAGATTATCCTTTCTGGGGATCTGATTCATTAGTCTTATCCAGCTAATTTGCATGGTGCCCCCCCATTGTACGAGATAAATCCTTCTCATGGTTAGGATAAATCTGACCACTTGGCGACCCTGTTTAATGCTGAGGTCCGTGGATTTCCTGCTGATTTTAATGATGACTTTTCTAGATTTTTCGTCAACCTACAGCTGGTCTGGACGACAACTTCATGACCTAAATCAAGAAGCGCGTGTCTTTTTCGAAAGACTTTACTTCCTTTTAATGATGGAATTGATTCATCGTGTAGATCCATCTCTTCTTTTCTTTTATCGGGTAAAACAGTTTAGTTTAGTCCAAAGCAAAAGTATTTTCAGTTATTTGTTACAGATATATGTGACATATGTTTAAGATAACTTGGTAAATTTTCCCACACTTGACTTTTATTTTCCTTTTTATCGTCCTCTATTCCATTTTAAATGAATTTTAACATTTTAGTTTGTTTCTCAATTTATGTCCTTTCCGAGGTAACAATAATTTCGGTGTTAAAACCTAGTTTTATCGTTCATAAATATGTATAAACATGATTTTGAATTCATTTAATTGAAAATTTTGAAAATTTTTACTAGAATTGGGTAGTTAGTATATAAGACTAGGGTTGTTCTTTTTTATCAGAGAGCACTAGATTCTAATACAACTACTGCTTTACTAGTATTTTTAATGGTAACCAAGTGTATAAAGTAAAAAATTTTAAAATCCGAAAGAATTTAACCCCTTCCCACACTTAAGATCTTGCAATGCCCTCATTTGCAAGAAATCAGTAACAATTTAAATTATTGAGGGTGATTTGTGTGAAAATGATTAAATTTTACCAAAGTTTCCAAATATATTGGCGTTTGTTTGCTGAATGATAAATGGTGCACATCATTTGTTCATTCCGTCTTGTTGTTATTTCACATATATTTTGCATCTTGTCCTCAAAATTAGTTGCTTTTGCTGAACTTAATGCCAGTCTTTGAAAATGCGTTGTTTTACCCTTTTGTGTACATAAGATAAACTGCAAACATATATACATATTTTTGAAGTTTGGTATATTACCCCACATTCAAAAATTATTAAAATCTAAGAATAAAAGTTAGATAATTATAAAAATGATTACAATGTTAACAAAAGTATTAAACGTATCAATCATTATAAATTACAAAGTAAACTAAGGATGATATTGGTACCAATAGGGGTTCCAGGCATAACCATAGGTGCTATAGAATGCTTCGGCAGGGTTATACGTAGGATATGGTGGCTGCATCTCTATAGACCAGGGAGGGAAGAAGGGTTTCGGTGTAGGAATATAGTTTCTACCTATATGTTGGCAATGAGCTATGATTTGGTTCTGATGAACTTGCCAATCTTCAAATGCTCTCTGTCTAGCATTTTCGTATTCCTGAGAAGCTATAAACCTTTGCATTTCTTGCATCTCATTCCCCTCTCCTACATTACCTTGCTGTTGGTTTCTCTCCACCTGTGGATGTCTACCATGGTATCGTACTGCGGCGTTATTTCGCCTCTTCAAAACTTTCGCACCATGGTATACATTTAAACCTATAGTATCGCGGGGTTCTGGTTCTTCTACTAATAATCCCCCCCGACTTATATCCACACCGAGATATTCACCAATCAAAGTAATAAAAATACCACCTCCTATTATGCTATGCGGTCGCATCCCCCTAACCATAGCTGATAAATAATAACCCAGACAATACGGTATACTTACAGCGCTTTGTGGGTCTCGAATACACATATGGTAAAACAAATCCTGTTCATTTACTTTTTCCTTGTTCTTACCCCTTTGTGTAATTGAATTAGCTAAAAACCTATGTATTACTCTTAATTCGGCTCTATCTATATCCAAATAAGAGTAATTTCCCCCTTTGAAACGGTGATGGCTTGTCATTTGACTCCACACACCGTGTGTATCAAAATTTTCATCTATCTTTCTACCGTTTAGTATCAATCCTCTACAATCGGCAGACGCTAACTCCTCAGGCGTATATATACGTAAAGCCTGAGCCATGTCCAGTAAAGACATGTGGCGCATCGAACCGCCTAACAAAAATCTAATAAAAGAACGATCAGTTAAACTAGCTACCCGATCATTCAACTCTATACTACATAACAATTCTTCACACCATACCTTATATACAGGTCTACGCATGGTGAATAAACGTACCCAGTCATTAAAAGAAGAATTACCATACCTCTGTACAAGTAATTCCCTAATTCCCCCGGCCAATTCTACAGCTTCTAAGGGTCCCCATTCTATGACCCTCGGTACCTCAACAACCTTAGAATGAAGAGTATGCAAACCCCTTTGGTATTTTGGATAATCTATCCAAAGTCTGTCAAATCTCAGGTTCGGGTGCAACTCTTCCAAGTGCATATCAGAAAAGGTCATGACTGGATGAGGTATATCCTGCTTGTAGTAGTTATCCACCTCCTGTTGTTCCAAATTCTCAGCAGGAGCATTGCGGGCTTGGGATGAAGATTCACCCCTTTCATTCTGCAAAACACATCAAACACAATTTTTGTGCATCCAAATATGCATTAGTGTCAGCAAAATCATCAATCAAAATAATTACAATGACATTATCAATTTATATCAAACTTAAGCTCATTTTCACATTTTTATCAAATCTACACTTTTTCAAATAAGCATATACGAAAATGTTCGCCAAGTTCATAAACATTCAACTCAAATAACATGTCAAAATAATCATTACTAGCAATTAAACAAGTCTCAAAAGGCATTATCTTTCAAAAATCAAGTTCATGAATTTTAGACTTGAAAAAGTCCACTTTAATTCTCAAAATCATGTTTAGGCTCAAAGTTTGGATCATTTAACTACCTAAACATGTTACACTACTTAATTTAGCAACAATTCATGACAAAAATCGGCCATAACCTGTTTATATCAAAAAGCCCCAAATTTGCTCAAGAACACAAACCCTAGATTATTCAAAATTTGAAGTTTAAGGCTTCTAATCATGTTAAACAGCATCAATCTAGGTTATACAAGCATAATACATAAACAATTTAAGCATAATTACACTAAAAAGCATCAAAATCAAATTGGGGAAAAAATTGCTCAAGAACACCAAATTTCGGATTAAATGGTGTTTAGGTGTAGAAATTTACCGTTTTTCTTGAGTAATTCTTAGATAGCATCCTTCTCAACATGATTTTAGTAAAAAATTTGGTGATTAACCGTTAAAAATTGGGATTTTTGGGGTGTTTTTGGGTGTATTTTCGGAGTGTTTTTCGCAGTTATTTTGCTGTTGGGGGTGTGGACTGATCAGTTTACAGCTCTTTATTTTTTTTTCTGATTTCCGACCCCTCCACAACTCGCGGTGAATAACCCTTCAAACTCCGCGAGTCGCGGAGTTTGATATTTTTTTTTTTTTTTATAATCAATAACTTATAAAACAATTAAGTACTTAATTTTAAAATTTTGTTTCCCTTGTTATTTAGGACGAGGTCGTTTCGGATCGATGTCCTAGTCCGTCCCTCGACAAAATTTTAAAATTTGTCTTTTTGTAGCGATTGTTTTAAAAGCTAAGATTTTTGGGTTTTTTCAATGTTTTTTTTTTGCATACTTTAATTCAATGAGATTAAAAATAATGATAATAAAAGTTCTCGTCCCTCCCTCGGGTAAAGCAATTTCGGCTCAAAGACCTAGTCTTCAACTTACGACGAATTTTAAAAATCATATTTTTAACTTAATGAGATAAAGTAAATTTTTGTTTTTAAATTCACACAACTTAAATATAAAATTCAAAATTAATATTAAAATTTCACACCAAACTTAAAATTTGAAATGCATAAAATTAAAAATTCATATTTTAAAAATTAAAAATTCACACCAATCTTAATTTAAAAATTCATATTATAAATTCACACCAAACTTATATTAAATTTTTTATTTTTTTTAAATATTTACAATTTTAAAAATATTGATTTTACAAAGTTTACAATATTAATTTAAGATTTAAATATTAATTTTAAAAACATGGTAAAAATAAAATTAAAAATCTTTTTGTCTTTTTATCCCACTTTAATCAATCAAATATTATCAAAAATATGCGCCCCTCTTTTCGGTAAAGTAATTTCGGTTCCAAGACCTAATTTAACTCATGACGAATTTTTGAAATATTTTGGGTTGATTGATTAAAGATATTTATACCTTAAGAATAAACGTTAAATTTCGCAGTGATGTAATAAATTTTTGAATGATATCAATAATTTCGGTCGCCAAACCTAATTTTATTCAATACCAATTTAATACTTTTTAGCGAACAAATTAGCGTTTATTATCAAAAGGTTAAAAAAAATAAAAACTGTACAGACATACCTGTGAAATACATTTCTTAGTTATATGATCTATCCCATTCATAAGATAGTCGGTTTAATTGGTTTTCCATGGCTACATAGGCGTAACCTCGAGCATTCAGTGTCTTTTCTTCTAAACATATGAACGGTCCGTCTCTGCATAAAGTAACAAATTCGGTATTTGAATAGGTTTGATTATTTGAACATTTACCTCCATGTGACCATTTTCCGCATTTGTGACATCGTTCTAGGTGTCGTGCTCTTCTTTTCGCTGCGGATTTTGATTTTCCTTTACCAAATTGTAACTTATTATCTTCGCATCTGGATTCTTTTCTAACTCCGTCCATTCTTTCTCTGATTACTGATACTAATTCACTCGGTAGTATGTCATTATTTCTTTTAGTGATCAAAGCGTGTAGCATTAGACCATGGTTTAGTTCACAGGCAGTCTTCATTTTGTAAAAACCTAAAAAAAATAAAAATTCAGAATGGGGGGAGAAGACTAGTTCTTTAGGGTCTGCTAGGGAAAGACCATTCGGGTTCCATTTTCGAGAACTACACGAAAACAGACAATCTAACTCTAACAGAAATACATATTATCCTTTAAAGACTTGATTCTCCCCACACTTAGTTAGCTGTGGTGTCGAAATTGTGATTAATTTCGTTGTCGACTTCCATCGGACCATGTATGTAATGTTTAACTCTGTGACCATTAACTTTAAATTCCATCCCATTTGAATTTATTAATTCTATCGTTCCGTATGGGAAAACTCTTTTGACTATGAATGGTCCAGACCATCTTGATTTCAATTTTCCAGGAAATAGCTTGAATCGTGAATTGAAAAGAAGAACTCTGTCTCCTTCTTTAAATTCTTTTGAACTTCTGATTCTTTTATCATGCCATTTCTTCGTTCTTTCTTTATAGATTAACGAATTTTCGTATGCTTCATGTCTTAATTCTTCTAATTCGTTTAGTTGACTTAATCGTAGACGTCCGGCTTCATGTAAATCAAGATTACATGTCTTCAAAGCCCAAAATGCTTTGTGTTCAATTTCTACTGGAAGATGACATGCTTTTCCATAAACAAGTCTAAAAGGTGTGGTTCCAATTGGAGTTTTATAGGCTGTTCTAAAAGCCCAGAGTGCATCCTCCAATTTAATGGACCATTCCTTCGGATTTGATCCTACGGTTTTCTCTAGAATACGTTTTAAGGCTCGGTTGGTATTTTCAACTTGTCCACTTGTTTGTGGATGATATGCGGTGGAGATTTTATGAGTTACTCCATAACGTTTAAGAACTTTCTCAAGTTGATTATTACAGAAATGAGTACCCCGATCACTTATCAAAGCTTTCGGTGTTCCAAACCTTGCAAAAAGACGTTTTAAAAAGTTGACTACAACTCGTGCATCGTTAGTTGGGAGAGTGATAATGCTAAAAACGAACATATATTTCATAGCATTATTCCTCAAGAAAGACAAGCTTTTAGTTGCAATTGTTCTATTTACAAGTAATATTCGTTTAAATAATAAAAGGTGAAGACAAAAGACAGATTCGACGAATTGAAGACACAAACGACCAAAAAGCTCAAAAGAACAAAAGACAATCAAAAAGGTTCCAATTATTGATAAGAAACGTCTCGAAATTACAGAAGTACAAGATTCAAAACGCAAAGTACAAGATATTAAATTGTACGCGAGGACGTTCGAAAATCCGGAACCGGGACTAGAGTCAACTCTTAACGCTCGACGCAACGGACTAAAAATTACAAGTTAACTATGTATATAAATATAATATAATATATAATTAATTATATTAATTATATATATATTATATATATATATATTAAAAACCGTCGGCAGCAAGAAACTCCAAGGGTGTGAGCTGTAAATATATCTCCGCGACTCGCGGAGTTTTAAGGGCATTTTGCCGCGAGTCGCGGAGCCCCAATTTTCAACTCTGGCTATAAAGCCAACCGAATTCTGATCAAATTTCATATCTTTTTTCTTCTCATTCATACGAGTAATATATATATATAATTTATATTTTAATTTTAATTTTAATTTTAATTCTAATAATAAGGGTATGTTAGCGAATGTTGTAAGGGTGTAAGTCGAAATTCTGTCCGTGTAACGCTACGCTATTTTTAATCATTGTAAGTTATGTTCAACCTTTTTATATTAATGTCTCATAGCTAAGTTATTATTATGCTTATTTAAAACGAAGTAATCATGATGTTGGGCTAATTACTAAAATTGGGTAATTAGGCTTTGTACCATAATTGGGGTTTGGATAAAAGAACGACACTTGTGGAAACTAGACTATGGGCTATTAATGGGCTTTATATTTGTTTAACTAAATGAAAGTTTGTTAATGTTAATATAAAGATTTACAATTGGGCGTCCCTATAAATTACCATATACACTCGATCGGACACGATGGGCGGGGTATTTATATGTACGAATAATCGTTCATTTAACCGGACACGGGAATGGATTAATAGCCACTAGAATAATTAAAACAGGGGTGAAATTACATTCAAGGGTAATTGGTGTAATTGTTAACAAAGTAGTAAAACCTTGGTTTACACGCAGTCGATAACCTGGTGTATTCATTAAACAAAGTATTAAAACCTTGTTACAATTCGAATCCCCAATTAGTTAGAATATTTAACTTCGGGTATAATAATAATTTGACAAGGACACTTGCAATTTATATTTATGACTGATGGACTGTTATGGACAAAAACCAGACGGACATATTAAATAATCCAGGACAAAGGACAATTAACCCATGGGCATAAAACTAAAATTAACGCGTCAAACATCATGATTACGGAAGTTTAAATAAGCATAATTCTTTTATTTCATATTTAATTTCCTTTATTTTATATTTAATTGCACTTCTAATTATCGCACTTTTATTTATTGTTATTTAATCGCACTTTTAATTATCGTACTTTTTAATTATCGCAATTTTATTATTCGCAATTTCATTATCGTTATTTACTTTACGCTTTAATTTAAGTCTTGTATTTATTTTATATTTTACATTAGGTTTTAACTGCGACTAAAATCTTAAAATCGACAAACCGGTCATTAAACGGTAAAAACCCCCCTTTATAATAATAATATTACTTATATATATATTTGTATTTTTATAAAAGTAAACTAATATAGCGTTGAGCTTTGTTTAAAGATTTCCCTGTGGAACGAACTGGACTTACTAAAAACTACACTACTGTACGATTAGGTACACTGCCTATAAGTGTTGTAGCAAGGTTTAAGTATATCCATTCTATAAATAAATAAATATCTTGTATAAAATTGTATCGTATTTAATAGTGTTTTCCTAGTAAAATAATAACTATTTTATATACACCTCGCTTCACATCAAGTTATTTTTGGCGCCGCTGCCGGGGAACTATCTTAAAAGCCGGAAGCGCAACGCTAATAAAAAAAAAAAGGATTTTTAGTTTACTTTTATTAAAATTCGTTTTTGTAAAAATACGTTTTAATTATTCGAAAATATAAAAAGAAAAACAAAAATATATGTATTTTTAAGATTTTGTTAAATATTTAAGTTTTATAAGTTTCTTTATCTTTATTTTAGTTTATAATAATATAAATTTTATTAAACATCTTTTATTTATATAAAAAAAACAGAAAACATAAAATAAAAAAAAAAATAAAGAAAAACGCGTAAAAATTATCAGCTGTCAACAGAATTTCTGAACCCCGCGACTCGCGGGGTTTTCCTCAATAATCACCGCAACTCGCGGAGACTATCTGACACGCGAACAGATGCCCTAAAACTGCATTAATTACGGATTTTTAATTATTATTATTATTATTAACCCTAATTAATATTAAAATTAAGTTTTATTTTAATTTAAGTTTTATTTAATTTGTATTTAGTATAAATTAGTTTTATTAAATTATAAAATTAGTAGTTTTATTAAAATATAATATAAAAATAATATTTTTATAAAAATTGTACTTTTTACAACTTTTTGTATATTTTTATATTTTGTCCCTTTTTAATTGTTGTAGCGTAAAATTTGTATTTTTTTTAGCTCATATTTAATTTTAAACTTAGTTTTTGCTATAGTTATTTTTACTCCTAGATTTTTAGGCTTTGCCGTAGAATTCCTTAAGTGCTTTTTCTTTAGACTAAGATTTAGGTGCTTTAGAATTTTGCGACGCCTTTTTAAGTTTTAGTTTCTTTTTAAGTTATTTCCATTTGGGACTTAGTTTTTCCTGTAAGCTTTAATATTTTTAGACCTTTTACTATGTATCAATTATCATTCCAATTAGTAATATCAATTTGCGATTATAATTTTAAGTTAGTTGTAGTAATAAGGTTAAATTAGTTAAGTATTTTTAAGTTTTTATAAGTTTCTTTTATTTTTCCGTCACCTTTTATTTTTCAACCATTTTTCTTTTTCGACCTTTTGCGACGAACTCTTTGTCTTTCTTATTTCTCGCCATTCTAGTTTTTAGGACTTAGAATTTTTTTCTACTTCTTATCTAAATTTCTTAAAATTACGAAAATTTATTTTGAGTGGTTAAATTGATAGACATCAAAATTTTCTGGTTCGTAGTAATAGTTGGATTTGTACGTGGACCGGGTTATTGGAGCCAAACAGTCCTCAATTATATTGAGACCAAACGAATCCTGCCCCTCTGCTGCATCTTTTGGCTATTCGAAACGTGGGCAAAATCAGAAAAGTCTATTGATTGGATAACTTATTATAATTTTTCTTTCCTTTTAAAAACTAATAGGATATTCTGTGAATGCACCGAGCAAGACGTTCACCACCTTTTGTACGTTCACCACCTGTAACTCGATCAAGACATCGTTTAATAAATATAACCTCCGTTGATTTTTCTTTAGAATCGTCATCCAGTAGACCAAGTACTTCAGTTCAAATTTCCGATAATCCATTTTTTGAACCCAACCTCACAATTGAGAATCCAGAGAATATTCAGGAACGGTTCGTAGATCCTGAACCATTAAACTTTCCTCCGGAACCACAAATCATTCAAACAGAGATTGTTGAGGAACGAACTATTAAAACAGAAGCATCTAGTGATACCGATTCAACAAATTCAATTATGGAGAATCTGGAACCTTTAAGTATGGAAGACCGAATGAGAGCTAAACTCACTGGCCAAGGTCACGCAATTACTCATCCAGACATTAATGCGCCAGATTATGAAATCAAAGGACAAATTCTACACATGGTGACTAATCAATGCCAATTTAGTGGTGCGCCGAAGGAAGATCCAAATGAACATCTACGTACCTTTAATAGGATCTGCACACTATTTAAAATCCGAGAAGTGGAGGATGAACAGATATATCTCATGTTATTTCCCTGGACTTTAAAGGGAGAAGCCAAAGATTGGTTGGAATCGTTACCTGAAGGGGCGATCGATACATGGGATGTTTTAATTGACAAATTTCTTAAACAATTCTTTCCTGCATCTAAAGCCGTAAGACTTCAAGCAGAAATTGTTACGTTCACACAAAAGCCAAATGAAACTCTATATGAGGCGTGGACAAGATATGGAAAGTTGTTAAGAGGATGTCCGCAACATGGTTTAGACACCTGCCAAATAGTACAAATATTCTACCAAGGATGCGACATCACTACAAGGAAAGATATAGATATAGCAGCTGGTGGTTCTATTATGAAGAAAACCGAAACTGATGCTTACAAAATTATTGATAATACTGCTTCTCACTCACATGAGTGGCACCAAGAAAAAGATATCATTAGATCATCTAAAGCAGCTAGAGCCGATTCTAGCCATGACTTAGATTCCATTTCCGCAAAGATAGATGCTTTCGAGAGACGAATGGAAAAGATGACTAAGGATATTCACTCAATACGAATTAGTTGTGAACAGTGTGGAGGACCACATTTGACAAAAGATTGTCTCAGTATTGAATTAACAATGGAACAAAGAGAGAATATTTCATACATAAACCAAAGGCCTGGAAATAATTATCAGAATAATTATCAACCGCCAAGACCTATTTACAATCAAAATCAGAACTATAACCGAAATATTCCATACAATAACCAACAAGGTCCTAGCAATCAACAAGTATCCAATAATACTTACAATCAGCAAAGACCTAATTTTCAAAACAAACCACCACAACAAACCGATGATAAAAAGCCGAATTTAGAAGATATGATGACGAAGCTAGTTGAAACTCAAACGCAGTTTTTCACATCTCAAAAACAAACCAATGAACAAAATGCTCAAGCATTTAGAAATCAACAAGCTTCTATTCAAAATCTGGAACAAGAAGTGAGTAACCTAGCAAGGTTAATAGGTGAAAGAAAACCGGGAAGTCTACCAAGCGATACAAATGCTAACCCCCGGAATGAAACAGCTAAAGCTATTACCACAAGAAGTGGTACAACACTTAAACCACCTGAAATACCTGTAAATTCTGATGAAACTATTCCTACTCCACAAGAACCACAACCTGATCAAGATAAGGAAAAAGAACCGGTAATTGAAAAGGTTAATGAAGATAACACAGTTAAGGATAAACCTTATGTTAAACCATACCAACCACCACTTCCTTACCCGAGTAAAATGAAGAAAGAAAAACTTGAAGCCGAGCAATCCAAATTCTTGGATATGTTTAAACAGATAAATGTAAATCTTCCTTTCATTGATGTGATTTCAGGAATGCCAAGATATGCTAAATTCTTGAAAGATCTAATCACGAATAGAAAGAAAATGGAAGAACTCTCGGCTGTTACTATGAATGCTAATTGTTCAGCAGTGCTGTTGAATAAGATACCAGAAAAACTATCTGATCCAGGAAGTTTCACAATTCCATGTTTTCTGGGTAGTCTTAGTTCAATAGAAGCATTGGCAGACTTAGGTGCTAGTATAAATCTAATGCCGTATTCACTATACGCTAAACTAGACCTTGGAGAATTGAAACCAACCAGAATAAGCATACAACTAGCCGATAGATCAATAAAATATCCTAGAGGGATAATGGAAAACATGCTAGTTAAAGTTGGTACTTTAGTATTTCCAGTAGATTTTGTTGTTTTGGACATGGAAGAAGATTCTCAAGTTCCTCTCATATTAGGAAGACCATTCTTAAACACGGCTAAAGCAATGATAGACGTGTTCGGTAAGAAACTGACCCTAAGTATAGAGGATGAGAGTGTTACCTTTTCAGTTGATAGAGCAATGCAACAACCACAATCTGCAGATGATACATGTTATTATATTCAAACTATAGATGCACATGCAGAATTATTAGAAGAATTTCCAGAATTACAAGGAACAGGAGAACGTTCTTTAGGAGAAGGTAATGAACCAATTGATGAAGCTGAAATGTTAGCTACACTTATAGCTAATGGATATGAACCAACAACAGAAGAAATTCAAATGCTAAAAGAAGAAGACAGATATCGATATAAATCATCGATAGAAGAACCTCCGAAATTAGAATTAAAGCCACTTCCAAACCATTTGGAATACGCTTATTTACATGGTGAATCTGAATTACCTGTAATAATATCGTCTTCTCTTACTGAAAATGAGAAATCACAACTCATTTCTGTGTTGAAAGCTCATAAACCAGCCATTGCATGGAAGATTCATGATATTAAAGGAATAAGTCCTTCGTATTGCACACATAAAATCCTTATGGAAGAAGGTCATAAAACGTATGTGCAACGTCAACGAAGACTAAATCCTAATATGCAAGATGTAGTTAAGAAAGAGATTATTAAACTGCTAGATGCAGGTTTAATATATCCAATCTCTGATAGTCCATGGGTAAGCCCAGTTCAATGCGTGCCTAAGAAGGGTGGCATGACTGTCATTACAAATGAGAAAAATGAGCTTATTCCTACTAGGACTGTAACAGGATGGCGTGTATGTATTGATAATAGAAAATTAAATGACGCCACCAGAAAAGATCACTTTCCTTTACCTTTCATAGATCAAATGTTGGAAAGATTAGCCGGAAATAGTTACTATTGTTTTCTAGATGGATTTTCCGGATATTTTCAAATTCCAATAGCACCCGAAGATCAAGAGAAAACCACATTCACGTGCCCTTATGGTACTTTTGCTTACAAACGCATGCCATTTGGACTTTGTAACGCCCCTGCAACCTTTCAAAGGTGTATGATGGCGATTTTTCACGACATGATAGAAGAATGCATGGAAGTATTCATGGATGACTTTTCAGTCTTCGGTGATACATTTAAATCATGTCTAGTTAATCTGGAACGAATGCTAATTAGATGCGAAAAATCAAATCTAGTACTTAATTGGGAGAAATGCCATTTCATGGTTAAAGAAGGCATCGTTCTTGGACATAAAATTTCAAAAGAAGGAATTGAAGTGGATAGAGCTAAAGTAGATGTAATTGCTAAACTTCCACATCCCACCAATGTTAGAGGAGTTAGGAGTTTTCTAGGGCATGCCGGTTTTTACCGACGTTTCATAAAAGATTTTTCTAAAATTGCCACTCCTATGAATAAACTCCTAGAAAAGGATGCGCCATTCATCTTTTCAGATGAGTGTATCAAATCTTTTAATATTCTTAAAGAAAAACTCACTAATGCACCAATCATGATAACACCAAATTGGAATCTACCATTTGAACTAATGTCCGATGCAAGTGATTTTGCAATGGGAGCCGTTTTAGGACAAAGGATTGAAAAACGATTTCAACCTATATATTATGCTAGTAAGACATTACAAGGAGCACAAACGAACTATACAACTACTGAAAAAGAACTCCTGGCTATTGTCTTTGCTTTTGACAAATTTCGATCATATCTCGTTCTAGCAAAAACGGTGGTCTATACAGACCATTCTGCTCTTAGATACCTATTTTCAAAACAAGATGCTAAACCAAGATTAATCCGTTGGATCTTACTCTTACAAGAGTTTGATATTGAAATCCGAGATAAAAGAGGAGCAGAAAATCTCGCCGCTGATCATCTTTCTCGTCTTGAAAATCCCGAATTAGAAGTTCTAAATGAATCGGCCATACAAGACAACTTTCCTGATGAATATCTATTGAAGATAGATTATAAAGAAATCCCATGGTTTGCAGACTATGCAAACTACTTAGTTTGTGGATTCCTTGAAAAAGGATTATCGTACCAAAGACGAAAGAAATTCTTCAGTGATATAAAACACTATTTCTGGGAAGATCCACATCTGTTTAAAAGTTGTCCCGATGGAATAATACGCCGATGTGTATTTGGAGATGAAGCTAGTAAAATTTTAAACCATTGTCACACAGGACCAACAGGAGGGCATTATGGGCCTCAACTAACAGCAAGAAAAGTTTATGAAGCTGGATTCTATTGGCCTACAATTTACAAAGACGCACACCTTCTTTGCAAATCCTGTGATGCATGTCAAAGGGCCGGAAGAATAAGTCAACGTGATGAAATGCCACAAAATGTCATCCAAGTATGTGAAGTATTTGACATTTGGGGTATTGACTTTATGGGTCCATTTCCAAAATCTCATAATAATTTATATATACTCGTAGCCATTGATTATGTATCTAAATGGGCGGAAGCACAAGCTCTCCCAACTAACGATGCACGAGTTGTAGTCAACTTTTTAAAACGTCTTTTTGCAAGGTTTGGAACACCGAAAGCTTTAATAAGTGATCGGGGTACTCATTTCTGTAATAATCAACTTGAGAAAGTTCTTAAAAGATATGGAGTAACTCATAAAATCTCCACCGCATATCATCCACAAACAAGTGGACAAGTTGAAAATACCAACCGAGCTTTAAAACGTATTCTAGAGAAAACCGTAGGATCAAATCCAAAGGAATGGTCCATTAAATTGGAGGATGCACTCTGGGCTTTTAGAACAGCCTACAAAACTCCAATTGGAACCACACCTTTTAGACTTGTTTATGGAAAAGCATGTCATCTTCCAGTAGAAATTGAACACAAAGCATTTTGGGCTTTGAAGACATGTAATCTTGATTTACATGAAGCCGGACGTCTACGATTAAGTCAACTAAACGAATTAGAAGAATTAAGACATGAAGCATACGATAATTCGTTAATCTATAAAGAAAGAACGAAGAAATGGCATGATAAAAGAATCAGAAGTTCAAAAGAATTTAAAGAAGGAGACAGAGTTCTTCTTTTCAATTCACGATTCAAGCTATTTCCTGGAAAATTGAAATCAAGATGGTCTGGACCATTCATAGTCAAAAGAGTTTTCCCATACGGAACGATAGAATTGATAAATTCAAATGGGATTGAATTTAAAGTTAATGGTCACAGAGTTAAACATTACATACATGGTCCGATGGAAGTCGACAACGAAGTTAATCACAATTTCGACACCACAGC
This sequence comes from Rutidosis leptorrhynchoides, assembly GCF_046630445.1. NCBI lineage: Eukaryota > Viridiplantae > Streptophyta > Magnoliopsida > Asterales > Asteraceae > Rutidosis > Rutidosis leptorrhynchoides. Next base: position 404,692,934 of record NC_092337.1, on the reverse strand, counting down.
TAACTAAGTGTGGGGAGAATCAAGTCTTTAAAGGATAATATGTATTTCTGTTAGAGTTAAATTGTCTGTTTTCGTGTAGTTCTCGAAAATGGAACACGTATGGTCTTTCCCTAGCAGACCCTAAAGAACTAGTCTTCTCCCCCCATTCTGAATTTTTATTTTTTTAGGTTTTTACGAAATGAAGACTGCCTGTGAACTAAACCATGGTCTAATGCTACACGCTTTGATCACTAAACGTAATAATGACATACTCCCGAGTGAAATAGTATCAGTAATCAGAGAAAGAATGGACGGAGTTAGAAAAGAATCCAGATGCGAAGATAATAAGTTACAATTTGGTAAAGGAAAATCAAAATCCGCAGCGAAAAGAAGAGCACGACACCTAGAACGATGTCACAAATGCGGAAAATGGTCACATGGAGGTAAATGTTCAAATAATCAAACCTATTCAAATACCGAATTTGTTACTTTATGCAGAGACGGACCGTTCATATGTTTAGAAGAAAAGACAATGAATGCTCGAGGTTACGCTTATGCAGCCATGGAAAACCAATTAAACCGACTATCTTATGAATGGAATAGATCATATAACTAAGAAATCTATTTCACAGGTATGTCTGTACAGTTTTTATTTTTATTTTTTTTTTTTTTTTTTTTTAACCTTTTGATAATAAACGCTAATTTGTTCGCTAAAAAGTATTAAATTGGTATTGAATAAAATTAGGTTTGGCGACCGAAATTATTGATATCATTCAAAAATTTATTACATCACTGCGAAATTTAACGTTTATTCTTAAGGTATAAATATCTTTAATCAATCAACCCAAAATATTTCAAAAATTCGTCATGAGTTAAATTAGGTCTTGGAACCGAAATTACTTTACCGAAAAGAGGGGCGCATATTTTTGATAATATTTGATTGATTAAAGTGGGATAAAAAGACAAAAAGATTTTTAATTTATTTTTTTTTTACCATGTTTTTAAAATTAATATTTAAATCTTAAATTAATATTGTAAACTTTGTAAAAACAATATTTTTAAAATTGTAAATATTTGAAAAATTAATATAAGTTTGGTATGAATTTATGAATTTTTAAATTAAGTTTGGTGTGAATTTTTAATTTTTAAAAATATGAAATTTTAATTTTATGCATTTCAAATTTTAAGTTTGGTGTGATTATTTTTTTTATTAATTTTGAATTTTATATTTAAGTTGTGTGAATTTAAAAACAAAAATTTACTTTATCTCATTAAGTTAAGAATATGATTTTTAAAATTCGTCGTAAGTTGAAGACTAGGTCTTTGAACCGAAATTGCTTTACCCGAGGGAGGGACGAGAACTTTTATTATCAATATTTTTAATCTTATTGATTTAAAGTATGCCAAAAACATTAAAAAACCCAAAAATCTTAGCTTTTAAAACAATCGCTACAAAAAGACAAATTTTAAAATTTTGTCGAGGGACGGACTAGGACATCGATCCGAAACGACCTCATCCTAAATAACAAGGGAAACAAAATTTTAAAATTAATTTCTTAATTGTTTTATAAGTTAAAGATTATAAAAAAAAAAAAAAAAAAAAGAGTAAACTCCGCAACTCGCGGAGTGTGAAGTGCAAACCTCCGCGACTCGCGGAGGGACCAAAACCCAGAAAAAAAAATAAAATAGCTGAACGATCAGTCACTCCCCCACACACAAAACAGAAACATACAGCTCGAAAATAACTGCGAAAAAACCCGAAAATCACCCCCAAAAAAATCTCAATTTTTAACCGTTAATCACCAAATTTTTTGCTAAAATCATGTTGAGAAGGATGATATCTAAGAATTACTCAAGAAAAACGGTAAATTTCTACACCTAAACACCATTTAATTCGAATTTTAGTGTTCTTGAGCTATTTTTTTCCCCAATTTGATTTTGATGCTTTTTAGTGTAATTAGACTTAAATTGTTTATGTATTATGCTTGTATAACCTAGATTGATGCTGTTTAACATGATTAGAAGCCTTAAACTTCAAATTTTGAATAATCTAGGGTTTGTGTTCTTGAGCAATTTGGGGCTTTTTGATATAAACAGGTTATGGCCGATTTTTGTCATGAATTGTTGCTAAATTGAGTAGTGTAACATGTCTAGGTAGTTAAATGATCCAAACTTTGAGCCTAAACATGATTTTGAGAATTAAAGTGGACTTTTTCAAGTCCAAAATTCATGAACTTGATTTTTGAAAGATAATGCCATTTGAGACTTGTTTATTTGCTAGTAATGATTATTTTGACATGTTATTTGAGTTGAATGCTTATGAACTTGGCGAAAATTTTCGTATATGCTTATTTGAAAAAGTGTAGATTTGATAAAAATGTGAAAATAAGCTTAAGTTTGATATAAATAGATAATGTCATTGTAATTATTTTGATTGATGATTTTGCTGACACTAATGCATATTTGGATGCACAAAATTTGTGTTTGATGTGTTTTGCAGAATGAAAGGGGTGAATCTTCATCCCAAGCCCGCCATGCTCCTGTTGAGAACTTGGAACAACAGGAGGTAGATAACTACTACAAGCAGGATGTACCTCATCCAATCATGACCTTTTCAGATATGCACTTGGAACAGTTGCACCCGAACCTGAGATTTGACAGACTTTGGATAGATTATCCAAAATATCAACGGGGTTTGCATACTCTTCATTCCAAGGTTGTTGAGGTACCGAGGGTCATAGAATGGGGACCCTTAGAAGCTGTAGAATTGGCCGGGCCAATTAGGGAATTACTGGTACAGAGGTATGGTAATTCTTCTTTTAATGACTGGATATGTTTATTCACCATACGCAGACCTGTATATAAAGTATGGTGTGAAGAGCTGTTATGTAGTATAGAGTTGAATGATCGGGTAGCTAGTTTAACCGATCGTTCTTTTATTAGATTTTTGTTAGGCGGTTCGATGCGCCACATGTCTTTACTGGACATGGCTCAGGCTTTACGTATATATACGCCTGAGGAATTAGCGTCTGCCGATTGTAGAGGATTGATACTAAACGGTAGAAAGATAGATGAGAATTTTGATACACACGGTGTGTGGAGTCAAATGACAAGCCATCACCGTTTCAAAGGGGGAAACTACTCTTATTTGGATATAGATAGAGCCGAATTAAGAGTAATACATAGGTTTTTAGCTAATTCGATTACACAAAGGGGTAAAAACAAAGAAAAGGTAAATGAACAAGATTTGTTTTACCATATGTGTATTCGAGACCCACAGAGCGCTGTAAGTATACCATATTGTGTGGGTTATTATTTATCAGCTATGGTTCGGGGGATGCGACCACATAGCATAATAGGAGGTGGTATTTTTATTACTTTGATTGGTGAATATCTCGGTGTGGATATAAGTCGGGGGGGATTATTACTAGAAGAGCCGGAACCCCGCGACACTATAGGTTTAAATGTATACCATGGTGCGAAAGTTTTGAAGCGGCGAAATAACGCCGCAGTACGATACAATGGTAGACATCCACAGGTAGAGAGAAACCAGGAACAAGGTAATGTAGGAGGGGGGAATGAGATGCAAGAAATGCATAGGTTTATAGCTTCTCAGGAATACGAAAATGCTAGACAAAGAGCATTTGAAGATTGGCAAGTTCATCAGAACCAGATCATAGCGCATTGCCAACATATAGGTAGAAACTATATTCCTACACCGAAACCCGTCTTCCCTCCTTGGTCGATAGAGATGCAGCCACCATATCCTACGTATGACCCTGCCGAAGCATTCTATAGCACTTATGGTTATGCGTGGAACCCCTATTGGTACCAATATCATCCTTAGTTTACTTATTTTTTTTATTTTGTAATTTGTAATTATTGATATGTTTAATACTTTTGTTAATATTGTAATCATTTTTATAATTATCTAACTTTTATTCTTAGATTTTAATAATTTTTGAATGTGGGGTAATAAACCAAACTTCAAAAATATGTATATATGTTTGCAGTTTATCTTATGTACACAACAGGGTAAAACAACGCATTTTCAAAGACTGGCATTAAGTTCAGCAAAAGCAACTAATTTTGACGACAAGATGCAAAATATATGTGAAATAACAACAAGACGGAATGAACAAATGATGTGCACCATTTATCATTCAGCAAACAAACGCCAATATATTTGGAAACTTTGGTAAAAATTTAATCATTTTCACACAAATCACCCTCAATAATTTAAATTGTTACTGATTTCTTGCAAATGAGGGCATTGCAAGATCTTAAGTGTGGGAAGGGGTTAAATTCTTTCGGATTTTAAATTTTTTACTTTATACATTTGGTTACCATTAAAAATACTAGTAAAGCAGTAGTTGTATTAGAATCTAGTGCTCTCTGATAAAAAAGAACAGCCCTAGTCTTATATACTAACTACCCAATTCTAGTAAAAATTTTCAAAATTTTCAATTAAATGAATTCAAAATCATGTTTATACATATTTATGAACGATAAAACTAGGTTTTAACACCGAAATTATTGTTACCTCGGAAAGGACATAAATTGAGAAACAAACTAAAATGTTAAAATTCATTTAAAATGGAATAGAGGACGATAAAAAGAAAAAATAAAAAGCCAAGTGTGGGAAAATTTACCATGTTATTTTAAACATATGCCACATATATTTGTAACAAATAACTGAAAATACTTTTGCTTTGGACTAAACTAAACTGTTTTACCCAATTAAAGAAAAGAAGAGATGGATCTACACGATGAATCAATTCCATCATTAAAAGGAAGTAAAGTCTTCCGAAAAAGACACGCGCTTCTTGATTTAGGTCATGAAGTTGTCGTCCAGACCAGCTGTAGGTTGACGAAAAATCTAGAAAAGTCATCTCTAAAATCGGCTGGAAATCCACGGACCTCAGCATTAAACAGGGTCGTCAAGTGGTCAGATTTATCCTAACCATGAGAAGGATTTATCTCGTACAATGGGGAGGCACCGTGCAAATTAGCTTGATAAGACTAATGAATCAGATCCCCAGAAAGGATAATCTCCTTAAAGATTAAAAATCAGCTTTTAAGACTGATATTACTCAATCCTAAGAGATTGACCTTAAAGATTGAGAATTCAAACTCATGGAATTCAATGATATCTAAACTCGAGCTTGAACGAGAAAATATTTTGATCAAAATTATAAACCGATTTGTTTTCTGAAAACCCTATTTTCAATGCGTTCATTACCATTGAACGTAAAATCCTAGGAATTCACCTGGAATTCATTAGGTCACCTGAACTAAATCGGGTGTCAACCGTAAGAACGGTGGTTGCATAACATGGTCAAAGACAGGACTTTGTGCCAAACCGAAAAATTATAAGGGTGAGCTTTACTATTGCTCCTACCAAGGATAGTAATTGCGTCCGACACGTTATAGACCATAATCAAAAGCATGTCACGGGACATTGCCTTAACAGTTGCTTGTTCAACGCTTTCCTTTACAACCGGACGGTAGTTTGCCGAAAGGTAATATACGGAACAAGTAAACTGGACGTGTTGCTTTCCAAATACAAGGTTAGCAAGTGGGTGACACAAAACCGCAAGTTTTGAGCTAAAATTTTCAAATCTGAAACCCACCAAACCCACAAAAATATTTTGCAAACACCGGTAAAGGGTTATTCCGGAAAACTAATCTAGGGTAAAAACTAGATTTCAAAAGATCAAATGTTTTCATAAAGATCCAATTTCCTTAATGGATCTAAATTTTTATAGTCATGTGGGACTGTAAACCATATCGTTACTACCATTGTTTATACCGCCGTATAGAAATCACTGATGTACAAAATGTGAAGAATAAAGAAGTGATTCTAGTATTTCAAGACGATATTGCTTGAGGACAAGCAACGCTCAAGTGTGGGAATATTTGATAATGCTAAAAACGAACATATATTTCATAGCATTATTCCTCAAGAAAGACAAGCTTTTAGTTGCAATTGTTCTATTTACAAGTAATATTCGTTTAAATAATAAAAGGTGAAGACAAAAGACAGATTCGACGAATTGAAGACACAAACGACCAAAAAGCTCAAAAGAACAAAAGACAATCAAAAAGGTTCCAATTATTGATAAGAAACGTCTCGAAATTACAGAAGTACAAGATTCAAAACGCAAAGTACAAGATATTAAATTGTACGCGAGGACGTTCGAAAATCCGGAACCGGGACTAGAGTCAACTCTTAACGCTCGACGCAACGGACTAAAAATTACAAGTTAACTATGTATATAAATATAATATAATATATAATTAATTATATTAATTATATATATATTATATATATATATTAAAAACCGTCGGCAGCAAGAAACTCCAAGGGTGTGAGCTGTAAATATATCTCCGCGACTCGCGGAGTTTTAAGGGCATTTTGCCGCGAGTTGCGGAGCCCCAATTTTCAACTCTGGCTATAAAGCCAACCGAATTCTGATCAAATTTCATATCTTTTTTCTTCTCATTCATACGAGTAATATATATATATAATTTATATTTTAATTTTAATTTTAATTTTAATTCTAATAATAAGGGTATGTTAGCGAATGTTGTAAGGGTGTAAGTCGAAATTCTGTCCGTGTAACGCTACGCTATTTTTAATCATTGTAAGTTATGTTCAACCTTTTTATATTAATGTCTCATAGCTAAGTTATTATTATGCTTATTTAAAACGAAGTAATCATGATGTTGGGCTAATTACTAAAATTGGGTAATTGGGCTTTGTACCATAATTGGGGTTTGGATAAAAGAACGACACTTGTGGAAACTAGACTATGGGCTATTAATGGGCTTTATATTTGTTTAACTAAATGAAAGTTTGTTAATGTTAATATAAAGATTTACAATTGGGCGTCCCTATAAATTACCATATACACTCGATCGGACACGATGGGCGGGGTATTTATATGTACGAATAATCGTTCATTTAACCGGACACGGGAATGGATTAATAGCCACTAGAATAATTAAAACAGGGGTGAAATTACATTCAAGGGTAATTGGTGTAATTGTTAACAAAGTAGTAAAACCTTGGTTTACACGCAGTCGATAACCTGGTGTATTCATTAAACAAAGTATTAAAACCTTGTTACAATTCGAATCCCCAATTAGTTGGAATATTTAACTTCGGGTATAATAATAATTTGACAAGGACACTTGCAATTTATATTTATGACTGATGGACTGTTATGGACAAAAACCAGACGGACATATTAAATAATCCAGGACAAAGGACAATTAACCCATGGGCATAAAACTAAAATTAACACGTCAAACATCATGATTACGGAAGTTTAAATAAGCATAATTCTTTTATTTCATATTTAATTTCCTTTATTTTATATTTAATTGCACTTCTAATTATCGCACTTTTATTTATTGTTATTTAATCGCACTTTTAATTATCGTACTTTTTAATTATCGCAATTTTATTATTCGCAATTTCATTATCGTTATTTACTTTACGCTTTAATTTAAGTCTTGTATTTATTTTATATTTTACATTAGGTTTTAACTGCGACTAAAATCTTAAAATCGACAAACCGGTCATTAAACGGTAAAAACCCCCCTTTATAATAATAATATTACTTATATATATATTTGTATTTTTATAAAAGTAAACTAATATAGCGTTGAGCTTTGTTTAAAGATTTCCCTGTGGAACGAACCGGACTTACTAAAAACTACACTACTGTACGATTAGGTACACTGCCTATAAGTGTTGTAGCAAGGTTTAAGTATATCCATTCTATAAATAAATAAATATCTTGTATAAAATTGTATCGTATTTAATAGTGTTTTCCTAGTAAAATAATAACTATTTTATATACACCTCGCTTCACATCAGAGAGCTTGTGCTTCCGCCCATTTAGATACATAATCAATGGCTACGAGTATGTATAGATTATTATGAGATTTTGGAAATGGACCCATAAAGTCAATACCCCAAATGTCAAATACTTCACATACTTGGATGACATTTTGTGGCATTTCATCACGTTGACTTATTTTTCCGGCCCTTTGACATGCATCACAGGATTTGCAAAGAAGGTGTGCGTCTTTGTAAATTGTAGGCCAATAGAATCCAGCTTCATAAACTTTTCTTGCTGTTAGTTGAGGCCCATAATGCCCTCCTGTTGGTCCTGTGTGACAATGGTTTAAAATTTTACTAGCTTCATCTCCAAATACACATCGGCGTATTATTCCATCGGGACAACTTTTAAACAGATGTGGATCTTCCCAGAAATAGTGTTTTATATCACTGAAGAATTTTTTTCGTCTTTGGTACGATAATCCTTTTTCAAGGAATCCACAAACTAAGTAGTTTGCATAATCTGCAAACCATGGGATTTCTTTATAATCTATCTTCAATAGATATTCATCAGGAAAGTTGTCTTGTATGGCCGATTCATTCAGAACTTCTAATTCGGGATTTTCAAGACGAGAAAGATGATCAGCGGCGAGATTTTCTGCTCCTCTTTTATCTCGGATTTCAATATCAAACTCTTGTAAGAGTAAGATCCAACGGATTAATCTTGGTTTAGCATCTTGTTTTGAAAATAGGTATCTAAGAGCAGAATGGTCGGTATAGACCACCGTTTTTGCTAGAACGGGATATGATCGAAATTTGTCAAAAGCAAAGACAATAGCAAGGAGTTCTTTTTCAGTAGTTGTATAGTTCGTTTGTGCTCCTTGTAACGTCTTACTAGCATAATATATAGGTTGAAATCGTTTTTCAATCCTTTGTCCTAAAACGGCTCCCATTGCAAAATCACTTGCATCGCACATTAGTTCAAATGGTAGATTCCAATTTGGCGTTATCATGATCGGTGCATTAGTGAGTTTCTCTTTAAGAATATTAAAAGATTTGATACACTCATCTGAAAAGATGAATGGAGCATCCTTTTCTAGGAGTTTATTCATAGGAGTGGCAATTTTAGAAAAATCTTTTATGAAACGTCGGTAAAAACCGGCATGCCCTAGAAAACTCCTAACTCCTCTAACATTGGTGGGATGTGGAAGTTTAGCAATTACATCTACTTTAGCTCTATCCACTTCAATTCCTTCTTTTGAAATTTTATGTCCAAGAACGATGCCTTCTTTAACCATGAAATGGCATTTCTCCCAATTAAGAACTAGATTTGATTTTTCGCATCTAATTAGCATTCGTTCCAGATTAACTAGACATGATTTAAATGTATCACCGAAGACTGAAAAGTCATCCATGAATACTTCCATGCATTCTTCTATCATGTCGTGAAAAATCGCCATCATACACCTTTGAAAGGTTGCAGGGGCGTTACAAAGTCCAAATGGCATGCGTTTGTAAGCAAAAGTACCATAAGGGCACGTGAATGTGGTTTTCTCTTGGTCCTCGGGTGCTATTGGAATTTGAAAATATCCGGAAAATCCATCTAGAAAACAATAGTAACTATTTCCGGCTAATCTTTCCAACATTTGATCAATGAAAGGTAAGGGAAAGAGATCTTTTCTGGTGGCGTCATTTAATTTTCTATAATCAATACACACACGCCATCCTGTTACAGTCCTAGTAGGAATAAGCTCATTTTTCTCATTTGTAATGACAGTCATGCCACCCTTCTTAGGCACGCATTGAACTGGGCTTACCCATGGACTATCAGAGATTGGATAAATTAAACCTGCATCTAGCAGTTTAATAATCTCTTTCTTAACTACATCTTGCATATTAGGATTTAGTCTTCGTTGGCGTTGCACATACGTTTTATGACCTTCTTCCATAAGGATTTTATGTGTGCAATACGAAGGACTTATTCCTTTAATATCATGAATCTTCCATGCAATGGCTGGTTTATGAGCTTTCAACACCGAAATGAGTTGTGATTTCTCATTTTCAGTAAGAGAAGACGATATTATTACAGGTAATTCAGATTCACCATGTAAATAAGCATATTCCAAATGGTTTGGAAGTGGCTTTAACTCTAATTTCGGGGGTTCTTCTATCGATGATTTATATCGATATCTGTCTTCTTCTTTTAGCATTTGAATTTCTTCTGTTGTTGGTTCATATCCATTAGCTATAAGTGTAGCTAACATTTCAGCTTCATCAATTGGTTCATTACCTTCTCCTAAAGAACATTCTCCTGTTCCTTGTAATTCTGGAAATTCTTCTAATAATTCTGCATGTGCATCTATAGTTTGAATATAATAACATGTATCATCTGCAGATTGTGGTTGTTGCATTGCTCTATCAACTGAAAAGGTAACACTCTCATCCTCTATACTTAGGGTCAGTTTCTTACCGAACACGTCTATCATTGCTTTAGCCGTGTTTAAGAATGGTCTTCCTAATATGAGAGGAACTTGAGAATCTTCTTCCATGTCCAGAACAACAAAATCTACTGGAAATACTAAAGTACCAACTTTAACTAGCATGTTCTCCATTATCCCTCTAGGATATTTTATTGATCTATCGGCTAGTTGTATGCTTATTCTTGTTGGTTTCAATTCTCCAAGGTCTAGTTTAGTGTATAGTGAATACGGCATTAGATTTATACTAGCACCTAAGTCTGCCAATGCTTCTATTGAATTAAGACTACCCAGAAAACATGGAATTGTGAAACTTCCTGGATCAGATAGTTTTTCTGGTATCTTATTCAACAGCACTGCTGAACAATTAGCATTCATAGTAACAGCCGAGAGTTCTTCCATTTTCTTTCTATTTGAGATTAGATCTTTCAAGAATTTAGCATATCTAGGCATTCCTGAAATCACATCAATGAAAGGAAGATTTACATTTATCTGTTTAAACATATCCAAGAATTTGGATTGCTCGGCTTCAAGTTTTTCTTTCTTTATTTTACTCGGGTAAGGAAGTGGTGGTTGGTATGGTTTAACATAAGGTTTATCCTTAACTGTGTTATCTTCATTAACCTTTTCAACTACCGGTTCTTTTTCCTTATCTTGATCAGGTTGTGGTTCTGGTGGAGTAGGAATAGCTTCATCAGAAGTTACAGGTATTTCAGGTGGTTTAAGTGTTGTACCACTTCTTGTGGTAATGGCTTTAGCTGTTTCACTCCGGGGGTTAGCGTTTGTATCACTAGGTAGACTTCCCGGTTTTCTTTCACCTATTAACCTTGCTAGGTTACTCACTTCTTGTTCCAGATTTTGAATAGAAGCTTGTTGATTTCTAAATGCTTGAGCATTTTGTTCATTGGTTTGTTTTTGAGAGGTGAAAAACTGCGTTTGAGTTTCAACTAGCTTCGTCATCATATCTTCTAAATTCGGCTTTTTATCATCGGGTTGTTGTGGTGGTTTGTTTTGAAAATTCGGTCTTTGCTGATTGTAAGTATTATTGGATACTTGTTGATTTCTAGGACCTTGTTGGTTGTTATATGGAATATTTCGGTTATAATTCTGGTTTTGATTGTAAATCGGTCTTGGCGGTTGATAATTATTCTGATAATTATTTCCAGGCCTTTGGTTTATGTATGAAATATTCTCTCTTTGTTCCATTGTTAATTCAATACTGAGACAATCTTTTGTCAAATGTGGTCCTCCACACTGCTCACAACTAATTCGTATTGAGTGAATATCCTTAGTCATCTTTTCCATTCGTCTCTCCACAGCATCTATCTTTGCGGAAATGGAATCTAAGTCATGGCTAGAATCGGCTCTAGCTGCTTTAGATGATCTAACGATGTCTTTTTCTTGGTGCCACTCATGTGAGTGGGAAGCAGTGTTATCAATAATTTTGTAAGCATCAGTTTCGGTTTTCTTCATAATAGAACCACCAGCTGCTATATCTATGTCTTTTCTTGTAGTGATGTCGCATCCTTGGTAGAATATTTGTACTATTTGACAGGTGTCTAAACCATGTTGCGGACATCCTCTTAATAACTTTCCATATCTTGTCCACGCCTCATATAGAGTTTCATTTGGTTTCTGTGTGAACGTAACAATTTCTGCTTGAAGTCTTACGGCTTTAGATGCAGGAAAGAATTGTTTAAGAAATTTGTCAACTAAAACATCCCATGTATCAATCGCCCCTTCAGGTAACGATTCCAACCAATCTTTGGCTTCTCCCTTTAAAGTCCAGGGAAATAACATGAGATATATCTGTTCATCCTCCACTTCTCGGATTTTAAATAGTGTGCAGATCCTATTAAAGGTACGTAGATGTTCATTTGGATCTTCCTTCGGCGCACCACTAAATTGGCATTGATTAGTCACCATGTGTAGAATTTGTCCTTTGATTTCATAATCTGGCGCATTAATGTCTGGATGAGTAATTGCGTGACCTTGGCCAGTGCGTTTAGCTCTCATTCGGTCTTCCATACTTAAAGGTTCCAGATTTTCCATAATTGAATTTGTTGAATCGGTATCACTAGATGATTCTGATTTAATGGTTCGTTCCTCAACAATCTCTGTTTGAATGATTGGTGGCTCCGGAGGAAAGTTTAATGGTTCAGGATCTACGAACCGTTCCTGAATATTTTCCGGATTCTCAATTGTGAGGTTGGTTTCAAAAAATGGATTATCGGAAATTTGAACTGAAGTACTTGGTCTACTGGATGACGGTTCTAAAGAAAAATCAACGGCGGTAATATTTGCTAAATGTCTTGATCTAGTTACAGGTGGTGAACGTACAAAAGGTGATGAACGTCTTGCTCGGTGCATTCACTGAATATCCTATTAGTTTTTAAAAGGAAAGAAAAATTATAATAAGTTATCCAACCAATAGACTTTTCTGATTTTGCCCACGTTTCGAATAGCCAAAAGATGCAGCAGAGGGGCAGGATTCGTTTGGTCTCAATATAATTGAGGACTGTTTGGCTCCAATAACCCGGTCCACGTACAAATCCAACTATTACTACGAACCAGAAAATTTTGTTGTCTATTAATTTAACCACTTAAAATAAATTTTCGTAATTTTAAGAAATTTAGATAAGAAGTAGAATAAAAATCTATGTCCTAAAACTAGAATAGCGAGAAATAAGAAAGAAAAAGAGTTCGTCGGAAAAAGGATGAAAAAGAAAAATGGTTGAAAAAAAAAAAAAAAAAAGGTGACGGAAAAATAAAAGAAACTTATAAAAACTTAAAAATACTTGACTAACCTAACCTTATTACTACAACTAACTTAAAATTATAATCGCAAATTGAAATTACTAATTGGAATGATAATTGATACATAGGTAAAAGTCGTCTAAAAATATTAAAGCTTACAGGAAAAACTAAATCCCAAATGGAAATAACTTAAAAAGAAACTAAAACTTAAAAAGGCGTCGCAAAATTCTAAAGTATCTAAATCTTAGTCTAAAGAAAAAGCACTTAAGGAATTCTACGGCAAAGCCTAAAAATCTAGGAGTAAAAATAACTATGGCAAAAACTAAGTTTAAAACTAAATATGAGCTAAAAATACAAATATTACGCTAAAACAATTAAAAAGGGACAAAATATAAAAATATACAAAAAGTTGTAAAAATTACAATTTTTATAAAAATATTATTTTTATATTATTTATTTAATTAAACTAATTTAACTAAAATATATAAATTAAATAAAAAGTAAAAGTAATTATAATAATAATAATTAGTTAGGGTTATAATAATAATAATTAATAATTAACCGTAATTAATGCTGAATTAGGGCTTCTGTCGGCGTGTCAGAGTCACTCCGCGAGTCGCGGTAATTAATGCAGAAAACCCCGCGAGTCGCGGGGTTCAGAAATTCAGATGACAGCTTATTAAATTCGACGCGTTTTTCTTTATTTATTTTTTTTTATTATTTTCTGTTTTCTGTTTTTATATAAATAAAAGATATTTAAATAAAACTTATATTTTTATAAACTAAAATAAAAATAAAGAAACTTATAAAACTTAAATATTTAACAAAATCTTAAAAATACTTATATTTTTGTTTTTCTTTTTATATTTTTGAATAATTAAAACGTATTTTTACAAAAACGAATTTTAATAAAAGTTAACTAAAAATCTTTTTTTTTTTTTTATATTAGCGTTGCGCTTTCGGCGTTTAAGAGTTCCCCGGCAGCGGCGCCAAAAATACTTGATGTCAAAGCTAAGGGATACGAAATAGTTTATATTTTACTAGGAAAAACTATTAAATACGATACAATTTTACACAAGATATTTATTTATTTATAGAATGGATATACTTAAACCTTGCTACAACACTTATAGGCAGTGTACCTAATCGTAAAGTAGTGTAGTTTTTAGTAAGTCCGGTTCGTTCCACAGGGAAATCTTTAAACAAAGCTTAACGCTAAATTAATTTACTTTTATAAAAATACAAACATATATCTAAGTAATTTTATTATAAAGGGGGGTTTTTTACCGTTTAATGACCGGTTTGTCGATTTTAAAACTTTAGTCGCAGTTAAAACCTAATGTAAAATATTAAATAAATAAAAGACTTAATTTAAAGCGTAAAGTAAATAACGATAATGAAATTGCGAATAATAAAAGTGCGATAATTAAAAAGTACGATAATTAAAAGTGCGATTAAATAACAATAAATAAAAGTGCGATAATTAGAAGTGCAATTAAATATAAAATAAAGGAAATTAAATATGAAATAAAAGAATTATGCTTATTTAAACTTCCGTAATCATGATGTTCGACGTGTTGATTTTAGTTTTATGCCCATGGGTTAATTGTCCTTTGTCCTGGATTATTTAATATGTCCGTCTGGTTTTTGTCCATAACAGTCCATCAGTCATAAATATAAAGTGCGAGTGTCCTCGTCAAATTATCCTTATACCCGAAGTTAAATATTCCAACTAATTGGGGATTCGAATTGTAACAAGGTTTTAATACTTTGTTTAATGAATACACCAGGTTATCAACTGCGCGTAAACCAAGGTTTTACTACTTTGTTAGCAATTACACCAATTACCCTTGAATGTAATTTCACCCCTGTTTTAATTATTCTAGTGGCTATTAATCCATTCCCGTGTCCGGTTAAATGAACGATTATTCGTACATATAAATACCCCGCCCATCGTGTCCGATCGAGTGTATATGGTAATTTATAGGGACGCCCAATTGTAAATCTTTATATTAACATTAACAAACTTTCATTTAGTTAAACAAATATAAAGCCCATTAATAGCCCATAGTCTAATTTCCACAAGTGTCGTTCGTTTGTCCAAACCCCAATTATGGTACAAAGCCCAATTACCCAATTTTAGTAATTAGCCCAACATCATGATTACTTCGTTTTAAATAAGCATAATAATAACTTAGCTACGAGACATTAATATAAAAAGGTTGAACATAACTTACAATGATTAAAAATAGCGTAGCGTTACACGGACAGAATTTCGACTTACACCCTTACAACATTTGCTAACATACCCTTATTATTAGAATTATAATTAAAATTAAAATTAAAATATAAATTATATATATATATATATATATATATATATATATATATATATATATATATATATATATATATATCGTATGAATGAGGAGAAAAAAGATTGATGAATTGCGATCAGAATTCGGTTGCTTTTATAGGAAAAGTCGACTTTTGGGGCTCCGCGACTCGCGGCATTTTTGCCTTCAAACTCCGCGAGTCGCGGAGAATGAAATTACAGCTCAGTCCCTGGGAGTCTTTCTCTGCCGACGATTTTTATTTATAAATATAATATATATATATAATTAATATAATTAATTATATATTATATTATATTTATATACATAATTAACTTGTAATTTTTAGTCCGTTACGTCGAGCGTTAAGAGTTGACTCTGGTCCCGGTTCCGGATTTTCGAACGTCCTTGCGTACAATTTAATATCTTGTACTTTGCGTTTTGAATCTTGTACTCTTGTAATTTCGAGACGTTTCTTATCAATAATTGGAACCTTTTTGATTGTCTTTTGTACTTTTGAGCTTTTTGGTCGTTTGCGTCTTCAATTCGTCGAATCTGTCTTTTGTCTTCACCTTTTATTATTTAAACGAATATCACTTGTAAATAGAACAATTGCAACTAAAAGCTTGTCTTTCTTGAGGAATAATGCTATGAAATATATGTTCGTTTTTAGCATTATCACACACCAAGTTTTTCAAGAAAATCGTTAGTAATAATCATACGTAACAATCCCAATCGTAACGCCGGGTGATGACTCTTTCGACTTAATGCATCCGCGACCACATTCGCCTTGCCCGGATGATAAAGTATCTCACAATCATAATCTTTCACCACATCCATCCACCTACATTGGCGATAATTCAAATCTCATTGATTGAAGAGGTGTTTCAAACTCTTATGATCCGAATAAATCGTACTCTTGACACCATACAAGTAATGGCGCCAAATTTTCAACGCATGCACAACCGCCGCCAACTCAAGATCATGAGTCGGATATCTCGTTTCGTGTTGCTTTAGTTGTCGAGAGGCATAAGCGATGACTTTACCTCTTTGCATTAGAACACACCCGAGCCCATTTAACGAAGCATCACAATAAACCGTCATGTCTTACACTCCTCGCGGTAACACTAACACCGGAGCTTGACACAATTTCTCTTTTAGCAATTGAAAGGCAATTTCTTGCTCGTTCTCCCAAGTAAATCTCGCGTTCTTCCTCGTCAATTTCGTCAACGAAGAAGCGATCTTAGAAAAGTCTTGGATAAACTGACGATAATAATCGGCCAATCCGAGAAAACTTCGGATTTCCGTAGGCGTAGTCGGTCGTTCCCAACTCTTCACCGTCTCTATCTTCCCAGGATCTACTTGAATACCGTCTTTGTTCACAATGTGGCCAAGGAATTGAACCTCCCTTAGCCAAAATTCACATTTGTAGAACTTAGCATACAACTTCTCCTTTCGTAACGTCTTCAATACTTCGCGCAAATGATGCTCATGTTCGTTCATACTTTTCGAGTAGACTAGTATGTCGTCAATGAACACAATCACCGACTTGTCTAACATAGGTTGGCACACTCGGTTCATAAGATCCATGAATGCCGCCAGTGCATTTGTAAGACCAAAAGGCATTACCACAAACTCAAAATGCCCATAACGCATTCGAAAAGCCGTTTTCTCGATATCTTCCTCACGGACCCACATTTGGTGATAGCCAGACCGTAGGTCGATTTTAGAGAAATACGTTGCACCTTAGAGTTGGTCAAACAAATCGTCAATCCGAGGTAATGGATAACGATTCTTGATCGTCACTTTATTTAACTCCCGATAATCGATGCACATCCGCATACTACCATCCTTCTTTTTTACGAATAAAACTGGAGCGCCCCATGGAGAAGCACTCGGTCGAATAAAACCCTTCTCGAGCAACTCTTGGGTTTGATTTAACAACTCTTGCATTTCCGTCGGCGCTAAATGATAAGGAGTTTTAGCAATGGGGGTAGCCCCCGGAACCAACTCAATGCGAAATTCAACTTGTCTTTCCGCCGGAACACCCGGTAACTCGTCCGGAAAAACGTCTTCGAATTCACTAACCACCGAAATTTCACGAATGGGTGGTGGCTCATCACGAGTATCAACAACATGGGCAAGAAAAGTCATGCCACCACTATCGAGGAGACGACGTGCCCGTGCAAAAGTGCATATCGGCACAAGTCTTCTACGCTTATCACCGTGAATAATTAACTCTCCCCCACTTGGGGCCTTTACACGAATAAATTTTTCATGGCATGCAATATCGGCTCTATTATGATCGAGCCAATCCATACCAACAACGATATCGAAATCGCCCAAAGTCATCGGGATAAGATCAATCTTAAAGTTTTTGGCACCAAAAACGACATCACAATTTTTACACACATCAACCACTAGCACCGTCTTTCCATCCGCTATTTCGACTTCTACCAGACGACTTAACTTAGCTAACGGTCTATTAAGTCTAGGCACAAATCTTGGAGATACAAACGACAAATTTGCACCGCTATCAAATAGGATCCTTGCCGGATTAGAGTTAACCATAAAAGTACCTGAAACAACCGGATTAGAGTTAACCATAAAAGTACCTGAAACAACTTCATTGGATTGCTTGGCCTCATCATTGGTCATCAAGTAATTGCGACCCCTAGCCGTACCCGCCGCTCTCTCCAACTTCTTCACATGATCATTATTCAAATCGGGACATTCCGGCCTCTTGTGTCCCTCTTTACCACAATTAAAACAAGTAAGCTTGGTCGTCGCCTTGGTACAATCACGGGCGATGTGCCCTCTTTTATTACAATTATAACACGTGGGTCCGAAACCTCCAGAAGCACCCTTCTTCACACTATTAACGCTTTCAGAGCCTTTCTTGTTCTTTTTATTTGAAAAGTTCGAATAGCTCATCACTTAAAGTACGGTAGAAATCTAGCATCAACTTGTGATCATCACCAACGTACTCCGGACAAAAACGAGTCTTTGCCAAGAAGGTAGACTTGAGAGTAACCAAGTCCATTGAACCTTGTCGCAAATGGTGCAACTCGTCCCGGATTTTATCAAGATCAGAAGAAGTTCGGTATTCTTGGAAAAATTCCTTCTTAAACTCCTCCCATGTCAAGCACATGCATTGCTCTTCACCATATAATTTGATTTTATCGTCCCACCACAACTTACCCTCTTCGCGCAACATGCTAGATGTGACGACCCGGGAATTTCCGACTAAATTTAAACCTAATCTTTATATGATTTCGATATGATAAGCAACGTATGAAATGTTGAGTTTAGAAAATTTTGAAAACGATGTTCATATAACCATTTGACCTTAGACTGTTCCCGACAATTCACGAACAACTGTGTGTAATAAATATGTAAATATATATACAAATACAAGTGAATTAATAAAATATGCTTTAATCAATAGGGATTAAATATGTGAAACAACAAATAGAATAAATAAATTATTTTTATACATATATATTATTAAAAGTCTATATATGACTTCTATTAATAATTATTAATATATGGTGATATATAATATTTAATAAATAATATTATAGTGTGAAGTTAATATATTATTTATTATAAGTTAAAATATAAATAATATATCAATATTATTATCATTACTTTATTATTATCACTCTTGTTAATATTGTTATTAATATTAGTATTATTATTAATATTATTTTCTATTGTTATTATTATTTGTTCATAAATAATAGATGTTAAAATTCATATAATTAATGTTATTATTATGATTCATTATATATTTAACATATATATATATATATATATATATATATATATATATATATATATATATATATATATACATTTACTATATAATTATACAAATACAGATATATATATATATATATATATATATATATATATATAAATATATAAATATATATACATATACAAAATACAGGTTTATATATAAATACGTATATAACTATATACAAGTATATAAATACGGTACATACCTAAATAAATATGAGATAAATACGTATTATGTAATCAGTAAAATACTTATATACAAGTACATATACAGTTATATATACAACGTATATACAGTTAACTATATACGTATAAATACAGGAAACTAGGTATTCTGTTGCATATCATTGTCAGACTGTTGTGAACTGATTTTCAGTCTTCAAAATCGTACCAATCAAGGATTCAAACAACTGAAAGAATCCAAAATCTGTTAGCAGTCTTCATCGACCTTTTATTTTCCATTTTTTTTCTTCTGTCTTTACGAATCTACCTGTCGACCATATCAAGCTATAAGACAATCGATCATCCTTTGAACTATTACCACAATCATACTGAAACCCACACAATTCTTCTCGGATCCCATTCAGTTCATCACCACGAATCACTTTTTGATCACCATGACACCATTAGAAATCTTGCAACCACCATCACGCCACCACCATGTTACTCTCGAATCTTAATCCACATATCATCACTCTCGTTTCCTCCTAGCCGACCCATCACCACCACTGTAACCACGGTAACTTCATCTCTTTCATTTTTCTCTCTCACTCATCTCTCTCTTCCATTTATATAACTCACGATACTTCTCTATTTTAAAACACCATCGACCATCTACAACAACTATCATACTTCTGTTACAGCTGTGATCGCCTCCCAAAACCACTCTAAACCATCACCATACTCGTTGTTACTACATTTTGTTTATTTATTCATGTCCGTGTTCAAGACAAACGAATAATACAAAAGGTTAATGCATTGATATTAATATGCATTGATCTAGCAGCCTTAGGGATAAATATATAATTGTGGGACACGTTGTAAATTGATGGCCGACAAACAAGTAAGGGATGCAATCATCTAAATACCTTTAGTGCTTGGATGTTAATTTCTTGAATGGCTTTAATATTAATATCAAATCCAGCAATTTTACTTAAAACAAAGTAAAGGGATGATGTAATGTTAGTAAGGCCAGTTAATGAATGAATCCTAGGTTTATTATATTGTTACTACAAGTAGGCAGTATAGTTGGAATTGAAATAAGGTGTGCTGAGATCCTCCATTTTTACTTTGGGCCTAGCTAATTTTTGTTGTTGGGCCATCGGTTATGACTTGGGCCAACACAAGCCCACGAACCTGATCACAAGCCCACCATCATTCATCATCCAAGCTATGACATATTTTTTATTTAATTACTTCTGCGGCTGGGTAGCTCACTGTTTCTGTTAGAACTATCATACAACCGTTACTATGAAAATAAGGAAACGATTAAGAGGTTATGATGATTACGTGATAGTGGTTATGATGATAGATTAAGTAATGATGATTATGACGATAAGATTGGTGATTAAGATAATTAGGGTATTGGATATGATAATGATATATGATGATATGTGTATGATGATGATGCTCGAATACTAGGATGTTGCTGCAGTTCGAAACCTTATGGCCACATGCGTTGCTATTTCATTACTCACCCTTTATTTCTGATCGAGTTTCAAACTCCAATAAATGGGGCCGATTTGTTTTTGGGGTGTTTGTGGATTCAAGTAATTATTTAAATGGGTTTTTTGCTGTGAGCTATCAACATGATAAAACAATTAAGCTATGGGTTTAATCTAAAAATGGATCGATAGAGGAATGGTGTATGTTGTGTTGGTTTGAACGAGAGGGATGCGGGTTCGAGCCTGGGGAGCTGCAATTTTTTTTTATATAGATGATGAAGAAGGATACGGTCAGATAGGGGTTAAAAGAATTTAATCCGAGAAATAAATTAGAAAGAAGCAGATGGTGGTATGGTTAAGGGTGTTGTCTGGGAGCGAGAGGTCATGGGTTCGAGTCTGGGCTGTGGCAATTCTTTTTAGGAACCTTATTTTTGAGGTAGAATTATTATTATTATTATTATTATTATTATTATTATTATTATTATTATTATTATTATTATTATTATTATTATTATTATTATTATTATTATTATTATTATTATTAGTATTATAATTATAAGTATTATTAATAATATTATCATTATTATTATTAACATGATTACTATAATTATAATTGTTATTATTATTACAACTATATTATTGTTATAAATTTTTACTACTAGTATTATTATTGTTGTTACAACAAATTATTATTTAAAAGAATCATTAATAGAAAAACTATCAGTTTATTTAAAACAATCCTTGTTAGTAAAAATTATCATAAGAACTGTTATTATTATTATAAAAGGAAACAACTTTTTATTTATTATTATCAATATTATTTTATCATATAAATATTAGTTACTTAAAAATATATTTAATACACATAATATAACTATATTAAAATTTTTATAAATAAATATTAATTATTTATTTAAAGGTGTATATAAAATAAACATACTTAATTAATTAATAAAGCCTATAAATTATTAAATATAACAAGTATATCACCAATAAAAAAAAATATGTAAACTTATTCGATTACAATTCTATGTGTTAATAAATATATGAATAATATAGGTTCGAGAATCCGAGGTCAACCCTACTCTTGTTAAATGACGTCATATGTATTTTTACTACAAAATACAGTATGGTGAGTTTCATTTGATTCCCTTTTTACTCTTTACATTTTTGGGACTGAGAATACATGCGCTTTTATAAATGATTGACATAATAGACACAAGTACCTTAACTGCATTCTATGATAGAATTATCTGGGATTGGCGTTGATTATTATGACACGCATTAGCCCCCGGTTTCCGTTAGAGCATATGAGCTCCCGAGCCGGGTGGATGGTTTATTATTTACGACATTTTGGCACCGGTTGGCCTATATTTTATAAACATGTGTTCAGCCGTGGGGTGTAAAGACCGGCATAGAGGTTCTATATTTTGAAGGCACATGTATTCAGCCGTGGGGTGAAAGACCGGCACAGATGGTTACTATTATATTTTGAATCCTCACTAGGTGTTCTTCATATGAAAGATATTTTTTGTGCAGTTGGAATGGGACTTCTGCACGTTTTATAATATTTAAAATCTTGTGGTCTATTAAAATGATGAAAATGAAATGATTACTATAAACTGATGAACTCACCAACCTTTTGGCTGACACTTGAAAGCATGTTTATTCTCAGGTATGAAAGAAATCTTCCGCTATGCATTAACTCATATTAGAGACATTACATGGAGTCGTTCAAGGCATATAGAGGTCCGTTCATCGCGATGGTACCATATGTTATTGTATTCGTTCGGAAGATTTTGGACGGGGTATGACATGTGGTATCAGAGCGGTGGTCTTAGCGAACCAGGTCTGCATTAGTGTGTCTAACAGGTAGTTGTTAGGATGCATTAGTAAGTCTGGACTTCGAACTAGTAGTTGTTAAGTTACATTAATGAGTCTGGACTTGAACCTGGTCTGCATGTCAAAAGTTTTGCTTATCGTTTCTTGTCGAAAAATTACCTGCTTATCATTCTTAGTCTAGACACATCTTACTGCATTGATTGCATGAATAGTGTATAGACAAAATTCATTTCTTAGTGTATCTGCCAACTCATATCTTAGCGTATCTGTTACTGTAGACTTTATCTGACGCGTTTCCTTAATTTCCTTCATAATATACGGGATCTTCTGTACTATGTAAAGGTATTCTATGTAATTAGAATATCATCCGATATCCAAAATCATTTCATATCGAAAAAAATCCTTTATTCAATCGTACGCAATGGAACTCACAACTAGTTCAAGTCCCTCGGATTCCGATATGGAGTCCCACTCCAGCTCCGAAAGTAGCGTAACCAGAATGAATCAATCAATCAGCCATCCCCAATTCATCTGATGAGTTCGTAGTCGACTTAATCAACGGAGACGCGAAGAAGGCGATTCCTTCCACCAGCCAAATTTCCCTCTTGGCAAAGAACCTGAAGCACTCACCGGCAAACCAAACCGAAACACCATTTTCACCCTCATTACCGAATATCTCGCTATGATCTCAAATTCTAAACCTTATTCATCCGCTCGTTCGGACAAACAATCATCCCAGAATAATGGAAGAAGTCAACAAGCTTCGCACCCGAGTTGTAGTCTTGAAAAATATGATGCAAAATGTACCAGCTTCAACAACATCAACAATACCACCATCACCAACAGCAACATCCGCATCCCAAGCCTCAATTTCACAATCTGTTCCACGAACATCAACATCATACGCACCATGGATACCAAGGAGTATTAACAGCAATTAACGATGAAGTATTGATCCATAACTTCATCAATATTCTGCGAAGAATATGTGGATCCTAATAGTTTTAGGGATTTCTTATTTGAAACAACCCGACCCAATCCATAGGGACGAATACAATAACATATGATTACATCGTGCGGCATTTGACCTCTATATGATACGTTTTATAAACATTGCATTCTTTTGAAAAGATATACCATAAATGAATATTTAAAATTCAATGTTTTCAACATCTGTTGATTTCTACATATAGACAATCACCGTAAATAACAGTTTACAAGAATACTTTCGTTGACAATGCAGTCAAAATAAATACACGGATGATTTTGTGAATGCAATGCTTCCTCGAATAAAACATGTATGACTCCATGCACATGGTTTCTCTAACATATTTTCAAACAGCGGAAGACTTCTAGGAACCTGAGAATAAACATGCTTTAAATGTCAACATAAAGTTGGTGAGATATAGGTTTAATGCTAGCAGCATTATAAATATAGACCACAAGATTTCATATACATAAACGTTTTAATAAAAATATTCTAAGTGGTTGAGCACTTGATAACCATACTTAACATTTAATCAACGTCGCATATTCCCTTTATTATGAAATCTCACTACACTGTACCAAGTGTAGTCACCGAAACGAAGTACTGTGCAACCGTTGAATACTGGTCGTCCAGTCCGGTTGGGGTTGTCAGGCCCGATAGATCTATCAACAGGATTCGCGTTTACAATACCACATGTAAATAGTAGTTACCAAGCTACAGGGAAGTATGCCAGTGGTACAACTCAACGTAGAATATATTTTTTTATCACTTGTGTCCATAACGTAAATCATAAAATGCATGTATTCTCATCCCGAAATATTTAGAGTTTAAAAGTGGGATTATATACTCACTTTTGCCTTGAAGGTATTTAACTCGACTTGGTCTCCGATAGATATCACGAACCTAACCATATATATATATAATATATCAACATATTTTCTTTTCAAGTAATCGTTACATATATATATATATATATATATATATATATATATATATATATATATATATATATATATATATATATATATATATATATATATATATATATATATATATATACTTATAATACTTTTAATATTTTCTTAGTCCGTAGTTAGCAGTCCGATGTTAGTGGTCCACAATTAGTTGCTCAATAAAATAAATAAAGACCCCATCGTATTCGTATTGATCAGAATTAATCTCGACCCATGGTACCCTGTTGTCAAATGACGTGTTGCGTACATAAAGTACCGTGTTGTCAAATGACGTGTTGCGTACAATCATGAGGTCTTATGATTAATCTTCTCATGTTGTTTACGGGTGGTCCTGAAATATATAAAATCAAATCATAAGTAATTATATATAAAATATCATATTAATTAGAAAAGATATGATTAATTTACTTTATCTCCAAATATTTTCGTAGCTAAACTAGCTTCGGATACCCAATCTTGTTTTAGTCGTAGTTTCTTCATTACAACTCCGTTTTTGTTGGTTCAACTTGCCACTTCCTTGGATCGTGTCAAATTTTAAGAATATGAACTGAAAATATCTTAGTTTGTATTCGAAATGACAAGTTATAGGTCAAACTTTGGTAAAACTTATGAAAGTGATCATTTTCCATCATAAAAACAACATTTAATGATCATTTTTCTAAAAATACTTACACTTTGAGTCAAACCATGAAATTTTTATGTGTTAACATATTCATAATAAATATCATTTTTCCAGAACATGAACTTCCAATTCAAAGTTCAAGATGGTTTTTAATTATCCAACCCAAAACAGCCCCCGGTTGCACTCCGACGGCGTAGATTTAGTTTTTAAGGTGTTCTTTGTAAAACCAAGTTATATCTTGTTAAGTTAGCATATCATTATGATATATTACAGGTCTTGAAGTGTTTTAAAAGTTAAGTTAGAAGGATCTATTTAGTTTGCAAACAAGTTTGAAATCATTCAAACTATGTTCTTGTTGTTAAAATTTTACAACATAAAATAAGATAGCTATATAATTATGAATCGAACAAGATTATGAACAAGGTTACTACCTCAAGTTACTTGGACAAAGTTACTGTAAGAGATAAGAAAAAATCTTGGAATCAAAGAGTGGTGGAGTTAGATCAAAAGGTTGGAAGTATACTTCTTCAAATGGGTGGTTATTTTGATATGTTCTTGAAAGAGTTTTCTTATAGTGTTTAAGGCTTGTAATTGAAGCTAAATGATGGGGAAAATGCTTAGAGATGATCAAGTATGAAGTTAGGAGTATTTTGAGAGAGAAATGAGGGTGTAGGTATGAAAAAAAATGGAGTGAAGAAATGGTGTTCATTCATAAAAACGTTTTTAGTTTATAAAGAAAGAAAAGGATTCCTAATTTTGTTTTCTTAATAATAATTCATGCTACTTGACAAATCCTAGTTACCTCATATCTAGGGCAGTAATAATGTTAATTAGGATGTTGATTTGATGTGTATATACTAATAGTAAATAAATATAGAAGCTGGGTATGATACGGGTACATATACCCTAGATATACGTATAGAAATCCTGAGGAAACGGAATGAGAATTCAAATATAGCTATCTTTTGTAAATATACTTATATTGTTTTATGTATTTAAGTCCTTAAAAAGTGATTAAATACATTATATATACGATACATGTATAAGCATTATAGGTTATAAGTATATATATCAAAGAATGTTACGTATAGTTATCGTTTTGAAAACTTAAGTTAGTAGTTTTAAAATATACTTATAATAACTCATTGTCATTAGTACACAATGAGATGTTAAATCATCCTTAGATCATGTTAAATATATATAAATACATATATATATACACAAACGTATAATTATCGTATGTTATATAGTTCGTGATATCATCGGTCAAATTGGACTGTCAAACGTTGTGTAAAACTCTTTTCAAAAACACAAGTCTCAATAATTTGGATTGTTTATCATGTTGGTAAGGTTTAATTTATGTAAATATTAATCTCATAAGTATTAAACGATTGGAAAAATCCGGGTCGTTACAGTACCTACCCGTTAAATAAATTTCGTCTCGAAATTTGAATGGGATGGTCATGGCTGACAATAAGAATGTTTTCATGACGTATACGAGTTGGAAATTAGAGTTTTCTTATCATCAAGTAATATTGATAAAGCAACTTGATTTTTGTGAAAAGTACGAGTGAGGCTATCACCAAAGGGTGAAATGAGTAGGTATAGATTCGTCATATCTTTTGACGTAGATAGGATTGATTTCCAAGTTCAAGAGATTTGGAGTAAAATCTTCATAATGAGATTTGATTCTTCGATAATCAAGGAAATTAGAATCCGCTTTAAATGCGATCATCTATTTTGATTGCTATGTCGGATCTTTTACTATAAATCCACCTCCCTTCATTTCCTTACAACTCATACCTTCTATTCTTCCTCCCTTAATTCATACTTTAAAATATTTATCAGTATGCTTCATCCAGTACTGATCCTGGATATACTCTTAACTTTCATCTCTGTCATTCTTCTTTTTCATCTACCTCCGGAGGATTTTATTTATTTCTACTATTACCTTGGGGTTATAGTATTGTTAATTCTCCCTTACCTTTACGTTGCAATACGTATTGATATACACGGTTTGTAATTTATTTGTTGTTGTCGAGCTTTATATTTTCTTTTATATTCAACAGTCCCATACTTCTGTTTCCTCTTCCCGACTTCGAGTCAAACGAATAATGGTCCGGAATTCGTAGGTATGGATTTTGAAATAAACATAGTTAATGTTCTAAGAAGGAAATAGTAATTGCACGATCTTGATTTGGTAAGTTACCAGAATGTCCGAAAAGATAGAATTATCAAGGAGATATGTTCTTAATATGTTTGGAGATTGGGTAGAATGTAAGAGTTGTGTAACATGGCACATGATGACGTTATGATCTGTGAATCATTATGTTCCATTTAGAAACTCAGCATGAATTACTGTAATATAATCATGTTGATCAAGTGTCATTATATTATACTAATTCATGCTTCAGTTTCCAACACTACTTCAAAACATTCATATTTTAAACTCGAATTTTTCAGAATTTAGAAACTAACACAGTTTCTTTTATGTTGTAACGCAAATATTGTGAAGAGATAAATGATTTTTGATGAGGATAGTTTGGAATATATCTTCAGGAATATCGGAGATATTTATAATGAAAAATACGATGATATCTTAGAATATCTAAGATCAGGGAATGACGTGGAAAATCTGTCTGTGAAGGTTTAGAATAAGGAGTAAGGTTCTTACTAACGGTTTCAGCAGACACTGAATCTTTTGAATCCTTTGAAGGTAGATTTCGTCATTGTGATTTTCCACGACCTCCTTTATATTTTGCTCAATCCGTTTTCCAGTACCAAATTTTTCGTTCGAGCTTTTCCAATCTATTATTCTTTATTGTCAAACTTCTGACCGTAATTGTTGTCTACTGTCTTTACCACTTTATCAGTCTTTTCCAAAACTTAATAGCACTAATTCGTAGACTGGAGCATTTTTCAGAAACTTCACATTTGAAATATGTAATTCTTGGGGATAGACGTTGTATATATATATATATATATATATATATATATATATATATATATATATATATATATATATATATATATATATATATATATATATATATATATATATATATATATATATATATATATATATATATATATATATATATATATATATATATATATATAACTGCCGAAATAGAAATGCTGCGAGATTTCAAAATACCAATTGTTGATTCCACCAAAGGGGTAATGAGTTGCTGGTACATCTGCTGATAATGTCGTGGAATATAAAAGGTTCCCTGGTAACAAAAGGGTAATCGTATGTATTACAGGTTATAATAAGGCTACTTCGAATGGAAAGTCGAGGTTGACTTGCTGAAACTGTGACAAAATTTGCTATTTTGAAAAGGAATCGCAAAGTTATTTTTGCTAATAAATGCTAAGAGATTTAACGCGGATACGTGTTAAATTATGTCCTTGGTTTCGAGAGCTTTTCAGGTGCAAGACTGCGGGTAATGTGTGGTTGGATCATCATCTCGATTGTCCATTATTTGAAGTGTCTTCAGGAATTTCGAATGGTTTGATCATAGATTGTAATTGTTAATATACATATGATGTTTTACGACTTTGAATGATACAAATATTTTTCTGGGTTCCAAGAATCGAATGATGTTCTAGCATATTTTTGAAGTCAAAGTATAGTTTTGAAAGATGTAAGAGTCCTAAGAGTGATGTCTTCTGTTAAGTCTTGACTTGGATTTCTTTTTGTCGTAATCAAATTTGGATGAGAATGGTTGTTTTGATTTCTATGAAAGAATGTATATTATTGTGAAGGTGGTGAGTATAGTTGATGATTGTTGAATCAGAGTCGAAGAATATAATCATATTAATTGTGAATTTATATATCTCTCGGGTATTACCTACCCGTTAAAAAAAATTTCACAAGTAATGTTTTGTACCAGAGAATTTTATTACAATCTTTATGAAAATATATGTACATATATATCTTCTTCAGATGTAATCATGAATTTAATAAGTCAATATAATATTAGACTCATTTGATTTTCGGTTTGAGCTAGAATAAGTAATCTCTAAAACGATTAGGAACCACATATTCTTCACAGAATATTAATGAAGTTATGGATCAATACTTCATTATTTATTCTTATATATATTTTCTTAGTTAATCATGCTGATACTCATTGAACTCTTACTAACTTCGCAAGATATGAATGTTGTTTCCCAGTAAGCTTCGAGTACATTGAAGATGAAAGTGTAAAATCAAACATATTATTGAATAATACACTTGGTTTATTATAAAACAAAATTCATTGAATTGAAACAGGGATTGTAGTTAACGATGATTAAGATGCTGACAAAGGACGTACATCATTGCATATTTGTAGTATGAATTTAAACGAGTAGTATCTACCCTTTTTCAATTCATACTTAATAGCTTAGTACGAAAAGATTTATTTTGGTTTCCGAATTCATATATATAAAATATTTATATAAATTCTTCAGAAGAATGAGTTAATACTTCATAACTTGTTGATGCAATATACGCATTATTGATGATGTCCACGGTGATTCTTGAACTGGTGGAGCTTGTGATGTCAAAGTTGCTGACGATTCTAACGATGTTGACAGCACTGACTGTGTTGGTGAGGCTAAGGGTACTGCTGATGCTGTTGGTAAAACAAGTCTAGCTTGTACCTTACGCATCATTCTTGTCGGGGTTTCTACTCTTCCTTTTATCATTTCTGTCCACTCATCTGATTTATGGTTAAGGCAGAAATAGGTAATCTCTATGTCTTTAGAGATTACATAATTACCATATAATGTTTCTCCGATGAAGTTATGAATCAATACTTCATCGTTTGTTGTTGTTGGTACTTCTTGGTATCTATGGTGCGTGTGACGTTGATATCCGAGGTACGGATGGTGATATTGAGGCGTGTGATGCGGATGTGATTGTTGGTGGTGGTAATGATCCTGTTGATGTTGATGTTGATGATGGTGATAACGTTGATGCTGGTGATGCTGCTGGTGCTTAGGGTATTGAGGCTTGCGATGTTGATGTTATTGACGGTACTGGTTATGCTGCTGATGCTGCTGATGGTGTTTGTAACCTTCGTACCGTATTCTCCAAAGCCACTACCCGAGTGCGAAGCTCGTTGACTTCTTCTATTACACCGGGGTGATTGTCGGTTCGGACGAGCGGATAAATAAAATCTAGAATTTGATGTAGTATATAATCGTGACGAGATACTCTGGAAATGAGAGAGAAAATGGTTTCTCGAACAGGTTCGCCGGTAAGTGCTTCAGGTTCATCGCCAAGAGGGCAATTTAGTGGATGGAAGGGATCACCTTCTTCTTGTCTCCAATGATTGAGGAGGCTACGAACCCATCCCCAATCCATCCAAAATAGATGATGACTTATTGGTTGATCCATTCCGGTCACACTGCTTTCGGAGCTTGAGTGGTATTCCATATCGGAATCCGAGGGACTTCAACTAGTGACGAGTTCCATTTCGTATGATTGAATAAAGGATTTTTCGATATGAAATGATTTTCTGGCTATCGGGTGGTATTCTAATTATATAGAATATCCACATATATAGAACAAAAGATCTCATAGATTACGGAGGGATTTACGGAATATGTCAGACAAAGTTTACAGTAACAGATACGCGTAGATATGAATTAGCAAATACGCTAAGATATGAATTTTGTCTATACACCATTCATGCAATGAATGCAGTAAGACGTGTTTAGACTTAAGATGATATGCAGGTAATTTCCTACAGATGATAAGTAGATGATTTTCGACACAAAATGATAAGCAATATTTTGACATGCAGACACGGTCGAAGTCCAGACTCACTAATGCAACCCAACGACTTATCAGTTAGACACACTAATGCAGACCTGGTTCGCAAAGACCACTGCTCTGATACCACATGAAATAACCCGACCCAATCCATAGGGACGAATACAATAACATATGATTACATAGCGAGGCATTTGACCTCTATATGATACGTTTTATAAACATTGCATTCTTTTGAAAAGATATACCATAAATGAATATTTAAAATTCAATGTTTTCAACATCTGTTGATTTCTACATATAGACAATCACCGTAAATAATAGTTTACAAGAATACTTCCGTTGACAATGCAGTCAAAATAAATACACGGATGATTTTGTGAATGCAATGCTTCCTCGAATAAAACATGTATGACTCCATGCACATGGTTTCTCTAACATATATTCAAACAGCGGAAGACTTCTAGGAACCTAAGAATAAACATGCTTTAAATGTCAACATAAAGTTGGTGAGATATAGGTTTAATGCTAGCAGCGTTATAAATATAGACCACAAGATTTCATATACATAAACGTTTTAATAAAAATATTCTAAGTGGTTGAGCACTTGATAACCATACTTAACATTTAATCAACGTCGCATATTCCCTTTATTATGAAATCTCACTACACTGTACCAAGTGTAGTCACCGAAACGAAGTACTGTGCAACCGTTGAATACTGGTCGTCCAGTCCGGTTGGGGTTGTCAGGCCCGATAGATCTATCAACAGGATTCGCGTTTACAATACCACATGTAAATAGTAGTTACCAAGCTATAGGGAAGTATGCCAGTGGTACAACTCAACGTAGAATATATTTTTTTATCACTTGTGTCCATAACATAAATCATAAAATGCATGTATTCTCATCCCGAAATATTTAGAGTTTAAAAGTGGGACTATATACTCACTTTTGCCTTGAAGGTATTTAACTCGACTTGGTCTCCGATAGATATCACGAACCTAACCATATATATATAATATATCAACATATTTTCTTTTCAGGTAATCGTTACATATATATATATATATATATATATATATATATATATATATATATATATATATATAGATATATACTTTTAATATTTTCTTAGTCCGTAGTTAGCAGTCCGATGTTAGTGGTCCACAATTAGTTGCTCAATAAAATAAATAAAGACCTCATCGTATTCGTATTGATCAGAATTAATCTCGACCCATGGTACCATGTTGTCAAATGACGTGTTGCGTACATAAAGTACCGTGTTGTCAAATGACGTGTTGCGTACAATCATGAGGTCTTATGATTAATCTTCTCATGTTGTTTACGGGTGGTCCTGAAATATATAAAATCAAATCATAAGTAATTATATATAAAATATCATATTAATTAGAAAAGATATGATTAATTTACTTTATCTCCAAATATTTTCGTAGCTAAACTAGCTTCGGATACCCAATCTTGTTTTAGTCGCAGTTTCTTCATTACAACTCCGTTTTTGTTGGTTCAACTTGCTACTTCCTTGGATCGAGTCAAATTTTAAGAATATGAACTGAAAATATCTTAGTTTGTATTCTAAATAACAAGTTATAGGTCAAACTTTGGTAAAACTTATGAAAGTGATCATTTTCCATCATAAAAACAACATTTAATGATCATTTTTCTAAAAATACTTACACTTTGAGTTAAACCATGAAATTTTTATGTGTTAACATATTCATAAGAAATATCATTTTTCCAGAACATGAACTTCCAATTCAAAGTTCAAGATGGTTTTTAATTATCCAACCCAAAACAGCCCCCGGTTGCACTCCGACGACGTAGATTCAGTTTTTAAGGTGTTCTTTGTAAAACCAAGTTATATCTTGTTAAGTTAGCATATCATTATGATATATTACAGGTCTTGAAGTATTTTAAAAGTTAAGTTAGAAGGATCTATTTAGTTTGCAAACAAGTTTGAAATCATTCAAACTATGTTCTTGTTGTTAAAATTTTACAACATAAAATAAGATAGCTATATAATTATGAATCGAACAAGATTATGAACAAGGTTACTACCTCAAGTTACTTGGACAACGTTACTGTAAGAGATAAGAAAAAATCTTGGAATCAAAGAGTGGTGGAGTTAGATCAAAAGGTTGGAAGTATACTTCTTCAAATGGGTGGTTATTTTGATATGTTCTTGAAAGAGTTTTCTTATGGTGTTTAAGGCTTGTAATTGAAGCTAAATGATGGGGAAAATGCTTGGAGATGATCAAGTATGAAGTTAGGAGTATTTTGAGAGAGAAATGAGGGTGTAGTTATGAAAAAAAAATGGAGTAAAGAAATGGTGTTCATTCATAAAAACGTTTTTAGTTTATAAAGAAAGAAAAGGATTCCTAATTTTGTTTTCTTACTAAAAAATTCATGCTACTTGACAAATCCTAGTTACCTCATATCTAGGGCAGTAATAATGTTAATTAGAATGTTGATTTGATGTGTATATACTAATAGTAAATAAATATAGAAGCTGGGTATGATACGGGCACATATACCCTAGATATACGTATAGAAATCCTGAGGAAACGGAATGAGAATTCAAATATAGCTATCTTTTGTGAATATACTTATATTGTTTTATGTATTTAAGTCCTTAAAAAGTGATTAAATACATTATATATACGATACATGTATAAGCATTATAGGTTATAAGTATATATATCAAAGAATGTTACGTATAGTTATCGTTTTGAAAACTTAAGTTAGTAGTTTCAAAATATACTTATAACTCATTGTCATTAGTACACAATGAGATGTTAAATCATCCTTAGATCATGTTAAATATATATAAATACATATATATAGACAAACGTATAATTATCGTATGTTATATAGTTCGTGATATCATCGGTCAAATTGGACTGTCAAACGTTGTGTAAAACTCTTTTCAAAAACACAAGTCTCAACAATTAGGATTGTTTATCATGTTGGTAAGGTTTAATTTATGTAAATATTAATCTCATAAGTATAAAATGATTGGAAAAATCCGGGTCGTTATATTATTCTAGCTCAAACCGAAAATTAAATGAGTTTAATGTTATATTGACTCATTAAATCTATGATTACATCTAAAGAAAATATATATGTATATATATTTTCATAAAGATTGTGATTAAAAATTCTTTCGTACAAACTGTTAATGATGAAAATATTTTAACGGGTAGGTAATACCCGAGAAATATCTAAATTTCACATTAATAAGTTACACTGTACATTCTTCAATTCAGATTCAGCAGTCATTAACAACACTGCTCAAATTCACACATATACATATCCGTTCACCAAAGAACAACTATTTTCATCCAAGTTCAATTTCATATTCGGATTTTGACCGATCAGAATCCAAGTCGGATTTGACAAGTGGCATAATGAAGAAAATAATGAATAAAATAAAATTGATTAGTAACCAATTAATTAACTACGTAAAACCTTAAAACTATATTAACCAAATCCTAGCTAACTGTTCCTATATGACTATTTCCTTAAAATATACTAGTAATGGTGGAACTATTGAACTATTGGACTATTGGACTACTATCATGAATAATTAAAAAGTATTAAAAGAGTAGGAAATATTAAATACAACACATTTTGACTTAAAAGATTGTAAATAAATTACATCTACTACAGTTAACTATTTCCTCAAGATTGCCACTTGATTTCATCTTAAACCTCATTTGTATCTTGACGATTACCATCTGCGTTCAAACCTTTCATAATTCTTGAAAACATTTCAATCGAAGGAATGAACCAACCGCACTTCATCTACGGAAGAAAAGATTTAAGCATATAGTTATACACCTGAGAAACTCTCGGCAACTGAGTAAACATTAAACACATAACTATGCTAATTCCTTAGTGTTATTATCACCCAAAATAACTTGGTAATCCCTTTCAAATTAGCCAATTTTGTCACAACTCCAGCAAATCAACCTTAACTTTTCGTTCGAATAAACTCTATTATAACTTTGATATATAAGCTTGCCTGTCGCCAACGTTACCGGAGAATCGCTTATATTCCACCACATTAACAGTAAACTTACCAACAACTTTGCTGATCTCTGACTTTCAGAAAAATCATTACATTCATTGGAACCCTATCATATACTTATCCACATCTTATAACGAGAGTTGTCATATCAATTACCGAGAATTAGCAATCAATATTTTGAATCTTGCAGCATTTCTACATCAATAGTTATATGTACACATATAACATTTATCTCTTAGAATTATGATCTTACACTCTGAAATTTTGAAAAGCACCCAGTCTACAAATCAATACTCCAAAAACTGTACAAGCTGAATACAGCAGCAAAAACTGTACACGATCTTAACCGTCGAAGATATAAAGATAACAAATAGTATATTGGCAAAGCTCAGAAAAGTGGAACTGGAAATCAGATTGAGCAAACCATGAAGGAGACTCTGAACAAAGTACAAGGACCAAACCCTGTATTTAAAGAATCCTGATGATTCTGTTTCTGAGGAAATCTTTAGCGAATACCTTATTCCTTAACTTCTCTAAATCATCGTGAATGAATTTCTTCATCACAATTTGGTTCTAACATTCCAAGATATTATCGTATCCTTCATTGTAAATATCCTCAATATTTCTGAAGATATCTTCATAAATATTCTCGTTTGATATTAATTATCTCTCTACGCTATCTGTATTATATCATAAAAGGAAACTGTTTTAGTTTTTATATTCTATAAATCTTCGAATTTAAAATATGAATGTTTTTGAAGTAGTGTTGGAAACTGATGCATGAGTTAGTATAATATAATGACACTTGATCAACGTGATTATATTACAGTAGGTCATGCTGAGTTTCTAATGTAATGTGATGATTCTCAGTACCATCATCATGTGCCATTTACACGACTCTTACATTCTACCCAATCTCTAAACATATAAAGAACATATCTTATTGATAGTTCTATCTTTTCGGATATTCTAGTAATTTATCAAATCAAGATCGTGCCATTACAATTTTCTTCTTAGAATATTAGCTATGTTCATTTCAAAATCCATA
Source organism: Rutidosis leptorrhynchoides (assembly GCF_046630445.1). Classification (NCBI taxonomy): domain Eukaryota; kingdom Viridiplantae; phylum Streptophyta; class Magnoliopsida; order Asterales; family Asteraceae; genus Rutidosis; species Rutidosis leptorrhynchoides. The sequence goes on along the minus strand of NC_092337.1, from coordinate 404,656,778 downwards.
CTTACAAATTCTGGACCATTATTCGCTTGACTTGAAGTCGGGAAGAGGAGACAAAAGAATGGAACTCTTGAATATAAAAGAAAATATAAAGCTCGACAACAATACATAAATTACAAACCGTGCATATCAATACGTATTGCCACGTAAAGGCACGGGAAAATTAATAACACTATAACCCCAAGATAATAGTAAAAGTAAATAAAATCCTCTGGTGGTAGATGAAATAGAAGAATGACAGATATGAAAGTTAAGAGGATATCAAGGATTAGAATGAGATGGAGCATATTGATGAATGTTTTAAAGAATGAATTAAGGGAGAAAGAATAGAAGGTGTGAGTTGTAAGGAAACGAAGAGGGTGGATTTATAGTAAAAATATTCGACAGAGCAATCAAAACAGATGATCGCATTTAAAGCGGATCCTAATTTTCTTGATTACCGAAGAATCAAATCTTACTACGAAGATTTTCTCCAAATTCCTTGAACTCTGGAAATCAACCCTATCTACGTCAAAAGATATGACGAATCTACATTTACTCATTTCACTCTTTTGTGATAGCTTCATTCGTACGCTTCAAATAATCAAATTGTTTTATCCACATTACTCAATGATGATAAAAATCTATTTATCAACTCATATTCGTCATGAAAACATTTTTATTGTTAGCCATAACGACCTCACTCAAATTTTGGGATGAAATTTCTTTAACGGGTAGGTACTGTGACGACCCGGGAATTTCCGACTAAATTTAAACCTAATCTTTATATGATTTTGATATGATAAGCAACGTATGAAATGTTGAGTTTAGAAAATTTTGAAAACGATGTTCATATAACCATTTGACCTTAGACTGTTCCCGACGATTCACGAACAACTGTGTGTAATAAATATGTAAATATATATACAAATACAAGTGAATTAATAAAATATGCTTTAATCAATAGGGATTAAATATGTGAAACAACAAATAGAATAAATAAATTATTTTTATACATATATATTATTAAAAGTCTATATATGACTTCTATTAATAATTATTAATATATGGTGATATATAATATTTAATAAATAATATTATAGTGTGAAGTTAATATATTATTTATTATAAGTTAAAATATAAATAATATATCAATATTATTATCATTACTTTATTATTATCACTCTTGTTAATATTGTTATTAATATTAGTATTATTATTAATATTATTTTCTATTGTTATTATTATTTGTTCATAAATAATAGATGTTAAAATTCATATAATTAATGTTATTATTATGATTCATTATATATTTAACATATATATATATATATATATATATATATATATATATATATACATTTACTATATAATTATACAAATACAGATATATATATATATATATATATATATATATATATATATATATATATATATATATATAAAATATATAAATATATATACATATACAAAATACAGGTTTATATATAAATACATATATAACTATATACAAGTATATAAATATGGTACATACCTAAATAAATATGAGATAAATACGTATTATGTAATCAGTAAAATACTTATATACAAGTACATATACAGTTATATATACAACATATATACGGTTAACTATATATGTATAAATACAGGAAACTAGGTATTCTGTTGCATATCATTGTCAGACTGTTGTGAACTGATTTTCAGTCTTCAAAATCGTACCAATCAAGGATTCAAACAACTGAAAGAATCCAAAATCTGTTAGCAGTCTTCATCGATATTTTATTTTCCATTTTTTTTCTTCTGTCTTTACGAATCTTCCTGTCGACCATATCAAGCTATAAGATAATCGATCGTCCTTTGAACTATTACCACAATCATACTGAAACCCACACAATTCTTCTCGGATCCCATTCAGTTCATCACTACGAATCACTTTTTGATCACCACGACACCATTGGAAATCTTGCAACCACCATCACGCCACCACCATGATACTCTCGAATCTTAATCCACATATCATCACTCTCGTTTCCTCCTAGCCGACCCATCACCACCACTGTAACCACGGTAACTTCATCTCTTTCATTTTTCTCTCTCACTCATCTCTCTCTTCCATTTATATAACTCACGATACTTCTCTATTTTAAAACACCATCGACCATCTACAACAACTATCATACTTCTGTTACAGCTGTGATCGCCTCCCAAAACCACTCTAAACCATCACCATACTCGTTGTTACTACATTTTGTTTATTTATTCATGTCCGTGTTCAAGACAAACGAATAATACAAAAGGTTAATGCATTGATATTAATATGCGTTGATCTTGCATCCTTAGGGATAAATATATAATTGTGGGACACGTTGTAAATTGATGGCCGACAAACAAGTAAGGGATGCAATCATCTAAATACCTTTAGTGCTTAGATGTTAATTTCTTGAATGGCTTTAATATTAATATCAAATCCAGCAAATCTTTTACTTAAAACAAAGTAAAGGGATGATGTAATGTTAGTAGGGCCAGTTAATGAATGAATCCTAGGTTTATTATATTGTTACTACAAGTAGGCAGTATAGTTGGAATTGAAATAAGGTGTGCTGAGATCCTCCGTTTTTACTTTGGGCCGTAGCTAATTTTTGTTGTTGGGCCATCGGTTATGACTTGGGCCAACACAAGCCCACGAACCTGATCACAAGCCCACCATCATTCATCATCCAAGCTACGACATATTTTTTATTTAATTACTTCTGCTGCCGGGTAGCTCACTGTTTCTGTTAGAACTATCATACAACCGTTACTATGAAAATAAGGAAACGATTAAGAGGTTATGATGATTACGTGATAGTGGTTATGATGATAGATTAAGTAATGATGATTATGACGATAAGATTGGTGATTAAGATAATTAGGGTATTGGATATGATAATGATATATGATGATATGTGAATGATGATGATGCTCGAATACTAGGATGTTGCTGCAGTTCGAAACCTTATGGCCACATGCGTTGCTATTTCATTACTCACCCTTTATTTCTGATCGAGTTTCAAACTCCAATAAACGGGGCCGATTTGTTTTTGGGGTGTTTGTGGATTCAAGTAATTATTTAAATGGGTTTTTTGCTGTGAGCTATCAACATGATAAAACAATTAAGCTAGGGGTTTAATCTAAAAATGGATCGATAGAGGAATGGTGTATGTTGTGTTGGTTTGAACGAGAGGGATGCGGGTTCGAGCCTGGGGAGCTGCAATTTTTTTTTTTTATATAGATGATGAAGAAGGATACAGTCAGATAGGGGTTAAAAGAATTTAATCCGAAAAATAAATTAGAAAGAAGCAGATGGTGGTATGGTTAAGGGTGTTGTCTGGGAGCGAGAGGTCATGGGTTCGAGTCTGGGTTGTGGCAATTCTTTTTAGGAACCTTATTTTTGAGGTAGAATTATTATTATTATTATTATTATTATTATTATTATTATTATTATTATTATTATTATTATTATTATTATTATTATTATTATTATTATAAGTATTATTAATAATATTATCATTATTATTATTAACATGATTACTATAATTATAATTGTTATTATTATTACAACTATATTATTGTTATAAATTTTTACTACTAGTATTATTATTGTTGTTACAACAAATTATTATTTAAAAGAATCATTAATAGAAAAACTATCAGTTTATTTAAAAACATCCTTGTTAGTAAAATTATCATAAGAACTGTTATTATTATTATAAAAGGAAACAACTTTTTATTTATTATTATCAATATTATTTTATCATATAAATATTAGTTACTTAAAAATATATTTAATACACATAATATAACTATATTAAAATTTTTATAAATAAATATTAATTATTTATTTAAAGGTGTATATAAAATAAACATACTTAATTAATTAATAAAGCCTATAAATTATTAAATATAACAAGTATATCACCAATAAAAAAAAATATGTAAACTTATTCGATTACAATTCTACGTGTTAATAAATATATGAATAATATAGGTTCGAGAATCCGAGGTCAACCCTACTCTTGTTAAATGACGTCATATGTATTTTTACTACAAAATACAGTATGGTGAGTTTCATTTGATTCCCTTTTTACTCTTTACATTTTTGGGACTGAGAATACATGCGCTTTTATAAATGATTGACACAATAGACACAAGTTGTGATGCCCCGTACAAAACCATCATGTACGAATCATCAACAACAGGATCATTACAAGGTTAAGTACTATATGTTGTAATAAAAGAAGTTGCATTCTCGATAAAAAGGTGACGTCATAACCGACATCAAATGTTTTACAATAAAGGTATACTTCAATGAGCGGAAGCAATAAATAAGTGTACATGACCCCAAAGGTCGTTACATAACATAGTTTCAAAAGTAGTAAAGTTTGAATGCAAGGTAAAGTAGTTCATGCGATGACAACTCTAAGCAACGGGTGTCTACAGCACGACTAGTACACAGCGGAAGCTAACCTCAAGCACCTGAGAAAAACATGCTTAAAAACGTCAACACAAAGGTTGGTGAGCTATAGTTTAAGTATAACAGTATGTAAGGTAGGCCACGAGATTTCAGTGCTACAAAGATCGTTTCAAACAGTATGATAAAGTATATGTTAACCGTGGGCACTTGGTAACTAACTTAACGTTTATACCCCCTGAAAGTACACTTGGAAAGTGCGTATGTTTACGAAGTATTAAACACTCGTTAAATGCTAGCGCGACTAGCCCGAGTGGGGATGTCAAACCCTATGGATCCATATCTAAGATTCGCGTTCACGGTTCAAAAACCAATGATTAAACGTTACCGAGCTAAAGGGAATGTTTATGCCGTTGTATAACCCACACATATATAAGTTTACGTACTCGTGCCTAGTATGTAAAACATAAAATCCGCATGTATTCTCAGTTCCCAAAATAAGTTAAAGTAAAAAGGGAATGCTATAACTCACAATGATAATGTAGTCGTAAAGTCGGTTCGGAAAAGGTGTGCAAGTAATCGGTCCGAAGGTCCTCAACCTAAGTCAAATAGTACTAAGTCAGTAAATCGTCCGAATAGGTTTAAAAGTATGTAAATAAGGTCTTATGGGTCATCGTCATTCATCATCAAACAAAAGGCGTAAAGTAAGTTTCGTTCATGAAAGTAGTTTACAACAAAGGCCGAGTTCGGTCAGTCACCACGGACTCTACACCTACTGAAATAGGGTGAGACCAGTGGCCATGGCTCCGTATACGAGTCCTTTAAGTGTGGTAAAATTTACAGAAGCAAACTCGTCTTCGTTTGACTGTGGTGACGGTCTAAGTGCGAGTAGGTCAGAAATTTCTGCACAACGTTAAAAGGACATAGTGATGATCGGAGGGCCATAAATCCTAAACCGTAACTCGGATTAAGACGAGTCCTATATGAAAAGTTATCTACACGAACTGACCTATCTGAAAATCAAGGTTACAGTAGCCCAGGTGTACTGTTCTGTTACAGAAACCAGAAAAACATAAACTATAACAGAAAACAGAAAAATAAATGGACATAGTGACGCTCGGAGGGCCATAGATTCTAAACCGTAACTCGGATTAAGACGAGTCTTATATGAAAAGTTATCTACTCGAAAAGTTCTATCTAAAAATCATGGTCTCAGTAACCCAGGTCTACTGGTCTGTTACAGAAACAGCAGGTCAGTAGGTTTTGGACAGAAACAGTAAAACAGTAAGCAGAGAACAGGAAAGCAGAAAATAATGGGTTCCGGTGAGTTTGGTGCTTGATGTTCATCATGGTTCTCATCCTTGATGCCTATAGCTTCAAGTGTACAACTCATTGATGTGTTTACATCATTTTTACCATGGTTTGACCATCATAACGCAAGTGCAAGTCTAGGTAAAGTCATTAAGTTGAATCATAAGTACTAACACTTGAATCTTTACTTTAATGAAACCATAAGTTACAAAACTTTGATTATCAACTAGTAAAGTGTAATTAAAGTGCAAGAATGAAAGTGATAAACTAAATAAACAAGCAACAAGTTCAAGAGTTTCATACTTTTAAAGATTCAAGCCTAGGTCTTGATCTTTAGAAAGTAAACTTTAAGTTTACTAACATGAATGCATGTATGATTTTTAGAACTTATGAACTTTAAATCTTTAAAACACTAATTGTAGAACCATAAAATAGAAAGTTTAGATTCTTTGTTCTTGGTTCTTTACAACAAAAGATGAAAGTAACCAAGATTAGATGAAGATACAAGTTAGAAAACTTTATCCTTAACACCAATAAACAACTAGTAAGTAAACATTAAACAAGAACAAGTAATGAAACTAGTAATATGATGATGAATGTTGTGGTTCTTAAGAGAGAAAGAGAAGAGAAAATAGTTCATGTTACTTACAAAGTAGAGAGAAAAATGAGAGAAAGAGAAGTAGCAAAGTGAAGTGTGTGTAAATGTGAGAGAATACTAGTAAATAAGTAGCAACAAAATTTGAAAATGGAAACCCCCCCCCCATTCCCCTAAAGTGGACGGCCAAAATGGTCTAAGGGAAGGGTCAAAATGCATTTTTCCATGTATGGGGAGAAGGTGTTTGTGTGGAATGGGAAAAGCTAAGTGCATGTGGGAATATTTACTAGCATGCTTAAGTGTTTATTATTAGTTTAAGCTAGCTATTCCAAGATTTATTTTAACAAATTACTTAGCATAACATTGGGCTTCTAGTAGTCCAACAAGGGGAGTAGGGTGGGCTTATAAGTCCAATATCATGAGTCCATTAACTTTGCCAAGCCCAAGTTCAAGTATTTAACAAATAAATCCAATTAAAGCCCAAGTAACTAACTAATCACCATAGTTAATTAAAATGATTAATAAAATTAATCATGAATGTAAATAATACTTGAAAATATTATTCGGGTAAGTTCCGGGTGTCACAAAGATGTTTCGGGAAATTAAAGTCAAGTTCGGGCAATCATGGCAACATGCAAATGTAATGACATACATTCGTTTAATCACACGTATTAATAATAATAATTGTTAATAAATAAACGTTGGAAAATCCAGGGTCGTTACACAAGTACCTTAACTGTATTCTATGATAGAATTATCTGGGATTGGGGTTGATTATTATGACACGCATTAGCCCCCGGTTTCCGTTAGAGCATATGAGCTCCCGAGCCGGGTGGATGGTTTATTATTTACGACATTTTGGCACCGGTTGGCCTATATTTTATAAACATGTGTTCAGCCGTGGGGTGTAAAGACCGGCATAGAGGTTCTATATTTTGAAGGCACATGTATTCATCCGTGGGGTGAAAGACCGGCACAGATGGTTACTATTATATTTTGAATCCTCACTAGGTGTTCTTCATATGAAAGATATTTTCTGTGCAGTTGGAATGGGACTTCTGCACGTTTTATAATATTTAAAATCTTGTGGTCTATTAAAATGATGAAAATGAAATGATTACTATAAATTGATGAACTCACCAACCTTTTGGTTGACACTTGAAAGAATGTTTATTCTCAGGTATGAAAGAAATCTTCCGCTATGCATTAACTCATATTAGAGACATTACATGGAGTCGTTCAAGGCATATAGAGGTCCGTTCATCGCGATGGTACCATATGTTATTGTATTCGTTCGGAAGATTTTGGACGGGGTATGACACTATACCCATACCTCGTCTTCTTCTCGGGAGGACACTTCGCGGTACGGAACGCTCCCTCGATATCGGAAATCCAACAAGTGCTTTTCAATGGATCCCTCACCCCATTAAACATCGGAGGTTGAGTATCCTTGAAATTTTTGTAGTGGAAGTCCCGCCTTCCACCCCCACCATTACCTTCACCCCCTTCGCCTCGAGGATAAATGTTTCTAGCCTCTAAAGCCTCCTCTATTGCGGCTTTCATTCGATCATTGATCATTTCGGTCACTTGTCCATCGACCGACTCTTGGAAGACCTTTCGGACATCGTCAAGAAAATCCTTCTTTAGCCTTTTAAAGATGGCCTCAACCTTGGCCGTGAGTTCAACGTCCTCACTCGTACTTCCGTCATTGGTGTCGTGTCCATTTCTCATCTTCATTCTATAAAACGAAGTAAATTAAGCAACAAAACGAAAGGACTTAACACATATGTATATACATATGCACCACACTACCCCATCTTGCTCAACAATCGTCGTACATCGCTTGTTTGGCACGATTTGAACCCGTAACAATGGTAGCTAATCATTGTTACGCGAGCACATCGCATTAACTCACTAGTACCACGTCTATCTCGCTCAACAATCGTCGTACATCGCCAGAAGGCCGCGCGGCGCGCCGATCTGGTCTGTCCAAAAAGCCTTGAAATGCGAAAAAGATTGGCCACTTCCCGACATAGTTAGACAAAACGCTTTTAACAACATATTCGAATATGTAAAACTAACAATATTCAAACATAAAATAAGTTTTACAAAGCGGGGCCCACATCGGCCGTTTTACGAGTTTAATACTAAATATGAGTTTCGACCATCAAAAAGTTTAAGTACCAAACTATACTACGAGCATGGTGTTTGGGATTAAACTACCCAAGTCTCGGTCAAACTCCAAAAGCTAATATCCCAAAAGCGTTCTCTAACAACGACGGGATCTTTAATCCAAGATGATGCCCTTACCCTTGTCCACAACCGAACCTATAAAAAGGTAAACGATGAGAGGGTAAGCAAAGCTTAGTGAATGCAATAATTACACATACATATATATAACTCATCTATTTGCAATCACATTCACCAAATACCTCATACGAACTTGTAACTCAATTAGCATGCCATCGTACCCAAAACACTTAACAAGTCGTACATTAACACAAAACCGCATTAGCATATACTCAACACAATGTATATATATATATAAACAATATGCTAAATAATCAACAATCTCAATATGGTTAACCATAAACGCTATGGTGCTACCGGCTCGTGGTTCACACCATACGCAATTGAGTCATACTCTTTTATAGTGCTACCGGCTCGTGGTTCACACTCGATGCTACCGACTCGTGGTTCACATATAGTTTATAGTGCTACTGGCTCGTGGTTCACACTCGATGCTACCGGCTCGTGGTTCACACTCGATGCTACCGGCTCGTGGTTCACATCTAGTTTATAGTGCTACCGGCTCGTGGTTCACACTCGATGCTACCGGCTCGTGGTTCACACTCAATGCTACCGGCTCGTGGTTCACATCTTATCGCACACATGTTATGGCACTACCGGCTCGATGGTTCATACCATAACACCCACAAATAAACGCGTCATATACACATACGTATAATTACTCCACTCACCTCAAAATCTCTTGTGAAAGATAATCAAGCTCGGAAATCTTCAATGTAACGTACCTATTACATTATACATACATCAATCACAAACTCAAGTTGGTCAACCAATTAAAACTCCACTCTAGTGTTATCTTGACCCATGGTGCAATTTCGACCCATTTACACCCTTAACCCTAATATTTGGGTTAACATCCCCAAAACCCTAATCATTAGCCAAGTTAGGTTTAAAACGTATTTCAACACAAGGTTTATGCATTACACAACAACATTAACTAACTTAGGTCCATTTTGACCCATTTGACCAATTTAAGGTCAACACACCCATTTCGGGTCATCCACTAACCCACTTAACACCCATTTACATATGTATAAGTGTGCTAGTAATTTCACTAACCAATTTAGGCTCATAAACATAAATTGATACTTTGGAAACCCTAGTTAGTCATCTTTGAGTCTACATGACCCAAATTTACCCTAAACCCCCAAATCACTAGCAAAATGGGTTTTATGTGCAACACTAACCCAAACTCTAACCCTTAATACAATTAAAGTAAGAAATTGGGTTTTATAACTTACCAACACAACCACCACGTAGCTAGCGACTAGATGAACAACTTTAGAACTCGCACTAAGACCCGATTCAACCTCCTTCTTCCTTTAATGGAGCTCTCTCACTCTAGAACTTCCTCTCTCTCTAGGATTTAATGGAAAGTGATAAGGTAGATGGAAATGGAGTAAATGAGGCTCCAAAACTGATCTAGAGCCTTTAATTCGGGACCTCATGTATAATTACCAAAAAGCTCTCAAAATATCTAATTTAAAAAGAGAAGGGAATCTGTCACAGGCTACTGGCGCGGCGCGCCATATACTTGCGCGGCGCGCAGATCCCCCAGATCAGAATCTGTCCCCTTTTTAAGATGTACAACAAAAACCCCACTTCAAGTATCTTAATTACACTTATGTACACAACAAATAAACGGGTCTTACACTACGTTGTGTTCGTAAAATTATTTTAAGTTCAACTGTATTGTTGAAAAAATTTAACTCACGGCGAGCGAGAAAATATGGTACGTTGTAGATTTTGATGAAGTTTATTTAAGATTTTTTTACGAAAATTCTGGTTAAGGGCTGATTTGTATTTTGACCGAAGTTGGGGGTCATTTATGAAAATTCTAGTTAAGGGTCGATTTGTACTTTTGACCAAAGTTGGGGGTTATTTTAAATAAGTGAATTTTACTAATAAAATATTGTTAGAAATAGTAAATTGATACTCTCTATTGAATATATATTAACTAGTAATTAGGTCATATTGGGCCATGGCCCAATCCTGCTATACGGAAAGAATACATTTTTAAAACAAAGTCAACAACCAAAAAAAAAAAAAAAAACCTACAAAGAATTTGCTGACGCCATGATGACGTCAGCATGACGCCAGCCGGGTACTATTCCTAATATACAATTGTAAATTATTCTTTTTTAGCTAAAAAAATTAAAAAAAAAAAAATTTACAGCATATGTACGAGGAAACCTCTTGAGACGCAAAAGTTATCCGTTTGACGTATAACGATCGGAGATTGCGCTTTACTGTTTCTCCGACACTGTTTCTCCGTTGACATCCACATCGCTTATACACAATCTACTGGTATGTATCTCTATATACTCTACCTGATTCGTTTTCTTTATATAGTTAGGGCTTCTTCTTTTGATCAAAATTAGGGTTTTGAAATCGCAGTGAAAATGTCTGATTACGAAAATGTTGTTACTGGAAAGCTGAAATTGAAAGGTAAACCTCTTAATGTGAAAGAAGCTGGCGGAATTAAGAAAAAGAAAAAGAACAAAAACAAGATCAAAGAGTTATCCGGCCAAATTATTCAAACTATTGACAATGAGACATCTGAAGGTAACTTGTTGCTCATTAATCTCTTTTATACATACAATAATTTATGTTATATCTTTTTCTTAGTTGAAGGTTTGGGTTGTTTCGTTTGCTTTATTTATTTATTTAAGTTTCAGGGTAAGTGTGTAGGATTGCTTTATATGAGTGATTATCTATATCCATATATCGCTTATTTTACAGCAGATTAGTGAATTTCAGCGCTACAAAAAACTTATTATCCCTTTATTTAAGAAGGAATAAACACTTTTATTTGCAAGCAGATAATTTACAATCCCAATTTTTAAACATCCCCTAAGCTTATAGTTCAAGCTCTCGAATTGTAAGCTAGAAACTTTGAGGTGTTTGGATGGACTCTTTTCGTGGGGATGATCTTTTTTGGTTGGAGATAAGCCAGTAAAAGTCTAAGTCAACTTATGAGGCTTACTGGAAGTAAAGCTAATAGATTTAAGACAGAACTTAAAAATTATGCTTAATAACACCCTATTTAAAGGTTATTGCTTACTTTAAGTCTGAGCTAAAAGTGGTAAAAGTTATAAGATGTTATAATTTCACTTGCAGGCTTTTCAAATTTCAACCAGCCCATAACCCCTGAATAAAAGCTTAGCCTTGATACATATTTTTTTTGTATGATTTTATTGTGTTTTAAGCTTGATCATTGTTAATTCAAGTAACGAATTTGACTACTCGGTTCAGTCAGTTATATGATCAAAATTCAAAATGAGGTATAATATGGTATCACTTCAAATCAATGGCTTTTTGCGGTAACCATTTATCTACTACTTCATAGTTTTAATCAGTCACTAAAAAGTAGAAATCAAAGTCAGAAACAGCTTTTGACAGACTTCGCAAAGCCAGTTTTGACTTGTTCTAGTGGTTTACGTCTTATGGCCATGTTTTTTTAGGACTCGAAGCTACTATACACCATCTTCTTTTTTTTACTTATTTGTAATTTGTAATCTTTTTACCAGCTTAAGATTTATGTTCTCTTTACAAGCTTGGCGACACTTTTGGCCTAATGGCAGTAAGAAGCTGCAAGAGCTATATAATTTAATTGTTCAGATTAAATTAATTGTTCAGATTAAATTAATTGTAATATATCTGGATGTATGTGTAGGCTTGGGAACAATGGGTGAGGAGGAGACAAACGATGGGGAGAGTTCGAGAGGTGCTTCTTATGTGGATAGTATGACTCCAGCAGAGCGACGTTATATGGAGCAAAGGCAGAAAATTGACATGCAAAAGATGGCTAAGACATCAAATAAGTCACACCGTGACAGGATTTCAGACTTCAACCAGTATCTTGCCAACATGAGTGAGCACTATGACATTCCAAAAGTCGGTCCTGGCTAACATCTTATTTTACTGCAGCTGTTTTGATGTTGGGGTTATGGTTCTTGGCTTCTTGAGGATCACAATCTTAAATGTATCAGTTGACAATGAATATATGCTATGGTCTGTGGCTCATCGCTTTGTAATATACTTTCTATGATTGAACTCAAACAAGGTTTCTATTATATTATATGTTGTTTTTAACATATTAATGTAAACATGGCTTAGGGACTCTGTGCTTTTTTTCTGAATTCGTCTTTGTTTTCATTTGCATTTTATTCTGGAGGAGTGTCTGATTCCATGACTCCTTAAAACATACCAATTTTCAGATTGACATATGAGACAACAATTTACTTATTAAATTAAGAGCTGTAAAGAACAGACTATTAGTAAGTAAACAAGCTATTAGAATTATTAACATGAAATGACAGACTCATGAAGAAAGTTAACCAGAGAACGTAAAGAGCCAAAGAAGTCATTTTGAGTAATAATTCTGACTCTAAACCACACTACCACAGAAATAAGTAAATATGAAACAAATATTAATATTCATAGGCTGAAGCTGAAGATACGAAAAGTTTATGATTTTGTTTTTCATCTTTAACCATAACCGTTCAGCCTTATATGTTTAATGTACTTGTGTAGTTGAATTGCATTAGTGAGCGTGAGGCGCCCCTATATTCATGTGCACATTTCGTGCTACTTGAAAGAGAAATTTAACATGCAGCACAGAAAGAGAAACATCACTTTAATTGCCTGAATCCGAAATCGGGAAAACATAATTGTACAATGTTTCTGTAATTCTATTTTCTAAACCCTAGATATACTTCAAACCCGACATATATTGTTGTCTGGATATTAGATACTGGGCTAGGGAATATATTATTCCCAACAGCCCCAATATCCTTATCTTCACCACATCTGCTATTATTGATGGAGGCAAACAAAGAGGAATCGTAAGCAACGGACTTGAGTCATTCATCTTTTTATAACTCCACACAAACTGATTAAACAAAATATGGCTTGGGAATGATAAAATCAGTAACGCCAAATTCTTCACCGCAAAAAACCAATCTGGCCCACCGATTTGCATTCCCCAACCCACATTTCCTTGCCATATTTCTTCCCATATACTGTAAAGTGACGTCAAAACCAAGTACCCCGATATCACAATAGTAACCGGGAAATACCTCTGCTTGTCCCCAAAACCCGCAACAAAATCTGTATCCTGGTTAAGCAACAATAGTATAGGAGCCAAGAAGAATATCGCACGTTTTGACCCACCTGTAAGATTAACATTCAATATAAGACATATGGCAAAACACATAACCGTAGCCACGTTCCCGACAGCTGGCATCCATGCCCCCTCTGCAGCCATCCGTTTGATTGTAAAGGCGGGAACCGTTGACACCCGACGTTGTTGCATGAATCTTGTTTTAGGTGGGAAACTAGTTAAAGAGTTGCTGCTTTGACCAGATTGACTATGTCTAAGTCCACCCCTCTCGTTGACTTTTTCCCGCATGAGTGATGCAAGCTCAAACTTAATTTCTAGTGCTATAAGCATAAAGATTGCAGCATATAACCCTAAAAGTGACGTTCTTGCACCCTCAACCGCCAATAAGGTGGTTAACTTACTATCTTCCTCACTCGAATCCCCAACTCCACTCTCGGCTAATATGGTCTTGATCCTGACCTGACCCTCCAACAAATATGTGACCGGGAATAAAGCTACAAGCAAAGCAAACACCCATGGAAGAAGCTTTGTGCTCGATGCAGATGGGATGTGTGTGAAGACCACAAATACAGATGTGCAGACCATGGTGACGACTATAAGGATGTGTAAAATTGCGGCTTGAAGAAAGTATTCTGCAGATATATAAACACCGAGAGCGATTCCCATTGCAATGGAGAAGAGTAATCTCAACTCGACTATGTATTTGATAGGGATAATGGAGGTGACTGCAGAAAGTGAGAGGAGAATTGCTGATATCAGCAACCATGATGGCCATGTAGGCTTTGATGTCATGAAACCATAAATTGAGATGTCATCAGACGATTGGTGAGCGGCTTTTATTAATTCTGAGTGGTATGTCCATGATGACGGGACTGGCGGTTGCATAATTATAAAGAGGAGACCCGTTGCTATAATGATCACCAGGCTTCTTTTAGCAGACTGCATACAGGAAAAGATTATGAAACCAATTGTCTATAATAAATATACCTGGCAATTGAGACCCATACTCTCAATTTTGGGTCAAATGGGTCAAACTTTCGGGTCAATTGGGTCTTGAAGAAAATTAGGCCCTAGACCAAAACTTAAAAATAAAAATGTCCAGTGAGTTTTTCTTCAACCTATCGAGTCTTATACAAAATATAAAAGAACGGGTCAAATGGGTATAAAATCCTAAATTTCAATAATAGAGGTCTAATGGGCCTTCTGAATGGGTCAAATGGGTCGAGCATAACAATACTCGTATGTCAATCATTTATGAAAGCATTAATGGTTGAATCAATTATTATGTATATTAATATTTTTTTATATATAATAAATATTAATAATTAATAATAAATAATAATAAATAATACTAATAATCAAAATAATCAAAATAATAATAATAATAATAATAATCAAAATAATCAAAATAATATAATAAATGTAAAAAATTGTATATGACCTGTTTAGACCTATTTGACCCATTTAACCTATTACCCGTTTCGACTTGTTACCCAAACCGACCCAACCTGACCCGTTTAAATTTTTTTACCCGTTTGACCCATGACCCAGTTCAACCCAAAACCATTTTGACCCATTACCCAAACCGACCCAACCTGACCCGTTTGCCAATAATAAATGTCTAAATTTAATATAATCAATGTGTAAAAAAGAAATGTGTACCATGACATTAGAAAAGTGAAGAGCAACAATGGGTACACAGGCCAATCCAGTCAAGAGTATACAAAAGCCCAAAAGTAAACCTCCTGATGGAGATCTACCATTCCACCATTGAAGAGCTTCAAAGATTGTTTCACGACAAAACCAGACGGACAAAGCAAAAACAGCAGCATGTGTGTACCCTTGCCATGGCTTCATCTTTGAAGCTGTTCTTGATCGATCCCTGCAAACACAATAATTTAAGCTTGTAAAAGGTAAAACTTCAGGCTAAACTTAGGAGATTTAAAGTGTAAAGTGAAGAAGTAAGAACATACTTGTATAGAAGCACTGGGGGAGAAACAGCCAATAATAGAATGGCTGAAGCCCAAAGAGCAGACTTTGATGTCATAAACAACATGGATAGCTTTGATGAATACAAGCAAGTTAGAACCCAAACAGCTTTTGGTCCAATGCGCTGGTCAACAGAAAGTCTTCTCACGAGACCCAAACCCACAAAGGTGGTTAGAACAACCATGTAACTTGGATACATGACCTCATCATCAAAACTATAGTAATATATCCCAGAGTATGTATAAAAACGATTCTCGATGTAGCAGAGAAGCAAGGCATGGGCAATTAAACCAAGCTCTGTTAAGTAATGAAGTTTTTGTGGAAGAAGGGCCAAACCAGGAACAGCCATTGCCAATATGACATCAGCAACTATATACTTGCAGAAAGTTTTTAATGACATGCCAGCTAGCCAAATATTGAGATTCCAGAAATTGTGTACTACAAACCATGTCACCATTAAACTTCCAAGGACTACGAACGCAAAATATGCTGAGAGGCTCTTCTTTGTGAAAAAACGAGCTAAATAGAATCCAGCTACTGCAGGTAGTGGAGTGAACTGCAAAGTCAACAATGTTGCTGCATCATATATTTGTTTCATTCAACCTAAAGGGGCTATTTTGGAACAATTGGCTAGTTAATAAACTGTATGTCACGGAATCTAAGTGTATGAACAGAGTCATAAACCCATTCAACATAGATAACACATTAATGCATACCTCTGTTGTAAGGACACAAGTTATACATAGATACCATGATTACATCTGTTCCTTACCAATAGGAATACATCTATCATTTTCATAAACATGTAGCCTAATACCAGGCCAATACCAGAAATAAATCCCACCTATGTCATGCTTAACCTACTGACGTACTTAAAGAGCAAAAGTTAACATAATGTCAGATTGAAGGTGATACAGTATATTAAGATCAAACTCCATATTACCAAGTGTTCAAAGAGGGTGTGTATCATATACATTACTAAATACACAATTACATAAAAAAACAGAGGACCAATTTTGAGCTTACAGTTTCAAAGATGCTATGCAGATCAAACAAACCTTTGTAACTGGATGACGGTATTGTCTCACGGTCAGTCTTTTAAAAACTACAAAATGTTGACTAATGTCTAAACGCAATATATCGGTACCGTCATGGTGATACAAACCAAATTCAATTCTTTTCTTATAGATAATTGAGTCGTATCGAATAGTTACCTAGGTAATCCAGTTTGTGTTAGGTGCAAACGAAAAAATTAATTCAGGCCAAACTAATAATTTACCTAGGTCCCATGGGAGCGAACAGTGAAGGATAATGACAAACTTTCAAGATATTTAATTCAATCACCCCTTCAGTTAACCAAAATTAATTAGGCTAAATCTAATAACCCACTTCATCCTCATGATGTGGTTGGCACTTACCTAGCCTTAAAAGAAACATAGGGGGATTGATAGCTAAACTTTCTATTGAAGTGATGTCAATTACTAGGTGATAAAAGAGAGAGAGCGATCGAATCACTTTTCATAAGCTGGTTTAAAACCACTACCAAATAATAAGATGACACATCACTTTCTAAAGAAAAAAGCATGTATGGCAACACAAATAATAGCACCTTAATATTCAAAAAATAGTGTTTAGCTGAGAATAACATACCAGCACAGGAAATCCCACAACAATTGCTCCAGTAGCACTCACAAATACAGCCAGACCGGTAAACGCCAATGTACTAGCAGCATCAGCAATCATACCCATTTCATAAGCACCGGCACCAGCAGCCCCACCAAGCATTGTGACAGTTACCAGAAGAAAATTCAAAGGCCAAGGAACTTGAATATACCTTGCAAATGAATGGAAAACCACCCTGATCTCCAAACATATAACCACAATAACCAAAGCAACAGCACCATTCACTACTCTGATATCACGCAATTGGTGTTCATTCTTGGTGACCCACCATAAAGCCCCTCTTGTAGAAGCATACAGTTGAAACAAAAATGGAATGAAAAAAAGAAGACACAAGTCACAAACTGAAGATGCGGAGGAAAACACAAGCGAATAGTGAGACGCAATGTGAAACATCAAAGGAAAGAACAACAGATTCAAAGTGTGTAAGCAACTCTCTAACTGACCAAGGATTAAATTATCATCAGGAACCTCTCCACCATGGTAACTAACTTCCTGCTTCAATTTGAACGACGAAACCCTAGGAATCGAATACAACCAGTAGAAAATACAATTAAACGTCATATGATAATAAGCAGCATTAACCATACCTACAGCAGATACAGTAGCCCAGCTAAAGAGTACCGATCCTACGAACGGAATGCAGGCGAAAAGCAACCGTTCGAGTGCGAGTACAATGGTCGGGTACTCAATTTGAATCCACTTAAACTGAAGAGACGCCCAAACACCGATTAAAAAATTAGACAAAGCACAAACTAAACACGCAATTGAACCAAGGATGATCGAATTAAAAGTAACAAATAAGGACGAGCTAAAGAAGAAGGCAATTTGTGCAGAAATTAGAGAAAACCAGACCGCGAAAAACGAACCGGACTTGAAGTTCAACGAATCGAGAATGTATGCAATCATCAACCCTAGGGTTAGGGTTGCAACAACTGGAGTACCACCAAGGTCTAGAAGAAATAAAGCGCACGGCACAAGGGCAATTGAAACCCTAGCATTATGAACGAACGATGACGGAGCGAATCGAGAGTTTTTTAGCGATCTGCGGTTACTATTGTTGCTGCCGTTAGGGTAATTAGGGCTAGAGTTTCGGTCAGGTGAGTAGCCGTTGTTGAAGGTCGTGGGGAAGTTAGGTGCGCTCACGGATGGAGAGATGTACGGTCGATAAGAACGAGGTTGAAGCTCCGGCGGTAACATGTTCGCCGGTGAAGGTTTAATCGGGAAATGGGATCTGAGTGTGGCGGAGCTGAGTCGGGAAGTAAACTGGGTGATGAGATTGATCTGCTAGAATTTGAGTGACGTGTTTAGGAGAATTACCACCGTTGGATTGTAATTATGTGGGACCTACCATATACAATTTACATTTACATTGCATTTATTTCCTTAACACTTTTCTAATGTTGACTTATTACAAGTATAACGGTCGTAATATCGTAATCGTAAAAAAATAATAGAGTAACATAAATATAGGTACATTCATTTTAATTCATTTTAATCCGTACACACTTTTTAGCACAAAATTTACATTTATATCCTTAAATTTATATACGGAGATAAACTTCCGTAATTATAAATTAAGGATATGACAGTAAATTTGTGTATATGAATCAATTCTCGATGTGTGAGTATCATCTTCCTTTTAAATAATATAATAATAATTGACAAACTGTAATATTGTGATTTAAAGTTAATTTGTTGAATTGTATGTTTGTCACACATTTTTTCTAATTATTAGGGTGTATTTAGTTATAGATAACACTTAATTCTATTTTTTAACAAGTTGAAATGGAACTAGGATGTTTAGTTTTCGATTATGAAAAATAACATTTTTGGCAAAATTTGGTATTTTAACAAACATTTACTTTGATCTTACATAAGCACACGTAAACTAGTAAACGGATAAGTATGTTCTGGCTGTAAGATAGGAGACACCCCGGTAGGGATGGCATCCCATCAAGTTTGGGTGGATTTAGATAATTTTCTGACCCGAACTCAATTAGAAAAATTCGGCCCAAACCTGAACGCATACCCGTCAGGTACCCATTACTTACTAACTACTAGTAAACGGGTTTTCCCATGGGTATTCAAATCCCCATATACTTACTAAGAAACGAGTTTCTCTATAGGTATTTTGTCCGCATTTATAATACATATACATAATACATAATATACATAAATACATATATTATAAAATAATAATACATGTATATTACCTTTTATTTAAGGGTTTATGCTACTCAGTAGCTATATACTTTTTGTTTTGTTTCAAAGTAGGCTATATATCCCGAAAAATACTATTGTAGACTATATACTTCAAATAGTGTGTTATTATAAACCAAGATAACTTGTTAATCCGAAAAAAGACAAGATACTACTTGGGATCCTTTTTCATCATAGAAGATATGGTAGCATCTCAAATACTCATTTAGCAACAATTCAGCAACAAAACTTCATTTAATCGATCATAAGTTCGAAGAATAGGAGAGTAACTTCGTAACCAATATTCAAATCGAAATCGAGTCTAAACATTAAGTTGAACGAGATTAACGTGGACATGAATTTCTAATCATAATCTTTATCTTCGACAACTAACATCATGATCTAAAACAAGTTGATCTTGAATTCGACTGATCTTTGACTTTTGATAAAAGTAAAACTAATTCTAGTCAAAATCAAAACATGTTTTTGATTTGAATTGAGTGCTTACGAAGCTTGAGGATGGATTCGGAAACCTGTATCAGTGGTTAATTGCACTTAATAACACCTAGATCGATCCAGTCAATTTTGAAGTTTAGACTTGAACAACGAATACGAGATCGAATTCTTCAATTCTTTTGATGTTACAGTAATCTAATCTAAGGGTCCACGAGATTTAGGTTTTGATGTATGAACAATTTCAATTTTTGTTGTAAATCATCAATCAAAGAATTTGTAATTTGAGTTTAGGATGATAAATGTGAACAACGAACAGTAAGTGTAATTTTTCCAATTTTAAAAAAATAAGATATAATCAATTTAACCGCTCTATCAAGTAACCGGACATCTTTTGTTTACATTAGCACACATTTTTAAAGTACATAGCCTACAATAGTATTTTTCAGGGTATATAGCTTTGGGATAAATAAAAAAAAGGTATATAGCTACTGAGTAGCTTAAACCGTTTATTTAA
Source organism: Rutidosis leptorrhynchoides (assembly GCF_046630445.1). Taxonomy (NCBI): domain Eukaryota; kingdom Viridiplantae; phylum Streptophyta; class Magnoliopsida; order Asterales; family Asteraceae; genus Rutidosis; species Rutidosis leptorrhynchoides. The sequence goes on along the minus strand of NC_092337.1, from coordinate 404,636,170 downwards.
ATTTAAATGGGGCGTGTATCCGGATTCAGGTATATGGGCGGGGTAATCTGTATTGACCCGAACTTTTTCATGATTATATATTATATGAGATTAATATTTACATGAATAAATGTTTCCAACATGTTAAGCAATCAAACTTGTCAAGACTTGATTAATTGAAACGGTTTTTATGTAAACGTTTGACCACCCAGTTTGTCCGATGATTCACGAACGTTATAACTTTTATATGACATGATAATATATATATGGACATATAGATATGTTTAACATGATGAAATGATATTTAAGTATCTCATTATGTATATTAACAACAAACTATATACATAAAACAAGACTACTAACTTAAGGAATTCAAAACGATATCTATACGTAACGATTATCGTTGTAATAACGTCTTACTATTTATATATCATATTAAGATATATTAACACACTATGTTATCATGATAACATAACAATTTAACATCTCATTAAGTATTATAACAATGGATTAATTACATTTAACGAGATCGTTAACTTAAAGGTTTCAAAACAACACTTACATGTAACGACTAACGATGACTTAACGACTCAGTTAAAATGTATATATATGTAGTGTATTAAGATGTATTAATACACTTTTGAAAGACTTCAAGACATATATCAAAATACTTCTACTTAACAAAAATGCATACAATTGCATTCCCATTCATTTTCATCAACAATTCTAGTCATACAGTATTTCTACCCGTATTATACACAGCTTCTAGATGCACTTACTATGGGTATATACCAATAGGAACTAGCATGAGATTCCACTCTTGATTATGTCATGCATGACTAATCATGTTTAACTTCTACCATGAACTAGTCAACCAACTAGAACTCCTTTTAACCCCACTCACCACTTACCACTCATCATTCACTCCATTTCATTCCAATTTTCTTTCCAATTCTCTCTCAAAACACACGCACACTCTTCCATAAATGTCTAAACTACTATTTTTGCAGTAAGAAATCATCAAATACAAGCTTTGGTTATTATCTATAATCATCATAAAAACAACCACTCAAGAACACTTCGAAAACCCTTTCAAGTTTGCTAGATTACTCTCAACCTTGTAAATCCATTCTAAGTAATCATCCAATATCAAGAAACCTTTGTTATTTACAGTAGTTTATCTTTATTATTCAAGGTAATATTCATATTCAAGCTTTGATTCGATTTCTATAACTATAACTATCTTAATTCAAGTAGTAATCTTACTTGAAATTGTTTTCGTGTTATGATTCTACTTCAAGAACTTCCAAGCCATCAAAGATCCTTTGAAGCTCAAAATCATTTCTTGTTATTTTCCAGTAGGTTTACCTACTATACTTGAGGTAGTAATGATGTTCATAACATCGTTCGATTCATACTTTTATAACTATCTTATTCGAAGATTTAAACTTGTAATCACTAGAACATAGTTTAGTTGATTCTAAACTTGTTCGCAAACAAAGTTAATCCTTCTAACTTGACTTTTAAAAACAACATAACACATGTTCTATATCTATATGATATGCTAACTTAATTATTTAAAACTTGGAAACACGAAGAACACCGTAAAACCGGACATACGCCGTCGTAGTTAAACCGGGGGCTGTTTTGGGTTGGATAATTAAAAACTATGATAACCTTTGATTTAAAAGTTGTCTTTCTGGGAAAATGATATTTATTATGAACATGAAACTATATCCAAAAATCATGGTTAAACTCAAAGTGGAAGTATGTTTTTCAAAATGGTCATCAAGATGTCGTTCTTTCGACGAAAATGACTATCTCTTTCAAAAATGACTCGTAACCTGTATTTCAAACTATAAAACTATAATTTTTCTATTTAGATTAATAAATTATGATTCGATACGAAACCATAGCCTTTTGAATCACTCAAAACGGATTTGAAATGAAGAAATTATTGGTAAAACAAAATTGGATAGAATTACTAGTTTAGCTACGAAAATTTTATAACAAATCTATACTAACCATATCCTAACTTACTTATTCTATATTCTCTCTCTCTCTCTCTATATATATATATATATATATATATATATATATATATATATATATATATATATATATATATATATATATATATATATAAAATATACCTTGATCGACCATAGACACGTATACAATGTTTAGACATATCATATTGACATCATCTATATATATTATTTGGAATAACCGTAAGATACTATATGCGGTAATGCTCGAGTTAGCATATAATGGGTCGAGGTTGATTCTAAAATAATATATATACCTTGAGTTGTGATCGAGTCTGAGACATGTATACACTGGGTCGTGGATTGATTCAAGATAATATGATATATTGATTTATTTATGTACTACTAACTGTGGACTACTAATTGTGGACTACTAACGTTGAACTGCTAACTTAACAACTTAAATCGTCAGCACGTAATAAAATATGATATGAATATATTTCTATCATACTTTGATATATATGTATATATTTGTTATAGGTTCGTGAATCGACCCGTGGCCAAGTCTTATTTCCTACGAAGTAAAAATCTGTGAAAGTGAGTTATAGTCCCACTTTTAATATCTAATATTTTTGGGATGAGAATACATGCAGTTTTCTAAATAATTTACAAAATAGACACAAGTAATTGAAACTACATTCTATGTTGAATTATCGAATCAAATATGCCCCTTTTTAGCTTGGTAGCCTAAGAATTGGTGTTTTTATAATTGCCACCTGATGTGGGAAACGTGGTATATGAATTAATGTATGAAATAATATGAAAAAATACCAATTAAAGATTGTTACACACTAACGAGCAGTGTACCCGATCGTGTAGTAGTATAAGTAATGGTTTAGTTCCGTGTATCGTTCTAAGGACAGTTGTATTAGTCAGACTAGAATTAGGAACTATATTATGATTAACTAAGTAAATGAAACTTAAAGGTACAAGATATTATGTTTTTGTGGCTATTTAAGGATTTAGCCAAATCAGAGAAGATTAAAAGTAAAAACAATATTTTTGGTCTTTTAAGTTTATATAATGAAAACAAGTGCAAAGAAAACAAATAAGATAGTTTGATTAAGATCGAAGATACGAAATGTTCATCTAGATATTTTACCCTCGGTATTGGATGTAAGTTATATTGTTAAGACTCGATTGAATGACTATGTGTGTAAGTTATCTAATAGATTTACCAAGAGTTCTCTTTAGTAAACACGCAAACTCGATTACAAGATCAAGGGTTCCCTTTTCTCTATAGTTCTCGTGTTTGTAACCAAATAACTATGATATATATATGCTAATCACCCAAATTGACTTGCCAAGAGTTCTCTTTAGCAAGTACTCAAACTAGAATTACTAAGTGGAGGGTTCCCTATCACCTAGACTTTTTCGTTTGTGACTAGTTGATTAGCTAGATCAAAGACTCGAATAACAATTATCTTTTGCGTTCGCTCTACACAATTCATTCCTATATCGTCTAATCATTTTGATCTAATTTACCCCCTTGGTTCGGTTTAGTAAACAATCAATCTAAGACAAGTTGATTGTAAATCAATATGATACATCAACAAGAGTTCTCTTTATCAACAACATATCAATTAACTAGATACAAATGATTTAACATCAATAAGCATGGTTCTTTAATTCAAGCTTTAAACTATCACACATAATACATTCAATCGATAAGATTACATCCAATACCTCAGTTATTAATCTAGACAAACATTATAGAGTTTAGCCAACAATCATATTAACAAACAAAATAACAATCAATTGATAAGTAGAATTCATTGTGAAGAACAAGAAATCAACCTAATAGAGAATGAATCTTGAATGGAGAAGGTGTTGAATCTTGATTCTTGGATGTTAAGCCGCTTCCAAGAGCTTGAAATTCTCCAATTTTGCTCCTAAAATCTTCTTGGAACTCCTCTATTTCGTAACTGTTCGTATCTGATCATATATCTCTTTTTTAAAGTGGTGAAAGTTGGTCAAAAACAAAAAGTAGACTGAAACCTACTTCTGGACGACGTCCAGTTGTAAAGGCCTGGACGGCGTCCAGTTGTGAAGGGCTGGACGGCGTCCAGAAATCTGGACGGCGTCCAGTTATGCTGAATTGTACTGTCTCATTTTTTCCAAATCTCCCTTCATTTGGACGGCGTCCCGATTATTTTGGACGGCGTCCAACATATCTGCAGCCTTCTTTTATCGTTTTAGAGCGCTAATTTGACCATAACTTGTATCGGGATCAACTATGATGAAATCACAACTTATAGAATGGTCATAATTCACCAAAACTCTTTATAAACCACTTTCCGATACACTTTTCATACCTTTGTATATTACTTGTATAAACCGCCTTAACTATCCTTGATTCGAGAGTATTTTACACGATATTGCGAGATATATATATGATGTAATTGAGCAATATCAAAACACCCCACACTTAAACCTTGCTTGTCCTCAAGCAATTCATTCTTACAAAGTAGAAAACTATCAAACACACTTACACAATATAGAGTACACACATCACACAAGTAACACAAAACACATGAAACACACACGTTTATTTGAAACGCAAACTCACGCTATATGAAACACACGCTTTAAGTATAACACACATTTATTGTAATCACACTCACGCTATATACACAATGAGAACACACGCACACATTTTTGGGAGTTTTAGAGCCAAGTATCCGAAAAATTTGATCCTACGGAAATCAGGACCTTATGAAAAACGTTTTATGTTTTTGAAAATATAATGCTAGTTTTTACACTAGGCACGTTTTCCGATTTTTTGTCGGATTTTCTGAATTTTTGGAAAATGAGTGCAGGTTTTCCGCTATTGGTTAAGCCAATCCCTCCCACAGTACCTAACATCGTTAGATGTTGGTAAGAAAATAATGCGTTTAGGAGGATATACATTACGTCCAGATATCATCGATAATCATGAGGTAATCATCTAATCCGTTAAGTCAATCATAAAGATTGAGGTTCATCAGGCTTAAAAGCTGATATCTTACCTTTCCGGAGGTTATCCACTGGGAATCTGATCAATTCACTGACATTTTGTGTATCATAGTGCGCTTCCCATTTGGCCAGCAAATTTCCCTCATTGAGATAAGCTTTGGCTACCAGTTTCCCTGTTTGACGTTGAGGCCTGGTAGATTTCCAGTCGATTTTAGCAATGACTTTTCAAGATTTTTCGTCACCCTACAACTGGTCTGGACTACAACTTCTGAAATAAATCAGCAAGTGTGTCGTTCGGAAGACTTTACTTCCTTGAGGATGGAATGGATACATCCTATGGGTAATAATAAAGTGGTCGGACGCAACATTGTCCTTATTAGGAGAAATAATGAGGATCGTCCTGTTTAGTTTTTGATCTGGTGCGAGGTCCGGTTTCCGACCACGCTATGCAATCACCGCTCTCTCACGGTTTACACTCGTTGTGGTACAAGTGACCTACAAGTTAGCTTTACTAAACTAATAGGATTTTCATTCAAATAATTGAATGATAGTACAACTTCAAAGACTATTAATCATTTAAAATATAACTCAACATTTCTTTTCTAGTTTTAAAACACAATGTATGTAAAATGGTTTTTTTGGACAATTTTCGTTTCTAAGGCTACCTGAAAATTTTAAAATTTTGATCATAAACGCCTTAGTTTTTGTAAAACGAATTCCCGATAAATTTCTATCTCCCACCTCACACTTAAGATCATGCAAGGCCCTCATTGCATGAAATCAGAAAAATGATTAAATTTAGAGGGCAAAGTGATAGAGTGATTGTAGAAATTTTCAAAATTTTAACCTGTAAATCGTGGAACATGTAGACGAATGCCGCTGAACTTACTGCCAGCATAAGAGCATCGTCCATTCCTCGATTATCAACATACACACATCATAATATCAAATGTTGCTGAACTTAATGCCAGTCTTTGAAGTTCAACCACGCTGTACAAATTAACAAACCACACAAATAATAATAAAAATAACGGTGTTTTTACAATCACATCCATTATCAAACCACACAATTAGTTTAAAAAAATACAAACCAAAATTGTTTTAATACACAGCATAACAAATAACTAGATTGTTTGAAAATATAACAAAATGATCATTGGCTCGCAGGCCTTCAGTTATCGTAAGGCTAAAAGTAGTTTTCTGAGCCATCTCTGCTTCGGCGTCCTTGCGGGTATTCCTGCTCAAATCGGTTCCTGGCATCCTGCATTGCATCGTTAGTATTATAAATTGGGTAAGGCGGAGGTGGGTTTTCAGGATCAGTGTAGTATTGGAGTGTCAGACGTGTTGTTCCATAGTACTGATCGGGGTTGGAATAATATAACTCGGTGTTATGGTTATTCCAATCAATACCATAACTGTTCCATCCATGGTTATGTACTTGAGCAATCTGGTGTTGCTCTATTCCTTGCTGACTCACCCTCATGTTGTTCATATTATTCACCAAATCATCCCAACCAGATTGAGACGGATACCAAGGACCTTGACCTTGAACATTTGTCTGGGCTTCCATTTCTGCTTCCTCTTCCTTTTGTTGTTCCCGTTGAACATTCGCTCCACTTCCACTCGCGCCACCTGCTACAAAAGGTACCAAACGCCTATTTCCATCGTACATCAAAATCTCGGCGTTAACATAAGAAACCTTTTTCAGGGGTTTCATTGCATGACCACATTCTATCAGACAATTAAGATCAATATTAAAGTGACGAGCAATCCGCGTAATGTAGTGGCCCCCTAGAAGCGGTTTGTCTCTTCGTGCATCCGTAGCGATACCCAGCAAATAGTTCCCAATTAACCCCGGTATATCGGTGTGACAACCCCTTTTTATTTGATCCATTATCCATAGATCCAGAGATTTAACCTTTTCATGTCCTTCGACTCTCGCATTAAAGGTACATGCGATAAGTCGATGAAGTAGCTTATCGTCAGGGGTTGCTATTTCAGTATACCTGTGTCTGCTTGATTTGAACATGCTAGATGAATTTGGTCCTCTAATCCTTCTCCAAAAGGATTGTTCATTAAAACTTACTCCCCCATGATACTCTGAGCTTACCAAATATTGCCTTAATTGTGCGTCAGTAAGCTCGTGAAAAATACCCAAAACTCTACATAACCCAAAACTACTCAAACTTCTTTCATCACCCCCTAACAGGAATCTAAAGAAAGCATCCGAGAGTGGATCGCGAACATTATGGAATCGGAAAGTTGAGTAAAATTCTTTACATAGCACGGGAAACATTTGATCGTGTAGACTGAAAATTTGTTCCCATGCGTAGGTCAATCTGTTACTATATGGTATAGCTAACAAACGAGTGACATGGGCATGCATACCCGCCTCAATCAAAGGAGCCCAGTCCAAATACCATGTAGCGTTAATTGGTCGACGGGTAATTCGAGCAAAAGTTTCCCCGTAATCATCATTGTCCCGAAGATGTTTTAACCAAACTATTGGATTATTTTGAGCGTCTTCTTCTTCGCCAGATGATGATGATGAATGTTGTTGAACCGGTGGTGGTGGTGGAACGTTTCTTGATGTTCTGCCCCTTTTCGATTGTCCACCCCTGCTAGATTGTCCCTGCAAAACATAATAACACCAAACCAAAGAACATAGAAACCGTTGTGTTAATGTTAGCTAAAACATAACTGAGTAGCAAGGGGAATTAGTCATGCTATTCAAAGTTCATAAGCATTGTGATTCATATAAGCAAAGGCGTATGTTCAGAATAATTGATCACAGTCAACCAAAGTCAACATAAACTAGAAAATACACTCTTACAAAAATGTGGATCACAAAATTCACAATTAGGCATGAACTTAGGACTCAAGCATGTGGCGTTCATAGGTCATGACATTTAAACTTGCATTCTAATGATATTCATTACAATCATAGCACTAGTTATCACAATTTAGTTCAAAATGACCATTATAACGCCACTACATTATAGCATTCCATACCATCAATCCACTTCAATAGGCTTAAACATGTGAGAAACTAGCATCAATCTTTCATAAGAACATCACAATTCAAAGCATGCTAGAAATTCACTAAAATTCAATTTATGACCCGGCCAAATTAACATCTATATCATCAACAACAATTAAACACTTCACAAGCTTCATAAACATCACAAACAAACTCAATATCTTGAATTAACTAACCCTAATTTCGAATTTAATCATCACAAACCCTAGAATCATGAGCATACCCCTTAAACATGTAATTATTGCAAAATTAAGACATAATGGGTAATTAAACAACTAAGGCATGTTAATCTAAACAAGAATCATGCAAATCAAACACCCCACACTTATCTTTCACTAAATTATGCATATAGACATACAAATCAAGTAATTGAGAAAGAAAAGTATGAAAAGAGATTAGCAATACCCTAGAAAACATGATTCAAGCTTGGAATTGAAGGAAGAATGCACGAATTTGAAGTAAGAAATTAGGGTTTTTATGTGTTGGTTCGTTTTTGGGAGATCCTTTAAAACGCGTTTTTTTTTCTGAGTTAAAAGTGTGTGTGGTTGAAAAATGGGTTGGATATCCTTTAAAACGCGTTTTTTTTCTGAGTCAGACATCTGGACGGCGTCCAACATTCTGGACGGCGTCCAGTATTGAAGAGCTGGACGGCGTCCAGAAATCTGGACGGCGTCCAGTAAAGAAAAGCTGGACGGCGTCCAGAAAATCTGGACGGCGTCCAGTTATACTAAAACCTACTGACTTCTTTTTTCGAAAATCCTTTGAATTTGGACGGCGTCCAAGGTATTTTGGACGGCGTCCCAATGGTCTGGTGGCTCAAAATCTTCATAAAACTCATAAAAATTCCCATTTTCAACACACAAAAGCTCATATCATCATCATAGATCATTTTGTACATTAAAAACAATCAAACTAATCATAAAACACTCAATTCACACTATTTACACACGTGAACTTTCTTTAACGAGTCGTTCACCCAACTCGTCCCCATTTTGATTTAGGCTTTGTTCTCGAAGTTGAGGCTAACCTCGTCTTCAATTTCCAGGGGACCATCGACATAGTGTTTGACCCGGTGGCCATTCACTTTAAAAATATCGCTTTTCCAGTTCACCACTTCAATTGTACCATAAGGGTACACCCTTCTAACAACAAATGATCCCGACCATCGAGACTTAAGCTTTCCTGGTGATAACTTGAAACGGGCATTGTAAACAAGGACACGATCTCCTTCCATGAATTCCTTTGGATTTTTCAATCTCTTGTCGTGCCATTGTTTGGTCTTTTCTTTATAAATTAGAGAGTTGTCATAGGCTTCAAGCCTCAACTCGTCTAATTCATTCAACTGGGTCAAACGTAACCGACCCGCCTCTTGGTAATCCAAATTACATGCCCTTAGCGCCCAATGCGCTTTGTGTTCAATCTCTAAAGGGAGATGGCATGCTTTTCCGTATACCATACGGAAAGGAGTGGTTCCAATAGGTGTTTTGTAAGCCGTGCGAAAGGCCCACAATGCATCGTTTAACTTAACTGACCACTCTTTTGGATTCGCACCAACGGTCTTTTCAAGTATGCGTTTTAATGATCGATTGGTATTCTCCACCTGCCCACTTGTTTGGGGATGATAAGATGTTGAAATTTTATGGATTACTCCATATCTTTTCAACACCTTTTCTAATTGCTTGTTGTAAAAGTGGGTACCTCGGAAGGCGTGCCAAACCTTGAGAAAAGTTCCATTAAAAAGGTTACTACAACTTGGCAATCATTTGTGGGGAGAGGTTTTGCCTCCGCCCATTTGGAAACATAATCAATGGCTACGAGTATGTAGAGATAAGAATGAGATTTTGGAAAGGGCCCCATAAAATCAATTCCCCAAACATCGAACACCTCGCATACTTGGATGCTTTGTTGAGGCATTTCATCCCGTTTAGTGATTTGACCAGCCCGTTGGCACGCGTTACAAGCCTTACAAATGGCGTAGGCATCTTTGAATATTGTAGGCCAATAAAAACCGGCCTCGTAAACTTTACTCCCCGTAATTTGGGGACCAAAGTGCCCACCCGTTGGACCACGGTGATAATCAAGAAGAATTTGAGTGCATTCCTTTCCCGAAATGCACCTCCGAATCATACCATCCGCGCAACGCCTAAAAAGATAAGGGTCTTCCCAGAAGTAGTATTTCAGGTCACTAAAGAATTTTTTTTCTTTTCTGATGTGACCCCAACAAGATAGTTGGCTATGTCAACAAACCAAGGATCATCATTTTTCTCAATTTTCATGAGATTTTCATTCGGAAAGTTATCTTGGATAACAGTCTCATGGAGAACCTCAAGATTCGGGTTCTCAAGTCGAGAAAGGTGATCAGCAGCTAGGTTTTTGGCCCCTTTTTGTCTTTAATATCAATGTCGAATTCTTGCAAAAGCAAGACCCAACGTATTAACCGGGGTTTAGCATCTTGCTTAGCAAGCAAGTACTTTAATGCTGAATGGTCTGTATAGACAACCGTCTTTGCTAGTACCAAATAGGATCGGAATTTATCAAACGAAAAGACAATTGCCAGGAGTTCCTTCTCGGTGGTAGTGTAATTAAGTTGGGCTCCTTGCAATGTCTTACTAGCATAATAAATGGGCTGAAAATGTTTTTCAATTCTTTTCCCCAAGATGACACCAATAGCAAAGTCACTAGCATCACATATAAGTTCGAATGGAATTGACCAATTCGGCGATATGAGAATGGGTGATTGCGTGAGTTTTGCTTTAAGGAGGTTAAAGGTGTGACGACCCGAAAATTTCTGACTAAATTCAAACTTAATCTTTATATGATTTCGATACGATAAGCAAAGTATGTAATGATGAGTCTAGAAAATTTTAAAACGATGTTCATATATTCAATTGACATTCGACTGCTCTCGACGATTCACGAACAATTAATTGTAAATAGATATGTGTGTATGTATATATAAATAATAATTCAAAATGTAATTTGAAGTATTATATGCTGTTGTTATTAAAAATTAATAAAATAAAAATAGGATATTATAATAATTATTATTTAAAATATATCTCTATATATAAATAAAGTATATTAAAAATAAATATTGAAATGATTATAAATGATTCTATTAGCAATTATTATGTTGAAACATATATAAAACATATAAATGTTAAAATATGCAATAAATGGATTCATATTATATATGATATAATTATTAGATATTACAAAATTAATAAATTGTAATATTAAATGTAATTACAAGTTAAATCTAGTTGTTACATTATTATTTTATTTTATACATTATTATTAAAGATCAGTACTATTAAAATTATCAAAAATTATGATATAAAAATTAATACATTTGATTTTTTATGTTATTATTATTATATCATTAACATTATAATTATCAATGTTAATATCATTATTATTACTATTATTATAACTAGTAATAAAATTGTAATTTTAGTTATTATGAGTAATATTAGTATTATTATCAGATATTATTACCATTACTATTAACTTATTATTATTATTTATATAATTATTATTAGTATTGATATTTTTATTAATATACGTATATAGAATTAATACAGATGCATATACGTACATAAATACAGTTATATATAATTACATACACAGTTATATATAGATACAATTACTGTTATATACAAAATTATGTATACAAATAATTACATATTATATTCAGTTCCAAATCACTTTCAACCTGTTTATGATTTACTCTTCTTTCTCAAAATTGTACAAATCAACGTTTAATCACAAGATACAATCCAAAATTTTGTTATGAGTCCATATCTACTTTAAATCTGTATTGTACTTTTATTCCTCCTTCTTTGTCTGATTCATAAAGGCTATCAACCACTCCACTCTATAAATGAATCGAATTGTTATGAATATTGAAAAAGTCTTCCAATTATCCATCGCCATCATTTTCATTAACACCCAATTGATTTACAGCTGCATCTCTTTCTTATTCTTGTTTACTATTACGGTGACAATAATAATTGGAGAAGTATGATGTTGGTGATAATGACGATCATAAAGATTGATGATAAACAACCACGTGATTTTGGTGATTTGAAAATATAATGATAATGGTGACTGTAATTAATAATAATCCGTAAGATAATGAGGGATGAAAATGATTAACGAGCTACTGTTATCTCCAACTATTCGAATGGCGAGTTATTTTTTGTTTCGATCTGAAGAAGATGTTGAACCACATGCACACCCACACAACCACTTCATTCTCATTGAATTACTATATCTGTTTGCTCCTATTTCTATTCAGTTTGAAACCAAGACCCACCCAATTGCACGTTTACTTGATATTTTGTTTTCTCTTGCTGTAACTTTTTAATGCAACCACTGCTACAGCTCCTTCACTATTTCCTAATTATAATTGAACCCGGACTGCTGCTATACGTCACTGTACAAGCTTGATGATTATACAAGTTGTTTATGCCGCAACTGCTACTTATGTTTTTCGTTTCTATCTAAACCACCGCATCACCACCATTTTTTTCTTCTCCTTTAACCAAACCATGAGCTAATAAAAATGTTTGTTGCTTGCTTATATTATTGCCGACACCTACCCAAACAAGAGAATACCCACTTGCTAATTATTTTATTAGTCTTATTAAATCCATATTGGAAAGTAATAATAACTTAATAAAAAGGAAAAGCAATCGGCCCCATGATTAAACAGAATCATATGCGTTTTTTTTCTATTTTTATTTGACCATGGGGTGTCGGTGATCAAGGTGACGTGACAAGAAGAGGAATCCATGGACGATAACGATACGTGATGACTCGATAAAACCATCATCTGCTACTATCTAAATTCTGTCTGTTGCAGACTCATTTGTGAGCTGCTTCTACTTCCTGTTAATTGGAACCATTCACACAAAAAACCGAACCCTACAATACCCTCGATCGTTATTATTTTACTGCCATTTGGATCATGTACTTGGGTTGTTATAGATTGGGCTATTGAACGGGCCAAGCAATTCCTTCTACTTGGATTCCTAGTTCGTAAATGGAATAAATAAGTTAGATGATTAGTTAAAACAGAAAATAAGAAACGGAGCAGCGGTTAGGGGAGTAGATGTGAAGCGAGATGTCGCGGGTTCGAGCCCGGGCATAGTCATTATTTTTGGAACTTTTTCTTGAGGTAGTTTTACTTAATTTTATTATTACTCTTAATGTTATTATTATTATTATTATTATTATTATTATTATTATTATTATTATTATTATTATTATTATTATTATTATTATTATTATCATTATTATTATTATTATTATTATCATTATTATTAATATTATTATTATTAAAATAGGTGTTAACATATAACATTTTACTTATTAGTATTATCATTATTATTAGTATTATTATTATTATCATAAAAAGTTACAACTCTTACTTATTATTTATTAATATTATTTTATCAAATAACTACTAGTTATATAAAACTATACTTAACACATAAAACATAACTATATTTTATTTAAAATACATAAAATGAATATATTTTTGAAACACATATGCATTAATATAAAATTGACATCATTGATAAATATATATGTATATAAATTTGTCCGATTACAAAATAGGTATTAATATATATAACTAATATAGGTTCGTGAATCCGAGGTCAACCCTACACTTGTTAAATGACGTCATATGTATTTTTACTACAAAATACAGTATGGTGAGTTTCATTTGCTCCCTTTTTAATTGCTTTTGCAATATATATTTTTGGGCTGAGAATACATGCGCTGTTTTATAAATGTTTTACGAAATAGGCACAAGTACTAAAACAAATTCTACGTGGGTTTAAACTAGAAATATACCCTTAGCTTGGTAACATTAAACTACTTGTCTATGTACGGTAGGCGCGAATCTTAAAGATAGATCTATTGGGCCTGACAAACCCCATCCTGACTATGAGATGCTTTAGTACTTCGAAGTTATATTAAACACACCTGATCTGGTGTATTTTAGAGGGTAAAACATGAACGTTAAGGCTTGTTACCGGGTGCCTACAACTTATAGAGTACTTTTATACATTTACGAGTGTACATATATTTATAAATGGAAATCTTGTGGTCTATTAATATACTGAAATGATTGTTATGATAAACCTATGAACTCACCAACCTTTTGGTTGACACTTTTAAGCATGTTTATTCTCAGGTATGAAAGAAATCTTCCGCTGTGCATTTGCTCATTCTAAAGATATTATATGAAGTCGTACATGGCATATTTAGGTCAGTACCTCGCAATAGGACCAGATGTTGATGACTTCGTCCAGGTGGTTTAGGACGAGTCATGACAGGTGGTATCAGAGCGGTGGTCGTAGCGAACCAGGTCTTGCATTAGTGTGTCTAACTAGTAGTTGTTAGGATGCGTTAATGAGTCTGGACTTCGGCCTAGTAGTGGTTAGGTTATATTAATAAGTCTGGACTTGAACCTGGTCCGCATGTCAAAAGTTTTGCTTACCGTTCTTTGTCGAAAAATATCTATCTATCATTGTCAGTCTCGACACGTCTTATTGCAATTATTGCATAGAGGGTGTACAGACAAATTCATATCCCATCACATTAAATCTTGTCTGACACATTTCCTTAATTTACTCCGTAATTCACGGGATCTTCTGTACTATATATAGGTATTCTATATAATTAGAATATCATCCGATATCCGAAAATCATTTCATATCAAAATTCTCTTACTGATCGTGAAAGATGGATCCTACACCTAGCTTGGATTCCATTAGTTTCGGAAGCGATTTCGAGATGCGTATTGAAGTAGACTCCAAATCAGTGAACCCGGAGTGTCTCCACCGTTTAGTTATTTTTCCTTCTGGAGGAGATGGGGGTGGGTCCGAGACTTACTCACTCGATGGAGAAATGAAGAAGGCGAACCCTACCGTGAACCAAATTTACCTCCTAACATCGGAGAAAATGATGTAATCACAGGTGAACCTATGCGCAACACTGTATTCACCCTTCTTGCTAAAGTTTTCCACCTCGAAGGTCACATTACTACAATCTCAGAAAATATTCAACCTCTACTTCCGAATACCAATCAAAGGGGAATATTAGAGGAAGTTAGGGAACTTCGAATTGATAATCAAGATCTATCGAATCAGATGAGTGGGTGGATAGAAATGATAGAGGGTAGGATAGAAACCCTGACAAGAATGGTACGTGATTTACAAGATATACTTATTACACAAGAACCATCAACATCAGCACCATCACCATCAGCAGTACCGACAGCATCAGCAGCACCAGCAGTATAAACAGTACCACCATCCATCAACAGCAACATCTACAACTCACACCTCAACATCATAATATGTACCTCGAGCATCAACGACATATGCACCATAGATACCAAGAAATACCAGCAACAATGAACGATGAAGTATTGACCCATAACTTCAGTAATATTCTGCGAAGAATATGTGGTTCCTAATAGTTTTAGAGATTACTTATTCTAGCTCAAACCAAAAAGCAAATGAGTTTAATATCATATTAACTCATTAAATCCACGATTTCATCTGAAGAAAATATACATGTACATATGTTCTTCATAAAGATTGTAATTAAAAAAAAAATTCTTTCGTACAAACTGTTAATGGTGAAAATATTTTAACGGGTAGGTAATACCCGAGAAATATTTAGATTTTACATTAATAAGTTACAATGTACATTTTTCGAATCTGATTCAATAATCATTTATTATCCTACTTACACCCACAGCTATACGAATCTGTTCATAACAAAGTAACCATTTTCATTCAATTTCATAATTGGATTTTGACTTATCAGAATCCAACAAGTGGTATAATGAAGAAACATTGGACAAAAATAAAATTTGTTAGAAACAAACGAATTAACTATGAGAAATTTTGTTAAGAATCCACGCTAACTGTTCCTAGCTAATTGTTCCTAGCTAACTGATTACATTTTATTTATCGTAATTTAATTACCGTAATTTATATTCTCGCAATTTTATTTATCGTCATTTAATTTCTGTTATTTATTTTACGCACTTTAAATACCGGGACACGTATACAAGGTTTTGACATATCATATCGACGCATCTATATATATTATTTGGAATAACCATAGACACTCTATATGCAGTAATGCTGGAGTTAGCTATACAGGGTTGAGGTTGATTCTACAATAATATATATAGTTTGAGTTGTGATCGAGTCTGAGACATGTACACGGGTCACGATACGTATTAATTAATTTGAATATTATATATTAAACTATATATATGAATTATTGGACTGTTAACTGTGGACTATCAACTGAGGACTACCAACATTGGACAATTAAAATGAATTAAAATATTGATTATAACATATGAAACTAAACAATTCTTCAAGTTTGCCACTTGATTTCATCTTAAACCTCATTTGTATCTTGACGATTACCATCAACGTTTAATCATCTAAAAAAAACAATTCTCTTGAAACCACCTCGGATTGATAACCGATAATTCAGATATGGCTGCATTAAAGGCAGAGGAGACAGAAAAATGGTAGATGGTCTAAACGGCCAAAAGTTTGATGATAAAGAATGAAATGTTGGGAACGCTCGATAGAAAATTTAGTACTGAAAAACAGATTGAGCTAACCATGAAGGAGACCAAGGACAAATACAAGGACCAAACACTATAATCAAAGAATCCAGGTAACTCTGGATCCGCCGAAATCATTAGAGAATATCTTGTACCGAAGTCATGTTAAAATCTTGCAGAAAATTTTCTTCATCAACTTTCGAACTTAGAAATTCCAAAATATCATCATAAATATCTTCGATACTTATGAGGATATTTTCCATAAATAATCTCGTCCGAAATTATATATCTCTTCGTGCTATCTGTAAAATATTATATTGGAAATTTCTGAAAAATCTAAGTATAAACTATGAATGAATTCTGAAGTAGTGTTGGGAACTGAAGCATGAGTTAGTATAATATAATGACACTTGATCAACGTGATTATATTACAGTAAGTCATGCTGAGTTTCTAATGAAATGTGATGATTCACAGACCATAACGTCATCATGTGCCATGTTACACGACTCTTACATTCGATCTAATTCCTAGACATATCGAGAACATAACTTTCTTGATAGTTCTATCTTTTCCGTGATGTCTGGTAATTTAACAAATTAGATCGTGCTATTACAATTTCCTTCTTAGAACATTAGCTATGTTCATTCGAAACTTCATAACTACGAATACTGGATCATTATTCGCTTGACTTAAAGTCGGAAAGAGAAAATAAAAGCATAGAACTCCGAAATATAAGGGAGGATATAAACTCGATAACAACACATAAATTACAAACCGTGGATATCAATGTTTATCGCAGCATAAAGACACGGGAGAATTAAAAATACTATAACCCCAAGGGCGAAGTAGAGGTAAACAGATTCCTCCGGTGGAAGTTAGAAAAGGAGAATGATTGTTGCGATAGTCCGGATAAGGATAAGGATTAAAACTGGATTAAACATTTTCAAAATCTTTTGAATTTGGGAATTGAGAATAGAAGTGGTGAAAATTAATGGAACAGAAAAGGTAAATTTATAATGGAGACATCAGACGTAGTAATCAGGACAGATCATCGCATTTAATTAAAGAGATCTTAATTTCCTTAAATCTCGAAGAATCAGATCTTATAGATTTCCAAGATTTTCTTTTGAATCCCTTGACTTCCGGAATTCAACCATGACTACGTTAAAAGTTATGACGAAACTTATTTTTCCTCATTCCACTATTTTGTGATGGCTTCACTCGTACACTTCACATAAACGATTTGTTTTATCCATATCACTCACTGATGATAAAACACTAAATTCTAGCTCATATGAGTCATGAAAACATACTTAATGTCAACCATGACCATCCCAATCAAATTTCGGGACGAAATTTCTTTAACGGGTAGGTACTGTGACGACTCGGAAATTTCCGACTAAATTCAAACTTAATCTTTATATGATTTCGATACGATAAGCAAAGTATGTAATGATGAGTCTAGAAAATTTTGAAACGATGTTCATATATTCAATTGACATTCGACTACTCTCGACGATTCACGAACAATTAATTGTAAATAGATATGTGTGTATGTATATATAAATAATAATTCGAAATGTAATTTGAAGTTTTATATGTTGTTGTTATTAAAAATTAACAAAATAAAAATAGGATATTATAATAATTATTATTTAAAATATATCTCTATATATAAATAAAGTATATTAAAAATAAATATTGAAATGATTATAAATGATTCTATTAGCAATTATTATGTTGAAACATATATAAAACATATAAATGTTAAAATATGCAATAAATGGATTCATTTAATATATGATATAATTATTAGATATTACAAAATTAATAAATTGTAATATTAAATGTAATTACAAGTTAAATCTAGTTGTTACATTATTATTTTATTTTATACATTATTATTAAAGATCAGTACTATTAAAATTATCAAAAATTATGATATAAAAATTAATACATTTGATTTGTTATGTTATTATTATTATATCATTAACATTATAATTATCAATGTTAATATCATTATTATTACTATTATTATAACTAGTAATAAAATTGTAATTTTAGTTATTATGAGTAATATTAGTATTATTATCAGATATTATTACCATTACTATTAACTTATTATTATTATTATTTATATAATTATTATTAGTATTGATATTGTTATTAATATATGTATATAGAATTAATACAGATGCATATACGTACATAAATACAGTTATATATATAATTACATACACAGTTATATATAGATACAATTACTGTTATATACAAAATTATGTATACAAATAATTACATATTATATTCAGTTCCAAATCACTTTCAACCTGTTTATGATTTACTCTTCTTTCTCAAAATCGTACAAATCAACGTTTAATCACAAGATACAATCCAAAATTTTGTTATGAGTCCATATCTACTTTAAATCTGTATTGTACTTTTATTCCTCCTTCTTTGTCTGATTCATAAAGGCTATCAACCACTCCACTCTCTAAATAAATCGAATTGTTATGAATATTGAAAAAGTCTTCCAATTATCCATCGCCATCATTTTCATTAACACCCAATTGATTTACAGCTGCATCTCTTTCTTATTCTTGTTTACTGTTACGGTGACAATAATAACTGGAGAAGTATGATGTTGGTGATAATGACTATCATAAATATTGATGATAAACAACCTCGTGATTTTGGTGATTTGAAAATATAATGATAATGGTGACTGTAATTAATAATAATCCGTAAGATAATGAGGGATGAAAATGATTAACGAGCTACTGTTACCTCCAACTATTCGAATGGCTAGTTCTTTTCTGTTTCGATCTGATGAAGACGATGAACCACATACACACCCATACAACCACTTCATTCTCATTGAATTACTATATCTGTTTGCTCCTATTTCTATTCGGTTTGAAACCAAGACCCACCCAATTGCACGTTTACTTGATATTTTATTTTCTCTTGCTGCAACTTTTTAATGTAACCACTGCTACAGCTCCTTCACTATTTCCTATTTATAATTGAACCCGGACTGCTGCTATACGTCACTGTACAAGCTTGATGATTATACAAGTTGTTTATGCCGCAACTGCTACTTATGTTTTCTGTTTCTATCTAAACCACCACATCACCACCATTTTTTTCTTCTCCTTTAACCAAACCATGAGCTAATAAAAATGTTTGTTGCTTGCTTATATTATTGCCGACACCTACCCAAATAAGAGAATACCCACTTGCTAATTATTTTATTAGTGGTATTAAATCCATATTGGAAAGTAATAATAACTTAATAAAACGGAAAAGCAATCGACCCCATGATTAAACAGAATCATATGCATTTTTTTTCTATTTTTATTTGACCATGGGGTGTCGGTGATCAAGGTGACGTGACAAGAAGAGGAATCCATGGACGATAACGATACATGATGACTCGATAAAACCATCATCTGCTACTATCTAAATTCTGTCTGTTGCAGACTCAATTATGAGCTGCTTCTACTTCCTGTTAATTGGAACCATTCACACAAAAACCGAACCCTACAATACCCTCGATCGTTATTATTTTACTGCCATTTGGATCATGTACTTGGGTTGTTATAGATTGGGCTATTGAACGGGCCAAGCAATTCCTTCTACTTGGATTCCTAGTTCGTAAATGGAATAAATAAGTTAGATGATTAGTTAAAACAGAAAATAAGAAACCGAGCAGCGGTTAGGGGAGTAGATGTGAAGCGAGATGTCGCGGGTTCGAGCCCGGGCATAGTCATTATTTTTGGAACTTTTTCTTGAGGTAGTTTTACTTATTTTTATTATTACTCTTAATGTTATTATTATTATTATTATTATTATTATTATTATTATTATTATTATTATTATTATTATTATTATTATTATTATTATTATTATCATCATCATTATTATTAATATTATTATTATTAAAATAGGTGTTAACATATAACATTTTACTTATTAGTATTATCACTATTATTAGTATTATTATTATTATCATAAAAAGTTACAACTTCTTACTTATTATTTTATCAAATAACTACTAGTTATATAAAACTATACTTAACACATAAAACATAACTATATTTTATTTAAAATACATAAAATGAATATATTTTTGAAACATATATGTATTAAAATAAAATTGACATCATTGATAAATATATATGTATATAAATTTGTCCGATTACAAAATAGGTATTAATATATATAACTAATATAGGTTCGTGAATCCGAGGTCAACCCTACACTTGTTAAATGACGTCATATGTATTTTTACTACAAAATACAGTATGGTGAGTTTCATTTGCTCCCTTTTTAATTGCTTTTGCAATATATATTTTTGGGCTGAGAATACATGCGCTGTTTTATAAATGATTTACGAAATAGGCACAAGTACTAAAACAAATTCTACGTGGGTTTAAACCAGAAATATACCCTTAGCTTGGTAACATTAAACTACTTGTCTATGTACGGTAGGCACGAATCCTAAAGATAGATCTATTGGGCCTGACAAACCCCATCCTGACTATGGGATGCTTTAGTACTTCGAAGTTATATTAAACACACCTGATCTGGTGTACTTTAGAGGGTAAAACATGAACGTTAAGGCTTGTTACCGGGTGCCTACAACTTATAGAGTACTTTTATACACTTGCGAGTGTACATATATTTATAAACAGAAATCTTGTGGTCTATTAATATACTGAAATGATTGTTATGATAAACCTATGAACTCACCAACCTTTTGGTTGACACTTTTAAGCATGTTTATTCTCAGGTATGAAAGAAATCTTCTGCTGTGCATTTGCTCATTCTAAAGATATTATATGAAGTCGTACATGGTATATTTAGGTCAGTACCTTACAATGGGACCAGATGTTGATGACTTCGTCCAGGTGGTTTAGGATGAGTCATGACAAAAGGCGTTAAGACACTCGTCCGTAAAGACAAATGGAGCGTCTTTTTCAAGAAGTTTGTTCATCGGGGTTGCAATTTTAGAAAAATCTTTAATGAACCGACGGTAGAAACCGGCGTGCCCCAGAAAACTTCTTACACCTTTCACATTTGACGGTGGTGGTAATTTGGCTATGACTTCCACTTTAGCTCTGTCCACCTCCAGTCCTGCAGAGGAAATTTTATGACCTAAAACAATGCCCTCTCTTATCATAAAATGGCATTTTTCCCAGTTAAGTACAAGATTAGATTCTTCACACCTAATCAACATACGCTCAATATTATGAAGACATGAATCAAAAGAATCATCGAAGACTGAAAAGTTATCCATGAATACTTCCATTAAGTCTTCAATCATATCATGAAAAATAGCTACCATACACCTTTGAAAGGTAGCAGGAGCATTGCATAAGCCAAAGGGCATACGTCGATAGGAGAAAGTACCATAAGGGCATGTAAAGGTGGTTTTTTCTTGGTCCTCGGGTGCTATAGGGATTTGAAAATATCCCGAGAAACTGTCAAGACAACAATAAAAGTTCTTTCCTGCTAACCTTTCCAACATTTGATCAATGTAAGGAAGGGGAAAGTGGTCTTTTCGGGTAGCATCATTTAATTTTCTATAATCAATACATACCCTCCAACCCGTGATAGTCCTAGTGGAAATTAATTGATCTTTCATTGGTGATAACGGTCATGCCACCCTTTTTGGGTACACATTGGACCGGACTCACCCAAGGACTATCCGAAATTGGGTAAATAAGACCCGCATCTAGGAGTTTGACAATCTCCTTTTTAACGACCTCTTGCATATTAGGGTTCAGTCGCCTTTGTCTTTGTACACATGGCTTATAGTTATCTTCCATTAATATCTTATGTGTACAATAAGAGGGACTTATACCCTTGATGTCATGAATTTTCCATGCTAGAGCCGGTTTAAGGGCTTTTAACATGGAAACAAGTTTAGACTTCTCACTTACAGAGAGTTCGGATGAAATGATAACCGGGAGAGTAGAATCCTCTTGAAGGTAAGCATATTCCAAGTGACTTGGAAGTGGCTTGAGTTCCAAAACGGGAGGTTCTTCAATCGATGTTTTACATCGGTACTCATTTTTTAAATTCAACTTTCTGTATTCTTCATCATTTGGCTCATAACCGTTAGCCATCAAAGTGGTCAACATCTCCACTTCTTCCACCATGTTTTCTTCATCACCTTCCGCCAAAATGAATTCTCCCGAACCTTGCAATTCTGGAAATTCCTGCAACAACTCCGAATATGCGTCTACGGTTTGCAAATAATAACATTGGTCATCAGTAGACTCAGGGTATTGCAAGGCATGGTCAACGGAAAAGGTAACCTTAACATCCTCAATACTAAGGGTCAATTTCTGCCCATGAACATCTATGATAGCTCTAGCGGTATTGAGGAAAGGTCGACCCAATATAAGAGGCACACGTGTGTCCTCTTCCATGTCCAAGATTACAAAATCGGCCAGAAATACTAGGGTACCCACTTTTACTAACATATTCTCTAAAATTCCACGAGGGAATTTAACAGAGCGGTCCGCTAGTTGAATTGCCATTCGGGTTAGTTTTAGTACCCTGGGGTTTAGCTTAACATATAATGAATAAGGCATTAAATTTATGCTAGCCCCTAAATCCGCTAATGCTTTAATGCATTCCAAATCTCCTAGGAGACATGGTATGGTAAAACTCCCAGGATCTGCTAACTTCTTTGGTATTTTGTTCATCAAAATCGCTGAACAATTAGCATTCATGGTGACGGATGAAAGTTCCTCCATTTTCTTCCGATTAGTAAGTAAGTCTTTTAAAAACTTAGCATACTTTGGCATACCCGAGATCACATCAATAAAAGGCATATTTATGTTAATTTGTTTAAACATATCTAGAAATTTTGATCTTTCGGCTTCTAGCCTTCCTTGTTGTTGCTTCCTTGGGTATGGGAGCGGTGGTTGATATGCCTTCACTACGGGTTTCTCCCGTTCTTCCTTTTCAACCACTTGTTCCGGCTCCTTAACCAGTTCATCATTTCGGTTCAACGGAACACTGAAATCATAATTTTCGGGCATCCTTGGAGCTTCGTATGCTAAACCACTCCGTGTGGTGATAACATTGGCGTGCGCATTTTGGGGGTTCTTATTGGTATCGCTCGGTAAACTCCCTGGTTTTCTTTCACTAAGTAAACTAGCTAAACCACCCATTTGCTTCTCCAAATTCTGAATTGAGGCTTGTTGATTTCTAAACTGGTGTTCGTTTTTCTCGTTTGTTTGGTTTATGTTTGTAACAAGCTGAGTTTGTGATGCAATCAAATTTTCCAATATACTCTCCAAATTTGAATTTTTTTTCTTCCTGTTAGTGTTTTTGATAAAAACCTGGAGTTTGTTGTTGGAACCCACTACTTGACCCTTGTTGGTAATTGAAATTTTGACCTTGAGGGTTGTAGGGGTTATTGAAGTTCCGGTTAAATTGAGCTCTTCCTTGAAATTGATTATTATTTCTTTGGCTTATGAAAGCCACTTCTTCTTTTTGAGCCATTGTTAAACCAGCATCACAATCTTTTCCTAAATGGAGACCACCACAGTATTCACAACCTACTTTCATACTATGAATTTCCTTGGTGATTTTGTCCATGTTTCGAGCAACACCGTCTATTTTCACACTTAGGGAACTAAGGTCATCATAAGCACCGGCGCTTTGGACTTGAGCATTACGAGTAATTGGTCGTTCTTGATGCCACTCATGAGAATATTCGGCTACCTTCTCGATTATCTCATAAGCCTCTTGCTCGGTTTTGTCCATGAGTGAACCTCCGGACGCTTGATCAATGGAAATCCGGGTTGCAACATCACAACCCTTGTAAAAGATTTGGACTTTTTAGAAGGTATCCAAACCATGGTTTGAACAACCTCTTAGCATTTTGGAAAATCGATTCCATGCTTCGTACAAGATTTCCATCGGCTTTTGACAGAATTGGGTAATTTCGTGTTGGAGTCTTGCAGACTTAGAAGCTGGAAAATATTTCTTAAGAAATTTTTCCAACATACCATCCCAAGTTTCTATCGTAGCCTCGGCCAATGAATCTAACCAACTTCGTGCTTCCCCGTGGAGTGTCCATGGGAAAAGTCTTAAAAATATGGACTGCTCAGTGTCTGGTTTAAGTTTGAAAAGAAGACATATCTCTTGAAAAAGATGAATATGTTCGTTTGCATCTTCATTTGGACCACCACCAAATTAACACATGTTATTAATCATTTGGAGAATAGGTCCTTTTATTTCAAAATTTACCTCACCAGTGGGTGGAGTAATAGCACTACCTTGTCCGGTTCTGGTTGCCTTCATCTTGGCCACCATTGATTATCTTGGTACCACCGGTCTTGCTTCTCCTTCCATTTCAAATTTTGGAGGAGGAACGGGCTCACCAAATTCAGAATATCTCGGCTTGGTTGTACTTGATTCTGAATCAAAAGTTTCCTGCTTTGATGAAGATTCAAAAAGTTCAAGTACTTCTTTTGGGATCCTGCCAAGCTTTCTATCAGGTTCTGTAAGCGGTGTAAGTAATGGAGAATCTGAACTTCGGGTATGTGGCATATGCAACCTAAAATCTGTCAATCACACAACTAACAAAACTATTAAATGCACCGATTCTATAAGTCTAAAAATCAAAGACTATTAATAATTTAAAATAATTAAGAAACTACTTAATCACAAATTAGTTAACAATTCTATTTTGACACAAAACTGTCCCCGGCAGCGGCGCCAAAAACTTGATGTGGGAAACGTGGTATATGAATTAATGTATGAAATAATATGGAAAAATACCAATTAAAGATTGTTACACACTAACGGGCAGTGTACCCGATCGTGTAGTAGTATAAGTAATGGTTTAGTTCCGTGTATCGTTCCAAGGACAGTTGTATTAGTCAAACTAGAATTAGGAACTATATTATGATTAACTAAGTAAATGAAACTTAAAGGTACAAGATATTATGTGTTTGTGGCTATTTAACGATTTAGCCAAATCAGAGAAGATTAAAAGTAAAAACAATATTTTTGGTCTTTTAAGTTTATATAATGAAAACAAGTGCAAAGAAAATAAATAAGATAGTTTGATTAAGATCAAAGATACTAAATGTTCATCTAGATATTTTACCCTCGGTATTGGATGTAAGTTATATTGTTAAGACCCGATTGAATGACTATGTGTGTAAGTTATCTAATAGATTTACCAAGAGTTCTCTTTAGTAAACACGCAAACTCGATTACAAGATCAAGGGTTCCCTTTTCTCTATAGTTCTGGTATTTGTAACCAAATAACTATGATATATATGCTAATCACCCAAATTGACTTGCCAAGAGTTCTCTTTAGAAAGTACTCAAACTAGAATTACTAAGTGGAGGGTTCCCTATCACCTAGACTTTTTCGTTTGTGACTAGTTGATTAGCTAGATCAAAGACTCGAATAACAATTGTCTTTTGCGTTTGCTCTACACAATTCATTCCTATATCGTCTAATCATTTTGATCTAATTTACCCCCTTGGTCCGGTTTAGTAAACAATAAATCTAAGACAAGTTGATTGTAAATCAATATGATACATCAACAAGAGTTCTCTTTATCAACAACATATCAATTAACTAGATACAAATGATTTAACATCAATAAGCATGGTTCTTTAATTCAAGCTTTAAACTATCACACATAATACATTCAATCGATAAGATTACATCCAATACCTCAGTTATTAATCTAGACAAACATTATAGAGTTTAGCCAACAATCATATTAACAAACAAAATAACAATCAATTGATAAGTAGAATTCAATGTGAAGAACAAGAAATCAACCTAATAGAGAATGAATCTTAAATGGAGAAGGTGTTGAATCTTGATTCTTGGATGTTAAGCCTCTTCCAAGAGCTTGGAATTCTTCAATTTTGTTCCTAAAATCGTCTTAGAACTCATCTGTTTCGTAACTGTTCGTATCTGATCATATCTCTCTTTTTTAAAGTGGTGAAAGTTGGTCAAAAGCAAAAAGTAGACTGAAACCTACTTCTGGACGGCGTCCAAGATACTAGACGACGTCCAGTTGTAAACGCCTGGACGACGTCCAGATTTCTGGACGACGTCCAGTTGTGAAGGGCTGGACAGCGTCCAGAAATCTGGACGGTGTCCAGTTATGCTGAATTGTACTATCTCATTTTTCCCAAATCTCCCTTCATTTGGACGGCGTCCCAATCATTTTGGACGGCGTCCAACATATCTGCAGCCTTGTTTTATCGTTTTAGAGCGCTAATTTGACCATAACTTGTATCGGGATCAACTATGATGAAATCACAACTTATAGAATGGTCATAATTCACCAAAACTCTTTATAAACCACTTTTCGATACACTTTTCATACCTTTGTGTATTACTTGTAGAAACCGCCTTAACTATCCTTGATTTGAGAGTATTTTACACGATATTGCGAGATATATATATATATATATATATATATATATATATATATATATATATATATATATATATATATATATATATATATATATATATATGATGTAATTGAGCAATATCACCACCAATTGACGCGAATCCTAAAGATATATCTATTTGGCCCAACAAGCCTCATCCGGGTTACGGATTCTTTAGTACTTCGATTTATCATGTCCGATGAGAGTCCCGGAATGATGGGGATGTTCTATATGCATTTTGTTAAGGTCGATTACCAGGTGTTCATCATATGAATGATATTTTATGCAGATGGCATGTTATTGAAAAATGAAATCTTGTGGTTAATTGTTACAATTTGATATATATATATATATATATATATATATATATATATATATATATATATATATAGCTCACCAACATTTTTGTTGACGTTTTAAGCATTTTATTCTCAGGTGATTATTAAGAGCTTCCGCTGTTGCATGCGAAATTAAGGACAAAATTTGGAGTCAGCATGCTTGTATGTTAATCTTTAAAGAAAAACTGCATTCGAAAAATAAATTATTGTAATATATTATTGTAACCCATTATGTAATGGTCGTGTGTAAACGTTGTACTTTAGATTACCATTATTTGGTAATCTACGCTATGTCTTTTAAACCTTTATCAATAAAGTAAAGGTTATGGTTTGTTTTAAAAATCGAATGCAGTCTTTGAAAAACGTCTCATATAGAGGTCAAAACCTCGCAACGAAACCAATTAATATGAAAAGTTTATAATCCATATGAACGGGACATTTCAGTTGGTATCCGAGCGTTGGTCTTAGAGAACCAGAAAATTACATTAGTGTGTCTTATCGAGTTTGTTAGGATGCATTAGTGAGTCTGGACTTCGACCGTGTTTTCTTTAAAAACGATTGTTTAACATTTTTGTTGGAAACTATATATTTTTAACATGTAAATATTATGTGATATATTAATCTCTTAACGTGCTTGCTATTGTATGATAGATGTCTACTTCTAGTACAAATCCTATCGACTCACCTAATAACAATGAAGAGTCGAATGTATTTTGGAAAGATTCACAAATTCCGGAAGAAGAAGAAGAGGAACCGGAAGAAGAAGAAGAGGAACCGGAAGAAGAAGAACCGGAAGAAGAGGAACTGGAAGAAGAGGATCCAGAGGAGGAAATATTAGGAACCACAGAAAAACAGTTAAATAAAAGAAAATCTTCAACCAATGGACCAAAGTTAAAAATATTCAATGGTGTTTCCGCCGAGGAAGAAAAATATTGGGAAAATTACCAATTTTCTGATGAATCGGATCCCGATGAGGATTCCGATGAAGTGATAGAAATTACCCCGGCCCAATTTAAAATAGCAAAAAAAAAAAACAATAAGAGAAAAGCTATCAAAATAGAGAAACCCCAGTCCAAACCCAATGAACTCTATGTTAACATGAAATATTCCGATGGGATATACTGTAAACACCCGTATTTCTTAAATTTTAACTATAACCCGGGAACATCTAAGCCACCAGGTTTTTCTAGACCATTTGTAAAAAGGACGGATCGTATTAGAGGATCACCATTTATCCCTAGGAAATTAGCAAAACGAACCGAGTCCGAGGAGGAAGAAATAAGTGAGTCTGAATAAAAGAGTTGAAGTCATTTACTCTTACCATGTCTTGTAATATATGTATGATAACGTGCTTGTACTTTTATGCTATATGTAAAATAGCGGTACGGTATGATTGTAAAATATTGTATCAAAATTTTAAGCGTGAAATGTTAATGAATTAAGTTCTTCATGATAGAATATTATTTCGATAGTAGTAGTTAATTTTTGCGCTACCTATTAAGTATGAACTTTAACGGGTAGGTACTACCCGAACTAAAATTATAAAACGCTAATATGAAGAAAAGACTTTTATAAATAAGTTCATATTATGCTACGAAATACTATTGACTACTCCTAATATTCTATATGATTAACTTAACTCTTTTGGCTATTTTTGAAGGAAATGGCACTGACTACTCGACAGAACTTGAATATGAGCGAAGAAGATTTCCGTGCATTCCTTGCTGCAAACATAGCCGCAGTACAGGCTGCAATGCAAAACAACAACAATAACTCAGGGTCTAGCAGTAGAGTTAACTCCACAGGAAACCGTGTAGGATGCTCCTACAAGGCTTTCACTGCCTGTAAACCTCTAGAATTCGATGGAACTGAAAGACCAGTCAGACTGAAACGATGGACCGAGAAGGTCGAATCTGTGTTTGCTATAAGCAAATGTGCTAAAGAAGACAGGGTAAAGTACGCCACGCATACCTTCACAGGTACTGCGATAACCTGGTGGAACACCTATCTCGAACAGGTGGGACAAGATGCTGCTTACGCACTACCGTGGTCAGCATTCAAACACTTGATGAATGAGCAGTATCGTCCCAGAAATGAAGTCAATAAGCTCAAAACGGAGCTTAGAGAATTACGAGTGCAAGGATTCGATATTACCACATACGAACGACGATTCACAGAGTTGTGTTTATTATGTCCAAGAGTGTTTGAAGATGAAGAAGAGCAGATTGATGCATTTGTAAAAGGGTTACCAGAGAGGATTCAAGAGGATGTAAGTTCAAGCTCGCCCACCTCAATGCAAAAGGCAAGTCGAATAGCTCACAAACTCATAAACCAGATTGAAGGAAGATTTAAGGAACAGGTGGCCGAGGAGGCCAAAATGAAGCAAGTCAAAAGAAAGTGGGAGGAAAATAGTGACAATGGTTACCAATACAACAACAACAATCACAATCGCAACAACTATCACAACAACCGCAACATCAATCGCAACAACAACAATCGCAATCCCAACAACAACTACAACAACCGTCCCAACAACAATAATTACCACAACAATCCCAACAACAATCTCAATAACAACAATGGCAACAGCAATCTGAAAATTCCATGCAATAGGTGTGAAGGATATCATCCAGGTAAATACTGTGGGGAAGTATGTACCAAGTGTAATAGAAAGAGGCATAGTGCGGCGAAGTGCGACATTTTCGGACCAGTGGTTAAAGGAACAAATAATGCCCACATTACTTGTTTCGGATGCGGGAAGAAGGGCCATTACAAAACTATGTGCCCAAATCAGGAAAATAATAATGGGAAAAATCGTGGAAGAGTCTTCAACATTAATGCGGTAGAAGCGCAGGAAGACCCGGAGCTTGTTACGGGTACGTTTCTTATTGACGATAAACCTGCTTATGTTTTATTTGATTCGGGTACGGATAGAAGCTATATGAGTAGAGATTTTTGTGCCAAATTAAGTTGTTCATTAACGCCTTTGGATAATAAATTTTTACTCAAATTAGCAAACGGTAAATTAATTTACAGCAGATAAAATATGTCGGAATCGCTAAATTAAACTGGTTGGCGAAACATTTAAGATTAATTTGATACCAGTAGAGTTAGGAAGTTTTGATGTGATAATTGGAATGGATTAGTTGAGAAAGGAGAAAGCAGAGGTCGTATGTTACAAAAATGTGATTCGCATTATGCGCGAAAAGAGAAAACCCTTAATGGTGTACGGAGAAAAGAGCAACGCGAAGCTAAATCATATTAGTAATTTGAAGGCGCAAACGCTAATAAGAAAAGGTTGCTATGCCGTTCTAGCACACGTCGAGAAAGTACAAACTGAAGAAAAGAACATCAATGATGTTCCCGTCGCAAAAGAATTTTCCGATGTATTTCCGAAAGAATTACCGGGACTACCTCCACACCGATCTGTTGAATTTCAAATAGATCTTGTACCCGGAGCTGCACCGATAGCTCGTGCTCCATACAGACTCGCACCCAGCGAAATGAAAGAATTACAGTGCCAATTACAAGAACTTTTGGAGCGTGGTTTCATTCGACCAAGCACATCACCGTGGGGAGCTCCTGTTTTGTTTGTTAAGAAGAAGGATGGTTGAAAATGCTAAAAATGAACATATATTTCATAGCATTATCCCTCAAGAAAGATAAGCTTTTAGTTGCAATTGTTCTATTTACAAGTGATATTCGTTTAAATAATAAAAGGTGAAGACAAAAGACAGATTCGACGATTTGAAGACGCAAAGGACCAAAAAGCCAAAAAGTACAAAGTACAATCAAAATGGTTCAAATTATTGATGAGAAACGTTTAAAAGTTACAAGAGTACGAGCCATGAAACGCAAAGTACAAGATATTAAATTGTACGCAAGGACGTTCGAAAATCCGGAATCGGGACATGAACCAACTGTCAACGCGCGACGCAACGGAGCTAAAATTACAAGTCAACGGAGTACAAGAATATAATATAAAATATAATTAATTAGATAAAATTATATATATTATATTATATATATATTAAAATTCGAGCAGCCCACGTTTAAAATGAATTGTGACCAGTATTTGACGGCCATGCGATCGCATAGCCAGCAAGAAGAAAACTCATGCGATCGCATGAGCCCAGGAGCTTGGCCACATCTATAAATTCAGTAGTTTTTTGGACGAAAATAACACATCTTTTTCGGACGCTAATAACACATCTTTTTCTATCCACTCTCTCACGATATATATATATATATATAATTTATAATTTTAATTTTATTTAAAGATTAATAATAAGGTTATGTTAGCGAATATTGTAAGTGTGTAAGTCGAAATTCTGTCCGTGTAATGCTACACTATTATTAATCATTGTAAGTTATGTTCAACCTTTTTAAATTAATGTCTCGTAGCTAAGTTATTATTATGCTTATTTAAATCGAAGTAATCGTGATGTTGGGCTAAATATTAAAGTCGGGGTAATTGGGCTTTGGACCATAATTGGGGTTTGGATAAAAGAACGACACTTGTGAAAATTAGACTATGGGCTATTAATGGGCTTTATATTAACTAAATGATACCTCGTAAATTTAATATATAGACTTATAATTTGACGTATTTATATATAACCACATACGCTTGACTGGGTACGGTGAGCGGGATATCTATAAATACCAATAATTATTCATTTGACCGGACACGGGAGTGGATTAATAATCAATAGACTTGTTGAAACAGGGGTGAATTATATACAAGGGTAATTGGTGTAATTGTTAACAAAGTAATAAAACCTTGGATTACACGCAGTCGATATCCTGGTGTAATTATTAAACAAAGTATTAAGACCTTGTTACAGTTCGAATCCCCAATTAGTTGGAATATTTAACTTTGGGTATAAGGATAATTTGACGAAGATCCTCGCACTTTATATTTATGACTGATGGACTATTATGGACAAAACCGTATGGACATATCAAACATTCCAGGACAAAGGACAATTAACCCATGGTAATAAATTAAAATAAAATCAACACGTCGAACATCATGATTACGGAAGTTTAAATAAGCATAATTCTTTTA
Source organism: Rutidosis leptorrhynchoides (assembly GCF_046630445.1). Taxonomy (NCBI): domain Eukaryota; kingdom Viridiplantae; phylum Streptophyta; class Magnoliopsida; order Asterales; family Asteraceae; genus Rutidosis; species Rutidosis leptorrhynchoides. Next base: position 404,603,669 of record NC_092337.1, on the reverse strand, counting down.
TTTCATATTTCATCGCACTTTGATTTACTGTCATTTTATTTATCGCACTTTTTAATTAACGTACTTTTTAATTATCGCAATTTTATTTATCGTCATTTTATTTATCGCACTTTAAATTATCGCACCTTAATTATTGTCATTTACTTTACGCTCTAAATTAAGTTATATTTATTTTTAATATTTTACATTAGGTTTTAACTGCGACTTAAGACATAAAATCGACAAACCGGTCATTAAACTATAAAAACCCCCTTTTATAATAATAATAATACTACTTATATATTTATATTTATTTATACAAATATAGTTTTAAAAATATAGCGTTAAACTTGGCTAGTTCCATGTGGACGAACCGGACTTACTAAAAACTACACTACTGTACCATTAGGTACACTGCCTATAAGTGTTGTAGCAAGGTTTAGGTATATCCACTCTATAAATAAATAAATAACTTGTGTAAAATTGTATCGTATTTAATAATATTTCGCAATAAAAATATAACTATTTCGTATACACCTCTGCACACATGAAGTATTTTTGGCGCCGCTGCCGGGGATAAACGACGCCGAAAGCGAAACACTATAAAAAAAGATTTTTATCAAGTCTTAATTTATTTTTGTAAAAATACGTTTTAAATATCAAAAATATAAAAACAAGAAAAAGGAAAATAAATATATATATATATTACTATATATTTTTACGTTTAAAAAAAAATTAAAATAAAAAAGTTTGTATTTTCTTTTAGTTACAAAAACTAATAGGTAGTTTTTAAAATATAAGTTTTTATTTATATAAATATTTTATATAAATTAAAAACAGAAAATAATAATAATAATACTAATAATAATAATAATAATAATAATAATAATAATAATAATAATAATAATAATAATAATAATAATAATAAAAATAATAATAATAATAATAATCGGGCCACTACACTGTAGCAGCCCAACATCTGAACTGGATCCAAGAGCCATACGATCGCATGGCCCAGGCGACTAAATCTCATGCGATCGCATGAGACTGTCTGACACGCAAGGATTGATCATCGTACAGCATTAATTACGGTGTATTATTAATTATTATTATTATTAAACCCTAATTAGGGTTATTTATTAAATTAACTAATTTTAGTTTTATTTATTTTGTATTTTTAAGTTATATTTAGTTTTATTAATATAATAAATTAATACTTTTATAAAATAATAATATAAAAATAATATTTTTATAAAAAATTGTATTTTTATAACTTTAAGCCTATTTTTATATTTTGTATATTTTTTAATCGTTAAGGCGTATTTTTATAATTTTTTGTTCGTAATTAGTTCGTAACTTAGTATTTTGCCGTAGTTATTTTATATTTCTATATTTCTAGGCTTTGCCGTAAAATCCCTTAAGTGCTTTTCCTCTAGACTAAAATTTAGGTGCTTTAGAATTTTGCAACGCCGTTTTAAGATTTTAGTACTTTTTAAGTTATTGTCATTTTGGATATAGAATTCCTTTTAAGCTTTAATACTTTTAGACGTAAGTTTTAATTTTTAGTTTTTAGACTTTTAAGTTTCGACACTTATTTTCTTATTTTTATTTTTCGATTATTTGTTTTTCGACGCTTATTTTTTGACGTTTTACGACACGCTCTTTTTCTTTCTTATTTCTCGACGCTCTAGTTTTAGGACATAGAATTTTCTTTATTTTCTTTAAACTTCGACGAAAAATTATTTTAAGCGGTTAAATTGATAGACATCCAAAATTTTCTGGTTCGTAGTAATAGTTGGATTTGTTAGTGGCAAGTTGTGGGCTTCCGATTTAAAGAGTCCTGGCTACCTGCTGCATCTATTGGCTATTCGAAATGTGGGCAAAATCAGAAAAGTCTATTAATTTGATAACTTATATAATTTTTATCTTTTATAACTAATAGGATATTCTGTGAATGCACCGAGCAAAACGTTCACCACCTTTCATACGTTCACCACCTGTAACTCGATCAAGACATCTAGCCAATATTGTCGCCGTTGATTTTTCTTTAGAATCGTCATCTAGTCGACCAAGTACTCCAATTCAAATTTCCGATAATCCATTTTTTGAACCCGACCTCACAATTGAGAATTCAGAGGATATTCAGGGACAATTCAGAGATCCTGAACCACCAATCATTCCTCCTGAACCACAAATCACTCATTCAGAGATTGTCGAGGAAGAAACCATTAAATCAGAATCCCTTAGTGATTCAGATTCAACAAATCCAATAATGGAAAATCTGGAGCCTCTAAGTATGGAAGACCGAATGAGAGCTAAACGCACTGGCCAAGGTCACACAATTACTCAACCAGACATTAATGCGCCAGATTATGAAATCAAAGGACAAATCCTACACATGGTAACTAATCAATGCCAATTTAGTGGTGCGCCGAAGGAAGATCCAAACGAACATCTTCGTACCTTTAATAGGATCTGTACACTATTTAAAATCCGAGAAGTGGAGGATGAACAGATCTATCTCATGTTATTTCCCTGGACTTTAAAGGGAGAAGCCAAAGATTGGTTAGAATCGTTACCTGAAGGGGCGATTGATACATGGGACGTTTTAGTTGAAAAATTTCTTAAACAATTCTTTCCGGCATCTAAAGCCGTGAGACTTCAAGGAGAAATTGTTACGTTCACGCAGAAGCCAAATGAAACTCTGTATGAGGCATGGACAAGATTTGGAAAATTGTTAAGAGGATGTTCGCAACATGGTTTAGACACTTATCAAATAGTACGAATATTCTACCAAGGATACGACATCACTACACGAAAAGATATCGACATAGCAGCTGGTGGTTCCATTATGAAGAAAACCACAACTGAAGCTTACAAAATTATTGATAACACTGCTTCCCACTCACATGAGTGGCACCAAGAAAAAGATATCGTTAGATCATCTAAAGCGGCTAGAGCCGATTCTAGCCATGACTTTGATTCCACTTCTGCAAAGATAGATGCTGTCGAGAGACAAATGGAAAAGATGACTAAAGATATTCACTCAATACGAATTAGTTGTGAGCAGTGTGGAGGACCACATTTGACAAAAGATTGTCTCAGTATTGAACAAACAATGGAACAAAGAGAAAATGTTTCATACATGAACCAAAGGCCTGGAAATAATTATCAGAATAATTATCAACCGCCAAAACCAATCTACAATCAAAATCAGAATTATAACCGAAATGTTCCATACAACAATCAACAAGATCCTAGCAATCAACAAGTATCTAATAATACTTACAATCAGCAAAGACCTATTTTTCAAAATAAACCACCACAAACCGATGATAAAAAGCCAAATTTCGAAGATATGATGTCGAAGCTAGTTGAATCTCAAACTCAATTTTTTCACATCTCAGAAACAAACCAATGAACAAAATGCTCAAGCATTTAGAAATCAACAAGCTTCTATTTAAAATCTGGAACAAGAAGTAAGCAACCTAGCAAGGTTGATAGGTGAAAGAAAACCGGGAAGTCTACCTAGCGATACAAATGCTAACCCCCGGAATGAAACAGCTAAAGCCATTACCACGAGAAGTGGTATTACACTTAAACCACCTGAAATACCTGTAATTTCTGAGGACTCTATTCCTACTCCACAAGAACCACAACCTGAGCAAGAGAAGGAAACAAAACCGGTAGTTGAAAAGGTTAATGAAGATAACACAATTAAGGCTAAACCTTATGTTAAACCATACCAACCACCACTTCCTTACCCGAGTAAAATGAGAAAAGAAAGACTTGAAGTCGAGCAATCCAAATTCTTGGATATGTTTAAACAAATAAATGTCAATCTTCCTTTCATTGATGTGATTTCAGGAATGCCTAGATATGCTAAATTCTTGAAAGATCTAATCACAAATAGAAAGAAAATGGAAGAACTATCGGCTGTTACTATGAATGTTAATTGTTCTGCAGTGCTGTTGAATAAGATACCAGAAAAATTATCAGATCCAGGAAGTTTCACAATTCCATGTTTTCTGGGTAGTCTTAGTTTAATAGAAGCATTGACAGACTTAGGTGCTAGTATAAATTTAATGCCGTATTCACTATACGCTAAACTAGACCTCGGAGAATTGAAAGCAACACAAATAAGCATACAACTAGCCGATCGATCAGTAAAATATCCTAGAGGGATAATGGAAAACATGCTAGTTAAAGTTGGTACTTTAGTATTTCCAGTAGATTTTGTTATTCTAGACATGGAAGAAGATTCTCGAGTTCCTCTCATATTAGGAAGACCATTCTTAAACACGGCTAAAGCAATAATAGACGTGTTCGGTAAGAAATTGACCCTAAGTATAGAGGACGAGAGTGTTACCTTTTCTGTGGATAGAGCCATGCAACAATCGTAATCTGCAGATGATACATGTTATTATATTCAAACTATAGATTCACATGCATAATTGTTACAAGAATTTCCAGAATTACAAGGAACAGGAAAATGTTCTTTAGGAGAAAGAACTGAACCAATTAATGAAGCTGAAATGTTAGCTACACTCATAGCTAATGAATACGAACCAACAACAGAAGAAATTCAAATGCTAAAAGAGGAAGACAAATATCGATATAAATCATCGATAGAAGAACTACCGACATTAGAGTTAAAGCCACTTCCAAACCATTTGGAATATGCTTATTTACATGGTGAATCTGAATTACCTGTAATAATATCGTCTTCTCTTACTGAAAATGAAAAATCTCAACTCATTTCTGTGCTAAAAGCTCATAAACCAGCTATTGCATGGAAGATTCATGATATTAAAGGAATAAGTCCTTCGTATTGCACACATAAAATCCTTATGGAAGAAGGTCATAAAACGTATGTGCAACGCCAACAAAGACTAAATCCTAATATACAAGATGTTGTTAAGAAAGAAATTATTAAACTGCTAGATGCATGTTTAATTTATCCAATCTCTGATAGTCCATGGGTAAGCCCAGTTCAATGCGTACCTAAGAAGGGTGGCATGACTGTCATCACAAATGAAAAAAATGAGCTTATTCCTACTAGGACTGTAACAGGATGGCGTGTTTGTATTGATTATAGAAAATTAAATGACACCACCAGAAAAGATCACTTTCCCTTACCTTTCATTGATCAAATGTTGGAAAGATTAGCCGAAAATAGTTACTATTGTTTTCTTGACGGTTTTTCCGGATATTTTCAAATTCCAATAACACCCGAGGACCAAGAGAAAACTACGTTCACGTGCCCTTATGGTACTTTTGCTTACAAACGCATGCCATTTAGACTTTGCAACTCCCCTGCAACCTTTCAAAGGTGCATGATGGCAATTTTTCACGACATGATAGAAGAATGCATGGAAGTTTTCATGGATGACTTTTCAGTCTTCGGTGATACTTTTGAAACATGTCTAGTTAATCTTGAACGAATGCTTATTAGATGCGAACAATCAAATCTAGTTCTTAATTGGGAGAAATGCCATTTCATGGTTAAAGAAGGCATCGTTCTTGGTCATAAAATTTCAAAGGAAGGAATTGAAGTGGATAGAGCTAAAGTAAATGTAATTGCTAAACTTCCACATCCCACCAATGTTAGAGGAGTTAGGAGTTTTCTAGGACATGCCGGTTTTTACCGACGTTTGATAAAAGATTTTTCTTAAATTGCCACTCCTATGAATAAACTCCTAGAAAAGGATGCTCCATTCATCTTTTCGGATGAATGCATCAAATCTTTTAATATTCTTAAAGAAAAACTCACTAATGCGCCGATCATGATAACTCCAAATTGGAATTTACCATTTGAACTTATGTGCGATGCAAGTGATTTTGCAATGGGAGCCGTTTTAGGACAAAAGATTGAAAAACGATTTCAACCTATTTATTACGCTAGTAAGACGTTACACGGAGCACAAACGAATTACACAACTACTGAAAAAGAACTCCTTGCCATTGTCTTTGCTTTTGACAAAATTTTGTTCATATCTCGTTTTAGCTAAAACGGTGGTCTATACTGATCATTCTGCTCTTAGATACCTATTTTCAAAATAAGATGCCAAACCACGATTAATACGTTGGATCTTACTCTTACAAGAATTCGATATTGAAATCCGAGACAAAAAGGGAGCAGAAAATCTCGCCGCTGATCATCTTTCTCGTCTTGAAAATTCTGAATTAGAAGTTCTAAATGAATCGGCCATACAAGATAACTTTCCTGATGAATATCTATTAAAGATAGATTATAATGAAATTCCATAGTTTGCAGACTATGCAAACTATTTAGTATGTGGATTCCTTGAAAAAGGGTTGTCGTACCAAAAACGAAAGAAATTCTTTAGTGATATAAAACACTATTTTTGGTAAGATCCACATTTGTTTAAAAATTATCCTGATGGAATAATACGGCGATGTGTATTCGGGGATGAAGCTAGTCAAATCTTAAACCATTGTCACACAGGACCAACAGGAGGGCATTATGGGCCTCAACTCACAGCAAGAAAAGTTTACGACGCTGGATTCTATTGGCCTACAATTTTCAAAGACGCACACCTTCTTTGCAAATCCTGTGATGCTTGTCAAAGGGCCGGAAAAATAAGTCAACGTGATGAAATGCCACAAAATGTCATTCAAGTATGTGAAGTATTTGACGTTTGGGGTATTGACTTTATGGGTCCATTTCTAAAATCTCATAATAATCTCTACATTCTCGTTGCCATTGATTATGTATCTAAATGGACAGAAGCACAAGCTCTCCCAACTAACGATGCACGAGTTGTAGTCAACTTCTTAAAACGTCTTTTTGCAAGGTTCAGAACACCGAAAGCTTTAATAAGTGATCGGGGTACTCATTTTGATAGTGCTACAAATGAACATATATTCAGGCGTAATATCTTTCCAATATGTAAAGTTTTCAGTTGCAATTGTTCTATTTTCAAGTAATATTCGTTTAAATAAATAAGTGCGAAGACAAAAGGCGAAAACGAAGATTTGAAGACGCAAATGACCAAAAAGCTCAAATGTACAAGTACAATCTAAGTGGTTCAATTTATTGATGAATAATGTCTAAAAATGACAAGAGTACAAGCCGCAAAACGCAAAGTACAAGATATCTAAGCATACGAAAAAGCGTTTGAAAATTCGAAACCGAGACATGAACCAATTATCAACGTACGACTCAACGGAACTAAAATTACAAGTTAACTATGCTCAAGAATATAATATAATATTTAAATAATTCATAATAAGAATAATAATAAATTATAAAAAGTTATTAATTGAGCATAGTTAAAGGATCATAAGTGAAAATATTTCAATCAATAATTCAATTCAGTGAATTGAATTATTGTTAGCTACCTTTCCAGCTAACTTTCCACCTTGCTACAGTAATTCATTTTGCCTATAAAATGGAATTCACGGAGGCACCAATAGATACACCTTCACCTCTTCATACTCTTTCTTTTTTTCTTATGTAATTTATATTTATATTTATATTTAAAATATTAAGTTTAATTTAAGATTAATAATAATTGGGTTATTGTAAGAAATGTTTTACGGGTGTTAAAGTCAAAACTCTGTCCGTGTAACGCTACCCTATTAATCACCATTGTAAGCTATGTTCTTCCTTTTTAAATTAATGTATCATAACTAAGTTATTATTATGCTTATTTAAGCCGAAGTAATCGTGATGTTGGACTAAATATTAAGATGGGGTTATTGGATTTTGTACCATATTTGGGGTTTAGACAAAAGACCGACACTTGTGGAAATTGGACTATTGACTATTAATAGATGGGGGGTATTGTCTAATTGAGTGACAACTCATTGGAGTCTGTCGAACCTATCTTCAAATTAATTAACCTAATAATTAATAATGATTATGGTTGTCCTATTTAGTGACGTTCATATGGAATCTGTTATAATCATTTAATTAATCAATTGAGTTGGGTAATTGATTATTCATTCTGATCAAGTGGATGAATTAATATTCATAAACTAATTAAAACAGGGGTGGATTACATATAGTGATAACTGGTGTAATTGTTGACAGAAGTGATAACTGCATCACAGTTTAAATCCTTAATCAGTTGGAATATTTGACTTCGGGTATAAGGGTAATTTGACGAGGACACTCGCACTTTATATTTATGACCGATGGACTATTATGGACAAAAACCAGATAGACGTATCAAATAAACCAGGACAAAGGATAATTAACTCAGAGTAATAAATTAAAATCAAAACGTCAAACATCATGATTACGGAAGTTTAAATAAGCATAATTCTTTTATTTTATATCTCATCGTACTTTTATTTACTGTCATTTTATTTATTGTCATTTTAATATTGTTATTTATTTTACGCACTTTAAATATTGTCATTTATCTTTACGCTTAAAATTAAAATCGACAAACCGGTCATTAAACGGTAAATCCCCCCAAAGTTACCTATAATTACTATATATTACTAAATCTAGTTTAACTACTTAATTAACTAATTTGACCTAGTAAGACACCCAGTAATAGTGTCCACTGATCGACCTCCCGGACTTTACCTTAGCTATATTATTACACGATAGGTATACTTGCCTTTTGTGTTTTAGTTTAATTTAGGTGATTTCCTGTAGTAAATAAATATAAAACTGACAGCCGTTTCATACACACCCTTTAGAACACATCACATTTCTGTAATAATCAACTTGAGAAAGTTCTCAAAAGATATGGAGTAACTCATAAAATCTCAACCGCTTATCATCCACAAACAAGTGGACAAGTTGAAAATACCAATCAAGCTTTAAAACGTATTCTAGAGAAAACCGTAGGATCAAATCCGAAGGAATGGTCCATGAAATTGGAGGATGCACTCTGGGCTTTTAGAACAGCCTATAAAACTCCAATTGGAACCACGCCTTTTAAACTCGTTTACGGAAAAGCATGTCACCTTCTAGTAGAAATTGAGCACAAAGCATTTTGGGCTTTGAAGACATGTAATCTTGATTTGCATGAAGCCGAACGTTTACGGTTAAGTAAATTAAACGAATTAGAAGAATTAATACATGAAGCATACGAAAATTCATTAATCTATAAGGAAAGAACGAAGAAATGGCATGATAAAAGAATCAGAAGTTCAAAAGAATTTAAAAAAGGAGACAGAGTTCTTCTTTTCAATTCACGATTCAAGCTATTTCCTGGAAAATTGAAATCAAGATGGTCTGTACCATTCATAGTCAAAAGAGTTTTCCCGTACGGAAGAGTAGAATTAATAAATTCAAATGGAATTGAATTTAAAGTTAATGGTCACAGAGTTAAACATTACATAGATAGTCCAATGGAAGTTGAAGATGAAGTTAATCACAATTTCGACACCACAGCTAACTAAGTGTGGGAAAATTCGAATCTTTTTAGGGTAATATATATTTCTGTTAGAGTTAGATATTCTGCTTTCGTGTAGTTCTCGAGAATGGAATCCGAATGGTCTTTCCCTAGCAGACCCTAAAGAACTAGTCTTCTCCCTCCATTCTGAATTTTTATTTTTTTAGGTTTTACGAGATGAAGAATTCCTTTGATTTGAACCATGGTCTAATGCTACACGCTTTGATTACTAAACGTAATAATGACAGACTCCCGAGTGACCTGGTGTTAGTAATAAGAGGCAGATGTGACGAAGTAAGAAGAGAACTCAGGAAAGATAATCATAAGATACATTTTGGTAAAGGAAAATCAAAATCCGCAACAAAAAGAAGAGCATGACACCTTGAAAGATGTTATAAATGCGGAAAATGGTCACACGAAGGTAAATGTTCGAACAATCAAACATATTCAAATACCGAATTTGTTACTCTATGCAGAGAAGGACCGTTCATATGTTTAGAAGAAAAGTTATTGAAGAATCGAGGTTATGCTTATGTAGCTATGGAAAACCAAATCACACGACTCTCCTATGAGTCAGCTAAAGCAGGTCTCTGAGAATTCTATCTCATAGGTAAGTATGTACAGTTTTTATTTTTATTTTATTACTTTTAACCTTTTGATAATAAACGCTAAATCGTTCGCTATAAAGTATTAAATTGGTATTCAATAAAATTAGGTATGCAAAACTGAAATTATTGATATCATACAAAAATTTATTACATCACTGCGAAATTTACCGTTTATTCTTAAGGTATAAATATCTTTAATTAATCAACCCAAAATATTTCAAAAATTCGTCAGGAGTAAAACTAGGTTATGGAACCGAAATTACTTTACCGAAAAGAGGGGCGTATTTTTATGTTAATATTTGATTGATTAAAGTGGGATAAAAGACCAAAAAGATTTTTAATTTTAATCTTTACCATGTTTTTAAAATTAATACTATATTATTATTGTAAAATTTTAAAATCAATATATTTAAGTTTTTAAATATTTTAAAAAATTAACATTTTTAATATAAGTTTGTAAAATTAATGTATAAAAATATTAATGATATTTATATGAATTTTTAATTTTATGCATTTTAAATTTAAGTTTGGTGTGAATTTAAAAATAAAAAAATTTACTTTATTTTATTAAGTTAAAAAATTGATATTTAAAATTCGCCGTGAGTTGAAAACTAGGTCGTTGAACCGAAATTGCTTTACCCAAGGGAGGGACGAGAAATTTTATTATCATTATTTTCAATCTTATTGAATTAAAGTATGCCAAAAACATAAAAATTTCCAAAAATCTTTGCTTTTAAAACGACGCTTAAAAAGTAACAAATTTTAAACTTTTGTCGAGGGACGGACTAGGACAACGATCCGAAACGCCCTCATTCTAAAAGAAACAAATTTTTAAAATTTATTAACTTATGTTTTCTTAGTCAAAGGTTTTTATAAAAAAAAAAAAAAAAAAAAAGTTAGACCTCATGCGATCGCATGGAGTTTACACTTCATATCCATGCGGTCACATGTAGGCCAAAAACTGGTCAGGTAACAAAGAGCAGCTCACTATTCTGTCTTCAACACAATAACACACACAACCACACGAAACTCTCCCAAAAAATCACCCAAAAATTCGCCATTTTCACCAAAATTCACTAAATTTCTTGCAATAATCCGCTACAATCATGTCTTTCTTCAGAAGTTTTTCAAAGAAGGTAAAAATTTCACCCCTAAACTCTTTAAATTTTCAGTTTTAGTGTTCTTGAGCTAATTTATACCTAATTTAATTTTGTTAATTTCTAGTGTAATTAGAGTTAAATTGTTAGTATATTATGCATGTATAACCTAGATTGATGCTATTTAACATGATAAAAAGCCAAAAACTTCAAAAATTTTAGAAATCTAGGTTTTGTGTTCTTGAGCAATTTGGGGCTTTTTTATATAAACAGGTTATGGCCGATTTTTGTCATGAATTATTGCTAAATTAAGTAGTGTAACATGCTTAGGTAGCTAAATGATCCAAACATTGATCTTAAACATGATTTTTGAGAATTAAAGTGGACTTTTTAAGTCTAAAATTCATGAACTTGATTAAATTGATGTAAATGCCATTTGAAACTTGTTCAATTGCTAATAATGATTATTTTGACATGTTATTTGAATAGAATGCTTATGAACTTTGTAAACATTTTCATATGTGCTTATTTGAAAAAGTGTAGAATTGATAAAAATATGAAAATGAGTATGAGTTTAATATGAATTAAACATGTTATTGTAATTGTTTCAAGTTGTTCTTTTGCTAACACTAATGCATATTTGGATGCACAAATTTTGTGTTTAATGTGTTTTACAGAAATATACCGAATCTGGCGGTGGATCATCATCCAGACAACCTAAAAACGAACCTGAACCAGAAATGCAATATGAACCAGAACCTGAACAGGAACAACAACAAGAACAACAATATCATAATGATCAACACATACCGTATTATGATCTGCAACAAGAATATGTTAATGCCTACGTACAATTTCCGATTCATCCAATAATAGAACACCCAACGATTCATGAAGAACAGTTGCATCCTAATTTGAGATTTGATCGAAGTTGGAGAGATTACCCGACATACCAAAGTAACAAATTTAAACTGGTAACGAAAAATGTAGAAGTGCCAAGGGTAGTCGATTGGGAGCCTTTGGAAAGGGTCCAACTAGCTAACTCAGTTAGGCAGCATCTGATCCAAAGGTATGGGAACTCTTCTTTTTTCGATTGGGAACGTTTATTTACCATTCATAGGCCTGTGTATAAGGAATGTTGTGTTGAGCTTATGAGTACTATAGCATTAGATACGGATGTAGTTGGGTTATACGATAGGAATTTTCTTAGATTTTTACTTGGCCGTAGGATGTATAGGATGTCCATGCTGGACATGGCAAGGGCTTTACAGATTTACACTCCTGGTGAATTACTACTACTTGATTGTACAAATTTGATTTATCATGGTGAAAGGGTAGATAGGAATTTTGACGCGGACGCCATCTGGAGGCGTATGTCAAATTATAATGTTTTTACGCTGGGAGGAAGACACTCCTATTTAGATATTAACAAAGCAGAGCTTCGTGTTATACATAGATTTTTATCTAATTCGATTACACAAATAGGTAAAAACAAGGAGAAGATGACCTTACACGATTTATTTTACCTTAAGTGTATTCAAAACACTAGAAGCTTTGTTAATATCCCCTACTGTGTTGATTTTTATCTGTCCAAAATGGTGGCAAGAATACAGGACGGGGGAATAATAGGTGGAGGTATTTTTGTTACTCTCATTTGAGAGTATTTGGGTGTAGATAGGGATCAAGGGGGTCCACTGATGGTGTGTAGGGAACAGTTTGACACTTTAGGATTGCTGGTCTATCAGGGTGCAAAGGTATTAAAGAGCAGACGAAATCAGGCAGTACCATATGATGGTCTATCAGGGTCACCAATACAACAACAACAATCACAATGGCAACAACTATCACAACAACCGCAACATCAATCGCAACAACAACAATCGCAATCTCAACAACAACTACAACAACCGTCTCAACAACAATAACAACCACAACAATCCCAACAATAATCTCAATAACAACAATGGCAACAACAATCAGAAAATTCCATGCAATAGGTGTGAAGGATATCATCCGGGTAAATACTGTGGGGTAGTATGTACCAAGTGTAATAGAAAGAGGCATAGTGCGGCGAAGTGCGACATTTTTGGACCAGTGGTTAAAGGAACAAATAATGCCCACATTACTTGTTTCGGATGCGGGAAGAAGGGCCATTACAAAACTATGTGCCCAAATCAGGAAAATAATAATGGGTAAAACTGTGGAAGAGTCTTCAACATTAATGCAGTAGAAGCGCAGGAAGACCCGGAGCTTGTTATGGGTACGTTTCTTATTGACGATAAACCTGCTTATGTTTTATTTGATTCGGGTGCGGATAGAAGCTATATGAGTAGAGATTTTTGTGCCAAATTAAGTTGTCCATTAACGCCTTTGGATAATAAATTTTTACTCAAATTAGCAAACGGTAAATTAATTACAGCAGATAAAATATGCCGGAATCGCGAAATTTAACTGGTTGGTGAAACATTTAAGATTAATTTGATACCAGTAGAGTTAGGAAGTTTTGATGTGATAATTGGCATGGATTGGTGGAGAAAGGAGAAAGCAGAGGTCGTATGTTATAAAAATGCGATTCGCATTATGCGCGAGAAGAGAAAACCCTTAATGGTGTACGGAGAAAAGAGCAACGCGAAGCTAAATTATATTAGTAATTTGAAAGCGCAAACGCTAATAAGAAAAGGTTGCTATGCTGTTCTAGCACACGTCGAGAAAGTACAAACTGAAGAAAAGAACATCAATGATGTTCCCGTCGCAAAAGAATTTCCCGATGTATTTCCGAAAGAATTACCGGGACTACCTCCACACCGATCTGTTGAATTTCAAATAGATCTTGTACCCGGAGCTGCACCGAAAGCTTGTGCTCCATACAGACTCGCACCCAGCGAAATGAAAGAATTACATAGCCAATTACAAGAACTTTTGGAGCGTGGTTTCATTCGACCAAGCACATCACCGTGGGGAGCTCCTGTTTTGTTTGTCAAGAAGAAGGATGGTTGATAATGCTAAAAACGAACATATATTTCATAGCATTATCCCTCAAGAAAGACAAGCTTTTAGTTGCAATTTTTCTATTTACAAGTGATATTCATTTAAATAATAAAAGGTGAAGACAAAAGACAGATTCGACGATTTGAAGACGCAAACAATCAAAAAGCCAAAAAGTACAAAGTACAATCAAAATGGTTCAAATTATTGATGAGAAACGTTTAAAAGTTACAAGAGTACGAGCCGTGAAACGCAAAGTACAAGATATTAAATTGTACGCAAGGACGTTCGAAAATCCAGAACCGGGACATGAACCAACTTTCAACGCGCGACGCAACGGAGCTAAAATTACAAGTCAACGGAGTACAAGAATATAATATAATATATAATTAATTATATAAAATTATATATATTATATTATATATATATATATTAAAATTCGAGCAGCCCACGTTTAAAATGAATTGTGACCAGTATTTGACGGCCATGCGATCGCATGGCCAGCATGAAGAAAACTCATGCGATCGCATGAGCCCAGGAGCTTGGCCACATCTATAAATTTAGCAGTTTTTCGGACGAAAATAACACATCTTTTTCTATCCACTCTCTCTCACGATATATATATATATATATATATATATATATATATATATATATATATATATATATATATATATATATATAAATATAATTTTAATTTTAATTAAAGATTAATAATAATAAGGTTATGTTAGCGAATATTGTAAGTGTGTAAGTCGAAATTCTGTCCGTGTAACGCTACGCTATTATTAATCATTGTAAGTTATGTTCAACCTTTTTAAATTAATGTCTCGTAGCTAAGTTATTATTATGCTTATTTAAATCGAAGTAATCGTGATGTTGGTCTAAATATTAAAGACGGGGTAATTGTGCTTTGGACCATAATTGGGGTTTGGATAAAAGAACGACACTTGTGGAAATTAGACTATGGGCTATTAATGGGCTTTATATTAACTAAATGATACCTCGTTAATTTAATATATAGACTTATAATTTGACGTATTTATATATAACCACATACGCTTGACTGGGTACGGTGGGCGGGATATCTATAAATACCAATAATTATTCATTTAACCGGACACGGGAATGGATTAATAATCAATAGACTTGTTGAAACAGGGGTGAATTACATACAAGGGTAATTGGTGTAATTGTTAACAAAGTAATAAAACCTTGGATTACACGCAGTCGATATCCTGGTGTAATTATTAAACAAAGTATTAAGACCTTGTTAAATTTCGAATCCCCAATTAGTTGAAATATTTGACTTCGGGTATAAGGATAATTTGACGAAGATCCTCGCACTTTATATTTATGACTGATGGACTATTATGGACAAAACCGTATGGACATATCAAACATTCCAGGACAAAGGACAATTAACCCATGGTAATAAATTAAAATAAAATCAACACGTCGAACATCATGATTACGGAAGTTTAAATAAGCATAATTCTTTTATTTCATATTTCATCGCACTTTTATTTACTGTCATTTTATTTATCGCACTTTTTAATTAACGTACTTTTTAATTATCGCAATTTTATTTATCGTCATTTTATTTATCACACTTTAAATTATCGCAACTTAATTATTGTCATTTGTTTTACGCTCTAAATGAAGTTATATTTATTTTTAATATTTTACATTAGGTTTTAACTGCGACTTAAGACATAAAATCGACAAACCGGTCATTAAACGGTAAAAACCTCCTTTTATAATAATAATAATACTACTTATATATTTATATTTATTTATACAAATATAGTTTTAAAAATATAGCGTTAAACTTGTCTAGTTCCCTGTGGACGAACCGGAATTACTAAACACTACACTACTGTACGATTAGGTACACTGCCTATAAGTGTTGTAGCAAGGTTTAGGTATATCCACTCTATAAATAAATAAATAACTTGCATAAAATTGTATCGTATTTAATAATATTTCACAACAAAAATATAACTATTTCGTATACACCTCTTCACACATCAATGGTACATTCAGGTTGTGTATCGACAACCGAGAGTTGAACAAACTTACCATCAAGAACCGTTATCCACTACCGAGAATCGACGAATTATTTGATCAACTGCAAGGATCGTCTGTGTATTCGAAGATTGATTTACGTTCTGGTTATCATCAAATGCAGGTGAAGGAGGAAGATATTCCAAAAACTGCTTTTAGAACGCGTTACGGTCATTATGAGTTTATGGTTATGCCGTTTGGATTGACTAACGCACCAGCTGTTGTGATGACCCGGAAATTTCTGACCAAATTTAAACTTAATCTTTGTATGATTAACATTTTCGACACGATAAACAAAGTCTGTAAAACTGAATCTCAAAATTATTGAACTATTTTCATATATTCAAATACCTTTCGGTTGTTCTCGACGATTCGCGAACAATTATATGTATATAGATACATATATATATATACTATAACTTGAAAACGTAACAATGTATTAATTTTTTTGATACCGTACATTAAACTTATTGGTTTAAATATTTATTTGAATATATATGATAAGTTGGAATATTAATTGTATGAATAACTTACGATTTATATTTAAAACGTGTTTATGAATGTTGAAAATATATATTAACTTGGTCATAAAACGATTTGTTATTATATATATATATTAACAAATAGCGAGACAATGATTTATAGAAGTAAATGACCAAAACACTCGAAAGTTTAAGATACACTTTGAATGATATAGTTTATTGATAATTTAAGACTATATTTTGACAAAAGTACGAGTCACAAAATGTAAATTGCGAGTTTTCTAAGCGTACGAAAATGCGTTCAAGAAACCGGAACTGGGACTTAAGTCGAGTGACAACGTACGAGTCAGCGGAACGAAAATTACAAGTCAACTATGCACATGAATTTAATATAATATATAATTAATTATTTAAATTATATATATTATATATATTATATTTAATTATGTCGACAAACAAGAAACCAAAAAAATATGTGATCTAGATCTGACGGCCATGCGATCGCATGAGAAATAGGCATAAAACCCATGCGATCGCATGGGCATCAGAATCAGGAATTATGCCTATAAATACCAGGTTTCTGCTCAAGTTGTTTTTACACCTATATTACTCCGTAAGTTATTTATTATTTATTATTTATTATTATTATTATTATTATTATTATTATTATTATTATTAAGATTATTATTATTTATTTTATTATTATTACTATTATTATTATTATTATTATTAATTATATCACTTAAAATACTACAACGAGGTCATGAGCGTGTCACTTTCAAAATGGGTTTTCAAGCGGGATAGAGCTAAGGAAACTATGGGTTATTACTAAGGAGGTTATGAGTATTGTTCGAGGGTATTGCTCGTGAGTCAAACTTGTGTTTATCATCTCCGTTGCGTCTACGTACTTTCCTACAATATTGAATCACAATATTGATACGTTGAGATCTACGGTTAATTTTGCATTCCGAGTTTCGGTCACTTTTTGGTGAATGACCTTATGTGCTAATAAGGTGAGTTTCATATGATCCCTTTTACTCAATATATTTTTGGGCTGAGAATACATGCGACTGTTTATAAATACTAAAAATACTAGATTTATATGCGTGAGTTTCATTGATCCCTTTTTAATTGCTTTTGCAATATATATTTTTGGGCTGAGAATACATGCACTTTATTTTAAACGCAATGGATACAAGTACATACTAAATTCTACACTGAGTTTGAACCAAAAATCCCTTAGCTTTGGTAACTGTTAACTGCCAGTTATAAGAACTGGTGGGCGCGAGTAGTAGTATATGGATCCATAGGGCTTGATATCCCCGTCCGAGCTAGAGCGCTAGCCTTTTAACGGACGTATGCTATTTGAGAAGTGTACACGTTGGTTTGCGTGTATTATTAAGATGATTATACAAAGGGTATAAAATATATATACGTTAAGTTTAGTTACCAGGGTGCTCAATTTCGTAGAATATTTTGATAAACGTTTCTGGATGAAACAACTGAAAACTTGTGATTCACTTTTATATACAGTTTATGCGAAACACTAAAACTATGAACTCACCAACCTTTGTGTTGACACTTGTTAGTATGTTTATTCTCAGGTTCCCTAGAAGTCTTCCGCTGTTTGCTTATATGATAGACAAGCTATGTGCATGGAGTCTTACATGGCATATTTTTCAAGGAAACGTTGCATTCACAAAACCATCACCATGTACCTATTTTGACTGCATTATCAACGAATGTATTATTGTAAACCATTATATACGGTGATTGTCTATATGTAGAAATCATCAGATGTCGAAAACCTTTGATTTAAATATTCATTTATGGTGTGCCTTTTCAAAAGAATGCAATGTTTACAAAATGTATCATATAGAGGTCAAATACCTCGCAATGAAATCAATGAATGACGTGTTCGTCCATATGGATTTGGAGCGATCGTCACAGTTGGTATCAGAGCTTGAGGTCATAGGGAACCAGAATTTGCATTAGTGTGTTTAACTGGTAATTGTTAGGATGCATTAGTGAGTCTGGACTATGACCGTATCTATTTTTACCGAGTTTTGCTTATCAATTCTTGTCAGAAATTACATGCTTATTTAGACATGTTTTCCTGCATTTACTGCACAGATAGTGTATCGACAAAATTCATATCTTAGCGTATCTGTTACTGTAAACTTTACTTGACATCTTCCGAAAATTCCTCCGTGATTTATGGAATTTTGGTATTATATATACATATGTAAATTATGTATTGAAGAGTGCCAATCTAAATTCTATAATTTATTTCATATCAAAAATCACCTCTCTAATTATACAAGATGGATTCCGTATCTAGTTCAAATTCCTTAAACTCCGACAGCTATTCCGATATGGATATTCACCTGAACTTCGAAGACAGTGTAACCGGAATGGATCAACCAATCAGCCATCATCTATTCTGGATGAATTGGGGATGGGTTCGTAGCCTCCTCAATCATTGGAGACAAGAAGAAGGTGATCCCTTCCATCCACCACATTGCCCTCTTGGCGAAGAACCTGAAGCACTTATCGGCGAACCTGTTCGTAATACCATTTTCTCTCTCATTTCCAGAGTATCTAGTCATGATTATATACTATCTCACATTCTAAATCTTATTCGTCCGCTCGTCCGAACCACCGATCATCCCGGTATAATAGAAGAAGTCAACGAGCTTCGTGCTCGGGTAGTGGCTTTGGAGAATATGGTTCAAGGGTTACGAACACCAGCAGCAACACCCGCAGCATAACTGGTACCTCCATCATCCACACCAACAGGATCATTACCACCACCAACAACTACATACGCATCACATGCCTCAACATCACAATTTGTACCTTGGATATCAACATCATACGCACAATAGGTACCAAGAAGTACCAGCAATGACAAATGATGAAGTATGGATTCATAACTTCATCGGAGAAACATTCTACGGCGATTATGTAATTTCTAAAGTTTAGAGATTATCTATTCTAGCCTTAACCCTAAATCAGAGAGAGTAGAAACCCTTATCCGAATGGTGTAAGATACAAGCTAGACTTGTTTTACCAACAGCATCAACAGTACCCTTAGCCTCACCAGCACAGTCAGTGCTGTCAACATCGTCAGAATCAGCAACAACTCTAACATCACAAGCTCCGTCAGTTCAAGAAAGCACCGTGGACATCATTACGAGTCAACAACGAGTATATTGTATCAATGAGTTATGAAGTAATAACTCAATTCATCTAAAGAATTTATATGTATATCTTATATATATAAATTTTAAAACCATCATGAATCTTTTCGTACTAAGCTATTACGTGTGAATTTTAAGGGGTTGATACTACTCGGTTAATTCATATTACTAATATGCTATGATGTACATCCTTCGTTAACAACTTAATCATCGTTAACTACAAATATCTGTTTCAACTCAATGAATTCCATTTCA
The DNA here is from genome assembly GCF_046630445.1 of Rutidosis leptorrhynchoides. NCBI lineage: Eukaryota > Viridiplantae > Streptophyta > Magnoliopsida > Asterales > Asteraceae > Rutidosis > Rutidosis leptorrhynchoides. The sequence goes on along the minus strand of NC_092337.1, from coordinate 404,583,613 downwards.
TAATGAACTTAGTGTATTAATCAATTACATGTTTGATTTTACACTTTTATCTTCTATGTACTCGAAACTTTCTAGAAAACATCATTTATATCTTATGAAGTTCATAAGAATTCCACGAGCATCAACATCCTTCACCGAGGAATAAGAATAAATAATGAAGTATTGATTTCATTAGTGAAATACTCCGCGAAGATTATGTAATCCTTAATGTTTTAGAGATTATTCATTCAATTCAAAAATTAAATGAGCTTAATATGATATTAACTCATCAAATCTGTATTACATCTGAAGAAAATATACATACATATATTTTCATAAAGACGGTAATAAAAAAAAATTCTTTTTTACAAAGTAATTAATTGTGAAATCTTTAACGGGTAGGTAATACTCGGAAAATATATAAGTTCACATTTAATATGTTATACTGTACATTCTTCAACTTTGATTCAAAAATTATTAACTATGCTCACAGCGATATACAATCGTTTCCATACAAATTCAATTACATATTCTGATTTTGAAAAATCAGAATCCAAGCCAAGATTTAACAGAAAACATCACTTTTAGATTCTTACATCTTTCAAATGCTATACTTTGACTTCAAAACTGTGCTAGAACATCACTTCTATTTATAAACCCAGAAAGAAAAAAAAAAGAAAAAAAAAATTGTATCGTTCAAAATTCTAGAACATCATATGTATCTTGAAAATTACAATCTTCATGCAAACCCTTCAAACTTTTGAAAACACCTCGGATTGATAACCAACGATTCGGTTATGATAACTTTGAATGCTGATGAAGCAGCAAAAACTGTAAACGACCTTAACAGCCAAAAGTTTGATGATAAAGAATAGTGTGTTGGCAAAGCTCAGAAAAAGAGAAGGTTTGGAACTGGAAAACGGATTGAGCAAAGTATGAAGGAGGCTGTGGATAAATCACAAAGACTAAACCTGCCTTCAAATAATCCAAATTATTCAGTATCTGCTGAAGCCATTAACGAATACCTTGCTTCCGAATCTAAACCCTTGCGGACTATATTCTTCATCATCCTCTGATATTAGAAATTCTAAGATATCATCATATCTTTCATTATAAATATCCTCCATATTTCTGGATATAATTCCATAATCATTCTCATCGGAAATCAATTTTATCCTTGCGATATCTGTGTAACATCATAAAAGAAACTATTTTAGTTTCTAAATTCTGAAACCTTCGAGTTTAAAATATGAATATTTTTGAAGTGGTGTTGGGAACTGAAGCATGAGTTAGTATAATATAATGACACTTGATCAACATGATTATATTACATTAAGTCATGCTGAGTTTCTAAATGGAACGTGATGATTCACAGATCATAACGTCATCATGTGCTATGTCATACGACTCTTGTATTCTAGTTAATCTCTAAAATATCAAGAAAATATTTCTTGATGAGTCTTTCTTTTCTAGGGTATTCTGGTAATTTAACAAATCAAGATCGTGCCATTACCATTTTCTTCTTAGAACATTAACAATGTTCATTCCGAAATTCATATCTACGAATTCTGGACCATTACAAGAAATGCTTAGTCACAAGAAGAAGAAACGAAGGGACAAAACTCCAAAATAGAAATGAGGGTATAAATCGGAGCAAATAAAAGAAAGTATTAACTAGGGATGACAATAATTATAGAAGACAGAAGCAGGAACTTTGAAATATAAGGGAGAATATAAAGCCCGATAACAACACATAAATTACAAACCGTGTATATCAATGTTTATCGCAACATAAAGACACGGGAGAATTAAAAGCACTATAACCCCAAGGGCAAAGTAGAAGTAAGCAGATTCCTCCGGTGGTAGATGAAAAAGAAGAATGACAGATATGAAAGTTAAGAGTATATCAAGAATCAGAACTGGATGAAGCATTTTTCACAATCTTTTGAAAATAGAAAATGAGGAAGAAGATGTAAGAGAGATGAAAATAATGAAACGGAAGAGGTCAATTTATAGCGAAATATCAAACATAGCAATCGAGGTAAATTACGCATTTAATCAAAAGAAATCTTAATTTCCTTAAATTCTGAAGAATCAAATCTTATTTAGATTATGAAAGATTTTCTATTCCTTAAATTACGGAAATCAATCATTAATATGTCAAGAGTTAAGACGAATCTCTATTCTCCATTTCACTCTTTTACGATAACTTCTCTCATACGCTTCGAATAATCGGATTGTTTTATCCATATTATTTAACGGTGATAAAACTCTATTATCAACACATATACGGCATGTAAACATTTTTATTGTTAGTCATGATGACCTCACTCAAATTTCGGGACGAAATTTCTTTAACGGGTAGGTACTGTGATGACCCGGAAATTTCTGACCAAATTTAAACTTAATCTTTGTATGATTAACATTTTCGACACGATAAACAAAGTCTGTAAAACTGAATCTCAAAATTATTGAACTATTTTCATATATTCAAATACCTTTCGGTTGTTCTCGATGATTCGCGAACAATTATATGTATATAGATACATATATATATACTATAACTTGAAAACGTAACAATGTATTAATTTTTTTGATACCGTACATTAAACTTATTGGTTTAAATATTTATTTGAATATATATGATAAGTTGGAATATTAATTGTATGAATAACTTACGATTTATATTTAAAACGTGTTTATGAATGTTGAAAATATATATTAACTTGGTCATAAAACGATTTGTTATTATATATATATATTAACAAATAGCGAGACAATGATTTATAGAAGTAAATGACCAAAACACTCTAAAGTTTAAGATACACTTTGAATGATATAGTTTATTGATAATTTAAGACTATATTTTGACAAAAGTACGAGTCACAAAATGTAAATTGTGAGTTTTCTAAGCGTACGAAAATGCGTTCGAGAAACCGGAACTGGGACATAAGTCGAGTGACAACGTACGAGTCAGCGGAACGAAAATTACAAGTCAACTATGCACATGAATTTAATATAATATATAATTAATTATTTAAATTATATATATTATATTTAATTATGTCGACAAACAAGAAACCAAAAAAATATGTGATCTGGATCTGACGGCCATGCGATCGCATGAGAAATAGGCGTAAAACCCATGCGATCGCATGGGCATCAGAATCAGGAATTATGCCTATAAATACCAGGTTTCTGCTCAAGTTGTTTTTACACCTATATTACTCCGTAAGTTATTTATTATTTATTATTTATTATTATTATTATTATTATTATTATTATTATTATTATTATTAAAATTATTATTATTTATTTTATTATTATTACTATTATTATTATTATTATTATTATTATTATTATTATTATTATTAATTATATCACTTAAAATACTACAACGAGGTCATGAGCGTGTCACTTTCAAAATGGGTTTTCAAGCGGGATAGAGCTAAGGAAACTATGGGTTATTACTAAGGAGGTTATGAGTATTGTTCGAGGGTATTGCTCGTGAGTCAAACTTGTGTTTATCATCTCCGTTGCGTCTACGTACTTTCCTACAATATTGAATCACAATATTGATACGTTGAGATCTACGGTTAATTTTGCATTCCGAGTTTCGGTCACTTTTTGGTGAATGACCTTATGTGCTAATAAGGTGAGTTTCATATGATCCCTTTTACTCAATATATTTTTGGGCTGAGAATACATGCGACTGTTTATAAATACTAAAAATACTAGATTTATATGCGTGAGTTTCATTGATCCCTTTTTAATTGCTTTTGCAATATATATTTTTGGGCTGAGAATACATGCACTTTATTTTAAACGCAATGGATACAAGTACATACTAAATTCTACACTGAGTTTGAACCAAAAATCCCTTAGCTTTGGTAACTGTTAACTGCCAGTTATAAGAACTGGTGGGCGCGAGTAGTAGTATATGGATCCATAGGGCTTGATATCCCCGTCCGAGCTAGAGCGCTAGCCTTTTAACGGACGTATGCTATTTGAGAAGCGTACACGTTGGTTTGCGTGTATTATTAAGATGATTATACAAAGGGTATAAAATATATATACGTTAAGTTTAGTTACCAGGGTGCTCAATTTCGTAGAATATTTTGATAAACGTTTCTGGATGAAACAACTGAAAACTTGTGATTCACTTTTATATACAGTTTATGCGAAACACTAAAACTATGAACTCACCAACCTTTGTGTTGACACTTGTTAGTATGTTTATTCTCAGGTTCTCTAGAAGTCTTCCGCTGTTTGCTTATATGATAGACAAGCTATGTGCATGGAGTCTTACATGGCATATTTTTCAAGGAAACGTTGCATTCACAAAACCATCACCATGTACCTATTTTGACTGCATTATCAACGAATGTATTATTGTAAACCATTATATACGGTGATTGTCTATATGTAGAAATCATCAGATGTCGAAAACCTTTGATTTAAATATTCATTTATGGTGTGCCTTTTCAAAAGAATGCAATGTTTACAAAACGTATCATATAGAGGTCAAATACCTCGCAATGAAATCAATGAATGACGTGTTCGTCCATATGGATTTGGAGCGATCGTCACAGCTGTGTTCATGGACCTCATGAACCGAGTGTGTGGACCATATCTTGACAAGTTTGTCATTGTTTTCATTGATGACATACTTATTTACTCCAAGAATGATCAAGAGCATAGAGAACATTTAAGAATGGTTCTAGAACTGTTGAGGAAAGAAAAACTGTACGCTAAGTTTTCAAAGTGTGCATTTTGGTTGAAAGAAGTTCAATTCCTCGGTCACATAGTGAGCAAAGAAGGTATTCAGGTTGATCCTGTAAAGATTGAAACCGTTGAGAAATGGGAAACCCCAAAAACTCCGATGCAGATACGCCAATTTTTAGGATTAGCTGGTTACTACAGAAGATTCATCCAAGATTTTTCCAAAATAGCAAAACCCTTGACTGCATTAACGCATAAAGGGAAGAAATTTGAATGAAAGGATGAGCAAGAAAAAGCGTTTCAATTGCTAAAGAAAAAGTTAACTACGGCACCTATATTGTCATTGCCTAAAGGGAATGATGATTTTGTAATTTATTGTGACACTTCAAAGCAAGGTCTCGGTTGTGTATTAATGCAACAAAAGAAGGTAATTGCTTATGCGTTTAGACAATTGAAGATTCACGAGCAGAATTATACGACTCATGATTTGGAATTAGGCGCTGTTGTTTTTGCATTGAAGATGTGGAGGCACTACTTATATGGGGTCAAATGTACCATATATACCGACTACAAAAGTCTCCAACTTATATTTGATCAAAAACAACTGAACATGAGACAGCGTAGGTGGATTGAGCTGTTAAATGATTATGACTTTGAGATTCGTTACCACCCGGGGAAGGCAAATGTGGTAGCTGACGCCTTAAGTAGAAAGGACAGGGAACCTATTTGAGTAAAAGCTATGAATATAATTATTCATACTAACCTTACTACTCGAATAAAGGAGGCGCAACAAGGAGTAGTGAAAGAAGGGAATTTGAAGAATGAAATACTCAAAGGATCGGAAAAACATCTTAATATTCGGGAAGACGGAACCCGGTATAGAGCTGAAAGAATTTGGATACCAAAGTTTGGAGATATGAGAGAAATGGTACTTAGGGAAGCACATAAACTCAGATATTCAATACATCCCGGAGCGGGAAAGATGTACCAAGATATCAAGAAAGACTTTTGGTGGCCGGGTATGAAAGCCGATATTGCTACATATGTGGGAGAATACTTAACTTGTTCTAAAGTTAAAGCTGAACATCAGAAACCATCAGGTCTACTTCAACAACCTGAAATCCCATAATGGAAATGGGAAAACATTACCATGGATTTCATTACTAAATTGCCAAGGACTGCAAGTGGTTATGATACAATTTGGGTAATAGTCGATCGTCTTACCAAGTCAGCACACTTCCTATCAATGAGAGAAGATGACAAAATAGAGAAGTTAGCACGACTATATTTGAAAGAAGTCGTCTCCATATATGGAATACCAGTATCTATTATCTCTGATAGGGATGGCAGATTTGTTTCAAGGTTTTGGCAGACGTTACAACAAGCATTGAAGACTCATCTGGACATGAGTACTTCCTATCATCCACAAACTGATGGGCAAAGTGAAAGGACTATACAGACACTTGAAGACATGCTACGAGCATGTGTTATTGATTTTGGAAATGGTTGGGATCGACATCTAGCATTAGCAGAATTTTCCTACAACAACAGTTACCACTCGAGTATTGAGGTGGCACCGTTCGAGGCACTTTACGGTAGAAAGTGCAGGTCTCCGATTTGTTGGAGCAAGGTGGGGGATAGACAAATTACGGGTCCGGAGATAATCCAAGAAACTACCGAGAAAATCATTCAAATTCAACAACGGTTGAAAACTGCTCAGAATTGATAAAAGAGCTACGCAGACATTAGAAGAAAAGATTTAGAATTTGAGGTTGGTGACATGGTCATGCATAAGGTATCACCTTGGAGAGGCTTTGTTCGATTTGGTAAACGGGGAAAACTAAACCCGAGATACGTTGGGCCATTCAAGATTATTGATCATGTTGGACCAGTAGCTTATCGACTTGAATTACCTCAACAACTAGCTGGCGTACATAATACCTTCCACGTCTCGAATATGAAGAAATGCTTAGCTAAAGAAGATCTCATTATCCCATTAGACGAGATTAAAATTAATGAAAAACTACAATTCGTTGAAGAACCCGTCGAAATAATGGATCGTGAGGTTAAAGGACTTAAGCAAAATAAAATACCAATCGTTAAAGTCAGATGGAATGCTCGTAGGGGACCCGAGTTCACCTGGGAACGTGAAGATCAGATGAAAAAGAAATACTCGCACTTATTTCTAGATGATGCGTCAACACCTCCAACTGCTTAAAATTTCAGGATGAAATTTGTAATGACCCGCCTTTTTCTGTTTACTTTCCGTCTACTTAATTTAAAGTCCGTTATTTAATTATAACATCACCCGTCGTTTAGGTAATTCACGCACCCGCTTTTAAACTTGAGGGACTAAATTTACCAAGAGACCAAAGAGATGACTAGGTCAACTATTCAAACTCCTCCCTCCTCCATTCATTTTATCCACCACTTTTCACTACTTCCACCTTTATGCTCTCAAACCCTCAAACACAAATTCATCATCCAAATCCGATCTAGCAAGCGTTCTTCAAAACAAATTACATATTTGGAATCCTTGCAACTTCCTCTTCGATTCCATACCAACTTCATCTCGTTTGGGTAACTTTCTAAAAACACTTAATTTCTTGTTCTTGATCTTTAAAACTTAAAAGTGTGTTAATTAGTGTCTATGGCTCAAGTCTAACATGATTATGTGACTTATTTACTTGTTCTTGTGATTTTGATGTAACTAGCTTGAATATGAAATATGGGTTAGTTTAATCCTTGATTTTGGTTAATGAAATGTTGTTAGATGTTAAAGTTCATGTGTTAATTGTGTTACTAACTTCATAAGCTTCGATTTGGTATGTTGGATGACATGAAAACCTTACATTAACATGATTATTAATTTTGTGATTCTTGGTTAGGGTTTGATAGATTTAATATGAACTTTTGATGCATTGAATACTTTACAATGTTGTTTGTAAGTGTTTAGTAGTGTTGTATGCATAATTACCTACGAAACGGCGTATTATATGTGTGTATTAAGTTCCCGAATCATCACTTGCATTTATGAGCTTGAAACATTGAATGGTGAGCGTTAAATGATCATTCGTCGAGAATTCGGTTATTGTAAATGATGTTTTTATTTGATTAAATGTGTTTAGTTGTATTCCTTGTAAAATTACCTTTTCAACAATATAAGATACGTGTTCTAAATGTTTACGGTTCATGATTTATGGTTATTTGAAGTTTGGTTCGTGCATATCACAATTTGCAGCCACCAGCTGATGAAAAAGGGCACTTCGCGATCGCGAGGTTTGGGCTCGCGGTCGCGAGATTCTCCCTGACCAAAGTCAATTTTTGATTTTTGCAATTTCGTTCCCGCTTACTCGCAACTCCGTTTAACATGAAATTTTGCCAACATGCTTATATATGACTACGTTTTTATGTGTAATGGTCGGAAACCCGACCCGACCCCGTTGACTTTGACTTTGACCAAGTTTGACTTTTAGTCAAACTTAACCAAAGTCTTATGCAATCGTTCTAACTTGCGTTTATACTTATATCTTGCATGAAACTTGACAATTTGACTCACATGCTATATTAATCGAGTCGTAACGAGCCATATGACTAATTGAACAACTTTGACCGACCGTGTTTACCGATGTTGATACAACCTATTTGTTCTTGCACACATTTACTTTGTGAAGTACCTATTTACCCGTGCACTCAAGGTGAGATCATAGTCCCACTTTTAATCTTTTATACTTACATTTAGGATGAGAAAACATAAACGTTTCATTTTACAAGTGAACACAAGTACGAAAACAAACATTCTACGTACGAGTTAGAACAAAAATGCCTCAATTCGATTATCATTAGTTACACTTGCCGGGTGTAAGCGAGAACTTATGTTGTATAGTCATATGGGTTTGACAAACCCTCATTCGGACGGTTCGCTACCATTATGCGGATGAAATATATTTTCAAGAATAAGTGTAGGTTCTAACACTATGTGTATGGGGTAACGTTAGTTAAGCCTTAATAATTGGGTGCTCGTGATAACAAATTTTAGAATGGTTTACTATTATTTCAAAGTTATAAATCTTGTGGTTCAACTTACATACTCACTTACTAAACCTATGATTTCACCAATGTTTTCGTTGACAGTTTTCTATATGTTTTCTCAGGACCTTGAACGCTATGTGCTACATGCTTCCGCACTCTTTTTGATACTTGCTTGGATGTCGAGTATACATGCATACATGGAGCGTCTTTTGACTTAACTTAAATTGTGTATCATAGGTTTCAATTGTACTTAAAACGTTGTAACATGTTTAGTCGTTGAACTACTTTGTAAACCTTGAAACATCCTTACTTTTGAAATGAATGCGACATATTTTGGTCAAACATTGTTTTAAAGACTTATGACCACGTGAAAAGACCTAAGTAGACGGCGCCGTCAATGACGATTTTGTCGGGTTGCTACAAAATTTATTTAACGGGTAGGTACTGTAGTGGTCCGAACTTTTCCATGATTATATATTATATGAGATTAATATTTACATGAATAAATGTTTCCAACATGTTAAGCAATCAAACTTGTCAAGACTTGATTAATTGAAACGGTTTTTATGTAAATGTTTGACCACCCAGTTTGTCTGATGATTCACGAACATTATAACTTGTATATGACATGATAATATATATATGGACATATAGATATGTTTAACATGATGAAGTTATATTTAAGTATCTCATTATGTATATTAACAACAAACTATATACATAAAACAAGGCTACTAACTTAAGGAATTCAAAACGATATCTATACGTAACGATTATCGTTGTAATAACGTCTTACTATTTATATATCATACTAAGATATATTAACACACTATGTTATCATGATAACATAACAATTTAACATCTCATTAAGTATTATAACAATGGATTAATTACATTTAACAAGATCGTTAACTTAAAAGTTTCAAATCAACACTTACATGTAATGACTAACGATGACTTAACGACTCAGTTAAAATGTATATATATGTAGTGTATTAAGATGTATTAATACACTTTTAAAAGACTTCAAGACATATATCAAAATACTTCTACTTAACAAAAATGCATACAATTGCATTCCCATTCATTTTCATCAACAATTCTAGTCACACAGTATTTCTACCCGTATTATACATAGCTTCTAGACTTACTTACTATGGGTATATACCAATAGGAACTAGCATGGGATTCCACTCTTGATTATGTCATGCTTGACTAATCAAGTTTAACTTCTACCATGAACTAGTCAACCAACTAGAACTCCTTTTAACCCCACTCACCACTTACCACTCATCATTCACTCCATTTCATTCCAATTTTCTTTCCAATTCTCTCTCAAAACACACACACACACACACTCTTCCATGAACATCTAAACTACTATTTTTTCAGCAAGAAATCATCAAATACAAGCTTTGGTTATTATCTATAATCATCATAAAAACAACCACTCAAGAACACTTCGAAAACCCTTTCAAGTTTGCTAGATTACTCTCAATCTTGTAAATCCATTCCAAGTAATCATCCAAGATCAAGAAACCTTTGTTATTTACAGTAGGTTATATTTCTTGTTCAAGGTAATATTCATATTCAAGCTTTGATTCGATTTCTATAACTATAACTATCTTAATTCAAGTAGTAATCTTACTTGAAATTGTTTTCGTGTCATGATTCTACTTCAAGAACTTCCAAGCCATCAAAGATCCTTTGAAGCTCAAGATAATTTCTTGTTATTTTCCAGTAGGTTTACCTACTATACTTGAGGTAGTAATGATGTTCATAACATCGTTCAATTCATACTTTTATAACTATCTTATTCGAAGATTTAAACTTGTAATAACTAGAACATAGTTTAGTTGATTCTAAACTTGTTCTCAAACAAAGTTAATTCTTCTAAATTGACTTTTAAAAACAACCTAACACATGTTCTATATCTATATGATATGCTAACTTAATGATTTAAAACTTGGAAACACGAAGAACACCGTAAAACAGGACATACGCCGTCGTAGTTAAACCGGGGGCTGTTTTGGGTTGGATAATTAAAAACTATGATAACCTTTGATTTAAAAGTTGTCCTTCTTGTAAAATGATATTTCTTATAAACATGAAACTATATCCATAAATCATGGTTAAACTCAAAGTGGAAGTATGTTTTTCAAAATGGTCATCAAGATGTCGTTCTTTCGACGGAAATGACAATCTCTTTCAAAATGACTTGTAACCTGTATTTCAAACTATAAACCTATACTTTTTCTGTTTAGATTAATAAATTATGATTTTATACGAAACCATAGCCTTTTGAATCACTCAAAACGGATTTGAAATGATGAAATTTTGGGTAAAACAAAATTGGATAGAATTACTAGTTTAGCTACGAAAATTTTATAACAAATCTATACTAACCATATCCTAACTAACTTATTCTATATATATATATATATAGAATATACCTTGATAGACCATGGACACGTATACAATGTTTTGACATATCATATTGACATCATCTATATATATTATTTGGAATAACCGTAAGATACTATATGCGGTAATGCTCGAGTTAGCATATAATGGGTTGAGGTTGATTATAAAATAATATATATACCTTGAGTTGTGATCAAGTCTGAGACATGTATACACTGGGTCGTGGATTGATTCAATATAATATGATATATTGATTTATTTATGTACTACTAACTGTGAACTACTAATTGTGGACTACTTACGTTGGACTGCTAACTTAACAACTTAAATCGTCAACACGTAATAAAATATGATATGAATATATTTCTATCATACTTTGATATATATGTATATATTTGTTATAGGTTTGTGAATCGACTCGTGGCCAAGTCTTATTTTCGACGAAGTAAAAATCTGTTAAAGTGAGTTATAGTCCCACTTTTAATAGCTAATATTTTTGGGATGAGAATACATGCAGTTTTCTAAATGATTTACAAAATAGACACAAGTAATCGAAACTACATTCTATGTTGAATTATCGAACCGAATATGCCCCTTTTTAGCTTGGTAGCCTAAGAATTGGTGTTTATTATAATTGCCACCAATTGACGCGAATCCTAAAGATAGATTTATTTGGCCCAACAAGCCTCATCCGGGTTACGGATGCTTTAGTACTTCGATTTATCATGTCCGATGAGAGTCCTGGAATGATGGGGATATTCTATATGCATCTTGTTAAGGTCGGTTAGCAGGTGTTCATCATATGAATGATATTTTATGCAGATTGCATGTTATTGAAAAATGAAATCTTGTGGTCTATTATTACAATTTGATATATATATATATATATATATATATATATATATATATATATATATATATATATATATATATATATATATATATATATATATATGTTAAACCTATAACTCACCAACATTTTTGTTGACGTTTTAAGCATGTTATTCTCAGGTGATTATTAAGAGCTTCCGCTGTTGCATGCTAAATTAAGGACAAGATTTGGAGTCAGCATGCTTGTATGTTAATGTTTAAAGAAAAACTGCATTCGGAAAATAAATTGTTGTAATATATTATTGTAACCCATTATGTAATGGTCATGTGTAAACGTTGTACTTTAGATTACCATTATTTGGTAATCTACGCTATGTCTTTTAAACCTTTATCGATAAAATAAAGGTTATGGTTTGTTTTAAAAATTTTATGCAGTCTTTGAAAAATGTCTCATATAGAGGTCAAAACCTCGTAACGAAACTAATTAATATGAAAGGTTTATAATCCATATGAACGGGTCATTTCATAATCAGGTTTGTATCAAAAACCGTCCTCATACGCATAAAAGTTTAGAAACATCCCCATACCCGATCCAAGGCCCGCCCGTACCCAACCAAAAAATATCGGGTTTCGAGTTTCCCCATCGGGTATGAGTATTTTTCCATCCCTAACACAGGGGTGAACCTGAGCATAAGCAATGGGGTCTCTTGACACCACTAGTTTGATTTTTTTTAATATGTACTTCAAATTAAGTAGGACAACACTAAATTAAATTATATGAGCCCATATATTTCTAAGATTTATAGTTTTTTTTAAATTAACAACCACTAAAATACCCTTTGACTGTAAATAATTTTGGAAAAAATTCCGAGACCCCTTTCATTCTAGATTCACCACTTGCAGAAGATTATTTTTTTTACTCAAATGTACACTAACTTAGTTATTGCATAATTATTTATGTGTTGTTGATTTGAAATCTGAATATGAGATGCAAGAGTCCCAACCACTAGCTAACAACAGTGCTTAGTCACTCCGACCAATTTTAACGTGGCGTCAGAGGGGTCCCGTCAGACCTGCTGGCATTGGGTGACGCCCCCTGACGCCTCTAGTGGGGCGTCACCGGTGATGAAATCGGGGCATTAGTCAAGTTTTTCACGGAAGAGAGAGGAAGCGTCAGGGATACATGTCAGATGGGGATTGGCTGGAAAATATGGCCGTTGGCTAACGGCTATTTTGGTTTTTATTTTTTATTTTTTTAATTCTATATATATTTATCTATATAAACTCATACATTCTACAATTTAACACACCATTTCTCTTTATTTTTCTTTCATTTCTATCAATTATATCATACAATTTATATAATTTCATGGCATCGTATTTACTTAGTTACAATTTTGATTCGGAAGACGAGTGTATTATTGCACTAATTCAACATTTAGAAGATGAGTGTGACAACCCGGAAATTTTTGACCAAATTTAAACTTGATCTTTATATGTTTCCGACACGATGAGAAAAGTCTGTAATGTTAAATCTCAAAATTTTGAAACTACAATTCATGTAATCAATTACCCTTTGACCATGCTTGACTATTCACGAACATTTATGTGTATATAGATATGTATATATAATATATAGTTATATTAATTAAAAACGTTAACAAAGTATTGGATGAATAATACTTTACAGAAACGTATTTGTTTCAATATATGTTTATCGACGGAAATTAAAAGATAATATCAAATGAATGAATAATCAGATACATTGTATTATGATTACGGATATCTGTAGTAAGGTCCACTATATTTAAGAAATCTGTTCTTTTTAACGATATTCGGAATAATTGGTAAAGTTAATTTTCAATAAGAACAAAAGTGTCATTAACGAGAGTTAGTAAAAAGTTAGTGGAGATTCCTGTTTAATTTTCAAAAGCGTGCTTTACATTGATTGCCTCGTGTCCCTTGATAAATTAATTAATTAGTTTTCATATTATTAAAAACATTATTTGATATAATAACTTTTATTATTTAAACGAGTTAACTGATATAAAATGGACTTTGCAATATAATTGGTTTTAAAAAACTAAATATTATATTAAGTAAATATTTCAATTATATATATATATATATAAATTATATTTCTAAAATAAAGATATATATATATATATATATACATATATATATATATATATATATATATATATGTATATATATATATATATATATATTACAATGTAATATTAATATGGTTATAAAATGTTTTGACTTAAGTTAAATTATATATATATATTATTAAATATATTTTAATTAACAACGAGAAGTTGATTTAAAGAAGCAATGAACCAAAACACACGAATGATCAAGTTACATTTTGAGTAATATAACTTATCAATGAATTTAGTCTATATTTTGACAAAGGTACGAGTCACGAAATGTAAAGTACAAGATTTTAAAGCCTACAAAACGTCGTTCAAAAAACGGAATCGGGACATAAGTCGAGCACCAACGTACGAGTCTTTGGAACTAAATTTACAAGTTAACTATGCACGTGAAAATAATATAATATATAATTAATTATATTAATTAAATATATTATATATTAATATATATTAAATCCGTCGGCAGCCCACGTTTTGTTTGTGAGTGAGCTGGATACAGGACCTTCGAAATTGCGGAGCTTTTACCCTCATATGCTTCGCAATCGCGGAGCTGTGGGTCACAAGTCAGGGGCTATAAATCTTGAACTAATCCGCGATTCATTTCACCAAACCATATTTCTATCTATATTACTCCGTTGTATATTTATTTTATATATATTATTATTATTATTAAGATTAATATTATTATTAATTGTATTATTATTAGTAGTAGTATTATTATTAGTATTATTATACATAAAATACTGCGACGAGGTCATGAGTTAATTATTCAAAACGAGTTTTTCAAGCGGGATAGAGCTAAGGAAAATATGGGTTATAACTATGGGGGTTATGGGAATGGTTCGTGGGTATGCTTATGAGGTCAACCTAGTGTTTATCATCTCCGTTGCATCTATGAACTTTCCTGCAATATTGAATCTCAATATTGATACGTGAGCACTCAAATCTTATCTTTTATATATTAATAGTGTATCCCTGACTAGTGCTCGAGTATATTTGATTATGCATGCTTGTATATTTAATTTCTTCGTTATATAGTGTATGTTGAATCACTAATTTAATACATATATTACTGATATAAGGTATATGATATGCATCTCATTGGAAAGCTGTCGAATAATTAATAAATTTTCATTTAGAAGTCGTGTGATTTCGATGGACGGGTTAAAAGATATAGCCAACTAAATTATTATTAATTCTATTATTATTATTATTATTATTATTATTATTATTATTATTATTATTATTATTATTATTATTATTATTATTATTATTATTATTATTATTATTATTATTATTATTATCGTCGTTATTGTTATCGTCGTTATTATTATTATATAATAGTTATTATCATTATCGTTATCAATATAAGTATTATCATTAAAATTGTTATTGTTATTATTAATACTATCGTTATTATCACTAAAGGTTATTATTAATATTAATTATTAACATTGATTTTATGACTGAAATTATCGTTATTATTAAAAATTAACATTTTATAAAAACTATTAATTTATTATTTTTATCATTATTGTTAATATTAATTGTATCATAAATATTAAAATTAGCACTTTTATTAAAATTATCATTTATAATAAAAATATCATTTTTATTATAAAATATTATCATTATTATCATATTAGGATTATTATTATTAAGGATTATCATTTTTGATAGAATTATTGTTATAAAATATTATTATTACTATTTTTATTATGGTAATTATTATATATAGTAAATATTATTATTAAGATAAATTATATTTTTACTAATATTAAAGTATCGATACTGTCAATTATCATTTAAAATTT
This sequence comes from Rutidosis leptorrhynchoides, assembly GCF_046630445.1. Lineage (NCBI taxonomy): Eukaryota > Viridiplantae > Streptophyta > Magnoliopsida > Asterales > Asteraceae > Rutidosis > Rutidosis leptorrhynchoides. The sequence continues at coordinate 404,567,652 of NC_092337.1, read as the reverse complement.
ATCATTGTTATCAAAACTATCATTCTATTAAAATTATTATTATTATTATCGTTACTACCAATTTTATTAGTATTATTAATGTCATAATTATTATTACCATTATTATTAAAATACTTTTAATAAAATTATCGTTATTATTATTATCATTATTATTATTACAAAATAATACAACTTTTACTCATTATTATTATTATCAATAGTATTTTTCGTAATACAAAGATATTTTTACCACACGTAATAGAATTACATTAATAAAACATACCACTATATTTTTATAATATTAAATGAACTTTATAAATTTTATTACTTGAGATATATAAAAAAGTATATTTTTATCATATATAAGCTTTAATATAAATTTTTATTTATTAATAAATGGTTTGTATTATTTACTATAATAAAATCTGATATATATATATATATATATATATATATATATATATATATATATATATATATATATATATATATATATATATATATATATATATATATATATATATATATATATATATAAACGACTACGTTTAAGTTATATAATAAACATGTATAGTTTTTGAAAGTTATTTTGGGTCAAACTGACTTTTGTTGACTTTTGCATATCGATCTCGAGCATTAGGATTGTGATACACTACGACTTGACCTAAATTGTTAGACAGATATTGACCAACATATAAATATATATATACTTAATATAGGTTCGTGAATTCGAGGCCAACCCTGCATTTGTTCAGTGCCGTCATATGCATAATTGCTACGAAATACAGTATTGTGAGTTTCATTTGCTCCCTTTTTAAATGCTTTTGCAATATATATTTTTGGGACTGAGAATACATGCACTATTTTATAAGTGTTTTACGAAATAGACACAAGTAATCGAAACTACATTCTATGGTTGGATTATCGAAATCGAATATTGTAGTGACCCGAACTTTTCCATGTTTATATATTAAATGAAATTGATATTTACATGATTAAATGTTTTCAACATATTAAGCAATCAAACTTGTTAAGACTTGATTATTTGAAATGAGTTTCATGTAGACAATTGACCACCCAAGTTGACCGACGATTCACGAACGTTAAAACTTGTAAAAATTATATGATGTTATATATATAGAGTTAACATGATATTATGATAAGAAAGTATCTCACTAGGTATATTAACAATGAGTTATATACATAAAATGTGTTTATTGAATTAAGAAACTCGAAACGATATATATAACGATTATCGTTATAACAACGTATTACTAAATACATATGAATCATATTAAGATATTGTTACACTATATTTAAATATGATAAATGATAAGTAAACATATCATTAAGTGTATTAACAATGAACTACATATGTAAAAACAAGACTACTAACTTAAGGGTTTCGAAACAAGACATATATATATAATGATTATCGTTGTAACGACATTTAAATGTATATATATCATATTAAGATATATTAATACATCATATTATCATGATAATATAATAATTTAACATCTCATTAGATATAATAAACAATGGGTTAACAACATTTAACAAGATCGTTAACTTAAAGGTTTCAAAACAACACTTACATGTAACGACTAACGATGACTTAACGACTCAGTTAAAATGTATATACATGTAGTGTTTTAATATGTATTCATACACTTTTGAAAGACTTCAAGTCACTTATCAAAGTACTTCTACTTAACAAAAATGCTTACAATTACATCCTCATTCATTTTCATCAACATTTCTACTCGTATGCACTCGTATTTGTACTTGTACAATACACAGCTTCTAAATGTATTTACTATTAGTATATACACTCCAATGATCAGATCTTAGCAGCCCATGTGAGTCACTTAACCATGTGAGAACCATATTTTAACATCTAGCATGAAATATCTCACAAAATAACAAACAAATGGAGCCTATATGGATGCTCAATATTCACGTGAATGGAGGAGTACACAAACACATTCATTTTCAATTTTTCTTGAATCAAATTACTCTCTATCAAGTGTTATTACTTTGTTCTAAGTGTTCTTCATCATCTTCAATAAAATCTATCTCAATCTAGTTCATAAATTCATACATAAACCAAGTTACAAAACAACTACTCAAGAACACACCAACAACACTTCCAAGTTTGTAACTTACTTCCAATCTTGCAAATCCATTTTGAGTGATCATCCAACCTCAAGAAATCTTTCTTATTTACAGTAATATATCTTTCTAATACAATGTATTACTCATATACAAACTTTGATTCAATTTCTATAATTATAACAATCTTATTTTGAGTGGAAATCTTACTTGAACTTGTTTTCGTGTCATGATTCTGCTTCAAGAATTTTCAAGCCATCCAAGGATCCTTTGAAGCTAGATCTATTTTTCTCATTTCCAGTAGGTTTATCCACAAAACTTGAGGTAGTAATGATGTTCATAACATCATTCGAATCATATATATAAAACTATCTTATTCGAAGGTTTAAACTTGTAATCACTAGAACATAGTTTAGTTAATTCTAAACTTGTTCGCAAACAAAAGTTAATCCTTCTAACTTGACTTTTAAAATCAACTATACACATGTTCTATATCTATATGATATTCTAACTTAATGATTTAAAACCCGAAAACACGAAAAACACCGTAAAACCGAACATACGCCGTTGTTGTAACACCGCGGGTTGTTTTGGGTTTGATAATTAAAAACTAGGATAAACTTTGATTTAAAAGTTGTTCTTCTGGAAAAATTATTTTTCTTATGAACATGAAACTATATCCAAAAATCATGGTTAAACTCAAAGTGGAAGTATGTTTTCCAAAATGGTCTTCTAGACGTCGTTCTTTCGACTGAAATGACTACCTTTACAAAAACGACTTGTAATCTGTATTTTTAACTATAAACTTATAATTTTTATGTTTAGATCCATAAACTTAAGTTCAATTTGAAACCATAGCAGCTTGAATCACTCAAAACGGATTTAAAACGAAGAAATTATGGGTAAAACAAGATTGGATAATTTTGCTTATTGTAGCTACGTGAAATTTGTAACAAATCTATACAAATCCTAAGTTAACTAACTTATATTGTATCATACATGTATTCTAACATATATTATGTAATCTTGGGATACCATAGACACGAATACAATGTTTTGACATATCATATCGACCCATCTATATATATATATATTTCGGAACAACCATAGACACTCTATATGCAGTAATGTTGGAGTTAGCTATACAGGGTTGAGGTTGATTCTAAAATATTATATATATTTTGAGTTGTGATCTAGCCTGAGACTTGTATACACAAGGTCGTGGATTGATTCGAGATAATATATATTGCTTTATTTCTGTACATCTAACTGTGGACAACTAGTTGTAGGTTACTAACGAGGACTGCTGACTTAACAAACTCAAATCATTAAAACATAATAAAAAATGTTGTAATTATATTTTGATCATACTTTGATACATATGTACATATTTGTTATAGGTTCGTGAATCAACCCGTGGCCAAGTCTTACTTCCCGACGAAGTAAAAATCTGTGAAAGTGAGTTATAGTCCCACTTTTTAAATCTAATATTTTTGGGATGAGAATACATGCAATTTTATAAATGTTTTACAAAATAGACACAAGTACATGAAACTAATTTCTATGGTTGAATGATCGAAGCCGAATATGCCCCTTTTGCTTGGTAACCTAAGAATTAGTAAACAAGTCTACTAATTGACGCGAATCCTAAAGATAGATCTATTGGGCCCAAAAAACCCCATCCGTTGTAGCGGATGCTTTAGTACTTCGAGTTTTTATATCATGTCCGATGGATGTCCCAGAATAATGGGGATATTCTTATATGCATCTTGTTAATGTCGGTTACCAGGTGTTCACCATATGAATGATTTTTATCTCTATGTATGGGATGATGTTACGAAAAATGGAAATATGAAATCTTGTGGTCTATTATTACGATTGATAAATATATAGGTTAAACCTATAACTCACTAACATTTTTGTTGACGTTTTAAGTATGTTTATTCTCAGGTAATTGTTAAGATCTTCCGCTGTTGCATACTAAATTAAGGACAAGATTTAGAGTCCATGCTTGTATAATATTGTTTGAAAACTGCATTCGAAGACATATATTATTGTGTAATATTATTGTAAACCATTATGTAATTGTCATGTGAGAACGCTATATTTTGATTATCATTATTTGATAATCGTCGAAATATTTTAAACCTTTATTGATAAAATAAAGGTTATGGTTGTTTTAAAAATTGAATGCAATCTTTGAAAAACGTCTCATATAGAGGTCAAAACCTCGCAACGAAATCAATTAATATGGAACGTTTATAATCAATATGAACGGGACATTTCAGTTGGTATCCGAGCGTTGGTCTTAGGGAACCAGAATTTTGCATTAGTGTGTCTTACCGAGTTTGTTAGGATGCATTAGTGAATATGGACTTCGACCGTGTTTTCTTTAAAAAAAATGATTGCTTAACATTTTTTGTTAGAAACTATATATTATTAACATGTAAATATTATGTGATATATTAATCTCCTAACGTGTTTGATATTGTGTGATAGATGTCTACCTCTAGTACAAATTCCATCGACTCACCTAATAATAATGAAGAGTCGAATATATTTTGGGAAGATTCACAAATTCCCGAGGAAGAACCGGAAGAGGAAGAACCGGAAGAGGAAGAACCGGAAGAGGAGGAACCGGAAGAAGAGGAACCGGAAGAAAAAGAGGTTTCGGAGGATGAAATATTAATACCTACAGTAAAATGATTAAATAAAAGAAAATCCTCAACCAATGGACCAAAGTTAAAAATGGTCAATGGTGTTTCCACCAAGGAAGCAAAATATTGGGAAAATTACCAATTTTCTGATGAATCGGATCCCGACGAGGATTTCGATGATATTATAGAAATTACCCCAACTCAATTTAATAAGGCAAAAGAGAATAATAAGGGAAAGGGCATCAAAATAGAGAAACCTGATTCCGACCCCGATGAACTTTATATGTATCGTAAACGCCCATATTTCTTAGATTTTAACAATAATACGGGAACATCTAGGCCACCAGGCTTTTCTAAACCATTTGTGAAAATGACAGCTCGTATTAGAGGATCACCATGTATCCCTAGGAAATTAGCCAAACGAACTAAGTCCGAAGAAGAAGAAACGAGTGAGTCGGAATAAAGAGTTGTAATCATGCTGTGTAAGATATGTATTGTAGTGTGTTTGTATTTTTATGTTATATGTAAAAATTGCTTGTATTGTTTGTTAATTACCTTTTACGAATCTAATCCTTGTTTATTTTACAGTATAAAAATAAAAATGGACGTTAAGGATAGACAACCAAAAATTTTAGAAGACCTACCAGGAGATATGATTGACTACATCTTGTCTAGAGTCGGGCAGAATTCATCAGCACAATTAGTTAAGGCAAAATTAGTTTGTCGAACGTTTGAAAAACATTCCATGCATGCTTTAGTATATAAAAGGCTTTCCTTTAAAAGATGGGGTATATCACATTGGGGAGACTTTAAGTTACGCCAAGTTTTCTTTAAGGCATTTAGTGCGGGAAACCCAGATGCAATTTTACGCTACGGGTTACAAACCTATTTTGACTCAACATATCCCAACATAGGACTTCGTGCTTTAGAAAGAGCTTCTAACATGCAACATAAAGAAGCATGTTATGCTTACGGGTTAGTGATGTTCGTTTCTCACCAAAGTGAGAAAAAGAACATCGGATTACAACTTTTAAATAAAACCTTCCCACAAGTGACGGATTCGGTAGTTAGGGTGAGAAACAAGGTTTTTAGATTGTTACGGGGCTGTTGGGCATTACGAAACCCTCGTCCTTTTGACGACGTTACAACATGCTGCCTAGCTAGCGGTCATAATGGTTATCTGCCACATAACCAAGGATGGGAAATAATATTAGTACAACCAGAATGCATGACTTGTTTATGGACTTAAGAATTACGTGTCTTTATTTCTTTTGTGGAATGGCTTGCGTATTAACTAGAATTGCCTTTATAGCTGCCGAGTAGCAAGTTATTATGTGCTATATTTCATCCTATATGTATAATAGTGATATTGTATGTTTGTAAAATATTGTATAAATGTTTGAACGCGAAATATTATTGTAATAAGTTTTTCATATAGAAGCGTAGTAGTTGAGTTGTATAGTAGCTACTAAGTATGAACTTAACGGGTAGGTACTACCCGAATTAAAACTATACTAAATATGAAGAAAAAGCTTTTATAAATAAGTTCATATTATGCTACGAAATACTATTGACTACTCTTAAATTCTATATGATTAACTTAATTCTTTTGGCTATTTTTGAAGGAAATGGCACCGACGACTCGTCAGAACTTGAACATGAGTGAGGAAGTCTTCCGTGTTTTCCTTGCTGCGAACATAGCCGCCGTACAGGCCGCAATGCAAAATAACAACAATAAATCTGGTTCTAGCAGTGGAACTAATTCCACAAGAAATCGTGTAGGATGCTCCTATAAAGAATTCACTGCCTGCAAACCTTTGGAATTTGATGGAACCGAGGGTCCAATCGGATTGAAACGGTGGACCGAGAAGGTTGAATCGGTGTTTGCCATAAGTAAATGTATTGAAGAAGACAAAGTAAAGTACGCTACGCATACCTTCACAGGTACTGCGTTAACATGGTGGAATACCTATCTCGAACAAGTAGGACAAGAAGCAGCTTATGCACTACCGTGGTCAGCATTCAAGCAATTGATGAACGAGCAGTATCGTCCCAAAAACGAGGTAAATAAGCTCAAGGTAGAGCTTAGAGGATTACGAACGCAAGATTTCGATATCACCACATACGAACGACGATTCACAGATTTGTGCCTATTGTGTCCCAGAACGTTCGAAGACGAAGAAGAGAAGATCGATGCATTTGTAAAAGGGTTACCGGAAAGGATTCAAGAAGATGTGAGTTCACACGAGCCCACCTCCATACAAAAGGCAAGTCGAATGGCTCACAAACTAGTGAAACAGATCGAAGGAAGGATTAAAGAGCAGGCGGCCGAAGAGGCTAACATGAAACAAGTCAAGAGAAAGTGGGAAGAAACCAATGACAAGAGTCACCAATACAACAACAACAATCACAACCACAATCGCAATAACTACCCCAACAACCGCAACATCAATCACAACAACAACTTCAACAAACGTCCCAACAACAACTACAATAACCATCCTAACAACAATAACAACAACAACAATAACAACAACAACAACAACAACAATAACAACAATAACAATCCCAACAACAATCTCAATAACAACAATGGCAACAAAAACCAAAAACAGCCATGCCAAAGGTGTGAAGAGCATCACCTGGGGTTCTGCATGAGATTTTGCAACAGGTGTAAAAGAAATGGTCATAGCGCGAAGAAGTGCGAGATTTACGGACCAATGCATAACAGAACTAAAAGAACAAATAATGTCGGAACAAATAACACCGCCATAGTTTGTTTTGGATGTGGAAAACCCGGCCACTTTAGTAGAAATTGCCTAAATCAGGGGAATACTAATGGGCAGAGCCGCAGAAGAGTTTTCAATATTAATACGGCAGAAGCGCAGGAAGACCCGGAGCTTGTTACGGGTACGTTTCTTATTGACAATAAATCTGCTTATGTTTTATTTGATTCGGGTGTGGATAGAAGCTATATGAGTAGAGATTTTTGTGCTAGACTAAGTTGCTCACCGGCGCCCTTGGATAATAAATTTCTACTCGAATTAGCAAACGGTAAATTAATTACAGCAGATAATATATGTCGGAATCGAGAAATTAAACTGGTTAGCGAAATATTTAAGATTGACTTGATACCAGTAGAGTTAGGGAGTTTTGATGTGATAATCGGTATGGACTGGTTGAAAGAAGTGAAAGCAGAGATCGTTTGTTACAAAAATGCAATTCGCATTATACGAGAAAAAGGAAAACCCTTAATGGTATACAGAGAAAAGAGCAACGCGAAGTTAAATCTTATTAGTAACCTGAAGGTGCAAAAACTAATAAGAATAGGTTGCTATGCTGTGCTAGCACACATCGAAAAAGTCAATTCCGAAGAACAGAACATCGATGATGTTCCCGTCACAAAAGAATTTCTCGATGTATTTCCGAAAGAATTACCGGGACTACCTCCACACCGATCCATTGAATTTCAAATAGACCTTGTACCGGGAGCTGCACCAATAGCTCGTGCTCCATACAGACTCGCACCCAGCGAAATGAAGGAACTTTAGAGCCAATTACAAGAACTTTTAGAGCGTGGTTTCATTCGACCAAGCACATTTTACAAACTTACAATACCGCTTATTTTACATATAGCATGAAATATAGCACACAATAAATTTGATACAAGATGGTTGTGAAGATAATTCTAGCTAGTACACAAGTCGTTCAGCAAAGGCAATAAAGACACGTAATTCATACGTCCAGAAACAAGTCATGCATTCTGGTTTTACTAGGATTACTTCCCATCCTTGGTCTTGTGGAACATAACCGTTATGGCCGTTGATAAGACAGCGTGTTGTAACGTCGTCAAAGGGACGAGGGTTACGTAATGTCCAACAGTCCCGTAACAATCTAAAAACCTCATTTCTTACCCCAATTACCGACTCCGTCACTTGTGGGAACGTTTTGTTTAATAGTTGTAGCCCGATGTTCTTGTTCTCACTTTGGTGAGAAGCGAACATTACTAATCCGTAAGCATAAAATGCTTCTTTATGTGGCATGTTAGCTGCTTTTTCTAAATCACGAAGTCCAATATTCGGATATATTGAGTCAAAATAATTTCTTAACCCGTTGCGTAAAATAGCATTTGGGTTCCCCGCAATATATGCGTCAAAGTAAACACATCGTAACTTATGGGTTTCCCAATGTGATATCCCCCATCTTTCAAAAGAAAGTCTCTTATAAACCAAGACATTCTTGGAACGTTCTTCGAATGTCTTACAAACTGATTTCGCCGTAAATAGTTGTGCCAAAGAATTCTGACCGACTCTAGACAAGATTTCATCAATCATGTCTCCGGGTAGGTCTCTTAAAATATTGGGTTGTCTATCCATTTTGTGTTTTTATACTGTAAAATAGACAAGAGTTAGATTCATAAAAAAAATACTTATTAATACAAACAATTTTTACATATATCATAAAGCATAAGCACACTATATTACATATATTACACCACACGAATACAACTATCTTATTCCGACTCGCTCGTTTCTTCTTCTTTGGTTTTGGTTCGTTTTGCCAAGTTTCTAGGGATGTATGATGTTCCCCTAATACGAGCTGTCGTTTTCCACATTGGTTTAGAAAAACCTGGTGGTTTAGAGGTTCCCGGGTCATTGTTACAACTTAAGGGCTTCGGGGGTTGACGATACATATAAAGTTCATCGGGGTTGGAATTAGATTTCTCTATTTTTATGCCCTTTCCCTTATTATTTTCTTTTGCCTTTTTAAATTCAGTTGGGGTAATTTCTATAACATCATCGGAATTCTCGTCGGAATCCGATTCATTGGAGAATTGGTAATCCTCCCAATATTTTGCTTCCTTGGCGGAAACACCATTGACCATAATTAACCTTGGTCGGTTGGTTGAGGATTTTCTTTTACTTAACCGTTTTATTATTTCCCCCATCGGTTCTATTTCCTCCTCCGGTTCCTCCTCTTCCGGTTCTGATTCTTCTTCGGGTTCCGACTCTTCTTCCGGTTCCTCTTCGGGAACTTGTGAATCAGTCCACGAATCATTCCAATTTACATTTGACTCTTCATTATTATTAGGTGAGTCAATGGGACTTGTTCTAGAGGTAGACATCTATCACATAATATCAAACGCGTTAAGAGATTAATATATCACATAATATTCACATGTTAAAAATATATAGTTTCCAACAAAATTTGTTAAGCAATCATTTTTCAAGTAAACACGGTCAAAGTCCAGACTCACTAATGCATCCTAACAAACTCGATAAGACACACTAATGCAAAATTCTGGTTCTCTATGACCAACACTCTGATACCAACTGAAATGTCCCGTTCTTATTGATTAAAAACGTTCCATATTAATTGATTTCGTTGCGAGGTTTTGACCTCTATATGAGACGTTTTTCAAAGACTGCATTCATTTTAAAACAAATCATAACCTTTATTTCATCAATAAAGGTTTAAAAAGCTTTACGTAGATTATCAAATAATGATAATCTAAAATATCCTGTTTACACACGACCATTACATAATGGTTTACAATACAAATATGTTACAACAAAATAAGTTTCTTGAATGCAGTTTTTACACAATATCATACAAGCATGGACTCCAAATCTCGTCCTTATTTAAGTATGCGACAGCGGAAGCTCTTAATAATCACCTGAGAATAAACATGCTTAAAACGTCAACAAAAATGTTGGTGAGTTATAGGTTTAACCTATATATATCAAATCATAATAATAGACCACAAGATTTCATATTTCAATACAAATCCCATACATAGAGATAAAAATCATTCATATGGTGAACACCTGGTAACCGACATTAACAAGATGCATATATAAGAATATCCCCATCATTCCGGGACACCCTTCGGATATGATATAAATTTCAAAGTACTAAAGCATCCGGTACTTTGGATGGGGTTTGTTAGGCCCAATAGATCTATCTTTAGGATTCGTGTCAATTAGGGTGTCTGTTCCCTAATTCTTAGATTACCAGACTTAATAAAAAGGGGCATATTCGATTTCGATAATTCAACCATAGAATGTAGTTTCAAGTACTTGTGTCTATTTTGTAAATCATTTATAAAACCTGCATGTATTCTCATCCCAAAAATATTAGATTTTAAAAGTGGGACTATAACTCACTTTCACAGATTTTTACTTCGTCGGGAAGTAAGACTTGGCCACTGGTTGATTCACGAACCTATAACAATATATACATATATATCAAAGTATGTTCAAAATATATTTACAACACTTTTAATATATTTTGATGTTTTAAGTTTATTAAGTCAGCTGTCCTCGTTAGTAACCTACAACTAGTTGTCCACAGTTAGATGTACAGAAATAAATCGATAAATATTATCTTGAATCAATCCACAACCCAGTGTATACGTATCTCAGTATTGATCACAACTCAAACTATATATATTTTGGAATCAACCTCAACCCTGTATAGCTAACTCCAACATTCATATATAGAGTGTCTATGGTTGTTCCGAAATATATATAGATGTGTCGACATGATAGGTCGAAACATTGTATACGTGTCTATGGTATCTCAAGATTACATAATATACAATACAAGTTGATTAAGTTATGGTTGGAATAGATTTGTTACCAATTTTCACGTAGCTAAAATGAGAAAAATTATCCAATCTTGTTTTACCCATAACTTCTTCATTTTAAATCCGTTTTGAGTGAATCAAATTGCTATGGTTTCATATTGAACTCTATTTTATGAATCTAAATAGAAAAAGTATAGGTTTATAGTCAGAAAAATAAGTTACAAGTCATTTTTGTAAAGGTAGTCATTTCAGTCGAAAGAACGACGTCTAGATGACCATTTTAGAAAACATACTTCCACTTTGAGTTTAACCATAATTTTTGGATATAGTTTCATGTTCATAATAAAAATTATTTTCTCAGAATAACAACTTTTAAATCAAAGTTTATCATAGTTTTTAATTAACTAACCCAAAATAGCCCGCGGTGTTACTACGACGGCGTAAATCCGGTTTTACGGTGTTTTTCGTGTTTCCAGGTTTTAAATCATTAAGTTAGCATATCATATAGATATAGAACATGTGTTTAGTTGATTTTAAAAGTCAAGTTAGAAGGATTAACTTTTGTTTGCGAACAAGTTTAGAATTAACTAAACTATGTTCTAGTGATTACAAGTTTAAACCTTCGAATAAGATAGCTTTATATGTATGAATCGAATGATGTTATGAACATCATTACTACCTTAAGTTTCTTGGATAAACCTACTGGAAAATAGAAAAATGGATCTAGCTTCAACGGATCCTTGGATGGCTCGAAGTTTTTGAAGCAGAATCATGACACGAAAACAAGTTCAAGTAAGATCATCACTTGAAATAAGATTGTTATAGTTATAGAAATTGAACCAAAGTTTGAATATGATTATTACCTTGTATTAGAATGATAACCTACTGTAAGAAACAAAGATTTCTTGAGGTTGGATGATCACCTTACAAGATTGGAAGTGAGCTAGCAAACTTGAAAGTATTCTTGATTTTATGTAACTAGAACTTGTAGAATTTATGAAGAACACTTAGAACTTGAAGATAGAACTTGAGAGAGATCAATTAGATGAAGAAAATTGAAGAATGAAAGTGTTTGTAGGTGTTTTTGGTCGTTGGTGTATGGATTAGATATAAAGGATATGTAATTTTGTTTTCATGTAAATAAGTCATGAATGATTACTCATATTTTTGTAATTTTATGAGATATTTCATGCTAGTTGCCAAATGATGGTTCCCACATGTGTTAGGTGACTCACATGGGCTGCTAAGAGCTGATCATTGGAGTGTATATACCAATAGTACATACATCTAAAAGTTGTGTATTGTACGAGTACGAATACGGGTGCATACGAGTAGAATTGTTGATGAAACTGAACGAGGATGTAATTGTAAGCATTTTTGTTAAGTATAAGTATTTTGATAAGTGTATTGAAGTCTTTCAAAAGTGTATAAATACATATTAAAACACTACATGTATATACATTTTAACTGAGTCGTTAAGTCATCGTTAGTCGTTACATGTAAGTGTTGTTTTGAAACCTTTAGGTTAACGATCTTGTTAAATGTTGTTAACCCAATGTTTATAATATCAAATGAGATTTTAAATTATTATATTATCATGATATTATCATGTATGAATATCTCTTAATATGATATATATACATTAAATGTCTTTACAACGATAATCGTTACATATATGTCTCGTTTAAAAATCATTAAGTTAGTAGTCTTGTTTTTACATATGTAGTTCATTGTTAATATACTTAATGATATGTTTACTTATCGTAGTATCATGTTAACTATATATATATATCCATATATATGTCATCATATAGTTTTTACAAGTTTTAACGTTCGTGAATCACTGGTCAACTTGGGTGGTCAATTGTCTATATGAAACATATTTCAATTAATCAAGTCTTAACAAGTTTGATTGCTTAACATGTTGGAAACATTTAATCATGTAAATATCAATCTCAATTAATATATATAAACATGGAAAAGTTCGGGTCACTACAGTACCTACCCGTTAAATAAATTTCGTCCCGAAATTTTAAGCTATTGAAGGTGTTGACGAATCTTCTGGAAATAGATGCGGGTATTTCTTCTTCATCTGATCTTCACGCTCCCAGGTGAACTCGGGTCCTCTACGAGCATTCCATCGAACCTTAACAATTGGTATCTTGTTTTGCTTAAGTCTTTTAACCTCACGATCCATTATTTCGACGGGTTCTTCGTTGAATTGAAGTTTTTCGTTGATTTGGATTTCATCTAACGGAATAGTGAGATCTTCTTTAGCAAAACATTTCTTCAAATTCGAGACGTGGAAAGTGTTATGTACAGCCGCGAGTTGTTGAGGTAACTCAAGTCGGTAAGCTACTGGTCCGACACGATCAATAATCTTGAATGGTCCAATATACCTTGGATTTAATTTCCCTCGTTTACCAAATCGAACAACGCCTTTCCAAGGTGCAACTTTAAGCATGACCATCTCTCCAATTTCAAATTCTATATCTTTTCTTTTAATGTCAGCGTAGCTCTTTTGTTGACTTTGGGCGGTTTTCAACCGTTGTTGAATTTGGATGATCTTCTCGGTAGTTTCTTGTATAATCTCAGGACCCGTAATCTGTCTATCCCCCACTTCACTCCAACAAATCGGAGACCTGCACTTTCTACCATAAAGTGCTTCAAACGGCGCCATCTCAATGCTTGAATGGTAGCTGTTGTTGTAGGAAAATTCTGCTAACGGTAGATGTCGATCCCAACTGTTTCCGAAATCAATAACACTTGCTCGTAGCATGTCTTCAAGCGTTTGTATTGTCCTTTCGCTCTGCCCATCAGTTTGTGGATGATAGGCAGTACTCATGTCTAGACGAGTTCCTAATGCTTGCTGTAATGTCTGCCAGAATCTTGAAATAAATCTGCCATCCCTATCAGAGATAATAGAGATTGGTATTCCATGTCTGGAGATGACTTCCTTCAAATACAGTCGTGCTAACTTCTCCATCTTGTCATCTTCTCTTATTGGCAGGAAGTGTGCTGATTTGGTGAGATGATCAACTATTACCCAAATAGTATCAAAACCACTTGCAGTCCTTGGCAATTTAGTGATGAAATCCATGGTAATGTTTTCCCATTTCCATTCCGGGATTTCGGGTTGTTGAAGTAGACCTGATGGTTTCTGATGCTCAGCTTTGACCTTAGAACACGTCAAACATTCTCTTACATATTTAGCAACATCGGCTTTCATACCCGGCCACCAAAAATGTTTCTTGAGATCCTTGTACATCTTCCCCGTTCCAGGATGTATTGAGTATCTGGTTTTATGAGCTTCTCTAAGTACCATTTCTCTCATATCTCCAAATTTTGGTACCCAAATCCTTTCAGCCCTATACCGGGTTTCGTCTTCCCGAATATTAAGATGCTTCTCCGATCCTTTGGGTATTTCATCCTTTAAATTTCCCACTTTTAAAACTCCTTGTTGCGCCTCCTTTATTTGAGTAGTAAGGTTATTATGAATCATTATATTCATAGATTTTACTCGAATGGGTTCTCTGTCCTTCCTGCTCAAGGCATCGGCTACCACATTTGCCTTCCCTGGGTGGTAACGAATCTCAAAGTCGTAATCATTCAACAATTCAATCCACCTACGCTGCCTCATATTCAGTTGTTTCTGATTAAATATGTGTTGAAGACTTTTGTGGTCGGTATATATAATACTTTTGACCCCATATAAGTAGTGCCTCCAAGTCTTTAATGCAAAAACAACCGCGCCTAATTCCAAATCATGCGTCATATAATTTTGTTCGTGAATCTTCAATTGTCTAGACGCATAAGCAATCACCTTCGTTCGTTGCATTAATACACAACCGAGACCTTGCTTTGATGCGTCACAATAAATCACAAAATCATCATTCCCTTCAGGCAATGACAATATAGGTGCTGTAGTTAGCTTTTTCTTCAATAACTGAAACGCTTTCTCTTGTTCATCATTCCATTCAAATTTCTTCCCTTTATGCGTTAATGCAGTCAAGGGTTTTGCTATTCTTGAAAAGTCTTGGATGAACCTTCTGTAGTAACCAGCTAGTCCTAAAAACTGGCGTATGTGTTTCGGAGTTTTCGGGGTTTCCCACTTTTCAACAGTTTCTATCTTTGCTGGATCCACCTTAATACCTTCTTTGTTCACTATGTGACCGAGGAATTGAACTTCTTCCAACCAAAATGCACACTTTGAAAACTTAGCGTACAATTCTTCCTTCCTCAATACTTCTAACACCTTTCTCAAATATTCACCGTGTTCTTGGTCATTCTTTGAGTAAATAAGTATGTCATCAATGAAAACAATGACAAACTTGTCAAGGTATGGTCCACACACTCGGTTCATAAGGTCCATGAATACAGCTGGTGCATTAGTTAAACCAAACGGCATGACCATAAACTCGTAATGACCGTAACGTATTCTGAAAGCAGTCTTTGGAATATCATCTTCTTTCACCCGTATTTGATGATACCCGGAACGTAAGTCAATCTTTGAATAAACAGACGAGCCTTGTAGTTGATCAAATAAGTCGTCGATTCTCGGTAGTGGGTAGCGGTTCTTGATGGTAAGTTTGTTCAACTCTCGGTAGTCGATACACAACCTGAATGTACCATCTTTCTTCTTGACAAACAAAACAGGAGCTCCCCACGGTGATGTGCTTGGCCAAATGAAACCACGCTTTAAAATTTCTTGTAATTGGCTTTGCAGTTCTTTCATCTCGCTGGGTGCGAGTCTGTAAGGAGCACGAGCTATTGGTGCAGCTCCTGGTACAAGATCTATTTGAAATTCAACGGATCGATGTGGGGGTAATCTCGGTAATTCTTTCGGAAATACATCGGGAAATTCTTTTGCAATGGGAACATCATTGATGCTCTTTTCTTCAGTTTGTACTTTCTCGACGTGTGCTAGAACAGCATAGCAACCTTTTCTTATTAGTTTTTGTGCCTTCAAATTACTAATAAGATGTAGCTTCGTGTTGCCCTTTTCTCCGTACACCATTAAGGGTTTTCCTTTTTCTCGTATAATGCGAATTGCATTTTTGTAACAAACAATCTCTGCTTTCACTTCTTTCAACCAGTCCATACCGATTATCACATCAAAACTCCCTAACTCTACTGGTATCAAATCAATCTTAAATGTTTCGCTAACCAGTTTAATTTCTCGATTTCGACATATATTATCTGCTGAAATTAATTTACCATTTGCTAATTCGAGTAAAAATTTACTATCCAAAGGCGTCAATGGACAACTTAATTTAGCACAAAAATCTTTACTCATATAGCTTCTATCCGCACCCGAATCAAATAAAACGTAAGCAGATTTATTGTCAATAAGAAACCTACCCGTAACAAGCTCCGGGTCTTCCTGTGCCTCTTC
Organism: Rutidosis leptorrhynchoides; assembly: GCF_046630445.1. NCBI lineage: Eukaryota > Viridiplantae > Streptophyta > Magnoliopsida > Asterales > Asteraceae > Rutidosis > Rutidosis leptorrhynchoides. The sequence goes on along the minus strand of NC_092337.1, from coordinate 404,550,917 downwards.
CGCATTAATATTGAAAACTCTTCCGCGGCCTTGTCCATTCGTGTTCTCCTGGTTCGGGAAATTTCTAATAATGTGGCCCGGTTTTCCACATTTATAACAAACTACATTGGCATAACTTGCTCCGACACTACTTGCTCCGCCATTACTCGTTCCGACAATATTTTTTCCTTTCGTTCTATTAACCCCTGGTCCGTAGACCTCACACTTCATCGCGCTATCACCATTTCTTTTACACTTGTTGCAAAATTTGGTGCAGAACCCCGAGTGATACTTTTCACACCTTTGGCATAGCTGCTTCTGATTGTTGTTGTTGTTGCAGTTATTATTGTTGTTGGGATGATTGTTGTAGTTGCTGTTGTTGTTATTGTTGGTGTTGTTGGGCCGTTTGTTGTAGTTGCGATTGATGTTGCGATTGTTGGGATAATTGTTGCGATTATTGTTGTAATTGATGCTGTTGTTGTATTGGTGATTCTTATCACCATTTTCCTCCCACTTTCTTTTGACTTGCTTCACATTGGCCTCTTCAGCAGTCTGTTCTTTAATTCTTTCTTTAATCTGGTTCACTAGTTTGTGAGCCATTCTACATGCCTGTTGTATGGAGGCGGGCTCGTGTGAACTTATATCTTCTTGGATTCTTTCCGGTAATCCTTTCACAAACGCGTCGATCTTCTCTTCCTCATCTTCGAATGCTCCCGGACACAATAGGCACAATTCTGTGAATCGTCTTTCGTACGTGGTAATATCAAATCCTTGGGTTCGTAACCCTCTAAGTTCTGTCTTGAGCTTATTGACCTCGGTTCTGGGACGGTACTTCTCGTTCATCAAGTGCTTGAATGCTGACCACGGTAGTGCGTACGCATCGTCTTGTCCCACTTGCTCTAGATAGTTATTCCACCATGTTAACGCAGAACCTGTGAAGGTATGTGTAGCGTACTTCACTTTGTCCTCTTCAGTACACTTACTTATGGCAAACACCGATTCAACCTTCTCGGTCCACCGTTTCAATCCGATCGGTCCTTCGGTTCCATCAAATTCCAAAGGTTTGCAGGCAGTGAATTCTTTGTAGGTGCATCCTACACGATTTCCTGTACTGCTAGATCCAAGGTTATTGTTGGTATGTAGCACAGCCTGTACTGCGGCTATGTTTGAAGCTAGGAAAGTACGGAATTCCTCTTCATTCATATTCACGGTGTGTCGAGTAGTCGGTGCCATTTCCTTCAAAATAGTCAAATGGAACAAGTTAATCATACAGAATATTAAGAGTAGTTAATAGTATTTCGTAGCATAATATGAACTCATTTATAAAAGCTTTTTCTTCATATTAGCGTTTTATAAGTTTAAAATCGGGTAGTACCTACCCGTTAAGTTCAAACTTAGTAGCTAATATACAATTCAACTACTACAATTCTATATGAAAAACTGATTATAATAATATTTTGCGTTCAAACTTTTACACAATATTTTACAAACTTACAATACTGCTTATTTTACATATAGCATGAAATATAGCACACAATAAATTTGGTACAAGATGGTTGTGAAGATAATTCTAGCTAGTACACAAGTCGTTCAGCAAAGGCAATAAAGACACGTAATTCATACGTCCAGAAACAAGTCATGCATTCTGGTTTTACTAGGATTACTTCCCATCCTTGGTCATGTGGAACATAACCGTTATGGCCGTTGATAAGACAGCGTGTTGTAACGTCGTCAAAGGGACGAGGGTTACGTAATGTCCAACAGTCCCGTAACAATCTAAAAACCTCATTTCTTACCCCAATTACCGACTCCGTCACTTGTGGGAACGTTTTGTTTAATAGTTGTAGCCCGATGTTCTTGTTCTCACTTTGGTGAGAAGCGAACATTACTAATCCGTAAGCATAAAATGCTTCTTTATGTTGCATGTTAGCCGCTTTTTCTAAATCACGAAGTCCAATATTCGGATATATTGAGTCAAAATAATTTCTTAACCCGTTGCGTAAAATAGCATTTGGGTTCCCCGCAATATATGCGTCAAAGTAAACACATCGTAACTTATGGGTTTCCCAATGTGATATTCCCCATCTTTCAAAAGAAAGTCTCTTATAAACCAAGACATTCTTGGAACGTTCTTCGAATGTCTTACAAACTGATTTCGCCGTAAATAGTTGTGCCGAAGAATTCTGACCGACTCTAGACAAGATTTCATCAATCATGTCTCCGGGTAGGTCTCTTAAAATATTGGGTTGTCTATCCATTTTGTGTTTTTATACTGTAAAATAGACAAGAGTTAGATTCATAAAAAAAATACTTATTAATACAAAAAATTTTTACATATATCATAAAACATAAGCACACTATATTACATATATTACACCACACGAATACAACTATCTTATTCCGACTCGCTCGTTTCTTCTTCTTCGGTTTTGGTTCGTTTTGCCAAGTTTCTAGGGATGTATGATGTTCCCCTAATACGAGCTGTCGTTTTCCACATTGGTTTTGAAAAACCTGGTGGTTTAGAGGTTCCCGGGTCATTGTTACAACTTAAGGGCTTCGGGGGTTGACGATACATATAAAGTTCATCGGGGTTGGAATTAGATTTCTCTATTTTTATGCACTTTCCCTTATTATTTTCTTTTGCCTTTTTAAATTCAGTTGGGGTAATTTCTATAACATCATCGGAATTCTCGTCGGAATCCGATTCATTGGAGAATTGGTAATCCTCCCAATATTTTGCTTCCTTGGCGGAAACACCATTGACCATAATTAACCTTGGTCGGTTGGTTGAGGATTTTATTTTACTTAACCGTTTTATTATTTCCCCCACCGGTTCTATTTCCTCCTCCGGTTCCTCCTCTTCCGGTTCTGATTATTCTTCGGGTTCCGACTCTTCTTCCGGTTCCTCTTCGGGAACTTGTGAATCAGTCCACGAATCATTCCAATTTACATTTGACTCTTCATTATTATTAGGTGAGTCAATGGGACTTGTTCTAGAGGTAGACATCTATCACATAATATCAAACGCGTTAAGAGATTAATATATCACATAATATTCACATGTTAAAAATATATAGTTTCCAACAAAATTTGTTAAGCAATCATTTTTCAAGTAAACACGGTCAAAGTCCAGACTCACTAATGCATCATAACAAACTCGATAAGACACACTATTGCAAAATTCTGGTTCTCTAAGACCAACGCTCTGATACCAACTGAAATGTCCCGTTCTTATTGATTAAAAACGTTCCATATTAATTGATTTCGTTGCGAGATTTTGACCTCTATATGAGACGTTTTTCAAAGACTGCATTCATTTTAAAACAAACCATAATCTTTATTTCATCAATAAAGTTTTAAAAAGCTTTACGTAGATTATCAAATAATGATAATCTAAAATATTCTGTTTACACACGACCATTACATAATGGTTTACAATACAAATATGTTACAACAAAATAAGTTTCTTGAATGCAGTTTTTACACAATATCATACAAGCATGGACTCCAAATCTCGTCCTTATTTAAGTATGCGACAGCGGAAGCTCTTAATAATCACCTGAAAATAAACATGCTTAAAACGTCAACAAAAATGTTGGTGAGTTATAGGTTTAACCTATATATATCAAATCATAATAATAGACCACAAGATTTCATATTTCAATACACATCCCATACATAGAGATAAAAATCATTTATATGGTGAACACCTGGTAACCGACATTAACAAGATGCATATATAAGAATATCCCCATCATTCCGGGACACCCTTCGGATATGATATAAATTTTGAAGTACTAAAGCATCCGGTACTTTGGATGTGGTTTGTTAGGCCCAATAGATCTATCTTTAGGATTCGCGTCAATTAGGGTGTCTGTTCCCTAATTCTTAGATTACCAGACTTAATAAAAAGGGGCATATTCGATTTCGATAATTCAACCATAGAATGTAGTTTCAAGTACTTGTGTCTATTTTGTAAATCATTTATAAAACCTGCATGTATTCTCATCCCAAAAATATTAGATTTTAAAAGTGGGACTATAACTCACTTTCACAGATTTTTACTTCGTCGGGAAGTAAGACTTGGCCACTGGTTGATTCACGAACCTATAACAATATATACATATATATCAAAGTATGTTCAAAATATATTTACAACACTTTTAATATATTTTGATGTTTTAAGTTTATTAAGTCAGCTGTCCTCGTTAGTAACCTACAACTAGTTGTCCACAGTTAGATGTACAGAAATAAATCGATAAATATTATCTTGAATCAATCCACAACCCAGTGTATACGTATCTCAGTATTGATCACAACTCAAACTATATATATTTTGGAATCAACCTCAACCCTGTATAGCTAACTCCAACATTCATATATAGAGTGTCTATGGTTGTTCTGAAATATATATAGATGTGTCGACATGATAGGTCGAAACATTGTATACGTGTCTATGGTATCTCAAGATTACATAATATACAATACAAGTTGATTAAGTTATGGATGGAATAGATTTGTTACCAATTTTCACGTAGCTAAAATGAGAAAAATTATCCAATCTTGTTTTACCCATAACTTCTTCATTTTAAATCCGTTTTGAGTGAATCAAATTGCTATGGTTTCATATTGAACTCTATTTTATGAATCTAAATAGAAAAAGTATAGGTTTATAGTCGGAAAAATAAGTTACAAGTCGTTTTTGTAAAGGTAGTCATTTCAGTCGAAAGAACGACGTCTAGATAACCATTTTAGAAAACATACTTCCACTTTGAGTTTAACCATAATTTTTGGATATAGTTTCATGTTCATAATAAAAATTATTTTCTCAGAATAACAACTTTTAAATCAAAGTTTATCATAGTTTTTAATTAACTAACCCAAAACAGCCCGCGGTGTTACTACGACGGCGTAAATCCAGTTTTACGGTGTTTTTCGTGTTTCCAGGTTTTAAATCATTAAGTTAGCATATCATATAGATATAGAACATGTGTTTAGTTGATTTTAAAAGTCAAGTTAGAAGGATTAACTTTTGTTTGCGAACAAGTTTAGAATTAACTAAACTATGTTCTAGTGATTACAAGTTTAAACCTTCGAATAAGATAGCTTTATATGTATGAATCGAATGATGTTATGAACATCATTACTACCTTAAGTTTCTTGGATAAACCTACTAGAAAAGAGAAAAATGGATCTAGCTTCAACGGATCCTTGGATGGCTCGAAGTTTTTGAAGCAGAATCATGACACGAAAACAAGTTCAAGTAAGATCATCACTTGAAATAAGATTGTTATAGTTATAGAAATTGAACCAAAGTTTGAATATGATTATTACCTTGTATTAGAATGATAACCTACTGTAAGAAACAAAGATTTCTTGAGGTTGGATGATCACCTTACAAGATTGGAAGTGAGCTAGCAAACTTGAAAGTATTCTTGATTTTATGTAACTAGAACTTGTAGAATTTATGAAGAACACTTAGAACTTGAAGATAGAACTTGAGAGAGATCAATTAGATGAAGAAAATTGAAGAATGAAAGTGTTTGTAGGTGTTTTTGGTCGTTGGTGTATGGATTAGATATAAAGGATATGTAATTTTGTTTTCATGTAAATAAGTCATGAATGATTACTCATATTTTTGTAATTTTATGAGATATTTCATGCTAGTTGCCAAATGATGGTTCCCACATGTGTTAGGTGACTCACATGGGCTGCTAAGAGCTAATCATTGGAGTGTATATACCAATAGTACATACATCTAAAAGTTGTGTATTGTACGAGTACGAATACGGGTGCATACGAGTAGAATTGTTGATGAAACTGAACGAGGATGTAATTGTAAGCATTTTTGTTAAGTATAAGTATTTTGATAAGTGTATTGAAGTCTTTCAAAAGTGTATAAATACATATTAAAACACTACATGTATATACATTTTAACTGAGTCGTTAAGTCATCGTTAGTCGTTACATGTAAGTGTTGTTTTGAAACCTTTAGGTTAACGATCTTGTTAAATGTTGTTAACCCAATGTTTATAATATCAAATGAGATTTTAAATTATTATATTATCATGATATTATCATGTATGAATATCTCTTAATATGATATATATACATTAAATGTCTTTACAACGATAATCGTTACATATATGTCTCGTTTAAAAATCATTAAGTTAGTAGTCTTGTTTTTACATATGTAGTTCATTGTTAATATACTTAATGATATGTTTAATTATCGTAGTATCATGTTAACTATATATATATATCCATATATATGTCATCATATAGTTTTTACAAGTTTTAACGTTCGTGAATCACCGGTCAACTTGGGTGGTCAATTGTCTATATGAAACATATTTCAATTAATCAAGTCTTAACAAGTTTGATTGCATAACATGTTGGAAATATTTAATCATGTAAATATCAATCTCAATTAATATATATAAACATGGAAAAGTTCGGGTCACTACAGAGCAGGAGAAAGCATTTCAATTCTTGAAGAAAAAGTTAACTACGGCACCTATATTGTCGTTGCCTGAAGGGAATGATGATTTTGTGATATATTGTGACGCCTCAAAGCAAGGCCTCGGCTGTGTATTAATGCAACGAATGAAGGTAATTGCTTATGCGTCCAGATAATTGAAGATTTACGAGTGATGTTATGCGAGGTGTATATGAAATAGCTTATATTTTACTAGGAAATACTATTAAATACGATACAATTTTACACAAGATATTTATTTATTTATAGAATGGATATACTTAAACCTTGCTACAACACTTATAGGCAGTGTACCTAATCGTACATTAGTGTAGTTTTTAGTAAGTCCGGTTCGTTCCACAGGGAAAATCTTTAAACAAAGCTTAACGCTATATTAGTTTTAATTTATAAAAATACAAATATATAAATAAGTAATATTATTATTATAAAGGGGAGTTTTTACCGTTTAATGACCGGTTTGTCGATTTTAAAACTTAGTCGCAGTTAAAACCTAATGTAAAATATTAAATAAATAAAAGACTTAATTTAAAGCGTAAAGTAAATAATGATAATGAAATTACGATAAATAAAAGTGCGATAAAATAAACTTGCGATAATTAAAAAGTACGATAATTAAAAGTGCAATTAAATACAATGACAATAAATAAAAGTGCGATAATTAGAAGTGCAATTAAATATAAAATAAAAGAAATTAAATATGAAATAAAATAATTATGCTTATTTAAACTTCCGTAATCATGATGTTTGACGTGTTGATTTTAGTTTTATGCCCATGGGTTAATTGTCCTTTGTCTTGGATTATTTAATATGTCCGTCTGGTTTTTGTCCATAACAGTCCATCAGTCATAAATATAAAGTGCGAGTGTCCTCGTCAAATTATCCTTATACCCGAAGTTAAATATTCCAACTAATTGGGGACTTAAACTGTAACAAGGTTTTATTACTTTGTTTAATAATTACACCAGGATATCGACTGTGTGTAACCCAAGGTTTTAATACTTTGTTATCAATTATGCCAAGTGTCCTTGTACATAATTTCACCCCTGTTTTAATAACTCCATAGACTATTAATCCATTCCCGTGTCCGGTTAAATGAACGATTATTCGTACATATAAATACCCCGCCCATCGTGTTCGATCGAGTGTATATGGTTATTTATAGGGACGTCCAATTGTAAATCTTTATATTAAAATTAACAAACTATCATTTAGTTAAACAAATATAAAGCCCATTAATAGCCCATAGTCTAATTTCCACAAGTGTCGTTCTTTTGTCCAAACCCCAATTATGGTACAAAGCCCAATTACCCAATTTTAGTAATTAGCCTAACATCATGATTACTTCATTTTAAATAAGCATAATAATAACTTAGCTACGAGACATTAATGTAAAAAGGTTGAACATAACTTACAATGATTAAAAATAGCGTAGCGTTACACGGACAGAATTTCGACTTACACCCTTACAATATGCGCTAACATACACTTATTATTAGAAATTAAAATTATAATATAATATATATATATATATATATATATATATATATATATATATATATATATATATCGTATGTGATAGAGAGATTGATATATGATATATGGTGCACCAAAGCTCGATTTTTATAGGCATGTGAACTGGAAAAGAGCCTCATGCGATCGCATGGACTTTTCTCTTCAAGGCCATGCGATCGCATGACCAGCTGGAGAGGCTCACATGCCTTTGTTTTTTCTGCCGACGGTTTTTAATAATATAATATATAATATATAAATAATTATAAGAATTATTTAAATATTATATTATATTTATGTGCATAGTTGACTTGTAATTTTTAGTCCGTTGTGTCGAGCGTTGAGAGTTGACTCTGCTCCCGGTTCCGGATTTTCAAAAGTCCTTGCGTACAATTTAATATCTTGTATTTTGCGTTTTGAATCTTGTACTCTTGTAATTTTGAGACGTTTCTTATCAATAATTGGAACCTCTTTGATTGTACTTTGTACTTTTGAGCTTTTTGGTCATTTGCGTCTTCAATTCGTCGAATCTGTCTTTTGTCTTCACCTTTTATTATTTAAACGAATATCACTTGTAAATAGAACAATTGCAACTAAAAGCTTGTCTTTCTTGAGGGATAATGCTATGAAATATATGTTCGTTTTTAGCATTATCAAATATTCCCACACTTGAGCGTTGCTTGTCCTCAAGCAATATAGTCTTGAAATACTAGAATCACCTCTTTATTCTTCACACTTTGTACATCAGTGATTTCTATAAGGCGGTATAAACAATGGTAGTAACGATGTAGTTTACAGTCCCACATGACTATAAAATTTAGATCCTTTAAGGAAATTGGATCTTTATGAAAACATTTGATTTTTTGAAAATTAAATCTAGCTTTTACCCTAGATAAGTTTTCCGGAATAACCCTTCTCCGGTGTTTGCAAATTCTTTTTGTGGGTTTGGTGGGTTTCAGATTTGAAAATTTTAGCTCAAAACTTGTGGTTTTGTGTCACCCACTTGCTAACCTTGTATTAGGAAAGCAACACGTCCAGTTTACTTGTTCCGTATATTACCTTTCGGTAAACTACCGTCCGATTGTAAAGGAAAGCGTTGAACAAGCAACTGTTAAGGCAATGTCCCCTGACATGCTTTTAATTATGGTCTTATAACGTGTCGGATGCAATTACTATCCTTTGTAGGAGCAATAGTAAAGCTCACCCTTATAATTTTCCGTTCTGGCACAAGGTCCTGTCTTTGACCATGCTATGCAACCACCGTTCTTACGGTTGACACCCGATTTGGTTCAGGTGACCTAATGAATTCCATGTGAATTCCTAGGATTTTACGTTCAATGGTAATGAATGCATTGAAAATGGGTTTTTAGAAAACAAATCGGTTTGTAATTTTGATCAAAATATTTTCTCGTTCAAGCTCGAGTTTAGATATCATTGAATTCCATGAGTTTGTAATTCTCAATCTTTAAGGTCAATCTCTAGGATTGAGTAATATCAGTCTTAAAAGCTAATTTTTGATCTTTAAAGAGATTATCCTTTCTGGGGATCTGATTCATTAGTCTTATCAAGCTAATTTGCGCGACGTCCTCCCCATTTTACAAGACAGATCCTCTCTTGATTAGGATAAGTCTGACCACTTGGCGACCCTGTTTGATGCTGAGGTCCATGGATTTCCTGCTGATTTTAGTGATGACTTTTCTAGATTTTTCGTCAACCTACAGCTGGTCTGGACGACAACTTCATGACCTAAATCAAGAAGCGCGTTTCTTTTTCGGAAGACTTTACTTCCTTTTAATGATGGAATTGATTCATCGTGTAGATCCATCTTTCTTACAGTAAATCGGGTAAAACTGTTTAGTTTAGTCCAAAGCAAAAGTATCTTCAATTATTTGTTACAGAAATATGTGACATATGTTTAAGATAACTTGGTAAATTTTCCCACACTTGGCTTTTATTTTCCTTTTTATTGTCCTCTATTCCATTTTAAATGAATTTTAACATTTTGGTTTATTTCTCAATTTATGTCCTTTCCGAGGTAACAATAATTTCGGTGTTAACACCTAGTTTTATCGTTCATAAATATGTATAAACATGATTTTGAATTCATTAAAATGAAAATTTTGAAAAATTTCACTCGAATTGGGTAGTCAGTATATAAGACTAGGGCTGTTCTTTATTATCAGAGAGCACTAGATTCTAATACAACCAAGTGTATAAATCAAAAATTTTAAAAATCCGAAAGAATTTAACCCCTTCCCACACTTAAGATCTTGCAATGCCCTCATTTGCAAGAAATCAGCAACAATTTAAATTATTGAGGGTGATTAGCGTAGAAATGATTAAATTTTACCAAAGTTTCCAAACATATTGGCGTTTGTTTGCTGAATGATAAATGGTGCATATCATTTGTTCATTCCATCTTGTTGTTACATCACATTTATTTTTCATCTTGTCGTCAAAAGTACTAGCTTTTGCTGAACTTAATGCCAGTCTTTGAAAATGCGCTGTTTTACCCTGTTTTGTACAATCGAAAAAATACATACATACAAATATAAACATGCATGGCAATTTGAAATGGGACTTAATATCCCACTTTCAAATCCTAAATGTGAAATATTAGTACACAATAATAATAAAAATGATAAAAATTACATAAATATATCCAATAACATAAGTTTAAACATGAATAAGTAAAAAAAAAGATAAAAACATAAAAATCATAAAAATAACCAAATGGAACCAAATCGTCTGGATAGGGGTTCCAGTTCATCTCGTCAGGCGGGTTCCATTATTGGTTATAGGTGTTCTGATAGGCTTGGTTATAGTCATACCGGTTAAAGGGTGGTCGGATCTCGGGGCTGTGTGGCGGAAAATAAGCAGGTCGAGTAGGCACGTAATTATTTGGCACCTGATATGATAGCTGGCTCATGATTTAGTGCTGATGAACTAACCAGCTATCGTGTTGGCGTCGCCTATAATCCTCGTATACTCGCTCGGAGTTCCACTGCTCATACATACTATGTCTGGCCGCGCTCGTCATTGCTTCCTCATCTATACGAACGTGGACGTCAAGAATAGCATCTCGTAAGACATCCCTAATGTCTTCCGCCTCCTACATTTCCTCGTCTGAGCCCCTTTCTACCTGTGGATGAGGGCCCTCATAGGGTACTGCCTGGTTGCGTCTACTTTTCAATACCTTAGCACCCACATAAACTTTCAATCCTAAAGGCTCAACCTGTTCTCTACAAAGCTGTAATGGACCTCCTTGGTTCCTATCAACACCTAAATACTCTCCAATGAGAGTAACAAAAATGCCTCCTCCTATTATACTCCCGTCCTGCATTCCTTCTACCATTTTAGATAAATAAAAACCAACACAGTAAGGGATATTGACAAAGCTTCTAGGATCCCGAATACACTTTAGGTAGAATAAATCATGTAAGGTTATTTTTTCTTTATTGTTACCTCTTTGTGTAATCGAGTTAGCCAAAAATCTATGAATGATACGAAGTTCGGCTCTGTCAATATGTGTATAGGAGTGTCCTCCCGCTCGTGTAAAAACATCAAAATATGACATACGCCTCCAAATGGCGTCAGCGTCAAAGTTGCTATCTACCCTTTCACCATAATGAATCAAATTTGTACAATCGGGTAGTAGTAACTCACCAGGAGTATATATCTGTAAGGCCCTGGCCATGTCCAGCATGGACATTCTGTACATCCTACTGCCAAGGATAAACCTAAGAAATCTTCTATCATCTATTCTAACTATATTTGTATCAAGTGATACAGTACTCATGAGCTCAACACACCATTCCTTATATACAGGTCTACGAATGGTGAAAAGACGTTCCCAATCTGTAAAAGAAGAGTTCCCGTACCTCTGAATCAGTAGCAGTCTGACTCTATTAGCTAGCTGAACTCTTTCCAAAGGATCCCAATCGATTACCCTTGGCACCTCTATATTTTTAGTTACCAATCTGAATTTGTTCCTTTGATATGTCTCATAATCTCTCCATCTTCTATCAAATCTCAGATTAGGATGCAAAGTGTGCTCAGGAATTGTTGGGTATTCTACTGGCAGCCTCATCGGGAATACTAAAAATTCATTAACAAACTGTACCGGATCATAATAAGGTATGTGTTGATCAGACTGTTGTTGTGGTTCCTGTTGTGGTTCTTGTTCGGGTTCTGGCTCGTGTTGCATTTCTGGTTCTGGTTCTGGTGCTGGAGCAGGTCGTCTAGATGATGATGCTCCTGAACCTCCAGTATCGACTTTCTGCAAAACACATTAAACACAAAATTTGTGCATCTAAATATGCATTAGTGTTAGCAAAATAACAACTTAAAACAATCATAATAACATGTTAAATCAAAATTTAACTTATACACATTTTCACAATTTTTACAATTCTATACTTTTTCAAATAAGCACATTTGGAAATGTAGACAAAGTTCATAAGCATTTAACTCAAATAACATGTCAAAATAGTTATTACTAACAATTAAACAAGTCTCAAATGGCAATTATATCAAATTAATCAAGTTCATAAATTTTCGCCTAAAAAGTCCACTTTAATCTTTAAAAATCATGTTTAGGATCAATGTTTGGATCATTTAACTACCTAAACATGTTACACTACTCAATTAAGCAATAATTCATGACAAAAATCGGCCATAACCTGTTTATATCAAAAAGCCCCAAATTGCTCAAGAACACAAACCCTAGATTTCTAAAATTTTTGAAGTTTTTGGCTTCAAATCATGTTAAATAGCATCAATCTAGGTTATACATGCATAAAATACTATCAATTTATCACTAATTACTCTAGAAATTAATAAAATTGCATTAGGTAAAATATTGGTAATTATCACAAAAACTAGGAATTTATAGAGTTTAGGGGTGTAATTTTTACCTTTTTGCTGAAGAATGAGAATCTAGGCATGATTAGAGCAAAAAATTTGACGAATTACGGTGAATTTTGGTGATTTTTGGTGATTATTTGGGAGTGTACTCGTGTATGTGTGTGTGAAGTGGGAAAGAGCAGAGCTCGCTGAGAGTTTTGTATCAGGCCTGTTTTCCAGCTCCTTGCGATCGCATGGAGTTGGAGTGCAATACCCATGCGATCGCATGGGTATCCGGGAACAGTGTTTTCAGCTTTTTTTTTTTATATAAAACCTTATACTTTATAAAACATAAAATTAATAAAATTTTAAAAATTTGTTTCTTTTTAGGATGAGGGCGTTTCGGATCGTTGTCCTAGTCCGTCTCTCGACAAAATTTTAAAATTTGTCAATTTAAAGCGCGGTTTTAAAAGCAAAGATTTTTGGGTTTTTTAATGTTTTTGGCATACTTTAATTCAATAAGATTAAAAATAATAATAATAAAAGTTCTCGTCCCTCCCTCGGGTAAAGCAATTTCGGTTCAAAGACCTAGTCTTCAACTCACGACGAATTTTAAAAATCATATTTTTAACTTAGCGAAATAAAGTAAATTTTTGTTTTTAAATTCACACCAAACTTAAATTTAAAATGCATAAAATTAAAAATTCATATTAAAAATTCACACCAAACTTAAATTATATTTTTATTTTTATACATACAAACTTATATTAAAAATATTAATTTTTCAAATATTTACAATTTTAAACATATATTAATTTTAAAAGTTTACAATAGTATTTTAATATTTATATATTAAATTTAAAAACAAAGCAAAAATAAAATTAAAAATCTTTTTGGTCTTTTATCCCACTTTAATCAATCAAATATTATCAAAAATATACGCCCCTCTTTTCGGTAAAGTAATTTCGGTTCCATGACCTAATTTAACTCATAACGAATTTTTGAAATATTTTGGGTTGATTGATTAAAGATATTTATACCGTAAGAATAAATGGTAAATTTACAGTGATGTAATAAATTTTTGAATGATATCAATAATTTCGGTCGCAAGACCTAATTTTATTAAATACCAATTTAATACTTTATAGCGAACAAATTAGCGTTTATTATCAAAAGGTTAAAAATAAAAATAAAAATAAAAATAAAAACTGTACAAACTTACCTGTGAGATAGTATTCTTAGTGATATGCTCTAGCCCACTCATAAGATAGTCGGACTAATTGGTTTTCCATGGCTACATAGGCGTAACCTCGAGCATTCAACGTTTTTTCTTCTAAACATATGAACGGTCCGTCTCTGCATAAAGTAACAAACTCGGTGTTTGAATAGGTTTGATTATTTGAACATTTACCTTCGTGTGACCATTTTCCGCATTTGTGACATTTTTCAAGATGCCGTGCTCTTCTTTTCGCTGCGGATTTTGATTTTCCTTTACTAAATTGTAACTTATTATTTTCGCATCTGGATTCTTTTCTTACTCCGTCCATTTTTTCTCTAATTACTGATACCAGTTCACTCAGAAGTGTGTCATTATTACGTTTAGTGATCAAAGCGTGTAGCATTAGACCATGGTTTAATTCACAGGAAGTCTTCATTTCGTAAAACCTAAAAAAAAAATAAAAATTCAGAATGGGGGGAGAAGACTAGTTCTTTAGGGTCTGCTAGGGAAAGACCATTCGGGTTCCATTTTCGAGAACTACACGAAAACAGAAAATCTAACTCTAACAGAAATACATATTATCCTTTAAAGACTTGATTCTCCCCACACTTAGTTAGCCGTGGTGTCGAAATTGTGATTAACTTCATTATCAACTTCCATCAGACTATCTATGTAGTGTTTAACTCTGTAACCATTAACTTTAAATTCTATCCCATTTGAATTTATTAATTCTACTGTTCCGTATGGGAAAACTCTTTTGACTATGAATGGTCCAGACCATCTTGATTTCAATTTTCCAGAAAATAGCTTGAATCGTGAATTGAAAAGAAGAACTCTGTCTCCTTCTTTAAATTCTTTTGAACTTCTGATTCTTTTATCATGCCATTTCTTCGTTCTTTCTTTATAGATTAACGAATTTTCGTATGCTTCATGTCTTAATTCTTCTAATTCGTTTAATTGACTTAACCGTAGAAGTCCAGCTTCATGTAAATCAAGATTACATGTCTTCAAAGCCCAAAATGCTTTGTGTTCAATTTCTACTGGAAGATGACATGCTTTTCCGTAAACGAGTTTAAAAGGTGTGGTTCCAATTGGAGTTTTGTAGGCTGTTCTAAAAGCCCAGAGTGCATCCTCCAATTTAATGGACCATTCCTTCAGATTTGATCCTACGGTTTTCTCTAGAATACGTTATAAAGCTCGGTTGGTATTTTCAACTTGTCCACTTGTCTGTGGATGATATGCGGTGGAGATTTTATGAGTTACTCCATATCTTTTAAGAACTTTCTCAAGTTGATTATTACAAAAATGAGTTCCCCGATCACTTATTAAAGCTTTCGGTGTTCCAAACCTTGCAAAAAGACGTTTTAAAAAGTTGACTACAACTCGTGCATCGTTAGTTGGGAGAGCTTGTGCTTCCGCCCATTTAGATACATAATCAATGGCTACGAGAATGTAGAGATTATTATGAGATTTTGGAAATGGACCCATAAAGTCAATACCCCAAATGTCAAATACTTCACATACTTGAATGACATTTTGTGGCATTTCATCACGTTGACTTATTTTTCCGGCCCTTTGACATGCATCACAGGATTTGCAAAGAAGGTGTGCGTCTTTGTAAATTGTAGGCCAATAGAATCCAGCATCGTAAACTTTTCTTGCTGTTAGTTGAGGCCCATAATGCCCTCCTGTTGGTCCTGTGTGACAATGGTTTAAGATTTGATTGGTTTCATCTCCGAATACACATCGGCGTATTATTCCATCGGGACAACTTTTAAACAGATGTGGATCTTCCCAGAAATAGTGTTTTATGTCACTGAAGAATTTCTTTCTTTTTTGGTATGATAATCCTTTTTCAAGGAATCCACATACTAAGTAGTTTGCATAGTCTGCAAACCATGGAATTTCATTATAATCTATCTTCAATAGATATTCATCAGAAAAGTTGTCTTGTATGGCCGATTCATTTAGAACTTCTAATTCAGGATTTTCAAGACGAGAAAGATGATCAGTGGCGAGATTTTCTGCTCCTCTTTTATCTCGGATTTCAATATCGAACTCTTTTAAGAGTAAGATCCAACGGATTAATCTTGGTTTAGCATCTTGTTTCGAAAATAGGTATCTAAGAGCAGAATGGTCGGTATAGACCACCGTTTTAGCTAGAACGAGATATGATCGAAATTTGTCAAAAGCAAAGACAATAGCAAGGAGTTCTTTTTCAGTAGTTGTGTAATTTGTTTATGCTCCTTGTAACGTCTTACTAGCATAATATATAGGTTGAAATCGTTTTTCAATCCTTTGTCCTAAAACGGCTCCCATTGCAAAATCACTTGCATCGCACATAAGTTCAAACGGTAGATTCCAATTTTGTGTTATCATGATTGGCGCATTAGTGAGTTTTTCTTTAAGTATATTAAAATATTTGATGCATTCATCTGAAAAGATGAATGGAGCATCCTTTTCTCGGAGTTTATTCATAGGAGTGGCAATTTTAGAAAAATCTTTTATGAAACATCGGTAAAAACCGGCATGCCCTAGAAAACTCCTAACTCCTCTAACATTGGTGGAATGTGAAAGTTTAGTAATTACATCTACTTTAGCTCTATCCACTTCAATTCCTTCCTTTGAAATTTTATGTCCAAGAACGATGCCTTCTTTAACCATGAAATGGCATTTCTCCCAATTAAGAACTAGATTTGATTGTTCGCATCTAATAAGCATTCGTTCAAGATTAACTAGACATGATTCAAATGTATCATCAAAGACTGAAAAGTCATCCATGAAAACTTCCATGCATTCTTCTATCATGTCGTGAAATCATGCACCTTTGAAAGGTTGCAGGGGCGTTGCAAAGTCCAAATGGCATGCGTTTGTAAGAAAAAGTACCATAAGGGCACGTGAACGTGGTTTTCTCTTGGTCCTCGGGTGCTATTGGAATTTGAAAATATCCGAAAAAACCATCAAGAAAACAATAGTAACTATTTCCGGCTAATCTTTCCAACATTTGATCAATGAAAGGTAAGGGAAAGTGATCTTTTCTGGTGGCGTCATTTAATTTTCTATAATCAATACAAACACGCCATCCTGTTACAGTCCTAGTAGGAATAAGCTCATTTTTCTCATTTGTAATGACAGTCTTGCCACCCTTCTTAGGCACGCATTGAACTGGGCTTACCCATGGACTATCAGAAATTGGATAAATTAAACCTGCATTAAGCAGTTTAATAATTTCTTTTTTAACAACATCTTGCATATTAGGATTTAGTCTTCGTTGGCGTTGCACATACGTTTTATGACCTTCTTCCATAAGGATTTTATGTGTGTAATACGAAGGACTTATTCCTTTAATATCATGAATCTTCCATGCAATGGCTGGTTTATGAGCTTTTAATACAAAAATGAGTTGAGATTTTTCATTTTCAGTAAGAGAAGATGATATTATTACAGGTAATTCAGATTCACCATGTAAATAAACGTATTCCAAATGATTTGGAAGTGGCTTTAACTCTAATGTCGGTGGTTCTTCTATCGATGATTTATATCGATATCTGTCTTCTTCTTTTAGCATTTGAATTTCTTCTGTTGTTGGTTCATATCCATTAGCCATAAGTGTAGCTAACATTTCAGGTTCATCAATTGGTTCAGTTCCTTCTCCTAAAGAATATTCTCATGTTCCTTGTAATTCTGGAAATTCTTCTAACAATTCTGCATGTGAATCTATAGTTTGAATATAATAACATGTATCATCTGCAGATTGCGGTTGTTGCATTGCTCTATCAACTGAAAAGGTAACACTCTCATCCTCTATACTTAGGGTCAGTTTCTTACCAAACACGTCTATCGTTGCTTTAGCCGTGTTTAAGAATGGCCTTCCTAATATGAGAGGAACTTGAGAATCTTCTTCCATGTCCAGAACAACAAAATCTACTGGAAATACTAAAGTACCAACTTTAACTAGCATGTTCTCCATTATCCCTGTAGGATATTTTATTGATCTATTGGCTAGTTGTATGCTTATTCTTGTTGGTTTCAATTCTCCAAGGTCTAGTTTAGCGTATAGTGAATACGGCATTAAATTTATACTAGCACCTAAATCTGCCAATGCTTCTATTGAACTAAGACTACCCAGAAAACATGGAATTGTGAAACTTCCTGGATCTGATAATTTTTCTGGTATCTTATTCAACAGCACTGCTGAACAATTAGCATTCATAGTAACAGCCGAGAGTTCTTCCATTTTCTTTCTATTTGAGATTAGATCTTTCAGAAATTTAGTATATCTAGGCATTCCTGAAATTACATCAATGAAAGGAAGATTTACATTTATCTGTTTAAACATATCTAAGAATTTAGATTGCTCGGCTTCAAGTTTCTCTTTTTTCATTTTACTCGGGTAAGGAAGTGGTGGTTGGTATGGTTTAACATAAGGTTTAGCCTTAACTGTGTTATCTTCATTAACCTTTTCAACTACCGGTTATGTTTCCTTATCTTGCTCAGGTTGTGGTTCTTGTAGAGTAGGAATAGCTTTCTCAGAAATTACATGTATTTCAGGTGGTTTAAGTGTAATACCACTTCTTGTGGTAATGGCTTTAGCTGTTTCATTCTGGGGGTTAGCATTTGTATCACTAGGTAAACTTCCCGATTTTCTTTCACCTATTAACCTTGCTAGGTTACTTACTTCTTGTTCCAAATTTTGAATAGAAGCTTGTTGATTTCTAAATGCTTGAGCATTTTGTTCATTGGTTTGTTTTTGAGATGTGAAAAATTGTGTTTGAGTTTCAACTAGCTTCGTCATCATATCTTCTAAATTTGGCTTTTTATCATCGATTTGTGGTTTGTTTTGAAAATTAGGTCTTTGCTGATTGTAAGTATTATTGGATACTTGTTAATTGCTAGGACCTTGTTGGTTGTTGTATGGAATATTTCGGTTATAATTCTGGTTTTGATTGTAAATCGGTCTTGGCGGTTGATAATTATTCTGATAATTATTTCCAGGCCTTTGGTTTATGTATGAAATATTCTCTCTTTGTTCCATTGTTAGTTCAATACTGAGACAATCTTTTGTCAAATGTGGTCCTCCACACTGCTCACAACTAATTCGTATTGAGTGAATATCCTTAGTCATCTTTTCTATTCATCTCTCGACAGCATCTATCTTTGCAGAAATGGAATCTAAGTCATGGCTAGAATCGGCTCTAGCTGCTTTAGATGATCTAACGATATCTTTTTCTTGGTGCCATTCATGTGAGTGGGAAGCAGTGTTATCAATAATTTTGTAAGCATCAGTTTCGGTTTTCTTCATAATGGAACCACCAGCTGCTATATCGATGTCTTTCCTTGTAGTGATGTCGCATCCTTGGTAGAATATTTGTACTATTTGATAGGTGTCTAAACCATGTTGCGGACATCCTCTTAATAACTTTCCAAATCTTGTCCATGCCTCATATAGAGTTTCATTTGGTTTCTGTGTGAATGTAACAATTTCTCCTTGAAGTCTTACGGCTTTAGATGCCGGAAAGAATTGTTTAAGAAAATTTTCAACTAAAACGTCCCATGTATCAATCGCCCCTTCAGGTAATGATTCCAACCAATCTTTGGCTTCTCCCTTTAAAGTCCAGGGAAATAACATGAGATATATCTGTTCATCCTCAACTTCTCTTATTTTAAATAATGTGCAGATTCTATTAAAGGTACGAAGATGTTCATTTGGATCTTCCTTCATCGCACCACTAAATTGGCATTGATTAGTTACCATGTGTAGAATTTGTCCTTTGATTTCATAATCTGGCGCATTAATGTCAGGATGAGTAATTGCGTGACCTTGGCCAGTGCGTTTAGCTCGCATTCGGTCTTCCATACTTAGAGGTTCCAGATTTTCCTTGATTGAATTTGTTGAATCTGAATCACTAGAGGATTCTGATTTAATGGTTCGTTCCTCAACAATCTCTGCTTGAATGATTGGTGGTTCCGGAGGAAAAATTAATGGTTCAGGATCTATGAATCGTCCCTGAATATTCTCTGGATTCTCAATTGTGAGGTCGGGTTCAAAAAATGGATTATCGGAAATTTGAATTGGAGTACTTGGTCGACTGGATGACGATTCTAAAGAAAAATCAACGGCGACAATATTTGCTAGATGTCTTGATCGAGTTACAGGTGGTGAACGTCTTGCTCGGTGCATTCACTGAATATCCTATTAGTTTTTAAAAAGAAAGAAAAATTATATAAGTTATCCAATTAATAGACTTTTCTGATTTTGCCCACATTTCGAATAGCCAAAAGATGCAGCAGAGGGGCAGGATTCGTTTGGTCTCAATATAATTGAGTACTGTTTGGCTCCAATAACCCAGTCCGCGTACAAATCTAACTATTACTACGAACCAGAAAATTTTGATGTCTATCAATTTAACCACTTAAAATAAATTTTAGTAATTTTAAGAAATTTAGATAAGAAGTAGAATAAAAATCTATGTCCTAAAAACTAGAATGGCAAGAAATAAGAAAGAAAAAGAGCGCGTCGAAAAAGGTCGTAAAAGAAAAGGGTTGAAAAATAAAAGGCGTCGAAAAATAAGAAAGAAAAAGAGTGACTTATAAAACTTTAAAACACTCGACTAACCCAACCTTATTATTATCACTAACTTAAAATTAAAATTGCAAATTGAGATTACTAATTGGAGTGATAATTGATACATAGGTAAAAGGCGTCGAAAAATAAAAATAAGAAAGTAGTGCGTCGAAACTTAAAAAGGAACTAAAAACTAAAAATTAAAAGTTGCGTCTAAAAATATTAAAGCTTACAAGTAAAACCATATCCCAAATGGCAATATCTTAAAAAGGTACTAAAACTTAAAAAAGGCGTCGCAAAATTCTAAAGCACCTAAATCTTAGTCTAAAGAGAAAGCACTTAAGGGATTTTACGGCAAAGTCTAAAAATCTAGAAATAAAAATAACTATGGCAAAAACTAAGTTTAAAACTAAGTACGAGTGATAAAATACAAATATTACGCTAAAATAATTAAAAAGGGACAAAATATAAAAATATACTAAAAGTTGTAAAAAGTACAATTTTTATAAAAATATTATTTTTATATTATTTATTTTATAAAAGTATTAAGTTTATATAAATTAAATAACCTAATTAAAACTAAATAATACAAAATAATAAAATTAAAACTTAAATATTATAATTATACAACCCTAATTAGGGTTTTAAAGTAATAATAATAAATAATACCCCGTAATAAATGCTGAATTAGGGTTGCAGTTGGCGTGTCAGACACTCTCATGCGATCGCATGAGATTTTGCCTTCGGGCTCATGTGATCGCATGAGCTGAGGTTTTGGGCCAGGTTACGGGCTGTAACAGTACCGGGCTTGAGATTTTTAATATATTTTTTTTTAAATTCTGTTTTAAATATTTATATAATTACAAAATATTAAAATAAAATTTATATTTTTACAAACTAAAATAAAAATAAAGAAACTTTATAAAACTTATATATTTAATAAACTCTTAAAAATATTTATATTTTTGTTTTTCTTTTTATATTTTTGAATTTTTAAAACGTATTTTTACAAAAGCGTATTTTTTTTTATATAACGTTGCGCTTCCGGCGTTTAAGCAAAAAATAGTCCCCGGCAGCGGCGCCAAAAATACTTGATGTTATGCGAGGTGTATATGAAATAGCTTATATTTTACTAGGAAATACTATTAAATACGATACAATTTTACACAAGATATTTATTTATTTATAGAATGGATATACTTAAACCTTGCTACAACACTTATAGGAAGTGTACCTAATCGTACAGTAGTGTAGTTTTTAGTAAGTCCGGTTCGTTCCACAGGGAAAATCTTTAAACAAAGCTTAACGCTATATTAGTTTTAATTTATAAAAATACAAATATATAAATAAGTAATATTATTATTATAAATGGGGGGTTTTTACCGTTTAATGACCGGTTTGTCGATTTTAAAACTTAGTCGCAGTTAAAACCTAATGTAAAATATTAAATAAATAAAAGACTTAATTTAAAGTGTAAAGTAAATAATGATAATGAAATTGCGATAAATAAAAGTGCGATAAAATAAACTTGCGATAATTAAAAAGTACGATAATTAAAAGTGCAATTAAATACAATGACAATAAATAAAAGTGCGATAATTAGAAGTGCAATTAAATAAAAAATAAAAGAAATTAAATATGAAATAAAATAATTATGCTTATTTAAACTTCCGTAATCATGATGTTTGACGTGTTGATTTTAGTTTTATGCCCATGGGTTAATTGTCCTTTGTCCTGGATTATTTAATATGTCCGTCTGGTTTTTGTCCATAACAGTCCATCAGTCATAAATATAAAGTGCGAGTGTCCTCGTCAAATTATCCTTATACCAGAAGTTAAATATTCCAACTAATTGGGGACTTAAACTGTAACAAGGTTTTATTACTTTGTTTAATAATTACACCAGGATATCGACTGTGTGTAACCCAAGGTTTTAATACTTTGTTATCAATTATGCCAAGTGTCCTTGTACATAATTTCACCCCTGTTTTAATAATTCCATAGACTATTAATCCATTCCCGTGTCCGGATAAATGAACGATTATTCGTACATATAAATACCCCGCCCATCGTGTCCGATCGAGTGTATATGGTTATTTATAGGGACGTCCAATTGTAAATCTTTATATTAAAATTAACAAACTATCATTTAGTTAAACAAATATAAAACCCATTAATAGCCCATAGTCTAATTTCCACAAGTGTCGTTCTTTTGTCCAAACCCCAATTATGGTACAAAGCCCAATTACCCAATTTTAGTAATTAGCCCAACATCATGATTACTTCGTTTTAAATAAGCATAATAATAACTTAGCTACGAGACATTAATGTAAAAAGGTTGAACATAACTTACAATGATTAAAAATAGCGTAGCGTTACAAGGATAGAATTTTGACTTACACCCTTACAATATGCACTAACATACCCTTATTATTAGAAATTAAAATTAAAATTAAAATTATAATATAAATATATATATATATATATATATATATATATATATATATATATATATATATATATATATATATATATATATATATATATATATATATATATATCGTATGTGATAGAGAGATTGATATATGATATATGGTGCACCAAAGCTCGATTTTTATAGGCATGTGAACTGGAAAAGAGCCTCATGCGATCGCATGGACTTTGCCCTTCAAGGCCAAGCGATCGCATGGCCAGCTGGAGAGGCTCACATGCCTTTGTTTTTTCTGCCGACGGTTTTTAATAATATAATATATAATATATAAATAATTATAAGAATTATTTAAATATTATATTATATTTATGTGCATAGTTGACTTGTAATTTTTAGTCCGCTGCGTCGAGCGTTGAGAGTTGACTCTGGTCCAGGTTCCGGATTTTCGAACGTCCTTGCGTACAATTTAATATCTTGTATTTTGCATTTTGAATCTTGTACTCTTATAATTTTGAGACGTTTCTTATCAATAATTGGAACCTATTTGATTGTACTTTGTACTTTTGAGCTTTTTGGTCGTTTGCGTCTTCAATTCGTCGAATCTGTCTTTTGTCTTCACCTTTTATTATTTAAACGAATATCACTTGTAAATAGAACAATTGCAACTAAAAGCTTGTCTTTCTTGAGGGATAATGCTATGAAATATATGTTCGTTTTTAGCATTATCAAATATTCCCACACTTGAGCGTTGCTTGTCCTCAAGCAATATAGTCTTGAAATACTAGAATCACCTCTTTATTCTTCACACTTTGTACATCAGTGATTTATATACGGCGGTATAAACAATGGTAGTAACGATGTGGTTTACAGTCCCACATGACTATAAAATTTAGATCCTTTAAGGAAATTGGATCTTTATGAAAACATTTGATTTTTTAAAAATTAAATCAAGCTTTTACCCTAGATAAGTTTTCCGGAATAACCCTTCTCCGGTGTTTGCAAATTCTTTTTGTGGGTTTGGTGGGTTTCAGATTTGAAAATTTTAGCTCAAAACTTGTGGTTTTGTGTCACCCACTTGCTAACCTTGTATTAGGAAAGTAACACGTCCAGTTTACTTGTTCCGTATATTACCTTTCGGTAAACTACCGTTCGGTTGTAAAGGAAAGCGTTGAACAAGCAACTGTTAAGGCAATGTCCCCTGACATGCTTTTAATTATGGTCTTATAACGTGTCGGATGCAATTACTATCCTTTGTAGGAGCAATAGTAAAGCTCACCCTTATAATTTTCCGGTCTGGCACAAGGTCCTGTCTTTGACCATGCTATGCAACCACCGTTCTTACGGTTGACACCCGATTTGGTTCAGGTGACCTAATGAATTCCAGGTGAATTTCTAGGATTTTACGTTCAATGGTAATGAATGCATTGAAAATGGGTTTTTAGAAAACAAATCAGTTTGTAATTTTGATCAAAATATTTTCTCGTTCAAGCTCGAGTTTAGATATCATTGAATTCCATGAGTTTGTAATTCTCAATCTTTAAGGTCAATCTCTAGGATTGAGTAATATCAGTCTTAAAAGCTGATTTTTGATCTTTAAGAAGATTATCCTTTCTGGGGATCTGATTCATTAGTCTTATCAAGCTAATTTGCACGGCGTCCTCCCCATTTTACAAGATAGATCCTCTCATGATTAGGATAAGTCTGACCACTTGGCGACCCTGTTTGATGCTGAGGTCCGTGGATTTCCTACTGATTTTAGTGATGACTTTTCTAGATTTTTCGTCAACCTACAGCTGGTCTGGATGACAACTTCATGACCTAAATCAAGAAGCGCGTTTCTTTTTCGGAAGACTTTACTTCCTTTTAATGATAGAATTGATTCATCTTGTAGATCCATCTTTCTTACAGTAAATCGGGTAAAACTGTTTAGTTTAGTCCAAAGCAAAAGTATCTTCAATTATTTGTTACAGAAATATGTGACATATGTTTAAGATAACTTGGTAAATTTTCCCACACTTGGCTTTTATTTTTCTTTTTATTGTCCTCTATTCCATTTTAAATGAATTTTAACATTTTGGTTTGTTTCTCAATTTATGTCCTTTCCGAGGTAACAATAATTTCGGTGTTAACACATAGTTTTATCGTTCATAAATATGTATAAACATGATTTTGAATTCATTAAATTGAAAATTTTGAAAATTTTTACTAGAATTGGGTAGTCAGTATATAAGACTAGGGATGTTCTTTATTATCAGAGAGCACTAGATTCTAATACAACTACTGCTTTACTAGTATTTCTAATGGTAACCAAGTGTATAAATCAAAAATTTTAAAAATCCGAAAGAATTTAACCCCTTCCCACACTTAAGATCTTGCAATGCCCTCATTTGCAAGAAATCGGCAACAATTTAAATTATTAAGGGTGATTAGCGTAGAAATGATTAAATTTTACCAAAGTTTCCAAACATATTGGCGTTTGTTTGCTGAATGATAAATGGTGCATATCATTTGTTCATTCCATCTTGTTGTTACATCACATTTATTTTTCATCTTGTCGTCAAAAGTACTAGCTTTTGCTGAACTTAATGTCAGTCTTTGAAAATGCGCTGTTTTACCCTGTTTTGTACAATCGACAAAATACATACATACAAATATAAACATGCATGGCAATTTGAAATGGGACTTAATATCCCACTTTCAAATCCTAAATGTGAAATATTAGTACACAATAATAATAAAAATGATAAAAATTACATAAATATATCCAATAACATAAGTTTAAACATGAGTAAGTAAAAAAAAAAAAAGATAAAAACATAAAAATCATAAAAATAACCAAATGGAACCAAATCAGTCTGGATAGGGGTTCCAGTTCATCTCGTCAGGCGGGTTCCATTGTTGGTTATAGGTGTTCTGATAGGCTTGGTTATAGTCATACCGGTTAAAGGGTGGTCGGATCTCGGGGCTGTGTGGCGGAAAATAAGCAGGTCGAGTAGATACGTAATTATTTGGTACCTGATATGATAGCTGGCTCATGATTTGGTGCTGATGAACTAACCAGCTATCGTGTTGGCGTCGCCTATAATCCTCGTATACTCGCTCGGAGTTCCACTGCTCGTACATACTATGTCTGGCCTCGCTCGTCATTGCTTCCTCATCTATACGAACATGGACGTCAAGAATAGCATCTCGTAAGACATCCCTAATGTCTTCTGCCTCCTATATTTCCTCGTCTGAGCCCCTTTCTACCTGTGGATGAGGGCCCTCATAGGGTACTGCCTGGTTGCGTCTACTTTTCAATACCTTAGCACTCACATAAACTTTCAATCCTAAAGGCTCAACCTGTTCTCTACAAAGCTGTAATGGACCCCCTTGGTTCCTATCAACACCTAAATACTCTCCAATGAGATTAACAAAAATACCTCCTCCTATTATACTCCCGTCCTGCATTCCTTATACCATTTTAGATAAATAAAAACCAACACAGTAAGGGATATTGACAAAGCTTCTAGGATCCCGAATACACTTTAGGTAGAATAAATCATGTAAGGTTATTTTTTCTTTATTGTTACCTCTTTGTGTAATCGAGTTAGCCAAAAATCTATGAATGATACGAAGTTCGGCTCTGTAAATATGTGTATAGGAGTGTCCTCCCGCTCGTGTAAAAACATCAAAATGTGACATACGCCTCCAAATGGCGTCAGCGTCAAAGTTGCTATCTACCCTTTCACCATAATGAATCAAATTTGTACAATCGGGTAGTAGCAACTCACCAGGAGTATATATCTGTAAGGCCCTGGCCATGTCCAGCATGGACATTCTGTACATCCTACCGCCAAGGATAAACCTAAGAAATCTTCTATCATCTATTCTAACTATATTTGTATCAAGTGATACAGTACTCATGAGCTCAACACACCATTCCTTATATACAGGTCTACGAATGGTGAAAAGACTTTCCCAATCTGTAAAAGAAGAGTTCCCGTACCTCTGAATCAGTAGCATTCTGACTCTATTAGCTAGCTGAACTCTTTCCAAAGGATCCCAATCGATTACCCTTGGCACCTCTACATTTTTAGTTACCAATCTGAATTTGTTCCTTTGATATGTCTCGTAATCTCTCCATCTTCTATCAAATCTCAGATTAGGATGCAAAGTGTGCTCAGGAATTGTTGGGTATTCTACTGGCGGCCTCATCGGGAATACTAAAAATTCATTAACAAACTGTACCGGATCATAATAAGGTATGTGTTCATCAGGCTGTTGTTGTGGTTCCTGTTGTGGTTCTTGTTCGGGTTCTGGCTCGTGTTGCATTTCTGGTTCTGGTTCTGGTGCTGGAGCAGGTCGTCTAGATGATGATGCTCCTGAACCTCCAGTATCGACTTTCTGCAAAACACATTAAACACAAAATTTGTGCATCTAAATATGCATTAGTGTTAGCAAAATAACAACTTAAAACAATCATAATAACATGTTAAATCAAAATTTAACTTATACACATTTTCACAATTTTTACAATTCTATACTTTTTCAAATAAGCACATATGGAAATGTAGACAAAGTTCATAAGCATTTAACTCAAATAACATGTCAAAATAGTCATTACTAACAATTAAACAAGTCTCAAATGGCAATTATATCAAATTAATCAAGTTCATGAATTTTCGCCTAAAAAGTCCACTTTAATCTTTAAAAA
Source organism: Rutidosis leptorrhynchoides (assembly GCF_046630445.1). NCBI lineage: Eukaryota > Viridiplantae > Streptophyta > Magnoliopsida > Asterales > Asteraceae > Rutidosis > Rutidosis leptorrhynchoides. The sequence continues at coordinate 404,523,174 of NC_092337.1, read as the reverse complement.
TCATGTTTAGGATCAATGTTTGGATCATTTAACTACCTAAACATGTTACACTACTCAATTAAGCAATAATTCATGACAAAAATCGGCCATAACCTGTTTATATCAAAAAGCCCCAAATTGCTCAAGAACACAAACCCAAGATTTCTAAAAATTTTGAAGTTTTTGGCTTCAAATCATGTTAAATAGCATCAATCTAGGTTATACATGCATAAAATACTATCAATTTATCACTAATTACTCTAGAAATTAACAAAATTGCACTAGGTAAAATATTGGTAATTATCACAAAAACTAAGAATTTATAGAGTTTAGGGGTGTAATTTTTACCTTTTTGCTGAAGAATGAGAATCTAGGCATGATTAGAGCAAAAAATTTGACGAATTACGGTGAATTTCGGTGATTTTTGGTGATTATTTGGGAGTGTACTCGTGTATGTGTGTGTGAAGTGGGAAAGAGCAGAGCTCGCTGAGAGTTTTGTATCAGGCCTGTTTTCCAGCTCCTTGCGATCGCATGGAGTTGGAGTGCAATACCCATGCGATCGCATGGGTATCCGGGAACAGTGTTTTCAGCTTTTTTTTTTTTTATATAAAACCTTATACTTTATAAAACATAAAATTAATAAAATTTTAAAAATTTGTTTCTTTTTAGGATGAGGGCGTTTCGGATCGTTGTCCTAGTCCGTCTCTCGACAAAATTTTAAAATTTGTCAATTTAAAGCTCGGTTTTAAAAGCAAAGATTTTTGAGTTTTTTAATATTTTTGGCATACTTTAATTCAATAAGATTAAAAATAATGATAATAAAAGTTCTCGTCCCTCCCTCGGGTAAAGCAATTTCGGTTCAAAGACCTAGTCTTCAACTCACGACGAATTTTAAAAATCATATTTTTAACTTAGCGAAATAAAGTAAATTTTTGTTTTTAAATTCACACCAAACTTAAATTTAAAATGCATAAAATTAAAAATTCATATTAAAAATTCACACCAAACTTAAATTATATTTTTGTTTTTATACATACAAACTTATATTAAAAATATCAATTTTTCAAATATTTACAATTTTAAATATATATTAATTTTAAAAGTTTACAATAGTATTTTAATATTTATATATTAAATTTAAAAACAAAGTAAAAATAAAATTAAAAATCTTTTTGGTCTTTTATCCCACTTTAATCAATCAAATATTATCAAAAATATACGCCCCTCTTTTCAGTAAAGTAATTTCGGTTCCATGACCTAATTTAACTCATGACGAATTTTTGAAATATTTTGGGTTGATTGATTAAAGATATTTATACCTTAAGAATAAACGGTAAATTTTGCAGTGATGTAATAAATTTTTGAATGATATCAATAATTTCGGTCGCAAGACCTAATTTTATTGAATACCAATTTAATACTTTATAGCGAACAAATTAGCGTTTATTATCAAAAGGTTAAAAATAAAAATAAAAATAAAAATAAAAACTGTACAAACTTACCTGTGAGATAGTATTCTTAGTGATATGCTCTAGCCCACTCATAAGATAGTCGGACTAATTGGTTTTCCATGGCTACATAGGCGTAACCTCGAGCATTCAACATTTTTTCTTGTAAACATATGAACGGTCCGTCTCTGCATAAAGTAACAAACTCGGTGTTTGAATAGGTTTGATTATTTGAACATTTACCTTCGTGTGACCATTTTCCGCATTTGTGACATTTTTCAAGGTGTCGTGCTCTTCTTTTCGCTGCGGATTTTGATTTTCCTTTACCAAATTGTAACTTATTATTTTCGCATCTGGATTCTTTTCTTACTCCGTCCAATTTTTCTCTGATTACTGATACCAGTTCACTCAGAAGTGTGTCATTATTACGTTTAGTGATCAAAGAGTGTAGCATTAGACCATGGTTTAATTCACAGGAAGTCTTCATTTCGTAAAACCTAAAAAAAAATAAAAATTCATAATGGGGGGAGATGACTAGTTCTTTAGGGTCTGCTAGGGAAAGACCATTCGGGTTCCATTTTCGAGAACTACACGAAAACAGAAAATCTAACTCTAACAGAAATACATATTATCCTTTAAAGACTTGATTCTCCCCACACTTAGTTAGCTGTGGTGTCGAAATTGTGATTAACTTCGTTGTCAACTTCCATCGGACTATCTATGTAGTGTTTAACTCTGTGACCATTAACTTTAAATTCAATCCCATTTGAATTTATTAATTCTACTGTTCCGTACGGGAAAACTCTTTTGACTATGAATGGTCCAGACCATCTTGATTTCAATTTTCCAGGAAATAGCTTGAATCGTGAATTGAAAAGAAGAACTCTGTCTCCGTCTTTAAATTCTTTTGAACTTCTGATTCTTTTATCATGCCATTTCTTCATTCTTTCTTTATAGATTAACGAATTTTTGTATGCTTCATGTCTTAATTCTTCTAATTCGTTTAATTGACTTAACCGTAGACGTCCAGCTTCATGTAAATCAAGATTACATGTCTTCAAAGCCCAAAATGCTTTGTGTTCAATTTCTACTGGAAGATGATATGCTTTTCCGTAAACGAGTTTAAAAGGTGTGGTTCCAATTGGAGTTTTGTAGGCTGTTCTAAAAGCCCAGAGTGCATCCTCCAATTTAATGGACCATTCCTTCAGATTTGATCCTACGGTTTTCTCTAGAATACGTTTTAAAGCTCGGTTGGTATTTTCAACTTGTCCACTTGTCTGTGGATGATATGCGGTGGAGATTTTATGAGTTACTCCATATCTTTTAAGAACTTTCTCAAGTTGATTATTACAAAAATGAGTTCCCCGATCACTTATTAAAGCTTTCGGTGTTCCAAACCTTGCAAAAAGACGTTTTAAAAAGTTGACTACAACTCGTGCATCGTTAGTTGGGAGAGCTTGTGCTTCCGCCCATTTAGATACATAATCAATGGCTACGAGAATGTAGAGATTATTATGAGATTTTGGAAATGGACCCATAAAGTCAATACCCCAAATGTCAAATACTTCACATACTTGAATGACATTTTGTGGCATTTCATCACGTTGACTTATTTTTCCGGCCCTTTGACATGCATCACAGGATTTGCAAAGAAGGTGTGCGTCTTTGTAAATTGTAGGCCAATAGAATCCAGCATCGTAAACTTTTCTTGCTGTTAGTTGAGGCCCATAATGCCCTCCTGTTGGTCCTGTGTGACAATGGTTTAAGATTTGATTGGCTTCATCTCCGAATACACATCGGCGTATTATTCCATCGGGACAACTTTTAAACAGATGTGGATCTTCCCAGAAATAGTGTTTTATATCACTGAAGAATTTCTTTCGTTTTTGGTATGATAATCCTTTTTCAAGGAATCCACATACTAAGTAGTTTGCATAGTCTGCAAACCATGGAATTTCATTATAATCTATCTTCAATAGATATTCATCAGGAAAGTTGTCTTGTATGGCCGATTCATTTAGAACTTCTAATTCAGGATTTTCAAGACGAGAAAGATGATCAGCGGCGAGATTTTCTGCTCCGTTTTTTATCTCGGATTTCAATATCGAACTCTTGTAAGAGTAAGATCCAACGGATTAATCTTGGTTTAGCATCTTGTTTCGAAAATAGGTATCTAAGAGCAGAATGGTCGGTATAGACCACCGTTTTAGCTAGAACGAGATATGATCGAAATTTGTCAAAAGCAAAGACAATAGCAAGGAGTTCTTTTTCAGTAGTTGTGTAATTTGTTTGTGCTCCTTGTAACGTCTTACTAGCATAATATATAGGTTGAAATCGTTTTTCAATCATTTGTCCTAAAATGGCTCCCATTGCAAAATCACTTGCATCGCACATAAGTTCAAATGGTAGATTCCAATTTTGTGTTATCATGATCGGCGCATTAGTGAGTTTTTCTTTAAGTATATTAAAAGATTTCATGCATTCATCTGAAAAGATGAATGGAGCATACTTTTCTAGGAGTTTATTCATAGGAGTGGCAATTTTAGAAAAATCTTTTATGAAACGTCGGTAAAAACCGGCATGCCCTAGAAAACTCCTAGCTCCTCTAACATTGGTGGGATGTGGAAGTTTAGCAATTACATCTACTTTAGCTCTATCCACTTCAATTCCTTCCTTTGAAATTTTATGTCCAAAAACGATGCCTTCTTTAACCATGAAATGGCATTTCTCCCAATTAAGAACTAGATTTGATTGTTCGCATCTAATAAGCATTCGTTCAAGATTAACTAGACATGATTCAAATGTATCACCGAAGACTGAAAAGTCATCCATGAAAACTTCCATGCATTCTTCTATCATGTCGTGAAAAATCACCATCATGCACCTTTGAAAGGTTGCAGGGGCGTTGCAAAGTCCAAATGGCATGCGTTTGTAAGCAAAAGTACCATAAGGGCACGTGAACGTGGTTTTCTCTTGGTCCTCGGGTGCTATTGGAATTTGAAAATATCCGGAAAAACCATCAAGAAAACAATAGTAACTATTTCCTGCTTATCTTTCCAACATTTGATCAATGAAAGGTAAGGGAAAGTGATCTTTTCTGGTGGCGTCATTTAATTTTCTATAATCAATACAAACACACCATCCTGTTACAGTCCTAGTAGGAATAAGCTCATTTTTCTCATTTGTAATGACAGTCATGCCACCCTTCTTAGGCACGCATTGAACTGGGCTTACCCATGGACTATCAGAAATTGGATAAATTAAACCTGCATCAAGCAGTTTAATAATTTCTTTTTTAACAACATCTTGCATATTAGGATTTAGTCTTCGTTGGCGTTGCACATACGTTTTATGACCTTCTTCCATAAGGATTTTATATGTGCAATACGAAGGACTTATTCCTTTAATATCATGAATCTTCCATGCAATGGCTGGTTTATGAGCTTTTAATACAGAAATGAGTTGAGTTTTTTCATTTTCAGTAAGAGAAGATGATATTATTATAGGTAATTCAGATTCACCATGTAAATAAGCGTATTCCAAATGATTTGGAAGTGGCTTTAACTCTAATGTCGGTGGTTCTTCTATCGATGATTTATATCGATATCTGTCTTCTTCTTTTAGCATTTGAATTTCTTCTGTTGTTGGTTCATATCCATTAGCCATAAGTGTAGCTAACATTTCAGGTTCATCAATTGGTTCAGTTCCTTCTCCTAAAGAACATTCTCCTGTTCCTTGTAATTCTGGAAATTCTTCTAACAATTCTGCATGTGAATCTATAGTTTGAATATAATAACATGTATCATCTGCAGATTGCGGTTGTTGCATTGCTCTATCAACTAAAAAGGTAACACTCTCGTCCTCTATACTTAGGGTCAGTTTCTTACCAAACACGTCTATCATTGCTTTAGCCGTGTTTAAGAATGGCCTTCCTAATATGAGAGGAACTTGAGAATCTTCTTCCATGTCCAGAACAACAAAATCTACTGGAAATACTAAAGTACCAACTTTAACTAGCATGTTCTCCATTATCCCTCTAGGATATTTTATTGATCTATTGGCTAGTTGTATGCTTATTCTTGTTGGTTTCAATTCTCCGAGGTCTAGTGTAGCGTATAGTGAATACGGCATTAAATTTATACTAGCACCAAAATCTGCCAATGCTTCTATTGAACTAAGACTACCCAAAAAAAATGGAATTGTGAAACTTCCTGGATCTGATAATTTTTCTGGTATCTTATTCAACAGCACTGCTGAACAATTAGCATTCATAGTAACAGCTGAGAGTTCTTCCATTTTCTTTCTATTTGAGATTAGATCTTTTAGAAATTTAGCATATCTAGGCATTCCTGAAATTACATCAATGAAAGGAAGATTTACATTTATCTGTTTAAACATATCCAAGAATTTGGATTGCTCGGCTTCAAGTTTCTCTTTTTTCATTTTACTCGGGTAAGGAAGTGGTGGTTGGTATGTTTTAACATAAGGTTTAGCCTTAACTGTGTTATCTTCATTAACCTTTTCAACTACCGGTTCTGTTTCCTTATCTTGCTCAGGTTGTGGTTCTTGTGGAGTAGGAATAGCTTCCTCAGAAATTACAGGTATTTCAGGTGGTTTAAGTGTAATACCACTTCTTGTGGTAATGGCTTTAGCTATTTCATTCCGGGGGTTAGCATTTGTATCACTAGGTAAACTTTCCGGTTTTCTTTCACCTATTAACCTTTCTAGGTTACTTACTTCTTGTTCCAAATTTTTAATAGAAGCTTGTTGATTTCTAAATGCTTGAGCATTTTGTTCATTGGTTTGTTTTTGAGATGTGAAAAACTGTGTTTGAGTTTCAACTAGCTTCGTCATCATATCTTCTAAATTTGGCTTTTTATCATCGGTTTGTGGTTTGTTTTGAAAATTAGGTCTTTGCTGATTGTAAGTGTTATTGGATACTTGTTGATTGCTAGGACCTTGTTGGTTGTTGTATGGAATATTTCGGTTATAATTCTGGTTTTGATTGTAAATCGGTCTGGGCAGTTGATAATTATTCTGATAATTATTATCAGGCCTTTGGTTTATGTATGAAATATTCTCTCTTTGTTCCATTGTTAGTTCAATACTGAGACAATCTCTTCGTATTGAGTGAATATCCTTAGTCATCTTTTCCATTCGTCTCTTGACAGCATCTATCTTTGCAGAAATAGAATCTAAGTCATGGCTAGAATCGGCTCTAGCTACTTTAGATGATCTAACAATATCTTTTTCTTGGTGCCACTCATGTGAGTGGGAAGCAGTGTTATCAATAATTTTGTAAGAATCAGTTTCGGTTTTCTTCATAATGGAACCACCAGCTGCTATATCGATGTCTTTCCTTGTAGTGATGTCGCATCCTTGGTAGAATATTTGTACTATTTGACAGGTGTATAAACCATGTTGCGGACATCCTCTTAATAACTTTCCAAATCTTGTCCATGCCTCATATAGAGTTTCATTTGGTTTCTGTGTGAATGTAACAATTTCTCCTTGAAGTCTTACGGCTTTAGATGCCGGAAAGAATTGTTTAAGAAATTTTTCAACTAAAACGTCCCATGTATCAATCGCCCCTTCAGGTAACGTGTAACGACCCGCACTTTTCCGATCGTTCTATACTTATGAGATTAATATTTACATAAATTAAACCTTACCAACATGATAAGCAATCCAAATTGTTGAGACTTATGTTTTTGAAAAGAGTTTTACACAACGTTTGACCGTCTAGTTTGACCGATGATATCACGAACTATACAATATATGATAATTATACATACATATTTAACATGATCTAAGGATGTTTTAATATCTCATTTTGTATTAATAACAAAAAGTCATAAGTATATTTTGAAACTACTAACTTAAGTTTTCAAAACAATAACCTACGTAACGTTATTTGACATAAATACTGATGATTTATAATGTTTATACATATATCGTATAAGTAATGTATTTAATCATTTTTAAAGGGCTTTTATACATAAAACAATATAAGTATATTTACAAAAGATAGTTATATTTGAATTCTCGTTCCGTTTCCTCAATAATCCTATACGTATATCTAGGGTACTATACACAGCTTCTAGAAGTATTTACTATTGGTATATACCAATAGAAATCTTCAATTATTGGAATAATATGTCATTCATGACATAATAAATTTTAACTTATCTTAGATATTTTCACTAAAAACCAAATTTTCAAGCCTATAAATAAGCACCATTTCTAACTCATTTTTACACATTCATTTTCCAAATTTTACTTCCAATTTTCACACACACTTGCAAGAACTCTCTCAACTTTTATTTTACTACTTCTTTCCAGCAACTTTACATTTTAAACTTGAGGTAAAAACTCTACTTCAACTCTTTTTCAATTCATATATTTAAAGCTATATATATAAGAGTTTATAAACTAGAACATAGTTTGAATGATTTCAAACTTGTTCGCAAACTAAATAGATCCTTCTAACTTAACTTTTAAAATACTTCAGGACCTGTAACATATCTTAATTATATTCTAACTTAACAAGGTATAACTTGGTTTTTCAAAGAACACCTTAAAAACTGAATTTACGACGTCGGAGTGCAACCGGGGGCTGTTTTGGGTTGGATAATTAAAAACCATCTTAAACTTTGAATTGGAGGTTTATTTTCTGGAAAAATGATTTTTACTATGAATATGATAACACATAAAAATTTCATGATTTAACTCAAAGTATAAGTATTTTTAGAAAAATAATCATTTGAGGTTGTTTACATGATGGAAAATGATTAACTTCATAAGTTTCACTAAAGTTTGACCTATGCCGTGTGATTTTTAATACAAACTAAGGTATTTACAGTTCATAGTCTTAAAGAGGGACTCGATCCAAGGAGATGGCAAGTTGAATCAACGAAAACGGAGTTGTAACGAAGAAACTATGACCGAAACAAAATCGGATATCCAAGACTAGTTTAGCCACGAAAATAATTGGGAAAAAATTAAATAAATCACATCTTTTTAAGTTAACATGATATTTTATATATATGTACTTATAATTCAATTTTATATGGTTCAGGATCACCCGTAAACAACACGAGAAGATTAATCATAAGATCCCATGATTGTACGCAACACGTCATTTGACAACACCGGTACTTTATGTACGCAACACGTCATTTGACAACACCGGTACCATGGGTCAAGATTAATCTCGACCAATACATATACGATGGGGTTTTATTTATTTCGTTGGGGGTTTTATTTATTTCATTGCGGGTATATTTAACATCTAAAAATGAACCATTAAAATTGAATTACTAACAACGAACTGCTAACTACGGACTAAGGAATTATAAAAAGTATTAAAAGTATAACAAGTATATATATGTGACGTTGTTTAAAAAGAAAAGGTATTGATATATTATATATGGATAGGTTCGTGATATCAACCGGAGACCAAGTCAAATTATATATATATCTTCAAGACGAAAGTGAGTATATAGTCCCACTTTTAAACTCTAAATATTTCGGGATGAGAATACATGTATTTTATGTTTTACGTTATGGACACAAGTAACTGAAAAATATATTCTACGTTGAGTTGTACCACTGGCATACTTCCCTGTAGCTTGGTAACTGTTATTTACAGCGGTATTGTAAACGCGAATCCTGTTGATAGATCTATCGGGCCTGACAACCCCAACCGGACTGGACGACCAGTATTCAACGGTTGCACAGTACTTCGTTTCGTGACTACACTTGGTACGGTGTAGTAAGATTTCATAATAAAGGGAATATGCGACGTGATTAAATGTTAAGTATGGTTACCAAGTGCTCAACCACTTAGAATATTTTTATTAAAATGTTTATATATGAAATCTTGTGGTCTATATTTATATCGCTGCCGGCATTAAACCTATATCTCACCAACTTTATGTTGACGTTTTAAACATGTCTATTCTCAGGTGATAATTAGAAGCTTCCGCTGCATCATGTTGAATCTAAGCAGGATCTTGCGTACGCATATTTGTGTCAAAAATAAGACTGCATATCCAAGAACTTGTGTTGTAAAATATGCTAGAAATCGGGTTGTTATTATCATTTGTAAAGTTTGTAAGTCGAAGATTATCGCTAAACGATAATCATCTTTATTTTGTCCAAAGCTTGTATCAAAAATAAGGATCATGGTTTGTAATGTATAATATATGCAGTTTTTCTTTAAAAAAATGTCGCATATAGAGGTCAATACCTCGCAATGAAATCATACGTTATCTAACACGTTCTTATGGTTAAGGACGGGTTATGACATGTGGTATCAGAGCGGTGGTCTTAGTGAACCAGGTTTGCATTAGTGTGTCTAACTGATAAGTCGTTAGGATACATTAGTAAGTCTGGACTTTGACCGGGTTTGATTTAAAAACCATTGCTTATCATTGTTGGTTAAAATTTATATGTAAATATTATGTAGTACTAATGGGTTAGTTGTTGTGTGATAGATGTCGGGCTCAAAACTTATCATCACGTTCAGCGACTCCGAACCAGAATCTTCAGATGGTGTTCCAGTCATTAACCTATCCGATGACGAAAATAATATCTTTGGGGAAGACTCACAAATTCCGAATGAACCGACTATAGAGAACCCGGAAAGTGAACCCGAGGAGGAAAGTGAACCCGAGGAGGAAAGTGAACCCGAGGAGGAAAGTGAACCTGAGGAAGAAATACAGGAAATTACAAAAGATGAGTTCGAACTAGGAAAGAAACGAAAGGCTAATGAATTAGAAAATTCAAATCCCGAGTTTAGTAAGGATGATGTGGCACCAACTCCACTAGACACTACCACCCCTATTCCCGCTATTCCTATTCGTGCTGTCCCGGCATCCAGTTCTTCAGCCCCACAGCCAAAATATAGGCAGACAGCTAGGATAAGCGTTAGGCCATTCCTTGAACCTAAACGTCCTAGAAAATAGACCAAACGATGCGCTGCCGTATTAAACCATGGGATCATATAATGTTTTGTATAATATTATTAGTGTGGTTTGCTTAATGTTCGATATAAGATAAGCATATGTAAAATAGTGAAGTGTGAAATGCAATAATTTTCCATGGTTAAGTATTATTTAGATGGTAGTAATTGATTCTGTACTAAGCTATTAAGTATGGACATTAACGGGTAGGTACTACCCTAGATATAATTATAAAACGCTAATAAGAAGAAAAGGCTTTTATAATAATACCTGGTTCATATTATTAATAAGCTATAATGTACTGTAAATATACACTACATCTATAATATTCCATGTGAATAATTATTTTCTTTTCATTCTTATAGAAGAATATGGCGCGATTGAACCGAATGACGGAACAAGAAATCCAGGAACTCATCAATCAACGAGTGAACGACAGAATGTTATGGGTCGAGGCTGCAAGAGGTGCTGCAGTTAACCCAAATCCTCGTGTGGGGTGCACTTACAAAACTTTTCAAGCTTGCAAGCCCTCATCATTCAGTGGAACAGAAGGACCAATCGGTTTAACCCGGTGGATAGAAAAGATGGAGACTGTGTTTAAAATCAGTGGTTGTGTTGAAAAGGACATGACCAAGTATGCATCGTGCACTTTACAAGATAGTGCACTCACGTGGTGGAAAAATTATGTGAAGGCTGTAGGAGGAGATGTAGCTTATGATACTCCGTGGGAAGAATTCAAAACAATGTTAATCAACGAATATTGTCCAAGGAACGAGGTTAGGAAGTTGGAAGATGAGTTACGAAGTCTGAAGGTTATTGGTACTGAAATCACCAACTACAATCAGCGATTCATGGAATTAGTTTTGCTATGTCCTGAATTGGTTCCAACCGAAGAACGGAAGATTGAAATGTACAAAGATGGTTTGCCCAAAAAGGTCAAGGCAAACGTTACAGCATCGAAACCTAAGACAATTCATGAAGCTATAACCATGGCAAACGAGCTAATGGATCAGGTCATCATGGATAAGAAAGTATCCAATACTGATGTGAAGGTATCAGGTAACAAAAGAAAGTGGAATGGAAATTATGATCGAGGTAACCAACAACAATCTTTTAAGAAACAAGAAACCATACAAGGTGCAGGTGGTGGTTCAAGCTTTGGTTACAAAGGACAAAATCCTTTATGCAACCGATGCCACAAACATCACTCTGGCTACTGTAATGCGGTATGCAACAAATGTAATCGAAAGGGTCATCTTGCTGAAGATTGTAGGGCTCTCGTTACAAATACAAATGGTACCAAGACTCCTGCCATCAATGCAAATAGAACTGCTTTGGCTACCATTACTTGTTATGGGTGTGGAAAACAAGGTCACTATAAGAGCCAGTGTCCGAATCCAGAGAAGAATAATGGATCTGCACGTGGAAGAGCATTTGTTATTAATGCTAGAGAGGCGTGTGAAGACCCGGAGCTTGTTACGGGTACGTTTACCATTAATAACTTATCCGCATCTATTATATTTGATACTGGTGCTGATAGAAGTTACGTGTGTAGAGACTTTCACGCTAAATTGAATTGTTCATCATTACCTCTAGATGCTAAGTACATGATTGAGTTAGCTAATGGTAAACTAATTAAAGCCGATAAAATTTGCCGTGATTGTAAAATAAATTTAGCCGGAGAAACATTTAAGATTGATTTGATACCCGTAGAATTAGGAAGTTTTGATGTAATAGTCGGCATGGACTGGATGTCTAAAATAGGAGCTGAAGTTGTGTGCGCCAAGAAGGCAATTCGCATTCCTCGTAAGAATAAAACGCCAGTAATGATTTATGGAGAGAAGGGTAACTCAAAGCTAAAACTCATTAGTTATTTGAAAGCTCAAAAGTGCTTGAAGAAAGGGTGCTATGCTATCTTAGCACATGTTAATAAAGTCGAAAAGAAAGAAAAAGAGAAGTGCATCAATGACGTGCCTGTGGCAAGAGATTTTCCTGAAGTATTTTCGGAAGAGTTGCCGGGATTACCTCCATTTAGATCTGTAGAATTTCAAATAGATCTTGTACCAGGAGCTGCACCGGTTGCCCGTGCTCCATATAGACTTGCACCGTCCGAGTTAAAAGAACTTCAGAGTCAGTTAAAAGAATTACTGGATCGTGGATTCATACGACCAAGTACTTCACCGTGGGGAGCTCCAATTTTATTCGTCAAGAAGAAAGACGGATCTTTCCGAATGTGTATAGATTATCGTGAATTAAATAAGTTAACTATCAAGAATCGGTATCCACTACCGAGAATTGACGACTTATTTGATCAACTCCAAGGATCATGTGTGTACTCAAAAATTGACTTAAGGTCAGGCTATCATCAATTACGTGTCAAAGAAGAGGACATTCCGAAAACTGCTTTTCAGACACGTTATGGTCATTACGAATTTTTGGTCATGCCGTTTGGGTTGACAAATGCGCCAGCTGTATTCATGGAACTCATGAATCGAGTTTGTAGTCCATATTTAGATAAGTTTGTTATCGTTTTCATTGATGATATTCTTATCTATTCCAAGAGTGAGCAAGAGCATGAGCAGCATTTAAGGTTGATATTAGAGTTGTTGAGAAAAGAACAGCTATATACTAAATTTTCTAAATGTGCTTTCTGGTTGAAAGAAGTGCAATTTCTTGGCCACGTTGTTAGTAGCAAAGGAATTCAGGTTGATCCAGCAAAAATTGAAGCCATTGAAAAATGGGAGACTCCTAAGACACCAATGCAGATACGCCAATTTTTGGGTTTAGCCGGTTATTATAGAAGGTTTATTCAAGATTTTTCCCGAATAGCTAAGCCGTTGACAGCGTTAACGCAAAAAGGGAAGAAATATGAATGGACTTCTGAGCAAGAGAGTGCATTTCAATTACTGAAAAAGAAGTTGACTACGGCGCCTATTTTATCGTTACCAGAAGGGAACGATGATTTTGAAATATATTGTGACGCTTCGCGACAAGGTTTTGGTTGTGTTCTTATGCAACGAAAGAAAGTTATTGCATACGCATCTCGACAATTGAAGATTCACGAGCGGAATTATACGACGCATGATCTAGAACTGGGAGCAGTCGTGTTTGCGTTAAAGATATGGAGACACTACTTATATGGGGTTAGATGCACTGTGTTTACTGATCATAAAAGTCTTCAACATATTTTTGATCAGAAACAGCTGAACATGAGGCAACGTAGGTGGGTCGAGTTAATAAACGACTATGATTGTGAAATTCGTTATCATCCCGGGAAAGCGAATGTGGTGGCTGACGCACTAAGCAGAAAGGAACGAGAACCAATTCGAGTACGAGCGATGAACATAAAAATTCGCATGAATCTCAACTCACAAATCAAAGAAGTTCAACGAGAAGCACTTACTAAAGAAAATATAGGAAATGAAATAATGAAGAAGTATGTGAAGCAACTCGTTATACGGGAAGATGGAATTTGATATTTTGCAAACCGTATTTGGGTACCGAAGTTGGGTGGATTAAGGAAGTTGATATTGAACGAGGCACATAAGACAAGATACTCGATACATCCTGGAGTTGGAAAGATGTATCAAGATCTTAAGACACATTATTGGTGGCCTAACTTAAAGACAGACGTTGCAACATATGTTGGGGAGTGTTTAACTTGTTCCAAGGTCAAGGCAGAACACCAGAAACCATCAGGGTTACTTCAACAACCAGAAATCCCAGAATGGAAATGGGATGGTATTACCATGGATTTCATCACGAAGTTACCAAAGACTGCCTGGGGATACGACACCATTTGGGTGATTGTTGATCGTCTTACCAAATCTGCCCATTTCTTGCCTATAAAGGAAACGGATAGAATGGAGAAACTATTACGATTGTATATAAAGGAAATTGTTTCAAGGCATGGAATACCTATTTCCATTATATCCGATCGTGATAGTAGATTTACCTCAAAGTTCTGGCAATCACTGCAGGAGGCACTAGGAACTCGTTTAGATATGAGTACCGCATATCATCCGCAAACCGACGGGCAGAGTGAAAGAACGATTCAGACTCTTGAAGACATGCTCAGGGCATGTGTGATCGATTTTGGAAACGGATGGGATAAGTATCTACCGTTAGCAGAATTTTCGTATAATAATAGTTATCATGCAAGCATTAAAGCTGCACCATTCGAAGCATTGTATGGAAGGAAGTGTAGATCTCCTATTTGTTGGAATGAAGTAGGAGATCGACAATTAACTGGTCCCGAGATCATACACGAAACGACTGAGAAGATAGTACAAATCAAGGAGAGATTGAAAACAGCCCGAAGTCGCCAAAAGATCTACGCCGATGTCCGAAGGAAACCATTAGAGTTTCAGATTGGGGACATGGTTATGCTAAAGGTGTCACCTTGGAAAGGTGTAATACGTTTCGGTAAAAGAGGTAAACTGAACCCAAGATATGTAGGCCCGTTCAAGATCATCGAACGCATTGGACCGGTAGCTTATCGACTCGAGTTACCGCAACAACTCGCCGGAGTACATAATACCTTTCACGTCTCAAACCTTAAGAAGTGTCTTGCAAAGGAAGACCTCACCATTCCTCTTGAAGAAATCCATGTCGATGAGAAACTACAATTCATCGAAGAACCAATCGAAATCATGGATCGTGAAGTTAAACAGCTCAAGCAGAGCAACATACCAATCGTTAAGGTTCGTTGGAATGCTCGAAGAGGTCCTGAGTTTACTTGGGAACGAGAGGATCAGATGAAACAAAAGTATCCACACTTGTTTCTCGATGACGCAAAATAGGTACAATTTTAAAATTTCGGGACGAAATTTATTTAACGGGTAGGTACTGTAACGACCCGCACTTTTCCGATCGTTCTATACTTATGAGATTAATATTTACATAAATTAAACCTTACCAACATGATAAGCAATCCAAATTGTTGAGACTTATGTTTTTGAAAAGAGTTTTACACAACGTTTGACCGTCTAGTTTGACCGATGATATCACGAACTATACAATATATGATAATTATACATACATATTTAACATGATCTAAGGATGTTTTAATATCTCATTTTGTATTAATAACAAAAAGTCATAAGTATATTTTGAAACTACTAACTTAAGTTTTCAAAACAATAACCTACGTAACGTTATTTGACATAAATACTGATGATTTATAATGTTTATACATATATCGTATAAGTAATGTATTTAATCATTTTTAAAGGGCTTTTATACATAAAACAATATAAGTATATTTACAAAAGATAGTTATATTTGAATTCTCGTTCCGTTTCCTCAATAATCCTATACGTATATCTAGGGTACTATACACAGCTTCTAGAAGTATTTACTATTGGTATATACCAATAGAAATCTTCAATTATTGGAATAATATGTCATTCATGACATAATAAATTTTAACTTATCTTAGATATTTTCACTAAAAACCAAATTTTCAAGCCTATAAATAAGCACCATTTCTAACTCATTTTTACACATTCATTTTCCAAATTTTACTTCCAATTTTCACACACACTTGCAAGAACTCTCTCAACTTTTATTTTACTACTTCTTTCCAGCAACTTTACATTTTAAACTTGAGGTAAAAACTCTACTTCAACTCTTTTTCAATTCATATATTTAAAGCTATATATATAAGAGTTTATAAACTAGAACATAGTTTGAATGATTTCAAACTTGTTCGCAAACTAAATAGATCCTTCTAACTTAACTTTTAAAATACTTCAGGACCTGTAACATATCTTAATTATATTCTAACTTAACAAGGTATAACTTGGTTTTTCAAAGAACACCTTAAAAACTGAATTTACGACGTCGGAGTGCAACCGGGGGCTGTTTTGGGTTGGATAATTAAAAACCATCTTAAACTTTGAATTGGAGGTTTATTTTCTGGAAAAATGATTTTTACTATGAATATGATAACACATAAAAATTTCATGATTTAACTCAAAGTATAAGTATTTTTAGAAAAATAATCATTTGAGGTTGTTTACATGATGGAAAATGATTAACTTCATAAGTTTCACTAAAGTTTGACCTATGCCGTGTGATTTTTAATACAAACTAAGGTATTTACAGTTCATAGTCTTAAAGAGGGACTCGATCCAAGGAGATGGCAAGTTGAATCAACGAAAACGGAGTTGTAACGAAGAAACTATGACCGAAACAAAATCGGATATCCAAGACTAGTTTAGCCACGAAAATAATTGGGAAAAAATTAAATAAATCACATCTTTTTAAGTTAACATGATATTTTATATATATGTACTTATAATTCAATTTTATATGGTTCAGGATCACCCGTAAACAACACGAGAAGATTAATCATAAGATCCCATGATTGTACGCAACACGTCATTTGACAACACCGGTACTTTATGTACGCAACACGTCATTTGACAACACCGGTACCATGGGTCAAGATTAATCTCGACCAATACATATACGATGGGGTTTTATTTATTTCGTTGGGGGTTTTATTTATTTCATTGCGGGTATATTTAACATCTAAAAATGAACCATTAAAATTGAATTACTAACAACGAACTGCTAACTACGGACTAAGGAATTATAAAAAGTATTAAAAGTATAACAAGTATATATATGTGACGTTGTTTAAAAAGAAAAGGTATTGATATATTATATATGGATAGGTTCGTGATATCAACCGGAGACCAAGTCAAATTATATATATATCTTCAAGACGAAAGTGAGTATATAGTCCCACTTTTAAACTCTAAATATTTCGGGATGAGAATACATGTATTTTATGTTTTACGTTATGGACACAAGTAACTGAAAAATATATTCTACGTTGAGTTGTACCACTGGCATACTTCCCTGTAGCTTGGTAACTGTTATTTACAGCGGTATTGTAAACGCGAATCCTGTTGATAGATCTATCGGGCCTGACAACCCCAACCGGACTGGACGACCAGTATTCAACGGTTGCACAGTACTTCGTTTCGTGACTACACTTGGTACGGTGTAGTAAGATTTCATAATAAAGGGAATATGCGATGTGATTAAATGTTAAGTATGGTTACCAAGTGCTCAACCACTTAGAATATTTTTATTAAAATGTTTATATATGAAATCTTGTGGTCTATATTTATATCGCTGCCGGCATTAAACCTATATCTCACCAACTTTATGTTGACGTTTTAAACATGTCTATTCTCAGGTGATAATTAGAAGCTTCCACTGCATCATGTTGAATCTAAGCAGGATCTTGCGTACGCATATTTGTGTCAAAAATAAGACTGCATATCCAAGAACTTGTGTTGTAAAATATGCTAGAAATCGGGTTGTTATTATCATTTGTAAAGTTTGTAAGTCGAAGATTATCGCTAAACGATAATCATCTTTATTTTGTCCAAAGCTTGTATCAAAAATAAGGATCATGGTTTGTAATGTATAATATATGCAGTTTTTCTTTAAAAAAATGTCGCATATAGAGGTCAATACCTCGCAATGAAATCATACGTTATCTAACACGTTCTTATGGTTAAGGACGGGTTATGACATAACGATTCCAACCAATCTTTGGCTTCTCCCTTTAAAGTCCAGGGAAATAACATGAGATATATCTGTTCATCCTCAACTTCTCTTATTTTAAATAATGTGCAGATTCTATTAAAGGTACGAAGATGTTCATTTGGATCTTCCTTCGGCGCACCACTAAATTGGCATTGATTAGTTACCATGTGTAGAATTTGTCCTTTGATTTCATAATCTGGCGCATTAATGTCAGGATGAGTAATTGCGTGACCTTGGCCAGTGCGTTTAGCTCGCATTCGGTCTTCCATACTTAGAGGTTCCAGATTTTCCTTGATTGAATTTGTTGAATCTGAATCACTAGAGGATTCTGATTTAATGGTTCGTTCCTCAACAATCTCTGCTTGAATGATTGGTGGTTCCGGAGGAAAAATTAATGGTTCAGGATCTATGAATCGTCCCTGAATATTCTCCGGATTCTCAATTGTGAGGTCGGGTTCAAAAAATGGATTATCGGAAATTTGAATTGGAGTACTTGGTCGACTGGATGACGATTCTAAAGAAAAATCAACGGCGACAATATTTGCTAGATGTCTTGATCGAGTTACAGGTGGTGAACGTACAAAAGTTATCCAATTAATAGATTTTTCTGATTTTGTCCACGTTTCGAATAGCCAAAAGATGCAGCAGAGGGGCAGGATTCGTTTGGTCTCAATATAATTGAGTACTGTTTGGCTCCAATAACCAGGTCCGCGTACAAATCCAACTATTACTACGAACCAGAAAATTTTGATTTCTATCAATTTAACCACTTAAAATAAATTTTAGTAATTTTACGAAATTTAGATAAGAAGTAGAATAAAAATCTATGTCCTAAAAACTAGAATGGCGAGAAATAAGAAAGAAAAAGAGCGCGTCGAAAAAGGTCGAAAAAGAAAAGGGTTGAAAAATAAAAGGCGTCGAAAAATAAGAAAGAAAAAGAGTGACTTATAAAACTTTAAAACACTCGACTAACCCAACCTTATTATTATCACTAACTTAAAATTAAAATTACAAATTGAGATTACTAATTGGAGTGATAATTGATACATATGTAAAAGGCGTCGAAAAATAAAAATAAGAAAGTAGTGCGTCGAAACTTAAAAAGGAACTAAAAACTAAAAATTAAAAGTTACGTCTAAAAATATTAAAACTTACAAGTAAAACCATATTCCAAATGGCAATATCTTAAAAAGGTACTAAAACTTAAAAAATGCGTCGCAAAATTCTAAAGCACCTAAATCTTAGTCTAAAGAGAAAGCACTTAAGGGATTTTACGGCAAAGTCTAAAAATCTAGAAATAAAAATAACTATGGCAAAAACTAAGTTTAAAACTAAGTACGAGTGATAAAATACAAATATTACGCTAAAATAATTAAAAAGGGACAAAATATAAAAATATACTAAAAGTTGTAAAAAGTACAATTTTTATAAAAATATTATTTTTATATTATTTATTTTATAAAAGTATTAAGTTTATATAAATTAAATAACCTAATTAAAACTAAATAATACAAAATAATAAAATTAAAACTTAAATATTATAATAATACAACCCTAATTAGGGTTTTAAAGTAATAATAATAAATAATACCCCGTAATAAATGCTGAATTAGGGTTGCAGTTGGCGTGTCAGACACTCTCATGCGATAGCATGAGATTTTGCCTTCGGGCTCATGCGATCGCATGAGCTGAGGTTTTGGCCCAGGTTACGGGCTGTAACAGTACCGGGCTCGAGATTTTTAATATATTTTTTTTTTAATTCTGTTTTAAATATTTATATAATTACAAAATATTTAAATAAAATTTATATTTTTACAAACTAAAATAAAAATAAAGAAACTTTATAAAACTTATATATTTAACAAACTCTTAAAAATATTTATATTTTTGTTTTTCTTTTTATATTTTTGAATTTTTAAAACGTATTTTTACAAAAGCGTATTTTTTTTATATATATATATAACGTTGCGCTTCCGGCGTTTAAGCAGAAATTGGTCCCCGACAGCGGCGCCAAAAATACTTGATGTTATGCGAGGTGTATATGAAATATCTTATATTTTACTAGGAAATACTATTAAATACGATACAATTTTACACAAGATATTTATTTATTTATAGAATGGATATACTTAAACCTTGCTACAACACTTATAGGAAGTGTACCTAATCGTACAGTAGTGTAGTTTTTAGTAAGTCCGGTTCGTTCCACAGGGAAAATCTTTAAACAAAGCTTAACGCTATATTAGTTTTAATTTATAAAAATACAAATATATAAATAAGTAATATTATTATTATAAAGGGGTTTTTACCGTTTAATGACCGGTTTGTCGATTTTAAAACTTAGTCGCAGTTAAAACCTAATGTAAAATACTAAATAAATAAAAGACTTAATTTAAAGCGTAAAGTAAATAATGATAATGAAATTGCGATAAATAAAAGTGCGATAAAATAAACTTGCGATAATTAAAAAGTACGATAATTAAAAGTGCAATTAAATACAATGACAATAAATAAAAGTGCGATAATTAGAAGTGCAATTAAATATAAAATAAAAGAAATTAAATATGAAATAAAATAATTATGCTTATTTAAACTTCCGTAATCATGATGTTTGACGTGTTGATTTTAGTTTTATGCCCATGGGTTAATTGTCCTTTGTCCTGGATTATTTAATATGTCCGTCTGGTTTTTGTCCATAATAGTCCATCAGTCATAAATATAAAGTGCGAGTGTCCTCGTCAAATTATCCTTATACCCGGAGTTAAATATTCCAACTAATTGGGGACTTAAACTGTAACAAGGTTTTATTACTTTGTTTAATAATTACACCAGGATATTGACTGTGTGTAACCCAAGTTTTTAATACTTTGTTATCAATTATGCCAAGTGTCCTTGTACATAATTTCACCCCTGTTTTAATAATTCCATAGACTATTAATCCATTCCCCTGTCCGGTTAAATGAACGATTATTCGTACATATAAATACCCCGCCCATCGTGTCCGATCGAGTGTATATGGTTATTTATAGGGACGTCCAATTGTAAATCTTTATATTAAAATTAACAAACTATCATTTAGTTAAACAAATATAAAGCCCATTAATAGCCCATAGTCTAATTTCCACAAGTGTCGTTCTTTTGTCCAAACCCCAATTATGGTACAAAGCCCAATTACCCAATTTTAGTAATTAGCCCAACATCATGATTACTTCGTTTTAAATAAGCATAATAATAACTTAGCTACGAGACATTAATGTAAAAAGGTTGAACATAACTTACAATGATTAAAAATAGCGTAGCGTTACACGGACAGAATTTCGACTTACACCCTTACAATATGCGCTAACATACCCTTATTATTAGAAATTAAAATTAAAATTAAAATTATAATATAAAAATATATATATATATATATATATATATATATATATATATATATATATATATATATCGTATGTGATAGAGAGATTGATATATGATATATGGTGCACCAAAGCTCGATTTTTATAGGCATGTGAACTGGAAAAGAGCCTCATGCGATCGCATGGACTTTGCCCTTCAAGGCCATGCGATCGCATGGCCAGCTGGAGAGGCTCACATGCCTTTGTTTTTTCTGCCGACGGTTTTTAATAATATAATATATAATATATAAATAATTATAAGAATTATTTAAATATTATATTATATTTATGTGCATAGTTAACTTGTAATTTTTAGTCCGTTGCGTCGAGCGTTGAGAGTTGACTCTGGTCCCGGTTCCGGATTTTCGAACGTCCTTGCGTACAATTTAATATCTTGTATTTTGCGTTTTGAATCTTGTACTCTTTTAATTTTGAGACGTTTCTTATCAATAATTGGAACCTCTTTGATTGTACTTTGTACTTTTGAGCTTTTTGGTCGTTTGCGTCTTCAATTCGTCGAATCTGTCTTTTGTCTTCACCTTTTATTATTTAAACGAATATCACTTGTAAATAGAACAATTGCAACTAAAAGCTTGTCTTTCTTGAGGGATAATGCTATGAAATATATGTTCGTTTTTAGCATTATCAACGAGCAAAATTATACGACTCACGATTTGGAATTGGGCGCTATTGTTTTTGCATTAAAGACTTGGAGGCACTACTTATATGGGGTCAAATGTATTATATATACCGACCACAAAAGTCTCCAACATATATTTAATCAGAAACAACTGAACATGAGACAGCGTAGGTGGATTGAACTGTTGAATGATTATGACTTTGAGATTCGTTACCACCCGGAGAAGGCAAATGTGGTAGCCGACGCCTTGAGCAGAAAGGATAGAGAACCTATACGAGTAAAAGCTATGAACATAATTATTCATACTAAACTTACTACTCAAATAAAGGAGGCGCAACAGGGAGTTTTAAAAGAGGGAAGTTTGAAGAATGAAATACCCAAAGGATCGGAGAAACATCTTAATATTCGGGAAGATGGAACCCGGTATAGGGCTGAAAGAATTTGGGTACCAAAGTTTGGAGATGTGAGAGAAATGGTACTTAAGGAAGCACATAAAACCAAATATTCAATACATCCCGGAGCGGGAAAGACGTACAAAGATCTCAAGAAGCACTTTTGGTGGCCGGGTATGAAAGCCGATATTGCTAGATATGTGGGAGAATGCTTGACCTGTTCTAAGGTCAAAGCTGAACATCTGAAACCATCAGGTCTACTTCAACAACCTGAAATCCCGGAATGGAAATGGGAAAACATTACTATGGATTTTATTACTAAATTGCCAAGGATTGCAAGTGGTTATGATACTATTTGGGTAATAGTCGATCGTCTCACCAAATCAGCACACTTTCTGTCAATGAGAGAAGATGATAAAATGGAGAAGTTGGCGCGATTATATTTGAAGGAAGTTGTCTCCAGACATGGAATACCAATCTCTATTATCTCTGATAGGGATGGCAGATTAGTTTCAAGGTTTTGGCAGACATTACAGCAAGCATTGGAAACTCATCTAGACATGAGTACTGCCTATCATCCACAAACTGATGGGCAGAGCAAAAGGACGATACAGACACTTGAAGACATGCTACGAGCATGTGTTATTGATTTTGGAAACAGTTGGGATCGATATCTATCGTTAGCAGAATTTTCTTACAACAACAGTTATCATTCAAGTATTGAGATGGCGCCATTTGAAGCACTTTATGGTAGAAAGTGAAGATCTCCAATTTGTTAGAATGAATTGGGGGATAGACAGATTACGGGTCCGGAGATAATCCAAGAAACTACAGAGAAAATCATCCAAATTCAGCAACGGTTGAAAACCGCTCAGAGTCAACAAAAGAGCTACGTGGACCTTAAAAGGAAAGATATAGAATTTGAAATTGGAAAAATGGCCATGCTTAAGGTTTCTCCTTGGAAAGGCGTTGTTCGATTTGGTAAACGGGGGAAACTAAATCCAAGATACATTGGACCATTCAAGATTTTAGATCGTGTCGGACCAGTAGCCTACCGACTTGAATTACCTCAACAACTCACCAATGTACATAATACCTTTCACGTCTCGAATCTGAAGAAGTGCTTAGCTAAAGAAGATCTCACTATTCCTTTAAACGAAATTAAAATCAAAGAAAAACTACAATTCATTGAAGAACCCGTCGAGATAATGGATCGTAAGGTTAAAAGGCTCAAGCAAAATAAGATACCGATCGTCAAGGTTCGATGGAATGTTCGTAGGGGACCCGAGTTCACCTGGGAGCGTGAAGATCAAATGAAGCTGAAATACCCGTATCTATTTCCAGAAGATTCGTCAACACCTTCAACAGCTTAAAATTTCGGGACGAAATTTATTTAACGGGTAGGTACTGTAGTGACCCGAACTTTTCCATGTTTATATGTTTATATATTAAATTAAATTGATATTTACATGATTAAATGTTTTCAACATGTTAAGCAATCAAACTTGTTAAGACTTAATTATTTGAAATGAGTTTCATGTAGACAATTGACCACCCAAGTTGACCGGCGATTCACGTGTAGCGACCCGACCAAATCATGATTGACGGCGCCTTCTACGTAGGTCCCATACATGGTCATAAGTCTTTAAGACAAAGTTTGACCGAAAATATGTCGCATTCATTTCATAAGTGTGGATGTTTCAAAGTTTACAAAAGTAGTTTCCATAACTAGTACATAACGATGTTTAAAGTACAAATGAAACACGTGCGACACAGTTTAAAGTAGTCAAAAGACGCTCCACATATGCAAGTATACTCGACATCCAAAGCAAGTATCAAAAAGAATGTGCGGAAGCATGTATCACCTAATGTTCAAGGACCTGAGAAAAACATAGAAATCTGTCAACGAAAACGCTGGTGAAATCATAGGTTTAAGTAAGTAAGTGTGTAAAAGTAAGTCGAACCACAAGATTTGCATCATTGATAAATAGTAATACATTCTAAAAGTTAATATTCACGAGCACCCAATTATCAAGGCTTAACGTTTCCTTCTATAGTACCCCATCACAATAGTGTTAGAACATACACTGTTTCCCGAAAATATATTTCATCTGTGGACGGTAGCGAACCGTCCGAGATGAGGGTTTGTCAAACCCATATGGCCATAAAACATAAGTTCACGCCTACACTTACACCCTGCAAGTGTAACTAATGATAATCAAATTGAGGCTTTCATTCTAAACTCGTATGTAGAATGTTTGTTTTTATGTACTTGTGTTCACTTACTTAAAAAGAAACGTTTATGTTTTCTCATCCCAAATAAAAGTTCAAAAAGAGTAAAAGTGGGACTATGATCTCACCTTGAGCACAAGAGTAAATAAGTACTTCGACAAGTAACGTGTGCAAAGAACAATGCTAGTCTTGACCTAAACAAATAGGTTGTATCAATAACGATAGTCACGATTGGTCAAAGATGTTCAATTAGTCATATGGCTCGTTACGACTCGATTATACAGCATGTGAAACACATTGTCAAGTTTCATGCAAGATACAAGTAAAGAATCATGTTAGAAAGATTGAATAGTCACTTGGTTAAGTTTGACAAAAAGTCAAACTTTGGTCGGGTCAAAGTCAACGAAAAAGTCAACATGTTCGGGTCGGGTCCCGAACTATTTTTCTGAGGTTAGGAGTCATATATAAGCATGTTAGAACAAGTTACATGCGAATCGGAGGTCCATAGGGTGCCAAACATTTTTCATAAAATTGACATGTTGATCAGAACCTGAACACGGCTTATGTCGCGCCGCGACATAAGCTGGCCGGGCCGCGGCACATAACGTGTGCTGGTGCCTTGTTGGTTTCAATTGATCAAGTCTTTTTCCGAACTCCGATCAAACACAAAACACAACCCGCAACCACTTATGACACTCATTATATATCGTTGGAAAGCTAATTTGACAAAGAACACAACTAAACACATTTCACCAACCGAAAACATTATTTGCAATAACCGACATTTCAAATCAAATGATCAATCAATGCACACATTTAATGCAAGTGCACATTTATGATTCAGGCATTTAATGCATACATACAACACGCCGTTTTGTAGGTAATCGAGCATACAATACAACAAACTACTTACTAACAATAGTTCATGGCATTCAATGCGTCAAATATTCATTTCAAGCTTATCAAACCCTAACCCAAATTCACCAAAATCACTAATCAAGTTTATGGAGTTTTCTCAAGCAACCTACACATCAAATTGAAGCTAGTGATACTAGGAACACATTTAATACATGCATTTATAACATTTAACAACATTCAAGCAACCAAATTACCAAATCAAACACACCAAAGTTCATATTCAAGCTAGTTACTTCAAATAACGAAATCGAACATATAAATCATATAATCATGTTAGACTTGAGCCATAGACACTAATTAATAACTTTATAAGTTAAAAACATCAAGAACACAAAATCTAGTGATTTTAGAAAGTTACCCAAACTTGATGAAATCGGTATGGAATCGAAGAGGAAGATGAGAGGATTCCGAATATGCAATTTGTTTAGATGGATGCTTGCTCGATTTGATTTGGATGATGAATCCTTGAAGTGGTGTTTGAGAGATTTGGTGAAAGTATTAGAGAAAAAGGAAAAAGAAAAAGGAAATAAATGAAAGGATGAGAGTGAAGGGTTGACTAGTTGACCTAGTCACCTCTTTGCTCTCTTGGCAATAATGGTCCCTCTAGTTTCATTCGGGTGCATGAATTA
This sequence comes from Rutidosis leptorrhynchoides, assembly GCF_046630445.1. NCBI lineage: Eukaryota > Viridiplantae > Streptophyta > Magnoliopsida > Asterales > Asteraceae > Rutidosis > Rutidosis leptorrhynchoides. Next base: position 404,497,000 of record NC_092337.1, on the reverse strand, counting down.
CCTAAACGAGATATTTAAAAACGCGTATCAACGGGAGATGTTATAAACATATAACAGACTTTAAATAATTAAACGGAAAAGTAAACGGAAAAAGGCGGGATGTTACATTACCTACTCCTTAAAAGAAATTCCGTCCCGAAATTTAAGTAGGCGTAGTAGTCGTTGTTTCTTCCTCGGAATCTTGCGTTTCCGGAACCGGGAATAAGTGAGGGTATTTCCTTTGCATTTGATCTTGCCTTTCCCAAGTAAACTCGGGTCCTCTTTTGGCATTCCAACGAACCTTGACAATCGGAATTCGGCTTTGTTTCAAAGTCTTGACAGAGGTGTCCACGATTTCAACCGGTTCCTCCACAAAATGAAGTTTGTCATCAATAGTAAGTTCTTCGAGAGGAATGATGATATCGGGTTCGGCAAGGCACTTTTTCAAGTTAGATACATGGAAGGTAGGATGAACGGAGCTCAATTGATGTGGAAGATCTAAACGATAAGCAACGGTTCCAATATGCTCCAAGATTTTGAAAGGACCAATATACCTTGGATTTAGCTTCCCGCGTTTCCCAAAACGGATTACACCTTTCCAAGGCGCGACTTTTAACATTACTCAGTCATCGACTTGAAATTTGAGGTCGTTGCGTCGTTTGTCGGTATAGCTCTTTTGACGACTTCGGGCTGTCCTAAGCCTATCTCGGATTTGAACGATTTTCTCGGTGGTTTCGTGAATGAGTTCGGGTCCGGTGATTTGCACGTCTCCTACCTCGGCCCAACAAAGAGGTGAACGACATTTTCGGCCATATAGCGCTTCAAAAGGTGCGGCTTTAATACTCGCGTGATAACTATTGTTGTAAGAGAACTCGGCGAGAGGTAAGTGCTTGTCCCAAGCTTTTCCAAAATCAACCACGCAAGCTCGTAACATGTCCTCTAAGGTTTGAATTGTACGTTCGCTTTGTCCATCGGTTTGAGGATGATAAGCGGTGCTCATGTCTAAACGAGTTCCCAACGCTTCTTGTAAAGTACGCCAAAATCTAGAAACGAAACGGCCATCTCGGTCGGAGATAATCGATAAAGGTACACCGTGTCGGGCTATGATCTCCTTAATGTAAAGTTGTGCAAGTTTCTCCATTTTGTCCGTTTCTTTCATGGCAAGGAAGTGTGCGGATTTGGTGAGACGGTCAACAATAACCCAAATGGTATCATAACCGCCCGTCGTTTTTGGTAGTTTGGTGATAAAATCCATCGTTATCCTTTCCCACTTCCATTGCGGGATTTCGGGTTGTTGAAGTCGTTCGGACGGTCTTTGGTGTTCGGCTTTGACTTTGGAACATGTCAAACACTTGGAAACATAAGTAGCTACGTCCCTTTTGAAGTTTGGCCACCAATATTGTTCTTTAAGGTCGTGGTACATCTTATTGGCACCGGGATGAATCGAGTATCGTGATTTGTGGGCTTCATCCAAGATGAGGTTTCGTAAATAGCCATACCTAGGCACCCAAATTCTTCCGGCGTAATACCGAAGTCCGGTCTCCTTAACTTCGAATCGAGAGACGAGAATGTTTAAAAGTTCGAGTGCAAAGTTTTCGTCCTTAAGAGCCTCCTCTTGGGCTACACGAATTTGGCTATTTAGGTTAGTATGGATGGTGATGTTTAAAGCTCGAACAAGAAGAGGCACCGCCCTTTCCTTTCGACTTAAGGCATCGGCCACTACATTTGCCTTTCCGGGGTGGTAACGAAGTTCACAATCGTAATAGTTTAAAGTTTCAATCCACCTTCGTTGTCTCATGTTTAGTTGCCTTTGATCGAAGATGTGTTGGAGACTTTTGTGATCGGTAAAGATAGTACTCTTGGTTCCATAAAGATAGTGTCTCCACATTTTAAGTGCAAAGACAACGGCTCCGAGTTCGAGATCATGTGTTGTATAGTTTCGTTCATGAATTGTGAGTTGTCGAGAAGCATAAGAAATGACTTTCGTTCATTGCATCAATACACACCCAAAACCGTGTTTCGAGGCATCACAATACACAACAAAATCATTGTTGCCTTCGGGAAGTGACAATATAGGAGTGGTGGTTAGCTTCGTTTTTAAGATTTGAAATGCGGATTCCTGTTCGGTCGTCCAAATGAATTTCTTTCCCTTGTGAGTTAACGCGGTTAGAGGACGAGCAACCAAAGAGAAATCCTTGATGAATCTATGGTAGTATCCGGCGAGACCCAAGAATTGACGAATGTGAGTAGGTGTAGTAGGAGTCTCCCATTTACTAATGGCTTCGATTTTCGATGGATCGACTTTAATACCTTGGTCACTTACAACATGACCAAGAAATTGAACTTCCTTCAACCAAAATTCACACTTGGAGAATTTGGCATAGAGTCGTTCTTGTCTTAAAAGTTCAAGCACAAGTCGGAGGTGTTCCTGGTGTTCTTCTTCGCTTTTAGAATAAACCAAAATATCATCGATGAACACGATAACGAATTTGTCAAGATACGGTTTGCACACGCGGTTCATAAGATCCATGAACACCGCCGGTGCGTTAGTGAGACCAAATGGCATAACAAGGAATTCATAACTACCATAACGAGTTCGGAAAGTGGTTTTGGAGACATCTTCCCCCTTAACCCTTAATGGATGATAACCCGAGCGGAGATCGATTTTTGAATATACACAAGACCCTTGTAGTTGATCAAAGAGGTCATCGATGCGAGGAAGAGGATATCGGTTCTTAACCGTCAATTTGTTTAGTTTACGATAATCAATGCACATTCGTAGGGATTCGTCTTTCTTTTTAACAAACAAAATCGGAGCGCCCCAAGGTGAATGGCTAGGTTGGATAAAACCACGATCAAGTAGTTCTTGGATTTGACTTTGCAATTCTTGCATTTCGGATGGAGTGAGTCTATATGGTGCACGTGCTACGGGTACGGCTCCCGGGATAAGATCGATTTGGAATTCAACCGGTCGATGAGGTGGAAGACCCGGCAATTCGTCGGAAAATACATCAGAATAGTCACTAACAATTGGCACATCATCGATGTGCTTCTCATCGGACTCTACTTTCTTAACGTGAGCAAGGATCGCAAAACAACCCTTACGGAGTAGTTTTCTAACTTTAATGCACGAAACGAGGTTGAGTCCGGTGCAACTCTTATCGCCATAGACAATCAAGGGTTCACCATTCTCGATAGGAATTCGGATTGCGTTAAGATCACAAAGGATGTGAGATTTCGTTTTGGCTAGCCAATTCATACCGATTATTACATCGAAGCTTCCTAGTTCCATGGGTATCAAGTCAATTTCAAACTCATTACCCAAAATGTTTAATGTACACCCCCGGTAATATGTGTCGGCACTCAATAGTTTCCCGTTGGCCACTTCAATGGTATAAGTGGTATCTAGTGGAAGTGGTGGAGTGCTAAAAGAATGAGTCAAAGTCTTGGATACAAAACTCTTATCGGCACCCGAATCGAATAAACAAGTAACATAAGTGTTGTTGAGAAGAAACGTACCCGTGACTAATTCATTGTCATCTCGGGCTTCCTCGGTGTTGATGTTGAAAGCTCGGCCGCGCGTATTGGGGTTATCTTTCTTCTTCGGGCATGCGTTTCTATAATGGCCCGTTTGGCCACATTCATAACAAGTGACCGTTTTTGGAGGATTGGGCCCCTTTCGAGCGACGGGGGCAGCGCTTGTGCAATTGTTGGCCTTGTGACCAACTCCTTGGCATCGGTGACAAATTAGCTTGCCACATTCACCCGAGTGATACTTGTGACATTTGTTGCAAAAAGGTTGAGTTCCGGCATAACCCTTCTTGCCGTCGTTGGTGAAAGGCTTTTTGGTGAAGGTGTTGTTGTTGTTGTAGTTGCTTGATGGAGTGGCTTCCCATTTCCTTTTGTTGCCACCCGACTTGTCCTCGGCCTTAGGAGCCGGCACTACGATTTCATCAACCGTTTCAATCAATTGGCGGGCCATGTTCAAAGCGGATTGGTGATTAACGGGTTTGGATGACATCACTCCTTGTTTGATGCTTTTTGGAAGACCGTCCATATAGAGTTCAACCCTTTGAGATTCAGGGTTCACGAGATTAGGACACATCAAGGATAGTTCGGCGAAGCGTTGGTTGTAGGCCTTGAGATCGTTTCCGACCGCCTTCAAAGTTCTTAGCTCTTGTTCGAGCTTTCAGGTTTCTTCGCGAGGGAAATATTCTACTATCATCTTTTCCTTTAAATTGGCCCAAGAGAGGGCATGAGCTTCATCAGTACCCACCGATTGAACATAGGTGTTCCACCAAGTGAGGGCGACACCGGCGAAAGTGTGAGAGGAGTATTTGACCTTGTCTTGGTCCCGACAACCGCTTATACTAAAGACGGCCTCCGTTTGTTCGAACCATCGAGTAAGAGTAACCGGTCCCCCGGTTCCATCATAAGTGTGAGGTTTGCACCCCATAAAAGCCTTGTAGGAGCACCCTTCGCTAGAGTTACTGGCTCCTTGGTTGTTGTTATTGTGGTTGTGGTTATTGTTGTTGTTGTTGGTGGAGTGACCGGCCATGGCCGCCTCTACGGCGGTGGCCACCATGGGTTGTAGTGCTTGTTCGGGAGTTTCACGGTGTGGCACACAGCGAGGAGGCATTGTTCCTTCAAAACAAAAGAATACCGTTGGTTAGTATTCTAAATAATACTAACCGTGATATGGAATAAAGATAGAGAGAAAATTATCCTTGACTCGCCTTAAATTCTTTACGTTATAATGTCAGAATGTTCATATGAGTCACCGTAATATAATCCCGGAAATTATATTACCCTAATTCATATGTGCATTCGACATTACTTCATATAGTTATAACAACCCTCATATTTCCATACCTGAATTGACTAATTTGACTATAGGGTTGTTATCCATACGTAATATATAATTAAATTTGACATTGATCAAATATTTATTTTTAGTCGACACTTTTTGTTAACTAAAGTTTATACTAATTATATAAAATAACTTTAGTTAATATTAATATTAATGCGTATTATATTTAAAACTATATGAAACATAATTATTAATTAAATGATGAGTTATTTTAATCATTATATATATATTTTTAGCTTATAAAAAAAAGAGATTTTTTTTATAAATTAAATAATGAGCCCATGAATTTTGACTAAATATTTTCAAAAACAAAAACTTATTAAAAATATTTTTAACATGTTTTTATTTTTTGTCAAAATTGGCACCTTTATTTTATTTATATTTTTTCTTTTCACCAACCATTTTTTTCCTATAAATACCCACTTCCATTTCATAAAAACTTGTATCAAATCTTTGAAAAAACTCTCTCACAAACTTGGGAAAATACTTGAGGTGTTTTCTATATTTTTTATCGAATTGCTTTTATTTTTTTGTATATTCTTTAAAAATTCGAATTTAATATATATAAATTATTTTTACATGTTATAATTAGTTTTATAAGTATTATGATGTATAAAAATAATTTTGATAATTTATGGAATATTATTTATAATTAAATATGAATTATGTAGTATTTAAATATAAAAAAAATTTAAAATTCGTAATAAAATATTAAACAGTAATAAAAATAATTATAATTTCTTTTTGAGATTATTATACTTTTATAAACAAGCGAAAATTATAAAAATTAAATAAATGGGATGATTAGTATTTAAAAAGAATTTACTTTTGCATTATTCTAAACCGAGAGAAATAATAAAGAAAATACAAAATAAATACAAACGTGTATTAAATATTTTTATAAAATTTTTATATGATTAGTAGCATCACTGGATACTTTAAAAAAATATAAAAATTAATTTTAAATTATTTTTCCTATTTATTTAATTATAGGCCGATTACAATGGTTAAATAATTAGAAAAAATTAAATAAATAATATTTTGATATAAAATTTGATTTAATAATTTTTATAACATTTTTACATAATATAGAACCTGTAAAAAATATAAAATTATTTATTTAGGTCGATTTAATATTTATTACCTAATTAAATTTGATTAATATAAACCGAGTATATATATAAAGAAAAGTGGGAAATAAATACAAAAACTTGATAAAATTATTTTTATAAAATATCCTACTGAATTGTATAATTAACTAAGTTTATAAAAATTATAAATATAATATTTAATGAATTAATATTCAAATTAACATATATTAGTATGATTTTCGATTAACATAAGTATATTACATATACTAAATTAATATTATTATTATAACTTACGGTTAATAACTAAGTATACTATATAATAAAGTATAATGCTTATAATGTAAGTTAATAACAATACATTATTAATAAACACTTATTTTATAACTATACTAATTTAATAATAATAACTTATAGTATATAATGTAAGATAATTAAATTGTTAATACATTAATAAATATAAGATAACATATAAGATAACATATAAACCTAAAGTGAAGGTTAATCAAAGATAATGTACAATTCATGTGAACTTCATCGCTACTCACGGTCGTAAGTGAATGATGTCTAGGTTGCCATTTATGGGTAAGCTTGTGGATCTCGAATGCCATGACTTAGATTCTGGTCAAGAGTCCTGGGCCCCCGGTTACATCTGGTCATTCTTGACTTATTTGATAGCAACGAAGTTTGTGTAAAGTTATACAACGTCTTGCTAAAGATTAACCCGAACTTTCTAAAATTGGAAAATTACTAGAAGTGGAAACTTTCCATAAATAGTAACCTTCCGAAAATGGAAATTCTTTAGTGAACCATTACTATCAATATAGTACTATATACTATTGTCTGTTAGGCAATGTCTGATCATACGTTCTATCTCTAGGTTAAGATCTCGGTCACGTCCTTCCGTTCAATTCTTTCGTGGAATACTCTTTTGTGCTACTAAGGTGATTTTCATAGCTCCACTTTTACTGTTTACTTAACTATTTATAAATTTTAGGGTGAGACACATGCTTGCTTTATAACTGTTTTACACTTAGACACAAGTACTAAATTGTTAACTATGCTGTCATACTTTGATTCATGCTAAATCCCTACCGTAATATCGTTAATTGCTACGTTTAAATGCAAACTTAATTATTGTGAATAGGCCTATTGAGAGTAACGTCTCTAACCATTCGACCGTTGGTCTTTGGTTACATAATAATGATTCTACGACACTGACAATACAAGGTGTCATAGGGTAAACTTGTTTAGTAGCGATATTACAAAATGCAGCAACACTTTTAGATTGATATTTTTATATCAATCAACTTTAAACTAAATCTTGTGGTCTAAAACTTTGGATATTATTTATTAACCTGTGAATTTCACTCAACCTTTTTGATTGATACTTTAAGCATATTTTGTCTCAGGTGATGATTGAGCTAGCTGTTTGCAACTTTGTGATGATAGATTTGATGCTTGCATGGAGTCCACATCGCATATTATATTTTAGTTCATAAACATTTATTTTACGTTTTAATAATAATGTAAACATGTATTACTGCTTCCGCTGTTTTATTAACAAAGGTTTTATTTAAAAAGTCTCATATAGAGTCGTTCTCGTTTATACAACTGTGTTATGATATGATTGGTCACAATTACCCCTGGTCCATTTTGGGGGGTGTGACAATAGTCAAGGTGGCGCGTCAATCAAATTAAACAACGTGAGATTAAGATAGAAATAGAATAGATATGAGTAGGAGAGTTCGAGTATAAATGCACAAGTAGTCAAGTAATTCCTACTTTAAGTCTATATGCCGGTTGTAGTCTAGACTCACCAACGTACCCTATGACTCGGGGTCGACACCAATGAACTCTAAATCCCTACAACCAATGCTCTGATACCATCTGTAGCAACCTGACCAAATCATGATTGACGGCGCCGTCTACGTAGGTCCCATACATGGTCATAAGTCTTTAAGACAAAGTTTGACCGAAAATATGTCGCATTCATTTCATAAGTGTGGATGTTTCAAAGTTTACAAAAGTAGTTTCCATAACTAGTACATAACGATGTTTAAAGTACAAATGAAACACGTGCGACACAGTTTAAAGTAGTCAAAAGACGCTCCACATATGCGAGTATACTCGACATCCAAAGCAAGCATCAAAAAGAATGTGCGGAAGCATGTATCACCTAATGTTCAAGGACCTGAGAAAAACATAGAAATCTGTCAACGAAAACGCTGGTGAAATCATAGGTTTAAGTAAGTAAGTGTGTAAAAGTAAGTCGAACCACAAGATTTGCATCATTGATAAATAGTAATACATTCTAAAAGTTAATATTCACGAGCACCCAATTATCAAGGCTTAACGTTTCCTTCCATAGTACCCCATCACAATAGTGTTAGAACATACACTGTTTCCCGAAAATATATTTCATCTGTGGACGGTAGCGAACCGTCCGAGATGAGGGTTTGTCAAACCCATATGGCCATACAACATAAGTTCACGCCTACACTTACACCCTGCAAGTGTAACTAATGATAATCGAATTGAGGCTTTCGTTCTAAACTCGTATGTAGAATGTTTGTTTTCATGTATTTGTGTTCACTTAGTTAAAAAGAAACGTTTATGTTTTCTCATCCCAAATATAAGTTCAAAAAGAGTAAAAGTGGGACTATGATCTCACCTTGAGCTCAAGAGTAATTAAGTACTTCGACAAGTAACGTGTGCAAAGAACAATGCTAGTCTTGACCTAAACAAATAGGTTGTATCAATAACGATAGTCACGATTGGTCAAAGATGTTCAATTAGTCCTATGGCTCGTTACGACTCGATTATATAGCATGTGAAACACATTGTCAAGTTTCATGCAAGATACAAGTAAAGAATCATGTTAGAAAGATTGAATAGTCACTTGGTTAAGTTTGACAAAAAGTCAAACTTTGGTCGGGTCAAAGTCAACGAAAAAGTCAACATGTTCGGTTCGGGTCCCGAACTATTTTTCTGAGGTTAGGAGTCATATATAAGCATGTTAGAACAAGTTACATGCGAATCGGAGGTCCATAGGGTGCCAAACATTTTTCATAAAATTGACATGTTGATCAGAACCTGAACACGGCTTATGTCGCGCCGCGACATAAGCTGGCCGCGCCGCGGCACATAACGTGTGCTGGTGCCTGGTTGGTTTCAATTGATCAAGTCTTTTTCCTAACTCCGATCAAACACAAAACACAACCCGCAACCACTTATGACACTCATTATATATCGTTGGAAAGCTAATTTGACAAAGAACACAACTAAACACATTTCACCAACCGAAAACATTATTTGCAATAACCGAAATTTCAAATCAAATGATCAATCAATGCACACATTTAATGCAAGTGCACATTTATGATTCGGGCATTTAATGCATACATACAACACGCCGTTTTGTAGGTAATCGAGCATACAATACAACTAACTACTTACTAACAATAGTTCATGGCATTCAATGCGTCAAATATTCATTTCAAGCTTATCAAACCCTAACCCGAATTCACCAAAATCACTAATCAAGTTTATGGAGTTTTCTCAAGCAACCTACACATCAAATTGAAGCTAGTGATACTAGGAACACATTTAATACATGCATTTATAACATTTAACAACATTCAAGCAACCAAATTACCAAATCAAACACACTAAAGTTCATATTCAAGATAGTTACTTCAAATAACGAAATCGAGCATATAAATCATATAATCATGTTAGACTTGAGCCATAGACACTAATTAACAACTTTATAAGTTAAAAACATCAAGAACACAAAATCTAGTAATTTTAGAAAGTTACCCAAACTTGATGAAATCGGTATGGAATCGAAGAGGAAGATGAGAGGATTTCGAATATGCAATTTGTTTATATGGATGCTTGCTCGATTTGATTTGGATGATGAATCCTTGAAGTGGTATTTGAGAGATTTGGTGAAAGTATTAGAGAAAAAGGAAAAAGAAAAAGGAAATAAATGAAAGGATGAAAGTGAAGGGTTGACTAGTTGACCTAGTCACCTCTTTGCTCTCCTGGCAACAATGGTCCCTCTAGTTTCATTCGGGTGCATGAATTACCTAAACGAGATATTTAAAAACGCGTATCAACGGGAGATGTTATAAACTTATAACAGATTTAAATAATTAAACGGAAAAGTAAATAGAAAAAGGCAGGATGTTACATCACGAACATTAAAACTTGTAAAAATTATATGATGTTATATATATATATATATATATATATATATATATATATATATATATATATATATATATATATATATATATATATATAGTTAACATGATATTATGATAAGAAAGTATCTCACTAGGTATATTAACAATGAGTTATATACATAAAATGTGTTTATTGAATTAAGAAACTCGAAACGATATATATAACGATTATCGTTATAACAACGTCTTACTAAATACATATGAATCATAATAAGATATTGTTACACGATGTTTAAATATGATAAATGATAAATAAACATATCATTAAGTGTATTAACAATGAACTACATATGTAAAAACAAGACTACTAACTTAAGGGTTTCGAAACGAGACATATATGTAACGATTATCGTTGTAACGACATTTAAATGTATATATCTCATATTAAGATATATTAATACATCATATTATCATGATAATATAATAATTTAGCATCTCATTAGATATAATAAACAATGGGTTAACAACATTTAACAAGATCGTTAACTTAAAGGTTTCAAAACAACACTTACATGTAACGACTAACGATGACTTAACGACTCAGTTAAAATATATATACATGTAGTGTTTTAATATGTATTCATACACTTTTGAAAGACTTCAAGACACTTATCAAAGTACTTCTACTTCACAAAAATGCTTACAATTACATCCTCATTCATTTTCATCAACATTTCTACTCGTATGCACTCGTATTTGTACTCGTACAATACACAGCTTCTAAATGTATTTACTATTGGTATATACACTCCAATGATCAGCTCTTAGCAGCCCATGTGAGTCACCTAACCATGTGGAAGCCATCTTTTAACATCTAGCATGAAATATCTCACAAAATAACAAAGTAATGGAGCCTATATGGATGCTCAATATTCACGTGAATGGAGGAGTACACAAACACATTCATTTTCAATTTTTCTTGAATCAAATTACTCTCTCTCAAGTGTTCTTACTTTGTTCTAAGTGTTCTTCATCATCTTCAACAAAATATAGCTCAATCTAGTTCATAAATCCATACATAAACTAAGTTACAATACAACTACTCAAGAATACACCAACAACACTTCCAAGTTTGCTAACTTACTTCCAATCTTGCAAATCCATTTTGAGTGATCATCCAATCTCAAGAAATCTTTCTTATTTACAGTAAGATATCTTTCTAATACAAGGTAATACTCATATACAAACTATGATTCAATTTCTATAACTATAACAATCTTATTTTGAGTGGAAATCTTACTTGAACTTATTTTCGTGTCATGATTCTGCTTAAAGAACTTTCAAGCTATCCAAGGATCCTGTGAAGTTAGATCTATTTTTCTCATTTCCAGTAGGTTTATCCACAAAACTTGAGGTAGTAATGATGTTCATAACATCATTCGAATCATATATATAAAACTATCTTATTCGAAGGTTTAAACTTGTAATCACTAGAACATAGTTTAGTTAATTCTAAACTTGTTCGCAAACAAAAGTTAATCCTTCTAACTTGACTTTTAAAATCAACTAGACACATGTTCTATATCTATATGATATGCTAAATTAATGATTTAAAACCTGGAAACACGAAAAACACCGTAAAACCGGACATACGCCGTTGTAGTAACACCGCGGGCTGTTTTAGGTTTGATAATTAAAAACTAGGATAAACATTGATTTAAAAGTTGTTCTTCTGGAAAAATAATTTTTCCCATGAACATGAAACTATATCCAAAAATCATGGTTAAACTCAAAGTGGAAGTATATTTTCCAAAATGGTCATCTAGACGTCGTTCTTTCGACTGAAATGACTACCTTTACAAAAATGACTTGTAATCTGTATTTTAGAATATAAACTTATACTTTTTATGTTTAGATTCATAAACTTAAGTTCAATATGAAACCATAGCAACTTGAATCACTCAAAACGGATTTAAAACGAAGAAATTATGGGTAAAACAAGATTGGATAATTTTGCTTATTGTAGCTACGTGAAATTTGTAACAAATCTATACAAATCCTAACTTAACTAACTTATATTGTATTATACATGTATTCTAACATATATTATGTAACCTTGGGATACCATAGACACGAATACAATGTTTTGACATATCATATCGACCCATCTATATATATATTTCAGAACAACCATAGACACTCTATATGCAGTAATGTTGAAGTTAGCTATACAGCGTTGAGGTTGATTCTAAAATATTATATATACTTTGAGTTGTGATCTAGCCTGAGACTTGTATACACGAGGTCGTGGATTGATTCGGGATAATATATATTGCTTAATTTCTGTACATCTAACTGTGGACAACTAGTTGTAGGTTACTAACGAGGACTGCTGACTTAACAAACTCAAATCATTAAAACGTAATAAAAAATGTTGTAATTATATTTTGATCATACTTTGATACATGTGTACATATTTTTTATAGGTTCGTGAATTAACCCGTGGCCAAGTCTTACTTCCCAACGAAGTAAAAATCTGTGAAAGTGAGTTATAGTCCCACTTTTTAAATCTAATATTTTTGGGATGAGAATACATGCAATTTTATAAATATTTTACAAAATAGACACAAGTACATGAAACTACTTTCTATGGTTGAATGATCGAAGCCGAATATGCCCCTTTTGCTTGGTAACCTAAGAATTAGTAAACCAGTCTACTAATTGACGCGAATCCTAAAGATAGATCTATTGGGGCCCAACAAACCCCATCCGTTGTAGTGGATGCTTTAGTACTTCGAGTTTTTATATCATGTCCGATGGATGTCCTGGAATGATGGGGATATTCTTATATGCATCTTGTTAATGTCGGTTACCAGGTGTTCACCATATGAATGATTTTTATCTCTATGTATGGGATGATGTTACGAAAAATGGAAATATGAAATCTTGTGGTCTATTATTATGATTGATAAATATATAGGTTAAACCTATAACTCATCAACATTTTTATTGACGTTTTAAGCATGTTTATTCTCAGGTAATTGTTAAGAGCTTCCGCTGTTGCATACTAAATTAAGGACAAGATTTGGAGTCCATGCTTGTATAATATTGTTTGAAAACTGCATTCGAAGACATATATTGTTGTGTAATATTATTGTAAACCATTATGTAATTGTCGTGTGAGAACGCAATATTTTTATTATTATTTGATAATCGTCATAATATTTTAAACCTTTATTGATAAAATAAAGGTTATGGTTGTTTTTAAAATCGAATGCAGTCTTTGAAAAACGTCTCATATAGAGGTCAAAACCTCGCGACGAAATCAATTAATATGGAACGTTTATAATCAATATGAACGGGACATTTCAAAAATCAATGAAATTCGTCACAATAATCCGCTACAATCATGAAATTGTTCAGAAGTTTTTCAAATAAGGTAAAAATTACACCTCTAAAACTCTTTAAATTTGATTTTTAATGTTCTTGAGCTATAATTTACCTAATTTGATTTTGTTAATTTCTAGTGTAATTAGAGTTAAATTTTTAGTATATTATGCATGTATAACCTAGATTGATGCTATTTAACATGATTTGAAGCCAAAAACTTCAAAAATTTTAGAAATCTAGGGTTTGTGTTCTTGAGCAATTTGGGGCTTTTTGATATAAACAGGTTATGGCCGATTTTTGTCATGAATTATTGCTAAATAAAGTAGTGTAACATGTTTAGGTAACTAAATGATCCAAACTTTGATCCTAAACATGATTTTTGAGAATTAAAGTGGACTTTTTAGGTCTAAAATTCATGAACTTGATTAAATTGATGTAAATACCATTTGAAACTTGTTTAATTGCTAGTAATGGTTATTTTAACATGTTATTTGAGTTGAATGCTTATGAACTTTGTAAACATTTTCATATATGCTTATTTGAAAAAGTGTAGAATTGTTAAAATTGTGAAAATGTGTATAAGTTTAATTTTGATTGAACATGTTATTATAATTGTTTCAAGTTGTTATTTTGCTAACACTAATGCATATTTGGATGCACAAATTTTGTGTTTAATGTGTTTTGCAGAGATTTACCGATATTGATGGTACATCATCATCATCTAGGCAACCTGCTCCAGAATCTGAACCAGAAATGCAATATGAACCGGAGCAACAACAGGAACAACAACAACAACCTAATCAACACGTACCATATTATGATCCGCAACTAGAATATGTTAATGCCTACGTAATTTTTCCGATTCATCCGATAGTAGAACACCCAACGATTCATGAAGAACAGTTGCATCCTAATTTGAGATTTGATCGAAGCTGGAGAGATTACCTGACGTATCAAAGTAACAAATTCAAACTGGTAACGAAAAATGTAGAAGTACCGAGGGTAATTGATTGGGAGCCTTTGGAAAGGGTCCAACTAGTTAACTCAGTTAGGCAGCATCTGATTCAAAGGTATGGTAGCTCTTCTTTTCCCGATTGGGAACGTTTATTCACCATTCGTAGGCCTGTATATAAGGAATGGTGTGTTGAGCTTATGAGTACTATTTCACTTAATGCGGATGTAGTTAGGTTAGATGATAGAAGTTTTCTTAGATTTATACTTGGCCGTAGGATGTATAGGATGTCCATGCTAGACATGGTCAGGGCTTTACAGATTTACACTCCTGGTGAATTACTACTACCTGATTGTATGAATTTGATTTATCATGGTGAAAGGGTAGATAGGAATTTTGACGCGGACGCCTTCTGGAGGCGTATGTCAAATTATAATGTTTTTACGTTGGGAGGAAGACAATCCTATTTAGATATTAACAAAGCAAAGCTACGTATTATACATAGATTTTTAGCTAATTCGATTACACAAAGAGGTAAAAACAAGGAGAAGATGACCTTACACGACTTATTTTACCTTAAGTGTATTCGGAACACGAGAAGCTTCCTTAATATCCCCTACTGTGTCGGTTTTTATCTGTCCAAAATGGTGGCAGAAATACAGGACGGGGGAGTAATAGGAGGAGGTATTTTTGTTACTCTCATTGAAGAGTATTTGGGTGTAGATAGGGATCAAGGGGGTCCACTAATGGTGTGTAGGGAACAGGTTGACACTTTCGGATTGAAGGTCTATCAGGGTGCTAAGGTATTAAAGAGCAGACGCAATCAGGCAGTACCATATGATGGTAGTCATCCTCAGGTAGAGAGAGGTTCAGATGAGAAAATGGAGGAAGTGAATGACATTAGGGATGTCATTAGGGAGGCTATGACTGACGTCTACCAGCGTATAGATGAGGTAGAAATAACAAACGAGGATAGACATAGTCAGTACAAGTAGTGGCAAGCCCAGAATGTGTACGAGCATTCCAGGCAACGAAAGCATGATAGATGGTACTATCATCAGCATCAGATCATAAGCCAGCTATCACCTCAGGTACATAATAACTACGTACCAACCCGACCTGCTTACTATCCTCCATACCAGCCCGATATGCGACCACTATTTACTCTCTACGACCCTAACCAGGCCTATCAGTACACCTATAACCAACCATGGAACCCGCCCGACGACATGAACTGGAACCCCTATCTAGATTGATATAGTTCCCGTTGGTGATTTTTATCTTTTATTATTTTTATTTACTTATGTTTAAAACATATAATATTGTGATACTTTTAATGTAATGTTTAATATTTTTATTATGTTGTACTAATATTTCATATTTGATTTGAAAGTGGGATGTTAAGTCCCATTTTAAATTACCATGCATGTTATTATTTGTATGTATGTATATTGTCAATTGTACACAACAGGGTAAAACAGCGCATTTTCAAAGACTGGCATTAAGTTCAGCAAAAGCTACTAATTTTGACGACAAAACGAAAAACAAATGTGATGTAACAACAAGACGGAATGAACAAATGATGTGCACCATTTATCATTCAGCAAACAAACGCCAATATGTTTGAAAACTTTGGTAAAATTTAATCATTTTTTCTACACTAATCACCCTCAATAATTTAAATTGTTACTGATTTCTTGCAAATGAGGGCATTGCAAGATCTTAAGTGTGGGAAGGGGTTAAATTCTTTCGGAGGTTAAATTCTTTCGGATTTTTAAAATTTTAAACTTAAACACTTGGTTACCATTAAAAATACTAGTAACGCAGTAGTTGTATTAGAATCTAGTGCTCTCTGATAATAAAGAACAGCCCTAGTCTTATATACTGACTACCCAATTCTAGTAAAAATTTTCAAAATTTTCAAATAAATGAATTCAAAATCATGTTTATACATATTTATGAACGATAAAACTAGGTGTTAACACCGAAATTATTGTTACCTCGTAAAGGACATAAATTGAGAAACAACCCAAAATGTTAGAATTCATTTAAAATTGAATAGAGGACAATAAAAAGGCAAAGAAAGGAAAATAAAAGCCAAGTGTGGGAAAAATTTACCAAGTTATTTAGAACATATGTCACATATTTTTGTACAAATAATTGAAGATACTTTTGTTTTGGACAAAATTAACTGTTTTACTCTGTAAATTGCAATATATTTGAAAGAAAAATGGATCTACACGATGAATCAATTCCATCATTAAAAGGAAGTAAAATCTTCCGAAAAAGGCACGCGCTTCTTGATTTAGGTCAGGAAGTTGTCGTCCAGACCAGTTGTAGAGTCTACGAAAAACCTTGAAAAGTTTTCTCGAAAATCAGCTGGAAATCCACGGACCTCAGCATCAAACAGGGTCGCTAAGTGGTCAGACTTATCCTAACCATGAGAGGATCTGTCTCGTACAATGGGGGGCACCGTGCAAATTAGCTTATAAGACTAATGAATCAGATCCCCAGAAAGGATAATCTCCTTAAAGATCAAAAATCAGCTTTTAAGACTGATATTACTCTGATGTTATGCGAGGTGTATATAAAATAGTTATTAATTTTAGCAGGAAATACTATTAAATACGATACAATTTTACACAAGATATTTATTTATTTATAGAATGGATATACTTAAACCTTGCTACAACACTTATAGGCAGTGTACCTAATCGTACAGTAGTGTAGTTTTTAGTAAGTCCGGTTCGTTCCACAGGGAAATCTTTAAACAAAGCTCAACGCTATATTAGTTTACTTTTATTAAAAATACAAATATATATATAAGTAATATTATTATTATAAAGGGGGGTTTTTACCGTTTAATGACCGGTTTGTCGATTTTAAGACTTTAGTCGCAGTTAAAACCTAATGTAAAATATAAAATAAATACAAGACTTAAATTAAAGCGTAAAGTAAATAACGATAATGAAATTGCGAATAATAAAAGTGCGATAAAATAAACTTACGATAATTAAAAAGTACGATAATTAAAAGTGCGATTAAATAACAATAAATAAAAGTGCGATAATTAGAAGTGCAATTAAATATAAAATAAAGGAAATTAAATATGAAAAAAAAGAATTATGCTTATTTAAACTTCCGTAATCATGATGTTTGACGTGTTGATTTTAGTTTTATGCCCATGGGTTAATTGTCCTTTGTCCTGGATTATTTAATATGTCCGTCTGGTTTTTGTCCATAACAGTCCATCAGTCATAAATATAAAGTGCGAGTGTCCTCGTCAAATTATTATTATACCCGAAGTTAAATATTCCAACTAATTGGGGATTCGAATTGTAACAAGGTTTTAATACTTTGTTTAATGAATACACCAGGTTATCGACTGCGTGTAAACCAAGGTTTTACTACTTTGTTAACAATTACACCAATTACCCTTGAATGTAATTTCACCCCTGTTTTAATTATTCTAGTGGCTATTAATCCATTCCCGTGTCCGGTTAAATGAACGATTATTCGTACATATAAATACCCCGCCCATCGTGTCCGATCGGGTGTATATGGTAATTTATAGGGACGCCCAATTGTAAATCTTTATATTAACATTAACAAACTATCATTTAGTTAAACAAATATAAAGCCCATTAATAGCCCATAGTCTAATTTCCACAAGTGTCGTTCTTTTGTCCAAACCCCAATTATGGTACAAAGCCCAATTATCCAATTTTAGTAATTAGCCCAACATCATGATTACTTCGTTTTAAATAAGCATAATAATAACTTAGCTACGAGACATTAATGTAAAAAGGTTGAACATAACTTACAATGATTAAAAATAGCGTAGCGTTACACGGACAGAATTTCGACTTACACCCTTACAATATTCGCTAACATACCCTTATTATTAGAATTATAATTAAAATTAAAATATAAATTATAAATATAAATATAAATTTTACGTATGGATGAGGAAGAAAAAGATATGATGATTTTGATCAGAATTCGGTTGGCTTTATAGGCAGTTTTCAATTTTGGGGCTCCGCGACTCGCGGTGAATTTTGCCTTCAAACTCCGCGAGTCGCGGAGAATGTATTTACAGCTCACACCCTTGGAGTCTTTCTCTACCGACGGTTTATAATATATATATATAATATATATATAATTAATATAATTAATTATATATTATATTATATTTATATACATAGTTAACTTGTAATTTTTAGTCCATTGCGTCGAGCGTTAAGAGTTGACTCTGGTCCCGGTTCCGGATTTTCGAACGTCCTTGCGTACAATTTTATATTTTGTATTTTGCGTTTTGAATCTTGTACTCTTGTAATTTCGAGACGTTTCTTATCAATAATTGGAACCTTTTTTATTGTCTTTTGTACTTTTGAGCTTTTTGATCGTTTGCGTCTCCAATTCGTCGAATCTGTCTTTTGTCTTCACCTTTTATTATTTAAACGAATATCTCTTGTAAATAGAACAATTGCAACTAAAAGCTTGTCTTTCTTGAGGAATAATGCTATGAAATATATGTTCGTTTTTAGCATTATCAAATATTCCCACACTTGAGTGTTGCTTGTCCTCAAGCAATATCGTCTTGAAATACTAGAATCACTTCTTTATTCTTCACACTTTGTACATCAGTGATTTCTATAAGCCGGTATAAACAATGGTAGTAACGATATGGTTTACAGTCCCAAATGACTATAAAAATTTAGATCCATTAAGGAAATTGGATCTTTATGAAAACATTTGATCTTTTGAAATCTAGTTTTTACCCTAGATAAGTTTTCCGGAATAACCCTTTACCGGTGTTTGCAAAATATTTTTGTGGGTTTGGTGGGTTTCAGATTTGAAAATTTTAGCTCAAAACTTGCGGTTTTGTGTCACCCACTTGCTAACCTTGTATTTGGAAAGCAACACGTCCAGTTTACTTGTCCCGTATATTACCTTTCGGTAAACTACCGTCCGGTTGTAAAGGAAAGCGTTGAACAAGCAACTGTTAAGGCAATGTCCCCTGACATGCTTTTAATTATGGTCTATAACGTGTCGGACGCAATTACTATCCTTGGTAGGAGCAATAGTAAAGCTCACCCTTATAATTTTTTCGGTCTGGCACAAGGTCCTGTCTTTGACCACTATGCAACCACCGTTCTTACGGTTGACACCCGATTTGGTTCAGGTGACCTAATGAATTCCAGGTGAATTCCTAGGATTTTACGTTCAATGGTAATGAACGCATTGAAAATAGGGTTTTCAGAAAACAAATCGGTTTGTAATTTTGATCAAAATATTTTCTCGTTTAAGCTCGAGTTTAGATATCATTGAATTCCATGAGTTTGAATTCTCAATCTTTAAGGTCAATCTCTAGGATTGAGTAATATCAGTCTTAAAAGCTGATTTTTAATCTTTAAGGAGATTATCCTTTCTGGGGATCTGATTCATTAGTCTTATCCAGCTAATTTGCATGGTGCCCCCCATTATACGAGATAAATCCTTCTCATGGTTAGGATAAATCCGACCACATGGCGACCCTGTTTAATGCTGAGGTCCGTGGATTTCCTGCTGATTTTAGTGATGACTTTTCTAGATTTTTCGTCAACCTACAGCTGGTCTGAACGACAACTTCATGACCTAAATCAAGAAGCGCGTTTCTTTTTCGGAAGACTTTACTTCCTTTTAATGATGGAATTGATTCATCATGTAGATCCATCTCTTCTTTTCTTTCATCGGGTAAAACAGTTTAGTTTAGTCCAAAGCAAAAGTATTTTCAGTTATTTGTTACAGATATATGTGACATATGTTTAAAATAACTTGGTAAATTTTCCCACACTTGGCTTTTTATTTTTCTTTTTATCGTCCTCTATTCCATTTTAAATGAATTTTGACATTTTAGTTTGTTTCTTAATTTATGTCCTTTCCGAGGTAACAATAATTTCGGTGTTAAAACCTAGTTTTATCGTTCATAAATATGTATAAACATGATTTGAATTCATTTAATTGAAAATTTTGAAAAATTTTACTAGAATTGGGTAGTCAGTATATAAGACTAGGGCTGTTCTTTATTATCAGAGAGCACTAGATTCTAATACAACTACTGCTTTACTAGTATTTTTAATGGTAACCAAATGTATAAAGTAAAAATTTTTTAAATCCGAAAGAATTTAACCCCTTCCCACACTTAAGATCTTGCAATGCCCTCATTTGCAAGAAATCAGTAACAATTTAAATTATTGAGGGTGATTAGTGTGAAAATGATTAAATTTTACCAAAGTTTCCAAATATATTGGCGTTTGTTTGCTGAATGATAAATGGTGCACATCATTTGTTCATTCCGTCTTGTTGTTATTTCACATATATTTTGCATCTTGTCGTCAAAATTAGTTGCTTTTGCTGAACTTAATGCCAGTCTTTAAAAATGCGTTGTTTTACCCTGTTGTGTACATAAGATAAACTGCAAACATATATACATATTTTTGAAGTTTGGTATATTACCCCACATTCAAAAATTATTAAAATCTAAGAATAAAAGTTAGATAATTATAAAAATGATTACAATATTAACAAAAATATTAAATGTATCAATAATTACAAATTACAAAATAAAAAAAAATAATAATAAGTAAACTAAGGATGATATTGGTACCAATAGGGGTTCCAGGCATAACCATAAGTGCTATAGAATGCTTCGGCAGGGTCATACATAGGATATGGTGGCTGCATCTCTATAGACCAAGGAGGGAAGATGGGTTTCGGTGTAGGAATATAGTTTCTACCTATATGTTGGCAATGAGCTATGATCTGGTTCTGATGAACTTGCTAATCTTCAAATGCTCTCTGTCTAGCATTTTCGTATTCCTGAGAAGCTATAAACCTGTGCATTTCTTGCATCTCATTCCCCCCTCCTACATTACCTTGCTGCTGGTTTCTCTCCACCTGTGGATGTCTACCATGGTATCGTACTGCGGCGTTATTTCGCCTCTTCAAAACTTTCGCACCATGGTATACATTTAAACCTATAGTATCGCGGGGTTCCGGCTCTTCTAGTAATAATCCCCCCCGACTTATATCCACACCGAGATATTCACCAATCAAAGTAATAAAAATACCACCTCCTATTATGCTATGTGGTCGCATCCCCCGAACCATAGCTGATAAATAATAACCCACACAATATGGTATACTTACAGCGCTTTGTGGGTCTCGAATACACATATGGTAAAACAAATCCTGTTCATTTACTTTTTCTTTGTTCTTACCCCTTTGTGTAATCAAATTAGCTAAAAACCTATGTATCACTCTTAATTCGGCTCTATCTATATCCAAATAAGAGTAATTTCCCCCTTTGAAACGGTGATGGCTTGTCATTTGACTCCACACACCGTGTGTATCAAAATTTTCATCTATCTTTCTACCGTTTAGTATCAATCCTCTACAATCGGCAGACGCTAACTCCTCAGGCGTATATATACGTAAAGCCTGAGCCATGTCCAGTAACGACATGTGGCGCATCGAACCGCCTAACAAAAATCTAATAAAAGAACGATCGGTTAAACTAGCTACCCGATCATTCAACTCTATACTACATAACAATTCTTCACACCATACTTTATATACAGGTCTACGTATGGTGAATAAATGTACCCAGTCATTAAAAGAAGAATTACCATACCTCTGTACAAGTAATTCCCTAATTGGCCCGGCCAATTCTACAGCTTCTAAGGGTCCCCATTCTATGACCCTCGGTACCTCAACAACCTTAGAATGAAGAGTATGCAAACCCCGTTGATATTTTGGATAATCTATCCAAAGTCTGTCAAATCTCAGGTTCGGGTGCAACTCTTCCAAGTGCATATCAGAAAAGGTCATGACTGGATGAGGCATATCCTGCTTGTAGTAGTTATCCACCTCCTGTTGTTCCAAATTCTCAGCAGGAGCATTGCGGGCTTGGGATGAAGATTCACCCCTTTCATTCTGCAAAACACATCAAACACAATTTTTGTGCATCCAAATATGCATTAGTATCAGCAAAATCATCAATCAAAATAATTACAATGACATTATCAATTTATATCAAACTTAAGCTCATTTTCACATTTTTATCAAATCTACACTTTTTCAAATAAGCATATACGAAAATGTTCGCCAAGTTCATAAGCATTCAACTCAAATAACATGTCAAAATAATCATTACTAGCAATTAAACAAGTCTCAAATGGCATTATCTTTCAAAAATCAAGTTCATGAATTTTAGACTTGAAAAAGTCCACTTTAATTCTCAAAATCATGTTTAGGCTCAAAGTTTGGATCATTTAACTACCTAGACATGTTACACTACTCAATTTAGCAACAATTCATGACAAAAATCGGCCATAACCTGTTTATATCAAAAAGCCCCAAATTTGCTCAAGAACACCAACCCTAGATTACTCAAAATTTGAAGTTTAAGGCTTCTAATCATGTTAAACAGCATCAATCTAGGTTATACAAGCATAATACATAAACAATTTAAGCTTAATTACACTAAAAAGCATCAAAATCAAATTGGGGAAAAAATAGCTCAAGAAGATCAAATTTCGGATTAAATGGTGTTTAGGTGTAGAAATTTACCGTTTTTCTTGAGTAATTCTTAGATAGCATCCTTCTCAACATGATTTTAGCAAAAAATTTGGTGATTAACGGTTAAAAATTGGTATTTTTGGGGTGTTTTTGGGTGGTTTTTCGGGGTTTTTAGCAGCAGTTTTCGCTGTGTTTTTATTGTTTTGGGGTTGGGACTGATCTGTTGTTCGGTTATATTTTTTTCTGATTTTTAGTCCCTCCGCGAGTCGCGGCAAAATACACTTCAAACTCCGCGACTCGCGGAGTTTTTTTTTTTTTTTTTTTTTTAAATCATTAACTTTTGAAAACAATTAAGAAATTAATTTTAAAATTTTGTTTCCCTTGTTATTTAGGACGAGGTCGTTTCGGATCGATGTCCTAGTCCGTCCTTCGACAAAATTTTAAAATTTGTCTTTTTGTAGCGATTGTTTTAAAAGCTAAGATTTTTGGGTTTTTTAATGTTTTTGGCATACTTTAAATCAATAAGATTAAAAATAATGATAATAAAAGTTCTCGTCCCTTCCTTGGGTAAAGCAATTTCGGTTCAAAGACCTAGTCTTCAACTTACGACGAATTTAAAAATCATATTCTTAACTTAATGAGATAAAGTAAATTTTTGTTTTTAAATTCACACAACTTAAATATAAAATTCAAAATTTATATTAAAAATTCACACCAAACTTAAAATTTGAAATGCATAAAATTAAAAATTAATATTTTAAAAATTAAAAATTTACACCAAACTTAATTTAAAAATTTATAAAATCATATTAAACTTATATTAATTTTTCAAATATTTACAATTTTAAATATATTGTTTTTACAAAGTTTACAATATTAATTTAAGATTTAAATATTAATTTTAAAAACATGGTAAAAATAAAATTAAAAATCTTTTTGTCTTTTTATCCCACTTTAATCAATCAAATATTATCAAAGATATGCGCCCCTCTTTTCGGTAAAGTAATTTCGGTTCCAAGACCTAATTTAACTCATGACGAATTTTTGAAATATTTTGGGTTGATTGTTTAAAGATATTTATACCTTAAGAATAAACGTTAAATTTCGCAGTGATGTAATAAATTTTTGAATGATATCAATAATTTCGGTCGCCAAACCTAATTTTATTCAATACCAATTTAATACTTTTTAGCGAACAAATTAGCGTTTATTATCAAAAGGTTAAAAATAAAAATAAAAATAAAAACTGTACAGACATACCTGTGAAATAGATTTCTTAGTTATATGATCTATCCCATTCATAAGATAGTCGGTTTAATTGGTTTTCCATGGCTACATAGGCGTAACCTCGAGCATTCAGTGTCTTTTCTTCTAAACATATGAACGGTCCGTCTCTGCATAAAGTAACAAATTCGGTATTTGAATAGGTTTGATTATTTGAACATTTACCTCCATGTGACCATTTTCCGCATTTGTGACATCTTTCTAGGTGTCGTGCTCTTCTTTTTGCTGCGGATTTTGATTTTCCTTTACCAAATTGTAACTTATTATCTTCGCATCTGGATTCTTTTCTAACTCCGTCCATTCTTTCTCTGATTACTGATACTATTTCACTCGGGAGTATGTCATTATTACGTTTAGTGATCAAAGCGTGTAGCATTAGACCATGGTTTAGTTCACAGGCAGTCTTCATTTTGTAAAAACCTAAAAAAAATAAAAATTCAGAATGGGGGGAGAAGACTAGTTCTTTAGGGTCTGCTAGGGAAAGACCATTCGGGTTCCATTTTCGAGAACTACACGAAAACAGACAATCTAACTCTAACAGAAATACATATTATCCTTTAAAGACTTGATTCTCCCCACACTTAGTTAGCTGTGGTGTCGAAATTGTGATTAACTTCGTTGTCGACTTCCATCGGACCATGTATGTAATGTTTAACTATGTGACCATTAACTTTAAATTCAATCCCATTTGAATTTATCAATTCTATCGTTCCGTATGGGAAAACTCTTTTGACTATGAATGGTCCAGACCATCTTGATTTCAATTTTCCAGGAAATAGCTTGAATCGTGAATTGAAAAGAAGAACTCTGTCTCCTTCTTTAAATTCTTTTGAACTTCTGATTCTTTTATCATGCCATTTCTTCGTTCTTTCTTTATAGATTAACGAATTTTCGTATGCTTCATGTCTTAATTCTTCTAATTCGTTTAGTTGACTTAATCGTAGACGTCCAGCTTCATGTAAATCAAGATTACATGTCTTCAAAGCCCAAAATGCTTTGTGTTCAATTTCTACTGGAAGATGACATGCTTTTCCATAAACAAGTCTAAAAGGTGTGGTTCCAATTGGAGTTTTGTAGGCTGTTCTAAAAGCCCAGAGTGCATCCTCCAATTTAATGGACCATTCCTTCGAATTTGATCCTACGGTTTTCTCTAGAATACGTTTTAAAGCTCGGTTGGTATTTTCAACTTGTCCACTTGTTTGTGGATGATATGCGGTGGAGATTTTATGAGTTACTCCATATCTTTTAAGAACTTTCTCAAGTTTATTATTACAGAAATGAGTACCCCGATCACTTATTAAAGCTTTCGGTGTTCCAAACCTTGCAAAAAGACGTTTTAAAAAGTTGACTACAACTCGTGCATCGTTAGTTGGGAGAGCTTGTGCTTCCACCCATTTAGATACATAATCAATGGCTACGAGTATATATAGATTATTATGAGATTTTGGAAATGGACCCATAAAGTCAATACCCCAAATGTCAAATACTTCACATACTTGGATGACATTTTGCGGCATTTCATCACGTTGACTTATTTTTCCGGCCCTTTGACATGCATCACAGGATTTGCAAAGAAGGTGTGCGTCTTTGTAAATTGTTGGCCAATAGAATCCAGCATCATAAACTTTTCTTGCTGTTAGTTGAGGCCCATAATGCCCTCCTGTTGGTCCTGTGTGACAATGGTTTAAAATTTTACTAGCTTCATCTCCAAATATACATCGGCGTATTATTCCATCGGGACAACTTTTAAACAGATGTGGATCTTCCCAGAAATAGTGTTTTATATCACTGAAGAATTTCTTTCGTCTTTGGTATGATAATCCTTTTTCAAGGAATCCACAAACTAAGTAGTTTGCATAGTCTGCAAACCATGGGATTTCTTTATAATCTATCTTCAATAGATATTCATCAGGAAAGTTGTCTTGTATGGCCGATTCATTTAGAACTTCTAACTCAGGATTTTCAAGACGAGAAAGATGATCAGCGGCGAGATTTTCTGCTC
This sequence comes from Rutidosis leptorrhynchoides, assembly GCF_046630445.1. NCBI lineage: Eukaryota > Viridiplantae > Streptophyta > Magnoliopsida > Asterales > Asteraceae > Rutidosis > Rutidosis leptorrhynchoides. The sequence goes on along the minus strand of NC_092337.1, from coordinate 404,470,680 downwards.
CTCTTTTATCTCGGATTTCAATATCAAACTCTTGTAAGAGTAAGATCCAACGGATTAATCTTGGTTTAGCATCTTGTTTTGAAAATAGGTATCTAAGAGCAGAATGGTCGGTATAGACCACCGTTTTTGCTAGAACGAGATATGCTCAGAATTTGTCAAAAGCAAAGACAATAGCAAGGAGTTCTTTTTCAGTAGTTGTATAGTTTGTTTGTGCTCCTTGTAATGTCTTACTAGCATAATATATAGGTTGAAATCGTTTTTCAATCCTTTGTCCTAAAACGGCTCCCATTGCAAAATCACTTGCATCGCACATTAGTTCAAATGGTAGATTCCAATTTGGTGTTATCATGATCGGCGCATTAGTGAGTTTTTCTTTAAGAATATTAAAAGATTTGATACATTCATCTGAAAAGATGAATGGCGCATCCTTTTCTAGGAGTTTATTCATAGGAGTGGCAATTTTAGAAAAATCTTTTATGAAACGTCGGTAAAAACCGGCATGCCCTAGAAAACTCCTAACTCCTCTAACATTGGTGGGATGTGGAAGTTTAGCAATTACATCTACTTTAGCTCTATCCACTTCAATTCCTTCTTTTGAAATTTTATGTCCAAGAACGATGCCTTCTTTAACCATGAAATGGCATTTCTCCCAATTAAGTACTAGATTTGATTTTTCGCATCTAATTAGCATTCGTTCCAGATTAACTAGACATGATTTAAATGTATCACCGAAGACCGAAAAGTCATCCATGAATACTTCCATGCATTCTTCTATCATGTCGTGAAAAATCGCCATCATACACCTTTGAAAGGTTGCAGGGGCGTTACAAAGTCCAAATGGCATGCGTTTGTAAGCAAAAGTACCATAAGGGCACGTGAATGTGGTTTTCTCTTGATCTTCGGGTGCTATTGGAATTTGAAAATATCCGGAAAATCCATCTAGAAAACAATAGTAACTATTTCCGGCTAATCTTTCCAACATTTGATCTATGAAAGGTAAGGGAAAGTGATCTTTTCTGGTGGCGTCATTTAATTTTCTATAATCAATACATACACGCCATCCTGTTACAGTCCTAGTAGGAATAAGCTCATTTTTCTCATTTGTAATGACAGTCATGCCACCCTTCTTAGGTACGCATTGAACTGGGCTTACCCATGGACTATCAGAAATTGGATATATCAAACCTGCATCTAGCAGTTTAATAATCTCTTTCTTAACTACATCTTGCATATTAGGATTTAGTCTTCGTTGGCGTTGCACATACGTTTTATGACCTTCTTCCATAAGGATTTTATGTGTGCAATACGAAGGACTTATTCCTTTAATATCATGAATCTTCCATGCAATGGCTGGTTTATGAGCTTTCAACACAGAAATGAGTTGTGATTTCTCATTTTCAGTAAGAGAAGACGATATTATTACAGGTAATTCAGATTCACCATGTAAATAAGCGTATTCCAAATGGTTTGGAAGTGGCTTTAACTCTAATTTCGGAGGTTCTTCTATTGATGATTTATATCGATATCTGTCTTCTTCTTTTAGCATTTGAATTTCTTCTGTTGTTGGTTCATATCCATTAGCTATAAGTGTAGCTAACATTTCAGCTTCATCAATTGGTTCATTACCTTCTCCTAAAGAACATTCTCCTGTTCCTTGTAATTCTGGAAATTCTTCTAATAATTCTGCATGTGCATCTATAGTTTGAATATAATAACATGTATCATCTGCAGATTGTGGTTGTTGCATTGCTCTATCAACTGAAAAGGTAACACTCTCATCCTCTATACTTAGGGTCAGTTTCTTACCGAACACGTCTATCATTGCTTTAGCCGTGTTTAAGAATGGTCTTCCTAATATGAGAGGAACTTGAGAATCTTCTTCCATGTCCAAAACAACAAAATCTACTGGAAATACTAAAGTACCAACTTTAACTAGCATGTTCTCCATTATCCCTCTAGGATATTTTATTGATCTATCGGCTAGTTGTATGCTTATTCTGGTTGGTTTCAATTCTCCAAGGTCTAGTTTAGCGTATAGTGAATACGGCATTAGATTTATACTAGCACCTAAGTCTGCCAATGCTTCTATTGAACTAAGACTACCCAGAAAACATGGAATTGTGAAACTTCCTGGATCAGATAATTTTTCTGGTATCTTATTCAACAGCACTGCTGAACAATTAGCATTCATAGTAACAGCCGAGAGTTCTTCCATTTTCTTTCTATTTGAGATTAGATCTTTCAAGAATTTAGCATATCTAGGCATTCCTGAAATCACATCAATGAAAGGAAGATTTACATTTATCTGTTTAAACATATCCAAGAATTTGGATTGCTCGGCTTCAAGTTTTTCTTTCTTCATTTTACTCGGGTAAGGAAGTGGTGGTTGGTATGGTTTAACATAAGGTTTATCCTTAACTGTGTTATTTTCATTAACCTTTTCAACTACCGGTTCTTTTTTCTTATCTTGATCAGGTTGTGGTTCTTGTGGAGTAGGAATAGTTTCATCAGAAGTTACAGGTATTTCAGGTGGTTTAAGTGTTGTACCACTTCTTGTGGTAATAGCTTTAGCTGTTTCATTCCGGGGGTTAGCATTTGTATCACTAGGTAGACTTCCCGGTTTTCTTTCACCTATTAACCTTGCTAGGTTACTTACTTCTTGTTCCAGATTTTGAATAGAAGCTTGTTGATTTCTAAATGCTTGAGCATTTTGTTCATTAGTTTGTTTTTGAGATGTGAAAAACTGCGTTTGAGTTTCAACTAGCTTCGTCATCATATCTTCTAAATTCGGCTTTTTATCATCGGTTTGTTGTGGTGGTTTGTTTTGAAAATTAGGTCTTTGCTGATTATAAGTATTATTGGATACTTGTTGATTGCTAGGACCTTGTTGGTTGTTGTATGGAATATTTCGGTTATAATTCTGGTTTTGATTGTAAATCGGTCTTGGCGGTTGATAATTATTCTGATAATTATTTCCAGGCCTTTGGTTTATGTATGAAATATTCTCTCTTTGTTCCATTGTTAATTCAATACTGAGACAATCTTTTGTCAAATGTGGTCCTCCACACTGCTCACAACTAATTCGTATTGAGTGAATATCCTTAGTCATCTTTTCCATTCGTCTCTCCACAGCATCTATCTTTGCGGAAATGGAATCTAAGTCATGGCTAGAATCGGCTCTGGCTGCTTTAGATGATCTAATTATGTCTTTTTCCTGGTGCCACTCATGTGAGTGGGAAGCAGTGTTATCAATAATTTTGTAAGCATCAGTTTCGGTTTTCTTCATAATAGAACCACCAGCTGCTATATCTATATCTTTCCTTGTAGTGATGTCGCATCCTTGGTAGAATATTTGTACTATTTGACAGGTGTCTAAACCATGTTGCGGACATCCTCTTAACAACTTTCCATATCTTGTCCACGCCTCATATAGAGTTTCATTTGGTTTCTGTGTGAAAGTAACAATTTCTGCTTGAAGTCTTACGGCTTTAGATGCAGGAAAGAATTGTTTAAGAAATTTGTCAATTAAAACATCCCATGTATCGATCGCCCCTTCAGGTAACGATTCCAACCAATCTTTGGCTTCTCCCTTTAAAGTCCAGGGAAATAACATGAGATATATCTGTTCATCCTCCACTTCTCGAATTTTAAATAGTGTGCAGATTCTATTAAAGGTACGTAGATGTTCATTAGGATCTTCCTTCGGCGCACCACTAAATTGGCATTGATTAGTCACCATGTGTAGAATTTGTCCTTTGATTTCATAATCTGGCGCATTAATGTCTGGATGAGTAATTGCGTGACCTTGGCCAGTGCGTTTAGCTCTCATTCGGTCTTCCATACTTAGAGGTTCCAGATTCTCCATAATTGAATTTGTTGAATCGGTATCACTAGATGATTCTGATTTAATGGTTCGTTCCTCAACAATCTCTGTTTGAATGATTGGTGGTTCCGGAGGAAAGTTTAATGGTTCAGGATCTACGAACCGTTCCTGAATATTCTCTGGATTCTCAATTGTGAGGTTGGGTTCAAAAAATGGATTATCGGAAATTTGAACTGAAGTACTTGGTCGACTGGATGACGATTCTAAAGAAAAATCAATGGCGGTTATATTTGCTAAATGTCTTGATCTAGTTACAGGTGGTGAACGTACAAAAGGTGGTGAACGTCTTGCTCGGTGCATTCACTGAATATCCTATTAGTTTTTAAAAGGAAAGAAAAATTATAATAAGTTATCCAATCAATAGACTTTTCTGATTTTGCCCACGTTTCGAATAGCCAAAAGATGCAGCAGAGGGGCAGGATTCGTTTGGTCTCAATATAATTGAGGACTGTTTGGCTCCAATAACCCGGTCCACGTACAAATCCAACTATTACTACGAACCAGAAAATTTTGATGTCTATCAATTTAACCACTTAAAATAAATTTTCGTAATTTTAAGAAAGTTTAGATAAGAAGTAGAATAAAAATCTATGTCCTAAAACTAGAATAGCGAGAAATAAGAAAGAAAAAGAGTTCGTCGAAAAAGGTCGAAAAAGAAAAATGGTTGAAAAATAAAAGGTGACGGAAAAATAAAAGAAACTTATAAAAACTTAAAAATACTTGACTAACCTAACCTTATTACTACAACTAACTTAAAATTATAATCGCAAATTGAGATTACTAATTGGAATGATAATTGATACATAGTAAAAGGTCTAAAAATATTAAAGCTTACAAGGAAAAACTAAATCCCAAATAGAAATAACTTAAAAAGAAACTAAAACTTAAAAAGGCGTCGCAAAATTCTAAAGCACCTAAATCTTAGTCTAAAGAAAAAGCACTTAAGGAATTCTACGGCAAAGCCTAAAAATCTAGGAGTAAAAATAACTATAGCAAAAACTAAGTTTAAAATTAAATATGAGCTAAAAATACAAAAGTTATGCTACAACGATTAAAAAGGGACAAAATATAAAAATATACAAAAAGTTGTAAAAAGTACAATTTTTATAAAAATATTATTTTTATATTATTTTTTTAATAAAACTACTAATTTTACAATAAAACTAATTAATACTAAATACATAAATTAAATAAAAAGTAAAAATAAAAATAAAACTAATAATAATAATAATAATAATTAGGTTTAAATAATAATTATAATTAATAATAACCCGTAATTAATGCAGGATTAGGGTTTTTTGTCGCCTGTCAGAAAGGCTCCGCGAGTTGCGGTAATTAATACATCAAACCCCGCGAGTCGCGGGGTTCCAGAATTCAGCTGAGAGGTTTGAATATTCGACGCGTTTTTTCTTTATTTTTTTTTTTTATTTTCTGTTTTCTGTTTTTTTTTTCTATATATAAAAGATATTTTATAAAAGTTATATTTTTATAAATTAAAATAAAGATAAAGAAACTTATAAAACTTAAATATTTAACGAAATCTAAAAAAATACTTATATTTTTGTTTTTCTTTTTATGTTTTCGAATAATTAAAACGTATTTTTACAAAAGCGAATTTTTAATAGAAGTAAGCTAAAAATCTTTTTTTTTTTTTTTATATTAGCGTTGCGCTTCCGGCGTTTAAGAGTGTCCCCGGCAGCGGCGCCAAAAAATACTTGATGTTATGCGAGGTGTATATAAAATAGTTATTAATTTTAGCAGGAAATACTATTAAATACGATACAATTTTACACAAGATATTTATTTATTTATAGAATGGATATACTTAAACCTTGCTACAACACTTATAGGCAGTGTACCTAATCGTACAGTAGTGTAGTTTTTAGTAAGTCCGGTTCGTTCCACAGGGAAATCTTTAAACAAAGCTCAACGCTATATTAGTTTACTTTTATTAAAAATACAAATATATATATAAGTAATATTATTATTATAAAGGGGGGTTTTTACCGTTTAATGACCGGTTTGTCGATTTTAAGAATTTAGTCGCAGTTAAAACCTAATGTAAAATATAAAATAAATACAAGACTTAAATTAAAGCGTAAAGTAAATAACGATAATGAAATTGCGAATAATAAAAGTGCGATAAAATAAACTTACGATAATTAAAAAGTACGATAATTAAAAGTGCGATTAAATAACAATAAATAAAAGTGCGATAATTAGAAGTGCAATTAAATATAAAATAAAGGAAATTAAATATGAAAAAAAAGAATTATGCTTATTTAAACTTCCGTAATCATGATGTTTGACGTGTTGATTTTAGTTTTATGCCCATGGGTTAATTGTCCTTTGTCCTGGATTATTTAATATGTCCGTCTGGTTTTTGTCCATAACAGTCCATCAGTCATAAATATAAAGTGCGAGTGTCCTCGTCAAATTATTATTATACCCGAAGTTAAATATTCCAACTAATTGGGGATTCGAATTGTAACAAGGTTTTAATACTTTGTTTAATGAATACACCAGGTTATCGACTGCGTGTAAACCAAGGTTTTACTACTTTGTTAACAATTACACCAATTACCCTTGAATGTAATTTCACCCCTGTTTTAATTATTCTAGTGGCTATTAATCCATTCCCGTGTCCGGTTAAATGAACGATTATTCGTACATATAAATACCCCGCCCATCGTGTCCGATCGGGTGTATATGGTAATTTATAGGGACGCCCAATTGTAAATCTTTATATTAACATTAACAAACTATCATTTAGTTAAACAAATATAAAGCCCATTAATAGCCCATAGTCTAATTTCCACAAGTGTCGTTCTTTTGTCCAAACCCCAATTATGGTACAAAGCCCAATTATCCAATTTTAGTAATTAGCCCAACATCATGATTACTTCGTTTTAAATAAGCATAATAATAACTTATCTACGAGACATTAATGTAAAAAGGTTGAACATAACTTACAATGATTAAAAATAGCGTAGCGTTACACGGACAGAATTTCGACTTACACCCTTACAATATTCGCGAACATACCCTTATTATTAGAATTATAATTAAAATTAAAATATAAATTATAAATATAAATATAAATATAAATTTTACGTATGAATGAGGAAGAAAAAGATATGATGATTTTGATCAGAATTCGGTTGGCTTTATAGGCAGTTTTCAATTTTGAGGCTCCGCGACTCGCGGTGAATTTTGCCTTCAAACTCCGCGAGTCGCGGAGAATGTATTTACAGCTCACACCCTTGGAGTCTTTCTCTGCCGACGGTTTATAATATATATATATAATATATATATAATTAATATAATTAATTATATATTATATTATATTTATATACATAGTTAACTTGTAATTTTTAGTCCGTTGCGTCGAGCGTTAAGAGTTGACTCTGGTCCCGGTTCCGGATTTTCGAACGTCCTTGCGTACAATTTTATATTTTGTATTTTGCGTTTTGAATCTTGTACTCTTGTAATTTCGAGACGTTTCTTATCAATAATTGGAACCTTTTTGATTGTCTTTTGTACTTTTGAGCTTTTTGGTCGTTTGCGTCTTCAATTCGTCGAATCTGTCTTTTGTCTTCACCTTTTATTATTTAAACGAATATCTCTTGTAAATAGAACAATTGCAACTAAAAGCTTGTCTTTCTTGAGGAATAATGCTATGAAATATATGTTCGTTTTTAGCATTATCATACTCAATCCTTGAGATTGACCTTAAAGATTGAGAATTACAAACTCATGGAATTCGATGATATCTAAACTCGAGTTTGAACGAGAAAATATTTTGATCAAATTACAAACCGATTTGTTTTCTGAAAACCCATTTTTAATGCATTCATTACCATTGAACGTAAAATCCTAGGAATTCGCCTGGAATTCATTAGGTCACCTGAACCAAATTGGGTGTCAACCGTAAGAACGGTGGTTGCATAGCATGGTCGAAGACAGGACCTTGTGCCAGACCGAAAAACTATAGGGTGATTTTTACTATTGCTCCTACAAAGGATAGTAATTGCATCCGACACGATATAGACCATAATTAAAAGCATGTCACGGGACATTGCCTTAACAGTTGCTTGTTCAACGCTTTCCTTTACAACCGGACGGTAGTTTACCGAAAGGTAATATACGGAGCAAGTATACTGGACGTGTTGCTTTCCCAATACAAGGTTAGCAAGTGGGTGACACAAAACCGCAAGTTTTGAGCTAAAATTTTCAAATCTGAAACCCACCAAACCCACAAAAACAATTTGCAAATGAAATGTCCCGTTCTTATTGATTAAAAACGTTCCATATTAATTGATTTTGTTGCGAGGTTTTGACCTCTATATGAGACGTTTTTCAAAGACTGCATTCATTTTTAAAACAAACCATAACCTTTATTTCATAAATAAAGGTTTAAAAAGCTTTACGTAGATTATCAAATAATGATAATCTAAAATATCCTGTTTACACACGACCATTACATAATGGTTTACAATACAAATATGTTACATCGAAATCAGTTTCTTGAATGCAGTTTTTACACAATATCATACAAACATGGACTCCAAATCTTGTCCTTATTTTACTATGCAACAGCGGAAGCTCTTAGTATTCACCTGAGAATAAACATGCTTTAAACGTCAACAAAAATGTTGGTGAGTTATAGGTTTAACCTATATATATCAAATCGTAACAATAGACCACAAGATTTCATATTTCAATACACATCCCATACATAGAGATAAAAATCATTCATATGGTGAACACCTGGTAACCGACATTAACAAGATGCATATATAAGAATATCCCCATCATTCCGGGACACCCTTCGGATATGATATAAATTTTGAAGTACTAAAGCATCTGGTACTTTGGATGGGGTTTGTTAGGCCCAATAGATCTATCTTTAGGATTCGCGTCAATTAGGGTATCTGTTCCCTAATTCTTAGATTACCAGACTTAATAAAAAGGGGCATATTCGATTTCGATAATTCAACCATAGAATGTAGTTTCACGTACTTGTGTCTATTTTGTAAATCATTTATAAAACCTGCATGTATTCTCATCCCAAAAATATTAGATTTTAAAAGTGGGACTATAACTCACTTTCACAGATTTTTACTTCGTCGGGAAGTAAGACTTGGCCACTGGTTGATTCACGAACCTATAACAATATATACATATATGTCAAAGTATGTTCAAAATATATTTACAACACTTTTAATATATTTTGATGTTTTAAGTTTATTAAGTCAGCTGTCCTCGTTAGTAACCTACAACTAGTTGTCCACAGTTAGATGTACAGAAATAAATCGATAAATATTATCTTGAATCAATCCACGACCCAGTGTATACGTATCTCAGTATTGATCACAACTCAAACTATATATATTTTGGAATCAACCTCAACCCTGTATAGCTAACTCCAACATTCACATATAGAGTGTCTATGGTTGTTCCGAAATATATATAGATGTGTCGACATGATAGGTCAAAACATTGTATACGTGTCTATGGTATCTCAAGATTACATAATATACAATACAAGTTGATTAAGTTATGGTTTGAATAGATTTGTTACCAATTTTCACGTAGCTAAAATGAGAAAAATTATCCAATCTTGTTTTACCCATAACTTCCTCATTTTAAATCCGTTTTGAGTGAATCAAATTGCTATGGTTTTATATTGAACTCTATTTTATGAATCTAAACAGAAAATGTATAGTTTTATAGTCGGAAAAATAAGTTACAAGTCGTTTTTGTAAAGGTAGTCATTTCAGTCGAAAGAACGACGTCTAGATGACCATTTTAGAAAACATACTTCCACTTTGAGTTTAACCATAATTTTTGGATATAGTTTCATGTTCATAATAAAAATCATTTTCCCAGAATAACAACTTTTAAATCAAAATTTATCATAGTTTTTAATTAACTAACCCAAAACAGCCCGCGGTGTTACTACGACGGCGTAAATCCGGTTTTACGGTGTTTTTCGTGTTTCCAGGTTTTAAATCATTAAGTTAGCATATCATATAGATATAGAACATGTGTTTAGTTGATTTTAAAAGTCAAGTTAGAAGGATTAACTTTTATTTGCGAACAAGTTTAGAATTAACTAAACTATGTTCTAGTGATTACAAGTTTAAACCTTCGAATAAGATAGCTTTATATGTATGAATCGAATGATGTTATGAACATCATTACTACCTCGAGTTCCTTTGATAAACCTACTGGAAATGAGAAAAATAGATCTAGCTTCAAAGGATCCTTGGATGGCTTGAAAGTTCTTGAAGCAGAATCATGACACGAAAACAATTTCAAGTAAGATTTCCACTCGAAATAAGATTGTTATAGTTATAGAAATTGAATTAAAGTTTGAATATGATTATTACCTTGTATTAGAAAGATAACCTACTGTAAGTAACAAAGGTTTCTTGATCTTGGATGATTACTTGGAATGGATTTAGAAAACTTGGAAGTAAACTTGCAATCTTGGAAGTATTCTTGATTTTATGAAACTAGAACTTTTGGAATTTATGAAGAACACTTAGAACTTGAAGATAGAACTTGAGAGAGATCAATTAGATGAAGAAAATTGAAGAATGAAAGTGTTTGTAGGTGTTTTTGGTCGTTGGTGTATTGATTAAATATAAAGGATATGTAATTTTGTTTTCATGTAAATAAGTCATGAATGATTACTCATATTTTTGTAATTTTATGAGATATTTCATGCTAGTTGCCAAATGATGGTTCCCAAATGTGTTAGGTGACTCACATGGGCTGCTAAGAACTGATCATTGGAGTGTATATACCAATAGTACATACATCTAAAAGCTGTGTATTGTACGAGTACGAATACGGGTGCATACGAGTAGAATTGTTGATGAAACTGAACGAGGATGTAATTGTAAGCATTTTTGTTAAGTAGAAGTATTTTGATAAGTGTCTTGAAGTCTTTCAAAAGTATATGAATACATATTAAAACACTACATGTATATACATTTTAACTGAGTAGTTAAGTCATCGTTAGTCGTTACATGTAAATGTTGTTTTGAAACCTTTAGGTTAACGATCTTGTTGAATGTTGTTAACCCATTGTTTATTATAACAAATGAGATGTTAAATTGTTATATTATCATGATATTATGATATATAATATATCTTAGTATGATATATATACAGTTAAATGTCGTTACAACGATAATCGTTACATATATGTCTCGTTTCGAAATCATTAAGTTAGTAGTCTTATTTTTACATATGTATTTCATTGTTAATACACTTAATAATATATTTACTTATCATTTAACATAATTAACCAAGTGTATCAATATCTTAATATGATTCATATGTACCTAGTAAGACGTTGTTATAACGATAATCGTTATATATATTGTTTTCGAGTTTCTTAAGTTAATAGTCTCATTTTTATGTATATAACTCATTGTTAAAATACCTAATGAGATACATACTTATAATAAAATCATGTTAACTATATATATAACCATATATATGTCATCGTATAGTTTTTACAAGTTTTAACGTTCGTGAATCACCGGTCAACTTGGGTGGTCAATTGTCTATATGAAACCTATTTCAATTAATCAAGTCTTAACAAGTTTGATTGCTTAACATGTTGGAAACACTTAATCATGTAAATAACAATTTCATTTAATATATATATAAACATGAAAAAGTTCGGGTCACTACAGCAAACACCGGTGAAGGGTTATTCCGGAAAACTTATCTAGGGTAAAAGCTAGATTGAATTTTTAAAAAGATCAAATGTTTTCATAAAGATCCAATATCCTTGAGGATCTAAATTTTCATTGTCATGTGGGACTGTAAACCACATCGTTACTACCATTGTTCATACCGCCATATAGAAATCACTGATGTACAAAGTGTGAAGAATAAAGAAGTGATTCTAGTATTTTTATTTCAAGACTATATTGCTTGAGAACAAGCAACGCTCAAGTGTGGGAATATTTGATAATGCTAAAAACGAACATATATTTCATAGCATTATCCCTCAAGAAAGACAAGCTTTTAGTTGCAATTGTTCTATTTACAAGTGATATTCGTTTAAATAATAAAAGGTGAAGACAAAATACAGATTCGACGAATTGAAGACGCAAACGACCAAAAAGCTCAAAAGTACAAAGTACAATCAAAGTGGTTCAAATTATTGATAAGAAACGTCTCAAAATTACAAGAGTACGAGCCACAAAACGCAAAGTACAAGATATTAAATAGTACGAAAGGACGTTCGAAAATCCGGAACTGGGACCAGAGTCAACTCTCAACGCTCGACGCAACGGACTAAAAATTACAAGTCAACTATGCACATAAATATAATATAATATATAATTAATTCTTAAAAATTATATATATATATTATATTATATATTAAAATTGTCGGCAAGAAGAAAACAAGCAAATGTGAGCTGGATTCCCAGGCCATGCGATCGCATGGCCAGAAGGCACAAATGCCATGCGATCGCATGGAGCAAAAAGGTTGGTGACATCCTATAAATTTCGCAGTTTTTGGTCGAATGGAACACATCTTTCTCTACTCTCTATCTCTCGCAGATATATATATATATATATATATATATATATATATATATATATATATATATATATATATATATATATATATATATATATATATTATAATTTTAATTTTAATTTTAATTTAAATTTAATAATAAGGGTATGTTAGCGAATGTTGTAAGTGTGTAAGTCGAAATTCTGTCCGTGTAACGCTACGCTATTATTAATCATTGTAAGTTATGTTCAACCTTTTTAAATTAATGTCTCGTAGCTAAGTTATTATTATGCTTATTTAATGCCGAAGTAATCGTGATGTTGGGCTAAATATTAAGATTGGGTAATTGGGCTTTGTACCATAATTGAGGTTTGGACAAAAGACCGACACTTGTGGAAATTAGACTATGGGCTATTAATGGGCTTTATATTTATTTAATTGAATGATAGTTCGTTAATTTAATATAAAGATTTACAATTGGACGTAATTATAAATAACCACATACACTCGATCGGACACGATGGGCGGGATATTTATAAGTACTAATAATCGTTCATTTAACTGGACACGGGAATGGATTAATAGTCAATGGACTTATTAAAACATGGGTGAATTATATACAAGGAAAATTGGTGTAATTATAGTTTAAGTCCCCAATTAGTTGGAATATTTGACTTCGGATATAAGGATAATTTGACGAGGACACTCGCACTTTATATTTATGACTGATGGATTGTTATGGACAAAAACCAGATGGACATATTGAATAATCCAGGACAAAGGACAATTAACCCATGGTAATAAACTAAAATCAACACGTCAAACATCATGATTACGGAAGTTTAAATAAGCATAATTCCTTTATTTCATATTTTATCGCACTTTTATTTACTGTCATTTTATTTAATTGCACTTTTAATTATCGTACTTTATAATTATCGCAATTTTATTTATTGTCATTTTATTTATCGCACTTTTATTTATCGCACTTTAATTATTTTCATTTACTTTACGCTTTAAATTAAGTTTTATTTTTAATATTTTACATTAGGTTTTAACTGCGACTAAAGTTTAAAATCGACAAACCGGTCATTAAACGGTAAAAACCTCCTTTTATAATAAAAATACTACTTATATATATATTTATATATTTACAAATATAGTTTTAAAAATATAGCGCTAAACTTGGCTAGCTCCCTGTGGAACGAACCGGACTTACTAAAAACTACACTACTGTACGATTAGGTACACTGCCTATAAGTGTTGTAGCAAGGTATAGGTATATTCACTCTATAAATAAATAAATAACTTGTGTAAAATTGTATCGTATTTAATAGTATTTCATAACAAATATATAACTATTTCGTATACACCTCTACGCACATCAGCATGCATATTTGGAATGGCGGGTTCCAACAATGATATAAATGTTTTGAATCAATCCTATGTTTTTGATAAACTTAAAAAAGGAACATCTCCACTAGCACCATTTGAGGTAAACGGTAATCAGTACACAAAAAGCTATTACCTAGCTGACGGTATATATCCTGACTGGGCTACTCTAATCAAATGTTTTGCGTGTCCGACAGATCTTCCAAGGATTAATTTTACTAGGTTTCAAGCTAGTGCCCGAAAGGATGTAGAGAGGGCATTTGAGGTTCTTCAAGGTCGATTTCATATTTTAAGGTTAGCGGCACGCACTATGTCGGTAAACAAGATGCGGAGAGTTATGGACTGTTGTATCATATTACATAATATGATTTTGGAAGATCAAAGATTTGCGTTAAGTGATTGGGAGGAAGAGTTCATTACCGAAGATATGGAGAATCGTCCAGAACGGATACCGAATAGAGGACGGGATCAAGACATTATCATCCGAGAAATAAGAGATAGGACGGTGCACGACCAACTAACCGATGATCTAGTTGAGCATATTTGGAACCTTCCGTCCGCATTCCGCACCATGAATGGTTAAATTTATGTAATAGTTAAATTTTATGTAATGGTTAAATTTTATGTAATGGTTAATTTTTATATGTTTTTAATTATATGTAATATAATTTGTATTCATAATAAAATAAAAAAGAAAAAGAAAAAATAAAACTGGTGGGACCTATTTAACACTGGAGGGGCGTCAGGGTTATTTTGGTGTTAAAGGCTGACACTGCCACGTCACAGGCAAGTTGCACTTTTTGGCCAAAAAGTTAACAATCTGTCTGTGACGTCACGGGCATGGTTATTCATGGTCTAAGAGTGGTAGTGTGTGGAAATTGTCTTGTGTCAGCCAACTATGGTAAAGCAAGACTAACCGAAGGCTAAATTTTTGGTTATTGATTGTGGTATTTTTCTTAATGGCAATACATTCGGGAGCTATTGCTTACAGATTAAACTTTCATTTGAGTTTTATTTTCTATAGTTTCTTGTTGTCTTGGTGAGATTGATCGGACGAGTATGTTAGGGTACTTGTTTAATAACGTTGATTATGTCTTGTGATGGCTAAACCTTTTAATCTTTAATATTGTATATGAATCATGATCTAGTCATTTTGTGCTCTTTATCTGTTGATTTTTTACAACAGTTTTAAATGATGTTTCTGTATATGATGATAGAAAAGTATGTGAAGTTTTTTTGTCTGACTAGTTGCTTTGTTTCTAAAGCATGGTGGAATCTCATTACAATTTAACTTAAACTTTAGAACAGTTTTTATATTAAGAGAAAAGTTGGATTCTTATGTGTTATTTGGTGGTTAATGATCAGGAAACTATAATCTTTCTTTATTTTGTTTCATCAAGTGAATTTTTGCATAGCCCGAAACAAAGAGACATGGCCATGTTAAGTAATAATTAAAAATAATTTGAAGAACTTTCTGCAGTTTTCATTGACACAAGATGATTATGGCAATCTTGTAAAATCTAATTTTTTTCGGGTAAAAATAAGAAAACTTTTATAAATACGGAAAACGTTATTGAATAGAAAATATCTTCAATAAAGGGAACAACGAGAGACACTCCGATGAGGCTCGTGTACCTAGAAAGCGGCAGACTAACAAACTATCTATACCGAACCGCATGTTGACCAAACTAAAACAAAAAGGTTAAAATACAAACCGGATAAGAAACAACACATACAACAAACTAAAAACGACACCAAACTCAAAAATGAGATGACACAAGGAAACACGATTCCGAAAACACAAGTTCAAATGTCTTTGATAAAATCTAGATGACCACTCGGAGCGAAATTTCTTTAATGCCGCATGAACATAAGGTTTACATGTTGCCATAGGTGGACCATCTACCATGACAATCAGAGTTGTTTCATGTGTCGGCTAAATGCACATATTGCATGTTTGAAGGCCTAATTTGTAAAGAACAGGCATTGGATCAAAAACAGACATTAGATTTTATATTTGATTTGATAATTTCTTTTATCCAACAAGTTCATAAATTAATTAGTGACTTTTGACACTGCAAAAGATTTGCTTACAATATCAAAGGCCAAAAACACATCACAACACCATCTACAAGATTTTTTAAGCTAAATAAGTTATATTTGATCAATACATTGGGTCTGGTAACAAGAACATCATATAAAGTAGAAACAATGGTGAAAAACAAATTTATTAAAAGAGTCGAGCCAACTACAAATCCAACATGATGGTGAGATTGAGGTTAGTGGCGGCTACTGTACAATAATTTCACCGCTCATTCCATCCCCAACCCTACTCCGGTTCACTAGTAGTTCCATATAAAAATCAAGGCTATACATACAACTACCAACCAAGCTACGTACGTACGTGTCTTGGTTCATTCAGTTTTCACCTGACCATTTGGTGTGGATGGACCATCTTTCCCATTTTGAAGATACAAACTGTTAGCCACCAACGAGTCGCTCACCAAACCAACATCAACCTCATCAAAGTTAAGCGTCCCTCTTACCTTTCTCGTGCTCCTGAAAATAATCAAAAAAAATTTTAAAATAAATAAACAAAATTAGAGACATGATTTTACTGCATTTGGTGTTAACAATCTTGATAATATAAACAAAGTGTTGTACCCGTTTAAGCGATTGTTGATTGCAGTCAGGTCTTTAGACGGGCTCTGGTAAGCATGAGTGCTCTCCCCAACACAAGCATAATAGCTTTTAGATCCATGAGAAATTAAAGCATCCATCTACACAATAATTAACTGAAACGTTCAACTATATTATTTTAATAAATCTGTAAAAAAATATCACAAATATCAGGTTAAAGTAGTGACCTTTGTTGAACGCAATGGAGAGACGTATACGTTGTGTACCGCCGATACCTTTTTCGGCGACATGTCGGGTAGAGTCGGGAACGAGGATACCTTAGGGGAGCCGGGGCACGGACCTACATATACGAGACCAGACCATAAGTTACATACTTACATCATTATATGAATAAAGTGATTAATACAAGCAAATAACCGGTAGATATTAATATAATATTAATATTAATATTCTTACCTTCATCATTAGTGTTTGTTTCTGAAACCTGGTTAGTGTTTTTAGCAACGGTTGATGGTGCAAGCTCCATTAGCAACGGCTTAACAGCCGGAATGAATATTTCATTGTAAAACATAATGATATCAACATGATCCTGCCCTGTTCTCTGTTACAAACCCATTTTAAAAAAAAATTAAGCAACTGAATTAATTTTAATTATTAATTATTAATATTAAAAACGACAAACAAGAGACGAGTAGTATGGCATACCCCATTTCGGCGCCTGTCATCAACATATACAGCACGAAAAACTTGAGGTTTATAATTTGTCTGTTTCTTGTAATTGTTAATGATTTCTTTAAATGTTAAGCTCAGTTGAGAAATCTGCAGATCAGGATCAAAACAACAATTAGTAATTAATCAATTATCGGACAGTGACTGGACATAAGTTGTGAAATGTGTGTAGCAGCATACTTTTGCGACTCCATAGAAGCAACATAAGATGATCTGATCGATATGGCGATTAAAAAACAGAGCAGTCTGTTGGTTCAGAATCTGCTTAAAAAGACGGTATACACGTTCTCTTATTTGTTGCGACAATTGAAGCCTTTCAACCATCCCATTGATTCTAACAGCAGCTAATTTTGCAATCTGTTCATTAAAAAAAAAAAAAACCATCAATATAATATTGTAAAAATAGTTGATATGATACAAATGATCTGTAAAGATGAGTTTAGTACCTTGCTAAAGAATAGATTAACGGCAGTCTCTGCACACGTTTCTCCTTTAGTTGGATTGGGTCTGTTTGGACTGTAAACAAGTATACACAATCAGGTTTCAATAAGATAAATTAACTAACTTAATATATACAAAAATATCAAATATCAAATATCAATATCAATTCTAACCTGGCAAATGCAGACTGCAAAGCAGGCGATAAAAGCTTGGATTTGAGATTATTAATTCCTAAAAGACGATCCTTAACTGGTGACGTGAACGAATTACGTTCAACTAACACGTTTCGGTATTCAGTACAAACTCTTTTCGGCGATCGAAGGTCCCAATTCTTATCTGAAAATAAGTAGACGCATTAGGTCAACATTCACACATATCTGAAGTAATAATATTCGGGTAACATTTAAAATTTTTACCTGGTGAGGTGTCACGTTTCAACGATGGGACAGGCGGCAACCCGCCACACGACATGTTAACTTGCAGTGCGATTGCATCCAAAGACGGCATGGGGTCCGCCAACAACCCAAGACGGTTGATTTCGGACGAAAGCGTGGGCCGCGCGACAATCAACGAGTTGTACATCGAAGAGCCTTTTTCCCAAACCATGCTTTCCAAAAGTCGTTCTTCGAGCGAATTCAAATGTCGTCTTAATTCCCGAGGTAACGAGTCTTCGTGCCGTATGAAACTTTCAATAACCTTACTAAGGTCGAAAGCGGTTATTCCCGTTCGTTCCAAAACAGCGGGAAACAACATAGTAACCGTCTTATGTGTTGCAAGGACCAGTTCCGCCGAACACGCAAGCATACATCGATGAAACCGCTCGTTAGTAAGTAACGAGGTTAGATTGTTACCGTTAAGTATTTGTGATTCGGCGTTACACATTGCTTGCAAGACTCGATAGTATAACTTTAATGCTTCCAATCGACGTTGTTCGGCCCAAGCGTTATCCATTAAGGTAGTTGTACTCTGCATGTTTGAGATTACGGTTCGGTCAACTAGACCACTACTAGGGAAAATAGCTTCGAGTATTATGCGGGCCCTCTTGATGACATCAGCGGTGATGTCTTTGTCACATGATGACAAGAATTGTTCCAATTCGACAGACGGTTTTGACGGAAGCGGGGAAACGATTGTCCGTAGCCATTTTGCGGTGGTCATTGCGGTGCTAACGGGACTAGTCAACATCTTTGAAGGAGACCGAAAAGGCGAAAGTGGACTCGTAATTGTCTTTGTTGGTGAAGCCATTGAATCTAACTTCCTCTGCAGAACAAGAAAAGTCAAACAAAAGTCAAACAAGACACATAAGTAAATTTACACTTTGATTGTTGAGAATTTAGGTTGTAAACTAGCCGGCTCTTTTAACAATTATTTTATTAATATATAACATTTTTACTTTGTTGTGTAACTCTGAACTATATATAACAAGACTTGAAGATTAACAATTATTATATGGATTTTTCTAACGACAACCCTAACGTTAATGCGTTGTATAAAGTGGTCGATGTTGACTTTTTCATGACAGTTATTAAAAAGTACAAGCCTTTTTGCACTTAACGACAGCCCTAAGGGTTGTCGTCAGAAAAAATCCATATTATATTAAGCTTTATGTTGATAAAAATTATTATTATGTAATAATATATATTATATTAACTAGTAAAAATACCTTGGTTCCAGTTATATTAACTGCACCACCAGATAAGCTACTTGAACCAAGCAGGCTATCATCATCATTAATGAACAATTTTTCGTCTACTTCACCTTCAACGAATATGGCATCATCGTAATCCTTTTCAAGAATCTTTAAATCGGACAACAGAAATGATTCCTTCAATAAATCTTCAAAATATGTCAAACCATCTGCATTTTGAACCGGGTATCACTTAAAACACGTCATCATCATACGTTAAGGAAAAAAAAGTGATTAAATTCAAAGATTTTGAAATAAACCTGTGTCGATATTTTCCAAGTCTCCATTTTGACATTCTGAAGCCAAACAAGGCTTTTTCTTCAAAATTTCAGCCACTACGTTATTCGTTTTGACCATCGTTTTTCTCAACTCGTCCTCCGATGTCTCGTACATGTTACAGAGTGATGCAAGTAGGTCCACACCTTTGTCCTTTTTAACTGTTATTATCCATTAACAAAACAAAATGAGTAACTTTTTATAACATTAAACTAATAATATTAATCACAAAAAAAAGGTTACCGAAGCGAGAAGCATCATTAACAGAAAAGTTTCTGAACCGAGCTGGAATATGAATAATCAAAATTGCCTGCCACACGTTTCATAAATCATAAATTCATATAAAATATACAAAACCTAAGCAAATAACTGAAAAAATTATGTATTTTATGATGAAATTTCACTAACCAAAATAGAGACGAGTCCATTAGTACAAGTAACCAAGTCCTTGAAACGGCTAAATGCATGTACTCGAAGAGCAAGAAAAAGTAACCACCCGAAACGATGGCAATTCGATATGTAGTCTGCTGAGTTGGCGATAACTGACTCCCCATCCGAATTATCATTAATTGTGATGAATAGTGCCCGAAACGCCTTTTTGTAATACCTTGTGCCAGATAAACAGAAGATTATTACTAATAATGAGTAAACAATGAATCAACCAATAAAACCACGCAAGCTTGCCTGAGTGGCCACCGAGTTGCCCAATGAAGCACACCACCCGGGTTCAATCCTTGGCTATGCCAAATTGTTCAAAAAGGGAGTGTGATTAGAGGGTGTGCATAATGCGCAATTCACCCGGTACTAGGTTTCGCGCTCGAGGGGCTTGATTACCCGAGGTTTTACCTTCTATGGGGGAGCCAATGTGCTCGTTCATAGGAGGGTTTCCTCGCTTACCCAAAAAAAAAATGAATCAACGAATAAGAACACACAAAGAAAGAAGAAAGATACTCACTTGCTTAAAAGGCTGAGGTGCACAAAATTGGTCTGCAATTCTTTAGCCTGAGTATACAAAAATAGAAAAAAAAAAGTGTTAATGCAAGAAATTAGTATGTGATATTCTTAAGTTAGATAATACTATCAGCTACATTAGTACCTGAAGTCTAGTCTCCCAATCAGAACCATAAAGATTGTTTAAAACGGGCCCCGTCTTGACGACAAATTGAGGTAATTCTTTGAAAAAATCTACATAACTGAGACAAAAAAAAAACACTTTAATCAGCAAGTGACCAAATAAAACTATCAATAAAACTATCATCAGTATGATCAAAGCAAACATACTTCAGTTTTGCTACTCTGAGTATCTGACACAAGTTAAAACCGCTCTCGTTGGTATTAGTAGAATCTTCTGTAGCATTCTTCTGGCTTAATCTTTTCAATGAGAACAATAAAAACGCAAACCAGTAGCGCTCCGTTTCCTCGGGCTGATTAAAAAAAATCAAATTGAATCACAGAAACTTAAAAAAAAGCTACATCACTATCTAAGCTATATAATTAGACATAAATGTTCCTTCATGATCCATTAAAGAAACAAATTAACATTGTTATTGTTATTAAGTCAATAAAGTAATAAAATTATTTTAAACAATGCTTGCAGATTATCAATTAATCAATTTTAAACATATGACAACTGATAGTAAATTCTTGGCCAATTAAACTCAGTTACATAAAACCAGACATCTTAAAAAGAATAAATATAATAAAACATGAAATTTGTTAATTTATTTTTAAAATCAGATTACAAGTACTAATTTCGTTGCTTGAACATCAATAAAATAAAATATTTTAATTATAATCTAAAATCTAAAAAGAGTAATACCGTTCCACTTCCAAGACTGGAAGAATTTGTCAAGAAAAGATGTTTGCTTTGCTCAAAAAGCTTCATCGCTTCAGTTACAGCTTTATCATCCATCATTAATCTACCCTGTAAATACACAAATAATATTATAATATTTTAATAGAATAAGATTGAAATTAAATTCATTAAAACACCACAATATAAGTAATAAAATTACAAATTATTCATAATATAACATGCTGATTGATAATAGAATAAATAATCACTTACAATAACACATCATAACAGCAACAGAAAAAGTTTTAATTATCAAATTAAAATAAAATAATAATAATTTAATTTATTAATTTAATTTAAAGATGATACCTTGCAGAAATCTTGAAATCGAGCTTCAATAGTAGTAGCTCCGTTATCTATAACGGACTCAACGGTAGGATTTAACGGCTTGAAATCGTCCATCGCAAATCTCGGTGACAAGAAACAAACAAGATCTCCAATTTACCCAAACCCTAATTTGCGAATTAGGCGGTCAATACAATCAAGATCTAACAAATTAAAACAAGGTTATAGAAAAACCCTAGCTTTATCGCAGTAGCTGCCGCAGCTAATAAGTTCAATTTGAGTTATCTATTATCTATTTTGTAACTCTATTTTGGGGGTTTTTGCACTTTTCCCTCTGATTTTAGGGATCCGATGGTACGGTAGCGCGGGAAAAACAACAAATATTGTATGACATGATGCCATGTTATGTGTGTCATACATACGGACTACCAATGAAATTTTGACGCGTGGCGTTTGGATTATATTTTACCGCCAAAACCGGTGTCCCTTAATGAGATAAAAAAAAATCAGATGAGGTGTGGTCCATACGTCTTACGGAAGACCTTAGTTATGGTTGGGATACGTTTGCATTGAACCCTAATTAACATCAATCTTTTTCATGTTAAGATATGTACTTAGTAAAAAATTACTATTATAAATATGTCTTGAACTTGATGGTTAAACTCTAGTGTTTAAAGTATTTTATTTGCTTATTTTAAAGGAAATTTAGTTTTCCAGTCTTTGAGTGATATATTTATTTCTTCTTTCTCATTAAACAAAAAATATATATGCTACCGATGCAGGTAAAAGATGCTAGCATTACCTCACAGGCATTTAATCAGCAATCACAACGACTTAATTAGGAGAGGTTTAAATGTAAATTCATAATGTGAATTCGCAAAGCAACAGAAATCGGCAGGTTCACTCGTAATGATTCGACTGCTCGCAAAGCGATTCAGTCACCTGGAGATTACCTGGAGATTAGTCGACTCGCAAGCGAGTCGGAAAATAAATCCAAAAAAAAATCATGAGAAGTGTGAGAACTCATGGATTTTCATATGTAGATAAATTCAGTCATATATGAATATTGATGTGGATTATTGATATGTCATTATGGGGCTTTTAAACTACACCTCAAAGTTTAACTCAAATTTTTATCTTTTCATTAACATTTCATATAATGCATTATTTATCATACATTTTGTAGTTTTTAACTTTTGATTATTAATAAAAATGAATATTAAATAACATTTGTATATACTCCCCAATTTTTAATTTGTTGCGTTTATATAAAAATCATGCAATTTAGAAATCGTAATAGTTTTGCCAATTCTATAATTCTCATTTGAACATATAACCGGTGGCGATTCCAGAATCAGAATTCAATGGGGTCACGAATTTTTCTTCGGTACCAATAATATTTAAATGCTATTTTAGTGGTTGTTTACCTTAAAAAAACTACAAATTCGAAAAATATATGAGGTCCGAGTAATAACATTTAGTGGTGTCCTATTCAATTCAAAGAAAAAACTATAATTTCGAAAAATATATGGAGTCATACAATTAAATTTAGTTGTGTCCTATACAATTTAAAGAGTATTTTTTACTAAAAATTTTCGAACCAGTGGTGTCCTGTGACTCCACAGCGTAATAAGTAAATTCCCACTTAACGTAACCCAGAGGTTGGTTCAAGTGTTCAACTAAAGGTACACTTACTTTCAAAAGCATACAAAGTTACGGAGTATTTTATATTGACTTCTTTCATCTTATAAAATTGCGTTTATATAAATAAAAATCATGTAATTTAGAAATCGTAATAGTTTTGCCAATTCTATAATTCTCATTTGAACATAACGTCATAACGCAATATACATTAGAGGTTGGTTCAACTAAAGGTATATTTGCTTTAAAATTATACAAAGTTATTCTATATTGACTTCTTTCATCTTATAAAAAATGTATAAACTATTTTTATTACATACTAAAAATATCAGAAAAATGTATTGGGCGCTTTTCAAACCAAAATATGTGAAGAACATGTTTCATTATAGTGAAAATTGTACGGAGTATCAATTTTTTCTAATGAAGATAAAAATTGGATCTATAATTAGTACGTAATATTGATTGTTTTGTGAATTAAAATGTATGAATCACCTTAACATTATGTGTATATATCTGAGCGTGGAACTTTTGAATAATATACAAAATATCACGTAGTACGTAGTACCATGTGTAAAGTATACTAATATGTGGGTGACCAGTAACTTCACAATAATAGAAAAAGTTACAAACTTAATTTTGATAAACACCGATGTCATTACAACAATAACCAGTGGCACGAAACTGTGGTATGAGAGAAGTAAGATATACTTCATCTGTCCTAGAATTTAAAAAAAAAGAAGGAAAAAAAAAAAAAAAAAAAAACAAAACTTTACTAGTGTATCAATTGCCTGTCATTTACTAGATATACATGCATACTAAGTAAAGTGAAAAAGTGTAAATTTATTGACTTATACAATCTTATTGAAATTGCAAGAGTACTTTAGATATACATGCATACTAAGAGTGGTGCCAATGAAGTTTTGGTGTGGTCCAGCGGTTAGTAGTCTGCCTCCTTTAGAGGAGGTCAAGAGTTCGATCCCCCGTTAGCTACATATTAAAAACATAATTTAATCCCTGCCATGAAGTATCCACTCATGGCACCTTTCCAGTAGCGATTTAAGGATTGTAACTCAATGGGGTCCCGAATTTTTTTCAGTACTAATTATATTTGTATGCTATTTTAGTTGTATTTTACTTTCAGAAAACTGTAAATTCAAAAAATATATGAGGTCCGATTAGTTAAGTTTGGTGGTGTCCTATACAATCTAAAAGAAAACTATAAATTTGAAAAATATATGGGGTCATACAGTTAAATTTAGTGGTGTCCTATAAAATTTAAAAGGGTATTTTCTATTAAAAATTTTCAAACTAGTGGTGTCCGGTGACCCCACGGGTTTGGGAATAGATTCGCCCCTGCACCTTTCCCATATCGTTTGGGGGGTAAAGGGGAGGGGGTTTTACTTGACCGTGCCCTTGAATCGGTTTCAAGGTTTCATCCGGGGCAACGATGGGGGCGGGGTTATTATCGCTGCATCGGCATAGTCGAAACGGGACATGATCGCAACGGGTGGTTTAGTCCCCCTCGAGTGATCCAATCGCTGTAAAAAAAAAAAAAGAGAGAGAGAGAGAGAGAGAGAGAGAGAGAGAGAAAGGTCCCATTGGTAACACTCAAGTCTTCCAGAACTAGGTGATACATCAGCGCTACATCAACACTTCCTTTCCAGGATAAACACTATCAATAATGACATACTTCCTCAAATAAATTAAGACCCACTATATTAATGAATAAATTAAATGTACAACTAAATAAGTAAAAGGTACCACACATATAAACATTAACCTCCATCCACAAATATTTCACAAAAGGACTAAAAGAGAGACCAGAAGGAGGACTAAAGGCTGGGCGGCCCCTGGACTAACCGCTGCCATTGGTGTCCAGGAGGGCTAAAGCTGGTCGGCCCTCAAGTAAGAACCGCTGGGACTAGCCTAACAAAAGTGTGAAATTATTTATATTAGATATAACTTTCCTGTCATTATGGTTAGCAATAGGAGTAATATGTTATTAATATAACGAGTCATTTATGACATTCTTTACTTATAGTTTAATCCAATTGATGATTATCCAGAATAAAGTGATATTACTGTGTTCCGAATATATTTCATTTCATTTAATGGATAAAGTCGAATATCTCATCGAACAGCGGTGTTACGTGTGATTCATGTGCGAGGTACGCCGGGGCATGTGAACCAAATGTTTCTTGTCACTTAAGAAAGGAGGAAGATTGTTCTATTATTGGTTTCTTTTTCTTTAGTTTATTCTTTTAGCAACAAAAACAATAAAACCCAATGTGTGAGGCATACAAAGGTGAGACGCCGACAATCCTTCATCTATCTTAGAATAAAGATAAGTCATTTCTCTACCCAGAGTGGAAAATTCCAAGAGTAGAGAAAATCATCTATCTCTCTGTTCGACGGATAAACAAATTGCTTCCAAGTCATCCCTCTCTTTTATAAACTTAGTTTACTCTTTTAATTTACTCTTTTAAGTTAACTTGAAACTTTCATGTTCAATGGCTAATTAAGAATAAACAAGTATAAGGATAAAGTTTTTTTCTTGTTCGAGTTATTTGTAGAGGGGAAGTATCTTATTTATGTGTACAAGACGTAACCACTCCAAGATAAGTTGACACTGAAGTTTGCATATGAGACTTCTTTTTATTTTTGGAAAGGCAACATGAGATTTTATTAAATTTACAGAAGCGTACATAAATACAAACGTGCTGTTGTGAATTCCGCATGAACTCAAAACTTGGTCAGTGTTTTTAGTGTTCTTATAGGTTACATGAACCTGAACCCCATTAGACTGTCATGGACAGTGGCGAAAATACATTGGGGCAGGGAGCGCCCGCACCCAGTGGATTTTTTTTTCAGTGTTAAAATTTTAGGTTTTTCGACTTTGCCCCCGGTGGATTTTTTTTTGCCCAAAAACCAACATATATTGCCCCAAAACCTACCTATTTTGCCCCAAAACCTTTGAATTTTGCCCAAAATTTACCAACTTTTGCCTCAAAACCTTCAAAATTTGCCCAAAAACCTCAATTTTTTGTCCCAAAACCTCCATATTTTGTCCAAAAAAATTGCTACGGTTTTAATTTTTTTTTGTCCCCGGTGAAAAAAATCCTAGTTCCGCCACTGGTCATCAATGGCTAAGAGTTTTGATCAACAAAATATACGGAGTACCTCTTTTTGTCCTCTTCTAAGTATTTGTAATTCGTATGTTCGTTTTTGGTAATGAGTTGATCGTTAGTAGTCCAAGTAGGAGCCAAATTAGTACTAAAGCTCCACCAAAAATGGTCAAACTTTATGAAAACATTTTCGAAACTGGACTTCATCTTCCGATAGCAATCTTGTTATTGAAAATACTAGTCCATTATTGCATCCATATTTTTCTCAACTGCGCCTTATATGAGCGAAAACTGGGCTGTAGATGGTTATTTGTACTAAACTTTAGACTATGATGATTCAGGAAATAATATTTAGGCTCAGTTTGGCGAAATTCCGGCAGAAATAGAATTGAATTTAGACACTGTGTCTAAATTCAATTCCAATTCCACCAATATACAATTAGATTACGTGAGCCAAAGAGGGCCTTAAAGTCTAGTTAATGGGGCTTTGCTTTTGCAGACTAGAAACAATGTGTTCAAGGTAAAAAAAATTTAAAAAAGGAAGAAAAAGATACATTCCCTAATGTTCTTACGTAGGTGACGAAGTACAATCTGCTAAGTGTTGAATATATTACCGATTCGCATGTAAAGACTGATGATGGTTCTTTGTTGACTAACGTTGCTTTGTTGAATTATTAAGACTAAAGTGTTGCCACTCATGCAAGAAACCAAACGAGACAGCAACTAGGGCAACATTTGCTATTTTCACGTCTAACTACAAAGAGTCGATGATCGAGATAGCATCAATCACAAGACGAATCATGGGCAAAATTAGGATCATGTCTGTCAGTGAAACTGGTAATAGTTCTTGGTGCAGTGAACTGGATAGTTGGAGGTTTACTGTCCTACTCTGTCAATAAACGCAACTGCAAATATTAACCGCAAATCTGTGGTTCCAAACAATGCAGCATGATGCAACTTGCCCTACAGTTCTAAAACCGACCTGACAGTTGAACTTTTAAGTACAGGAGTTGCCACTAATTTCATAAGTTTCTATTAAACTTACAGTTCAGTGTCTAATGTTTTACATATTTGCAATTTACAGGAACAAAGTGAAGGGAATTGAAGTTTGTATGATTTTGTTCATCTACGACGCTGATTTTGAATTTTACTTCTGAACACTACTGATATATACTACTGTATACATATATAGATGGATTATAACTTTCTAACTTCCTTTTTTACACCCTATTGTCCACAACGTTACTTGAACTCACAACGTCAAGTTTCATGAGTTCCTTCGATACCGCTACGCCATAAGCCCTTTGGTACTTTCTTACTTGTTATAGGTGTACAATAAAGGCTTGGAAAACAAGACAGCTATCTGAAAATTTTACTTATTGATGGGTAGAGGGATTTCAAAAGGTATAGTGGTTCAGATCATTTGATTAATTACACAAGCATGTATACTCAAAATTGTTTGAATATTACTGCATCTACAGCTAAACGTATGTATATATTTTAATCGTATCTTCAACCTTCTAACTCGACTCTACACGTTACATATTTAGGTACTGTAAAGTATCATCTATGACTATAAGTACTTCAAAATGTAATCACTGACAAAGTAACAACATTTAGGTTGGAGTGTACCTCCTTTCGATTACTTATTTAGGATGCAGTGTATCTTACAAGTTTGTGGTTTTTTTCTCATTGGTTGGGGCAACTAATGGTATTATGTACTTGTTAATGGACAGGTTTCTGTAAGTTATGCTAGCCCCTAATAGGGTCGTAATACTTGAGAAGGAAAATTCATGAATAATACCATTAGAATAAAGATTTCAGAAATTACACCCATATAGCAATAATGATACGGAGTATCACATAAAGTACACATAACACATTGATTATCTAAAGCTGATATATGGATTCCCCAGGGGTGTCTGTCATGGCTTGTAACTTTAAATTGACCCATAGAAGCACAAGTCTTAACACTAAGGTACCTTCTTAACAGGTTACAGGTTACGAGATCTGCAGCAGATTCATAACTAATATTAATAATAGAGCAAGAATCTTAAAAATGTCAACAAGCAATTATAGATGATTATAACTGAACAGAAATAAGGAATGAGCTAGTGTGTTTCAAAGTAACAACAATACACAGATAAATGCTGTTTACTCGGAACAAAAGATCAAGAAGAAAAGTGAAATAAACGTCTACGAAAATTCAAGCTATCAAATAAAAAACGGAGATAAAATAACAAATAGTACCAACCAAGAGTTTTTAAAAATTCTGGAATCCTCAAAACCTGCTACAGCATATCTCCAAGACCAGTGTCCATGTAGGATAATTGAATTTTGAATTGCTAGTGCAATAGAACATAGACACATAGTTACTTGCACAATAAACTCAGTGTGCAAAAACTGTGTCATTTCGTCTAGGTGGTCTATCAGGAATCGATCCAGGCTTGAACTTGGAGGCCTCATGTCTAGCAAGTTCAGGTGGCACGGGACTATTGCTCTGTGTCAGCATCTGCTTAAGATCATAAAACACGTCAGTATCATGAAGAGTCAAGAACGTAGTAGCCGTACCTGTTTTCCCTGCACGTCCTGTACGACCTATACGATGAGTATAGGTGTCAATAGTTCCAGGCATATCATAGTTTATAACATGAGCGACATCATGTATATCAATCCCACGCCCTGCAACATCAGTAGCAACTAGAACATTAAATCTTTTGGTCCTGAAACCTTCAAGACTAATCTCTCTCTGCTCTTGTGACTTGCCACCGTGCAAAGTTGTCACACGGTAACCTGATTTTTCTAGTGTCTTTGATACAAAATCAGCTGACTTTTTAGTGTTTATAAACACAATGGCAGTTTTATCCCCGAGATCATCGAGCAATTTTTGCAGTCTAGGCATTTTCTCTGATTCTTTCACCATGATTACATGCTGTGTAATGAGATCAGTTGCTTTTCCTGCAGTTCCAATAGTCACCACAACAGGGTTCCTTAAGTACTTTCTAGCTAATCTTTCAACTGCAGTAGGCATTGTAGCACTAAACATATAAGTAGTCCTGTATATTCTTTTTTCATCAAGCTCTTCATCTTCATTCTCAGGTTTAAAGTTGCTTGATGGCATAGCATCAAGAACACCCACAACTTGTGGTTCAAAACCCATATCAATCATTCGGTCAGCCTCATCAAGAACAACATAATTACACTGATTTAAAACAGCATAACGACGTTCTAGACAATCAAGAAGACGCCCCGGAGTAGCAATAACAACCTCACACCCTTGTCTAATCTTAAACCCCTGTTCTTCAATTGACTGCCCACCAACAATCGAAACAACTTTAATTCCCATATAGTGAGCAAACTTAACAGTCTCTTCCTCAATCTGCTGAGCAAGTTCTCTGGTAGGTGCCATGACAACTGCATACGGACCCTCAGCCTCGTTTTCTTCACTAATTGGAGGCAATCTAGTTATATAAGTCAACATAGGAAGCACAAAAGCAGCTGTTTTACCAGAACCTGTTTCTGCAACACCGATCACATCTCGCTGTTGAAGTCCAAGAGGAATCGCAGCCATTTGAATAGGAGACGGAGTCTTGTACCCAGCTCTATCCACAGCTTTCAACAGCTCATTACTCAATCTACTCTCAACCCAACTTCTCATTGGCCTAGGAATCTTAGAACCTTTATAAGATATATTAAAATCTTCCCTAAAGATCCTCCAATCTCTTTCAGTCATCTCCTCCAATCTCTTCTCAGACCAATGCCGATCAACTCGCATATCGAACGTATCGTACATTTCCGCAGCCTCATCCTTAAGCCTCTGAGCAGCAGCATCCTCTGGCCTTTCCTCAATCCCATCTTTCTTCCTAATTTCATCTCTCAACTCTTTCTCATTCTTTGCAGCCAACTTCTTCTGCTCCCTACGGTCCATACCAGCACGAAAACCTCTCCCGAACAAAATCCGAGCCTCATGAGGGT
Organism: Rutidosis leptorrhynchoides; assembly: GCF_046630445.1. Classification (NCBI taxonomy): domain Eukaryota; kingdom Viridiplantae; phylum Streptophyta; class Magnoliopsida; order Asterales; family Asteraceae; genus Rutidosis; species Rutidosis leptorrhynchoides. Next base: position 404,440,197 of record NC_092337.1, on the reverse strand, counting down.
TCTGATACAACACATTCATATCACGTGAAGTATCCTCAGTATTCTCCCAATCAAACGAAAACCTAAACTTCTCACTAGGTTTAATCACTCGTTTCTTCGGCTTTTTCGATCCTAAATACTGCTCTTTAATCGCTTCGAGTTCCTTTTCGCGTTCTCGTTCCGCAAGTTTCTCTAACCTAGCTTTTTCCCTAGACTTATGTTCTTCATCACGCTCTCTATCGCGATTTCGTCGTTCAGAATCGCGTTCACGTTCACGTTCCCTATCTCTATCTCTGTCTCGATCACGACGATCACGATCGCGATCGCGGTCACGGTCGTAATCACGAGACGAGCGATGGTTACGGGATGAGTCATCGGCAGAGGATGGAGGTTTAGATGATGATGATGAAACGGTGTTAGCTTGGTGAAGAAGTTGTTCGGTCCTGCGTTTTTGTTCTTCGAATTCATCTTGACGGCGTTTTAGGGCTAATTGTTCTCTCTCTGCTTTGGTGAGAAACACGGGCTTTTTAGCCTGCAATTTATCGCCGAGATCATCAGTTGAGCGCTTCATGGTGAAATTGAAGGTTTTAGATAGCTGAATTTGACAGCAATTGATTCGCTTGGTTGATTGCAGGACAGGATTTGAAGAATACGAAATCTAGGGTTTGAGAGGATTGGGGATGTTTATAGAACAAAGTTTAGTCGGCTACAATATCAGCGGGGTAAAAAGATATACGTAGCACCCAATTAACAAGGAATATTAAGGAGTATCTTTTTAGTTTCGAATTTCGCTAACAAATTGAATTGACTGAACTATAAATAAAAACTTGTTTACAAGTACAATAAGTTTTAACTCGTGAAAAGACCAGTTTCTGTATCTAAAATTTTTAGCATCTAAAATCTTCTTTTCTTTTATCTATATAAATCTCATACCTAAATTGAACACGTGTCAGCACCATATTCATCCTCACTAATCCTAATTTTCTCCTAATTTACAATTAAAAAATTTGCTAATTATCTAACACTGACGCGTGTTCTAATTAATCACAGAAACATTTAAAATTTCGTATTAGGGTTAACTAAAATTTTTATATCTATCACCAAAACCCTTAAAACACTTGTAACTTTATATTGAAGTCAAATAGTCAATGGCTTCTAAAGCCAAGTGTTTTTGACGATCATGACTTGCCTTATTTGTATTTAATATTTGGATAGTCGTCGATGATAGCTAACTAGAAAGTTACCGACCGCGCGTTGCGGCGGTGGCGTTCGGGTTATAATGTGGGTGGCGGAAAAATTTACTCGTGTCGAGCAGGAAGAAACGGGCTGTCGTTGTGTTTAGCGTTTTTTAAAAGGTATCCGTTTCGAACGTACCTTTTATCGTTTTGTTCATAAAATTATTTTGATTACGACGCTGCTTTCGAAAAAATTTAACTCGCGCCGAGCGGGAAGATACGGGCTGTCGTTGTGGTAAGCGTTTTTTAAAAAGTGTCCGTTTCGAACGTAGTTAGTTTCGTTTTGTTCACAAAAATATTTCGAGTTTAACAGTGTGGTCGGTGGAATTTAACTCGGAGCGAGGAGGAAGATACGGGCTGTCATAGGGGTTGGGGGAGTTTTTTATTTTAATTAAGTAAATTGACGTTTTACCCCCCTGAATTTAAGGGTAGTTTATGTAAGTTGTCGATAGTTGAGGGGGGTTTTTTGCATTTTTTGAGGTGAAGCTAGGTCGTCGTTTTGACCAAATTTTGGGCGGGGTTGGGGGTCAAATGACCAAACTTCCCCCGACTATTAGTAGATAGGGTAGTAATAATAATTTCATTAGCTCTTTGCAAATGTTTGTTTTATGCTTGTAATTTTTTTTGTAATTATGCTCTCACATGCTTTAAACGTGCCTCTTTTTATTAAGTAATGAAAGTTTTTGTGCTTTAAAAAAAAAAAAAAACTAACTTTATATTGACAGTTACTTAATAGTATAAGTATTAAACGTATAACAACAAAATTAAAAGTTGTCGTTTGCAAATTTATGCTATTTATTGGTGTATATACTAAATAACTTTACATTTATCAAACCCATCTTAATTTCATTAGTACATTTTTTTAGTTACAACTGAAATTAAATATGTATCAAACTAAATTAAATATTATGGAAGTTAAACTCTTAATTGATTATTTCTACAAGTTAAACATCATTTGATGATACTTCTTGTTAGATTAAAAATTGTGCTGGCAAAAAATCTTTAGTTCACTGTATTGATGGTAAATGCTAAAATTTAAAATTTTGCATAAACTAATGTAATTATTTAAAATATAGCTCCAAATTTTTTCACAGCCGCCCCGATATGTCTCCCAACTCCGATCATTATAACACTTCAAAAATCTCCACCAATATTTTTATCACCAATTTTCCACACCAATTTGAATTGAAAGACTTGCGCGATCTTTGTTCGAATCATGGAAAGGTTATCGATGTCTACATCGCCCGAAAACTCTCTAAGAGTGGTCGAAGGTTCGCTTTTGTCAAATTTGTGAATGTTTCATCAATCAAAACCCTAGAAGCAGCAATCTCATCAACATGGGTGGGTAACTTCCATGTTTTTGCTGCACTAGCTAGGTTTAATAAATCAGATTCAAGGAACCAAAAGATTAACAATGAAAGGCAAAACCCTAACAAAATTCCGATCCCTAATTCATCTAATCCCAAGACTAATGTTAACGATTATTTGCATCAAGATGTTCATGGGCAGACTTATGCTTCAGTGGTTGGTGGTTCTCGGATATCTGTCCCTATTCACGCTCCTTTGAAGAAAATCAATATTGAAGATGACGAATTGCTTTCCCTGGAGAATACTAACCTGATCTTATTCGGTAAAGCTTCTTTCCCCTCTCAAATTCCATTTCTTAATCGGATGTGGCACGATGAAGGTTTTGATTCTCTTACTGTCCATTATATGGGTGGAGCATGGATATGGATTGAACTCCCCAACATCGAATCCCGTGATAATTTCAGGAAAAATCTTTTAGTTCGAAACTCTTTATCTGAAATTTGCTCTTATTCTGATTTTTTCACTATTAAAGAAAGAGCTATTTGGATTGAGATTGCTGGGCTACCTGCTAAAGCCTGGCACTATGATGTTTTTAATAGAGTTGCGTTTCACTTTGGCAAAATTGTTTTTCAAGATTCTGAAGTTGATGATAAAAAAGGTAATGGTAAGGTGTGTATTATTACCACTTCGCTTGACCCGATTCATGAAAAGGTCATAGTAACAGTTCAAAAGAAAGATTACATTGTTTTAGTTATGGAAGTTGGGGATTGGTGCCCATCTGTTCTAAAAGTGTTAAATGATTCTGTTTTTGATCAATCTGAAGATCATTTAAAAGAGAATGTGTTGCACTTAGACACTTCAAGTCTTGATATACTTGAAGAGGGTGAGTTTGTGAAGGATTCCTTTTGCGATTTTTCTACAACTGATGTCAATAAGGAGGGTGATGTAGAGAATGATGGCAACATTTCACGTGATCAATGCCCTACACCTTCGAAAGCTAATGGTTTTGATACTGTGTTTGAAGAGAAAAATGAAATGCGTAGTGCTGAAAAGGTGGATGAAACACGTAACTCGACTGCTAAAGCTAATTCTGTTGATTCACATGCTCCTGTTAATAGCAACTCTTCACTTTCTAAACCCCCAGGCTTCATTGGTCAGCGCTTTCGCACTCCTGTTGTTTCTGAAAATACCCAAGATGCTTCATCGGAATCAATTGGAACCCTCCCTGTTTCCCCTTCTGAAACGAAGCTAGCTGAACAAGTTGACAAACTTATTTCGGTTGGTATATCACTTGGTTACGACATGAATGGAAGTCAGACAGACCTTAAAGGTATGCTTGCTAGAATGGGTGTTAAAAAACCCGTTTAAATGCATATTCTTTCCATTAATATCGGTGGAGGGATGTCTTTCACGAATAAACAATCTTGGATTCGAGGTATTTGTAACGAATATAAAATTGATGTTTTGGGTATTCAAGAAACGAAATTAACCAAATTAAATTTGTTCATTGCTAAGTCTTTATGGGGTAATACTTCTTTTGAGTTAGCTACTTCTTGTGCTCGTGGTAGATCGGGTGGTCTCCTTACAATTTGGGACCCGAATTGCTTCATCAAGAAGCGTATTTTTTCTTATGATCATGTCTTAATTGTTGAGGGCTACAGACCAAATTGTTCTAATACCAGCTTCCTTATAAATATTTACGCTCCCCAGGATCGTCATAATAAACAAAGGTTGTGGTCTTTGTTATCTGACTTCATGTCCCGTTATCAAGGTGATTTCATCCTTTTTGGTGATTTCAACGCGGTTAGGTCTGAGCAAGAAAGACAAGGTTCAACGTTCTGCTCTCGTACTGCGGCTGACTTCAATCAGTTTATCTCATCTTACAGCTTGGTTGATGTCCCTTTGGGTGGTCGCAATTTTACTCGTTCTAGCAAATCTTGTGATAGTAGAGCTAAACTCGATCGTTTTCTTTTGTCTAGATTTTTCTTTGACTCACGCCCAGATTTAATTGGTTGCGTACTTCCAAACTTATGGTCCGATCATTGTCCGATTATACTCTTTAATAAACATGTAGATTACGGGCCTTCTCCGTTCAAACTTTTTGCTTCTTGGTTTTTGATTGAGGGGTTCGAAGCCGTGGTGAGGAATGCATGGGTAGATCCGTTAATTGTGGCTGATTGTGAGAACAAGAACCCTTTTATTATTTTTAAAAATAAGTTGAAGTTTGTTAAGTTGAATCTCAAGTCTTGGTACAGAGACTTTTCGAATGGTTGTAGTCAAAACAGAAAGGATCTGCTCTCTTCTATTGACATCATTGATGAGCAGTTAGTTAATGGAGGTAATCGTATTGACCTTTCGATGCAGCGTTTAAATGCTTTAAAAGAGCTTGCTTCTATTGATAAGATTGAAAGCATGAATGCAGCCCAGAAAAATAAGAAATTATGCAACCAGTACGGTGATGAAAACTCCTCCTTGTTCCATTCTATCATCAATCGAAAACGGAAAAAATTAGCTATATCGGGGATTAACTCAAATGGGACTTGGGTAACTTCACCTTTACATGTCAAAAACACTTTCCTTAACTTCTTCAAGGAAAAGTTCCTTCGAACTAATACAGTGAAGGTTAACAGACCGAGTACTCATCTTCGGTCTCTTACTGTCGAACTGTCTAACGGGTTGGAGCAGCCTTTTTCTGTGTTAGAAATTCGAAAGGCGGTGTGGGATTGTGGCGATGATAAAGCTCCCGGTCCTGATGGTTTCTCCTTTCGTTTCATCAGATTCTTCTGGGACCTTGTCAAGGATGACGTTTGTGCTTTCGTTCATAATTTTCATGCCACAGGTTACATTCCAAAGGGTTGTAATTCTTCTTTTTTTACATTGATTCCTAAGGTTGCTAATCCGCTTTTGGTCAAAGATTATCGCCCCATTAGTCTCATCGGTATTCAATATAAAATCTTATCGAAGTTGTTAGCTAATAGGCTCTCTTCTGTTATCAGTAATATTATCAGCAAAGAACAGTCGGCTTATATCATGGGCAGGCAAATTCTTGATGGTCCTTTGATGGTTAAAGAAATAATTGATTGGTGTAAAAGAAAAAAGAAAAAAGCGATGCTCTTTAAAGTCGACTTCGAAAAGGCATTTGACTCGATTAGTTGGGATTTTTTGCTCTCAATGCTCGAACAGCTTGGTTTTGGCCGAAGGTGGATCTTATGGATTAAAGGTTGCCTCAACTCCTCTTTTGCATCAGTTTTGGTCAATGGTAATCCAACTGAGGAATTTAAAATTGGTATTGGGCTACGACAAGGTGATCCCCTGTCTCCTTTTCTCTTCATTATATGTATGGAAGGCCTTCATGTGGCGATGTTAGATGCGGTGGATCACAACTTGTTCAAAGGCATCTCAGTTGGGAATGATGCTACTGCCGTGCGTGTGTCCCATGGTTTCTTTGCCGATGACGCATTATTTCTAGGAGAATGGAGTGATGATAATTTCAGAAATCTCATTTATATCCTCAAATGTTTCTTTCTGGTCTCAGGGCTCCAATTAAACGTTCATAAATCTAATATTCTTGGTATTGGTATTCCATCTCTTGAGCTTAATCGAGTCGCGGCTTCTTTTGGTTGTAATCCAGTCTTGTTCCCTTTTATGTATCTTGGTATCCCCATTGGTGCCAATATGAGACGCCTTGATAGTTGGAAACCAATTATAAGCAAAGTAGAGAAGCGTTTAGCGAAATGGAAAGTGAAACTTTTATCTTTCGGGGGTCGTTTGACGCTGATAAAATCAGTCCTGGGCGCTCTTGGAATCTATTACTTCTCTATATTCAAAGTGCCTAAAGGAGTAATTAAGTGTCTTGAATCACTTCGGGCTAATCTTTTATGGGGCGGTACGAAAGAAGATCGAAAAATTCATTGGGTGAAATGGGACGACATTATAAAAAGTAAAGAAAAAGGTGGTCTTGGGGTTGTGAGTTTAGACTCTCTAAATAAAGCTCTCCTTTATAAATGGCAGTGGCGATACGTATCTTGTCGCGATTGGCTATGGGTTTTGGTTGTTAAAGCGATTCATGGTGATCAACTTGATGGCATCACTCCATTGGTTAATAGAGCAGCTGCAGGTTCTTGGGCTCTTATTAACCGGACTCTGTCTGACCTTGTAATGACCCGGAATTTTTCGACCAAATTATACTTATGAGATTAATATTTACATAAATTAAACCATACCAATATGATAAGCAATCCAAATTGTTGAGACTTGTGTTTTTGAAAAAAGAGTTTTACACAACGTTTGACCGTCCAATATGACCGATGATATCACGAACTATATAACATACGATAATTATACATTTGTGTATATATATGTATTTATATATATTTAACATGATCTAAGGATGGTTTAACATCACATTGTGTACTAATGACAATGAGTTATAAGTATATTTTGAAACTACTAACTTAAGTTTTCAAAACGATAACTATACGTAACATTCTTTGATATATATACTTATAATCTATAATGCTTATACATGTATCATATATATAATGTATTTAATCACTTTTTAAGGACTTAAATACATAAAACAATATAAGTATATTCACAAAAGATAGCTATATTTGAATTCTCACTCCGTTTCCTCAAGATTTCTATACGTATATCTAGGGTATATGTACCCGTATCATACCCAACTTCTATATGTATTTACTATTGGTATATACACATCAAATCAACATCCTAAACAACATTATTACTGCCCTAGATATGAGGTAACTAGAATTTGTCAAGTAGTATGAATTATTAGTAAGAAAACAAAATTAGGAATCCTTTTCTTTCTTTATAAACTAAAAACGTTTTTATAAATGAACACCATTTCTTCACTCCATTTTCTCATACCTACACCCTCATTTCTCTCTCAAAATACTCCTAACTTCATACTTGATCATCTCCAAGCATTTTCCCCATCATTTAGATTTAATTACAAGCCTTAAACACCATAAGAAAACTCTTTCAAGAACATATCAAAATAACCACCCATTTGAAGAAGTTTACTTCCAACCTTTTGATCTAACTCCACCACTCTTTGATTCCAAGATTATTTCTTATCTTTTGCAGTAACTTTGTCCAAGTAACTTGAGGTAGTAACCTTTTTCATAATCTTATTCAATTCATATTCATATAGCTATCTTATTTTGTGGTATAAAATTTTAACAACAAGAACATAGTTTGAATGATTTCAAATTTGTTCGCAAACTAAATAGATCCTTCTAACTTGACTTTTAAAACACTTCAAGACCTGTAATATATCATAATGATATGCTAATCTAACAAGATATAACTTGGTTTTACAAAGAAAATCTTAAAAACTGAATCTACGTCGTTGGAGTGCAACCGGAGGCTGTTTTGGGTTGGATAATTAAAAACCATCTTGAACTTTGAATTGGAAGTTTATGTTCTGGAAAAATGATATTTCTTATGAATATGTTAATACATAAAAATTTCATGGTTTAACTCAAAGTGTAAGTATTTTTAGAAAAATGATCATTAAATGTTGTTTTTATGATGGAAAATGATCACTTTCATAAGTTTCACCAAAGTTTGACCTATAACCTATGATTTTGAATACAGACTAAGATATTTTCAGTTCATATTCTTAAAATTTGACTCAATCCAAGGAATTGGCAAGTTGAACCAACAAAAACGGAGTTGTAATGAAGAAACTACGACTAAAACAAGATTGGGTATTCGAAGCTAGTTTAGCTACGAAAATATTTAGAGAAAAAGTAAATTAATCATATCTTTTCTAATTAATATGATATTTTATATATAATTACTTATGATTTGATTTTATATATTTCAGGACCACCCGTAAACAACACGAGAAGATTAATCATAAGACCTCATGATTGTACGCAACACGTCATTTGACAACACGGTACTTTATGTACGCAACACGTCATTTGACAACATGGTACCATGGGTCGAGATTAATTCTGATCAATACGAATACGATGGGCTGAGAATACATGCGCTGCTTTTATAAATGTTTACAAAATAGACACAAGTACTTAAAAATATATTCTACGTTGAGTTGTACCACTGGCATATTTCCCTGTAGCTTGGTAACTACTATTTACATGGGTATTGTAAACGCGAATCCTGTTGATAGATCTATCGGGCCTGACAACCCCAACCGGACTGGACGACCAGTAGTCAACGGTTGCACAGTACTTCGTTTTGGTGACTACACTTGGTACGGTGTAGTGAGATTTCATAATAAAGGGAATATGCGACGTTGATTAAATGTTAAGTATGGTTACCAAGTGCTCAACCACTTAGAATGCTTTACATACACTTGCGAGTGTATTATGTTTATGATTATGAAATCTTGTGGTCTATTAACATATTGAAATGATTGTTATGATAAACCTATGAACTCACCAACCTTTTGGTTGACATTTTAAAGCATGTTTATTCTCAGGTACGAATTAAGTCTTCCGCTGTGCATTTGCTCAATATAAGGACATTACTTGGAGCCGATCATCGCAATGGGACCAAATGTTGATGACTTCGTCTAGGTGGATTAGGACGGGTCCTTTCAGTTGGTATCAGAGCGGTGGTCGTAGCGAACCAGGTCTTGCATTAGTGTGTCTAACTAGTAGTTGTTAGGATGCATTAATGAGTCTGGACTTCGACCGTGTCTACATGTCAAAATTTTTGCTTATCATTTCTAGTCGAAAATCATCTGCTTATCATCCTTAGGAAATTACCTGCTTATCATTCATAAGTCTAGACACGTTTTACTGCATTTACTGCATTGATAGTGTATAGACGAATTCTTATCTTAGCATACCTGTTATAGCGAACTTTGACTGATATCTTTTCAAAGATTTTCCGTAATTTATGGGATTTTGGTATTATATATACATATGTAAATTATGTATTGAAGAGTACCAAATCTAACTCCTATAATCTATTCCATACCAAAAATTCATTTTCCTCATTATACAAGATGGATTCCGCAACTAGTTCGAATTCTTCAGATTCCGACAGTTATGCCGATATGAATTTCCATTCGGGCTCCGAAAGCAGCGTCACCAGAATGGATCAACCAATTTCCCATCATCTATTCTGGATGAATTGGGGATGGGTTCGTAATATACTAAATCACTGGAGACAAGAAGAAGGTGATCCATTACATCCACCAAATTGCCCTCTTGGCAATGAACCTGAAGCACTTACCGGCGAACCTATTCGAAACACCATTTTCTCTTTTATTTCTAGAGTATCTCGTCACGATTATATACTATCCCATATTACAAATCTTGTTCATTCACTCGCTCCAACCGCCAATCATCCCAGTGTACTAGCAGAAGTTAACGAACTTCGCGCTCGCGTGACGGCTTTGGAGAACATGGTGCGAAGGTTGCAAACACCGGCAGCAGCACCAGCAGCATAATCAGTACCACCATCAATAACATCAACAATACCATCATCACCACTAACAAACAACATCAGCATCACACGTCTCGACATCATAATCTGTCCCACAAACATCAACATCATACGCACCATTGATACTAAGGAGTACCAACAATAATGAACGATGAAGTATTGATCCATAACTTCATTGATATTCTGCGAAAAATATGTGGTTTCAAAAAGTTTTAGAGATTTCTTATTCTAGCTCAAACCGAAAAGCAAATGAGATTAATATCATATTAACTCATTAAATTCATGATTTCATCTGAAGAAAATATATATGTATATATGTTTTCATAAAGATTGTAATTAAAAGTTCTTTTGTACAAAATATTAATGGTGAAATTTTTTTTTAACGGGTAGGTAATACCCGAGGAATAATTAGATTTCATCTTAATAAGTTACATTGTACATTCGTCGAAGCTGATTCAACAGTCATTTACTATCCTACTTACAACCACCGATATACGTATCCGTTCACCGCAGAATAACCATTTTCATTCAATTTCATATTTGGATTTTGACTTCCCAGAATCCAACAAGTGGCATATGAAGAAAACATATGACAAAATAAAATCTGTTAGAAACAAATAAATTAACTATGAAAAATTTTGTTAAGAATCCACGCTAACTGTTCCAGCTAACTGTTCCTAGCTAACTGATTACATTTTATTTATCGCAGTTTATTTATCGCAATTTAATTATCGCACTTTTATTTATCGTCATTTAATTTCTGTAATTATTTTACGCACTTTAAATATCGGGACACGTATACAATGTTTTGACATATCATATCGACGCATCTATATATATTATTTGGAATCACCATAGACACTCTATATGCAGTAATGATCGAGTTCTCTATACAGGGTTGAGGTTGATTCTACAATAATATATATAGTTTGAGTTGTGATCGAGTCTGAGAGGTATACGGGTCACGACACGTATTAATTAATTCGTATATTATATATTAAACTATATATGAATTATTTTACTGTTACTGTGGACTATCGACTGTGGACTAATGACATTGGAAAATTAAAATGAATTAAAATATTGATTATAACATAGGAAACTAAACATTTCTTCAAGATTGCCACTTGATTTCATCTTAAACCTCATTGTATCTCGACGATTACAATCAGCGTTCAAATCTATCATGATTCTTAAAAACAACTCAACCGAGAGGATAAACCAACCGCACTTCATCTACGGAAGAAAAGATTGATGCATATAGTTATGCACCTGAAAAACCCTCGAAAACTGAGTAAACGTTTGACACGTATCTGTTCTAGTTCCTTTAACATTGTTATTATCGAAGATCGTTTTGCAATCCCTTTCCAAAGTAGCTAATTTTGTCACAGCTCCAGCAAGTCAACTCCGACTTTTCATCCGAAATAACTTTATTATAACCGCGATATATATGCGTATTCTTTATTGTTACTGGGGAACCTTTTATATTCCACAATATTACCATCAGCGATTAATCATTCTAAAAACACAATTCTCCTGAAACTACCTGGGTTTGATAACCGATGACCTAGATCAGTTAACTTTGAAAATGCTGACGAAGCAGCATGTTGTAGATGATCTTAATGGCCAAAAGTTTGATGATAAAGAAAGGAGTGTTAGGAATGCTCGATAGAAAATTTAGTACCGAAAAGCTGATTATGCGAAACTATGAAGAAAGCCGTGGACAAATCACAAAGAATAAGTTTGCCTTCAAAGAATCCAAATGATTCTGTGCCTGCTGAAATCGTTAGCAAATATCTTATTTCTCATTCTAAACCTTCACAGACAAATCTTCTTCATCATCCATTGATATTAGAAATTCTAAGATATTCTCGTATGTTCTATTATAAATATCCTCCATATTTCTGGCGATATTTTCACAACTATTCTTATCTGAGATCATTTATCTCTCCGTAATATCTGCAACATAAAAGAAACTGTGTTAGTTTCTAAATTCTGAAACCTTCGAGTTTAAAATATGAATGTTTTGAAGTAGTGTTGGGAACTGAAGCATGGATTAGTATAATATAATGACACTTGATCAACGTCATTATATTACAGTAAGTCATGCTGAGTTTCTAATGAAGCATGATGATTCACAGTACCGTCATCATGTGCCATTTACACGACTCTTACATTCTATCTAATCTCTAAACATATCAATAGAATATTTTTCTGGATGACTCGGTCTTCTCCAGGGTATTCTGGTAATTTAACAAATCAAAATCGTTCTATTACCATTTTCTTCTTAGAGCATTAGCTATGTTCATTCTGAATTTCATATCTACGAATTCCGGACCATTACTCGCTTGACTCGAAGTCGGGAAAAGAAAACGAAAGCATGAAGCTCCAAAAAATAATGAAGAATATAAACTTCGATAATAACCCCGAAATTACAAACCGTGTATATCGATGCAGATAGCAATATAGAGACACGGGAGAATTAGAAACACTATAAACACAAGAGTATAGTAGAAGTAAATATATTCTTCTGGTGGTAGATGAAAAAGAGGAATGACCGATATAAAAGTTAGGAGTATATCAAAAATCAGGACTGGATGGAGCATATTGATGAATGCTTTAAAGTAAGAATCAAGGGAGAAAGAATAGAAGGTGTGAGTCGTGGAAAATAAGGAAACGAAGGGGTGAATTTATAGTGAAATATCCGACAGAGCAATTGAAACAGATTATTGCATATAATCAAAGAAGATCCTGATTTCCTTAATTACCAAAGAACCAAATCTTATTACGTAAGATTCTCTTTAAATCCCTTAAATCCCGGAAATCAATCATAACTACGTCATCGGTTAAGACGAATATATTTTACTCATCTCACTCTTTTACGATAGTCTCATTTATATTCTTCGCATAATCGAATCGTTTTATCTACATTACTCAATGATGATAAAACTCCATTATCACCTTATATTTGTCATGTAAACCTTCTTATTGTTATCCATAACAACCTCTATCAAATTTCGGGGACGAAATTTCTTTAACGGGTAGGTACTGTAATGACCCGGAATTTTTCGACCAAATTATACTTATGAGATTAATATTTACATAAATTAAACCATACCAATATGATAAGCAATCCAAATTGTTGAGACTTGTGTTTTTGAAAAAAGAGTTTTACACAACGTTTGACCGTCCAATATGACCGATGATATCACGAACTATATAACATACGATAATTATACATTTGTGTATATATATGTATTTATATATATTTAACATGATCTAAGGATGGTTTAACATCACATTGTGTACTAATGACAATGAGTTATAAGTATATTTTGAAACTACTAACTTAAGTTTTCAAAACGATAACTATACGTAACATTCTTTGATATATATACTTATAATCTATAATGCTTATACATGTATCATATATATAATGTATTTAATCACTTTTTAAGGACTTAAATACATAAAACAATATAAGTATATTCACAAAAGATAGCTATATTTGAATTCTCACTCCGTTTCCTCAAGATTTCTATACGTATATCTAGGGTATATGTACCCGTATCATACCCAGCTTCTATATGTATTTACTATTGGTATATACACATCAAATCAACATCCTAAACAACATTATTACTGCCCTAGATATGAGGTAACTAGAATTTGTCAAGTAGTATGAATTATTAGTAAGAAAACAAAATTAGGAATCCTTTTCTTTCTTTATAAACTAAAAACGTTTTTATAAATGAACACCATTTCTTCACTCCATTTTCTCATACCTACACCCTCATTTCTCTCTCAAAATACTCCTAACTTCATACTTGATCATCTCCAAGCATTTTCCCCATCATTTAGATTTAATTACAAGCCTTAAACACCATAAGAAAACTCTTTCAAGAACATATCAAAATAACCACCCATTTGAAGAAGTTTACTTCCAACCTTTTGATCTAACTCCACCACTCTTTGATTCCAAGATTATTTCTTATCTTTTGCAGTAACTTTGTCCAAGTAACTTGAGGTAGTAACCTTTTTCATAATCTTATTCAATTCATATTCATATAGCTATCTTATTTTGTGGTATAAAATTTTAACAACAAGAACATAGTTTGAATGATTTCAAATTTGTTCGCAAACTAAATAGATCCTTCTAACTTGACTTTTAAAACACTTCAAGACCTGTAATATATCATAATGATATGCTAATCTAACAAGATATAACTTGGTTTTACAAAGAAAATCTTAAAAACTGAATCTACGTCGTCGGAGTGCAACCGGAGGCTGTTTTGGGTTGGATAATTAAAAACCATCTTGAACTTTGAATTGGAAGTTTATGTTCTGGAAAAATGATATTTCTTATGAATATGTTAATACATAAAAATTTCATGGTTTAACTCAAAGTGTAAGTATTTTTAGAAAAATGATCATTAAATGTTGTTTTTATGATGGAAAATGATCACTTTCATAAGTTTCACCAAAGTTTGACCTATAACCTATGATTTTGAATACAGACTAAGATATTTTCAGTTCATATTCTTAAAATTTGACTCAATCCAAGGAATTGGCAAGTTGAACCAACAAAAACGGAGTTGTAATGAAGAAACTACGACTAAAACAAGATTGGGTATTCGAAGCTAGTTTAGCTACTAAAATATTTAGAGAAAAAGTAAATTAATCATATCTTTTCTAATTAATATGATATTTTATATATAATTACTTATGATTTGATTTTATATATTTCAGGACCACCCGTAAACAACACGAGAAGATTAATCATAAGACCTCATGATTGTACGCAACACGTCATTTGACAACACGGTACTTTATGTACGCAACACGTCATTTGACAACATGGTACCATGGGTCGAGATTAATTCTGATCAATACGAATACGATGGGGTCTTTATTTATTTTATTTAAGCAACTAATTGTGGACCACTAACATCGGACTGCTAACTACGGACTAAGAAAATATTAAAAGTATTAAAAGTATATATATATGTAACGATTACTTAAAAAGAAAATATGTTGATATATTATATATATGGTTAGGTTCGTGATATCTTTCGGAGACCAAGTCGAATTAAATACCTTCAAGGCAAAAGTGAGTTTCATTTGCTCCCTTTTTAATTGCTTTTGCAATATATATTTTTGGGCTGAGAATACATGCGCTGCTTTTATAAATGTTTACAAAATAGACACAAGTACTTAAAAATATATTCTACGTTGAGTTGTACCACTGGCATATTTCCCTGTAGCTTGGTAACTACTATTTACATGGGTATTGTAAACGCGAATCCTGTTGATAGATCTATCGGGCCTGACAACCCCAACCGGACTGGACGACCAGTATTCAACGGTTGCACAGTACTTCGTTTTGGTGACTACACTTGGTACGGTGTAGTGAGATTTCATAATAAAGGGAATATGCGACGTTGATTAAATGTTAAGTATGGTTACCAAGTGCTCAACCACTTAGAATGCTTTACATACACTTGCGAGTGTATTATGTTTATGATTATGAAATCTTGTGGTCTATTAACATATTGAAATGATTGTTATGATAAACCTATGAACTCACCAACCTTTTGGTTGACACTTTAAAGCATGTTTATTCTCAGGTACGAATTAAGTCTTCCGCTGTGCATTTGCTCAATATAAGGACATTACTTGGAGCCGATCATCGCAATGGGACCAAATGTTGATGACTTCGTCTAGGTGGATTAGGACGGGTCCTTTCAGACCTACACGCCCAACATCCTTCGATTGCAAACTCTCTTTTTATTAAAATCGGTAATGGCAACAACACCCTTTTCTGGTATGATAATTGGTTAAATGGTTCATCTCCGAAGGTTTGTTTTCCTCGCCTTTTTGCTCTTGAATCTGAAAATTTTTGTAAGTTTAGTGAAAGGAGATCTAATAATAGCTGGACTTGGAAATGGCGTAGAACTATCAGAAATGGAATCGAGTCCCAACAACTAAATGATTTACTTGCTGCAGCTGCTCACATTCAGATTTCAGACTCTACTGATGCGTGTATATTCTCTAGCTCGGATGATGGCTCTTTTTCTGTTAGCTTGTTTCGCACTCTCATTGATCAAAGTCCAACAGGTAATCGACCCACTCTTTGGTGCAAGTACATTCCTCCTAATGTTAATTTTTTCTTGTGGCGAGCAAGTCTTAATAGACTACCTGACAAGTGCAATTTGTTGGATAGAGGTATGGTGGTTGATAATCTGTTTTGTTCATCATGTTCGCTGCACATTGAGGACTTTCCTCATGTTTTCTTAGACTGTATCACTGCTACTCAGGTTTGGGCATATATTGCCACTTGGTTACAGGTTGATCTTCCTTATTGGCAATCATTTGATGATATGAGGAACTGGATTTATTCCACACAACATAATACAAAGGCTGCTGCCACTCTTCAAGTTATTTGTTATGCTACGTTGTGGGCTTTATGGCGGTTCTTCGAACCGAATAAATTTAAGAAATGTCATATTATTGATTCGATTGTGTTATCCTCTTTTGATTGGCTTTCTTCTCGTTATAAGAAAGCTAATCTTAATTGGAATATTTGGTTACAAAACCCTTTGATTTCCTTGTAATTCTCTAGCTCCTTGCTAGTTTTTAATAATATTCTCAGCCGTTAGAAAAAAACTAATGTAATTATTTAACATTCAACGCGAATGGAAAAAGTTTGTATTTTACCACGTGAACCATTTGATGCAATGAATCAGAGCTAAGATGTTTGTAAGGAGAAGGGGTTCACATCGCGTCAAATTTTAATTTTAGAATCTTGGATATTTTAGTCTGCTCCGGCAAAAAAAAAAAAAAAAGCTTATAACTCATTATTCATTATATTGATAATCTCTATTGGATTATTAGCTAAAAATATTCTAATTTCTACTTCACATTACTCACGCACAAACTCACCATCGTTTTAATTTTGCCCTGATTCTTGACATTGAAGAGTTCAAATGTTCAACATCAAAATGCGTCAACATGTTTCGTAAGAGACAACTTATTTTGCATGATGATTGAAGTCGTGCATGGTGAACCTCCATGGCCATGCATGGATTTGACGGGAAACAAAGGTTAGAATGTAGAAGACGGTGATATCTTTTTTTGGGTGTTTGTTCTGGTGGATAGGATAGTTGACGGGAGGCATTGAGCAGCGATACACGGTGGTGATTAGGTTTTGGGATCAACCCGCTCTGATACCATGTTGAATAGTGAATCCCGTCAGGATTACATTATTATTAATAAGATATATATAGCGATACAAGGAAGCATATAAACCCTAAAAGCCCTAATGGACCCAAGTTCACAATCGGACTTGGGCCTAACCTAATCCGTCTAACATTGAACTCCTAACATTTTTTTCTAGTTATTATGAAATCCGGAATCATTACTCATCTATCACCTCATGGTTAATATTTGAAGATAGTTCCAAATGAATAACTGCTTATTTTGAATTAATAAATAGTCAATTAGATATGTGTAAGACAGATCATATTAAAAACTTTGGTGTTCAAATTTGTGGTGAAGCCTTTTGTGTTTTGGTAATTAACGAGGTAGGCGCCCTCGCGTTGCGCCGGGGAATGTTAGCTAAATTTGATAGACAAAAAATAGAAAAATAGAAACAAAGAAAACAAATTGAAGTGGATAAAAACCTACAAATTCTAAGAAAAATAGAAAAAGACGCAATATTTGACGTCAGCAATATGCTACTGTTCACTTTGTTTAAGACCAAACGTTGTGCATGACAACGATGAGGTTTCATTGCCCCACAACAGACAATATGAGGCAGTTGTGGCTTCACAACGATTGAAATGAGCACGTGAGATCACTGATTGCCTGGTCGGTTTTGACTGAATTCAAACCAAACCAGGACTAGTCGTTGTATATAAAAAAATTACATCATTTTCTATATGTACATTCTTTCATTCTTTTTCGAACACAAATATACAAATTATATACATTCTTCCATTCTATTCTATATTCTACAATACCATGTGTCTTCATCCAATAAAGAAAATTAAGATAATCAATTTCCCAACAATTAATACAATCGGTTTTACAAAAGATTTTGGTTATACAACAATAATAAAGACTATGTAAAAAATTTCAACAATGGCAACAACAACCAAGTCAACAACAAATGAATCAGAAAATTGATCAACAATAAATGAAAATTCAACAATAAACGGATTAACAAACCGACAAACTCGAGCCTTCGAAAAAGAGAAGTGACAAATGAAAAGATAAATGTGTAATTTTATCTAATTTTTAGTATATATACTTACATATGATCTGTATGTATTTTCTATATATCTATATATAGATATTTTTTTTTATTATTATTATTATCATATTTATTAAATTATATACATATATGTGTGTGTTTATTTTATATATTTTTTTATAACGGCAAACACACACACCCAACATTATTTTACACGAATAATGTTCTAATAAGACTCGAATTCATAACCTCAAGGTCAGAGGGGCTCCTCGATTTCATAATCAGTATGTACGTATGAATGTTAATATATATATATATATATATATATATATATATATATATATATAACATATATTATTTGCATTTATATATATTATTTGTGTTGTAGGAAAACAAAAGGTAACTTCGAAAACTTGTTTCAAGACTCTGTGGTCAAACAAAGTGATTGCTTGATTGACTAAGTGTTGGGTCGATACGTTTTGAAGATTCCAAACGTGGAAATTCACAAAGAAGAAATACATTCATAGTCACTTTAACCGAGAAATCCCGTAGAGAATGCTTATTTTTTCTCGCCTCGGATCAACAACAACTGATGTGGATGAGAACGTAATTAAGATTAGTGGGCATCAAAATGGTGAGATGTCAACAAGTTTTTCAAAGAATTTTATTCCGAAATTGTACAAAACTGGCGTAGTAGTGCAAACGATGAAGATATTTACGACCAAGCCCTTGAATCGTATTGTTTTATCTTCGAGAGTACAAATGGAATCAATGTTTTGTGGGTTTAAAGGATATCCAGCTTGGTATGCACCACAATGGTCCCCCGGACAACCTCGAAGAATTCACTTCATTTGATGGTGGTCCAGCTAATCCAATTGATCTTTCACAAACCCAACATGACGATATGTTTGGGGAAGGCAGGTTCCTCGACCATCCGGACGTGATCAATTTAGGAAAGTAGCTAGGAGTTCTGTGTCTTCTGACGCGAAAACGAGTTCACGTCGGTCAACTTCATCCAAGTTTGATGAATACAACAAACAGAATTCATCTTTAACATCGAAGAAGGATGAAGCGTCAGTTGAATTCAAAGTGTACGTTGCGCTCAAATTAGCTATATCGAGTATCAGTTTTTGGCCACAACAACTGACAACATGAAATTGAAAAAAGATGTAAAATGCGTGAATTAGTTTAAAACGTTTTTACGAAGCAAGTCCAAGGAGTATATTGTGTAACGACCCAAATACTCTTACGAGAAAACACGCCTCTTTTTTTATATAACACAAACACACAGTTTCCTGTCTGACCAAATGCGCAGCGTAAAACAGTTCCAGAATGTGACGACCCGACAAAATCGCCATTGACGGTGCCGTCAACTTAGGTCCTGTTACATGGTCATAGTCCCTAAATGAGACGCGTTTGACCAAAATTATGTCGCATTCATTTGAAACGTGTATGACTTGCAAAGTTTTAAGTAAACCAAACGGTTCGACAACAAGTATGAGTTTACAAAAGTTAATAAGTATAATTGAAATAACTTGCGACATAATATAAGTTGAAAATCACGAAAGCTATCAATAGCGTATGTATGTAAACATTAAGTTTGAATCCAAAGTGAAATGCCCCGTTCATATCGATTATAAACGATTCACAATAGTTGATTACATCGCGAGGTATTTGACCTCTATATGATACATTTTACAAACATTGCATTCGTTTTTAAAAGACAAACTTTCTTTACATCGAAAGTTGACGGCATGCATACCATTTCATAATACATTCAACTATAATTGATTTAATAATAGTCTTGATAAACTCAACGACTCGAATGCAACGTCTTTCGAAATATGCCATGAATGACTCCAAGTAATATCCTTAAAATGAGCTAATGCACAACGGAAGATTTCTTTAATACCTGAGAATAAACATGCTTTAAAGTGTCAACCAAAAGGTTTGTGAGTTCATTAGTTTAACATAATCAATCATTTCCATTATTTTAATAGACCACAAGATTTTCATTTCCATTTCTCATAAATATACATCTCATATCAGGCATTTCGCAAACTGCATGGAGATAAAAATCATTCATATGGTGAACACCTGGTAACCGACATTAACAAAATGCATATAGAATATCCCAAAACAGAATCCTCTCATCTATATAATAATAAATCGAAGTACTAAAGCATCCGTACCTCGGATGGGGTTTGTTAGGCCCATAGATCTATCTTTAGGATTCGCGTCAATTAGGGGTACTGTTCCCTAATTCTTAGGCTACCAAGCTAAAAAGGGGTATATTCGATTCGATAATCCAACCATAGAATGTAGTTTCAATTACTTGTGTCTATTTCGTAAAACATTTATAAAAGCAGCGCATGTATTCTCAGTCCCAAAAATATATATTGCAAAAGCATTTAAAAAGGGAGTAAATGAAACTCACGATACGATATTTTGTAGTAAAAATATTCATACGACGGAACTGAACAAAGCAAGGTTGGCCTCGGATTCACGAACCTATATCAGGTATATATATTAACACATATAATAATATTTAAACAAGTTTAAGTATTAATATTAATATACTTGTTTTATTAATAATTCATATATTATTTATTATAATTATTACATATTAATGTTTAAAATATTCTGTAATGTATACTATTTTTATATTTTGTTTATCACTTAATTTTTATTATATAAAAGTAACATTTTGTTTAAAATATAAAAGTATGTAATATTAGTATAGGTATGTAATAATTATATTTCATATAAATAATATTTGTTGTAATGATAATAGTAATAATAATAATAATAATAATAGTAATAAAAATCTTAATACCCTATTTTAATGATAATATTTAGTAAAATATTAATAATAATAATAATAATAATAATATAATAATAATAATAATAATAAAATCATGTTTAATGATAATAATAATAATAATGATAAAAATAATAACCGTATTGATACTTTTGATACTAATAATAATTTTAATAAAGAAAATGTAAGTTTAATCAAAATGATAATTTTAATAATAATGATAATTTTACAAATTGTAATTTGATAGTACATATGATTATCATTATCAAAATTTATATTTAATCATAATATCATTTTCATTACTTTATAATTCTATAACCTTTTTAGTGATCACCTATAGTAATCTTAATTTTCAAAATCATATTACTATAAAAAAAAAAAATTCATTATGTGACGACCCGGAAATTTCCGACCAGTTTTTAACTTAATTTTCTTATATGATTTTGACAAGATAAGCAAAGTTTGTAATGTTGAAGTCTCAAAAACCTTGAACAGTGTTCATAAATATATTTGACCCTTGACTATTCTTGAAAATTCACGAACATTGGTTTGTAAATAAAAATGTATATATGTATTTTGTAAATATAAATATAGGTATATATATATATATATATATAATATTTTGAATTAACAAAATACACTTTAATTAATTGGAATTAAGAATGTAAAATAATAATTAAGTTACTATTAAAATGAATATATATAAATATATATATATATAATTTATAATTATTTGTAATATATAAATATTAAATAAATGTTATCACATAATATAATATTGTATATTATATTAAATGTAATTACAAGTATAGTTGTTATATTATTACATTCAATATTAATAATATTATTAAAATTTATAATATGAAATTTGATGCATTTAAGTTATTATATTTACTAATATAATTGCTGTCATTGTTAACATCATCATCATTATTATAACTAGAAGTAAAATTGCAATTTTAAATATTATGATTAATAGTAGTAATATTATTAAATATAAATATTATATTGAATATTAAAAATAATTAATATTATCATTAATAAGATTACTATTATCATTGTTATAATTACTATTATAGTTTTTATTATTTATTATTAATGTTAGTATTATTATTATTATTAATATAATTATTGTTATTATTATTAATATTAGTATCTTTAATATCATTATTATTAGTATTCTTATTAAAAATTAATAATATTAACAGATTTTATTAACCGATTTACATTATTAATTTATATTACAGAATTTAATATAATAGATAAATAAATAAATAATATATATACGTAAACATTAATTCAGATATATATAAAAACTAATTTAAAACGCGTGCTAAACTAATCCCTATCACTATCTGAGCAATTCCATTAAGCAAACAATTTTCAAATTCTATTTAGGGTCGTTTTCCATCTGTTTATGATTGATAAATTCGTACAATTCAATTCCAATAAGTCACAATAACATCCAAAAGCTGTTAGAGATCGTTATCAATTTTTTTTCTGTTCTTGACAGTAAAATCTGTCAACTGCAATCCATATATAATCTAATCAACTTCAGTGTTATTCAATAAATATGACCTCCTATCATCCAAAAAAAATACATTTCAATTTTTTGCTTTCACATGGGCGAATTTAATCAGAAAATAAAGAAGAACAAGTAGCAGCTCTGTTCTTATTCCAATTTTGCAAAACTTCGAATTCTTGTATCATTTAAAAATATATTAATGCAGTTATGTTCAAAATCTTTTATTTAAATTTCCTGGAAAGATTCAAATCCCAATTGTTCGTATCGGGTTCCAATTTTAGGGTCAAAGTTTTGGTTTTCAAAAGTCAACTGAAGTGTTCATGTTTAAATTGGAATCAGTTTTAATGTTTCTGTTGAAGTTAATGATTCCTAAAGTTTGTATACACGATTTGAAAACTAATTCGTGTATAAATTTTTATTTAAAACAGTCTCCATGTCGAAATTGAATTCCTTGTTCTTCATTTTTTTTTCCCGTTAAACAGCAACTGCTGTTTTGTTGTTATTTATTTTTTGTTGTTGTTACTATTAATTTGGAAATCAATGAGAGTCGTATAAGTCCAATTAACATACCTAAAGCCAACAAATTACTGCACGTATTGATTATTGGTCGATCGAATTGAAACTGATGAAGGAGAAGAAGGGTAATTGACTGGTAACGGGTTATATAAAATTCGGTTATGATTTAAAATAGAAAAACAATAGCAGAGCAACTGGTTGGGTGTTTGTCGGGTGAACGAGAGGTCGGGGGTTCGAGCCGGGGCAAGGGCAATTCTTTTTAGAAACGTTTTATTTGAATGGTATACACTTTTACTCTTAGTTCTATTATTATTATTATTATTATTATTATTATTATTATTATTATTATTATTGTTGTTGTTGTTGTTGTTGTTGTTGTTGTTGTTGTTGTTGTTAATATTGTTAGTATTAAAATGATTATAAGTGTTATTATCATTTCCAACACAAGTAGTAAATATCATTGTTATTATTATTATGATTATGATTACAAAAATAAATATTATTATTATTATTATTGTTAAGATAATTATTATTTTAACTATCATACTACGATTTATTATTATTATCGTTAAAAATTAATATTATCATCATATTTACAATAGTTAGTAACATTACTATCATTATAAATATGATAAGTGTTATTATTAATATTACAGTTATTATTATTAAAATGATTATTATTATCAAAATGGTTATTAATATTATTATGGTTAAGTTAATTATTAGTATTACTATAATAAAGCAATTACATATTATTATCATGTAAATAAGTGTTATTATCATAACTAAAATTATTGTCATTTTACCCAAAAATTGTTATTTTGATATCATTACAACTACATAATAATAATAATAATAATAATAATAATAATAATAATAATAATAATAATAATAATAATAATAATAATAATAATAATAATAATAATAATAATAATAATAATAATAATAATAATAAGTGTAACCAGATCAAGACATCTAGCAAATATTGTCGCCGTTGATTTTTCTTTAGAATCGTCATCCAGTCGACCAAGTACTCCAATTTAAATTTCCGATAATCCATTTTTTGAACCCAACCTCACAATTGAGAATCCGGAGAATATTCAGGGACGATTCATAGATCCTGAACCATTAATTTTTCCTCCGGAACCACCAATCATTCAAACAGAGATTGTTGAGGAACGAACCATTAAATCAGAATCCTCTAGTGATTCAGATTCAACAAATCCAATTATGGAGAATCTGGAACCTTTAAGTATGGAAGACCGAATGAGAGCTAAACGCACTGGCCAAGGTCACGCAATTACTCATCCAGACATTAATGCGCCAGATTATGAAATCAAAGGACAAATTCTACACATGGTGACTAATCAATGCCAATTTAGTGGTGCGCCGAAGGAAGATCCAAATGAACATCTTCGTACCTTTAATAGGATCTGCACACTATTTAAAATCCGAGAAGTTGAGGATGAACAGATATATCTCATGTTATTTCCCTGGACTTTAAAGGGAGAAGCCAAAGATTGGTTGGAATCGTTACCTGAAGGGGCGATTGATACATGAGACGTTTTAGTTGAAAATTTTCTTAAACAATTATTTCCGGTATCTAAAGCCGTAAGACTTCAAGGAGAAATTGTTACGTTCACACAGAAACCAAATGAAACTCTATATGAGGCGTGGACAAGATTTGGAAAGTTATTAAGAGGATGTCCGCAACATGGTTTAGACACCTGTCAAATAGTACAAATATTCTACCAAGGATGCGACATCACTACAAGGAAAGACATCGATATAGCAGCTGGTGGTTCTATTATGAAGAAAACCGAAACTGATGCTTACAAAATTATTGATAACACTGCTTCCCACTCACATGAGTGGCACCAAGAAAAAGATATCGTTAGATCATCTAAAGCAGCTAGAGCCGATTCTAGCCATGACTTAGATTCCATTTCCGCAAAGATAGATGCTGTCGAGAGACGAATGGAAAAGATGACTAAAGATATACACTCAATACGAATTAGTTGTGAGCAGTGTGGAGGACCACATTTGACAAAAGATTGTCTCAATATTGAATTAACAATGGAACAAAGAGAGAATGTTTCATATCTAAACTAAAGGCCTGGAAATAATTATCAGAATAATTATCAACCGCCAAGACCGATTTACAATCAAAACCAGAATTATAATCGAAATGTTCCATACAACAACCAACAAGGTCCTAGTAATCAACAAGTATCCAACAATACTTCCAACCAGTAAAGACCTAATTTTCAAAACAAACCACCACAAACCGATGCTAAAAAGCCGAATTTAGAAGATATGATGACGAAGCTAGTTGAAACTCAAACGCAGTTTTTCACATCTCAGAAACAAACCAATGAACAAAATGCTCAAGCATTTAGAAATCAACAAGCTTCTATTCAAAATCTGGAACAAGAAGTAAGTAACCTAGTGATAAGGCTAAAAAGGAACATATATTTCATAGCAATATCCCTCCTAAATAATAGGTTTTTATATGTAATTGTATTATATTTTCATTGTAATTGTTTAAATAAATAAGTGCGAAGACAAAAGGCGAAAACGAAGATTTGAAGACACAAACGTCCAAAAAGCTCAAATGTACAAGATACAATTCAAAAGGTTCAATTTATTGATGAAAAACGTCTAAAAATGACAAGAGTACAAGTTACAAAACGCAAAGTACAAGATATTAAATTATACGCAAGGACGTTCGAAAATCCGGAACCGGGACATGAGTCAACTATCAACGCCCGACGCAACGGACTAAAAATTACAAGTCTACTATGCACAAGAATATAATATAATATATAAATAATTATATTAATTATTTATATTTTATATTTATATATATATATTATGTCGACAAGCTAGGTTCCAAACTGGGATGAGCTGGATTTACGAACTCCGCGACTCACGGAGTTTGAAGGGTAAAAGTGCCGCAACTCACGGAGTTTGAAATTTCAGAAATGTCCTATAAATATCAACGAATTCTGCCGAGTTTAAAAAACATAATAATAATAATATTCCTTAATATATAATAAATAAATATATATATATATATAATATATATATATATATATATATATATATATATATATATATATATATATATATATATATATATATATATATATATATATATATATATATATATATATATATATATATATATATATATATATATATATATAGTATAGGGTAGTTTTATATTAGATTAGTTCGGGTTATGTAAAGGTTATTTTACGGGTTTTTGAAGTCGAAATTCTGTCCGTGTAACACTACGCGATAAATACTCAATGTAAGTTATGTTCTCCTTTTTAAATTAATGTCTCATAGCTAAGTTATTATTATGCTTATTTAAGCCGAAGTAATCATGATGTTGGGCTAAAATTACTAAAATTGGTAATTGGGATTTGTACCATAATTGGGGTTTGGACAAAAGAACGACACTTGTGGAAATTAGACTATGGGCTATTAATGGGCTTTATATTTGTTTAACTAAATGATAGTTTGTTAATTTTAATATAAAGATTTACAATTGGACATCCCTATAAATAACCATATACACTCGATCGGACACGATGGGCGGGGAATTTATATGTACGAATAATCGTTCATTTAACCGGACACGGGAATGGATTAATAGTCTATGGAATTATTAAAATAGGGGTGAAATTATGTACAAGGACACTTGGCATAATTGATAACAAAGTATTAAAACCTTGGGTTACACGCAGTCGATATCCTGGTGTAATTATTAAACAAAGTATTAAGACCTTGTTACAGTTTAAGTCCCCAATTAGTTGGAATATTTGACTTCGGGTATAAGGATAATTTGACGAGGACACTCGCATTTTATATTTATGACTGATGGACTGTTATGGACAAAAACCAGACGGACATATTAAATAATCCAGGACAAAGGACAATTAACCCATGGGCATAAAACTAAAATCAACACATCAAACATCATGATTACGGAAGTTTAAATAAGCATAATTATTTTATTTTATATTTCATCGCACCTTTAATTATTCGTCATTATTTTTTTTGTTATTTATTTTATTTTCTTAATTAAATTTACTTTACGCTTCGCTTAAAATATAAAATCGACAAACCGGTCATTAAACGGTAAACCCCCCTTTTATATATTATTATTATTATATATATATATTTATATATTTTTGTACAAATGTAATTATATAAAAATATAGTGTAACCGTGTCCCTGTGGAACGAACCGGACTTACTAAAAACTATACTACTCTACGATTAGGTACACTGCCTATAGTGTTGTAGCAAGGTTTAGGTATATCCCATTTATAAATAAATAATTAAAACTTGTGTAATATTTCGTCGTATTTCGTATTTAAATTAATACTATTTCATATACACCTCGCATAACATCAAGTTTTTGACGCCGCTGCCAGGGAAATCGGCGAAACGCTATATTTTTTATTTATTTTTGTATAAATATATTTATATATCATTTTAGAAAAACAATATAAAATTAAAAAAAAAAACGTTTTTCAATCTCCGCGATTTGCGGAGGTTTTCTGGTACGGATCACCGCGACTCGCGGAGCCTCCCTGGCAGACCTGACCATGGAACCCTAATCGCATTTAATACGGAGTATATTAATTATTATTATTTTTAAAACCCTAATTAGTTTAATTAATTTAATATTTAGTTTTAATTTTAATTAATTAGTAATAATTAATTTTAATTAGTTTTATTTATATATAAAAATTAATACTATTATAAAATAAATATAAAAATAATATTTTTATAAAAATAAGTAATTTTATCACTTTTTATAATTTGTATCCTTTTATTTAGTGTAATCATAATATTTTGTATATTTTTTGTTCGCAATTAGTTTTAAAATTAGTTTTTCCGTAGTTATTTTATATGTATAGATTCTTAGGCTTTGCAGTAAAATTCCTTAAGTGCTTTTTCTTTAGATTAAGATTTAGGCGCTTTGGAATTTTGCGAAGCCGTTTTTCGCTTTAGTTTTAAATAGATTTTAGTGCCTTTAAGTAATTGCCGTTTTCTGAATAAAATTGCATTTACCTTTAGACCTTTAGGCGCAACTTTTTAGATATAATTTTTAGACTTTTAAGTTTCGACGTTTTTCTTTCTTATTTTTATTTTTCGACGTTTTTCGACGCGTATTCTTTTTCTTTCTTATTTCTCGACGATCTAGTTTTTAGGACTTAGAATTTTCTCTATTTCTTCTCTATAATTTCTGTAAAATTTCAACGAAAAATTATTTAAAGCGGTTAAATTGTTAGACATCCAAATTTTCTGCTTCGTAGTAATAGTTGAATTTGTTAGTGGCTGAGTTGTGAGCTTCCGATTTAAAGGGTTCTGGCTCCCTGCTGCATCTATTGGCTATTCGAAACGTGGGCAAAAGCAGAAAAGTCTATTAATTTGATAACTTATATAATTTTTATTTTTATAACTAATAGGATAATTAAGTAAATGCACCATATTGTAGCTAAAATTTGGTAATAAGCGAATTATGGAAAATCTCGAGAATATTTTGGAAACTCTTTATGACATCCAAAATCAATTTAATCAATACTCTCAAAAGGATGTTGATGACAATTCGTTCGGTCAATCTTGGATCGCGAATGACGAAACAATAACTGGTTGTGAAATCTGTGGAGATTATCACTCAACATGGGAATGTTATTATTACGTTCCTATAGAAAATTATGCACCCATGGAACCTGAATGGAACGATTATGAAGAATACAATTCAAATTGGGATTATTCCCAAGAATATATCCAAACTCAACAACCAGAAGGCGAGGAAAATTATGTGCCTGAAAATTCTTTAGATTATATGAAAATCAAACTCGAAGAACTTGATGCTCAAAATGAACAAATGAGAGAGTTTGTAAATCGGCAAGCTGAAACTCTATCAGATTACGCGCGTGTTGATCTGAGGAGTCATGTACAAGAAAATCTCATATCATCGAATTTTGATGAATTCGAGAGCTCCGAAATAACCAATTATCCCGATGATACTTTTTATTCAGTTTTACCAATTTCACAACATATCGACACATTAGCCTCTACCGACAAAATCATCGATCCATCAATGAATGAAGAAGAAGTAAGGGTGACAAATTGGTACTCTTGGGAAAACGATAACGTTTAAAATTTTACTCCCGAGGCCAAACCGAAATTCACCATTCCACAACCTTCCAACCCAATATTCTCAATAGACGAGTCATCTACCAAAGATGAACTACAAGCTGTAATAGATATTGACACCTTGAATTTCACCCAATTGGGTAATAGAGGTGAAAACTTTAATCCCGAGAATAAACGAAAGGAAATGTTAGGAATTGTCCACCCTATAGAAATATGTATGTCGGTGTATATCGATCCATTTGACCAAGAACCAGAAAAGAGATATATCCATTTACTAAAAGCTACACTTAAAAAAGAATTAAGTAGTGACAATCGGGCGAGTCTAAACTTTAAACCCATTGATATATTATACACCACCCGAGATGTAAATAACTGGCTCACTACTCTAATTCGTGGAACTTATTCTACCGACTTCACATGTCGTCAGCTAAGTGTGGGAAAGTCTAACCCCACTTAACGTTAAATTAGGGGTTCGGGTTAGTGCATAACTAGTTAATAAAAATGCATGATGAGTTAGGGTAAAGACGTATTTTCAAAAAATTAGCAAACAGTTCAGAAAAGCAACCGTTTTTGAAGAAAAACATGTGTGATAAAACAAGAAGGAATGAACGATGAGGTGCACCATCTATCATCCTGTAATTTTATGGTATCTTTAACTACTTTCTACACTAATCACCCACATGAATTTATAATTATAGTCTGATTTCATGCAAATGAGGGCATTGCATGATCTTAAGTGTGGGGAAGGATTATAAATTCTCTCGGGTTTACACTTGGTTTTATTTGCCAAATTTTGTGAAAATTTGAAAAAATTTCAACTAAATGAATTCAAAATCATGTTTATACATATTTATGAACGATGAAAACTAGGTGTTAATACCGAAATTATCGTTACCTCGAAAAGGACATAAATTGAGAAACAACCCAAAACACTTGAATTCATTTAAAATGGAATATAAGAGAATAAAAAGGCAAAGAACATAATAAAGAAAAGCCAAGTGTGGGGAGAATATACCAAGTTATTCAATAAGAAATTATCTATCACATGTTTCCGTAAAGTTATTGCAGGTGCTTTTGTTTTGGACTAAATTAACTGTTTTACTCGATGAAAGAAAAGAAAAAATGGATCTACACGATGAATCAATTCCATCATTAAAAGGAAGTAAAGTCTTCCGAAAAAGACACGCGCTTCTTGATTTAGGTCAAGAAGTTGTCGTCCAGACCAGCTGTAGGTTGACGAAAAATCTAGAAAAGTCATCACTAAAATCAGCAGGAAATCCACGGACCTCAGCATCAAACATGGTCGCCAAGTGGTCAGATTTATCCTAACCATGAGAAGGATTTATCTCGTACAATGGGGGGGCACCGTGCAAATTAGCTTGATAAGACTAATGAATCAGATCCCCAGAAAGGTTAATCTCCTTAAAGATTAAAAATCAGCTTTTAAGCCTGATATTACTCAATCCTTGAGATTGACCTTAAAGATTGAGAATTACAAACTCATGGAATTCAATGATATCTAAACTCGAGCTTGAACGAGAAAATATTTTGATCAAAATTACAAACCGATTTGTTTTCTGAAAACCTATTTTCAATGTGTTCATTACCATTGAACATAAAATTCTAGGAATTCACCTGGAATTCATTAGGTCACCTGAACCAAATCGGGTGTCAACCGTAAGAACGGTGGTTGCATAGCATGGTCGAAGACAGGACCTTGTGCCAGACTGAAAAATTATAAGGGTAGGCTTTACTATTGCTCCTACAAAGGATAGTAATTGCGTCCGACACGTTATAGACCATAATTAAAAGCATGTCAGGGGACATTGCCTTAACAGTTGCTTGTTCAACGCTTTCCTTTACAACCGGACGGTAGTTTACCGAAAGGTAATATACGGAGCAAGTATACTGGACGTGTTGCTTTCCTAATACAAGGTTAGCAAGTGGGTGACACAAAACCATAAGTTTTGAGCTAAAATTTTCAAATCTGAAACCCACAAAACCCACAAAAATATTTTGCAACACCGGTGAAGGGTTATTCCGGAAAACTTATCTAGGGTAAAACCTAGATTGAATTTTCAAAGATCAAATGTTTTCATAAAGATCCAATTTCCTAAAGGATCTAAATTTTCTTTGTCACGTGGGACTTTAAACCGCCTTTCAAATGTGCACTTTGCTTTGGAAACCGAAATTAAATAGGCTATTTGATTGCAAGTGTCGTTGACCTAAACCCGAGACAACTGTGGATGACACACCCACCTTTAACCATGGTTCTATCGTTACTATTATTATTTATACCACCATATCAAAATCACTGATGTACAAAGTGTGATGAATAAAAAGTGATTCATGTATGTTTTTATTTCAAGTTCTGTATTGCTTGAGGACAAGCAACGCTCAAGTGTGGGGATATTTGATAAGGCTAAAAAGGAACATATATTTCATAGCAATATCCCTCCTAAATAATAGGTTTTCATATGTAATTGTATTATATTTTCATTGTAATTGTTTAAATAAATAAGTGCGAAGACAAAAGGCGAAAACGAAGATTTGAAGACACAAACGTCCAAAAAGCTCAAATGTACAAGATACAATTCAAAAGGTTCAATTTATTGATGAAAAACGTCTAAAAATGACAAGAGTACAAGTTACAAAACGCAAAGTACAAGATATTAAATTATACGCAAGGACGTTCGAAAATCCGAAACCGGGACATGAGTCAACTATCAACGCCCGACGCAACGGACTAAAAATTTCAAGTCTACTATGCACAAGAATATAATATAATATATAAATAATTATATTAATTATTTATATTTTATATTTATATATATATATTATGTCGACAAGCTAGGTTCCAAACTGGGATGAGCTGGATTTACGAACTCCGCGACTCGCGGAGTTTGAAGGGTAAAAGTGCCGCAACTCACGGAGTTTGAAATTTCAGAAATGTCCTATAAATATCAACGAATTCTGCCGAGTTTAAAAAACATAATAATAATAATACTCCGTAATATATAATAAATAAATGTATATAATATATATATATATATATATATATATATATATATATATATATATATATATATATATATATATATATATATATATATATATATATATAGTATAGGGTAGTTTTATATTAGATTAGTTCGGGTTATGTAAAGGTTATTTTACGGGTTTTTGAAGTCGAAATTCTGTCCGTGTAACACTACGCGATAAATACTCAATGTAAGTTATGTTCTCCTTTTTAAATTAATGTCTCGTAGCTAAGTTATTATTATGCTTATTTAAGCTGAAGTAATCATGATGTTGGGCTAAAATTACTAAAATTGGGTAATTGGGATTTGTACCATAATTGGGGTTTGGACAAAAGAACGACACTTGTGGAAATTAGACTATGGGCTATTAATGGGCTTTATATTTGTTTAACTAAATGATAGTTTGTTAATTTTAATATAAAGATTTACAATTGAACGTCCCTATAAATAACCATATACACTCGATCGGACACGATGGGCGGGGAATTTATATGTACGAATAATCGTTCATTTAACCGGACACGGGAATGGATTAATAGTCTATGGAATTATTAAAACAGGGGTGAAATTATGTACAAGGACACTTGGCATAATTGATAACAAAGTATTAAAACCTTGGGTTACACGCAGTCGATATCCTGGTGTAATTATTAAACAAAGTATTAAGACCTTGTTACAGTTTAAGTCCCCAATTAGTTGGAATATTTGACTTCGGGTATAAGGATAATTTGACGAGGACACTCGCATTTTATATTTATGACTGATGGGCTGTTATGGACAAAAACCAGACGGACATATTAAATAATCCAGGACAAAGGACAATTAACCCATGGGCATAAAACTAAAATCAACACATCAAACATCATGATTACGGAAGTTTAAATAAGCATAATTATTTTATTTTATATTTCATCGCACCTTTAATTATTCGTCATTATTTTTTTTGTTATTTATTTTATTTTGTTAATTAAATTTACTTTACGCTTCGCTTAAAATATAAAATCGACAAACCGGTCATTAAACAATCAACTATGGGCCACAACTAACAGCAAGAAAAGTTTATAAATATCTTTAATCAATCAACTCAAAATATTTCAAAAATTCGTCATGAGTTAAATTAGGTCAAGGAACTGAAATTAATTTACCGAAAAGAGGGGCGTATATTTTTGATAATATTTGATTGATTAAAGTGGGATAAAAGCCAAAAAGATTTTTAATTTTATTTTTACCATGTTTTTTTTTTAAAAATTAATATATAAATATTAATTTAATATTGTAAACTTATTTAAAATTATAAATATTTGAAAAAATTAATATAAGTTTGTATGTATAAAAACAAAAATATAATTTAAGTTTGGTGTGAATTTTTAAAATATGAATTTTTAATTTTATGCATTTTAAATTTAAAGTTTGGTGTGAATTTTAAAAAACAAAAAAATTTACTTTATTTTGCTAAGTTAAAAATATGATTTTTAAAAATTCGTCGTAAGTTGAAGACTAGGTCGTTGAACCTAAATTGCTTTACCCGAGGGAGGGACGAGAACTTTTATTATCATTATTTTTAATCTTATTGAATTAAAATATGCCAAAAACATTAAAAAACCCAAAAATCTTTACTTTTAAAACCGCGCTTTGAATTGACAAATTTTAAAATTTTGTCAAGGGACGGACTAGGACAATGTTCTGAAACACCCTCATCCTAAAAAGAAACAAAATTTTAAATTTAATTAATTATATGTTCTAAAAGTGTAAGGTTTTATAAAAAAAAAAATGAAAAAAATGTGATGTAACAACAAGACGGAATGAACAAATGATGTGCACCATTTATCATTCAGCAAACAAACGCCAATATGTTTAGAAACTTTGGTAAAATTTAATCATTTTTCTACGCTAATCACCCTCAATAATTTAAATTGTTACTGATTTCTTGCAAATGAGGGCATTGCAAGATCTTAAGTGTGGGAAGAGGTTAAATTCTTTCGGATTTTAAATTTTTTTTATTTAAATACTTGATTACCATTAAAAATACTAGTAACGCAGTAGTTGTATTAGAATCTAGTGCTCTCTGATAATAAGGAACAGCCCTAGTCTTATATACTGACTACCCAATTCTAGTAAATTTTTTCAAAATTTTCAATTAAATGAACTCAAAATCATGTTTATACATATTTATGAACGATAAAACTAGGTTTTAACACCGAAATTATTGTTACCTCGAAAAGAACATAAATTGAGAAACAAACCAAAATGTTAGAATTCATTTAAAATGGAATAGAGGACAATAAAAAGGAAAATAAAAGCCAAGTGTGGGAAAATTTACCAAGTTATTTTAAAACATATGTCACATATTTCTGTAACAAATAATTGAAGATACTTTTGCTTTGGACTAAACTAAACAGTTTTACCCAATTTACTGTAAGAAAGATGGATCTACACGATGAATCAATTCCATCATTAAAAGGAAGTAAAGTCTTCCGAAAAAGAAATGCGCTTCTTGATTTAGGTCATGAAGTTGTCGTCCAGATCAGCTGTAGGTTGACGAAAAATCTAGAAAAGTCATCACTAAAATCAGCAGAAAATCCACGAACCTCAGCATCAAACAGGGTTGCCAAGTGGTCAGATTTATCCTAACCATGAGAAGGATTTATCTCGTAAAATGGGGATGACGCCGTGCAAATTAGCTGGATAAGACTAATGAATCAAATCCCCAGAAAGGATAATCTCCTTAAAGATCAAAAATCAGCTTTTAAGACTGATATTACTCAATCCTAGAGATTGACCTTAAAGATTGAGAATTACAAACTCATGGAATTCAATGATATCTAAA
The DNA here is from genome assembly GCF_046630445.1 of Rutidosis leptorrhynchoides. Classification (NCBI taxonomy): domain Eukaryota; kingdom Viridiplantae; phylum Streptophyta; class Magnoliopsida; order Asterales; family Asteraceae; genus Rutidosis; species Rutidosis leptorrhynchoides. The sequence continues at coordinate 404,405,060 of NC_092337.1, read as the reverse complement.
CTCGAGCTTGAACGAGAAAATATTTTGATCAAAATTACAAACCGATTTGTTTTCTGAAAACCCATTTTCAATGCGTTCATTACCATTGAACATAAAATCCTAGGAATTCACCTGGAATTCATTAGGTCACCTGAACCAAATCGGGTGTCAACCGTAAGAACGGTGGTTGCATAGCATGGTCAAAGACAGGACCTTATGCCAGACCAAAAAATTATAAGGGTGAGCTTTAATATTGCTCCTACAAAGGATAGTAATTGCGTCCGACACGTTATAAGACCATAATTAAAACCATGTCAGGGGACATTACCTTAACAGTTGCTTGTTCAACGCTTTCCTTTACAACCGGACGGTAGTTTATCGAAAGGTAATATACGGAGCAAGTAAACTGGATGTGTTGCTTTTCCAATACAAGGTTAGCAAGTGGGTGACACAAAACCACAAGTTTTGAGCTAAAAATTTCAAATATGAAACCCACCAAACCCACAAAAGAATTTGTAAACACCGGTGAAGGGTTATTCCGGAAAACTCATCTAGGGTAAAAACTAGATTTAATTTTCAAAAGATCAAATGTTTCAATAAAGATCCAATTTCCTTAATGGATCTAAATTTTATAGTCATGTGGGACTGTAAACCACATCGTTACTATCATTGTTTTTACCGCCGTAAAGAAATCACTGATGTACAAAGTGTGAAGAATAAAGAAGTGATTCTAGTATTTCAAGACTATATTGCTTGAGGACAAGCAACGCTCAAGTGTGGGAATATTTGATAATGCTAAAAACGAACATATATTTCATAGCATTATTCCTCAAGAAAGACAAGATTTTAGTTGCAATTGTTCTATTTACAAGTGATATTCGTTTAAATAATAAAAAGTGAAGACAAAAGACAGATTCGACGAATTGAAGACGCAAACGACCAAAAATCTCAAAAGTACAAAGTACAATCAAAGCGGTTCCAATTATTGATAAGAAACGTCTCAAAATTACAAGAGTACAAGATTCAAAACGCAAAGTACAAGATATTAAATTGTACGCAAGGACGTTCGAAAATCCGGAACCGGGACCAGAGTCAACTCTCAACGCTCGACGCAACGGACTAAAAATTACAAGTTAACTATGTATATAAATATAATATAATATATAATTAATTATATAAATTATATATATATTATATTTATATATTAAAACCGTCGGCAGACTAGGATCCAAACTTATGTGAGCTGGATTTACGAACTCCACGACTCGCGGAGTTTGTAGTGCAAAAATGCCGCAACTCGCGGAGCTGTCCTGGACAAAAATGCCTATAAAAGCTAGCGCATTCTGAACGTTTTATATAACCTTTTTCTTCTTCTCTCATCAAACGTATTATATATATATATATATATATATATATATATATATATATATATATATATATATATATATATATATATATATATATATATTATAATTTTAATTTTAATTTTAATTTTAAATCCTAATAATAAGGGTATGTTAGCGAATGTTGTAAGGGTGTAAGTCGAAATTCTGTCCGTGTAACGCTACGCTATTTTTAATCATTGTAAGTTATGTTCAACCTTTTTACATTAATGTCTTGTAGCTAAGTTATTATTATGCTTATTTAATCCGAAGTAATCGTGATGTTGGGCTAAATACTAAAATTGGGTAATTGGGCTTTGTACCATAATTGGGGTTTGGACAAAAGAACGACACTTGTGGAAATTAGACTATGGGCTATTAATGGGCTTTATATTTGTTTAACTAAATGATAGTTTGTTAATTTTAATATAAATATTTACAATTGGACGTACCCATAAATAACCATATACACTCAATCGGACACGATGGGCGGGGTATTTATATGTACGAATAATCGTTCATTTAACCGGACACGGGAATGGATTAATAGCCACTAGAATTATTAAAACAGGGGTGAAATTATGTACAAGGACACTTGGCATAATTGATAACAAAGTATTAAAATCTCGGGTTACACGCAGTCGATAACCTGGTGTAATTATTAAACAAAGTATTAAAATCTTGTTACTGTTTAAGTCCCCAATTAGCTGGAATATTTGACTTCGGGTATAAGGATAATTTGACGAGGATACTCGCACTTTTTATTTATGACTGATGGACTGTTATGGACAAAAACCAGACGGACATATTAAATAATCCAGGACAAAGGACAATTAACCCATGGGCATAAAACTAAAATCAACACGTCAAACATCATGATTACGGAAGTTTAAATAAGCATAATTCTTTTATTTCATATTTAATTTCCTTTATTTTATATTTAATTGCACTTCTAATTATTGCACTTTTATTTATTGTTTTTGTATTTAATTGCACTTTTAATTACCGTACTTTTTAATTATCGCAATTTTATTTTATCGCACTTTTATTTATCGCAATTTCATTATCGTTATTTACTTTACGCTTTAAATTAAGTCTTTTATTTATTTAATATTTTACATTATCGCAATTTATCGCACTTTTATTTATCGCAATTTCATTATCGTACTTTTTAATTATCGCAATTTTGGCGCCGCTGCCAGGGAACGCCGAAGCGAAACGCCACAAATTTTTTTTTTTCTTATTAAGTTTTAATTAGTTTTTGTAAAATATATACTTTTTAAATATAAAAAAATATATATAAAAAATCAAAAACCGAATAAAAAATAAATATATAACTTAATTAATAACTTAGTCATGTGTTTCATTAATAACTTAATTAATTATATTTATTAATATAAATTTTAATATAGTTATATTAGTTGTAGTAAAGATAGTTTTACATAACTAACAATTATTTGATAAAATAATATTGATAAAAATAACTAAGAAGTTGTTTTATTTTATAATAATAATAGTAATAATAACAAAGATGATAGTTTTTATAAAAATGATACTCTTAATAAAAATGATAAAAATAATGACTTTAATAAAAATGAAATTTTTAATAATAATGTTAACTCTAATAAAAGTGATAGTTTTACTAATAATGATAATGATAATAAAAAGTGATAATAATAATAATAATAATAATAATAATAATAATAATAATAATAATAATAATAATAATAATAATAATAATAATAATAATAATAATAATAAATAACTACCTTTAAGCTTTTTCCAAAAAAATGTTTTAGACAGGTCTCGAACCCGAGACCTCTCGTTAATCACCAACACCCCTTAATCATTCGATCTGTGCTATTTTTCTGAATTAACTTCTATCTTAAAGTATATAAACCGTAGTTTATCGATTTCATCTATCCCTTCGTCATCATTTATAAAGCACCACCTTCATTGAATATCATAACCGCAATTTATTTTCATTTGATCATGTCATAATCTTCATTCGTTTATGTCACCCCAACATGATCCCTCCATTCTTCTTTTAAATTCCTAATCATCCTTAAATATTATCATAATTATCATTTATCTATCTAAATAACTTATCTTAATCTAATCATCATGGGTTTAGCATCCTCATGCATCATCTTCCCTTAATCGTGATTAACAGGAGAAGAACCAAATAACATATGGGATGTCGCTGTAACAATACAAATAATATCATCATCACATGCATCTATTATCATGATCTTGCTATCTCGTTCATCGTCAACCTAATGCCATCGTGACACCATATCCATCATCATAATCTTAACCTTCATCATCATTGCCAACTCGTCATCAATCTCATGTTTTTCATCTACATAACATCATCATCATTCTATCGATGTAAAAAAAAATATAGTGGACTGTCCAGTCCTTGCTTCAGTCCGAATATATACCCAATTAACTCACGGCCCACCTATTAAAAGAACCAGGATGTCTCAATAGCAATAAAAAAATATACGGCCCATGTTGATTAAAGTATATATTGAAATTTCTATGATTGTCGGTTAGATGCTCTAATCCTACTCTCAATACATGTAAAGTGGTTATCAACACAGCTGGAAAGTTTCCCTTGTGGGGTTCAGTTTCATTAACAATTAAAAAGTATCCATCACACTTACACAATCATAATCATCTTCGTATATTAATGTCACCGGTTATCATCTCACTAACTCTTAATTATTATCATTGTTTCATTACGGTAACATCAACAGAGAATCGAATGATTTAATCATAGAAGTAAAGAACAAAAGTGGTCGATTTACAAAGGTGGTGAAGTTACCAAAGATGGTGTTGAAAGCAGAGTGGCGGTTTGGATTGGTCAATGGACGGTGACGTAAAAGTGATCAAACATTACAATCCAAATGGGTTCGGTTATCTGCAGGAAAGAAATAGAAAATATACATTGTAACGATGGGAGTGTTATGTGGTGATGGTTGTTGTGATATTAGGAGATGGTGCAGCTTGGCGATGGGTGGTTGTTGATCGAAAACAGAAGAAGGAGAGAAAGAGAGAGAGTCGTAGAGGAAGATGTTGGTTTGAAAGGTTTGTGGTGCAACGAAAATAAGCAAGCAAATTAGGTTTCATTATGGGATGGTACTCGCTTGTAGTGGTAAGATGGTCGAACAATAAACAAAAGCTTCGTAGTAATATTATACGTTGGAGTTTGGTTTGATTCAAAAAAGGAAACAAGTAGTAATTATCTCGTTGGTTATCAAACTAGGTGATGGAAAATGTTGGGTTTTGGGTTTCGTTCTCAACAGAACTCGATGAGTAGTAACTCAAGTGGGTTCGATTTGGTGATTAATTGAAGATGATAGCGATGGCCATTGGTGTTTGTCTTCGGTTCAACATAGAATTAGTTGTATCGACATGGAGATCGAAGTGGTGGTTGTGGTTTAATGGGTTTCATGGTTTGATCACGTTATGATTATAGTGGTATTGTGGAGTTGGTAAAGGTGATTTGATCGGTTTTGCTGGCATTGAGAAATTTATGCCATCAGGTACAATTTCACAGACAGGAAGGACAGATGAAATAGCAATTGATGTGGTAAGCATAAGTTAATCTCTGTTGTTTTGTAGTGTAATGGAAGTTGACAGGTTCATCCATCAAGAACAGAAGAGAAAGAAAAAAAATTAAAGCATATAGATATGTGTAACAGATTTGATTGTATTATTATTGAATTCGATGCTTAAACAAGAATGGAGACAGGAGAAAGAATGAAAAGTAGAAATTGAAATTCAACAATTTGTATGAATGAAGTTGATGTCTAACAAATTCTTGGATTCATTCTGAAATTTTAAGTCGTGATTTGTACTAGAGAATAAATCATCTACAGATTGATAATGATAGAAAATTGATTTTGATTCTCTCATGATGTAATACGTAATTGTTTTTTATTTATAAATGTATATAGTTGTATTTATATAAATATATATCTGTATATGTATTCTTATATATGTATATCTGTATTTTATATATATCTATAAGTATTTATATATATCTGTTTATATACTTGATTATATATGATTCATAAACTTTAATATTCATAATGTTATTAATAATAAATACTAATACTAATAAAATTATTAATAAATATTTCGAAATACTAATAATAATAAAAATAATAGTAATGATAATAATATCAATAATAATAATAATAATTGTATTAATAATAATTATAAATAGTAGTGATATTAAGAATCATAAATTGATAATTTTAATAATTTTACTAATATCAATCATAATAAAATGGTAACACTAATATGTTTATTAATAATAATAATAATAATAATAATAATAATAATAATAATAATAATAATAATAATAACAATACTTATCATAATATTGTTGATAATAATAATATTAATAATTTTAATAATATAACAACTTATATCAGATTTCATATATAATTTATATAATAATATTAATGATACAAATATTGATAATAGTAGTGAAATTAGTGGTAATAATATTAATATTACAAATATCTTACCATCAATTATATAACTTATGGAATCTTTAATATTTATAATTTACAATATATATAATATTATTTATGTATAGAATTTGTTTATACATATAGAATTACATATTTATTATACACAATTGTTCGTGAATTGCCAAGAGTAGTCAAAAGGTAAATGAATACATGAACACAATCCAAAGTTTTTGAGACTCAAACATTACAGACTTCGCTTAACGTGTCGGAATCACTTAAATATAAAGTTTAAATTTGGTCGGAAATTTTCGGGTCGTCACACAATTGATGGAAAGAATTAGACTTTTTACGAGCCTTTACGAATTACACATGGGCCGTAACCCAAACTCAAGGCAGATTTCAATCGATTTTCCATTTTTCCATTTTCGCATCATCTCACTAAGGGTATATATTATTAGAACTTTGTTTTCGATTATTTATAGACATGTTATGAAAATTATTAAGATTATGATTATCATCATAGTTAAGAATGAAGTTGGTTATGAATTAAAAATAAGTATGATTTAGTTTATAAAATGATAAATATAGATAAAACCTTAAGTATTGATATTAGATAAGATAATATAATATTACATATAAAATTTAATTAAGTTAATGGTCATAATGTCTAATGACCCGTCCTAATTTATCTGGATGAATACATTACATTTGGTTACATCGCGAGGTACTTGACCTCTATATGATACATTTTACAAACATTGCATTCGTTTTTGAAAGACAAACTTTCATTACATCGAAAGTTGACAGCATACATACCATTTCATAATATATCCAATTATAATTGACTTAATAATAATCTTGATGAACTCAACGACTCGAATGCAACGTCTTCTGAAATATGTCATGAATGACTCCAAGTAGTATCTCTAAAATGAGCAAATGCACAGCGGAAGATTTCTTTCATACCTGAGAATAAACATTCTTTAAAGTGTCAACCAAAAGGTTGGTGAGTTCATTAGTTTATCGAAATCAATCATTTCCATAATCTTAGTAGACCACAAGATTTCCTTTATTCAATAATTATACACTCGCAAGTGTTTAAAAATCATTCATATGGATTGAACACCTGGTAACCGACATTAACATAATGCATATAGAATATCCCCAAAACAGAAATCCATCTGTATAATATAAACTCGAAGTACTAAAGCATACCATTTTCCAGTATAGGGGGTGTTAGTGCTCGTAGATCTACCTTTAGGATTCGCGTCAATTAGGGTGTATGTTCCCTAATTCTTAGGCTACCAAGCTAAAAGGGGTGATATTTGATTTGATAATCCAACCATAGAATGTAGTTTTAAGTACTTGTGTCTATTTCGTAAAACAGTTAAAAAAGTAGCGCATGTATTCTCAGTCCCAAAAATATATATTGCAAAAGCATTTAAAAAAGGAGCAAATGAAACTCACTATACTGTATTTTGTAGTAAAAATACATATGACGAAATTGAACAATGCAGGGTTGGCCTCGGATTCACGAACCTATATCATTTGTATATATATTAAAACATATAATCGTAACTGAACAAATTTATTTATTATATTCTTAATTTATTTTTTATGTATATTTAATTTGTGTATCTATTCAAAATGATTAATATATATATATATATCTCCATAGTTATATACATACTTGTTTAATGTTATATTTAAAAATCAATAGTTTGTTATCTGTAAGTATTTATTTAAATAGTTTTAGTAGGTTTGATAGATATAGTTATGTGAAATTTTAATATAATTATAGTATATGTAATAAGTATATTTAATGTACAAAATATTTATTTGCTTAAAAGGGTAGTTTTTGATATTAATAATGATAATATTAATAATCATATTACTTAATAATAATACTTATATTGATAATAATATTAGTAATAACAACAATAATAATTATTATTATAATTGTAACTAAGGTTATGATAATAATAATAATAATAATAATAATAATAATAATAATAATAATAATAATAATAATAATAATAATAATAATTATGTAGTTGTAATGATATCAAGATAACAATTTTTGGTAAAAATGACAATAATATTAGTTATGATAATAACACCTATTTACATGATAATAATATGTAATTGCTTTATTATAGTAATACTAATAATTAACTTAACCATAATAATATTAATAACCGTTTTGATAATAATAATCATTTTAATAATAGTAATTGTAATATTAATAATAACACTTATCATATTTATAATGATAGTAATGTTACTAACAATTGTAAATATGATGATAATATTAATTTTTAACGATAATAATAATAAATCGTAGTATGATAGTTATAATAATACTTATCTTAACAATAATAATAATAATATTTATTTTTGTAATCATAATCATAATCATAATAATAATAACAATGATATTTACTACTTGTGTTGGCAATGATAATAACACTTATAATCATTTTAATACTAACAATATTAACAACAGCAACAATAACAACAACAACAACAATAATAATAATAATAATAATAATAATAATAATAATAATAATAATAATAATAATAATAATAATAATAATAATAATAATAATAATAATAGAACTAAGAGTAAAAGTTTATACCCTTAAAAAAAAACGTTTCTAAAAAGAATTGCCCTTGCCCCAGCTCGAACCCCCGACCTATCGTTCACCCGACAAACACCCAACCAGTTGCTCTGCTATTGTTTTTCTGTTTTAAATCATAACCGAATTTTATATCACCCGTTACTAGTCAATTACCCTTCTTCTCCTTCATCAGTTTCAATTCGATCGACCAATAATCAATACGTGCAGTAATTTGTTGGCTTTAGGTATGTTAATTGGACTTATACGACTCTCATTGATTCCCAAATTAATAGCAACAACGAAAAAAAAACAACAAAACAGCAGTTGCTGTTTAACGAAAAAAATGAAGAACAAGGAATTCAATTTCGACATGGAGACTGTTTTAAATAAAAATTTATACACGAATTAGTTTTCAAATCGTGTATACAAACTTTAGGAATCATTAACTTCAATAGAAACATTAAAACTGATTCCAATTTAAATATGAACACTTCGGTTGACTTTTGAAAACCAAAACTTTGACCCTAAAATTTGAACCCGATACGAACAATTGGGATTTGAATCTTTCCAGAAAGTTTAAATAAAAGATTTTGAACATAACTGCATTAATATATTTTTAAATGAAACAAGAATTCGAAGTTTTACAAAATTTGTACAAGAACAGAGTTGCTAGTTGTTCTTCTTTCTTTTCTAATTAAATTCGCCCATGTGAAAGCAAAAAATTGAAATGTATAAATTTTTTTTGGATGATAGGAGGTCGTATTTATTGAATAATACTGAAGTTGATTAGATTATATATGGATTGTAGTCGACAGATTTTACTGTCAAGAACAGAAAAAAAAATTGATAACGATCTCTAACAGCTTTTGGATGTTATTGTGACTTATTGGAATTGAATTGTACAAATTTATCAATCATAAACAGATGGAAAACGACCCTAAATAGAATTTGCAAATTGTTTGCTTAATGGAATTGCTCAGATAGTGATAGGGATTAGTTTAGCACGCGTTTTAAATCAATTTTTATATATATCTGAATTAATGTTTACGTATATATATTATTTATTTATTTATCTATTATATTAAATTCTGTAATATAAATTAATAATGTAAATCTGTTAATAAAATCTATTAATATTATTAATTTTTAATAAGAATACTAATAATAATAATAATATTAAAGATACTAATATTAATAATGACAATATTAATAATAATAACAATAATTATATTAATAATAATAATACTAACATTAATAATAAATAATTAAAACTATAATAGTAATTATAACAATGATAATAGTAATCTTATTAATGATAATATTAATTATTTTTAATATTCAATATAATATTTATATTTAATAATATTACTAGTATTAATCATAATATTTAAAATTGCAATTTTACTTCTAGTTATAATTATAATGATGATGTTAACAATGATAGCAATTATATTAGTAAATATAATAACTTAAATGCATCAAATTTCATATTATAAATTTTAATAATATTATTAATATTGAATGTAATAATATAACAATTATACTTGTAATTACATTTAATATAATATACAATATTATATTATGTGATAACATTTATTTAATATTTATATATTACAAATAATTATAAATTATATATATTTATATATATTTATTTTAATAGTAACTTAATTATTATTTTACATTCTTAATTCCAATTGATTAAAGTGTATTTTGTTACTTCAAAATATTATATATATACCTATATTTATATTTACAAAATACATATATACATTTTTATTTACAAACTAATGTTCGTGAATCTTCGAGAATAGTCAAGGGTCAAATGTATTTATGAACACTGTTCAAGGTTTTTGAGACTTCAACATTACAAACTTTGCTTATCGTATCAAAATCATATAAGAAAATTAAGTTAAAAACTGGTCGGAAATTTCCGGGTCGTCACAGTACCTACCCGTTAAAGAAATTTGGTCCCGAAATTTGAGTAAGGTGGTCATGGCTAACAATAAAAATGTTTTCATGATGAATATGAGTTGATAAATAGAGTTTTACCATTATTGATTAATATAGATAAAACGATTCGATTATGAGGAGCATACGAGTGAAGCTATCACAAAATAGCGAAATGAAAGGATAAAGATTTGTCTTAGCTTTTGACAGAGTCAGGGTTGAATTTAGAAAATAAGGTGCGTCTTAACTTTTGATGTCGTCTTGATTGAATTCCGGAATTCAAGGGATTTAAAGAAAATCTTCGAAATCTAAAAGATTTGATTCTTCAGCGAGTAAGGAAATTAAGATCTCTATAATTAAATACGGTGATCTGCCTCGATTACTCTGTCTGATATTTCCCTTTATAAATTAAGCTCTTCCATTCCATTATTCTCACCATTCCTATACTTTCTTTCTTAGTTCATACATCCAAAAGATTGTGAAAATGCTTAATCCATTTCTAATCCTTGATATTTTTCTAGTTATCATTTCTGTCATCCTTCTTTTCAATCTTCCATCAGAAAAATCTGTTTACTTCTACTATTACCTTGGGGTGATACTATTCTTAATTATACCGTGTCTTTATATTGCTATTCGTATTAATATCCACGATTTGTAACCTCCGTGTTGTTATTGGGCTTTATATTTCTCTTATATTTTGGAGCTCTTTGCCTTTTTATTATCTTCTCGACCTCTAGTAAAGTGAGTAATGGTCCAGAATTCGTAAGTATGGAGTTTCGAATAAACTTAATGTTCTAAAAAATAAAGAACGTAATCGCACGATTTGATTTGTCAAATTACCTGAATCAATGAGAATAGAACTATCAAGAATATACTTTCTTGATATGTTCAGAAGTTATGCAGAATGAAAGAGTTATGTAACATGACACATGATGACGTTATGATCTGTGAATCATCACGTTCCATTAGAAACTCAGCATGACTTACTGTAATATAATCACGTTGATCAAGTGTCATTATATTATACTAACTCATGTTTCAGTTCCCAACACTACTTCAGAATTCATTCATAGTTTATACTTAGATTTTACAGAAATTTTCAATATAATGTATTACAGATAGCACAAAGAGGTATATAATTTCGGACGAGAATATTTATGAAAATATCTTCGGAAGTATCGAAGATATTTATGATGATATTTTAGAATTTCTAAGCTCGAAAGTTGATAAGGAAAAATTTTCCGCAAGATTTTAAAATGACTTCAGAGCAGGATATTCTCTAAAGATTTCATCGGGTCCAGAATTACCTGGATTCTTTGAATATAGGGTTTGGTCCTTGTATTTGTCCTTGGTCTCCTTCATGGTTAGCTCAATCTATTTTTTAGTACTAAATTTTCTATCTAGCGTTCCCAACATTCCATTCTTTATTATCAAACTTTTGGCCGTTTAGACCATCTACGATTTTGTTGTTTTCTCTGCATTTAATGCTACCATACCTGAATCATCGGTTATCAATCCGAGGTGGTTTTAAGAGAATTGTGTTTTTAGATGATTAAACGCTGATGGTAATATGGTGGAATATAAAAGGTTCCCCGGTAACAATGAAAGAGCATGCATATATATCAAAGTTATAATAAGGTTGTTTCGAACGAAAAGTCGAAGTTGACTTGTTAGAGTTGTGACAAAATTGGCTACTTTGGAGAGGTATTGTAAAGTTATTTTCGGTAATAACACGCCAATGGATCATAGATTCGTGTTAAACTTCTACTTGGGTTCCGGAAGTTCTCCCAGGTGCATGACTGTGGATAACATGTGGTTGGATCATCATCTTGATTGAGGTGTTTTCAAGATTCATGAAAGGTTTGAACGCAGATTATAATCGTCAAGATACAAATGAGGTTTAAGATGAAATCAAGTGGCAAACTTGAAGAAAAGTTTAGTTTCATATGTTATAATCAATATTTTAATTCATTTTAATTGTCCAATGTCATTAGTCCATAGTTAAGAGTCCACAATTAGTAGTTCAACAATTCATATATAGTTTAATATATAATATTCGAATTAATTAATACATGTCATGACCCGTTATATACATGTCTCAGACTCGATCACAACTCAAAGTATATATATTATTGTAGAATCAACCTCAACCCTGTATAGCTAACTCGAACATTACTGCATATAGAGTGTTTATGGTTATTCCAAATAATATATATAGATGCATCAATTTGATATGTCAAAACCTTGTATACGTATCCCGATATTTAAAGTGCGTAAAATAAATAACAGAAATTAAATGACGATAAATAAAATTGCGAGAATTAAAATTGCGATAATTAAATTGCGATAAATAAATGTAATAAGGGATTAACAGTTAGCTAGGAACAGTTAGCTAGGATTTTGTTAGCGTGGATTCTTAACAAAATTTTTCTCATAGTTAATTTGTTTGTTTCTAACAAATTTTACTTTGTCCAATGTTTTCTTCATTATGCCACTTGTTGGATTCTGATATATCAAAATCCACATATGAAATTGGATGAAAATAGTTATTCTGTGGTGAACGGATTCGTATATCAGTAGATGTAAGTAGGATAGTAAATAACTGTTGAATCAGATTCGAAGAATATACAGTGTAACTTATTAATGTGAAATCTAAATATTCCTCGGGTATTACCTACCCGTCAAAATATTTTCGCCAATAACAGTTTGTACAAAAGAATTTTTAATTACAATCTTTATGAAAATATACTTTCATATATATATTTTCTTCAGATGTAATATAGATTTAATGAGTTAATATAATATTAATCTCATTTGATTTACCGTTAGAACGAAAATATATAATCTCTAAAACATTAGAGATTACCTAATCATCATGAAGAACGAAGATAAATGATGTAGAACGTCATGTAGAACGATGATTATACTCGAGGTATAGAATGAGTTGTTGAGGCATGGGTTATTGATGGTACTGGTGTTGTTACTGATGGTACTGTTGGTGCTGGTGATGTTGTTGAAGCTGGTAAATTTTGCGCCATATTCTCCAAATTGATTACTCGAGCGCGAATTTCGTTGACTTCTTCTATTATTTCGGGATGATTGTCAATCGGAACGAGCGGATGAATAAGCTTTAGAATTGTGGATATAATATAATCATGTCGAGCTACCCTGGAAATGAGACTGAAAATAGTGTTTCAGATAGGTTCGCCGGTAAATGCTTCAAGTTCTTCGCCAAGAGGTGAATTTGGTTTATGGAAAGGATCGCCTTCTTCTCGACTCCATCGATTAAGTCGGCTACGATCCCATCAGATGAATTAGGGATGGATGATTGGTTGATTCATTCTGGTGACGCTGCTTTTAGAGCTTAGGTGAACATCCATGTCGGAATAGCTGTCGGCTTCTGATAATGCTAAAAACGAACATATATTTCATAGCATTATTCCCCAAGAAAGACAAGCTTTTAGTTGCAATTGTTCTATTTACAAGTGATATTCGTTTAAATATTAAAAGGTGAAGACAAAAGACAGATTCGACGAATTGAAGACGCAAACTACCAAAAAGCTCAAAAGTACAAAATACAATCAAAGAGGTTCCAATTATTGATAAGAAACGTCTCGAAATTACAAGATTCAAAACGCAAAGTACAAGATATTAAATTGTACGCAAGGACGTTCGAAAATCTGGAACCGGGACCAGAGTCAATTCTCAACGCTCGACGCAACGGACTAAAAATTACAAGTCAACTATGCACATAAATATAATATAATATTTAAATAATTCTTATAATTATTTATATATTATATAAATAATAAAAATCCGTCGGCAAGAAAGACTCCAAAGTTGGTGAGCTGGAATTTCAAACTCCGCGACTCGCGGAGTTTGAAGGCAGAAAAAGCCGCGAGTCGTGGAGACCCCCTGAACTCAATTCCCTATAAAAGCAAACGAATTCTGATCATTTTATATATCAATATATATCAATCTCTCTATCTATATACATAATATTTATATTTATAATTTATATTTCAATTTCAATTTTAATTTTAATCCTAATAATAAAGGTATGTTAGCGAATGTTGTAAGGGTGTAAGTCGAAATTCTGTCCGTGTAACGCTACGCTATTTTTAATCATTGTAAGTTATGTTCAACCTTTTTAATTTAATGTCTCGTAGCTAAGTTATTATTATGCTTATTTAAAACGAAGTAATCATGATGTTGGGCTAATTACTAAAATTGGGTAATTGGGCTTTGTACCATAATTGGGGTTTGAACAAAAGAACGACACTTGTGGAAATTAGACTATGAGCTATTAATGGGCTTTATATTTGTTTAACTAAATGATAGTTTGTTAATTTTAATACAAAGATTTACAATTGGACGTACCCATAAATAACCATATACACTCAATCAGATACGATGGGCGGGGTATTTATATGTACGAATAATCGTTCATTTAACCGGACACGGGAATGGATTAATAGCCACTAGAATTATTAAAACAGGGGTGAAATTATGTACAAGGACACTTGGCATAATTGTTAACAAAGTATTAAAACCTTGGGTTACACTCAGTCGACATCCTGGTGTAATTATTAAACAAAGTATTAAAATCTTGTTACAGTTTAAGTCCCCAATTAGTTGGAATATTTAACTTCGGGTATAAGGATAATTTGACGAGGACACTCGCACTTTATATTTATGACTGATGGACTGTTATGGACAAAAACCAGACGGACATATTAAATAATCCAGGACAAAGGACAATTAACCCATGGGCATAAAACTAAAATCAACACGTCAAACATCATGATTACGGAAGTTTAAATAAGCATAATTCTTTTATTTCATATTTAATTCCCTTTATTTTATATTTAATTGCACTTCTAATTATAGCACTTTTATTTATTGTTATTGTATTTAATTGCACTTTTAATTTTCGTACTTTTTAATTATCGCAAGTTTATTTTATCGCACTTTTATTTATCGCAATTTCATTATCGTTATTTACTTTACGCTTTAAATTAAGTCTTTTATTTATTTAATATTTTACATTTTGTTTTAACTGCGACTAAAGTTTTAAAATCGACAAACCGGTCATTAAACGGTAAAAACCCCCTTTATAATAATAATATTACTTATATATATATTTGTATTTTTAAAAGTAAACTAATATAGCGTTAAGCTTTGTTTAAAGATTTTCCCTGTGGAACGAACCGGACTTACTAAAAACTACACTACTGTACGATTAGGTACACTGCCTATAAGTGTTGTAGCAAGGTTTAAGTATATCCATTCTCTAAATAAATAAATATCTTGTGTAAAATTGTATCGTATTTTATAGTATTTTCTTGTAAAATTTAATAGCTATTTTATATACACCTCGCATAACATCAAGTTATTTTTGGCGCCGCTGCCGGGGAACAATCAAGCTTAAAAGCCAGAAGCGCAACGCTAATAAAAAAAATTATTTTTTTAGTTTACTTTTATACGCTTTTGTAAAAATACGTTTTAAATATTCGAAAACATAAAAAAAAAACAAAAATATAAATATTTTTAAGATTTTGTTAAATATTTAAGTTTTGTAAAGTTTCTTTATTTTTATTTTATAAAAATATAAGTTTTATTTAAATATTTTATTTTTATTAAAACATATAAAAAAAACGCGTCGAATTAAAAACTGTACCAGAGTTGAATTTAAGAACCCCGCGACTCGCGGAGTTTTCCTGCTTCGGGCACCGCAACTCGCGGAGCAGCCCTGACACACGTGACAGAAACCCTAACAGCATTTATTACGGTGTAATTATTATTTATTTATTATTATTAACCCTAATTACTTATTTATTATTATAATTAGTTTTAAGTTTTTAAATTAAATTGTATTTTAGTTAAATTAGTTTAATTAAAATATAAAATTAATAGTTTAATAAAATAAATAATATAAAAATAATATTTTTATAAAAATTGTACTTTTTACAACTTTTAGTATATTTTTATATTTTTTCCCTTTTTAATTGTTTTAGCGTAATATTTGTATTTTTCGCTCGTATTTTGTTTTAAGATATAGTTTTTTCCATAGTTATTTTTTACTTCTAGATTTTTAGACTTTGCCGTAAAATTCCTTAAGTGCTTTTTCTTTAGACTAAGATTTAGGTGCTTTAGAATTTTGCGACGCCTTTTTAAGTTTTAGTACCTCTTTTTAAGATATTTCCATTTGGGATATAGTTTTACTTATAAGCTTTAATATTTTTAGACGCCTTTTACCTATGTATCAATTATCATTCCAATTAGTAATCTCAATTTGCGATTATAATTTTAAGTTAGTGATAGTAATAAGGTTGGGTTAGTCTAGTGTTTTTAAGTTCTATAAGTCACTCTTTTTCTTTCTTATTTTTATTTTTCGATCTTTTTCTGACACGCTCTTTTTCTTTCTTATTTCTCGTCATTCTAGTTTTAGGACATAGATTTTTATTCTACTTCTTATCTAAATTTCTTAAAATTACGAAAATTTATTTTAAGTGGTTAAATTGATAGACATCAAAATTTTCTGGTTCGTAGTAATAGTTGGATTTGTACGTGGACCGGGTTATTGGAGCCAAACAGTCCTCAATTATATTGAGACCAAACGAATCCTGCCCCTCTGCTGCATCTTTTGGCTATTCGAAACGTGGGCAAAATCAGAAAAGTCTATTAATTGGATAACTTATATAATTTTTCTTTCCTTTTTAAAAACTAATAGGATATTCAGTGAATGCACCGAGCAAGACGTTCACCACCTTTTGTACGTTCACCACCTGTAACTAGATCAAGACATTTATCAAATATTACCGCCGTTGATTTTTCTTTAGAATCGTCATCCATTCGACCAAGTACTCCAGTTCAAATTTTCGATAATCCATTTTTTGAACCCGACCTCACAATTGAGAATCCGGAGAATATTCAGGGACAATTCATAGATCCTGAACCATTAAATTTTTCTCCGGAACCACCAATCATTCAAACAGAGATTGTTGAGGAACGAACCATTAAATCAGAATCCTCTAGTGATTTCGATTCAACAAATTCAATTATGGAGAATCTGGAACCTTTAAGTATGGAAGACCGAATGAGAGCTAAACGCACTGGCCAAGGTCACGCAATTACTCATCTAGACATTAATGCGCCAGATTATGAAATCAAAGGACAAATTCTACACATGGTGACTAATCAATGCCAATTTAGTGGTGCGCCGAAGGAAGATCCAAATGAACATCTTCGTACCTTTAATAGGATCTGCACACTATTTAAAATAAGAGAAGTGGAGGATGAACAGATATATCTCATGTTATTTCCCTGGAATTTAAAGGGAGAAGCCAAAGATTGGTTGGAATCGTTACCTGAAGGGGCGATTGATACATGGGATGTTTTAGTTGAAAAATTTCTTAAACAATTCTTTCCTGCATCTAAAGCCGTAAGACTTCAAGCAGAAATTGTTACGTTTACACAGAAACCGAATGAAACTCTATATGAGGCGTGGACAAGATTTGGAAAGTTATTAAGAGGATGTCCGCAACATGGTTTAGACACCTATCAAATAGTACAAATATTCTACCAAGGATGCGACATCACTACAAGGAAAGACATAGATATAGCAGCTGGTGGTTCCATTATGAAGAAAACCGAAACTGATGCTTATAAAATTATTGATAACACTGCTTCCCACTCACATGAGTGGCACCAAGAAAAAGATATCGTTAGATCATCTAAAGCAGCTAGAGCCGAATCTAGCCATGACTTAGATTCCATTTCCGCAACGATAGATGCTGTCTAGAGACGAATGGAAAAGATGACTAAGGATATTCACTCAATACGAATTAGTTGTGAGCAGTGTGGAGGACCACATTTGACAAAAGATTGTCTCAGTATTGAACTTACAATGGAACAAAGAGAGAATATTTCATACATAAACCAAAGGCCTGGAAATAATTATCATAATAATTATCAACCACCAAGACCGATCTACAATCAAAACCAGAATTATAACAGAAATGTTCCATACAACAACCAACAAGGTCCTAGCAATCAACAAGTATCCAACAATACTTACAATCAGCAAAGACCTAATTTTCAAAACCAACCACCACAACAACCCGATGATAAAAAGCCGAATTTAGAAGATATGATGACGAAGCTAGTTGAAACTCAAACGCAGTTTTTCACATCTCAGAAATAAACTAATGAACAAAATGCTCAAGCATTTAGAAATCAACAAGCTTCTATTCAAAATATGGAACAAGAAGTAAGTAACCTAGCAAGGTTAATAGGTGAAAGAAAACCGGGAAGTCTACCTAGTGATACAAATGCTAACCCCCGGAATGAAACAGCTAAAGCTATTACCACAAGAAGTGGTACAACACTTAAACCACCTGAAATACCTGTAACTTCTGATGAAGCTATTCCTACTCCACAAGAACCACAACCTGATCAAGATAAGGAAAAAGAACCGGTAGTTGAGAAGGTTAATGAAGATTACACAGTTAAGGCTAAACCTTATGTTAAACCATACCAACCACCACTTCCTTACCCGAGTAAAATGAAGAAAGAGAAACTTGAAGCCGAGCAATCCAAATTCTTGGATATGTTTAAACAGATAAATGTAAATCTTCCTTTCATTGATGTGATTTCAGGAATGCCTAGATATGCTAAATTTTTGAAAGATCTGATCACGAATAGAAAGAAAATGGAAGAACTCTCGGCTGTTACTATGAATGCTAATTGTTCAGCAGTGCTGTTGAATAAAATACCAGAAAAACTATCTGATCCAGGAAGTTTCACAATTCCATATTTTCTGAGTAGTCTTAGTTCAATAGAAGCATTAGCAGACTTAGGTGCTAGTATAAATTTAATGCCGTATTCACTATACGCTAAACTAGACCTTGGAGAATTGAAACCAACCAGAATAAGCATACAACTAGCCGATTGATCAATAAAATATCCTAGAGGGATAATAGAGAATATGCTAGTTAAAGTTGGTACTTTAGTATTTCCAGTAGATTTTGTTGTTCTGGACATGGAAGAAGATTATCAAGTTCCTCTCATATTAGGAAGACCATTCTTAAACACGGCTAAAGCAATGATAGACGTGTTTGGTAAGAAATTGACCCTAAGTATAGAGGACGAGAGTGTTACCTTTTCAGTTGATAGAGCAATACAACAACCACAATCTGCAGATGATACATGTTATTATATTCAAACTATAGATGCACATGCAGAATTATTAGAAGAATTTTCAGAATTACAAGGAACAGGAGAATGTTCTTTAGGAGAAGGTAATGAACCAATTGATGAAACTGAAATGTTAGCTACACTTATGGCTAATGGATATGAACCAACAACAGAAGAAATTCAAATGCTAAAAGAAGAAGACAGATATCGATATAAATCATCAATAGAAGAACCTCCTAAATTAGAGTTAAAGCCACTTCCAAACCATTTAGAATACGCTTATTTACATGGTGAATCTGAATTACCTGTAATAATATCGTCTTCTCTTACTGAAAATGAGAAATCACAACTCATTTCTGTGTTGAAAGCTCATAAACCAGCCATTGCATGAAAGATTCATGATATTAAAGGAATAAGTCCTTCGTATTGCACACATAAAATCCTTATGGAAGAAGGTCATAAAACGTATGTGCAACGCCAATGAAGACTAAATCCTAATATGCAAGATGTAGTTAAGAAAGAGATTATTAAACTGCTAGATGCAGGTTTGATATATCCAATTTCTGATAGTCCATGGGTAAGCCCAGTTCAATGCGTGCCTAAGAAGGGTGGCATGACTATCATTACAAATGAGAAAAATGAGCTTATTCCTACTAGGACTGTAACAGGATGGCGTGTGTGTATTGATTATAGAAAATTAAATGACGCCACCAGAAAAGATCACTTTCCCTTACCTTTCATTGATCAAATGTTGGAAAGATTAGCCGGAAATAGTTACTATTGTTTTGTTGATGGATTTTCCGGATATTTTCAAATTCCAATAGCACCCGAAGATCAAGAGAAAACCACATTCACGTGCCCTTATGGTACTTTTGCTTACAAACGCATGCCATTTGGACTTTGCAACGCCCCTGCAACCTTTCAAAGGTGTATGATGGCGATTTTTCACGACATGATAGAAGAATGCATGGAAGTTTTCATGGACGACTTTTCAGTCTTCGGTGATACATTTGAAACATGTCTAGCTAATCTTGAACGAATGCTTATTAGATACGAATAATCAAATCTAGTTCTTAATTGGGAGAAATGCTATTTTATGGTTAAAGAAGGCATCGTTCTTGGTCATAAAATTTCAAAAGAAGGAATTGAAGTGGATAGAGCTAAAGTAGATGTAATTGCTAAACTTCCACATCCCACCAATGTTAGAGGATTTAGGAGTTTTCTAGGGCATGCCGGTTTTTACCGACGTTTCATAAAATATTTTTCTAAAATTGCCACTCCTATGAATAAACTCCTAGAAAAGGATGCTCCATTCATCTTTTCAGATGAAT
This sequence comes from Rutidosis leptorrhynchoides, assembly GCF_046630445.1. Taxonomy (NCBI): domain Eukaryota; kingdom Viridiplantae; phylum Streptophyta; class Magnoliopsida; order Asterales; family Asteraceae; genus Rutidosis; species Rutidosis leptorrhynchoides. Next base: position 404,384,112 of record NC_092337.1, on the reverse strand, counting down.
GTATCAAATCTTTTAATATTCTTAAAGAGAAACTCACTAATGCGCCGATCAAGATAACACCAAATTGGAATCTACCATTTGAACTAATGTGCGATGCAAGTGATTTTGCAATGGGAGCCGTTTTAGGACAAAGGATTGAAAAAAGATTTCAACCTATATATTACGCTAGTAAGACGTTACAAGGAGCACAAACAAATTACACAACTACTGAAAAAGAACTCCTTGCTATTGTCTTTGCTTTTGACAAATTTCGATCATATCTCGTTCTAGCAAAAACGGTGGTCTATACCGACCATTCTGCTCTTAGATACCTATTTTCGAAACAAGATGCCAAACCAAGATTAATCCGTTGGATCTTACTCTTACAAGAGTTTGATATTGAAATCCGAGATAAAAAAGGAGCAGAAAATCTCGCCGCTGATCATCTTTCTCGTCTTGAAAATCCCGAATTAGAAGTTCTAAATGAATCGGCCATACAAGACAACTTTCCTGATGAATATCTATTGAAGATAGATTATAATGAAATCCCATGGTTTACAGACTATGCAAACTACTTAGTTTGTGGATTCCTTGAAAAAGGATTATCGTACCAAAAACGAAAGAAATTCTTCAGTGATATAAAACACTATTTTTGGGAAGATCCACATATGTTTAAAAGTTGTCCAGATGGAATAATACGCCGATGTGTATTCGGAGATGAAGCTAGTAAAATTTTAAACCATTGTCACACAGGACCAACAGGAGGGCATTATGGGCCTCAATTAACAGCAAGAAAAGTTTATGAAGCTGGATTCTATTGGCCTACAATTTACAAAGACGCACACCTTCTTTGCAAATCCTGTGATGCATGTCAAAGGGCCGGAAAAATAATTCAACGTGATGAAATGCCACAAAATGTCATACAAGTATGTGAATTATTTGACATTTGGGTATTGACTTTATGGGTCCATTTCCAAAATCTCATAATAATCTCTATATTCTCGTTGCCATTGATTATGTATCTAAATGGGCGGAAGCACAAGCTCTCCCAACTAATGATGCACGAGTTGTAGTCAACTTTTTAAAACATCTTTTTGCAAGGTTTGGAGCACCGAAAGCTTTAATAAGTGATCGGGGAACTCATTTCTGTAATAATCAACTTGAGAAAGTTCTTAAAAGATATGGAGTAACTCATAAAATCTCCACTGCATATCATCCGCAAATAAGTGGACAAGTTGAAAATACCAACCGAGCTTTAAAATGTATTCTAGAGAAAACCGTAGGATCAAATGCGAAGGAATGGTCCATTAAATTGGAGGATGCACTCTGGGCTTTTAGAACAGCCTACAAAACTCCAATTGGAACCACACCTTTTAGACTTGTTTATGGAAAAACATGTCATCTTCCAGTAGAAATTGAACACATAGCATTTTGGGCTTTGAAGACATGTAATCTTGATATACATGAAGCTGGACGTCTACGATTAAGTCAACTAAACGAATTAGAAGAATTAAGACATGAAGCATACGAAAATTCATTAATCTATAAAGAAAGAACGAAGAAATGGCATGATAAAAAAATCAGAAGTTAAAAAGAATTTAAAGAAGGAGACAGAGTTCTTCTTTTCAATTCACGATTCAAGCTATTTCTTGGAAAATTGAAATCAAGATGGTCTGGACCATTCATAGTCAAAAGAGTTTTTTCATACGGAACGATAGAATTAATAAATTCAAATGGGATTGAATTTAAAGTTAATGGTCACAGAGTTAAACACTACATAGATAGTCCGATGGAATTCGACAATGAAGTTAATCACAATTTCGATACCACAGCTAACTAAGTGTGGGGAGAATCAAGTCTTTAAAGGATAATATGTATTTCTGTTAGAGTTAGATTGTCTGTTTTTGTGTAGTTCTCGAAAATGGAACCCGAATGGTCTTTCCCTAGCAGACCCTAAAGAACTAGTCTTCTCCCCCCATTCTGAATTTTTATTTTTTTTAGGAAATGAAGACTGCCTGTGAACTAAACCATGGTCTAATGCTACACGCTTTGATCACTAAACGTAATAATGACACACTACCGAGTGAAATAGTATCAGTAATCAGAAAAAGATTGGACGGAGTAAGAAAAGAATCCAGATGCGAAGATAATAAGTTACAATTTGGTAAAGGAAAATCAAAATCCGCAGTGAAAAGAAGAGCACGACACCTAGAAAGATGTCACAAATGCGGAAAATGGTCACGTGGAGGTAAATGTTCAAATAATCAAACCTATTCAAATACCGAATTTTTTACTTTATGCAGAGACGGACCGTTCATATGTTTAGAAAAAAAAAACACTGAATGCTCGAGGTTACGCCTATGTAGCCATGGAAAACTAATTAAACCGACTGTCTTATGAATGGGATAGATCATATAACTAAGAATACTATCTCACAGGTAAGTCTGTACATTTTTTATTTTTATTTTTAACCTTTTGATAATAAACGCTAATTTGTTCGCTATAAAGTATTAAATTGGTATTGAATAAAATTAGGTTTGGCGACCGAAATTATTGATATCATTCAAAAATTTATTACATCACTGCGAAATTTAACGTTTATTCTTAAGGTATAAATATCTTTAATCAATCAACCCAAAATGTTTCAAAAATTCGTCATGAGTTAAATTAGGTCTTGGAACCGAAATTACTTTACCGAAAAGAGGGGCGCATATTTTTGATAATATTTGATTGATTAAAGTGGGATAAAAAGCCAAAAAGATTTTTAATTTTATTTTTACCATGTTTTTAAAATTAATATATAAATCTTAAATTAATATTGTAAACTTTGTAAAAATAATATATTTAAAATTGTAAATATTTGAAAAATGTAATATAAGTTTGGTGTGATTTTATAATATGAATTTTCAAATTTTAAGTTTGGTGTGAATTTTTAATATTAATTTTGAATTTTATGTATTTTTAATTTAAGTTGGTGTGAATTTAAAAACAAAAATTTACTTTATGTCGCTAAGTTAAAAATATGATTTTTAAAATTCGTCGTAAGTTGAAAACTAGGTCTTTGAACCGAAATTGCTTTACCCGAGGGAGGGACGAGAACTTTTATTATCATTATTTTTAATCTTATTGAATTAAAGTATGCCAAAAACATTAAAAAAACCCAAAAATCTTAGCTTTTAAAACAATCGCTACAAAAAGACAAATTTTAAAATTTTGTGGAAGGACGGACTAGGACATCGATCCGAAACGACCTCGTCCTAAATAACAAGGGAAACAAAATTTTAAAATTAATTACTTAATTGTTTTAATTAGTATAAGATATAAAAAAAAAAGTACAAACTCCGCGACTCGCGGAGTTTGAAGGGTAAAAATACCGCAAGTCGCGGAGGATCCAAAACCCAGAAAAAAAAATAAAACGAGCTGAACTGATCAGTCCCCATCCCCACACCACATAAACTGCAAAATAAACCCCAAAAAACCCGAAAAACACACACTAAATTCGCAATTTTTGACCGTTAATTATCAAATCTTTTACTAAAATCATGTTGAGAAGGATGCTATCAAGGAATTACTCAAGAAAAATGGTAAATTTCTACACCTAAACACCATTTAATCCGAAAATTGGTGTTCTTGAGCAATTTTATACCCAATTTGATTTTGATGCTTTTTAGTGTAATTATGTTTAAATTGTTTATGTATTATGCTTGAATAACCTAGATTGATGCTATTTAACATGATTAGGAGCCTTAAACTTCAAATTTTGAGTAATCTAGGGTTTGTGTTCTTGAGCAAATTTGGGGCTTTTTGATATAAACAGGTTATGACCGATTTTTGTCATGAATTGTTGCTAAATTAAGTAGTGTAACATGTTTAGGTAGTTAAATGATCCAAACTTTGAGCCTAAACATGATTTTGAGAATTAAAGTGGACTTTTTCAAGTCTAAAATTCATGAACTTGATTTTTGAGAGATTATGCCATTTGAAACTTGTTTAATTGCTAGTAATGATTATTTTGACATGTTATTTGAGTTGAATGCTTATGAACTTGGCGAACATTTTCGTATATGCTTATTTGAAAAAGTGTAGATTTGATGAAAATATGAAAATGAGCTTAAGTTTGATATAAATTGATCATGTCATTGTAATTATTTTGATTGATGATTTTGCTGACACTAATGCATATTTGGATGCACAAAAATTGTGTTTGATGTGTTTTGCAGACTGAAAGGGGTGAATCTTCATCCCAAGCTCGCAATGCTCCTGCTGAGAATACAGAACAACAGGAGGTGGATAACTACTACAAACAAGATATACCTCATCCAGTCATGACATTTTCTGATATGCACTTGGAAGATTTGCACCCAAACATGAGATTTGACAGACTTTGGATAGATTATCCAAAATACCAAAGGGGTTTGCATACTCTTCATTCTAAAGCTGTTGAAGTACCTAGGGTCATAGAATGGAGACCATTAGAAGCTGTAGAATTGGCCGGGCCAATTAGGGAATTACTTGCACAGAGGTATGGTAATTCTACTTTTAACGATTGGGTACGGTTATTCAACATGCGTAGACCTGTATATAAAGTATGGTGTGAAGAATTGTTGTGTAGTATAGAATTAAATGATCGGGTAGCTAGTTTAACCGATCGATCTTTTATTAGATTTTTGTTAGGAGGTTCGATGCGCCACATGTCTTTACTAGACATGGCTCAGGCTTTACGTATATATACACCTGAGGAGTTAGCATCTGCCGATTGTAGAGGGTTGATATTGAACGGTAGGAAGATAGACGAAAATTTTGATACGCATGGTGTATGGAGTCAAATGACTAGCCATCACCGATTTAAAGGGGGAAATTACTCTTATTTGGATATAGATAGAGCCGAATTAAGAGTAATTCATAGGTTTTTAGCCAATTCGATTACACAACGAGGTAAGAACAAGGAAAAGGTAAATGAACAGGATTTGTTTTACCACATGTGTATTCGAGACCCACAAAGCGCTGTAAGTATACCTTATTGTGTGGGTTATTATTTATCAGCTATGGTTAGGGGGATGAGACCGCATAGCATAATAGGAGGTGGTATATTTATTACTTTGATTGCTGAATATCTCGGTGTGGATATAAGTCGGGGGGGATTACTAATCGAAGAACCAGAACCCCGAGATACAATAGGTTTAAATGTATACCATGGTGCGAAAGTTTTGAAAAGGCGAAATAACGCCGCAGTACGACATAATGGTAGACATCCACAGGTTGAGAGAAACCAACAGCAAGGTAATGTAGGAGGGGGAAATGAAATGGCAGAAATGCAAAGGTTTATAGCTTCACAAGAGTATGAAAATGCTAGACAAAGAGCATTTGAAGATTGGCAAGTTCATCAAAACCAAATCATAGCTTATTGCCAACATATAGGTAGAAACTATATTCCTACTCCATCGCCCATATTCCCTCCCTGGTCTATAGAGATCCAACCACTGTATCCTACGTATAACCCAGCCGAAGCATTTTATAACACATATGATTATGCATGGAACCCCTACTGGTATCAGTATCATCCCTAGTCTACTTAGTTTTATTTATTTTATAATTTGTAATGTTGATACGTTTAATACTTATGTTAATATTGTAATAGTTTTTATAATTTTCTAACTTTTATTATTAGATTTTAATAATTTTTGAATGTGGGGTAATATACCAAACTTCAAAAATATGTATATATGTTTGCAGTTTATCTTATGTACACAACAGGGTAAAATAACGCATTTTCAAAGACTGGCATTAAGTTCAGCAAAAGCAACTAATTTTGACGACAAGATGCAAAATAAATGTGATATAACAACAAGACGGAATGAACAAATGATGTGCACCATTTATCATTCAACACAAACACAAATATGTTTAGAAACTTTGGTAAAATTTAATCATTTTCACACAAATCACCCTCAATAATTTAAATTGTTACTGATTTCGTGCAAATGAGGGCATTGCAAGATCTTAAGTGTGGGAAGGGGTTAAATTCTTTCGGATTTTAAAATTTTTACTTTATACACTTGGTTACCATTAGAAATACTAGTAAAGTAGTAGTTGTATTAGAATCTAGTGATCTCTGATAATAAAGAACAGCCCTAGTCTTATATACTGACTACCCAATTCTAGTAAAATTCTTCAAAATTTTCAATTAAATGAACTCAAAATCATGTTTATACATATTTATGAACGATAAAACTAGGTTTTAACACCGAAATTATTGTTACCTCGGAAAGGACATAAATTGAGAAACAAACCAAAATGTTAAAATTCATTTAAGAATGGAATAGAGGAGAACAAAAAGGAAAAATAAAAGCCAAGTGTGGGAAAATTCTCCAATTTATTCAAAACATATGTCACATATTTCTGTAACAAATAACTGAAAATACTTTTGCTTTGGGCTAAACTAAACTGTTTTACCCGATGAAAGAAAAGAAGAGATGGATCTACACGATGAATCAATTCCATCATTAAAAGGAAGTAAAGTCTTCCGAAAAAGAAACGCGCTTCTTGATTTAGGTCAGGAAGTTGTCGTTCAGACCAGCTGTAAGTTGACGAAAAATCTAGAAAAGTCATCACTAAAATCAGCAGGAAATCCACGGACCTCAGCATAAAATAGGGTCGCTATGTGGTCAGACTTATCCTAACCATGAGAGGATCTGTCTCGTAAAATGGGGAGGGCGCCGTGCAAATTAGCTGGATAAGACTAATGAATCAGATCCCCAGAAAGGATAATCTCCTTAAAAGATCAAAAATCAGCTTTTAAGCCTGATATTACTCAATCCTTGAGATTGACCTTAAAGATTGAGAATTACAAACTCATGAAATTCAATGATATCTAAACTCGAGCCTGAACGAGAAAATATTTTGATCAAAATTACAAACCGATTTGTTTTCTAAAAACCCATTTTCAATGCGTTCATTACCATTGAACGTAAAATCCTAGGAATTCACCTGGAATTCATTAGGTCACCTGAACCAAATCGGGTGTCAACCATAAGAACGGTGGTTGCATAGCATGGTCAAAGACAGGACCTTGTGCCAGACCGGAAAATTATAAGGGTGAGCTTTACTATTTCTCCTACAAAGGATAGTAATTGCGTCCGACACATTATAGACCAAAATTAAAAGCATGTCAGGGGACATTGCCTTAACAGTTGCTTGTTCAACGCTTTCCTTTACAACCGGATGGTAGTTTACCGAAAGGTAATATACGGGACAAGTAAACTGGACGCGTTGCTTTCTAAATACAAGGTTAGCAAGTAGGTGACACAAAACCATAAGTTTTGAGCTAAAATTTTCAAATCTGAAACCTACCAAACCCACAAAAATATTTTGCAAACACCGGTGAAGGGTTATTCCGGAAAACTTATCTAGGGTAAAAGCTAGATTTAATTTTCAAAAGATCAAATGTTTTCATAAAGATCCAATTTCCTTAAAGGATCTAAATTTTTATAGTCATATGGGACTGTAAACCACAACGTTACTACCATTGTTTATACCGCCGTAAAGAAATCACTGATGTACAAAGTGTGAAGAATAAAGAAGTGATTCTAGTATTTCAAGACTATATTGCTTGAGGACAAGCAACGCTCAAGTGTGGGAATATTTGATAATGCTAAAAACGAACATATATTTCATAGCATTATTCCCCAAGAAAGACAAGCTTTTAGTTGCAATTGTTCTATTTACAAGTGATATTCGTTTAAATATTAAAAGGTGAAGACAAAAGACAGATTCGACGAATTGAAGACGCAAACTACCAAAAAGCTCAAAAGTACAAAATACAATCAAAGAGGTTCCAATTATTGATAAGAAACGTCTCGAAATTACAAGAGTACAAGATTCAAAACGCAAAGTACAAAATATTAAATTATACGCAAGGACGTTCGAAAATCCGGAACCGGGACCAGAGTCAACTCTCAACGCTCGACGCAACGGACTAAAAATTACAAGTCAACTATGCACATAAATATAATATAATATTTAAATAATTCTTATAATTATTTATATATTATATAAATAATAAAAATCCGTCGGCAAGAAAGACTCCAAAGTTGGTGAGCTGGAATTTCAAACTCCGCGACTCGTGGAGTTTGAAGGTAGAAAAAGCCGCGAGTCGCGGAGACCCCCTGAACTCAATTCCCTATAAAAGCAAATGAATTCTGATCATTTTATATATCAATATATATCAATCTCTCTATCTATATACGTAATATTTATATTTATAATTTATATTTTAATTTTAATTTTAATTTTAATCCTAATAATAAAGGTATGTTAGCGAATGTTGTAAGGGTGTAAGTCGAAATTCTGTCCGTGTAACGCTACGGTATTTTTAATCATTGTAAGTTATGTTCAACCTTTTTAATTTAATGTCTCGTAGCTAAGTTATTATTATGCTTATTTAAAACGAAGTAATCATGATGTTGGGCTAATTACTAAAATTGGGTAATTGGGCTTTGTACCATAATTGGGGTTTGAACAAAAGAACGACACTTGTGGAAATTAGACTATGAGCTATTAATGGGCTTTATATTTGTTTAACTAAATGATATTTTGTTAATTTTAATATAAAGATTTACAATTGGACGTCCCTATAAATAACCATATACACTCAATCGGACACGATGGGCGGGGTATTTATATGTACGAATAATCGTTCATTTAACCTGACACGGGAATGGATTAATAGGCACTAGAATTATTAAAACAGGGGTGAAATTATGTACAAGGACACTTGGCATAATTGTTAACAAAGTATTAAAACCTTGGGTTACACTCATTCGACATCCTGGTGTAATTATTAAACAAAGTATTAAAATCTTGTTACAGTTTAAGTCCCCAATTAGTTGGAATATTTAACTTCGGGTATAAGGATAATTTGACGAGGACACTCGCACTTTATATTTATGACTGATGGACTGTTATGGACAAAAACCAGACGGACATATTAAATAATCCAGGATAAAGGACAATTAACCCATGGGCATAAAACTAAAATCAACACGTCAAACATCATGATTACGGAAGTTTAAATAAGCATAATTCTTTTATTTCATATTTAATTCCCTTTATTTTATATTTAATTGCACTTCTAATTATAGCACTTTTATTTATTGTTATTGTATTTAATTGCACTTTTAATTATCGTACTTTTTAATTATCGCAAGTTTATTTTATCGCACTTTTATTTATCACAATTTCATTATCGTTATTTACTTTAAGCTTTAAATTAAGTCTTTTATTTATTTAATATTTTACATTTTGTTTTAACTGCGACTAAAGTTTTAAAATCGACAAACCGGTCATTAAACGGTAAAAACCCCCCTTTATAATAATAATATTACTTATATATATATTTGTATTTTTAAAAGTAAACTAATATAGCGTTAAGCTTTGTTTAAAGATTTTCCCTGTGGAACGAACCGGACTTACTAAAAACTACACTACTGTACGATTAGGTACACTGCCTATAAGTGTTGTAGCAAGGTTTAAGTATATCCATTCTCTAAATAAATAAATATCTTGTGTAAAATTGTATCGTATTTTATAGTATTTTCTTGTAAAATTTAATAGCTATTTTATATACACCTCGCATAACATCAGGTTCCGAAGAATTTGAACTAGTGACGAGTTCCATTTCATAAGATTGAGTAAAGGATTTTTCGATATGATTGATTTCCGGCTATCGGATGGTATCCTAATTACATATAATATCTATATATATAAAGCAAAAGATTTCGTAGATTACGGAGGGATTTTCGTAGTATGTCAGACAAAGTTTACAGTAACAGATACGCTAAGATATGAATTAACAGATACGCTAAGATACGAATCTTGTCTATACACTATTCATGCAATCAATGCAGTAAGATATGTCTAGACTTTAAGGATGATAAGCAGGTAATTTTCGACACGAAATGATAAGCAAAACTTTTGACATGCAGACACGGTCGACGTCCAGACTCACTAATGCATCTAAACAACTATCAGTTAGACACACTAATGCAAGACCTGGTTTGCTAAGACCACCGCTCTGATACCAACTCTAATGACCCATCCTAATCCATCTAGATGAATACATTACATTTGGTTACATCGCGAGGTACTTGATGTGACGACCCGGAAATTTTCGACCAAATTTAAACTTTATCTTTAAGTGATTCCGACACGTTAAGCGAAGTCTGTAATGTTTGAGTCTCAAAAACTTTGGATTGTGTTCCTGTATTCATTTATCTTTTGACTACTCTTGGCAATTCACGAACAATTGTGTATAATAAATATGTAATACTATATGTATAAATAAATTCTATACATAAGTAATATTATATATATTGTAAATTATAAATATTAAAGATTCCATAAGTTATATAATTAATGGTAAGATATTTGTAATATTAATATTATTACCACTAATTTCACTACTATTATCAATATTTGTATCATTAATATTATTATATAAATTATATATGAAATCTAATATAAGTTGTTATATTATTAAAATTATTAATATTATTATTATCAACAATATTATGATAAGTATTATTATTATTATTATTATAATTATTAATAAACATATTAGTGTTACCATTTTATTATGATTGATATTAGTAAAATTATTAAAATTATCAATTTATGATTCTTAATATCACTACTATTTATAATTATTATTAATACAATTATTATTATTATTGATATTATTATCATTACTATTATTTTTATTATTATTATTATTAGTATTTCGAAATATTTATTAATAATTTTATTAGTATTAGTATTTATTATTAATAACATTATGAATATTAAAGTTTATGAATCATATATAATCAAGTATATAAACAGATATATATAAATACTTATAGATATATATAAAATACAGATATACATATATAAGAATACATATACAGATATATATTTATATAAATACAACTATATACATTTATAAATAAAAAACAATTACGTATTACATCATGAGAGAATCAAAATCAATTTTCTATCATTATCAGTCTGTAGATGATTTATTCTCTAGTACAAATCACGACTTAAAATTTCAGAATGAATCCAAGAATCTGTTAGACATCAACTTCATTCGTACAAATTGTTGAATTTCAATTTCTACTTTTCATTCTTTCTCATGTCTCCATTCTTGTTTAAGCATCGAATTCAATAATAATACAATCAAATCTGTTACACATATCTATCTGTTTTAATTTTTTTCTTTCTCTTCTGTTCTTGATGGATGAACCTGTCGACTTCCATTACACTACAAAACAACAGAGATTAACTTATGCTTACCACATCAATTGCTATTTCATCTGTCCTTCCTGTCTGTGAAATTGTACCCGATGGCATAAATTTCTCAATGCCAGCAAAACCAATCAAATCACCTTTACCAACTCCACAATACCACTATAATAATAAAGTGATCAAACCATGAAACCCATTAAACCACAACTACCACTTCGATCTCCATGTTGATACAACTAATTCTATGTTGAACCGAAGACAAACACCAATGGCCATCGCTATCATCTTCAATTAATCACCTAATCGAACCCACTTGAGTTACTACTCATCGAGTTCTATTGAGAACGAAACCCAAAACCCAACATTTTCCATCACCTAGTTTGATAACCAACGAGATAATTACTACTTGTTTCCTTTTCTGAATCAAACCAAACTCCAACGTATAATATTACTACGAAGCTTTTGTTTATTGTTCGACCATCTTACCACTACAAGCGAGTACCATCCCATAATGAAACCTAATTTGCTTGCTTATTTTCGTTGCACCACAAACCTTTCAAACCAACATATTCCTCTACGACTCTCTCTTTCTCTCCTTCTTCTGTTTTCGATCAACAACCACCCATCGCCAAGCTGCACCATCTCCTAATATCACAACAACCATCACCACATAACACTCCCATCGTTACAACGTATATTTTCTATTTCTTTCCTGCACATAACCGAAACCATTTGGATTGTAATGTTTGATCACTTTTACGTCACCATCCATTGAACAATTCACACCGCCACTCTCCTTTCAACACCATCTTTGGTAACCTCACCACCTTTGTAAATCGACCACTTTTGTTCTTTACTTCTATGATTAAATCATTCGATTCTCTATTGATGTTACCGTAATGAAACAATGATAATAATTAAGAGTTAGTGAGATGATAACCGGTGACATTAATATACGAAGATGATTATTATTGTGTAAGTGCGATGGATACTTTTTAATTGTTAATGAAACCGAACCCCACAAGGGAAACTTTCCAGCTGTGTTGATAACCACTTTACATGTATTGAGAGTAGGATTAGAGCATCTGACCGACAATCACAGAAATTTCAATATATACTTTAATCAACATGGGCCGTATATTTTTTTATTACTATTGGGACATTCGGGTTCTTTTAATAGGTGGGCCGTGAGTTAATTGGGTATATATCCGGACTGAAGCAAGGACTGGACAGTCCACTATATTTTTTTTTACATCGATAGAATGATGATGATGTTGTGTAGATGAAAAACATGAGATTGATGACGAGTTGGCAATGATGATGAAGGTTAAGATTATGATGATGGATATGGTGTCACGATGGCATTAGGTTGATGATGAACGAGATAGAAAGATCATGATAATAGATGCATGTGATGATGATATTATTTGTATTGTTACATCGACATCCCATATGTTATTTGGTTCTTCTCCTGTTAATCACGATTAAGGGAAGATGATGCATGAGGATGTTAAACCCATGATGATTAGATTAAGATAAGTTATTTATATATATAAATGATAATTATGATAAGATTTAAGGATGATTAGGAATTTAAAAGAAGAATGGAGGGATCATGTTGGGGTGACATAAACGAATGAAGATTATGACATGATCAAATGAAAATAAATTGCGGTTATGATATTCAATAAAGGTGGTGCTTTATAAATGATGACGAAGGGATGGATGAAATCGATAAACTACGGTTTATATACTTTAAGATAGAAGTTAATTCAGAAAAATAGCACAGATCGAATGATTAAGGGGTGTTGGTGATTAACGAGAGGTCTCGGGTTCGAGACCTGTCTAAAACATTTTTTTGGAAAAAGCTTAAAGGTAGTTATTTATTATTATTATTATTATTATTATTATTATTATTATTATTATTATTATTATTATTATTATTATTATTATTATTATTATTATTATTATTATTATTATTATTATTATTATTATTATTATCACTTTTTATTATCATTATCATTATTAGTAAAACTATCACTTTTATTAGAATTAACATTATTATTAAAAATTTCATTTTTATTAAAGTCATTATTTTTATCATTTTTATTAAGTATCATTTTTATAAAAACTATCATCTTTGTTATTATTACTATTATTATTATAAAATAAAACAACTTCTTAGTTATTATTATCAATATTATTTTATCAAATAATTGTTAGTTATGTAAAACTATATTTACTACAACTAATATAACTATATTAAAATTTATATTAATAAATATAATTAATTAAGTTATTAATGAAACACATGACTAAAATAACAATTAAATCACTAATAATATATAATGTTGTTCGATTACCATTATATGTGTTAACATATATATATAAATGATATAGGTTCGTGAATCCGAGGCCAACTCTACACTTGTTAAATGTCGTCATATGTATTTTTACTACAAAATACATTAAGTGAGTTTCATTTGCTCCCTTTTTAAATGCTTTTGATATATATATATTTTTGGGACTGAGAATACATGCGCTGCTTTTATAAATGTTTTACGAAATAGACACAAGTACTTAAAATTACATTCTATGGTTGGATTATTAAACCGAATATCGCCCTTCAAGTCTGGTAACCTAAGAATTTAGGGAAATGGCCCTGATTGACGCGAATCCTAAAGATAGATCTATGGACCTTGACAAGTCTCATTCGGGGTACGAATGCTTTAGTACTTTGAGATTATTAAACAGACGAAAGGTTCTGTTTTGGGGATATTCTATGCATTAAGTTAACGCCGGTTACCAGGTGTTCAATCTATATGAATGATATTTTTGTCTCTATGAATGGGATGTATATTTATGAGAAATGAAAATCTTGTGGTCTATTAAAATGATAAAAATGATTATTTATGTTAAACTAATGAACTCACGAACCTTTTGGTTGACACTTTTAAGCATGTTTATTCTCAGGTACGAAAGAAATCTTCCGCTGTGCATTTGCTCATATTAGAGATATTACTTGGAGTCATTCATGACATATTTCAAAAGATGTTGCATTCGAGTCGTTGAGTTCATCAATATTGTTATTAAGTCAATTATATTTGGATATATTATGAAATGATATGGATGTCTGTCAACTGTCGATGTAATGAAAGTTTGTCTTTTAAAAACGAATGCAATATTTGTAAAATGTATCATATAGAGGTCAAGTACCTCGCGATGAAATCAACTAATGTGAATCGTTTATAATCGATATGGATTTCATCCAGATGGATTAGGATGGGTTATGAAAGTTGGTATCAGAGCAGCGTTCTTAGCGAACCAGGTCTGCATTAGTGTGTCTAACTGATAAGGCGTTAGGATGCATTAGTGAGTCTGGACTTCGACCGTGTCTGCATATCAAAAGTTTTGCTTATCATTTTGTGTCAAAAATTACCTGCTTATCATTATTAGAGAATCACTTGCTTATCATTCTTAGTCTAGACACATTTTACTACATTGACTGCATGAATAGTGTATAGACAAAATTCATATCTTAGCGTATCTGCTACTTCATATCTTAGCTTATCTGTTACTGTAACTTTGCCTGACAACTTCTGTAGATTCCTCCGTAACTTATGGGATTTTAGTATTATATATGCATATGCAAATTATGTATTGCAGAGTACTAATCTACATCCTATAATCTAATTCTTATCGAAAATCCTTCATCTTATTGTACGAGATGAATCCCTCAACCAGTTCGAGTCTCTTAGATTCCGATAGCTATTCCGATAGTTATTCCGACAGCTATTCAAATATGGATTTTCACTCGAACTCCGAAAGCAGTGTGACCGGAATGGATCAACCAATCAACCATCCTCAAGTCATCTGATGGGTTCGCAGCCTACTAAATCATTGAAGACAAGAAGAAAGTGATCCTTTCCATCCACCACAATTCACCTCTTGGTGAAGAACCTGAAGCACTTACCGGCGAACCAGTCCGAAACGCCATTCTCACCCTCATTTCCTGAGTACCTCGCCATGATTATATTCTATCCACAATTCTAAACCTTATTCATCTGCTCGTTCTGACCGACAATCATCCCGAAGTAATACAAGAAGTCAACAAACTTCACGCTCGAGTAGTCAATTTGGAAAATATGGTGCAAAATGTACCAGCTTCAACAACATCACCGGTATTAACAGTACCACCAATAACACAAGTTTCAACATCACATGCCCCAATATCTCATTCTGTACCTCGAGCATAATCATTGTTCTACGAATCATTCTACATCATTTATCTTCGTTCAACATGGCAATTATATAATCTTTAATATTTTAGAGATTATATATTCTTATTCTAACAGTAAATCAAATGAGTCTAATATCATATTGAGTCATTAAATTCATGATTACATCTGAAGAAAATATATATGTAAGTATATTTTCATAAAGATGGTAATTAAAAATTCTTTTGTACAAACCGTTAATGGAGAAAATATTTTAACGGGTAGGTAATACCCGAGGAATATTCAGATTTCACATTAATAAGTTACACTGTACATTCTTCGAAGCTGATTCAACAGTCGTTTACTATCCTACTTACATCCACCGATATACAAATCCGTTCACCACAGAATAACCATATTCATCCAATTTCATATTGAGATTTTGATTTATCAGAATCCAACAAGTGGCATAATGAAGAAAACATTTGACAAAATAAAATTTGTTTGAAACAAACAAATTAACTATGAGAAATTTTGTTAAGAATCCACACTAACTGTTCCTAGCTAATTGTTCCTAGCTAACTGATTACATTTTATTTATCGCAATTTAATTATCGCTATTTACATTCTCGCAACTTTATTTATCGTCATTTAAATTTCTGTTATTTATTTTTACGCACTTTAAATATAGGGACATGTATACAAGGTTTTGACATATCATATCGACGCATCTATATATATCATTTGGAATAACCATAGACACTCTATATGCAGTAATGATCGAGTTCTCTATACAGGGTTGAGGTTGATTCTACAATAATATATATAGTTTGAGTTGTGATCGAGTCTGAGACATGTATACGGGTTACGATACGTATTAATTAATTCGAATATTATATATTAAACTATATATGAATTATTGGACTGTCAACTATGGACTATCGACTGTGGACTAATAATATTGGACAATTAAAATGAATTAAAATATTGATTATAACATATGAAACTAAACAATTCTTCAAGTTTGCCACTTGATTTCATCTTAAAACTCATTTATATCTTGACGATTACAATCTGCGTTCAAACCTTTCATGATTCTTGAAAACACCTCAACCGAGAGGATGAACCAACCGCACTTCATCTACGTAAGAAGAGATTGATACATATAGTTATGCACCTGAAAAACACTCAGAACCTGAGTAAACGTTTAACACGTATCTGTGCTAGTTCCTTTGGCGTTGTTATTACCGAAAATAACTTTGCAAATTCCTTTCCAAATTAGCAAATTTTGTCACAGCTTCAACAAGTCAACTTCAACTTTCATTCGGATTAGCCTTATTATAACCTTGATATATAAGTTTGCCTTTCGTCATCGTTACCGGAGAATCGTTTACATACCACCATATTAGCAGTAAACTTACCAGCAATTCCATTGATCTCTGACTTTCCGAAAGATCATTATATTCATTAAAACCCAATCGTATACTCATCCGCATCTTGTAACAAGAACTGCCATACCAATTACCGGGGATCAGCAATTAGTACTTTGAAAACTCACAGCATATGTACATCAATAGTTATATGTATAACGTTTATCTCTTAAAATTATGATCTTTCATTATGAAATTCTGAAAAGCACTCAGTCTACAAATCAATACTCTGAATGTTAAAAAAGCTGAATGAAGCAGCAGAAACTGTAGACAACCGTAAACGACCTTAATCATTAGAAGTTTGATGATCAAGAATAGTATGTTGGAAAAGCTCAGAAAAGTTGGAACTGGAAAACGGATTAAGCTAACCACGAAGGAGACCAAGGACAAATACAAGGACCATACCCTATATTTAAAAAAAAAAAAAAATATTCAGGTAATTCTGGATCCGTTGAAATCTTTAGAGAATATCTTGCTCCGAAGTCATGTTAAAAATCTTGCGAAAAATTGTTCTTCATCAACCTTCGAATTTGGAAATTCCAAAATATCATCATAAATATCTTCGATATTTCTGAGGATATTTTCATAAATATTCTCGTTCGAAATTATATACCTCTTAGTGCTTCATGTGTTTCATTATATTGAACTTCTATAAAATCTAAGTTTAATTTATGAATGAATTCTGGAGAAATGTAAAGAAATTGAAGCATGATTTAGTATAATATAATGACACTTGATCAACGTGATTATATTACAGTAAGTCATGCTGAGTTTCTAATAGAACGTGATGATTCACAGATCATAACGTCATCATGTGCCATGTTACATAACTCTTTCATTCTGCTTAACTTCTGAACATATCAAGAAAGTATATTCTTGATAGTTCTATTCTCAGTGATTCTGGTAATTTGACAAATCAAATCATGCTATTACGTTCTTTCTTGTTTAGAACATTAAGTTCATTCGAAACTCCATACTTACGAACTCTTGACCGTTACTCGCTTTACTAGAGGTCGGGAGGATAATAAAAAGGCAAAGAACTCCAAAATATAAGAGAAAATATAAAGCCCAATAACAACACGGAAGTTACAAACCGTGGGTATTAATACGAATAGCAATATAAAGACACGGTATAATTAAGAATAGTATCACCCCAAGGCAATAGTAGAAGTAAACAGATTTTTCTGGTGGAAGATTGAAAGGAAGGAGGACAAAAATGATAATTAGGAAAATATCAGGGATTAGAACTGGATGAAACATATTGACGAATGTTTTAAAATTTGAATTGAAGGAGAAAGAATAGAAAGTGGGAGATGTAGAAATAAGGAATCGAAGGGAGTAGATTTATAGTGAAATATCAGACGGAGTAATCGAGGCAGATGATTGTTTTTAATTATAGAGATCTTAATTTTCTTATTCGCCGAAGATTCAAATCACTCAAATTTCGAAGATTTTCTTTAAATCCCTTGAATTTCGAAATTCAATCCCGACTACGTCAAAAAGTTAAATCTCTATCTCAATCTTTTGTGACAGCTTCACTTGTACGCTTCACATCATCGAATCGTTTTATCAACATTACTCATTAATGATAAAACTCTAATTATCAACTCATAATCGTCATAAAAACATTTCTTTTATTGTTGTCCATGACGACCTTACTCAAATTTCGGGACGAAATTTCTTTAACGGCTAGGTACTGTGACGACCCGGAAATTTCCGACCAAATTTAAACTTTATCTTTAAGTGATTCTGACACGTTAAGCGAAGTCTGTAATGTTTGAGTCTTAAAAACTTTGGATTGTGTTCCTGTATTCATTTACCTTTTGACTACTCTTGGCAATTCACGAACAATTGTGTATAATAAATATGTAATTCTATATGTATAAACAAATTCTATACATAAGTAATATTATATATATTGTAAATTATAAATATTAAAGATTCCATAAGTTATATAATTGATGGTAAGATATTTGTAATATTAATATTATTACCACTAATTTCACTACTATTATCAATATTTGTATCATTAATATTATTATATAAATTATATATGAAATCTGATATAAGTTGTTATATTATTAAAATTATTAATATTATTATTATCAATAATATTATGATAAGTATTATTATTATTATTATTATTATTAATATTAATAAACATATTAGTGTTACCATTTTATTATGATTGATATTAGTAAAATTATTAAAATTATGAATTTATGATTCTTAATATCACTACTATTTATAATTATTATTAATACAATTATTATTATTATTGATATTATTATCATTACTATTATTTTTATTATTATTATTATTAGTATTTCGAAATATTTATTAATAATTTTATTAGTATTAGTATTTATTATTAATAACATTATGAATATTAAAGTTTATGAATCATATATAATCAAGTATATAAACAGATATATATAAATACTTATAGATATATATAAAATACAGATATACATATATAAGAATACATATACAGATATATATTTATATAAATACAACTATATACATTTATAAATAAAAAACAATTACGTATTACATCATGAGAGAATCAAAATCAATTTTCTATCATTATCAATCTGTAGATGATTTATTCTCTAGTATAAATCACGACTTAAAATTTCAGAATGAATCCAAGAATCTGTTAGACATTAACTTCATTCGTACAAATTGTTGAATTTCAATTTCTACTTTTCATTCTTTCTCCTGTCTCCATTCTTGTTTAAGCATCGAATTCAATAATAATACAATCAAATCTGTTACACATATCTATCTGTTTTAATTTTTTTTCTTTCTCTTCTGTTCTTGAGGGATGAACCTGTCGACTTCCATTACACTACAAAACAATAGAGATTAACTTATGCTTACCACATCAATTGCTATTTCATCTGTCCTTCCTGTCTGTGAAATTGTACCCGATGGCATAAATTTCTCAATGCCAGCAAAACTGATCAAATCACCTTTACCAACTCCACAATACCACTATAATCATAACGTGATCAAACCATGAAACCCATTAAACCACAACCACCACTTTGATCTCCATGTCGATACAACTAATTCTATGTTGAACCGAAGACAAACACCAATGGCCATCACTATCATCTTCAATTAATCACCAAATCGAACCCACTTGAGTTACTACTCATCGAGTTCTGTTGAGAACGAAACCCAAAACCCAACATTTTCCATCACCTAGTTTGATAACCAACGAGATAATTACTATTTGTTTCCTTTTCTGAATCAAACCAAACTCTAACGTATAATATTACCACGAAGCTTTTGTTTATTGTTCGACCATCTTACCACTACAAGCGAGTACCATCCCATAATGAAACCTAATTTGCTTGCTTATTTTCGTTGCACCGCAAACCTTTCAAACCAACATCTTCCTCTACGACTCTCTCTCTTTCTCTCCTTCTTCTGTTTTCGATCAACAACCACCCATCGCCAAGCTGCACCATCTCCTAATATCACAACAACCATCACCACATAACACTCCCATCGTTACAACGTATATTTTCTATTTCTTTCCTGCACATAACCAAACCCATTTGGATTGTAATGTTTGATCACTTTTACGTCACCATCCATTGAACAATCCAAACCGCCACTCTCCTTTCAACACCATCTTTGGTAACCTCACCACCTTTGTAAATCGACCACTTTTGTTCTTTACTTCTATGATTAAATCATTCGATTCTCTGTTGATGTTACCGTAATGAAACAATGATAATAATTAAGAGTTAGTGAGATGATAACCGGTGACATTAATATACGAAGATGATTATGATTGTGTAAGTACGATGGATACTTTTTAATTGTTAATGAAACCGAACCCCACAAGGGAAACTTTCCAGCTGTGTTGATAACCACTTTACATGTATTGAGAGTAGGATTAGAGCATCTGACTGACAATCACAGAAATTTCAATATATACTTTAATCAACATGGGCCGTATATTTTTTTATTGCTATTGGGACATCTAGGTTCTTTTAATAGGTGGGCCGTGAGTTAATTGGGTATATATCCGGACTGAAGCAAGGACTGGACAGTCCACTATATTTTTTTTTACATCGATAGAATGATGATGATGTTGTGTAGATGAAAAACATGAGATTGATGACAAGTTGGCAATGATGATGAAGATTAAGATTATGATGATGGATATGGTGTCACGATGGCATTAGGTTGATGATGAACGAGATAGAAAGATCATGATAATAGATGCATGTGATGATGATATTATTTGTATTGTTACAGCGACATCCCATATGTTATTTGGTTCTTCTCCTGTTAATCACGATTAAGGGAAGATGATGCATGAGGATGTTAAACCCATGATGATTAGATTAAGATAAGTTATTTAGATAGATAAATGATAATTATGATAAGATTTAAGGATGATTAGGAATTTAAAAGAAGAATGGAGGGATCATGTTGGGGTGACATAAACGAATGAAGATTATGACATGATCAAATGAAAATAAATTGCGGTATGATATTCAATGAAGGCGGTGCTTTATAAATGATGACGAAGGGATAGATGAAATCGATAAACTACGGTTTATATACTTTAAGATAGAAGTTAATTCAGAAAAATAGCACAGATCGAATGATTAAGGGGTGTTGGTGATTAACGAGAGGTCTCGGGTTCGAGACCTGTCTAAAACATTTTTTTGGAAAAAGCTTAAAGGTAGTTATTTATTATTATTATTATTATTATTATTATTATTATTATTATTATTATTATTATTATTATTATTATTATTATTATTATTATTATTATTATTATTAATATTATTATCATCACTTTTTATTATCATTATCATTATTAGTAAAACTATCACTTTTATTAGAATTAACATTATTATTAAAAATTTCATTTTTATTAAAGTCATTATTTTTATCATTTTTATTAAGAGTATCATTTTTATAAAAACTATCATCTTTGTTATTATTACTATTATTATTATAAAATCAAATAATTTCTTAGTTATTATTATCAATATTATTTTATCAAATAATTGTTAGTTATGTAAAACTATCTTTACTACAACTAATATAACTATATTAAAATTTATATTAATAAATATAATTAATTAAGTTATTAATGAAACACATGACTAAAATAATAATTAAATCACTAATAATATATAATGTTATTCGATTACCATTATATGTGTTAACATATATATATATATATATATATATATATATATATATATATATATATATATATATATATATATATATATATATATATATATATATATATATATATATATATATATATATATATATATATATATATATAAATGATATAGGTTCGTGAATCCGAGGCCAACTCTACACTTGTTAAATGTCGTCATATGTATTTTTACTACAAAATACATTAAGTGAGTTTCATTTGCTCCCTTTTTAAATGCTTTTGCTATATATATATTTTTGGGACTGAGAATACATGCGCTGCTTTTATAAATCTTTTACGAAATAGACACAAGTACTTAAAATTACATTCTATGGTTGGATTATTAAACTGAATATCGCCCTTCAAGTCTGGTAACCTAAGAATTTAGGAAAATGGCCCCTAATTGACGCGAATCCTAAAGATAGATCTATGGACCTTGACAAGTCCCATTCGGGGTACGAATGCTTTAGTACTTCGAGATTATTATACAGACGAGAGGTTCTGTTTTGGGGATATTCTATGCATTAAGTTAACGTCGGTTACCAGGTGTTCAATCCATATGAATGATATTTTTGTCTCTATGCATGGGACGTATATTTATGAGAAATGAAAATCTTGTGGTCTATTAAAATGATAGAAATGATTATTTATGTTAAACTAATGAACTCACCAACCTTTTGGTTGACACTTTTAAGCATGTTTATTCTCAGGTACGAAAGAAATCTTCCGTTGTGCATTTGCTCATATTAGAGATATTACTTGGAGTCATTCATGACATATTTCAAAAGATGTTGCATTCGAGTCGTTGAGTTCATCAAGATTATTATTAAGTCAATTATATTTGGATATATTATGAAATGGTATGCATGTCTGTCAACTGTCGATGTAATGTAATTTTGTCTTTTAAAAATGAATGCAATGTTTGTAAAATGTATCATATAGAGGTCAAGTACCTTGCGATGAAATCAACTATTGTGAATCGTTTATAATCGATATGGATTTCATCCAGATGGATTAGGACGGGTTATGAAAAATTGGACCACCAAGATATACACGACCCAAGAGACAAATAAACAAGCCCAATTGAATTTAAGACTATCAATTGGCCCGTGTGGGTTAATAAGTAGTGGTGTGAGTTGTGTCAAACGGAATCAGGATTAGAGAAGTAATAGCGACAATTGTGAACTGATCTAAACACAGCAGAATTACTTCTATGTTGATGATAGTGTGATGGTGGTTGTTCGAAACAGTAGTAGTCACAATAGTGAACTAAACAAGTAAGTGTTCGGTCCTTATGTTTTTAAACCTGAACGAAGAGTACTCAGTTCGACTATAGTGATGGTGGTGTAAAGGTGGTTTTTAAGTAGTTGCAGCAGACAAAGAAGCTACAGACTTGCAGCTGTTCACGTTCATGCTCATCAATATATACTATCATCATCATCATCAACACACATACTTGCTAATCATCATCAATATAACCTCACCATCATGCATAATCCTAACATCATCCTCATCTTTTATCCATGTATCATCATCATATGAATCGTCATAATTATAATCATAACATAATCATAATTAGAATCATGAGCATAATCATAATTATATCATTAACATAAACATCAACATCGATTATCATCTTTTTCGCTGAAATCATCAACATTTAACATCATCATCAAATAAGCAAGAACAGAGCAGTGGTTGTTCTTGCTTCGATGGTTGGACCAAAAAGCAGAAGCAAACAATACGTCACACGGATGGTTTGATCGAAAGTTATGATAACAGAACATTAGTAGCAGCAACGAATAATTAGCAGGTGTTTGATTTAACAATCACATGTTCATCTCCTCCTCCATAAATAAATAAGTAAAAGAAAAAAAAAATCAAAACAAAATCCAGTTATTTATAAATGAAAATTAAATAAAATAAAATCAAGGATTACCTTCTTAGCACCCATAATTCATCATTCGGTCCATAAACATTAGCACGAATTCGAATTTAAAGCAAAACATATTAATAGACTTTTTTCTTCAAACCTTGACTTTGAAATTCATACTCAATCGGAGGAATTAGCGATTGAAATCTTGCATATAGTTTGACTAGATGATTTCTAAATCATATGTATTATTAGATTCTTGTAATTAACTTGAAACTGAGCTATTGACCTCAGCAGTTCGAGAAAGAAAGTGTCGAACCCATTCTTTAAAGTTTTAGGTTTTTGATTCAATTTCATCAATGATTAGCACTATATAGATGAAATTGATGATGGAAATCGAATGATTGAGTCCAGTAGGTAGAAAGGGATCGAATGGGGTCACGAGTATACAGAGGAAGAAGAAAAAAAATAAAGTGGAGAGGGATGTTTAATATTTCGCGTATATATCTAATCTATTATATTTAATATTACAAATTTTATAAATATATTGATAATAATGCTATTAATGTTAATAATAATTATAATCATAATAATAATTAATAATAATATTAATAACAATAATAATAAGTGGTATTATAATAATGATAGCAATAATTATAAAAAATTTCATAATTTTAGTATTAATGAAATTACTAAAAATATTAATAATAATATTAATGTAAATAATAATTTATAATAATGATAATAGTATTAATATAACAATTTAATATTAACACATAATTATTTACATAATAAAGATATATTATAAACTCCTAAATATAATATTTATGAATTATTACAGTATTATGTATAGAATTTATATACATATTTCACATATCAACCTAATATTCGTTACCAACTTCATTAAGAAAAATAATGTATTTAAATTGATTAGTTAGATATATTTTAAAATATTATATATATAACAAATTTTTATTGTTTATCTAAAATTATTTTACGACTTTAATTTTAATAACAACTTTCTATCTTGTATATTGTTTTACACATTTATCTCTAATGGCTGATTTTCATTTCCAATTATTATATACACTTACATTTATATATATATATATATATATATATATATATATATATATATATATATATATATATATATATATATATATATATATATATATATATATATACATTTTTATTTATAACAATTGTTTGTGAATCATTGGAAACAGTCAAGGTCAAATGATTTCATTTAAAATAGTTCAAATTTTTTTTTGAGACTCAACATTACAGACTTTGCTTATCATGTCGAAATCACATAAAGATCAAGTTTAAATTTGGTCGAAAATTTCCGGATCGTCACATAAAGGTGCTATCACTAGCGTATGCATGTATGCTTGACCCCAAGCAAGTAATCAAAGTGTGCGGAAGCATGTATCAAGTAGCCAAGTATGAACCTGAAAAACATATAGAAAACTGTCAACGAAAAACGTTGGTGAAATCATAGGTGTATTTGTAAACGTTGTTTTTGAACCACAAGATTTTGTATGAGTTGATTATCCAAATCGTTTGCATTCCAAATTTGTTGTACATTCGCGAGCACCCAATTATCAAGACTTAACTGTTATACGAACCCCGTTATCATAGTGTTAGAACCTACACTATACCCGAAAATATATTTCATCCGCTAACGGTAGCGAACCGTCCGAATGAGGGCGCGTCAAGCTCGTATGGATCAACACAACATAAGTTCACACACATTTACACCCTACAAGTGTAACTAATGATAATTCAATTGAGGCTTTTTGTTCTAACTCGCATGTGGAATGTTTGTTTTCGTACTTGTGTTCAAAGCATAAAAGTATAATACGTATATGTTTCTCATCTCATGATTTAAAGAGTAAAAGTTTTTGAAAAGGTGGGACTATGATCTCACCTTGAGTGTACGAGTATAAAGGTACTTCACAAAGTAAACGTGTGCATGAAAGTTGTTTAGTCTTGACCTAAACAAGTAAGTTATATCAATACCGGGTAAGACACAAGGTCGATCGGAATGTGTTCAATTAGTCCTATGGCTCGTTATGACTTGATTAATATAGCATGTGAGTCAAATTGTCAAGTTTCATGCAAGATATAAGTATAAAAGCATGTTAGAACGATTGCATACGTATTTGGTTAAGTTTAACTAAAAGTCAAACTTGGTCAAAGTCAAAGTCAAAGTCAACGGGGTCGGGTCGGGTATCTGATAACGCTCCATTTATTCATATTTTTAGTCACGTTATCGGTTCTCGTTATTATTATTTTGGATACTTTTTGAAGACTTCGAGTTCATATGGGGTTAAAATAAAGATTTGTGGTCAAGGAAGCGTTAGTGGGAATTTATTGTGATTTTGGTGAGAGTTTAACATAAAACGACAACGAGGTGAAGACAACTCGACAAGCTATTTCACGTATAGAACAATATTTGGTCACAAAATGCAAAATATTGAAAGAAGGCTGCATCAAATATTTAAAAAGGAAAAGTATCGTGGCTAACTAATTCATATGGGCCAATGCTGAATTATAATCAAGGTAGATGTTGTTTATTTCTTTCTTCACTTAGGCCTACACTTGTTTTTGGCCATATGTTTTAGCTCCCAAAAAAAAAGAAAGTAATAAGAGTGGAGTGGGGACCAAGACACTTGATGAATATATATATCCATCCATCTCATACGTAAAGAGGGGGGGGGGGATATTAGGGTTTTATTAATTGCGCTATAGGGAGGCTACTGTACGAATAAGAGGAAGGCACAAAGTGATACGCCTGTGGACGTTTGCAAAGGGTGGGCACGTGAAGTTTAGAAGAGATAAACATCTCAAATTTTGGCCTACAGCAAAACTCCATCCTCTCGTTTAATTAATTTAGGTGACATCTCATAATTTTGTTAAGACTTTAATTTTTGTTTGTTAATCGACTACAAATAAGTTTAAGTAGTTACAATTCAATTATTTTGTTATTACAAGAGATGATTTGTGAATGCTTTATTTATTTGTTTTTGTTTTCATTCAAAATTATGATTTTGATTATGATTATGAGTAGCTAAATTTCCTTTGTATTCATTTAGATGATTGAACCTTGGTGAAGGATTGCTAATCTTTTGTGCATTTAAATTGATTACTCTTGATCCATAATTCTTAATTACTCCGATTAATTAATCTCATTGATTACTAGTTTGTTGATTGATGTAACGAGAGTTCCTAGATTTATTAACTTGTCTAGGTTATTGAGAGATAATTATATTGGTTGAATTGCATGCGGGACACCAGTGTAATTAGACTAGTAATTAACCCATCAATTGAGTAGGTAATTGTGAAGCTAAAAAGGGGCACCGATTTACCCTTCAACTGAATCACCATCTTGAGTAGTTATAAATTGATTGATTGTGTTCTTCAGAAGCGTCTGGGAGACCAACGTGAAAAACCGACACTTTCATGATATAATTGGTAACTAAGTAAGGGACACCAGCTTATCTTACTAATTGATAAATGAACTTGGTTAACGAGAGTTATACTTAGGGATTTAATTATATTGTTCTTAATAAAAGCAATCCGAAACCTAGGGAATTGAATCTAAGTGAATACCCCTTTATCTATTTGAATTCATATTTTCTTTCTTCGTTTTAATTAGTTTTTAATCAAAACCCCATTTTACAACTTAAATCTTCTGAATAATTAATAGTTTTTAAATCTTAAACACTGTTCTCTGTGGATGAATTCGTAAGTATATTACAATAAGATTAGGCGTGCTTTTCGCATATCAAATTTTTGGCGCCGCTGCCGGGGAGCGGTGTGTCTTAGGATTTTAAAAGCTTTTAGTTATTCGATCCTTTCGTGGGAACTTGTTTTCACGAAAGTTACTTTTCTGTTATTTTTATTTTCAGTTTTACGCTTTGGTTTTGTGGTGGTGTGAACGCAGGTTAGGTACTAATAACTCTGGAACCGTCTAGAGTTTATCATACACGCAGCAAAGCTAAAGTTGAACAAGAAATCGCCGAAGGTTTCTTAGAATTACCTTTTTATATTCTAGATTTTGAGTATATTAAGGAAGAAATTAAAATGGGTGAACCAGTGAGAGGTCAATCCATGGAAGGGATGATGAAAGCCACGAGGGCTGGTAATGGACATGCCATTACCCAACCGGTAGTTGATAAAGATTTTGAGGTTAAGGGGCAGATTTTAAATATGATCACTCATCAATGTCAGTTCAGGGGTACACCGAAAGAGGATGCATTCGAGCATCTTCGAAATTTCAAAAGCATATGTAATTTGTTCAAAATTACCCAAGTTGCGGATACTGTTATCTATTTGAGAGTTTTCCCTTGGTCCTTGAAAGATGATGCCAAGGATTGGTTAGACTCATTGTCCGAAGGTGAAATTGACAGTTGGACGGTTATGGAAGATAAGTTCTTGCAGCATTTCTTTCCTGCTTCAAAGGCTGCGAAACTACAGAGTGACATTAATCACTTTGTTCAAAAGTCAAACGAGACACTTTATGATGCATGGACACGGTTCGGTAAAATGCTACGCAATTGTCCTCAACACGGGTTGAACAATTTTAATAAGGTCCAGATTTTCTACAAGGGTGTCAATGTACCGACTAGGAAAGAAATTGATATTGCTGCAGGTGGTTCGTTAATGAAAAAGACTCCAGATGAAGCTTACAACATCATCTCAGAAACCGCCACACACTCATATGATTGGCACCAATAGATGGATGTTTCACGATCTTCTC
Organism: Rutidosis leptorrhynchoides; assembly: GCF_046630445.1. Classification (NCBI taxonomy): domain Eukaryota; kingdom Viridiplantae; phylum Streptophyta; class Magnoliopsida; order Asterales; family Asteraceae; genus Rutidosis; species Rutidosis leptorrhynchoides. Next base: position 404,355,356 of record NC_092337.1, on the reverse strand, counting down.
ACGTTGCTAGTACCGAAACTAGTAATGAGCTCGCATCGGTTAGAGCACAACTAGCGTCTGTTAAAAGACAAATGGAGTCGATGACTAAAGATATGCACGCTATAAAGGTTGGTTGTGAGTTATGTCAGGGACCACATCTCACAAAGGATTATAATCAGGCATCTATGGAAGAGCAGGTGAACTACTTGGGTAATCAATACAATATTCAGTATCAAGGAGGTAGTTCGGGTTATCAAAGAAACGGACCACCGGGGTTCGTTAATCGAAATCAAAATCAGTCGTATGTGAATAAGGGTTCTTCACTAGAAGAGTTATTACGGGGTTTTATAATGAAGACGGATGAAAGCATCACTGCTTTAAGACAAGATAATGAGGTGACAAAGCAACAAATGAGGCTTCAACAAGCTTCAATGCAAAATTTGGAACGAGAAGTGGGTCGTATATCCCAAGTATTAACAGAGAGACCACCGGGTGCTCTCCCATCCACTACCTAAATGAACCCGAATGTCAGTGGGCCGCCTCGAACAATTCCCACGAATGTTAATAGAAGTGATGTGAAGAATAAAGATCCTCAGGTTTCTACTTATTCGCAGGTGAATGCTATTTCTAGCTTTGAGGGTGTGATGACCCGTCCTAATCCACCTGGACGAATACATCAACATCTGGTCCCATTGCGAGGTATTTGACCTCTATGTGATACGTTTTGTAACATTGCATTCGTTTTAAAAGGTAATTCATAAATGAATATATAAATTCCAGGTTTTTAACATCTGATGATTCCTACGTATAGACAATCACCATTTAAATGGTTTACAATAATACATTTGTTGACAATACAGTCAAAATAAGGTACATGGTAATGGTTTGGTGAATGAAAGTTTCTTGTATATAGCATGTATGACTCCAAGCACATAACTTGTATCACGTATCAGCAAACAGCGGAAGACTTCTAGAAACCTGAGAATAAACATGCTTCAAGTGTCAACACAAAGGTTGGTGAGTTCATAGTTTTAATATTACACATAATCTGTATATCAATGTGGATTACAAAAGTTCAGTTGTTACATTCAAAACTTTTATCAATATGTTTTAACATAAAAGGTGGACCACAAGATTTCAGTTGTTTCATCCAGAAACGTTTATCAAAATATTCTACAAGATTGAGCACCCTGGTAACTAAGCTTTAATGTTATAATAAGTACCCCTGTTTTAACATACATGCAACCAACATGTACAATACACACAAACCAGCATGTACTAAACTCAAATAGCATACGTCTGTTTTATAGTTCAGGCTAGGGTTTCTATACCTGTAACAGATGGGGATGTCAAGCCCTATGGATCCATATACTACTACTCGCGCCCACCAGTTCTTATAACTGGCAGTTAACAGTTACCAAAGCTAAGGGATTTTCGGTTCAAACTCAGTGTAGAATTTAGTATGTACTTGTATCCATTGCGTTTAAAATAAAGTGCATGTATTCTCAGCCCAAAAATATATATTGCAAAAGCAATTAAAAAGGGAGCAATGAAACTCACGCATATAAATCTAGTATTTTCAGTATTTATAAACAGTCGCATGTATTCTCAGCCCAAAAATATGTATAAAAAGGGATCAATGAAACTCACACATATAAATATTGTATATCGGTTAATAAAGCATTTGCATGTATTCTCAGCCCAAAAATGTAGAGAGTAAAAGGGATCTTATGAAACTCACTGTTTAATATTGATATACAATATTGTAGGAAAGTACGTAGACGCATCGGAGATGATAAACACGAGGTGTGATTCACAAAAATACCCCCGAACATTACCCATAATTTCCTTAGCAATAACCCATAATTTCCTCAGCTCTAGCTCGCTTGGAAACCATTTTGAAAGTGACAAGATCATAACCTCGTCGTAGTATTTTATGTATAATACTACTAATAATAATAAGATTAATAATAATAATAATAATAATAATAATAATAATAATAATAATAATAATAAATATTATACGGAGTAATATATGTGTTTTACAAAACAGATTTCGATCAAATTTATAGATGTGGTCAGGCCAGGTCTACCATGCGATCGCATGGCTCCCAAGGCCTTTTCCCATGCGATCGCATGGGGATGTTTTACAGCTCACATTTGTTTAACTTCTTGTTTGTCGACATAATTTTATATTAATATAATATATATAATTTAAATAATTAATTATATATTATATTAAATTCACGTGCATAGTTGACTTGTAATTTTTGTTCCGATAAGTCGTACGTCATCACTCGACTTATGTCCCGGTTCCGGTTTTTCAAATGTCCTTTCGTACGCTAAGAAAACTTGCATTTTACATTTCGTGACTCGTACCTTTGTTAAAATATAGCCTTAAATTATCCATAAACTATGTCACTCAAAGTGTATCTTATACGTTTGGGTGTTTTGGTCATTTACTTCTATAAATCATCGTCTCACTATTTGTTAAAATACATTTTAAAATAGTGTTACTGTAGCAAAGTCATTTTTTACTGTAGCAATTCACTGTAGCAAAGTCAATTTCACTGTAGCAAATAGTGATTTTTGAAAACACTGTAGCATTTTGAGTAATGTGGCAATTTGAAAACACTGTAGCAAATTAGTGTTTTACTGGTTCATCTTAAACGCTTTAGTTAACTTATCTAAATATCAATCGAATAAATAAACGAATGTTACTATCGTTTACTAAATAACTTGAAATCATATATATTCAAATAGATATATAAACCAATACGTTTAATGTACGGTATAATGCAATTAAAACTTTGTTACGTTTTCAAGTTATAGTATATATATGTATCTACTTACATATAATGGTTTGCGAATCGTTGAGAACAACCGAAGGGTAATTGAATAGTTCAAAATTTTGAGATTCAACTTCATAGGCTTTGCTTATCGTGTCGGAAACGTTAAAGATTAATTTTAAATTTAGTCGAAATTTTCGGGTCACCACAGTGGGTTATGATTCCGATGGGGTTATTACGACTTATACTCATAATGGTATAGATGGTTGGATCCGAGTTAGTGATATAACTCCCGCGTATGGTAATTATTTGATGAGTTTGATGACGGAGAGTCCTTCTAGTTCTGGTAATCGAGAGTCGGAAGTGAAGAGTGTTAAGACTACCGAGTCTCCTGAGTTTAGTGTTGATGAGATTAAAGTGGAAGAAGAGGTGAAACCGTCACCTAAGTTGAAAGTTTACAAGTCACCTATTCCATATCCGAGAGCTCTTCAATCCGAGCAACCAAAGGATACTATTTGTAAGTCTATTAATACTAATCATAATATTTGTGTGCATGTACCTTTGGTTGATGTTCTTGCAGGTATGCCCAATTATGGGAAATTTTTGAAGGATTTAATGGCGAAGAAGGGTGAGCATGAGCAGGCATCCTCTGCGTTTCTTGAAGCGGAATGTGCTGCTATTTTGAAAAAGAGTGATATGCCACCAAAGTTAGGTGATCCCGGGCCATTCATAATGCCCTGTAGGATTGATGACTCTGAAATTTTTAAGTGTTTAACTGATTCAGGTGCGAGTATCAATCTTATACCTCTGTCTGTTTACTCACGTTTGGGTTTGAGTGAGCTTAAGTCGACTAATACTGGAGTTAGATTGATTAACCAGTCAATTAGTAAACCCATAGGGATTGCTGAAAATTTGGTGATTAAAATAGGTGAATTAGAGTTCCCAGCTGACTTTGTAGTTGTTGATATGCCAGAGGATAAGGTAGTACCTATTGTTTTAGGTAGACCATTTTTAGCAACTGCAGGTGCATTAACTGACTGGAGGACTTGTAAGTTGATTTTGAGGGATAGAGGTCAGAATTTGAGTTTTCAAACAAAGTTTAGCGTTAAACCACCACCCACACCCATTGATTCTTTGAATATGCTGACTAGTGAACCTGATAATGTTAAAACTGAGACTAGTAAAAATCTTAAGTGTGGGGGTGGAGGTGTTAAAGAAAAGCCCGTAGTTAAACCGCCCGATGATAGTGTTGTTGATAGATCTATGAGAAGGTTATTCGAGCGGGTTAAGAAAGCGATGAATGAGAAAGATGAGCAGTTAAGACTCCAGTTAGTTTCTAATTTATCTGAAAAAGAGAAAGAAAAGTTGAGGGAACTGATTAGGGAGTCAAGGGCCGCGGATGATTGGTTGTTAAGTATGATTGGTGATGGTAGTGTTAATGGTGGTTCCCATGGTTTGAAGAAGGAGGGAACTTACCATCCGGGCATTAGTTGAGAAGGAGGTGGAGTCTAGTGCAAGACTCGTTAATAAACTTGCACAATGTAAAACTTGTATAATGCCTGTGTTTTAAAACTAAAAATCCTAAAAATTTGAAAAACTAAAAAATCCAAAAATATTTTTCTTTTTGTGGTTTGTTCTTTTGTAATCATTGTAGGTACCATCATGTGATGACAATCGAGGAATGGCCATCAGTGCAGAGCCATCTGTCACTCCGTTTCGAGATTATGTTGCTTTACATCCGGTTATGTTTTTCCATTCACTCTATTGTCCTCTCGAATTTATACTTATTTATCTAATTTTATGTAAATGAGGCATTACATGATCTTAAGTGTGGGGGGAGAGATATAAATTCTTGCGAATGTAATACACTTGGCTTGAGTCTTATTTTTGACTAAAGTGTTGAAAAATTGAGGAATTTTTAAAATTTTTGACTCGTTAAAAAAGCCAAGTGTAGTTGTTACGAAGCGAATGTTATCACTATTGTAAGTTGAATTGTGCAGGTACCTCAATGATTTTGTCGTTTTGCATTTTCTTTTGTGTAAGTGTGTGTGCGTAATAAGGAAGCAATGTCTTTCAGGGTATAAAAACCCAAAATTGTAGGATGATTCAAGTCCATCCATAAAGGAAGTTGAGTCTTCAGAATGCCCGTCTTACTTGGTGTAGGAGACTTCCTAATCTACATTATTTTATACTGACATTGGTTAATACATCATTTCACGATGCATTACACCGATGTATCGTACTGTGGGAAGAGGAGCCTTGAGCTTCAACCTATGTTGTCTTCTTGAGGAAGAGCAATGGCTTCGTGCTAGTGTTGCTAGACAACACACGCCATGGCCAAAAGCCATGGTACCCTTTAAAATACGAAAATGTAGTATCTGCTTCCTACATTTTTTTAAAAATAGCATAAAAGCTAGATGCGTGGAAATTGGGGTCCAAAGACCTTAAATAAAATTATCAAGTGTTTAAACACTTCCGGGAGAATCGAGTCCTCCCATGTTGTTTTTAGGAAGTAAAGTCTTCCGAAGCTTGTAAGTAAAGTCTTACTAGTTAAGTTGAGTTTCAAAAGACCATTGCTTGAAAGTAAAGTCTTTCAGGTGTCGTGAACTTGACCCCCCGAAACATTTACACCCAAGGTAGTTGCTTTCCCATCGCTATTGACACTGAATAGTATGTTTACGGGGGGAGTAGCTACCCGTGCGGCTGTCTCACAACCGGGAAGGCTTGTATGCACACAACTTTTTGAACCCAAGACAGTTGTTATCTCATCGCCTTCGAACTGGAAGGTAGTTCATCTTAGATGATATACTGGGTGATAATTGTTCGTGCGGCTGTCCCAAAACCGGGATGGCTTTGAAAGCACATAGCCTTTAAAACCTAAAATTTTCAGAAAACCCGTTTTGTGTAAAAACTTAACTAGTTTTCCCGTTCTTAAAATGCAAAAAAATGGTTTTCTAAAGGTCTTGTTTTCCCTAAGGCCAAATTTTTCTTGGTTCCGCACATGGTGTTCTTGATTCGGGGTATTGAAGCTTTTGGGTAATCACGACTTTGATGTTAGAAGATTGAGTTTGAATGAAGGCTTGAACCTTACAATTGCTTTTTTAAGACTACATGATATGGATTTATTTGTTTATGAAGATGATATCGTTACGTCTTAATTCTATGATTGTTGAAGACTTGTTCGGGTACGTTTACTCTTGTATTGGTTTATATTATTTTGAAGATAGGCTTACTTGAGGACAAACAAGGTTCAAGCGTGAGGGAATTTGATAACGCTCCATTTATTCATATTTTTAGTCGCGTTATCGGTTCTCGTTATTATTATTTTGGATACTTTTTGAAGACTTCGAGTACATATGGGGTTAAAATATAGATTTGTGGTCAAGGAAGCGTTAATGGGAATTTATTGTGATTTTGGTGAGAGTTTAACGTAAAACGACAACGAGGTGAAGACAACTCGACAAGCTATTTCACGTATAGAACAATATTTGGTCACAAAATGCAAAATGTTGAAAGAAGGCTGCATCAAATATTTAATTATGCCTTTTTCAAGTTAAAAAGGAAAAGTATGGTGGCTAACTAATTCATATGGGCCAATGCTGAATTGTAATCAAGGTAGATGTTGTTTATTTCTTACTTCACTTGGGCCTACACTTGTTTTTGGCCATATGTTTTAGCTCCAGAAAAAAAGAAAGTAATAAGAGTGGAGTGGGGACCAAGACACTTGATGAATATATATATCCATCCATCTCATACGTAAAGGGGGGATAGAGTAGATATTAGGTTTTTATTAATTGCGATCTAGGGAGGCTACTGTACGAATAAGAGGAAGGCGCAAAGTGATACGCCTGTGGACGTTTGCAAAGGGTGGGCACGTGAAGTTTAGAAGAGATAAACATCTCAAATTTTGGCCTACAGCAAAGGGTTAGGTTCATCTCCGTCCTTTCATTATTTTGCAAAAACGGCAATTTTTCCCTATCCGGATTGACTGGTTACTGATGACTGGCCCGCTCTCCTTTGCTGAGTTTTTGGTCCGATTCGCCCGTCCTTCCTCGTCACCGGTTTCGGTTCGGAATGAACCGGTGTAGTTGCCGCCTTAGCGGCTTTAGGGTCATGAGAGGTTATGTTTAGGGTCGTTAAGAGCCAAAAGAGTGGTTTTTCGAGTTGTTTTCTCGGTTGGTGCCCGTCCTCCGTTTGGTTTGGACTTTGACTGGTTAGGGTTTCTGGGCTGGCTGCTTTTGGGGTCTGCTGGGAGGTGTTGACCATCGGGGATTTCATCTGAGTTTCTGTTCGATGCGGCCTCGGGGGAGGTTTTCTTGGGACTCCAGGAAGGTGTTTGGATTTGGATGTTCGTGCGGGGGTTGGAACGGTAGGTGTGGGAATTGTGGGCTCTGGCTCGCGGTTGCAGGCTTCGATTCAGGTGTGGACCTTTTTTGGGTCTGGCTTTCTTGGTGGTGTTTACATCAAAGTTGCGGCATGCATGGTTTTTGTTGTTAGTTAGTTTGGTTCATCGGGGTTGCTCTTCCCGGATTGTGTTGTTGCTTTCAATATGTTTAGTTTTGTATGTTAGGTCGTCTTTCTATAGATGAGTTCAATCGAGCGTTTGTGATACGCTTGTCAAATAGATTGTATAATCTGTCTCAATTGTAACACCACAAGATCGTCAGATCTTCTTTTTATTTTTTTATATAATATGTTTTTTCGCCAAAAAAAAAAAAGCAAAACTCCATCCTCTCGTTTAATTAATTTAGGTGACATCTCATAATTTTGTTAAGACTTTAATTTTTATTTGTTAATCGACTACAAATAAGTTTAAGTAGTTACAATTCAATTATTTTGTTATTACAAGATATGATTTGTGAATGCTTTATTTATTTGTTTTTTGTCTTCATTCAAAATTATGATTTTGATTATGATTATGATTATGAGTTGCTAAATTTCCTTTGTATTCATTTAGATGATTGAACATAGGAGAAGGATTGCTAATCTTTTGTGCATTTAAATTGATTACTCTTGATCCATAATTCTTAATTACTCCCATTAATTGATCTCATTGATTACTAGTTTGTTGATTAATATAATGAGAGTTACTGGATTTATTAACTTGTCTAGGTTATTGAGAGATAATTATATTGGTTGAATTGCATGCGGGACACCAGTGTAATTAGACTAGTAATTAACCCATCAATTGAGTAGGTAATTGTGAAGCTAAAAAGGGACACCGATTTACCCTTTAACTGAATCACCATCTTGAGTAGTTATAAATTGATTGATTGTGTTCTTCAGAAGCGTCTGGGAGATCAATGTGAAAAACCGACACTTTCTTGATATAATTGGTAACTAAGTAAGGGACACCAGCTTATCTTACTAATTGTTTATGAACTTGGTTAACGAGAGTTATACTTAGGGATTTAATACATTGTTCTTAATAAAAGCAATCCGGAACCTAGGGAATTGAATCTAAGTGAATACCCCTTTATCTATTTGAATTCATATTTTCTTTCTTTGTTTTAATTGGTTTTTAATCAAAACCCCATTTTACAACTTAAATCTTCTGAATAATTAATAGTTTTTAAATCTTAAACACTGCTCTCCGTGGATGAATTCGTAAGTATATTATAATAAGATTAGGTGTGCTTTCCGCATATCAGTATCCGACAATTTTTCGTGATGAGAAATCATATATAAGCATGTTGGCCAAGTTTCATGTTAATCGGAGTTGCGGTTAAGCGGGGGTGAAAACGTGAAATCACAAAGTGAGTTTGGTCAGCAGAAATCGGAGCCGAACTCCAAGTGGTGCTCAAATAGGCATATGGGGACCTTGAGCGGCGCTCCAGGGGCCTTGAGCGGCGCTCAGGGTGTCAGATCAGCAATCTGGGCAGTTTTGAACACTTAATGCATGAATCAAACTTCATTTTAACTCAACTAATGAACCGTAAACACTCAAAACACGTATCTTATATCGTTGGAAAGGTAATTTAACGAGGAATACAACTAAACACATTTAATCAACCAAATCTAACATTTACGACAAATAAATCCTCGCTGAATGATCATTATTTAACGTTTCAAGCTCATAAATGCAAATGGTGATTCGGGAACTTAACCCATACATATAATATGCCGTTTCGTAGGTAATCATACATACAACACAACTAGACATTTACCAACAACACTAATTATCATTTAAGACCTCAAATGTTCATATCAAATCTATCAAACCCTAACCAAGAATCACAAAATCAATAATCATGTTAATGTGAGGTTTTCATGTCATCCAACATACCAAATCGAAGCATATGAAGCTAGTAACACATTTAATACATGAGCTTTAACATCTAACAACATTTTAATTACTCAAATAAAGAATTTAACAAACCTATTTCAAGTGTTCATGCTAGTTACACCAAAATAACAAGATCGAGCATACAAATTACATTTTCATGTTAGACTTGAGCCATAGACACTAAGTAACACATTTATTAGTTAAGAACATCAAGAACAAGAAACCTAATGTTTTAGAAAAGTTATCCAAAAGTGATGAAATTGGTATCATGTTGTAGAGGAAGATGCAAGGATTCCAAATATGCAATTTGTTTTGATGTAAGCTTACTAGGTTGAATTTAGATGATGAATCTTTGATTGTGTGAGTTGAGAGCAAAAATGGAAGTAAAAAGAAAATGGGGAGATGAAATGAGTGGTGAGGAGGAGGGATTGACCAGTTGACCTAGTCAACTAGTTTGGTCCCTTGGCAATTTTAGTCCCTCGAGTTTAAAAGCGGGTGCGTGGATTAACCGAACGAAATATTTTAAATACGCTAGGGTCACGAGAGATGTTATAATTAAATAACGGGAAATATTAAAACGCTAGTCAATGGAAGATACGAATTTAGATAACGAAAGATATTATTTAAAAAAAAAGACGGCGTTAAAATAAATTTAACGGAAAAATGTGGGTTATTACATTACCCACACCTTAAAAGAAATTTCGTCCCGAAATTTAGTTGGAAATAGTAGTCGTTGTTTCTTCCTCGAGGCCTTGCGTTGCAAATTCTACGAATAGGGGAGGGTACTTTCTTTTCATTTGATCTTATCTTTCCCACGTAAACTCGGGTCCTCTCATCCCAACGAATTTTGACAATTGGGATTTTGCTTTGTCTTAAGGTTTTCTTTCACGATCCATAATTTCAACCGGTTTGCCCATGAAGTGGAGTTTGTCATCGATAGTAAGCTCATCGAAAGGAATAACAAGTTCTTGCTCGGCAAGACACTTCTTTAAGTTTAATACGTGGAATGTAGGATGAACGGAATTCGATTGGGTTGGGAGTTCAAAACGGTAAGCAACGGGTCCAATAAGCTCCAAGATTTCAAAAGGATCAAAATATCACGGATTTAGCTTTCTATATTTCCCGAAACGGATTACACCTTGTCAAGGTGCGACTTTTAACATTACGCGGCCACCCACTTGGAATTCGAGAGGTTTACGTCTAACATCGGCATAGTGGCAATTACGGGCCATCTTGAGCCTTTCTTGAATTTGAACGATTTTAACGGTTATTTCATGAATGAGTTCGAGTCCGGTGGTTTGCTTGTCACCTACTTCGGCCCAACAAATAGGAGGACGACATTTGCGGCCATATAAGGTTTCGAAGAGGTGCGGCGTTAATACTCGAATGATAACTATCGCTGTAAGAGGAATCAATTAAAGGCAACAATACAAGTTCGTGATATGTTTTTCCAAGGTTTGAATCGTACGTTTGCTTGGTCCGTCAGTTTGTAGATGATACGCGGTACTCATGTCTAAATGTGTTTCCAAGGGTTTTTGTAAGTCTAGAAGTAAAACAAGCATCTCGATCTGAAACGAGGTATATTTCTTTAAGATATATTTGAACAAGTTTGTTAGGACTTGAAAATGTTTGTTAGAACAAGTTTCTTATCGGTTTCTAAAAACATTCGTTTGGACTATTCACCCTCGTGGAGAATACTAGTATAATGTGAAGAGTCTCTCTCTCCACACCATACGTAATGCTATGACGCTACCGGCTCCGTGGTTCATGTCACTACGCATTTGAGTCATACCCTTTTATAGTGCTACCTGATCTGTGGTTCACACTTCAGTGCTACCGGTTCCGTGGTTCACACCTCATTTTATAGTGCTACCGGCTCCGTGGTTTCACATTATACTCATTCTCGCCTGAGTACGCTTAACTGCAGAGTTCTCATGGGATCTGCTGTGCTTGTGGTCCCAAAACGCGTCATGCTAGGAAAGGTCTCCACACCCTTATAAGGCATGCTTCGTTCCCCTCTCCGTTTTCTTGTCAAAGACCCAATTTTGTCCAGAGTACGTCGGGAATGATAAAATGTTGAAGGAAGATTTCTATCGAATCTTGAACGACAACTATCAAGATAAGATTAGTGTAAACGTGGTGAAAAGTTTTGATGAGTTGTTTGATATAGCCAAGGGTTTTGAGTCGCTCGCTTTGAGAAAGAGTGGCTTTACTTTTGGCAAGAGGAAGTTTGAAGCTACTAGTAATTCGAACAAGAAAAGTAAGGGTGCGAGTGAGAGTGTTGGTAGTGTGAAGAAGGGTACGTCCGGGGGTTTTGGACCCAAGTGTTATAATTGTGGGTGACAAGGACACATGGCTCGCGATTGCACCAAGCCATCTTCTATAACCAAACTCACTTGTTATAATTGTGGTAAGGAAGGGCACCGAAGGCCGGAGTGTCCCGATTTGAACACCGATCATGTTAAGAAGTTAGAGAAGGCGGTGGGTACGGCTCGGGGATGAAATTACTTAATGACCTATGATGAGGCCAAGCAATCAAACGAAGTTGTCTCAGGTACTTTTATGGTTAACTCTAATCCGGCAAGGATCCTATTTGATAGCGGTGCTAATTTATCGTTTGTTTCTCCAAGATTTGTGTCTAAGCTTGATAAACTGCTAGCTAAGTTAAGTCATCCGGCAGAAGTTGAAATAGCGGATGGTAAGATGGTGCTAGGGGTTGATGTTTGTAATGATTGTGATATTGTGTTTGGTTCCGAAACGTTTAAAATTAATCTTATCCCGATGACCTTGGGTGAATTTGATATTGTCATTGGTATGGATTGACTCGATCGTTATAGAGCCAATATTGCATGCCATGAGAAATCTATTCGCGTGAAGACCCCAAGTGGGGGAGAGTTAATTATTCATGGCGAGAGACGGAGAAGACTTGTGCCATTATGCACTTATGCACGGGCACGTCGTTTTCCTGTTAGTGGTGGCATGGCTTTTCTTGCCCATGTAGTTGATACTCACGAAGAGCCACCATCCATTCGTGAAATTCCGGTGGTTAGTGAATTTGAAGACGTTTTTCCGGATGAATTACCGGGTGTTCCGACGGAAAGACAAGTTGAATTTCGTATTGATTTGGTTCCGGGGGCGACTCCCATTGCTAAAACTCCTTATCGTTTAGCGCCAACGGAAATGCAAGATTTGTTAAATCAAACCCAAGAATTACTTGAGAAGGGTTTTATTCGACCGAGTGCTTCTCCATGGGGTGCTCCGGTTTTATTTGTGAAGAAGAAGGATGGTAGTATGCGGATGTGCATCGACTATCGAGAGTTGAACAAAGTGACGATCAAGAATCGTTATCCATTGCCTCGGATTGACGATTTGTTTGACCAACTCCAAGGTGCAACGTATTTCTCTAAGATTGACCTACGGTCCGGCTATCACCAAATGCGGATCCGTGAGGAAGATATTGAGAAAACTGCTTTTCGAACGCGTTACGGGCATTTTGAGTTTGTAGTTATGCCTTTTGGTCTTACGAATGCACCAGCGGCATTCATGGATCTCATGAACCGAGTGTGCCAACCTATGTTGGACAAGTCGGTGATTGTGTTCATTGACGACATACTTGTCTATTCGAAGAGTATGAAGGAACGTGAACATTATTTGCGTGGTATGTTGAAGACGTTGCAGAAGGAGAAATTTTATGCAAAATTCTCCAAATGTGAATTTTGGCTAAGGGAAGTTCAATTCCTTGGTCATATTGTGAACAAAGATGGTATTCAAGTAGATCCGGGGAAGATTGAGACGGTGAAGAGTTGGGGACGACCGACTACGCCTACAGAAATCCGAAGTTTTCTCGGATTGGCCGGTTATTATCGTCGGTTTATCCAAGACTTTTCTAAAATCGCTTCTCCTTTGATGAAGTTGACGAGAAAGAACGCGAGATTTAATTGGGAGAATGAGCAAGAAATTGCTTTTCAATTGTTAAAAGAGAAGCTATGTCAAGCTCCGGTTTTAGTGTTGCCGGAAGGTGTGGAAGACATTTATTATGATGCTTCTTTAAATGGGATCGGTTGTATTCTAATGCAACGAGGTAAAGTCATCGCATATGCCTCTCGATAATTAAAGGAACACGAAACGAGATATCCGACTCATGATCTTGAGTTGGCGGCGGTTGTTCATGAGTTGAAAATTTGGCGCCATTATTTGTACGGTGTCAAGTGTACGATTTATTCAGATCACAAGAGCTTAAAACATCTTTTTGATCAACGAGATTTGAATTATCGTAAACGTAGATGGATGGATGTGGTAAAAGACTACGATTGTGAAATACTTTATCATCCGGGTAAGGCGAACATGGTTGCGAATGCGTTAAGTCAGAAGAGTCAACATCCGGCGATACGAGTAGGATCATTACGCATGATTATTACTAACGATTTTCTTGTAAAGCTCGGTGAGATACAAATTGAGGCTTTTGTTAACAATAAGCATGAGGAACGAATCGTGGGGCAAACAGAGTTTATTACCTTAGGTCCGCATGGTTTGTTGTCTTTTCAAGGACGAGTGTGGGTGCCTAGAATGGGAGATTTCCGACGAGTGCTACTTGATGAAGCACATAAGTCAAAGTATTCCATTCATCCGGGCGCGACGAAAATGTATCTTGATTTAAAGAAGGAGTATTGGTGGCCGGGCATGAAACGTGATGTTGTAAAGTATATTGAATAATGCGTCATGTGTTTGCAAGTTAAAGCCGAACACCAAAAGCCGTATGGTATGTTACAACCGTTAGAAATTCCAAAATGGAAATGGGAGCACATTACCATGGATTTCATTACAAAGTTACCAAAGACGGCGAGAACCCAATTTGATTCGATTTGGGTGATAGTTGATCGGTTGACTAAAAGTGCTTTGTTTTTTCCCATTCGGTAAGCGATATCGTCGGAGACCTTGGCTAAGTTGTTTATCAAGGAGGTGATATCGAGACACGGGGGTTCCTATATCTATTATTTCGGATCGAGATACTCGTTTCACATCTCGATTTTGGGAAAAGTTTCATGAAGATATGGGTACTCAATTGAAATTGAGCACGGCGTACCATCCTCAAACGGACGGTCAAACCGAACGTATGAATCAAACATTGGAGGATATGTTACGGGCGTGTATTATTGATTTCGGCTGTAGTTGGGATGAACACTTATCATTGGTGGAATTCTCGTACAATAATAGTTATCACACTAGTATCGGGATGCCACCTTACGAGATGCTTTATGGGCGTAGGTGTCGAACCCCAATTTGTTAGGGTGAAGTGGGTCAAAGAGAAATTGGGAGTACCGATTTGGTTTTAGAGACGAATAGTAAGATTGATATGATTCGGGCTCATTTGAAAAAGGCTCAAGATAGACAAAAGGCGTATGCTGATAAGCGTAGATGACAAATTGAGTTCCAAGAAGGTGACATGGTGATGCTTAAAGTTTCGCCATGGAAAGGTGTTATTCGGTTTCGAAAATGGGGAAAGTTAGCTCCTCGGTTTATTGGTCCTTTTAAAATTTTAGCTCGTGTTGGTGAGGTAGCATATCGTTTGGAATTACCCGAAGAGCTTGCGGGGATCCATAATACATTTCATGTTTCCCATCTCCGTAAGTGTCTTGCGGATGATTCATCATGGATGCCATTAGACGAAATCGAGTTAAACAACAAATTGGAGTATGTTGAGGAACCGATTGCTATACTCGATGAGAAGGTCAAACGGTTGAGGAATAAAGAAGTGATAACTTATAAAGTTCAATGATGTCGTAGTAAAGGTTCCGAGTTTATGTGGGAGCCCGAAGAATTTGTGTTGGTGTATCTTCCCTCTTGTCATGCGGCTTGGATTGTAACACCCCGTCAAATCCCTTTAACGGAATGTTAACTCTGGTCCCAGTGCTTGGCCTGACTTCTACATAACAGCAATATTCTACAGCGGAAGCAATTAATACCTGAGAATAAAACACGCAAAACGGGTCAACAATAATGTTGAGTGAATCTACAGGTTTTAGGTAAACAATACAGTATTTTTAAGAATTAACATTTCGAAAACGTTTACTAGTGAAAGCCTACCAAAGTTTAATGTTAAAGTTTTAGACAACACCGTTTCTCGTTTCAAAAGTTTGTTGACACTACCATGTCAGGTTTCAATCATTTGTAGACAACACCCTGTCAAGTTTTATCTCGTTTGTTCGTAAACCACAGTTTAAATAACGTTGTATAGTATCTGAAAAATAGTTATCAGAAAAATAGTTAGTTTCATTGACCACAAGATTCTATCACAAGCATAAACCGAGCACCTGAATACTAGCAAAGACCTGAGTATAGAAGCCACTATACCCACCTTACCTCGTAAAATGTTATACACCTGTACGAGTGTACCTAATGTTCAAAATAAATGCACCACTGCTTTTATAGTGGGTGAGGTTGTTAACCTAACGGATCCGTCCATCTAAATTGTGCTTACCAATGGTATTAAAAGTATTCAAGCTAGAGGATTTTTGTACAAAACTCATTATGCATATGTGTAGTACTCATGTCAATATAAAGTAATTGAAAATGTAAATATAACAGCGTGTATTCTCATCCCTGAAAACATGTAAAAATCGGGACTGTAGACTCACCTTTGATTTAAGCTCGGAATGAAAGACAAATGACTTGTACGATTTAGACCCGAGTAATGTAACCTAAGTATACGTATGTAGGTTGGTCAATATATGTATCTTATATAAGTGTGGTTTCATAGTGTACGTTGTCTTATTGCTCGACTCGACGCGTTTCAAGGTAAAAGTCAACTATATCATGCAAGTCAAACAAAGTCAACCGAAGTAAAACCGATAGTCAAACTTGGTCAAAGTAGTCAAATAAAGTCAACATCAGTAAGTTCATGTCAAATATTGGTTAACATATCAATCCTAAGTCAAACAATACGTTTCAGGTCATGAATGATCATTTTCACAATTTCAGTTTATCGTTATGTACAAAGTTCATGAACACGTAACTTATTTAGCACATTATCTCATAGTACAAAATTCAAGTAATTATGAAAAACTCCAGATCATAATTAGACTTAAAATCGATTCCAAAAAGTCCAGCCAGGGACTCATACGACAATTAAAAGTCAGGAATCAGAAGGGATACATTTGGGGTTTGCCAAGTCAGTTTCTGACTGCGCACTGATTTCATTTTGGCTATAACCAGAGTTAGGAGCATGCAATTGATACAAGACCAGTGGCAATAGTTCAAGGACAAATCAAAGTAACACATATCAAAAATCTAGCCACTTTTGTTTAGCCAATTTGTACAGTTTATTCGTGAAAGTTGAACATTCAGTTTTTCAGCTCAAATCAGAATTCACATAAAGTATGGCTCTATTGTGCCCAATTCATAAGGTTTCAGAGATTGAAATAAACTAAAAATAAGTCACATATCATATTAAGTTTCATTTTCCAGAAGTATACATGCTCAATCAATATACAAAATTCACAAAGTACAAAACCGTGTTCAATTTACAGATTCGATTCCCATTTCGTTAGTCACATTCGCATACGATTATCCGAAGATCTAGATACAATTAACCCATGATATCTACATGAAAGATGAAGTAATTTTTGTCTAATTTTCAAATATGCAAAGCTTTAATCACAGATGTTAACACATTTTATCATACAAGGTTATTTTCATGCAAGTGCTGTATAAAACTTCATTTACACTAATTCTAGCATATCTCGGGCTATACATAAGCAAATGACATGATATCCTAGTCTAACTTGAGTGTTTTTAAATTATCTTTCTAGTGGTATAAGTTTCACATGCCAATTCGTTTTCTATCAATACCAGATTTCTGATCAAGCAACAAAAACACAACGATAATTCAAACTGAAATAACTTAATCATACGGAAACGAAATCAAGCGAATCCAAAGCCTAAAATCAATATTTTTTCGCAAGGAATCTGATTATAACATAATAATTAACATTTGAAAAACTTAATTTTTCTGATCAAACAATAACAAATTCGTTTTTAAACCCTAGCGCATCAAACAATCAAAATAACGATTACAATTAACACGTACGCGTATAGACTTGAGAAATTGACAACATAACTATGAAACTTAAATAAAAATTCAGATTTTAAGAGTTAGGGTTCATATGATTATACCTTTGATCGCGAAAAGAATTATATCAATGCGTAGAGTACGAAGGGAATTGCGAGATTCGTGTTTAAGGTTTTATCTAACGATCAAGTTTTGATGGTGCTAAATTGGTGGTGGTAGGCGTCGGTTTTGGGGAGAGGGAGGAACAAGGAAATTGACTGGAATAATAAGAGGGATTAGGTTGTAGTATTTAGGTTAACTAGCTATTTATATATAGGGCCTAAATTCATATAATGGATCATTAAGCATTCCACATTAGCCCAAACAAGTCCATCAAGGGGAATGGGGGAAGGGGTCGATCGTGGCCCACATGGGGAGTATTCCCGGGCTCTCGTTTTGTAAAAGCGCGTAGTCGTGGTCCGTTTTAAGTACCGTTTAGTCGTACCGAAGGCCCGGAACGCTAATCCGTTCGTTAAACGCAACCAATCGCTTAATTTATTAAAAACCCAATAAATTAAATATTTTAAAAAGTTAATAATTAATAAAATTAATTATTAAAATAAACCCGAGCGTTTCGATGCTCAAAAAGCTATTATCAAAATCGTATCGTTTTTATCGTATTTCATTATCCGAAATATTTATTTGAATTAATATCAACCCATATCAATTAATGAAACCCTCTACGCATTTAATACACGTAAACACATAAAAGTTAAATAATCGCCGTTAAATAAACTAACGGAAGGTTAACGAAGGTAACGAAAAAATCAGGGTTGTTACATGGATCGCGAGGACGCGCTCCGATTCAAGTGGGGGAGAGTTATAAGACCCAAATTATTATTGTACAGCAGTGTAAATATGGTACATAAAGTGTGGGGTGCAGTGTGTAATTAAACTGGGCCAGAAGCTATTCATAACACTAGTGCGCGCCGCGCAAACTTAGGAGAGCGCGCCGCGCACTGCACCTGGGCCAGTATTCTGCTTTTTAAATTAAAAGTTAAATGAAGGGTATTGTCATCTTTTCACATGAGGACGAGTTTGGGGCTGTAAAGGGCAGATTGGTGCTGGTTCAAACACACTTAACTTTATCATCTACCACATCATCTCTCCAATTCAATTTCCTAGAGTGAGAAACCCTTTAAGTGAGAGAAAGCTTAAATCAAGGAGGAAGAAGCTTGATTCGGGTTAAAGCTCAAGTGTTAAAGTTGTTCATCTAGCCTTTAACTACGTTTTGATTGTAGTGGTATGTCCTAACTTTGATTTCCTTATTTTAATTTGTTTAAGGGTTAGGGTTTGGGTTAGCGATGAACATAAAACCCATATTTGGTGATTTTGGGTGTTCTTGGGTAAGATTGGGTCATGAGGACCCAAGGATGACTAACCTAGGGTTTTAGAAATGTTAAATGGACTTATGAGTCATAATTGGTTAGTTAACTACTAGCACACCTAGTTATTAAGCAAATGGGTGTTAATGGGGTTAGTGGATGACCCGAAATGGGTGTGACCTTAAAATGGTTAAATGGGTAATAATCGACCTAGTTGGGAAAGATGGGTATGAAATACCCTAATTGTGTATTAGTTAGTGTTGTTGGACCTTAGTCACTAGCTTTTAGTGATATGTGATGGTCTTGACCTTAAATGGACGGTTTGGTGAAAATGGGGCATTTAATGCATTAAGTCATTAAATGCACATGTGTAAGTTGTTGGCATTTAGTCCAACTAGTTTGTGTATTGATTGAGTACTTATTGTATTAGGTACTTTGATTTGAAGCTTGCGGAAGTATAAAACATTCACCGAAGGCGTTAATGTGAGTGGAATAATTATGCATGTATGTATATAGTGATTTATTTGTGTGCTATGGTATGAACCACGGAGCCGGTAGTGCCATGGTATGTGCGAGTGTGCTATAATGTGAACCACGGAGCTGGTAGCATCATGGTACGTATGTTGTAGTGTGAACCACGGATCCGGTAGCACTATAGCACGAGTTATTAAAGTGTGAACCACGGAGCCGGTAGCACTATAGCACGAGTCGTTAAAGTGTGAACCACGGAGCCGGTAGCACTATAAAAGAGTATGACTCGAATTGTGATGTGAACCACGAAGCCGGTAGCATCAAAGTGTGAACCACGGAGCCGGTAGCACTATAAAATGAGGTGTGAACCACGGAGCCGGTAGCACCGAAGTGTGAACCACGGAGCAGGTAGCACTATAAAAGGGTATGACTCAAATGCGTAGTGACGTGAACCACGGAGCCGGTAGCGTCATAGCATTGCGTATGATGTGAACCACGAAGCCGGTAGCACCATGACACGTTTATGGTTAACCATATAGTTTGTGTATGTGTTGTTGTATAGCATAGTATATTATTTCAGTGAATATGCTATTGATTAGGCTAGTTGCGATATTTCGAGGTTATTAGCTTATACTCGGAGTTGGTATGCTAATTGTTATTACTAGCGATTATACGGTGTGTGTAAGTGTATGCAAGTAGGTATATTATATATGTATATGTATAATTATTGCATTCACTAAGCTTTGCTTACCCTCTCGTTGTTTACCTTTTTATAGGCTCTGGCATGGACAAGGGTAAGGACGTTCGTTTGGATTAGAGATCCCGCTTTGTTTTAATAGGGGACGCTTTTTGGATGTGTTAGATTTTGAAGTTTGACCGAGATTTGGGTAGTTTAACCCCTAAACGTCATGCTCTAGTGTCATTTGGAATTTAAACTAGTGTGGTCGAAACTTACATTTTGTATGAAACTCGTATTTCGGCCATATGTGGGCCCGGTTCGTAAAACTTGTTTTATTATTGAAACGTGTTAGTTTTACATATTAAAACATGTTGTGAAAAACGTTTCGTCTAAATATGTCGGGAAGTGGGAGATCTTTAATTGAAATTTGACAAAACTGGATAGAAGCTGTTGGAGCTTGTGCGCGCCGCGCACCCTAGGGTGCTGCGCGCCGCGCATCCATGCTAAATTAAAAAAAATATATTTCGTGTATTCGGTTGGATATTGGGTTGGGTTGTTACATTCTCATCGGTCTCAACTTTCTTAACGTGGGCTAGTATCGTAAAACAACCCATACGAAGGTATTCTTCAACGTTGAGGCACGAAATGAGGTTGAGCCCGGTGCAACTCTTTTTGCTACAACGATCAAGGGTTCATCGTCCTTGATAAAGATACGAGTGGTTTTGAGATCACAAGAAATGTTGGATTTTGTCTTGGTGAACCAACCCATTCCAATAATTACATCGAAGTTTTCTAGGCCTAGAGGTATTAAATAGATTTTGAATTCTTTACCCACCATCATTTTTGAGCCATTGGAACTTTGGTATGACTTACCGTAATATAACCATGTCGATCAAGTGTCATTATATTTCGCTAGTTCATACCTCCATTTCAACACCTCTCCATATAGTTAAGTTTGTGTAATCGCGAAGATTGCAAATGAACAAGGTGTAACGACACCTTTAACAAGACTCGTATTATTTGAAAGAGTTAGTGCAAACTCTGAAAATGTGTTTCCCGCGAAAAATGCATAACTGATTGTTCATGTCAAAATGTTCAAAGTCAATTAGTGGTATCCTTAGGTATAAAGAGAGTAATGAATCATGGTAACGAGTAGTACACGACAGTAGTGATAGGTAGTGATGACGATACTCATCAATAGTAGTGGTAGTATTAACGAGATACATAGTGAGGAGCACTAGTGTAATATCAGTAGTGAGTAGTGAGTAGTGACCGCAATAGTTGTGAAAGTTTCACCACACTGGTAGGTAGTAAGCCGGGACGGCGGCGAATAACATGGGAAGACAGAATTTCCAAACTAGTGTAGCGAATGAAGTCGCGTTATCCTTACGCGTATGAATCTTAAGTTAACATGTGTTACCAGAAAATGGCAGAATACGGAATCGCATGAGAGTTAGGTACAATTTAGAAGTTCACCGTAGAAAGTTTCAAGTATTAATGCACAAGTAGTCAAGTAAGTGCTATCTATAGCAAATGTATGTCAGAATGCAATGGCTAACTATCCGATTGTAGTCTAGCTTCACTAATGCCTCCTAACGACTCTGTCAGACACACTAATGCACATCCTAGATCCCTACAACCTGGATCTGATACCACATGTGACGACCCGACAAAATCGCCATTGACGGCGCCATCAACTTAGGTTCTGTTACGTGGTCATAGTCCCTAAATGAGACGCGTTTGACCAAAATTATGTCGCATTCATTTGAAACGTGTATGACTTGCAAAGTTTTAAGTAAACCAAACGGTTCGACAACAGTATGAGTTTACAAAAGTTAATAAGTATAATTGAAATAACTTGCGACATAATATAAGTTGAAAATCACGAATGCTATCAATAGCGTATGCATGTAAACATTAAGTTTGAATCCAAAGGTGCTATCACTAGCATATGCATGTATGCTTGACCCCAAGCAAGTAATCAAAGTGTGCGGAAGCATGTATCAAGTAGCCAAGTATGAACCTGAGAAACATATAGAAAACTATCAACGAAAAACGTTGGTGAAATCATAGGTGTATTTGTAAAGGTTGTTTTTGAACTACAAGATTTTGTATGAGTTGATTATCCAAATCGTTTGCATTCCAAAGTTGTTGTATGTTCGCGATCACCCAATTATTAAGACTTAACTGTTATAAGAACCCCGTTATCATAGTGTTAGAACCTACACTATACCCGAAAATATATTTCATCCACTAACGGTAGCGAACCGTCCGAATGAGGGCGCGTCAAGCCCGAATGGATCCACACAACATAAGTTCACGTTTACACCCTACAAGTGTAACTAATGATAATTGAATTGAGGCTTTTTGTTCTAACTCGCATGTGGAATGTTTGTTTTCGTACTTGTGTTCAAAGCATAAAAGTATAATACGTATATGTTTCTCATCCCATGATTTAAAGAATAAAAGATTTTGAAAAGGTGGGACAATGATCTCACTTTGAGTGCACGAGTATAAAGGTACTTCACAAAGTAAACGTGTGCATGAAAGTTGTTTAGTCTTGACCTAAACAAGTAAGTTATATCAATACCGGGTAATACACAAGGTCGATCGGTATGTGTTCAATTAGTCCTATGGTTCGTTACGACTTGATTAATATAGCATGTGAGTCAAATTTTCAAGTTTCATGCAAGATATAAGTATAAAAGCATGTTAGAACGATTGCATACGTATTTGGTTAAGTTTGACTAAAACTCAAACTTGGTCAAAGTCAACGGGGTCGGGTCGGGTATCCGACAATTTTTCTGTGATGAGAAATCAAATATAAGCATGTTGGCCAAGTTTCATTTTAATCGGAGTTGCGGTTAAGCGGGGGTGAAAACGTGAAATCACAAAGTGAGTTTGGTCAGCAGAAATCAGAGCCGAGCTCCAAGTGGCGCTCAAATAGGCATATGGAGGCCTTGAGCGGTGCTCCAGGGGCCTTGAGCGGTGCTCCAGGGGCCTTGAGCAGCGCTCCAGGGGCCTTGAGCGGCGTTCAGGGTGTCAGATCAGCAATCTGGGCAGTTTTGAACACTTAATGCACGAATCAAACTTCATTTTAACACAACTAATGAACCGTAAACACTCAAAACACGTATCTTATATCGTTGAAAAGGTAATTTAACGAGGAATACAACTAAATACATTTCATCAACCAAATATAACATTTAAGACAAATAAATCCTCATCAAATGATTATTATTTAACGTTTCAAGCTCATAAATGCAAATGGTGATTCGGGAACTTAACCCATACATATAATATGTCGTTTCGTAGGTAATCATACATACAACACAACTAAACATTTACCAACAACACTAATTAT
Organism: Rutidosis leptorrhynchoides; assembly: GCF_046630445.1. NCBI lineage: Eukaryota > Viridiplantae > Streptophyta > Magnoliopsida > Asterales > Asteraceae > Rutidosis > Rutidosis leptorrhynchoides. Next base: position 404,332,356 of record NC_092337.1, on the reverse strand, counting down.
CATTTAAGACCTCAAATGTTCATATCAAATCTATCAAACCCTAACCAAGAATCACAAAATCAATAATCATGTTAATGTGAGGTTTTCATGTCATCCAACATACCAAATCGAAGCATATGAAGCTAGTAACACATTTAATACATGAACTTTAACATCAAACAATATTTCAATTACTCAAATCAAGAATTTAACAAACCCATTTCAAGTGTTCATGATAGTTACACCAAAATAACAAGATCGAGCATACAAATTACATTTTCATGTTAGACTTGAGCCATAGACACTAACTAACACATTTATTAGTCAAGAACATCAAGAACAACAAATCTAGTGTTTTAGTAAAGTTACCCAAAAGAGATGAAATTAGTATCATGTTGTAGAGGAAGATGCAAGGATTACAAATATGCAATTTGTTTTAATGTAAGCTTGCTAGGTTGAATTTAGATGATGAATCTTTGATTGTGTGAGTCGAGAGCAAAAATGGAAGTAAAAAGAAAATGGGGAGGTGAAATGAGTGGTGAGGAGGAGGGATTGACTAGTTGACCTAGTCAACTAGTTTGGTCCCTTGGCAATTTTAGTCCCTCGAGTTTAAAAGCGGGTGCGTGAATTAACCGAACGAAATATTTTAAATACGCTAGGGTGACGAGAGATGTTATAATTAAATAACGGGAAATACTAAAACGCTAGTCAACGGAAGATACGAATTTAGATAATGGAAGATATTATTAAAAAAAAGACGGCATTAAAATAAATTTAACGAAAAAATGCGGGTTATTACACAGAACTTGACAACTAGGCAACCCTCCTGCATCTGGCGATTTGCGCAGCGCGTAAAGCCTAGCGCAGCGCGCGCTATAACTTGAAAACCATTTCTGCCCATTTTTAAGCATGACAAACTCATTTCACCCAAACCAAGTTTCGTTAACCCCAAACCAAAACCAACAATTTTCAAATATTAAATATTCGGGTTTTAATCGACAAAAGTATAATACGACCCTTGGGACTCCAATGACTCGTAACTACAAAGACATGACAATTTCGACCCGTTTCGTTTAAATACAATAAAAGACCGAGCATGGTGATTGGGATTTCACTATCCAATCCTAAGTCTAGTCCAAAAGCCAAGTCTTCTAAAGCAACGTGCGTTAGTCCTCTAATTCCAGTACTTACCCTTGCCACCTCTTCCACGCGAATCTATAAAAATGTAAACAACGAGAGGGTAAGCTATAAAGCTTAGTGAGGATAAACATACTATATACATACATATGCATAAAATGAATACATATCACCAAATAGCAAGTATTAAACACATACCGCATCCACATATAACTAATCAAGTTACACATTACGTGCCGCCATGTCCGTAAGATTTGCTACAACACAACAATATATAGATAAATGCAATACCCAAAAATCCCAAGGTTAACCCTTTAACCTTAACGCATGAAAGTTGGCCGAAACCTCACGCGCCCTAGTGTATTTGAAAACTCACGCGATACACTACCTCAAACTCTAACGACCTGTCCTAATCCATCTGGACGAATACATTACATTTGGTTACATCGCGAGGTACTTGACCTCTATATGATACATTTTACAAACATTGCATTCGTTTTTAAAAGACAAACTTTCTTTACATCAAAAGTTGACAGCATGCATACCATTTCATAATATATCCAACTATAATTGACTTAATAATAATCTTGATGAACTCAATGACTCGAATACAACGTCTTTTGAAATATGTCATGAATGACTTCAAGTAATATCTCTAGAATGAGCAAATGCACAGTGGAAGATTTCCTTTATACCTGAGAATAAACATGCTTTCAAGTGTCAACCAAAAGGTTGGTGAGTTCATTAGTTTATCATAATCATTCATTTTTCATCATTTTAATAGACCACAAGATTTTCATTTCTCATCAATACACATCTCGTATCAGGCATTTCGCAAATTGCATAGAGATAAAAATCATTCATATGGATTGAACACCTGGTAACCGACCTTAACAAGATGCATATAGAATATCCCCCAGTATACAGCATGCAGCTAATATACTAAATAATACCTCGAAGTACTAAAGCATCTATACCCTAGATGGGGCTCGTTGGGCCCGATAGATCTACCTTCAGGATTCGCGTCAATTAGGGGCCATTTCCCTAATTCTTAGGTTACCAGGCTTGAAGGGCGATATTCGGTTTAATAATCCAACCATAGAATGTAGTTTTGCGTACTTGTGTCTATTTTGTAAAACATTTATAAAGCTGCATGTATTCTAATCCCAAAAAAATATTAGATTGTAAAAGTGGGATTATAACTCACAATACTGTATTTTGTAGTAAAAATACACATGACGACATTGAACAAGTGTAGGGTTGGCCTTGGATTCACGAACCTATATCAATTTATATATATATTAAAGCATATAATTGTAATCAAATAAGTTTATATATTTATATTATTAATATACTTCTCATATTAATCATCTATTAATTATATTCATTTGTAAATTTTTAATACTTAGAATTTTATATATATGTATTCATATATCAGATTTAAAATATATGTTAAATCATTTATTTTAAATATCCTATTTTGATTTTGATGTTTAGAAGTATTATCTCATGTATTAAACTTAATATATATTTATTTTCAATATTTGAAATAAGTACTTAATATTAATTTAAAAAGGTAGATTATCAATGTTAATATATTAAATAAAAAATATTTATGTGTTAGTAATGATAGTATTCATAAAATAATGATATTAGTATTAATATTAATAGTTGTAATAATAATTGATGTGTTAATATAAAGATTCTAATTATAAAATTGTTAGTTTTTAATGATAACAAATTAACAATTTTAGTAAGAATGATGATAATGATGATAATAATAATAGTAATAATAATAATAATAATATTACTAATACTTATAAAAGGATACTAATACTAATATTAATGAAAATAATAATAAATTTTGTTATTTTCATAATAATAATATTACTAATAATAATCATATTCATAATAATAATAATAATTAATAATACTAATGATAATAATAATTAGGATATTTATAAGTATGGTAATAATAATAATAGTGATAATACTACTAATCATAATAATAACATAACAATCATAATAATAACAATAATAATAATAATAATAATCATGATAATTATTAATAATAATAAGGTGTAGTGACCCGAACTTTTCCATGTTTATATATATATTAAATGAAATTGATATTTACATGATTAAGTGTTTCCAACATGTTAAGCAATCAAACTTGTTAAGACTTGATTATTTGAAATAGGTTTCATTTAGACAATTGACCACCCAAGTTGACCGGTGATTCACGAACGTTAAAACTTGTAAAAACTATATGATGACATATATATGATTATATATATAGTTAACATAATATTATGATAAGTAAGTATCTCATTAGGTATTTTAACAATGAGTTATATACATAAAATTGTGTTTATTGAATTAAGAAACTCGAAACGATATATATAACGATTATCGTTATAACAACGTCTTACTAATTACATATGAATCATATTAAGATATTGTTACACTATATTTAATCATGATAAATGATAAGTAAAAATGTCATTATGTATATTAACAATGAACTACATATGTAAAAACAAGACTACTAACTTAAGGATTTCGAAACGAGACATATATATAACGATTATCATTGTAACGACATTTAAATGTATATATATATCATATTAAGATATATTAATATATCATAATATCATGATAATATAATAATTTAACATCTCATTAGATATAATAAACATTGGGTTAACAACATTTAACAAGATCGTTAACTTAAGGGTTTCAAATCAACATTTACATGTAACGACTAACGATGACTTAACGACTCAGTTAAAATGTATATACATGTTGTGTTTTAATATGTATTCATACACTTTTGAAAGACTTCAAGACACTTATCAAAATACTTCTACTTAACAAAAATGCTTACAATTACATCCTCGTTCAGTTTCATCAACAATTCTACTCGTATGCACCCGTATTCATACTCGTACAATACACAGCTTTTAGATGTATATACTATTGGTATATACACTCCAATGATTAGATTTTATCAGCCTATGTGAGTCACCTAACACATGTGGGAACCATCATTTGGCAACTAGAATGAAATATCTCATAAAATTACAAAAATATTAGTAATCATTCATGACTTATTTACATGTAAATAAAATTACACATCCTTTATATCTAATCCATATACCAACGACCAGAAACACATACAAACACTTTTATTCTTCAATTTTATTCATCTAATTGATCTCTCTTAGGTTCTATCTTCAAGTTCTAAGTGTTCTTCATAAATTCTATAAGTTCTAGTTTCATAAAATCAAGAATACTTCCAAGTTTGCTAGCTTACTTCCAATCTTGTAAAGTGATCATCCAACCTCAAGAAATCTTTCTTATTTACAGTAAGATATCTTTCTAATATAAGGTAATACTCATATTTAAACTTTGATTTAATTTCTATAACTATAACAATCTTATTTCGAGTGGAAATCTTACTTGAACTTGTTTTCGTGTCATGATTCTGATTCAAGAACTTTCAAGCCATCCAAGGATCCTTTGAAGTTAGATCTATTTTTCTCATTTTCAGTAGGTTTATCCACAAAACCTGAGGTAGTAATGATGTTCATAACATCATTCGATTCATATATATAAAACTACCTTATTCGAAAGTTTAAACTTGAAATCACTAGAACATAGTTTAGTTAATTCTAAATTTGTTCACAAACAAAAGTTAATCCTTCTAACTTAACTTTTAAAATCAACTAAACACATGTTCTATATCTATATGATATTCTAACTTAATGATTTAAAACCGAAAAACACGAAAAACACCGTAAAACCGGATATACGCCGTCGTAGTAACATCGCGGGCTGTTTTGGGTTACTTAATTAAAAACTATGATAAACTTTGATTTAAAAGTTGTTCTTCTGGGAAAATGATTTTTCTTATGAACATGAAACTATATCCAAAAATCATGGTTAAACTCAAAGTGGAAGTATGTTTTCCAAAATGGTCATCTAGACGTCGTTCTTTCGACTGAAATGACTACCTTTACAAAAATGACTTGTAACCTGTATTTTTGACTATAAACTTATACTTTTTCTGTTTAGATTCATAAACTTAAGTTCAATATGAAACCATATCAACTTGAAACACTCACAACGGATTTAAAACGAAGAAGTTATGGGTAAAACAAGATTGGATATTTTTGCTTGTTGTAGCTACGTGAAAATTGGTAACAAATTTATATTAATCATATCCTAGCTAAATTATATTGTATTATACATGTATTCTAATATATTATGTAATCTTGGGATACCATAGACACGTATACAAATGTTTTGACATATCATATCGACCCATCTATATATATTATTTGGAACAACCATAGACACTCTATATGCAGTAATGTTGGAGTTAGCTATACAGGGTTGAGGTTGATTCCAAAAATATATATACTTTGAATTATGTTCTAGCCTGAGACGTGTATACACTGGGCCGTTGATTGATTCAAGATAATATATATCGATTTATTTCTGTACATCTAATTGTGGACAACTAGTTGTAGGTTACTAACGAGGACAGCTGACTTAATAAACTTAAAATATTAAAACGCATTAAAAATGTTGTAAATATATTTTGAACATACTTTGATATATATGTACATATTTGTTATAGGTTCGTGAATCGACCAGTGGCCAAGTCTTACTTCCCGACGAAGAAAAAATCTGTGAAAGTGAGTTATAGTCTCACTTTTAAAATCTAATATTTTGGGATGAGAATACATGCAGTTTTATAAATGTTTTACGAAATAGACACAAGTAAATGATGAAGGTTTTTCGTATGCCCGAGAGACATATCAAATTAACGTGGCTAATATGTTTTGATCCAAGTTGGGTCATACCCAATAACAAGCTTACCGACACCTTATACGTATTTGATCTTAACGATTGGATCATTAAACAAATACGCGACACTTAGATTTTAGAAAATCGGGTTTCTAATATATTATCACTTGAGATAAATTATTTGGATAATTTATATATAATTGTTTATGGGTTTAAATAATTATATTGTGTTATATTTTATAAAAGGTTTTATAAAATATATAAGTAACAAAATAATACATAAGTTTATAACAAGTTTATAAACTTTTATAAACTTACAAGTATTATTATTAAACATTATAAGTGTGCAGATTTTGGGACTCCAAGGAGACACCCCATGCTTATTTTTGTTACTTTAAAGTTGACACAACTCCTAAGGAACATGCCTAACTAGTTTACCAAGGCTTGACTCAAGTGATACATAAAAATACACAAAAAATAGCAAGTGAAATTCAGCTCCTTTTGCTGAATTCTGGCTGATTTTTCTGCTATCCAAGAGGGAGTTCTTGAGCTTATTTGGAAGCTTATTTTCAAGTGTCAAAAATCCTAACCATTGTACAAGGTGTTGGTGTCAAGTTTGGGGTATAATCTCTTGAGGTTTCATCACTTTGAGGCTTGCATTCATCATCATCTTCATCATCATCTTGCAACTTTGAAAACAACCCTCAACTAGCTTGAGGAGGTATAATCTCTAAACCCACTCTTAGTTTGTAAGTATGTTTCACAACTTGATCCTATTTGGGATTTAACTTTAAATGGTTAAAGATTTACAAGTTTTAAAATGGAAATTTATACGCTTCCGCAAATCTTATTTCTTGAATGATTATAAGTATTATGAAACTTGTTAAATCCCAACAATGGTATCTAGAGCCGAAGTTGTTAAAATATGCTTCGAGATGGTTATTAAACCCACTATAATTTTGCATTCTATGAACATGCATGAAGTAGAATGTAAAATTTTCAGTTTTGAGTGGTTTGTCATTTTGGCCAAAATCACTTGGGATTCTGCATTCTATGTTACCGATCACTTGTGATTCTGTATTGCCAATCACTTGTGATTCTGTGTTGCAAATCACTTGTGATTCTGTGTTGCCGATCACTTGTGATTCTGTATTGCCAATCACTTGTGATTCTGTGTTGCAGATCACTTGTGATTCTGTGTTTCCAATCACTTGTGATTCTGTATTGCCTATCACTTATGTTGATGTTGTTCACAATCTAAGCCTTGACCTTGTATTTGGTTGCATGTTTGGTTGATTTAATATTTATTCATTTGGTATGTAATAATATTATTTTGGTTATGTAATTTATTTTATATTTGGTATGTAAAATAGATTATGTTGTAATTTCACTTTTTTAGACAAAATGTATTAGGATATATTTTGTAAAAAGATGAAGATGATGAAGACTTGAAGAACACAAGAAGAAGCATTTGGATGCAAGATTAAGTGGGAGATTTAAAATCTCCTACTTTGTGTTATAACCCCTTATCCGGTGGCATTTGTTTTCGACTAAACAAATGTCTACCAAAATGGCTTAATTGTGAACATATTTGTTTTGCATGCATGGTTGTTTATTGTATGATTGTGGATTGTATGTTTGTATGCTACAAGTTAATCACACAAGTTAAGAACAAGCAAAATGGCAATTTAATTGGTTAAATTATACATTAATTAACGACTTGCAAAACGACAATTTAATTGGTTAAATTAAAAATGGCTAAAAGGACATTAATAAACGGTTATTAAGAACATGATTAGGATCATATATATAAAATGGTTTATAGACATGAAAATGGATTTCAAATGAACCATACACTAAATGCATGTTGGTGTATGGCATAAAAGTTTTCTCAAACTAGAATTAATGAAAACTTAAAATCCCTTATTAACAAGGCAAACAAGTTAAACGCCATCTTTTTGTGCAACACTTAAAAATATTAGGGAACTCACAATGGAATAAAGGTCACCTAACCGTTATGAGCAAACTAATATGATTAAGGTGAATTTCGCATGCTTGTGGGATAAAGGTCACCTAACCACTTGTATGTTAAGTTTACACGTTTACACAAGTAGGACGACTTGATTTGGAAATCATGAACTTAGGGTCACCGAAGCATGAGGAACAAATAGGCGTTGATGGGATAAATATGCCATGCAAAAGGATTGCATGATCCCATAACTTAGAAGTTGCAAAAGGATTGCAATTGTCATATAATGACTACCTAGCTAAATCAAATGACGGGATAAAGGTCACCTAACCGAAATTTGGTTTACCGTTGGATTCTAAAATTTAATAAATATCAATTGGATTTAAAGGGTAATGATCGTTAAATTAAAATTGATACTTAAACAACTTTGTTAAATTTTGTAGATGGCCGCCAATAACAACAACATTCCGAACGCACCAATAAACTTTAACAACCTATCATTGAGGTTAATCCTCGAAAAGGAAAAACTCAACCATACGAACTTCATGGATTGGTTCCGCAATCTAAGAATTGTCCTCAAACTAGAGGACAGGGCGTATGTGTTGGAAGACCCCATTCCAGATCAACCGGACGAGGATGATACGGAAGGCATGGCTTATTGGGAGAAATATTGCACCAATTCATTGCAAGTTTCTTGCCTCATGCTTGGGACTATGATACCCGAACTCCAAAAGGATTTTGAGTATCATAGTGCATATGACATGATCACACAGTTGAAGGAGATGTTCCTTCAACAAGCTCTTGTCGAGCGCTACGAAACAGTTCGAGCGCTTCATGCATGTCAGATGGACGACTCCCAATCCGTTTCATCTTATGTCCTTAAGATGAAAAGCCTTATTGATCGAGTGAACCGTCTAAATTGCAATGTGTCTAATGAATTAGCCATGGACCTCATTCTCAACTCATTGTCAAAAAGGTTTGACACATTTTTAATGAATTACAACATGAATGGTTGGGATAAAAGCATTGGTGAATTACATGCCATGCTTAATACGGCAGAAGCAAGCATGGGTAAAAGGGCTTCACCCGTGTTTACGATCAATGAAGGCGGGTCCAAAAACAATAACACTTCTAAGCCAAAGGCGGCTAAGAGGAAGGGACCCGCCTACCAAGGCAAAGGCAAGGGAAAAGGGAAGATGGTTACCCCAACCAACAACAACAAGAAGCAAAAGGTTGCTGGTAAAGCTAACCCCAAGGAAGATCCGAGCTTTGGTTGCGGTGAGATGGGTCATTGGAAACGCAACTGCCCGGTCTACCTAAAGGAGTTGAAGGAAAAGAGGGATGCAGGGCAAACCTCAGGTAATGTATATATGGTATACATTGAGCTTAGTATTACTTCTTCTAATACATGGGTATTAGACACAGGATGTGGAACTCATATTTGCAATTCTTTGCAGGGGTTCAAAAGAAGTAATCAAAATGCGGGAACAACAAGTCTCTTCATGGGAAATGGAGCAAGGGTGCAAGTGAAAGATCATGGAGACTTTGTTTTAAAGCTTCCAAGTGGTTTGGAGCTTATTTTGAAAAATGTTTTGTATGCACCTGATTTATCTAGAAACATTATTTCTGTATCCCTTTTGAAACAATATGGTTTTAATCTTAATTTTATTAATGATGATATCCATGTTTCTTTAGATAATGTGTTCTATTTTAAGGCTTCGCCTTCGAATGGTATTTATGAATTGGTTCATGATGACACATCATACAATAGCTCAATATACCATGCAAACACCAAGAAACTCAAAAGGGATTTGAGTGATTCCTACTTATGGCATTGTCGCCTTGGTCACATAAACAAGAATCGAATGCATACACTTCAAAAGAATGGCCTTTTGAAATCAAATGAACTAGACTCGTTTGATGTATGTGAATCTTGTTTACAAGGCAAGATGACTAAAGCACCTTTCAAAGGGACCTATGAAAGGGCTAAGGACTTATTGGGATTAATACACTCTGATGTATGTGGACCCTTTAAGCCTATAACTAGGAATGGTGAAAGATACTTCGTTACTTTCATTGATGACTTTAGTCGTTTCGGATATGTCTACTTATTAAGACACAAGGACGAAACTTTTGAAGCATTCAAGGAATATCCAAACGAAGTACAAAATCAACTCAGTAAGACAATCAAGGTACTTCGTACCGATAGAGGAGGTGAATACCTAAGCGATGCTTTCCAAGATCATCTTAAAAGTTGTGGGATTATCTCGCAACTCACTCCTCCTGGAACACCCTAACTTAATGGAGTTTTCGAAAGGAGGAACCGAACCCTAATGGATATGGTTCGATCTATGATGGCTAGAAGCTCGTTGCCTCTATCATTTTGGGGTTATTGTCTATGCTCTGTGACTCGTATTTTAAATATGGCCCCAACCAAGAAAGTGGAACGAACTCCTCATGAGATGTGGTTTGGAAAACCTCCATCTCTATCATACTTAAAGGTATGGGGATGTGAAGCTTACCCTAAGCGTTACGTCTCTAATAAGTTGAATGCTCGATCCACGAAGTGTATCTTCATAGGATATCCCAAGGATGATATGGGATATTTCTATGATCCATCCAAGCAGAATGTATTTATTGCTTGAAAGGCTGAATTCCTTGAAACTAAGTTCCTAATGGAAGGAAATAGTGAAAGGAAGATAGATCTTAAAGAGGATCAAGATCAAGTAGATGATACATGTAGTGACCCGAACTTTTCCATGTTTATATATATTAATTGAGATTGATATTTACATGATTAAATGTTTCCAACATGTTAAGCAATCAAACTTGTTAAGACTTGATTAATTGAAATATGTTTCATATAGACAATTGACCACCCAAGTTGACCGGCGATTCACGAACGTTAAAACTTGTAAAAATGACATGACGATATATATATGGATATACATATGGTTAACATGAGATTATGATAAGTAAGTATCTCCATAAGTATATTAACAATGAGTTATATACATATAAACAAGACTACTAACTTAAGGATTTCGAAACGAGACATATATGTAATGATTATCGTTGTAACGACATTTAAATGTATATATATCATATTAAGATATATTAATATATCATAATATCATGATAATATAATAATTTAACATCTCATTAGATATAATAAACAATGGGTTAACAACATTAATTGAGATCGTTAACTTAAAGGTTTCAAAACAACACTTACATGTAACGACTAACGATGACTTAACGACTCAGTTAAAATGTATATACATGTAGTGTATTTAGATGTATTAAAATACTTTTGGAAGACTTCAAGACATATATCAAAACACTCATACTTAACGAAAATGGTTACAGTTACTTTTCCATTCTTTTCTTTCATCAAGAATTCTAGTCGTATTCTTACCCGTATTATACACAGCTTCAAAACGTACTTACTATGAGTATATACCAATAGGAACTAGCATGGGATTCCACTCTTGATTATGTCATGTATGAATAATCAATTTTAACTTCTACCATGAGCTAGTCAACTAACTAGAACTTTTTTTAACCCCACTCACCACTCACCAATTACCACTCATCATTCACTCCATTTCACTTCCAATTCTCTTTCTAATTCTCTCTCAACACATACACACACACACACACACTATTATGAACGTATTTTTCCAGTAGTTAATCATCATCTTCATCAAAAATCACTTCAAGAATCAAGCTATAATCATCATAGGAAGAACACTTCAAGAACACTTCAAAAATCCCTTCAAGTTTACTAATTTACTTCCAAGCTTTCTAATCCATTCCAAGTAATCATCTAAGATCAAGAAACCTTTTTTATATACAGTAGGTTATCTTTCTTATTCAAGGTAATATTCATATTCAAACTTTGATTCAATTTCTATAACTATAAACTATCTTAATTCGAGTAAAAATCTTACTTGAACTTGTTTTTGTGTCATGATCCTACTTCAAGAACTTTCAAGCCATCCAAGATCCTTTGAAGCTAGATCATTTCTTGTCACTTCCAGTAGGTTTACCTACTAAACTTGAGGTAGTAATGATGTTCATAACATCATTCGATTCATATATATAAAACTATCTTATTCGAAGGTTTAAACTCGTAATCACTAGAACATAGTTTAGTTAATTCTAAACTTGTTCGCAAACAAAAGTTAATCCTTCTAACTTGACTTTTAAAATTAACTACACACATGTTCTATATCTATATGATATGCTAACTTAATGATTTAAAACCTGGAAACACAAAAAACACCGTAAAACCGGATTTACGCCGTCGTAGTAACACCGCGGGCTGTTTTGGGTTAGTTAATTAAAAACTATGATAAACTTTGATTTAAAAGTTGTTATTATGAGAAAATGATTTTTATTATGAACATGAAACTATATCCAAAAATTATGGTTAAACTCAAAGTGGAAGTATGTTTTCTAAAATGGTCATCTAGACGTCATTCTTTCGACTGAAATGACTACCTTTACAAAAACGACTTGTAACTTATTTTTCTGACTATAAACCTATACTTTTTCTGTTTAGATTCATAAAATAGAGTTCAATATGAAACCATAGCAATTTGATTCACTCAAAACGGATTTAAAATGAAGAAGTTATGGGTAAAACAAGATTGGATAATTTTTCTCATTTTAGCTACGTGAAAATTGGTAACAAATCTATTCCAACCATAACTTAATTAACTTGTATTGTATATTATGTAATCTTGAGATACCATAGAAACGTATACAATGTTTCGACCTATCATGTCGACACATCTATATATATTTCGAAACAATCATAGACACTCTATATGTGAATGTTGGAGTTAGCTATACAGGGTTGAGGTTGATTCCAAAATATATATAGTTTAAGTTGTGATCAATACTGAGATACGTATACACTGGGTCGTGGATTGATTCAAGATAATATTTATCGATTTATTTCTGTACATCTAACTGTGGACAACTAGTTGTAGGTTACTAACGAGGACAGCTGACTTAATAAACTTAAAACATCAAAATATATTAAAAGTGTTGTAAATATATTTTAAACATACTTTGATATATATGTATATATTGTTATAGGTTCGTGAATCAACCAGTGGCCAAGTCTTACTTCCCGACGAAGTAAAAATATGTGAAAGTGAGTTATAGTCCCACTTTTAAAATCTAATATTTTTGGGATGAGAATACATGCAGGTTTTATAAATGATTTACAAAATAGACACAAGTACGTGAAACTACATTCTATGGTTGAATTATCGAAATCGAATATGCCCCTTTTTATTAAGTCTGGTAATCTAAGAATTAGGGAACATACACCCTAATTGACGCGAATCCTAAAGATAGATCTATTGGGCCTAACAAACCCCATCCAAAGTACCGGATGCTTTAGTACTTCAAAATTTATATCATGTCCGATGGAGGATCCTGAAATGATGGGGATATTCTTAAATATGCATTTTGTTAATGTCGGTTACCAGGTGTTCACCATATGAATGATTTTTATCTCTATGTATGGGATGTGTATTGAAATATGAAATCTTATGGTCTATTGTTACGATTTGATACATATAGGTTAAACCTATAACTCACCAACATTTTTGTTGACGTTTAAAGCATGTTTATTCTCAGGTGAATACTAAGAGCTTCCGCTGTTGCATACTAAAATAAGGACAATATTTGGAGTCCATGTTTGTATGATATTGTGTAAAAACTGCATTCAAGAAACTGATTTCGATGTAACATATTTGTATTGTAAACCATTATGTAATGGTCGTGTGTAAACAGGATATTTTAGATTATCATTATTTGATAATCTACGTAAAGCTTTTTAAACCTTTATTTATGAAATAAAGGTTATGGTTTGTTTTAAAAATGAATGCAGTCTTTGAAAAACGTCTCATATAGAGGTCAAAACCTCGCAACGAAATCAATTAATATGGAACGTTTTTAATCAATAAGAACGGGACATTTCAGTTGGTATCAGAGCGTTGGTCTTTGAGAACCAGAAAATTTGCATTAGTGTGTCTTATCGAGTTTGTTAGGATGCATTAGTGAGTCTGGACTTCGACCGTGTTTTCTTTAAAAATGATTGCTTAACATTTTTGTTGGAAACTATATATTTTTAACATATGAATATTATGTGATATATTAATCTCTTAACGTGCTTGATATTATGTGATAGATGTCTACCTCTAGAATAAGTCACATTGATTCACCTAATAATAATGAAGAGTCAAATGTAAATTGGAATGATTCGTGGACTGATTCACAAGTTCCCGAAGAGGAACCGGAAGAAGAGTCGGAACCGGAAGAAGAGTCGGAACCGGAAGAAGAATCGGAACTGGAAGAAGAATCGGAACCGGAAGAAGAAATAGAACCGGTGGGGGAAATAATAAAACGGTTAAGTAAAAGAGAATCCTCAACCAACCGACCAAGGTTAATTATGGTCAATGGTGTTTCCGCCAAGGAAGCAAAATATTGGGAGGATTACCAATTCTCCGATGAATCGGATTCCGACGAGAATTTCGATGATGTTATAGAAATTACCCCAACTGAATTTAAAAAGGCAAAAGAAAATAATAAGGGAAAGGGCATAAAAATAGAGAAATCTAATTCCAACCCCGATGAACTTTATATGTATCGTCAACCCCCGAAGTCCTTAAGTTGTAACAATGACCCGGGAACCTCTAAACCACCAGGTTTTTCTAAACCAATGTGGACAACGACGGCTCGTATTAGGGGAACATCATATATCCCTAGAAACTTGGCAAAACGAACCAAAACCGAACAAGAAGAAACGAGCGAGTCGGAATAAGATAGTTGTATTCGTGTGGTGTAATATATGTAATATAGTGTGCTTATGCTTTATGATATATGTAAAAATTGCTTGTATTAATAAGTATTTTTTTTATGAATCTAACTCTTGTCTATTTTACAGTATAAAAACACAAAATGGATAGACAACCCAATATTTTAAGAGACCTACCCGGAGACATGATTGATGAAATCTTGTCTAGAGTCGGTCAGAATTCCTCGGCACAACTATTTAAGGCGAGATCAGTTTGTAAGACATTCGAAGAACGTTCCAAGAATGCCTTGGTTTATAAAAGGCTTTCGTTCGAAAGATGGGGGATATCACATTGGGAAATCCATAAGTTACGATGTGTTTACTTTGACGCATATATTGCGGGGAACCCAAATGCTATTTTATGCAACGGGTTAAGAAATTATTTTGACTCAGTATATCCGAATATAGGACTTCGTGATTTAGAAAAAGCGGCTAACATGCAACATAAAGAAGCATGTTATGCTTACGGGTTAGTAATGTTCGCTTCTCACCAAAGTAAGAACAAGAACATCGGGCTACAACTATTAAACAAAATGTTCCCACAAGTGACGGAGTCGGTAATTGGGGTAAGAAATGAGGTTTTTAGGTTATTACGAGACTGTTGGTCATTACGTAACCCTCGTCCCTTTGACGACGTTACAACACGGTGTCTTATCAACGGCCATAACGGTTATGTTCCACAAGACCAAGGATGGGAAGTAGTCCTAGTAAAACCAGAATGCATGACTTGTTTCTGGACGTATGAATTACGTGTCTTTATTGCCTTTGCTGAACGACTTGTGTACTAGCTAGAATTATCTTCACAACTATCTTGTATTAAAGTTATTGTGTGCTATATTTCATGCTTTATGTAAAATAAGCGGTATTATAAGTTTGTAAAATATTGTATAAAAGTTTGAACGCGAAATATTATTACAATCAGTTTTTCATATAGAATTGTAGTAGTTGAATTGTATATTAGCTACTAAGTATGAACTTAACGGGTAGGTACTACCCGAATTTAAACTTATAAAACGCTAATATGAAGAAAAAGCTTTTATAAATAAGTTCATATTATGCTACGAAATACTATTAACTACTCTTAATATTCTGTATGATTAACTTGTTCCATTTGACTATTTTGAAGGAAATGGCACCGACTACTCGACACACCGTGAATATGAATGAAGAGGAATTCCGTACTTTTCTAGCTTCAAACATAGCCGCAGTACAGGCTGCGCTACATACCAACAATAATCTTGGATCTGGCAGTACAGGAAATCGTGTAGGATGCACCTACAAAGAATTCACTGCCTGCAAACCTTTGCAATTTAATGGAACCGAAGGACCGATCGGATTGAAACGGTGGACCGAGAAGGTCGAATCGGTGTTTGCCATAAGTAAGTGTACTGAAGAGGACAAAGTGAAGTACGCTACGCATACCTTCACAGGTTCTGCGTTAACATGGTGGAATACCTATCTAGAGTAAGTGGGACAAGATGATGCGTACGCACTACCGTGGTCAGCATTCAAGCACTTGATGAACGAGAAGTACCGTCCCAGAACCGAGGTCAATAAGCTCAAGACAGAACTTAGAGGGTTACGAACCCAAGGATTTGATATTACCACGTACGAAAGACGATTCACAGAATTGTGCCTATTGTGTCCGGGAGCATTCGAAGATGAGGAAGAGAAGATCGACGCGTTTGTGAAAGGATTACCGGAAAGAATCCAAGAAGATATAAGTTCACACGAGCCCGCCTCCATACAACAGGCATGTAGAAGGGCTCACAAACTAGTGAACCAGATTGAAGAAAGAATTAAAGAACAGACTGCTGAAGAGGCCAATGTGAAGCAAGTCAAAAGAAAGTGGGAGGAAAACGGTGATAAGAATCACCAATACAACAACAACAGCAATTACAACAATAATCGCAACAATTATCCCAACAATCGCAACATCAATCGCAACTACAACAAACGGCCCAACAACAACAACAACAACAACAACAACAACAACAACAACAGCAACTACAACAATCATCCCAACAACAATAATAACCGCAACAACAACAACAATCAGAAGCAGCTATGCCAAAGGTGTGAAAAGTATCACTCGGGGTTCTGCACCAAATTTTGCAACAAGTGTAAAAGAAATGGTCATAGCGCGGCGAAGTGTAAGGTCTACGGACCAGGGGTTAATAGAACGAAAGGAACAAATGGTGTCAGAACGAGTAATGGCGGAGCAAGTAGTGTCGGAGCAAGTTATGCCAATGTAGTTTGTTATAAATGTGGAAAACCGGGCCACATTATTAGAAATCGCCCGAACCAGGAGAACACGAATGAACAAGGCCGCGGAAGAGTTTTCAATATTAATGCGACAGAGGCACAGGAAGACCTGGAGCTTGTTACGGGCACGTTTCTTATTGACAATAAATCTGCTTACGTTTTATTTGATTCGGGTGCGGATAGAAGCTATATGAGTAGAGATTTTTGTGCTAAATTAAGTTGTCCATTGACGCCTTTAGATAGTAAATTTTTACTCGAATTAGCAAATGGTAAATTAATTTCAGCAGATAATATATGTCGGAATCGAGAAATTAAACTGGTTAGCGAAACATTTAAGATTGATTTGATACAAGTAGAGTTAGGGAGTTTTGATGTGATAATCGGTATGGACTGGTTGAAAGAAGTGAAAGCAGAGATCGTTTGTTACAAAAATGCAATTCGCATTATACGAGAAAAAGGAAAACCCTTAATGGTGTACGGAGAAAAGGGCAACACGAAGCTACATATTATTAGTAATTTGAAGGCACAAAAACTAATAAGAAAAGGTTGCTATGCTGTTCTAGCACACGTCGAGAAAGTACAAACTGAAGAAAAGAGCATCAATGATGTTCCCATTGCAAAAGAATTTCCCGATGTATTTCTGAAAGAATTACCGGGATTACCCCCACAGCGATCCGTTGAATTTCAAATAGATCTTGTACCAGGAGCTGCACCAATAGCTCGTGCTCCTTACAGACTCGCACCCAGCGAGATGAAAGAACTGTAAAGCCAATTACAAGAACTTTTAGAGCGTGGTTTCATTCGACCAAGCACATCACCGTGGGGAGCTCCTGTTTTGTTTGTCAAGAAGAAAGATGGTACATTCAGGTTGTGTATCGACTACCAAGAGTTGAACAAACTTACCATCAAGAACTGCTACCCACTATCGAGAATCGACGACTTATTTGATCAACTACAAGGCTCGTCTGTTTATTCAAAGATTGACTTACGTTCCGGGTATCATCAAATGCGGGTGAAAGAAGATGATATTCCAAAGACTGCTTTCAGAACACGTTACGGTCATTACGAGTTTATGGTCATGCCATTTGGTTTAACTAATGCACCAGCTGTGTTCATGGACCTTATGAACCGAGTGTGTGGACCATACCTTGACAAGTTTGTCATTGTTTTCATTGATGACATACTTATTTACTCAAAGAATGACCAAGAACACGGTGAACATTTGAGAAAGGTGTTAGAAGTATTGAGGAAGGAAGAATTGTACGCTAAGTTTTCAAAGTGTGCATTTTGGTTGGAAGAAGTTCAATTCCTCGGTCACATAGTGAACAAAGAAGGTATTAAGGTGGATCCGGCAAAGATAGAAACTGTGGAAAAGTGGGAAACCCCGAAAACTCCGAAACACATACGCCAGTTTTTAGGACTAGCTGGTTACTACAGAAGGTTCATCCAAGACTTTTCCAGAATAGCAAAACCCTTGACTGCATTAACGCATAAAGGGAAGAAATTTGAATGGAATGATGAACAAGAGAAAGCGTTTCAGTTATTGAAGAAAAAGCTAACTACGGCACCTATATTGTCATTGCCTGAAGGGAATGATGATTTTGTGATTTATTGTGACGCATCAAAGCAAGGTCTCGGTTGTGTATTAATGCAACGAACGAAGGTGATTGCTTATGCGTCTAGACAATTGAAGATTCACGAACAAAATTATACGATGCATGATTTGGAATTAGGCGCGGTTGTTTTTGCATTAAAGACTTGGAGGCACTACTTATATGGGGTCAAAAGTATTATATATACCGACCACAAAAGTCTTCAACACATATTTAATCAGAAATAACTGAATATGAGGCAACGTAGGTGGATTGAATTATTGAATGATTACGACTTTGAGATTCGTTACCACCCGGGGAAGGCAAATGTGGTAGCCGATGCCTTGAACAGGAAGGACAGAGAACCCATTCGAGTAAAATCTATGAATATAATGATTCATAATAACCTTACTACTCAAATAAAGGAGGCGCAACAAGGAGTTTTAAAAGAGGGAAATTTAAAGGATGAAATACCCAAAGGATCGGAGAAACATCTTAATATTAGGGAAGACGGAACCCGGTATAGGGCTGAAAGGATTTGGGTACCAAAATTTTGAGATATGAGAGAAATGGTACTTAGAGAAGCTCATAAAACCAGATACTCAATACATCCTGGAACGGGGAAGATGTACAAGGATCTCAGGAAATATTTTTGGTGGCCGGGTATGAAAGCCGATGTTGCTAAATACGTAGGAGAATGTTTGACGTGTTCTAAGGTCAAAGCTGAGCATCAGAAACCATTAGGCTACTTCAACAACCCGAAATCCCGGAATGGAAATGGAAAAATATTACCATGGATTTCATCACTAAATTGCCAAGGACTGCAAGTGGTTTTGATACTATTTGGGTAATAGTTGATCGTCTCACCAAATCAGCACATTTCCTGCCAATAAGAGAAGATGACAAGATGGAGAAGTTAGCACGACTGTATTTGAAGGAAGTCGTCTCCAGACATGGAATACCAATCTCTATTATCTCTGATAGGGATGGCAGATTTATTTCAAGATTCTGGCAGATATTACAGCAAGCATTAGGAACTCGTCTAGACATGAGTACTGCCTATCATCCACAAACTAATAAGCAGAGCGAAAGGACGATACAAACGCTTGAAGACATGCTACGAGCATGTGTTATTGATTTCGGAAACAGTTGGGATCGACATCTACCATTAGCAGAATTTTCCTACAACAACAGCTACCATTCAAGCATTGAGATGGCGCCGTTTGAAGCACTTTATGGTAGAAAGAGCTGGTCTCCGATTTGTTGGAGTGAAGTGGGGGATAGACAGATTACGGGTCCGGAGATTATACAAGAAACTACCGAGAAGATCATCCAAATTCAACAACGGTTGAAAACTGCCCAAAGTCGACAAAAGAGCTACGCTGACATTAAAAGAAAAGATATAGAATTTGAAATTGGAGAGATGGTCATGCTTAAAGTTGCACCTTGGAAAGGCGTTGTTCGATTTGGTAAACGAGGGAAATTAAATCCAAGGTATATTGGACCATTCAAGATTATTGATCGTGTCGGACCAGTAGCTTACCGACTTGAGTTACCTCAACAACTCGCGGCTGTACATAACACTTTCCACGTCTCGAATTTGAAGAAATGTTTTGCTAAAGAAGATCTCACTATTCCGTTAGATGAAATCCAAATCAACGAAAAACTCCAATTCATCGAAGAACCCGTCGAAATAATGGATCGTGAGGTTAAAAGACTTAAGCAAAACAAGATACCAATTGTTAAGGTTCAATGGAATGCTCGTAGAGGACCCAAGTTCACCTGGGAGCGTGAAGATCAGATGAAGAAGAAATACCCGCATCTATTTCCAGAAGATTCGTCAACACCTTCAACAGCTTAAAATTTCGGGACGAAATTTATTTAACGGGTAGGTACTGTAGTGACCCGAACTTTTCTGAAAGGACCCGTTCATATACATTATAAACGATTCACAATAGTTGATTACATCGCGAGGTATTTGACCTCTATATGATACGTTTTACAAACATTGCATTCGTTTTTAAAAGACAAACTTTCTTTACATCAAAAATTGACGGCATGCATACCATTTCATATTACATCCAACTATAATTGACTTAATATTAATCTTGATGAACTCAACGACTCGAATGAAACGTCTTTCAAAGTATGTCTTGAATGACTCCAAGTAATATCCTTAAAATGAGCTAATGCACAGCGGAAGATTTCTTTAATACCTGAGAATAAACATGCTTTAAAGTGTCAACCAAAAGGTTGGTGAGTTCATTAGTTTATCATAATCCATCATTTCCGTAATAGTAATAGACCACAAGATTTCAGTTTCTATAAATATCCGTACACTCGCAAGTGTATAAAAGTATTCTATAAGTTGTAGGCACCCGGTAACAAGCTTTAACGTTCATGTTTTACCCTCTGAAGTACACCAGATCAGGTGTGTTTAAAATAACCTCGAAGTACTAAAGCATCCCATAGTCAGGATGGGGTTTGTCAGACCCAATAGATCTATCTTTAGGATTCGCGCCTACCGTACATAGACAAGTAGTTTAATGTTACCAAGCTAAGGGTATATTTCTGGTTTAAACTCACATAGAATTAGTTTTAGTACTTGTGCCTATTTCGTAAAACATTTATAAATCAGCGCATGTATTCTCAGCCCAAAAATATATATAAAAAAAGGAGCAAATGAAACTCACAATACTGTATTTCGTAGCAATTATGTATATGACGGCACTGAACACGTGCAGGGTTTGTCTCGGATTCACGAACCTATATTAAGTATATATATTTATATGTTGGTCAATATCTGTCTAACAATTTAGGTCAAGTCGTAGTGTATCACAATCCTAATGCTCGAGACTGACATGCAAAAGTCAACAAAAGTCAACTTGACCCAAAATGACTTCCAAAATCTATACATGTTTATTATATAACTTATATATAGTCGTTTTATATATTTAAATATATTTATCAGATCTTATTATACTAAATAATACAAGTCATTTATTAATAAATAAAAATTTATATTTAAATTCATATATGATAAAAATATACTTTTATATATCTCAAGTAATAAAATTTATAAAATTCACTTAATATCATAAAAATATAGTGGTATGTATTATTAATGTAATTATATTACGTGTGGTAAAAATATCTTTATACGTATATTTATTTGATTAAATAATATTGATAATAATAATAATGATAAAAATAATAAAATGATAGTTTCAATAAAAATATTAATTTTTAGTAATAAATATTAAAATTTATAATAATTCATTTGACCATATCTTTTAATCCGTTCATTGAACCCACACGATTTCTAAATGAAAAGTTATTAATTTTTCTCTAGCTTTTCAACGACATGCATATCATATACCTTATCTCAGTAGCATATGTATCAAATTTGTGATTTATCATAAACTATTTAACGACGAAACTAAGCATACAAACATGCATAATCATATATACTCGAGCACTAGTCAGGGATACACTATTAATATATAAAAGATAAGATATGAATGCTCACGTATCAATATTGTGATTCAATATTGTAGGAAAGTACGTAGACGCAATGAAAATGATAAACGTTAGGTTGACCTCACGAGCAATACCCTTGAACAATACCCATAACCTCCATAGCTATAACCCATAATTTTCTTAGCTCTATCCCGTTTGAAAACTTATTTTGAAATCGTCTGAATATAACTCTGTCGTAGTATTTTATGTATACTAATAATATCTTGAAATAATACTAAGTAAATATATATATGTAATTCGATTGAGAGAGTTTAGAGAAATATATTTTCAAGTTTTTATAAAATAATGAAACCTATTGAATTCTATTTATAATAGATTTTTGAATTATTAAAGCGAATTATTAAAGTATGAATTATTAAAGTGAATTATTAAAGTATGAATTATTAAAGTGAATTATTAAAGTATGAATTATTAAAGTGAATTATTAAAGTATGAATTATTAAAGTGAATTATTAAAGTATGAATTATTAAAGTTAAAGTAAAGTAAAAGTAAAGTAAAAGTAAAGTAAATGTAAAGTTAAAGTATAGTAAAAGTATAAAACTATGTACGTATAATATGCGTATAAATATATTTAATATTAATTTAAATCGTTATATCATAAAACATTTTAGAAAAGTAGAATTATATATATTCATAATAGATTTCAAGTTTTTAAATTACAGTCTGTTGGTGAAGCATGGGATAAAGTCCAAAGGTTTAATAAACGTATGAAATCATCTTAATGAAAAATGTCGAGTTACTTAACTTGTCGATATCCAACACCTAAGTTATTTACACTCCACGTTCTTACTTATTGATCAATTTACCATTTTCCGAATATTGTCAAAAAGAATAGATTTCTTAAATCACAGTGGACCTCATAACATTGGCCCGTAATCATATCATAATGTATCTGATAATTCAATCATTTGATATTATCTCTTAATTCTGTTGATAAATATATCGAAACAAATACGTTCATGTAAAGTATCATATATATCAAATACTTTGTTAATGTTTTCAGTTATTATATATATTATATATACATATCTATATACACATAATTGTTCGTGAATCGTCGAACACGTTCAAAGGGTAATTGATTACATGAATGTAGTTCCAAACTTTTTGAGATTCAACATTACAAATTCTGCTTATCGTGTCGGAAACATATAAAAGTTAGGTTTAAATTTGGTCGGAAATTTTCGGGTCGTCACAGTACCTACCCGTTAAAGAAATTTCGTCCCGAAATTTGATCGAGGTCGTCATGGCTAACTTTAAAAATGTTTTCATGACGAATATGAGTTTATAAATAGAGTTTTATCATCATTGAGTAATATAGATAAAACGATTTGATTACGCGAAGAGTATAAGTGAAGCTATCGCAAGAGAGTGAAATGAGTAAACGTATATTCGTTTTAACCGATGACATAGTTATGATTGATTTCTGGAATTCATGGAATTTAAAGAAAATCTTTGCAATAAGATTTGGTTCTTGGGCGATTAAGGAAATCAGGATCTTATTTGATTAAATGCGATAATCTGTCTCGATTTCTCTGTCTGATATTTTACTATAAATCCACCCCCTTCGTTTCTTTATTTTCACAGCTCACACCTTCTAGTCTTTCTCCCCAATTCATACTTTAAAGCATTCATTAATATGCTTCATCCAGTATTGATTCTTGATATACTCTTAACTTTCATATATGTCATTCTTCTTTTTCATCTACCACCGGAGGAAGTTATTTTCTTCTACCATTACCTTGGAGTTATTGTGTTTTTCATTCTCCTGTGTCTTTATATTGCTATACGCATTGATATACACGGTTTGTAATTTCGGGGTTGTTATCGGGCTTTATATTCTCCATTATATTTCGGAGCTTCATGCTTTCGTTTTCTCTTTCCGACCTTAAGTCAAGCGGATAATGGTCCAGAATTCGTAGATATGAATTTTTGGATGAACATAGTTAATGTTCCAAGAAGAAAATCGTAATGGCACGATCTTGATTTGGAAAATTACCAGAACATTCGAAAATATAGAGCTATCAAGATGATATGTTCTTAATATGTTTGGAAATTGGGTAGAATGTAAGAATCATGTAAACAATACATGATGACGGTATGTTCTGTGAATCATCACGTTCCATTAGAAACTCAGCATGACTTACTATAATATAATCACGTTGATCAAGTTTCATTATATTATACTAACTCATGGTTCAGTTCCCACCACTACTTCAAAAACATTACTATTTTAAATTCAAATTTTTTTTTTTGAATTTAGAAACTAACACAGTTTCTTTTTATGTTGTAACGCTGATATTGTGAAGAGATAAAAGATTTCAGATAAGAATAGTTGTGAAAATATCTTCAGGAATATCGAAGATATTATAATAAAAGATACGATAATATGGATGATGAAGAAGATTTGTCTGTGAAGGTTTAGAATAAGAAGTAAGTTGTTTGCTAACGATTTCAGTAGACACTGAATCATTTGGATCCTTTGAAGGCAGGTTTAGTCTTTGTGATTTGTCCACAGCCTCCTTTATGGTCTGCTCAACCCGTTTTCCAGTTTCAAACCTTCTCTTTTTCTCAGCTTTACCACCATACTATTCTTTATCATCAAACTTTTGACTGTTAAAGTCGTTTACAGTTTTTGCTGCTTCATCAGCATTTTTCCAATTTCGAAGAACTAGTTCATGGTTTGGGATGTTTTTCAGAAAATTCACATTCGAAGTATGTAAGTCTAGGAGATAGGCGTTATATGTATACATATAACTTTTGACGTAAAATTGTAGCGAAATTCAAAATACTGATTGCTAATTCCCAGTAGTTGGTGTGACAATTATTGTTACAGGATGTAGGTAAGTACATGATGGGGTTTTAATGAATAAGATAGTGGCTTTTTGGAGAGGCTTAAGTCGAAGGTTAATGCAGTTGTTGATAAGTTTACTGCTAATGTGGCGAGATATGAAAGGTTCCCCGGTAACAATGATGAAGGGGTAATTGTTATAATAAGGTTTATTCGTATAAACAAATGAAGGTGATTTGTTGAAGCTATGACAAAATTGTCTATTTTGGAAAGAGATTGAAAAATTATATTTGGTAATAAATATCAAAGGATCTGACACGGGTACGTGTTAAACTATAACTTTGGTTTCGAGAGCTTTTCAGGTGCATGACAGTGGGTAATGTGTGGTTGGATCATCATCTCGCATGTCTTTAAGAATTTCGAAGTGTTTGAACACATATTGTAATTGTTAATATACATATGCTGTTCTAAGATTTTGAATGATACAAATATTTTTGTGAGTTTCATGAATAGAAATGAGGTTCTAGGACAGTTTTGAAGTCAAAGTATAGTTTTGAAAGACGTAGAAATCTAAGAGTGATGATTTTGGTTATATCTTGAATCGAATTCTGAGATTTCAAAATCAGAATATGTAATGAGATTTTGAATGAGTATGGTTGTTTTGATTTCTATAAAAGAATGTATATTGTTGTGAAAGTAGGGAGTATAATGGATGATTTGCTGAATCAGATTCGAAGAATGTAACATATTAATTGTGAATTTATATATCTCTCGGGTATTACCTACCCGTTAAAAAAAATTCATAATTAATATTTTGTACAAAAGAATTTTATTACAGTCTTTATGGAAATATATATGTATATATTTCTTCAGATGTAATATTGATTTAATGAGTTAATATTAAATTAAACTCATTTGATTTATGGTTAAGGCGAGGATAGATAATTTCTAAATTTTAGAAATTACATAATCGCCGTAGAATGTTTCCCCAATGAAGTTATGAATCAATACTTCATCGTTGTGGTATTCCTTGGTATCTACATGGCGTATGACGTCGATGCTCGTGGGACAGATTGTGAAGTTGAGGTTTGCGATGCGGTTGTTGTTGGTGGTGGTAATGGTACTGTTGATGGTGGTACTGGTTATGCTGTTGGTGCTGCTGCTGGTGTTTGTAACCTTTGCACCATATTCTCCAAAGCCACTACCTGAGCGCGAAGCTCGTTGACTTCTTCTATTACACCGGGGTAATTGTCGGTTCGGACGAGCGGATAAATAAGATCTAGAATTTGGTGTAGTAAACAATCATGACGAGATACTCTGGAAATGAGAGAGAAAATGGTGTTTCGGACAGGTTCGCCGGTAAGTGCTTCAGGTTCATTGCCAAGAGGGCAATGTGGTGGATGAAAGGGATCGCCTTCTTCTTGTCTCCAATGGTTAAGTAGATTACGGACCCATCCCCAATTCATCCAGAATAGATGATGGCTAATTGGTTGATTCATTCCGGTCGCGCTGCTTTCGGAGCTCATGTGGAAATCCATATCGGCATAGCTGTCGGAATCCGAGGAACTCGAACTGGTTGAGGGATCCATCTTGTATGATCAGGGAAAGAATTTTTTGGTATGAAATAGATTGTAGAATTTAGATTTGGTATTCTTCAATACATAATTTACATATGTATATATAATACCAAAATCCCATAAATTACGGAGGAATCTTTGAAAGATGTCAGTCAAAGTTCACAGTAACAGATATGCTAAGATAAGAATTCGTCTATACACTATTATGCAATAAATGTAGGAAAACGCGTCTAGACTTAAGAATGATAAGCAGGTAATTTCCTAAGGATGGTAAGTAGATGATTTTCGACTAAAAATGATAAGCAAAAATTTTGACATGCAGACACGGTCGAAGTCCAGACTCACTAATGCATCTTAACAACTATCAGTTAGACACACTAATGCAAGACCTGGTTCGCTAAGACCACCGCTCTGATACCAACTGAAAGGACCCGTTCATATACATTATAAACGATTCACAATAGTTGATTACATCGCGAGATATTTGACCTCTATATGATACGTTTTACAAACATTGCATTCGTTTTTAAAAGACAAACTTTCTTTACATCAAAAATTGACGGCATGCATACCATTTCATATTACATCCAACTATAATTGACTTAATATTAATCTTGATGAACTCAACGACTCGAATGCAACGTCTTTCAAAGTATGTCTTGAATGACTCCAAATAATATCCTTAAAATGAGCTAATGCACAGCGGAAGATTTCTTTAATACCTGAGAATAAACATGCTTTAAAGTGTCAACCAAAAGGTTGGTGAGTTCATTAGTTTATCATAATCCATCATTTCCGTAATAGTAATAGACCACAAGATTTCAGTTTCTATAAATATCCGTACACTCGCAAGTGTATAAAAGTATTCTATAAGTTGTAGGCACCCGGTAACAAGCTTTAACGTTCATGTTTTACCCTCTGAAGTACACCAGATTAGGTGTGTTTAAAATAACCTCGAAGTACTAAAGCATCCCATAGTCAGGATGGGGTTTGTCAGACCCAATAGATCTATCTTTAGGATTCGCGCCTACCGTACATAGACAAGTAGTTTAATGTTACCAAGCTAAGGGTATATTTTTGGTTTAAACCCACATAGAATTAGTTTTAGTACTTGTGCATATTTCGTAAAACATTTATAAATCAGCGCATGTATTCTCAGCCCAAAAATATATATAAAAAAAGGAGCAAATGAAACTCACAATACTGTATTTCGTAGCAATTATGTATATGACGGCACTGAACAAGTGCAGGGTTTGTCTCGGATTCACGAACCTATATTAAGTATATATATTTATATGTTGGTCAATATCTGTCTAACAATTTAGGTCAAGTCGTAGTGTATCACAATCCTAATGCTCGAGACCGACATGCAAAAGTCAACAAAAGTCAACTTGACCCAAAATGACTTCCAAAATCTATACATGTTTATTATATAACTTATATATAGTCGTTTTATATATTTAAATATATTTATCAGATCTTATTATACTAAATAATACAAGTCATTTATTAATAAATAAAAATTTATATTTAAATTCATATATGATAAAAATATACTTTTATATATCTCAAGTAATAAAATTTATAAAATTCACTTAATATCATAAAAATATAGTGGTATGTATTATTAATGTAATTATATTACGTGTGGTAAAAATATCTTTATACGCATATTTATTTGATTAAATAATATTGATAATAATAATAATGATAAAAATAATAAAATGATAGTTTCAATAAAAATATTAATTTTTAGTAATAAATATTAAAATTTATAATAATTCATTTGACCATATCTTTTAATCCGTTCATTGAACCCACACGATTTTTAAATGAAAAGTTATTAATTTTTCTTTAGCTTTTCAACGACATGCATATCATATACCTTATCTCAGTAGCATATGTATCAAATTTGTGATTTATCATAAACTATTTAACGACGAAACTAAGCATACAAACATGCATAATCATATATACTCGAGCACTAGTCAGGGATACACTATTAATATATAAAAGATAAGATATGAATGCTCACGTATCAATATTGTGATTCAATATTGCAGGAAAGTACGTAGACGCAATGAAAATGATAAACGTTAGGTTGACCTCACGAGCAATACCCTTGAACAATACCCATAACCTCCATAGCTATAACCCATAATTTCCTTAGC
This sequence comes from Rutidosis leptorrhynchoides, assembly GCF_046630445.1. Classification (NCBI taxonomy): domain Eukaryota; kingdom Viridiplantae; phylum Streptophyta; class Magnoliopsida; order Asterales; family Asteraceae; genus Rutidosis; species Rutidosis leptorrhynchoides. Next base: position 404,303,642 of record NC_092337.1, on the reverse strand, counting down.
TCTATCCCGTTTGAAAACTTATTTTGAAATCGTCTGAATATAACTCTGTCGTAGTATTTTATGTATACTAATAATATCTTGAAATAATACTAAGTAAATATATATATGTAATTCGATTGAGAGAGTTTAGAGAAATATATTTTCAAGTTTTTATGAAATAATGAAACCTATTGAATTCTATTTATAATAGATTTTTGAATTATTAAAGTGAATTATTAAAGTATGAATTATTAAAGTGAATTATTAAAGTATGAATTATTAAAGTGAATTATTAAAGTATGAATTATTAAAGTGAATTATTAAAGTATGAATTATTAAAGTGAATTATTAAAGTATGAATTATTAAAGTATGAATTATTAAAGTGAATTATTAAAGTATGAATTATTAAAGTTAAAGTAAAGTAAAAGTAAAGTAAAAGTAAAGTAAATGTAAAGTTAAAGTATAGTAAAAGTATAAAACTATGTACGTATAATACGCGTATAAATATATTTAATATTAATTTAAATCGTTATATCATAAAACATTTTAGAAAAGTAGAATTATATATATTCATAATAGATTTCAAGTTTTTAAATTACAGTCTGTTGGTGAAGCATGGGATAAAGTCCAAAGGTTTAATAAACGTATGAAATCATCTTAATGAAAAATGTCGAGTTACTTAACTTGTCGATATCCAACACCTAAGTTATTTACACTCCACGTTCTTACTTATTGATCACTTTACCATTTTCCGAATATTGTCAAAAAGAATAGATTTCTTAAATCACAGTGGACCTCATAACATTGGCCCGTAATCATATCATAATGTATCTGATAATTCAATCATTTGATATTATCTCTTAATTCTGTTGATAAATATATCGAAACAAATACGTTCATGTAAAGTATCATATATATCAAATACTTTGTTAATGTTTTCAGTTATTATATATTATATATACATATCTATATACACATAATTGTTCGTGAATCGTCGAACACGTTCAAAGGGTAATTGATTACATGAATGTAGTTCCAAACTTTTTGAGATTCAACATTACAAATTCTGCTTATCGTGTCGGAAACATATAAAAGTTAGGTTTAAATTTGGTCGGAAATTTCCTGGTCGTCACATTTTCCATGTTTATATATATTAATTGAGATTGATATTTACATGATTAAATGTTTCCAACATGTTAAGCAATCAAACTTGTTAAGACTTGATTAATTGAAATATGTTTCATATAGACAATTGACCACCCAAGTTGACCGGCGATTCACGAACGTTAAAACTTGTAAAAACGACATGACGATATATATATGGATATACATATGGTTAACATGAGATTATGATAAGTAAGTATCTCCATAAGTATATTAACAATGAGTTATATACATATAAACAAGACTACTAACTTAAGGATTTCGAAACGAGACATATATGTAACGGTTATCGTTGTAACGACATTTAAATGTATATATATATCATATTAAGATATATTAATATATCATAATATCATGATAATATAATAATTTAACATCTCATTAGATATAATAAACAATGGGTTAACAACATTAATTGAGATCGTTAACTTAAAGGTTTCAAAACAACACTTACATGTAACGACTAACGATGACTTAACGACTCAGTTAAAATGTATATACATGTAGTGTATTTAGATGTATTAAAATAATTTTGGAAGACTTCAAGACATATATCAAAACACTCATACTTAACGAAAATGGTTACAGTTACTTTTCCATTCTTTTCTTTCATCAAGAATTCTAGTCGTATTCTTACCCGTATTATACACAGCTTTAAAACGTACTTACTATGAGTATATACCAATAGGAACTAGCATGGGATTCCACTCTTGATTATGTCATGTATGACTAATCAATTTTAACTTCTACCATGAGCTAGTCAACTAACTAGAACTCCTTTTAACCCCACTCACCACTCACCAATTACCACTCATCATTCACTCCATTTCACTTCTAATTCTCTTTCTAATTCTCTCTCAACACACACACACACACACACACTATTATGAACGTATTTTTCCAGTATTTAATCATCATCTTCATCAAAAATCACTTCAAGAATCAAGCTATAATCATCATAGGAAGAACACTTCAAGAACACTTCAAAAATCCCTTCAAGTTTACTAATTTACTTCCAAGCTTTCTAATCCATTCCAAGTAATCATCTAAGATCAAGAAACCTTTGTTATATACAGTAGGTTATCTTTCTTATTCAAGGTAATATTCATATTCAAACTTTGATTCAATTTCTATAACTATAAACTATCTTAATTCGAGTAAAAATCTTACTTGAACTTGTTTTTGTGTCATGATCATACTTCAAGAACTTTCAAGCCATCCAAGATCCTTTGAAGCTAGATCATTTCTTGTCACTTCCAGTAGGTTTACCTACTAAACTTGAGGTAGTAATGATGTTCATAACATCATTCGATTCATATATATAAAACTATCTTATTCGAAGGTTTAAACTCGTAATCACTAGAACATAGTTTAGTTAATTCTAAACTTGTTCGCAAACAAAAGTTAATCCTTCTAAATTGACTTTTAAAATTAACTACACACATGTTCTATATCTATATGATATGCTAACTTAATGATTTAAAACCTGGAAACACGAAAAACACCGTAAAACCGGATTTACGCCGTCGTAATAACACCGCGGGCTGTTTTGGGTTAGTTAATTAAAAACTATGATAAACTTTGATTTAAAAGTTGTTATTCTGAGAAAATGATTTTTATTATGAACATGAAACTATATCCAAAAATTATGGTTAAACTCAAAGTGGAAGTATGTTTTCTAAAATGGTCATCTAGACGTCGTTCTTTCGACTGAAATGACTACCTTTACAAAAACGACTTGTAACTTATTTTCCGACTATAAACCTATAATTTTTCTGTTTATTTTCATAAAATAGAGTTCAATATAAAACCATAGCTATTTGATTCACTCAAAACGGATTTAAAATGAAGAAGTTATGGGTAAAACAAGATTGGATAATTTTTCTCATTTTAGCTACGTGAAAATTGGTAACAAATCTATTCCAACCATAACTTAATCAACTTGTATTGTATATTATGTAATCTTGAGATACCATAGACACGTATACAATGTTTCGACTTATCATGTCGACACATCTATATATATTTCGGAACAACCATAGACACTCTATATGTGAATGTTGGAGTTAGCTATACAGGGTTGAGGTTGATTCCAAAATATATATAGTTTAAGTTGTGATCAATACTGAGATACGTATACACTGGATCGTGGATTGATTCAAGATAATATTTATCGATTTATTTCTGTACATCTAACTGTGGACAACTAGTTGTAGGTTACTAACGAGGACAGCTGACTTAATAAACTTAAAACATCAAAATATATTAAAAGTGTTGTAAATATATTTTAAACATACTTTGATATATATGTATATATTGTTATAGGTTCGTGAATCAACCAGTGGCCAAGTCTTACTTCCCGACGAAGTAAAAATCTGTGAAAGTGAGTTATAGTCCCACTTTTAAAATCTAATATTTTTGGGATGAGAATACATGCAGGTTTTATAAATGATTTACAAAATAGACACAAGTACATGAAACTACATTCTATGGTTGAATTATCGAAATCGAATATGCCCCTTTTTATTAAGTCTGGTAATCTAAGAATTAGGGAACAGACACCCTAATTGACGCGAATCCTAAAGATAGATCTATTGGGCCTAACAAACCCTATCCAAAGTACCGGATGCTTTAGTACTTTGAAATTTATATCATGTCCGATGGAGGATCCCGGAATGATGGGGATATTCTTAAATATGCATCTAGTTAATGTCGGTTACCAGGTGTTCACCATATGAATGATTTTTATCTCTATGTATGGGATGTGTATTGAAATATGAAATCTTGTGGTCTATTGTTACGATTTGATACATATAGGTTAAACCTATAACTCACCAACATTTTTGTTGATGTTTAAAGCATGTTTATTCTCAGGTGAATACTAAGAGCTTCCGCTGTTGCATACTAAAATAAGGACAAGATTTGGAGTCCATGTTTGTATGATATTGTGTAAAAACTGCATTCAAGAAACTGATTTCGATGTAACATATTTGTATTGTAAACCATTATGTAATGGTCGTGTGTAAACAGGATATTTTAGATTATCATTATTTGATAATCTACGTAAAGCTTTTTAAACCTTTATTTATGAAATAAAGGTTATGGTTTGTTTTAAAAATGAATGCAGTCTTTGAAAAACGTCTCATATAGAGGTCAAAACCTCGCAACGAAATCAATTAATATGGAACGTTTTTAATCAATAAGAACGGGACATTTCAATACACAATTGGTTGACACTAGCACTCAACATGAAAATGTTGAGAGTGATCAAATGGATGATCAAAATACACAAGACGTTCGCAGATCTGGTAGGATTAGTAATCCTCCTGAGAGATATGGGTTTCTCATGGATGGTTGCTATGTGGTTGATTTGGATGAACCAATAAACTACCAAGATGCTTTATCAAGGATTGATAAAGATAAATGGCAGGAAGCCATGAACGCTGAGATGCAATCCATGTATGACAACCAAGTTTGGGAACTTGTTACACAACCTGCTGGCTCAAGGCTAGTTGATTGTAAATGGCTTTTCAAAATGAAAACCGACATACATGGAAACTTGGATACATATAAAGCTAGACTTGTAGCAAAAGGTTTCACTCAAACTCAAGGGGTTGACTATGATGAAACTTTTTCACCTGTGGCAATGCTAAAGTCTATTAGGATATTACTTGCCATTGCTGCTCATTATGATTATGAAATATGGCAAATGGATGTCAAGACCGCTTTCCTAAATGGACATCTTGAGGAAGATGTCTATATGGTTCAGCCTGAAGGTTTTGTTGATCCGAAATATCCTAAAAAGGTATGCAAGTTAAAGAAGTCAATCTACGGATTGAAACAAGCATCTAGAATGTGGAATCATCGATTTAATGAGGAGGCCAAGAAATTTGGCTTCATTAAAAATGGTGATGAAGCTTGTGTATACAAGAAAGCTAGTGGGAGCACTATCATGTTCCTTGTACTATATGTGGATGATATATTGTTATTTGGAAATGATATTCCGGCAATGCAATGTGTTAACACTTGGCTAAGTAAATGCTTCTCCATTAAGGATCTTGGAGAAGCACAATACGTTTTGGGGATTGGGATCTACAGGGATAGATCCAAGAAAGTGATAGGTTTGAATCAAAGTGCATACATTGAAAAGGTCTTGAAAAGGTTCAAGATGGAGAACTCTAAGAAAGGTTTGGTACCTATTCAAAGAGGAACACTCCTTAGTTCATCTCAGTGCCCCACCACGAAAGATGAACATAAAAGAATGAAGAATGTCCCATATGCGTCTGCTATTGGGTCAATCATGTATGCAATGATATGCACTAGACCGGATGTATCATGCGCTCTAAGATTGACAAGTAGATACCAGAATAACCCAGGAAATAGTCATTGGATTGCTGTTAAAAGTATATTGAAATACCTTAGGAGGACTAAGGATATGTTTCTAATATATGGGTCTGGTGAGGAGGAACTCACTGTAAAAGGTTACGTGGACGCGAGTTTCCAAACTGATCGAGATGATTCTCGATCACAATCCGGTTATGTCTTCACGTTAAATGGAGGTGCGGTCTCTTGGAAGAGTTCAAAATAGGATGTTGTTGCATTATCCACTACAGAGTCGGAGTACATTGCCGCCTCATTGGCAGCGCAGGAAGCTGCATGGATGAAGAAATTCATCGACGACTTAAGAGTAGTCCCTTTCATTCAGGACCCTCTTGAGATCTTTTGTGACAACGAGGGTGCGATTGCTCAAATCAAGGAACCTCGTGCTCACCAAAAGACCCGTCACATTGAGCGGAGATTCAACTACATAAGGGATGAAGTTGAAAAGGGAAAGATATGTATTTGCAAAGTTCACACAGATCTTAATATAGTGGATCCACTCACGAAACTCTTACATGGTGCAAAACATCAAGGGCATGTTAGTGCATTAGGGCTTCGATATTCTAGTGATTGGTCATGATCTGTTTTAAGTATTGTAATGGAACGAAATTGTTCAAACTCATTAATATAATTATGGTATTAATTTATTTTGAGTTATGTTCCTATTTTGCATATTTTATCCATGAATAAGTAATTGTTCTAAATTCCGTAGTCGATCACATTTGTGGGAACAAGTGTGAGGTTTAGACTATTGTGAACTTGGATTGGTATACATTCACGGTATGAATGTGGGGCAAGGTTGCTGATAATGCTAAAAATGAACATATATTTTATAGCATTATTCCTCAAGAAAGACAAGCTTTTAGTTGCAATTGTTCTATTTACAAGTGATATTCGTTTAAATAATAAAAGGTGAAGACAAAAGACAGATTCGACGAATTGAAGACGCAAACGACCAAAAAGCTCAAAAGTACAAAAGACAATCAAAGAGGTTCCAATTATTGATAAGAAACGTCTCGGAATTACAAGAGTACAAGATTCAAAACGCAAAGTACAAGATATTAAATTGTACGCAAGGACATTCGAAAATCCGGAACCGGGACCAGAGTCAACTCTCAACGCTCAACGTAACGGACTAAAAATTACAAGTTAACTATGTATATAAATATAATATAATATATAATTAATTATATAAATTATATATATATATTATATTTATATAATAAACCGTCGGTAAACAAAGAACCAAAATGGAGTGAGCTGTATTTACAAACTCCGCGACTCGCGGAGTTTGAAGGCAAAAAGGGCCGCGAGTCGCGGAGCCCCAAATTCTGAAACTCCCTATAAAGCCAACCGAATTCTGATCATTTTTCAAAAAACATATATATCCATCCTCTCTATATCTATACGTAAATATTTATATTTATATTTTAATTTTAATTTTAATTTTAATTTTAATCCTAATAATAAGGGTATGTTAGCGAATATTGTAAGGGTGTAAGTCGAAATTCTGTCCGTGTAACGCTACGCTATTTTTAATCATTGTAAGTTATGTTCAACCTTTTTAATTTAATGTCTCGTAGCTAAGTTATTATTATGCTTATTTAATCCGAAGTAATCATGATGTTGGGCTAATTACTAAAATTGGGTAATTGGGCTTTGTACCATAATTGGGGTTTGGACAAAAGAACGACACTTGTGGAAATTAGACTATGGGCTATTAATGGGCTTTATATTTGTTTAACTAAATGATAGTTTGTTAATGTTAATATAAAGATTTACAATTGGGCGTCCCTATAAATTACCATATACACTCGATCGGACACGATGGGCGGGGTATTTATATGTACGAATAATCGTTCATTTAACCGGACACGAGAATGGATTAATAGCCACTAGAATAATTAAAACAGGGGTGAAATTATGTACAAGGACACTTGGTATAATTGATAACAAAATATTAAAACCTTGGGTTACACTCAGTCGACATCCTGGTGTAATTATTAAACAAAGTATTAAAATCTTGTTACAGTTTAAGTCCCCAATTAGTTGGAATATTTAACTTCGGGTATAAGGATAATTTGACGAGGACACTCGCACTTTATATTTATGACTGATGGACTGTTATGGACAAAAACCAGACGGACATATTAAATAATCCAGGACAAAGGACAATTAACCCATGGGCATAAAACTAAAATCAACACGTCAAACATCATGATTACGAAAGTTTAAATAAGCATAATTCTTTTATTTCATATTTAATTTCCTTTATTTTATATTTAATTGCACTTCTAATTATCGCATTTTTATTGTTATTGTATTTAATTGCACTTTTAATTATCGTACTTTTTAATTATCGCAAGTTTATTTTATCGCACTTTTATTATTCGCAATTTCATTATCGTTATTTACTTTACGCTTTAAATTAAGTCTTGTATTTATTTATTATTTTGCATTTGGTTTTAACTGCGACTAAAGTTTTAAAATCGACAAACCGGTCATTAAACGGTAAAAACTCCCCTTTATAATAAAAATATTACTTATATATATATATTTGCATTTTTATAAAAGTAAACTAATATAGCGTTAAGCTTTGTTTAAAGATTTTCCCTGTGGAACGAACCGGACTTACTAAAAACTACACTACTGTACGATTAGGTACACTGCCTATAAGTGTTGTAGCAAGGTTTAAGTATATCCATTCTATAAATAAATAAATATCTTGTGTAAAATTGTATCGTATTTAATAGAATTTTCTTGTAAAATTTAATAGTATTTCGTACACCCCGCTGCACACATCAAGTATTTTTGGCGCCGCTGCCGGGGAATCGCTTAAAAGTCGGAAGCGCAACGCTAATATAAAGAAGAAAAAAAAAGATTTTTAGTTTACTTTTATTAAAATTCGTTTTTATAAAAATACGTTTTAAATATTCGAAAATATAAAAAGAAAAACAAAAATATAAGTATTTTTAAGATTTTGTTAAATATTTAAGTTTTATAAAGTTTCTTTATTTTTATATAAGTTTTATTTAAGTATTTTGTTTTTATTTAAAACATATAAAAAAATATATATATATATAAATCTAGTTTTAAGATTTTTATTTATAAAATTATAAAGTAGTCCTATTTTTATTCTAATTTTTAAAATATAAGTTTTTATTATATAAAAATTTTAAAATATAAAAAAGAAAATATAAAAAAAAAACGCGTCAAATTTAAAACTGTACCAGAGTTGAATTTTGGAACCCCGCGACTCGCGGGGTTTGCTGCTTGGAATACCGCAACTCGCGGAGCCACTCTGACACCGACAGAAACCCTAATCTGCATTTAATTACGAGTAATTAATTATTATTATTATTTTAACCCTAATTAGTTTAATTATTATTATAATATAGTTTAAGTTTTAATTTAATTAGTATAATTAATTATAATTAGTTTTAATATATATAAAAATTAATGCTTTTATAAAATAATATAAAAATAATATTTTTATAAAAATTTGTAACTTTTTACAACTTTTTGTATATTTTTATATTTTGTCCCTTTTTAATCGTTTTAGCGTAATATTTGTATTTTTAGCTCATATTTAGTTTTAAACTTAGTTTTTGCCATAGTTATTTTTACTTCTAGATTTTTAGGCTTTGCCGTAAAATCCCTTAAGTGCTTTTTCTTTATACTAAGATTTAGGTACTTTAGAACTTTGCGACGCCTTTTTAAGTTTTAGTTTCTTTTTAAGTTATTTCCATTTGGGATTTAGTTTTTCCTGTAAGCTTTAATATTTTTAGACGACTTTTACCTATGTATCAATTATCATTCCAATTAGTAATCTCAATTTGCGATTATAATTTTAAGTTAGTTGTAGTAATAAGGTTAGGTTAGTCAAGTGTTTTTAAGTGTTATAAGTTTCTTTTATTTTTCCGTCACCTTTTATTTCTCAACCATTTTTCTTTTTCGACCTTTTTCCGACGCGCTCTTTTTCTTTCTTATTTCTCGCTATTCTAGTTTTAGGACATAGATTTTTATTCTACTTCTTATCTAAATTTCTTAAAATTACGAAAATTTATTTTAAGTGGTTAAATTGATAGACATCAAAATTTTCTGGTTCGTAGTAATAGTTGGATTTGTACGTGGACCGGGTTATTGGAGCCAAACAGTCCTCAATTATATTGAGACCAAACGAATCCTGCCCTTCTGCTGCATCTTTTGGCTATTCGAAACGTGGGCAAAATCAGAAAAGTCTATTGATTGGATAACTTATTATAATTTTTCTTTCCTTTTAAAAACTAATAGGATATTCAGTGAATGCACCGAGCAAGACGTTCACCACCTTTTGTACGTTCACCACCTGTAACTAGATCAAGACATTTAGCAAATATTACTGCCGTTGATTTTTCTTTAGAATCGTCATCCAGTCGACCAAGTACTCCAGTTCAAATTTTCGATAATCCATTTTTTGAACCCGACCTCACAATTGAGAATCCGGAGAATATTCAGGAACGATTCGTAGATCCTGAACCATTAAATTTTCCTCCGGAACCACCAATCATTCAAACAGAGATTGTTGAGGAACGAACCATTAAATCAGAATCCTCTAGTGATTCTGATTCAACAAATTCAATTATGGAGAATCTGAAACCTTTAAGTATGGAAGACCGAATGAGAGCTAAACGCACTGGCCAAGGTCACGCAATTACTCATCCAGACATTAATGCGCCAGATTATGAAATCAAAGGATAAATTCTACACATGGTGACTAATCAATGCCAATTTAGTGGTGCGCCGAAGGAAGATCCAAATAAACATTTACGTACCTTTAATAGGATCTGCACACTATTTAAAATCCGAGAAGTTGAGGATGAACAGATATATCTCATGTTATTTCCCTGGACTTTAAAGGGAAAAGCCAAAGATTGGTTGGAATCGTTACCTGAAGGGGCGATTGATACATGGGACGTTTTAGTTGAAAATTTTCTTAAACAATTCTTTCCGGCATCTAAAGCCGTAAGACTTCAAGCAGAAATTGTTACGTTTACACAAAAGCCAAATGAAACTCTATATGAGGCGTGGACAAGATTTGGAAAGTTATTAAGAGGATGTCCGCAACATGGTTTAGACACCTGTCAAATAGTACAAATATTCTACCAAGGATGCGACATCACTACAAGGAAAGACATAGATATAGCAGCTGGTGGTTCTATTATGAAGAAAACCGAAACTGATGCTTACAAAATTATTGATAACACTGCTTCCCACTCACATGAGTGGCACCAAGAAAAAGATATCGTTAGATCATCTAAAGCAGCTAGAGCCGATTCTAGCCATGACTTAGATTCCATTTCCGCAAAGATAGATGCTGTCGAGAGACGAATGGAAAAGATGACTAAAGATATTCACTCAATACGAATTAGTTGTGAGCAGTGTGGAGGACCACATTTGACAAAAGATTGTCTCAGTATTGAATTAACAATAGAACACAGAGGAAATATTTCATACATAAACCAAAGGCCTGGAAATAATTATCAGAATAATTATCAACCGCCAAGACCTATTTACAATCAAAACCAGAATTATAACCGAAATATTCCATACAACAACCAACAAGGTCCTACCAATCAACAAGTATCCAATAATACTTACAACCAGCAAAGACCTAATTTTCAAAACAAACCACCACAACAAACCGATGATAAAAAGCCGAATTTAGAAGATATGATGACGAAGCTAGTTGAAACTCAAACGCAGTTTTTCACATCTCAGAAACAAACTAATGAACAAAATGCTAAAGCATTTAGAAATCAACAAGCTTCTATTCAAAATTTGGAACAAGAAGTAAGTAACCTAGCAAGGTTAATAGGTGAAAGAAAACCGGGAAGTCTACCTAGTGATACAAATGCTAACCCCCGGAATGAAACAGCTAAAGCCATTACCACAAGAAGTGGTACAACGCTTAAACCACCTGAAATACCTGTAACTTCTGATGAAGCTATTCCTACTCCACAAGAACCATAACCTGATCAAGATAAGGAAAAAGAACCGGTAATTGAAAAGGTTAATGAAGATAACACAGTTAAGGCTAAACCTTATGTTAAACCATACCAACCACCACTTCCTTACCCGAGTAAAATGAAGAAAGAGAAACTTGAAGCCGAGCAATCCAAATTCTTGGATATGTTTAAACAGATAAATGTAAATCTTCCTTTCATTGATGTGATTTCAGGAATGCTTAGATATGCTAAATTCTTGAAAGATCTAATCTCAAATAGAAATAAAATGGAAGAACTCTCGGCTGTTACCATGAATGCTAATTGTTCAGCAGTGCTGTTGAATAAGATACCAGAAAAACTATCTGATCCAGGAAGTTTCACAATTCCATGTTTTCTGGGTAGTCTTAGTTCAATAGAAGCATTGGCAGACTTAGGTGCTAGTATAAATCTAATGCCGTATTCACTATACGCTAAACTAGACCTTGGAGAATTGAAACCAACCAGAATAAGCATACAACTAGCCGATAGATCAATAAAATATTCTAGAGGGATAATGGAGAACATGCTAGTTAAAGTTGGTACTTTAGTATTTCCAGTAGATTTTGTTGTTTTGGACATGGAAGAAGATTCTCAAGTTCCTCTCATATTAGGAAGACCATTCTTAAACACGGCTAAAGCAATGATAGACGTGTTCGGTAAGAAATTGACCCTAAGTATAGAGGATGAGAGTGTTACCTTTTCAGTTGATAGAGCAATGCAATAACCACAATCTGCAGATGATACATGTTATTATATTCAAACCATAGATGCACATGCAGAATTATTAGAAGAATTTCCAGAATTACAAGGAACAGGAGAATGTTCTTTAGGAGAAGGTAATGAACCAATTGATGAAGCTGAAATGTTAGCTACACTTATAGCTAATGGATATGAACCAACAACAGAAGAAATTAAAATGCTAAAAGAAGAAGACAGATATCGATACAAATCATCGATTGAAGAACCTCCGAAATTAGAGTTAAAGCCACTTCCAAACCATTTGGAATACGCTTATTTACATGGTGAATCTGAATTACCTGTAATAATATCGTCTTCTCTTACTGAAAATGAGAAATCACAACTCATTTCTGTGTTGAAAGCTCATAAACCAGCCATTGCATGGAAGATTCATGATATTAAAGGAATAAGTCCTTCGTATTGCACACATAAAATCCTTATGGAAGAAGGTCATAAAACGTATGTGCAACGCCAACGAAGACTAAATCCTAATATGCAAGATGTAGTTAAGAAAGAGATTATTAAACTGCTAGATGCAGGTTTAATTTATCTAATCTCTGATAGTCCATGGGTAAGCCCAGTTCAATGCGTACCTAAGAAGGGTTGCATGACTGTCATTACAAATGAGAAAAATGAGCTTATTCCTACTAGGACTGTAACAGGATGGCATGTGTGTATTGATTATAGAAAATTAAATGACGCCACCAGAAAAGATCACTTTCCCTTACCTTTCATAGATCAAATGTTGGAAAGATTAGCCGGAAACAGTTACTATTATTTTCTTGATGGTTTTTCCAGATATTTTCAAATTCCAATAGCACCCGAAGATCAAGAGAAAACCACATTCACATGCCCTTATGGTACTTTTGCTTACAAACGCATGCCATTTGGACTTTGTAACGCCCCTGCAACCTTTCAAAGGTGTATGATGGCGATTTTTCACGACATGATAGAAGAATGCATGGAAGTTTTCATGGATGACTTTTCAATCTTCGGTGATACATTTGAATCATGTCTAGCTAATCTGGAACGAATGCTTATTAGATGCGAACAATCAAATCTAGTTCTTAATTGGGAAAAATGCCATTTTATGGTTAAAGAAGGCATCGTTCTTGGTCATAAAATTTCAAAAGAAGGAATTGAAGTGGATAGAGCTAAAGTAGATGTAATTGCCAAACTTCCACATCCCACCAATGTTAGAGGAGTTAGGAGTTTTCTAGGGCATGCCGGTTTTTACCGACGTTTCATAAAAGATTTTTCTAAAATTGCCACTCCAATGAATAAACTCCTAGAAAAGGATGCTCCATTCATCTTTTCCGATGAGTGTATCAAATCTTTTAATATTCTTAAAGAGAAACTCACTAATGCGCCGATCATGATAACACCAAATTGGAATCTACCATTTGAACTAATGTGCGATGCAAGTGATTTTGCAATGGGAGCCGTTTTAGGACAAAGGATTGAAAAACGATTTCAACCTATATATTATGCTAGTAAGACGTTACAAGGAGCACAAATGAACTATACAACTACTGAAAAAGAACTTCTTGCTATTGTCTTTGCTTTTGACAAATTTCGATCATATCTCGTTCTAGCAAAAACGGTGGTCTATACCGACCATTCTGCTCTTAGATACCTATTTTCGAAACAAGATGCTAAACCAAGATTAATCCGTTGGATCTTACTCTTACAAGAGTTTGATATTGAAATCCGAGATAAAAGAGGAGCAGAAAATCTCGCCGCAGATCATCTTTCTCGTCTTGAAAATCCTGAGTTAGAAGTTCTAAATGAATCGGCCATACAAGACAACTTTCCTGATGAATATCTATTGAAGATAGATTATAAAGAAATTCCATGGTTTGCAGACTATGCAAACTACTTAGTTTGTGGATTCCTTGAAAAAGGATTATCGTACCAAAGACGAAAGAAATTCTTCAGTGATATAAAACACTATTTTTGGGAAGATCCACATCTGTTTAAAAGTTGTCCCGATGGAATAATACGCCGATGTGTATTTGGAGATGAAGCTAGTAAAATTTTAAACCATTGTCACACAGGACCAACAGGAGGGCATTATGGGCCTCAACTAACAGCAAGAAAAGTTTATGATGCTGGATTCTATTGGCCTACAATTTACAAAGACGCACACCTTCTTTGCAAATCCTGTGATGCTTGTCAAAGGGCCGGAAAAATAAGTCAACGTGATGAAATGCCACAAAATGTCATCCAAGTATGTGAAGTATTTGACATTTGGGGTATTGACTTTATGGGTCCATTTCCAAAATCTCATAATAATCTATATATACTCGTAGCCATTGATTATGTATCTAAATGGGCGGAAGCACAAGCTCTCCCAACTAACGATGCATGAGTTGTAGTCAACTTTTTAAAACGTCTTTTTGCAAGGTTTGGAACACCGAAAGCTTTAATAAGTGATCGGGGTACTCATTTCTGTAATAATCAACTTGAGAAAGTTCTTAAAAGATATGGAGTAACTCATAAAATCTCCACCGCATATCATCCACAAACAAGTGGACAAGTTGAAAATACCAACCGAGCTTTAAAACGTATTCTAGAGAAAACTGTAGGATCAAATCCGAAGGAATGGTCCATTAAATTGGAGGATGCACTCTGGGCTTTTAGAACAGCCTACAAAACTCCAATTGGAACCACACCTTTTAGACTTGTTTATGGAAAAGCATGTCATCTTCCAGTAGAAATTGAACACAAAGCATTTTGGGCTTTGAAGACATGTAATCTTGATTTACATGAAGCCGGACGTCTACGATTAAGTCAACTAAACGAATTAGAAGAATTAAGACATGAAGCATACGAAAATTCGTTAATCTATAAAGAAAGAACGAAGATATGGCATGATAAAAGAATCAGAAGTTTAAAAGAATTTAAAGAAGGAGACAGAGTTCTTCTTTTCAATTCACGATTCAAGCTATTTCCTGGAAAATTGAAATCAAGATGGTCTGGACCATTCATAGTTAAAAGAGTTTTCCCATACGGAACGATAGAATTAATAAATTCAAATGGGATTGAATTTAAAGTTAATGGTCACAGAGTTAAACACTACATAGATAGTCCGATGGAAGTCGACAACGAAGTTAATCACAATTTTGACACCACAGCTAACTAAGTGTGGGGAGAATCAAGTCTTTAAAGGATAATATGTATTTCTGTTAGAGTTAGATTGTCTGTTTTCGTGTAGTTTTCGAAAATGGAACCCGAATGGTCTTTCCCTAGCAGACCCTAAAGAACTAGTCTTCTCCTCCCATTCTGAATTTTTATTTTTTTAGGTTTTTACAAAATGAAGACTGCCTGTGAACTAAACCATGGTCTAATGCTACACGCTTTGATCACTAAATTGAATAATGACACACTACCGAGTGAAATAGTATCAGTAATTAGAGAAAGATTGGACGGAGTTAGAAAAGAATCCAGATGCGAAGATAATAAGTTACAATTTGGTAAAGGAAAATCAAAATCCGCAGCGAAAAGAAGAGCACGGTACCTAGAAAGATGTCACAAATGCGGAAAATGGTCACATGGAGGTAAATGTTCAAATAATCAAACCTATTCAAATACCGAATTTGTTACTTTATGCAGAGACGGACCGTTCATATGTTTAGAAGAAAAGACACTGAATGCTCGAGGTTACGCCTATGTAGCCATGGAAAACCAATTAAACCGACTATCTTATGAATGGGATAGATCATATAACTAAGAAATCTATTTCACAGGTATGTTTGTACAGTTTTTAATTTTTTTTATTTTTAACCTTTTGATAATAAACGCTAATTTGTTCGCTATAAAGTATTAAATTGGTATTGAATAAAATTAGGTTTGGCGACCGAAATTATTGATATCATACAAAAATTTATTACATCACTGAGAAATTTAACGTTTATTCTAAAGGTATAAACATCTTTAATCAATCAACCCAAAATATTTCAAAAATTCGTCATGAGTTAAATTAGGTCTTGGAACCGAAATTACTTTACCGAAAAGAGGGGCGCATATTTTTCATAATATTTGATTGATTAAAGTGGGATAAAAAGCCAAAAATATTTTTAATTTTATTTTTACCATGTTTTTAAAATTAATATATAAATCTTAAATTAATATTGTAAACTTTGTAAAAACAATATATTTAAAATTGTAAATATTTGAAAATTTTATATAAGTTTGGTGTGAATTTATAATATGAATTTTTTTTAATTAAGTTTGGTGTGAATTTTTAATTTTTAAAATATGAATTTTAATTTTATGCATTTCAAATTGTAAGTTTGGTGTGAATTTTTAATATTAATTTTAAATTTTATATTTAAATTGTGTGAATTTAAAAACAAAAATTTACTTTATCTCATTAAGTTAAAAATATGATTTTTAAAATTCGTCGTAAGTTGAAGACTAGGTCTTTGAACCGAAATTGATTTACCCGAGGGAGGGACGAGAACTTTTATTATCATTATTTTTAATCTTATTGAATTAAAGTATGCCAAAAACATTAAAAAAACTCAAAAATCTTAGCTTTTAAAACAATCGCTACAAAAAGACAAATTTTAAAATTTTGTCGAAGGACGGACTAGGACATCGATCCGAAACGACCTCGTCCTAAATAACAAGGGAAACAAAATTTTAAAATTAATTACTTAATTGTTTTAATTAGTATAAGATGTTATAAAAAAAAAAAAAAAAAAAAACTCCGCGAGTCGCGGAGTTTGAAGGGTAATATACCGCGACTCGCGGAGGGACCAAAAATCAAAAAAAAAATAAAAACGCAGAACTGATCAGTTGAAAAACCCACACACCAAATACTGCGAAGAACAGCCGCAAAAACCCCGCAAAAACACCCCCAAAATCACAATTTTTAACCGTTAATCATCAAATCTTTTACTAAAATCATGTTGAGAAGGATGCTATCAAGGAATTACTCAAGAAAAACGGTAAATTTCTACACCTAAACACCATTTAATACGAAAATTAGTGTTCTTGAGCAATTTTTTCCCCAATTTGATTTTGATGTTTTTTAGTGTAATTATGCTTAAATTGCTTATGTATTATGCTTGTATAACCTAGATTGATGCTATTTAACATGATTAGAAGCCTTAAACTTCAAATTTTGAGTAATCTAGGGTTTGTGTTCTTGAGCAAATTTGGGGCTTTTTGATATAAACAGGTTATGGCCGATTTTTGTCATGAATTGTTGCTAAATTAAGTAGTGTAACATGTTTAGGTAGTTAAATGATCCAAACTTTGAGCCTAAACATGATTTTGAGAATTAAAGTGGACTTTTTCAAGTCTAAAAATTCATGAACTTGATTTTTGAGAGATAATGCCATTTGAAACTTGTTTAATTGCTAGTAATGATTATTTTGACATGTTATTTGAGTTGAATGCTTATGAACTCGGCGAACATTTTCGTATATGCTTATTTGAAAAAGTGTAGATTTGATGAAAATATGAAAATGAGCTTAAGTTTGATATAAATTGATCATGTCATTGTAATTATTTTGATTGATGATTTTGCTGACACTAATGCATATTTGGATGCACAAAAATTGTGTTTGATGTGTTTTGCAGACTGAAAGGGGTGAATCTTCATCCCAAGCTCGCAATGCTCCTGCTGAGAATGCGGAACAACAGGAAGTGGATAACTACTACAAGCAAGATATACCTCATCCACTCATGACATTTTCTGATATGCACTTGGAAGATTTGCACCCGAACCTGAGATTTGACAGACTTTGGATAGATTATCCAAAATACCAAAGGGGTTTGCATACTCTTCATTATAAAGTTGTTGAGGTACCGAGGGTCATAGAATGGGGACCATTAGAAGCTGTAGAATTGGCCGGGCCAATTAGGGAATTACTTGCACAGAGGTATGGTAATTCTACTTTTAACAACTGGGTACGTTTATTCACCATGCGTAGACCTGTATATAAAGTATGGTGTGAAGAATTGTTGTGTAGTATAGAATTAAATGATCGGGTAGCTAGTTTAACCGATCGATCTTTTATTAGATTTTTGTTAGGAGGTTCGATGCGCCACATGTCTTTACTAGACATGGCTCAGGCTTTACGTATATATACGCCTGATGAGTTAGCATCTGCCGATTGTAGAGGGTTGATACTTAATGGTAGAAAGATAGATGAAAATTTTGATACACATGGTGTATGGAGTCAAATGACAAGCCATCACCGATTCAAAGGGAGAAATTATTCTTATTTGGATATAGATAGAGCTGAATTAAGAGTAATTCATAGGTTTTTAGCTAATTCGATTACACAAAGAGGTAAGAACAAGGAAAAGGTAAATGAACAGGATTTGTTTTACCATATGTGTATTCGAGACCCACAAAGCGCTGTAAGTATACCTTATTGTGTGGGTTATTATTTATCAGCTATGGTTAGGGGGATGAGACCGCATAGCATAATAGGAGGTTGTATTTTTATTACTTTGATTGCTGAATATCTCGGTGTGGATATAAGTCGGGGGGGATTATTAGTCGAAGAACCAGAACCCCGCGATACTATAGGTTTAAATGTATACCATGGTGCGAAAGTTTTGAAGAGGCGAAATAACGCCGCAGTACAATACCATGGTAGACATCCACAGGTTGAGAGAAACCAACAGCAAGGTAATGTAGGAGGGGGAAATAAAATGCAAGAAATGCAAAGGTTTATAGCTTCACAGGAGTACGAAAATGCTAGACAGAGAGCATTTGAAGATTGGCAAGTTCATCAAAACCAAATCATAGCTCATTGCCAACATATAGGTAGAAACTATATTCCTACTCCAAAACCCATATTCCCTCCCTGGTCTATAGAGATGCAACCACCGTATCCTACGTATAACCCAGCCGAAGCATTCTATAGCACCTATGATTATGCATGGAACCCCTATTGGTATCAGTATCATCCCTAGTCTACTTAGTTTTATTTATTTTGTAATTTGTAATGTTGATACGTCTAATACTTATTTAATATTGTAATAGTTTTTATAATTTTCTAACTTTTATTCTTAGATTTTAATAATTTTTGAATGTGGGGTAATATACCAAACTTCAAAAATATGTATATATGTTTGCAGTTTATCTTATGTACACAACAGGGTAAAACAACGCATTTTCAAAGACTGGCATTAAGTTCAGCAAAAGCAACTAATTTTGACGACAAGATGCAAAATATATGTGAAATAACAACAAGACGGAATGAACAAATGATGTGCACCATTTATCATTCAGCAAACAAACGCCAATATAATTGGAAACTTTGGTAAAATTTAATCATTTTCACACAAATCACCCTCAATAATTTAAATTGTTACTGATTTCTTGCAAATGAGGGCATTGCAAGATCTTAAGTGTGGGAAGGGGTTAAATTCTTTCGGATTTTAAAATTTTTATCTTAAACACTGGGTTACCATTAAAAATACTAGTAAAGCAGTAGTTGTATTAGAATCTAGTGCTCTCTGATAATAAAGAACAGCCCTAGTCTTATATACTGACTACCCAATTCTAGTAAAATTTTTCAAAATTTTCAATTAAATGAACTCAAAATCATGTTTATACATATTTATGAACGATAAAACTAGGTTTTAACACCGAAATTATTGTTACCTCAGAAAGGACATAAATTGAGAAACAAACCAAAATGTTAAAATTCATTTAAAATGGAATAGAGTACAATAAAAAGGAAAATAAAAGCCAAGTGTGGGAAAAATTACCAAGTTATTCAAAACATATGTCACATATTTTTGTACAAATAACTGAAAATACTTTTGCTTTGGACTAAACTAAACTGTTTTACCCGATGAAAGAAAAGAAGAGATGGATCTACACGATGAATCAATTCTATCATTAAAAGGAAGTAAAGTCTTCCGAAAAAGAAACGCGCTTCTTGATTTAGGTCATGAAGTTGTCGTCCAGACCAGCTATAGGTTGACGAAAAATCTAGAAAAGTCATCACTAAAATCAGCAGGAAATCCACGAACCTCAGCATCAAACAGGGTCGCCAAGTGGTCAGATTTATCCTAACCATGAGAAGGATTTATCTCGTACAATGGGGGGGCACCATGCAAATTAGCTGGATAAGACTAATGAATCAGATCCCCAGAAAGGATAATCTCCTTAAAAGATCAAAAATCAGCTTTTAAGTCTGATATTACTCAATCCTTGAGATTGACCTTAAAGATTGAGAATTACAAACTCATGGAGTTCAATGATATCTAAACTCGAGCCTGAACGAGAAAATATTTTGATCAAAATTACAAACCGATTTGTTTTCCAAAAACCCATTTTCAATGCGTTCATTACCATTGAACGTAAAATCCTAGGAGTTCACCTGGAATTCATTAGGTCACCTGAACCAAATCTGGTGTCAACCGTAAGAACTGTGGTTGCATAGTGGTCAAAGACAGGACCTTGTGCCAAACCTACAAATTATAAGGGTGAGCTTTGCTATTGCTCCTACCAAGGATAGTAATTGCGTCTGACATGTTATAAACCATAATTAAAAGCATGTCAGGGGACATTGCCTTAACAGTTGCTTGTTCAACGCTTTCCTTTACAACCGGACGGTAGTTTACCGAAAGGTAATATATGGGACAAGTAAACTGGACGTGTTGCTTTCCAAATACAAGGATAGCAAATGGGTGACACAAAACCATAAGTTTTGAGCTAAAATTTTCAAATATGAAACCCACCAAACCCACAAAAAGAATTTGCAAACACCGGTGAAGGGTTATTCCGGAAAACTTATCTAGGGTAAAAACTAGATTTAATTTTCAAAAGATCAAATGTTTTCATAAAGATCCAATTTCCTTAATGGATCTAAATTTTTATAGTCATGTGGGACTGTAAACCATATCGTTACTACCATTGTTTATACAGCCGTATAGAAATCACTGATGTACAAAGTGTGAAGAATAAAGAAGTGATTCTAGTATTTCAAGACGATATTGCTTGAGGACAAGCAACGCTTAAGTGTGGGAATATTTGATAATGCTAAAAACGAACATATATTTCATAGCATTATTCCTCAAGAAAGACAAGCTTTTAGTTGCAATTGTTCTATTTACAAGTGATATTCGTTTAAATAATAAAAGGTGAAGACAAAAGACAGATTCGATGAATTGAAGAGGCAAACGACCAAAAAGCTCAAAAGTACAAAAGACAATCAAAGAGGTTCCAATTATTGATAAGAAACGTCTCGGAATTACAAGAGTACAAGATTCAAAACGCAAAGTACAAGATATTAAATTGTACGCAAGGACATTCGAAAATCCGGAACCGGGACCAGAGTCAACTCTCAACGCTCGACGCAACGGACTAAAAATTACAAGTTAACTATGTATATAAATATAATATAATATATAATTAATTATATAAATTATATATATATATATATTATATTTATATAATAAACCGTCGGTAAACAAAGAGCCAAAATGGAGTGAGCTGTATTTACAAACTCCGCGACTCTCGGAGTTTGAAGGTAAAAAGGGCCGCGAGTCGCGGAGCCCCAAATTCTGAAACTCCCTATAAAGCCAACCGAATTCTGATCATTTTTCAAAAAACATATATATCCATCCTCTCTATATCTATACGTAAATATTTATATTTATATTTTAGTTTTAATTTTAATTTTAATTTTAATCCTAATAATAAGGGTATGTTAGCGAATATTGTAAGGGTGTAAGTCGAAATTCTGTCCGTGTAACGCTACGCTATTTTTAATCATTGTAAGTTATGTTCAACCTTTTTAATTTAATGTCTCGTAGCTAAGTTATTATTATGCTTATTTAATCCGAAGTAATCATGATGTTGGGCTAATTACTAAAATTGGGTAATTGGGCTTTGTACCATAATTGGGGTTTGGACAAAAGAACGACACTTGTGGAAATTAGACTATGGGCTATTAATGGGCTTTATATTTGTTTAACTAAATGATAGTTTGTTAATGTTAATATAAAGATTTACAATTGAGCGTCCCTATAAATTATCATATACACTCGATCGGACACGATGGGCGGGGTATTTATATGTACGAATAATCGTTCATTTAACCGGACACGGGAATGGATTAATAGCCACTAGAATAATTAAAACAGGGGTGAAATTATGTACAAGGACACTTGGTATAATTGATAACAAAATATTAAAACCTTGGGTTACACTCAGTCGACATCCTGGTGTAATTATTAAACAAAGTATTAAAATCTTGTTACAGTTTAAGTCCCCAATTAGTTAGAATATTTAACTTCGGGTATAAGGATAATTTGACGAGGACACTCGCACTTTATATTTATGACTGATGGACTGTTATGGAAAAAAACCAGACGGACATATTAAATAATCCAGGACAAAGGACAATTAACCCATGGGCATAAAACTAAAATCAACACGTCAAACATCATGATTACGGAAGTTTAAATAAGCATAATTCTTTTATTTCATATTTAATTTCCTTTATTTTATATTTAATTGCACTTCTAATTATCGCATTTTTATTGTTATTGTATTTAATTGCACTTTTAATTATCGTACTTTTTAATTATCGCAAGTTTATTTTATCGCACTTTTATTATTCGCAATTTCATTATCGTTATTTACTTTACGCTTTAAATTAAGTCTTGTATTTATTTATTATTTTACATTTGGTTTTAACTGCGACTAAAGTTTTAAAATCGACAAACCGGTCATTAAACGGTAAAAACCCCCCTTTATAATAAAAATATTACTTATATATATATTTACATTTTTATAAAAGTAAACTAATATAGCATTAAGCTTTGTTTAAAGATTTTCCCTGTGGAACGAACCGGACTTACTAAAAACTACACTACTATACGATTAGGTACACTGCCTATAAGTGTTGTAGCAAGGTTTAAGTATATCCATTCTATAAATAAATAAATATCTTTTGTAAAATTGTATCGTATTTAATAGAATTTTCTTGTAAAATTTAATAGTATTTCGTACACCCCGCTGCACACATCAGTTGCAACCAAGGTTCATAGATATTTGTGGGATACAAATATTGGAAGACCCGCCCTCAAGATTCACTAAATGAAGCCTTTATGGTTGATCACATGTAATCTTGAGTAAAGGTGAATATCATCGTATCCTCTGACCTGAGATACATATTGAGTTCGGATATTCACTAAGTATTGTGCCTTGATTCTTTCCTTCGCTATTCTGAAATATGGTAGTTCATAAGGAAGAGCTCAGGTATAATGCATAGTGTATATCTAGGACATATGTAGTCAAGATGGAATTTTTCCCTCTTATTCGTTGAGAGTCAGATGTCTAAGGCCTGATAAAGTTAAATCTAGAAGAGAGTGATCACTCTATGTCTCTTGGATTTAACATGACATCTAGGATGAAAGGATATAATGAAAAGATTCACCTAATCATACTTGAGATGAGAACTTGAAAGGGATGATGTTATTGAATGGCACTAAGTCATAACATATTGGGGGTGATGGACGGTCGTTAGGTGGTATCCGTCACTTGCATTAATTTCTTATGTTTCTCGTGCAAGTGGGAGATTGAAGGTTTTTCGTATGCCCGAGAGACATATCAAATTAACGTGGCTAATATGTTTTGATCCAAGTTAGGTCATACCCAATAACAAGCTTACCGACACCTTATACGTATTTGATCTTAACGATTGGATCATTAAACAAATACGCGACACTTAGATTTTAGAAAATCGGGTTTCTAAAATATTATCACTTGAGATAAATTATTTGGATAATTTATATATAATTGTTTATGGGTTTAAATAATTATATTGTGTTATATTTTATAAAAGGTTTTATAAAATATATAAGTAACAAAATAATACATAAGTTTATAACAAGTTTATAAACTTTTATAAACTTACAAGAATTATTATTAAACATTATAAGTGTGCAGATTTTGGGACTCCAAGGAGACACCCCATGCTTATTTTGGTTACTTTAAAGTTGACACAACTCCTAAGGAACATGCCTAACTAGTTTACCAAGGCTTGACTCAAGTGATACATAAAAATACACCAAAAATAGCAAGTGAAATTCAGCTCCTTTTGTTGAATTCTGGCTGATTTTTCTGCTGTCCAAGAGAGAGTTCTTGAGCTTATTTGGAAGCTTATTTTCAAGTGTCAAAAATCCTAACCATTGTACAAGGTGTTGGTGTCAAGTTTGGGGTATAATCTCTTGAGGTTTCATCACTTTGAGGCTTGCATTCATCATCATCTTCATCATCATCTTGCAACTTTGAAAACAACCCTCAACTAGCTTGAGGAGGTATAATCTCTAAACCCACTCTTAGTTTGTAAGTATGTTTCACAACTTGATCCTATTTGGGATTTAACTTTAAATGGTTAAAGATTTACAAGTTTTAAAATGGAAATTTATACGCTTCCGCAAATCTTATTTCTTGAATGATTATAAGTATTATGAAATTTGTTAAATCCCAACAAATGAAACTACATTATGTGGGTGAATGATCGAAGCCGAATATGCCCATTTTGCTTGGTAGCCTAAGAATTAGTAAACCGATCTACTAATTGACGCGAATCCTAAAGATAGATCTATTGGGCCTAACGAACCCCATCCAAAGTACCAGATGCTTTAGTACTTCGAATTCGTTTTTATCATGTCCGAAGGATTTCCCGGAATGATAAGGGATATTCTTATATGCATCTTGTTAATGTCGGTTACCAGGTGTTCACCATATGAATGATTTTTATCTCTATGTATGGGATGTATATTGAAATATGAAATCTGGTGGTCTATTATTATGATTTGATAATATATAGGTTAAACCTATAACTCACCAACATTTTTGTTGACGTTTTAAGCATGTTTATTCTCAGGTGATTATTAAGAGCTTCCGCTATTGCATACTAAAATAAGGACAAGATTTGGAGTCCATGCTTGTATGATATTATGTAAAAACTGCATTCAAGAAACTTATTTTTGATGTAATATATTCTTATTGTAAACCATTATGTAATGGTCGTGTGTAAACGGTATATTTTATATTATCATTATTTGATAGATTTTATATTATCATTATTTGATAATCTACGTAATGCTTTTTAAACCTTTATAGAATGGTTGTTTTAAAAATGAATGCAGTCTTTGAAAAATGTCTCATATAGAGGTCAAAATCTCGCGACGAAATCAATTAATATGGAACGTTTATAATCAATATGAACGGGACATTTCAGTTGGTATCCGAGCATTGGTCTTAGAGAACCAGAAAATTGCATTAGTGTGTCTTACCGAGTTTGTTAGGATGCATTAGTGAGTCTGGACTTCGACCGTGTTTTTCTTCAAAAATGATTGCTTAACATTTTTTTGTTGGAAACTATATATTATTAACATGTAAATATTATGTGATATATTAATCTCTTAACGTGTTTGATATTGTGTGATAGATGTCTACCTCTAGTACAAATCCCATTGATTCACCTAATAATAATGAAGACTCGAATAAATTTTGGGAAGATTCACAAATTCCCAAAGAGGAACCGGAAGAGGAGGAACCGAAAGAAGAGGAACCAGAAGAGGATGAATCGGAAGAGAAGGAACCATAAGAAGAAGAGGTTCTGGAGGAAGAAATATTGATACCTATAGTAAATCGATTAAATAAAAGAAAATCCTCAACCAACAGACCAAAGTTAATAATGGTCAATGGTGTTTTCGCAGAGGAAGCAAAATATTAGGAAGATTACCAATTTTCCGATGAATTGGATCCCGATGAGGATTCCGATGATGTTATAGAAATTACCTCGACCCAATTTAATAAAGCAAAAGAAAATAATAAGTGAAAAGGTATAAAAATAGAGAAACCCGATTCCAACCCCGATGAACTTTATATGTATCGACAACATCCGTATTTCCTAAAATGTAACAATGACCCGGGAACCTCTAAACCACCAGGTTTTTCTAAATCATTATGGAAAACTACGGCTCGTATTAGAGGAACACCATATATTCCTAGAAAATTAGGAAAACGAACCAAGTTCGAAGAAGAAGAAACCAGTGATTCAGATTAGAGGGTTGTAATCATGTTATGTATTATATGTATTGTAGTGTGCTTGTACTTTTATGTTCTATGTAAAAATTGCTGGTATTGTTTGTTAATTATCTTTTACGAATCTAATCCTTGTCTATTTTATAGTATAAAAATGAAATGGACGTTAAGGGTAGACAACCGAATATTTTAGAAGACCTACCAGAGGATATGATTGAGGAAATCTTGTCTAGAGTCGGTCAGAATTCATCAGCACATTTAGTTATGGCGAAATTAACTTGTCAAACATTTGAAAGACTTTCCAGAAATGCCTTAGTTTATAAAAGTCTTTCCTTTGATAGGTGGGGTATATCACATTGGGGAGACCGTAAGTTACGCCGTGTTTTCTTTAAAGCATTAAATGCGGGGAACCTGTAGTGACCCGAACTTTTCCATGTTTATATATATTAAATAAAATTGATATTTACATGATTAAGTGTTTTCAACATGTTAAGCAATCAAACTTGTTAAGACTTGATTAATTGAAATAGGTTTCATATAGACAATTGACCACCCAAGTTGACCAGTGATTCACGAACGTTAAAACTTGTAAAAACTATATGATGACATATATATGATTATATATATAGTTAACATGATATTATGATAAGTAAGTATCTCATTAGGTATTTTAACAATGAGTTATATACATAAAATTGTGTTTATTGAATTAAGAAACTCGAAACGATATATATAACGATTATCGTTATAACAACATCTTACTAATTACATATGAATCATATTAAGATATTGTTACACTATGTTTAATCATGATAAATGATAAGTAAACATGTCATTATGTATATTAACAATAAACTACATATGTAAAAACAAGACTACTAACTTAAGAATTTCGAAACGAGACATATATGTAACGATTATCGTTGTAACGACATTTAAATGTATATATATCATATTAAGATATATTAATATATCATAATATCATGATAATATAATAATTTAACATCTCATTAGATATAATAAACATTGAGTTAACAACATTTAACAAGATCGTTAACTTAAAGGTTTCAAATCAACATTTACATGTAATGACTAACGATGACTTAACGACTCAGTTAAAATGTATATACATGTAGTGTTTTAATATGTATTCATACACTTTTTAAAGACTTCAAGACACTTATCAAAATACTTCTACTTAACAAAAATACTTACAATTACATCCTCGTTCAGTTTCATCAATAATTCTACTCGTATGCACCCGTATTCGTACTCGTACAATACACAACTTTTAGATGTATGTACTATTGGTATATATACTCCAATGATTAGCTCTTAGCAGCCCATGTGAGTCACCTAACATATTTGGGAACCATCATTTGACAACTAGCATGAAATATCTCATAAAATTACAAAAATATTAGTAATCATTCATGACTTATTTACATGTAAACAAAATTACACATCCTTTATATCTAATCCATATACCAACGACCAAAAACACCTACAAACACTTTCATTCTTCAATTTTCTTCATCTAATTGATCTCTCTCAAGTTCTATCTTCAAGTTCTAAGTGTTCTTCATAAATTCTACAAGTTCTAGTTTCATAAAATCAAGAATACTTCCAAGTTTACTAGCTCACTTTCAATCTTGTAAAGTGATCATCCAACCTCAAAAAATCCTTGTTGTTTATAGTAAGATATCATTCTAAATCAAGGTAATACTCATATATAAACTTTGATTAAGTTCCTATAACTATAACTATCTTAATTCGAGTGATAATATTACTTGAACTTGTTTTCGTGTCATGATTCTACTTCAAGAACTTTCAAGCCATCCAAGGATCCTTTGAAGCTAGATCTATTTTTTTCATTTTCAGTAGGTTTATCCACAAAACCTGAGATAGTAATGATGTTCATAACATCATTCGATTCATATATATAAAACTACCTTATTCGAAGGTTTAAACTTGAAATCACTAGAACATAGTTTAGTTAATTCTAAACTTGTTCGCAAACAAAAGTTAATCCTTCTAACTTGACTTTTAAAATCAACTAAACACATGTTCTATATCTATATGATATGGTAACTTAATGATTTAAAACCGGAAAACACGAAAAACACCGTAAAACCGGATATACGCCGTCGTAGTAACACCGAGGGCTGTTTTGGGTTAGTTAATTAAAAACTATGATAAACTTTGATTTAAAAGTTGTTCTTCTGGGAAAATGATTTTTCTTATGAACAAGAAACTATATCCAAAAATCATGGTTAAACTCAAAGTGGAAGTATGTTTTCCAAAATGGTCATCTAGACGTCGTTCTTTCGACTGAAATGACTACCTTTACAAAAATGACTTGTAACTTATATTTCCGACTATAAACCTATACTTTTTATGTTTATATTCATAAAATAGAGTTCAATATGAAACCATAGCAATTTGATTCACTCAAATCGGATTTAAAACGAAGAAGTTATGGGTAAAATAAGGTTGGATATTTTTTTATTGTTGTAGCTACGTGAAAATTGGTAACAAATCTATATTAATAAAATCCTAGCTAACTTATTGTATTATACATATATTCTAATATATTATGTAATCTTGGGATACCATATACACGTATGCAAATGTTTTGACATATCATATCGACCCATGTATATATATTATTTGTAACAACCATAGACACTCTATATGCAGTAATGTTGGAGTTAGCTATACAGGGTTGAGGTTGATTCCAAAAATATATATACTTTAGTTGTGATCTAGCCTGAGACGTGTATACACTGGGTCGTTGATTGATTCAAGATAATATATATCGATTTATTTCTGTACATCTAACTGTGGACAACAAGTTGTAGGTTACTAACGAGGACAGCTGACTTAATAAACTTAAAACAGTAAATCGTATTAAAAATGTTGTAAATATATTTTGAACATACTTTGATATATATGTACATATTTGTTATAGGTTCGTAAATCGACCAGTGGCCAAGTCTTACTTCCCGACGAAGAAAAAATATGTGAAAGTGAGTTATAGTCCCACTTTTAAAATCTAATATTTTGGGATGAGAATACATGCAGTTTTATAAATGTTTTACGAAATAGACACAAGTAAATGAAAATACATTATATGGGTGAATGATCGAAGCCGAATATGCCCCTTTTTGCTTGGTAACCTAAGAATTAGTAAACCGATCTACTAATTGACGCGAATCCTAAAGATAGATCTATTGGGCCTAACGAACCCCATCCAAAGTACCGGATGCTTTAGTACTTCGAATTCGTTTAAATCATGTCCGAAGGATTTCCTGGAATGATAGGGGATATTCTTATATGCATCTTGTTAATGTCGGTTACCAGGTATTCACCATATGAATGAATTTTATCTCAATGTATTGGATGTATATTGAAATATGAAATCTTGTAGTCTATTATTATGATTTGATAATATATAGGTTAAACCTATAACTCATCAACATTTTTGTTGACGTTTTAAGCATGTTTATTCTCAGGTGATTATTAAGAGCTTCTGCTGTTGCATACTAAAATAAGGACAAGATTTGGAGTCCATGCTTGTATGATATTATGTAAAAGTTGCATTCAAGAAACTTATTTTTGATGTAATATATTCTTATTGTAAACCATTATGTAATGGTCGTGTGTAAACGGTATATTTTAGATTATCATTATTTGATAATCTACGTAATGCTTTTTAAACCTTTATAGATAAAATTAAGGTTATGGTTGTTTTTAAAATGAATGCAGTCTTTGAAAAACGTCTCATATAGAGGTCAAAACCTCGCGACGAAATCAATTAATATGGAACGTTTATAATCAATATGAACGGAACATTTCATAAGGATAGAAATAAAATAAGTGTATACCCCTTTGAAATCTGTTCTTAAAAAGAATTACCCCAGATGAGGCTCGAACCCGCAACCTCTCGCTCGTTACACATTCCCTTAACCGTTGGGCTGTTGCCCATTTTCTATTTTATAAGCCCATTTTAATTAATATACCCCGTAAATGATTAAGAGCATGTTCTTCTTCTTCACTTAATCAATCGATGACCAGAGGTATCTTACTACAACTACTATTTTAATTTTTTTAACACTTGAAATATAACACTTAATGATTGGTAATTTTGATTAACCAAACGAAAAAAAATAAAAAATAAAAAATCGAATAGCAGTTCGCTGAACAGAAAAAAAAATTATGAAGAACATAAAAATCAAACTCGATATTAAGAACGTTTTAAATGAAAATTCCTACATGAAAAAGATTATAAATCATTCTTATAAACTCCCTGAATCATCAATTGATCCAAATTCATTAAAACGAACTTGAATTTTACCATGAACAAATTCGTTGACTTTTTATTTTGAAACTTTGACTCCAAAATTCTCGATCAATAGGGTGAATTAGAAATTGAAATTATGCAGGTAGTTTACATGAATTATTACTAACAACTCTGCATTAATGGATTTTAACAATTGTTTCTAATTTGAATTTTCAAAGAAAATAAGTTTGAACAGAGGTATCGCTGAAGAAAAAAAGAAAAAAAATAATAATAATAATTGAATACTTCTGTTTAATTAGCTAATATAGATAATGATAGTGGTGAACTGGATGGTTGTTTGTTTTCCATAACATTGAGCAATTCAATTCGTTTTATAGCAATATGAATTCGACAGTTTCATCAAGCAGATAAAATAAAATAAAAATATATATAAAAAAAAGTAGAGAGTGACTTGTAACAAATTCTTGTTTGGTTCATGACAATTGGATAATCTAACAGACAAATTACAAAAAGAAGATAACGACCTGCAACTGAAATTGGAACGTGCTGTAGGATTTAATAATAAATAAATATAAATATATTAATAATAATAATCCTATTAATATAAATAATAATAATAATAATAAAGATAATAATAATTAATAATAATAATAATAATGTTAATAAAAATATTAATAATAATAATATTGATAATAACAATAAGGAAAAAAATGATAAGTTTACTAATAGTTAATAGTTCATTTAAATGCAATTTATAATTTTACCATTAATTATAATGATACTAATCATGATAAAAAATAATATTAGTAATATTAATATTAATATAGTAATTTAAATGTATCAAATTTTATATCTATATATATTAAAATGATAACGTTCATAATACTGATATTTACTATTAATATTTATTTTAAAAATACTAATAACAACATTAACATAATAACTTTATTTTAACTTGTAATTACAGATATTAATATTACATTTTATTAATTATGTAGTATTTAATAGTTATATATTATATATTATATATACTTAATATTTATACATTTTAACAATATACATATAGTAATAGTTATATATATTCAGACTACTATGTGTAATTATATCTTGAATATCAAGTTTATATTGAAACAAATAAACTTAAAGTATAACATTTAATACTTTGTTAATATTGACAAATGATATATTCAATTTATTTCTCTATTTTTAAATAACAGTTTTAAATAACATGTTTAAGTTTTCTTTTATAATAATCAAATCACATAATATTTCATTAATATATTTAATTTCTAATATGTACTTATTTATATGTATAGTTATTTATATCTACATTTCTTCTTACGATTTAAGGTTTGTGAATCGTCGGGAATAGTCAAAGGTCAGAATGATTTCATGAAATAATTCAAACATTTTGAGACTCGATTTAATAAACTTTGCTTATAGTGTCGGAATCATATAAAGATTAAGTTTAAATTTCGTTGGAAATTTTCGGGTCGTCACACAAACCACACGACAATAGGGATGTCCGAACTATACGAGACATTTGGAATCCGAACTACACGAGATTCACTAGTGAAGCCGAACTACATGAGAATCACTACCCTAGGCCGCAACAAAAACAATAGGAACGTCCGAACTACACGCGACATTGTGAATTCGAACTACACGAGATTCACTAGTGAAGCCGAACTACACGAGAATCACTACCCAAATCACCTCAACAACATCAACGGGGTTGACATACTTGTTAATGTGAATCCGAAGCTCACAGAATTCACTACCCCACGGGTGGTAACCCAAACGCACAAACGTGCCAAGTGGACCCAAAACTCATAGAGTCCATCATCCCCCACATATGTAAAGTGAACCCGAACACATAAGGATCACGCTACCCCACCCACACTCATCATATGCATACATACGCATATAATATATTTACACTCACCTTGTCGCCTTAATGAATGCAAAGTTAAATCCGCCAACCGCCAATGGAAAGTACCTATTCCATTTATCACATAACAAACAGCACAATTAGGGTGGATTACAAACCAACCCAAATTGACACTTAGTGCAATTTTGACCCAATTGCACTTCCAAGCACAAATCATGCCCAAACTAGCCAATAATCACTTAACCCGAGTGAGAATGGTCATATGACGCCAAATAAACCAAAACACAAGTGTTAGACACTTGTCTTCCCCAAATTGCTCACAAACCCTAATTTTGATCCATTTCAAAATTAGTCTTCCCAAACACACCCATTTTGGTTCCAACAACAACAAAATCACTAATCATAGTGATTACACCCAAATTACAAACCCTAACATGGCCAATTAGTCTTCTAACCCATAATTCACCAATAATGAGTCTAAAACCCACTTACTAGCAACCAAAAACTCACTTCATGAGCATCAACAGGTTTCTCGTCAATTCAAGTTCAAACCCTACCTTTGAATATTAAATTAACAATGAAATTCGGAGTTAAAACTTACCACAACTACCAAAATGTAGCTAGGAACGAGATGAACAACTTTAACACTTGGACTTTGTCGAAAATCTAACTTCTTCTTCTCCAAATCGAGCTCTCTCTCTCTCTCTCTCTCTAAGCTCTACCCCTCTCTCTCTAGATGGAAGTGTGTGAAAATGGTGGAATGAGGATAAGGATGAGCATCGGGTCAGTTTTGTGGCTTAAAATCCGACACCAAGTGAAAAGACCCAATTGTCCCTCATTAAAACACCAATTTACCCACCCATGCTGCCAGCTGTGACAACCCAGAAATTTTCGACCAAATTTAAACTTGATCTTTATATGTTTCCGACACGATAAGCAAAGTCTGTAATGTTGAATCTCAAAATTTTAGAACTACATTCATGTAATCAATTACCCTTTGACCATGTTTGGCGATTCACGAACATTTATGTGCATATAGATATGTATATATAATATATAGTTATATTATAACTTGAAAACATTAACAAAGTATTAGTTGTATAATACTTTACATGAACGTAATTGTTTCATTATATGTTTAATATATTTATCGATGGAATTAAAAGATAATATCAAATGATTGAATTATCAGATACATTGTGATTATGATTAACGGGTCTCTGTTATGAGGTCCACTATGATTTAAGAAATCTGTTCTTTTTAACAAAATTCGGAATAATTGGTAAAGTTGATTTTCAATAAGAACAAAAGTGTCATTAATGAGAGTTAGTCAAAAGTTAGTGGAGATTCCCGTTTAATTTTCCAAAGCATACTTTACAGTGATTGCCTCGTGTCCCTTGGTAAATTAATTATTTAGTTTTTATATTATTAAAAAGATTATTTGATATAATAACTTCTATTATTTGAATGAGTTTAAATTATATAAAACGGACTTTGAAATATAATTGGTTTTGAAAAACTAAATATTATATTAAGTAAATATTTCAATTATATATAAATCATATTTCTAAAATAAAGAAATATATATATATATATATATATATATATATATATATATATATATATATATATATATATATATATATATATATATAAGTAAATATTTCAATTATATATAAATCATATTTCTAAAATAAAGATATATATATATATATATATATATATATATATATATATATATATATTTTACAATGTAATATTAATATAGTTATAAAATGTTTTGATTTAAGTAATATTTTAAATATATTATTAAATAAATTTAAATAAACAACGAGAAGTCGATTTATAGAAGCAAATGACCAAAACACCCAAATGTATAAGTTACACTTCGTGTAATGTTGTTTATCAATGATTTTAGTCTATATTTTGACAAGCGTACGAGTCACGTAACGTAAAGTACTAATTTTCTAAGCGTACGAAAGGACGTTCGGAAAAACGGAACTAGGACATAAGTCGAGCGTAAGCGTACGAGTCTTTGGAATGAAAATTACAAACCAACTATGCATGTGAATATTATATAATATATATATAATTATATAAATTAAATAAATATATATATTAAATAATAATAAGCAAGTGTCGGCAAAGAAATTGGTGGATATCAGCTGGCAAGGGTCACCATGCGATCGCATGGATTTAACCCACAAACCCCATGCCATCGCATGGGGTGTGAGTGGCTGAATTGTGTATAAATGCAACTCGATTTCGGTTCTGCTGGTTCAACTATCTATCTCTCTAAAACACATATATACTTTGTAGTTTTATAATTATTTTATTAATCTTAATATTATTATTAAGATTAATATTATTATTATTAATCTTATTTTTATTATTATTAATCTTATTTTTATTATTATTATTATTATTATTATTATTATTATTATTATTACATAAAATACTACGACGGGGTTCTGCTCAAGTGTTTACAAAACGGGTTTGCGAGTGAGTCAAAGCTAAGGAAATTATGGGTTATAGCTATGGAGGTTATGGGTAATGTTCATGAGTATAGCTCGTGAGGTCAAACTAATGTTTATCGTCTCCGTTGCGTCTACGTACTTTCCTGCAATATTAAATCACAATATTGATACGTGAGCACTCATATCTTAACTTTTATATATTAATAGTGTATCCCTGACTAGTGCTCGAGTATATAGGATTATGCATGCTTGTATGCTTAATATTGTCGTTATATAGTTTATGATAAATCATGAATTTAATACATATGCTACTGAGATAAGGTATATGATATGCATGTCGTTGGAAAGCTGTCGAAAAATTATTAACTTTTCATTTAGAAGTCGTGTGATTTCGATAAACCGATTTAAAGATATGGTCAACCGAATTATCGTTAACTCTAATATTATTATTATTATTATTATTATTATTATTATTATTATTATTATTATTATTATTTTTATTATTATTATTATTATTATTATTATTATTACTATCGTCGTTATTATTATCGCCGTTTTTATTATTATCTATAAATTATTATTATTATTATTATCACTATCGTTATTATCACTAAGGTTATTATTATTATTATTATTATTATTATTATTAT
Organism: Rutidosis leptorrhynchoides; assembly: GCF_046630445.1. Taxonomy (NCBI): domain Eukaryota; kingdom Viridiplantae; phylum Streptophyta; class Magnoliopsida; order Asterales; family Asteraceae; genus Rutidosis; species Rutidosis leptorrhynchoides. The sequence goes on along the minus strand of NC_092337.1, from coordinate 404,267,989 downwards.
TATTATTATTATTATTATTATTAATATAATTATTAGTATTGATATTATTACTGAAATTATCGTTATTATTAAAAAGTAACATTTTTATAAAAACTATCATTTTATTATTTTTATCATTATTATTATTATTAAAAGTATCATTAATATTAAAAATTATCACTTTTATTAAAATTATCATTTCTAATAGAAATATCATTTTTATTATAAAATATTATCATTATTATCATATTAAGATTATTATTGAAAATTATCATTTTTGATAAAATTATTTTTAAAAAATATTATTATTACTAATCTTATTATGATAATTATTATTATTATAGATATAGTAAATATTATTATTAAGATAAATTATATTATTTTACTAATATTAAAGTATCGATACTATCAATTATCATTTAAAAATTTATCATTTTTATTGAACCGATCACTCTATTAAAAACTATTATTATTATTAAGAATTATTGTTTTTATTAAGAATTTAGTTTTATTAAAAGTATAGAATTTAAAACTACTGTTTTATTTAAAATTATCGTTATTATCAATTTTATTAGTATTATTAATATCATCATTATTATTACCCTTGTTATTTATATTAAACACTTTTAATAACATTATCTTTATTAATATTATCATTATTATTATTACAAAATAATACAACTTTTACTCATTATTATTATTATCAATATTATTTTATCAAATAAATATGTGATACAAAGATATTTTTACCACACGTAATATAATCACATTAATAATACATACCACTATATGTTTATGATTTTGAGTGAATTATATAAATTTTATTACTCGAGTTATATAAAAGTATATTTTTATCATATATAAATTTTAATATAAATTTTTATTTATTAATATATGACTTGTATTATTTACTCTAATAAAATCTGATAAATATATTTAAATATATAAAATGACTTTTATTATTTACTCTAATAAAATCTGATAGATATATTTACATATATATAACGACGATATTTATGTATATAATAAACATGTATAGATTTTGGAAGTAATTTTGGGTCAAACTGATTTTTGTTAACTTTTGCATATCGGTCTCGAGCATTAGGATTGTGGTACACTATGACCTTAATTGTTTGACAGATATTGACCATTATATAAATATATATATACTTAATATAGATTCATGAATCCGAGGCCAACCCTACACTTGTTCAATGACGTCATATGTATTTTTACTACGAAATACAGTATTGTGAGTTTCATTTGATCCCTTTTACTCTTTACATTTTTGGGCTGAGAATACATGCAATGCTTTTATAATTGTTTTACTAAATGGATACAAATACTAAAACTGATTTTTCGTAAGTTTCATTACTCCCTTTTTAAATACTTTTGCAATATATATTTTTGGGACTGAGAATACATGCGCTTTTATAAATGTTTGACAAAATAGACACAAGTACATGAACTACATTCTATGATAGAATTATCTGGATTCAATGGTTCGATTTCTATAAAGATTGCATTAGCTACCATCGGTGAGATTGTTTTGCATTTTGATTGCATTAGCTACCGTTGGTGAGATGGTTTTGCATCTTGATTGCATTAGCTATCGTCAGTGAGATTGTTTTGCATTTTTGCATTAGCTACCGCCAGTGAGATTGTTTTGCACTTTCCGTATTTCCATCAGGTGTTCTTCATATGAATGATTTTTAGCCGTGATCAGACTGGCATACTATTTGAAAATTGAAATCTTGTGGTCTATTAAAATTATAAAATGATTTTTATGATAAACTAATGAACTCACCAACCTTTTGGTGGACACTTGTAAGCATGTTTATTCTCAGGTATTAAAGAAATCTTCCGCTGTGCATTTGCTCATTTAGAGATATTACTTAGAGTCATTCATGGTATATTTCAAAAGACGTTGCATTCAAGTCGTTGAGTTCAATAAAGATTATTATTAAGTAGATGAAAAATTAAGTCATTTATAGATTGGATATATTATGAAATGGTATGCATGCATGTTGTAATGCCCCGACCAAATCCATATGGACGAAGTCATCAACATTTGGTTACATCGCGAGGTACATGACCTCTATATGATACATTTTACAAACATTGCATTCGTTTTTAAAAGACAAACTTTCATTTCATCGAAAGTTGACAGGTATGCATACCATTTCATAATAACCAAATTATAAATGACCTAATCTGTCATTTACTTAATAATAATCTCTAATGTACTTCAACAACTCGAATGCAGCGTCTTTTGAAATATGTCATGAATGACTCCAAGTAATATCTTTAAAATGAGCTAATGCACAGCGGAAGATTTCTTTCAAACCTGAGAATAAACATGTTTTAAAGTGTCAACTAAAATGTTGGTGAGTTCATAGGTTTATCATAAAACAATAAAATTTATCATTTTGATAGACCACAAGATTTAAATCCTGCATGGTATAAATGGGCCCAAATCCTATACCCACCTGTAATGTACATGCGATATCTTTTAAATAGAGTACACCTTTCTCATGTACGAAATCATCTTTCATAAATCTTAGTAACCGTACACATATCTTGTGCACAAAAATCACATACACATAACCTGTGTATAAAATCATTCTCTCGATACATAACATTCTCATCAATTGGTGACAATTATCATGTCCACATAATTCAATGGTGACAATTATCATGTCCACATAATTCAATGGTGGCAATTATCATATCCACATAATTCAATAATAATCCGCAGAACTTCTGTCTGCATAATAATTCATTCGAGGAATGTTTTGCTTGTGTCTATCTCGTCAAACATTTATAAAAGCATTTCATGTATTCGCAGTTCAAAATATATTTCAAAAGCATTTAATAAAGCAGTTGTAAAAATAGTGCATGTATTCTCAATCCCAAAAATGTAAAGAGTAAAAGGGAGCAAATGAACTCACCTAATGTATTTTGTAATAAAAATACATATGACGACAATAGACAAGTGTAAGGTTGGCCTCGGATTCACGAACCTATATTATTCATATATATATTAAAACATATAATGTAATCGAACAAATTTATATCTATATATATATATATATATATATATATATATATATATATATATATATATATATATATATATATATATATATATATATATAGATATATATATATATTAGTGATATCATTTTTATATTAATAACTTATATATTTCATAAGTATATTCCTTTTATGTATTTTAAATAAAAATATAGTTATGTTATATTTATTAAGTATAGTTTTATATAACTAATAGTAATTTGATAAAATAATAACAATAAATAAGAAGTCGTATCTTTTTATGATAATAATAATAATACTAATGATAATAATTATAACAATAGTAATAATAATAATAATGTTAAAAATATAATAATAATGATAATAATATTAAAAATGATATTTTTAATGATAATTCTAACAAAAATAATAATTTTAATAATAATGTTATCTTTAATAATAATGATAATAAAAATAATAATACTTATAATAATAATAAAAATGATAATAATAGTACTATTAATAATAATAATAATAAAATGATAATTTTAATAAAAATGATACTTTTAGTAATTATAATAGTTTTTAATAAAAATGATAAGTTTAAAAATAATGATAATGAAAATAAAAAATTTGATAATAATACTTAATAATAACAATAATAACAATCTTACCACTAATGATAATATTATATGTATTTATAATCTTAACCTAATCTTAATCATACTTATAATATTCATAATGTGACGACCCGTCCTTATCCCCCTGGACGAAGTCTTCATCATTTGGTCCCATTGCGAGGTACTGTCTTAAGTATGCCATGAAGGACTCCAAGTAATGTCTTTAAAATGAGCAAATGCACAGCGAAAGACTTAATTCATACCTGAGAATAAACATGCTTAAAAGTGTCAACCAAAAGGTTGGTGAGTTCATAGGTTTATCATAACAATTATTTCAATATGTTAATAGACGACAAGATTTCATAATCATAAACATAATACACTCGCAAGTGTATGTAAAGCATTCTAAGTGGTTGAGCACTTGGTAACCATACTTAACATTTAATCAACGTCGCATATTCCCTTTATTATGAAATCTCACTACACCGTACCAAGTGTAGTCACCAAAACGAAGTAATGTGCAACCGTTGAATACTGGTCGTCCAGTCTGGTTGGGGTTGTCAGGCCCGATAGATCTATCAACAGGATTCGCGTTTACAATACCACATGTAAATAGTAGTTACCAAGCTACAGGGAAGTATGCCAGTGGTACAACTCAACATAGAATATATTTTTAAGTACTTGTGTCTATTTCGTAAACATTTATAAAAGCATCGCATGTATTCTCAGCCCAAAAATATATATTACAAAAGCAATTAAAAAGGGAGCAAATGAAACTCACTATATTGTATTTTGTAGTAAAAATACATATAACGGCATTGAACAAGTGTAGGGTTGGCTTCAGATTCACGAACCTTTAAATGTGTTTCCAAAATGAATGCCCCGGACCGGGCTCGAACCCATGACCTCTCACTTAACGAATACACACCCAACCATCAATCTATCTATTATTTCTTGATTTAATTAGGATTTTACATATACTAAAGTCGATTTCTGTTTGATTTTCCTAAAAACCCAATTTACTATCATCATCGTAGCTATTGTTGTAACATCATTATGATTATCATCATGATCATCATACCATCATTCTTAACTTATCATGCGTGTCATTATCACAACATTATCAAAGCATTCATATTTTAATTTGATCCAGAAACGTATTTAAATTCAACACCAACGACCCCACCCAAACCTCCTCTACTCAATATAGCGGATCTCTTTATAAAATGATACTTCCTTTTTAACATGCAAGACAATTGTCTGGGGTTATGCTTTTATCAACTGTCGGCCACAAAAATGTAATAGCACTTAAAAGTGAATGCCTCAATTGCAAGTTTCTTTTATTCAACGTTTATCATCCCATTAATCACGTTCATAATCATTTTTGTTTAACTGTAACAGAAAATATCAGTGAGTAGCACTTCATCGACTGAAAACAGAAACACGGAACCTACAGCAATAACAGAAAGTATCGAGCAGCAATAGTGAAAAAATGGTAGTGATGGTTTACGGTTTTTTTGCAGTAGAATAGGGCCCAACAGAAACTGCAGTAGCAGCGTAGTAGTTGTAGCAGTTTGATAAGGTGGTTGATGGGGTCTAAATGAGTAGTGGTTGTTCGTGGTTTCAACAGAAATAGAGACACTGACGAGTTGATGGTGGTTATAGGGTGTTCGGCCAGAAAACATAAGGGACTAATTGCAGTCCGTAAGCATAGCAGCAGATAAGGAAACTAGTGGCGTGTGGTGTTGAGGTGTTTGAATAAGAAGAAAGTGGTGTAGGGTGGTGATGAAAGTCGAGATTAGGAGAGAGAGATAGGGAGAGAAAGAGAGAGAGAGAAATGTGGTTTTCAAGTGGGTTTGTGATGGTGGATCATGGATGATGGTCTTTGGTGTTGGTAACTAACACATGGAACAGAAACATTCGTATAGTATTAGTGGTTTAATGGGTGTGGGGGTTCTTAGGTTCGATTGTAACCGTAATAGAAAGAGGGAGTGGAATGGTTGTAGCCGTAAAGGAATAAAATAAGAAACAAGGGAAGGTGGTGATTGAAGGTGTCAAGGGTGGCGGTTGGTTGTACATGGAGATGATGAAGTGGGTCTTTAAACAAGAAGTTAATGGTGGCGTTTTTCGTTAGTAGTAATAGCAAAATATTGAGTGAGATGATGATCATTGAAATCAATTGTTATCATATATATAGATATGATGTATCATATAATAATAAAATACTAATATAATATATTACCAATCAATAACAGGAAGAAACACGTGAAAGGTGAATGAAATCAAAATTAGTTAATAGAATATAGTACAAATCAAGCACAATATCATTAGTGAAAATATCTAGATTTTTAGAGCATGTGAGAAATGCGGTAGACACCTATTTGGCTTACTCTATTGACATAATTTCATGAAGTGTATAACATGCTCCGAGGTTAATCAGTAGCGGATAAAAATGCACAGAAAAAAATCACAAATTTTTAGATTAAATATATTTAATTATTTCACTCATTAACTGTTTGAAACCTAATCAAAAAGGTTCAGTAAATATTTATTTTATGTACCAATTAATATGTACGGAGTACTAAATTTAAACTAAAAGGATAAAATATTTTTAACAAATCTAGAATCTTCGTAATCAATTTACACTTCAATTTTTATTTTAATCTTTCATTAACATGTATCATATTTATATTAAAACTAACGAAACATCAACCGAGTGTCGCTGACGATTACTAATTAGGCTCGAGATCAATTACTTTTAATATATTCTTTTTCTATATGCAAACAGTTTTATCTAGCAAGTTTTAACTACTAAAATAAATATATTATATATTTTTTTAAACAATTAGATTTAATATAATTTGATATATTTACAATAAACATTTAGATATACATATATATACATATCTATATATTTATAATAGTAGTTTTCATTACATCGCATATTATTTTACATATTTATTTCCTAAAATTAAATCATATATTATATCAAATAATATTTCAAATTATTATTATACATATATATATATATTTAAATATATATGTATCTATTTACAAATAGTTGTTCGTGAATGGTCGAGAACAGTCAAAGTCAAATGAATTTATGAAACAATTCAAAATTTTTGAGACTCAACATAACGGACTTTTCTCTCACCGTGTCAAGAATATTAAATCGTATCGAGAGTTTGGTTTAAAATTAGTCGAAATTTTCCGGGTCGTGACAGTACCCACCCGTTAAAGAAATTTCGTCCCCGAAATTTGATAGAGGTCGTTATGGATAGAAATAAGAATGTTTTCATGACAAATATATGTTGATGAATAGAGTTTTATCACCGTTGAGTAATATGAATAAGACAATTAGATAACTTGTAGCGTATGAGTGAAGCTATCACAAAATAGTGAAATGAGAAAAATAAGATTCGACATGACTTCTGACGTAGTCACGATTGATTTTCCGAAATTCAAGGAATTTAAGAAAATCTTCTAATCAGAAGAAAATGAAATAGCACTATTTATTAGTAATTTGTTGGAAGTACAGAAAAACAGAAATATCGAGGAAATATTTCCGTGATATGCTTAGAAATTAAGTAGAATGAAAGAGTCGTGTAACATGGCACATGATGAGGATAAGGTCTGTGATTATCATCACGTTACATTAGAAATTTAGCATGACTTACTGTAATATAACCACGTTGGCCTGACGTCATTATATTATACTAACTCATGCTTCAATTCCCAACACTTCTCTAGGAAATCATTCATAATTTAAACTCGATTGTTACAGAATGTAGAAACTAAAACAGTTTCATTTATGATGTAACATAGATAGCACGAGGGGATAGATAATTTTCGGACCAAGATATTTATGAATATATCTTCAGAAATATCGAAGATATTTATGACGATATTTTGGAATTTCTAAGATCGAAGGTTGATAAAGAAAATTCTTCCGCTAGAATTTAGAATAAATAAGGAGCAAGATATTCGCTAAAGAGTTCATCAGATACATAATTATTCGAATTCTTCAAGTACAGGTTGGTGATTTGTACACAGTCTCCTTCATAGTTTTGCATAATCCGCTTTTCAGTACTAAATTTTCTATTGAGCGTTTCCAACACTCCATTCTTTATCATCAAACTCTTGGCTATTAAGACCATCTACAACATGCTGCTTCGTCAGCATTTTCAAAGTTAACGGATCTGGGTCATCGGTTATCAAACCGAGGTGGTTTCAGGAGAATTGTATTTTTAGATGATTAAACGCTGATGGTAATATGGTGAAATATAAAAGGTTCCCCAGTATCAATAAAGAGTACGCATATATATCAAGGTTATAATAAGGTTGTTTCGGATGAAAAGTCGGAATTGACTTGCTGGAGCTGTGAAAAAATTGGCTAATTTGAAGAAGAATAGCAAAGTTATTTTGGGTAATAATAACACTAAAGAAATTAACATAGCTATGTGTTAAACGTTTATTCAGTTTCCGAGGGTTTTTCAGGTGCATAACTATATGCATCAACCTTTTCTTCCGTAGATGAAATGCGGCTGGTTCATCCTCTCGATCGAGGTGTTTTCAAGAATCATGAAAGATTTGAACGCAGATTGTAATCGTCAAGATACAAATGAGGTTTAAAATGAGATCAAGTGGCAAACTTGAAGAAATGTTTAGTTTCATATGTTACAATCAATATTTTAATTCATTTTAATTGTCCAATATTATTAGTCCACAGTCGATAGTCCACAGTTAACAATCCAATAATTCATATATAGTTTAATATATAATATTCGAATTAATTAATACGTTTCGTGACGCGTATACGTCTCAGACTCGATCACAACTCAAACTATATATATTATTGTAGAATCAACCTCAACCCTGTATAGCTAACTCCCGCATTACTGCATATAGAGTGTCTATGGTTATTCCAAATAATATATATAGATGCGTCGATATGATATGTCAAAACCTTGTATACGTGTCCCGATATTAAAAATGCGTAAAAATAAATAACAGAAATCAAATGACGATAAATAAAGTGCGTAAAGTAAATAACAGAAATTAAATGACGATAAGTAAAATTGCGAGAATGTAAATTGCGATATATAAAATGTAACCAGTTAGCTAGGAACAGTTAGCTAGGAACAGTTAGCGTGGATTCTTAACAATATTTCAATTAGTTAGTTCGTTTGTTTCTAACAAATTTTACTTTGTCCGATGTTTTCTTCATTATGCCACTTGTTGGATTCTGATAGATCAAAATCCAAATATGAAATTGAATGAAAATGGTTATTCTGTGGTGAACGGATACGTATATCGGTGGATGTAAGTAGGATAGTAAACGACTGTTGAATCAGCTTCGAAGAATGTACATTGTAACTTATTAATGTGAAATCTGAATATTCCTCGGGTATTACCTACCCGTTAAAATATTTTCACAATTAACACTTTGTACTAAAGAATTTTTAATTACAATCTTTATGAAAACATATATACATATATATTTTCTTCAGATACAATCATGGATTTAATGAGTTAATATGATATTAACTCATCTGATTTACCGTTAGAACAAGAATATATAATCTCTAATACATTAGAGGTTACATAATCACTATGTCGAACTAAGATAAATGATGTAGAACGTCATGTAGAACGATGATTATACTCGAGGTACAGAATGAAATGTCGAAGCTGGTGACACGGATGTTGTTCTTGGTGGTACTAGTGCTGTTGGTGCTGAGGCTGGTGATGTTACTGGAGTTGATGATACTGCTAGTGCTTGCAAATTGTGTACCGTGCTCTCTAAAGTTAACACCCGAGCTCGGAGTTCTTTAACTTCTTCTACTAACCCTGGTTGGTTATCAGTGTGAGGTAGAGGTCGGATATCTTCTCTAGTTTCGTTAATGGTAGCCTCAAGACGAAAAATTCTTGCAAAAATGGTATAAACGGTGTTGCGAACAGGTTCGCCGGTGAGCGGGTCGAGCACTCCGACGTTAGGTGGTAAGTTTGGCTCGTGATATGGAGTACCTTCTTCATTTCTCCATAGGGTAAGTATTTCGCGAACCCATCCCCACTTTCTAAAGAAATCACGGTAGTTAATCGGTTGGTGCGCTCCCGTCACGCTATCTTCAGAGTCGGAAGAACTTGGTCGATTCGTAGAGGCCATCGTACGCGATCACAGAAAAGATTTTTGGTATGAAGAGTTGAGTGACAGCAATTGATAGTTGGATGGTATTCTCAATGCATAATATGCATAGATATATATAGTACCAGGTTCCCTTAAATTACGGAGAAATTTACGGGAGATATCAAGCAAGGTTTACCGTAATAGATACGCTAAAATATGAATTTTTGTCTATACACTATTCATGCAATCAGTGCAGTAAAATGTGTCTAGACTAAGAATGATAAGTAGATATTTTTCGATAAATGGTGGTAAGCAAAAACTTTTGACATATAGACCAGGTTCAAGTCTAGACTCATTAATATAACCTAACAACTACTAGGCCGAAGTCCAGACTCATTAATGCATCCTAACAAATACTAGTTAGACACACAAATGCAAGACCTGGTTCGCTACGACCACCGCTCTGATACCACCTGTGACGACCCGTCCTTATCCCCCTGGACGAAGTCTTCATCATTTGGTCCCATTGCGAGGTACTGTCTTAAGTATGCCATGAAAGACTCCAAGTAATGTCTTTAAAATAAGCAAATGCACAGCGGAAGACTTAATTCATACCTGAGAATAAACATGCTTAAAAGTGTCAACCAAAAGGTTGGTGAGTTCATAGGTTTATCATAACAATTATTTCAATATGTTAATAGACCACAAGATTTCATAATCATAAACATAATACACTCGCAAGTGTATGTAAAGCATTCTAAGTGGTTGAGCACTTGGTAACCATACTTAACATTTAATCAACGTCGCATATTCCCTTTATTATGAAATCTCACTACACCGTACCAAGTGTAGTCACCAAAATGAAGTACTGTGCAACCGTTGAATACTGGTCATCCAGTCCGGTTGGGGTTGTCAGGCCCGATAGATCTATCAACAGGATTCGCGTTTACAATACCACATGTAAATAGTAGTTACCAAGCTACAGGGAAGTATGCCAGTGGTACAACTCAACGTAGAATATATTTTTAAGTACTTGTGTCTATTTCGTAAACATTTATAAAAGCATCGCATGTATTCTCAGCCCAAAAATATATATTACAAAAGCAATTAAAAAGGGAGCAAATGAAACTCACTATATTGTATTTTGTAGTAAAAATACATATAACGGCATTGAACAAGTGTAGGGTTGGCTTCGGATTCACGAACCTTTAAATGTGTTTCCAAAATGAATGCCCCGGACCGGGCTCAAACCCATGAACTCTCACTTAACGAATACACACCCAACCATCAATGTATCTATTATTTCTTGATTTAATTAGGATTTTACATATACTAAAGTCGATTTCTGTTTGATTTTCCTAAAAACCCAATTTACTATCATCATCGTAGCTATTGTTGTAACATCATTATGATTATCATCATGATCATCATACCATCATTCTTAACTTATCATGCGTGTCATTATCATAACATTATCAAAGCATTCATATTTTAATTTGATCCAGAAACGTATTTAAATTTAACACCAACGACCCCACCCAAACCTCCTCTACTCAATATAGCGGATCTCTTTATAAAATGATACTTCCTTTTTAACATGCAAGATAATTGTGTGGGGTTATGCTTTTATCAACTGTCAGCCACAAAAATGTAATAGCACTTAAAAGTGAATGCCTCAATTGCAAGTTTCTTTTATTCAACGTTTATCATCCCATTAATCACGTTCATAATCATTTTTGTTTAACTGTAACAGAAAATAGCAGTGAGTAGCACTTCATCGATTGAAAACAGAAACACGGAACCTACAGCAATAACAGAAAGTATCGAGCAGCAATAGTGAAAAAATGGTAGTGATGGTTTACGGTTTTTTTGCAGTAGAATAGGGCCCAACAGAAACTGCAGTAGCAGCGTAGTAGTTGTAGCAGTTTGATAAGGTGGTTGATGGGGTCTAAATGAGTAGTGGTTGTTCATGGTTTCAACAGAAATAGAGACACTGACGAGTTGATGGTGGTTATAGGGTGTTCGGCCAGAAAACATAAGGGACTAATTGCAGTTCGTAAGCATAGCAGCAGATAAGGAAACTAGTGGCGTGTGGTGTTGAGGTGTTTGAATAAGAAGAAAGTGGTGTAGGGTGGTGATGAAAGTCGAGATTAGGAGAGAGAGATAGGGAGAGAAAGAGAGAGAGAGAGAGAAAGGTGGTTTTCAAGTGGGTTTGTGATGGTGGATCATGGATGATGGTCTTTGGTGTTGGTAACTAACACATGGAACAGAAACATTCGTATAGTATTAGTGGTTTAATGGGTGTGGGGGTTCTTAGGTTCGATTGTAACCGTAATAGAAAGAGGGAGTGGAATGGTTGTAGCCGTAAAGGAATAAAATAAGAAACAAGGGAAGGTGGTGATCGAAGGTGTCAAGGGTGGCGGTTGGTTGTACATGGAGATGATGAAGTGGGTCTTTAAACAAGAAGTTAATGGTGGCGTTTTTCGTTAGTAGTAATAGCAAAATATTGAGTGAGATGATGATCATTGAAATCAATTGTTATCATATATATAGATATGATGTATCATATAATAATAAAATACTAATATAATATATTACCAATCAATAACAGGAAGAAACACGTGAAAGGTGAATGAAATCAAAATTAGTTAATAGAATATAGTACAAATCAAGCACAATATCATTAGTGAAAATATCTAGATTTTTAGAGCATGTGAGAAATGCGGTAGACACCTATTTGGCTTACTCTATTGACATAATTTCATGAAGTGTATAACATGCTCCGAGGTTAATCAGTAGCGGATAAAAATGCACAGAAAAAATCACAAATTTTTAGATTAAATATATTTAATTATTTCACTCATTAACTGTTTGAAACCTAATCAAAAAGGTTCAGTAAATATTTATTTTATGTACCAATTAATATGTACGGAGTACTAAATTTAAACTAAAAGGATAAAAATATTTTTAACAAATCTAGAATCTTCGTAATCAATTTACACTTCAATTTTTATTTTAATCTTTCATAAACATGTATCATATTTATATTAAAACTAACGAAACATCAACCGAGTGTCGCTGACGATTACTAATTAGGCTCGAGATCAATTACTTTTAATATATTCTTTTTCTATATGCAAACAGTTTTATCTAGCAAGTTTTAACTACTAAAATAAATATATTATATATTTTTTTTAAACAATTAGATTTAATATAATTTGATATATTTACAATAAACATTTAGATATACATATATATACATATCTATATATTTATAATAGTAGTTTTCATTACATCGCATATTATTTTACATATTTATTTCCTAAAATTAAATCATATATTATATCAAATAATATTTCAAATTATTATTATACATATATATATATATATATATATATATATATATATATATATATATATATATATATATATATATATATATATATAAATATATATGTATCTATTTATAAATAGTTGTTCGTGAATCGTCGAGAACAGTCAAAGTCAAATGAATTTATGAAACAATTCAAAATTTTTGAGACTCAACCTAACGGACTTTTCTCTCACCGTGTCAAGAATATTAAATCGTATCGAGAGTTTGGTTTAAAATTAGTCGAAATTTTCCGGGTCGTGACACATAATCCTTAAATATAACCATAACTACTTTTATCTTAATGTTTCCTAATTTATATATCTTTTATATCATAATTATAATAGTAACAACAATGATAATATAAATACTAATAATAATAATAATAATAATAATAATAATAATAATAATAATAATAATAATAATAATAATAATAATAATAATAATAATAATAATAATAATAATAATAATAATAATAAAAATAATAAAAGAGGACAACCTTTGAAGAAACAAGCTTTAAAAATAAAACGCCACTACCCGGGTTCGAACCCATGACCTCTTGTTAATCATAAACACCCTTAACCACTCTTCTGTAATTTCATTTCTGTTGTTAATACACAAACTAATTGCTTTAAACCATTTCTGTTTCCTAATCATTATTGTGTCACTCTTTTTCCACAGCAAGCACAAACTGGGTCTCGACCCAAATAAGTAAGATGGATCTCGGCCCAATTTAAAAACAATACACGACCCAACTGAGTAAACCAAATTGTATGGCCCAAATCAATATAAGACTAGTTACACGAGTTGGCAAGGTTGGTTAGGAAATAAAGAGTGGGGTGTTTGGTTCATCATCATGATCGTGATATCATCTCATCATCAACGTTAACTTCATCATCAATAATATATCACTGTTTATCATCTTCCTTAATTGTATCATCACCAACTTCACTTTATCATTACCATCATCATTCGTTCGCTGCTATATAAGAAAATAGAAACATAAATCATACTGCAGGAGTGGTAGTTCACGATGGTGTTGGTGTAATTTGTAGGCCGAAAGAGAAACATCAAACGGTAGCAGTAACAGTGACTTCATTGGTGGTTTGCGGTGGTTGTATGTTCAAAAGAAAAATAGAAAACATAAGGGGTGCAGTAACAGGAATAGTGTAACCGTAGCGTAGTAGCAGAAAACAATTTGGTGTTCGTTGGTTGTGGTGTTTTGGGTGAATGAAATAGAAACAGGAGACGGTTAAGTAGCAGTGAAAATTGTAGCTGCAGTGACTCACGATGGAGGTTTCGAGTGGTGAAGTGATGGGTGTATTCGGGTTGTAACAGACACAAGAGGAGAATGATATGTGATGGTGATTCAACGGAAGAAAGAGATAGAAGAGGGAGATAGGTGATGGTGGTGATGGTTCCCGTCAGAATTAGAAAATAGATAGCAGCAACAATAAAACCATGATGACAGTTGAAGATGTTGAAGTGGTGGTTTTCTAAATAGATTTAGATGGTGTGAGGTGGTGATGGATATCGATCAAGGTGGCGAAATGGTGATGGGTGATCTTGTTGGTGGTTCTTGGTGGTAGACACAAATAGTTAAGGTGATACACGAATAGAACCTGAAAACATGAAATGGGTTTTTGGTGACTTCGGTTAACAGAGAACAATATGAAAGAAGAGTGTTGTGCCTATGTATATGTATATCATTTATATAAGAAAATATAGGAGTCAGTGTTAAAAAGAAAAAAATAAATAAATAAATAAATAACATTAGCAACTTGACTCAAAAGTGGTGGTGAGCGTACCTGGTGGGATTTAGATAGAAAACAGAATTTGTCATGTATCACATATATATCTCTAAACTTAATCTAATAAATAATAATATTAATAATATAATAAGTATAATATAAATTAATAACTACACGTTGGATGAGAATGAAAGGAAAAACAGTTCAGCAGCCTATGTTTTGTAATTACTCTAAGGACAATTTATCACGGATGGCTATATCGTGTCCATTGCTAAACAGTTTGAATATAAAAGTGTTCCTAAAAATCCCAAATTTTTAGATTAAATATATTTAATTATTTCACTCATTAACTGTTTGAAACCTGATAAAAAAGGTTCAATAATTATTTATTTTCTGTTCCAATTTATATGTACGGAGTGCTAATATTTAATTTTAAAAAGGTAAAAATATTTTTGACAAATCTAAAATCTTCGTAATCAATTTACAGTCTAACTTGTATTTCAATCCTTCATGAACTTGTACAGTATCTATCTTAAAACTAACAAAACATCAACTGAGTGTTACTGACGTTTACTAATTAAGCTCGAAATCATTCATTTTCCATTTACTCTCTGTAAATATAATCAGTTTTAAATAACAAGTTTTATCACATAAATATATATTATATATTTTTAAACAAATAGATTTAATATTATTTTGTATATTTACAAGTAGTATTTATATACATATTTATATACATATACACATATCTATTTACAATTAATTGTTCGTGAATCGTCGAGAAAAGTCGAAGGTCAATTGAATATATGAAACAGTTCAAACTTTTTGAGACTCACCCTTATAGACTTTGCTTATCGTGTCAAAAATATTAAATCGTATCATGAGTTTGGTTCAAAATTAGTAAAAATTTCCGGGTCATGACAGTACCTACTCGTTAAAGAAATTTTGTCCTGAAATTTGAGTGTGGTCGTCATGGCTAACAATAAAAATGTTTTCATGATGAATATGAGTTGATAATAGAGTTTTATCATCATTGAGTAATATATATAAAACAATTTGATTATGCGAAGAGTATAAGTGAAGCTATCGCAGAAAATTGAAATGAGTAAATGTATATTCGTTTTAACCGATGACGTAGTTATGATTGATTTCCGGAATTTGTGGGATTTAAAGAAAATCTTTGCGACAAAATTTGGTTCTTCGGCGATTAAGGAAATTAGGATCTTCTTTGATTAAATGCAATAATCTGTTGCGATTGCTCTGTTGGATATTTTACTATAAATCCATCCCCTTCGTTTCCTTATTTTCAACAACTCACACCTTTTATTCTTTCTCCTCAATTCATACTTTAAAACATTCGTTGTTATGCTCCATCCCATTCTGATCCTTGATATACTCTTAACTTTCATATCTGTCATTCTTCTCTTTTATCTACCGCCGGGAGAATCTATTCACCTCTACTATACTCTTGGGTTTATAGTGTTTCTAGTTCTCCCGTGTCTTTATATTGCTATATGCATCGACATATACGGTTTATAACTTCTGGGTGGTTGTTGGGTTTTATATCTTCCCTTATATTTCGATGTCCCTGCTTCTGTCTTCTATAATCATTGTCATCCACAGTTAATGCTCTCTTCTATTTACTGCGATTTATACTCCAATTTCTAGTTTGGAGTTTTCCTTCATTCGTTTCCTCTTCTTGTGATTGAGCACTGCTTGTAATGGTCCAGAATTCACAGATATGAATTTCGGAATGAACATTGTTAATGTTCTAAGAGGAAAATCGTAATGGCACGATCTTGATTTGGCAAATTACTAGAATATCCGAAAAGATAGAACTATCAATAAAATATGTTCTTAATATATTTGGAGATTAAATAGAATGTAAGAGTTATAGCGACCCGACCAAATCATGTTTGACGGCGCCGTCTACGTAGGTCCCATTACATAGTCATAAGTCTTTAAGATAACGTTTGACCGAAAAACATGTCGCATTCATTTCATAAGTATGGATGTTTCAAGGTTTACAAAGTAGTTCGACAACTAGTTACATAACAAAGTTTAAAGTACAATGAAACATATGCGACACAATTTGAAAGTAGTCAAAAGACGCTCCACGTATGCAAGTATACTCGACATCCGATGCAAGTATCAAAAAGAATGAGCAGAAGCATGTATCATTAAGCATTCAAGGACCTGAGAAAACATAAAAGAATCTGTCAACGAAAACGTTGGTGAAATCATAATTGTATGCATAAAGTATATTTGTATCACAAGGTTTAGTATAAATCGTTTATCAAGCGTATACATCTCAAAAGATGTGTTTGTATCACGAGCACCCAATTATCAAACTTAACTGAATCTTACCTCTGCATAATAGTGTTAGAACCTACACTATACATCAAAAGTGCGTTTCATTCATCTGAATGAGGGTTCGTCAAACCCGCATGGCCACACAACATAATTTCTCGCTTACACTCTACAAGTGTAACTAATGATAATTGGACTTGAGGATTTTCGTTCTAACTCGTATGTATCTTTGCTTTCGTATAGTATTCAAAGTATCAAAGTATGAAAAGTATATATATACATGTGAAAAGTATATATAAGTATGTAATGTATATGTTTTCTCATCCCACGATTTTAAAAGTATAAAAGTATTTGAGAAGTGGGGCTATGATCTCACCTTGAGTGTAGGAAAGTAAATTTACTCCAACAAGTAACGTGTGCAAGAACAATGCTAGTCTCGACCTAAACAATTAGGTTGTATCAATAACGATAGTCACGATTGGTCAAAGATGTTCAATTAGTCCTATGGCTCAATACGACTCGATTATTTAGCATGTGAATCAAATTGTCAAGTTTCATGCAAGATACAAGTATAGAAACAAGTTAGAAAGATTGCATAATCATTTGGTTAAGTTTGACAAAAAGTCAAACTTTGGTCGGTCAAAGTCAACGAAAAAGTCAACACGTTCGGGTCGGGTCTCGAACTATTTTTCTGAGGTTTTTAATCATATATGAGCATGTTAGAACAAGTTACATGTGAATCGGAGGTGCGTAGCATAGCAAACATTTTTTGAAAATTGACAAAGTTGGACAGCCACTTTGGCGCGCGCTGGTATATGGCGCGCCACGCCATTACCTGTGCAGAGAATTCTGGCAGTTTTTAAGTTTTATGCACGAACCTAACTTCAAACAATCACCATTTATGACCCGCAAATAACCAAAGCATGTATCTTATATCAACGGAAAGGTATTTTGACAAGGAAAACAACTAAACACATTTCATCAATCACATTTACTTTTACAACAACAAAAATCACATTCAAAGCTCCTCATTAAATGCATTCAAGTTCATAAATGAAATTCGATGATTCGGCAACAAATTTACATGAATGATATGCCGTTTCGAAGGTGATCAAGCATACAATACAACCTAACACTTACAAATAACATTTTATATCATTCAAAGCATTTAATGTTCACATTCAATTCTATCAAACCCTAACCAACAACATCAAAATCACTAATCATGTTTATGAAGTTTTCTAAAACAACCTACACATCAAATTGAAACTATTGATGTTAGGAACACATTTAATACATGCATTTATAACATTTTAACATCATTCAACAACCAAATTACCAAATCAAACACATCAAAGTTTATGTTCATGCTAGTTACTTCAAATAACAAAATCGAACATATAAATCATATATTCATGTTAGACTTGAGCCATAGACACTAATTAACAACTTTATAACTTAAAAACATCAAGAACACAAAATCTAGTGATTTTAGAAAGTTACCCAAATGAAATGAAATCGGTATGGAATCGAGGAGGAAGTTGCAAGGATTCCAAATATGTAATTTGTTTTGTGAAACACTTGCTAGATCTTGGATGGATTATGAGTTCTTTGTTTGAAGATTTGAGAGAATACTTGAAAGTATTAAATGAAAAGGAAAAATGAAATGGATAGAATGAATGGATGAAAAGGGTGTTGACCCTTTGACCTAGTCAAAGGTTTGGCACTTTGGCAAGCTTGGTCCCTCTAGTTTCATTCGGGTGCGTGAATTACCTAAACGAGATAATTTAAAACGCGTATCAACAGGAGATGTTATAATTACATAATGGAATTTAAAATAGTATGACAGAAAGGTAAACGGAAAAAGGCGGGATGTTACAAGAGTCGTGTAACATGGCACATGATGATGGTGTCATACCCCGTCCTAATCCACTTGGACGAAGTCACCAACATCTGGTTCCATTGCGATGATCGACTCCAAGTAATGTCTCTAAAATGAGCAAATGCACAGCGGAAGATTTCTTTAACACCTGAGAATAAACATGCTTTAAAGTGTCAACCAAAAGGTTGGTGAGTTCATAGGTTTATCATAAAACAATAAAATTCATCATTTTGATAGCCCACAAGTTTTAAATCCTGCATGGTACAAATGGGCCCGAATCCTATACCCACCTGTAATGTACATGCGATATCTTTTAAATACAGTACACATTTCTCGTGTACGAAATCATCTTTCATAAATCTTAGTGACCGTACACATATCTCGTGCACAAAAATAACATACACATAACCTGTGTATAAAATCATTCTCTCGATATATAATATTCACATCAACTGGTGGCAATTATCATGTCCACATAATTCAATGGTGGCAATTATCATGTCCACATAATTCAATGGTGGCAATTATCATGTCCACATAATTCAATAATAATCCGCAGAACTTCTGTCTGCATAATAATTCATTCAAGGAATGTTTTGCTTGTGTCTATCTCGTCAAACATTTATAAAAACATTTCATGTATTCGCAGTTCAAAATATATTTCAAAAGCATTTAATAAAGCAGTTGTAAAAACAATGCATGTATTCTCAGTCCCAAAAATGTAAAGAGTAAAAGAGAATCAAATGAACTCACCTATTGTATTTTGTAGTAAAAATACATATGACTACATTGAACAAAAGTAGGGTTGGCCTTGGATTCATGAACCTATGTCATTTATATATATTAACTCATATAATAACATTTAAACAAGTTCGTATATTAATATTTGTTAATAAATAACTTAGTTACATCTAATTAGGTATTTTAAATAGATACTTAATATTTGTATATCAGATTCATATTAAAGTGTTTTAACTAAAAGATATATAATGTATTAAAGTTTTTATATATAATTATATTAAGATATTTTTATATATTATATGTAACTTAAATAATAATAATATTTATGTTTTAAAAATATTAGCATGTAATATGATATATATAATAAATATAGTTTTATAAAAACATTATTTATTTGCTAATATAATAATTATAATAATACTAAAATAATGATAATAGTAATAATAATAAAAATAATGTTAATTCTAATAAAAATGATAAATTTAATAAAAATAATAATTTTAATAATAATACTAAATTTAATAATAAATGATAATTTTAATGATGATTTTATTACTAATAATAATTTTAATAAAAATGATAATAAAAATATTACTTTTAATAAAAATGATAATTCTTATAATTTTAATTATAATGATAATAATAATAATAATAATAATAATAATAATAATAATAATAATAATAATAATAATAATAATAATAATAATAATAATAATAATAATAATAATAATAATAATAATAATAATAATAATAATAAGGAAGGACTACCTTTAAAAGTTTTCCCCAAAAAGAATACCCTAGACCGGGCTTGAACTCGAGACCTCTCGGTCCACACACAAGTGCCTGACCAATCCCTCTGCCTTGCTTTTTCTGTTAAACTTATGATCTTAATTTATTTAACCAACACATTTTTCTGTTGTTCTTCTCGGCCCAATAAAGGAAGGATTCCGGCCCAACTACTCATTTCTGGCCCAACAATAAAAATAATCGGCCCAAAACAAATAACAGGAAGAGTTCATTACGTTGGAACATATAACAGGGAAAAAAATGTCGCTTATCTACAAGTCTTTACAGCTCATCACCATATACATCTTAATCACTTTATTCGTTGGACAAAACAAGAGCATACGCATCATCATCTTTATTACTTCTAACAACTCTCACCAAATCCGTATACTTTATTATATCAGGAGTCACCATGCGTTTAAAAAAAATAATTAATATTTGGTCCATGTTTGTCGACCATACAAGTTCCCATCATACCTAATCCCATTATTATATTCTGCAAGAAGAAAAAAGAGCAAGTCCATGATTTGCTGTTCACACTTGTGAATTAAACCCGTCGACAATCATATATGGTGGGGTTTAATTGATGTCGGTTGGGTTAAAGAAAGAAGAAAGGTATACGCATGTGGTAGTATTTAGCTGGAAGGTTAAAGCTTTTGTGGGGTATTAATGAAAAAAAAAAAAAATTCCTTCTCTTGATTTATTCGGTGGCGGGTGTGTATGATTTTGATAAATTGACAGGTGGGGTTCAACTTTATGCAACGCTTTATCTACTTACCTAAAAAAATTGACATATCCCTTGTAATGTTCCATATCGGTCGTCCATCAATGCCCAATTGATCCACTTGTTTATTCCATAATTCCTTATATATATTACTATACTATATCCAAATTTGAATAAGTTGTAACATATTCATACTCTCTAATATTCTTAACTTGTTTATTTCATTTAAGTATTCAAAGGTGGTGAGTTGTGGATTTCAACAACGATAGCTGCAGTTGCAGGAAAAGGCTAAAAAAAATAGGGAACGATGGGGTAGTGTTTTGGGTTTCCATGGTGGTGTTTTGTGTTCGGTGTCGTCTTGAATCAAAACAGAAATGTTAGTTTGTAGGTGGCTCTTGGGTGGTGATCGATGGTGTTTACAAAGGTGAGGGAGAGGGTTATGTTTCACGAACAAGATAGGGTGGTGATTGCGTATGATCTAACATGATGGTGGTTGTCGATGGGGATAAAAGTTTGAAGAGAGTGGCGGCTTTAAAGATGGTTTATGGTGATGGTTCGTTTGTGCTTCAAGAAGAATGGAAGAATGATGTTTTGGTGTTATTTATCGTGGAAGAAACAGCAAGTAATTTGAAGTGGGATTTGGGTTTGTGGTGGTCAAACAACGGTGAAGGATAGTATCATATATAGATTGGAACCGTGTAATTGAGTTGGTATAATTGATTTGATCAATTCTTGTTTGTATTGGTAATTTGGTCGACAGGATTTTACAATCGTACATGAAGTATCAAATAAAACAATTAAGAAAGTAAAAGCTAGATACCCACTTTAAACAGATTTTGGTGTTTTCTAATTACCTAATTTCGTCGAGTAAGATATCACGGGTACGAAAAGATTCAGTTGTGATGTCAACAGATTACGTATTTATTTAGATATATCTTTGTATGTATTTATATATATCTATACCTTTATTTGCAAGTATATATATATTAATTCTTATCTATATCTGTTTATATTTCAATTACTGGATTTTCTTTATATTTGATTATATATAAATCTATTTATATAGTTGTACTTATATATATCTGTTTTATTGGGTTTTGTAATATTAATTAACGATATAAATCCATTAATAATTTTAATACGAATACTAATAATAATAGGAACATAATATTGATAATATTAATAATTTTATCAAAATGTTACTAATAAAAATAAAATACTAATAATGATATTATTACTAATAATAGTACTAACCATAATAATATTAGTAATAATAATAATATAATGATATATATATATATATATATATATATATATATATATATATATATATATATATATATATATATATATATATATATATATATATATATATATATATATTTTCATCTTCATATTAATAGTTACTAATATAGATGTCAATATTGAAATAATAATAATATTACTATGTCTACTAACATTTACATATAAATACATATTTATTTGCAAACATTGGTTCGTGAATCGTCGGGGATAGTCAGAGGTTAACTGAACTTATATAAACAGTTCCAAAATTTTGAGACTCAACTTTACAGACTTTGTTTATCGTGTCAAAATAATATAAGAATAAAGTTTAAATTTGGTCAGAAATTTTCGGATCGTCACAGTACCTACCCGTTAATGAAATTTCGTCTCGAAATTTGAGTGAGGTGGTCATGACTAACAATAAAAATGTTTTCATGACTAATATGAGTTGATAAATAGAGTTTTATCATCATTGAGTAATATGGATAAAACAATTCGATTATTCGAAGAGTACGAATGAAGTTATCACAAAAGATTGAGATAGAGATTTAACTTTTGACGTAGTCACGATTGAATTTAGAAAATAAGGTGCGTCTTAATTTTTAACGTTGTCTTGGTTGAATTCCAGAATTCAAGGGATTTGAAGAAAATCTTCGAAATCTAAAAGATTTGATTCTTCGGCGAATAAGGAAATTAAGATCTCTATAATTAAATGCGATCATCTGTCTCGATTGCTTTGTCTAGTATTTTCACTATAAATGAACTTCTTCCATTCCATTGTTTTCATTACTCATATACTTTCTTTCTCAGTTCATACTTCCAAAAAAAAATTTGAAAATGCTAAATCCAGTTCTGATCCTTGTCCTTATCCTGACTATCGCAACAATTATCCTCCTTTTCCAACTTCCACCGGAGGAATCTGCTTTCTTCTACTTCGCCCTTGGGGTTATAGTGTTTTTAATTCTTCTGTGTCTTTATGTTGCGATAAACATTGATATACACGGTTTGTAATTTTCATGTTGTTATTGGGCTCTATATTTTCTCTTATATTTTGAAGTTCTTTGCCTTTTTATTATCTTCTCGACCTCTATTAAATCTAGTAATGGTCCAGAATTCGTAAGTATGGAGTTTCGAATGATTATAGTATTCTAAGAAGGGAGGAATGTATTAGCACGATTCGATTTGTCAAATTACCCGAATTCCTGAGGATGGAACTATCAAGAATATATTTTCTTGATATGTTTAGAGGTTAAGTAGAATGAAAGAGTTATGTAACATGGTACATGATAATGGTATGATCTACTGTGAACCATCATCACGTTTCATTAGAAACTCAGCATGACTTACTGTAATATAATCACGTTGGCCAAGCGTCATTATATTATACTAACCCATGCTTCAATTCCCAACACTTTTCCACAATTCATTCATAATTTATACTTAGATTTTACAGAAGTTTCCAATATAATGGAATACAGAAAACACGAAGAGGTAGATAATTTTGAACAAGAATATTTATGAAAATATCCTCAGAAATATCGAAGATATTTATGATGATATTTTGGAATTTCTAAGTTCGTAGGTGGATGAAGAAAGATTTTTCACAAGATTCTAATATGACTTCGGAGCAACGTATTCGTTGAAGGTTTCATCGGATCCGAAATTGCCTGGATTCTTTGTATACATGGTATGGTCCTTGTATTTTTCCTTGATCTCCTTCATGGTATGCTCAATTCGTTTTTCAGTACCAAATTTTCTATCGAGCGTTCCTAACACTCCCTTCTTCATCATCAAACTTTTGGTTTAGACCATCTAAAATTTTTCTGTTTCCTCTGCATTTAATGCTACGATATCTGAATTGTCGGTTATCAATCCGAGATGGTTTCAAGAGAATTGTGTTTTTAGATGATTAAACGCTGTTTGTAATCTGGTGGAATATAAAAGGTTCCCTGGTAACAATAAAAGAGCACGCATATATATCAAGGTTATAATAAGGTTGTTTAGAACGCAAAAGTCGAAGTTGACTTGCTGGATCTGTGACAAAAGTTGCTACTTTGAAAGAAATTACCAAGTTATTTTGGGTAATAATAACACTTAAAGGAAATAGCACAGATACGTGTTAAACGTTTACTCGGGTTCCGAGTGTTTTCAGGTGCATAACTATATGCATTAATCTTTTCTTCCGTAGATAAAGTGCGGTTGGTTCATCCTCTTGATTGGGGTGTTTTCAAGAATCATGAAAGTTTGAACGCAGATTGGAATCGTCAAGATACAAATGAGGTTTAAGATGAAATCAAGTGGCAAACTTGAAGAATTATTTAGTTTCATATGTTATAATCAGTATTTTAATTCATTTTAATTGTCCAATATTATTCGTCCACAGTCGATAGTCCACAGTTAACAGTCCAATAATTCATATATAGTTTAATATATAATATTCAAATTGATTAATACGTATCGTGACCCGTGTACATGTCTCAGACTCGATCACAACTCAAAGTATATATATTATTATAGAATCAACCTCAACCCTGTATAGCGAACTCGATCATTACAGCATATAGAGTGTCTATGGTTATTCCAAATAATATATATATATATATATATATATATATATATATATATATATATATATATATATATATATATATATATAGTTATTCCAAATAATATATATATATATATATATATATATATATATATATATATATATATATATATATATATATGCGTCGATATGATATGTCAAAACCTTGTATACGTGTCCCGATATTTAAAGTGCGTAAAAATAAATAACAGAAATTAAATGACGATAAATAAAATTGCGAGAATGTAAATTGCGATAATTAAATTGCGATAAATAAAATGTAATCAGTTAGCTAGGAACAATTAGCTAGGAACAGTTAGCGTGGATTCTTAACAAAATTTCTCATAGTTAATTTGTTTGTTTCTAAAAAATTTTATTTTGTCAAATGTTTTCTTTATTATGCCACTTGTTGGATTCTGATAAATCAAAATCCCAATATGAAATTGGATGAATATGGTTATTCTGTGGTGAACGAATTTGTATATCGGTGGATGTAAGTAGGATAGTAAACTACTGTTGAATCAGCTTCGAAGAATGTATAGTGTAACTTATTAATGTGAAATCTGAATATTCCTCGGGTATTACCTACCCGTTAAAATATTTTCACAATTAACACTTTTTAAGGAAGAATTTTTACTTACAATCTTTATGAAAACATATATACATATATATTTTCTTCAGATGTAATCATGGATTCATTGAGTTAATATGATATTAAACTCATTTGGTTTACCGTTAGAACTAAAATACGTAATCTCTAAAACATTTAGAGATTACTTAATTGCCATGAAGAACGAAGATAATTGATGTAGAACAATACGTAGAACGATGATTATACTTGAGGTACAGAATGAGATGTTGAAGCATGGATGGTTGATGGTACTGGTGCTGTTACTGATGGTACTGTTGGTGTCGGTGATGTTGCTGAAGCTGGTAAATTTTGCACCATATTTTCCAAGGCTACAACTCGGGCGCGAAGCCCGTTGACTTCTTCCATTATTCCGGAATGATTGTCGGTTGAAACGAGCGGCTGAGTAAGGTTTAGAATTGTGGATAGAATATAATCGTGATGAGCTACCATGGAAATGAGGCTGAAAATGGTGTTTCGGATAGGTTCGTCAGTAAGTGCTTCATGTTCATCGCCAAGAGATAAGTTCGGCTGGTGGAAGGGATCGCCTTCTTCGCGTCTCCATTGATTAAGTCGATCACAAACCCATCAGATGAATTAGGGATGGCTGATTGGTTGATCCATTCTGGTCACACTGCTTTCAGAGTTCGAGTGGAAATCCATATCGGAATAGTTGTTGGAATAACTATCAGAATAGCTATCAGAATCTAAGGGACTCGAACTGGTTGAGGGATTCATCTCGTATGATCAGATGATGGATTTTTGATAAGAAATAGATTATAGGATGTAGATTAGTACACTGCAATACATAATTTACATATGCATATATAATACTAAAATCCCATAAGTTACGGAGGAATCTACGGAAGCTGTCAGCCAAAGTCTACAGTAATAGATACGCTAAGATATGAATTTTTTTTGTCTGTACACAATTCATGCAATCCGGGCAGTAAGATATGTCTAGATTAAGAATGATAAGTAAGTGATTCCCTAAGAATGATAAGCATGTAATTTTCGACACGAAATGATAAGCAAAACTTTTGACATGCAGACACGGTCGAAGTCCAGACTCACTAATGCATCTAATCAACTATCGGTTAGTCACACTAATGCAAGACCTGTATCGCTAAGACCACCGCTCTGATACCACATGTCATACCCCGTTCTAATCCACCTGGACGAAGTCACCAACATCTGGTTCCATTGCGATGATCGACTCCAAGTAATGTCTCTAAAATGAGCAAATGCACAGCGGAAGATTTCTTTCAAACCTGAGAATAAACATGCTTTAAAGTGTCAACCAAAAGGTTGGTGAGTTCATAGGTTTATCATAAAACAATAAAATTCATCATTTTGATAGACCACAAGATTTAAATCCTGCATGGTACAAATGGGCCCGAATCCTATACCCACCTGTAATGTACATGCGATATCTTTTAAATACAGTACACATTTCTCGTGTACGAAATCATCTTTCATAAATCTTAGTGACCGTACACATATCTCGTGCACAAAAATAACATACACATAACCTGTGTATAAAATTATTCTCTCGATATATAACATTCACATCAACTGGTGGCAATTATCATGTCCACATAATTCAATGGTGGCAATTATCATGTCCACATAATTCAATGGTGGCAATTATCATGTCCACATAATTCAATAATAATCCTCAGAACTTATGTCTGCATAATAATTCATTCAAGGAATGTTTTGCCTGCGTCTATCTCCTCAAACATTTATAAAAACATTTCATGTATTCGCAGTTCAAAATATATTTCAAAAGCATTTAATAAAGCAGTTGTAAAAACAGCGCATGTATTCTCAGTCCCAAAAATGTAAAGAGTAAAAGGGAATCAAATGAACTCACCTATTGTATTTTGTAGTAAAAATACATACGACGACATTGAACAAAAGTAGGGTTGGCCTTGGATTCACGAACCTATATCATTTATATATATTAACTAATATAATAACATTTAAACAAGTTCGTATATTAATATTTGTTAATAAATAACTTAGTTACATCTAATTAGGTATTTTAAATAGATACTTAATATTTGTATATTAGATTCATATTAAAGTGTTTTAACTAAAAGATATATAATGTATTAAAGTTTATATATATAATTATATTAAGATATTTTTATATATTATATGTAACTTAAATAATAATAATATTTTTGTTTTAAAAATATTAGCATGTAATATGATATATATAATAAATATAGTTTTATAAAAACATTATTTATTTGCTAATATAATAATTATAATAATACTAAAATAATGATAATAGTAATAATAATAAAAATAATGTTAATTCTAATAAAAATGATAAATTTAATAAAAATAATAATTTTAATAATAATACTAAATTTAATAATAAATGATAATTTTAATGATGATTTTATTACTAATAATAATTTTAATAAAAATGATAATAAAAATATTACTTTTAATAAAAATGATAATTCTTATAATTTTAATTATAATGATGATAATGATTATAATAATAATAATAATAATAATAATAATAATAATAATAATAATAATAATAATAATAATAATAATAATAATAATAATAATAATAATAATAATAATAAGGAAGGACTACCTTTAAAAGTTTTCCCCAAAAAGAATACCCTAGACCGGGCTTGAACTCGAGACCTCTCGGTCCACACACAAGCACCTGACCAATCCCTCTGCCTTGCTTTTTCTGTTAAACTTATGATCTTAATTTATTTAACCAACACATTTTTTTGTTGTTCTTCTCGGCCCAACAAAGGAAGGATTCCGGCCCAACTACTCATTTCTGGCCCAACAATAAAAATAATCGGCCCAAAACAAATAACAGGAAGAGTTCATTACGTTGGAACGTATAACAGGGAAAAAAAATGTCGCTTATCTACAAGTCTTTACAGCTCATCACCATATACATCTTAATCACTTTATTCGTTGGGCAAAACAAGAGCATACGCATCATCATCTTTATTACTTCTAACAACTCTCACCAAATCCATATACTTTATTATATCAGGAGTCACCATGCATTTAAAAAAAAATAATTAATATTTGGTCCATGTTTGTCGACCATACAAGTTCCCATCATACCTAATCCCATTATTATATTCGGCAAGAAGAAAAAAGAGCAAGTCCATGATTTGGTGTTCACACTTGTGAATTAAACTCGTCAACAATCATATATAGTGAGGTTTAATTGATGTCGGTTGGGTTAAAGAAAGAAGAAAGGTATACGCATGTGGTAGTCTTTAGCTGGAAGGTTAAAGCTTTTGTGGGGTATTAATGAAAACAAAAAAAATAATTCATTCTCTTGATTTATTCGGTGGCGGGTGTGTATGATTTTGATAAATTGACATGGTGGGGTTCGACTTTATGCAACGCTTTATCTACTTACCTAAAAAAATGACACGTCCCTTGTAATGTTCCATATCGGTCGTCCATCAATGCCCAATTGATCCACTTGTTTATTCCATAATGCCTTATATATATTACTATACTATATCCAAGTTTGAAAAAGTTGTAACATATTCATACTCTCTAATATTCTTAACTTGTTTATTTCGTTTAAGTATTCAAAGGTGGTGAGTTGTGGATTTCAACAATGATAGCTGCAGTTGCAGGAAAAGGCTGAAAAAAATAGGGAACAATGGGGTAGTGTTTTGGGTTTCCATGGTGGTGTTTTGTGTTCAGTGTCGTCTTGAATCAAAACAGAAATGTTAGTTTGTAGGTGGCTCTTGGGTGGTGATCGATGGTGTTTACAAAGGTGAGGGAGTGGGTTGTGTTTCAAGAACAAGATAGGGTGGTGATTGCGTATGATCTAACATGATGGTGGTTGTCGATGGGGATAAAAGTTTGAAGAGAGTGGCGGCTTTAAAGATGGTTTATGGTGATGGTTCATTTGTGCTTCAAGAAGAATGGAAGAATGATGTTTTGTATTATTTATCGTGGAAGAAACATCAAGTAATTTGAAGTGGGATTTGGGTTTGTGGTGGTTCAAACAACGGTGAAGGATAGTATCATATATAGATTGGAACCGTGTAATTGAGTTGGTACAATTGATTTGATCAATTCTTGTTTGTATTGGTAATTTGGTCGACAGGATTTTACAATCGTACATGAAGTATCAAATAAAACAATTAAGAAAGTAAAAGCTAGATACCCACTTTAAACAGATTTTGGTGTTTTCTAATTATCTAATTTCGTCGAGTATGATATCACAGGCACGAAAAGATTCAGTTGTGATGTCAACAGATTACGTATTTATTTAGATATATCTTTGTATGTATTTATATATATCTATACATGTATTTGCAAGTATATATATATTAATTCGTATCTATATCTGTTTATATTTCAATTACTGGATTTTCTTCATATTTGATTATATATAAATCTATTATATATATATATATATATATATATATATATATATATATATATATATATATATATATATATATATATATATATATATATATATATATATATATATATATATATATATATATATATATATATATATATATACTATTTTATTAGGTTTTGTAATATTAATTAATGATATAAATCCATTAATAATTTTAATACGAATACTAATAATAAAAGGAACATAATATTGATAATATTAATAATTTTATCAAAATATTACTAATAAAAATAAAATACTAATAATGATATTATTACTAATAATAATACTAACCATAATAATATTAGTAATAATAATAATATAATGATATATATATATATATATATATATATATATATATATATATATATATATATATATATATATATATTTTCATCTTCATATTAATAGTTACTAATATAGATGTTAATATTGAAATAATAATAATATTACTATGTCTACTAACATTTACATATAAATACATATTTATTTGCAAACATTGGTTCGTGAATCGTCGGGGATAGTCTGAGGTTAACTGAACTTATATAAACAGTTCCAAAATTTTGAGACTCAACTTTACAGACTTTGTTTATCGTGTCAAAATAATATAAGAATAAAGTTTAAATTTGGTCAGAAATTTCCGGGTCGTCACAGATGGTACTGTGAATCATCACATTCCATTAGAAACTCAGCATGACTTACTGTAATATAATCACATTGATCAAGTGTAATTATATTATACTAACTCATGCATCAGTTCCCAACACTACTTTAAAAACATTCATATTTTAAATTTGAATTTTTTAGAATTTAGAAGCTAAAATAGTTTTCTTTTATGATATAACACAGATAGAGTGGCGAGATAATTAGTATCGGACAAGAATATTTATGAAGATATCTTCAAAAATATTGAGGATATTTATAATGAAAGATACGATGATATCTTAGAATTTCTAATATCGATGGATGATGATGAAGATTTGTCCGTAAAGGTTCAGAGTCAGGAGTAAAGTGTTCGTTAATAACTTCAGTAGATACTGAACCGTTTGGATTCTTTGAAGACATGTTTAGTCCTTGTGATTTGTCCACAACCTCCTTCATGGTTTGCTCAATTCGTTTTCCGGTTCCAACTTTTCTGAACTTTGCCAACATACTATTCGTTATCATCAAACTTTCGACGCCTAAAGTCGTTTACAGTTTTTGCTGCTTCATTCAGCTTTTTCAGAATTCAGAGTATTGATTCGTAGACTGGGTGCTTTTCAGAATTTTAGAAGGGAAGATCATAGTTCTAAAAGATAAATGTTATATGTATACATATAACCGTTGATGTAGAAACGCTGCGAGGTTCAAAATACCGATTGCTAATTCCCGGTAATTGGTATGGTAATTCTCGTTATAAGATATAGATGAGTATATGGTAAGGTTTTAATGAACAACCATAATGGTTCTTCGGAGAGACTTAAGTCAATGAGAAATGAAGTTGCTGCTAAGTTTTCTGATAATATGATGGGGTGTAAACGGTTCCCCGGTAACGATGATGAAGGGGTAATTGTTATAATACGGCTTATTCGAACGAAAACTTGAAGTTGATTTGTTGAAGCTGTGACAAAATTGACTAATTTGAAAAGGAATTGCAAAGTTATTTTCTGTAATAACAACCCCAAAGAAGCTAGCACAGATACGTGTTAAACGTTTACTCACTTTCCGAGAGTTTTTCAGGTGCATAACTATATGCATAAATCATTCCTTCCGTAAATGAAGTGTGATTGGTTCATCCTCTCGATTGAGGTGTTTTCAAGGATCATGAAAGGTTTGAACGCAGATTGTAATCGTCAAGATACAAATGAGGTTTAAGATGAAAATCAAGTGGCAAACTTGAGGAAATATTTAACTGTAGTAGATGTAATTTATTTACAATCTTTTAAGTCGAAATGTGTTGTATTTAATATTTTCTACTCTTTTAATACTTTTTAATTGTCCATGATAGTAGTCCAATAGTCCAATAGTTCAACCAAAACTAGTATATTATAAGGAAATAGTCATATAGGAACAGTTAGCTAGGAACAGTTAGCTAGGATTTGGTTAATATAGTTTTAAAGTTTTACGTAGTTAATTAATTGGTTACTAATCAATTTTATTTTGTTCATTATTTTCTTCATTATGCCACTTGTCAAATCTTCACTTGAATTCTGATCGGTCAAAATCCGAATATGAAATTGAACTTGGATGAAAATAGTTGTTCTTTGGTGAACGGATACGTATATGTGTGAATTTGAGCAGTGTTGTTAATGACTGCTGAATCTGAATTGAAGAATGTACAGTGTAACTTATTAATGTGAAATTTAAATATTCCTCGGGTATTACCTACCCGTTAAAACATTTTCGCTATTAAAGTTTGTACAAAAGAATTTTTAATTACAATCTTTATGAAAACATATATACATATATATTTTCTTCGGATGTAATTATGGATTTAATGAGTCAATATAATATTAGACTCATTATATTTTCGATTTGAGCTAGAATAAGTAATCTCTAAAACTATTAGGAACCACATATTCTTCGCAGAATATTAATGAAGTTATGGATCAATACTTCATCGTTCATTATTAGGATCCACATATTCTTCGCAGAATATTAATGAAGTTATGGATCAATACTTCATCGTTCGTTGCTGTTAGTACTCCTTGGTATCTATGGTGTATATGATGTTGATGTTCCTGGGATAGATTGTGATGTTGAGGCTTGGGATGCGGATGTTGTTGTTGGTGGTACCGTTGATGCTGGTAATGTTGCTGAAACAGGTACATTTTGCACCATATTTTTTTTTCCAAGATCATCACTCATGTGCGAAGCTTGTTGACTTCTTTGATTACTCCGGAATGATTGTCGGTCGGAACGAGCGAGTGAATAAGGTTTTGAATTTTGAGATAGTATATAATCATGGCGAGATATTCTGGAAATGAGAAAAAATGGTGTTTCGGATTGGTTCGCCGGT
Organism: Rutidosis leptorrhynchoides; assembly: GCF_046630445.1. Lineage (NCBI taxonomy): Eukaryota > Viridiplantae > Streptophyta > Magnoliopsida > Asterales > Asteraceae > Rutidosis > Rutidosis leptorrhynchoides. Next base: position 404,234,734 of record NC_092337.1, on the reverse strand, counting down.
GAGTGCTTCAGGTTTATCACCAAGAGGGCAATGTGGTAGGTGGAAGGGATCGCCTTCTTCTTGTCTCCAATGATTGAGTAGACTATGAATCCATCAAATGAATTGGGGATGGCTGATTCATTGATTCATTCTGGTGACGCTGCTTTCGGAGTTGGAGTGGGACTCCATATCGGAATCCGAGGGACTTGAACTAGTTGTGAGTTCCATTTCGTACGATTGAATAAAGGATTTTTTTTTTTTTTTGATATGAAATGATTTTCGGATATCGGATGATATTCTAATTACATAGAATACCTATACATAGTACAGAAGATCCCGTAGATTTCGAAGGGAATTAAGGAAACGTGTCAGATAAAGTCTACAGTAACAGATACGCTAAGATATGAATTAGCAGATACGCTAAGATATGAATTTTGTATATACACTATTCATGCAATCAATGCAGTAAGATGTGTCTAGACTAAGAATGATAAACAGGTAATTTTCGACAAGAAATGATAAGCAAAACTTTTGACATGCAGACCAGGTTCAAGTTCAGACTCATTAATATAACCTAACAACTACTAGGTCGAAGTCCAGACTCACTAATGTATTCTAACAACTACCTGTTTAGACACACTAATGCAGACCTGGTTCGCTAAGACCACCGCTCTGATACCACCTGTAATGCCCCGACCAACTCCAAATGGACGAAGTCATCAACATTTGGTTACATCGCGAGGTACATTACCTCTATATGATACATTTTACAAACATTGCATTCATTTTTAAAAGACAAACTTTCATTTCATCGAAAGTTGACAGGTATGCATACCATTTCATAATAACCAAACTGTAAATGACCTAATATGTCATTTACTTAATAATAATCTCTAATGTACTTCAAGAACTCGAATGCAACGTCTTTTGAAATATGTCATGAATGACTCCAAGTAATATCTTTAAAATGAGCTAATGCACAGCAGAAGATTTCTTTCAAACCTGAGAATAAACATGCTTTAAAGTGTCAACCAAAAGGTTGGTGAGTTCATAGGTTTATCATAAAACAATAAAATTCATCATTTTGATAGACCACAAAATTTAAATCCTGCATGGTACAAATGGGCCCGAATCCTATACCCACCTGTAATGTACATGCGATATCTTTTAAATACAGTACACCTTTCTCGTGTACGAAATCATCTTTCATAAATCTTAGTAACCGTACACATATCTTGTGCACAAAAATCACATACACATAACCTGTGTATAAAATCATTCTCTCGATACATAACATTCTCATCAATTGGTGGCAATTATCATGTCCACATAATTCAATGGTGGCAATTATTATGTCCACATAATTCAATGGTGGCAATTATCATGTCCACATAATTCAATAATAATCCGCAGAACTTCTGTCTGCATAATAATTCATTCGAGGAATGTTTTGCTTGTGTCTATCTCGTCAAACATTTATAAAAGCATTTCATGTATTCGCAATTCAAAATATATTTCAAAAGCATTTAATAAAGCAGTTGTAAAAATAGCGCATGTATTCTCAGTCCCAAAAATGTAAAGAGTAAAAAGGAGCAAATGAACTCACCTAATGTATTTTGTAGTAAAAATACATATGACGACAATAGAAAAGTGTACGGTTGGCATCGGATTCACGAACCTATATTATTCATATATATTAAAACATATAATGTAATCGAACAAATTTATATATATATATATATATATATATATATATATATATATATATATATATATATATATATATATATATATATACTAGTGATATCATTTTTATATTAATAACTTATATATTTCATAAGTATATTCCTTTTATGTATTTTAAATAAAAATATAGTTATGTTATATTTATTAAGTATAGTTTTATATAACTAATAGTAATTTGATAAAATAATAACAATAAATAAGAAGTCGTATCTTTTTATGATAATAATAATAATAATACTAATGATAATAATTATAATAATAGTAATAATAATAATAATGTTAAAAATATAATAATAATGATAATAATATTAAAAATGATATTTTTAATGATAATTCTAACAAAAATGATAAATTTAATAATAATGTTATCTTTAATAATAATGATAATAAAAATGATAATACTTATAATAATAATAAAAATGATAATAATAGTACTATTAATAATAATAATAATAAAATGATAATTTTAATAAAAATGATACTTTTAGTAATAATAATAGTTTTTAATAAAAATGATAAGTTTAATAATAATGATAATGAAAATAAAAAATTTGATAATAATACTTAATAATAACAATAATAACAATCTTACTACTAATGATAATATTATATGTATTTATAATCTTAACCTAATCTTAATCATACTTATAATATTCATAATCCTTAAATATAACCATAACTACTTTTATCTTAATGTTTCCTAATTTATATATCTTTTATATCATAATTATAATAGTAACAACAATGATAATATAAATACTAATAATAATGATAATAATAATAATAATAATAATAATAATAATAATAATAATAATAATAATAATAATAATAATAATAATAATAATAATAATAATAATAATAATAATAATAATAATAATAATAATAATAATAATAATAATAATAATAAAAATAATAAAAGCGGACTACCTTTGAAGAAACAAGCTTTAAAAATAAAACGCCACTACCCGGGTTCGAACCCACGACCTCTTGTTAATCATAAACACCCCTAACCACTCTTCTGTAATTTCATTTCTGTTGTTAATACACAAACTAATTGCTTTAAACCGTTTCTGTTTCCTAATCATCATCGTGTCACTCTTTTTCCACAGCAAGTACAAACTGGGTCTCGGCCCAAATAAGTAAGATGGATCTCGGCCTAATTTAAAAACAATACACGGCCCAACTGAGTAAACCGAATTGTATGGCCCAAATCAATATAAGACTAGTTACACGAATTGGGAAGGTTGGTCAGGAAATAAAGAGTGGGGTGTTTGGTTCATCATCATGATCGTGATATCATCTCATCATCAACGTTAACTTCATCATCAATAATATATCACTGTTTATAATCTTCCTTAATTGTATCATCACCAACTTCACTTTATCATTACCATCATCATTCGTTCGCTGCTATATAAGAAAATAGAAACATAAATCGTACTGCAGGAGTGGTAGTTCACGATGGTGTTGGTGTAATTTGTAGGCCGAAAGAGAAACATCAAACGGTAGCAGTAACAGTGACTTCATTGGTGGTTTGCAGTGGTTGTATGTTCGAAAGAAAAACAGAAAACATAAGGGGTGCAGTAACAGGAATAGTGTAACCGTAGCGTAGTAGCAGAAAACAATTTGGTGTTCGTTGGTTGTGGTGTTTTAAGTGAATGAAATAGAAACAGGAGACGGTTAAGTAGCAGTGAAAATTGCAGCAGCAGTGACTCACGATGGAGGTTTCGAGTGGTGAAGTGATGGGTGTATTCGGGTTGTAACAGACACAAGAGGAGAATGATATGTGATGGTGATTCAACAGAAGAAAGAGATAGAAGAGAGAGATAGGTGATGGTGGTGATGGTTCCCGTCAGAATTAGAAGATAGATAGCAGCAACAATAAAACCATGGTGACGGTTGAAGATGTTGAAGTGGTGGTTTTCTAAACAGATTTAGATGGTGTGAGGTGGTGATGGAGATCGATCAAGGTGGCGAAATGGTGATGGGTGATCTTGTTGGTGGTTCTTGGTGGTAGACACAAATAGTTAAGGTGATACACGAATAGAACCTGAAAACATGAAATGGGTTTTTGGTGACTTCAGTTAACAGAGAACAATATGAAAGAAGAGTGTTGTGCCTATGTATATGTATATTATTTATATAAGAAAAGATAGGAGTCAGTGTTAAAAAGAAAAAAATAAATAAATAAATAAATAACATTAGCAACTTGACTCAAAAGTGGTGGTGAGCGTACCTGGTGGGATTTAGATAGAAAACAGAATTTGTCATGTATCACATATATATCTCTAAACTTAATCTAATAAATAATAATATTAATAATATAATAAGTATAATATAAATTAATAACAACACGTTAGATGATATTGAAAGGAAAAACAGTTCAGCAGCCTATGATTTGTAATTACTCTACTGACAGTTTATCACGGATGGCTATATCGTGTCCATTGCTAAACAGTTTGAATATAAAAGTGTTCCTAAAAATCCCAAATTTTTAGATTAAATATATTTAATTATTTCACTCATTAACTGTTTGAAACCTGATCAAAAAGGTTCAATAATTATTTATTTTCTGTTCCAATTTATATGTACGGAGTGCTAATATTTAATTTTAAAAAGGTAAAAATATTTTTGACAAATCTAAAATCTTCGTAATCAATTTACAGTCTAACTTTTATTTCAATCCTTCATGAACTTGTACAATATCTATATTAAAACTAACAAAACATCAACCGAGTGTTACTGACGTTTACTAATTAAGCTCGAAATCATTCATTTTCCATTTACTATCTCTCTAAATATAATCAATTTTAAATAACAAGTTTTATCACATAAATATATATTATATATTTTTAAACAAATAGATTTAATATTATTTTGTAAATTTACAAGTAGTATTTATATACATATTTATATACATATACACATATCTATTTACAATTAATTGTTCGTGAATCGTCGAGAGCAGTCGAAGGTCAATTGAATATATGAAACAGTTCAAACTTTTTGAGACTCACCCTTACAGACTTTGTTTATCGTGTCAAAAATATTAAATCGTATCATGAGTTTGGTTCAAAATTAGTCGAAATTTTTCGGGTCATGACACATGTCAACTTTCGATGAAATGAAAGTTTGTCTTTTAAAAATGAATGCAATGTTTGTAAAATGTATCATTTAGAGGTCAAATACCTCGCAATATAATCATATGTTATTGTATTCGTCCTTATGGATTTGGACGGGTCGTCTCACCAGCGACTTTTGCGCGCCGCGCATACAAACGCGCGCCGCATACTACAACATAAAAGGAAACATCGCAAATTTGTGGTGAAGCCTTTTGTGTTTTACTGACACTTTCTGAGGACACTCTCTGGTGACACTTTCTGGTGACACTTTCTGATGTATAAAAGTTAGGGTCTTACATATTGAGATTTCGGATAACGAGAATGAGGGTGCGGGGAATGAATTCGACAAGTAGACTCTTTATTTGATGTAAACAATAACCTAGGTAAAGACGAATACGGCTACGCTTCGAGATCGAATAAACCAACTAGATGATGATTAAATCGACATCTAAGGGTTTGTATTCGTTTGGATTGTGTTTAGGGACGACAACAGACTGAAACATGACGGCTAGGAGGTGTAGGGTTCGTAAACTATCAAAGAAACCCGACACCTCAATTTATAGGAGTCTGCAACGACCATCGGGCGATTGTCCACGTCCCTCGACCGTTGGTGTCTTCCATCGGTCGATGTTCATAGTTGCCAACCAAACAACTCTAAAACCATCCTTCGGCATTGGTTAAACGCAATAGTCATTAATAAACGATAACCAATATTTAAACAAACAAGTATTCACATTACATGACTGAATTATAACAAGTACTAAACAATAGAAGGAGTATTAAACAATAGAACGGGGATTACATGCACCAACACTCACAACTCTAAGTATTAGTATAGTGTATAATTCAGAGCTTTTGTTACAGACTTATAAGTCACCTTTTGTTTTTGTGCTAATTTAGATGTTTTAGCATATTATGGGCTATTTTTTTGTGCAGCTGCTTGTAGCTGATTATGTGCACTTTTTAACTAATGAATGTTCTATTTTTATCCCTTTTTAACTATTTTAATGCAAATCTAATGTTAATTTTGTGTTTGTCTGAAAATATTCTATAACATTTTTGGTACTCGGTATGTTTTATATTATTAGTTTTAATTGCAATTTTTTCTCCAGTACTAGAAAAGCCGAATCAGCCACTGAATTGAAGTGATATCTTCAATAGATTACCATCAACTTCATGACTAGTTAAACTAAATCATATTTATATACTAATCACACAATATTTGTGGAATTTGATAAAATGAAGATCACAATTTCTTGCATAAATTATCATTTTGATTAGTAAATGGTTGGCTTTGTAACAAGGACATCAAACAAGTCACATAAATGCGCTTATCTATGAGAACCACAAGTCCACAACACACCATTTCTATCTTTTTCGCGTTACTGTTAACATCAACTGTTTTTCATATTCCACCATTCATTCCTTATTTGTCTCTCGCAACATTTTCCACTACAAACTTTGATGCCAATCTATGCAAATCCGGTGCAGTCGCCCATTTACTCGAATGATCCATTCCACTCGTTTCACATCTCTCTAAATCAAGTTCATTTCCATCTATAGAACTCTCTGTCTCATAGATGTTCTTAGAAAAGTTGAGACTAAATGCATACATATAATATTTTGAACTATTGTACTGAGTATACACTTCAGGTTTTATAAATGCACGAAAATCATGTTGTGATCTTGGTTTTGTAGAGAAAAATACTTCTTTGAAGTTGTAAGCACATCCACGGTTAAAAGGATTCTTCCTTCTCTCATATCTATTTCGAAAGTTTTCGTACGTAGTCTGAAAAACAATAATAATAATAACAATTAATATTAAATTAACATTAACATTAACATAATAATAACCTATTAATAACTAGAAAGGAAAATGGTACCTGGTTAGTTAAGACCAAATAAAGATGAAATGCAGACAAGCCTCCTACGAACCATGAAACTGTAAATGTGTACGTTATAAGCATTCCGGATATTGGGGACTTCATGAAAGCTTCAAAAATACTAGAACCGTTTTCTCGCATAATCATGATGATGTTTACCCAACACATGGAGAAAACGTAAAGGCACAAAAGTGTTGTTGATGATACAAACATGAAAAATGATCGATAGTTCCTCTGAAATTCACAAGTTTATTTTGTTAGACCTGTAACTTTCTACGTCTCTTATTAATTAATGATATAAATACTGATTTTGCTAACGACAACCCTTAGGGCCGTCATTAACGCACTTTTCAAACGGTTGTACATTCATGTAACTGCCACCAACAAATTAATAAGTGAATGATATGTACAACTGTTTAAAACGTGTTAACGACAACCACCGTTAGCAAAATCCAATAATTAAATGAATAAAATGTTCATTATTGTTATCCAAATCATTTGAAATCGGAACTAAGTGTACCTTGCCTATACATTGTCCCACCCATGGGCAATGATGGTCAAAGCGGTCAACGCAGTTGTCACATACGGAGCAATGCGAGCATCTTGGTGGACGATAAATCAAGCAAGTTTGACAAAACTTGACCCTAACAACCATTCCATTGACATTAACACTTTTTGTCGGTGCTAGAAATTTATTACTCCGATTTGGGGCCCAGTCAGCAGATAAGCTAGCGGGATCCCAATTATCATCTATGTCTTGAGATGGTGGTTTTCGCGGAATTATACCAGGATCTCTTGCAGAAACAAAGAAGATAAGGACAATGATCTGCAGTATTACAAAACCCCATAGCATCAAAACTAGATAAATGTAAAAGGACATAAGTTTATATAGAAATGAAGTTGCATAAACCAAAATGATAAAAGAAGAAGACGAAACAACTTACGTATAAAGTGAAAACAGCAGGGATAATAGCTAGAAGAAGGCCTATATTATCAGGGAAGTAATTCACTAAACTTTGAGAAACCACGGAGCAAAATAAGATTACTGGAACCACAATTAAGCTAATTGTAAGGTAAAGAGACCTTGAATCTGGCCCAAATATTAACCTACCCCTCAACGCGAATTCCTGCAATTATTATACAATGTTTCGATGTAACTAAGCAGTCGGTAAACTCTTTTAATTGAATTCTGTAATAAATCAAGAAAATGTGATCATAATTTTAATGGTGATCATACATTGTTTCCTTGCCAGACTTGGTACAGACGGAGTGCAGGGGCGTCGTTATAGCTTATTTGCCTGTCTGATAATCCCCGAGGAGGAAGGTTATTTCTTTTCATGGCGTTGCAATGCTTCCTACAAAAGGCCCCAAATATCCTAACACAAACAAAAAAAAGGAAACAAAAAAACATTAAATTGTTACAAAAATTGCAATATAAACAAGATCATCATGATCATATAAATATAATTCTAACCTTTTCTTTAATCAAGAAACGGAAATGGGGCCAAGGAAACACAGCAAGCCAAAATTTGTTGTATATAACTCGGGCAGATTTATTTATAAAGTCCCATAAACATAACAAATTATATAATTGTTACGGAGTATATGATGTTAAAATAAGGGATTTATAAAATTGCTAATGAGAGAAGCCCCTTCTTCTCCCACCTGCAATGGTGTACCAATGATGGTGTTTTATTTCCCTTTCTTGTTCCTTGTACGTATCTATCTTTGAATCTGTTCGTTATGGCCAACAATTTCCTTTTGCATGTTTTCATTCTTTTTTGTTTAAAAATAAAAAATAAAAAAACAAACATTTAACCCGTTTTCATGAAAATGGGCCGATACCCAATTACAAAAATCATGGAAAAACAAATATAATTCCTGTCATTTAAGTGTCACAACTTAAACTTATATGTAACACTATGTCATGTAAATCAAGAATATCATTTAGTCATTAGTCAGTTACATTTTGCTTTTGTTTTAAAAGACACTTAATTAATTTACAACACATACCTCACATGTAATTCTCAACAATATCGTTAATTAAGGTCAACTATATAAAAAATTCAAAAATAATAATTATACGTTATACGTTATGCATCCACTGACTAATGTCAGAAACAACACCTTGAAAGGAAGAAAAAAAAATATATCCCGTTCTTTGCTACTGGAATATCTAACATGTAACAATCCAATAATATAAGCAACGTATTCTTTAAAAAACAGAAAACATAAAACATAAATCCTGGTAAATAATATTCATAAATGAGTGCAAAATAGTTGGCCCATCTCTTGTAGTAGACAAAACAAACCAACCATTGTGCTCAGCTTGACTCCAATACTCATTTGTACGTTCATAGACGGATTAAATTTGGTATTTAGTTTTTTCGGAGACTTGGAAGTAAAAAGTGAGAGAATGACATCATTGTTTAGAGTATAAATATCGACCAATAAAAAGAAAGAATGAAAATAGAACTTGTGGAATTTTGTTGCTATCTACGTATATTTTGAAACTTTGACATGGAACGCCAACATAAAACACGTTGAGGGAACACTTTGGCGGAAATCCATAACTAACGATGACCTCATTAGCAAATACTCAACCCACACAAGACTTGTGTAATTGAATTACACGCACATATAACAAACTGGATACAAAAGCAACAATAAATAATTAAAACGACACATGAATTTAGTGTGGTTATATCCTAACCCCAAACACAAAAAAAAGGTTTAGTCCATGGGCGCAAATAAGAGATTTTTTCACTATAGTTTTCGTGCACACATATTACAGGACGCTAGGGTTACAATATATGCGAGTAAACATAAAAGGAAACAAGGAAACTTTCTGCCCAAGCCACGACTCGCGTTTCGCGACCTTGGGCTCACGATCCGCAAGGGTTAACATAAAAAATCCACGGCCTGGTCTCTCGCGTCTTAACTGTGACGACCCGAAAATTTTCGACCAAATTTAAACTTGATCTTTATATGTTTCCGACACGATAAGCAAAGTCTATAATGTTGAGTCTCAAAAATTTTGAACTGTTTCATATATTCATTTGACTTTCGACCATTCTCGACAATTCACGAACAACTATTTGTAAATAGATATGTGTGTATGTATATAAATAATAATTGGAAGTAAAATTTGAAATGTTGAATGTTGTTGTTATGAAATATAATTTTATAATAATTACCATTTAAAACATATTTATATATACATAAAAGTATATTAAAAATAAATATTAAATGATTGTAATACTCGTTGGACGTTTCGATTATTATTTAGAGAAGTTTAATTCGAACTTATGTAATTTTAAAATAAACGGTACTACGAAAATGAGTCCTACAAATTTTAGACTTATTAAAAATATAATTAGGAACTATTTGTTAAGTTTTAACGCTTTTTATATTTTACCCAGAATTGAGAGGGACAATTGATGTAAATTTTATTTAACAAATTAAGGATCGAATTTTATACCATAATGACCAAAATAATAAATATAGTTAATCTAAAAATTTAGGATTTTTCCGAAGACTTTTATCCGCCACTGATTAATCATGGAGAGCGATATAGCAATCCGTGGAAAACTGTCGGTAGAAACAATCCAAATATCCGATGACTTTGTTGTATTGTTCGTTTCCTTTCAATTCATGAATTATTGTTTAGAATTACTGTTGTTATTTTTTGTTTCCTTCTTCACTAAATATAAAACTTACGGAGTATATAATATATATATAGATATTGATATATACACATGGGATTTATATCTATTATATATTCCTGTGTTCTTCATTCACTAAACCCACTTAATCATCCAGCTCACTTGAACACCACCATAACCCATCGACACCACCATCTTTCATCATGAAAACCACCATAACTATCATCACTATTTTTCTACTGCTGCTATCGAAGTTTCTGTTTCAGTTGGAAAACAACCCAAAAACCATTTCTTATTTCATCTTATTCGTCACCATCAACAAACCCACTTTTTGCTACCTTCCAATTCCACCCTAAACCCACAACTAAACCAACCCTTTTGTATAGGAAACTGGAAAATAACGAGTACTTTTTACTCTGGTCGAATTAGGTATCTGCTGTATTAAACAACTATATATAATATAACTCGAGGATGCTGTGTAAATTGCACTTTCATTCGACTGGTTTCCAGTTTCAGTCTGGTGCACTAGTTAAACTATCTATCTATCTGTTTTTATTTCTCTCGCATTATAATCTTGTTTCCAATCTGGGCGTCGCATAAAAAAAACATAAAACGATAACAAATTTATAGAGGTGATGAAAGATTATGATGCACGAAGAAGACGATGAACAGTGATGAACGAACATGATGATGAAACAGTGTTGACGACGGTACAGTGATGTTAGTGAAACGGTGATAATGATGATGATGATTCTGCAACGTGATAATAATAATAATTGAATGAGAATATGATTACGACAGAATGATTACCGACGATGTTGAAGATAAACTGAAACCACACCATCATTACTCGCTGTTGCCGTTTGTATCTGTTACAGGTTCAATTTTTTTATCAATCATCGAACACTGCTATTAGTCGATTGATGAAACCCTACACGCTGTTACCATATTTCTACAGCCTATCGATTGGTTTCTGTTAAATCCAACTTCAATAGCTTGGGCTAACGAATCTATACCTTTGGGCTTTTTATTTTGTTAAAAGACTAACCTAGTAGTAGGCTTAATTGATTTAATTCATGGGCCGAAATAAACTTGGGCCGTGACCCAACTCATGTTTTTCTTTTGGACTGGTATGATGATGGACTACAGAGATGAAGATGGGTTATATAAATATTTATCTCGGACTAATCAGAAATGAATGGGTGGTGGAATGGTTAGACGAGTGTTTAGGGTGTTGTCATGGTAGCGAGAGGTCGCGTGTTCGAGCCAGGGCAAGGCACTTATTTTATTTTGGAACTTATTCTTGTGAGGTAGTTTTTCTTATTCTTATTATTATTATTATTATTATTATTATTATTATTATTATTATTATTATTGTTGTTGTTGTTGTTGTTGTTGTTGTTGTTGTTGTTGTTGTTGTTGTTGTTGTTGTTGTTGTTGTTGTTGTTGTTGTTGTTGTCGTCGTTAACATTGATATTAATATGATTATTAGGAGTATTATTACTATTATTAAGATTATGATTATAATGATTATTAGTATTATCATTATGATTAAAAACATTATTATTATTATTATTATTATTATTATTATTATTATTATTATTATTATTATTATTATTATTATTATTATTATTATTATTATTATTATTATTAGTATAAGTGTTATTATTATTATTATCAATATAAGTATCATTATTAGAATTATTATTATTATTATTATTGTTATTATTATTATTATTATTATTATTATTATTATTATTATTATTATTATTATTATTATTATTATTATTATCATTATTATTAGTAAAATTATTATTATTATAATTATTATTATTACTACTACAAATAAATGACTAGTATAATTGTCAAAATTAATATTATCATTATTAAATCTAATTATTATTATTATTAACACTATTTTAGTATTATTAAAATCATTGTTTTAACAAACTAAAAGTTATTTATATAAAAATATATCTAAGACATATATAGTAACTATATATAAATATTACAAACTACTTTGTTTTTAAAATAAAATGTTATTATTTATTATCATATAATATTAATTAAGTTACATATAAGAAATAAATATATTTTAATCAAATATATAAATATTATTATTAATATCACATAAAAATAAATACTTATATGTATAATATTAATATAACATATATATAGATATACATAATATATCAAATGACAAATACATTACTATAAGTAATATGATATATAATTAATATGGAAAATAGTTCGATTACTATTACATGCTCATTATATGTATTAATATATATAACTGATATAGGTTCGTGAATCCGAGGCCAACTCTGCATTGTTCAGTTCCGTCGTATGCATATTTTTACTATAAAATATCGTATAGTGAGTTTCATTACTCCCTTTTTAAATGCTTTTGCAATATATATTTTTGGGACTGAGAATACATGATCTGCTTTTATAAATGTTTTACGAAATAGACACAAGTACTTAAAAACATTCTACGATTGAGTTACGAGTACACCGGATATCACCCCTTTATAGTCTGGTAATCTAAGAATTAGGGAACAGACATCCTAATTGACGCGAATCCTAAAGATAGATCTATGGGCCTTGATGTAGTGACCCGAACTTTTCCATGTTTTTATATATTAAATGAAATTGATATTTACATGATTAAATGTTTCCAACATGTTAAGCAATCAAACTTGTTAAGACTTGATTAATTGAAATAGGTTTCATATAGACAATTGACCACCCAAGTTGACCGGCGATTCACGAACGTTAAAACTTGTAAAAACTATATGATGACATATATATGGATATATATATATATAGTTAACATGATATTATGATAAGTAAACATATCATTAAGTATATTAACAATGAACTACATATGTAAAAACAAGACTACTAACTTAATAATTTTGAAACGAGACATATATGTAACGATTATCGTTGTAACGACATTTAATGTATATATATCATATTAAGATATATTAATACATCATGATATCATGATAATGTAATAATTTAACATCTCATTTGATTTAATAAACAATGAGTTAACAACATTTAACAAGATCGTTAACCTAAAGGTTTCAAAACAACACTTACATGTAACGACTAACGATGACTTAACGACTCAGTTAAAATGTATATACATGTAGTGTTTTAATATGTATTCATACAATTTGGAAAGACTTCAAGACACTTATCAAAATACTTTTACTTAACAAAAATGCTTACAATTACATCCTCGTTCAGTTTCATCAACAATTCTACTCGTATGCACTCGTATTCGTACTCGTACAATACACAGCTTTTAGATGTATGTACTATTGGTATATACACTCCAATGATCAGCTCTTAGTAGCCCATGTGAGTCACCTAACACATGTGGGAACCATCATTTGGCAACTAGCATGAAATATCTCATAAAATTACAAAAATATGAGTAATCATTCATGACTTATTTACATGTAAACAAAATTACACATCCTTTATATCTAATCCATATACCAACGACCAAAAACACCTACAAACACTTTCATTCTTCAATTTTCTTCATCTAATTAATCTCTCTTAAGTTCTATCTTCAAGTTCTAAGTGTTCTTCATAAATTCTACAAGTTCTAGTTTCATAAAATCAAGAATACTTCCAAGTTTGCTAGCTTACTTCCAATCTTGTAGATTGATCATCCAACCTCAAGAAATCTTTATTATTTACAGTAAGATATCTTTCTAATACAAGGTAATACTCATATTCAAACTTTGATTCAATTTCTATAACTATAACAATCTTATTTCGAGTGGAAATCTTACTTGAACTTATTTTCGTGTCATGATTCTGCTTCAAGAACTTTCAAGCCATCCAAGGATCCTTTGAAGTTAGATCCATTTTTCTCATTTCCAGTAGCTTTATCCAGAAAACTTGAGGTAGTAATGATGTTCATAACATCATTCGATTCATACATATAAAGCTATCTTATTCGAAGGTTTAAAATTGTAATCACTAGAACATAGTTTAGTTAATTCTAAACTTGTTCGCAAACAAAAGTTAATCCTTCTAACTTGACTTTTAAAATCAACTAAACACATGTTCTATATCTATATGATATGCTAACTTAATGATTTAAAACCTATAAACACGAAGAACACTGTAAAACTGGACATACACCGTCGTAGTAACACCGCGGGCTGTTTTGGGTTAGTTAATTAAAAACTATGATAAACTTTGATTTAAAAATTGTTCTTCAGGGAAAATGATTTTTCTTATGAACATGAAACTATATCCAAAAATCATGGTTAAACTCAAAGTGGAAGTATGTTTTCTAAAATGGTCATCTAGACGTCGTTCTTTCGACTGAAATGACTACCTTTACAAAAACGACTTGTAACTTATATTTCCAACTATAAACCTGTAGTGACCCGAACTTTTCCATGTTTATATATATTAATTGAGATTTATATTTACATGATTAAATGTTTCCAACATGTTAAGCAATCAAACTTGTTAAGACTTGATTAATTGAAATATGTTTCATATAGACAATTGACCACCCAAGTTGACCGGTGATTCACGAACGTTAAAACTTGTAAAAACTATATGATGACATATATATGGATATATATATAGTTAACATGATACTATGATAAGTAAACATATCATTAAGTATATTAACAATGAACTACATATGTAAAAACAAGACTACTAACTTAATGATTTTTAAACGAGACATATATGTAACGATTATCGTTGTAAAGACATTTAATGTATATATATCATATTAAGAGATATTCATACATGATAATATCATGATAATATAATAATTTAAAATCTCATTTGATATTATAAACATTGGGTTAACAACATTTAACAAGATCGTTAACCTAAAGGTTTCAAAACAACACTTACATGTAACGACTAACGATGACTTAACGACTCAGTTAAAATGTATATACATGTAGTGTTTTAATATGTATTTATACACTTTTGAAAGACTTCAATACACTTATCAAAATACTTCTACTTAACAAAAATGCTTACAATTACATCCTCGTTCAGTTTCATCAACAATTCTACTCGTATGCACCCGTATTCGTACTCATACAATACACAGCTTTTAGATGTATGTACTATTGGTATATACACTCCAATTATCAGCTCTTAGCAGCCCATGTGAGTCACCTAACACATGTGGGAACCATAATTTGGCAACTAGCATGAAATATCTCATAAAATTACAAAAATATGAGTAATCATTCATGACTTATTTACATGAAAACAAAATTACATATCCTTTATATCTAATCCATACACCAACGACCAAAAACACCTACAAACACTTTCATTCTTCAATTTTCTTCATCTAATTGATCTCTCTCAAGTTTTATCTTCAAGTTCTAAGTGTTCTTCATTTATTCTACAAGTTCTAGTTACATAAAATTAAGAATACTTTCAAGTTTTCTAGCTCACTTCCAATCTTGTAAGGTGATCATCCAACCTCAAGAAATCTTTGTTTCTTACAGTAGGTTATCATTCTAATACAAGGTAATAATCATATTCAAACTTTGATTCAATTTCTATAACTATAACAATCTTATTTCAAGTGATGATCTTACTTGAACTTGTTTTCGTGTGATGATTCTGCTTCAAGAACTTCGAGCCATCCAAGGATCCGTTAAAGCTAGATCCATTTTTCTATTTTCCAGTAGGTTTATCCAAGGAACTTAAGGTAGTAATGATGTTCATAACATCATTCAATTCATACATATAAAGCTATCTTATTCGAAGGTTTAAACTTGTAATCACTAGAACATAGTTTAGTTAATTCTAAACTTGTTCGCAAATAAAAGTTAATCCTTCTAACTTGACTTTTAAAATCAACTAAACACATGTTATATATCTATATGATATGCTAACTTAATGATTTAAAACTTGAAAACACGAAAAACACCGTAAAACCGGATTTACGTCGTCGTAGTAACACCGCAGGCTGTTTTGGGTTAGTTAATTAATAACTATGATAAACTCTGATTTAAAAGTTATTATTCTGAGAAAATGATTTTTATTATGAACATGAAACTATATCCAAAAATTATGGTTAAACTCAAAGTGGAAGTATGTTTTCTAAAATGGTCATCTAGACGTCGTTCTTTCGACTGAAATGACTACCTTTACAAAAACGACTTGTAACTTATTTTTCCAACTATAAACCTATACTTTTTCTGTTTAGATTCATAAAATAGAGTTCAATATGAAACCATAGCAATTTAATTCACTCAAAACGGATTTAAAATGAAGAAGTTATGGGTAAAACAAGATTGGATAATTTTTCTCATTTTAGCTACGTGAAAATTGGTAACAAATCTATTCCAACCATAACTTAATCAACTTGTATTGTATATTATGTAATCTTGAGATACCATAGACACGTATACAATGTTTCGACCTATCATGTCAACACATCTATATATATTTCGGAACAACCATAGACACTCTATATGTGAATGTTGGAGTTAGCTATACAGGGTTGAGGTTGATTCCAAAATATATATAGTTTGAGTTGTGATCAATACTGAGATACGTATACACTGGGTTGTGGATTGATTCAAGATAATATTTATCGATTTATTTCTGTACATCTAACTGTGGACAACTAGTTGTAGGTTACTAACGAGGACAGCTGACTTAATAAACTTAAAACATCAAAATATATTAAAAGTGTTGTAAATATATTTTGAACATACTTTGATATATATGTATATATTGTTATAGGTTCGTGAATCAACCATTGGCCAAGTCTTACTTCCCGACGAAGTAAAAATCTGTGAAAGTGAGTTATAGTCCCACTTTTAAAATCTAATATTGTTGGGATGAGAATACATGCAGGTTTTATAAATGATTTACAAAATAGACACAAGTACGTGAAACTACATTCTATGGTTGAATTATCAAAATCGAATATGCCCCTTTTTATTAAGTCTGGTAATCTAAGAATTAGGGAACAGACACCCTAATTGACGCGAATCCTAAAGATAGATCTATTGGGCCTAACAAACCCCATCCAAAGTACCGGATGCTTTAGTACTTCGAAATTTATATCATATCCGAAGGGTGTCCCGGAATGATGGGGATATTCTTATATATGCATCTTGTTAATGTCGGTTACCAGGTGTTCACCATATGAATGATTTTTATCTCTATGTATGGGATGTGTATTGAAATATGAAATCTTGTGGTCTATTATTATGATTTGATATATATAGGTTAAACCTATAACTCACCAACATTTTTGTTGACGTTTTAAGCATGTTTATTCTCAGGTGATTATTAAGAGCTTCCACTGTCACATACTTAAATAAGGACGAGATTTGGAGTCCATGCTTGTATGATATTGTGTAAAAACTGCATTCAAGAAACTTATTTTGTTGTAACATATTTGTATTGTAAACCATTATGTAATGGTCGTGTGTAAACAGGATATTTTAGATTATCATTATTTGATAATCTACGTAAAGCTTTTTAAACCTTTATTGATGAAATAAAGGTTATGGTTTGTTTTAAAATGAATGCAGTCTTTGAAAAACGTCTCATATAGAGGTCAAAACCTCGCAACGAAATCAATTAATATGGAACGTTTTTAATCAATAAGAACGGGACATTTTAGTTGGTATCCGAGCGTTGGTCTTAGAGAACCAGAATTTTGCATTAGTGTGTCTTATCGAGTTTGTTAGGATGCATTAGTGAGTCTGGACTTCGACCGTGTTTACTTGAAAAATGATTGCTTAACAAATTTTGTTGGAAACTATATATTTTTAACATGTGAATATTATGTGATATATTAATCTCTTAACGCGTTTGATATTATGTGATAGATGTCTACCTCTAGAACAAGTCCCATTGACTCACCTAATAATAATGAAGAGTCAAATGTAAATTGGAATGATTCGTGGACTGATTCACAAGTTCCCGAAGAGGAACCGGAAGAAGATTCGGAACCGGAAGAAGAATCGGAACCGGAAGAAGAATCGGAACCGGTGGGGGAAATAATAAAACGGTTAAGTAAAAGAAAATCCTCAACCAACCGACCAAGGTTAATTATGGTCAATGGTGTTTCCGCCAAGGAAGCAAAATATTGGGAGGATTACCAATTCTCCGATGAATCGGATTCCGATGAGAATTTCGATGATGTTATAGAAATTACCCCAACTGAATTTAAAAAGGCAAAAGAAAATAATAAGGGAAAGGGCATAAAAATAGAGAAATCTAATTCCAACCCCGATGAACTTTATATGTATCGTCAACCCCCGAAGTCCTTAAGTTGTAACAATGACCCAGGAACCTCTAAACCACCAGGTTTTTCTAAACCAATGTGGAAAACGACGGCTCGTATTAGGGGAACATCATATATCCCTAGAAACTTGGCAAAACGAACCAAAACCGAAGAAGAAGAAACAAGCGAGTCGGAATAAGATAGTTGTATTCGTGTGGTGTAATATATGTAATATAGTGTGCTTATGCTTTATGATATATGTAAAAATTGCTTGTATTAATAAGTATTTTTTTTATGAATCTAACTCTTGTCTATTTTACAGTATAAAAACACAAAATGGATAGACAACCCAATATTTTAAGAGACCTACCCGGAGACATGATTGATGAAATCTTGTCTAGAGTCGGTCAGAATTCTTCGGCACAACTATTTAAGGCGAGATCAGTTTGTAAGACATTCGAAGAACGTTCCAAGAATGCCTTGGTTTATAAAAGGCTTTCGTTCGAAAGATGGGG
Source organism: Rutidosis leptorrhynchoides (assembly GCF_046630445.1). NCBI lineage: Eukaryota > Viridiplantae > Streptophyta > Magnoliopsida > Asterales > Asteraceae > Rutidosis > Rutidosis leptorrhynchoides. The sequence continues at coordinate 404,215,555 of NC_092337.1, read as the reverse complement.
GATATCACATTGGGAAATCCATAAGTTACGATGTGTTTACTTTGACGCATATATTGCGGGGAACCCAAATGCTATTTTACGCAATGGGTTAAGAAATTATTTTGACTCAATATATCCGAATATTGGACTTCGTGATTTAGAAAAAGCGGCTAACATGCAACATAAAGAAGCATGTTATGCTTACGGATTAGTAATGTTCGCTTCTCACCAAAGTGAGAATAAGAACATCGGGCTACAACTATTAAACAAAACGTTCCCACAAGTGACGGAGTCGGTAATTGGGGTAAGAAATGAGGTTTTTAGATTGTTACGGGACTGTTGGACATTACGTAACCCTCGTCCCTTTGACGACGTTACAACACACTGTCTTATCAACGGCCATAACGGTTATGTTCCACAAGACCAAGGATGGGAAGTAATCCTAGTAAAACCAGAATGCATGACTTGTTTCTGGACGTATAAATTACGTGTCTTTATTGACTTTGCTGAACGACTTGTGTACTAGCTAGAATTATCTTCACAACCATCTTGTATCAAATTTATTGTGTGCTATATTTCATGCTATAAGTAAAATAAGCGGTATTGTAAGTTTGTAAAATATTGTGTAAAAGTTTGAACGCGAAATATTATTATAATCAGTTTTTCATATAGAATTGTAGTAGTTGAATTGTATATTAGCTACTAAGTATGAACTTAACGGGTAGGTACTACCCGAATTTAAACTTATAAAACGCTAATATGAAGAAAAAGCTTTTATAAATGAGTTCATATTATGCTACGAAATACTATTAACTACTCTTAATATTCTGTATGATTAACTTGTTCCATTTGACTATTTTGAAGGAAATGGCACCGACTACTCGACACACCGTGAATATGAATGAAGAGGAATTCCGTACTTTTCTAGCTTCAAACATAGCCGCAGTACAGGCTGCGTTACATACCAACAATAACCTTGGATCTAGCAGTACAGGAAATCGTGTAGGATGCACCTACAAAGAATTCACTGCCTGCAAACCTTTGGAATTTGATGGAACCGAAGGACCGATCGGATTGAAACGGTGGACCGAGAAGGTCGAATCAGTATTTGCCATAAGTAAGTGTACTGAAGAGGACAAAGTGAAGTACGCAACGTATACCTCACAAGTTCTGCGTTAACATGGTGGAATACCTATCTAGAGCAAGTGGGACAAGACGATGCGTACGCACTACCGTGGTCAGCATTCAAGCACTTGATGAACGAGAAGTACCGTCCCAGAACCGAGGTCAATAAGCTCAAGACAGAACTTAGAGGGTTACGAACCCAAGGATTTGATATTACCACGTACGAAAGACGATTCACAGAATTGTGCCTATTGTGTCCGGGAGCATTCGAAGATGAGGAAGAGAAGATCGACGCGTTTGTGAAAGGATTACCGGAAAGAATCCAAGAAGATATAAGTTCACACGAGCCCGCCTCCATACAACAGGCATGTAGAATGGCTCACAAACTAGTGAACCAGATTGAAGAAAGAATTAAAGAACAGACTGCTGAAGAGGCCAATGTGAAGCAAGTCAAAAGAAAGTGGGAGGAAAACGGTGATAAGAATCACCAATACAATAACAACAGCAATTACAACAATAATCGCAACAATTATCCCAACAATCGCAACATCAATCGCAACTACAACAAACGGCCCAACAACAACAACAACAACAACAACAACAACAGCAACTACAACAATCATCCCAACAACAATAATAACCGCAACAACAACAACAATCAGAAGCAGCTATGCCAAAGGTGTGAAAAGTATCACTCGGGGTTCTGCACCAAATTTTGCAACAAGTGTAAAAGAAATGGTCATAGCGCGGCGAAGTATGAGGTCTACGGACCAGGGGTTAATAGAACGAAAGGAACAAATGGTGTCGGAACGAGTAATGGCGGAGCAAGTAGTGTCGGAGCAAGTGATGCCAATGTAGTTTGTTAGAAATGTGGAAAACCGGGCCACATTATTAGAAATTGCCCGAACCAGGAGAACACGAATGGACAAGGCCGCGGAAGAGTTTTCAATATTAATGCGGCAGAGGCACAGGAAGACCCGGAGCTTGTTACGGGTACGTTTCTTATTGACAATAAATCTGCTTATGTTTTATTTGATTCGGGTGCGGATAGAAGCTATATGAGTAGAGATTTTTGTGCTAAATTAAGTTGTCCATTGACGCCTTTGGATAGTAAATTTTTACTCGAATTAGCAAATGGTAAATTAATTTCAGCAGATAATATATGTCGGAATCGAGAAATTAAACTGGTTAGCGAAACATTTAAGATTGATTTGATACCAGTAGAGTTAGGAAGTTTTGATGTGATAATCGGTATGGACTGGTTGAAAGAAGTGAAAGCAGAGATCGTTTGTTACAAAAATGCAATTCGCATTATACGAGAAAAAGGAAAACCCTTAATGGTGTACGGAGAAAAGGGCAACACGAAGCTACATCTTATTAGTAATTTGAAGGCACAAAAACTAATAAGAAAAGGTTGCTATGCTGTTCTAGCACACGTCGAGAAAGTACAAACTGAAGAAAAGAGCATCAATGATGTTCCCATTGCAAAAGAATTTCCCGATGTATTTCCGAAAGAATTACCGGGATTACCCCCACATCGATCCGTTGAATTTCAAATAGATCTTGTACCAGGAGCTGCACCAATAGCTCGTGCTCCTTACAGACTCGCACCCAGCGAGATGAAAGAACTGCAAAGCCAATTACAAGAACTTTTAGAGCGTGGTTTCATTCGACCAAGCACATCACCATGGGGAGCTCCTGTTTTGTTTGTCAAGAAGAAAGATGGTACATTCAGGTTGTGTATCGACTACCGAGAGTTGAACAAACTTACCATTAAGAACCGCTACCCACTACCGAGAATCGACGACTTATTTGATCAACTACAAGGCTCGTCTGTTTATTCAAAGATTGACTTACGTTCCGGGTATCATCAAATGTGGGTGAAAGAAGATGATATTCTAAAGACTGCTTTCAGAACACGTTACGGTCATTACGAGTTTATGGTCATGCCGTTTGGTTTAACTAATGCACCAGCTGTGTTCATGGACCTTATGAACCGAGTGTGTAGACCATACCTTGACAAGTTTGTCATTGTTTTCATTGATGACATACTTATTTACTCAAAGAATGACCAAGAACACGGTGAACATTTGAGAAAGGTGTTAGAAGTATTGAGGAAGGAAGAATTGTACGCTAAGTTTTCAAAGTGTGCATTTTGGTTGGAAGAAGTTCAATTCCTCGGTCACATAGTGAACAAAGAAGGTATTAAGGTGGATCCGGCAAAGATAGAAACTGTTGAAAAGTGGGAAACCCCGAAAACTCCGAAACACATACGCCAGTTTTTAGGACTAGCTGGTTACTACAGAAGGTTCATCCAAGACTTTTCCAGAATAGCAAAACCCTTGACTGCATTAACGCATAAAGGGAAGAAATTTGAATGGAAGGATGAACAAGAGAAAGCGTTTCAGTTATTGAAGAAAAAGCTAACTACGGCACCTATATTGTCATTGCCTGAAGGGAATGATGATTTTGTGATTTATTGTGACGCAACAAAGCAAGGTCTCGGTTGTGTATTAATGCAACGAATGAAGGTGATTGCTTATGCGTCTAGACAATTGAAGATTCACGAACAAAATTACACGACGCATGATTTGGAATTAGGCGCGGTTGTTTTTGCATTAAAGACTTGGAGGCACTACTTATATGGGGTCAAAAGTATTATATATACTGACCACAAAAGTCTTCAACACATATTTAATCAGAAACAACTGAATATGAGGCAGCGTAGGTGGATTGAATTATTGAATGATTACGACTTTGAGATTCATTACCACCCGGGGAAGGCAAATGTGGTAGCCGATGCCTTGAGCAGGAAGGACAGAGAACCCATTCGAGTAAAATCTATGAATATAATGATTCATAATAACCTTACTACTCAAATAAAGGAGGCTCAACAAGGAGTTTTAAAAGAGGGAAATTTAAAGGATGAAATACCCAAAGGATCGAAGAAGCATCTTAATATTCGGGAAGACGGAACCCGGTATAGGGCTGAAAGGATTTGGGTACCAAAATTTGGAGATATGAGAGAAATGGTACTTAGAGAAGCTCATAAAACCAGATAATCAATACATCCTGGAACGGGGAAGATGTACAAGGATCTCAAGAAACATTTTTGGTGGCCGGGTATGAAAACCGATGTTGCTAAATACGTAGGAGAATGTTTAACGTGTTCTAAGGTCAAAGCTGAGCATCAGAAACCATCAGGTCTACTTCAACAACCCGAAATCCTGGAATGGAAATGGGAAAACATTACCATGGATTTCATCACTAAATTGCCAAGGACTGCAAGTGGTTTTGATACTATTTGGGTAATAGTTGATCGTCTCACCAAATCAGCACACTTCCTGCCAATAAGAGAAGATGATAAGATGGAGAAGTTAGCACCACTGTATTTTAAGGAAGTCGTCTCCCGACATGGAATACCAATCTCTATTATCTCTGATAGGGATGGCAGATTTATTTCAAGATTCTGGCAGACATTACAGCAAGCATTAGGAACTCGTCTAGACATGAGTACTGCCTATCATCCACAAACTGATGGGCAGAGCAAAAGGACGATACAAACGCTTGAAGACATGCTACGAGCATGTGTTATTGATTTCGGAAACAGTTGGGATCGACATCTACCGTTAGCAGAATTTTCCTACAACAACAGCTACCATTCAAGCATTGAGATGGCGCCTTTTGAAGCACTTTATGGTAGAAAGTGCAGGTCTCCGATTTGTTGGAGTGAAGTGGGGGATAGACAAATTACGGGTCCGGAGATTATACAAGAAACTACCGAGAAGATCATCCAAATTCAACAACGGTTGAAAACCGCCCAAAGTCGACAAAAGAGCTACGCTGACATTAAAAGAAAAGATATCAAATTTGAAATTGGAGAGATGGTCATGCTTAAAGTTGCACCTTGGAAAGGCGTTGTTCGATTTGGTAAACGAGAGAAATTAAATCCAAGGTATATTGGACCATTCAAGATTATTGATCATGTCGGACCAGTAGCTTACCGACTTGAGTTACCTCAACAACTCGCGGCTGTACATAACACTTTCCACGTCTCGAATTTGAAGAAATGTTTTGCTAAAGAAGATCTCACTATTCTGTTAGATGAAATCCAAATCAACGAAAAACTTCAATTCATCGAAGAACCCGTCGAAATTATGGATCGTGAGGTTAAAAGACTTAAGCAAAACAAGATACCAATTGTTAAGTTTCGATGGAATGCTCGTAGAGGACCCGAGTTCACCTGGGAGCGTGAAGATCAGATGATGAAGAAATACCCGCATCTATTTCCAGAAGATTCGTCAACACCTTCAACAGCTTAAAATTTCGGGACGAAATTTATTTAACGGGTAGGTACTGTAGTGACCCGAACTTTTCCATGTTTATATATATTAATTGAGATTGATATTTACATGATTAAATGTTTCCAACATGTTAAGCAATCAAACTTGTTAAGACTTGATTAATTGAAATATGTTTCATATAGACAATTGACCACCCAAGTTGACCGGTGATTCACGAACGTTAAAACTTGTAAAAACTATATGATGACATATATATGGATATATATATAGTTAACATGATACTATGATAAGTAAACATATCATTAAGTATATTAACAATGAACTACATATGTAAAAACAAGACTACTAACTTAATGATTTTTAAACGAGACATATATGTAACGATTATCGTTGTAAAGACATTTAATGTATATATATCATATTAAGAGATATTCATACATGATAATATCATGATAATATAATAATTTAAAATCTCATTTGATATTATAAACATTGGGTTAACAACATTTAACAAGATCGTTAACCTAAAGGTTTCAAAACAACACTTACATGTAACGACTAACGATGACTTAACGACTCAGTTAAAATGTATATACATGTAGTGTTTTAATATGTATTTATACACTTTTAAAAGACTTCAATACACTTATCAAAATACTTCTACTTAACAAAAATGCTTACAATTACATCCTCGTTCAGTTTCATCAACAATTCTACTCGTATGCACCTGTATATTCATACTCGTACAATACACAGCTTTTAGATGTATGTACTATTGGTATATACACTCCAATTGTCAGCTCTTAGCAGCCCATGTGATTCACCTAACATATGTGGGAACCATCATTTGGCAACTAGCATGAAATATCTCATAAAATTACAAAAATATGAGTAATCATTCATGACTTATTTACATGAAAACAAAATTACATATCCTTTATATCTAATCCATAAACCAACGACCAAAAACACCTACAAACACTTTCATTCTTCAATTTTCTTCATCTAATTGATCTCTCTCAAGTTCTATCTTCAAGTTCTAAGTGTTCTTCATTTATTCTACAAGTTCTAGTTACATAAAATCAAGAATACTTTCAAGTTTTCTAGCTCACTTCCAATCTTGTAAGGTGATCATCCAACCTCAAGAAATCTTTGTTTCTTACAGTAGGTTATCATTCTAATACAAGGTAATAATCATATTCAAACTTTGGTTCAATTTCTATAACTATAACAATCTTATTTCAAGTGATGATCTTACTTGAACTTGTTTTCGTGTCATGATTCTGCTTCAAGAACTTCGAGCCATCCAAGGATCCGTTGAAGCTAGATCCATTTTTCTCTTTTCCAGTAGGTTTATCCAAGGAACTTAATGTAGTAATGATGTTCATAACATCATTCAATTCATACATATAAAGCTATCTTATTCGAAGGTTTAAACTTGTAATCACTAGAACATAGTTTAGTTAATTCTAAACTTGTTCGCAAACAAAAGTTAATCCTTCTAACTTGACTTTTAAAATCAACTAAACACATGTTCTGTATCTATATGATATGCTAACTTAATGATTTAAAACTTGAAAACACGAAAAACACCGTAAAACCGGATTTACGCCGTCGTAGTAACACCGCGGGCTGTTTTGGGTTAGTTAATTAAAAACTATGATAAACTCTGATTTAAAAGTTATTATTCTGAGAAAATGATTTTTATTATGAACATGAAACTATATCCAAAAATTATGGTTAAACTCAAAGTGGAAGTATGTTTTCTAAAATGGTCATCTAGACGTCGTTCTTTCGACTGAAATGACTACCTTTACAAAAACGACTTGTAACTTATTTTTCCGACTATAAACCTATACTTTTTCTGTTTAGATTCATAAAATAGAGTTCAATATGAAACCATAGCAATTTGATTCACTCAAAACGGATTTAAAATGAAGAAGTTATGGGTAAAACAAGATTGGATAATTTTTCTCATTTTAGCTACGTGAAAATTGGTAACAAATCTATTCCAACCATAACTTAATCAACTTGTATTGTATATTATGTAATCTTGAGATACCATAGACACGTATACAATGTTTCGACCTATCATGTCGACACATCTATATATATTTCGGAACAACCATAGACACTCTATATGTGAATGTTGGAGTTAGCTATACAGGGTTGAGGTTGATTCCAAAATATATATAGTTTGAGTTTTGATCAATACTGAGATACGTATACACTGGGTCGTGGATTGATTCAAGATAATATTTATCGATTTATTTCTGTACATCTAACTGTGGACAACTAGTTGTAGGTTACTAACGAGGACAGCTGACTTAATAAACTTAAAACATCAAAATATATTAAAAGTGTTGTAAATATATTTTGAACATACTTTGATATATATGTATATATTGTTATAGGTTCGTGAATCAACCATTGGCCAAGTCTTACTTCCCGACGAAGTAAAAATCTGTGAAAGTGAGTTATAGTCCCACTTTTAAAATCTAATATTTTTGGGATGAGAATACATGCAGGTTTTATAAATGATTTACAAAATAGACACAAGTACGTGAAACTACATTCTATGGTTGAATTATCAAAATCGAATATGCCCCTTTTTATTAAGTCTGGTAATCTAAGAATTAGGGAACAGACACCCTAATTGACGCGAATCCTAAAGATAGATCTATTGGGCCTAACAAACCCCATCCAAAGTACCGGATGCTTTAGTACTTCGAAATTTATATCATATCTGAAGGGTGTCCCTGAATGATGGGGATATTCTTATATATGCATCTTGTTAATGTCGGTTACCAGGTGTTCACCATATGAATGATTTTTATCTCTATGTATGGGATGTGTATTGAAATATGAAATCTTGTGGTCTATTATTATGATTTGATATATATAGGTTAAACCTATAACTCACCAACATTTTTATTGACGTTTTAAGCATGTTTATTCTCAGGTGATTATTAAGAGCTTCCGCTGTCACATACTTAAATAAGGACGAGATTTGGAGTCCATGCTTGTATGATATTGTGTAAAAACTGCATTCAAGAAACTTATTTTGTTGTAACATATTTGTATTGTAAACCATTATGTAATGGTCGTGTGTAAACAGGATATTTTAGATTATCATTATTTGATAATCTACGTAAAGCTTTTTAAACCTTTATTGATGAAATAAAGGTTATGGTTTGTTTTAAAATGAATGCAGTCTTTGAAAAACGTCTCATATAGAGGTCAAAACCTCGCAACGAAATCAATTAATATGGAACATTTTTAATCAATAAGAACGGGACATTTCAAAACCTATACTTTTTCTATTTAGATTCATAAAATAGAGTTCAATATGAAACCATAGCAATTTGATTCACTCAAAACGGATTTAAAATGAAGAAGTTATGGGTAAAACAAGATTGGATAATTTTTCTTGTTGTAGCAACGTGAAAATTGGTAACAAATCTATATTAATCATATCCTAGCTAACTTATATTGTATTATACATGTAATGTAATATATTATGTAATCTTGGGATACCATAGACACGTATGCAAATGTTTTGACATATCATATCGACCCATGAGTGTATATTATTTGGAACAACCATAGACACTCTATATGCAGTAATGTGGGAGTTAGCTATACAGGGTTGAGGTTGATTCTAAAAATATATATACTTTGAGTTGTGATCTAGCCTGAGACATGTATACACTGGGTCGTGGATTGATTCAAGATAATATATATCAATTTTTTTCTGTACATCTAACATTGGACAACTAGTTGTAGGTTACTAACGAGGACAGCTGACTTAATAAACTTAAAACATTAAAATGTATTAAAAGTGTTGTAAAAATATTTTGAATATACTTTGATATATATGTATATATTTGTTATAGGTTCGTGAATCGACCAGTGGCCAAGTCTTACTTCCCGACGAAGTAAAAATCTGTGAAAGTGAGTTTCATTACTCCCTTTTTAAATGCTTTTGCAATCAATATTTTTGGGACTGAGAATACATGCGCTTTTATAACTGTTTTATGAAATAGACACAAGTAATCAAAACTACATTATATGGTTGAATGATCGAAGCCGAATATGCCCCTTTTGCTTGGTAACCTAAGAATTAGTAAACCAGTCTACTAATTGACGCGAATCCTAAAGATAGATCTATTGGGCCTAACGAACCCCATCCGTTGTAGCGGATGCTTTAGTACTTCGATGTTGTTTTATCATGTCCGATGGATGTCCCGGAATGATAGTGTATATTCTTATATGCATCTTGTTAATGTCGGTTACCAGATGTTCAATCCATATGAATGATTTTTATCTCTATGTATGGGATGTATATTGAAATATGAAATCTTGTGGTCTATTGTTACGATTTGATATATATAGGTTAAACCTATAACTCACCAACATTTTTGTTGACGTTTAAAGCATGTTTATTCTCAGGTGAATACTAAGAGCTTCCGCTATTGCATACTAAAATAAGGACAAGATTTGGAGTCCATGTTTGTATGATATTATGTAAAAACTGCATTCAAGAAACATATGTCGATGTAAAATATTTCTATTGTAAACCATTATGTAATGGTCGTGTGTAAACAGTATATTTTAGAATATCATTATTTGATAATCTACGTAATGCTTTTGAAACCTTTATTGATAAAATAAAGGTTATGGTTGTTTTAAAAATGAATGCAGTCTTTGAAAAACGTCTCATATAGAGGTCAAAACCTCGCAACGAAATCAATTAATATGGAACGTTTATAATCAATATGAATGGGACATTTCAGTTGGTATCCGAGCGTTGGTCTTAGAGAACCAGAAAATTTGCATTAGTGTGTCTTATCGAGTTTGTTAGGATGCATTAGTGAGTCTGGACTTCGACCGTGTTTTCTTTAAAAATGATTGCTTAACATTTTTGTTGGAAACTATATATTTTTAACATGTGAATATTATGTGATATATTAATCTCTTAATGTGTTTGATATTATGTGATAGATGTCTACCTCTAGAACAAGTCCCATTGACTCACCTAATAATAATGAAGAGTCAAATGTAAATTGGAATGATTCGTGGACTGATTCACAAGTTCCCGAAGAGGAACCGAAAGAAGAGTCGGAATCGGAAGAAGAATCAGAACCGGAAGAAGAAATGGAACCAGTGGGGGAAATAATAAAACGGTTAAGTAGAAGAAAATCCTCAACCAACCGACCAAGTTAATTATGGTCAATGGTGTTTCCGCCAAGGAAGCAAAGTATTGGGAGGATTACCAATTCTCCGATGAATCGGATCCCGACAAGGATTCCGATGATGTTATAGAAATTACCCCAACACAATTTAATAAGGCAAAAGAGAACAATAAGGGAAAGGGCATAAAAATAGAGAAATTTGATTCCAAACCCGATGAACTTTATATGTATCGTCAACACCCGTATTTCTTAAGTTGTGACAATAACCCGGGAACCTCTAAACCACCAGGTTTTTCTAAACCAATGTGGAAAATGACGGCTCGTATTAGGGGAACATCATATATCCCTAGAAACTTGGCAAAACAAACCAAAATCGAAGAAGAAGAAACGAGCGAGTCAGAATAAGATAGTTGTATTCGTGTGGTGTAATATATGTAATATAGTGTGCTTATGTTTTATGATATATGTAAAAATTGCTTGTATTAATAAGTATTTTTGTTATGAATCTAACTCTTGTCTATTTTACAGTATAAAAACACAAAATGGATAGACAACCCAATATTTTAAGAGACCTACCTGGAGACATGATTGATGAAATCTTGTCTAGAGTCGGTCAGAATTCCTCGGCACAACTATTTAAGGCGAGATCAGTTTGTAAGACATTCGAAGAACGTTCCAAGAATGCCTTAATTTATAAAAGGCTTTCGTTCGAAAGATGGGGGATATCATATTGGGAAATCCATAAGTTACGATGTGTTTACTTTGACGCATATATTGCGGGGAACCCAAATGCTATTTTACGCAACGGGTTAAGAAATTATTTTGACTCAATATATCCGAATATAGGACTTCGTGATTTAGAAAAAGCGGCTAACATGCGACATAAAGAAGCATGTTATGCTTACGGGTTAGTAATGTTCGCTTCTCACCAAAGTGAGAACAAGAACATCGGGCTACAACTATTAAACAAAACGTTCCCACAAGTGACGGAGTCGGTAATTGGGGTAAGAAATGAGGTTTTTAGGTTATTACAAGACTGTTGGTCATTACGTAACCTTCATCCTTTTGACGACGTTACAACACATTGTCTTACTATCGGTCACAACAGTTATGTTCCACAAAACCAATGATGGGAAGTGGTATTAGTAAAACCAGAATGCATGACATATTTCTGGACATATGAATTACGTGTCTTTATTGCCTTTGCTGAACGCATTATTTATTAACTTGAATTATCTTCGCAACTATTTTGTATCAAATTTTTATGTGCTATATTTCATGCTATATGTAAAAAAAAAAAGCGGTATTGTAAGTTTGCAAGTTATTGTATAAAGGTTTGAATATGATATTTTTTTTTTGTGATTAGTTTTTCATATAGAATTGTAGTAGTTAAAATGTTATGTTAGCTACTAAGTATGAACTTAACGGGTAGGTACTACCCGAATTAAAGAGTATAAAATGCTAATATGAAGAAAGAGCTTTTATAAATAAGTTCATATTACGCTACGAAATACTATTGACTACTCTTGATATTCTATATGATTAACTCGTTTCATTTGACTATTTTGAAGGAAATGGCACCGACTACTCGACACACCTTGAATATGAGCGAAGAGAAATTTCGTGCCTTTCTTGCTTCAAACATAGACGCAGTACAGGCTGCGCTACATACCAACAATAACTCCGAATCTAGCAATGCAGCTAACGGCGCAAGAAATCGTGTAGGATGCACCTACAAAGAATTCACTGCCTGCAAACCTTTGGAATTTGATGGAACCGAAGGACCGATCGGATTGAAACGGTGGACCGAGAAGGTCGAATCGGTGTTTCCCATAAGTAAGTGTACTGAAGAGGACAAAGTGAAGTACGCTACTTATACCTTCACAGGTACTGCGTTAACATGGTGGAATACCTATCTAGAGCAAGTGAGACAAGATGATGCTTACGCACTACCGTGGTCAGCATTCAAGCACTTGATGAACGAGAAGTACCGTCCCAGAACCGAGGTCAATAAGCTCAAGACAGAACTTAGAGGGTTACAAACCCAAGGATTTGATATTACCACGTACGAAAGACGATTCACAGAATTGTGCCTATTGTGTCCGAGAGCGTTCGAAGATGAGGAAGAGAAGATCGACGCGTTTGTGAAAGGATTACCGGAAAGAATCCAAGAAGATATAAGTTCACACGAGCCCGCCTCCATACAACAGGCATGTAGAATGGCTCACAAACTAGTGAACCAGATCTAGGAAAGAATTAAAGAACAGGCGGCTGAAGAGGCCAATGTGAAGCAAGTCAAAAGAAAGTGGGAGGAAAACGGTGATAAGAATCACCAATACAACAACAACAGCAATTACAACAATAATCGCAACAACTATCTCAACAATCGCAACATCAATCGCAACTACAACAAATGGCCCAACAACAACAACAACAACAACAACAACAACAACAACAACAACAACAACAACAGCAACTACAACAATCATCCCAACAACAATAACAACCGCAACAACAACAACAATCAGAAGCAGCTATGCCAAAGGTGTGAAAAGTATCACTCGGGGTTCTGCACCAAATTTTGCAACAAGTGTAAAAGAAATGGTCATAGAACGGTGAAGTGTGAGGTCTACGGACCAGGGGTTAACAGAACGAAAGGAACAAATGGTGTCGGAACGAGTAATGGCGGAGCAAGTAGTGTCGGAGCAAGTTATGCCAATGTAGTTTGTTATAAATGTGGAAAACCGAGCCACATTATTAGAAATTGCCCGAACCAGGAGAACACGAATGATCAAGGCCGTGGAAGAGTTTTCAATATTAATGCGGCAGAGGCACAGGAAGACCCGGAGCTTGTTACGGGTATGTTTCTTATTGACAATAAATCTGCTTACGTTTTATTTGATTCGGGTGCGGATAGAAGCTATATGAGTAGAGATTTTTGTGCTAAATTAAGTTGTCCATTGACGCCGTTGGATAGTAAATTTTTACTCGAATTAGTAAACGGTAAATTAATTTCAGTAGATTATATATGCCGGAATCGAGAAATTAAACTGGGTAGCGAAATATTTAAGATTGATTTGATACCAGTAGAGTTAGGGAGTTTTGATGTAATAGTTGGCATGGACTGGCTGAAGAATGTGAAAGTAGAGATCGTATGTTATAAAAATGCAATTCGCATTGTACGAGAAGAAGGAGAACCCTTAATGGTGTACGGAGAAAAGGGCAACACGAAGCTACATCTTATTAGTAATTTGAAGGCACAAAAACTAATAAGAAAAGGTTGTTATGCTGTTCTAGCACACGTCGAGAAAGTACAAACTGAAGAAAAGAGCATCAATGATGTTCCCATCGCAAAAGAATTTCCCGATGTATTTCCGAAAGAATTACCGGGACTACCTCCACATCGATCTGTTGAATTTCAAATAGATCTTGTACCAGGAGCTATACCAATAGCTCGTGCTCCTTATAGACTCGCATCCAGTGAGATGAAAGAACTGCAAAGCCAACTGCAAGAACTATTAGAACATGGTTTCATTCGACCAAGCACATCACCATGGGGAGCTCCTGTTTTGTTTGTCAAGAAGAAGGATGGTACATTTAGGTTGTGTATTGACTACAGAGAGTTGAACAAACTTACCATCAAAAACCGTTATCCACTGCCGAGAATTGACGACTTATTTGATCAACTACAAGGCTCGTCGATTTATTCGAAGATCGATTTACGTTCTGGATATCATCAAATGCGAGTAAAGGAGGATGATATTCTAAAAACTGCTTTTAGGATGCGTTATGGTCATTACGAGTTTATGGTTATGCCGTTTGGATTGACTAACGCACCAGCTGTGTTCATGGACCTTATGAACCGAGTGTGTGGGCCATATCTTGACAAGTTTGTCATTGTTTTCATCGATGACATACTTATTTACTCAAAGAATGATCAAGAGCACGAAGAACATTTGAGAAAAGTGCTAGAAGTATTGAGGAAAGAAAAACTGTACGCTAAGTTTTCAAAGTGTGCATTTTGGTTGGAAGAAGTTCAATTCCTCGGTCACATAGTGAACAAAGAAGGTATCCAGGTGGACCCGGCAAAGATCGAAACCGTTGAAAAGTGTGAAACCCCAAAAACTCCGAAGCATATACGTCAATTTTTAGGATTGGCTGGTTACTACAGAAGATTCATCCAAGAATTCTCCAAAATAGCAAAACCCTAAACTGCATTAACGCATAAAGGGAAGAAATTTGAATGGAAGGATGAACAAGAGAAGGCGTTTCAATTATTGACGAAAAAGCTAACTACGGCACCTATATTGTCATTGCCTGAAGGGAATGATGATTTTGTGATTTATTGTGACGCATCAAAGCAAGGTCTCGGTTGTGTATTAATGCAACGGACGAAGGTGATTGCTTATGCGTCTAGACAATTGAAGATTCACGAGTAAAATTATACGACGCATGATTTGGAATTAGGCGCGGTTGTTTTTGCATTAAAGACTTGGAGGCACTACTTATATGGGGTCAAAAGTATTATATATACCGACCACAAAAGTCTTCAACACATATTTAATCAGAAACAGCTGAATATGAGGCAGCGTAGGTGGATTGAATTGTTGAATGATTACGACTTTGAGATTCGTTACCACCCGGGGAAGGCAAATGTGGTAGCCGACACCTTGAGCAGAAAGGACAGAGAACCCATTCGAGTAAAATCTATGAATATAATGATTCACACTAACCTTACTACTCAAATAAAGGAGGCGCAACAAGGAGTTTTAAAAGGAGGAAATTTAAAGGATGAAATACCCAAAGGATTGGAGAAGCATCTTAATATTCAGGAAGACGAAACCCGGTATAGGGCTGAAAGAATTTGGGTACCAAAATTTGGAGATATGAGAGAAATGGTACTTAGAGAAGCTCATAAAACCAGATACTCAATACATCCTGGAACGGGGAAGATGTACAAGGATCTTAAGAAACATTTTTGGTGGCCAGGTATGAAAGTCGATATTGCTAAATATGTAGGAGAATGTTTGACGTGTTCTAAGGTCAAAGCTAAACATCAGAAACCATCAGCTCTACTACAACAACCTGAAATCCCGGAATGGAAATTAGAAAACATTACCATGGATTTCATTACTAAATTGCCAAGGACTGCAAGTGGTTATGATACTATTTGGGTAATAGTTGATCGTCTCACCAAGTCAGCACACTTCCTGCCAATAAGATAAGATGACAAGATGGAGAAGTTAGCACGACTGTATTTGAAGGAAGTCGTCTCCAGACATGGAATACCAATCTCTATTATCTCTGATAGGGATGGCAGATTTATTTCAAGATTCTGGTAGACATTACAGCAAGCATTAGGAACTCGTCTAGACATGAGTACTGCCTATCATCCACAAACTGATGGGTAGAGCGAAAGGACGATACAAACGCTTGAAGACATACTACGAGCATGTGTTATTGATTTCGGAAACAGTTGGGATCGACATCTACCGTTAGCAGAATTTTCCTACAACAACAACTATCATTCAAGCATTGAGATGGCGCCGTTTGAAGCACTTTATGGTAGAAAGTGCAGGTCTCCGATTTTTTGGAGTGAAGTGGGGGATAGACAGATTACGGGTCCGGAGATAATACAAGAAACTACCGAGAAGATCATCCAAATTCAACAACGGTTGAAAACCGCCCAAAGTCGACAAAAGAGCTACGCCGACATTAAAATAAAAGACATAGAATTTGAAATTGGAGAGATGGTCATGCTTAAGGTTGCACCTTGGAAAGGTGTTGTTCGATTTGGTAAACGAGGGAAATTAAATCCAAGGTATATTGGACCATTCAAGATTATTGATCGTGTCGGACCAGTAGCTTACCGACTTGAGTTACCTCAACAACTTGCGAATGTACATAACACTTTCCACGTCTCGAATTTGAAGAAATGTTTTGCTAAAGAAGATCTCACTATTCCGTTGGACGAAATCCAAATCAATGAAAAACTTCAATTCATTGAAGAACCCGACGAAATAATGGATCGTGAGGTTAAGAGACTTAAACAAAACAAGATACCAATTGTTAAGGTTCGATGGAATGCTCGTAGAGGACCCGAGTTCACCTGGGAGAGTGAAGATCAGATGAAGAAGAAATACCCGCATCTATTTCCAGAAGATTCGTCAACACTTTCAACAGCTTAAAATTTCGGGACGAAATTTATTTAACGGGTAGGTACTGTAGTGACCGGAACTTTTCCATGTTTTTATATATTAAATGAAATTGATATTTACATGATTAAATGTTTTCAACATGTTAAGCAATCAAACTTGTTAAGACTTGATTAATTGAAATAGGCTTCATATAGACACTTGACCACCCAAGTTGACCGGCGATTCACGAACGTTAAAACTTGTAAAAAATATATGATGACATATATATGGATATATATATAGTTAACATGATATTATGATAAGTAAACATATCATTAAGTATATTAACAATGAACTACATATGTAAAAACAAGACTACTAACTTAATGATTTTGAAACGAGACATATATGTAACGATTATCGTTGTAACGACATTTAATGTATATATATCATATTAAGATTTATTCATACATCATGATATCATGATAATGTAATAATTTAACATCTCATTTGATTTAATAAATAATGAGTTAACAACATTTAACAAGATCGTTAACCTAAAGGTTTCAAAACAACACTTACATGTAATGACTAACGATGACTTAACGACTCAGTTAAAATGTATATACATGTAGTGTTTTAATATGTATTCATACATTTTTGAAAGACTTCAAGACACTTATCAAAATACTTCTACTTAACAAAAATGCTTACAATTACATCCTCGTTCAGTTTCATCAACAATTCTACTCGTATGCACTCGTATTCTTACTCGTACAATACACAGCTTTTAGATGTATGTACTATTGGTATATACACTCCAATGATCAGCTCTTAGCAGTCCATGTGAGTCACCTAACACATGTGGGAACCATCATTTGGCAACTAGTATGAAATATCTCATAAAATTACAAAAATATGAGTAATCATTCATGACTTATTTACATGTAAACAAAATTACACATCCTTTATATCTAATCCATATACCAACGACCAAAAACACCTACAAACACTTTCATTCTTCAATTTTCTTCATCTAATTAATATCTCTCAAGTTCTATCTTCAAGTTCTAAGTGTTCTTCATAAATTCTACAAGTTCTAGTTTCATAAAATCAAGAATACTTCCAAGTTTGCTAGCTTACTTCCAATCTTGTAGAGTGATCATCCAACCTCAAGAAATCTTTATTATTTACAGTAAGATATCTTTCTAATATAATATAATACTCATATTCAAACTTTGATTCAATTTCTATAACTATAATAATCTTATTTCGAGTGGAAATCTTACTTGAACTTGTTTTCGTGTCATGATTCTGCTTCAGAACTTTCAAGCCATCCAAGGATCCTTTGAAGCTAGATCCATTTTTCTCATTTCCAGTAGCTTTATCCAGAAAACTTGAGGTAGTAATGATGTTCATAACATCATTCGATTTATACATATAAAGCTATCTTATTCGAAGGTTTAAACTTGTAATCACTAGAACATAGTTTAGTTAATTCTAAACTTGTTCGCAAACAAAAGTTAATCCTTCTAACTTGACTTTTAAAATCTACTAAACACATGTTCTATATCTATATGATATGCTAACTTAATGATTTAAAACCTGGAAACACGAAGAACACTGTAAAACTGGACATACACCGTCGTAGTAACACCGCGGGCTGTTTTGGGTTAGTTAATTAAAAACTATGATAAACTTTGATTTAAAAGTTGTTCTTCTGGGAAAATGATTTTTCTTATAAAAATGAAACTATATCCAAAAATCATGGTTAAACTCAAAGTGGAAGTATGTTTTCTAAAATGGTCATCTAGACGTCGTTCTTTCGACTGAAATGACTACCTTTACAAAAACGACGTATAACTTATATTTCCAACTATAAACCTATAATTTTTCTGTTTAGATTCATAAAATAGAGTTCAATATGAAACCATAGCAATTTGATTCACTCAAAACGGATTTAAAATGAAGAAGTTATGGGTAAAATAAGATTGGATAATTTTTCTTGTTGTAGCAACGTGAAAATTGGTAACAAATCTATATTAATCATATCATAGCTAACTTATATTGTATTATACATGTATTGTAATATATTATGTAATCTTGGGATACCATAGACATGTATGCAAATGTTTTGACATATCATATCGACCCATGTGTATATATTATTTGGAACAACCATAGACACTCTATATGCAGTAATGTGGGAGTTAGCTATACAGGGTTGAGGTTGATTCTAAAAATATATATACTTTGAGTTGTGATCTAGCCTGAGACGTGTATACACTGGGTCGTGGATTGATTCAAGATAATATATATCAATTTTTTTTTCTGTACATCTAACATTGGACAACTAGTTGTAGGTTACTAACGAGGACAGCTGACTTAATAAACTTAAAACATCAAAATGTATTAAAAGTGTTGTAAATATATTTTGAATATACTTTGATATATATGTACATATTTGTTATAGGTTCGTGAATCGACCAGTGGCCAAGTCTTACTTCCCGACGAAGTAAAAATCTGTGAAAGTGAGTTTCGTTACTCCCTTTTTAAATGCTTTTGCAATCAATATTTTTGGGACTGAGAATACATGCGCTTTTATAACTGTTTTACGAAATAGACACAAGTAATCAAAACTACATTATATGGTTGAATGATCGAAGCCGAATATGCCCCTTTTGCTTGGTAACCTAAGAATTAGTAAACCAGTCTACTAATTGACGTGAATCCTAAAGATAGATCTATTGGGCCTTACGAACCCCATCCGTTGTAGCGGATGCTTTAGTACTTCGATGTTATTTTATCATGTCTGATGGATGTCCCGGAATGATAAGGGATATTCTTATATGCATCTTGTTAATGTCGGTTACCAAGTGTTCAATCCATATGAATGATTTTTATCTATATGTATGGGATGTATATTGAAATATGAAATCTTGTGGTCTATTGTTACGATTTGATATATATAGGTTAAACCTATAACTCACCAACATTTTTGTTGACGTTTAAAGCATGTTTATTCTCAGGTGAATACTAAGAGCTTCCGCTGTTGCATACTAAAATAAGGACAAGATTTGGAGTCCATGTTTGTATGATATTATGTAAAAACTGCATTCAAGAAACATATGTCGATGTTATATATTTCTATTGTAAACCATTATGTAATGGTCGTGTGTAAACAATATATTTTAGAATATCATTATTTGATAATCTACGTAATGCTTTTGAAACCTTTATTGATAAAATAAAGGTTATGGTTGTTTTAAAAATGAATGCAGTCTTTGAAAAACGTCTCATATAGAGGTCAAAACCTCGCAACGAAATCAATTAATATGGAACGTTTATAATCAATATGAACGGGACATTTCACTTGACAAGCCCCAGTCAGAGAATTTGAACTGCTTTAGTACTTCGATTTTAGTATACAACCGCCATCTTTAAAAGATATGGACCTGTTTGTGAGGTGTACACAATCGTCATATTTAAAAGAGTGGCCTGTTTGTATGCTTTTTGCATGCCGTGCGAAATGCCTGTATGCGGGGGATATTCTAGATGCATTTTGTTAATGTCGATTACCAGGTGTTAAATTCGTATGAATGATTTTTACAGCAGTGAGCAGACCTACACAGATTGTTTTCGAAATATGAGTATCTTGTGGTCTATTATATTATTGGAAATTGGAAATGATTGATTATGATAAACTAATGAACTCACCAACCTTTTTGTTGACACTTGAAAGCATGTTTATTCTCAGGTATTAAAGAAATCTTCCGATGTGCATTTGCTCATTTTAAAGATATTAATTGGAGTCATTCATGGCATATTTCAAAAGACGTTGCATTCAAGTCGTTGAGTTCAATAAAGATTATTAAGTAAATGATAGATTAGGTCATTTATAGTGGGGATATTATGAAATGGTATGCATGCCTGTCATCTTTCGATGTAATGAAATTTGTCTTTTAAAAACGAATGCAATGTTTGTAAAATGTATCATATAGAGGTCAAATACCTCGCAATGAAATCAATTATTATGTAACGTTTATAATCGATATGAACGGGGCATTTCAGTGGGTATCAGAGCGGTGGTCTTAGCGAACCAGGTCTTGCATTAGTGTGTCTAACTGCTAGTTGTTAAGATGCATTAGTGCGTCTGGACTTCGACCGTGTCTGCATGTCAAAAGTTTTGCTTATCATTTTGTGTCAAAAATTACCTGCTTATCATTCTTAGTCTAGACACATCATACTGCATTGATTACATGTGTAATGACCCGGACTTTTTCGATCGATCTATACTTATAAGATTAATATTTACATAAATTAAACCTTACCAACATGATAAGCAACCCAAATTGTTGAGACTTATGTTTTTGAAAAGAGATTTACACAACGTTTGACTGTCTAGTTTGACCGATGATATCACGAACTATATAACATATGATAATTATACGTTTGTGTATATATATGTATATATACATATTTAACATGATCTAAGGATGTTTAAATATCTCATTTTGTATTAATAATAATAAGTTATAAGTATATTTTGAAACTACTAACTTAAGTTTTCAAAACGATAACTTTAAGTAACGTTTTTTGATATAAATACTTATAACCTATAATGTTTATACATATATCGTATATGTAATGTATTTAATCACTTTTTAAGGACTTAAATACATAAAACAATATAAGTATATTCACAAAAGATAACTATATTTGAATCCTCGTTCCGTTTTCACAAGATTTCTATACGTATATCTAGAGTATATGTACTCGTATCATACCTAACTTCTATACGTATTTACTATTGGTATATACACATCAAATCACCACCTAACTAGCCCTTGTTACTGCCCTAAGGTAGAGGTAATTACTTTTGTAAGATAGTATGACTAATTACACAAAATAACAACCTAAAATCTTGTCTTGGTTCCCCTTGATTCACGTTTTTAAGAGCTAGGGGGGATCATCATTTTGATTCATTTTTACCTCAAATCTCTAGCTAAATACACACACACTTATGAACCCTAAAAACCTTAACCATCTCAGCCCACAACCATGAAGATCTAGCTTCAAAAACATCACTTAATCACCATAAGAAAACCCTTACAAAAACACTTCAAGAATCCTTCCAAGAACACAAGTTTATTTCCAATCTTTCATCCAACTCCACCACTCTTTTGGTTCTAGGTTTTTACTCCTCTACATCAATATTATCCAAGTAACTTGAGGTAGTAACTTTGTTCATAACCTTATTCGATTCATATATATATAGTTATCTTATTTTATGGTATACAATTTTAACAACAAGAACATAGTTTGAATGATTTCAAACTTGTTTGCAAACTAAATAGATCCTTCTAACTTAACTTTTAAAATACTTCAAGACCTGTAATATATCATAAATATATGCTAATTTAACAAGGTATAACTTGGTTTTTCAAAGAACACCTTAAAAACTGAATTTACGACGTCGGAGTACAACCGGGGGCTGTTTTGGGTTGGATAATTAAAAACCATCTTGAACTTTGAATTGGAGGCTTATTTTATGGAAAATTGATATTTACTATGAATATGTTAACACATAAAAATTTCATGATTTAACTCAAAGTATAAGTATTTTTAGAAAAATAATCATTTAAGGTTGTTTACATGATGGAAAATGATCAACTTCATAAGTTTCACCAAAGTTTGACCTATGACCTGTGATTTCGAATACAAACTAAGGTATTTACAGTTCATATTCTTAAAGAAGGACTCGATCCAAGGAAGTGGCAAGTTGAACCAACGAAAACGGAGTTGTAACGAAGAAACTATGACTAAAACAAGATCGGATATCCAAAACTAGTTTAGCCACGAAAATAATTGGAGAAAAATTAAATAAATCACATCTTTCTAAAATAACATGATATTTTATATATATGTACTCATAATTTAATTTTATATATTTCAGGATCACCCATAAACTATACGAGAAGATTAATCATAAGATCCCATGATTGTACGCAATACGTCTTCTTGACAATATAGGTACCATGGGTCAAGATTAATCCCGACCAATACAAATACGATGGGGGTTTTATTTATTTCGATGGGGGTTTTATTTATTTCGATGGGGGTTTTATTTATTTATTGAACACCTAAATATGAACCATTAAAATTGAATTGCTAACTACGGACTAAGAAGACATTAAAAGTATTATAAGTATATATACGTGACGATTGTTTAAAATGAAAATATATTGATATATTATATATGGATAGGTTCGTGATATCAACCGGAGACCAAGTCAAAATATATATATCTTCAAGGCAAAAGTGAGTATATAGTTCCACTTTTAAACTCTAAATATTTCGGGATGAGAATACATGTATTTTATGTTTTACGATATGGACACAAGTAACTGAAAAATATATTCTACGTTGAGTTGTACCACTGGCATACTTCCCTGTAGCTTGGTAACTACTATTTACAGCGGTATTGTAAACGCGAATCCTGTTGATAGATCTATCGGGCCTGACAACCCCAACCGGACTGGACGACCAGTATTCAACGGTTGCACAGTACTTCGTTTCGTGACTACACTTGGTACGGTGTAGTAAGATTTCATAATAAAGGGAATATGCGACGTGATTAAATGTTAAGTATGGTTACCAAGTGCTCAACCACTTAGAATATTTTTATTAAAATGTTTATATATGAAATCTTGTGGTCTATATATATATATTGCTGCCGGCATTAAACCTATATCTCACCAACTTTATGTTGACGTTTTAAGCATGTTTATTCTCAGGTGATAACTAAAAGCTTCCGCTGCAACATGTTGAATTTAAGCAAGATCTTGAGTATGCATATTTGTGTCAAAAATAAAACTGCATATCGGAGGATTTGTAATGTAAAATATGTTGGAGGTCGTATTGTTATTATCACATGTAAAGTTTGTAAGTCTAAGATTATCGCTAAACGATAATCCTTATTAAGTTGTTTAAACCTTGTATTTGTAATAAAAGCTATGGTTTGTATTGTAAAAACAAATGCAGTTTTTGAAAAATGTCGCATATAGAGGTCAATACCTCGCGATGAAATCATATGTTATTGTATTCGTCCTTATGGTTAAGGTCGGGTTATGACATGTGGTATCAGATCGGTGGTCTTAGCGAACCAGGTTTGCATTAGTGTGTCTAACTGATAAGTCGTTAGGATATATTAGTAAGTCTGGACTTTGACCGGGTCTGATTTAAAAACCATTGCTTATCATTGTTGGTTAAAATTTATATGTAAATATTATGTAGTACTAATGGGTTAGTTGTTGTGTGATAGATGTCGGGCTCAAAACTTGTTATCACATTCAGCGACTCCGAACCAGAATCTTCAGATGGTGTTCCAGTCATTAACCTATCCGATGACGAAAATAATATCTTTGGGGAAGACTCACAAATTCCGGATGAACCGACTATAGAGAACCCGGAAAGTGAACCCGAGGAGGAAAGTGAACCCGAGGAGGAAAGTGAACCCGAGGAAGAAATACAGGAAATTACAAAAGACAAGTTCGAACTAGGAAAGAAACGAAAGGCTAATGAATTAGAAAATTCAAATCCTGAGTTTAGTGAGGATGATGTGGCACCAACTCCACTAGACACTACCACCCCTATTCCCGCTATTCCTATTCGTTCTATCCCGGCATCCAGTTCTTCAGCCCCACAGCCAAAATATAGGCAGACAGCCAGGATAAGCGTTAAGCGATTCTTTGAACCTAAACGTCCTAGAAAATAGACCAAACGATGCGCTGCCGTATTAAACCATGGGATCATATAATGTTTTGTATAATATTATTAGTGTGGTTTGCTTAATGTTCGATGTAAGATAAGCATATATAAAATAGTGAAGTATGAAATGCAATAATTTTCCATGGTTAAGTATTATTTAGATGGTAGTAATTGGTTCTGTACTAAGCTATTAAGTATGGACATTAACGGGTAGGTACTACCCTAGATATAATTATAAAACGCTAATAAGAAGAAAAGGCTTTTATAATAATACCTGGTTCATATTATTAATAAGCTATAATGTACTGTAAATATACACTACATCTATAATATTCCATGTGAATAATTATTTTCTTTTCATTCTTATAGAAGAATATGGCGCGATTGAATCGAATGACGGAACAAGAAGTCAAGGAATTCATCAACCAGCGAGTGAACGACAGAATGTTATGGGTCGAGGCTGCAAGAGCTGCTGCAGTTAACCCAAATCCTCGTGTAGGATGAACCTACAAAACTTTTCAAGCTTGCAAGCCCTCATCATTCAGTGGAACAGAAGGACCGATCGGTTTAACCCGGTGGATAGAAAAGATGGAAACTGTGTTTAAAATCAGTGGTTGTGTTGAAAAGGACATGACCAAGTATGCATCGTGCACTTTACAAGATAGTGCACTCACGTGGTGGAAAAATTATGTGAAGGCTGTAGGAGGAGATGTAGCTTATGATACTCCATGGGAAGAATTCAAAATAATGTTAATCAACGAGTATTGTCCAAGGAACGAGGTTAGGAAGTTGGAAGATGAATTACGAAGCCTGAAGGTTGTTGGTACTGGAATCACCAACTACAATCAGCGATTCATGGAATTAGTTTTGCTATGTCCTGAATTGGTTCCAACCGAAGAACGGAAGATTGAAATGTACAAAGATGGTTTGCCCAAAAAGGTCAAGGAAAATGTTACAGCATCGAAACCTAAGACAATTCATGAAGCTATAACCATGGCAAACGAGCTAATGGATCAGGTCATCATGGATAAGAAAGTATCCAATACTGATGTGAAGGTATCAGGTAACAAAAGAAAGTGGAATGGAAATTATGATCGAGGTAACCAACAACAATCTTTTAAGAAATAAGAAATCACGCAAGGTGCGGGTAGTGGTTTAAGCTTTGGTTACAAAGGACAAAATCCTTTATGTAACCGATGCCACAAACATCACTCTGGCTACTGTAATGTGGTATGCAACAAATGTAATCGAAAGGGTCATCTTGCTGAAGATTGTAGGGCTCTCGTTACAAATACAAATGGTACCAAGACTCCTGCCACCAATGCAAATAGAACTGCTTTGGCTACCATTACTTGTTATGGGTGTGGAAAACAAGGTCACTATAAGAGCCAGTGCCCGAATCCTGAGAAGAATATCGGACCTGCACGTGGGAGAGCATTTATTATTAATGCTAGAGAGGCATGTGAAGACCCGGAGCTTGTTACGGGTACGTTTACCATTAATAACTTATCAGCATCTATTATATTTGATACTGGTGCTGATAGAAGTTACGTGTGTAGAAATTTTTACACTAAATTGAATTGTTCATCATTACCTCTAGATGCTAAGTACATGATTGAGTTAGCTAATGGTAAACTAATTAAAGCCGATAAAATTTGTCGTGATTGTAAAATAAATTTAGCCGGAGAAACGTTTAAAATTGACTTGATACCCGTAGAATTAGGAAGTTTTGATGTAATAGTCGGCATGGACTGGATGTCCAAAGTAGGAGCTGAAGTTGTGTGTGCCAAGAAGGCAATTCGCATTCCTTGTAAGGATAAAATGCCGGTGATGATTTATGGAGAGAAGGGTAACTCAAAGCTAAAACTCATTAGCTGTTTGAAAGCCAAGAAGTGTTTAGAAAAGGGATGTTATGCTATTCTAGCACATGTTAATAAAGTCGAAAAGAAAGAAAAAGAGAAGTGCATCAACGACGTGCCTGTGGCAAGAGATTTTCCTGAAGTTTTTCCGGAAGAGTTGCCGGGATTACCTCCATTTAGATCTGTAGAATTTCAAATAGATTTAGTACCAGGAGCTGCACCAGTTGCCCGTGCTCCATATAGACTTGCACCGTCCGAGTTAAAAGAACTTCAGAGTCAGTTAAAAGAATTACTGGATCGTGGATTCATACGACCAAGTACTTCACCGTGGGGAGCTCCGATTCTATTTGTTAAAAAGAAAGATGGATCTTTTAGGATGTGTATAGATTATCGTGAATTAAATAAGTTAACTATCAAAAATCGGTATCCACTACCGAGAATTGACGACTTATTTGATCAACTCCAAGGATCATGTGTGTACTCGAAAATTGACCCAAGATCGGGCTATCATCAATTACGCGTCAAAGAAGAAGATATACCGAAAACTGCTTTTCGGACACGTTACGGTCATTATGAATTTTTGGTCATGCCGTTTGGATTGACGAATGCGCCAGCTGTATTCATGGACCTCATGAATCGAGTTTGTAGTCCATATTTAGATAAGTTTGTTATTATTTTCATTGATGACATTCTTATCTATTCCAAGAGTGAGCAAGAGCATGAGCAGCATTTAAGGTTAATATTAGAGTTGTTGAGAAAAGAACAGCTATACGCTAAATTTTCTAAGTGTGCTTTCTGGTTGAAAGAAGTGCAATTTTGTTGGTCACGTTGTTAGTAGCAAAGGAATTCAGGTTGATCCAGCTAAAATTGAGGCCATTGAAAAATGGGAGACTCCTAAAACACCAATGCAGATACGCCAATTTTTGGGTTTAGCCGGTTATTATAGAAGGTTTATTCAAGATTTTTCCCGAATAGCTAAGCCGTTGACAGCATTAACGCAAAAAGGGAAGAAATACGAATGGACCTCGGAGCAGGAGAACGCATTTCAATTACTGAAGAAGAAGTTAACTACGGCGCCTATTTTATCGTTACCTGAAGGGAACGATGATTTTGAAATATATTGTGACGCTTCGCGACAAGGTTTTGGTTGTGTTCTTATGCAACGAAAGAAAGTTATTGCATACGCATCTCGACAATTGAAGATTCACGAGCGGAATTATACGACGCATGATCTAGAACTGGGAGCAGTCGTGTTTGCGTTGAAGATATGGAGACACTACTTATATGGGGTTAGATGCACTGTGTTTACTGATCATAAAAGTCTTCAACATATTTTCGATCAGAAACAGCTGAACATGAGGCAACGTAGGTGGGTCGAGCTGATAAACGACTACGATTGTGAGATTCGCTATCATCCCGGGAAAGCGAATGTAGTGGCCGACGCTTTAAGCAGAAAGGAACGAGAACCAATTCGAGTACCAGCAATGAACATAAAAATTCACATGAATCTCAACTCACAAATCAAAGAGGCTCAACGAGAAGCTCTTACTAAAGAAAACATAGGAAATGAAATAATGAAGAAGTATGGGAAACAACTCATTATGCGGGAAGATGGAATTCGATATTTTGCAAACCGTATTTGGGTACCAAAGTTGGGTGGATTAAGGAAGTTAATATTGAATGAGGCACATAAGACAAGATACTCGATACATCCTGGAGTTGGAAATATGTATCAAAATCTTAAGACGCATTATTGGTGGCCTAATTTGAAGACAGACGTTGCAACATATGTTGGGGAATGTTTAACTTGTTCCAAAGTCAAAGCAGAACACCAGAAGCCGTCAGGATTACTTCAACAACCAGAAATCCCAGAATGGAAATGGGATGGTATTACCATGGATTTCATCACAAAATTACCTAAGACTGCCTGGGGTTATGACACCATTTGGGTAATAGTTGATCGTCTCACCAAATCTGCACATTTCTTGCCTATAAAGGAAACGGATAGAATGGAGAAACTATTACGATTATACATAAAGGAAATTGTTTCAAGTCATGGAATACCTATTTCCATTATATCCGATCGTGATAGTAGATTTACATCAAAGTTCTGGCAATCACTACAGGAGGCCCTGGGAACTCGTTTAGATATGAGTACCTCATATCATCCGCAAACTGACGGGCAGAGTGAAAGAACAATTCAGACTCTTGAAGACATGCTTAGGGCATGTGTGATCGATTTTGGAAACGGATGGGATAAATATCTACCATTAGCAGAATTCTCGTATAATAATAGTTATCATGCGAGCATTAAAGCTGCACCATTCGAAGCACTGTATGGAAGGAAGTGTAGATCCCCTATCTGTTGGAACGAAGTAGGAGATCGACAATTAACTGGACCCGAGATCATCCATGAAACTACTGAGAAGATAGTGCAAATCAAGGAGAAATTGAAAACAGCCCGTAGTCGCCAAAAGAGCTACGCCGATGTCCGAAGGAAACCATTAGAGTTTCAGATCGGTGACATAGTTATGTTAAGGGTGTCACCTTGGAAAGGTGTAATACGTTTTGGAAAAAGGGGTAAACTAAACCCAAGGTATGTAGGCCCGTTCAAAATTATCGAACGCATCGGACCGGTAGCTTATCGACTCGAGTTACCGCAACAACTCGCCGGAGTACATAATACATTTCACGTCTCGAACCTTAAAAAGTGTCTTGCAAAGGAAGACCTCACCATTCCTCTTGAAGAAATTCAAGTTGACGAGAAACTACAATTCATAGAAGAACCAATCGAGATCATGGACCGTGAAGTTAAACGGCTCAAGCAGAGCAACATACCGATCGTTAAAGTTCGTTGGAATGCACGAAGAGGTCCCGAGTTTACTTGGGAGCGAGAGGATCAAATGAAACAAAAATACCCGCATTTTTTTCCCGATGACGCAAAATAGGTACGATTTTAAAATTTCGGGACGAAATTTATTTAACGGGTAGGTACTGTAATGACCCGGACTTTTTCGATCGATCTATACTTATAAGATTAATATTTACATAAATTAAACCTTACCAGCATGATAAGCAACCCAAATTGTTGAGACTTATGTTTTTGAAAAGAGATTTACACAACGTTTGACCGTCTAGTTTGACCGATGATATCACGAACTATATAACATATGATAATTATACCTTTGTGTATATATATGTATATATACATATTTAACATGATCTAAGGATGTTTAAATATCTCATTTTGTATTAATAACAATAAGTTATAAGTATATTTTGAAACTACTAACTTAAGTTTTCAAAACGATAACTTTAAGTAACGTTTTTTGATATAAATACTTATAACCTATAATGTTTATACATATATCGTATATGTAATGTATTTAATCACTTTTTAAGGACTTAAATACATAAAACAATATAAGTATATTCACAAAAGATAACTATATTTGAATCCTCGTTCCGTTTTCACAAGATTTCTATACGTATATCTAGAGTATATGTACTCGTATCATACCTAACTTCTATACGTATTTACTATTGGTATATACACATCAAATCACCACCTAACTAGCCCTTGTTACTGCCCTAAGGTAGAGGTAATTACTTTTGTAAGATAGTATGACTAATTACACAAAATAACAACCTAAAATCTTGTCTTGGTTCCCCTTGATTCACGTTTTTAAGAGCTAGGGGGGATCATCATTTTGATTCATTTTTACCTCAAATCTATAGCTAAATACACACACACTTATGAACCCTAAACACCTTAACCATCTCAGCCCACAACCATGAAGATCTAGCTTCAAAAACATCACTTAATCACCATAAGAAAACCCTTACAAAAACACTTCAAGAATCCTTCCAAGAACACAAGTTTATTTCCAATCTTTCATCCAACTCCACCACTCTTTTGGTTCTAGGTTTTTACTCCTCTTTTATAGCAATCTTGTCCAAGTAACTTGAGGTAGTAACTTTGTTCATAACCTTATTCGATTCATATATATATAGTTATCTTATTTTATGGTATACAATTTTAACAACAAGAACATAGTTTGAATGATTTCAAACTTGTTTGCAAACTAAATAGATCCTTCTAACTTAACTTTTAAAATACTTCAAGACCTGTAATATATCATAAATATATGCTAATTTAACAAGGTATAACTTGGTTTTTCAAAGAACACCTTAAAAACTGAATTTACGACGTCGGAGTACAACCGGGGGCTGTTTTGGGTTGGATAATTAAAAACCATCTTGAACTTTGAATTGGAGGCTTATTTTCTGGAAAATTGATATTTACTATGAATATGTTAACACATAAAAATTTCATGATTTAACTCAAAGTATAAGTATTTTTAGAAAAATAATCATTTAAGGTTGTTTACATGATGGAAAATGATCAACTTCATAAGTTTCACCAAAGTTTGACCTATGACCTGTGATTTCAAATACAAACTAAGTTATTTACAGTTCATATTCTTAAAGAAGGACTCGATCCAAGGAAGTGGCAAGTTGAACCAACGAAAACGGAGTTGTAACGAAGAAACTATGACTAAAACAAGATCGGATATCCAAAACTAGTTTAGCCACAAAAATAATTGGAGAAAAATTAAATAAATCACATCTTTCTAAAATAACATGATAT
This sequence comes from Rutidosis leptorrhynchoides, assembly GCF_046630445.1. Lineage (NCBI taxonomy): Eukaryota > Viridiplantae > Streptophyta > Magnoliopsida > Asterales > Asteraceae > Rutidosis > Rutidosis leptorrhynchoides. Next base: position 404,184,535 of record NC_092337.1, on the reverse strand, counting down.
TTTATATATATGTACTCATAATTTAATTTTATATATTTCAGGATCACCCATAAACTATACGAGAAGATTAATCATAAGATCCCATGATTGTACGCAATACGTCTTCTTGACAATATAGGTACCATGGGTCAAGATTAATCCCGACCAATACAAATACGATGGGGGTTTTATTTATTTCGATGGGGGTTTTATTTATTTCGATGGGGGTTTTATTTATTTATTGAACACCTAAATATGAACCATTAAAATTGAATTGCTAACTACGGACTAAGAAAACATTAAAAGTATTATAAGTATATATACGTGACGATTGTTTAAAATGAAAATATATTGATATATTATATATGGATAGGTTCGTGATATCAACCGGAGACCAAGTCAAAATATATATATCTTTAAGGCAAAAGTGAGTATATAGTCCCACTTTTAAACTCTAAATATTTCGGGATGAGAATACATGTATTTTATGTTTTACGATATGGACACAAGTAACTGAAAAATATATTCTACGTTGAGTTGTACCACTGGCATACTTCCCTGTAGCTTGGTAACTACTATTTACAGCGGTATTGTAAACGAGAATCCTGTTGATAGATCTATCGGGCCTGACAACCCCAACCGAACTGGACGACCAGTATTCAACGGTTGCACAGTACTTCGTTTCGTGACTACACTTGGTACGGTGTAGTAAGATTTCATAATAAAGGGAATATGCGACGTGATTAAATGTTAAGTATGGTTACCAAGTGCTCAACCACTTAGAATATTTTTATTAAAATGTTTATATATGAAATCTTGTGGTCTATATATATATATTGCTGCCGGCATTAAACCTATATCTCACCAACTTTATGTTGACTTTTTAAGCATGTTTATTCTCAGGTGATAACTAAAAGCTTCCGCTGCAACATGTTGAATTTAAGCAAGATCTTGAGTATGCATATTTGTGTCAAAAATAAAACTGCATATCGGAGGATTTGTAATGTAAAATATGTTGGAGGTCGTATTGTTATTATCACATGTAAAGTTTGTAAGTCTAAGATTATCGCTAAACGATAATCCTTATTAAGTTGTTTAAACCTTGTATTTGTAATAAAAGCTATGGTTTGTATTGTAAAAACAAATGCAGTTTTTGAAAAATGTCGCATATAGAGGTCAATACCTCGCGATGAAATCATATGTTATTGTATTCGTCCTTATGGTTAAGGTCGGGTTATGACAACATGAATAGTGTATAGACAAAATTCATATCTTAGTGTATCTGCTAATCCATATCTTAGCGTATCTGTTACTATAAACTTTGCTTGATATATTTCATAAATTCCTCCGTAATCTACGAAATCTTTTGTACTATATATATATATATATATATATATATATATATATATATATATATATATATATATATATATATATATATATATATATATATATTCTATGTAATTAGAATACCATCCGATAACTGAAAATCATTTCATACCGAAAAATCCTTTATTCAATCGTACGAAATGGAACTTGCCACTAGTTCGAGTCCCTCGGATTCCGACAGCTATTCCGATATGGATACTCACTCGAACTCCGAAAGCAACGTAATCGGAATAGATCAACCACTTGGTCATCACCTATTTTGGGATGAAATGGGGATGGGTTCGTAGTCAACATAACCAATGGAGACAAGAAGAAGACGATCCTTTCCACCCGCCAACTTGCACTCTTGACGAAGAACCTAAAGCACTTACCGACAAACCTATTCGAAACACCATTTTCAGCCTCATTTCCAGGGTAGCTCATCACGATTATATTCTATCTAAAATTCTAAACCTTATTCATCCCCTCGTTCTGACCGACAATCATCCCGGAATAATGGAAGAAGTCAACGAGCTTCGCGCTCGAGTAATCAATTTGGAGAATATGGTGCAAAACTTACCAGCTTCAGCAACATCGCCAGCACCAACAGTACCACCAACATCAATACCAGTACCACCAACAACCCAAGTTTCAACATCACCAGCCTCGACATCATAATCTATACCTCGAACCTAATCTTCGTTCTACGTATTAATCTACACCGACTATCTTCATACTACGAATCGTTCTACATCGATTATATTCGTTCGACATGGCAATTATGTAATTTCTAAAGTTTTAGAGATTATGTAATCTAGTTCTAACGATAAATCAAATGAGTTTAATATCAAATTAACTCATTAAATCTATGATTACATCTGAAGAAAATATATATGTAAGTATATTTTCATAAAGATTGTAAATAAAAATTTCTTTTGTACAAACTGTTAATGGTGAAAATATTTTAACGGGTAGGTAATACCCGAGGAATATTTAGATTTCACATTAATAAGTTACACTGTACATTCTTTCAATCTGATTCAACAGTCATTTAATATCCTACTTACATCCACAGATATACGTATCCGTTCACCACAGAATAACCATTTTCATTCAATTTCATATTTGTATTTTGACTTATCAGAATCCAACAAGTGGCATAATGAAGAAAACATTGGACAAAATAAAATTTTGTTAGAAACAAACAAATTAACTATGAGAAATTCTGTTAAGAACCCACGCTAACAAAATCATAGCTAACTGTTCCTAGCTAACTGTTAATTCCTTATTACATTTTATTTATAGCAATTTAATTATCGCAATTTAATTATCGCAATTTTAATTCTCGCAATTTTATTTATCGCCATTTAATTTCTGTTATTTATTTTACGTACTTTAAATATCGTCGGGACACGTATACAATGTTTTGACATATCATATCGACATCATCTATATATATTATTTGGAATAACCATAGACACTCTATATGCGGTAATGCTCGAGTTAGCTATACATGGTTGAGGGTGATTTTCAAATAATATATATACTTTGAGTTGTGATCGAGTCTGAGACTTGTATACAATGGGTCACGACACATATTAATTAATACGAATATTATATATTAAACTATATATGAATTATTAAACTACTAACTGTGGACTATTAACATTGGACAATTAAAATGAATTAAAATATGGATTATAACATATGAAACTAAGCATTTCTTCAAGTTTGCCACTTGATTTCATCTTAAACCTCATTTGTATCTTGATGATTACAATCTACGTTCAAACCTTTCATAAATCTTGAAAACACCTCAATCGAAAGGATGAACCAACCGCACTTCATCTACGGAAGAAAAGATTGATGCATATAGTTATGCACCTGAAAACACTCAGAACCTGAGTAAACGTATAAAACATATATGTGCTAGATCCTTTGGCGTTGTTATTACTGAAAATAACTTTGCAATCCCTTTCCAAAATAGCCAATTTTGTCACAGCTCCAGCAAGACAACTTCGACTTTTCATCCAGAGTAGCCTTATTATAACCCTGATATATACGATTACCCTTTCCATCATCATTACCGGGGAACCTTTTATATTCCACCATATTAGCAGTAAACTTATCAGCAACATCATTACTCATTGTCTTAAGTCTCTCCGAAGAACCATTATATTTGTTATTAAAACCTTATCATATACTCATCCGTACCTTGTAACGAGAATTTCCATACCAATTACCGAGAATTAGCAATCAGTATTTTAAAATCTCACAGCATGTCTACATCAACAGTTATATGTATACATATAACATTTATCTCTTAGAATTATGATCTCCCATTCTGAAATTCTGAAAAGCACCCAGCCTGCGAAGCAATACTCGGAATTTTGAAAAAGCTGAATGAAGCAGCAGAAACTGTAGACAACCGTAAATGACCTTAACCGTCGGAAGTTTGATGATAAAGAATAGTATGTTGACAAGCTGAGAAAATTTGGTACGAAAAAAAAAACGGATTGAGCAAACTATGAAGGAAGCTGTGGACAAATCACAAAGACTAAATCTGTCTTTAAAGAATCCAAATGATTCAGTATCTGTTGAAGTCATTAACGAATACCTTGCTCCCGACTTTACACTTATACGGACAATATTCTTCATTATCCTCTGATCTTAGATATTCTAAGATAACATCATATCTTTCATTATAAATATCTTCGATATTTCTGAAGATATATTCATAACTATTCACGCTATCCGTGTTACATCATAAAAGAAACTGTTTTAGTTTCTAAATTCTGAAACCTTCGAGTTTAAGGTATGAATGTTTTTGAAGTAGTGTTGGGAACTAAATCACGAGTTAGTATAATATAATGACACTTGATCAACGTGATTATATTACAGTAAGTCATGCTGAGTTTCTAATGGAACGTGATGATTCACAGACCATAACATCATCGTGTGCCATGTTACACAACTCTTACATTTTACCTAATCTCTAAACAAATCAAGAACATATCTTCTGATAGTTCTATCTTTTCCCGTAACTTCTGGTAATTTAACCAATCAAGATCGTGTTATTACAATTTCTTAAAACATTAATTATGTTCATTTGAAACTCCATATCTACGAATTCTGGACCACTACTTGCTTTATTTAAAGTCGGGAAGAGAAAACAAAAGCAGGGATTCCGAAATATAAGGGAAGCATTAAAGCCCAACAACAACTCAGAAATTACAAACTGTGTATATCGATGCATATAGCAATATAAAGACACGGGAGAACTAAAAACACTATAAACCCAAGAGTATAGTAGAAGTAAATAGATTCCTCCAGCGGCAGATGAAAAAGAAGAAAGACAAATATAAAAGTTAGGAGTATATCAAGAATTAGAACTGGATGGAGCATATTGACGAATGCTCTAAAGTATGAATTGAGGAAGAAAGAATAGATGATGTGAGTTGTGGAAATAAGGAAACGAATGGGAGTGGATTTATAGTAAAGTATTCGACAGAGCAATCGAAACAGATCATCGCATTTAACCAAAGAGGATTCTAATTTCCTTAATTACCGAAGAATCAAATCTTATTAAGAAGATTTCCTTTAAATTCCTGAAATTTCAGAAATCAACCGTGACTACGTCACCGGTTAAAACGAATATGCATTTACTCAGTTCACTCTTTTGTGATAACTTCACTCGTACTCTTCACATTGTTTTATCCATATTACTCAATGATGATAAAACTCTAATTTCTAGCTCGTATGCGTCATGAAAATATGCTTATTGTCAGCCATGACCATCCCAATCAAATTTCAGGACAAAATTTCTTTAACGGGTAGGTACTGTGACGACCCAGAAATTTTTGACCAAATTTAAACTTGTTCTTTATATGTTTCCGACACGATAAGCAAAGTCTATAATGTTGAGTCTCAAAAAATTTGAACTGTTTCATATATTCATTTGACTTTCGACCATTCTCGACGATTCACGAACAACTATTTGTAAATAGATATGTGTGTATGTATATAAATAATAATTGGAAGTAAAATTTGAAATATTGAATGTTGTTGTTATGAAATATAATTTTATAATAATTACTATTTGAAACATATTTATATATATACATAAAAGTATATTAAAAATAAATATTAAATGATTGTAATACTCGTTGGACGTTTCGATTATTATTTAGAGAAGTTTAATTCGAACTTATGTAATTATAAAATAAACGGAGATACGAAAATGAGTTCTATAAATTTTAGGCTTATTAAAAATGTATTTAGGAACTATTTGTTAAGTTTTAACACTTTTTATATTTTACCCAGAATTGAGAGGGACAATTGATGTAAATTTTATTTAACAAATTAAGGATCGAATTTTATACCATAATGACCAAAATAGATAAATATAGTTATTCTAAAAATTTGGGATTTTTCCGAAGACTTTTATCCGCCACTGATTAATCATGGAGAGCGATATATCAATTCGTGGAAAACTGTCGGTAGAAACAATCCAAATATCCGATGACTTTGCTGTATTGTTCGTTTCCTTTCAATTCATGAATTATTGTTTGGAATTATTGTTGTTATTTTTTGTTTCTTTCTTCACTAAATATAAAACTTACGGAGTATATAATATATATATAGATATTGATATATACGCATGGGATTTATATCTACTATATATTCCTGTGTTCTTCATTCACTAAACCCACTTAATCATCCAGCTCACTTGATCACCACCATAACCAATCGACACCACCATCTTTCATCATGAAAACCACCATAACTATCATCACTATTTTTCTACTGCTGCTATTGAAGTTTCGGTTTCAGTTGGAAAACAACCCAAAAACCATTTCTTATTTCATCTTATTCGTCACCATCAACAAACCCACTTTTTGCTACCTTCCAATTCCACCCTAAACCCACAACTAAACCAACCCTTTTGTATAGGAAACTGGAAAATAACGAGTACTTTTTACTCTGGTCGAATTAGGTATCTGCTGTATTAAACAACTATATATAATATAATTCGAGGATGCAGTGTAAATTGCACTTTCATTCGACTGGTTTCCAGTTTTATTCTGGTGCACTAGTTAAACTATCTATCTATCTGTTTTTATTTCTCTCGCATTATAATCTTGTTTCTAACTCTGGGCATCGCATAAAAAAAACATAAAACGATAACAAATTTATAGAGGTGGTGAAAGATGATGATGCACGAAGAAGACGATGAACAGTGATGAACGAACATAATGATGAAACAGTGTTGACGACGGTACAGTGATGTTAGTGAAACGGTGATAATGATGATGATGATTATGTGACGTGATAATAATAATAATTGAATGAGAAAATGATTACGACAGAATGATTACCAATGATGTTGAAGATAAACTGAAACCACACCATCATTGCTCACTGTTGTCGTTTGTATCTGTTACAGGTTCAGTTTTTAATCAATCATCGAACACTGCTATTAGTCGATTGATGAAACCCTACACGCTATTACCATATTTCTACAGCCTATTGATTGGTTTCTGTTAAATCCAACTTCAATAACTTGGGCCAACGAATCTATACCTTTGGGCTTTTTATTTTGTTAAAAGACTAACCTAGTAGTAGGCATAATTGATTTAATTCATGGGCCGAAATAAACTTGGGCCGTGACCCAACTCATGTTTTTCTTTTGGACTGGTATGATGATGGACTACAGAGATGAAGATGGGTTATATAAATATTTATCTCGGACTAATCAGAAATGAATGGGTGGTGGAATGGTTAGACGAGTGTTTGGGGTGTTGTCGTGGTAGTGAGAGGTCGCGGGTTCGAGCCCGGGCAAGGCACTTATTTTATTTTGGAACTTATTCTTGTGAGGTAGTTTTTCTTATTATTATTATTATTATTATTATTATTATTATTATTATTATTATTATTATTATTATTATTATTATTATTATTATTATTATTATTATTATTATTATTATTATTATTGTTAACATTGATATTAATATGATTATTAGGAGTATTATTACTATTATTAAGATTATGATTATAATGATTATTAGTATTATCGTTATGATTAAAAACATTATTATTATTAAAGGATGTGAAATTCAATTACATGGTTTAACCAGGAGACAACACCGCCTCACACATTGCTCTAGACAAATTCAATCATGTCACTGACATGTCTACGATTACCCAAAAAAACTTTGCCGTTTATCTCTGATTTTCCTTTCTATCAATTAGAAAATCCAACAGATGCACTCGTAGACTCTCCATCATGGCTCTAGTGAGAATGCAGTTATAACCTCGAAATCTACACCATACAACTTTTCGCTTTCACGCTCATACACTGACCCACTTCATAGCGCTATGATTTCACAAACTTATCTCCTCATTTTCAAGCACGCTCCCATTGTACGAGTAAGTATTAACCGCACTACCTGAGAAGAAACAAGATTCGTACCATTGGCCCGTTGCAAATTTCTTTTCCAGTGGAGAGTAAAACACATACTCGAGTCCCTAGTATTACCCAAAAATAACACATTAATCCTGCGATAAGTTAGAGACCCACGTTGCATAACCATATCCATAACTCTCACTAGCCGTCCAATTCCCACTAGTCCAATACTTTTGTCGGTTACCAAACTCACACCGAGTTCCCGACACCCTCAACAATATCTGGAAAGATCAAGTTCTAATACTTATAAGATTATCCACTCCCTCCATCACCTAAAAATTTATAAGTGGTCATCCCGAAGAAAACTGATCGTTTATTGAACCCACCATCAACCAAAACCCAAGCACCATTCAAACGCGTTCTATCCGATACCCTTTCGATAACCAATTTCCTTATTGAGAGAAGCTCAAACCCGCATGTATATTCCAAGCATCTTGAAATATCCGACCAATCATTTGGTCATCCCGTTTCAAAAATCCGCAAGAATCAAACTTCCCCGATAACTCCCATTATCGATTCCCAAACTCGGAGGTATTCCAGTTTGTAACCCAACTGCCCAAACCTAAGAGAAACCACCCTCCCGAGTTCTCGTAACAAACCACCATCCCCGAAAATCCAGCTCATATTGACCAAAGTTTCACAAGACAAACCGTCTCAGACTCGCGTCATCAAACCCGAAAAGTTCCTCTAGAAACTGCAGCAACTTCGTAAATTTATATATGAAAATTTAACAGTTCGATCATCGCCAAATAATTACCATATATAAATCTATGTGTCTGCTACGTACAATCCAATATTCAACAGTTAACGAACGCTATGAATTTTCTCCTCCAATTGCGGATGAACATCCAAACTGGATAACTCAATCATTCTTTCTTACGACATCGCGAAGAACTAGAAATCCGATCCGACACCCGAATCTCCCCAAAAATCTCTCTTGCAAAAAACTTATCAATCCGACCCCGACTCCGTACCTTTTCGCGAACAATCACTATCATAATGCAACCATCGTCCCGATTACATCATAAATAGCTAGAACCGTTACCCAATCCGGGTGTGATCGACTCAGGATAAATTGACCATAGAGTTCACCGCAATCAACTAAGTCACCTTGTCTAAGTACATGTTGCAAACAAATCCTAAACCGTCATTTGTTCACCTAATGAAAACATGTTCATCAATTGATCGAAAGAAAAACCATGCATTAATCTGACGTTGTCTTCCGATCTTCAAACCTTGAAGCTTTAATCCACTTATTAGAAATTGACAAAGGAAATCCATAACTAGCGATGTTCTCGTTAGCAAAAACCCAAACCATACAAGACTCGTGTAATTAAATTACACCTACATACAACAAACGGATAAATTAGTAAAACGACACAAGCATTTAATGTGGTTATAACCCAACTCCAAACATGGAGAATAGTTAGTCAACAGGCGCAGACCACAAATTTTTCATTATAATTTTCGTGCACTCATGTTACGGAAGGCTAGGGTTAAAAATATTGAAGTAAACATTAAAGGAAACAAATCTGAAAACTTTCTGCCCAAGCTAAGGCACGTTAAGCGACCTTGGGCTACGAGGGTTAACATAAAAACTCAACGGCCTGGTTTCTCGCGTCTTAACCATGCAACTCACATTTTTGCTTCTTTTTGCGTGCTGCTAAATACCCCTCGCCAAATATGAGGGATCATCTGTTTCTTTTTTCCTTTATTTTTTCAACTTGCTGAACTAGAGTGCTAGAACGCCGGATCTCAACGTTCTCGTTATGGAACTTTGAAGAAATAAATTAAAGGGACCATTGACGACGGTTGTATTCTTAAATGTGAAATGTGAGTTGCTTATATATAAACTTGAGTTTTATATACAAGTTCAAAATGGATGAATTCATGTAACGACCCTGGATTTTACAACGTTTAATTATTAATAATTTATTATTAATGTTTGTGTTTTAATAAACGTGTTCTTATACGTGTTACTTGTTACCGTATTTAACTTTTCATGGCCCGACTTGTCTTTGTGACACACGTACTTTACACGAATAATATTTCAAATATTATTTACATTCATGATTATTTATTATTAATCATTTTTAATTAACGAATGTTAGTAGTTAATTACTTGGGCTTTGTTTATTTATTTGTTACATACTTACATACTTGGGCTTTATTAATGAACATGCACTTGGAAGCCCACCCTACTCTCTTAATGGACTAGTTAGCCCAATTTATGCTAGTAACATCTTAATGATAAACAAGATTAATTAGTGACATGAGGAATCTAGTTACATGCATACTTACACCATTTTCCCACACCATTTAACTTTAATACCATTTCAAGCTCTCACCATCTCCCCATGCATGAAAGTAAATTTGGACCCTTCCCCTTTGAGCTTGAAAACCGTCGACCTTGTGAGAGGGTGGAGGGAGTTTTGTTTTCAATTTTTGGTTACTTATTCTCTAGAATTACTTCACTTTTTCACACACTTCATTTTACACTTCTCATTTTCTCTCATTTTCTCTCTAACTTGTAAGTAACAAGTTGGTTTTCTCTCTTTTTCTTCCAACAAAACCGAACCATATCATCATCATTCTTACTTGTTTAATTACTTGTAGTTGTTTGTTGTTATTAAAGATCAAGTTCTCTAACTTGTATCTTCATGTAATCTTGGTTACTTTCATCTTTTGTTTGATGAAGAATCAAGAACAAGAATCTAAACTTACTAGTTTACGGTTCTACATTTAAATATTTTCAAGATTTAAAGTTCATAAGTTCATAATTATACTTGTGTTCATGTTTTGTAGACTTAAATCCTAAGATCCAAACTTTGATTTGAATCTTCCTAAGTATGAAACAAACATGAATATAATACTTGTACTTTAGTTTAATTCTTTATTTTGTAAGTATTTTAAATTTGTGATGTTGTTAATTTGGTCAAGTATTACTAGTTAATCTTGATCTCATATTTCTTGAAACTAAAAGTTAACTTTGTAAGTTCAAGAACATGGAAGTATAAGTTCTAGTTATAACTTCATATACTTATGTTGGATCTAAGTTTATATAGCTTATGGTCTTCTAATTTTGTTGTAAATAAAAGCTTATAAGCTTACATACATGTTACAAGTTGAAAATCTAAGTTTCATAACTTATGGTTTCATTAAAGTGTAGATCCAAGTTTTGTAACTTAGGATCTAACTTAAGAACACTAGATCTAGACTTTCTAGTCTAGGATCTTTAAGATCTAGCTAAGATCTAAGTTCTACAACTTAAGATCTTGTTTATTTAGTTTACTTTCAAGTTTGTAGCTTAATATTACTTTTATAACTCATGTATGTGTCGGATCTAAGATCTTGATGTAACTTTGGTTCATCAAACTACATACAACTCTTAAATGAGTTGTGATACATATCTTAGACTTACACAAGTGTTATGATGGTCAAAACTTGGTTAAGATGATGCAACCACATCAACGAGTTGTACACTTGAAGCTATACGCATCAAGGGTGAGAACCGTGATAAGCATCAAGCACCAAGAACCCACCGGAACACCTTTACTTACTATTTATGGAACTGATCAGACTACCTAGGATATTATAAAGCTGATTTTCAGTTATTTCAGTTCGATTAGATGATTTTACTTTTAGACCTCGTCTTAATCCGAGTTACGGTTTAGGATCTATGGCCTCCCGAAAGTCACTACACCCTATTAACGTTGTGCTGAAATTTCTGACCTACTCGCACTTAAACCGTCACCACGGTCAAATGAAGATGAGTTTGGTTCTGAAAATTGGTTAGCCTATAGGGGACTCATATACGGAGCCATGGCCACTGGTCTCACCCCATTTCAGTTTGTATAGAGGTCGAGGCGACTGAACAAATTCAGCCATTGTTTTAAACCCTAGTATTGACTTAAAGCTTACTTTACAATTTTTGTTTAATGATGAATGATGATGGTACTTAAGACCTAATTTACATACTTTTAAACCTTTGGGAACAATTTACTGACTTAGTAACTTTTGACTTAGGTTGAGGACCTTCCGGACCAAACTACTTGCTTACTATTCCCGCGTATCGACTTTTACTACTTTCCACTGTGAGTTATAGCATCGCTTTTTACTTTAACTATTTTGGGAACTGAGAATACATGCGCATTTTACGTTTTACACACTAGGCATGAGTACTTAAACTTTATATATGTGTGGGTTATACAACGGCATAAACTTTCCCCTTAGCTCGGTAACGTTTAGTCATTGGTCTTTGAACCGGTGAACGCGAATCTTAGATATGGATCCATAGGGTTTGACATCCCCACTCGGGCTAGTAGCACTAGCATTTAATGGGTGTTTAATACTTCGTAAACTTACGCACTCGCCAAGTGTACTTTTAGGGGTGTTATTTACGTTAAGTTAGTTACCAAGTGCCCACGGTTAAACATATACTTTTCATACTGTTTTGAAATACGAAATCTTGTGGCCTACCTTACATTACTGTTATACTTAAACTATAGCTCACCAACCTTTGTGTTAACATTTTTAAGCATGTTTTTCTCAAGTGCTTAAGGTTTGCTTGCTTCCGCTGTACTAGTCATGCTTTGTAGACACCCGCTGCGCTTATTAGAGATGTCACCGCATGAAACGTTTATTTTGCATTCAAACTATATTACTTTTGAAACGATGTATTTGTAACGACCTATGGGTTACGTACTATTATTGCTTCTATTCATAGAAGCATACTATCGGTTGTTAAACATTTGATGTTGGTTAAAACGTCGCCTTTTATCATGAATGCAAACTCATTTTGAAACAGCATAAAGTATTTGACCTTGTAATAATCCTGTTGTTGATGGTCCGCACATGTTGATTTAGTACGGGGCGTCACATTTGGTATCAGAGCATTGGTTGTAGGGAATTAGGTTGCATTAGTGAGTCTAGACCCGACTGAGTAGGATTCACTAATAGGACTAATCTACAACTTGCTAGTTTACCTGTTTCTGCAAAACTTAATGCATGCTGCTGCTTGCTTTTACTGCTATATGTCGTATGCTACTACTTGTTTTCACTACTGCATGCTATTATCTGCTTTCGATTGCATGCTACTTCTGTACGATTTGTTGTTATTGCCATGTTATTTACTACTATACATAATCTAGACTGTCGTAGTTAATTTGCCTAATACGTGCTTGCTTTATGACTTACTGACATGGAAAAAGTTATTTTTCCTTGTTTAGATGTCAGATATTCCACCTGTTATCATTTTAGAGAGCGACTCAGACTCATCCGCCAGCTCGCCTGCCATGGTTGCCGATTCTCAGATCCCGTCGTTGACACCCTCCAGTGACTCTGGCGCTTCGTCCTCTGAAGCCAGTAGCCATGCACTCGACCCAGTGGTCACCTCAGACGGAGCCGAGGACCTACAGGAGATTCCAGCTCCACTTGTCCCAGGACCCTCGGAGCCACAGCACCATTTCGGTGGTGCTGTGATTCCAAAGGAACATGGGGAAGGTCCGTTCCGTAATGAGCATAACCAATGGTGCCGACGCCTTCCTGATGGACGTCTCGTGCCGATCCCACCTTTCAGATACCGACTGATGATAGCCGGCCGAGCAGAGCCACCCGTGCAGCCACCCCCAGCCGATTCAGACGACTCATCATCCGACGACTCATCCTCCGATGACCCCAGCGACGAGGATTCCGATGAGGACCCTGATGAGGCACCCGTGCAGCCACCCTCCACCCCGCCGAAGAAGCGGTATCATTTCGATGGTACCGTTATTCCAGGGATTAACGGAGGTAGAGCGTTCATTGACGCACATGGTCAGCGGGTTGGGGTTACCGCCCGTAAGCGGCTTGTGCCGTACCCTGATGATCCATTTGTGCGTAAGGCTCCCCATTATAAAGCACCTACTTCTGGTGCCGGACCGTCTGCACCACCCGCTCCACCATCATCGTCTGCACCTCCAGCTCCACCTGCACCATCAGCACCGCCTGCTCCACCAGCCTCTCCCTCTGTTGAGGAACTGACGAGGGAGGTGGATATCCTCCGTGCTCGGGTAACTGAGCTCGAGGACCAGGTGTCCCACATGATGGACATCCTTTACCCACCGTCACCATAGGGCTTTTGTATTAGATTTCTTTATGTAATCCCGTTTGTAGTTTCATGTTTCACTTATGTATTGTACGAATCTTATGCGAATGTATGCAACTTTTAATTAATGAATGGAACATAGTCTAACAACCCGTCCTAATCCATCTGGACGAATACATTACATTTAGTTACATCGTGAGGTACTTGACCTCTATATGATACGTTTTACAAACATTGCATTCGTTTTTTAAAAGACAAACTTTCATTACATCGAAAATTGACAGGCATGCATACCATTTCATAATATAATCAACTATAATTGACTTAGTAATAATCTTGATGAACTCGACGACTCGAATGCAACGTCTTTTGAAATATGTCATGAATGACTCCAAGTAATATCTCTAAAATGAGCAAATACACAGCGGAAGATTCCTTTAATACCTGAGAATAAACATGCTTTCAAGTGTCAACCAAAAGGTTGGTGAGTTCATTAGTTTATCATAAATAATCATTTCATAATTTTAATAGACCACAAGATTTCATATTTCCATTTCTCATAAACATACGTCCCATGCATAGAGACAAAAATAATCATTCCTATGAATTGAACATCTGGTAACTGACATTAACAAGATGCATATAAGAATATCCCCTATCATTCCGGGAAATCCTTCAGACATGATAAAACAACATCGAAGTACTAAAGCATCTGGTACTTTGGATGGGGTTTGTTAGGCCCAATAGATCTATCTTTAGGATTCGCGTCAATTAGGCGTGCACTAATTCTCAAAATTAGTGATGTTCCTTAATTCTTAGGGTACCAAGCAAAAAGGGGCATATTCGGCTTCGATCATTCAACCATATAATGTAGTTTCGATTACTTGTGTCTATTTCGTAAAACATTTATAAAAATTGCGCATGTATTCTCAGCCCAAAAATATAAAGGGTAAAAAGGCAAATGAAACTCACTATCCAATATTTTGTAGTAAAAATATTCACACGACGATACTGAACAATGCATGGTTGGCCTCGGATTCACGAACCTATATCATTTGTATATATATTAAAACATATAATGGAAATCGAACGAATTTATATATTATTAGTGATTTAATTGTTATTATAATTATGTGTTTGATTAATAACCTAATTAATTATATTTAATATTAAAAATATTAATATAGTTATGTTATATGTAGAAAATATAGTTTTATATAATTAATAGTTAGTTGATGAAATAATATTGATAATAATAAATAAAAAGTTGTTTTATTTTATAATGATAATAGTAATAATAACAATAATGATAATTTTTATAAAAATGATACTTTTAATAAAAAAAAAATGATAAGAATGATAATAATTTTAATAATAATGTTACTCATGTTAATATTAATAGTAATACTTATAATAATCTGATAACATTAATAATAATACATAATGATTAACACTAATCATTTTTGAATGATAATACTTATACTAGTGGTAATGCTAATAATAATAACAATAAGCTTATTAATCACATTAATACTAATTGTAATAATATTAATAATAATAATAATAATACTAATACTAATAACAATTATATTAATAATTATATAATGATTTTAACTTTATTACAAATAATAATTTGAATTTATAATAGTAATTATAACACTTAACATAGCAATAATAATAACTAATAATAATAATAATAACAATAATAATAACTAATAATAATAATCAAATTAAAATTTGAGAACTACCTCCAATAAAAAGAAATACCTTAGCCGGGTCTCGAACTCGTGACCTCCCGGATACTCACTAACACCCATAACCATTCAATCCAGTCTACTTTTCTGATTTATTCACAACACGATTTTTATTTAACACGTTTTTTTTATTTTTCTGTTTTATACTTCTTCACCTTCACCATAACAAGTCGACCAGAGATGTTCAAGACCAAAATAACAAAATTGTGGTTTCATTTAACACTTGTAAACTGATAGAGAACTAGAAGTATTATTCTAGAATGATTAGAAAACAAACAAAAAAAAATTTATATTACTGCTGCTGCCGTCGCATAGGAAGAAAAAAAAATTTGATTTCGATTTAAATCTCGTTTTGGGTAATCTTCATAACATGAAATAGATTTTAAATCATCCATAGAAACTTATGTAATCATTAATTTAACTGAAAACATCACCTTGAACTCGAATTTAATCGATGAACAATCTTTGACTTTTTAAGATAAAAACTTTGACTTCGAAATTTAATTTCGTTTGAAAGAATTGGGGGTTCAAACTTTGCAGATAGTTTTCTTACAAGATTACTAACAACTTTGCATTAAAGGATTTTGATAAATGATTCGTTCTGAAGATTTGACTAAAAAGGTGAATGTACAGAGGTTTAGCAAAAAGAAAGAAAAAAAAATCTATAGCAGCTATTCGATTTCTTTGATGGTATGGAACTTGAATAGATTTTTTTATCAATAAATACAAGCAGATAGATTGATTCAAAAGAAATTATGGGTCGACCATAATTCACGAATAAGCAGGGAATGGAAGAAAGATACAGAATAAAATCAATTAAAAAGAAAAAAACTGATGGGGATAGGGATATACGCGTTTTTCTCTGTCCTTAATATATGATACTGACTAATTTACATTAATATTTAATAAACATACTAATAAATATAATATCATTAATATTATTAATAATAATAATATAATACTAATAATAATAATAATAATAATAATAATAATAATAATAATAATAATAATAATAATAATAATAATAATAATAATACTAATACTAATAATAATGATGATATAAATAATTAAAATTAAAATATTGATAATAATAACTATAAAACTTATAACAATAATGTTATTATTAATAATAATGATACTAATTATAATAATACTAATATTATTAATATTCATAATAATATTAGTAATAATAATACTATATCATCTTATATATATCAAATTCGTATATAATATTTATAACACTAGTATTGATGTTAATATTGAAAGTAATAACAATATTATTATAACAACTATATTTATACTTGTAATATTTAATAATCATATAATATTATATCATAACTTTTATTTATTAATTATTATTTATAAATTATAATATACATGTAATGATTATGAAATCATATATATTTATATATAGATTCACTTTAAACTACACTTAATTATTTGTATCTTATTTTACATATTTGATCTTATTATATTTTATTTCTTCTAAATTATTATTTATACAATTACATTTATTTTCATATATATATAAATATTTTTATTTACAAACAATGGTTCGTGAATCGTCGAGAATCGTCAAAGGTAAATGATTACATGAATATTGTTTCCAAAACTTTTGAGACTCCACATTACAAACTTTGCTTATCGTATCGAATTCAGTTAAAGATTAAGTTTAACTTTAGTCGGAAATTCCCGGGTCGTCACAGTACCTACCCATTAAAGAAATTTCGTCCCGAAATTTGAGTGAGGTCGTCATGGCGAATAATAAAAATGTTTTCATGACGACTATGAGTTGATAAATAGAGTTTTATCATTTTTGATTAATATAGATAAAACAATTCGATTGCGCGAAGAGTATAAGTGAAGCTATCGCAAAAGAGTGAAATGTGAAAATAACTGTTCGCCTTAACTTTTGACGTAGTTACTGTTAAATTCTGGAATTCAATGGATTTAAAAGAAAATCTTGGAAAACTATAAGATCTGATTCTTCGGGATTTATGGAAAATAAGATCTCTATAATTAAATGCGATCATCTATCTCGATTACTTTGTCTGGTATCTTCACTTATAAATGAACTTCTTCCGTTCCATTACTTCCCACCACTCCCATTTTTCTATATTCATACTTTTAAATCATCAGCCAATATGCTTCATCCAGTTTTAATTCTGGATATATTCCTGACTTTCATATCGATCATTCTCCTTTTTCATCTACCACCGGAGGAATCTGTTTACTTCTACTTCGCTATTGGGGTTATTGTGGTTATCATACTCCCGTGTCTTTCTATTGCTATTCGTATTAATGTACACGGTTTGTGATTTCTGTGTTGTTGTCGAGTTTTATATCTTCCCTTATGTTTCAGAGCTCTTTGCCTTTTTATTTTCCTCTCGACCTTTAGTAAAATGAGTAACGGTCCAGAATTCGTAAGTATGGAGTTTCGAATGAACTTAATGTTCTAAACAAGAAAGTACATAATAGCACGATTTAAATTGTCAATTTACCAGAATCTATGAGAATAGAACTATCAAGAATATACTTTCTTGATATGTTCAGAAGTTAATCAGAATGAAAGAGTTATGTAACATGACACGTGATGACGGTATGATCTGTGAATCATCACGTTCCATTAGAAACTCAGCATGACTTACTATAATATAATCACGTTGATCAAGTGTCATTATATTATACTAACTCATGCATCAATTTCCAACACTACTTCAAAATCATTCATAATTCAAACTCAAATTTTAGAGAAATTTAGAAACTAAAGTAGTTTCCTTTATGATGTAATATAGATAGCACGAAGAGATAAATAATTTCGGACGAGAATATTTACGAAAATATCTTCAGAAATATCGAAGATATTTATGATGATATTTTGGAATGTCTAAATTCGATGGTTGATGAAGAAAGATTTTCCGCAAAATTTTAACATGACTTCGGAGCAAGATATTCTCTAAAGATTTCAACGGATCCAGAATTACCTAGATTCTTTGAATATAGGGTATGGTCCTTGTATTTGTCCTTAGTCTCCTTCGTGGTTAGCTCAATCCGTTTTCCAGTTCCAACTTTTCTGAGCTTTTCCAACATACTATTGTTTATCATCAAACTTCCGATGATTAAGGTCATTTATAGTTTTTGCTGCTTCATCGGCATTTTTCCACTTTCGGAGAACTAGTTCGCAATTTAGGGTGTTTTTTAGAAACTTCACATTCGAAGTATGTAAGTCCAGAAGATAGACGTTATATGTACACATATAACTGTTGGCGTAGACATGCTGCGAGACTTCAAAATACTGATTGCTGATTCCCAGTAATTGGCATGAAAATTCTTGTTACAAGATGCGGATGAATAAATGATGGGGTTTCCAATGAATAAGTACAGTGATTTTTCAGAGAGGCTTAAAGATTAACGAAGTTGTTGGTAAGTTTACTGCTAATGTGGTGAAACATAAATGGTTCCCCGGTAACGAAAGCGAAAAGACATCGTATATATCAAGGTTATAATAAGGCTGTTTTGAACGAAAAGTCGAAGTTGACTTGCTGAAGCTATGACAAAATTTGCTACTTTGAAAAGGAAATTGCAATGTTATTTTCGGTAATAACAATGTCAAAAGAACTAGCACAGATACGTGTTAAACGTTTACTCAGGTTCCGAGAGTTTTTCAGGTACATAACTATATGTATCAATCTTTTCTTCCGTAGATGAAGTTCGGTTGGTTCATCCTCTCGATTGAGGTGTTTTCAAGAATCATGAAAGGTTTGAACGCAGATTGTAATCGTCAAGATACAAATGAGGTTTAAGATGAGATCAAGTGGCAAACTTGAAGAATTGTTTAGTTTCATATGTTATAATCAATATTTTAATTCATTTTAATTGTTCAATGTTATTAGTCCACAGTCGATAGTCCACAGTTAACAGTCCAATAATTCATATATAATTTAATATATAATATTCGAATTAATTAATACGTATCGTGACCCGTGTACATGTCTCAGACTCAATCACAACTCAAACTATATATATTATTGTAGAATTAACCTCAACCCTGTATAGCTAACTCCAGCGTTACTGCATATAGAGTATCTATGGTTATTCCAAATAATATATATAGATGTGTCGATATGATATGTCAAAACTTTATATACGTGTCCCGATATTTAAAGTTCGTAAAATAAATAGCAGTAATTAAATGACGATAAATAGAGTACGTAAAGTAAATAATAGAAATTAAATGACAATAAATAAAATTGCGAGAATTAAATTGCGATAAAATAAATTGCGATAATGTAATAGGGAATTAACAATTAGCTAGGAACAGTTAGCTAGGATTTTGTTAGCGTGGATTCTTAGCACAATTTCTCATAGTTAATTTGTTTGTTTCTAACAAATTTTATTTTGTTCAATGTTTTCTTCATTATGCCACTTGTTGGATTCTGATAGGTCAAAATCCAAATATGAAATTGGATGAAAATGGTTATTCTGCGGTGAACGGATACGTATATTGATGGTTGTAAGTAGGATAGTAAATGACTGTTGAATCAGATTCGAAGAATGTACAGTGTAACTTATTAATGTGAAATCTAAATATTTCTAGGGTATTACCTACCCGTTAAAATATTTTTACCATTAACAGTTTGTATAAAAGAATTTTTAATTAAAATCTTTATGAAAATATACTTACATATACATTTTCCTCAGATGTAATCATGGATTTAATGAGTCAATATGATATTAAACTCATTTGATTTACCATTAGAACAAGAATATATAATCTCTAAAACATTAGAGATTACATAATCGCCATGTCGAACGAAGATAAATGATGTAGAACAATTCGTAGAACGATGATTATACTCGAGGTATAGAATGAGATGTTAAGGCATGGATTGTTGAAACTTGGGTTGTTGGTGGTACTGGTGCCAATGGTGCTGAGGCTGGTGATGTTACTGGTGTTAGTGATACTGCTGGTGCTTGCAAATTGTACACCGTGCTCTCTAAAGTTAATACTCGAGCTCGGAGTTCTCTAACTTCTTCTACTAACCCTGGTTGATTATCAGTATGAGGTAGAGGTCGGATATCTTCTCTAGTTCCGTTAATGGTAGCTTCAAGACGAAAAATTCTTGCAAATAGGGTATAAACGGTGTTGCGAACGGGTTCACCGGTGAGCGGGTCAAGTACTCCAAGGTTAGGTGGTAGATTCGATTCATGATATGGAGTACCTTCTTCCCTTCTCCATAGGGAGAGTATGTCGCGAACCCACCCCCATTTTCTCCAGTAATCACGGTAGTTGATTGGTTGGTGTGCTCCTGTCACGTGGTCTTCGGAGTCAGAGGAATTTGGTCTATTCGTAGAGGCCATCTTACGCGATCTCAGGAAAGATTTTTGGTATGAAGAGTTTAGTGACAGCAATTGATAGTTGGATGGTATTCTCAATGCATAATTTGCATAGATATATATAGTACCAGGATCCCTTAAATTAAGGAGAAATTTACGAGAGATATCAGGCAAGGTCTACAGTAACAGATACGCTAAGATATGAATTGTCAGATACGCTAAGATATGAATTTTGTCTATACACTATTCATGCAATCAATGCAGTAAAACGTGTCTAGAGTAAGAATAATGAGCAGGTAATTTCTTAAGGATGATAAGCAGATGATTTCCGACAAAAATGATAAGCAAAACTTTTGACATGCAGACACGGTCGAAGTCCAGACTCACTAATGCATCCTAACGACTATCAGTTAGACACACTAATGCAAGACCTGGTTCGCTAAGACCACCGCTCTGATACCAACTCTAACGACCCGTCCTAATCCATCTGGACGAATACATTACATTTGGTTACATCGCGAGGTACTTGACCTCTATATGATACGTTTTACAAACATTGCATTCATTTTTTAAAAGACAAACTTTCATTACATCGAAAATTGGCAGGCATGCATAGCATTTCATAATATAATCAACTATAATTGACTTAGTAATAATCTTGATGAACTCGACGACTCGAATGCAACGTCTTTTGAAATATGTCATGAATGACTCCAAGTAATATCTCTAAAATGAACAAATGCACAGCGGAAGATTCCTTTAATACCTGAGAATAAACATGCTTTCAAGTGTCAACTAAAAGGTTAGTGAGTTCATTAGTTTATCATAAATAATCATTTCATAATTTTAATAGAGCACAAGATTTCATATTTCCATTTCTCATAAACATACGTCCCATGCATAGAGACAAAAATAATCATTCATATGAATTGAACACCTAGTAACCGACATTAACAAGATGCATATAAGAATATCCCCTATCATTCCGGGAAATCCTTCGGACATGATAAAACAATATCGAAGTACTAAAGCATCCGGTACTTTGGATGGGGTTTGTTAGGTTTAACACCCCGTCAAAATTCCCTTTAACGGAATGTTAACTCTGGTCCCAGTGCTTGGCTTGGCTTCTACATAACAGCAATATTCTACAGCGGAAGCAATTAATACCTGAGAATAAAACACGCAAAACGGATCAACAACAATGTTGAGTGAATCTACAGGTTTTAGGTAAACAATACAGTATGTTTAAGAAATACATTTCGAAAACGGTTACTAGTGGAAGACCACCAAGGTTTGAACCAAAAAGTTAGACAACTCCGTGTCCCATTTCAAAAGTTTGTTGACACTACCATGTCAAGTTTCAATCATTTGTAGACAATACCATGTCAAGTTTCAAATATTCATAAACAATACCATGTCAAGTTTTATCTCATTTGTTCGTAAACCACAGTTTTAAATAACGTTGTATAGTATCTGAAAAACAGTTATCAGAAATATAGTTTAGTTTCCTTGACCACGAGATTTTACAAGTACAACTCCAAGTTGCGAAACGTTTGCATAATCTATGAGCACCTGAATACTAGCAATGACCCAAGTATAGAATCCACTATACCTGCCTTTACCTCATAAAAATGTTATACACTTGTACGAATGTATTATGTTCAAAGTAAATGCACCACAGTTTTTATAGCGGGTGAGGTTGTCAACCTAACGGATCCGTCCATCTAAATTATGCCTACACCCATGGTATTTAAAGTATTCAAGCTAGAGGCTTTGTGTACAAACTCAATATGCAGATATAGTACTCGTGTTAATACAAAAAGCATTTGATAATGTATGTATAACAGCGTGTATTCTCATCCCTGAAAACATGTAAAAAGCGGGACTGTAGACTCACCTTTGAATAAAGCTCGGATTGAAAAGTGGACAATTTACTTATACGGTTTATAGCCGAGTAATGCAACCTAAGTATATGTATTTAGGTTGGTCAATAAATATGTCTTAAACAAGTATGGTTTCATAGTATAAGTTGTCTTATTGCTCGAGACGCGTTTCAAAGTAGAAGTCAGCATACAGTCAACTAATTCATGCAAATCAAACAAAGTCAAACTTGGTCAAAGTAGTCAACTAAAGTCAAAATTAGTAGTTTCATGTCAAATGTTGGTCAACATATCAAACCTAAGTCAAACAACACGTTTTAGATCATAATTGGTCAATTTCACAATTTCAGTTTATCGTTGTGCACAAAGTTCATGTACATGTAGCAAACTTAGCATATTATCTCATAGTATAAAATTCAAGTAAACATGGCAAACTCCAGATCATAAGTATACTCAAAATTGATTCCAAAAAGTCTGGCCAGGGTCTCATACGATAATTAAAAGTCAGGAATCAGAAGGGGTACATTTGCGGTTCACCAAGTCAGTTTCTGACCGCGCACTGATTTGGTTTTAGCTATAACCGGAGTTAGGAACATGAAATCGATACAAGACCAGTGGCCATAGTTCAAAAACAAGTTAAACTAACACATATCAAAAACTGCGCAATTTTGGTTTAGCCAATTTGTACAGTTTATTCATGCAAATTGAATATTCAGTTTTTCAGCTCAAATCAGAATTTACATAAAGTATGGCCCTATTGTGCCCAATGCATAAGGTTTCAGAGATTGACATAAGCTAACAATAAGTCACATATCATGTTAAAATTCATATTCCCGAAGCTTACATGCTCATTCAATAAACACAATCCACAGAGTATAAAACAGAGAGCAATTTACAGATTCGATTCTAGTTTCGCTAGTCACATTCGCACGCGATTAACCGAAGATCTAGATACAATTAGCCTATTATATCTACATGAAAGATGAAGTACTTTTTGTGTAGATTTCAAATATGCAAATATTTAATCACAGAAGCTAACACATTTTATCATACAAGGTTGTTTTCATGCAAGTGCTGTATAAAACTACTTTTACACTAATTCAAGCATATCTCGGGTTTTACATAAGCAAACGACATGATATCCTAGTGTAAACTGAGTGTTTTTAAATTACCTATCCAATGGTATAAATTTTACAATCCAATTCGTGGTCTATCAAACCCAGATTTCTGATCAATCACAAAAACACAACGTTAATTTCAATTGGCCATAACTTGATCATCCGGAAATGAAATCAAGCGAATCCAAAGCCTAAAATCGATAGTTTTTCGCAAGGAATCTAATTATAATATAATATCATACAATTGAAAAATTAAAATTACTGGACACATCAAATACAAATTCGATTTTCGCATAAAACAATCAAGACGAGCAATTTATCGCATCTAGTATTCATCAAACATCAAGACTTGAGCAATAGACAACCTAATCCATGAAACCTTAATAACAATCTGATTTTAGAGATTAGAGTTTATGTGTTTATACCTTTGATCACAAAATCGTTTATACAAACGCGTAGAGAACGATGCAAGCAACAATATTGATCAAAGAAGCAAAAACAAGAGATCAAAACTTGATGGAGAATTGTAGGGATGAAGGTATGGGATTATTTGGTGTGTATGGGGCTGCAATCATGGAGCAAGAATGATAGAAAAAAGAATGGGATATGTTCTCTTGTTACTTAGAAATTAAGAGAATATAGTTAGTGTCCTAAACAACCAAAAGTCAACAAACATGGGCCTAAACTAATAGTCAACATGCATTGGCTACTCATGGGACCAAGGATGATGAGGTATGAGGTCATGGACATGTGGCCTCGGGCTCGGGTCTCGGGCTCGTTTTGTGTAAAAGCTCGTTCGCGCGTGGTTCGTTTCGAGTGCCATTAACCGTACCGAATCTCTGGAATGTTAACTAGTCGTTGAAACAAAATCACCGTGTTTAATTCATTAAGTAAATAATAAATTAAATTTCTTTCATAAGTTCAATAATTATTAAGAATAATTATTCTATCGTTTTTCTGAGTTCCGTTAACTGAAAAGTTTTCTAGGCGATTAACTTTAATCGTATCGTTTCTAGTTTAATTCGTCAACCGAATTAATTTCACTAATTAATATAACATATTAATTCAAGTAATCCACTAAGGATCAAGTATGCATTTAATTACTTTAAATACGAAAAAGTTTCACGTAGCCACTGTTAACTATTCTGGAAAAAAAATTGGCGTATGAAAATTGTATGATTTAACTAACGATCGTCAAGGATTTAACGGAAGTTTTAACGAAAAAACTCGGGTTGTTACATTACCCACCTGTTATTAAAAATTTCGTCCCGAAATTTGGATGATGGCCGTTATTGATGAAAATAAAATATTTTCGTATCATTAGAAATCCACGTTTCAACGTGAGCTTGAATTCTATAACTAAGTTTGCAAATAAAGTTTATACTTGGCTTGAATAGTTTGTCTTTCCAGACGTAAGCCTTCATACATTCTTTTAATAAAAGAATTTGTTCATATACGAGTGTTTCGTCAAATAATATGATAAGATTAAATAATCTTTCGAGATCTCTATACGGATTGACTTCTAAGGTCCGTTCGGTTTCGTAATGAATACGAGTTAAGTGTATGGAATTTCTTATCATCAAGAATATGAATGAAATGATTCGGTTACGTGTAAAAATACGACTGAATATGTCACTAACGGATGTATTGAAGTAATAGTTGTCCGCCTTGACTTTTCGATGTAATCACTATTGAATCTCCTAAATTTAAGGGATTTGAATATAATCGTTTGAAATATGTGAGATTTGGATCCGGTAATTAAGGAAATTATAATCCTTTTCTTTTTGATTTAATACGATTATCTTAATCGGCTGACGCGTTGCTATGGTAAAAAGTTTTGATATAAATTAATCATCTCTGCGTCCTTATTTTCTCAACCTCAATCTTCTTACTTTCAAAATTCTATTTTCGAAAATTTTGTGAAGATGCTTCATCCGCTCTTGATTTTCGTTACTATTTTGACTGTGTATACAGTCAATCTTCTTTTTAGTCTACCACCAGAAGAATCTCTGTTCTTCTATAATGCTCTAGGGGTGACAATATTTTCAATTCTACCACTCCTCTATTTTTCAATACTTATTGATATAAATGGTTTATGATCTTCCATGTTTGTTGTCTTTTATATTCTGACCTATTTTTCGAAGACTCATGCTTTTTATCCAAGAAGATCTTCAACTTGTTCTTCTATACATGGTCAAATAATACAGATCAATGGCTGGTGATAATGCAGAAACATTCGCTGTTCATCGTCATAGTATCCGTTTTCACCTTGTTTTCTCTTCTCGACTTTAAATCAAGCAAGTAATGGTCCAGAATTCGTAGGTATGGAGTTTCGAATGATCATAATATACAAAGTAGAAAGGAAAGGTAATAGCACAATTTAATTTGTCAAATTACCAGAATATCCGAAAAAGTCCGAATCATCAAGAAATATATTTCCTTGATATGTTTAGAAGTTAAATAGAATGAAAGAGTTATGTAACATGGTTCATGATGATTGTAAGGTCTGTGAATCATCATCTTCCATTAGAAATTCAGCATGACTTCGGAGCAAGATATTCTCTAAAGATGTCATCGGATCCAGAATTACCTGAATTCTTTGAATATAGGGTTTGGTCCTTGTATTTGTCCTTGGTCTCCTTCATGGTTAGCTCAATCCGTTTTTCAGTTCCAAATCTGAGCCTTTTTCAATACGTTATTCTTTATCATCAAACTTTTGGCCATTAAGACCATCTATAGCTTTTGATGCTTCGTCAGCATTCTCAAGGTTAATGAATCTGAATCGTTGGTTATCAATCCGAGATGGTTTCAAGAGATTTTATTTTTAGATGATTAAACGCTGATTGTAATCGTTAACGGATCTAATGGTTGACGAATAGGCGTTGTTGATTTCAAAAGTAATGAATGATAATTTCGATGGTTTGATGTGATAATTCATCATAGAATACAAATGAATATAATTCATGAATGTAGTGATCTTTAGGAAGATAACACTTGCTAAAGCTTTACTTAGATTCTGATACGTCAAAATTAGCATATGTAGTAGTTGTTCTTTAGTGAGCGGATACACATATCTTGTGAGTGTAATTAGTATAGTTACTGATTATTGAATCGAAATTTGAAGAATGTATAATGTAACATATTAATGTGAGATATAAATATTTCTCGGGTTTTACATACCCGTTAAATATTTTTACAATTTACAGTTTGTACAGAAGAGTTTTTAATTACAATCTTTATGAAGATATATATTCGTATATATTCTTCAGATGTAATCATGGATTTAATGAGTTAATATAATATTAAACTCATTTGATTTACGGTTGAAGATAATCTCCAAAACCTTAGAGATTTCATAATTGTCGCGAAATATTTCGCTAATGAAGTTATGAATCAATACTTCATCGTTCATTATTTATTGATATACCTCGGTATATGATATTGATGCTCGTGAAGTTCTTGTGAAATTTACAAGGCACGAATAATGTTTTCTAGAAAGTTTCGAGTACATCGAAAATAGAAGTGAAAAATCAAACATGTATTTGAATAATACACTTAGTTTATTATGAAATGGAGTTTATTGTACTGAAGCAGTGATTAATGATTGTTAAGTCATTAACGAAGGATGTACATCATAGCATATTAGTGATATGATTTAACCAAGTAGTACATACTAGTTAAGATTCACACGTAATAGTTTAGTACGAAAAGATTTATTATTGTTCCAAACCATATATATATAAAGTATACATATATAATTTTTTTTTTCCAGGAAGAATGAGTCAATACGTCTTAACTCACAATTACTAATATTCCTTGGTATCTATGGGGTGTATGATGTTGATATCCGAAGTATCGAGTGTGATGTTGAGGTATGGGATGCGGATGTTGTTGTTGATGAAGCTGATGCTGTTGGTGGTGATGTTGATGGTACTGGTGGTGCTGGCTATGCTGCTGGTGCTGCTGATGCTCTTAGATTTCGCACCATATTCTCCAGAGCCACTACTTGAGCGCGAAGTTTGTTGACTTC
Organism: Rutidosis leptorrhynchoides; assembly: GCF_046630445.1. Taxonomy (NCBI): domain Eukaryota; kingdom Viridiplantae; phylum Streptophyta; class Magnoliopsida; order Asterales; family Asteraceae; genus Rutidosis; species Rutidosis leptorrhynchoides. Next base: position 404,156,518 of record NC_092337.1, on the reverse strand, counting down.
TTCTACTATTCCGGGATGATTGGCGGTTCGGACAAGTGGATGAATAAGATCTAGAATTCTGGATATTAGATATTCGTGGTGGGATATCCTGGAAATGAGGGTGAAAATGGTGTTCTGGATTGGTTCGCCGGTAAGTGCTTCAGGTTCTTCACCAAGAGGTGAATTCGGTTGGTGGAAGGGATCGCCTTCTTCTCGCCTCCATTGATTAAGTCGACTACGAACCCACCCCCAATTCATCCAGAAAAGATGATGGCTAATAGGTTCGTTCGTTCCGGTTACGCTGTCCATGGAGCTCGAGGAATCAGGTGAGAAATCCATATTATGTGTTTGGAATAGGGTTTGATATGAATTGAGTGTTGGACGCTATGTTTGTCTCCTTGAATACGTGTATATAGCAAAAAGATTTCCGTAATTTACGGAGGAAATTTAGGAAATATATCAGACAAAATCTAATATAATAAGTATGATAGCGACAGGATTAGCCTATATGTAATTGGTACAATAATTGCAGTAAGATGTCGGTGGATCAAAAATGATAAGCAGTGAGAAGTAGTGATCGGTCGCGACTAGTGGTGAGAGGCGGCGTTGAGTAGTAGTAACCAACGATAAATAGCAAGGAGTAGTGGTATAAGATGATGAGTATGTCCAGGCAGTGTCTTCGTAGTGCCAAGTAGAAATCAGGGGTGACGGACAGTGTCGGGTAGTGACGAATTGTGACGTGATTACACGCTCCTTATAGGTTATAATAACAATTAAATTGTACGGTGTAAATTTCTACTCATATTTGAAATTAAACGGTTTATGTTCTAAACGGTATTTATCCAAGTAACCTACTTGACTCGCTCCCAATTCCTTATTTTGCGATGTCAGAACTTCTATATGAGTTACCGTAATGTAATCCCGGTCATTACATTACGCTATCTCACATTTCCATTCGACATAACTCCATAAGTTCAAGATGGCGTAATCAACTTTATTTAGTTAAATCTCGCGTCGCGTGTACGTATGTGATTCGTAGTATAACGTTTAGTTCAAGTCCATATCATATGGGTATAGGGTGTATATGTACGTGATGTAATGTGTAGCCCTACATGTCATATTGTGAAGCAAATAGTGCATGTATGGTGTATAAAAGTCATCCAAGACACACGGCTATAGAATAGACTTCACTAATGCGCCCTACGGTTAGACACACTAATGTATCCTAATTCCCTATAGCCAAAGCTCTGATACCATCTTTAACACCCCGTCAAAAATCCCTTTAACGGAATGTTAACTCTGGTCCCAGTGCTTGGCTTGACTTCTACGTAACAGCAATATTCTACAGCGGAAGCAATTAATACCTGAGAATAAAACACGCAAAACGGATCAACAACAATGTTGAGTGAATCTACAGGTTTTAGGTAAACAATACAGTATGTTTAAGAAATACATTTCGAAAACGGTTATTAGTGGAAGACCACCAAGGTTTGAACCAAAAAGTTAGACAACTCCGTGTCCCATTTCAAAAGTTTGTTGACACTACCATGTCAAGTTTCAATCATTTGTAGACAATACCATGTCAAGTTTCAAATATTCGTAGACAATACCATGTCAAGTTTTATCTCATTTGTTCATAAACCACAGTTTTAAATAACTTTGTATAGTATCTGAAAAACAATTATCAGAAATATAGTTTAGTTTCCTTGACCACGAGATTTTACAAGTACAACTCCAAGTTGCGAAACGTTTGCATAATCTATGAGCACCTGAATACTAGCAATGACCCAAGTATAGAATCCACTATACCTACCTTTACCTCATAAAAATGTTATACACTTGTACGAATGTATTATGTTCAAAGTAAATGCACCACAGTTTTTATAGCGGGTGAGGTTGTCAACCTAACGGATCCGTCCATCTAAATTGTGCCTACACCCATGGTATTTAAAGTATTCAAGCTAGAGGCTTTGTGTACAAACTCAATATGCAGATATAGTACTCGTGTCAATACAAAAAGCATTTGATAATGTAAGTATAACAGCGTGTATTCTCATCCCTGAAAACATGTAAAAAGCGGAACTGTAGACTCACCTTTGAATAAAGCTCGGATTGAAAAGTGGACAATTTACTTGTACGGTTTATAGCCGAGTAATGCAACCTAAGTATATGTATTTAGGTTGGTCAATAAATATGTCTTAAACAAGTGTGGTTTCATAGTATAAGTTGTCTTATTGCTCGAATCGACGCGTTTCAAAGTAGAAGTCAACATACAGTCAACTAATTCATGCAAATCAAACAAAGTCAACCGAAGTCAAACCGAAAGTCAAACTTGGTCAAAGTAGTCAACTAAAGTCAACATCAGTAGTTTCATGTCAAATGTTGGTCAACATATCAAACCTAAGTCAAACAACACGTTTTAGATCATAATTGGTCAATTTCACAATTTCAGTTTATCGTTGTGCACAAAGTTCATGTACATGTAGCAAACTTAGCATATTATCTCATAGTATAAAATTCAAGTAAACATGGAAAACTCCAGATCATAAGTATACTCAAAATCAATTCCAAAAAGTCTGGCCAGGGTCTCATACGATAATTAAAAGTCAGGAATCAGAAGGGGTACATTTGGGGTTCACCAAGTCAGTTTCTGACAGCGCACTGATTTGGTTTTAGTTATAACCGGAGTTAGGAACATGAAATTGATACAAGACCAGTGGCCATAGTTCAAAAACAAGTTAAACTAACACATATCAAAAATCGAGCAATTTTGGTTTAGCCAATTTGTACAGTTTATTCATGCAAATTGAATATTCAGTTTTTCAGCTCAAATCAGAATTTACATAAAGTATGGCCCTATTGTGCCCAATGCATAAGGTTTCAGAGATTGACATAAGCTAACAATAAGTCACATATCATGTTAAAATTCATATTCCTGAAGCTTACATGCTCATTCAATAAACACAATCCACAGAGTATAAAACAGAGAGCAATTTACAGATTCGATTCTAGTTTCGCTAGTCACATTCGCACGCGATTAACCGAAGATCTAGATACAATTAGCCTATGATATCTACATGAAAGATGAAGTAATTTTTGTGTAGATTTCAAATATGCAAAGCTTTAATCACAGAAGCTAACACATTTTATCATACAAGGTCGTTTTCATGCAGGTGTTGTATAAAACTACTTTTACACTAATTCAAGCATATCTCGGGTTTTACATAAGCAAACGACATGATATCCTAGTGTAAACTGAGTGTTTTTAAATTACCTATCAAATGGTATAAATTTCACAATCCAATTCGTGGTCTATCAAACCCAGATTTCTGATCAATCACAAAAACACAACGTTAATTTCAATTGGCCATAACTTGATCATCCGGAAATGAAATCAAGCGAATCCAAAGCCTAAAATCAATAGTTTTTCGCAAGGAATCTAATTATAATATAATATCATACAATTGAAAAATTAAAATTACTGTACACATCAAATACAAATTCGGTTTTCGCATAAAACAATCAAGACGAGCAATTTATCGCATCTAGTATTCATCAAACATCAAGACTTGAGCAATAGACAACCTAATCCATGAAACCTTAATAACAATCTGATTTTAGAGATTAGAGTTTATGTGTTTATACCTTTGATCACAAAATCGTTTATACAAACGCGTAGAGAACGATGCAAGCAACAATATTGATCAAAGAAGCAAAAACAAGAGATCAAAACTTGATGGAGAATTGTAGGGATGAAGGTATGGGATTATTTGGTGTGTATGGGGCTGCAATCATGGAGCAATAATGATAGGAAAAAGAATGGGATATGTTCTCTTGTTACTTAGAAATTAAGAGAATATAGTTAGTGTCCTAAACAACCAAAAGTCAACAAACATGGGCCTAAACTAATAGTCAACATGCATTGGCTACTCATGGGACCAAGGATGATGAGGTATGAGGTCATGGCCATGTGGCCTCGGGCTCGGGTCTCGGGCTAGTTTTGTGTAAAAGCTCGTTCGCGCGTGGTTCGTTTCGAGTGCCATTAACCGTACCGAATCTCTGGAACGTTAACTAGTCATTGAAACAAAATCACTGTGTTTAATTCATTAAGTAAATAATAAATTAAATTTCTTTCATAAGTTCAATAATTATTAAGAATAATTATTCTATCGTTTTTCTGAGTTCCGTTAACTGAAAAGTTTTCTAGGCGATTAACTTTAATCGTATCGTTTCTAGTTTAATTCGTCAACCGAATTAAGTTCACTAATTAATATAACATATTAATTCAAGTAATCCACTAAGGATCAAGTATGTATTTAATTACTTTAAATACGAAAAAGTTTCACGTAGCCACTGTTAACTATTCTGGAAAAAAAAAAATTGGCGTATGAAAATTGTATGATTTAACTAACAATCGTCAAGGATTTAACGGAAGTTTTAACGGAAAAACTCGGGTTGTTACGTTAGGCCCAATAGATCTATCTTTAGGATTCGCGTCAATTAGGCGTGCACTAATTCTCAAAATTAGTGATGTTCCCTAATTCTTAGGGTACCAAGCAAAAAGGGGCATATTCGGCTTCGATTATTCAACCATATAATGTAGTTTCGATTACTTGTGTCTATTTCGTAAAACATTTATAAAAATTGCGCATGTATTCTCAGCCCAAAAATATAAAGGGTAAAAAGGCAAATGAAACTCACTATCCAATATTTTGTAGTAAAAATATTCACACGACGATACTGAACAATGCATGGTTGGCCTCGGATTCACGAACCTATCATTTGTATATATATTAAAACATATAATGGAAATCGAACGAATTTATATATTATTAGTGATTTAATTGTTATTATAATTATGTGTTTGATTAATAACCTAATTAATTATATTTAATATTAAAAATATTAATATAGTTATGTTATATGTAGAAAATATAGTTTTATATAATTAATAGTTAGTTGATGAAATAATATTGATAATAATAAATAAAAAGTTGTTTTATTTTATAATGATAATAGTAATAATAACAATAATGATAAATTTTATAAAAATGATACTTTTAATATAAAAAAAATGATAAGAATGATAATAATTTTAATAATAATGTTACTCATGTTAATATTAATAGTAATACTTATAATAATCTGATAACATTAATAATAATACATAATGATTAACACTAATCATTTTTAAATGATAATACTTATACTAGTGGTAATGCTAATAATAATAACAATAAGCTTATTAATCACATTAATACTAATTGTAATAATATTAATAATAATAATAATAATAATAATAATAATAATAATAATAATGATATTAATAATTATATAATGATTTTAACTCTATTACAAATAATAATTTGAATTTATAATAGTAATTATAACACTTAACATAGCAATAATAATAACTAATAATACTAATAACAATAATAATAACTAATAATAATAATAATCAAATTAATTTTGAGAACTACCTCCAATAAAAAGAAATGCCTTAGCCGGGTCTCGAACCCGTGACCTTCCGAATACTCACTAACACCCATAACCATTCAATCCAGTCTACTTTTCTAATTTATTCTCAACACGATTTTTATTTAACACGTTTTTTTTTATTTTTCTGTTTTATACTTCTTCTTCACCTTCACCATAACAAGTCGACCAGAGATGTTCAAGACCAAAATAACAAAATTGTGGTTTCATTTAACACTTGTAAATCGATAGAGAACTAGAAGTATTATTCTAGAATGATTAGAAAACAAACAACAAAAATTATATTACTGCTGCTGCCGTCGCATAGGAAGAAAAAAAATTTGATTTCGGTTTGAAGCTCGTTTTGGGTAATCTTCATAACATGAAATAGATTTTAAATCATCCATAGAAACTTATTTAATCATCAATTTAACTGAAAACATCACCTTGAACTCGAATTTAATCGATGAACAATCTTTGACTTTTTAAGATAAAAACTTTGACTTCGAAATTTAATTTCGTTTGAAAGAATTGGGGGTTCAAACTTTGCAGATAGTTTGCTTACAAGATTACTAACAACTTTGCATTAAAGGATTTTGATAAATGATTCGTTCTGAATATTTGACTAGAAAGGTGAATGTACAGAGGTTTAGCAAAAAGAAATAAAAAAAATCTATAGCAGCTATTCGATTTCTTTGATGGTATGGAACTTGAATAGATTTTTTTATCAATAAATACAAGCAGATAGATTGATTCAAAAGAAATTATAGGTCGACCATAATTCACGAGTAAGCAGGGAATGGAGGAAAGATACAGAATAAAATCAATTAAAAAGAAAGAAAAAAACTGATGGGGATAGGGATATACGCGTTTTTCTCTGTCCTTAATATATGATACTGACTAATTTACATTAATATTTAATAAACATACTAATAAATATAATATCATTAATATTATTAATAATAATAATAATATAATACTAATAATACAATAATAATAATAATATTAGAGATAATAATAATAATACTAATACTAATAATAATAATGATATAAATAATTAAAAATAAAATATTGATAATAATAACTATAAAACTTATAACAATAATGTTATTATTAATAATAATGATACTAATTATAATAATACTAATATTATTAATAATCATAATAATATTAGTAATAATAATACTATATCATCTTATATATATCAAATTCGTATATAATATTAATAACACTAGTATTGATGTTAATATTGAAAGTAATAACAATATTATTATAACAACTATATTTATACTTGTAATATTTAATAATCATATAATATTATATCATAACTTTTATTTATTAATTATTATTTATAAATTATAATATACATGTAATGATTATGAAATCATATATATTTATATATAGATTCACTTTAAACTACACTTAATTATTTGTATCTTATTTTACATATTTGATCTTATTATATTTTATTTCTTCTAAATTATTATTTATACAATTACATTTATTTTCATATATATAAATATTTTTATTTACAAACAATGGTTCGTGAATCGTCGGGAATCGTCAAAGGTAAATGATAACATGAATATTGTTTCCAAAACTTTTGAGACTCCACATTACAAACTTTGCTTATCGTGTCGAATTCATTTAAAGATTAAGTTTAAATTTAGTCAGAAATTCCCGGGTCGTCACACATTGGGTTGTTTAACTTTTGTACGGTGTTCTATTTACGTTACTGTATGATGATTTTGTGGTATTTGAATCTATTTGCGTTACTTAATTAACATGTGTTGTGTTGATTCCATGTTGGTTACCATATACTGTATTATTATTATTTGAATACTGGATTTTGACTGGAGTCAAAATTTTTGTTTTGAACATCAATGGCCAACGGAAGATCAACGCCCACAGCAGCACAGATCAAAGAAATGATCACTGAACGAGTAGCCGCAGCTTTAGCGGAAATGAACCCCCAAGCCCCACCAGTTAACCAGCCCATTCGTAATGGGTGTACTTATAAGGAATTCCAAAGCTGCAAGCCCCACAACTTCAGTGGTACAGAGGGGCCAGTTGGTCTCACTAGGTAGTTTGAGAAATTAGAATCGGTGTTCCGTGTATGCAACTGCTCAGAGATGAACAAAACAAAGTATGCCTCATGTACGCTGTCGGACGGCGCACTAACCTGGTGGAACACACTTGCTCAGGCCAAGGGTATTGACGAGACTTATGCCACTCCGTGGGAAGAATTTAAGGGGGCTATGATCGAAGAGTACTGCCCCAGGACGGAGATACAGAATATGGAAACTGAGTTTTGGGGACTGAAAGTGGTAGGAAACGATCTTGATGGTTACAACTGTAGGTATCTGGAATTAGCTCTGATGTATCCCACGATGGTTACCCCGAAGTTAAAGCGAATGGAAAGGTACTTGTGGGGACTTCCTAGGACCATTAAGGGAAATGTCACCTCTTCAAAGCCAGCTGATGTCCCGGAAGCAATGCGCATGGCGCACACCTTAATGAACCAAATTATCAGCGATGAACCGGAAAAGGCAAGATCCGAATCAGGGGTTAGCAGTGAGAAGCGTAAGTGGGACAACAACAAGGGGAGAGCCTATGACCAAACCCCCGCTAAGAGGCACAACGATGGGAGGAACCCCAATCCGAACACTAGCTCGAACTCTAACTACAAGGGTAGTCTGCCGCAGTGCAAGAGATGCTACAAGCATCACACCGGGTACTGCAACGTGGTCTGCGAAAAACGTAAAAGGACTGGGCATATTGGCAAAGACTGCAAGATCACCACCCTGAATGTGAAGATAAACCCTACTGGACCGAGAAAGTGCTATGAATGCGGACAGACGAGCCACTTCAGAAATGAGTGTCCCAACAAGCGAAAGGACGGCGGACCATCGCGTGGCAGAGCTTTCAACGTAAACGCAAGGGATGCCCGTGAGAACCCCGACTTGGTCACAGGTATATTCACTATCAACAATCTATTAGCTTCTGTCCTATTTGATACTGGTGCCGATAGCAGTTATGTATGTAGACACTTTTGCTCTAAGATAAATTGGTCGTTAGTTCCTTAAAAGGAAAGTATGCTTGTAGAGGTAGCCAATGGAAAACTTGAGAAAGTTGACCAAATTAGCCGAGGAGCTATTAAAAACATAGCTGGTGTGGATTTCGAGATTGACTTGGTACCCATTAAATTGGGAAGCTTTGATGTTATTTTCGGTATGGACTGGTTGACCAAGATAAGGGCCGACATTATCTGTGGAGATAAAGCTCTTCGTATACCGCACGGAAATGGTGAGCCACTGATTATTTACGGAGAGAGATGTAGCTCGAGACTAAATCTCATTAGTTGCATGAAAGCCCAAAAGATCATGAAGAAAGGACGACTTGCTGTTTTAGCACATGTGAAAACATTAGAAACTGAGGTGAAGAGTGTGGATGACGTACGAATTGTGAACGAATTTTCCGATGTCTTCCCGGAAGAATTGCCTGGAATACCGCCACCGAGAGCAGTAGAGTTTCAGATCGATTTAGTGCTAGGAGTTGCACCTGTAGCTCGCGCACCTTATCAACTCGCACCTTTCGAGATGCAAGAGTTGTAGAGCCAACTACAGGAATTGCTTGACCGTGGATTTATCCAACCAAGTTCCTCGCCTTGGGGCCCACCTATTTTATTTATGAAGAAGAAGGACGGATCATTACGCATGTGTATCGACTACCGTGAACTTAACAAATTGACGATCAAGAATCGATATCCTCTTCCCCGAATTGACAATCTTTTCGATCAACTACAAGGATCGAGCGTTTACTCTAAGATCGATTTGCGATCCGGTTATCACCAGTTGAGGGTGAAAGAGAGCGACGTGATGAAGACTGCATTCAGGACTCGTTATGGTCATTATGAGTTTCTCGTGATGCCATTCGGTTTAACCAACGCACCTGCCGTGTTTATGGACCTCATGAATCGTGTATGCAAGCCATACCTGGAAAAGTTCGTTATCGTCTTCATAGATGATATCCTCATCTACTCCAAAAGCGAAGAAGAACATGAGCAACATCTTCGTCTAGTGTTGGAACTCTTGAGACAAGAGCAACTTTACGCCAAATTCTCCAAGTGTGAATTTTGGTTGAAGGAAGTCCAATTTCTGGGTCACGTTGTGAGTGATCAAGGTATCAAAGTTGATCCTGCAAAGATCGAAGCTATCAGCAAGTGGAAAACCCCCACTACTCCGACGCACATCCGCCAATTTTTAGGTCTCGCCGGTTACTACCGAAGATTTATTGAAGGTTTCTCTCTGATTGAGCGTCCTTTGACCGCGCTGACTCACAAGGGGAAGAAATTCATTTGGGAACCTGAACAGGAATCTGCATTTCAAACCTTGAAAAAGAAGTTAACCACCGCACCTATCTTATCACTTCCTGAAGGCAGTGACGATTTCGTCGTTTATTGCTATGCTTCGAAAAGTGGTTTTGATTGTGTACTGATGCAACGAACAAAGGTTATCGCTTACGCCTCCCGACAACTGAAGATTCACGAGCGAAATTACACAACGCACAATCTTGAGCTTGGAGCCATTGTCTTTGCATTAAAACTGTGAAGACACTACCTTTATGGAACAAAGAGCACTATTTTCACCGATCATAAAAGCCTCCAACACATCTTTGATCAGAAGCAACTGAATATGAGACAGCGTCGATGGATCGAGATGCTGAACGACTATGATTATGAACTTCGTTATCACCCTGGTAAGGCCAATGTTGTAGCTGACGCTTTGAGCTGAAAGGAGAGGATGGCACCTCTTCGTGTTCGGGCACTGAACATCACCATTCATTCGAACCTCAATAGCCAGATCCGAGCAGCCCAAGATAAGGCTCTCAAGGAGGAGAATATATCTCATGAATACTTGAACATTCTCGTTTCTCGATTTGAAGTTAAGGAGACTGGACTCCGATGCTATGCCGGAAGAATTTGGGTACCACATTATGGAGACCTACGTAGCCTAATAATAGATGAAGCCCACAAGTCGAGATATTCGATTCATCCAGGAGCCGGTAAAATGTACCACGATCTTAAGGAACAGTATTGGTAGCCTAATCTTAAGAAGTATGTAGCAACTTATGTTGGTAAGTGTTTGACTTGCTCGAAGGTTAAGGCCGAACATCAGAGGCCTTCTGGGTTACTTCAACAACTGGAAATCCCGCAATGGAAGTGGGAAAGGATAACAATGAATTTCATTACGAAGTTACCAAAGACTGTGGGCGGATACGATACCATCTGGGTTATCGTTGACCGTCTTACCAAATCTGCACACTTCTTAGCCATGAAGGAAATGGATACGATGGAGAGACTCGCTCAACTATACATAAAAGAGGTTGTATCTCGTCATGGTGTGCCCTTATCGATCATCTCAGATCGCGATCCCCGTTTTGCTTCCAGATTTTGGCGTTCTTTGCAAGAAGCCTTGGGAACCCGTCTCGACATTAGTACTGCGTATCACCCACAGACCGATGGACAAAGCGAACGCACGATTTAGACTTTGGAGGACATGTTGCGTGCATGTGTCATTGATTTCGGAAAGGCTTGGGAGAGGCATTTGCCACTAGCCGAATTTTCTTACAACAACAGTTATCATTCGAGTATAAATGCCTCACCTTTTGAAGCATTGTATGGCCGCAAATTCCGATCTCCTATTTGTTGGGCCGAAGTAGGCGAAACGCAAATCACCGGACCTGAGATAGTCCATGAAACAACTGAGAAGATTGTCCAAATTCAAGCGAGACTCAAGACTGCCCGTGATCGCCAAAAGAGTTATGCCGACCTTAAACGTAAAGACTTTGAATTCAATGTGGGTGACCGTGTAATGTTGAAGGTCGCACCTTGGAAAGGTGTAATCCATTTTGGAAAACGTGGGAAACTCAATCCGCGATACATTGGTCCTTTTGAAATCTTGGAGCGTGTTGGACTCGTTGCTTACCATTTGGATCTTCCAACTCAATTGAGCTCAGTTCATCCTACCTTTCATGTATCGAATTTAAAGAAGTGTCTTGCTGAACCAGAACATGTCATACCACTGGAGGAACTTACAATTGATGATAAACTCCACTTCGTGGAAGAGCCTGTCAAAATTATGGACCGTGAGGTCAAAACATTGAAACACAACAAGATTCCGATCGTCCGAGTACGATGGAATGTCAAACGAGGACCTGAGTTTACCTGGGAACGAGAGGATCAAATGATGCAGAAGTATCCTCACCTTTTCCCGACTCCTCCATCTACCTCAGCTTAAAATTTCGGGACGAAATTTTCTTTAACAGGTGGGTAATGTAACGACCCTGAATTTTCCAACGTTTAATTATTAATAATTTATTAGTAATGCTTGTGTTTTAATAAACGTGTTTTTATACGTGTTACTTGTTACCGTATTTAACTTTTCATGGCCCGACTTGTCTTTGTGACACACGTACTTTACATGAATAATATTTCGAATATTATTTACATTCTAGATTATTTATTATTAATCATTTTTAATTAACGAATGTTAGTAGTTAATTACTTGGGCTTTGTTTATTTATTTGTTACATACTTACATACTTGGGCTTTATTAATGAACATGGATTTGGAAGCCCACCCTACTCTCTTAATGGACTCGTTAGCCCACTTTATGCTAGTAACATCTTAATGATAAACAAGATTAATTAGTGACATGAGGAATCTAGTTACATGCATACTTACACCATTTTCCCACACCATTTAACTTTAATACCAATTCAAGCTCTCACCATCTCCCCATGCATGAAATTAGATTTGGACCCTTCCCCTTTGAGCTTGAAAACCGTCGGCCTTGTGAGAGGGTGGAGGGAGTTTTGTTTTCAATTTTTGGTTACTTATTCTCTAGAATTACTTCACTTTTTCACACACTTCATTTTACACTTCTCATTTTCTCTCTAACTTGTAAGTAACAAGCTCGGTTTTCTCTCTTTTTCTTCCAACAAAACCGAACCATATCATCATCATTCTTACTTGTTTAATTACTTGTAGTTGTTTGTTGTTGTTAAAGATCAAGTTCTCTAACTTGTATCTTCATGTAATCTTGGTTACTTCCATCTTTTGTTTGATGAAGAACCAAGAACAAGAATCTAAACTTACTAGTTTATGGTTCTACATTTAAATATTTTCAAGATTTAAAGTTCATAAGTTCATAATTATACTTGTGTTCATGTTTTGTAGACTTAAATCCTAAGATCCAAACTTTGATTTGAATCTTCCTAAGTATGAAACAAACATGAACATAATACTTGTACTTTAGTTTAATTCTTTCTTTTGTAAGTACTTTAAAGTTATGATGTTGTTAATTTGGTCAAGTATTACTAGTTAATCTTGATCTCATATTTCTTGAAACTAAAAGTTAACTTTGTAAGTTCAAGAACATGGAAGTATAACTTTCTAGTTATAACTTCATATACTTATGTTGGGATCTAAGTTTATATAGCTTATGGTCTTCTAATTTTGTTGTAAATAAAAGCTTATAAGCTTACATACATGTTACAAGTTGAAAATCTAAGTTTCATAACTTATGGTTTCATTAAAGTGTAGATCCAAGTTTTGTAACTTAGGATCTAACTTAAGAACACTAGATCTAGACTTTCTAGTCTAGGATCTTTAAGAACTAGCTAAGATCTAAGTTCTACAACTTAAGATCTTGTTTATTTAGTTTACTTTCAATTTTGTAGCTTAATATTACTTTTATAACTCATGTATGTGTCGGATCTAAGATCTTAATGTAACTTTGGTTCATCAAACTACATACAACTCTTAAGTGAGTTTTGCTACATATCTTAGCCATACAAAAGTGTTATGATGGTCAAAACTTGGTTAAGATGATGCAACCACATCAACGAGTTGTACACTTGAAGCTATACGCATCAAGGGTGAGAACCGTGATGAGCATCAAGCACCAAGAACCCACTGGAACACCTTTACTTACTGTTTCTGGAACTGATCAGACTACCTGGGCTACTAGAAAGTTGATTTTCAGTTATTTTGGTTCGAGTAGATGATTTTCCGTTTAGGCCTCCTCTTAATCCGAGTTACGGTTTAGGATCTATGGCCTCCTGAAAGTCACTACACCCTATTAACGTTGTGCTGAAATTTCTGACCTACTCGCACTTAAACCGTCACCACGGTCAAACGAAGACAAGTTTGGTTCTGAAAATTGGTCAGCCTCTAGGGGACTCATATACGGAGCCATGGCCACTGGTCTCACCCAATTCAGCTTGTACAGAGGTCGAGGCGACTGAACGAAGTCAGCCATTGTTTTAAACCCTAGTCTTGACTTAAAACTTACTTTACACTTTTTGTTTAATGATGATGGTACTTAAGACCTAATTTACATACTTTTAAACCTTTGGGAACGATTTACTGACTTAGTAACTTTTGACTTAGGTTGAGGACCTTTCGGACCAAACTACTTGCTTACTATTCCCGCGTATCGACTTTTACTACTTTCCACTGTGAGTTATAGCATCCTTTTTTACTTTAACTATTTTGGAAACTGAGAATACATTCGCATTTTACGTTTTACATACTAGGCACGAGTACTTAAACTTTATATATGTGTCGGTTATACAACGGCATAAAATTTTCCCTTAGCTCGGTAACGTTTAGTCATTGGTCTTTGAACCGGTGAACACGAATCTTAGATATGGATCCATAGGGTTTGACATCCCCACTCGGGCTAGTAGCGCTAGCATTTAACGGGTATTTAATACTTCGTAAACTTACGCACTCGCCAAGTGTACTTTTATGGGGTGTTATTTACGTTAAGTTAGTTACCAAGTGCCCACGGTTAAACAATACTTTTCATACTGTTTTGAAATACGAAATCTCGTGGCCTACCTTACATTACTGTTATACTTAAACTATAGCTCACCAACCTTTGTGTTGACGTTTTTAAGCATGTTTTTCTCAGGTGCTTAAGGTTTGCTTGCTTCCGCTGTACTAGTCATGCTTTGTAGACACCCGCTGAGCTTATTAGAGATGTCACCGCATGAAACGTTTATTTTGCATTCAAACTATATTACTTTTGAAACGATATATTTGTAATGACCTATGGGTCACATACTATTATTGCTTCCATTCATAGAAGCATACTATCTGTTGTTAAACATTTGACGTTGGTTAAAACGTCACCTATTATCATGAATGCAAACTCATTTTGAAACAGCATATAGTATTTGACCTTGTAATGATCCTGTTGTTGATGGTCCGTACATGTTGATTTAGTACGGGGCGTCACAATTCATTCCATAGACATACCTTGAGGGCTTGATGTCACGGACTTATCTCGATAAGCTCACGTGCGGCACTTAGTCTCTACTAAGTCAGCCTTACTCGGACCTTATAACGATTCAAGTAACCAAAAGAGAAAATATTATAGAACAAGTGGAATTGAAGAAAATACTTATATTGCTTGAGAATGCTTTACAAGAGAGAATGTTTGAGATTTGAGGTGTGGTGTGCCAAATGAGGCCACCCCTATTTATACTACTCTTACATCAAAATGGATGGCTATGATTAAACTAAATCAATGGCTATCATCTAAGTACTAGAAACTTCATGACCTAGAAATATCTATGGAGTTTCCATACCATTCCATGGAAGAATCAAGGAGAGAATTCTAGATATTTTCCATATGCTTCTTGGGCCTTCCATGATTTGGGTTATAATCTTAGTGGGTTGGGCCACAAAGTTGTTGGGTTGTGACATTCTCCCCCACCTAAACTCGCGACGTCCTCGTCGTGTGATCCTCGTGATACTTCTTGATTTTGTCTGTGAACTGCCATAATAAGTCTTCGGCTTCCCAGCTTGCTTCACTATCGGGCAAGTTACGCCACTTAACTAGGTATTCTCTATAGCTCGGCACACCTCGTCTCCGTACAGTTCGATGCAACAAGATATCTTCCACCTCACGATCAAACGAAGTCGCAACTGCCATTGGTGCACGTTTGGAAACTCCTCGTTCTGGGTTTTCCTCGTCTCCCCAACTCCGTTTTAGCCCAAGATTGCAAACCATCGAGAAAATAGAAGAGAAGAATATCATCGGGAATATATGGGACCTCCAGGCTAAGGTTCGTGAATTCTTTAATATACTCCCGAATCGTCCCGGAATGATGTAATTTACGTAGACGACTCATCGCATCCTTTAGAGCATTCTTGGGGTAGAATTGATTCTTAAGTTCAGTAAGGAAATCATCCCAAGTATCAATAGTAACCGTACCTTTCTCGATATCTCCATATCGACGACGCCACCATAATGTTGCGGTATCCTTCAGGTAACGGGTTGCCGTCTTGATCTTCGTTGCATCATCCACTATGTTGACTCCCTCCAACTATTGTTCCATCTCCCATATAAAATCATCAACCGCTCGGGCTTCCCGCTTCCCCACGAACGGTGACGGCTTAGGAACGTCCACCTTCAGAGCATTGCATCCAGTGTTGCCACCCCCACTAGCCATGAATCTCAAACAAGAGTTCATGTTGGTTTGTAAATCCACGAGGCGTTGGTGAATAGTGGAGACCTCCCCCTCCATTTCGCCTCGCAACTTCGTAATCTCACCCATGAGCATACCCCTTAAGTCATGGATCTCACGTCGCATGTCAACGTCTAGCACGTTGATTGCACTCTTGCAATCATCTTTCAATTCGTCAAAGTCCCCGTCCAAACCATCCAAACGTTGGTGGACGTCTTCGACCTTTGCTTTCACGTCGTCCATTGATGTCTCTACATCCATGATCCTTTTGTCCAAGTTTGCGACAAAGTCTTTGGACGTACCTCGGTTCTTCTTGGCTCCTTGGCGAGTCTCTACTCGGCCATGAGTCTCATCACCCATCACACCACTTGTTGCGCTCACATTCTTCTCGGTCTCGGTTGCCATCTCCTTGAATCGACCTTGCTCTTGATACCAAATGTCACGGACTTATCTCGATAACCTCACGTGCGGCACTTAGTCTCTACTAAGTCAGCCTTACTCGGACCTTATAACGATTCAAGTAACCAAAAGAGAAAATATTATAGAACAAGTGGAATTGAAGAAAATACTTATATTGCTTGAGAATGTTTTACAAGAGAGAATGTTTGAGATTTGAGGTGTGGTGTGCCAAATGAGGCCACCCCTATTTATACTACTCTTACATCAAAATGGATGGCTATGATTAAACTAAATCAATGGCTATGATCTAAGTACTAGAAACTTCATGACCTAGAAATATCTATGGAGTTTTCATACCATTCCATGGAAGAATCAAGGAGAGAATTCTAGATATTTTTCATATGCTTCTTGGGCCTTCCATGATTTGAGTTATAATCTTAGTGGGTTGGGCCACAAAGTTGTTGGGTTGTGACATTGAGCTCCCATAAGTTTGCTTATATGCTTAACTTATTCCCATTTGAAGATTAAAATCATAAATCCTTGTATATATAACTAATGAATTGGACTTATTCCACTCAATATAACTTAACTAAATAAGTTTATTTAGGAATATTATTAAATTCTACTTCGTGATAATACCTAACTCGCGTTCAACTTAAATTAGCCCGTAAGTGAGTTAAGTGGCTCTGAAAAGCACAAATGGTATAACGATAAGTATTGATTTGACTCCTGTCCACGTGAGTTCTTCAGGAAGGAAAATGTATAGTGAGAAAATTCACCCCTCTTTAGACGATAAAGCCAAGTCTCGACTGTCAGAAACGTTCATTTAATTTAGGGATTATTTATCATTTGACACTTTACTCCTTTAAGTTTGTCAACATGACAATATGTACGCTAACTAAATGTTTGACAGTTATTGAAAAAATAACTGTAATAACAAAATTTATATAAAACATGGGGCGTGGTATTTTTTTGTTATGTCAATCATGTGTACGCAGAACATTAAGAACACAAGAAATAATCTTTTCACTAGATTATTTGACACAATTAAAGTAAATGATTTAACTTTAATTATGGCTTTATCATCAAATCGATCAATTATTCAACAAAAAAAAAAAAAAAGTTTTACTTTAGATCTCTTGTTATTAATTTGTGTTTAAAATGAATTAATCAACATCGAGTAGCAATGAAAGTGTCAATTAGTCAATGTAAATTTTCAAACCTGTAGTATTACTGTAATTAATAATGTTGTAAAAAGTAGAGACAAAATGATTCCAATTTCTTCAATAAATCAATAAAGTTACTATACATGTGAAGAAAGAATACAATGTTTATTTGAACAATGAGATAAGATCACAAATAAATATAAATATATAATTTATAATACTCCATTAAAGGATCTTATTTATCATATATAAATATAAATCCCATCATTTAATTTGACCTTAACATTACATTATACATCAATAATAACATATAATAAAAAAGGTTACAGATCAAATTAAATGATATATAATGTAATAAGTAGTAACAAATAAATACATCAAGACAAAGAATTTAAACATCACGGTCTCTCTTGCACTCCGGTGCCATCGCCGGAAACCTTTTCCGGTCAGTACAATAGTTATAAATAGTAAACTTCTTTCGCACCCATCGGAGACGGCGCCATTGATAAGCATCAAGATCTTGAAAATCTTTTTGGTCCCACCATCTTTTACCTTGAGTTGCACAATATTTAGCTTCAACAGACGATTCACAGCCGTCCACGTGGAAACTTTTGTATGAAGCTACAAATGGACCCTTTGACCAATCGGTCTTTTCTAACCCACCTCTTGTTGCCCAATCATCGGCGTTCCATAAACTAGAGTAAATCTTCATTGGTTGGTTAAATGGAAATCTAACCCCTAAATCTTTACTGTTTTTGAACACCCTAATTGGAACATCATCAACAAGAAACCTGCATTGAGATAACATACAATTAGAGTACCGTTTGATAAAGCTAAATAACTTGGCAATCAAATAGTTCATAATCTTAATAATTCAAATCGGAGTAACTTATACATAAATAAAAATTCAATATATTTGTTCGTTAAATATTCTGGATATGATTTAACGATGATATAACATATAGTTTAAGTGTTTACTGATTAAGAGATTGTTTCAAATCTGATGACACTGAATGATGAACTATTCGGTATCATATATAATTCCGAATTTAGGAACAAACGCGCTTAATATTAAGTAAACAAACACACCAACTATATTATTTAAAGTATAAAATACCGATTCATGAACAAATCAAGCAAGTACAGAATGATCAATCTTTTAAGTAGCAACCTGTTTATTTCAAGTGCTATACTTTTTTGGGTAATAGTTATCTTCTACAAAAATAAGCTTTACTTGGATAATATATGAATAGATTGAGATCCTATTGTTTTAATGGACCACTCTTTTCTAACTTATAAACATTTTAACACTAAAGGATAATAAACCAATACTATAAAGAACAGATTTTTTTAAGGGCAGTAAGAACTACTTACACAATCTGGTACATATTCCATAGAACGGAGTATGAGTGATAAGCTTTTGTGGGATCGAACCAAAGATAGATACGTTGTTCACGGTCACCCTTGCCGCCGGTAAACACATTGGTTTGTAAAATGTACGGCTGCCCTGTTCTGTTGCCCAAAAACTCGAAATCAATCTCATCGTGCTCTGAGTTTTGAGACGAAAGCTGTCATTTTTATAGCACCCATTTAAGTTAACAATAAAAAATGTGTACAAATGAAGGAAAAAATGACATTTTATCACACACATTTAAGTTCCTCAATCAACTAAATATACAGCTAGATACAAGTAATTTTTGGGACTAAAGGCAACATTTTTGTTGCAACCGATTGGTTTATAAAATGAGTTGTGAGATAGAGTGTGACATTTTGTTACACCCAATTAAATTACCAGCAAATATTATGTAAAAATAAAGTTTGAATTCAAAAAATGTCATTTTTAGTATACCCCATTAAGTTTCTTGAAGTACAAAAGCTGTCATTTTTGTTACACCCATTAAGTTCAAAATGAATATTGGTACTAAAGTTACCATTTTTAAAACACCCATTTAAGTTTCTTGAGATAATACACTTAAATGACGAAAATAGGTTAAAAAGTGAAGAAATCGTACATAAAATGCGGTGACGGTGCCGGCCGAATCTCCGGCAACCATTTTAATCTGCATACTGAAATGACCAAAAAGATAAGATCCTTTTGACTGGAACCCAGTTCCGGTGTAGTTATCTAACAACAATTGAATCTCTGAACCACCATTGAAGTACTTAATATGGTCAAATGCCCATGTGGGTACATAGTTCCGACCAAATGGCACGGCCACCGGTTTTTTTGGAGCAGCTCCGATGACTATATCCGATGTTGCTAGGAGACAGAGACACACCACCCACACCAAACGCATTGTGTAGTTCTTGTTGTTTCACTGCAAGAAAATAAAGATTAATTAGAAATATATAAATTGTGAAAGTTGAGAGGTAGAAGTGTAAATATATCAACATAGTAATAGTAATGTACCTTAAAAGATTTGAGTGATGGAACTTACTGAGGTGAGGAGGATGTGTGGATAAATGGAGGCTGAGAGGATGTATATATATAGATATAGAATATAGAATATATAGATATAGATATAGATATAAATATAAATAGATAGATATAGATTTGTGTATAAATTATTGGAGGGAAATAATGAGAGCTAGTAGCAGAAAAAAGAACAATTATTAAACAAACATACAGGAGGCTACAGTTTACAGCCAGCTATATCAATCAGAAACCATATTTATGGGATTAGCTGTTCTTTTTGTCTATTTAGTTTTCTACGGATTATATAAATTTTATTTTCTAAAACACTTTAAGAATGGATTCAAATATTGACAAGTATAACCGACTCTAAAAAAAAACCGACTCTAGTGAAAATTCAAATGTAGCTAAACAAACGCCATAACACGTAACATAAATAAATGGTTCTACCAACAGAGTGCGAAAAACCGTTTACAAGTATAAACAACGTAAAACACCATCAACGATCGGGAGAAGTCGACCGTCAACGCAACAGACAATGAAGAACCAAAAAACAGCCCGCAATTCACTGAAATGTCATCGAAAATACAACTGGTGAAAAGATTCCGATCACCTTCAAGGTTCATATCATGTCGTCGCCCCTAAGCAAGAGAATGTCGCACTTTTTAATTTCGGCTTAAATATAGTTATTTATATTATGTAATATTCAATAAAATTTATATAAATGAATTGGACTTTAAACGTGTTTTCATTGGTATAATGTTCATTAATTATTATCTAACTCAAATAAAAATTTTGAAGTCGAAGTAGAAAAAAAGATTTAAAGAGTCAAAACAATACAATAATCTTTAGGTGGAGGTCACTAATGGTGTTTCTTTTTAATCTAATAAGGTTGTTTGATACTCTCCCCCTTCAAACTTTGTGGGATTTGATGTGTACAAGAAGCCACACCCCCACCCCCACACCCACATTATGCGACGTGGGTTTGAGCCGTCGGTGAGATGTGGGTGAGTTTTCTACGGACTCACCAAACGGGTTTGAATTCAGTTGTCTGCTTCTGATTGGTGATGTGATTTATTTCCGTTAGTTTTTCGAATTTAATTAAAATTTATTTATATATAATTAAACTACAAAAAACACAAACACAACAAACACTGTTTTCACATCTTTCTCTACAATTTATGTCTCAAATCACATACAATTTCATCAATCACAATGGAAAAAATTTACAAAATGCTTGAATTTTGAAAGGACCCGTTCATATCGATTATAAACGATTCACAATAGTTGATTACATCGCGAGGTACTTGACCTCTATATGATACATTTTACAAACATTGCATTCGTTTTTAAAAGACAAACTTTCATTACATCGAAAGTTGATGGCATGCATACCATTTCATAATATATCCAACTATAATTGACTTAATAATAATCTTGATAAACTCAACGACTCGAATGCAACGTCTTTTGAAATATGTCATGAATGACTCCAAGTAATATCTCTAAAATGAGCAAATGCACAGCGGAAGATTTCTTTCATACCTGAGAATAAACATGCTTTCAAGTGTCAACCAAAAGGCTGGTGAGTTCATAGGTTTATCATAAACAATAAAATTCATCATTTTGATAGACCATAAGATTTAAATACATTACACATATCTCATGTACTAAACCATTTTTCATAATGCTTGGCAGAGTATGTTCGTATCCTTTTCTCCCCCGTAGGTTGCCTCGCGATTTTTAATAACCGTACACATATCTCGTGCACGAAAATAATTCACATAACCTGTGTATAAAAATCATTCTCTCGATACATAACATTCACTTTGATTTCATTGCTCAACATGGTAACCGACCTTAACATATAATGCGCATAAATAATATCCCCAAAACAGAACATCTCGTCTGTATAATATATAAACTTCGAAGTACTAAACACCACGCCCACTAGCTCTTCCGTCTAGTGAACATTCTGGGTGGGGTGTTAAACCCGGTAGCTACCTTTAGGATTCGCGTGAATTAGGGTCATACCCGTTTCTAATTCTTAGGTTACCAAGCAATAATAATCAGGGGAAAATTCACAACAATTAGCGGCAATTATAACGTCCAACAAATTCAATAATAATCCACAGAACTTCTGCCTGCATAATAATTCATTCGAGAAATGTTTTACTTGTGTCTATCTCGTCAAATATTTATAAAAGCTTCTCGGTCCAAAAATATAGATTTCAAAGGCATTTAATAAAGTAGTTGTAAAAACAGCGCATGTATTCTCAGTCCCAAAAATATAAAGAGTAAAAGGGAATCAAATGAACTCACGATACGATATTTTGTAGTAAAAATATGCATACGACGAAACTGAACAATGCAAGGTTGGCCTTGGATTCACGAACCTATATCATTCGTATATATATTAAAACATATAATCGTAATCGAACAAATTTTATATATTATTATTAGTGATGTAACTTATATATTTAATAATTTATAAGTTTCATTATTTATATATTTTCATTATATATATATATATATATATATATATATATATATATATATATATATATATATATATATATATATATATATAAATGTTAATATAGTTAAATTATGTGTTTTTAATATATTTATCTATATATAATCTTTATTTTTATACATATAACCTTAATAATGTCATTAAAACCTTTATTTTCATAATCAATATTATTTTAATATATGACATAGATATAACTTGATAATAATAATAATAATGATAGTTTTAGTGATAACAAAATAATGATTTTAGTAAAAATGTTAATAATGATAATAATAACAATACTAATAATGATAATCATACTAATAATAATATTGATGATGTTAATAATAATATTTATAATAATAATATTAATTCTAATATTTATGAGATGATACTAATACTTATATTTATGAAATAATAATAATTTGTATTATTTTCATAATGATAATAATAATACTAATCATAATCATAATAATGATAGTAATACTAAAATGGTAAAACTAATAATATTAGTAATACTTATAATGATACTAATGATAATGTTAATAATAATAATACTACTTAATAATATTACTAGTAATGATAATGATATTAGTAATAACCATACTATTAATAGTAATCATAATTGTAATTTTAATTATGTTAACAATAATGAATGGTAACTTTTATTAGTAATAATAAGAATAATAATAACTATATTACTAGTCATAATAGCAATTAACTACGACAACAACAACAACAACAACAATAATAATAATAATAATAATAATAATAATAATAATAATAATAATAATAATAATAATAATAATAATAATAATAATAATAATAATAATAATAATAATAATAATAATAATAAAATTTTAGAAATTGAAACTACCTTAAATAAGCCCTTTAAAAAAAAAAGCCCCAAATGAGTCTCGAACCCGTGACCTCCCGGTTAAACACCAACAACCAAACCACTCGACCATCTCAGTTTTTCTGGATTAAACCCAAACGATTTATTTATATCCCGTTCCTTTTCTATTTCTATTATTCTTCATCTTCTTCATTTGTAATTCCATCAGAAACCAGTTTATTGATCTTCATTACTTAATTATTGATTTTAATACGTATAATTAAAATGAAAACAACTTATGATGTAATTTTAAATTGACAAAAATGAATTTTAAAATAAAGAAAACATCAGCAGCATCTCGTTACGAACTCTAACTTCAATTTCAAATATATGAATGTTTTGGATCACAATTGTCACCTAAATTAAATCGTAAAACACTCCTAGAAACTTTCTCAATCTTCAATTTAACTTAAAACATAAAAACAAATTCGAATTTCGCTAAGAACAGACAGTTTGACTTTTTAAAACTAGAACTTTGACTCCAAAATTTAGGCTCAATAGAAAGAATTGGATCCTGAGATTTTGTAGGTAGTTTGAGTGATTGAATACTAACAAGACTGCATTAACACATTTTGAAGTTTATTTCAAAATCGAGCTATTAATTAAATGAAGCAAGAATAGAGCACAGCTTGGGTGTTCTTCAATTTTTCTTTGTTTAATTCGACTTTTTGAAGCAGTTAAAATTGATAATTGATGCAAATAATGAAAAGGAGTTGGGATGAATGATTGTAACACGAATTGATCAATTATTATATAGTAATTCAGTCGACAAGAATATAATTCAGATACAGAAAAAATAAAATAAATAATAAAAAAATACTAGGAGAAAGGGATTGGCAACTGATTCGTACAATATTCGATCCTGATGTTTAACAAAATCAGACAAGAGACAAGATTAAGCATAGTTGATCGTGAAACGTAACAGATTGGATTTCTATACGATTTTTGTGTATATATAATATTAATATTAATAATTATATAAATATTTTAATAATAATAATATTGTTAATAATATTAGAAAATATAAAAATACTAATAATAATAATAATAGAAATAATAATCATAATATTACTAATCAAATTAATACTAATAACATTGATGATAAAAGTAAAAAGAAATATAATGATAATAAATTTTAAATAATAATAATTTTTAGTAATAATAATAATCATAATAATACTAATAACAAAATAATACTAATAGTAAGTATAATGATAAAAGTAAAAATATTGATAATAATAACTTTAAATAAAAATGATAATAATAACTATAAAATCAATAATAATAATATCATTTATATTAATATTATAACAATTTATATATATATATATATATATATATATATATATATATATATATATATATATATATATATATCAAATTCACATTACAGATTATATATATTTCATATGTATTATTACTTATGTAATATTTATTATTCATATAATATATCCTATAATAACTTTCATTGATTATTAATTATTTCTAAGATTACAATATATTAGAAATCATACATATTTATATATAGATTCACTTTTAATAACAACTTAATGATCCTATTTTATTATTTTACATTTTCATTTATATATATATATATATATATATATATATATATATATATATATATATATATATATATATATTTAATTACATATTTACTTACAAAACAAATTGTTCGTGAATCTTCGGGAATAGTCAAGGTCAAATGAATTCATGAAAATAGTTCAAACATTTTGAGACTCGGTTTAATAACTTTGCTTATCGTATCAGAATCATTTACAGATTAAGTTTAAATTTGGTCGGAAATTTTCGGGTCGTCATAAATTTCTTCTCGAGTCCGATTTGACAATGAAGAGATTGTTATATATATATATATATATATATATATATATATATATATATATATATATATATACATATTTACTTACAAAACAAATTGTTCGTGAATCTTCGAGAATAGTCAAGGTCAAATGCATTCATGAAAATAGTTCAAATATTTTGAGACTCGGTTTAATAACTTTGCTTATCGTGTCAGAATCATTTACAGATTAAGTTTAAATTTGGTCGGAAATTTCCGGGTCGTCACAAATTTCTTCTCGAGTCCGATTTGACAATGAAGAGATTGTACAATATGTCAATCTAGTGACTGGAGAGTCGGGTAGTCCAAGTTCAACACCACGAGTCCCTCGAACCCATACATATATTCCAAGAGAACACGAACGTGCCGCACAACTTTTATATAATTATATTTTTCGGAAAAACCAAAGTATCCACCAAGTTATTTCAAATGACGTTTTTTTATGCGTTGTCAATTATTTTTTCGAATCATTAATGGTATAACTAATTTTTCTAGCAAATCTATTCACGCTCATTTTATGTTTTTTAAAGAACGTTCAGATACACTTTGTCGGTAAAGTTTGACCGTATTACAAAAGTACACGTCGGTCATATGTACTTGTGTAATATTACACAACATGATTTGAGAGGATAACAATTTCACGATTAGTACAATTGAAGAAGAAATGTTTGATGACCCGATGAATCGACCTCGACGGGAACTAAGGATTTTAAGGGTCCGGGGTATGAGGATGATAGAAATAAAAGATTGGAACATTCACAAGAGGTTGTGGGAAAATTTGACCGAGCACTTTTAGAATTTATCACCAAACTTTCACAATGTTAATCGGTGATTTATGTATTATTTATATCTTTTAATCTTCTTTTTTTTATAAATTTAAATTATGTATTTCTTAAATTTTAATTTTAATGGATTTATATTTGTTTATTTTCTTATAAAATGTCTCAATTTTATTATTATATGTTATTTAACGAAAATACAGAGTAATAGTTAGCATATTATTTATATTAATTATTAAAAAAATATGTCACATCAACATACATTTCCAACCCACATCACCTTGATCAAAAAAATGTTACGTCAACCCATACCTCTAACCCACACCACCTGCTATAACGAATAGTCTAACCGTATGTATTACGTGTAATCTAGTATGAGTAGTTTGTTTCATTCTTAAAGGTTAATCTTCATGTGTAATCTTTTGGTTCTTGTATCAGATGAATTTAACATTTATTTATGTCAATTTCTAGCTATATCAAATTGTTCAAAAAGAAAATGTGACTAGATAGTGCGCATAATGCGCAATTCACCTGGTATCAGGTCTCGCGTTCGGGGGGCTTGATTACCCTAAGTTTTACCTTCTATGGAAGAGCCAATGTGCTTTTTCATAGGAGGGTTTTCTCGCTTATTCAAAAAAACATTTATTTATGTCTTTGGTTTTTCAGAAAAAAAAAATAAATATATTTTAATAACGGTATATAAGTTAGACGCAGTAAGATAGATAAATATAGATCTGTTTATGCTATCATGTTTAAATTAAAAAAATGAAAACTTTATGATAAAAACAAATCATCCAAAGATGAAAGCCATAAGACCATTATTAACCATGACAGTCTGTCATGGGATCACTGACTGCCACATCAGCGCCACATCAGCAGTTACTTCTCATCACTAACCAACCACTAAACTGCTAACATCCATGACGTACCCATCACTTGGTCCCACCCAATGTTGTAAAAACCCCGATTACTCGCCGATTAATCCTCGATTAATCATTTTTTACAGAAATCCATTCCAATTTTACAAAATCCGTTTAATTAATCGTTCAACGTCAGTTGATAGGTCGAAATCAAATTTTGTAATCAAAGTCGGTCAAAGTCAAATTTGGTCAACATTTTAACATGAATTTAAACTAGAACTTTATAGATTTTGAACAAAATGAACAATTTTAGACAATCATGATAAAAATTTTGTTTATGTCTATGATTTTCTTCTATATTTACACATATAATTTTTGAAATTTAATATTTAAATGTATAAAGTACAATCCGATTAATCCCCGATTAATCTCCGAATTGGCGATTAATCATTCTAAAGTCTCGACCGATTAATCCTCGAATAGCGAATTTTGCAACCTTGGTCCCACCTCTATTTTTTATATTAAACTTATATATTATTAATTTATATATAATAATTAAAACCCTAAAAATAAAAGTTTTATTAATAAAAAATATTACAAATTCCTAAACATAAAAAAACCATTACAAATTCCTAAAAATAAAAAAATAAAACCATTACAATTCCTGAAAATAAAAAAATCATTACAAATTCCCCAAAAAAAAAACAAGTTCAATAAAACCCGATCATGTCGTCACTCACGTAACCCTCATTGCTACTGTTGTGCGGGTAGTGAGGATGAGGTCGGTGTTGAATTGTCGGATCCAAATACCAATACAATACAACTTGATTCGGTTGCATTTGAGTAAGGCTCTCCCGAAAATTTCATGCCATTCTTTTTCGGTCGTGATAAACTCAAACTTATCGGTTTCTGGATCACACCAAGAAAAATCCGAGGCCTCGAAGTCAACATGTTCGCATATGTAGTCGAACAAACGCCTCGTGTCCCAGTAGGTGATATCAAGTGATTCGAACGACTTGCACTGGCTGTCCAGGTACATCTTCCAATCTTCGTTTAGTTGTCCCCCGTATGAAACAGTTAAACGCGCCATCGAAACAGTTAAACTCGAACGATTGTAGTGTGTGTTTATTTTTGAGTGTGTGTTTATGTTTGATTGAGTCTGTGTTTTATGTTTGAATAATAACATT
Organism: Rutidosis leptorrhynchoides; assembly: GCF_046630445.1. NCBI lineage: Eukaryota > Viridiplantae > Streptophyta > Magnoliopsida > Asterales > Asteraceae > Rutidosis > Rutidosis leptorrhynchoides. Next base: position 404,128,450 of record NC_092337.1, on the reverse strand, counting down.
GTTTGTATATGTTTATGTTTGAAACAAGAATGATGTTTGTGAGGAGTGTGGTAAGTGTATACTCGTGTATATATATATATATATATATATATATATATATATATATATATATATATATATATATATGAGAATTGAAGATTTTGAAATTTATTCGTTGCAGTCCGAACGTAAACCTGCAAACGTATACACCTGCATGAAATTTCAAACGTAAACATTGCTTTTCTTCCGTGAAAGGGTTTTGTCATCCAACGACATTTTCGAGTGCGGGCTTCAATGGCGAGATCAACAACGCTTTGCTAATATCGGCGCCGTTGATCGACGGTGTTCAATGGCGGGTGCAAGACGAACCGATAAGAGTGGCCTAACAAAGGTTTTTTCGAATAATAAGGTGTCATGTTGCATTCATAGGTTAACATATCATTAAAACTATCATATCACATTATTAATTAAATTAATATATATGTATGTATATATATTGGCGGATCTAGAATTGGTAATAACTGGTGTTACTGGTTAAAATCCTTGAAAAATTTCTACTAGATGTCTTATATTAATGATGTCAATAAAAAAAAAAATTACACTACCCACTGGTGTCACTAGTTAAAAATCCAAAAATATTTCACTACATCGCATATTTCAGTCGTATCATATCATGTGTAACCAATGTGATTAAACTACATCCACCCGTTGTAACGACCCAACCCTCGTTATACCAAAATCACGACTTTAAAAAAAATATTGTGAGTCAGTGCATCTGGACGGCGTCCAGTTATCAGGACGGCGTCCAGCAGTGAAGACCAGGACGGCGTTCAAGTTTTTTAGACGGCGTCCAATTGAACTAAAAATCTCTGATCAGTTTTTCAATTTCACGCGGGCGGAAAACCCGTTTCCCGACACATTTAAACGAAACGGTTTTCACAACACACTATAATAATTATAATTAAGAGATTTTCACAATAAAATCGAGTTTTACAACACCGGGCCCGCTTCGACCCAAATTACTTCAAAGTGCCCATTTCGATCCATTTTAGCTTAATACAAAACATAGACCGAGCATGGTGATTGGGGATACCATACCCAATCCTAAACGATCCAAAAGCACGTGTTCTAAGCAACTACGCAAGTCCACTAGTCCCTACGCTTACCCGAGCCACCGCCTCCACGCGAATCTATAAAAAGGTAAACAACGAGAGGGTAAGCTAATGCTTAGTGAGTGCAAATATTATACACATATATATATAATTTACCCACTTGCACTCCCTTACCCAAACTACAAGTTAAACCCACATGCCAAAGTATAGGAAACTAGAATCATCAATCTTACCACAATAATCTCGTATATCAAAACGTAAAAGCTAGTAACATCAATCGCACTACAATTACCTCTCTTATCAATTCGCAGAAGCTAGTATCATCAAAATCGTACAACTAACATCAAGATTAGCATATATTTATTATAATAATAATAATGCTAAACATGAACATCAAATACGTACCATGGTTAACCAATAATCGCAAGAGAATGACCTCACGAATAAGTCATCGGTGTTCATAACAACCATTAGCGCCCAAAAACGGCTATGGTATGCTAACCCCTGAGGTGTTCCAAAACGGCTATGGCATCACCCCCAAGTGTTCCAAAACGGCTATGGCATCACTTAATCATCATATGAGTATAGACAAGCTAATACTCGCACCATGTGCACAAAACGGCTATGTTCACAATTATCACATGTGGACAAAACGGCTATGCCACACATCAATGGTAAAAAAAAATGGCTATGTGACTCACGGGCAAAATAATAGCAATATAATAATAATATGTTGGGTACTCAAACCTCAAGTCACACGTTAGTGCACAAAATCCGACTATTGTGACTCTATTCCTAAAGGTGTCCAACGGCTATCGTCGCATCGATGTACCCCAAAACCCGGCTATTGTGTACATCGCGCACAAGCAAATAAATTATATACACACATGTATAACCATTCCACTCACCTTGAAGTCTTGATGAAAGCAAGCCAAATCCGTTGCTCCGCCAATGAAACGTACCTAATCCATTATCATAATAATAAACAACACAACTAGGGTGGATTACAAACCAACCCATATCGACACCTAGTGCAAAATCGACCCAATTGTACTTCCAAGTACAACACATGCCCAAACTAACCAATAATCACTAACACAAGTGAAGATGGTCCTAATATGCCAATTAAACCCAATCATAAGTGTTAAACACTTATCTTACCCAAAATGACACCTAAACCCTAATTTTGACCCATTTTAAAATTAGTCAACCATATGCATCCAAAAAGGGTTTCAATACATCTAAAATCACCTAACTAAGTGATTACACCCAAAATCAATGCCTAATCATGGCCAAAACGTCAACCAACCTAAAATCCACCAACAACAATATAAAACCCGATCTCTAGCATCACTAAACTCACTCCATGAGTCTAAATGGGTTTCTCAACAATTTAAGTTCAAACCCTAACTTTGAATATCAAATCAAACAATGAAATTCGGAGTTAGAACTTACCACAACAACCAAAACGTTGCCGCGAACGAGATGAACAACTTTAACACTCGAGCTTTAGTGAGAATCCGACTTATTCCTCTCCAAATCAACCTCTCTCTCTCTCTAAACTCTCTATCTCTAGATGCATGTGTGTGAGTGGAAAGAAGTGAAATGAGGATAAGATAGGTAATGGATCAGTTTTGTGGCTCAAAAACCGACCCTCAAGTGAAAATACCAAAATACCCCTCATTTAATCAAATTACAACAGCTAGCCCGCCAGACCATTTGGACGGCGTCCAAACAATCTGGACGGCGTCCAGTCCTTCTTTACTGGATGGCGTCCCACTTTTTGGAACGCGTCCCACTTAACTGATCAAGGCTGAAACTGAAACAGGTTCTTATAACTCTCCCCCACTTAAATTGGATCACGTCTCCGTGATCTCCATCACTTAACCAACTGGACCAACACTCAATGGTCCTCAAACATACGTTCCAATACAACTTCCACCACATGAATCATTTACCAATTACACACGTGCACGCATTTTGAGACATGCATTGCACACAACATCCGAAAACTACTACGATCACTTAGAATACGCGGGATCACCATGTATTCTTCCAACTTCTCTAGGCCATTCTTCTCAAAGAGTCACCTTCAATAACAAAATCGTCACCCGTGATTTATCGAATCCGCAATTTTGAGCACAAGAACTAGCTCAATCCCTCACATCGGGAAAAACTCAACAAATCTCTTACCAAGATATCAATCCCTTAGCGTACCCTTACCAAGTACAAAGCTAATAATAATCACGTCCCAACATAAGATCAACAACCAAACGATGAAGACCGACAAAAAGTGAATCCTTACGGATAACACTTACCACCTATCCTTTCCCGTAGCGCGCAAACACGACTAGTACGCAACTACCGCAATTTTGTAAGCAAAGCACGTCTATTGCAACACTAATCACGTAACATGGTCCTTATGACCGAACCACCGGCGTATAAAACAACCAATAGTTCTCAATACTACCAACATGAAGATTATTTCAACACAAAACTCAAGGTGTACAAAAACGGCTATTGTCACACCCTCAAGTACACGAAAAACGGCTATCGTGATATATGCGTAGTGTGCAAAAATGGCTATTGCAACACTACCAACAATATGTGAGCGAAACACGGCTATCGCATTACTATTACCAACGTGTGAGTAAAAATCGGCTATTACTCACAACCATGTGCACAAAACGGCTATGTGCACAATTCATACGGGCAATTAAAATTATAAACATACAAGTAACGGTTCTTTCCGAAAACCGCGTACCATCAATCACAGCCAAGGGTGGTTAACGAAGAGCTAATCCTTCCGGATATCACTCATCACCTAGCACAAGTCAAACATGGTCAACATAGAAATAACCCCAAATAAACACATACACGTAATCAATTCGTAGTACACAAAATGGCTATTGTGTAACTACTACCCAAAGTATACGACAATGAGGCATCGTACCCTTTCTCAAAGTCCCATTACGCTTCCTCGGTAGGAATATAAATCCTTAATGAAGTCAACACAATTCATTTGATATAACATTTCCAACTTCCTCGTGTGGTAGTACAAACTCCCCCACTTAGAACTTCGTCCCTCAATCAAATAGTCAATATTACAAAGTCAAGCGATTTCAGCATTTACCGGCGTACATGACCATACCTGGCGCTGGTCCCTCTTCCCAAATTCTCGAGAACTCCATTCAATAATACTAAGAACTAACGTCTACCGTCACCCGTTTGCGCCACTTAAGTGATGACACAATGTCAACATAACACGTACCCTTTTTAGAACAAAATTACCGCTACTCGCAGGGTAGACTTTTCCAACTATCAAATTTATCAACCCGTCACCACTACAAAATCATCCGGCCGACGATACACCATGCTCACCCTTTTGGAAAGAGTGACTATAGCTCCAACAACGAATGCCTACCGCCTTACCTCCCGTAACACGCACGTCATCAAACCTTCTTTAACACTTAGCATTCAAAAGATCTCGAATCGCCCTTCGCCACTTCATACTAATCATTCATTAACATGAACACAAGGATCACTCTTGCAATCGTCTGATTGTTATAGCTCGTAAAATTTCCACTTAGTCACTCATGTACATAAGGGTTTCAGTAAGGTACCCTATGCACAATGCAACCACAACCATCGGAGTCGCACATCACGCCCGCAAGTATGAGAAGGCACCTGACATCGCGTTACGTAGACTCCATCACCAACATACATTGAGGTCAAATAACTCGATCTCTAAGGTTCCATTCAGCCGATGAACCTCATGATTCATCATCTTCACTACATAAGCGAACACGCGCTCACAACCTAACACCTAAGCCCATTTCTATGACCTGGTAGAACATTTCCCAAACACTAAGGAATGCTTGGTTGCACCAAGTCTTACGCCCTTCGTCCGTGAATCCAAATGTCACCATAGGGTAATTTCATTAGGATTGTCCTTCTAACAATAATACGCACGACAAAATCAGAACCTTAAGGGGTCTCACTCGAACGAGCTTAACGACCCGATACCAATCAAATGCCTAAGCATCCAAAGACTCGCACAACAGAGCCAAGGCACAACACACTACTCATACACTCTAATGAGTGCAACCCGAAACCATAAACGTAAACCGTCCGCTCGCTACGGATTATCCACAGCGGAAAATAAAGTTTAGCTAAGACTCACGTACACCCCGCATGTTATTACTAACGAACAACATACAATATCACACTAAAAGTACCTGAAGCAACATCGTTGGACCCTTGTGCTTCGCTAATCATCAGATAGTCATGCTCTAACCTCTTAACCTGATTTTTAAACGATTCGGACATTCCGACCTTCGGTGTCCCTCCTTCCGGCAGATAAAGCACTTGATCGTGCTCGACGGTACACCCGTGCAATCCTTTGCCAAATGTCCTTGTTCACCACACGTAAAACACATATGCACGGAACCTCCCTACTTTTTTGTCTGATTTCTATCCAACTCGGGACACTCTGGCCTTCGGTGTCCTTCTTTACGACAATTGTAACACATCACTTCATCACCCCTCGGTATCGTACACTCCCAAATCTTGTGGCCCCTCACCCCACAATTGTAACATCTAGGCATACTAGTGATCGACACTATCTTCATCTTACTTCCGACACCTTCGGTCCCATTACTTGCTTTCGTACTAGGGCCACTTCTTGATTCGAACTTTCTCTTACCCAAAGGGTGATCAACAATTTTTGGGGCATGAAATTTAATCCCCATAATCGCTCCTTCGTCAGCGTTATCATGAGGTTTAGGAAACCTCTTTTCGAACTCTTCCCTTACGACTTTAACCACTTGGTCTCGGACCGTTTCCGCTATTCGTCCTTCAATCAACTCCTTGGTTACTTCCCTAACTTTGTCGGTGAAAACCGAGACATATTGCTCAAACACGACCTCGATCCTTAACGTTAACTCATCCTTCCCCTCATGAATAGGCTCACTCGTTCCGCATCCATCTTCAGTCTTCATTCTAAAGAATGCAATCGATTAAGCAACGAACGAGTACAATCATACGTACAATCCCGACCTATCTTGCTCGGCAATCATCTTACATCACTTGTCAAATACGATTTGCACCCGTAAAAATGGTAGCTAGTCATTATTACACGTACACGCCGTATCCACTCGTTAGTACAATGACCGCTTGCTCGATGATATAAACCGACACCAACTCAAAATATATTAATAATATCCGCACATTAATATAAACGTTAGTCCACCTATAACTAGGACACTAACCAAATTCCCATTCTGACCCGTAATCCTACAAGTCCCGCAACAATTTAGCACGTACAAAAGTCTAAGTCTAGGCGCCTATCTCAAGTCACCTAAATCCCTTAGACCATGCTCTGATACCACTTGTAACGACCCAACCCTCGTTATACCAAAATCACGACTTTAAAAAAAATCTTGTGAGTCAGTGCATTTGGATGACGTTCAGTTATCAGGACGGCGTCCAGCAGTGAGGACCAGGACGACGTCCAAGCCTTTTGGACGGCCTCCTGTGAAGACCCGGAAATTTTTGACCAAATTTAAACTTAATCTTTATATGATTTCGACAAGATAAGCAAAGTCTGTAATATTGATTCTCAAAATTTTTGAACTAATGTTATATAGTCAGTTAACCTTTGACTGTTGACCGACGATTCACGAACATCTATTTGTAAATAGATATATATATATATATATATATATAATTATATATATATATATATATATATATATATATATATACAATAAGTTGAAAAATTAATTATTAAAATTAATTATAAATAACTTGCAATGTGTATTTAAAAACTGATTTATGTATATTAAATAAAGATATATACATATATATAATTTCAAGTTATTTAGTAAACGATAGTAACATTCGTTTATTGATTCGATTGATATTTAGATAAGTTAACTAAAACGTTTAAGATGAACAAGTAAAACACTAATTTGCTACAGTATTTTCGAATTGCTACAGTACCCGAAAAGCTACAGTGTTTTCGAAAACCACTATTTGCTACAGTACTCTAAATCTTTACGGACAAATCTTCTTTATCATCTTTCGATATTAGAAATTCTAAGATATTATCGTATCTTTCATTATAAAGATCCTCGATATTTCTGAAGATATTGTCATAAACATTCTTATCTGAAATCATTTATCTCTTCGCGCTATCAGTGTTACATCATAAAGAAAACTGTTGTAGTTTCTAAAATCTGAAAAATTCGAATTTAAAATATGAATGTTTTTAAAGTAGTATTGGGAATTGAAGCATGAGTTAGTATAATATGAGACGACCCGTCCTAATCCATCTGGACGAATACATCACATTTGGTTACATCGCGAGGTATTTGACCTCTATATGATACATTTTACAAACATTGCATTCATTTTAAAAGACAAACTTTCATTTCATCGAAAGTTGATAGACATGCATACCATTTCATAATATACAACTATAAATGACCTAATCTGTCATTTGTTTAATCATAATCTTTAATGAACTCAACTACTTGAATGCAACGTCTTTAAAATGAGCAAATGCACAGTGGAAGATTTCTTTCAATCCTGAGAATAAACATGCTTTAAAGTGTCAACCAAAAGGTTGGTGAGTTCGTTAGTTTATCATCAATATTCATTTCCATCATTTTTAATAGACCACAAGATTTCATATTTTCATTTCTCATAAACATCATGCATGCATATAGCCATCTGCATAAAAATCATTCATATGGATTGAACACCTGGTAACCGACATTAACCATAATGCATAGAATATCCCCACAGACATCGACGTCTGTATAATAATAATCTCGAAATACTAAAGCCATCCATAGACATGAATGGGGGTTGTTAGGCCCAATAGATCTATTTTTAGGATTCGCGTCAATTAGGGGCCATTTCCCTAATTCTTAGGTTACCAGACTTGAAGGGCGATATTCGATTTTGATAATCTAACCATAGAATGTAGTTTCGATTACTTGTGTCTATTTCTTCAAACATTTATAAAAGCAGTGCATGTATTCTCAGTCCCAAAAATATATATTGCAAAAGCATTCAAAAAGGGATCAAATGAAACTCACAATACTGTATTTCGTAGTAATTACGCATATGATGGCACTGAACAAATGTAAGGTTGGCCTCGGATTCATGAACCTATATTAATTATATATATTTATATGATGGTCAATATCTGTCTGACAATTTATGTCAAGTCATAGTGTATCACAATCCTAATGCTCGAGACTGATATGCAAAAGTTGACAAAAGCCAATTTGACCCAAAATGACTTCCAAAATTTATACATGTTTATTATATAACTTAAATATAGTCATTTTATATATATAATATATATTCATCAGATTTTATTAGAGTAAATAATACAAGTCATTTATTAATAAAAATTTTATATTAAAAATTATATATGATAAAAATATACTTCTATATATCTTAAGTAATAAAATTTATAAAGCTCACTTAATATCATAAAAATATAGTGGTATGTATTATAAATGTAATTATATTACGTGTGAAAAAAATATCTTTGTATCACATATTTATTTGATAAAATAATATTAATAATAATAATAATGAGTAAAAGTTGTATTATTTTATGATAATAATAATAATATTATTAATTATAATAATAACAATATTTATATTTACTAATGATAATAATAATTTTGATAATTAATAATGATCTTTTATAATAATACTAATGTCATAATAATAATATTACTAATAATGATAAAAATATTATAATCATGTTACTGATAATAACAATGTTAATAATATTGTTGTTATTAATAATACTAATAATAATAAAAAATGATAATTTAAATGAAAATATAAGTTTTAAGATTTATAATGATGTTTTCTAACAACCATGATAATTTTAATAATAACGATACTTTTTAATATTAACCGTAGTAATAATAATTCTATTCAAAATGATACTTTTTATTAATAATAATACTAAAATGATAATAATAATAATAATGATATTTAATAATAACAATGATATTTCTATTAAAATCATAATCTTAATAAAAATGATAGTTTTAATATTATTGATACTTTTAATAATAATAATAAGGATAAAAATAATAAAATGATAGTTTTGATAAAAATATTAATTATTTTAATAATAATAATAATAATAATAATAATAATATTGATAATATTAATAATAACCTTAATGAAAATAACGATAGTAATAATGATAACAATAACAATTTTTAATGATAATACTTATATTAATAATGATAATGATAATAATAATAATATTAATTAATAATGACGATAATAACGATGATAACGATAACGATAACGATAACGATAACGACGATCGTAATAATAATAATCATTTTAATAATAATACTAAACTTAATGATAATTCAGTTGACTATATCTTTTAATCCGTTCATCGAAACGATACGCTTTCTAAATGAAAAGTTATTAATTTTTCGACAGCTTTCCAACGACATGCATATCATATACCTTATCTTAGTAGCATATGTATTAAATTCATGATTTATCATAAACTATATAACAACGAAAATAAACATTCAAGCATGCATAATCATATATACTCGAGCACTAGTCAGGGATGCACTATTAATATATTAAAGATGGGATTTGAATGCTCACGTATCAATATTGTGATTCAATATTGCAGGAAAGTACGTAGACGCAACGGAGATGATAAACACTAGTTTGACCTCGCGAGCTATCCCTCGGACAATACCCATAACCTCCATAACTATGACCCATAATTTCCTTAGCTTTAACCCGCTCGAAAACCCGTTTTGAAAATAACTCGCTCATGACCTCGTTGTAGTATTTTATGTATAATACAAATATTATCGCTACCTAATAATAATAATAAGATTAATATTAATAATCTTAATAATAATATTAATATTAATAATATATATATATATATATATATATATATATATATATATATATATATTTATATAGTGTGTGTGTGTGTTTGTTTAAGCGAAGTAGGAAGTGAATCACAAAACTGGAGAATTCGCTCGATTTATAAGGACATGGCCTCACCCACCTCACCATGCAATCGCATGGGTTCAAAGGGTGTTGGCCATGCGATCGCATGGTCCGTGAATCCAGCTCACATCCCATTAAAATGGCTGCCGACACTCATTATTATTATTTAATATATAATATAATTAATATATATAATTATATATATATTATATTATATTTACATACGTAGTTAAATTGTAATTTTAGTTCCGATAGTTCGTACGTTGGGAAGCGATTTATGTCTCGATTTCAATTTTTGGAACGCCCTTTCGTACACTAATAAAACTTGTATTTTACATCTCGCGACACATACCTTTATTAATAATTAGACTTAAATTAATGAAAAACTAACCCACTCAAAGTGTAACTTAATCTTTTGAGTGTTTTGGTCATTTACTTCAGTAAATCGTCGTTTCGATATATATACATATATATAAAATAGTATTTTTAAATCAAAACATTTATATATCAAGGTTAATATTTTATTATTTTGTAAAAATATATATATTTACATACATATTCATTTAGAATATTTATATATTTTTGAAATTAATAATATTTAGTTTTTCAAATACTAATTATATTTCAAAGTAACATTTTAGATTGTTTACATAATAGGAAATATTATATCATATAACTTTTTAGAAAAGTAAACTTATATATACACATAATAGGTTTCAAGTTTTTAAATTACAGTTTGTGGGTGAAGCGTGGGATAAAGTCCAAAGGTTAAATAATCGTATGAAATCATTTTAAGGTAAAACGTCGATATCTATTTTCTAAGTTATCTATATTCTATAACTTTACTTTCATCTTAAATAATATTAAAGTTAAATAGTTGACGCATATAAATAGGACATCGAACAAGAAATCCATTATCCCTTGTCTAGTTCCAGTTACTTTGACACTTTACCAATAATTCCGAATATCGTTAAAAATGAACGATTTCTCAAATCAACGTGGACCTCACAACAAAGACTCATAATCATACAATGTATCTGATAAATCAATCATTTGATATTATCATTTAATTCCACCGATAAATATATTGAAACAAATACGTTCATGTAAAGTATTATACGTTTAATACTTTGTTAATATTCTCAAGTTATAATATATACATATATATATATATACATATATATATATATATATACATATATATATACATATATATATATATACATATATATATATACATATATACATATATATATATATATATACATATATACCATATATATATATACATATATACCATATATATATATATATATATATATATAAATATATATATAATCATATTCATTTATATAATGGTTCGTGAATCGTCGGAATTTGGTCGAGGTTAAATGAATGTGTGAACACAGTTTAAAATCCTTGAGATTCAACTTAACAAAATTTGCTTATCGTGTCGGAATAATATAAAGATAAAGTTTAAATTTTGTCAAAAATTTCCGGGTTGTCACATAATATAATGACACTTGATTAACGTGATTATATTACAGTAAGTCATGCTGAGTTTCTAATGGAACGTGATAAAGGTTCACAGATCATACCCTCATCATGAACCATGTTACATAACTCTTTCATTCTATTTAACCTCTAAACTATCAAGAAAATATTTTTCTTGATGATTCGGTCTTTTCTGGATATTCTGGTAATTTGACAAATCAAATCGTGCTATTACCTTTTCTTTCTGCTTTATATATTATGATCATTTGAAACTCCATACCTACGAATTCTGGACCATTACTTGCAAAAAGAAAACAAAAGCATGAAGCTCCGAAATAGAAATGGGAGTATAAATCGCAGCAAATAAGAGAGAGCATTAACTGTGGATGTCAATGATTATGGAAAGACAGAAGCAGGGATATCGAAATATAAGGGGAGATATAAAACCTAACAACAACCCAGAAATTTCAAACCGTGTATATCGATGCATATAGCAATATAAAGACAAGGAATAACTAAAAACACTATAAAACCAAGAGTATAGTAGAAGTAAATAGATTCTTCCGGCGGTAGATGAAAAAGAAGAATGACAGACATGAAAGTTAGGAGTATATCGAGAATCAGAACTGGATGGAGCATATTGACGAATGCTTTAAAGTATGAATTGAGAGAGAAAGAATAGAAGGTATGAGCTGTGGAAATAAGGAAATAAAGAGGGTGGATTTATAGTGAAGTATCAAACAGAGCAATCGAGACAGATCATCGCATTTAACCAAAGAGGATTCTAATTTCCTTAATATAACACCCCTGATTTTTTTTAATATATATAGATACAGCGGAAGACCAATTTATTAATATATTATAAGTATAAAATCCCATTAATAATAAAAACGTAAATAAATAAATGACCGGGTGTTATATTAAACGTAAATACAACTTTTAATAGAAAAGACGCGACATCAGAGTTTCCAGCTTTGTCAAACATATCTTCCAGCATCCCATCTTCACCCTGCTAACTATCATACAACAAATCCATAACCTGCAGGGAAGATGTGGGGGATTAGCACGAAGCTAAGTGAGTGCAACTAACTACAGGCAATAGTATACAGGAACCGTCATACTAATCATGTCACAAAGGCTAACACACAAACATCACCCAGTAGTGCAGTCTATAGAGACTCCGGCAGTTCAGCCAAACCATTAACCTCCAGTTGATCAGGCTGGGGTTTACCGGAAGTTCCTCCTACATACCGTGCTGCATAAATCATCCACACGCGACGAACGCGTCATTCAAACATATACTACACGGATGCAAATAGGCTACCACATGAGGAACCCAACCCGCAGGTTGATCTCTCCTATCGAATTAGGCTACCACAAGATAGGGACGCACTGGGTTCCAACAGACAAGCATCAACCAACATGCAGTCATCACAAGGAACTAACTAATCACAACAATAAGTATATTTAACAAGCATGGCAATCATAATATAACATGCTACTATATACTATATTCTTCAGTTAGTCCCACCCACTGATACCGACATCACTCGGTAGTCTAATGTCACCGAGTCTTCTCCTCGTCTGTATCACCTGAAAACAATACTCACAAGTTAGTTATAATATTATGATCATTAAAATACAAACGGGCAGCATAACGGCTAAAAAATCGACACTTAGTAAAATTTTACACTGCTAAAGACACTCGGTCGACTGTCAGAGACAGTCGGCTGACTGTCTACACTCACTCGGCCGAGTGTTTAGACACTCGGTCGATGGTATCTTACAGACACACTCGGCCGATGGTCGAGTCAGTCGGTCGATGGTCGAGTCAGTCGGTCGATTGTCAAGAGACAGTCGGCCGACTATGTTTATCTGCAGAAGCTGAAGAACAAAGTGACGGGTTTCACCCAAAATCGACCAATTCTTGCTCTAGAGCTCGATTACGACCTCAAAACTGACCAAATCAAAGACACTAAACATGTAGAAACATAAACTCATAAGATTTGGACTCAAACAACATCAAATTTAACCACTTTGACCCAAATTACACACTTTGTAAAAACTTACACAAAAATCCAATTTTCTCAAAGATTAAAGCATGAAAACTTGTGATTCTTACCTTGATAGAATCAGTAAATCGCAAGGAACACCAAGATACAAACGATTTGAGTTTTAAAACAAGAATTAAGGATTAGGGTTTGGTGTAGGTGGAGAAGATGAAGAACGAGGTTTGAGAAGAAAAGTCTAGAAAATGGGAAGAACACAGCTCACTAGTCACTTAATTGGGTTTAATTCCCACACTGTGCAACACACGGGTATTTATCAGTTATCTGATATCTTTCGTATATCATTTGGCAACCCAAACGAATTCCAAATTAGATAAAAAAAAAACCTGTTCTGTGACCCTTGTCACAAACTGGTCCTAACCACAACATTATTTAATAATAAATATAAAATTAAAATAAAAGCATATAATAACACCACACACCCTGAGGGCAAAAATAGTAATCTAACATCTAGGCCCGCTTCGAGGGTGTTACACTTAATTACCGAAGAATCAAATCTTATTACGAATATTTTCTCTAAATCCCTTGAACTCCGAATATCAACCCTATCTACGTCAAAAGATATGACGAAACTTTATTTTCTCATTTCACTCTTTTGCGATAGCTTCACTCGTACTCTTCACATAAACGATTTGTTTTATCCGTGTTACTCAATGATGATAAAATTCTAATTTTCAACTCGTATGAGTCATGAAAACATACTTATTGTTAGCCATGACGATCCCAATCAAATTTCGGGACGAAATTTCTTTAACGGGTAGGTACTGTGAAGACCCGGAAATTTTCGACCAAATTTAAACTTAATTTTTATATGATTTCGACAAGATAAGCAAAGTCTGTAATATTGATTCTCAAATTTTTTGAACTAATGTTATATATTCAGTTAACCTTTGACTGTTGACCGACGATTCACGAACATCTATTTGTATATATATATATATATATATATATATATATATATATATATATATATATATACAATAAGTTGGAAAATTAGTTATTAAAATTAATTATAAATAACTTGCAATGTGTATTTAAAAACTAATTTATGTATATTAAATAAAGATATATACATATATATAATTTCAAGTTAAATAAAGATATATACATATATATAAAGATAGTAACATTCGTTTATTGATTCGATTGATATTTAGATAAGTTAACTAAAACATTTAAGATGAACAAGTAAAACACTAATTTGCTACAGTATTTTCGAATTGCTACATTACCCGAAAAGCTACAGTGTTTTCGAAAACCACTATTTGCTACAGTAAAAATCATTTTGCTACAGTAAAACACTATTTCAAAATGAAAATGTATGTATATTTTACAAATGTTATAAAATATAATATTAACTTAGATATAAAACGTTTTGATTTAAAATAATATTATTATATATTAAGACGTTAATTTATAGACGCAAATGACCAAAACATTCAAACGTACAAGATACACATCGGATAACATAGTTATTGGTAATGTAAGTCCATATTTTGACAAGGGTACGAGTCACAAAACGTATAATGCAAATTATTTAAGCGTACGAAGTAACGTTCGAAAAACCAGATCCGATACATAAACTGGGCATCAACGTACAAGACAACGGAACTAAAGTTACAAGTCACCAATGCACGAGAATATAATATAATATATATATATAATTAATATAAATTATATATATATTATATTATATAATTAAATAATATGTTGACAAGCTAGTGCACAAAACAATGTGAGCTGGATCAGCACCCCATGCGATCGAATGGGAATTGGGCATCACAGCCATGCGATCGCATGACCCCAAAAGTTTTGCCAGGTCCTATAAATTGACACGAATTCTGCTTGATTTGTTTGCACCTTCACAATTCTTTCTCTCTTTCTGTAAAGAAATATATATATTTATATTATTATTATTATTATTATTATTATTATTATTATTATTATTATTATTATTATTATTATTATTATTATTATTAAGATTAATATTATTATTCAACTTATAGTTAGGAGTATTATTATTAGTATTATTATACATAAAATATTACGACGAAGTTATGTCCAAACGATTTCAAAACAAGCTTTTAGAGCGGGATAGAACTAAGGAAATTATGGGTTATAGCTATGGAGGTTATGAGTATTGCTTGGGGGTTATGATCATTAGTCAAATGTCAACCTAGCGTTTATCATCTCCGTTGCGTCTACGTACTTTTCTACAATATTGAATCACAATATTGATACTTGAGCATTCATATCTTACCTTTTATATATTAATAGTGTATCCATGTCTAGTGCTCGAGTATATATGTTTATGAATGCTTGTATAATTTAATTTTGTCGTTAAACAGTTTATGATGAATCACGAATTTTATACATATGCTACTGATGTAAAGTATATGATATGCATGTCATTGGAAAGCTATCGAAAAATTAATAACTTTTCAAGTTTTCATTTAGAAATCGCGTGATTTCGATGAACGGATTAAAAGATATGGTCAACTGAATTATGTTTGACATTAATTGAAATTGTGTTTGAAACTGTAAATTAATACTTAAACAATTTGTCTATGAGATTGATAAATTGGATTTTTAGATATTACTAATCGAGTAAATGAATTTCTAAATAAGGCACGTCTCATTTTGTTGAACAATTATCAAAGTTGACTGTCTTATCATGTTTTAAAGCTTTATAAACAATATAATCTGATTTTATAAGTATTGGAAAGCTATGTGAAAGCCATGATAATTCAAATATAATATAGCTCTTGAAATAAATAATATTTTGAGTTTGATAAACTATAAGTTTGTTCAAGACTGATACTATGTTAATATGATAAACATGTATAGATTTAAAGATCATATTGGGTCAGGATGACTTTTGAGATGACTTTTGTTAACTTTTGTATGTCGGTCTCGAGCATTAGGATTGTGATACACTATGATCCGACAAGGTGAGTTTCATTTGCTCCCTTTTTAATTGCTTTTGCAATCTATATTTTGGGCTGAGAATACATGCACTTTATTTTAAACGCAATGGATACAAGTACATACTAAATTTTACACCGAGTTTGAATCGAAAATACCTTAGCTTTGGTAACTAGTAACTGCCGGTTATAAGAACTGGTGGGTGCGAGTAGTTATCAATGGATCCATAGGGCTTGACATCCCCGTCTGTTCCAGGTATAGAAACCCTAGCCTGAACTATAAAACAGACGTATGCTATTTGAGTTTAGTACACGTTAGTTTGCGTGTATTGTACATGTTGGTTGCATGTATGTTAAAACAGGGGTACTTATTATAACGTTAAAGTTTAGTTATCAGGGTGCTCAACTTCGTAGAATATTTTGATAAACGTTTTGGATGAAACAATTGAAATCTTGTGGTTCACCTTTATATACAGATTATGCGCAACATTAAAACTATGAACTCGCCAACCTTTGTGTTGACACTTTTAAGCAAGTTTATTCTCAAGTTCCTAGAAGTCTTCTGCTGTTTGCTTATACGCTATACAAGCTATGTGCATGGAGTCATACATGCTTTATTCAAGAAAACTTTGCATTCACAAAATCATCACCATGTATCTTATTTGACTGTATTGTCAACAGATATATTGTTAAAAACTATTATATACGGTGATTGTCTATACGTAGAAATCATCAGATGTCGAAAACCTTGGATTTATATATTCATTTATGGTGTGCCTTTTCAAAAGAATGCAATGTTTACAAAACGTATCATATAGAGGTCAAAACCTCACTATGAAATCAATGAATGATGTATTCATCCAAATGGATTTGGACGGGTCATCACAGCATCCAATTGAACTAAAAATCTCTGATCAGTTTTTCAATTTCACGCGGGCGGAAAACCCGTTTCCTGACACATTTAAACGAAACGGTTTTCACAACACACTATAATAATTATAATTAAGAGATTTTCACAATAAAATCGAGTTTTACAACACCGAGCCCGCTTCGACCCAAATTACTTCAAAGTGCCCATTTCGACCCATTTTAGCTTAATACAAAACATAGACCTAGCATGGTGATTGGGGATACGCTACCCAATCCTAAACGATCCAAAAGCACGTCTTCTAAGCAACTACGCATGTCCACTAGTCCCCACGCTTACCCGAGCCACCACCTCCACGCGAATCTATAAAAATGTAAACAACGAGAGGGTAAGCTAATGCTTAGTGAGTGCAAATATTATGCATATACATATATAATTTACCTACTTGCACTCCCTTACCCAAACCACAAGTTAAACCCACATGCCAAAGTATAGGAAACTAGCATCATCAATCTTACCACAATAATCTCGTATATCAAAGCGTAAAACCTAGTAACATCAATCGCACCACAATTACCTCGCTTATCAATTCGCACAAGGTAGTATCATCAAAATCATACAACTAGCATCAACATTAGCATATATTTATTATAATAATAATAATGCTAAACATGAACATCAAATACGTACCATGGTTAACCAATAATCGCAAGGGAATAACCTCAGGAATAAGTCATCGGTGTTCATAACAACCGTTAGCACCCAAAAACGGCTATGGTATGCTAACCCCTGAGGTGTTCCAAAACGGCTATGGCATCACCCCCAAGTGTTCTAAAACGGCTATGGCATCACTTAATCATCGTATGAGTATAGACAAGCTAATACTCACACCATGTGCACAAAACGGCTATGTGCACAATTATCACATGTGACAAAATGGCTATGCCACACATCAATGGTCACAAAAACGGCTATGTGACTCACGGGCAAAATAATAGCAATATAATAATAATAATATGTTGGGTACTCAAACCTCAAGTCGCACGTTAGTGCACAAAATCCGACTATTGTGACTCTATTCCCAAAGGTGTCCAACGGCTATCGTCGCATCGATGTGCCTCAAAACTCGGCTATTGTGTACATCGCGCACAAGCAAATAAATTATATACACACATGTATAACCATTCCACTCACCTTGAAGTCTTGATGAAAGCAAGCCAAATCCGTTGCTCCGCCAATGAAACGTACCTAATCCATTATCATAATAATAAACAACACAACTAGGGTGGATTACAAACCAACCCATATCGACACCTAGTGCAAAATCGACCCGATTGTACTTCCAAGTACAACACATACCCAAACTAACCAATAATCACTAACACAAGTGAAGATGGTCCTAATATGCCAATTAAACCCAATCATAAATGTTAAACACTTATCTTGCCCAAAATGACACCTAAACCCTAATTTTGACCCATTTCAAAATTAGTCAACCATATGCATCCAAAAAGGGTTTCAATACATCCAAAATCACCTAACTAAGTGATTACACCCAAAATCAATGCCTAATCATGGTCAAAACGTCAACCAACCCAAAATCCACCAACAACAATATAAAACCCGATCTCTAGCATTACTATACTCACTCCATGAGTCTAAATGGGTTTCTCAACAATTTAAGTTCAAACCCTAACTTTGAATATCAAATCAAACAATGAAATTTGGAGTTAGAACTTACCACAACAACCACAACGTAGCCACGAACGAGATGAACAACTTTAACACTTGAGCTTTGGTGAGAATCCGACTTCTTCCTCTCCAAATCAACCTCTCTCTCTCTAAACTCTCTATCTCTAGATGCATGTGTGTGAGTGGAAAGAAGTGAAATGAGGATAAGATAGGTAATGGATCAGTTTTGTGGCTCAAAAACCGACCCTCAAGTGAAAATACCAAAATACCCCTCATTTAATCAAATTACAACCGCTGGCCCGCCAGACCATTTGGACGGCGTCCAAACAATCTGGATGGCGTCCAGTCCTTCTTTACTGGACGGCGTCCCACTTAACTGATCAAGGCTGAAATTGAAACAGGGTCTTACACCAGTGTATAATATATATATATATATATATATATATATATATATATATATATATATATATATATATATATATATATATATATATATATATATATATAGGATGAGGATTCAGAGAGAACCAAGTGTAAGAGAGAACTCAGAGAACTCACAAACTGAACTCAATTTGTGTACGAATTGTGTGTGTGTGTGTTGATGTGCTAAAATGAAAACTAAATATCTTGAACTAAACTAAACAAATTTACACACGAATCATGCAACTATTCGTGATCAATGTAGTACGTATTTAGCAAGTTCAAGGTTCGTTTCACAAGGAGTAGCAGTTTAAAAATCTTAAACTAATAATTATTCTAAGTAAATTGGGGAGGTTTTGATTTAAAACGAATTGAAATAAGAAAAATGCAAACTAACAAATACGAATTCAAATGAGATAAGGGCATTCACTTTTCAATTTCTTATGATCCAGATTGGTTTTTATTAAGACCGCTATAATCAGAACATCCCAAATGTCGATTTTCTCTTCTGGCAGCGACTCTAACCAATCATTTATTTTATCCTTTAACGACCATGGAAAAATCCTCAAATACGCAACTGCCGGTTGAACCCCTTTTATCCTGAATAAGTTACAGATTTCTTTGAAAGACCGAAGATGCTATTTAGCATCCTCATTAGGTATACCACTGAACTGACACCGATTAGAAATCATATGAAGAAAATGCCCCATGATCTCATAATATTCCGAAACCGTAGGTTGTATAATAGCATGACTCTGGCCAGTCTGTGTAACCTTCATCAAAGCTTCCATAATTTGATTCTCATTGCCATCAAAGCTTCCATAATTTGATTCTCATCGCCCATCTCGCTAAACTCTGATTTCACACTAGCAATATCAGAATCTGAAAAATAATAAGGTAATACCACAAAACCCTCAAGTATGGACTGCTATTCTTTAACTTTACTGCGTGTATTATGACCTCTTGTAGGGTCATATTATGGATTCACAAATTTAGGTTTGATAGAACATGTTTCATACACTTCCACCAATTCCTGCAATCATACCATAACAAACACCAACGCGTAATACAAAACAAATTAAAATATCAAAAAGTAACTTCCGTTAAAACGAATTTCCACGAAAGGATGGAATAACTAGAAGTAACAAACATTCCTAAACGAACACCGCTCCCCGTCAGTGGCGCCAAAAAGTTGATGTGCTAAAATGCAACCTAAATATCATGAACTAAACTAAAAAAATTAACACACGATTCAGGCAACTATTTTTGATCAATGTAGTATGGAGTACATATTTAGCAAGTATATGGAGTAGCAGTTTAAAAAAACATAAAATAATAATTATTCTAAGTAAATGCTGGGATTTTATTCCTAATACGTGTGTGAGTGATAAATGAGAGTAGTTGATATCGAATTTGGTGTTAAAAAGAATAGTGGGAAATAGTGTGATCGGAAAATTTTATGGGAGTGATAATCTAGACATTGTTATTAACACTACAACGATTTCACATATACAACTCTAACTTCTCTCTAACTTGTTTTCTCCCAAAAAACAAAAAAAAACCCTACCTTACTTTTTCACCTCCATAGTTTGAGCCGCAAAAACACCGTCTTCTTCATTTTACGCCTTGTAATCGTCTGGTACTTTCTTGCTGGTTTGTAGGCGCTTCGGGTCATCTTCTCCGACCACCGGCATCTCGCCGGTGGTTCGACATGTGTTTTATCGCTTTCCATGTGTAATAATGATCCTTCTTCACCTCTGGCTTTACGACGTTGAGTAGGGTCACTAAGCATGCTCCGTTCAATTTTCTGGTGAAGAGGCGGCGATTTGGTATGGGTTACTGAAAGGACCCGTTCATATACATTATAAACGATTCACAATAGTTGATTACATTCATATACATTATAAATGATTCACAATAGTTGATTACATCGCGAGGTATTTGACCTCTATATGATACATTTTACAAACATTGCATTCGTTTTTAAAAGACAAACTTTCTTTACAACGAAAGTTGACGGCATGCACACCATTTCATAATACATCCAACTATAATTGGCTTAATAATAATCTTGATGAACTTAATGACTCGAATGCAACTTCTTTCAAAATACGCCATGAATGACTCCAAGTAATATCCTTAAAATGAGCTAATGCACAGCGAAAGATTTCTTTAATACCTGAGAATAAACATGCTTTAAAGTGTCAACCAAAAGGTTGGTGAGTTCATAGGTTTATCATAACAATCATTTCAATATATTAATAGACCACAAGATTTCCGTTTATAAATATATGTACGCTCGCAAGTGTATAAAAGTATTCTATAAGTTGTAGGCACCCGGTAACAAGACTTAACGTTCATGTTTTACCCTCTGAAGTACACCAGATCAGGTGTGTTTAAAATAACCTCGAAGTACTAAAGCATCCCATAGTCAGGATGGGGTTTGTCAGGCCCAATAGATCTATCTTTAGGATTCGCGCCTACCGTACATAGACAAGTAGTTTAATGTTACCAAGCTAAGGGTATATTTCTGGTTTAAACTCACGTAGAATTAGTTTTAGTACTTGTGAAAGGACCCGTCGTAATCCACCTTGACGAAGTCATCAACATTTGGTCCCATTGCGATGATCGGC
Organism: Rutidosis leptorrhynchoides; assembly: GCF_046630445.1. Taxonomy (NCBI): domain Eukaryota; kingdom Viridiplantae; phylum Streptophyta; class Magnoliopsida; order Asterales; family Asteraceae; genus Rutidosis; species Rutidosis leptorrhynchoides. The sequence continues at coordinate 404,106,223 of NC_092337.1, read as the reverse complement.
TCCAAGTAATGTCCTTATATTGAGCAAATGCACAGCGGAAGGCTTAATTCATACCTGAGAATAAACATGCTTTAAAGTGTCAACCAAAAGGTTGGTGAGTTCATAGGTTTATCATAACAATCATTTCAATATGTTAATAGACCACAAGATTTCATAATCATAAACATAATACACTCGCAAGTGTATGTAAAGCATTCTAAGTGGTTGAGCACTTGGTAACCATACTTAACATTTAATCAACGTCGCATATTTCCTTTATTATGAAATCTCACTACACAGTACCAAGTGTAGTCACCAAAACGAAGTACTGTGCAACCGTTGAATACTGGTCGTCCAGTCCGGTTGGGGTTGTCAGGCCCGATAGATCTATTAACAGGATTCGCATTTACAATACCCATGTAAATAGTAGTTACCAAGCTACAGGGAAGTATGCCAGTGGTACAACTCAACGTAGAATATATTTTAAGTACTTGTGTCTATTTTGTAAACATTTATAAAAGCAGCGCATGTATTCTCAGCCCCAAAAATATATTGCAAAAGCAATTAAAAAGGGAGCAAATGAAACTCACTCAATGTATTTTGTAGTAAAAATACATATGACTATATTGAAGAATGCAGGGTTGGCCTCGGATTCACGAACCTATATCATTTGTATATTTATTAATACATATAATGTAAATCACAAAATTTCATTTATTAGTATGTATTATTTATATATTTGTAGTTTCATAGATTTTATACCAAATTCCATTTTTATAAAACATATACTTATATTATTTTATATCGATTTTTGTGTATATATATTTGTTTGTAAAAATAATAATTTAGATAATAATGATTTACTACTACTAATATTAATAACCTTATTAATGATGATAATACTAGTAGTAAAAATGAAAATGATAATTTTAATGTTATTAATAATAATATTTATATTAATAACAATAATATCATCAATAATAATAATTTTTAATAATAATAATAATAATAATAATGATAATAATTTTAAATACTTAATATTAATAATTATAATCTTTAATGATAAGTGTAATAATAATAATAATAACCATAATGACAATAACAATACTAATAATATTAATAATAATAATAAATTTAAAAGTAATAATAATAATTTAATAGCTATAGATTTTTAAAAAAAATTGCCCAGGCCGGGGCTTGAACCCCCGACCTCTCGAAACCCAACATCATCACTTAACCACTAAACCGTGTCTATCTTTCTGATTTATATTGCAAACCACACCTATATATATATATCCCGTTTCTGTTTATCTTGATTCACCTTCTTCTTCGATTAATCACTCGACAGGCCTCACTCAATTTCCAACATTTATATACAGTTAAATTTCATATAGCTATAGAAACGTATAATTGAAATCTTAATCAATCAAATGCAAAACAACAAACAGAAAAGAAATAAAAGAGAAGACAGACCCTGTTTACTCGAAGATTTTTTTATAGCAACTCGAACACAAAAATCAAATTTTAGAACTTTTTAGTAAAGGCTTCAACAGGAATTATGTTGCAAATTACTCATAGAATCTACTGGGAACATCAATTTAACATAATTCATCAAAACTGATTCAAATTTTGTGAAGAACAAAAGGTTTGACTTTGTATTTTGAATGTTTGACTTTGAAATTCGAATTCAAAAGACGAAATTGAGACTTGTAATTTTGAAGATAGTTTAAACTAAGTATTTCTAACATCTCTGCATAAATAGATTTTAAAATTTAGCTTGTAATCGAGTTATGGGAAAAATTGTGAACGTACAGGGAAACTTATTGTTTCTCTTTATTATTTGATTAATTCGCTTGGTAAGAACCTTTAAAATTGATATTTGATAATACTGGTGAAACTCTTGAATGGATTTTTATCTATCAACGTGATTCATTTACTCGTGTTTATATAAAAAAAATGCCGACAAACTTTACAAGCATAACAGGAAATTGGAAAAAAATAACTGATGGTGATATAATTTAGCAGTTTTCGATAATATGGTATCCTATAATTTTTTTTTATTATAGATAATAAATAATAATATTAATAATAATTATATTAAAAAAATGTAATGATAATAATTTGAGGATTTTATTAACACTAAAAATGATTTTTTTTAAATAAGTTTGTTAGTAATAATTTATAAAATGCTAATAATAATACTTTTATTAATAACACTGAAAATAATAATAATAAGGTTAATATCAAGTATAATGATAATGTTAATACTTATTTTAAAAAATTTAATGTCATTAATTATAATAATAATTATAAAGGTGATGATAATACTAATAATAAGTAAAATAATACAAATTATATCAAATTTCATATTTTGTATCTTATTAGAATATAACAATATTAGTAATACATATACTAATGTTAATATTAATAATCATAATGAAAATAGTGATAAACTTATAACATTTATTTTAATTATAATTACATGTAGCATATAAATTTTTAAACTATATTATACAATAACATTTATTGAATAATTTAGTATTTATATATCACAATATGTTAATAACTACTAATAGGAATTTGTATATATATGTAAATATATATATAGTAAAAAAAATATTTTATAATAACTTATTTATTCTAATTATTATTTTACCTTTTAAATCCAATAACAATATTATGTTTTAATTGTTTCAATATATAATATATATATATATATATATATATATATATATATATATATATATATATATATATATATATATATATATATATATATATATATATACATATATGTATATACATGTTATCTACAAACGTTCGTGAATCGTCGGGAATAGTCAAAGGTAACTGATTATCCGAATATAGATTTCAAACTTTCCAGACTCAACATTTTAGATTTTTGCTTATCGTGTCGGAAACATATAAAGATTAAGGTTTAAATTTGGTCGGAAATTTCCCGGTCATTACAGTACCTACCCGTTAAAGAAATTTCGTCCCCGAAATTTGATAAAGGTTGTCATGGATGACAATAAGAATGTTTTCATGACAACATGAGCTGATAAATAAAGTTTTATCATCATCGAATGATGTAGATAAAACCATTTGATTATGCGAAGAGTATAAGTGAAGCTATCACAAAAGAGTGAAATGAGTAAATAAATATATTTGTTTCAATCCGATGACGTAGTTATGATTGATTTCCGGAATTCAATGGATTTAAAGAAAATCTTACGTTATAAGATTTGGTTCTTTAGTGTTTAAGGAAATCAGGATCTTCTTTGATTATATGCAATAATCTGTTTTGATTGCTCTGTCGAATATTTTACTATAAATCCACCCCTTCGTTTCCTTCTTTTCCACAACTCACACCTTCTATTCTTTCTCCCTTGGTTCATACTTTAAAGCATTCATGAATATGCCCCATCCAGTCCTGATTCTTGTTATACTTCTAACTTTCATATCTTTCATTCTTCTCTTTCATCTACCGCCAGAAGAATCTATTCACTTCTACTATTTCCTTGGAATTATAGTGTTTCTAGTTCTCCCGTGTCTTTATATTGCTATTTGTATCGATATACACGGTTTGTAATTCCTGGGTGGTTGTTGAGTTTTATATCTTCCCTTATACTTCGATATTCCTGCTTCTGTCTTCTATAATCATTGTCATCCACAGTTAATGCTCTCTCCTAATTGCTGCGATTTTTATCCCAATATCTATTTTGGGGCTTTGTCCCTTCGTTTCTTCTTCCCGTCCTCGAGTCAAGCGAGCAATAATCCGAAATTCGTAGGTATGAAATTCGAAATGAACCTAGCTAATGTTCTAAGAAAGAATTGGTAATAGCACGATTTTTGATTTGTCAAATTACCAGAATACCCTAGAAAAGACCGAATCATCAAGAAATATTTTCTTGATATGTTTAGAGATCGGATAGAATGTAAGAGCCGTGTAACATGGCACATGATGATGAAACTGTGAATCATCACATTCCATTAGAAACTCAACATGACTTACTGTAATATAATGACGTTGATCAAGTGTCATTATATTATACTAATTCATGCATCAGTTCCCAACACTACTTCAGAACATTTATATTTTAAACTCGAAGGTTTCAGAATTTAGAACTAAAATAGTTTCTTTTATGATGTAGTACAGATAGAGCGGAGAGATAATTAATATCGGACGAGAGTATTTTGAAGATATCTTCAGAAGTATTGAAGATATTTTCAATGAAAGATACGATAATATCTTGGAATTTCTAATATCGAAGGATGATAATGAAGATTTACCCGTAAGGGTTTAGATTCAGAAGCAAGGTGTTCGCTAAAGATTTCATCAGATACAGAATCATCTGGATTCTTTGAATATAGGGTTCAATCATTGTATTTGTTCTTTGTTTCCTTCATGGTGTGCTCAATTCGATTTTCAGTACCAAATTTTCTATCGAGCGTTCATAACACTTCCTTCTTTATTATCAACTTTTGACCATTTAGACCATCTACAACATGCTGCTTCATTAGCATTTTCAAATTCAACGGATCTGGGTCATCGGTTATCAAACCGAGGTGGTTTCAGGAGAATTGTGTTTTTAGATGATTAAACGCTGACGATAACATGATGGGATATGAAAGGTTCTCCGGTAACGACGGCGAAAGGACAACGTATATATATATCGAGGTTATAATAAGACTAGTCTTACTGAGAAGTCAAAGTTAACTTGCTGAAGCTGTGACAAAATTGGTTACTTTGAAAAGGAATCGTATGGTTGTTTTTGCTAATAAATGGTAAAGGATTAAATACGGGTACGTGTTAAACTATGACTTTGGGTTCGAGAGTTTTTCAGATGCATAAATCTTTTCTTCCGTTGATGAAGTGCGGTTGGTTCAACTTCTCGGTCGAGGTGTTTTCAAGAATCATGAAAAATTTGAACACGGATTGTAATTGTCGAGGTACAAATGAGGTTTAAGATGAAATCAAGTGGCAAACTTGAAGAATTATTTAGTTTCATATGTTATAATCGATATTTTAATTCATTTTAATTGTCCAAAGTTAGCAGTCCAATAGTCCTATTGTCCAATGGTCCAATAAATTCATATATAAATTAAATATATAATATTAATACGTATCGTGACCCGTGTACCGGTCTCAGTATTGATCACAACTCAAACCATGTATATATTTTGGAATCAACTCCAACCCTGTATAGTCAACTCCCACCTTCACATATAGAGTGTCTATGGTTGTTCCGAAATATATATATAGATGGGTCGATATGATAGGTCGAAACCTTGTATACGTGTCCCGTTATTTAAAGTGCGTAAAATAAATAAATATATATCATGACCCGTGTACAACGTATTGTCTCAGAATTAATCTGACGTATTGTGTACATGTGTCCCGATTTAAAATGCATAAAAGTAAATGACAATAAATTAAATTGCGATAAATGTAATACGGAATTAACAGTTAGCTGGGAACAGTTAGCTAGGAACAGTTAGCGTGGATTCTTAACAATATTTCAATTAATTAGTTCGTTTGTTTCTAACAAATTTTTATCATGTCCAATGTTTTCTTCATTATGCCACTTGTTGGATTCTGATATGCCAAAATCCAAATATGTAATTTGAATGGAAATGGTTGTTCTGTGGTGAACGGATACGTATATCGGTGGTTGTAAGTAGGATAGTAAATGACCGTTGAATCAGATTCTGAGGATGTACAGTGTAACTTATTAATGTGAAATCTAAATATTTCTCGGGTACTACCTACCCGTTAAAATATTTTCATCATTAACAGTTTGTACGAAAGAATTTTTAATTACAATCTTTATGAAAATATACTTGCATATATATTTTCTTCAGATGTAATCATGGATCTAATGAGTAAATAAGATATTAAACTCATTTGATTTATCGTTAATACTAGATTACATAATCTCTAAACTTCATAAATTGCATAACCGCCATGTCGAGCAAAGTTAAATGAGGTAGAATGATACGTATAGCGAAGATAATCAATGTAGAATGATATGTAGAACGAAGATCATACTCGAAGTATAGATGGTGATATTGAGGCGCGTGATGTTAATATCCGAGGTGCAGATTGTGATGTTGATTGGCATTGATGGTGGTGGTGCTGATTATGCTATTGGTGCTGCTGCTGGTGTTTGTAACCTTCGCACCATGTTCTCCAAAGCCGCCACGCGAGCGCGAAGTTCGTTAACTTCTGCTAGTACACCGGGTTGATTGGCGGTTGGAGCTAGCGGATGAATAAGATTCGAAATATGGGATAGTATACAATCATGACGAGATACTCTAGAGATAAGAGAGAAAATGGTGTTTCGAACGGGTTCGCCGGTAAGTGCTTCAGGTTCATCGCCAAGAGGGTAAATTTTGGTGGATGGAAGGGATCTTTGATGTGAAATGATTTTCAGATATCGGATGATATTCTAACTATATAGAATATCTATGTATATATAATCCTAAAGATGTCGTAGACTACAGAGGAATTTACGGTATATGTCAGGCAAGTCTACGGATGCGCTAAGATATGGATTATCAGATACGCTAAGATATGAATTTTGTCTATACACTATCAATGCAGTAAGTGCAGTAAGACGTGTCTAGACTTAAGATGATAAGCAGATAATTTCCTAAGGATGATAAGTAGATAATTTCCGACTAGATATGATAAGCAAAACTTTTGACATGTAGACACGGTCAAAGTCCAGACTCATTAATGTATCCTAACAACTACTAGTCAGACACACTAATGCAAGACCTGGTTCGCTAAGACCACCGCTCTGATACCAACTGAAAGGACCCGTCCTAATCCACCTGGACGAAGTCATCAACATTTGGTCCCATTGCGATGATCGGCTCCAAGTAATGTCCTTATATTGAGCAAATGCACAGCGAAAGGCTTAATTCGTACCTGAGAATAAACATGCTTTAAAGTGTCAAACAAAAGGTTGGTGAGTTTATAGGTTTATCATAACAATCATTTCAATATGTTAATAGACCACAAGATTTCATAATCATAAACATAATACACTCGCAAGTGTATGTAAAGCATTCTAAGTGGTTGAGCACTTGGTAACCATACTTAACATTTAATCAACGTCGCATATTCCCTTTATTATGAAATCTCACTACACCGTACCAAGTGTAGTCACCAAAACGAAGTACTGTGCAACCGTTGAATACTGGTCGTCCAGTTCGGTTGGGGTTGTCAGGCCCGATAGATCTATCAACAGGATTCGCGTTTACAATACCCATGTAAATAGTAGTTACCAAGCTACAGGGAAGTATGCCAGTGGTACAACTCAACGTAGAATATATTTTAAGTACTTGTGTCTATTTCGTAAACATTTATAAAAGCAGCGCATGTATTCTCAGCCCCAAAAATATATTGCAAAAGCAATTAAAAAGGGAGCAAATGAAACTCACTCAATGTATTTTGTAGTAAAAATACATATAACTATATTGAACAATGCAGGGTTGGCCTCGGATTCACGAACCTATATCACTTGTATATTTATTAATACATATAATGTAAATCACAAAATTTGATTTATTAGTATGTATTATTTATATATTTGTAGTTTCATAGATTTTATACCAAATTCCATTTTTATAAAACATATACTTATATTATTTTATATCGATTTTTGTGTATATATATTTGTTTGTAAAAATAATAATTTAGATAATAATGATTTACTACTACTAATATTAATAACCTTATTAATAATGATAATACTAGTAGTAAAAATGAAAATGATAATTTTAATGTTATTAATAATAATATTTATATTAATAACAATAATATCATCAATAATAATAATTTTTAATAATAATAATAATAATAATAATAATGATAATAATTTTAAATACATAATATTAATAATTATAATCTTTAATGATAAGTGTAATAATAATAATAATAACAACCATAATGATAATAACAATACTAATAATATTAATAATAATAATAAATTTAAAAGTAATAATAATAATTTAAAAGTTACCTTATATAACAGATTTTTAAAAAAAATTGCACAGGCCGGGGCTTGAACCCCCGACCTCTCGAAACCCAACATCATCACTTAACCACTAAACCGTGTCTGTCTTTCTAATTTATATTGCAAACCACGCCTATATATATATCCCGTTTCTGTTTATCCTGATTCACCTTCTTCTTCGATTAATCACTCGACAGGCCTCACTCAATTTCCAACATTTATATACAGTTAAATTTCATATAGCTATAGAAACGTATAATTGAAATCTTAATCAATCAAATGCAAAACAACAAACAGAAAAGAAATAAAAGAGAAGACAGACCCTGTTTACTCGAAGATTTTTTTATAGCAACTCGAACACAAAAATTAAATTTTAGAACGTTTTAGTTAAAGGCTTCAACATGAATTATGTTGCAAATTACTCATAGAATCTACTGGGAACATCAATTTAACATAATTCATCAAAACTGATTCAAATTTTGTGAAGAACAAAAGGTTTGACTTTGTATTTTGAATGTTTGACTTTGAAATTCGAATTCAAAAGACGAAATTGAGACTTGTAATTTTGCAGATAGTTTAAACTAAGTATTTCTAACATCTCTGCATAAATAGATTTTAAAATTTAGCTTGTAATCGAGTTATGGGCAAAATTGTGAACGTACAGGGAAACTTATTGTTTCTCTTTATTATTTGATTAATTCGCTTGGTAAGAACCTTTAAAATTGATATTTGATAATACTGGTGAAACTCTTGAATGGATTTTTATCTATCAACGTGATTCATTTACTCGTGTTTATATAAAAAAAATGCCAACAAACTTTCACAAACATAACAGGAAATTGGAAAAAAATAACTGATGGTGATATAATTTAGCAGTTTTCGATAATATGGTATCCTATAATTTTTTTTATTATTATAGATAATAAATAATAATATTAATAATAATTATATTAAAAAAATGTAATGATAATAATTTGAGGATTTTATTAACACTAAAAATGATTTTTTTTTAAATAAGTTTGTTAGTAATAATTTATAAAATGCTAATAATAATACTTTTATTAATAACACTGAAAATAATAATAATAAGGTTAATATCAAGTATAATGATAATGTTAATACTTATTTTAAAAATTTTAATGTCATTAATTATAATAATAATTATAAAGGTGATGATAATACTAATAATAAGTAAAATAATACAAATTATATCAAATTTCATATTTTGTATCTTATTAGAATATAACAATATTAGTAATACATATACTAATGTTAATATTAATAATCATAATGAAAATAGTGATAAACTTATAACATTTATTTTAATTATAATTACATGTAACATATAAATTTTTAAACTATATTATACAATAACATTTATTGAATAATTTAGTATTTATATATCACAATATGTTAATAACTACTAATAGAAATTTGTATATATATGTAAATATATATATAGTAAAAAAAATATTTTATAATAACTTATTTATTCTAATTATTATTTTACCTTTTAAATCCAATAACAATATTATGTTTTAATTGTTTCAATGTATAATATATATATATATATATATATATATATATATATATATATATATATATATATATATATATATATATATATATATATGTGTGTGTGTGTGTGTGTGTATGTGTGTGTATACATGTTATCTAAAAACGTTCGTGAATCATCGGGAATAGTCAAAAGTAACTGATTATCCGAATATAGATTTCAAACTTTCTAGACTCAACATTTTAGATTTTTGCTTATCGTGTCGGAAACATATAAAGATTAAGGTTTAAATTTGGTCAAAAATTTCCGGGTCATTACAACTTGTGCCTATTTCGTAAGACATTTATAAAAACAGCGCATGTATTCTCAGTCCCAAAAATATATATAAAAGGGAGCAAATGAAACTCACAATACTGTATTTCGTAGTAAAAATACATATAACGTCATTTAACAAGTGCAAGGTTGGCCTCGAATTCACGAACGTATCAATATTTAGATTCAATATTGCAGGAAAGTACGTAGACGTAACGGAGATGATAAACACTAGATTGACCTCACGAGCATACCCATGATCCATACACATCACCTCCATAGCTATAACCCATAATTTCCTTAGCTTCGACTCATTCAAAAAAACTATTTTGAAATCACTCGGACAGCACTCCGTCATAATATTTTATGTATACTAATAATATCTTGAAATAATACAGAGCAAATATATATATATATATATATATATATATATATATATATATATATATATATATATATATAAATCGATTGAGAGAGTTTAGAGAAATATATTTTCAAGTTTCTATGAAATAATAAAACCTATTGAATTCTATTTATAATAAATTTTTGAATTATTAAAGTGAATTATTAAAGTATGAATTATTAAAGTGAATTATTAAAGTGAATTATTAAAGTATGAATTATTAAAGTAAATTATTAAAGTATGAATTATTAAAGTGAATTATTAAAGTATGAATTATTAAAGTGAATTATTAAAGTTAAAGTAAAGTAAAAGTAAAGTAAAGGTAAAGTTAAAGTATAGTAAAAGTATAAAAACTATGTATGTATAATACGCGTATAAATATATATAATATTAATTTAAATCGTTATATATATTTAATGAAATAAAATATAAATATCGTTATATTTATTATACTGGTTAAGTAATGAGTTGTCAAAAGTGATTCTAGATATTTATAAAAGTTATATACGTTTTAATAATAAAGTTCTTTTTAAACTGGAAACGTCTTTGTACGTTTGAAAATAGATTAATAGAATATTATGGAAACCAATTCTCCACTACTTTTGTAAATGACACTTTTTATTTTTATTTATAAATAGCTTTACAAATTATTCAGAATATCGTTAAGAGGAATAGATTTTCTCAAATCATAGTGGACCTCTCAACAGAGACTTGTAATCATAATTCAATGTTTCTGATAATTCAATCATTTAATATATATATTTTTTTAATTTCGTCGAAAATCATATTGAAACAAATACGTTCGTGTAAAGTATTATATATTTAATACTTTATTAATATTCTCAAGTTATAATATATATATATACACATATACATATCTATTTATATATAACGGTTCGTGAATCGTCGGAATTTGGTCGAGGTTATAATGAATGTATGAACACAGTTTAAAATTCTTGAGATTTAACTTAACAAACTTTGCTTACCGTGTCGGAATAATATAAAGATTAAAGTTTAAATTTGGTCGGAAATTTCCGGGTCGTCACAGTTACATACCGAATCTGCGATCCGGTAAGTTTGAGGTTGTTTAGTTATTTTATTTTCCGTTTGGATGGCTGAGGTTGGTCGTTCAAGTTATTGTGTCAAAGCTGTACCCCAGATCCGCCACCTCTAATGGTGGCTGTAGGCGGCGAGTACGGTTTGGTACTCTATGGCCACTTTGCGGGGTGTTGGTTTTTTTTGGAGGTGGGTTATTTATGTGGCCATGAGATGGGTTGCTATTGCTCCGGTGAGGTGCCTCTAGCAGCTGTTGCGGTGGCCGTGGTGGCTGGCCGCTGCTAGCGGAAGTTGGTGGCTACGGTTAGTTATAAGCTGCTGTGGATGGTAGTTGGTAGCGATATTCGCTAATGAAGGTTGCTGTTAGTTGCTACTAGCGGGACACGATTTTTAATGGCGGCGGCTGACGGTGACTGGAGTTTTGCTATGCTGCTGACGATTGTTAATGGTAGTTGGTGACTGTCGGCTACTGGAGCTGTGTGGTTGTTCAAAAAATTCAGAAAATGGCGAATTTAGCCTTGGTCTCTTCATGGTTCGGCTTTGCGATCTGATCCGTTTGTTAGTTACACGGGCGCTTTCGTTCATTCCATTTCCCCGTCGTTATGTCTATTCTAGTGGGCTCGATGTCGTTGCTGATGTTTCCGACTCGTTCGGCTTCGGTAAATTAGGTCTCGTGGTAGTGTTCTTGGGTTTCCCGGTGGGCGTGGTTGAGGTGTGACTGTCGAAAAGAGGTGGTTGCGGTGTTTACCGGTTTGAGTTTATATGTATGTTTAGGTTAGTGTACAGTGGTGCATTGTTTCATGTGGTTCAAGCGTTTATGGTTTCAAACTTTCAATAGTGCTCGCTCTTAATTTCATGTATTGAGACATGTAGTGCGAGCGTCAATGTATTTAGGCTCGGTTCAAGTTGTCTTTACTAAAAATCATCAGATCTGCAATTGTTTGTAACCACCGACCATTTGATCTATATATATATATATATATATATATATATATATATATATATATATATATATATATATATATATATATATATATAGGGGCAGAATCAATGGGGAAGTAACCAATCGGGGGGAAGCGGGGGAAGCAAATTTTTTTTTTTTCATTTTTTTGGAATTTTTTTTCCGGCATCAAGATCACACGAAAATATGAACATTTAGAAGAGACACTTCGTGATGAATGTTATTATTTAGGCGGAAAAACGATCTACAAAAATAACATTCAAGATAATATTGTTCGTGAAGAATATGAACGTTTTTTTTTACGTTTTGTGAAGTAAAATTTAGCCCAATTTATAGTTTAGGGTTTAGGGTTTTGGGTTTGGGGTTTTGGGTTTATTCCATAAACCCAAAACATCAAACCCTAAATCCTAAACCCTAAACCCTAAACTCTAAACCGTTCGTGCTAAAAACTCAATCTAAATCCTAAATCTAAACCCCAAATCTAAACCCTAAACCCTAAATTTCTAAACCCTAATATCTAAACCCTATAAACTCTAATATCTAAACCCTAATATCTAAACCCCAATAGCTAAAACCTCAACATACGCTCGAAAAACACGATAATTGTTATATATTACTTCTTCGAGCATTTTCCCGCCAAAATAAAAACATTTATCACAAAGTGTCTCTACTAAATGTTCATATTTTCATACCATCTATAATGTTCGTGAACAAAGTTTTTTCAAAAAAACGAAAAAAAAGGTTTTTGCTTCCCTCCGCTTCCCCCCAATTGGTTACTTCCCTCTTGATCCTACCACTATATATATATATATTCGCCAAAAAAATGTAGACATTGTTGAAAAATTACATTTTTTGCCTAAAGTTTAGGGGAGAGATATGTAAATTTAAGCGTAATAATGTTGGTTGTCGTTTGAATTGAGGTGAGGGGATTAAACGACCAATATCTTCATCTCTTATATATATATATATATATATATATATATATATATATATATATATATATATATATATATTCGCCAAAAAAATGTAGACATTGTGGAAAAATTACATTTTTTGCCTAAAGTTTAGGGGAGAGATATGTAAATTTAAGCGTAATAATGTTGGTTGTCGTTTGAATTGAGGTGAGGGGATTAAACGACCAATATCTTCATCTCTTTTAGTAAATATAGAAATAGAAATAGAAATAGAAATAGAATTAAGATCCTACACCACATATAACTCAAATTTAAGCATAAATTGCAATTAGTAATGTTAATGAATATTTGGGCATATGTGTAGGCATATCATTTATTGTAAGCCTTTTGGCATATCCTTTATTGTTCTATATATTCCCTGTAATGTTTCATATGAAGGCAATACAAACAATACAGATTATCACATCAATGTCAAATATATAACTATTAACATGGTATCAGATGCCACTTACCCTTAGTTCTCTTCTTCCTCGATCCTTTGCAGCCAATCATCTTCTTCAACATGACTACCTTTGACAAGATTTACACTGTAACCTCCATATCTCACCTTATTCCAGTCAAACTTGACCTCTCTAAACTAAATTATGGTCACTGGAAAAAGCTCTTCACCACCCACTATTCCGGATTTGATGTTCTCAAGTTTATACTCGGTCCATCCACTGGCGAAGAAAAGGCCACTGACGAATGGGCCAAGGCTGATGCTGTTGTTTTAACCTGGATATTCAACATAATTTCGGAACCCCTGCTTGAGCCTGTCCTCAATTCAGAGCTTACCACATCAAATGACGCTTGGGTGTTCCTGGAAACTCTCTTTAAAGACAATAAACTATCCAAAACTATGGAATTAAACGCAGAACTGAAGGGTCTCGAAATCAGGGATCAAACTGTCAAAGAGTATTTTTGAAAAATTGACCGAATCGCCACCCACTTCCGCAATCTCGGCTCAACAATGGAAGATAACGACCTTGTCATGTACGCTGTCAATGGATTAAATGAACGGTTTTCTCATGCCAAGCATATCATACTCCATCACCAACCCTTTCCTGACCTAGACATTGCTCGATCGATGTTGTTGATGGAAGAAATGGCAATTAATCATACACATCGTGCAACAACTGATGTTCAACCTAATTCGTCTCATCTGACGGTTCTCGTCGCTGAAGCACCGCCACCACCACCTGCTCAACCGCAAGTGTGTCGAAACTTCTCAAAGGGTTTTTGTCGGTATAAAAGTCGATGTCATTACCTTCACCAGGGTAATCCCAAACGTACTGGACCAAGTTCTTCTGGAAACAACAATAGGCCCAACAGCCTCACTCAAGCCCAACTCTTACAAATTATAGCAGCCCAACAGAACCAATTAGCTCAGACTGCTTATCGGGACCCTTTACACAGCCCACTACTTTTAATAATGGGCCTGCTATGCGTTCATCAACCCAACCTGGGCTTCTGCCCAGTCCACCAGGTTTTAACCGACCCACAGGAGCTACTTTTGGGCCTCAGCAACTACAATTTCCACTTGGGCCACAAACATTTTATACCGGACATCTCATTAGCTTCACCCCTGTACCTGTTGTCCAGCCCAATAATTTTGGGTCTTTTACTGTTGATCCACGGACCCAAACTCAAGAAACTGTTCTCCCCAGCGCATTTAGTACTATGACTCTCCAAGACTTTGGGGCTGCCGGATGGCACATGGATACTTGTGCATCTACTCACCTTACCTCCTGCATTAATAATCTTCGTACTGTTTTTAATAATTGCAAATATCCGTCAGTCGCAGCTGGTGACGGGAACACAATCCCTGTTACCAACACCGGCCATAGCTTATTACCCACTGCTCATCGACCTCTCCACCTAAACAATGTACTTGTCACTCCCAATATTGTTAAAAACCTAATATCTGTTCAGCAATTTACTCGTGATAATATTGTGTCTGTTGAATTTGATCCTTTTGGTTTTTCTGTGAAGTATTACCTGACACACCGTCTTCTTCTCCGATATGACAGCACCGGGGATCTCTACCCACTTACAGCTACCTCTTCTCAACAGGCCTTTCTCACCAACCCCGTTACATGGCATCAACGTCTTGGCCATCCCGAACATGACGTTTTTTGAAGACTTATTTCAAATAAAGATATTATATGTAATAAAATGTCGTCTCCTATTTTTTATCACGCGTGTCAGCTTGGCAAACATGTGCAACTCCCTTTTTCTATTTCTAGTTCCAATGTTAATGCTCTTTTTGATATTGTTCACTCTGATTTATGGACTTCCCCTGTTCCTAGTCTTACTGGTTTAAAATACTATGTTATATTTCTCGTTCATTACTCACATTATGTATGGGTTTTTCCGTTGCGTAATAAATCTGATGTACTTACCACGTTTATTAACTTTCGTACATTCGTACGCACTCAATTTAAACAAGAAATTAAAGCTTTTCAATGTGATAATGGGGGGAATTCGATAACAAAGGCTTTCATCACCTCCTCCAAACCAATGGTATTCAGTTCCGCTTCTCCTGTCCTTACACTTCTCAACAAAACGGGAAGTCAAAATGCATGTTTCGCACCATCAATAACCTCATTCGCACTCTTCTTTTCAAGCTCACCTTTCGCCCACTTACTGGGTTGAAGCTCTCCATATGGCAGCATACCTTCTTAACATTCTTCCTTCCTCTGCAATTAATCACGAAATCCCTCACTCCCGCCTTTACCAACAAAAACCCGACTACACCACTCTTCGTGTCTTCGGCTGCCTTTGTTACCCTCACTTACCAACTAATAATAAACTTGCCCCTCACTCAACTCCCTGCATTTTTCTTGGGTATCCCTCTAATCATCGAGGTTACCTGTGTCTAGATCTCACAACCAACAAAATCATCCTTTCCCGCCATGTCACTTTCGATGAGACTTCCTTCCCTTTTGGTTCTATGACACCCACTCAGCCTCCATCATATGACTTTCTTGACCCTCCACCTAGCTTATTTTCTCAGTCCTTTCATCTATCATCTTCCAATTCATCCTCGGAGACACAGCCTCCTCCTACTGAGGCTACCGCCATCACATCTCCTACTAATCCCACCCTGGAGACTCAGCCTCCTCCTACTGAGGCTGCTACTGCCACTTCCACTACTCAGCACCACATCCCAGAGACACAGCCTCCTCCTCCTGAGGCTACATCTTCCTCCACTTCAACTCATCCTATGATCACCCGCGCTCGCCTAGGCACTACCAAACCTGTTCAAAGGTTAAACCTCCATACCTCTGTCATCTCTCCTCTTCCTCGAACCTACCCTGATGAAATGTCTCGTTCTTATTGATTAAAAATGTTCCATATTAATTGATTTCGTTGCGAGGTTTTGACCTCTATATGAGACGTTTTTCAAAGACTGCATTCATTTTAAAACAAACCATAACCTTTATTTCATAAATAAAGGTTTAAAAAGCTTTACGTAGATTATCAAATAATGATAATCTAAAATATCCTGTTTACACACGACCATTACATAATGATTTACAATACAAATATGTTACATCGAAATCAGTTTCTTGAATGCCGCTTTTACACAATATCATACAAACATGGACTCCAAATCTTGTCCTTATTTTAGTATGCAACAGCGGAAGCTCTTAGTATTCACCTGAGAATAAACATGCTTTAAACGTCAACAAAAATGTTAGTGAGATATAGGTTTAACCTATATATATCAAATCGTAATAATAGACCACAAGATTTCATATTTCAATACACATCCCATACATAGAGATAAAAATTATTCATATGGTGAACACCTGGTAACCGACATTCACAATATGTATATAAGAATATCCTCATCATTCCGGGATCCTCCTTCGGACATGATATAAATTTCGAAGTACTAAAGCATCCGGTACTTTGGATGGGGCTTGTTGGGCCCGATAGATCTATCTTTAGGATTCACGTCAATTAAGGTGTCTGTTCCCTAATTCTTAGATTACCAGACTTAATAAAAAGAGGCATATTTGATTTCGATAATTCAACCATAGAATGTAGTTTCACGTACTTGTGTCTATTTTGTAAATCATTTATAAAACCTGTATGTATTCTCATCCCAAAAATATTAGATTTTAAAAGTGGGACTATAAATCACTTTCACAGATTTTTACTTCGTCGGGAAGTAAGACTTGGCCACTGGTTGATTCACGAACCTATAACAATATATACATATATATCAAAGTATGTTCAAAATATATTTACAATACTTTTAATACATTTTGATGTTTTAAGTTTATTAAGTCAGCTGTCCTCGTTAGTAACCTACAACTAGTTGTCCACAGTTAGATGTACAGAAATAAATCGATAAATATTATCTTGAATCAATCCACGACCCAGTTTATACGTATCTCAGTATTGATCACAACTCAAACTATATATATAATTTGGAATCAACCTCAACCATGTATAGCTAACTCCAACATTCACATATAGAGTGTCTATGGTTGTTCCGCAATATATATAGATGGGTTGACATGATAGGTCGAAACATTGTATACGTGTCTATGGTATCTCAAGATTACATAATATACAATATAAGTTGATTAGATTATGGTTGGAATAGATTTATTACTAACTTTCACGTAGGTAAAATGAGTAGTTTTTATCAATCTTGTTTTACTCGCCATTTCTTCGTTTCTAATCCGTTTTGAGTGATTCCAGTGGCCACGGTTTCGTATTGAACTTAAATTTATGAATCTAAATAGAAAAAGTATAAGTTTATAGTCGGAAATACAAGTTACAAGTCGTTTTTGGAAGAGGTAGTCATTTCCGTCGAAAGAACGACATCTTGATGACCATTTTGAAAAATATACTTTCACTTTGAGTTTAACCATGATTTTTGGATATAGTTTCATGTTCATAAGAAAAATCATTTTTCCATAAGTATAGATTTTAAATCAAAGTTCTTCTTAGCTTTTAATTATCCCAACCAAAACAGCCCCCGGTTTTACTACGACGGCGTATATCCAGTTTTATGGTGTTTATCGTGTTTCCGGGTTTTAAATCATTAAGTTAGCATATCATATAGATATAGAACATGTGTTTAGTTGATTTTAAAAGTATATTTAGAAGGATTAACTTTATTTGCGAACAAGTTTAGAATTAACTAAACTATGTTCTAGTGATTACAAGTTTATAACGTTGAATAAGACAGCTTTTTATGTATGAATCGAATGATGTTATGAACATCATTACTACCTCAAGTTCCTTGGATAAACCTACTAGAAATAAGAAAAATGGATCTAGCTTCAAAGGATCCTTGGATGGCTTGAAAGTTCTTGAAGCAGAATCATGACACGAAAACAATTTCAAGTAAGATTTCCACTCGAAATAGGATTGTTATAGTTATAGAAATTGAATTAAAGTTTAAATATGATTATTACCTTGTATTAGAAAGATAACCTACTGTAAGTAACAAAGGTTTCTTGATCTTGGATGATTAATTGGAATGGATTTAGAAAACTTGAAAGTAAACTTGCAATCTTGGAAGTATTCTTGATTTTATGAAACTAGAACTTTTGGAATTTATGAAGAACACTTAGAACTTGAACGTAGAACTTGAGAGAGATCAATTAGATGAAGAAAATTGAAGAATTAAAGTGTTTGTAGGTGTTTTTGGTCGTTGGTGTATGGATAAGATATAAACGATATGTAATTTTATTTTCATGTAAATAAGTCATGAATGATTACTCATATTTTTGTAATTTTATGAGATATTTCATGCTAGTTGCCAAATGATGGTTCCCACATGTGTTAGGTGACTCACATGGACTGCTAAGAGCTGATCATTGGAGTGTATATACCAATAGTACATACATCTAAAAGCTGTGTATTGTACGAGTACGAATACGGGTGCATACGAGTAGAATTGTTGATGAAACTGAACGAGGATGTAATTGTAAGCATTTTTGTTAAGTAGAAGTATTTTGATAAGTGTCTTGAAGTCTTTCAAAAGTGTATGAATACATATTAAAACACTACATGTATATACATTTTAACTGAGTCGTTAAGTCATCGTTAGTCGTTACATGTAAGTGTTGTTTTGAAACCTTTAGGTTAACGATCTTGTTAAGTGTTGTTAACCCAATGTTTATAATATCAAATGATATTTTAAATTATTATATTATCATGATATTATGATGTATAAATATCTCTTAATATGATATATATACATTAAATGTCGTTACAACGATAATCGTTACATATATGTCTCGTTTCAAAATCATTAAGTTAGTAGTCTTGTTTTTACATATGTAGTTCATTGTTAATATACTTAATGATATGTTTACTTATCATAATATCATGTTAACTATATATATATATATATATATATATATATATATATATATATATATATATATATATATATATCCATATATATTTCATCATATAGTTTTTACAAGTTTTAACATTCGTGAATCACCGGTCAACTTGGGTGGTCAATTGTCTATATGAAACCTATTTTAATTAATCAAGTCTTAACAAGTTTGATTGCTTAACATGTTGGAAACACTTAATCATGTAAATAACAATTTCATTTAATATATATATAAACATGGAAAAGTTCGGGTCACTACAGTACCTACCCGTTAAATAAATTTCGTCCTGAAATTTTAAGCAGTTGGAGGTGTTGACGTATCTTCTGGAAATAAATGCGGGTATTTCTTCTTCATCTGATCTTCTCGTTCCCAGGTGAACTCGGGTCCTCTACGAGCATTCCATCGAACCTTAACAATTGGTATCTTGTTTTGCTTAAGTCTTTTAACCTCACGATCCATTATTTCGACGGGTTCTTCGATGAATTGAAGTTTTTCGTTGATTTGGATTTCATCTAATGGAATAGTGAGATCTTCTTTAGCAAAATATTTCTTCAAATTCGAGACGTGGACAGTGTTATGTACAGCCGCGAGTTGTTGAGGTAATTCAAGTCGGTAAGCAACTGGTCCGACACGATCAATAATCTTGAATGGTCCAATATACCTTGGATTTAATTTCCCTCGTTTACCAAATCGAACAACGCCTTTCCAAGGTGCAACTTTAAGCATGACCATCTCTCCAATTTCAAATTCTATATCTTTTCTTTTAATGTCAGCGTAGCTCTTTTGTCGACTTTGGGCGGTTTTCAACCGTTGTTGAATTTGGATGATCTTCTCGGTAGTTTCTTGTATTATCTCCGGACCCGTAATCTGTCTATCCCCCACTTCACTCCAACAAATCGGAGACCTGCACTTTCTACTATAAAGTGCTTCAAACGGCGCCATCTCAATGCTTGAATGGTAGCTGTTGTTGTAGGAAAATTCTGCTAATGGTAGATGTCGATCCCAACTGTTTCCAAAATCAATAACACATGCTCGTAGCATGTCTTCAAGCGTTTGTATCGCCCTTTCGCTCTGCCCATCAGTTTGTGGATGATAGGCAGTACTCATGTCTAGATGAGTTCCTAATGCTTGCTGTAATGTCTGCCAGAATCTTGAAATAAATCTGCCATCCCTATCAGAGATAATAGAGATTGGTATTCCATGTCTGGAGACGACTTCCTTCAAATACAGTCGTGCTAACTTCTCCATCTTGTCATCTTCTCTTATTGACAGGAAGTGTGCTGATTTGGTGAGACTATCAACTATTACCCACATAGTATCAAAACCACTTGCAGTCCTTGGCAATTTAGTGATGAAATCCATGGTAATGTTTTCCCATTTCCATTCCGGGATTTCGGGTTGTTGAAGTAGACCTGATGGTTTCTGATGCTCAGCTTTGACCTTAGAACACGTCAAACATTCTCCTATGTATTTAGCAACATCGGCTTTCATACCCGGCCACCAAAAATGTTTCTTGAGATCCTTGTACATCTTCCCCGTTCCAGGATGTATTGAGTATCTGGTTTTATGAGCTTCTCTAAGTACCATTTCTCTCATATCTCCAAATTTTGGTACCCAAATCCTTTCAGCCCTATACCGGGTTCCGTCTTCCCGAATATTAAGATGCTTCTCCGATCCTTTGGGTATTTCATCCTTTAAATTTCCCTCTTTTAAAACTCCTTGTTGTGCCTCCTTTATTTGAGTAGTAAGGTTATTGTGAATCATTATATTCATAGATTTTACTCGAATGGGTTCTCTGTCCTTCCTGCTCAAGGCGTCGGCTACCATATTTGCCTTCCCCGGGTGGTAACGAATTTCAAAATCATAATCATTCAACAATTCAATCCACCTACGCTGCCTCATATTCAGTTGTTTCTAATTAAATATGTGCTGAAGACTTTTGTGGTCGGTATATATAATACTTTTGACCCCATATAAGTAGTGCCTCCAAGTCTTTAATGCAAAAACAACCGCGCCTAATTCCAAATCATGCGTCGTATAATTTTGTTCGTGAATCTTCAATTGTCTAGACGCATAAGCAATCACCTTCGTTCGTTGCATTAATACACAACCGAGACCGTACTTTGATGTGTCACAATAAATCACAAAATCATCATTCCCTTCAGGCAATGACAATATAGGTGCCGTAGTTAGCTTTTTCTTCAATAACTGAAATGCTTTCTCTTGTTCATCCTTCCATTCAAATTTCTTCCCTTTATGCGTTAATGCAGTCAAGGGTTTTGCTATTCTGGAAAAGTCTTGGATGAACCTTCTGTAGTAACCAGCTAGTCCTAAAAACTGGCGTATGTGTTTCAGAGTTTTCGGGGTTTCCCACTTTTCAACAGTTTCTATCTTTGCCGGATCCACCTTAATACCTTCTTTGTTCACTATGTGACCGAGGAATTGAACTTCTTCCAACCCAAATGCACACTTTGAAAATTTAGCGTACAACCAGTCCATACCGATTATCACATCAAAACTCCCTAACTCTACTGGTATCAAGTCAATCTTAAATATTTCGCTACCCAGTTAAATTTCTCGATTCCGGCATATATTATCTGCTGAAATTAATTTACCGTTTGCTAATTCGAGTAAAAATTTACTATCCAACGGTGTCAATGGACAACTTAATTTAGCACAAAAATCTCTACTCATATAGCTTCTATCCGCACCCGAATCAAATAAAACGTAAGCAGATTTATTGTCAATAAGAAACGTACCCGTAACAAGCTCCGGGTCTTCCTGTGCCTCTGTCGCATTAATATTGAAAACTCTTTCGCGGCCTTGTCCATTCGTGTTCTCCTGGTTCGGGCAATTTCTAATAATGTGGCCCGATTTTCCACATTTATAACAAACTACATTGGCATAACTTGCTCCGCCATTACTCGTTCCGACACCATTTGTTCCTTTCGTTCTGTTAACACCTGGTCCGTAGACCTCACACTTCGCCGCGCTATGACCATTTCTTTTACAGTTGTTGCAAAATTTGGTGCAGAACCCCGAGTGATACTTTTCACACCTTTGGCATAGCTGCTTCTGATTGTTGTTATTGTTGTTGCGGTTGTTATTGTTGTTGGGATGATTGTTGTAGTTGCTGTTGTTGTTGTTGTTGTTGTTGTTGTTGTTGTTGTTGTTGTTGTTGTTGTTATTGTTGTTGTTGTTGTTGTTGTTGTTGTTGTTGTTGGGCCATTTGTTGTAGTTGCGATTGATGTTGCGATTGTTGGGATAATTGTTGCGATTATTGTTGTAATTGCTGTTGTTGTTGTATTGGTGATTCTTATCACCGTTTTCCTCCCACTTTCTTTTGACTTGCTTCACATTGGCCTCTTTAGCAGTCTGTTCTTTAATTCTTTCTTCAATCTGGTTCACTAGTTTGTGAGCCATTCTACATGCCTGTTGTATGGAGGCGGGTGATAAGGCTAAAAAGGAACATATATTTCATAGCAAAATCCCCCAAGAAAGATAAGATTTTAGTTGCAATTGTTCCATTTTCAAGTAATATTCGTTTATATTTAATAAGTGCGAAGACAAAAGGCGAAAACGAAGATTTGAAGACAAAAAGGTCCAAAATGCTCAAATGTACAAGATACAATTAAAAAGGTTCAAATTATTGATGAGTAACGTCTAAAAATGACAAAAGTACAAGTTACAAAACGCAAAGTACACGATATAAAATTGTACGAAAGGACGTTCGAAAATCCGGAACCGGGACATGAGTCAACTCTCAACGCTCGACGCAACGGTGTAAAAATTACGAGTCAACTATGCACAAGAATAAAATATAATATTTAAATAATTCATAATAAGAATAATATTAAATAATAAAAAGTTGTTAATTGAGCATAGTTCAGGGGTCATAAATGAAAATTCAAATTTATAATTTGCCTATAAAAGGCTATGTAATTCGATCGATATAGGAACACCTTTTTCTATCATTTTTTTTATCTATATATCGATCCCTTTTTCTATCCTAAAAATCTATTATCAATATCAATATCTATAATTCTCTATCATAATGTTAATGTAATCAGATATAACAATAATCTTAATTTTAATTTTAAATTATGATAATAATAAGATTTATGATAGAGATCGTTTGAGTGTGTAAAGTCGAAATTCTGTCCGTGTAACGCTACGCTATTTTTAATCATTGTAAGTTATGTTCAATCTTTTTACATTAATGTCTCGTAGCTAAGTTATTATTATGCTTATTTAAAACGAAGTACTCATGATGTTGGGCTAATTACTAAAATTGGGTAATTGGGCTTTGTACCATAATTGGGGTTTGAACAAAAGAACGACACTTGTGGAAATTAGACTATGGGCTATTAATGGGCTTTATATTTGTTTAACTAAATGATAGTTTGTTAATGTTAATATAAAGATTTACAATTGGGCGTCCCTATAAATTACCATATACACTCGATCGGACACGATGGGCAGGGTATTTATATGTACGAATAATCGTTCATTTAACCGGACACGGGAATGGATTAATAGCCACTAGAATAATTAAAATAGGGGTGAAATTATGTACAAGGACACTTGGTATAATTGATAACAAAATATTAAAACTTTGGGTTACACTCAGTCGACAACCTGGTGTAATTATTAAACAAAATATTAAAATCTTGTTACAGTTTAAGTCCCTAATTAGTTGGAATATTTAACTTCGGGTATAAGGATAATTTGACGAGGACACTCGCACTTTATATTTATGACTGATGGACTGTTATGGACAAAAACCAGACGGACATATTAAATAATCCAGGACAAAGGACAATTAACCCATGGGCATAAAACTAAAATCAACACGTCGAACATCATGATTACGGAAGTTTAAATAAGCATAATTCTTTTATTTCATATTTAATTTCCTTTATTTTATATTTAATTGCACTTCTAATTATCGTACTTTTTAATTATCGCAAGTTTATTTTATCGCACTTTTATTATTCGCAATTTCATTATCGTTATTTACTTTATGCTTTAATTTAAGTCTTGTATTTATTTTTAATATTTTACATTTGGTTTTAACTGCGACTAAAATTTTAAAATCGACAAACCGGTCATTAAACGGTAAAAACCCCCCTTTATAATAATAATATTACTTATATATATATATATATTTGTATTTTTACAATTATTGTGTGTAAAAAAAATATAGTGTTATACTTCACGAGCTCCCTGTGGAACTAACCGGACTTACTAAAAACTATACTATAATACGATTAGGTACACTGCCTATAAGTGTTGTAGCAAGGTTTAAGTATATCCACTCGATAAATAAATAAATAACTTGTGTAAAATTGTAGCATATTTAATAGTATTTTCAGCTAAAATTAATAACTATTTTATACCATTCCGCTGCCACATCAAGTATTTTTGGCGCCGCTGCCGGGGACGCTGAAAAACGCTATATTTTTGTAAACTATGTTTGTTTAAAAGTATTTTTTATTTTTAATATATTGTAATAAGAGGAAAAAAAAATTGTAAAAAAAAACCTTTTTTTTAAGAAAAAAAAATTTCGTTTTAAAAAAAAAAAAAATTTAAAAAAGAAAAAAAAAATCTCGTTTTTAAAAAAAAGAAAAAAAAAAAATTTAAAAAAGAAAAAAAAATCTCGTTTTTAAAAAAAAAAAAAAAAAAAAAAAATTTACACTAAAAAAAAAAAAAAAAATTTTTACGAAAAAAATAAGGTTTTTTTTTTAGTGTTTGCCCCCCCTTCGATTAGTTTTTTACCCCATTCAATTAGTTTCGCCCCCTCTCGAGTCGGAGTCAAGTTCCGCCACTGTTTGTAGTTATTCAATCAAACAATATTTTAAACCAATAATTGGTTGTTTCTATTAAAAAAAAAAAAACCACAAAAAAGGATTTCAATTGGCTTGTTCCAATTGTGGGTTATCTCGGCCAACATAAAGTAGAAAGCAAGTAAGAAGCAATTTGGTGACAATTTTTGATTTCTAATTCTTTAAATTGTCTACATTTAAATTCGTACAATTTGGTGACACCCTATGGCCAACTACTCTCAAAAATCTACCGTAAAAAAAAAAATTAAAATAAAAATAAAAATAAAAGAGTGATAGGATCAGTAGGCTAGCTAGTTCACTGGGACTTATGACTACCTACACAAAATTCAATGAATCACACAAAAAAACCAATATTCAACCCCATGTGATTTACAAGTTCAAAGCATTCAAAGAAAGATTCTGCCAACCCATTTTTGCCTACTCCGTAATATTTTCTTTTTATTAGTTGTAAGTATTGTACTAAAAAAAAAAATTTTAAAAAAAAAAAAAATTTAAGTTTTATTACCTTTAGATTTTTAGAATCTAGTTACAACTTTTAGTATTAAGATTAGTTTTGCCATAGTTATTTTTATTTCTAGATTTTTTTAGGATTGCCGTAAAATCCCTTAAGTGCTTATTCCTTAAACTAAGTTTTAGGCGCTTTAGAATTTTGCGACGCCATTTTTCGTGCTACTTTCTTATTTTTATTTATCTTTCGACGCCGTTTACCTATGTATCAATTACAATTCCAATTAGTGATCTCTATTTGTAGTTTTAATTTTAAGATAGTGATAGTTATAAGGTTGGATTAACCGCGTGTTTACAAACCACTCTTCGTCTTTTTCATTTTTCGACACTTTTCGACGCGCAATCTTTTTCTCTCTTATTTCTCGCCATTCTAGTTTTTAGGACTTAGAATTTTTTCTACTTCTTCTCTAAATTTCTTAAAATTACGAAAATTTATTTTAAGTGGTTAAATTGATAGACATCAAAATTTTCTGGTTCGTAGTAATAGTTGGATTTGTACGTGGACCGGGTTATTGGAGCCAAACAGTCCTCAATTATATTGAGACCAAACGAATCCTGCCCCTCTGCTGCATCTTTTGCCTATTCGAAACGTGGGCAAAATCAGAAAAGTCTATTGATTGGATAACTTATATAATTTTTCTTTCTTTTTTTAAAACTAATAGGATATTCAGTGAATGCACCGAGCAAGACGTTCACCGCCGGTCATACGTTCACCACCTGTAACTCGATCAAGACATCGTTTAACAAATATCGCCGCCGTTGATTTTTCTTTAGAATCGTCATCTAGTCGACCAAGTACTCCAATTCAAATTTCCGATAATCCATCTTTTGAACCCGATTTCACAACTAAGAACCCGGAAGATATTCAAGGACAATTCCAAGATCCTGAACACCAAACCGTTAAATCAGAATCCTCTATTGATTCGGATACAACAAATCCAATCATGGAAAATCTAGAACCTCTAAGTATGGAAGAACGAATGAGAGCTAAGCGCACTGGCCAAGGTCACGCCATTATTAAACCAGAAGTTAATGCTCCAGATTATGAAATTAAAGGACAAATTCTACACATGGTAACTAATCAGTGCCAATATAGTGGTACGCCGAATGAAGACCCAAACGAACATCTTCGTACGTTTAATAGGATCTGTACACTATTCAAAATCCGAGAAGTGGAAGACGAACAAATTTATCTCATGTTATTTCCCTGGACTTTAAAGGGAGAAGCCAAAGATTGGTTAGAATCGTTACCTGAAGGGGCGATTGATACATGGGATGTTTTAGTTGAAAAATTTCTTAAACAATTCTTTCCGGCATCTAAAGCCGTGAGACTTCAAGGAGAAATTGTTACGTTCGCGCAAAAGCCAAATGAAACATTATATGAGGCGTGGACAAGATTCGGAAGGATGTTGAGAGGATGTCCTCAACACGGATTAGATACTTTTCAAATAGTGCAAATCTTCTATAAAGGCGTAGACATCGCTACAAGAAAAGACATCGACATAACAGCTAGTGGTTCCATTATGAAGAAAACCGCAACTGAAGCTTACAAAATTATTGATAACACAGCATCCCACTCACATGAGTGGCACCAAGAAAAAGATATTTATCGTTCATCTAAAGTGGCTAGAGCCGATTCTAGCTATGACTTTAATTCCGTTTCTGCAAAAATAGATGCTTTCGAAAGACGAATGGAAAAGATGAATAAAGATATTCACGCAATACGAATCAGTTGTGAGCAATGCGGTGGACCACACTTATTGAAAGATTGTCACATTGAACCAACATTGGAACAACGAGAGAATGTTTCCTATATGAACCAAAGGCCTGGAAATAATTATCAAAATAATTATCAACCGCCAAAGTTAAACTTCAATCGAAATCAAAACATTCTTTACAATCCAAACGGACCCAACAACAACTCGTACAACCAACAAGGTCCGAATAACCAACCAACTCAAAACAACACTTTCAATCAACAAAGACCTAGCTTGTATAAACCACCACAACAAACCGAAGAGAAAAAGTCAAATCTAGAAGAAATGATGGCAAAGCTAGTTGAATCTCAAACACAATTTATTACATCTCAAACCCAAACGAACGAGAGGTTTGATCAGTCATTAAGAACTCAACAAGCTTCCATTTTGAATCTAGAAAAACACGTAGGTACTCTTGCTAGCATGATGAGTGAGAGGGAACAAGGAAAGCTACCGAGTAATACTGAAGTAAATCCTCGGAATGAGAATGTTAATATGGTTTCAACAAATTCTGAAAAACCAGCTCCAGAAGATGGGAAGGTTTTAGATGTGAGTAACAATGAAGAAGTTACATCACCACCACCACCCGAGTATGTAAAGCCAGTGGTGGCACCATACAAACCACCCATCCCGTTTCCAAGAAAAGGAGTTGAGTATGAGCAAGTGATAGGTAATAAAGATTGTGATACCTCTGGAAAGAAGAAGAAGAAAAAGAATAAGAAAGTGCAAGAAACAAAAGCCGTAAATATAAACCCGGTGAAGACAGTTCCACCAAAACCTCCACCTAGGGTAGGTGATCCGGGTGAATTTATTGTTCCTTGTCTACTTAGTGATTGTGTCATGTATGATGCACTAGCAGATTTAGGTGCAAGTGTAAGTGTTATGCCTCTTTCATTATATAAGAGATTAGGTGTAGGTGAGTTAAGTCCAACGGATATGAGTGTTCGACTCTTTGATCAAACCATTAAGCACCCAGTTGGAATTGCTGACAACCTACCCATTCAAGTAGGTAATTTAACCTTTCTAGTCGAATTCATTGTCATTGACATAGAAGAGGACCCAAACATTCCTCTAATTTTAGGTTGACCATTCTTTGCGTCCACCGGGGCGTTATTTGATGTAGGAAATGGAAGAATGACACTTAAAAGTGGTGACAAATCTATCACCTTTATGATTCGAAAGTCTAAATCTCCACCAACCAAAACCGTTGAACCAGAAAAAATGATTGGTAAGAACCATGTTGTTTTACCAACTCCAACGGTAGTGCTTAATAATAATAAAACGCCTAAGTGTGGGGAAAATGAAGTAACACCTAATGATGACATGATAACAAAGAACCCCGTTATTGATACGAAATTAAATGACCCCGTTATTAACAGTTCAATGAAGAAAATTTTTAAACGGGCTATTGATGCTAGAAGTAAGGGGAACTTTAAGTTATGTAACCGGTTAGTATCCAATCTGTCGCCTAAAGAAAGGGCGAAGCTAGTTGAATTATGGGATATTACGGAAGAAGCCGGGCACTGGCTTAAAGAAAAAGTCACAGATAGGCAAGTTGATTATGGACCAAGAGAAATTGACAATGAAGTTAATCACAATTTCAACACCACAGCTACCTAAGTGTGGGGAGATTCGAATGTTCTAAAAAGATAATGTTGTCTAAAGTTATTTGTTCTGTTCTCGTGTAGTTCCGAGAATGGAATCCGATTGGTCTTTTCCGCTAGCAGACACTAAAGAACTAGTTTTCTCCCTCCATTCTGAATTTTTATTTTTTTTAGGTTTTATTTGAAATTAATATGCATTTTAATTTATGTTTTATTGTGATTTTAAAAAACAAAATTTACTTTATTTCTTTAAGTTAAAAATATGATTTTTAAAATTCGTCGTAAGTTGAACACTAGGTCATTGAACCGAAATTGCTTTACCCGAGGGCGGGGCGACAAATTTTGTTATCATTATTTTTAATTTTATTGATATAAAGGATGCCAAAAATATTATATATTATAAATTTTTGAACGTGGGGTTATGTACCAAACTTCAAAAATATGTATATATATGTTTGTATTTTATGTTATGTACACAACAGGGTAAAAACAGCGCACTTTCAAAGACTGTCATGAAGTTCAGCAAAAGCTACTGATTTTGACAAGACGCAAAAAAATCAAATGTGAAATAACAATATGTTTGCAAACTCGGTATTTTT
This sequence comes from Rutidosis leptorrhynchoides, assembly GCF_046630445.1. Taxonomy (NCBI): domain Eukaryota; kingdom Viridiplantae; phylum Streptophyta; class Magnoliopsida; order Asterales; family Asteraceae; genus Rutidosis; species Rutidosis leptorrhynchoides. The sequence goes on along the minus strand of NC_092337.1, from coordinate 404,076,326 downwards.
AATCACTTTTCTACGTTAATCACCCTCATGAATTTATAATTATAGTCTGATTTCATGCAAATGAGGGCATTGCATGATCTTAAGTGTAGGGAAGGGTTATAAATTCTCTCGGGTTTATACTTAGTTTAATTGCCAAATTTTGTGAAAATTTGAAAAATTTTCAACTAAATGAACTCAAAATCATGTTTATACATATTTATGAACGATGAAAACTAGGTGTTAATACCGAAATTATCATTACCTCGAAAAGAACATAAATTGAGAAACAACTTAAAACGCTTGAATTCATTTAAAATGGAATAAAGGAGAATAAAAAGGCAAAGAAAGAAACTAAGTATGGGGAGAATGTACCATGTTATTCAATTAAAAACTATCTATCACATGTTTTTGTACAAGATTATTGCAGGTACTTTTGCTTTGGACGATACTAATCAGTTTTACCCTGTTTACTGTAATACTTTTGAAAGAAAGATGGATCTACACGATGAATCAATTCCATCATTAAAATGAAGTAAAGTCTTCCGAAAAAGACACGCGCTTCTTGATTTAGGTCAAGAAGTTGTCGTCCAGACCAGCTGTAGGTTGACGAAAAATCTAGAAAAGTCATCTCTAAAATCAGCAGGAAATCCACGGACCTCAGCATCAAACAGGGTCGCCATGTGGTCAGATTTATCCTAACCATGAGAAGGATTTATCTCGTACAATGGGGAGGCACCGTGCAAATTAGCTTGATAAGACTAATGAATCAGATCCCCAGAAAGGATAATCTCCTTAAAGATCAAAAATCAGCTTTTAAGCCTGATATTACTCAATCCTTGATATTGACCTTAAAGATTGAGAATTCAAACTCATGGAATTCGATGATGTCTAAACTCGAGCTTGAACGAGAAAATATTTTGATCAAAAATACAAACCGATTTGTTTTCTGAAAATCCATTTTCAATGCGTTCATTACCATTGAACGTAAAATCCTAGGAATTCACCTAGAATTCATTAGGTCACCTGAACAAAATCGGGTGTCAACCGTAAGAACGGTGGTTGTATAGCATGGTCGGAGACAGGACCTTGTGCCAGACCGAAAAATCATAGGATGATCTTTACTATTGCTCCTACCAAGGATAGTACTAGCATCCGACACGTAATTAGACCATGAATAAATGCATGTCATTAGACATTGCCTTAACAGTTTCTTGTTCATCGCTTTCCTTTACAACCGGACGGTAGTTTACCGAAAGGTAATATACGGAACAAGTAAACTGGATGTGTGCTTTCCGATACCGGGATAGCAGTGGATTACACGAACCTAAAAGTTTTTAGCCAAAATATTGATCCACAAATAAATTTTGCAACACCGATGGTGGATCAAATCAGAAAACTTATCTAGGGTAAAAGCTAGAATGAATTTTCAAAAGATCAAATGTTTTCATAAAGATTCAATTTCCTTAAGGATCTAAATTTTTATAGTCATGTGGGACTGTAAACCGCCTTTCAAATGTGCACTTTGCTTTGGAAACCGAAAGTAAATCGGCTATTTGATTGCAAGTGTCGTTGACCTAAACCCAAGGCAACTGTGGATGACACACCCACCTTTAACCATATCGTTACTATCATTGTTTATACCGCCATATCAAAATCACTGATGTATAAAGTGTGAAGAATAAAGAAGTGATTTGTATGTTTTTATTCCAAGACTATATTGCTTGAGGACAAGCAACGCTCAAGTGTGGGGATATTGATAAGGCTAAAAAGGAACATATATTTCATAGCAAAATCCCCCAAGAAAGATAAGATTTTAGTTGCAATTGTTCCATTTTCAAGTAATATTCGTTTATATTTAATAAGTGCGAAGACAAAAGGCGAAAACGAAGATTTGAAGACAAAAAGGTCCAAAATGCTCAAATGTACAAGATACAATTAAAAAGGTTCAAATTATTGATGAGGAACGTCTAAAAATGACAAAAGTACAAGTTACAAAACGCAAAGTACACAATATAAAATTGTACGAAAGGACGTTCGAAAATCCGGAACCGGGACATGAGTCAACTCTCAACGCTCGACGCAACGGTGTAAAAATTACGAGTCAACTATGCACAAGAATAAAATATAATATTTAAATAATTCATAATAAGAATAATATTAAATAATAAAAAGTTGTTAATTGAGCATAGTTCAGGGGTCATAAATGAAAATTCAAATTTATAATTTGCCTATAAAAGGCTATGTAATTCGATCGATATAGGAACACCTTTTTCTATCATTTTTTTATCTATATATCGATCCCTTTTTCTATCCTAAAAATCTATTATCAATATCAATATCTATAATTCTCTATCATAATGTTAATGTAATCAGATATAACAATAATCTTAATTTTAATTTTAAATTATGATAATAATAAGATTTATGATAGAGATCGTTTGAGTGTGTAAAGTCGAAATTCTGTCCGTGTAACGCTACGCTATTTTTAATCATTGTAAGTTATGTTCAACCTTTTTACATTAATGTCTCGTAGCTAAGTTATTATTATGCTTATTTAGAACGAAGTACTCATGATGTTGGGCTAATTACTAAAATTGGGTAATTGGGCTTTGTACCATAATTGGGGTTTGGACAAAAGAACGACACTTGTGGAAATTAGACTATGGGCTATTAATGGGCTTTATATTTGTTTAACTAAATGATAGTTTGTTAATGTTAATATAAAGATTTACAATTGGGCGTCCCTATAAATTACCATATACACTCGATCGGACACGATGGGCTGGGTATTTATATGTACGAATAATCGTTCATTTAACCGGACACGGGAATGGATTAATAGCCACTAGAATAATTAAAACAGGGGTGAAATTATGTACAAGGACACTTGGTATAATTGATAACAAAATATTAAAACTTTGGGTTACACTCAGTCGACAACCTGGTGTAATTATTAAACAAAATATTAAAATCTTGTTACAGTTTAAGTCCCCAATTAGTTGGAATATTTAACTTCGGGTATAAGGATAATTTGACGAGGACACTCGCACTTTATATTTATGACTGATGGACTGTTATGGACAAAAACCAGACGGACATATTAAATAATCCAGGACAAAGGACAATTAACCCATGGGCATAAAACTAAAATCAACACGTCGAACATCATGATTACGGAAGTTTAAAGAAGCATAATTCTTTTATTTCATATTTAATTTCCTTTATTTTATATTTAATTGCACTTCTAATTATCGTACTTTTTAATTATCGCAAGTTTATTTTATCGCACTTTTATTATTCGCAATTTCATTATCGTTATTTACTTTATGCTTTAATTTAAGTCTTGTATTTATTTTTAATATTTTACATTTGGTTTTAACTGCGACTAAAATTTTAAAATCGACAAACCGGTCATTAAACGGTAAAAACCCCCCTTTATAATAATAATATTACTTATATATATATATTTGTATTTTTACAATTATTGTGTGTAAAAAAAATATAGTGTTATACTTCACGAGCTCCCTGTGGAACGAACCGGACTTACTAAAAACTATACTATAATACGATTAGGTACACTGCCTATAAGTGTTGTAGCAAGGTTTAAGTATATCCACTCGATAAATAAATAAATAACTTGTGTAAAATTGTAGCATATTTAATAGTATTTTCTGCTAAAATTAATAACTATTTTATACCACTCCGCTGCCACATCAGCGGGCTCGTGTGAACTTATATCTTCTTGGATTCTTTTCGGTAATCTTTTCACAAACGCGTCGATCTTCTCTTCCTCATCTTCGAAAGCTCCCGGACACAATAGGCATAATTCTGTGAATCGTCTTTCGTATGTGGTAATATCAAATCCTTGGGTTCGTAACTCTCTAAGTTCTGTCTTGAGCTTATTGACCTCGGTTCTGGGACGGTACTTCTCGTTCATCAAGTGCTTGAATGCTGACCACGGTAGTGCGTAAGCATCATCTTGTCCCACTTGTTCTAGATAGGTATTCCACCATGTTAATGCAGAACATGTGAAGGTATGCGTAGCGTACTTCACTTTGTCCTCTTCAGTACACTTACTTATGGCAAACACCGATTTGACCTTCTCGGTCCACCGTTTCAATCCGATCGGTCCTTCGGTTCCATCAAATTCCAAAGGTTTGCAGGCAGTGAATTCTTTGTAGGTGCATCCTACACGATTTCCTGTACTGCTAGATCCAAGGTTATTGTTGGTATGTAGAGCAGCCTGTACTGCGGCTATGTTTGAAGCTAGAAAAGTACGGAATTCCTCTTCATTCATATTCACGGTGTGTCGAGTAGTCGGTGCCATTTCCTTCAAAATAGTCAAATGGAACAAGTTAATCATACAGAATATTAAGAGTAGTTAATAGTATTTCGTAGCATAATATGAACTCATTTATAAAAGCTTTTTCTTCATATTAGCGTTTTATAAGTTTAAATTCGGGTAGTACCTACCCGTTAAGTTCATACTTAGTAGCTAATATACAATTCAACTACTACAATTCTATATGAAAAACTGATTATAATAATATTTCGCGTTCAAACTTTTATACAATATTTTACAAACTTACAATACCGCTTATTTTACATAAAGCATGAAATATAGCACACAATAACTTTGATACAAGATAGTTGTGAAGATAATTCTAGCTAGTACACAAGTCGTTCAGCAAAGGCAATAAAGACACGTAATTCATACGTCCAGAAACAAGTCATGCATTATGGTTTTACTATGACTACTTCCCATCCTTGGTCTTATGGAACATAACCGTTATGGCCGTTGATAAGATAGCGTGTTGTAACGTCGTCAAAGGGACGAGGGTTACGTAATATCCAACAGTCCCGTAACAATCTAAAAACCTTGTTTCTCACCCCAACTACTGAGTCCGTTACTTGTGGAAATGTTTTGTTTAATAGTTGTAGCCCGATGTTCTTGTTCTCACTTTGGTGAGAAGCGAACATTACTAACCCGTAAGCATAACATGCTTCTTTATGTTGCATGTTAGCCGCTTTTTCTAAATTATGAAGTCCTATGTTCGGATACATTGAGTCAAAACAATTTCTTAACCCGTTGCGTAAAATAGCACTTGGGTTCCCCGCAAAATATGTGTCAAAGTAAACACATCGTAACTTATGGGTTTCCCAATGTGATATCCCCCATCTTTCAAACGAAAGTCTCTTATAAACCAAGGCATTCTTGGAACGTTCTTCGGATGTCTTACAAACTGATTTCGCCGTAAATAGTTGTGCCGAAGAATTCTGACCGACTCTAGACAAGATTTCATCAATCATGTCTCCGGGTAGGTCTCTTAAAATATTGGGTTGTCTACCCATTTTGTGTTTTTATACTGTAAAATAGACAAGAGTTAGATTCATAAAAAAAAAATACTTATTAATACAAGCAATTTTTACATATATCATAAAGCATAAGCACACTATATTACATATATTACACCATACGAATACAACTATCTTATTCCGACTCGCTCGGTTCTTCTTCTTTGGTTTTGGTTCGTTTTGCCAAGTTTCTAGGGATATATGATGTTCCCCTAATACTAGCTGTCGTTTTCCACAACGGTTTAGAAAAACCTGGTGGTTTAGAGGTTCCCGGGTCATTGTTACAACTTAAGGGCTTCGGGGGTTGACGATACATATAAAGTTCATCGGGGTTGGATTTTGATTTTTCTATTTTTATGCCCTTTCCCTTATTATTTTCTTTTGCCTTTTTAAATTCAGTTGGGGTAATTTCTATAACATCATAGGAATTCTCGTCGGAATCCGATTCATCGGAGAATTGGTAATCCTCCCAATATTTTGCTTCCTTGGCGGAAACACCATTGACCATAATTAACCTTGGTCGGTTGGTTGAGGATTTTCTTTTACTTAACCGTTTTATTATTTCCCCCACCGGTTCTATTTCCTCCTCCGGTTCCTCCTCTTCAGTTCTGATTCTTCTTCCGGTTCTGATTCTTCTTCCGGTTCCTCTTCGGGAACTTGTGAATCAGTCCAATATATATTCAACTCTTCGTTATTATTAGGTGAGTCAATGGGATTTGTGCTAGAGGTAGACATCTATCACACAATATCAAACATATTAAGAGATTAATATATCACATAATATATACATGTTAATAATATATAGTTTCCAACAAAAATGTTAAGCAATCATTTTTAAAGAAAACACGGTCAAAGTCCAGACTCACTAATGCATCCTAACAAACTCGATAAGACACACTAATACAAATTTTCTGGTTCTCTAAGACCAACGCTCGGATACCAACTGAAATGTCTCGTTCTTATTGATTAAAAATGTTCCATATTAATTGATTTCGTTGCGAGGTTTTGACCTCTATATGAGACGTTTTTCAAAGACTGCATTCATTTTAAAACAAACCATAACCTTTATTTCATAAATAAAGGTTTAAAAAGCTTTACGTAGATTATCAAATAATGATAATCTAAAATATCCTGTTTACACACGACCATTACATAATGGTTTACAATACAAATATGTTACATCGAAATCAGTTTCTTGAATGCAGTTTTTACACAATATCATACAAACATGGACTCCAAATCTTGTCCTTATTTTAGTATGCAACAGCGGAAGCTCTTAGTATTCATCTGAGAATAAACATGCTTTAAACGTCAACAAAAATGTTGGTGAGTTATAGGTTTAACCTATATATATCAAATCGTAACAATAGACCACGAGATTTCATATTTCAATACACATCACATACATAGAGATAAAAATCATTCATATGGTGAACACCTGGTAACCGACATTCACAATATGTATATAAGAATATCCCCATCATTCCGGGATCCTCCTTCGGACATGATATAAATTTCGAAGTACTAAAGCATCCGGTACTTTAGATGGGGCTTGTTTGGCCCGATAGATCTATCTTTAGGATTCGCGCCAATTAGGGTGTCTGTTCCCTAATTCTTAGATTACCAGACTTAATAAAAAGGGGCATATTCGATTTCGATAATTCAACCATAGAATGTAGTTTCACGTACTTGTGTCTATTTTGTAAATCATTTATAAAACCTGCATGTATTCTCATCCCAAAAATATTAGATTTTAAAAGTGGGACTATAACTCACTTTCACAGATTTTTACTTCGTCGAGAAGTAAGACTTGGCCACTGGTTGATTCACGAACCTATAACAATATACACATATATATCAAAGTATGTTCAAAATATATTTACAATACTTTTAATACATTTTGATGTTTTAAGTTTATTAAGTCAGCTGTCCTCGTTAGTAACCTACAACTAGTTGTCCACAGTTAGATGTACAGAAATAAATCGATAAATATTATCTTGAATCAATCCACGACCCAGTGTATACGTATCTCAGTATTGATCACAACTCAAACTATATATATATTTTGGAATCAACCTCAACCCTGTATAGCTAACTCCAACATTCACATATAGATTGTCTATGGTTGTTCCGCAATATATATATATAGATGGGTCGACATGATAGGTCGAAACATTGTATACGTGTCTATGGTATCTCAAGATTACATAATATACAATATAAGTTGATTAGGTTATGGTTGGAATAGATTTATTACTAACTTTCACGTAGGTAAAATGAGTAGTTTTTATCAATCTTGTTTTACTCGCCATTTCTTCGTTTCTAATCCGTTTTGAGTGATTCCAGTGGCCACGGTTTCATATTGAACTTAAATTTATGAATCTAGATAGAAAAAGTATAAGTTTATAGTCGGAAATACAAGTTACAAGTCGTTTTTGGAAGAGGTAGTCATTTCCGTCGAAAGAACGACATCTTGATGACCATTTTGAAAAACATACTTTCACTTTGAATTTAACCATGATTTTTGGATATAGTTTCATGTTCATAATAAAAATCATTTTTCCATAAGTATAGCTTTTAAATCAAAGTTCTTCTTAGCTTTTAATTATCCCAACCAAAACAGCCCCCGGTTTTACTACGACGGCGTATATCCAGTTTTATGGTGTTTATCGTGTTTCCGGGTTTTAAATCATTAAGTTAGCATATCATATAGATATATAACATGTGTTTAGTTGATTTTAAAAGTATAGTTAGAAGGATTAACTTTATTTGCGAACAAGTTTAGAATTAACTAAACTATGTTCTAGTGATTACAAGTTTATAACGTTGAATAAGACAGCTTTTTATGTATGAATCGAATGATGTTATGAACATCATTACTACCTCAAGTTCCTTGGATAAACCTACTGGAAATTAGAAAAATGGATCTAGCTTCAAAGGATCCTTGGATGGCTTGAAAGTTCTTGAAGCAGAATCATGACACGAAAACAATTTCAAGTAAGATTTCCACTCGAAATAAGATTGTTATAGTTATAGAAATTGAATTAAAGTTTGAATATGATTATTACCTTGTATTAGAAAGATAACCTACTGTAAGTAACAAAGGTTTCTTGATCTTGGATGATTACTTGGAATGGATTTAGAAAACTTGGAAGTAAACTTGCAATCTTGGAAGTATTCTTGATTTTATGAAACAAGAACTTTTGGAATTTATGAAGAACACTTAGAACTTGAAGGTAGAACTTGAGAGAGATCAATTAGATGAATAAAATTGAAGAATGAAAGTGTTTGTAGGTGTTTTTGGTCGTTGGTGTATGGATTAGATATAAAGGATATGTAATTTTGTTTTCATGTAAATAAGTCATGAATGATTACTCATATTTTTGTAATTTTATGAGATATTTCATGCTAGTTGCCAAATGATGGTTCCCACATGTGTTAGGTGACTAACATGGGCTGCTAAGAGCTAATCATTGGAATGTATATACCAATAGTACATACATCTAAAAGCTGTGTATTGTACGAGTACGAATACGGGAGCATACGAGTAGAATTGTTGATGAAACTGAACGACGATGTAATTGTAAGCATTTTTGTTAAGTAGAAGTATTTTGATAAGTGTCTTGAAGTCTTTCAAAAGTGTATGAATACATATTAAAACACTACATGTATATACATTTTAACTGAGTCGTTAAGTCATCGTTAGTCGTTACATGTAAGTGTTGTTTTGAAACCTTTAGGTTAACGATCTTGTTAAGTGTTGTTAACCCAATGTTTATAATATCAAATGAGATTTTAAATTATTATATTATCATGATATTATGATGTATAAATATCTCTTAATATGATATATATACATTAAATGTCGTTACAACGATAATCGTTACATATATGTCTCGTTTCAAAATCATTAAGTTAGTAGTCTTGTTTTTACATATGTAGTTCATTGTTAATATACTTAATGATATGTTTACTTATCATAATATCATGTTAACTATATATATATATATATATATATATATATATATATATATATATATATATATATATATATATATATATATATATATATATATATATATATATATATATCCATATATATATGTCATCATATAGTTTTTACAAGTTTTAACGTTCGTGAATCACCGGTCAACTTGGGTGGTCAATTGTCTATATGAAACCTATTTTAATTAATCAAGTCTTAACAAGTTTGATTGCTTAACATGTTGGAAACACTTAATCATGTAAATAACAATTTCATTTATTATATATATAAACATGGAAAAGTTCGGGTCACTACACCTGACGCTCTTCGTGACCCTAACTGGAAGCAAGCTATGACTGATGAATATAATGCTTTAATTAACAACAATACTTGGACTCTTGTGCCTCGCCCATCGGACACGAACATCGTTCGCTCCATGTGGCTCTTTAGGCACAAGTATAATGCAGACGGTACTTTGAGCAGGTACAAGGCTCGACTGGTTGCCAACGGTCGCAGCCAACATGTTGGCATTGATTGTGATGAGACTTTCAGCCCAATTGTCAAACCATCATCTATTCGTACTATCCTCAGTTTGGCGGTATCTAGACATTGGCCTATTCACCAGCTTGATGTCAAGAACGCTTTTCTTCATGGACAACTTGCAGAGACTGTATATATGCATCAGCCACCTGGGTTTCGGGATCCCCGATACCCGAACCATGTCTGCTTATTACAGAAATCCTTGTATGGCCTTAAACAAGCCCCTCGCGCTTGGTTTCAGCACTTTGCAGGATATGCTCAGAGGATAGGTTTTCACCAGAGTCGATGTGACACATCCCTTTTTATTTATCGTCAGGGATCCGACACTGCATACCTATTATTATATGTTGATGATATTATCTTGAATGCTTCTTCCACAGGATTACTTCAACATATTATTTCTTCCTTACATAAGGAATTTGCTATGACTGATTTGGGATCATTGAATTACTTTCTTGGAATTCACGCTACACGTACTGCTTCTGGCCTTTTCCTCACTCAGAGACAGTACTTCACCGAGATTATTGAGCGGGCCGGTATGCTCAATTGTCACCCTTGCCGGACCCCAGTTGAACCTGGTAACAAACTGTCTTGCCACGGTCCTCCTGTCAAGGACCCGACCCTCTATCGGAGCCTTGCTGGAGCTTTACAGTATCTCACATTTACTCGCCCAGACATCTCTTATGCTGTTCAGCAGGTTTGTCTCTTCATGCATGATCCCCGAGAGCAACACATGCACGCCCTCAGACGGATCATCCGATACATTCAGGGCACCACTGACCTTGGTCTCCAGTTATATGCATCATCTCCCACCAACTTAGTTGCTTACTCTGATGCTGATTGGGCAGGCTGCCCCACTACTAGACGCTCTACATCTGGCTACTGTGTCTTTCTCGACAACAACCTTCTCTCCTGGTCTTCTAAGCGGCAACTCACGCCCTCTCGTTCCAGTGCTGAAGCCGAGTATCGTGGGGTTGCCAATGCCGTTGTCGAGACTTGCTAGGTTCGTAATCTTCTTCGTGAGCTTCATTGTCCTCTCACTTCAGCAACTCTTGTGTATTGTGATAATGTTAGCTCGTTCTACCTCTCCAACAATCCGGTTCAGCATCAGCGGACCAAGCATAGAGAGATTGACATTCACTTTGTTCGTGATCTTGTTGCTCAAGGACAGGTTCGGGTTTTGCATGTTCCATCCAGGTATCAGTTCGCCGACATCTTCACCAAGGGTCTCCCGTTTGCGCTGTTTGACGAGTTCAGATCCAGTTTGAGTGTCCGTTCTACTCCCGCTCCAACTGCGGGGGGATGTTAATGAATATTTGGGCATATGTATAGGCATATCATTTATTGTAAGCCTTTTGGCATATCCTTTATTGTTCTATATATTCCCTGTAATGTTTCATATGAAGGCAATACAAACAATACAGATTATCACATCAATGTCAAATATATAACTATTAACAAGTAAAGCGAGTTCCAAGCGGTCGAGAAAGCGGTGATTTAGAAGATCTAAACAATCTCGTTAATTTGGTGGTGATTAAACAAGATACGAGGGATTCTTGGCGTTGGTCCTTAAATACGTCCGGGATGTTTTTCACAAAAACGCTTTCGGATTTGATTAACGTGAAGATCTTGAAAGTGGGTACAAACTCTTTTGAAACTTTGTGGAATATCTTGGTCCCTAAAAAAGTGGAAGTTTTTATTTGGCGGGTTAGGAAACGGCGGATCCTGGTTTTGACGGAGCTAGATAAGCGGGGTATCGACTTACACTCGGTGCAATGTCCTATATGTGATGGATATATCGAAACGGTGGATCATTTTCTTATCTTGTGCCCACAAGTGTACGACATATGGTGTAAGATTTTTGAGTGGTGGGGGCGTAACGGGTTCTCATATGGTAGTGTTGGTGATCTTTTTCTTGGAAGCTTGAATCCTGCATCTTCGGACGTGGGAAACTCTATTTGGCAAGCTATGTTATGGACGGGTTGTTACTTAATTTGGAAAAATCGTAACAAAAAGATTTTTCAAAACAAAAGTTGGAACGTCCCGGTCGCGGTAAATGAAATTCAAGTCACTAGTTTCGAATGGATCGCGAAGCGGTGCAAGCATAAGACTATCGATTGGCATACTTGGCTACACAATCCGCAAGTTTTACTTTCTTAGTTTATTTGAGACCCTACTGTTAAGGTGCCTCCTTATCACCTTAAGGATGTTTTTTTGCGTCTGCCTTTGTACATATAATTCGTGTGTGTGCTCCCATGCAGTGTTTGTATTGTTTGTTAGTGGGAGCTTCTTGTATCCTTCTGTGTGATAATTTTTGTTTTTAATAAAATGTTGCCTTTCAAAAGAAAAGAAAAAAAAAGCGAGTTAAAAATTTTGACAACAAAATAAAGTCGAAAAAGAGTGCGTGCTTTGTTTGGTAAAGAAAAGAACAAATTTGACTTAAGTTTTACAGTAATTAAAAGTAGGACATGTTTGGTATTGTATTTTGGTTAAACGACAAACGTTTGATTTAATTACTGTAACTGTTTTGAGGATATCTTTATATTTGATTTGCTAAATAGTGATATCCGAATTGGTGTCCTATTTTTTTTTTTTTTAATATAAAGCATGAAAAATTTATTATTAATCCTACTTTAACTTGAAAGATTTAAGATCTATTTATTTATAGTTTATTGAATGAATTAGAATTGAAAAAAAATTAATCTGATAAAAGTTACATATTCCGTTCCAATAGAATACAAATCATACATACATACATACAAAAATATACTCCGTACCTTTTTAAGAAATGTATTACACCTTCTGTTTTAAATGATTTTTTATATACATAGTAAAAGTGTATAAAACTTTTTTATCTTATTATTCTTATTTATTTATAAAATTTAAATATTATTTTAAGTATATTATAAAAGAATAATAAATTATTAAATTTAGATGCATGAGTACTATTTTTAGGGACAAAAGTAAATGTTAGTAACATTATAACTAAATTGATTTCAAAAATAAATACTACGTAAATAAATTAAAGGCAAAGAGTTGCTACTTGCTAACAATAGAAAAAAGACGGGCATGCATTGAGTGTAGCGTTCATGTGCACATGACATGTTCCTTCCACCATGTTCTTTGCACGTGACCTTCCAATCTTAACCCTCCTAAACACCCTTTTTTCCTATAACAATTCCTTATCAATACAGTATATCAATATTCCTTTCGATGTCTATTAAAAGAGCTCACCTGAGGATGCTTCATCTGGGATCCGGGTAAGCCTGAAGGCTCGGGTACCCGAGGGTTTACCGGTTCGTAGAGCTCCAATGTGGGTGTTGCGGGACGGGTTCCCTCGTTAAACCAAAAATATTCCTTTCGATGTCTATTAAGAGAATTTCCTAATCTTAACCTTTTACTTTTTACAGATTTAATCTACTAATACTAAATTACTAATCAACATTTTTTAATAACATGATTCGGCTTAATCTACGATTTTAAAATCTCATTTTAAACTTTTGCTTAACATAAGTAACCATATAGAGCTTAAGTAATAAAAATGAGAGTTATTGCTATACCATCAAATTTTATTTTATTTTTGAAAAGCAAGACAATATATATATATTAAAAAATCACGAGAAAAGATACAATGTCACGATTACAACGATAATTTGGTTGCAAAGCATGCAACCATTAGAAACCTAAGCATTAACAATTAAGATACATATGAGCGTTACTAAGCCAAGTAAGCCACTCGAATTTTTTCCCCTTCGAACGAAGAGAAATTTTTTTTTTTTTTTTTTTTTTTTTTGAAAAGCAAAAATATTATTATTATTATATGGAATATTACAATACAAGTCCCTATATGCTTTTATACAATGCTATAAACGAAACGGATCAGCTGAGAAAATATGGAATAATTATCTGAACTTATGATCGGGGGAGACGTAGACTAGATAACACTACGAGGGACGAACTTGCGTAAAAGAACAACAAGCGGGGAAGGAGGGGACAACCGTGCCGATCAAGCGACTACAAAGTTGACACACAACCAACCCATTTAATCTAACCCACATAGGCTATATAGAATAACGAAACCATCCCGATTTGAGTTAAGTTATGTTAACCGACGCCTATGCGGTTTGAAGGAGGTGACACGTAAAATGACGGGTTGAGTAGCCATTGATGCCAATCGATAGGTGTTTTCTTCCGTGAACGATTTGAGATCCAGCTAAAGCTTTGAGATTGGATCTCGGAGATTATCACGGCGGGGTTCCATATTTTTCCGGAAAAAATCTTTAAGTTCCTATGTTTCCAAATAATGTAGCACGCAATCCATTTAGCAGCTTGCCATATTGAAGAACCAATGGAATTATGTGATATGCCTTGATCCGAGATGATGGCATCATTGATGTTAGAGATACTTATGTTGTTTTGATTCCACCAATCGAGAAATTGTATCCATATTGAAGATACTTTTTGACAATTTAACAACGCGTGATCAATGGTTTCAATTTGGTGCTCACATAAGGGACATAAGATGGTGTGAAGGTCAATTCCTTTTTTATCGAGTTCGGTTCTAACCGGGATTTTTTGTTGAACGGCCCTCCATGAGAAAATGAATATCTTTTGTGGAACGAATTTGTTTTGAGGTAGTGAAAGGTTTCTAGAGTTTGTGCCGTATTTAAGCTTATTGATCAGATTTGACAGTGCTGCTGAAGTGTAGATGCCGGATGTGTCAAGGGAACATTTCCATGAGTCGGGGCGTTCTGAAATAATAACAGATGTTATTAGGTTGTTGAGCTCCGTGAGATAATCCTTTGCACGACCACTAGGAGGGCGGGACCAATCCCAATTACCGATCGAGGTAGAGTTAACGTTCATTATTCTATCAGCAACAGTTGCTTCTTTGCGGGATTCCAACATGAATAGTCTATGAAATGTATCTTTTAAGCACTCAGATCCGATCCATATATCATGCCAGAAGCTTATTGATGTGCCATTTCCTATGCGCTTTGAAATCGAGGATGTGAAGGTTGTGCCTATATTGTCAGCAACTTTTCCAGCTTTAATAATCTCTTTCCAAATGGTGCGACCTGAAATGTTCCTGCATAAAAAGTTAGTATCCAACCCTCCCCCCGGCCCATAAATGCTTTTGATTATTTTTACCCATAATGCATTATCTTCGTTTTTAAAACGCCACCACCATTTACAAAGTAATGATATGTTTTTAGCAAAGAGGGACCCCACGTTTAAACCCCCACAATCGTATGGCAAAATTATTTGGTCCCATTTGATCCAATTAATTTTATTATCGTTTGAAGATCCTCCCCAGAAGAATTTCCGTCTTTTAGATTCAAGTACCTTAAGGATAGCGGATGGTGCATGAAATAAGGAGAAGTAGTATAATGGGATACTACTAAGAATTGATTTGATGGTCGTAAGTCGACCTCCGAAAGAAATAGATTTAGCAGCCCAATCTGAAAGCCTTTTGTCGAATTTCTCAACGATCGGCTGCCACGAGGAGGCGTGAGATGTGGGTACACCAATAGGAAGTCCAAGATAGGAGAACGGGGTATGACCCGCAGAGCAGTTCATGTAGCAAGCCATTTGTTCGGTTTCGGTCGTAGATGTACCTATACCGTAAAGTTTGCTTTTACGGAAGTTAACTTTGAGGCCTGAAATATTTTCAAAACATTTTAGTAGTTTGGAGATATATTTGGCGTTTCTTTTATTCCATTCGCCGAAGAAGATTGTATCATCAGCATATTGGAGGTGTGTAATATTGAGATTGTCATGTCCGATCTACGAAGAGAAATCCATTCAAATGACTTAACTTGGATTTCGTTTAGAGTAACCGAAGCGCTCCATGACGATCCACGAAAAGTATGATTGTTGCGGTTCTTCTATATGTAGTATACACACACCCATTCGATAGCTTGCCACAATTTCCTTCCAAAAGAAGTCATGTTAACCCCGACATTACCTTTAAGAATTTCGTTGAAGCTAAGATTCGAGAATGAACCAAGCCCCCACCATCGAAACACCCTGTTCCAAATGTCTTGAGCGAACGCACAAAAAAGAACAATATGATCCGTGGTCTCAATGTCGTCGTTACAAATGGGGCATCTCACACTATGTAGATCAATGCCACGTTTATCTAACTCGATTCTAACCGGTAGCCTTTTCTTCATGAGCCGCCATACAAATACCTCTATTTTTTTTGGCACGAGACTATTGCGAAGAGTTCTTGAGTTGTTGCTGCCTATTCGGAGTGTCTTTTCATCACATAAACCGGATAATTTTTTAACAGTGAAAATCTTGCCATTGTCCAAGTTCCACACCCATGTGTCGTCCCTGTCGTTGAGAACCATTCTGTCCAGCAAGCCAGTCAGCGAAGTGAGTTCGATTACACCCCTCCCAGTGGGCTGCCTGGCCCATTCTGCCGGGAAGGAGAAGCCCGATCCATTGCTAACAAGTCTGCTGCAAACCTTGGCATTTTTTACAGTTTCTAATCGATATACCCTGTTGAATACATCCATCAACCTCTTGTCCCCGATCCAAACATCACCCCAGAAAGAAGTCGTTTCGCCGTTCCCAATTTTTTTCGAGAAGGAATTAGTGAAGTTGAGTCCAAGATCTTCAATAGAATTACCTGCAAAGATAATATTCCGCCAAGTGCCAAGAGAGGGGCGATAACGTAAGTCATCACCCGGCTCAAGACCACCCGACGGACCATAAATACTACGAATAACACGAGCCCAAAGTGAGTTGGTTTCGGTTTTAAACCTCCACCACCACTTTGCAAGAAGAGCCAAATTTTTCGCATTAAGAGAACCGATATTAAGGCCTCCGTTATCATAAGAGGACAAAATATTATCCCACTTAACAAAAGAGATTTTAGACCCCGAATCAACCCCACCCCAAAAAAACACTCTCCTCACACACTCAAGTAATTTTAGCACACATTTAGGGGCACGAAATAGCGAGAAAAAATACAATGAGAGACTCGAAAGAACCGATTTGACAAGAACCAATCTTCCTCCAAATGACATCGAACGCATTTTCCAACTCGCAAGGCATTTCTTAAATTTTTCAATAACCGGATTCCAATCTTTCAACTTATTCATTTTGCAACCGATCGGAAGACCAAGATATGTGAACGGGAAGGCACCAACTTGGAAACCAAGTTGATTAGCAATCGCATGAGATTCCATTTCACCAATCCCAACACCATAAAGACAACTTTTTTGGAAGTTAACCTTTAAACCCGAAGCAAGCTCAAAACATTTGAGAAGATGTTGAAGATTACGGATATTTTCTCCACAACAATCACCTAAAAAAATAGTGTCATCCGCGTACTGGATATGGGAGATAGGGATTTTATCCTTACCTACCTCTATACCATTGAACATTCCTCGATCCACTGCACGTTTCGTTAGGATATTAAGACCTTCTGCCGCAAGTATGAATAGGAAAGGCGAGAGAGGGTCCCCTTGCCTAACCCCCCTTTCAAGAGAAAATTCACCCGTTGGTGACCCGTTCACTAGAATGGAAATGGAGGCCGTTGAAAGAGAAGAATGAATCCATTTGCACCATTTAGCACCAAATCCCATGCATTTCATAACTTCCAACAAGAAGTCCCAATTGATACAATCGAAGGCTTTTTCGAAGTCAACTTTAAAAAGAAAGCATTTTTTCTTACAAGATCGGAGGAAATCAATAGATTCGTTAACAATTAGCGCACCATCCAAGATGAATCTACCTTTCAAAAAAGCACTTTGCTCCGGGCCGACAAGCGAAGGAATCACTTTTCGAATATGTGATGACCCGGAAATTTCTGACCAAATTTAAACTTAATCTTTGTATGATTAACATTTCCGACACGATAAGCAAAGTCTGTAAAACTGAATCTCAAAATTTTTGAACTACTTTCATATATTCAAATACCTTTCGGTTATTCTTGACGATTCGCGAACAATTATATGTATATAGATACATATATATATACTATAACTTGAAAACGTAACAATGTATTAATTGTTTGATGCTGTACATTAAACTTATTGGTTTAAATATTTATTTGAATATATATGATAAGTTGGATTATTAATTATATGAATAACTTGTGACGTATATTTAAAACGTGTTTATGAATGTTGAAAATATATATTAACTTGGTCATAAAATGATTTGTTATTATATATATATATTAACAAATAGCGAGACAACGATTTATAGAAGTAACGACCAAAACACTCGAAAGTTTAAGATACACTTTGAATGATATAGTTTATTGATAATTTAAGACTATATTTTGACAAAGGTACGGGTCACAAAACGTAAATTGCAAGTTTTCTAAGCGTATAAAAATGCGTTCGAGAAACCGAAACCGGGACATAAGTCGAGTGACAACGTACGAGTCATCGGAACGAAAATTACAAGTCAACTATGCACATGAATTTAATATAATATATAATTAATTATTTAAATTATATATATTATAAAATATTATGTCGACAAACAAGAAGTTAAAAATTTGTGAGCTGTCCCAGGGTGCCATGCGATCGCATGGCCTTGAAGCACAAATCCCATGCGATCGCATGGGGTACTTTTTCAGAAAAGGTTCTATAAATTCAAACGATTTCATTACAATCCCACACATATTTATTTATGTTACTTCCTCCGTATTTAAATTATTATTATTATTATTATTATTATTATTATTATTATTATTATTATTATTATTATTATTATTATTAAGATTAATATTATTATTAATCTTATTAATTATTAGTATTATTAATTATTAATTAGTAATATACATAAAATACTACGACGAGGTTATGAGCGTGTCACTTTCAAAAATGGGTTTTTGAGCGGGATAAAGTTAAGGAAATTATGGGTTATAGCTATGGAGGTTATGGGTAATGTTCATGGGTATTATTTACAAGTCAAACCTACTGTTATCATCTATGTTGTGTCTACGTACTTTTCTGCAATATTGAATCACAATATTGATACGTAAGCATTTATATTTTAACTTTTATACATTAATTGTGTATCCATGTCTAGTGCTCGAGTATATATATTTATACATGTTTGTATGCTAAATTTCGTCGTTAAACAGTTTATAATGAATCACGAATTAAATACATATATTACTGGTAAAAGTTATATGATATACATGTTTTCGGAAAGCTGGCGAAAAATCAATAACTTTTCATTTAGACACCGAATAGTTTCGATGAACGGATTAAAAGATATGATCAACTGAATTATGATTGACGTTAATTGAAATTGCTTTTGAATCTGCAATTAAGATTTAAACAACTTGTTTACGAGATTGATAAAGTGAACTTTTAAATATTACCAACCGAGTAAATGACTCCTTATATAAGGTATGTCTCGTTTTGTTGAACTATTGTTAAAATTGACTTTTTGAAACGACTTTGGATAACTTTTGTATGTCGATCTCGAGCATTAGGATTATGATACACTATGACCTGACCTAGCTTGATAGACATTTATTGACCAACATATGTTCTCTAGGTTGAGATCTACGGTTATTTGGTAATCCGAGTTTCAGTCACATTTTGGTGAACGACTTTATATGCTGCTAAGGTGAGTTTCATTGATCCCTTTTTAATTGCTTTTGCAATCTATATTTTTGGGCTGAGAATACATGCACTTTATTTTAAACGCAATGGATACAAGTACATACTAAATTCTACACCGAGTTTGAACCGAAAATCCCTTAGCTTTGGTAACTAGTAACTGCCAGTTATAAGAACTGATGGGCGCGAGTAGTAGTATATGGATCCATAGGGCTTGATATCCCCGTCCGAGCTAGAGCACTAGCCTTTTAACGGACGTATGCTATTTGAGAAGCGTACACGTTGGTTTGCGTGTATTTATTAAGATGATTATACAAAGGGTACAAATTATATATACGTTAAGTTTAGTTACCAGGGTGCTCAATTTCGTAGAATATTTTGATAAACGTTTCTGGATGAAACAACTGAAATCTTGTGATCCACCTTTATGTATAGAGTATGCAAAACATTAAAACTATGAACTCACCAACCTTTGTGTTGACACTTGTTAGCATGTTTATTCTCAGGTTCCCTAGAAGTCTTCCGCTGTTTGCTTACATGTTATACAAGCTATGTGCATGGAGTCTTGCATGCTTTATTCAAGAAAACGTTGCATTCACAAAACCATCATCATGTATCTATTTTGACTGCATTGTCAATGGAAGTATTATTGTAAACTATTATTTACGTGATTGTCTATATGTAGAAATCATCAGATGTCGAAAACCTTGGAATTAAATATTCATTTATGGTATGCCTTTTCAAAAGAATGCAATGTTTACAAAACGTATCATATAGAGGTCAAATACCTCGCAATGAAATCAATGAATGACGTGTTCGTCCATATGGATTTGGAGCGATCGTCACAGTTGGTATCAGAGCGTTGGTCCTAGCGAACCAGGCTTGCATGAGTGTGTCTAACTGATAGTTGTTAGGATGCATTAGTAAGTCTGGACTTCGACCGTGTCTGCATGTCAAAAGTTTTGCTTATCATTTTTTTGTCGGAAATTACCTACTTATCATTCTTAGTCTAGACACGTTTTACTGCATTGATTGCATGAATAGTGTATAGACAAAATTCATA
The DNA here is from genome assembly GCF_046630445.1 of Rutidosis leptorrhynchoides. Lineage (NCBI taxonomy): Eukaryota > Viridiplantae > Streptophyta > Magnoliopsida > Asterales > Asteraceae > Rutidosis > Rutidosis leptorrhynchoides. Next base: position 404,055,805 of record NC_092337.1, on the reverse strand, counting down.
TCTTAGCGTATCAGTTACTGTAAACTTTTCCTGACATCTTCCGAAAAATTTCTCCGTAATTTATGGAATTTGGTATTATATATACATATGTAAATTATGTATTGAAGAATACCAAACTAAATTCTATAATCTATTTCATATCAAAAATCATCCCTCTAATTATACAAGATGGATCACGTATCAAGTTCAAATTCCTTAAACTCCGACAGCTATTCCGATATGGATATTCACCTGAATTCCGAAGACAGTGTAACCGGAATGGATCAACCAATCAGCCATCACCTATTCTGGATGAATTGGGGATGGGTTCGTAGCCTACTTAGTCATTGGAGACAAGAAGAAGGTGATAATGCTAAAAATGAACATATATTTCATAGCATTATTCCTCAAGAAAGACAAGCTTTTAGTTGCAATTGTTCTATTTAAAAGGATATTCATTTAAATAATAAAAGGTGAAGACAAAAGACAGATTCGACGAATTGAAGACGCAAACGACCAAAAAGCTCAAAAGTACAAAAGACAATCAAAGAGGTTCCAATTATTGATAAGAAACGTCTCGAAATTACAAGAGTACAAGATTCAAAACGCAAAGTACAAGATATTAAATTGTACGCAAGGACGTTCGAAAATCCGGAACCGGGACCAGAGTCAACTCTCAACGCTCGACGCAACGGACTAAAAATTACAAGTCAACTATGCACATAAATATAATATAATATTTAAATAATTCTTATAATTATTTATATATTATATAAATATTTAAAACCGTCGGTAAACAAAGAGCCAAACTCGTGTGAGCTGTAAAAGCAAACTCCTTGACTCGCGGAGTTTGAAGGCAAAAAGGGCCGCGAGTCGCGGAGGCCCAAATTCTGAAAGTCCCTATAAAGCCAACCGAATTCTGATCATTTTTCACACTCATATATCTCCATCCATCTATCTAAACGTAATATATATATATATATATATATATATATATATATATATATATATATATATATATATATATATAATTTATATTTTAATTTTAATTTTAAATCCTAATAATAAGGGTATGTTAGCGAATATTGTAAGGGTGTAAGTCGAAATTCTGTCCGTGTAACGCTACGCTATTTTTAATCATTGTAAGTTATGTTCAATCTTTTTAATTTAATGTCTCATAGCTAAATTATTATTATGCTTATTTAATCCGAAGTAATCATGATGTTGGGCTAATTACTAAAATTGGGTAATTGGGCTTTGTACCATAATTGGGGTTTGGACAAAAGAACGACACTTGTGGAAATTAGACTATGGGCTATTAATGGGCTTTATATTTGTTTAACTAAATGATAGTTTGTTAATGTTAATATAAAGATTTACAATTGGGCGTCCCTATAAATTACCATATACACTCGATCGGACACGATGGGCGGGGTATTTATATGTACGAATAATCGTTCATTTAACCGGACACGGGAATGGATTAATAGCCGCTAGAATAATTAAAACAGGGGTGAAATTATGTACAAGGACACTTGGTATAATTGATAACAAAATATTAAAACCTTGGGTTACACTCAGTCGACATCCTGGTGTAATTATTAAACAAAGTATTAAAATCTTGTTACAGTTTAAGTCCCCAATTAGTTGGAATATTTAACTTCGGGTATAAGGATAATTTGACGAGGACACTCGCACTTTATATTTATGACTGATGGACTGTTATGGACAAAACCAGACGGACATATTAAATAATCCAGGACAAAGGACAATTAACCCATGGGCATAAAACTAAAAATCAACACGTCAAACATCATGATTACGGAAGTTTAAATAAGCATAATTCTTTTATTTCATATTTAATTTCCTTTATTTTATATTTAATTGCACTTCTAATTATCGCATTTTTATTGTTATTGTATTTAATTGCACTTCTAATTATCGTACTTTTTAATTATCGCAAGTTTATTTTATCGCATTTTTATTATTCGCAATTTCATTATTGTTATTTACTTTACGCTTTAATTTAAGTCTTGTATTTATTTTTAATATTTTACATTTGGTTTTAACTGCGACTAAAGTTTTAAAATCGACAAACCGGTCATTAAACGGTAAAAACCTCCCTTTATAATAATAATATTACTTATATATATATTTGTATTTTTATAAAAGTAAACTAATATAGCGTTAAACTTTGTTTAAAGATTTTCCCTGTGGAACGAACCGGACTTACTAAAAACTACACTACTGTACGATTAGGTACACTGCCTATAAGTGTTGTAGCAAGGTTTAAGTATATCCATTCTCTAAATAAATAAATATCTTGTGTAAAATTGTATCGTATTTAATAGTATTTTCCTGCTAAAATTAATAGCTATTTTATATACACCTCGCGAAACATCAAGTTATTTTTGGCGCCGCTGCCGGGGAACAATCTAGCTTAAAAGCCGGAAGCAACGCTAATATTTAAAAAAAAAAAGATTTTTATTTTTAGTTTACTTTTATTAAAATTCGTTTTTATAAAAATACGTTTTTATTATTCGAAAATATGAAAAGAAAAACAAAAATATAAGTATTTTTAAGATTTTGTTAAATATTTAAGTTTTATAAAGTTTCTTTATTTTTATATAAGTTTTATTTAAGTATTTTGTTTTTATTTAAAAAAAAAAAAAACGTCGAATAAAAAAAACGTACCTGAGTTGATTTTTGGAACCCCGCGACTCGCGGAGGTTTGCTGCTTGGAATACCGCGACTCGCGGAGTAACTCTGACACCGAAAGAAACCCTAAACATCATTAATTACGGGGTATTTATAATTATTATTATTATAAACCCTAATTATCTATTATTATTATAATTAAGTTTTATTTTAAAGTTTCTTTTTATTTAATTTGTTTTATTTTGTTTAATTAGTTTAATTAAATTGTAAAATTAAAAGTTTTAATAAATAAATAATATAAAAATAATATTTTTATAAAAATTGCACTTTTTACAACTTTTAGTGTATTTTTATATTTTGTCCCTTTTCAATCGTTTTAGCGTAATATTTGTATTTTTCGCTCATATTTAGTTTTAAACTTAGTTTTTGCCATAGTTATTTTTACTTCTAGATTTTTAGGCTTTGCCGTAGAATTCCTTAAGTGCTTTTTCTTTAGACTAAGATTTAGGTACTTTAGAATTTTGCGACGCCTTTTTAAGTTTTAGTTTCTTTTTAAGTTATTTCCAATTGGGATTTAGTTTTTCCTGTAAGCTTTAATATTTTAGACGACTTTTACCTATGTATCAATTATCATTCCAATTAGTAATCTCAATTTGCGATTATAATTTTAAGTTAGTTGTAGTAATAAGGTTAGGTTAGTCAAGTGTTTTTAATTTTTATAAGTTTCTTTTATTTTTCCGTCGCCTTTTATCTTTCTTTCTTATTTTTCTTTTTCGATCTTTTTCCGACGAACTCTTTTTCTTTCTTATTTCTCGCTATTCTAGTTTTTAGGACATAGATTTTTATTCTACTTCTTATCTAATTTTTTTTTAAAATTACGAAAATTTATTTTAAGTGGTTAAATTGATAGACATCAAAATTTTCTGGTTCGTAGTAATAGTTGGATTTGTACGTGGACCGGGTTATTGGAGCCAAACAGTCCTCAATTATATTGAGACCAAACGAATCCTGCCCCTCTGCTGCATCTTTTGGCTATTCGAAACATGGGCAAAATCAGAAAAGTCTATTGATTGGATAACTTATTATAATTTTTCTTTCCTTTTAAAAACTAATAGGATATTCAGTGAATGCACCGAGCAAGACGTTCACCACCTTTTGTACGTTCACCACCTGTAACTAGATCAAGACATTTAGCAAATATTACTGCCGTTGATTTTTCTTTAGAATCGTCATCCAGTCGACCAAGTACTCTAGTTCAAATTTTCGATAATCCATTTTTTGAACCCGACCTCACAATTGAGAATCCGGAGAATATTCAGGGACGATTCATAGATCCTGAACCATTAAATTTTCCTCCGGAACCACCAATCATTCAAACAGAGATTGTTGAGGAACGAACCATTAAATCAGAATCCTCTAGTGATTCCGATTCAACAAATTCAATTATGGAGAATCTGGAACCTTTAAGTATGGAAGACCGAATGAGAGCTAAACGCACTGGCCAAGGTCACGCAATTATTCATCCAGACATTAATGCGCCAGATTATGAAATCAAAGGACAAATTTTACATATGGTGACTAATCAATGTCAATTTTTTGGTACGCCGAAGGAAGATCCAAATGAACATCTACGTACCTTTAATAGGATCTGCACACTATTTAAAATCCGAGAAGTGGAGGATGAACAGATATATCTCATGTTATTTCCCTGGACTTTAAAGGGAGAAGCCAAAGATTGGTTGGAATCGTTACCTGAAGGGGCGATTGATACATGGGATGTTTTAGTTGAAAAATTTCTTAAACAATTCTTTCCTGCATCTAAAGCCGTAAGACTTCAAGCAGAAATTGTTACGTTTACACAGAAGCCGAATGAAACTCTATATGAGGCATGGACAAGATTTGGAAAGTTGTTAATAGGATGTCCGCAACATGGTATAGACACCTGTCAAATAGTACAAATATTCTACCAAGGATGCGACATCACTACAAGGAAAGACATAGATATAGCAGCTGGTGGTTCTATTATGAAGAAAACCGAAACTGATGCTTACAAAATTATTGATAACACTGCTTCCCACTCACATGAGTGGCACCAAGAAAAAGATATCGTTAGATCATCTAAAGCAGCTAGAGCCGATTCTAGCCATGACTTAGATTCCATTTCCACAAAAATAGATGCTGTCGAGAGACGAATGGAAAAGATGACTAAAGATATTCACTCAATACGAATTAGTTGTGAGCAGTGTGGAGGACCACATTTGACAAAAGATTGTCTCAGTATTGAATTAACAATGGAATAAAGAGAGAATATTTTATACATAAATCAAAGGCCTGGAAATAATTATCAGAATAATTATCAACCGCCAAGACCGATTTACAATCAAAACCAGAATTATAACAGAAATATTCCATACAACAACCAACAAGGTCCTAGCAATCAACAAGTATCTAATAATAATTACAATCAGCAAAGACCAAATTTTCAAAACAAACCACCACAACAAACCGATGATAAAAAGCCGAATTTAGAAGATATGATGACGAAGCTAGTTGAAACTCAAACGCAATTTTTCACATCTCAGAAACAAACTAATGAACAAAATGCTCAAGCATTTAGAAATCAACAAGCTTCTATTCAAAATCTGAAACAAGAAGTAAGTAACCTAGCAAGGTTAATAGGTGAAAGAAAACCGGGAAGTCTACCTAGTGATACAAATGCTAACCCCCGGAATGAAACAGCTAAAGCCATTACCACAAGAAGTGGTACAACACTTAAACCACCTGAAATACCTGTAACTTCTGATGAAGCTATTCCTACTCCACAAGAACCCCAACCTAATCAAGATAAGGAAAAAGAACCGGTAGTTGAAAAGGTTAATGAAGATAACACAGTTAAGGCTAAACCTTATGTTAAACCATACCAGCCACCACTTCCTTACCCGAGTAAAATGAAGAAAGAGAAACTTGAAGCCGAGCAATCCAAATTCTTGGATATGTTTAAACAGATAAATGTAAATCTTCCTTTCATTGATGTGATTTCAGGAATGCCTAGATATGCTAAATTCTTGAAAGATGTAATCTCAAATAGAAAGAAAATGGAAGAACTCTCGGCTGTTACTATGAATGCTAATTGTTCAGCAGTGCTGTTGAATAAGATACCAGAAAAACTATCTGATCCAGGAAGTTTCACAATTCCATATTTTCTGGGTAGTCTTAGTTCAATAGAAGCATTGGCAGACTTAATTGCTAGTATAAATCTAATGCCGTATTCACTATACGCTAAACTAGACCTTGGAGAATTGAAACCAACCAGAATAAGCATACAACTAGCCGATAGATCAATAAAATATCCTAGAGGGATAATGGAGAACATGCTAGTTAAAGTTGGTACTTTAGTATTTCCAGTAGATTTTGTTATTTTGGACATGTAAGAAGATTCTCAAGTTCCTCGCATATTAGGAAGACCATTCTTAAACACGGCTAGAGCAATGATAGACGTGTTCGGTAAGAAAATGACCCTAAGTATAGAGGATGAGAGTGTTACCTTTTCAGTTGATAGAGCAATGCAACAACCACAATCTGCAGATGATACATGTTATTATATTCAAACTATAGATGCACATGCAGAATTATTAGAAGAATTTCCAGAATTACAAGGAACAGGAGAATGTTCTTTAGGAGAAGGTAATGAACCAATTGATGAAGCTGAAATGTTAGCTACACTTATAGCTAATGGATATGAACCAACAACAGAAGAAATTCAAATGCTAAAAGAAGAAGACAGATATCGATATAAATCATCGATAGAAGAACCTCCGAAATTAGAATTAAAGCCACTTCCAAACCATTTGGAATACGCTTATTTACATGGTGAATCTGAATTACCTGTAATAATATCGTCTTCTCTTACTGAAAATGAGAAATCACAACTCATTTCTGTGTTGAAAGCTCATAAACCAGCCATTGCATGGAAGATTCATGATATTAAAGAAATAAGTCCTTCGTATTGCACACATAAAATCCTTATGGAAGAAGGTCATAAAACGTATGTGCAACGCCAACGAAGACTAAATCCTAATATGCAAGATGTAGTTAAGAAAGAGATTTAAACTGCTAGATGCAGGTCTAATTTATCCAATTTCTGATAGTTCATGGGTAAGCCCAGTTCAATGCGTGCCTAAGAAGGGTGGCATGACTGTCATTACAAATGAGAAAAATGAGCTTATTCCTACTAGGACTGTAACAGGATGGCGTGTATGTATTGATTATAGAAAATTAAATGACGCCACCAGAAAAGATCACTTTCCCTTACCTTTCATAGATCAAATGTTGGAAAGATTAGCCGGAAATAGTTACTATTGTTTTCTAGATGGATTTTCCGGATATTTTCAAATTCCAATAGCACCCGAGGACCAAGAGAAAACCACATTCACGTGCCCTTATGGTACTTTTGCTTACAAACGCATGCCATTTGGACTTTGTAACGCCCCTGCAACCTTTCAAAGGTGTATGATGGCGATTTTTCATGACATGATAGAAGAATGCATGGAAGTTTTCATGGATGACTTTTCAGTCTTTGGTGATACATTTGAATCATGTCTAGTTAATCTGGAACGAATGCTTATTAGATGCGAACAATCAAATCTAGTACTTAATTGGGAGAAATGCCATTTCATGGTTAAAGAAGGCATCGTTCTTGGACATAAAATTTCAAAAGAAGGAATTGAAGTGGATAGAGCTAAAGTAGATGTAATTGCTAAACTTCCACATCCCACCAATGTTAGAGGAGTTAGGAGTTTTCTAGGGCATGCCGGTTTTTACCGACGTTTCATAAAAGATTTTTCTAAAATTGCCACTCCTATGAATAAACTCCTAGAAAAAGATGCTCCATTCATCTTTTCAGATGAGTGTATCAAATCTTTTAATATTCTTAAAGAGAAACTCACTAATGCGCCGATCATGATAACACCAAATTGGAATCTACCATTTGAACTAATGTGCGATGCAAGTGATTTTGCAATGGGAGCCGTTTTAGGACAAAGGATTGAAAAACGATTTCAACCTATATATTATGCTAGTAAGACGTTACAAGGAGCACAAACGAACTATACAACTACTGAAAAAGAACTCCTTGCTATTGTCTTTGCTTTTGATAAATTTCGATCATATCTCGTTCTAGCAAAAACGGTGGTCTATACCGACCATTCTGCTCTTAGATACCTATATTCGAAACAAGATGCTAAACCAAGATTAATCCGTTGGATCTTACTCTTACAAGAGTTTGATATTGAAATCCGAGATAAAAGAGGAGCAGAAAATCTCGCCGCTGATCATCTTTCTCGTCTTGAAAATCCTGAGTTAGAAGTTCTAAATGAATCGGCCATACAAGACAACTTTCCTGATAAATATCTATTGAAGATAGATTATAAAGAAATTCCATGGTTTGCAGACTATGCAAACTACTTAGTTTGTGGATTCCTTGAAAAAGGATTATCGTACCAAAGACGAAAGAAATTCTTCAGTGATATAAAACACTATTTTTGGGAAGATCCACATCTGTTTAAAAGTTGTCCCGATGGAATAATACGTCGATGTGTATTTGGAGATGAAGCTAGTAAAATTTTAAACCATTGTCACACAGGACCAACAGGAGGGCATTATGGGCCTCAACTAACAGCAAGAAAAGTTTATGATGCTGGATTTTATTGGCCTACTATTTACAAAGATGCACACCTTCTTTGCAAATCCTGTGATGCTTGTCAAAGGGCCGGAAAAATAAGTCAACGTGATGAAATGCCACAAAATGTCATCCAAGTATGTGAAGTATTTGACATTTGGGGTATTGACTTTATGGGTCCATTTCCAAAATCTCATAATAATCTATATATACTCGTAGCCATTGATTATGTATCTAAATGGGCGAAAGCACAAGCTCTCCCAACTAACGATGCACGAGTTGTAGTCAACTTTTTAAAACGTCTTTTTGCAAGGTTTGGAACACCGAAAGCTTTAATAAGTGATCGGGGTACTCATTTCTGTAATAATCAACTTGAGAAAGTTCTTAAAAGATATGGAGTAACTCATAAAATCTCCATCGCATATCATCCACAAACAAGTGGACAAGTTGAAAATACCAACCGAGCTTTAAAACGTATTCTAGAGAAAACCGTAGGATCAAATCCGAAGGAATGGTTCATTAAATTGGAGGATGCACTCTGGGCTTTTAGAACAGCCTACAAAACTCCAATTGGAACCACACCTTTTAGACTTGTTTATGAAAAAGCATGTCATCTTCCAGTAGAAATTGAACACAAAGCATTTTGGGCTTTGAAGACATGTAATCTTGATTTACATGAAGCCGGACGTCTACGATTAAGTCAACTAAACGAATTAGAAGAATTAAGACATGAAGCATACGAAAATTTGTTAATCTATAAAGAAAGAACGAAGAAATGGCATGATAAAAGAATCATAAGTTCAAAAGAATTTAAAGAAGGAGACAGAGTTCTTCTTTTCAATTCACGATTCAAGCTATTTCCTGGAAAATTGAAATCAAGATGGTCTGGACCATTCATAGTCAAAATAGTTTTCCCATACGGAACGATAGAATTAATAAATTCAAATGGGATTGAATTTAAAGTTAATGGTCACAGAGTTAAACATTACATACATGGTCCGATGGAATTCGACAACGAAGTTAATCACAATTTCGACACCACAGCTAACTAAGTGTGGGGAGAATCAAGTCTTTAAAGGATAATATGTATTTCTGTTAGAGTTAGATTGTCTGTTTTTGTGTAGTTCTCAAAAATGGAACCCGAATGGTCTTTCCCTAGTAGACCCTAAAGAACTAGTCTTCTCCCCCCATTCTGAATTTTTTTTTTTTTTAGGTTTTTACAAAATGAAGACTGCCTGTGAACTAAACCATGGTCTAATGCTACACGCTTTGATCACTAAACGTAATAATGACACACTACCAAGTGAAATAGTATCAGTAATCAGAGAAAGAATGGACGGAGTTAGAAAAGAATCCAGATGCGAAGATAATAAGTTACAATTTGGTAAAGGAAAATCAAAATCCGCAGCGAAAAGAAGAGCACGACACCTAGAACGATGTCACAAATGCGGAAAATGGTCACATGGAGGTAAATGTTCAAATAATCAAACCTATTCAAACACCGAATTTGTTACTTTATGCAGAGACGGACCGTTCATATGTTTAGAAGAAAAGACGCTGAATGCTCGAGGTTACGCCTATGTAGCTATGGAAAACCAATTAAACCGACTATCTTATAAATGGGATAGATCATATAACTAAGAAATCTATTTCACAGGTATGTTTGTACAGTTTTTATTTTTTTTATTTTTATTTTTAACCTTTTGATAATAAACGCTAATTTGTTCGCTATAAAGTATTAAATTGGTATTGAATAAAATTAGGTTTGGCGACCGAAATTATTGATATCATTCAAAAATTTATTACATCACTGCGAAATTTAACGTTTATTCTTAAGGTATAAATATCTTTAATCAATCAACCCAAAATATTTCAAAAATTCGTCATGAGTTAAATTAGGTCTTGGAACCGAAATTACTATACCGAAAAGAGGGGCGCATATTTTTGATAATATTTGATTGATTAAAGTGGGATAAAAAGCCAAAAAGATTTTTAATTTTATTTTTACCATGTTTTTAAAATTAATATTTAAATCTTAAATTAATATTGTAAACTTTGTAAAAACAATATATTTAAAATTGTAAATATTTGAAAAATTAATATAAGTTTGGTGTGAATTTATAATATGAATTTTTAAATTAAGTTTGGTGTGAATTTTTAATTTTTAAAATATGAATTTTTAATTTTATGCATTTCAAATTTTAAGTTTGGTGTGAATTTTTAATATTAATTTTGAATTTTATATTTAAATTGTGTGAATTTAAAAACAAAAATTTACTTTATCTCATTAAGTTGAAAATATGATTTTTAAAATTCGTCGTAAGTTGAAGACTAGGTCGTTGAACCGAAATTGCTTTACCCAAGGGAGGGGCGAGAACTTTTATTATCATTATTTTTAATATTATTGAATTAAAGTATGTCAAAAACATATAAAAAACCAAAAATCTTAGCTTTTAAAACAATAGCTACGAAAAGACAAATTTTAAAATTTTATCGAGGGACGGACTAGGACATCAATCCGAAACGACCTCGTCCTAAATAACAAGGGAAACAAAATTTTAAAATTAATTACTTAATTATTTTAATTAGTATAAGATGTTATAAAAAAAAAAAAAACAAACAAACTCCGCGAGTCGCGGAGTTTGAAGGGTCCAAACACCGCGACTCGCGGGAGGACCGAAATACAGAAAAAAAATATAACACAAAGAACTGATCAGTCCACACCACAAACCAAAAAACACTGCGAAAACACTGCGAAAAAACCCGAAAAACACCCCCAAAAATCACAATTTTTAACCGTTAATCATCAAATCTTTTACTAAAATCATGTTGAGAAGGATGCTATCAAGGAATTACTCAAGAAAAACGGTAAATTTCTACACCTAAACACCATTTAATCCGAAAATTAGTGTTCTTGAGCAAATTGTTTCCCCAATTTGATTTTGATGCTTTTTAGTGTAATTATGCCTAAATTGTTTATGTATTATGCTTGTATAACCTAGATTGATGCTATTTAACATGATTAGAAGCCTTAAACTTCAAATTTTGAGTAATCTAGGGTTTGTGTTCTTGAGCAAATTTGGGGCTTTTTGATATAAACAGGTTATGGCCGATTTTTGTCATGAATTGTTACTAAATTAAGTAGTGTAACATGTTTAGGTAGTTAAATGATCCAAACTTTGAGCCTAAACATGATTTTGAGAATTAAAGTGGACTTTTTCAAGTCTAAAAATTCATGAACTTTATTTTTGAAAGACAATGCCATTTGAAACTTGTTTAATTGCTAGTAATGATTATTTTGACATGTTATTTGAGTTGAATGCTTATGAACTTGGCAAACATTTTCGTATATGCTTATTTGAAAAAGTGTAGATTTGATAAAAATATGAAAATGAGCTTAAGTTTGATATAAATTGATCATGTCATTGTAATTATTTTGATTGATGATTTTGCTGACACTAATGCATATTTGGATGCACAAAAATTGTGTTTGATGTGTTTTGCAGACTGAAAGGGGTGAATCTTCATCCCAAGCTCGCAATGCTCCTGCTGAGAATGCGGAACAACAGGAGGTGGATAACTACTACAAGCAAGATATACCTAATCCAGTCATGACATTTTCTGATATGCACTTGGAAGATTTGCACCCGAACCTGAGATTTGACAGACTTTGGATAGATTATCCAAAATATCAAAGGGGTTTGCATACTCTTCATTCCAAAGTTGTTGAGGTACCTAGGGTCATAGAATGGGGACCCTTAGAAGCTGTAGAATTGGCCGGGCCAATTAGGGAATTACTTGTACAGAGGTATGGTAATTCTACTTTTAATGACTGGGTACGTTTATTCACCATGCGTAGACCTGTATATAAAGTATGGTGTGAAGAATTGTTGTGTAGTATAGAATTAAATGATCGGGTAGCTAGTTTAACCGATCGATCTTTTATTAGATTTTTGTTAGGAGGTTCGATGCGCCACATGTCTTTACTAGACATGGCTCAGGCTTTACGTATATATACGCCTGAGGAGTTAGCATCTGCCGATTGTAGAGGATTGATACTAAATGGTAGAAAGATAGATGAAAATTTTGATACACACGGTGTATGGAGTCAAATGACAAGCCATCACCGATTCAAAGGGGGAAATTCTCTTATTTGGATATAGATAGAGCTGAATTAAGAGTGATTCATAGGTTTTTAGCTAATTCGATTACACAAAGAGGTAAGAACAAGGAAAAGGTAAATGAACAGGATTTGTTTTACCATATGTGTATTCGAGACCCACAAAGCACTGTAAGTATACCTTATTGTGTGGGTTATTATTTATCAGCTATGGTTAGGGAGATGAGACCGCATAGCATAATAGGAGGTGGTATTTTTATTACTTTGATTGCTGAATATCTCGGTGTGGATATAAGTCGGGGGGGATTATTAGTCGAAGAACCAGAACCCCGCGATGCTATAGGTTTAAATGTATACCATGGTGCGAAAGTTTTGAAGAGGCGAAATACCGCCGCAGTACAATACCATGGTAGACATCCACAGGTTGAGAGAAACCAACAGCAAGGTAATGTAGGAGGGGGAAATGAAATGCAAGAAATGCAAAGGTTTATAGCTTCACAGGAGTACGAAAATGTTAGACAGAGAGCATTTGAAGATTGGCAAGTTCATCAAAACCAAATCATAGCTCATTGCCAACATATAGGTAGAAACTATATTCCTACGCCAAAACCCATATTCCCTCCCTGGTCTATAGAGATGCAACCACCGTATCCTACGTATAACCCTGCCGAAGCATTCTCTAGCACCTATGGTTATGCTTGGAACCCCTATTGGTATCAGTATCATCCCTAATCTACTTAGTTTTATTTATTTTATAATTTGTAATGTTGATACATTTAATACTTATGTTGGAATTGTATTAGTTTTTATAATTTACAAATTTTTATTTTTAGATTTTAATAATGTTTGAATGTGGGGTAATATACCAAACTTCAAAAATATGTATATATGTTTGCAGTTTATCTTATGTACACAACAGGGTAAAACAACGCATTTTCAAAGACTGGCATTAAGTTCAGCAAAAGCAACTAATTTTGACGACAAGATGCAAAATAAATGTGATATAACAACAAGACGGAATGAACAAATGATATGCACCATTTATCATTCAGCAAACAAACGCCAATATGTTTGGAAATTTTGGTAAAATTTAATTATTTTCACACAAATCACCCTCAATAATTTAAATTGTTACTGATTTCTTGCAAATGAGGGCATTGCAAGATCTTAAGTGTGGGAAGGGGTTAAATTCTTTCGGATTTTAAAATTTTTATCTTAAACACTGGGTTACCATTAAAAATACTAGTAAAGCAGTAGTTGTATTAGAATCTAGTGCTCTCTGATAATAAAGAACAACCCTAGTCTTATATACTGACTACCCAATTCTAGTAAAATTTTTCAAAATTTTCAATTAAATGAACTCAAAATCATGTTTATACATATTTATGAACGATAAAACTAGGTTTTAACACCGAAATTATTGTAACCTCGGAAATAACATAAATTGAGAAACAAACCAAAATGTTAAAATTCATTTAAAATGGAATAGAGGACAATAAAAAGGAAAATAAAAGCCAAGTGTGGGAAAATTCTCCAAGTTATTCAAAACATATATCACATATTTTTTGTACAAATAACTGAAAATACTTTTGCTTTGGACTAAACTAAAAAGTTTTACCTGATTTACTGTAAGAGAGATGGATCTACACGATTAATCAATTCCATCATTAAAAGGAAGTAAAGTCTTCCAAAAAAGACATGCGCTTCTTGATTTAGGTCAAGAAGTTGTCGTCCAGACCAGCTGTAGGTTGACGAAAAATCTAGAAAAGTCATCACTAAAATCAGCAGGAAATCCACAGACCTCAGCATTAAACAGGGTCGCCAAGTGGTCAGATTTATCCTAACCATGAGAAGGATTTATCTCGTAAAATGGGGGGGCACCGTGCAAATTAGCTTGATAAGACTAATGAATCAGATCCCCAGAAAGGATAATCTCCTTAAAGATTAAAAATCAGCTTTTAAGCCTGATATTACTCAATCCTTGAGATTGACCTTAAAGATTGAGAATTACAAACTCATGGAATTCAATGATATCTAAACTCGAGCTTGAACGAGAAAATATTTTGATCAAAATTACAAACCGATTTGTTTTCTGAAAACCCATTTTCAATGCGTTCATTACCATTGAACGTAAAATCCTAGGAATTCACCTGGAATTCATTAGGTCACCTGAACTAAATCGGGTGTCAACCGTAAGAACGGTGGTTGCATAGCATGGTCAAAGACAGGACCTTGTGCCAGACCGACAAATTATAAGGGTGAGCTTTACTATTGCTCCTACCAAGGATAGTAATTGCGTCCGACACGTTATAGACCATAATTAAAAGCATGTCAGGGGACATTGCCTTAAAAGTTGCTTGTTCAACGCTTTCCTTTACAACCGGACGGTAGTTTACCGAAAGGTAATATACGGGACAAGTAAACTGGACATGTTGCTTTCCAAATACAAGGTTAGCAAGTGGGTGACACAAAACCGCAAGTTTTGAGCTAAAATTTTCAAATCTGAAACCCACCAAACCCACAAAAATATTTTGCAAACACCGGTGAAGGGTTATTCCGGAAAACTTATCTAGGGTAAAAACTAGATTTAATTTTCAAAAGATCAAATGTTTTCATAAAGATCCAATTTCCTTAATGGATCTAAATTTTTATAGTCATGTGGGACTGTAAACCATATCGTTACTACCATTGTTTATACCGCCGTATAGAAATCACTGATGTACAAAGTGTGAAGAATAAAGAAGTGATTCTAGTATTTCAAGACGATATTGCTTGAGGACAAGCAACGCTCAAGTGTGGGAATATTTGATAATGCTAAAAACGAACATATATTTCATAGCATTATTCCTCAAGAAAGACAAGCTTTTAGTTGCAATTGTTCTATTTAAAAGGATATTCGTTTAAATAATAAAAGGTGAAGACAAAAGACAGATTCGACGAATTGAAGACGCAAACGACCAAAAACCTCAAAAGTACAAAAGACAATCAAAGAGGTTCCAATTATTGATAAGAAACGTCTCGAAATTACAAGAGTACAAGATTCAAAACGCAAAGTACAAGATATTAAATTGTACGCAAGGACGTTCGAAAATCCGGAACCGGGACCAGAGTCAACTCTCAACGCTCGACGCAACGGACTAAAAATTACAAGTCAACTATGCACATAAATATAATATAATATTTAAATAATTTTTATAATTATTTATATATTATATAAATATTTAAAACCGTCGGTAAACAAAGAGCCAAACTCGTGTGAGCTGTAAAAGCAAACTCCGTGACTCGTGGAGTTTGAAGGCAAAAAGGGCCGCGAGTCGCGGAGGCCCAAATTCTGAAAGTCCCTATAAAGCCAACCGAATTCTGATCATTTTTCACACTCATATATCTCCATCCATCTATCTAAACGTAATATATATATATATATATATATATATATATATATATATATATATATATATATATATATATATATATATATATATATATATATATATATATAATTTATATTTTAATTTTAATTTTAAATCCTAATAATAAGGGTATGTTAGCGAATATTGTAAGGGTGTAAGTCGAAATTCTGTCCGTGTAACGCTACGCTATTTTTAATCATTGTAAGTTATGTTCAACCTTTTTAATTTAATGTCTCGTAGCTAAATTATTATTATGCTTATTTAATCCGAAGTAATCATGATGTTGGGCTAATTACTAAAATTGGGTAATTGGGCTTTGTACCATAATTGGGGTTTGGACAAAAGAACGACACTTGTGGAAATTAGACTATGGGCTATTAATGGGCTTTATATTTGTTTAACTAAATGATAGTTTGTTAATGTTAATATAAAGATTTACAATTGGGCGTCCCTATAAATTACCATATACACTCGATCGGACACGATGGGCGGGGTATTTATATGTACGAATAATCGTTCATTTAACCGGACACGGGAATGGATTAATAGCCGCTAGAATAATTAAAACAGGGGTAAAATTATGTACAAGGACACTTGGTATAATTGATAACAAAATATTAAAACCTTAGGTTACACTCAGTCGACATCCTGGTGTAATTATTAAACAAAGTATTAAAATCTTGTTACAGTTTAAGTCCCCAATTAGTTGGAATATTTAACTTCGGGTATAAGGATAATTTGACGAGGACACTCGCACTTTATATTTATGACTGATGGACTGTTATGGACAAAAACCAGACGGACATATTAAATAATCCAGGACAAAGGACAATTAACCCATGGGCATAAAACTAAAAATCAACACGTCAAACATCATGATTACGGAAGTTTAAATAAGCATAATTCTTTTATTTCATATTTAATTTCCTTTATTTTATATTTAATTGCACTTCTAATTATCGCATTTTTATTGTTATTGTATTTAATTGCACTTCTAATTATCGTACTTTTTAATTATCGCAAGTTTATTTTATCGCATTTTTATTATTCGCAATTTCATTATCGTTATTTACTTTACGCTTTAATTTAAGTCTTGTATTTATTTTTAATATTTTACATTTGGTTTTAACTGCGACTAAAGTTTTAAAATCGACAAACCGGTCATTAAACGGTAAAAACCCCCCTTTATAATAATAATATTACTTATATATATATATTTGTATTTTTATAAAAGTAAACTAATATAGCGTTAAACTTTGTTTAAAGATTTTCCCTGTGGAACGAACCGGACTTACTAAAAACTACACTACTGTACGATTAGGTACACTGCCTATAAGTGTTGTAGCAAGGTTTAAGTATATCCATTCTCTAAATAAATAAATATCTTGTGTAAAATTGTATCGTATTTAATAGTATTTTCCTGCTAAAATTAATAGCTATTTTATATACACCTCGCGAAACATCAGAAGGTGATCCCTTCCATCCACCACATTGCCCTCTTGGCGAAGAACCTGAAGCACTTACCGGCGAACCTGTTCGAGACACCATTTTCTCTCTCATTTCCAGAGTGTCTCGTCACGATTATATATTATCTCAAATTCTAGATCTTATTCGTCCACTCGTCCCAACCGACAATCACCCCGGTGTAATAGAAGAAGTCAACGAGCTTCGCGCTCGGGTAGTGGCTTTGAAGAATGTGTTACAAAGGTTACAAGCACCAGCAGCAGCACCGACAGCAACAGTACCACCATCAGCAACACCAACAGTACCATCACCACCACCAACAACAACATCTGCATCCCACACCTCAACATCACAATCTGTACCTCGAACATCAACGTCATACGCACCATAGATACCAAGGAATACCAACAACAACAAACGATGAAGTATTGATTCATAACTTCATCGAAGAAATATTCTGCAGAGAATATGTAGTTTCTAAAAGTTTTAGAGATTATATATTCTAGTTCTAGTCGAAAACCAGATGAGAATAATATTATGTTAACTCATTTAAATCATGATTACATCTAAAGAAAATATATATGTAGGTGTATTTTCATAAAGAATGTAATTAAGAAAACTCTTTTGTACAAACTGTTAATGGTGAGAATATTTTAACGGGTAGGTAATACCCGAGAGATATATAAATTCACTATTAATATGTTACATTTTTCGATTCTGATTCAACAAATCATCAACTATACTCACTACTTTCACAACAATATATATTCTTTTATAAAAATCAAAACAACCATCCTCATCCAAATTTGATTACATATTTTGATTTTGACAAATCAAAATCCAAAGTCAAGATTTAACAAAAGACATCATTCTTAGATTCCTACATCTTTCGAAGCTATACGTTGACTTCAAAATTGTGCAAGATCCTTTAGCGTTGTTTTTATCGAAAATAACCTTGCAATCCCTTTTCAAAGTATCCAGTATTATCAACCATTCAACCAGTCAACGACAACCTTTCAGACTTGAAACTTTGGTATATACGTTTTTGTTACTGGGGAACCTTTTATGTTCCACCACATTAGCAGTAAATTTACCAACAACTTCATTGATCTTTGACCTTCCGAAAAATCCTTATACTCATTGAAACTGTATCATGTACTCATCCGCATCTTGTAATAATAATTGCCATATCAACTATCGAGAATTAGCAATCAGTATTTCGAATATCGCAGCAATTCTACGTCAACAGTTATATATACATATAATGTCTATCTTCTAGACTTACATACTTCGAATGTGAAGTTTCTAAAAAACATCCCAAACTATGAACTAGTTCTCTGAAATTGGAACAATGCTGATGAAGCAGCAAAAACTGTAAACGACCTTAACAGTCAAAAGTTTAATGATAAAGAATTGTATGGTGGTAAAGCTGAGAAAAAGAGAAGGTTTGGAACTGGAAAACGGATTGAGCAAAGTATGAAGGAGGCTGTGGATAAATCACAAAGACTGAATCTGCCTTCAAAGAATCCAAATGATTCAGTGTCTGCTGAAATCCTTAGCAAATACCTTTCTCTTTACTCTAAAACCTTTGCGGACAATATTCTTCATCATCATCATCATTATCTTAAATATTCTAAGATATCATCGTACCTTTCATTATAAATATCCTCGATAATTCTTGAGGTATCTTCATAACTATTCTTATCTGAAATCATTCATCTCTTCGAAATATATGTGTTACATCATAAAAGAAACTATTTTAGTTTCTAAATTCTGAAACCTTCAAGTTTAAAATATGAATGTTTTGAAGTAGTGTTGGGAACTGAAGCATGAATTAGTATAATATAATGACACTTGATCAACGTGATTATATTACAGTAAGTCATGCTAAGTTTCTAAAGGAACGTGATAAAGGTTCACAGATCCCACCCTCATCATGAACCATGTTACATAACTCTTTCATTCTATTTAACCTCTAAACATATCAAGAAAATATTTTTCTTGATGATTCGGTTTTTTCGAGGTATTCTGGTAATTTGACAAGTCAGATTGTTCCATTACCGTTTCTTTCTTCGAATATTAATTATGTTCATTCCGAAATTCATACCTACGAATTCTGGACCATTATTCGCTTGACTTAAAGTCGAGAAGAGAAAACAAAAGCATGAAGCTCCGAAATATAATGGAAAATATAAAGCCCGAAAACAACCCCGAAATTACAAACCGTGTATATCAATGCGTATAGCAATATAAAGACACGGGAGAATGAAAAACAATATAACCCCAAGGTAATAGTAGAAGAAAATAACCTCCTCTGGTGGCAGATGAAAAAGAAGAATGAATGATATGATAGCCAAGAAAATATCAAGAATCAGAACTGGATGAAGCATTTTCACAAATCTTTTGTAAGTATGAAATAAGGAAGAAGATTATAGGAGTGGTGAAAATAAATGAAACGAAAAAGGTCAATTTATAGCAAAATATCAGACATAGCAATCGAGGCAGATTACGCATTTAATCAAAGGAAATCCTAATTTCCTTAAATTCCGAAGAATCAAATCTTATTTAAATTATGAAGATTTTCTATTCCTTAAATTCCGGAAATCAATCGTTACTACGTCAAGAGATAAGACGAATATCTATTCTCCATTTCACTCTATTACGATAACTTCCCTCATACGCTTCGAGTAATTGGATTTATTTTATCCATATTATTCAACGGTGATAAAAATTCTATTTATCAACACATAATTGTCATGAAAACATTTTTATTGTTAGCCATGACGACCTCACTCAAATTTCGGGACGAAATTTCTTTAACGGGTAGGTACTGTGATGACCCGGAAATTTCTGACCAAATTTAAACTTAATCTTTGTATGATTAACATTTCCGACACGATAAGCAAAGTCTGTAAAACTGAATCTCAAAATTTTTGAACTACTTTCATATATTCAAATACCTTTCGGTTATTCTTGACGATTCGCGAACAATTATATGTATATAGATACATATATATATACTATAACTTGAAAACGTAACAATGTATTAATTGTTTGATACTGTACATTAAACTTATTGGTTTAAATATTTATTTGAATATATATGATAAGTTGGATTATTAATTATATGAATAACTTGTGACGTATATTTAAAACGTGTTTATGAATGTTGAAAATATATATTAACTTGGTCATAAAACGATTTGTTATTATATATATATATTAACAAATAGCGAGACAACGATTTATAGAAGTAAACGACCAAAACACTCGAAAGTTTAAGATACACTTTGAATGATATAGTTTATTGATAATTTAAGACTATATTTTGACAAAGGTACGAGTCACAAAACGTAAATTGCAAGTTTTCTAAGCGTATAAAAATGCGTTCGAGAAACCAGAACCGGGACATAAGTCGAGTGACAACGTACGAGTCATCGGAACGAAAATTACAAGTCAACTATGCACATGAATTTAATATAATATATAATTAATTATTTAAATTATATATATTATAAAATATTATGTCGACAAACAAGAAGTTAAAAATTTGTGAGCTGTCCCAGGGTGCCATGCGATCGCATGGCCTTGAAGCA
Source organism: Rutidosis leptorrhynchoides (assembly GCF_046630445.1). Lineage (NCBI taxonomy): Eukaryota > Viridiplantae > Streptophyta > Magnoliopsida > Asterales > Asteraceae > Rutidosis > Rutidosis leptorrhynchoides. The sequence goes on along the minus strand of NC_092337.1, from coordinate 404,034,901 downwards.
CAAATCCCATGCGATCTCATGGGGTACTTTTTCAGAAAAGGTTCTATAAATTCAAACGATTTCATTACAATCCCACACATATTTATTTATGTTACTTCCTCCGTATTTAAATTATTATTATTATTATTATTATTATTATTATTATTATTATTATTATTATTATTATTATTATTATTATTATTATTATTATTATTAAGATTAATATTATTATTAATCTTATTAATTATTAGTATTATTAATTATTAATTAGTAATATACATAAAATACTACGACGAGGTTATGAGCGTGTCACTTTCAAAAATGGGTTTTTGAGCGGGATAAAGTTAAGGAAATTATGGGTTATAGCTATGGAGGTTATGGGTAATGTTCATGGGTATTATTTACAAGTCAAACCTACTGTTATCATCTATGTTGTGTCTACGTACTTTTCTGCAATATTGAATCACAATATTGATACGTAAGCATTTATATTTTAACTTTTATACATTAATTGTGTATCCATGTCTAGTGCTCGAGTATATATATTTATACATATTTGTATGCTAAATTTCGTCGTTAAACAGTTTATAATGAATCACGAATTAAATACATATATTACTGGTAAAAGGTATATGATATACATGTTTTCGAAAAGCTGGCGAAAAATCAATAACTTTTCATTTAGACACCGAATAGTTTCGATGAACGGATTAAAAGATATGATCAACTGAATTATGATTGACGTTAATTGAAATTGCTTTTGAATCTGCAATTAAGATTTAAACAACTTGTTTACGAGATTGATAAAGTGAACTTTTAAATATTACCAACCGAGTAAATGACTCCTTATATAAGGTATGTCTCGTTTTGTTGAACTATTGTTAAAATTGACTTTTTGAAACGACTTTGGATAACTTTTGTATGTCGATCTCGAGCATTAGGATTATGATACACTATGACCTGACCTAGCTTGATAGACATTTATTGACCAACATATGTTCTCTAGGTTGAGATCTACGGTTATTTGGTAATCCGAGTTTCAGTCACATTTTGGTGAATGACTTTATATGCTGCTAAGGTGAGTTTCATTGATCCCTTTTTAATTGCTTTTGCAATCTATATTTTTGGGCTGAGAATACATGCACTTTATTTTAAACGCAATGGATACAAGTACATACTAAATTCTACACCGAGTTTGAACCGAAAATCCCTTAGCTTTGGTAACTAGTAACTGCCAGTTATAAGCACTGGTGGGCGCGAGTAGTAGTATATGGATCCATAGGGCTTGATATCCCCGTCCGAGCTAGAGCACTAGCCTTTTAACGGACGTATGCTATTTGAGAAGCGTACACGTTGGTTTGCGTGTATTTATTAAGATGATTATACAAAGGGTACAAATTATATATACGTTAAGTTTAGTTACCAGGGTGCTCAATTTCGTAGAATATTTTGATAAACGTTTCTGGATGAAACAACTGAAATCTTGTGATCCACCTTTATGTATAGAGTATGCAAAACATTAAAACTATGAACTCACCAACCTTTGTGTTGACACTTGTTAGCATGTTTATTCTCAGGTTTCCTAGAAGTCTTCCGCTGTTTGCTTACATGATATACAAGCTATGTGCATGGAGTCTTGCATGCTTTATTCAAGAAAACGTTGCATTCACAAAACCATCATCATGTATCTATTTTGACTGCATTGTCAATGGAAGTATTATTGTAAACTATTATTTACGTGATTGTCTATATGTAGAAATCATCAGATGTCGAAAACCTTGGAATTAAATATTCATTTATGGTATGCCTTTTCAAAAGAATGCAATGTTTACAAAACGTATCATATAGAGGTCAAATACCTCGCAATGAAATCAATGAATGACGTGTTCGTCCATATGGATTTGGAGCGATCGTCACAGAATACGATTAGAGAGCATTTTGGCGATTATTTTATAATAACATCTAATTAGACTAATAGGCCGAAATTCACCAATATGTTGCGGGTTACTAACTTTCGGAATAAGCGTGACAAAAGAAGGATTGCACCCTTAAAAGATCTCACCCTTTTCCCAAAACCAAGAGATAGCCTCAATCAAATCACCTTTCACAATGTCCCAATATTTTTGAAGAATCTGAGGTTGAAACCATCCGGGCCCGGCGCCTTATTACTACCACACTCTAGGATAGCTTCATGGATTTCTTTTTCATTAAATCTCTCCTCAAGTCCACTAGCTTCACAATCCGACAAGACAGGATAGATTAGATCTTTCAGGCTTGGTCTTTCACCACCAATCTCTTTGAACCTACACGAAAAATGAGAGAAAGCTTCGTTTTTAATGTCTCCCGGGCTATCTTTCCAAATGCCATCTACTAGAAGACCTCGGATATTATTTTTATTATTATTCCTCCGAACTACCGAGTGGAAGTATTTGCTATTTTCATCCCCTTCCAACACCCACTTAATAGGTGCTTTCTGCCTCATCATACTTGAAACCACTTTCTCTTTTTCGAACAAAGTTTTCTAGCATTCCTCCATTGTTCTAATTCAAGCTCGCTTAAATTGGAATGTTCGGCCTTTAATTCAAGACTCTGAGCAACCAATCTATACGCCTCAATCTCCCCCTCGAGGTTACCGAACTTCGATTTACTCCACTCCTTTAAAGCCGCTTTGACGTTCTTTAACTTATTCCTAAACAAATAGTCTTTCCTATAATTAAACGGCACCTCTACACCCTAAGAATTTCAGATAACATCCTCTACCTCATCGTCATCTAACCATGCATCAAAGGTCTTGAACGGTTTCGGCCCAAAATTTCTCTCTTCATCCTTTAGTACGATAACACAATGATCCGAGAGGTGACGCTCCAACACTGAAGGTGTAAGATCTTTACAAGGGTGTAAAAAGTTATCCGTCACGAGGAAGCGATCAAGTTTACTGAATTTTAATCCATCATCACTGACACGTGTAAAGATACGGCCCGACATCGGGATCTCAACCAAGCTGTTATCAATGACAAAATTGTTGAACCATTTTGCCCTATGCTTAATTTACTCGCAGTTGAATCTCTCGGACTCATTTCGTACCTCGTTAAAATCACCACAAAAAACACAAGCAACGTTAGGATCACAATTTAAAAAATTCGACAGTTTCACCCACAATTTTTTCTTCCCATCATCATCTTGAGGTCCATAGACATTGATAATGAGACAGTCCAACCTCGAATGCACCCATTTACCTCTAATCCCGATAGTGTATTCCCCCCTCAAAACCATATTCGCCAAGAATATATGAGTATCCCAAACGATTAGTTGTCCCCCCGATTTACCCATAATTTCCTTTTGAATGAAATCACACCCATACTAGCCCCAAATAGAACACACTCAATCTCGATTCATGGTTTTTAATTTTGTTTCTTGTAGAGCCAATATTGAAGGTTTTTCATTCACAATTAATTTCCTAAGATACCCCGATTTGTCAGCTTTAGTCCCGAACCCGAACCCTCTGATATTAAATGCAATAATCTTCATAAAAAATAAACATACGAAAACAGAAGGAGTAGGCTTAAAAGGTGGAAGCTTTTTGCTTCCATTTTAATCCCAATTTATTCTCATATTCTTTCACTTTAACATCTGCCTTATCACAATGGTGTTGGCCTTCAGACGTCTTTTGTTCAGCAGCTTTACACGAAGAACACGTTGATTTGATCGGCTGAGATGATGTTCTTGGTGCCCTGGCCACTGTTTTTGTAACATCCGTGTTACATCCGTCCCACATCGGTTGGAGAGGGGAATGAAGCATGCCTTATAAGGGTGTGGAGACCTTTCCTAGTATGACGAGTTTTAGGACCACAAGCGCAGCAGATCTCATGAGAACTCTGCAGTTAAGCGTGCTCAGGCGATAGCACTACCAGGATGGGTGACCTCCTGGGAAAGTGCTCGTCGTGTGTGGTTGCCAAGAAAAATCCGTGCGCCTACGGGCAAAGCGGACAATATCATGCTACGAGGAACGTTTACCTGGGATGTTACAGATGGTATCAGAGCCAGGCCCCGGACCAAACGTGCACAGCGAGGACGCTGTGTCCCATTAGGGGGGGAGGATTGTAACATCCGTGTTACATCCGTCCCACATCGGTTGGAGAGGGGAATGAAGCATGCCTTATAAGGGTGTGGAGACCTTTCCTAGTATGACGCGTTTTGGGACCACAAGCGCAGCAGATCTCATGAGAACTCTGCAGTTAAGCGTGCTCAGGCGATAGCACTACCAGGATGGATGACCTCCTGGGAAAGTGCTTGTCGTGTGTGGTTGCCAAGAAAAATACGTGCGCCTACGGGCAAAGCGGACAATATCATGCTACGAGGAACGTTTACCTGGGATGTTACAGTTTTGACATTAAGCATCCTTGATGATGACTTCCAATTTCTTAATTTTGTCCAACAGCAATCCCTTCTCTTGATCGCTGTACCTACCCGATTGTTTCTGCTACCAGATGTAGATGTAACTTGTTTACCATCTTTCCTTTTGGCCTTTCTCAAATTGATGTTGGATACATTAGAATCACATTGGGCCGAAGGCCCACACTCCTTAAAACTGGCTTTAACCTTGGTCAACATGGGCTTCTTCGTAGTCCCTTTAATAATACTAGGATTCACTGGGCTCCCACCTAAGGCAGGATCATCTTCTGTTGGGTCATCTGGAGTAGGCCCAATAGGTTCAGCATCACAATTAATAGGCCCACTAAAGGTTGGTGTTGGGCTATCATCAATTGAGTCAGGGATAATGGACGGTTGGGAATTAAATTTCACCTTGGAAGTAGGCGACACATTTGATGAGTTCTTGGGACCAGGTGAGCTATCAGATGCACATGCGCCGTTTTTTGTTTTTCCAGATCATCATCATCATTGTTGCAGGAATCAAAGTGGACCTCATCCCCTGAGCACTCAACCTTTTCATCTTCTGCTGGAAACAGATTCAAGTTACCCAGATATTCATCAACTGGAGATTTGTCCCGATTATGAGCATTGATGTAATTGAGATCGAACACCTCTTCGTCTGATTAATAGAAATCAGACATATTATCATCATCGTTGTCCTTCTTTTTAAACGTATCGTCAACAAAATCCTCGTCATTGATAATTTGATCAATTGAACAGTCTTCCCCCACGATAGCTTCTTCTTCCAATTCGATGGGAGGGTTGCTATTTTCCTGGACGAATACCCTAACAATATGTGAGCCCAGTTTGACCTTAACGCACTCTTGGATCATATGTAGGTCCCAAGTGTGAACAAGCACACTTCCAACTAATAGGTTTTGATGATCGTTATCAATGGAACAGTTGTAGAATTCGAGTACTTCTCCCCATAATTTACCTACTTTACCAAAAGCACCCTCATTTCAGCACCCCACAGGCATACCACGAATGTCTAGCCACACTAGTCTTCTATTATTAACGATAGGAGTATTCCCAAGTAACTCGCATTTACACCATTTATGAATAGCATAATCCTTGTTGTTTAGAACCCTTTCTGCCTCTACAGTAGACTGAAATAGCATGAGGAATTTTAAACCTCCCAAATACTTGACATCACCACCAAGGATTCCATCAGCTTTGCATAGAGATGGGATTTGAGCGATGGTTTTCCAGTCAAATACCGTACCCAAGATGGAACGTTTGGAAGATAGCCTGACCCTATCTTCAAATCTGATATCAACCAAATTGAGGTGGTTGGTTACGCCATTCTCCTTGACAGACTCCTTGTTGCATCGGTTGAGAAAACTTCTAAGGTCATTTTTATGCTGATTGTTTCGAAGATGATTACGTAGATCATCGTCCTCTAACCTTCATGTGACATCACGATACGCACGATCATCTCTAAAAGCAGATCTGAACTTACCGAAATCTTCCTGATTATAAGTGTGCTTCAACTTCTCATCTTCTTCTCCATCTCTTTTCGTTGCTTTGAAAATACTGATAGGATTATTATCAAAATATATGTTGCTGAGCTTTGATAATAGCCTGTCTTCATCTACTACCTTCGCGAATCTAACAAAAGCAAATCTTTGGCCATTCTTGAGAGGTTTACCCGCCATATACACATCCCTCACGTCACCATACTTTTTGAAGATTCTCCAAAGTTTTGGTACATCCCAATCCTCCGCGAAGTTAAAAAACATGAACGAAATCAAATGGATTCCGAATAATCTAGTCAAACAATCTTGTGGTCTCTCTTTGTAGTCACTCTTGCGTCTACTCGTGCCCCTTGAGTATTTTTCTCTCAGCTCTCTCTCTCACCCCTCATTTTTCAATAGCCCGGGGAAATTTTAGTACACTATAACATATTACTACATTAGTCCCATCATATATATGTCATATTTTGACTTTAAAAGTTTTTTTTTATGTAAAATTTAACTTAATGTTTTTTTATCTATTATCTAATACTCAGTATTTTATAATTTTTTTTTTAAAAAGCAAGTAAAACTTTATCGATATATCGAAAAATTTACAAAGCCCTATATTCTATACATAATGTTCCATCATAAGATGAAAATGACATTGCTTACGAAAAACATGGACAAGGGCCCGATAAACACACGACACTTGATAAAATCGAGCTGGGGAGCAAATACGATGACAAAGTTGGCCACTACTACCCATTTAACCAAGTGAGAATTGGGACCGAGACATGAAGTCGTAAGATGCTAGGTTCGGCCGAATAAGATGGCCAGACAGGACTTTTGTACTCCGTTTTAATTGTTGCTCGTTCTTAGAAGATTCAAGGATGTGTAGAAGGAGGGGTTGATGAGCCATTGGTGCCATTCAATTGTAGATTTCTTTGATCTTTTGGATATCCAAGCAAATTATTGAGCTTGAATTTCGGATAGTATAGATGTGGTGCACCATTATTTTTGCTAAAGACTTTTAGGTTACGGTGTTTCCATATGATGTAAGTGGAGGCCCATTTACGGCTTGCCAAATGAAGATACCAAGGTTCGTGGTGGTGATCGATTGGTTGTTCACGGCTATGTCGTATATGTTGGTTAGGGTGTTGGCGGGAAGATTCCACCAATGTAATTGAATTTTAAATTTATTTTTATTGATGAAATTTTCATCCAACATTCTATAACAAATAAAATATAATGGATTCAAAATTAAAAAAGAAAAACTTCCAACATACACTTATAACATGATGGAGGAAATAGTATTGATGCATCACATTATTCACTAGCGTAAATACTTTTATGTCACTAGGTGACTAAATCAACCAAAGTGTTATTTCGTATAGTAGTATTCTAAGACAACACCTTTTTCTTGAAAAACTTAATTTCATTAAACGCCCGCAAGATGCGAGCAAAAAGAATACAAGATTAGAGCAAATTACATGAACTAAAAACCGACACCCTACATTTGGCCAAATGCCACACAAATTCTGACAATAATAGTAGTCGGGTCTGACCTCCACTATTCAAGCGAACCATGCAACGGATTGGATTTGTTTTCGATCCAATTAAGGGTAGAATTTGAGGACGTGCAACATGTGCGCTAGCACAGGGCCCATAATTCAAGGGAGCCCATAATCCTACAATATGTCGTACTTATGAAAAATATTGTTATGACTGATGATGGTACTTAACCTATTTTTTTAGTATTTACCGAACTTAATTTTACATATATTGAAAACTTTTGTATACAAAAGGCCTATTGTAAGACCCTAATATTTTGTTGTACATAAAGTATAAATGGCGTACATAAAGGGCGTGAAACGTAGTGTAAATTAAAAGATCAGAAACTGCCCAGACCAGTGTGCGCGCCGCGCACCTTGCCAGCGACAGTTTTCTGTCTTTTTCTATTTTGAGTTTGATGAAGGGCATTTTGGTCTTTTCACTTGAGGCCGGATCTGTGGACATATTGGAAGATTTGGATCCAACTTTAGATCATATTTCACATCCACAAACACTCTCAACTATCTAGAGAGAGAGGGAGAGTTCTAGAGAGAGAATTGGGGATTTGGAGAAGAAGAAGCTTGGTTTGATCAAAAGCTCAAGTGTTAAAGTTGTTCATCTCATTCCTAGCTACGTTTTAGTTGTTGTGGTAAGTTCTAACTCCAAATTTCATTGTTTGATTTGATGTTCAAAGTTAGGGTTTGAACTTGAATTGTTGAGAAACCCATTTAAACTCTTGAAGTGAGTTCATTGATGCTTGTACTCGGGTTTATCATTGTTGTTGGTGGGTTTTGGGTAGGAAACCGACTTGGCCATGATTTGGGACTTGTAATTGGGTTTAATTGGCGTATTAGGACCATTGTCACTAGTGTTAGTGATTATTGGTTAGCTTGGGGGCGTTTTGTGCTTGGAAGTGCAATTGGTCGAAATTGCACTAAGTGTCGTTTTGAGTTGGGTTGTAAATCCACTCTAAGTGTGTTACTTGTATTGTGATATTGGAATAGGTACATTCCATCGGCGAGTTGCGGATTATTCGATAGCATTCATCAAGACGATAAGGTGAGTGTTAATATCCTATGTGCATATGTATGTGTAGGATGGGTGCGAGACGGGTGAAGTGGTTCTCGGTTATAGAGCTCACTTCACATATAGGTGAATTTTGATGGACGTGTGTTTTAGGTCCAATTGGCACGGATGTGCGTTTGGTATTTGATTTCGGTTGATTAACCCCGAAGTCGTGGATTTTAGTAATCTTGAGACCGTGGGTTATGGTTTGGGGACGTGAATATCGGGTCGTTCATATTCACAATACTTCGGGTTGTACGATTGTCCTTTTGGTTGAATTCGTGGTTGAGGTGGTGAATAACGGGTTGTACGTATTCACTAAGGCTCGGTTAGCACGGCCATCCTCGGTTATTCTACGAAGTGAAAGTAGTGAGTATCGGGTCGTACGTATTCACTAAGGCTGGGTTGCACGGTCATCCTTCGGGTGTTTAAGATTAAGTGGTTAACCTTGGGTTGTGGGTTCGTTGGTTATATATTTATATATATATATATATATATATATATATATATATATATATATACATTATTGATATAATTGTTACGTAGCTAACCCTCCGGGTTTAGCTTGATGACGTTGTTCTTATCGTTTGGTGTTCGCGCATCGTTAAGTATTAGCTTATTGTATAGCATTCGTACGGTATGCCTAGTTTAGCTTACCTTTATGCATTTGACTCCGGTATGTGCTATTTGATTATTATTGTGTGGCGTGTCCATTTTATGAATATATATGTATGTAGTATATTCTCACTCACTAAGCGTTAGCTTACCCTCTCGTTGTTTACATTTTTTTATAGATTTGCATGGATGCGGTGGCTTGGGTAAGCGTGGGGACTAGTGGATTCGCGTAGTTTGATTAGAAGACTTTCTTTTGGATTTGATTAGGATTGGGTAGCGTATCTCCAATCGCCATGCTCGGTCTTTATTTTGTGTTAAAAATCATGTGGTCGAAAACTTGTATCTTGTACGAAAGTCGTAAAACGGTCGATGTGGGCCCGGTGTTGTAAAACTCATTTTATTATTGGAACGTGTTAGTTTTAACTAATATTAAATGTTGTGAAAACCGTTTCGTCTAAAAGTGTCGGGAAGTGATAGATCTTTAAAGCAAAAACGAAAAATTCGGACAGAAGCTGAATGGCCTTGTGCGCGCCGCGCACAAGGAGGGTTGCGCGCCGCGCACCCTATCTGTATAAAAAAAATTTTATTCCGCATATTTGGTTGAATAACGGGTTGGGTTGTTACAAGTGGTATCAGAGCATGGTCTAAGGGATTTAGGTGACTTGAGATAGGTGCCTAGACTTAGACTTTTGTGTGTCTGCTTATTTATTGCGGGACTTGTAGGATTACGGGTTAGAACGGGTTATAGTTAGTGCCTTGTTTGTAGGCGGACTAACATTTATATTTATAAGTGGATACTAATAATATATTAGTGCGTTGTGCTTTGTTTATGTTTGTGTTGATTATATCATCGAGCGAGGCGGTCGTTGTACTAACGAGTTGATACGGCGTGTGTGTGTAATAAGGACTTGCAAACCTTATTACGGGTGCAAATCATGTATAACAAGTGATGTACGACGAGTGTTGAGCAAGATGGGGCGGTGTTGTGAGTGTGGTTTTATATGTTCGTGGACTAATCATTTTGCATTCTTTAGAATGACGACGCGAAACGAGATCGAGACGAATGACGAAGAGTTTAACGCTAGAATTGCGGCCGCCGTTGCGGAGCAAATGAGTGCGTTTCGAGAAGAAATGGATAGGAAGTATTCCGAACTTCAAAGTAGTGAGGAAATGGAGCGTTGTCTTAAGAGCTTCATGAGGATTAAACCCCCGATGTATGATGGGAAACAGGATCCTTTGGTTAGCACAACATGGATCTCGGATGTCGAAGGGTGTTTTCGCACTATTGAATGCCCTCCCGAGAAGAAGACGAGACTCGCTACTAGCTTGTTGCGGGGTAGGGCGAGGGATTGGTTGGATAGTAAGATTGATTTTGTGTCAAAACCCATGAATTTGATGTTGTTATAGTCCAAACTTTGTGGGTTTATAGTCTATAACATGTAGTGATTGAGTTGTGGTAAGTTTTGGTGTCGAAAATGAGCTCTAGATCGAGTTTTGGCGATTTTAGCTTGAAGTCCGTAACTTGTGTTCAGCTTCTGAAGAAGATGAACACAGTCGGCCGACTGTCGGTCGACAGTCGACCGACCTAGGGTGAACCGACCGATTGACGATGATAACCGATCGACTGAGATTTACCTTCGGCCGATTGATGATATACCAAGTGAGACGACCGACTGAGAGGGTCAGTCGACCGATTGTGTAGACAGTCGACCGACTGTCAGTGTCAGTCGACCGACTGAGTGTCCAGGGCAGAATATTTTACCAAAGTGTTGATTTCTAGCCGTTACGCTGCCCGTTTGTATTTTGATGTTTATGATGTAAATTTTGAAAGTGCATAAGTGTTAAGGAGAAAAATTTTAGCGGACAGTTTTCTGACAAAATTTTCTGTATTGTGTTATTTGGTGTTTATGGACATAAACTAACTCGTGTATATGTATTTCTCAGGAGAAAAGGAGAAAGAGAAGGTTCAGTGATTAGATAACTGAACACCTTCTCGTTTGCTGGTAATCGGTGAGTGGGACTAACTGGAGTATATAGTATATAGTAGCATGTTATATTATGACTGCCATGCTTGTTAGATATACTTATTGTTGTGGATAGTTGGTACATTGTGATGACTGCATGTTGGTTGATGCTTGTCTGCTGGAGCCCAGTGCGTCCCTATTGTGTGGTGGCCTCGGTAGGAGAGATCAACCTGCGGGTTGGGTTCCTCATGTGGTGGCCTAGACTGCCGTGGTGTATATATATGTGAATGACGCGTCCGTCGCGTGTGGATTATGTATATACATACGGTGGTGGAGGAACTTCTGGTAAGCCCCAGTCCGATCAGCTGGTGGTTAATGGTTTGGCCGAGCCGCCAGAGTCTCTGTAGACGGCACTTGGGTGATGTTTGTATGTTAGACTAAGTGACATGATTAGTATAACACTTATGTATACTATGGCCTGTATTTAGTCGTACTCACTTAGCTTCGTGCTAATTCCCCTCCATCTCCTCCCTGCAGGTTGTTAGCTTTTGTAGATAGTGCTTTTGGGAGAAGACGGGCATGATGATGTTATGTTTGACAGGGTTAACTCTGATGTGGTCTTTTAGAATATGAACCGTGTACCTTTGAAAACAGAATGTATTTACGTCTCTTCCTATTAATATGTAAATTGTTTAAGTGACACGTGACATCGGTTTGTACAAATGTTGATATCGTAATTAATTAATATTATGCTTCCGCCACGTATAAAAAAAAAAATAGCGGTGTCACACCTGATGATACCCGGATCGTAAGTCTATCTTAGAAAAGAATGAAGCACCCTGTAACTGATCGAACAAATCGTCTATTCGAGGTAACAGATACTTATTCTTCACTGTTCTTTTGTTTAATTCACGATAATCAATACACATATGCATTGACCCACCTTTCTTTTTAACAAACAATACCGGAGCACCCCACAGTGAAGAACTCGGTCGGATAAAACCACGATCTAATAACTCTTGAATCTGTGACATCATTTCACGGATTTCAGACGGCGCTAATCGGTATGGAGCTTTTGCAACTGGAGTTGTTCCAGGAACCAACTCAATCTTATATTCGGCTTCCCTTACCGGCGACAGACCTGGTAACTCATCTGGGAACACTTCGGGAAATTCTGATACTACCGGAATATCGGCCACTGTTTTCTTTTCTTTCTTCACATCAATCACATATGCAAGAAATGATTCACAACTCTTTGCCATCGACTTCTTCGCTTTCATCATGGTTATCAACGGAAAATTATACCCGCCCCGCTCCCCTAGGGCCACAACACGGGTTCCATCGGTCGAACGAAAGGTAATCATTTTCCTATCACACTTAATATTAGCTCTAAGCGAGCTCAACCAATCCATTCCTAATACTACATCAAAGCTAGGAATAGGTAACACTAAACAAGTCACCGGGAAAGACTTCCCTTCAATCTCTATACAAACCCCAGACACATATGTTGTGACGGGTGTGATCTTACCATCGGCTACTTCTACACTAACCGGCTTGGGTAACACAGTAGCTGGTAATTTCAACTTAGCACAGAAATCTAGGGACATAAAATGCCTATTGGCACCACAATCAAACAATACGCGAGCAAGTATTGAGTTGATTAGAAACATACCGGTGATCACTTCGTCGATTGCCACGGCATTCTCAACCGACATCTGAAAAGCTCTAACCTCTGCTGTTGGAGGGTTCTTCCTCTTTTGCCCACTCGAGGCAGTTGACCCTCCGGCTGATGCCGAATGCGCCCCTGACCCTGCCCCAGAACTACCACTCTTCGACGGATAACTAACTGCACGATGCCCTGGTTTGTGACAAATCCAACACACACTATTCGGATACGGACAAGCTGAAGACTCATGCCCAACAACACCACACTTTAAACATCTTCTTGTAGCCTCAGAACATTGACCACTATGAGAAGATAGACACGTGTGACACCAATTCCCTTTACCTGATCCAGACCCAGAACTACTCTGACCACTTTTACCCTTCGATTTAAACCCACTAGACTTCTTGGATTTAGATCCTGATTGACCAGATACTTACCCACCTTGTTGTAGCACATTACCAAATATTCTGTTTCTGGCGGCCTGAACATCACTTTCTACCATCTTAGCCATTACAACCACTTGAGACAACGACGTAGCCGTTCTAACAAAAGTTCGGTACTGTGGCAAAATGATATTAACAAAATGCTGTATACGAGACGCTTCGTCTGGCACCCACTATTGTACAAACCTCAGTTTATCCATATACTTCTCTACTACCTCGTCGATCGTCATTTGAGGTGTCATCTTCATTTCAAGAAACTCAGTCTTGATTCGGTTCATATCAAACGGATTACAATACTGTTCACACACCTTCCCATGAAACTGCTCCCAAGTGATCATACTCATTTGTTCTTTCGGTATACTGGAAATCAAGGAATCCCACCAAATCATAGCCCTACCTTTCAACAGTCGACTAGCATATGTTACTTTCAGCTCAGTTTCACACTGACACGCTTCAAATACCCTTTCAATTTCTCGCAACCAATTGAGAGTTACAGTCGGATCAGTACTTCCAGAAAACTCGGAGGGTTTGCAATCACGGAAGTTCTTATAAGTACATCTTTTGGGTGGTTGCATGTAAGGTTGATGAAACATTTGCATTTGGTATAGGTTCATCATCATGGAATTTTGGTAAGTGAAAGTGTTTTGCGGTGGCATATAGTATTGGTTAGGTATTTGATTCTGATACTGGTTCTGGTGCGCATTAGGTATCGTTTGGGATTGCGCGGTTGGGAATCCAGGTGGTGTATCATCATTTCTAGAATGCCTCGCTAATTCAAGCTCATTAATTTTGTCTTCAGCCTCTTTTAGCTTGCTTTCTAACTGAAGGATGTAACTATTCTGATCATCATCAGACTCAACACCCTCTTCTGGTGCTCTGAATGTTCCGGGGTTGGATGGGCTAGTTGCGTTTCTGTCAGCCATACCTGTGCTACAAAACAGCTTACACAAAAGCTTAGTGGATATCAGTTAGTTCAATCACAACTAACACACGTATATCCTATTTTCACTTAGCCCCCCACTCCCACAGACATGTTTGACTTGCCTCAGGGTTTGGGAACAAAATACGCGCACGTACTTGCTGCCAAACCATGCTCTGATACCAACTTGTAACACCGGCCTTTTTTTTTTAAACACAGCGGAAGACTTTATTAATAAACACAGTATAGGTCACGTCATTACATTAATCTGAGTAATTAAGTTTAAGTTTACACAACGGTGTTACGTTATTACAAAACATGATTTAAACAAAAGTCCACATCAGAATAGGGTTGTCAAACATGTCTTCTGCATCAGCACCCATCCCGACTAGCAGTACCTAAACCTGCAAGGGGAGAATATGTGGGGGATTAGCACACCGTTAAGTGAATGGAATTTATCTAACAGATGTAGCTTAAGCCACACACAAGCTATATACATCAACAGTAGCTGCTAACTACCAACTAGCATACAATAAGACAATACGAGGATTGGCGGCTTGTACGAGCACACGACTCCCAGCTGATCGGGCCTGAGTCTACCGATAGTCCCTACTACTCAATTTATAGTATAGTTATCCAGATGCAGGGGATGCATCATTCACACTATACTCCACAATCAGTAGCCTATGGACCCAACCTCCCCTAGGCACGGTTGACCTCATGCGGACTCTAACCTCTCCTAAGCACGGTCTCGAGTCCCCAGTCTCCCTAGGCCCGACTGGTGCCATTCACACAGTGTACACATAATTCACATACAACATCTGGCAACGATATTATTCTATCATGGCAATTTCTACACTATGCATGGTAAAAGAGTCAACCACTGTAGCATGATATGCTACTTAAACTCTATCCGTAGATAGACCCACTCACCAATTATCAGCAACTGCTCAGTTATTATTTCTGAGCTTCCTCCTTTTCCTTATCTCTCGAGAACAGCAAAAACCAAGTTAGAATAGTGTTTCCATCAAGATTAGACACACTGACAGCAAATTATAGCAAATTAGTAAAAAATGCGTCCTCTAAAATTTTCATGCTTAACACTTATGCACTTTCAAAATTTACATCCTGAACACCAAAATACAAACGGGCAGCATAACGGCTAGCAAAAGGAACTTTGGTAAAGCATTCTGCCCTGGACACACAGTCGGTCGACTGTCTCCTCAATCGGTCGACTGACGTAGACAGTCGGTCGACTGTTGACACAACCGGTCGACTAACTTTCCCAATCGGTCGACTTATTTGACATTTCCACAATCAGCCGAAAGTCAAACACAGTCGGTCGGTTCACTCGCCAGTCGGTCGACTGTCGACCGACAGTCGGCCGACTGTGTTCATCATCTGCAGATTCTGAACACAATCTACGGACTTCAAGCTAAATTCACCAAAACTCGATCTAGAGCTCGTTTTCGACACCAAAACTTACCACAACTCAATTACTACATGTTATAGACTATAAACCCACAAAGTTTTGACCATAACAACATCAAATCCATGGATTTTGACACAAAATCAAGCTTTTGAACAAATACACTTAAAAACACCATTTTAACACTAAATTAATCATGAAAGCTCATGATTTATACCTTAAAAGAATCAGTAGAGTGTAAAGAACGTGATTTCAAGACCAATTCGAGCTCAAGATCAACAATGGGGAATTAGGATTTGGTTAGGTGGGAGGGATGAAGGTACGGTGTTTTTAGTGAATTTTCTAGAAATGGGGAGAAAATACAGCACACTAGTCACATAATTGGGTTTAATTCCTACACTGTACAACACACGGCTATTTATCAGTTATCTGATATCTTTCGCACAAGATTAGGTAACCCAAACGAGGTCCAATTAAAATAAACAAACTTGATCTGGGACCCTTGTCACAAACTGGTCACAACAAAAGTATAATAAAACACTAATAAAATAATTAAAATAAAAGCACTTAAAACTTAAGCACAAACCCTAAGGGCAAAATAGACAACTTACAACTAGCCCGGGTTTCAGTCTATTACACTATGGGGTGGAGGTAGTGAATATCGGTTTGCGCGTATTCACGATGACTCGGGTTGTGCGGTCATTTTGTTGTGGGAAATATGGTTTGGGTTGGTGAATTTCGGGTTGTTGCGAATTTACTAAGGTTCGGGTTTTGTTACCTTAATCAAAATCAAAATCAAAATCTTACAACCCCATCTCACACACACCCACACACGAACACGCGTACAGGCACGTGCACATACGTAGGGAGTATTCTAAAATCAAAATTTCATGAGGTCCTATATAATTTTAGTTGTGCTTTGTAATTTTTTTTAAAGAATTATCGCTTTCGTTAAAAAAACCATTAACTAAGAAAGTATGTGGTATCCTATATCTAAATTTACAGATGATAGTACAATTTTTTTTTAAAAATTTCATACTAGTGTGGTCTTTGGACCCCACGCTGATATTCGCCCACACACATATATATAAAAGTTAAAATGAGAATAAAAAAATTGCAAGAATCGTGACAACTAATAAATTGTTTATTTTTCACATGTAAATAGAGTCAGTTGAAAATTAAGGTTAAATGCAAAAAGGTTCCAAAAAACAAAGTTACCTTATAAAATCGAATTTATAACTATGGATAACGATGAACGAGAAAAAAAAATTCTTACTATTTATAAAAATGAAGGCGAAAATTTCATTACCTGCGGATATCCATTCCATGATGGACGAGTAAACCATGAAATCTTACCCACAGTACGGGTAAAAATTTTACTCGCTGAAGGGTCATGGTCGGGTCGCATGTATACCTTCTCCATTGTGGATAAAACTCGATTAGCTAATCTATGAGCCATATTGAATTTACATGTAGATGTAGGCATATAATTATTAAATTTTAATACTTATTTGAATGTATTGTGATGATAAATTACTATAAAATAATGCATTGAAGTCGAAAACTTAATTTTTTTATATCATTAAATATATACGGAGTATTTTTTGTTTTTTTGTTTTTGTTATGTTAGCTTGTTCCTTAGTTTTTCTTATTTTGTTAACTTGTTTCTTATTGTGTTACCTTAATAACCTTATATACTAGCCAATGAGGCCTTGCTTCATTGGTATCCATGTTTCATGGATTCGAGAGTGACCCAGGTTCGAGTCTAACAACTAACAACTAACCTTGCCTTTCAAAAAAAAAAAAAAAAAAAAATTCTCAATCTGTAAGTTATTTTCCCCTAATCTTTTCACCTCAATCTGTAAATTAGGGTTCGTATCCATTTCTTACACCCTAATTCTACAATCTACACCATATGTATTCGAATCACGATCTCACTTTATTTGTTCCTTTAAAAAATTCTTCTTTCTTGATCTGATTGTTATATTAAATTTAATCGTATGATTATTACTTTCTCAATTGTTGATTTTGTAACTGTGATGCTGTTTAGCTAATTTTAGTTTTGGTGACTTTCTTCTTCCGATCTACTTCCATTATTTATCTGCTATTAGAATCATCCCGGTAATTTCATGTTTATTTATCTGCTATCAAAACTGTCTTTTACAGATCCATTATTATATTCATGTATGTGGATAAGGTAATGTTTGTACAGATCCAGATCTGATTCCTTTTTCTCTGATTAGTTCATTTCAATTCCTGTAAAATTCGTATTATTAAAATACAAATGAAATTAAGTTCGCACAATTTCCATTCCATCTTCTGCTAACTTTCATCCCCATTTCCAATTTCTTCTCACCAAATTCCCACCACCGTAAAACCACCCTAATCCACCCAACATCCACCACCAAAGTGTAAAAATGGAGTGTGTGAGAGAGAGTGAGAGGGGAGAGAGTGAGAGGAGAGAGAGTCATGCACACAGGTCTAGTACGACGGGGCAGAGAGATCGCGGAGAGGGAAAGCCTAGGGTTCCGACGACAACAAAGTTTTTCGGGCATCGTTTGACATCATTTATGTTCTTTAATTTCGGTGATCATTGGGCTATTTCTGATCTTTGGCGGGTCTTCAAGCAATTCGGCGATCTTAGGGACATCTACTTGGCAGGCAAACGACTAAGAAATGGACTCAAGTTCGCTTTTGCTAGGTTCCATGGTGTTGGAGATGAAGCACAGTTTCTTCGTCGACTAGAAAGCATAACGTTTGATTCAAGACCAATTAGGGTTTTTAGAGCCGTCAACCGTTCGCAAAACCCTGACTCAAATCGTTTCAATACCAGGCCTGTTTTTCAAGGCAACGGACCAAAAGGTAATACTGGTGGTGCTGTCTGGATACCAAAGGGGTCATCAAAGGTGGGCACTAGTCGTGGAGATGATTTTCTGGCTCTCAATGAGGTATTCGGTGAACCTAAATCTAGGTTATTCGGTGAACCTAAACCTCAGGAGGATTTAAGAACACTGCTGATCAAATCTAGATCGAGAAAGGCCTGGAAATCGGAAGAAGCTGAAAGGTTTCGTACGGTGGAGGTTGAAGATAACTCTCCATTGGTGGGGATGGAAGATTGTATTATTGTTGGTGAACTGAAAAACATTGGTGCACTTAACCTTATTACCACGATAGGGCTGGCTAACGGATACGATGGTATACATATTAAGTACATTGGTGGCCTACATGTGTTATTGATATGTGCCAACAGTGTTACGGCCAAAAATATTGTATGTGATGCTAATTCGCCGGTGAAAAAGTGCTTTAATGAGTTAAAATTGTGGGATGGTCGTTCAGTCAATTCGGGTAGATTAACGTGGGTCGAGATCATAGGGGTTCCGTTTAAATATTGGTCTTGTAGTACCTTTAAATCAATTGCGGAGTGGTGGGGGCCAGCCCTGGATTTCAAGAATTGCAATATTATTCGTGGTAATCAAAATCTAATTTCGGGTAAAGTCTTGATTCATACTAAGAATGACGAACGCATCAATGGAATAGTAAAATTGGTCGCAGGCATCTGGTGCAAACATGTTGGTATTTCAGAATGTGATGATAAAATAGAACTTGATTTGGAAAATATTCCACAGTCGAATTGGGACAGCTCGGAAGATGAGGAAGAAATTCCGGATTCTTTGTCCGGTGATGACGCTTCCGATGAACTTGAAGATGGGGAGATTCGATCGGAAAAAGGTCAGGTGAATGGTGGCGGTCATGGCAGCTTACCATTGCAGGTGGAAGATGATGGGTCTTCCTGCATGGGAATTAAGCAACCTTTTGATAAAGATAATAATGATGATGCTTTTTTGTCCAATGTGCAAGAATCGCCTATAGATGCAAATATCTCCAAGTCCAAGACTCCGGATACCAAGGTGAGGTCTGATGTCTCGAATAAAAAAGTAAATCCTGAGGGCTGTTATTCGGGTACTAGTGTTGGGTCAGCTCACTTCAACTTAAATGGGCCCAACTTTCATGTTGATAAATCTGGCCCAGTATCTCGTGATAATCCAACAAAGGTGCTTAGTGTTGATGGGCCTATTAATCAAAATAAGTTTAATGTCATTAGGTCGGCCGATCCAAGAGATAATGTGGTGATAGAGGATCTCGGTGATACCGATTGCTCATCGGATGAAGAAGAATGTAAAAGTCCAGTTAAGAACTACGGTGGTGACGGGGTGGAGAAGGCTAAGATTTCCGGTGATACATCCTCGTTGAATGTTATGGATACCGCTAACAACTATTTGCCTAAAAAAGCAAGTAAAGGGGTTGTTTATGCTTCTGATTCGTCCAATTGCTGCTGGAATTCCATCGGCAACTGGAAAGCTTCATCGAAAATTTTACATGCGAAAAAATCGACTAGGAAAGGGAAAGGCGTTGAGGATCCAAGTGGGATTAATTGTGTGACATGTGGTAGTAGAAGATCGAAACTGAGTAAGAAGCCATCGTCGTCTAGGAATAGCAAGAAGAAGGAGGTGAGCCAATTGATATCGGAAAACAGTATTGGAGTTGAGGAATTCGGCACCAATCTTGGTCTAAAATGGACCAAGAAAGATATGTAAGTGTCTTCTTTCTCTGTTCGTATCTTCTTTTTATTTATGAAGATTATTTCCTTAAATATTCGTGGGTTCGGGTCCGGGAAAGAAAGTAAGTTTGGTGATGTTAAAAGCTTATGTTTGGTCGAAAGGCCCTCTATTCTAGCATTTCAAGAAACTAAATGTCATAACCTTGTCGACAATTGGATATTCGGGCTTTGGGGTTCTAATGATTGTGGGTATGTTCAAAAAGAAATGATTGGTAAGTCGGGGGGACAATTAATAATTTGGGATAAAAACATCTTCGAGGTTTATAGTGAGCTAATTGGTGACTTTTTTATTGCTATACGGGGGAAATGGAAACAGTCGGGAAATGAATCGATTATTGTCAATGTGTACGGTCCGCATGATGACGCCAATAAATGTAAGTTTTGGGATTCGCTTGACAAGATCTTGTGTATTGATGGTGTGTCGTGGGTCATTTGTGGGGACTTTAATGAGGTTAGAGATAAGTCGGAAAGATTGAATTGTGAATTTTTTTTATAATCGGGCTAGGAGGTTTAACGAGTTTATTGATAGAAATAGTTTAGTGGACATTCCTTTGGGTGGGAGGAAATTTACTAGGGTTAGTGATGATGGGTTGAAAATGAGTAAACTAGATAGATTCTTGGTTTCGGACGACTTTCTTAGCTTTTGGACCGATCTAAAAGTGGTGGCTTTAGATAGAACTGTATCGGATCATTGTCCTATTATGATGTCGGATGGTGAAGTGGATTTTGGGCCTAAACCGTTTAAAATCTTTGATGATTGGTTCGTGGTTGAGGGTATTGACAAGGTTATTGCCGATTCTTGGTCTGGTCCAATGGGGGGTAACCGGAAGGATTGCGTTTTTCGTAACAAGTTAAAAAGATTAAAAGGAGACCTTAAAGAATGGAGTAAAGTTCACTTTGGCAAGCTTGATTGTGAGATTGAGTCGGTTAAAAAGGTGGTAACGGATCTTGAAATGAAAGCAGAAGTAGGTAGTTTAAAGGATGAAGAGCGGACTAAATGGCTAAACTCGAGAAAAACATGGATGGAAAAGGAAAAAATCAAGACAGGGATGCTAAAACAGAAAGCTCGTGTTCGTTGGATGATCGATGGAGACGAAAACTCAAAATATTTTCATAATTCCTTAAAGAGGAAATATAATAAAAACAACATCCGGGGGATTAATGTTAATGGGTCTTGGTGTGAAAATCCTAATACAATCAAAGAAGTTGCTTTCAACCATTTTAAGAGCATATTCGAGGTACATAATTCGGATGGACCAAGCCTTGAAGGGCTGTTTTCTGAATTGATTACATCAGCGGACAACGAGCTCTTAGAAGCTCCTTTCACGGAAGGGGAAATTTGGGAATCGGTCAAATGTTGTAGTAGTTCGAAGGCCCCGGGACCGGATGGGTTCAACTTTGGTTTTTTCAAAAAGTTTTGGTCTATAATCAAAGATGATTTGGTAGGTGCTATCAACTGGTTTTGGGTTTTTGGCGAGTTTTCAAAGGGTTGCAATGCCTCTTTTGTTTCCCTTATTCCGAAGAAATCGGACCCGCTGAGTTTTAGTGATTATCGCCCGATTAGTCTTATTTGCAGTTATTATAAAATTATCTCGAAGATGTTGTCTTTGAGAATTTGTAAAGTGGTACCTAGTCTTGTAGGGAAGGAACAGAGTGCGTTTCTTGGGGGTAGATATATTCTAGACGGTGCATTAGTTGCAAATGAAGTGGTCGAAGATCTTAAACGAAACAAAAAGCACGGCCTAATTTTTAAGGTAGACTTCGAGAAAGCCTTTGATTCGCTTAATTGGGATTATCTTCTTGAAGTGATGAAATGTATGGGGTTCGGTACCAAATGGTGTAAGTGGATTTCCTCGTGTCTTAAATCGGCTACAATCTCCATTCTCATAAACGGGTCTCCGACAAGTGAGTTTAATCTTAAAAGGGGCGTTCGCCAAGGTGATCCCTTATCACCTTTCCTTTTTATTATTGCAGCGGAGGGACTTAATATCCTAACGAAAAAGGCGGTTGAGAGAGGGATGTATAAAGGGGTGGAGGTGGGTAAAGATAAATTCGTCATTTCTCATTTGCAATATGCGGATGATACGATTTTTTTTGGCGAATGGAGTAGACGTAATGCGCGAAATTTAACGTACTTGTTGGAATGTTTTGAACGGGCTTCGGGGTTGAAGGTTAATTATAATAAAAGTCAATTATTTGGGATAGGCATTAGTAATGATAACGTGGAAGCTCTTGCGTCTTGGTGTTCATGTCTTGCAGGTCGGTTGCCTTTCATGTATTTGGGTATTCCCGTGGGTAATAAGATGAAGAAATTGAATGATTGGTCCCCGGTGATCGAGAAATTTAACAAGAGGTTAGCGGACTGGAGAGCAAAAATGATTTCATTCGGTGGACGGTTAACTTTAGTTAAGTCGGTTCTCTCTAGCCTACCTCTCTATTACTTCTCGCTCTTTCGTGCCCCTACTTGTGTGCTAAATTCTCTCGAGAGTGTGAGACGGAAATTTTTTTGGGGCGGGACGCGTTCTAACTCTAAAATGTCATGGGTTAAGTGGGAAAAAATCCTTCTTCCTCACGAAGAAGGAGGTTTAAATATCATGTCCTTAAAAAGTAAAAATTTAGCTCTTCTTTGTAAGTGGTGGTGGAGGTTTAAAACCGAAACTAACACTTTGTGGGTCGCCGTAATTCGTAGCATTTATGGTTCTAATGGAGGTCTTGTGCTTGGAAACGGGCTTATCCGAAAACCAAACGCTAGCCTTTGGAATTCTATTTGTGTTGCAGGAAATCATGTGGACGGGTTAGGGATTTCTTTCTCTAAGTCTTTCATACGCTTGCTCGGGGACGGGAAAAGCACCTCTTTTTGGAATGACATTTGGGTGGGGAACGCAAGCCTCAAAGACATATTCAAAAGATTATACAGGCTCGAGATTGACAAAGATATCAACATCAGTAACAAAACCGAAGAATTTAAGGGAGATGGGCTCGGCAATTGGGCCTATCCACCTATGGGACGAACGAATAGTGAACTAACTGAATTGCGAGATACTGTTCGGAACTTGCAGCTGATCGAAGATAAAAAAGACTGTTGGAGCTGGAATCTCAATTCGAAGGGTACATATATGGTCAAGGACTGTTCGGTTCTAGTGGACAAAGTCATCCTACCACGTGCGGTTAATTCAATTGAGTCGTTGCGAAATGGTTTGGTTCCAAAAAAAGTAGAGGTGTTTATTTGGCGGGCGAGATTAGGTCGTATACCGGTAAGGTTCGAGTTAGATAAACGGGGCATCGATTTGAACAGCGTGAGATGTCCGATTTGTGATGGTGACATTGAGACGGTGGAACATATACTTTTTTCTTGTCAAATGGCCAAAGACATATGAGTGAAAGTCCTTAAATGGTGGGGGTATAATTCGGCTTTATTCGGGTATGAGGATATTTTTAATGGTACCTTCGGCTACGTAGCACATGATCACAAAAGGAATCAATGGCAAGCGGTTTGTTGGGTGGTTTGTTACATTATATGGAAGAATCGAAATGCAAAGGTGTTCAAGAATAAGCTCGAGACGGTCCCATCTTTATTTAGCGAGGTTCAAGTTCTTTCATACGATTGGATTTCACGACGTTGCAAGGGTCATATTATGGATTGGCTTCAATGGTTCTCACAACCTTAGTTTCTCTCTTTTGTTAGTTGCAATCTTTGCAATTAGCTTAGGGCGGTGTAATTTGTTTTCTCTATTTCTTTCGTGATGTATTGTGTTGTTAAGGTTGCCCAGTCAACCATGTACTATTCGTGATTGTTTAATATAAGTCCTTCTTACTTTTCAAAAAAAATAAAAAAAAATAAATAACCTTATATACTGGTCGTTCTCATTATTAAACAAGAAAATATGTTAGCTTTTGTTTTATAATACAAATACAAATAAATAATATGTTAGCTTGATATTCTTACACGTTTGGCCAGAGACCCTTATTTTGAGAATTCTTTAAATTTGAGAGAATATTTTTTTTGGTTTTTTTTAAGTTATCAACAGAAAACGGTATTATTTGGTTGTAATATCATCAAACCATGTGCTGCTATTGCTGTTTTCCTCGTAATGTGCATGCGCAAATATCTCTCAAAAGATCATCGAACTAATCATAAAATTAATTTATATTTGAGGATTTTAATCATAACAACATGAAACGGGCGCAATCGCAAATATTTTTGTAAAAGCAGGTCATGTTTTATAAGTTATCACTAGTTTACAACGTTGAAGAAATCGGAACTCGGGGAGTTCTCGGAGGGACCATTTTTTGGAGTTCTCAGAGAACTCGGGAAGTTCTCGGCGGTTGACTTTCTTTGACTTTTGGGATAATTTTTATGATACCCGAAATTTGACCGAGATTTGACCAATTTGACCCAAATTTAACCGATTTTACAAAATTTGACCGGTTTTTGGCCGAGAAACTCAATTTATAGGTCGTTGAACGATTAAACCAGTGGTTGGCCGATTTTATTGCCGATTCTAAAACGAGAACTCGACAGCAACTCCAAAACGATTTCTCGGCGAGAACTCGACCGATTTTTCGGATTTTTGCAACCTTGCTAGTTTATGAGCCCATACGTTGCACGCCATTTATATAAATTAGTAGTCGATAATGTTAATATTGATACTTATCAAATATATAATATAATTAGTATAATTTTTTTTTATTACTAATAACATTTACATTAGTATTGAATACTAACGCATAGATTATGAGCTTGTCCATTGAAATCATTTTAACATCAATTGACAAATAATCGACAAAACACCAAACATGAGCCCATAAAAAGTTGTTTTAAAACTGGTCGTTATGAATAATATTTTATGCACATTTCTAATTGTATACTCCGTATGTTTTTAGTACAAACTATTCATTATATCTGTCACGACTCTACTTTTTCCGTTATCTTTCACCGTTTATTATTTAACGTCCGTTAATTGTTATTCGTGCCACGTCATTTCTATGACTTATATTATTATTTTAGTAATGATATATTAATTATTATGTGTTATATGAATATTTATATTCATATTTAAATTTGTGCGTTTCTACGTATCGTTGATTTCTATCCGGAAAATCATTTCGGTTTTCAAACCAATGGTCAGAATTTTGAGATTTTTGAATCCCAATTATTTTACATATAATATTTTTATGTCATATGTATATTTATAGTGTTTATATATTTTATTTGTCGTGTGTGCGTTATCTCTCCGAATATTTAATCGCGTAACGGTGTTTTCGCGTTTCGGGTTTCGTTCGGGCATTCGGGCCACAAGCTTTTAGCCATTTATCGTTGTGGGCCATGTGAGGCCCACCCCCATGCATTTTTCAACCGATTTCCCCCACCCTTACCCCATTTTCATTTTTCATTTTTCAAATCCATTTTCATTTCATCACATTTTATTTCTAAACCTAAACTCTCTCAAAACTTCCTCCCTCCCTCTTTTCTTTTTGGTGGCCGACGCCTACACACACAAACATCATCATCATCATTAATTAATTTCAAGCTTGGATCATTCAATTGCTTGCATATTCGGATTGCTCTCTTCATCCTCTACACGATTATATCTTTCTTTTCTCAATTAGGGTATAAACCCTAACCCTAGCTTTTTCATTTTTATTCATTTTTACTTTTTTTGATGTTATTATGATAGTATAGTACTTGTGTATTGTTGTATTGATGATTGGATGCGTAGAAATAGTCGTTTATATATGTTTTTGGTTTGATTAATTTTGGACAGCAGTTTGTTGGTTAAAAGCAGTGAACTTAACATGGATTTTTTGATTAAATAAAGTGTATAGATGAGTTCCTCTCATCAAGACAATAATTTTAGGCTTTGGATTCATGTTGTTTTAAGTTTCGGATCAAAAGTTATGCCTGATTTAGGGTTTTGATGGAATTAAAATGTAAAACGTGTGTGTTCAGTTTTGGTCCGACTTTGTGACCATTTTTGGAGTCTCTAGTGTGTACTAGTGGGTTAGGATTGATGATTGGGTGAACATTCATGTTCGGGTCATCGAAATCCGAGCCACGGATCACCCGAAATGGCTAAAACAAGATTTAAAGCGGATTAATGTTCTAAGTTGGTTCATGGCTGGTTTTTTACGACTCATGAACTGACCTTAGGGTGTTCTTGAGTTCACTAATGTGTAGGGTTGATTGGTTAGACGAAGATATATATAAAATTCGTCGAAAACCAACACCCGAGGCTCAAGTTATGACCCGGCGAACTTTTAATTAAACTTATGGTTATAAAATTTGAACTTATGTTATAAATAATGATTTTCATTATTATTAAATTACTTATGGTATAAAAGTAATTATTTTTAATTAAGACTTATGATATATATATATTTATTATATCATTTAATAATTACATTATGATTTAATTATTCTTATAATTAAAACTTATGATTAATAATACTTTTATTATTAATGAAAAATACTTATGATAAGTATTAAACTTATGATATGAGATTATTAAATTAAGACTTATAATAAAGATTTATTAATTATTTAATTATTATAAGGCTTAGTTATTATTTAATTATAATTTGATTATTAAATACTTATGGTTTAATAACTATAATTAAATACTTATGATATGATTAATAATTCATTATTAATTTATAATACTTACGATATGATTAAAAATTTATTATTAATTAATAATACTTATGTTATGATTTATATTTAATTACTTAATTAAATACTTATGGGTTATATTAATTATATCATTTAAACTTATGTTAACTTTATAATTCAGTTTAATTTAATTAAACTTATGATATGACATGATTATACATATATGACTTTAAATAACATTATAACTTATATTATTAATATAATATACACTTTAAAATTCTATGTTGACTAAGTTTGACCAAGGTTGACTTTTGAGTTGACTTTCAGTTGACTTTGACTTTCAGTTGACTTTGACTTTCAGTTGACTTTTGTTGACTTTCTAATTAAGGAAACTTTCCTAAGTTAAAAACTTTCTAAAAATAGAAACTTTCTAAAAATAGAAACTTTTCAAAAATAGAAACTTTTCAAAAATACAAAAACTTACCAAAAATTGAACTTTTCAAAAATAGAAACTTTTCAAAAATAGAAACTTTCCAAAAATGGAAACCTGCTAAAAATAGAAACTTTCTAAAAATAGAAAGTGCGTGTTATACGCTGTCCTGATCATGCCGAAACATACTGAGTGCTGTTCTATGCTTATCTGCAACAAATACTATAGCTATCATACTAAGACTAGACCTAAGTTAGTTATTTATATCGACCTGCTTTATTTATAGGTCGGCGTTGTGGTCATTCTTGATCACTTTACCATTTGCTGTTTGCTTTTCTGTGATTGTTGCTTCGTTTACGTTAAGGTGAGTTATAGTCCCATTTTTCATACTATTTAAAGTATTTTTGGGATGAGATTACATGCATTTTTGTTTTACGTTTAGACACAAGTGGAAATAAATTTAAATTATTCATTGTGAGTTGAACCAAAATATTTCCTAGTCTGGTAACTGTAATCACTGGTTTCTACTGGTGAACGTGAATCCTATGGATAGATCTATCGGGCTTGAAAGCCCCATTTCGAGCTAGTCGCGCTAGCAATTTATAATCGGAATGCATTAGTACTTCGTTATTTTTGAAGATACACCTGTTCAATGTATATTGTGTTTGGTAAGGGTATGGAAATGGTTAAGTGGTTACCAGGTGATTCATGAATTAATGGAATAATGTTTTATGTTTTCTAACATTTGAAATATTGTGGTCTAAATTTTATTCATTATTTTAAAACCTATAATTCACTCAACATTTTTGTTGACAGTTTATTCGCATGTTTTCTCAGGTACTTGATTATATGGCTTCCGCTGTGGTAGAGAGTCTGCATGCATTTTGACAGATTTTTGTTAAACATTAAACTTTGCATTCTATTTTGGTTATTGTGGGTGTTTGGTTGACAATGTTTTGGGCAACTTTGGATATTTTGATATGTTGGGCTTGTTAAACTACATATTTTGATAAATTTCCTTTATAGGAAATTATTTTAAATAAAGAATACAATGTTGTTTAATAAATTCATTTAGAGTTTCGATAAAGTTGTGGGACCAAGTGACGGAGCCGTTAAGGGTACTTGACGGGTCATCACAGTTGGTATCAGAGCTCTGGTTGTAGGGAACTAGGCGGTCATAAGGTGGTCAAATGTTCTTTAGGGTGCATTAGAGTCTAGTCTACAGCCCAACCTTCCTTGATATAGCATTATTATGCACTTCTATTTATATGAGGAATATTTATAAGTTATTGCTTATGTTATTTCTCTATTGTATGTGGTATGTGGTTTCTCTGTTTGCAGATGTCGGCTTCAAGAAATAGTTCTGTTCCTGCTCCTGTTTCCCCGTCTGTCGCTCATCGTCGTGGTCGACAGCCTCGCATGAACGATCTAGTTAACTACTACATGTCCACTATTACCCATATGACCAGGGCATACACGCCGGAGACACACATTGATGCTCTAACCGACTGCCTGTGTGTTTTACCGCATGTGGATACGATGGATGAGATTAGAGCTGCTATGGATGGGTTCGTTAGCTTCAAGAATGGGATCAAAGAATGGGATCAAATTCGGGATTCGAAAGCGTAACCGAGAGGTGGACGCTAAGTTCGAGGCTCTTGAGAGTGAGATGCGTGGTCTCAAGGCAGAGTTAGAGATGGTTAAGGGTAAGTTGAGAAAGTATGAGACTCCTGAGGAGCCTCATACCGGACCAGCTTATCATACCCATTCCAAGCAGATGTGACGTGATATTTCATGTGTGATTTCCTTATTTCATAGACTTATTGTCCTTTTATACATTCATTTTGGTGATGTACGGCGTTTTACCGAGGATTTTGTTATGGGATATTTTCATTTATGCTATGGATGGTTATTTTCTTTATATATCATCTGTTATTTATCATTATCATGGTTATTCTGGTGTTGTGACTCTTGGCATGTTATATTATATGTGTAATATAGTTCATGTATGTTAGATGCTATGTATGATGTATGATTTTTATCATAAGTATGTACTCATGTGGTGGCTATTTCTATAACTATCATGGTATTACTCATAATGTTCCTTAACTATTATCGTAATGGTTAATCTTTCTGTGTTTGATCTATTCTTTTATAACACTAGTATTATTCTTAGTACTAACGGTTGTGTTATTTTGTTTTGAAGATCATGCCGCCCCGTGAGTCCAACGAAGCTCGTATGCTACGTTTAATTTCTGAAGGGATAGAAGGTGCTATGGCTGCTAACGTTAATGCTAATGTCAACAATCGGGTGGGATGCTCCCACAAGACTTTTATGGCTAGTCGCCCACAGGAATTTAGTGGCATAGAAGGGCCTATTGGACTTACCCGCTGATTTGAGAAATTAGAGTCTATCTTTCGGGTTAGTAGACTCCGTGATGAGTGAAATGTCCCGTTCATATTGATTATAAACGTTCCATATTAATTGATTTCGTCGCGAGGTTTTGACCTCTATATGAGATGTTTTTCAAAGACTGCATTCATTTTTAAAACAACCATAACCTTTATTTTATCTATAAAGGTTTAAAAAGCATTACGTAGATTATCAAATAATGATAATCTAAAATATACCGTTTACACACGACCATTACATAATGGTTTACAATAAGAATATATTACATCAAAAATAAGTTTCTTGAATGCAGTTTTTACATAATATCATACAAGCATGGACTCCAAATCTTGTCCTTATTTTAGTATGCAACAGCGGAAGCTCTTAATAATCACCTGAGAATAAACATGCTTAAAACGTCAACAAAAATGTTGGTGAGTTATAGGTTTAACCTATATATTATCAAATCATAATAATAGACCACAAGATTTCATATTTCAATATACATCCCATACATAGAGATAAAATTTATTCATATGGTGAACACCTGGTAACCGACATTAACAAGATGCATATATAAGAATATCCCCATCATTCCGGGACACCCTTCGGATATGATATAAATTTCGAAGTACTAAAGCATCCGGTACTTTGGATGGGGTTTGTTAGGCCCAATAGATCTATCTTTAGGATTCGTGTCAATTAGGGTGTCTGTTCCCTAATTCTTAGATTACCAGACTTAATAAAAAGGGGCATATTCGATTTCGATAATTCAACCATAGAATGTAGTTTCACGTACTTGTGTCTATTTTGTAAATCATTTATAAAACCTGCATGTATTCTCATCCCAAAAATATTAGATTTTAAAAGTGGGACTATAACTCACATTCACCAAATATCACTTCGTCAAGAATTTGACTTGGCCACGGGTTGATTCACGAACCTATAACAATATATACAATAGGTTAAAATGTTAAAATGTATATATTGTTATAGGTTCGTGAATCAACCAGTGGCCAAGTCTTACTTCCCGACGAAGTAAAAATCTGTGAAAGTGAGTTATAGTCCCACTTTTAAAATCTAATATTTTTGGGATGAGAATACATGAAGGTTTTATAAATGATTTACAAAATAGACGCAAGTACGTGAAACTACATTCTATGGTTGAATTATCGAAATCGAATATGCCCCTTTTTATTAAGTCTGGTAATCTAAGAATTAGGGAACAGACACCCTAATTGACGCGAATCCTAAAGATAGATCTATTGGGCCTAACAAACCCCATCCAAAGTACCGGATGCTTTAGTACTTCGAAATTTATATCATATCCGAAGGGTGTCCCGGAATGATGGGGATATTCGTATATATGCATCTTGTTAATGTCGGTTACCAGGTGTTCACCATATGAATGATTTTTATCTCTATGTATGGGATGTGTATTGAAATATGAAATCTTGTGGTCTATTGTTACGATTTGATATATATAGGTTAAACCTATAACTCACCAACATTTTTTGTTGACGTTTAAAGCATGTTTATTCTCAGGTGAATACTAAGAGCTTCCGCTGTTGCATACTAAAATAAGGACAAGATTTGGAGTCCATGTTTGTATGATATTGTGTAAAAACTGCATTCAAGAAACTGATTTCGATGTAACATATTTGTATTGTAAACCATTATGTAATGGTCGTGTGTAAACAGGATATTTTAGATTATTATTATTTGATAATCTACGTAAAGCTTTTTGAACCTTTATTTATGAAATAAAGGTTATGGTTTGTTTTAAAAATGAATGCAGTCTTTGAAAAAACGTCTCATATAGAGGTCAAAACCTCGCAACGAAATCAATTAATATGGAACGTTTTTAATCAATAAGAATGGGACATTTCAGTTGGTATCCGAGCGTTGGTCTTAGAGAACCAGAAAATTTGCATTAGTGTGTCTTATCGAGTTTGTTAGGATGCATTAGTGAGTCTGGACTTCGACCGTGTTTTCTTTAAAAATGATTGCTTAACATTTTTGTTGGAAACTATATATTATTAACATGTATATATTAATCTCTTAATATGTTTGATATTGTGTGATAGATGTCTACCTCTAGCACAAATCCCATTGACTCACCTAATAATAACGAAGAGTCGAATATATATTGGACTGATTCACAAGTTCCCGAAGAGGAACCGGAAGAAGAATCAGAACCAGAAGAAGAATCAGAACCGGAAGAGGAGGAACCGGAGGAGGAAATAGAACCGGTGGGGGAAATAATAAAACGGTTAAGTAAAAGAAAATCCTCAACCAACCGACCAAGGTTAATTATGGTCAATGGTGTTTCCGCCAAGGAAGCAAAATATTGGGAGGATTACCAATTCTCCGATGAATCGGATTCCGACGAGAATTCCGATGATGTTATAGAAATTACCCCAACTGAATTTAAAAAGGCAAAAGAAAATAATAAGGGAAAGGGCATAAAAATAGAGAAATCTAATTCCAACCCCGATGAACTTTATATGTATCGTCAACCTCCGAAGCCCTTAAGTTGTAACAATGACCCGGGAACCTCTAATCCACCAGGTTTTTCTAAACCGTTGTGGAAAACGACAGCTCGTATTAGGGGAACATCATATATCCCTAGAAACTTGGCAAAACGAACCAAAATCAAAGAAGAAGAAATGAGCGAGTCGGAATAAGATAATTGTATTCGTGTGGTGTAATATATGTAATATAGTGTGCTTATGCTTTATGATATATGTAAAAATTGCTTGTATTAATAAGTATTTTTTTTTATGAATCTAACTCTTGTCTATTTTACAGTATAAAAACACAAAATGGATAGACAACCCAATATTTTAAGAGACCTACCCGGAGACATGATTGATGAAATCTTGTCTAGAGTCGGTCAGAATTCTTCGGCACAACTATTTACGGCGAAATCAGTTTGTAAGACATTCGAAGAACGTTCCAAGAATGTCTTGGTTTATAAGAGACTTTCATTTGAAAGATGGGGGATATCACATTGGGAAATCCATAAGTTACGATGTGTTTACTTTGACGCATATATTGCGGGGAACCCAAATGCTATTTTACGCAACGAGTTAAGAAATTATTTTGACTCAATGTATCCGAATATAGGACTTCATGATTTAGAAAAAGCGGCTAACATGCAACATAAAGAAGCATGCTATGCTTACGGGTTAGTAATGTTCGCTTCTCACCAAAGTGAGAAAAAGAACATCGGGCTACAACTACTAAACAAAACGTTCCCACAAGTGATGGAGTCGGTAATTGGGGTAAGAAATGAGGTTTTTAGGTTATTACGAGACTGTTGGTCATTACGTAACCCTCGTCCCTTTGACGACGTTACAACATGCTGTCTTATCAACGGCCATAACGGTTATGTTCCACAAGACCAAGGATGGGAAGTAGTCCTAGTAAAACCAGAATGCATGACTTGTTTCTGGACATATGAATTACGTGTCTTTATTGCCTTTGCTGAACGACTTATGTACTAGCTAGAATTATCTTCACAACTATCTTGTATCAAAGTTATTGTGTGCTATATTTTATGCTTTATGTAAAATAAGCGTTATTGTAAGTTTGTAAAATATTGTATAAAAGTTTGAACGCGAAATATTATTATAATCAGTTTTTCATATAGAACTGTAGTAGTTGAATTGTATATTAGCTACTAAGTATGAACTTAACGGGTAGGTACTACCCGAATTTAAACTTATAAAACGCTAATATGAAGAAAAAGCTTTTATAAATGAGTTCATATTATGCTACGAAATACTATTAACTACTCTTAATATTCTGTATGATTAACTTGTTCCATTTGGCTATTTTGAAGGAAATGGCACCGACTACTCGACACACCGTGAATATGAATGAAGAGGAATTCCGTACTTTTCTAGCTTCAAACATAGCCGCAGTACAGGCTGCGCTACATACCAACAATAACCTTGGATCTAGCAGTACAGGAAATCGTGTAGGATGCACCTACAAAGAATTCACTGCCTGCAAACCTTTAGAATTTGATGGAACCGAAGGACCGATCGGATTGAAACGGTGGACCGAGAAGGTCGAATCGGTGTTTGCCATAAGTAAGTGTACTGAAGAGGACAAAGTGAAGTACGCTACGCATACCTTCACAGGTTCTGCGTTAACATGGTGGAATACCTATCTAGAGCAAGTGGGACAAGATGATGTTTACGCACTACCGTGGTCAGCATTCAAGCACTTGATGAACGAGAAGTACCGTCCCAGAACTGAGGTCAATAAGCTCAAGACAGAACTTAGAGGGTTACGAACCCAAGGATTTGATATTACCACGTACGAAAGACGATTCACAGAATTATGCCTATTGTGTCCGGGAGCGTTCGAAGATGAGGATGAGAAGATTGACCCGTTTGTGAAAGGATTACCGGAAAGAATCCAAGAAGATATAAGTTCACACGAGCCCGCCTCCATACAATAGGCATGTAGAATGGCTCACAAACTAGTGAACCAGATTGAAGAAAGAATTAAAGAACAGACTGCTGAAGAGGCCAATGTGAAGCAAGTCAAAAGAAAGTGGGAGGAAAATGGTGATAAGAATCACCAATACAACAACAACAGCAATTACAACAATAACCGCAACAATTATCCCAACAATCGCAACATCAATCGCAACTACAACAAACGGCCCAACAACAACAACAACAACAACAACAACAACAACAACAACAACAACAACAACAACAACAATAACAACAACAACAACAACAGCAACTACAACAATCATCCCAACAACAATAACAACCGCAACAACAACAACAATCAGAAGCAGCTATGCCAAAGGTGTGAAGAGTATCACTCGGGGTTCTGCACCAAATTTTGCAACAAGTGTAAAAGAAATGGTCATAGCGCGGCGAAGTGTGAGGTCTACGGACCAGGGGTTAATAGAACGAAAGGAACAAATGGTTTTGGAACGAGTAATGGCAGAGCAAGTAGTGTCGGAGCAAGTTATGCCAATGTAGTTTGTTATAAATGTGGAAAACCGGGCCACATTATTAGAAATTGCCCGAACCAGGAGAACACGAATGGACAAGGCCGCGGAAGAATTTTCCATATTAATGCGGCAGAGGCACAGGAAGACCTGGAGCTTGTTACGGGTACGTTTCTTATTGACAATAAATCTGCTTACGTTTTATTTGATTCGGGTGCGGATAGAAGCTATATGAGTAGAGATTTTTGTGCTAAATTAAGTTGTCCATTGACGCCTTTGGATAGTAAATATTTACTCGAATTAGCAAATGGTAAATTAATTTCAGCAGATAATATATGTCGAAATCGAGAAATTAAACTGGTTAGCGAAACATTTAAGATTGACTTGATACCAGTAGAGTTAGGGAGTTTTGATGTGATAATCGGTATGGACTGGTTGAAAGAAGTGAAAGCAGAGATCGTTTGTTACAAAAATGCAATTCGCATTATACGAGAAAAAAGAAAACCCTTAATGGTGTACGGAGAAAAGGGCAACACGAAGCTACACCTTATTAGTAATTTGAAGGCACAAAAACTAATAAGAAAAGGTTGCTATGCTGTTCTAGCACACGTCGAAAAAGTAAAAACTGAAGAAAAGAGCATCAATGATGTTCCCGTCGCAAAAGAATTTCCCAATGTATTTCCGAAAGAATTACCGAGATTACCCCCACATCGATCCGTTGAATTTCAAATAGATCTTGTACCAGGAGCTGCACCAATAGCTCGTGCTCCTTACAGACTCGCACCCAGCGAGATGAAAGAACTGCAAAGCCAATTACAAGAACTTTTAGAGCGTGGTTTCATTCGACCAAGCACATCACTGTGGGGAGCTCCTGTTTTGTTTGTCAAGAAGAAAGATGGTACATTCAGGTTGTTTATCGACTACCGAGAGTTGAACAAACTTACCATCAAGAACCGCTACCCACTACCGAGAATCGACGACTTATTTGATCAACTACAAGGCTCGTCTATTTATTCAAAGATTGACTTACGTTCCGGGTATCATCAAATGCGGTTGAAAGAAGATGATATTCTAAAGACTGCTTTCAGAACATGTTACGGTCATTACGAGTTTATGGTCATGCCGTTTGGTTTAACTAATGCACCAGCTGTGTTCATGGACCTTATGAACCGAGTGTGTGGACCATACCTTGACAAGTTTGTCATTGTTTTCATTGATGACATACTTATTTACTCAAAGAATAACCAAGAACACGGTGAACATTTAAGAAAGGTGTTAGAAGTATTTAGGAAGGAAGAATTGTACGCTAAATTTTCAAAGTGTGCATTTTGGTTGGAAGAAGTTCAATTCCTTGGTCACATAGTGAACAAAGAAGGTATTAAGGTGGATCTGGCAAAGATAGAAACTGTTGAAAAGTGGGAAACCCCGAAAACTCAGAAACACATACGCCAGTTTTTAGGACTAGCTGGTTACTACAGAAGGTTCATCCAAGACTTTTCCAGAATAGCAAAACCCTTGACTGCATTAACGCATAAAGGGAAAAAATTTGAATGGAAGGATGAACAAGAGAAAGCGTTTTAGTTATTGAAGAAAAAGCTAACTAGGGCACCTATATTGTCATTGCCTGAAGGGAATGATGATTTTGTGATTTATTGTGACGCATCAAAGCAAGGTCTCGGTTGTGTATTAATGCAACGAATGAAGGTGATTGCTTATGCTTCTAGACAATTGAAGATTCACGAACAAAATTATATGACGCATGATTTGGAATTAGGCGCGATTGTTTTTGCATTAAAGACTTGGAGGCACTACTTATATGGGGTCAAAAGTATTATATATACCGACCACAAAAGTCTTCAGCACATATTTAATCAGAAACAACTGAATATGAGGCAGCGTAGGTGGATTGAATTGTTGAATGATTACGACTTTGAGATTCGTTACCACCCGGGGAAGGCAAATGTGGTAGCCGACGCCTTGAGCAGGAAGGACAGAGAACCCATTCGAGTAAAATCTATGAATATAATGATTCACAATAACCTTACTACTCAAATAAAGGAGGCGCAACAAGGAGTTTTAAAAGAGGGAAATTTAAAGGATGAAATACCCAAAGGATCGGAGAAGCATCTTAATATTCGGGAAGACGGAACCCGGTATAGGGCTGAAAGGATTTGGGTACCAAAATTTGGAGATATGAGAGAAATGGTACTTAGAGAAGCTCATAAAACCAGATACTCAATACATCCTGGAACGGGGAAGATGTACAAGGATCTCAAGAAACATTTTTGGTGGCCGGGTATGAAAACCGATATTGCTAAATACGTAGGAGAATGTTTGACGTGTTCTAAGGTCAAAGCTGAACATCAGAAACCATCAGGTCTACTACAACAACCTGAAATCCCGGAATGGAAATGGGAAAACATTACCATGGATTTCATTACTAAATTGCCAAGGACTGCAAGTGGTTATGATACTATTTGGGTAATAGTTGATCGTCTCACCAAGTCAGCACACTTCCTGCCAATAAGAGAAGATGACAAGATGGAGAAGTTAGCACGACTGTATTTGAAGGAAGTCGTCTCCAGACATGGAATACCAATCTCTATTATCTCTGATAGGGATGGCAGATTTATTTCAAGATTCTGGCAGACATTACATCAAGCATTGGGAACTCGTCTAGACATGAGTACTGCCTATCATCCACAAACTGATGGGCAGAGCAAAAGGACGATACAAACGCTTGAAGACATGCTACGAGCTTGTGTTATTGATTTCGGAAACAGTTGGGATCGACATCTACCGTTAGCAGAATTTTTCTACAACAACAGCTACCATTCAAGCATTGAGATGGCGCCGTTTGAAGCACTTTATGGTAGAAAGTGCAGGTCTCTGATTTGTTGGAGTGAAGTGGGGGATAGAAAGATTACGGGTTCGGAGATAATACAAGAAACTACCGAGAAAATCATTCAAATTCAACAAAGATTGAAAACCGCCCAGAGTCGACAAAAGAGCTACGCGGACAGTAAAAGAAAAGATATAGAGTTTGAAATTGGAGAAATGGTCATGCTTAAGGTTTCACTTTGGAAAGGTGTTGTTCGATTTGGTAAACGGGGGAAACTAAATCCAAGGTACATTGGACCATTCAAGATTATAGATCGTGTCGGACAGTAGCTTACCAACTGGAGCTACCTCAACAACTCGCGGCTGTACATAACACTTTCCACGTCTCAAATTTGAAGAAATGTTTTGCTAAAGAAGATCTCACTATTCCGTTGGACGAAATCCAAATCAATGAAAAACTTCAATTCATTGAAGAACCCGTCAAAATAATGGATCGTGAGGTTAAGAGACTTAAACAAAACAAGATACCGATTGTTAAGGTTCAATAGAATGCTCGTAGAGGACCCGAGTTCACCTGGGAGCGTGAAGATTAGATGAAGAAGAAATACCCGCATTTATTTCCAGAATATACGTCAACACCTCCAACTGCTTAAAATTTCGGGACGAAATTTATTTAACGGGTAGGTACTGTAGTGACCCAAACTTTTCCATGTTTATATATATATTAAATGAAATTGTTATTTACATGATTAAATGTTTCCAACATGTTAAGTAATCAAACTTGTTAGGACTTGATTAATTGAAATAGGTTTCATATAGACAATTGACCACCCAAGTTGACCGGTGATTCACGAACGTTAAAACTTGTAAAAACTATACGATGATATATATATGGTTATATATATAGTTAACATCATTTTATTATAAGTATGTATCTCATTAGGTATTTTAACAATGAGTTATATACATAAAAATGAGACTATTAATTTAAGAAACTCGAAAACGATATATATAACGATTATCGTTATAACAACGTCTTACTAGGTACATATGAATCATATTAAGATATTGATACACTTGGTTAATTATGTTAAATGATAAGTAAATATATTATTAAGTGTATTAACAATGAAATACATATGTAAAAATAAGACTACTAACTTAATGATTTCGAAACGAGACATATATGTAACGATTATCGTTGTAACGACATTTAACTGTATATATATATCATACTAAGATATATTATATATCATAATATAATGATAATATAACAATTTAACATCTCATTTGTTATAATAAACAATGGTTTAACAACATTCAACAAGATCGTTAACCTAAAGGTTTCAAAACAACATTTACATGTAACGACTAACGATGACTTAACGACTCAGTTAAAATGTATATACATGTAGTGTTTTAATATGTATTCATACACTTTTGAAAGACTTCAAGACACTTATCAAAATACTTCTACTTAACAAAAATGCTTACAATTACATCCTCGTTCAGTTTCATCAATAATTCTACTCGTATGAACCCGTATTCGTACTCGTACAATACACATCTTTTAGATGTATGTACTATTGGTATATACACTCCAATGATCAGCTCTTAGCAGCCCATGTGATTCACCTAACA
This sequence comes from Rutidosis leptorrhynchoides, assembly GCF_046630445.1. NCBI lineage: Eukaryota > Viridiplantae > Streptophyta > Magnoliopsida > Asterales > Asteraceae > Rutidosis > Rutidosis leptorrhynchoides. The sequence goes on along the minus strand of NC_092337.1, from coordinate 403,995,866 downwards.
CATGTGGGAACCATCATTTGGCAACTAGCCTGAAATATCTCATAAAATTACAAAAATATGAGTAATCATTCATGACTTATTTACATGAAAACAAAATTACATATCATTTATATCTAATCCATACACCAACGACCAAAAACACCTACAAACACTTTCATTCTTCAATTTTCTTCATCTAATTGATCTCTCTCAAGTTCTATCTTCAAGTTCTAAGTGTTCTTCATAAATTCCAAAAGTTCTAGTTTCATAAAATCAAGAATACTTCCAAGATTGCAAGTTTACTTCCAAGTTTTCTAAATCCATTCCAAGTAATCATCCAAGATCAAGAAATCTTTGTTACTTATAGTAGGTTATCTTTCTAACATAAGGTAATAATCATATTCAAACTTTAATTCAATTTCTATAACTATAACAATCTTATTTCGAGTGGAAATCTTACTTGAAATTGTTTTCGTGTCATGATTCTGCTTCAAGAACTTTCAAGCCATCCAAGGATCCTTTGAAGCTAGATCTATTTTTCTCATTTCCAGTAGGTTTATTCAAGGAACTTTAGGTAGTAATGATGTTCATAACATCATTCGATTCATACATATAAAGCTATCTTATTCGAAGGTTTTAACTTGTAATCACTAGAACATAGTTTAGTTAATTCTAAACTTGTTCGCAAATAAAAGTTAATCCTTCTAACTTGACTTTTAAAATAAACTAAACACATGTTCTATATCGATATGATATGCTAACTTAATGATTTAAAACCTGGAAACACGAAAAAACACCGTAAAACCGGATTTACGCCGTTGTAGTAACACCGCGGGCTGTTTTGGGTTAGTTAATTAAAAACTATGATAAACTTTGATTTAAAAGTTGTTATTCTGGGAAAATGATTTTTATTATGAACATGAAACTATATCCAAAAATTATGGTTAAACTCAAAGTGGAAGTATGTTTTTCAAAATGGTCATCAAGATGTCGTTCTTTCGACGGAAATGACTACCTCTTTCAAAAACGACTTGTAACTTGTACTTCTGAGTATATACTTATAATTTTTCTATTTAGATTCATAAAGTTAAGTTCAATATGAAACCGTGGCCACTGGAATCACTCAAAACGGATTAGAAACGAAGAAATGGCGAGTAAAACAAGATTGATAAAAACTACTCATTTTACCTACGTGAAAGTTAGTAATAAATCTATTCCAACCATAACCTAATCAACTTATATTGTATATTATGTAATCTTGAGATACCATAGACACGTATACAATGTTTCGACCTATCATGTCGACCCATCTATACATATATTGCGGAACAACCATAGACACTCTATATGTGAATGTTGGAGTTATCTATACAGGGTTGAGGTTGATTCCAAAATATATATATAGTTTGAGCTGTGATCAATACTGAGATATGTATACACTGGGTCGTGGATTGATTAAAGATAATATTTATCGATTTATTTCTGTACATCTAACTGTGGACAACTAGTTGTAGGTTACTAACGAGGACAGCTGACTTAATAAACTTAAAACATCAAAATGTATTAAAAGTATTGTAAATATATTTTGAACATACTTTGATATATATGTATATATTGTTATAGGTTCGTCAATCAACCAGTGGCCAAGTCTTACTTTCCGACGAAGTAAAAATCTGTGAAAGTGAGTTATAGTCCCACTTTTAAAATCTAATATTTTTGGGATGAGAATACATGCAGGTTTTATAAATGATTTACAAAATAGACACAAGTACGTGAAACTACATTCTATGGTTGAATTATCGAAATTGAATATGCCCCTTTTTATTAAGTCTGGTAATCTAAGAATTAGGGAACAGACACCCTAATTGACGTGAATCCTAAAGATAGATCTATTGGGCCTAACAAACCCCATCCAAAGTACCGGATGCTTTAGTACTTTGAAATTTATATCATATCCAAAGGGTGTCCCGGAATGATGGGGATATTCGTATATATGCATCTTGTTAATGTCGATTACCAGGTGTTCACCATATGAATGATTTTTATCTCTATGTATGGGATGTGTATTGAAATATGAAATCTTGTGGTCTATTGTTATGATTTTATATATATAGGTTAAACCTATAACTCACCAACATTTTTTGTTGACGTTTAAAGCATGTTTATTCTCAGGTGAATACTAAGAGCTTCCGCTGTTGCATACTAAAATAAGGACAAGATTTGGAGTCCATGTTTGTATGATATTGTGTAAAAACTGCATTCAAGAAACTGATTTCGATGTAACATATTTGTATTGTAAACCATTATGTAATGGTCGTGTGTAAACAGGATATTTTAGATTATCATTATTTGATAATCTACGTAAAGCTTTTTGAACCTTTATTTATGAAATAAAGGTTATGGTTTGTTTTAAAAATGAATGCAGTCTTTGAAAAACGTCTCATATAGAGGTCAAAACCTCGCAACGAAATCAATTAATATGGAACGTTTTTAATCAATAAGAACGGGACATTTCATGCTAACTTCTCCATCTTGTCATCTTCTCTTATTGGCGGGAAGTGTGCTGATTTGGTGAGATGATCAACTATTACCCAAATAGTATCAAAACCACTTGCAGTCCTTGGCAATTTAGTGATGAAATCCATGGTAATGTTTTCCCATTTCCATTCCGGGATTTCGGGTTGTTGAAGTAGACCTGATAGTTTCTGATGCTCAGCTTTAACCTTAGAACACGTCAAACATTCTCCTACGTATTTAGCAACATCGACTTTCATACCCGGCCACCAAAAATGTTTCTTGAGATCCTTGTACATCTTCCCCGTTCCAGGATGTATTGAGTATCTGGTTTTATGAGCTTCTCTAAGTACCATTTCTCTCATATTTCCAAATTTTGGTACCCAAATCCTTTCATCCCTATACCGGGTTCCGTCTTCCCGAATATTAAGATGCTTCTCCGATCCTTTGGGTTTTTTATCCTTTAAATTTCCCTCTTTTAAAACTCCTTGTTGTGCCTCCTTTATTTGAGTAGTAAGGTTATTGTGAATCATTATATTCATAGATTTTACTCGAATGGGTTCTCTGTCCTTCTTGCTCAAGGCGTCGGCTACCACATTTGCCTTTCCCGGGTGGTAACGAATCTCAAAGTCGTAATCATTCAACAATTCAATCCACCTACGCTGCCTCATATTCAGTTGTTTCTGATTAAATATGTGTTGAAGACTTTTGTGGTCGGTATATATAATACTTTTGACCCCATATAAGTAGTGCCTCCAAGTCTTTAATGCAAAAACAACCGCGCCTAATTCCAAATCATGCGTCGTATAATTTTGTTCGTGAATCTTCAATTGTCTAGACGCATAAGCAATCACCTTCGTTCGTTGCATTAATACACAACCGAGACCTTGCTTTGATGCGTCACAATAAATCACAAAATCATCATTCCCTTTAGGCAATGACAATATAGGTGCCGTAGTTAGCTTTTTCTTCAATAACTGAAACGCTTTCTCTTATTCATCCTTCCATTCAAATTTCTTCCCTTTATGCGTTAATGCAGTCAAGGGTTTTGCTATTCTGGAAAAGTCTTGGATGAACCTTCTGTAGTAACCAGCTAGTCCTAAAAACTGGCGTATGTGTTTCGGAGTTTTCTAGGTTTCCCACTTTTCAACAGTTTCTATCTTTGCCGGATCCACCTTAATACCTTCTTTGTTCACTATGTGACCGAGGAATTGAACTTCTTCCAACGAAAATGCACACTTTGAAAACTTAGCATACAATTCTTCCTTCCTCAATACTTCTAACACCTTTCTCAAATGTTCACCATGTTCTTGGTCATTCTTTGAGTAAATAAGTATGTCATCAATGAAAACAATGACAAACTTGTCAAGGTATGGTCCACACACTCTGTTCATAAGGTCCATGAACACAGCTGGTGCATTAGTTAAACCAAACAGCATGACCATAAACTCGTAATGACCGTAACGTGTTCTGAAAACAGTCTTTGGAATATCATCTTCTTTCACCCGCATTTGATGATACCCGGAACGTAAGTCAATCTTTGAATAAATAGACGAGCCTTGTAGTTGATCAAATAAGTAGTCGATTCTCGGTAGTGGGTAGCGGTTCTTGATGGTAAGTTTGTTCAACTCTCAGTAGTCGATGCACAACCTGAATGTACCATCATTCTTCTTGACAAACAAAACAGGAGCTCCCCACGGTGATGTGCTTGGTCGAATGAAACCTCGCTCTAAAAGTTCTTGTAATTGGCTTTGCAGTTCTTTCATCTCGGGGTGCGAGTCTGTAAGGAGCACGAGCTATTGGTGCAGCTCCTGGTACAAGATCTATTTGAAATTCAACGGATCGATGTGGGGGTAATCCCGGTAATTCTTTCGGAAATACATCGGGAAATTCTTTTGCGACGGGAACATCATTGATGCTCTTTTCTTCAGTTTGTACTTTCTCGACGTGTGCTAGAATAGCATAGCAACCTTTTCTTATTAGTTTTTGTGCCTTCAAATTACTAGTAAGATGTAGCTTCGTGTTGCCCTTTTCTCCGTACACCATTAAGGGTTTTCCTTTTTCTCGTATAATGCGAATTGCATTTTTGTAACAAACGATCTCTGCTTTCACTTCTTTCAACCAGTCCATACCGATTATCACATCAAAAATCCCTAACTCTACTGGTATCAAGTCAATCTTAAATGTTTCGCTAACCAGTTTAATTTCTCGATTCCGACATATATTATCTGCTGAAATTAATTTACCATTTACTAATTCGAGTAAAAATTTACTATCCAAAGGCGTCAATAGACAACTTAATTTAGCACAAAAATCTCTACTCATATAGCTTCTATCCGCACCCGAATCAAATAAAATGTAAGCAGATTTATTGTCAATAAGAAACGTACCCGTAACAAGCTCCGAGTCTTCCTGTGCCTCTGCCGCATTAATATTGAAAACTCTTCCGCGGCCTTGTTCATTCGTGTTCTCCTGGTTCGGGCAATTTCTAATAATGTGGCCCGGTTTTTCACATTTATAACAAACTACATTGGCAAAACTTGCTCCGACACTACTTGCTCCACCATTACTCATTCCGACACCATTTGTTCCTTTCGTTCTGTTAATCCCTGGTCCGTAGACCTCACACTTCGCCGCGCTATGACCATTTCTTTTACACTTGTTGCAAAATTTGGTGCAGAACCCCGAGTGTTACTTTTCACACCTTTGGCATAGCTGCTTCTGATTGTTGTTGTTGTTGCAGTTATTATTGTTGTTGGGATGATTGTTGTAGTTGTTGTTGAGCCATTTGTTGTAGTTGCGATTGATGTTGCGATTGTTGGGATAGTTGTTGCGATTATTGTTGTAATTGCTGTTGTTGTTGTATTGGTGATTCTTATCACTGTTTTCCTCCCACTTTCTTTTGACTTGCTTCACATTGGCCTCTTCAGCAGTCTGTTCTTTAATTCTTTCTTCAATCTGGTTCACTAGTTTGTGAGCCATTCTACATGCCTGTTGTATGGAGGCGGGCTCGTGTGAACTTATATATTATTGGATTCTTTCCGGTAATCCTTTCACAAACGCGTCGATCTTCTCTTCCTCATCTTCGAACGCTCCCGGACACAATAGGCACAATTCTGTGAATCGTCTTTCATACATGGTAATATCAAATCCTTGGGTTCGTAACCCTCTAAGTTCTGTCTTGAGCTTATTGATCTCGGTTCTGGGACGGTACTTCTCGTTCATCAAGTGCTTGAATGCTGACCACGGTAGTGCGTAAGCATCATCTTGTCCCACTTGCTCTAGATAGGTATTCCACCATGTTAACGCAGTACCTGTGAAGGTATGCGTAGCGTACTTCACTTTGTCCTCTTCAGTACACTTACTTATGGCAAACACCGATTCGACCTTCCCGGTCCACCGTTTCAATCCGATCGGTCCTTCGGTTCCATCAAATTCCAAAGGTTTGCAGGCAGTGAATTCTTTGTAGGTGCATCCTACACGATTTCCTGTACTGCTAGATCCAAGGTTATTGTTGGTATGTAGCGCAGCCTGTACTGCGGCTATGTTTGAAGCAAGAAAGGCACGAAATTCCTCTTCGCTCATATTCAAGGTGTGTCGAGTAGTCGGTGCCATTTCCTTCAAAATAGTCAAATGAAACGAGTTAATCATATAGAATATCAAGAGTAGTCAATAGTATTTCGTAGCGTAATATGAACTTATTTATAAAAGCTCTTTCTTCATATTAGCGTTTTATACTCTTTAATTCGGGTAGTACCTACCCGTTAAGTTCATACTTAGTAGCTAACATACAATTTCAACTACTACAATTCTATATGAAAAACTAATCACAAAAAAAATATCATATTCAAACCTTTATACAATAACTTGCAAACTTACAATACCGCTTTTTTTACATATAGCATGAAATATAGCACATAAAACTTTGATACAAAGTAGTTGCGAAGATAATTCTAGTTAATAAATAAGGCATTCAGCAAAGGCAATAAAGACACGTAATTCATACGTCCAGAAACAAGTCATGCATTCTGGTTTTACTAATACCACTTTCTATCCTTGGTTTTGTGGAACATAACCGTTGTGACCGATAGTAAGACAATGTGTTGTAACGTCGTCAAAAGGATGAAGGTTACGTAATGACCAAAAGTCTCTTAATAACCTAAAAACCTCATTTCTTACCCCAATTACCGACTCCGTCACTTGTGGGAACGTTTTGTTTAATAGTTGTAGCCCGATGTTCTTGTTCTCACTTTGGTGAGAAGCGAACATTACTAACCCCAAGCATAACATGCTTCTTTATGTTGCATGTTAGCCGCTTTTTCTAAATCACGAAGTCCTATATTCGGATATATTGAGTTAAAATAATTTCTTAGCCCGTTGCGTAAAATAGCATTTGGGTTCCCCACAATATATGCGTCAAAGTAAACACATCGTAACTTATGGATTTCTCAATGTGATATCCCCCAAGGCATTCTTGGAACGTTCTTCGAATGTCTTACAAACTGATCTCGCCTCAAATAGTTGTGCCGAGGAATTCTGACCGACTCTAGACAAGATTTCATCAATCATGTCTCCGGGTAGGTCTCTTAAAATATTGGGTTGTCTATCCATTTTGTGTTTTTATACTGTAAAATAGACAAGAGTTAGATTCATAAAAAAAATACTTATTAATACAAGCAATTTTTACATATATCATAAAGCATAAGCACACTATATTACATATATTACACCACACGAATACAACTATCTTATTCCGACTCGCTCGCTTGGTTCGTTTTGCCAAGTTTCTAGGGATATATGATGTTCCCCTAATACGAGCCGTCCTTTTCCACATTGCTTTAGAAAAACCTGGTGGTTTAGAGGTTCCCGGGTTATTGTCACAACTTAAGAAATACGGGTGTTGATGATACATATAAAGTTCATCGGGTTTGGAATCAAATTTATCTATTTTTATGCCCTTTCCCTTATTGTTCTCTTTTGCCTTATTAAATTGTGTCGGGGTAATTTCTATAACATCATCGGAATCCTTGTCGGGATCCGATTCATCGGAGAATTGGTAATCCTCCCAATACTTTGCTTCCTTGGCGGAAACACCATTGACCATAATTAACTTTGGTCGGTTGGTTGAGGATTTTCTTCTACTTAACTGTTTTATTATTTCCCCCACTGGTTCTATTTCTTCTTCCGGTTCCGATTCTTCTTCCGGTTCCGATTCTTCTTCCGGTTCCGACTCTTCTTCCGGTTCCTCTTCGGGAAATTGTGAATCAGTCCACGAATCATTCCAATTTACATTTGACTCTTCATTATTATTAGGTGAGTCAATGGGACTTGTTCTAGAGGTAGACATCTATCACATAATATCAAACGCGTTAAGAGATTAATATATCACATAATATTCACATGTTAAAAATATATAGTTTCCAACAAAATTTGTTAAGCAATCATTTTTCAAGTAAACACGGTCGAAGTCCAGACTCACTAATGCATCCTAACAAACTCGATAAGACACACTAATGCAAAATTCTGGTTCTCTAAGACCAACGCTCGGATACCAACTGAAATGTCCCGTTCATATTGATTATAAACGTTCCATATTAATTGATTTCGTCGCGAGGTTTTGACCTCTATATGAGACGTTTTTCAAAGACTGCATTCATTTTTAAAACAACCATAACCTTTATTTTATCTATAAAGGTTTAAAAAGCATTACGTAGATTATCAAATAATGATAATCTAAAATATACCGTTTACACACGACCATTACATAATGGTTTACAATAAGAATATATTACATCAAAAATAGGTTTCTTGAATGTAGTTTTTACATAATATCATACAAGCATGGACTCCAAATCTTGTCCTTATTTTAGTATGCAACAGCGGAAGCTCTTAATAATCACCTGAGAATAAACATGCTTAAAACGTCAACAAAAATGTTGGTGAGTTATAGGTTTAACCTATATATTATCAAATCATAATAATAGACCACAAGATTTCATATTTCAATATACATCCCATACATAGAGATAAAATTCATTCATATGGTGAACACCTGGTAATCGACATTAACAAGATGTATATATAAGAATATCCCCATCATTCCGGGACACCCTTCGGATATGATATAAATTTCGAAGTACTAAAGCATCCGGTACTTTGGATGGGGTTTGTTAGGCCCAATAGATCTATCTTTAGGATTCGCGTCAATTAGGGTGTCTGTTCCCTAATTCTTAGATTACCAGAAATAATAAAAAGGGGCATATTCGATTTCGATAATTCAACCATAGAATGTAGTTTCACGTACTTGTGTCTATTTTGTAAATCATTTATAAAACCTGCATGTATTCTCATCCCAAAAATATTAGATTTTAAAAGTGGGACTATAACTCACATTCACCAAATATCACTTCGTCAAGAATTTGACTTGGCCATGGGTTGATTCACGAACCTATAACAATATATACATATATCAAAATATAATAGAAATATATTCACAATATTTTCTTTATTACGTGTTGATGATTTTTAGTTGTCCAGTTAGCGGTCCGATGTTAGAAGTCCACAATTGATCGTACATGAATAAATTAATATATATATCTTGAATCAATCCACGACCCAGTGTATACATATCTCAGTATTGATCACAACTCAAACTATATATATTTTGGAATCAACCTCAACCCTGTATAGCTAACTCCAACATTCACATATAGAGTGTCTATGGTTGTTCCGAAATATATATAGATGTGTCGACATGATAGGTCGAAACATTCTATACGTGTCTATGGTATCTCAATATTACATAATATACAATACAAGTTGATTAAGTTATGGTTGGAATGGATTTGTTACCAATTTTCACGTAGCTAAAATGAGTAGTTTTTACCAATTTTGTTTTGCTCGCCATTTCTTCGTTTCTAATCCGTTTTGAGTGATTTAAGCGGCCACGGTTTCGTATTGAACCTGAATTTATGAAACTAAACAGAAAAGGTATAGGTTTATAGTCGAAAATACAAGTTACAAGTCGTTTTTGAAAGAGGTAGTCATTTCCGTCGAAAGAACGACATCTTGATGACTGTTTTCAAAAACATACTTTCACTTTGAGTTTAACCATGATTTTTGGATATGGTTTCATGTTCATAAGAAAAATCATTTTCCCAGAAGTATAGCTTTTAAATTAAAGTTTTTCATAGTTTTTAATTATCCAAACCAAAACAGCCCCCAGTTGTAACTACGACGGCGTAAATCCGATTTTATGGTGTTTATCGTGTTTCCGGGTTTTAAATCATTAAGTTAGCATATAATATAGATATAGATCATGTGTATAGTTGATTTTAAAAGTGTAGTCAGAAGGATTAACTTTATTTGCGAACAAGTTTAGAATTAACTAAACTATGTTCTAGTGATTACTAGTTTACCACTTCGAATATGATAGCTTTTTATGTATGAATCGAATGATGTTATGAACATCATTACTACCTTAAGTTCCTTGGATAAACCTACTGGAAAAGATAAAAATGGATCTAGCTTCAACGGATCCTTGGATGGCTCGAAGTTCTTGAAGCAGAATCATGACACGAAAACAAGTTCAAGTAAGATCATCACTTAAAATAAGATTGTTATAGTTATAGAAATTGAACCAAAGTTTGAATATGATTATTACCTTGTATTAGAATGATAACCTACTGTAAGAAACAAAGATTTCTTGAGGTTGGATGATCACCTTACAAGATTGGAAGTGAGCTAGCAAACTTGAAAGTATTCTTGATTTTATGAAACTAGAACTTGTAGAATTTATGAAGAACACTTAGAACTTGAAGATAGAACTTGAGAGAGATCAATTAGATGAAGAAAATTGAAGAATGAAAGTGTTTGTAGGTGTTTTTGGTCATTGGTGTATGGATTAGATATAAAGGATATGTAATTTTGTTTTCATGTAAATAAGTCATGAATGATTACTCATATTTTTGTAATTTTATGAGATATTTCATGCTAGTTGCCAAATGATGGTTCCCACATGTGTTAGGTAACTCACATGGGCTGCTAAGAGCTGATCATTGGAGTGTATATACCAATAGTACATACATCTAAAAGCTGTGTATTGTACGAGTACGAATACGGGTGCATACGAGTAGAATTGTTGATGAAACTGAACGAGGATGTAATTGTAAGCATTTTTGTTAAGTAGAAGTATTTTGATAAGTGTCTTGAAGTCTTTCAAAAGTATATGAATACATATTAGAACACTACATGTATATATATTTTAACTGAGTCGTTAAGTCATCGTTAGTCGTTACATGTAAGTGTTGTTTTGAAACCTTTAGGTTAACGATCTTGTTAAATGTTGTTAACCCAATGTTTATAATATCAAATGAGATTTTAAATTATTATATTATCATGATATTATGATATATTAATATATCTTAATATGATATATACATTTAAATGTCGTTACAACGATAATCGTTACATATATGTCTCGTTTCGAAATCCTTAAGTTAGTAGTCTTGTTTTTACTTATGTAGTTCATTGTTAATACACTTAATGATATATTTAATTATCATATTATCATGTTATATATAATATAACAATGTATTAATATGCTTCATATATATTTAGTAAGACGTGGTTATAACGATAATCGTTATATGTATCGTTTCGATTTTCATACGTCAATAGTCTCCTTTTTAAGTATATAACTTATTGTTACTATTTTTAATGAGATACTTGATGATCATTATATCATGTTAAACATATATATTTATTCATTTATGTATCATCATGTCATATACAACTTATAGCGTTCGTGAATCATTGGTCAAACTGGGTAATCAGACGTTTACAAAATTTCCGTTTCAATTAACCAAGTCTTAACAAGTTTGATTGCTTAACATGTTGGAAACATTTAATCATGTAAATATAGTTTTCATTAAACATATAATCATAGAAAGATTCGGAAAAGTTCGGGTCACTACAATGAGGACAAGGTTAGTTTCGCCAGCTGCACTCTCAAGGACAGTGCATTAACTTGGTGGAATAATCTGGTGAACAGCTTGGGTAATGATGCTGCTTATAGTTTGACTTAGAACGCCTTCAAAGAGAGGATGATCACCCGTTATCGTCCCAGAGGTAAACTCAAAAAGTTGGAGACTGAGCTTAAGAACTTAAAGATGAAGGGCACCGATATCGATGCCTATGACCAAAGGTTCTTTGAATTAACGTTGTTGCGCCCAAATGCTTATCCTGAGGAAGACCTCAAGATTGAAGCGTATATTGATGGATTGTCCGACCAAATTGAGACTGGGGTTGATTCTAGTGAGCCCCAGACTATTGAAGTTGCCATCTCAATGGCGCATAAGCTGAATGACAAGATACTGAGAAGGGGTACGAAAACTGTGTCCGATGCTAGTGATGAAGTAGTTAAAAAGGCTGATGATGGAAAAAGGAAGTGGGATAACTCTCACAACCAGAATCAAAATCAGCAGAAGAAACAAAGTACTTCGGGTTCAAATAATAGTAGCCAGCGTGTTTGTCCAAGATGTTATAAAGCTCATGATGGTTATTGCTCGGTTACTTGTAATAGGTATTTTAAACAAGGACACATTGCTAAGGATTGCAAAGTAGTTATGCCGAATGTTGCTCCTCCTGCTTCAAGTGGTGGTAATAATGGTGGTAATGGTAATGGGAAGTCGAAAAATGGCGGTACTTAGAAGGTTTGTTATGAGTGTGGCAAGCCTGGGCATTTCCGTGATATGTGCCCTAATAAGAAGACTACTGAGAACGCGCGTGGAAGGGTGTTCAACATTAATGCCAGGTATACCGATGAAGATCCAAAATTTGTTACTGGTACGTTCTCGGTCAATGATTTATCGATTTATGTACTATTTGATTTAGGGACTGATTTAAGTTTTGTGTCAAGTAAATAATGCATGTTTTAAACAAGTGGACAATTATTTAAGAAATAATCTCCATGATACATCGGTTACCAAATACTACACATATGACATAACAGTCAAATATAATACATGACAAAGGTTTTATTGAATGCAACACTTCATTTAAACAAAAGCATGAGACTCCATGCACAACTTGCTCAGATAATGCAATAGCGGAAGACTTTCTTAAGGACCTGAGAATAAACATGCTTAAACAGTCAACACAAAGGTTGGTGAGATATATAGGTTTAGCATCGATATAAATATATACCACAAGATTTCATATTTATAAATATATGTACACTCGCAAGTGTATAAAAGTATTCTATAAGTTGTTGAGCGCTTCGGTAACCATACTTAACCATTAATGTGGCATATTCCCTTTATTATGAAATCTCCCTACACTGTACCAAGTGTAGTAAAAAAGAAGTACTATGCAACCGTTTACAATACTAGAGCGACTAGCCCGGTTGGGGTTGTCAAACCCGATAGATCTATCAATAGGATTCGCGCTTACATGTTCTTACAACATGTAAATATTAGTTACCAAACTATTAGGGAAGATATGCAATGTGGTACAACTCAACGTAGAATATATTTTAAGTACTTGTGTCCATGACGTAAAACATAAAATGCATGTATTCTCATCCCAAAATATTTTTAGAGTTTAAAAATGGGACTATATACTCACGGTAGTAAAAGTATATTAATAATAAGTTTTCAGCTTATTAAAAATATGGCCGTCGTCCTTGGATTCACCAACCTATAACAATAATAATGATTCAGATAATAATACGACATGTGAATAAAATAAAACAAGTTCATAGAATACTTATATATTAATTTTTAATATTTTTATGCCAGTAGTCCTTTGTTAGTAGTCCAAAATAGTCTGAAATTTCCAACAGTCCAATAATCGGTATATATATAATCTTAGAATTACCCCACGACGTATTGTATACGTATTGTCTTTGCATCAACCCAGAGATGTATTGTATATATATTGTCTTAGGATTTATCAAAATGTATTGTATACTTATTGTCTTAGGATTTATCAAAACGTATTGTATACTTATTGTCATGGAATGTACCAAGATTATTATATATATATACAATCACGGAATTAACTAAGATTATAATATTTTGTTATACTAATGATAACATGTCCAAATATATATAGGATATAGGAAAAGTTAGCAAGGATATGGTTAATATATTTTTTACAATATAAATTTCGTCCATACAACGTTAATTTTAGCAGATTTTGTTTTTCTCGCCAAATATTCATTACAACTCCGTTTAAAGTGAATCAAATTGCTATGGATTCCTTAAGAAGTTAATTTTTCAAAAACAATTCGAAAAGTTCAGCCCATATATTAATATTCAGAGTTTTACCCTCTTTTTGTGCCTGTGGACAGATTTGGAAGAATCCCGGCACCCACCCAATATATGATTTTTGATAAAATACTTCCACTTTGTCTAAAATCATGAAAAAAATACTGGAAGTCTTATTTACATATATTAACATATTTCCAAAGTCTTAGCCTCGAACTCAAAGACTAAGATAAGTTTTTAATTCCCAACCCAAAACAGCCAGCTTTTTGCCGAATGGAGATTAAACGATATATGTTAAGTGTCAAGGTGTTCTTCATATGTACAAGTTATAAGTTCTTATATTAACTTAATATAACATCATAATACATATAAATAAGTATTATTAGAGTTAATTTAGAAAGATTAGATTAGTTCTTCAAACAAGTTTAGAATCAACTAAACTATATTCTAGTTTATAAACTCTTATATAGATAGCTATAAACATATGAATTGAAAAATAGTTAAAGTAGAGTTTTTACCTCAAGTTTAGAATGTAAAGTTGCTGGAAAGAAGTAGTAGAACAAAACTTGAGAGAGTTCTTGCAAGTGTGTGTGAAAATTGGAAGTAAAATTTGAAAAATGAATGTGTAAAAATGAGTTAGAAATGGTGCTTATTTATAGGCTTGAAAATTTGGTTTTTAGTGAAAATATCTAAGATAAGTTAAAATGTATTAAGTCATGGATGACATATTAATTTGATTAGGTCATGGATGACATATTACACAAATAATTGCAGATTTCTATTGGTATATACCAATAGTAAGTACTTCTAGAAGCTGTGTATAATACGGGTAAAAATACCGTATGAATGCGAGTAGAATTCTTGAGGAAATTGAACGAAAATACGAGTATAGCTATCCTTTATATGTATTGGTATATTATAAAGTGTATTTAATACTTGTAAGGATGTATTTACACTCGTAATACTTTATATGTAAATACATTTTAACATAAGTTAATTACGTCGTTTAAATAGTAACATATATATTGTTCAAAAACTCTTTAAATTAGTAGTATGAAAATATATATTTAAAACTTTGTTAATATACTTAATGAGATATTTAATTATCATATTTTCAAGTTATATATATATATATATATATATATATATATATATATATATATATATATATATATATATATATATATATATATAATTAATACAAGTTATGACGTTCGTGAATCGTAAGAATAAAAGGGTGGTCAAACGTTTACATAAATTCCGTTTCAATTAATCAAGTCTTAACAAGTTTGATTGCTTAACATGTTGGAAACAATTAATTGTGTAAATATTAATCTCATATATATTAACGGAAAAATCCGGGTCGTTTTACACATAATTGTTCGTGAATCGTCAAGAGCAGTCGATGGGTAAATGAATACATGAACACAGTTCAAAGTTTTTTGAGATTTCAACGTTACAAACTTTGCTTATCGTGTCGGAAACATATAAAGATCAAGTTTAAATTTGGTCAGAAATTTTTGGGTTGTCACAGTACCTACCCGTTAAAGAAATTTCGTCCCGAAATTTGATTGGGATGGTCATGACTGACAATAAGTATGTTTTCATGACTCTTATGAGTTGGAAATTAGAGTTTTGTTGTCATTAAGTAATATGGATAAGACAATGTGTTTATGTGAAGAGTACAAGTGAAGTTACCACAAAAGAGTGAAATGAGTAGGTGTAGATTCGTCATATCTCTTGACGTAGATAGGATTAATTTCCAAGTTCAAGAGATTTGGAGAAAATCTTCGTAATAAGATTTGATTCTTCGGTAATCAAGGGAATTAGGATCCGCTTTAAATGCGATCATCTATTTTGGTTGCTCTGTCAGATATTTTACTATAAATCCACCCCCTTCGTTTCCTTACAACTCACACCTTCTATTCTTTCTCTCTCAACTCATACTTTAAAGTATTCGTCAATATGCTCCATCCGGTTCTAATCCTTAATATACTCCTAACTTTTATATCCGTCATTCTTCTTTTCATCTGCCGCTGGAAGAATCTATTCACTTCTACTATACTCTTGGTTTTATAGTGTTTTTAGTTCTCCCGTGTCTCTTCGTTGCAATACATATTGATATACACGGTTTGTAATTTATGTATTATCGTCGGGCCTTATATCTTTCCTTATTTTTTGGAGTTCCCGCTCCTGTTTTTCCATAATCATTGACATCTACGGTTAATGGTCTTTTATGTTTGCTGCGATTTATACCCCCTTTCTATTTCGGAGCTTCATGCTTTTGTTTTGTTTTCGCAAGTAATGGTCCAAAATTCGTAGGTATGGAGTTTCAAATTATACAAAGTGGAAAGGAAAGGTAGTAGCACGATTTGATTTGTCAAATTACCAGAATATCCGAAAAAGACCAAATCATCAATAAAATATTTCCTTGATATTTTTTAGAGGTTAAATAGAATGCAAGAGTCGTGTAACATGGTACATGATGACGTTATGATCTGTGAATCATCACATTCCATTTAGGAACTCAGCATGACTTACTGTAATATAATCACGTTGATCAAGTGTCATTATATTATACTAACTCATGCTTCAGTTCCCAACACTACTTCAAAAAAACTTTCATATTTTAAACTCGAAGGTTTCAGAATTTAGAAACTAAAATAGTTTCTTTTATGATGTAACACAGATAGCGCGAAGAGGTAAATGATTTCGGATAACAATAGTCATGAAGATATCTTCAGAAACATCGAAGATATTTATAATGAAAGATATGATGATATCTTAGAATATCTAAGATCAGAGGATGATGAAGAATATTGTCGGCAAGAGTTGAGAGTAAGAAGCAAGGTATTCGCTAAAGACTTCAGCAGACACTGAATCATTTGGATTCTTTGAAGGCATATTTTGTCTTTGTGATTTGTCCACAGCCTCCTTCATGGTTTGCTCAATCCGTTTTCCAATTCAAAACCTTCTCTTTTTCTGAGCTTTGCCAACACACTATTCTTTATCATCAAACTTTTGACTGTTACGGTTGTCTACAGTTTCCGTTGATTCATTCAGGTTTTTCAAAATTCAGGGTATTGATTCGTAGACTGAGTGCTTTTCAGAAATTCAGAATTGAAGATCAAAATTTCCAGGAGTTACACATTATATGTATACATATAATTGAAGTGAAAACGCTGCGAGATTTGAGATTGATGATTGATGATTGATGATTCCCGGTAATTGGTATGGCAATTATTGTTACAGGATGTAGGTGAGTACATGATGGGGTTTCATGAATAATATAGATTTTTTCAGAGAGACTAAAGCCGAAGTTGCTGGTACATCTGCTGATAATATAGTGGAATATAAAAGGTGCTCCGGTAACGATGGTGAAAGGGCAACGTATATATTGAGGTTATAATACGGCTAATCCGATTAAAAAGTTAAAGTTGACTTGCTGGAGCCGTGACAAAACTGGCTACTTTGAAAAGGAATTGCAAGGTTATTTTCGGCAACAACAACGCTAATGGCTCACGGATTTGTGTTAAACCGGGAGTTTTCTAGATGCATGATTGTGGATAACATGTAGTTGGATCATCATCTCGATTGTTTCTTAATTGAGGTGTTTTCAAGAATCATGAAGTGTTTGTATGTAGATTGCAATGAATTTTTGAATAACACAAAAATTGTTTTATGGGTTTAATGAATAGAAGTGATGTTTTAGCACAGTTTTGAAGTCAAAGTATAGCTTTGAAAGATGTAGAGATTTAAGAGTGATGTCTCCCGTTGAGTCTTGACTTGGATTCTGATCTGTCAAAATTAGAATATGAAATTGAATTTGGATGAGAACGGTTGTTTTGATTTCTATGAAAGAATGTATATCATTGTGAAAGTAGTGAGTATAGTTGATGATTGCTGAATCAGATTCGAAGAATGCAATATATTAATTGTGAATTTATATATCTCTCGGGTATTACCTACCTGTTAAAAGTTTCACAAGTAATATTTTGGTACAGGAGAATTTTTATTACAGTCTTTATGAAAATATATGTATATTTTCTTCAGATGTAATACAGATTTGATGAGTTAATATTAAATTAAGCACATTTGATTTTCGACTGGAATTAAAAATGAATAATCTTTAAAACAATAGAGATTACATAATCTTCGCGGAGTATTTCACTAATGTAATCAATATTTTATTATTTATTCTTATTGACATTCCTTGGTGACGGATGTTGATGCTTGTGAATTCTTGCGAACTTTGTAAGATATGAATGATGTTTTCTAGAAAGCTTCAAGTATATCTAAGTGTAAAATCAAACATGTAATTGAATAATACACTTAGTTTATTATGAAACGGAATTCATGGAGTTGAAACAGAGGTCGTAGTTAACGATGGTTAAGTTGTTACGGAAGGATGTACATCATAGCATATTAGTAATATGAATTTAACCGAGTAGTATCTACCCTTATTTAATTCATACATAATAGCTTAGTACAGAAAGATATATTTTGATCTCAAAATTCATATATATATAAAATATACATATAATTTCTTCAGGGGGAATGAGTTAATACTTCATAACTCGTTGATACAATATACGCGTTGTTGATTTGTGATGATGTTGATGATTATGGAATTGGCGGAGCTCGTAGTGCTACAGGTTTTGCCGGTGTTGGTGATATTGATGGTGATGCTGGTGGTACTATCGGTGGTGCTTGTATAACAAGTCTAACTTGTAAACCATGCACCATTTTTGTCAGGGTTTCTACTCTTCCTTCTATCATTTCAGTCCACTGATCCGATTTATGGTTAATGTTGGAATAGATAATCTCTAAGACTTTAGAGATTACATAATCGCCGCAGAATTTTTCTCCAATGAAGTTATGAATCAATACTTCATCGTTGATTTTTATTAGTACTCCTTGGTATCTATGGTGCGTATGACGTTGATGCTCGAGGTACAGATTGTGACGTTGAGGTGTGGGATGCGGATGTTGTGGTTGATGGTGGTAATGGTACTGTTGATGTTGCTGATGGTGGTACTGTTGATGCTGGTGATGCTGCTGGTGCTTGTAACCTTTGCACCATATTCTTCCAAGCCACTACCCGAGTGCGAAGTTCGTTGACTTCTTCTATTACACCGGGATGATTGTCGGTTCGGATGAGCAGATGAATAAGATCTAGAATGTGATATAGTATATAATCGTGACGAGATACTCTAGAAATGAGAGAGAAAATGGTGTTTCGGACAGGTTCGCCGGTAAGTGCTTCAGGTTCTTCGCCAAGAGGGAAATGTGGTGGATGGAAGGGATCACCTTCTTCTTATCTCCAATGATTAAGTAGACTGCGAACCCATCCCCAATTCATCCAGAATAGATGATGGCTAATTGGTTGATCCATTCCAGTCACACTGGTTTCGGAGCTCGAGTGAAACTCCATATCGGAATCTGAGGGACTTGAACTAGTGGCGAGTTCCATTTCGTACGATTGAATAAAAGATTTTTCGATATGAAATGATTTCCAGCTATCGGATGTTATTCTAATTACATAGAATATCTATATATATAGAACAAAAGATTTCGTAGATTACGGAGGAATTTACGGAATATGTCAGGCAAAGTTTACAGTAACTGATACGCTAAGATATGATTTAGCAGATATACTAAGATATGAATTTTGTCTATACACTATCTATGCAATAATTGCAGTAAGACACGTCAAGACTTAAAATGATAAACAGGTAATTTCTGACAAAAAATGATAAGCAAAACTTTTGACATGTAGACATGGCCGAAGTCCAGACACACTAATGCATCCTAACAACTATCAGTTAGACACACTAATGCAAGACCTGGTTCGCTAAGACCACCGCTCTGATACCAACTGAAACGACTCGTCCATATTAGTATAAACGCAGTACGTTATTCATTGGTCCCATAGCCATGTATTTGACCTCTATATGATACGTTTTAGAAAAATATTGCATTCGTTTCATAAAAAGCACACCATTATTATACATAATGCATATTTTAAACAAGTGGACGATTATTTAAGAAATAATCTCCATGATACATCGGTTACCAAATACTACACACATGACATAGCAGTCGAATATAATACATGACAAAGGTTTTATTGAATGCAACACTTCATTTAAACAAAAGCATGAGACTCCATGCACAGCTTGCTCAGATAATGCAACAGCAGAAGACTTTCTTAAGGACCTGAGAATAAACATGCTTAAATAGTCAACACAAAGGTTGGTGAGATATATAGGTTTAGCATCGATTTAAACATATACCACAAGATTTCATAGCTATAAATATATGTACACTCGCAAGTGTATAAAAGTATTCTATAAGTTGTTGAGCACTTCGGTAACCATACTTAACCATTAATGTGGCATATTCCCTTTATTATGAAATCTCCCTACACTGTACCAAGTGTAGTAAAAACGAAGTACTATGCAACCGTTTACGATACTAGAGCGACTAGCCCGGTTAGGGTTGTCAAACCTGATAGATCTATTAATAGGATTCGCGCTTACATGTTCTTACAACATGTAAATATTAGTTACCAAGCTATTAGGGAAGATATGCAATGTGGTACAACTCAACGTAGAATATATTTTAAGTACTTGTGTCCATGGCATAAAACATAAAATGCATGTGTTCTCATCCAAAAATATTTTTAGAGTTTAAAAATGGGACTATATACTCACGGTAGTAAAAGTATATTAATAATAAGTTTTCAGCTTATTAAAAATATGGCCGTCGTCCTTGGATTCACGAACCTATTACAATAATAATGATTCAGATAATAATATAACATGTGAATAAAATAAAACAAGTTCATAGAATACTTATATATTAATTTTTAACATTTTTATGTTAGTAGTCCTTTGTTAGTAGTCCAAAATAGTCTGAAATGTTCAACAGTCCAATAATCGGTATATATATAATCTTAGAATTACCCCACGACGTATTGTATACGTATTGTCTTTGCATCAACCTAGAGACGTATTGTATACGTATTGTCTTAGAATTTATCAAAACGTATTGTATACTTATTGTCTTAGGATTTATCAAAACGTATTGTATACTTATTGTCATGGAATGTACCAAGATTATTATATATATATATATATACAATCTCGGAATTAACTAAGATTATAGTATTTTGTTATACTAATGATAACATGTCTAAATATATATAGGATATAGGAAAAATTAGCAAGGATATGGTTAATATAGTTTTTACAATATAAGTTTCGTCCATACAACGTTAATTTTTGCAGATTTTGTTTTGCTCGCCAAATATTCATTACAACTCCGTTTAAAGTGAATCAAATTGCTATGGATTCCTTAAGAAGTTAATTTTTTAAAAACAATTCTAAAAGTTCAGCCCATATATTAATATTCAGAGTTTTACCCTCTTTTTGTGCCGGTGGACAGATTTGGAAGAATCCCGGCACCCACCCAATATATGATTTTTGATAAAATACTTCCACTTTGTCTAAAATCATGAAACAAATACTGGAAGTCTTATTTACATATATTAACATATTTCCAAAGTCTTAGCCTCGAACTCAAAGTCTAAGATAGGTTTTTAATTCCCAACCCAAAACAGCCCGCCTTTTGCCGAATGGAGATTAAATGATATATGTTAAGTTTCAAGGTGTTCTTCATATGTACAAGTTATAAGTTCTTATATTAACTTAATATAACATCATAACACATATAAATAAGTGTTTTTAGAGTTAATTTAGAAAGATTAGATTAGTTCTTCAAACAAGTTTAGAATCAACTAAACTATGTTCTAGTTTATAAACTCTTATATAGATAGCTATAAACATATGAATTGAACAAGAGTTGAAGTAGAGTTTTTACCTCAAGTTTAGAATGTAAAGTTGCTGGAAAGAAGTAGTAGAATAAAACTTGAGAGAGTTCTTGCAAGTGTGTGTGAAAATTGGAAGTAAAATTTGGAAAATGAATGTGTAAAAATGAGTTAGAAATGGTGCTTATTTATAGGCTTGAAAATTTAGTTTTTAGTGAAAATATCTAAGATAAGTTAAATTGTATTAAGTCATGGATGACATATTAAATTGATTAGGTCATGGATGATATATTACACAAATAATTGCAGATTTCTATTGGTATATACCAATAGTAAGTACTTCTAGAAGCTGTGTATAATACGGATAAAAATACCGTATGAATGCGAGTAGAATTCTTGAGGAAATTGAACAAAAATATGAGTATAACTATCCTTTATATGTATTGGTATATTATAAAGTGTATTTAATACTTGTAAGGATGTATTTACACTCGTAATACTTTATATGTAAATATATTTTAACATAAGTTAATTACGTCGTTTAAATAGTAACATATATATTGTTCAAAAACTCTTTAAATTAGTAGTATGAAAATATATATATATATAATACTTTGTTAATATACTTAATGAGATATTTAATTATCATATTTTCAAGTTAAATATATATATATATATATATATATATATATATATATATATATATATATATATATATACACATATATATATAATTAATACAAGTTATGACGTTCGTGAATCGTAAGAATAAAAGGGTGGTCAAACGTTTACATAAATTCCGTTTCAATTAATCAAGTCTTAACAAGTTTAATTGCTTAACATGTTGGAAACAATTAATTGTGTAAATATTAATCTCATATATATTAACGGAAAAATCCGGGTCATTTTACACATAATTGTTCGTGAATCGTCAAGAGCAGTCGATGGGTAAATGAATACATGAACACAGTTCAAAGTTTTTTGAGATTTCAACATTACAGACTTTGCTTATCATGTCGGAAACATATAAAGATCAAGTTTAAATTTGGTCAGAAATTTTCGGGTTGTCACAATTTAGTCCAAAAATCAAAACTCCGTTAACTCCTCTAGACAGAACTTATGTTGTAGAGATAGCTAATGGGAAGGTGCTTACTGCTAAGACTGTGTACTGTAAGTGTAATATTAAACTGGCTGGTAGAGACTTTGAGGTTAGACTTAGTACCGATCGAACTAGGCAGTTTTGACGTTGTTATCGGTAAGGAGTGGTTATCTGAGAATCGTACTGAAATCGTGTGTTATGAAAAAGTCGTTCGTATTACTCGTGTGGTTGGAGAGCCACTGATGGTTTTACAGGATAAGAAATGCAGACAGTTAAATCTTATTAGCTGTTTAAAAGTTCATAAATATCTTCGCAAAGGCTGTCATGCTATTCTAGCCCATGTCGTAGGATCTGATAAAGAAGAGAAGAGGATTTGTGATGTTCATGTTGTTAGAGATTTTCCTGAGGTATTTCCCACGGATTTACCTGGCCTTCCACCGCATCGCGCGATAGAATTTCAAATCAATCTTGTACCTGGTGCTGCTCCTGTAGCACATGCTCCTTATAGACTCGCTCCTTCCGAACTTCAAGAATTGTCGAGTCAACTTCATGAGTTATTAGACAAAGGTTTCATTCGTCCCAGTTCATCCCCTTGGGGAGCTCCTGTTCTGTTTGTTAAGAAAAAAGATGGTTCCTTTCGGTTGTGTATTGATTATCTCAAGTTGAACAAACTTACTGTTAAAAAACCGTTACCCTCTCTCGAGAATCGATGATCGGTTCGATCAGCTTCAAGGTTCGTCCGTTTATTCTAAGATCTATCTTTGTTCCGGTTATCACCAACTGCGGGTTAAAGAAACTGATGTTCCAAAAACTGCATTATGTACCCGTTATGGTTACTACGAATTTCTTGTTATGCCATTCGGATTGACTAACGCACCTGCTATGTTCATGGACCTCATGAACCGTGTGTGTAGACCGTATCTGGATAAGTTCGTTATCATTTTTATCGATGATATCCTTATCTATTCCAAGAGTGATCAAGAGCACGAAGAGCATTTGAAGTTAGTGCTTGATTTGTTAAGAAAAGAAGAACTGTATGTCAAGTTTTCAAAGTGTGCATTTTGGTTGAAAGAAGTTCAATTCCTTGGACACGTTGTTAGTAAGAAGGGAATTCAAGTTGATCCTGCTAAGATTGAGGCGATTGAGAAGTGGGAAATTCCGAAGACTCTTACTCAGATTCGTCAATTTCTGGGTTTGGCAGGCTATTATAGGAGGTTCATTCAAGATTTCTCTCGAATAGCGAAACCTCTGACTGCTTTAACACACAAGGGGAAGAAGTATGAGTGAAAGGATGAACAAGAGGTTGCTTTTCAAACTCTGAAGTAGAAATTAACTTCTTCTTCGATATTATCCCTACCTGAGGGTAATGACGATTTTGTTGTCTATTGTGATGCTTCGCGTCAAGGCTTTGGTTGCGTTTTGATGCAACGAAAGAAAGTCATTGCTTACACATCACGTCAGTTGAAAATCCATAAACAGAATTATACCACCCACGATTTAGAATTGGGAGCTGTTGTATTTGCGCTTAAGATTTGGAGAAATTATCTATATGGGGTCAAAAGTACAGTGTACACTGATCACAAAAGTCTTCAACATATCTTTGATCAAAAACAGCTAAATATGAGGCAGCGAAGGTGGGTTGAGATGTTGAACGATTATGATTACTAACCCCTATATCATCCGGGAAAGGCCAATGTGGTGGCCGATGCGTTAAGTCGAAAAGAGAGAGTTGAACCTCGCAGGTTTAGAGCCTTGAATATGACCATTCGAACAAACCTCGCAAGGCAGATTCTTGCGGCTCAACAAGAAGCCTTGAAAGAGGAGAATTTTACAAATGAGAAGGTCAAAGGTATGGGTAATAAATTTGAGGTACGAGCAGATGGTACTCGGTATTTTGTGGGACGTCTTTGGGTTTCGAAATTTGATGATTTGCAACAACTTGTGTTAGATGAAGCTCATAAGTCTAGGTACTCTATTCATCCTGGTTCAGGAAAGATGTATTATGATCTTAAGGAGCTATATCGGTGGCCTAATTTGAAGGATGATGTGGCTACTTATGTGGCTAAGTGTTTGACCTGTGCTAAGGTTAAAGCTGAACATCAGAAACCGTCCGGAGTTTTGGTGCAACCTGAGATTCCTGAGTGGAAGTGGGAAGGTATTACAATAGATTTTATTACAAAGCTACCGAGAGTTGTGGGTGGTTATGATACCATTTGGGTGATTGTTGATCGACTCACAAAGTCAGATCACTTCTTGCTGATTAAGGAGACAGATTCAATGGAAAAACTCACTCGTTTGTATTTGAAGGAAATTGTTTCGAGGCATGGTGTTCCCGTATCTATAATTTCAGACCGAGACAGTCGATTCATATCGAGGTTTTGGCAGTCCTTACAGGAAGCTTTGGGAACTAAGTTGGATATTAGCACTGCTTATCATCCACAGTCAGATGCTCAGAGTGAAAGGACTATCCAAATGTTGGAAGACATGTTGAGAGCGTGCGTGATTGATTTTGGTAATGGTTGGGATAGGTATTTGCCACTGGCTGAATTTTCTTATAACAATAGTTACCAAGCAAGTATTAAAGCTACACCGTTTGAGGCTCTGTATGGTAGGAAGTGTAGGTCTCATATATGTTGGAATGAGATTTGTGATGCTCAACTCACAGGCCCAGAGATTATTCATGAGACTACCGAGAAGATCGTACAGATTAAGGAAAGATTGAGAACCGCTAGAAGTTAGCAAAAGAGTTACGCCAATGTTAGAAGAAAAGATTTAGAATTTCAGGTCGGTGACCGTGTTATGTTGAAGGTATCACTTTGGAAGGGTGTGGTACGATTTAGTAAGAGAGGAAAGTTAAATCCCTATTTGTTGGACCGTTGGAGATTACTGAGAGAGTTGGACCAGTGGCTTATCGTTTGAAATTGCCACAAGAATAAGTTTGATAGAGAGCAGTATTGTCTGATACCAGTTCCCCGGCAGCGGCGCCAAAAACTAGCTTCCCTCTTGATATGGCTGAAACGGACAGTTTTATTTGTGCGGTGTCGTTAGGTCGCAACATGTCAGAATCAACCACCAAGAGGGGGTACCTGTTTTTAATTTATATTAAGCATGGCCTAAATCATACTACTCCTTATTATGAGTAAGGGAAGTATGATCTAGAGATGTATTTTTAAGATATCAGTAGAATCGAACCTATATTAAAGCTTAAGAAAGTTATGAAGGAGTAGTGGTTACCTAATTTTGGGATTTTCTAGTTTATAAGACAGATAAAGTAAATGCGATAAAATTCGTAATTCAGATAAGGTTAAAACAAGTGCATACTATGATTTCATCAGTTATTCTGCCGAGATTATGGAATGCTGGCTCATGAATAGGCAGAGGCCTTGTATTCATTACACTGGTCCTAAACGCCCCTGTCGTAAGACATGTCACTGGGTAATGAGATAGGCTTGAAGATTCTGAATAGACATCAACATCCCTTAACCCCGACGCCCGTGCAGTCTGACTACAGGCATACACATTAGACGGCTCATCCAATTGAGTGACTCGATTGGATAAAGTATTAACATTCCATAAAGGTCTAAACTTTCTTAAGCATAATAGAATACATGGTTTACCATATCCGAGAGACGTGATGTGTTTCAATGCTTTCGTTAATGATTGCTTTTAAAAGATAGTTAGGCCCTTAAAAAGAGTTCAACCATAAAGAACACCATGGCCAAGTCAAGTTGACTTCCATGAACACGTTCGGTTATCCTAACAGTCCAATCCTTTATGTGTCTAAACAAACAGTTCCTTAATTAACTAAGAATCCCTCAAGCGGGGTCCAATGCTTGAGACCGTGTTATGGTGCAGTGTACTAATCAACACTGACTGGGTTCCATGGCCTTACTTAGCAGAGGTACAGCTTACAACAACCACTGTGCTTCAGCATGCACGTACGAATTTTATATGCTTGGTGACTACACTAGCATGGGTCTGAGACCGACAATGTACTAAGGGTCTAGTCAGATGTTTCACTACGTAAGAGTCCTCAGTCAGAATCCAAAGCTCGATAGACTTACTACAACCGGTGTGCCTCAGTCGATCTTACGTTGTATCCGATAGACTTCTCTTACCAAGGGGTGACACAGATAGTGTACTCTGAATCGGGGTTCGTGAGTTCCCAATAGCAGAGCCAATAACTACGTTGTATTAGTTGTAAAAGCAATTGAGTTTAAAGCATAATCGGAAAGCATTTCAACAGCATACACAAACCATTATTTTGCCATTATAACCGCTTACATCATAGCATACACTAAAGATAACTACTCGCTAATCATGGCAACAATATCACAGAACACAATGATAGAAGACATTATATAAAGACAAAGGATAGAAGTACCAGTAGATTAAACAAGTTCCAAATACAAAAGTGACAACTTCAAGACTCCAGACCGCTCCTAATACAATCTTCGGCGTTCTTCTCCGGGTACTAGGTTTCCTGCACGGAGTCGAAGACCTTGAAAGTATGACTAATATTGTACAAGAGAGAGAAAGAAGTGAATTGAAGTGTGTGTTGGAATGAATGACAAAAACCCTTTAAATAAGCCTAAATTTTTCCAGCAAACGGCTGGCAGGCCATTTGGCAGGTCGTTTGGCAGGCCGTTTGCAGGGGCCGTTTGCCAAGCCAAGCCGTTTGCAAGGGCCGTTTGTCTGACCCTTTGGCAGGCCGTTTGGCAGGCTGTTTGGCAGGCCGTTTCGCAAGCTATTTGGCAGGCCGTTTGGCTTGCCTGGTCAGTTGAAATCCCTGGATCGTAACTTGATTTCTTGTCTTTCACCGTTTTTGCTCTAGAATCTTCGTTTTAGCTCCGATTCTCTTGATTCTTTTTGCACCGTCTTCGTAATTACTTGTTCTTCAATTCTAACCGATGAAGTGAGTATTTTATCGACCAAGTTCGAATCTTTCTTGTTTTTAGGCCTTAATACCAGGGTGAAAACGTGACTTTTTAGCCGATATCAAATATCCCACACTTAGATTTTGCTTGTCCTCAAGCACACTCTCATTTTACCTTGAGAAATATTTTTGGAGTTTCTTTTCTAATAGCCTAAGCGGTTTGCTTTTTTATTGTAAGAGCGAAAAGATACGGTGTGTCATCTATGTTATGATTAAAACTATCTCTGCAAGCATGCGAGGAGGTTACATAACATAGGCTAGCTTTCACGGGTTACTCAAATCACACAAATGTTTAGGGTTCCCTATTGATCTAAGAAATGAATTCACTCATAGCCAGTCATGTTGCACCCATCGTCATAGGCTTGATAAAGACTCAAATCCTTGCTACTAATGTGAGAACGGTAGTAATCTTAGCTTCTAGGTCATTTGTCAATGATGAAAATGAATTTTGGAGTGGTAGTGAAGTTATTTTTGAGGGGTGAGAGAAAAGGGTAATGTAGTCTTCATGCAGACTTTTATTCGGATAGATAGGAGTGCTGAAATGTTTGAGAAGCACTTTTTTTACTTTTCTTCATTTGATAATCATTTTCGGTCAAGTTTTTCTTTGAAGTTTCTCTTAATAAGTTCTGCTCCTTTACTCAGAACTTTGATTTTTATTTTTTTTGGAGATTTCATCTCGAGAAACTTTTTGCCGGTAAACTTTTTCAAGACCTTTGCCATGATACTTGAGAGGTTTATAACATTGGGTTTTAAAAAGAATCTCATTTTCTGGATTTTTAGAGCAATAGTAAAGATGATGTGGATGTGGTGATGGAGTAGAAGTAGTGGAGGTGCGGAAGGCTTATTTTTGACAAATGGCTAGATCTTCTGATTATAACCGAATCACGTTTCACTGCTTTGGAAATGTAGATCTAAAGCAAGTTCTGAGTCTGAGCACAGACATCGGCACTCTCAATGGAAAACAGTGAATCATTAAAGATGAATGCTGGTCTCATTTAGGGTGCATCACCATAATCAATTTAGGTCGATAATGCCTTAGTCATGCA
Source organism: Rutidosis leptorrhynchoides (assembly GCF_046630445.1). Lineage (NCBI taxonomy): Eukaryota > Viridiplantae > Streptophyta > Magnoliopsida > Asterales > Asteraceae > Rutidosis > Rutidosis leptorrhynchoides. The sequence goes on along the minus strand of NC_092337.1, from coordinate 403,967,191 downwards.
ACGCTCTATTAGAGATTTGGTTCATCCTAACAATATTTTCACCCTACTTAAGCCTTACTTTTATTTACAAACATTTCAGGTTTTCAAAAATACTTTTTCAAAAAGGCTTTCTCTTGTTAAAAATTTTGAAATTTGGCTTAAGAATTTGGAATCTTCGTAATGGGTTATTTTAATACAGCATAACAAGATTATACCAACATCCCACACTTAGACGAACATTGTCCTCAATGTTCCTAGTGTATCCCACACTTAGGAGTTTTAGTTGAAGATTTGAGAGTATTTGTCTAGTGTTTAATTGGGTTAGGATCCCACACTTAGTGACAAGCTAGGATGTGGCATAATTTAAAGTTTGAGCTAGTGTTTAATTGGGTTTAAAGTTTATCTAGTGTTTAATTGGGTTAGGATCCCACACTTAGTGACAAGCTAGGATCTGGTTCAAGATGAGAGAACGGATTGTTGCGCCTTACTTCCTCCATAACAGCGTCTCGTAACTCTTTGATAATCAGATCAGCATGGTGATCAATTGTTACGTAAATCACTAGCCTGTCTGGTGTGCTTTCAAAATTATCTCTTTCCAAGAGAGCGAAAAAGCTGTGAATATCCTCAATCATTTGCAAATCAGAGTGATAAGTTGGGCGTCCGGTGGAAAGATCTATGTGCTTCCGGATGAGAGTCAGTAGTACTCGTTGGTTTTTTGAGAATGGAAGTGCAGATCCGACTAAGGCGTTATACACCTTAGAGTAAATGATCTTCTGATCTAGATAGAATCTCGTCTCAAGAATAGTGCGAACCACTGAATTATGCTCTCGCTGCCTTTCTTCTCGGTAGATATGATCGTGAAGAGTGTTGATAAAGTCTTGAATGCATTCTTCTAAGATTTCAACATCATTGTCTTCTCTCTGGAGATAGAGGTTGTATTCTTCTCGGATAGCCATAATTCGTTCTGTTAAGCGTAGCGTGAAATCAATTGTTGATTTACGGATGGCTTCGAGAATACCTTCAAATTCATCGGTATCACTGATGAATGTTATCATGTCTGCGTGTGTAGATATGACCGGAATCTGATCTGAAGAAGAGTCCGGCTCCCCTTGATCTAGTTCGGTTGGAGAGTGTGAGTTATTCAGAATGTCTTCATGTTGCTCTTCCTCGTCATCATCGGTATATTGTTCTTCTGAGGATGCATCTGATGAACAGGTTTCTTCAGTATTCTGATTCTCCACTTTGATACTTGCAGGGTCGATTTTTATATCCTTAACCTCAGCCTTGTCAGTCTTCTTCTTGAAGCGAATAATTAAACTGTGATCTTCCGTCTCAAGCCTCATTAATTCTTCGTGATGCTTAATGCTAAGAGATGGTACATTCGTAGTTTATTTTACGTCTTCCATTTCCTCTTCCTCTTCAGATTCCTCTTCTTCCTCCATTTCTTCGCTGGGATCCTCTTCTTCCATTTCTGGGTCGTCTACAGACTGAGATTCTACACCCATCTCAATATCATCGGCTGGTGGTGAAGACTCGTCATTGGAAGTGATCCGTCTGGTGGAAATAGCAAACATCTCTGCCTGTCCAGAAAGATCGGTTGGTCAGTCAATTTTGAAGGTAACGCTCTCCCCATGTGATCGCAAGATCAAGGTTTGATTGTACACATCAATGACAGTCCTAGCCGTATTCATGAAAGGTCTTCCTAACACTACTGGCGTGTGTAGGTCTTCCTTAATATCCATTACTACGAAATCCGTAGGATACAAGAATTTGTCGACTTTCACTAAGACGTTCTCAACTATGCCCTTAGGATATCGAATTGTGTGATCGACAAGTTGAATTGTCATTTTAGTTGGTGACAAGTCTCCTAACTCTAATCTCTTGTAGAGAGAGTAGGGGATTAGGTTGATACTTACTCCTAAATCTGCTAGCGCATGAATGGTTCCAGATTGGTAGATTGAACACGGGAAAATGAATCGGCCCGTATCTCCTAGCTTTGGCGCTAGAGAGTTTCTGAGTAATGCAGATAATTTTTCACTCAGTGGAATTTTGTTAGAATCTGGTATCCTCTCCTTTGTAGAGAGAAGCCTTCGGATGTATCTCTTCTGGTTGGGGACTTTGGACATAGTGTCCAGGAATCTTCCATCAAGTTTGAAGGAATCAAGCTTGGATGGTTCCTCCTGTAGCCTTCCAGGATAGGGTACACGAACTGGAGTTGCAGGGGTCAGCTTCTAAATATATGTCGATTTGTTCTTGAGCCTAGCTGACCTTCTCCGAGGTTCATCCTCTGGGATTACGGAATCCATTTGCTTAGCTTCCTCTATGTGCGGATTTTGGATAGTATTACTTGGTAACCTTCCCTGTGGTCGGGTTTCAAGGCGTTGCGATAACAGTCCGAGCTGCGTCTCTAGACTTTTGAGTAGAGCCAATTAATTTCTCATTAGTATCTCCGTATGATCTTGTCTAGCTGCAGTTCTCTGATTTAGCTATTGTTGTCCTTGAATGAACTGAGTTAACTGATCATCAGCTCCGAGAATGGGGTTAGTTTCTTTTGTAATCTAGGTGGTAGGGGAATTTTCCTCGACTGGTTAACCAGTGAGTGGAAGTGGTTGATCGTAGGTCAATTGAGATTGTTGGGCTGGATAAGGTGGGTAGCGATAGCGAAAAGGCTGGTTGCTTCACTGGAATTGATTAACCCTAGGTTGTTGATTGAATCCGGGATTTGGTGGACGAGCTGGGTATTGAACGTAATAGACTGAACCGTCAGGGTTTACGTACTCAACTTGATATTCTTCAGTGGGTTGCGGGTTGGTACAATTAACACAAGCCCGAGCTTGGTTGACCTGCTGCGGCTGCGTCTTCAATACTCCGAGTTGTTTAGCGAGAGATTCCATCTTATCTGTGAGGGATTTGATGGCCTCCATTTGATTGTTAAGTGCAGAGAGTGGGGCAGATGATGAAGTTGTTTCACTACTGTTCCAGTCATGATGATGCATTGTCATGTTCTCGAGCAATTCCCATGCTTCATCTGCGGTTTGGTTCATCAGATTCCCTTGAGCTGCTGCATCGATCGTCGTCCTATGATTTACCGTAAGACCATTGTCGAAGGTACAGATTTGGGCTAACCGTTCTAGCTGGTGATTAGGGCATTGTTTAGAAGGAGGGAAATATTTGGTTAGGAATTTAGTAGCCATCTCCGTCCATGACGTGATGGAATCTTTTTCCAGTCCTTCGAACCAGGTTTAAGCATGATGAGTGAGAGAATAGGAAAATAAGTATAGCCAGACTATATCTTGTCCTATCCCTGGCTGTTTGTAGGATTTTGAAAGAGATATGAATTTATCAAGGTGAGAATTAGGATCGTCATTCGGTAATCCATGAAACTGACAGCTATTCTGGATGAGCTGGATGATGTGATGTTTTAACTCGAACGAGTGTCCTTGAATCTCTGGAAATCTGATCGGTCCTCCTCGACCTTCAATCGAGGGTTTGGTATTTTATGCTAAAGTAACGTGTAGCACCATTCGATTTCTGATTCGTGCTTCCTTGCGTGCTTTAGAGATTATTGCATCTGGATTAGGTACGAATAACAACGGCCCTGGACTAGATCGGGTTTGGGTCATACGCAGGGTATGCCTTTTGTTTTTAATTTTAAGCAGATAAACTAAATTTCTAAAGTAATCTAAGGTAAGGTAAGCTAAGCTAGTCTAAGGTAGTCTTAATCTAAGGTAGTCTAATTCTAAAGTAATCTAATTTAACTAACTATCCTAAGGTTGAATATGTTTTTGGTTATGGCTATTGATTCCCTGGTATTTTGATAACAGAGCTCTGCATGAACTATTCAACAAACCAAGTGGCCAGGTCGACTACGGAGAGGCAGGATCCTTTTGGTCCGAATATAATTGGAGACTGTTCGAAAAATCCAACAACCAAGTCCATGTATAATTGTCTTTCTTAGACACCACTAAATGCTTATGAATAAGTTTGATAGAGAGCAGTATTGTCTGATACCAGTTCCCCGGCAGCGGTGCCAAAAACTAGCTTCCCTCTTGATATGGCCGAAATGGACGGTTTTATTTGTGCGGTGTCGTTAGGTCGCAACACGTCAGAATCAACCACCAAGAGGGGGTACTGTTTTTAATTTATATTTAGCGGGACCTAAATCGTACTACTCCTTAGTATGAGTAAGGGAAATATGACCTAGAGTCGTATTTTGAGATATCAGTAGAATCGAACCTATATTTAATCCTAAGATAGTTATGAAGGAGTAGTGTTTACTTAATTTTGGGATTTTCTAATTTATAAGACAGATAAAGTAAATGCGATAAAATTCGTAATTCAGATAAGGTTAAAATAAGTGCATACTATGATTTCATCAGTTATTCTGCCGAGATTATGGAATGCTGGCTCATGAACAGGCAGAGGCCTTGTATTCATTACACTGGTCCTAAACGCCTCTGTCATAAGACATGTCACTGGGTACTGCGATAGGCTTGAAGATTAAGAATAGACAGCAACGACCCTTACCCCCGACGCCCGTGCAGTCTGACTACAGGCATACACGTTCAGACGGCTCATCCAATTGAGCAACTCGGTTGGGTGAGTATTAACATTCCACAAATGTCTAAACTTTCTTAAGCATAATATAATACATGGTTTACCATATCCGAGAGACGTGATGTGTTTCAATGCTTTCGTTAATGATTGGTTTTAATAGATAGTTTGGCCCTTAAAAAGAGTTCAACCATAAAGAACACCATGGCCAAGTTAAGCTGACTTCCATGAACACGTTCGGTTATCCTAACAGTCCAATCCTTTATGTGTCTAAACAAACAGTTCCTTAATTAACTAAGAATCCTTCAAGCGGGGTGCAATGCTTGAGACCGCGTTATGGTGCAGTGTACTAATCAACATAGACCGGGTTCCATGGCCTTACTTAGCAGAGGTACAGCTTACAACAACCGCTGTGCTTCAGCATGCATGTAAGAAGTTTATATGCATGGTGACTACACTAACATGGTCTGGGACCGACAATGTACTAAGGGTCTAGTCAGATGTTTCACTATGAAAGAGTCCTCAGTCGAAATCCAAAGCTCGATAGACTTACTACAACCGGTGTGCCTCAGTCGATCTTACGTTGTATCCGATAGACTTCTCTTACCAAGGGGTGACACAAATAGTGTACTCTGAATCGGGTTCGCGACTTCCCAATAACAGAGCCAATAACTACGTTCATCTAGTTGGAAAAGTGATTGAGTTTAAAGCAAAATCGGAAAGCATTTCAATAGCATACACAAACCATTATTTCGGCATTATAACTGCTTACATCATAGCATATACTAAAGATAACTACTCGCTAATCATGGCAAGGATAGAAGTACCAGTAGATTAAACGAGTTCCGAATACAAAAGTGACAACTTCAAGACTCCAGACCGCTCCTAATACAATCTTCGGCGTTCTTCTCCGGATACTAGGTTTCCTGCACGAAGTCGAAGACCTTAAAAGTATGACTAATATTGTACAAGAGAGAGAAAGAAGTGAATTGAAGTGTGGGTTGGAATGAATGACAAAGACCCTTTAAATAAGCCTAAATTTTCCCTGCAAACGGCTGGCAGGCCGTTTGGCAGGCCGTTTGCAGGGGCCGTTTGCCAAGCCAAGCCGTTTGCAAGGGCCATTTGTCTGGCCTGTTTTGCAGGCCGTTTGTGATCCAGGCAATCCGTTTGGCAGGCCGTTTGGCTTGCCTGGTCAGCTGAAATCCCTGGATAGTAACTTGATTTCTTGTCTTTCACCGTTTTCGCTCTAGAATCTTCGTTTTAGCTCCAATTCTTTTGATTCTTTTTGCACCGTCTTTGTAATTACTTGTTCTTCAATTCTAACCGACGAACTGGGTATTTTGCTGACAAAGTTTGAATCTTTCTTGTTTTTGGGCCTTAATACCGGGGTGAAAACGTGACTTTTTAGCCGAAATCACCCCCGACGCCCGTGCAGTCTGACTATAGGCATACACGTTCAGACGGCTCTTCCAATTGAGCGACTCGGTTGGGTAACGTATTAACATTCCATAAAGGTCTAAACTTTCTTAAGCATAATAGGATACAGGGTTTACCATATCCGAGAGACGTGATGTGTTTCAATACTTTCGTTAATGATTGGTTTTAAAATATAGTTAGGCCCTTAAAAGAGTTCAACCATAAAGAACACCATGGCCAAGTCAGGTTGACTTCCATGAACACGTTCGGTTATCTTAATGGTCCAATCCTTTATGTGTCTAAACAAACAGTTCCTTAATTAACTAAGAATCCCTTAAGCGGGGTGCAATGCTTGAGAGCGCATTATGGTGCAGTGTACTAATCAACACTGGCCGTGTTCCATGGCCTTACTTAGTAGAGGTACAGCTTACAACAACCGTTGTACTTCAGTATGCACGTACGAAGTTTATATGCTTGGTGACTACACTAGCATGGTCTGGGACCGACAATGTACTAAGGGTCTAGTCAGATGTTTCACTATGAAAGAGTCCTCAGTCGGAATCCAAAGCTTGATAGACTTACTACAACCAGTGTGCCTCAGTCGATCTTACATTGTATTCGATAGACTTTTCTTACCAAGGGGTGACACAGATAGTGTACTCTGAATCGGGGTTCGCGAGTTCCCAATAGCAGAGCCAATAACTACGTTCTATTAGTTGGAAAAGCGATTGAGTTTAAAGCATAATTGGAAAGCATTTCAACAACATACACAAACCATAACATTATTTCGGCATTATAACTGCTTACATCATAGCATACACTAAAGATAACTACTCGCTAATCATGGCAACAACATCACAGATCATAATGATAGAAGACATTATATAAAGATAAAGGATAGAAGTACCAGTAGATTAAACGAGTTCTGAATACAAAAGTGACAACTTCAAACTCCAGACCGCTCCTAATACAATCTTTGACATTCTTCTCCGGGTACTAGGTTTCCCGCACGGAGTCGAAGACCTTGAAAGTATGACTAATATTGTACAAGAGGGAGAGAGAGAGAAGTGAATTGAAGTATGTGTTGGAATGAATGACAAAGACCCTTTAAATAAGCCAAGCCGTTTGGCAGGCCGTTTGCAGGGGCCGTTTGCCAAGCCAAGTCGTTTGCAAGGGCCGTTTATTCTGGGCGTTTGGCAGGCCATTTGTGAGCCAGGAAAGCCATTTAGCAGGTCATTTGGCTTGCCTGGTCAGCTAAAATTCCTGGATCGTAACTCGATTTCTTGTCTTTCACCGTTTTCGCTCTAGAATCTTCGTTTTAGCTCCGATTCTCTTGATTCTTTTTGCACCGTCTTCGTAATTACTTGTTCTTCAATTCTAACTGACGAAGTGGGTATTTTACCGATAAAGTTTGAATCTTTCTTGTTTTTGTGCCTTAATACCGGGGTAAAAACGTGACTTTTTAGCCGATAACAAATATCCCACACTTAGACTTTGCTTGTCCTCAAGCAAACTCTCATTTTACCTTAAGAAATCTTTCCGGAGTTTCTTTTCTAATAGCCTAAGTGGTTTGCCTTTTCTTATAAGAGCGAAAGATAAGGTGAGTCATCTACGTTATGATTGAAACTATCTCCGCAAGCATGCGAGGAGGTTACATGACATAGGCTAGTTTTCACGGTTCGCTCAAATCACACAAGTGTTTAGGGTCCCCTATAGATCTAAGAAATAAATTCACTCATAGCCAGTCATGCTGCACCCATCGTCATAGGCTTGATAAAGACTCAAATCCTTGGTACTAATGTGAGAACGGTAGTAATCTTAGCTTCTAGGTCATTTGTCAATGGTGGAATGGAATTTTGGAGAGGTAGTAGAGTTGTTTTTGAGGGGTGAGTGATGTGTGAAATCTAGTATAAAATTTATCTCTGGAAAATGCCGGTTTAAAGATTACTACACACTAACGGGCAGTGTACCCGATCGTGCAATAGTATAAAGTTGGTAATTCCGTAATTGTTCCAAGGACAGTTTAAACGTGAGAACTAAGATTGCAACTAATAAAAATAAACTAAGTTAATCTATGAAAATTGAAAGTACGAGATAATTTGTTTTATGGCTATTTAACGATTAGCCAAATCAAGGATAGATTAAAAGTAAAAGACAATATTATTTGTGTTTTTAAGTTTATAGAAAATAAATGCAAACTCAACGAAAAGTAAAGATATTTGAATTCAATATATAAAAGAATGTTCGCCTAGATCTCCTATTCGCAGTGTCGGATGATTTGTTATTAAACACTAGTTCTATTTATCAATACAAGCAACTACAGAGTCGGTTTACCCAGAGTTCTCTTTTAGCAAACACGTCAAACTAGGATTTATTGGCTTAGGGTTCCCTTTCACCAAAGACCTCTTTCGTTTGTGACTTAGTAATTAACTAATTATAAGATTAAGATTCAATTGGTTACGCGTTCGCTCCACACAATTCACGCCTATTTTGTTCAATTCACGTTACCCGATTTACCCCCTGGTACAGTAAGCATCCAATTGGTTAAGACAAATCAATTGAAAATTAGTTCACTAAATTGAAAAAGGGTTTCCTGTGTTCAAACAAGATCACTAATCAAGCCTAGTAACAATAATCAAATCCCATAAGAATGGTTCTTAATCAAAACTCATAATTATCATGCATTAATCAAATTAAACATTAAAGTATCATCCAAACACATACGAATATTTAATCTTGACAAACATTAAAGTGTTTAGCCAACAATCATGGCTAAAACCAAAATCACAAATAAACAATTAAGAGTATTCATTATTTTGATAAGAATTAAACCTAATGAAAATTGTGTTCTTGAATGATGAACGGATCGATACGCGTTTCCTGAATGATTTAGTTGATCGAATGATATTGGGGTTCCCCAAAAATCATCAAAATTCGCCCAAAAGCTGCTGGAATTCGTCTGGATGGAAGAATGAATAATTAGGGTATTTTTCGGGCCTTAAATACCTGCCATAATTACCTGGGCCGACATACCGCCGCGCCGGGGCCCTATTTTGTCGCGCCGCGACATAAAGCTTGCACTGGGACATTCTTGAATCCTTTCCTGATATTGAAAATAAGCAAACGCCGCACCGCGGCCCCATTTGTCGCACCGCGACCCATAACTAATTCTGAACCCTTCTTTAACCCCCAATCTGATATCGAATCCTTCTGATCTCCGCGCCGCGGCCATAAGCGTCACGCCGCGACATAACACGTGAACTGATATCTCGTTTTTCTTTGCACTTTTTCAACACAAATACTAACTCAAAACCAAAATACCGTATATGTACTTAGCGTTTTAAACCTCGGTGTACCAATCGATTAACAAAATGCCTCAAAAAATCCAAAGAATGCAACTCTTCTATATTTATCTTTTCAAACTCGGACATTCTCAATATCATCAAAATAAACGCCAAATCGTATCCGAACGGACTAAAATGTGATCGATATCGCTAAGGAAAATGTGTATAAAAAATGCGATATCAAACCACCCCACACTAGAGTTTTGCTTGTCCTCAAGCAATAAAACTCGAAATTAATCTTCTACCATATAATAACATCTTCAAAAACGTAAGTAGAACCATGCGTACAACCAACAAACCAACAACTAACGTGGGCACGATTTTGACTAAATACCAACATACCTCCCACTTTCATTCCCCCGAAATTAACTTCTCAAACCTCAAGCAATTAATTTGAACAAAGTAGCTAAATATAGTCTCGAATAGCGTACCATACTAATGAGGTAAAGAATCTCGAACCATAATATGTGTCTTCAAAGGAACCGGGAATCAAGTGAGAGCCAAATACCAAAGATATGACAATTGAACGCATGTGCCAAAAAGAACGCACGGGCTACCCCGCAATTGGTCAAGCCAATGCCTCCTACAGTACCTAACATCGTGAGATGTCGGTAAGAAAATAATGTGCTTAGGAGGATACACATTACGTCCAGATATCATCGATAATCATGAGGTAATCATCTAATCCGTTAAGTCAATCATAAAGATTGAAGTTCATCAGGCTTAAAAGCTGATATCTTACCTTTCTGGAGGTTATCCTCTGGGGATCTGATCAATCACAAATTCGTGTATCATGGTACGCTCCCCATTTGATGAGACAAATCTCCCTCATCGAGATAAGTCTGACTACCAGTTTCCCTGTTTGATGTTGAGGCCTGTTAGATTTCCAGTCGATGTTAGCAATGACTTTTCAAGACTTTTCGTCACCCTACAACTAGTCTGGACTACAACTTCTGAAGTAAATCAGCAAGTGTGTCGATTTGGAGACTTTACTCCTCGGGTTATATAAAGTGGTCAGGTGCAACATTGTCCTTGTTAGGAGAAACAATGAGGATCGCCCTATTAAAGTTTTCGATCTAGCGCATGGCCCGGTTTTGACCACACGATACAATCACCGTTCATATGGTTAACACCCGCCTTGGTGCAAGTGACCTATGATTGAATTCTTAAAGAATTCGTAGGATTTCACATTCAATGGTAATGAAAGTGGTTGGAATTAATTTCAAGTTGCCTACTTCCCACATGACAAGCTTTTCTGCTTGTTTTAAGAAAGGTAGGAAGTAGATACTACCCTTCCGATAAATCCCAAAAACCTTTATGTGCCGTAGCTTTTGGCTATGGGTTGTGTTGTCTAAGCAAACACAAGCACGTAGCTATTGTTCCTAAAAAGGACAACACTGGTGAAACTCAAGGCTCCTCTTCCCACAGTATCACACCATTAGATGATGTAATAATAAAATGGTATAGTTTCGGAAGTCTGCTATACCAAGTAACCTAAAGTTTTTGATCTGGCACGTGATTCGGTCACAATCACGCTATGCAATCACCGCTCTCTCACGGTTTACACCCGTTTTGGTACAGGTGACCTACTATTGAGTTCCCCGTACTCGTAGGATTTCATGTCCAAGAAAATGAACATGTGGAACACTCTTGGCTTCTTTGAAATCACGAAATATGCCATAAAATACCAAGCCAAATCAAAACCAATTTTCATAACAAAGGTTTTGGCCGAATTTTCAATTGTTTTTCTACTTTTTTTTATATTTTTAAACTAACTTTTCTATTTATTTTATTTTATTTTTCCCCTAATTTTTTAATTTTTTTTACGACCAAAACCCGTGAAACGTCAAGTCTTTTTAGATTAAAACTACTATGATGATGATTCCATTAACAACCAACCCGAGAGATTTTAATCCCCACCTCACACTTGAGATCAAGTAATGTCCCCATCACTTGAGATCAAAAATAGATAAAAATCGAAAGGGTTATGTGAGAAAGAAAATATAAAAACTTATCGAGCTTAACCACTGATCGCGGAATGCCAGTGACAGATGGCGCTGAACTGACTGCCAGCATAAGAACATCGCCCATTTCCGATCATCACACCAATATCATCAATCATGTATTTTTGCTGAACTTAATGCCAGACTTGAAAAATTGTTTCACCAACAAACCTAAGAAAAGAAAAACAAAAGAACTACATAAAAGGACAAGGTGGCACCACCCGATGCCTAAACACCTTGCCCCAAAAATAAGTTTCAAAGTACATAAGCAGAATACATAATTATCTAAATACAGACCAAAGGAAAGGAAATAGTTTTAAACAAATTACAACATAATCAACGGGCTCGCAGGCCCTCCTCACTGAAAACCATCATACGGACCAGGGTACTACTGCTGAAACCTCTGACGCGCATCCTCCAGCCTTTCCTGCTCACTATAGATCGGGGCCTGCACTCGTGGCCGAACTGGACTATGATAATACACGGGTGTCTGACAAGTAGTACCAAAATAATGATCCGGGTTGAAGTAGAAAAGATGATCATTGTGCCTTTGCCAATCGTTCCCATAAGCAATCCATTGCTGGTCATGCACGGACTCGACCAACCTTTTTTCTTGATATAAAGTACTCGCCTCGACCCGCTGCTGACTTTCCCACATACGGTCATTATGTGACCGTTGATCTCCCCGAAAATCATTAAAACTATCCGACACACCGATTTGCACATTATTAACCCTCGAGACCAAGTTATCCCAAACTTCTTAGGAAATACCCTAAGGCTGACCCCCTGCAGGAACATTCAGAGCAACCTGCTCCGCCTCATCACCTCCTTGATTATTACCACCGGCCTCAGGCGCTTGTTGTCGAACATACTCCACCAAGCTAACTCTTTTTGCATCCCACATTACAAAATTTGCACTAATATAAAACCTTAAATTAAAAGGTTTCATAATCTGTAATGGGTCGGTCAATTTCGTACACCTGCTAAAATCAATGTTGAAAAACCTCGCAATTTTTGTAACAAAATGACCACCAAGAAGTGGCCTTGATGCTCTTGTTTCCCTTGCATGATGAGATAAATAAGTAGCAATTAACATACATAAATCAACATGTGCATTGGCCCGAACTCGATGCATAATCCACAACTCGGTCGAATTGACTTTATCGTTCCCATTCCTTCGACCTCAAAAAGTACACGAAAGCAATTTATGAAGTAACCGTAGCTGTCTGCTTTGAATATCGGACCCCTTCGACTCATTTGAAACAAACGGAGTCAAACCCGAAATTTCATGCCAAAAGTCTCGCTCGTTATAATCCTCCGGATGTCCTACAAATTCAGTTTCTTTTTTCAAATACCGTGTTAAAGACTTCTCATCCAATTCCTCATACAAATTGAGTGCTCGAGCCAAATCCATTCGACTCATGGCTCGGTTCTTTCCCCCTAGTTGAAATGTCATAAACCCTTGATGCGTAGGATCCCTTCTTGAACGCACACTTAAAGAGGAGAAAAACTCAACCACCAACTCACGATAAAGGTCGTCTCTCAAAGACATAGCACGTTCCCAAGTGCCAAGATAGACTCTGTTTCTCGACATTGCTAACATATCAGTAATTCCATCCCTGATCTCACTAGTTGCTCTATCCAACTCATCCCAACTAAAATACCAGGTCGCTTGTATACTCCGAACCGAAATAAATTCAAAATATTGGGAGTAGTTTTCTCCAACTTTTTGCAACCAAATCTCTGGGTTCGTTCTTCTCTCTTCATCCCTTCGTGATTGAGCTGTGGAGGACGAGGGGACATCAACTCTGCTTCTCTGCACACATGAAATAAGAACCAAACCAAACACCAAACCTTGAAAAGTTAGCGTTAGGACAATAATAATAATCAAACCAACATGTTCCACATACTTGCATCAACTACCATTAATACTCGTTTCAACTTCAATTAGGCATTTAAACAAAAGCAAGTATTTAAAACATGTGTTTTTGTTCCATGGTACCAAATTCAAACCAATTCTCAAAACACTATATCACATAAGTGCCCCATTAAACAATCCCCACTTAACTCAATTTCACAAACTCGCCTAATTAATTCACTAACCTACGATAAATCATTCATAGAATCACGAGTTAACTTCTAAACTTGCAAGAAGATTAAACAATTCCATCAACCAAATAATCATCTCACAAATCACAAAAATCATCATGCTTTACCAATTACCAAAGTCACATATGACCCACCCAAATCACCCCACACTATCTTTAAACATGTATCTAGTAGCAAACATCTCCCTCTCAAACAAAATCCCCAAACATTCAACATCAAATTCGGATTTATCGCTACCCTAATCTCAAGAATCAATATTATGCATAAACTACACAAGAATTCATGAAGAAAACATAATAATATCATATTCATAAACAATTCATCACATATTAAGGCATAAAAGTCTCAATTAAACAACCCCCACAAAATTTCAAACATGAACCCTAGAATTAATAAAATTAATCAAAGAAACATGAGAGAAAAAGATAGAGAATAGCAAAATCGGACCTTAACCGGCATGATTGAACAAGGAATTGAAGAAATTAGTGAAGAATTAGTGTTAATTGAAATTAGGGTTTGAGAGCTCTAAGTGTGCTTGAGAGGTAAGTATAAGAATGGTGGGTGAAAACAGATCCAAAAACCCCTAAAAAGAGTGAAATTTCGGTCGGGTTTAACATTCGGTCGGGTTGACCCATTTGATTTAAAAAGATTGACCGTCGGGTATGAATCTATGATGCAGAAATGTCGCGCCGCGACATTAGTCACCGCACCACGGCGATATGCTGTACCTGATACTTATTATTTTCTTATTAGGCGAACTCAAAACATTTAAAAACTCGCGCCGCGACACCGAATCCTCGCGACGCGGCATAAGACGTGGTCAGGCACCAATTTAAAACGTTGACTGATCATGAAAACTTTGTAATCTCGCGCCGCGGCCATATGTGTCGCGTCGCGGCAATGGGCATGACCTGATACTTCTACGTTTTAACTCATACAGCAGCTTTTAATCAACCTCAAGAATCAAACAACCAAATAAAAATAACAAGCAATCTTCCACAATCAATCAACTAGCATTTAAGACTCCGCAAACCCATGATCAAACCTATACATACAAACTATACAACAATGTGAACCATATTTAACGAGTCGTTCACACGACTCGTCCCCAACTTCAAGTGGCGTTGGGATCGGGTTCAACGTGAACCCCGTCATCAATCTCAAACAGACCATCGAAATATTTCTTAACTCGATGTTCGTTAACTTTAAAGGTAGTACCACTCGCATTTTTCAACTTAATCGTACCGTATGGGTAAACCTTGACAACCTCAAATGGTCCCGTCCACCGGGACTTAAGTTTTCCCGGTAAAAGCTTCAATCAGGAGTTAAACAAAAGCACTCGATCGCCTTCATTAATCTCTTTCGGACCCTTTAACCTTCTATCATGCCATTGCTTGGTTTTCTCCTTATAAATCAACGAATTTTCATACGCATCAAGGCGTAATTCACCAGTCTCATTCAATTGCCTCGCCCTTAGGCGTCCGGCTTCTTTTAAATCCAAATTGCATTTTTTAAGTGCCCACATCGCCTTATGCTCAATATTCAACGGGAGATGGCACGCTTTTCCATAAACCAACCGATTAGGAGTAGTACCAATCGGTGTTTTGTAGGCGGTTCTAAACACCCACAAAGCTTCATCGAGCTTATTCGCCCACTCGTTTGGGGATGGTATGAAGTAGAAACTTTATGGAGAACTCCATATCTCTTCAATACCTTCTCCATTTGAGCGTTACAAAAATGAGTACCCCTATCGCTAATTAATGCTTTAGGAGTTCCAAATCGAGAGAATAAACGCTGAAGGAAAGAAATCACAACTCGTGCATCGTTTGTGGCTAAAGCTTTTGCTTCGGCCCATTTAGACACGTAGTCAATGGCAACGAGTATGTAACTATAATTATGAGATTTTAGAAATGGCCCCATAAAGTCAATTCCCCGAACGTCAAATACTTCGCATACTTGGATGCTTTGTTGAGTCATCTCATCCCGTTTGGTGACTTTACCGGCCCTTTGACAAGAATCGCACGATTTACAAATCAGGTGGGCATCTTTGAAGATTGTCGGCCAAAAGAAGCCGGCATCATAGACCTTACGCCCCATGATTTGGGGTCCAAAATGCCCACTGGTAGGCCCACTATGGCACTCGGTTAAAATTCGCATACACTCTTCACCGGAAACACACTGGCGGATAACCTCATCGGGACAACAACGAAAAAGATAGGGATCCTAGCAGCAATAGTACTTAAGTTCACTAAAGAATTTCTTTCTGTGACACCGCTAATTTTTTTTTTTAAATACGTGGCGGAAGCATTTATTTATTATTTACAAAATAAACATTAACTATTGCTAAGACAACCAGTGTCCCGTGTCATTACAAAATACATGTTTATAAGCAGAAGACGTATTTACAATACATTTCCAAAATATCACTGTTTTAAACAAAGCAGGACAACATCAGAGTTGACTCCTGTCAAACATAACATCACCATGCCCGTCTTCTCCCCAAAATACGATATCTACAAAAGCTAATAACCTGCAGGGGAGGAGATGGAGGGGAATTAGCACAAAGCTAAGTGAGTACGACTAACTACAGGCCATAGCATACATAACTGTTATACTAATCATGTCACATAGTCTAACACACAAACATCACCCAAGTGCCGTCTACAGAGACTGTGGCAGCTCGGCCAAACCATTAACCACCAGCTGATCGGACTGGGACTTACCAGAAGTTCCTCCACCACCGTATGTATATACATAATCCACACGCGACGGACGCATCATTCACATATATATACACCACGGTTGTCTATGCAACCACAGTGGAACCCAACCCGCAGGTTGATCTTTCCTACCGAGGCTACCACACAATAGGGACGAACTGGGCTCCAGCAGACAAGCATCAACTAACATGCAGTCCTCACAAAGTACTAACTAACCACAATAATAAGTATATCTAACAAGCATGGCAATCATAATATAACATGCTTCTATATACTATATTCTCCAGTTAGTCCCACTCACCGATTACCAGCAAACGAGAAGGTATTCAGCTATCTAATCACTGAATCTTCTCTTTCTCCTTTTCTCCTGAGAAAAACATATACACAAGTTAGTTTCTGTCTATTAACCCAAAATAACACAATACAAAAATTTTTGTATAAAAAGCGTCCGCTAAAATTTTTTGCTTAACACTTATGCACTTTCAAAATCCTGACCATCAAAATACAAACGGGCAGCATAACGGCTAGAAATCAACACTTGGTAAAATATTTCACTGCCAAAGACACTCGGTCGACTGTCAGAGACAGTCGACTGACTTTCTACACTCACTCGGCCGAGTGTCTAGTCACTCGGTCGATGGTCTCTCACAGACACACTCGGTCGTGGGTCTTACACACTCGATCGATGGTCTAGTCGGTCGGTCGAGTGTCTCGAGACACTCGGCCGACTGTGTTCATCTGCAGAAGCTGAAGACAAAGTGACGGGTTTCACACAAAATCGACCAATTCTTGCTCTAGAGCTCGATTATGACCTCAAAACTGACCAAATCGAAGACACTATACATTAAGAAACATAAACCCACAAGATTTGGAGTCAAACAACATCAAATCTAGCCACTTTGACCCAAATTACTCACTTAGTAAAATTTTACACAAAAACCCAATTTTCTCAAAGATTAAAGCATGAAATGTTTTGATTCTTACCTTGATAGACTCAGTAAATCACAAAGAACAAGATAGTAAGAAAGATTTGAGCTCAAGAACAAGGATTTGAGATTAGGGTTTGGTGTAGGTGGAGAAGATGAAGGTACGGTGTGTGTTTGTGTGTGTGAATAATCTGGAAGCCAAAAGAAGAAATTAGAAGCACTAGTTCATCTAAAGTGGTTAAATCCTACACTGTGCAACACACGGGTATTTATCAGTTATCTGATATCTTTCCCACATCATTTGGTGACCCAAACGAAGTCCAAATTAAATAAACAAACCTGTTCTGTAACCCTTGTCATAAACTGGTCCTAAACACATCATTAAATAATAACAAACATTAAATAAAAATAAAAGCATATAATAACACAATACTAACTTAAGGGCAATTTAGTAATCTTACAGCTAAGCCCGGTTGAGGATGTTACACTTTCTCTTTTGATGTGACCACCCTTTTTCCAAGAATTTCCCAACGAGATAATTAGCAATGTCCACATACCATGGCTCATCCACCTTGTCCATCTTCATGAGATATTCATTGGGAAAATCATCATGGATGCTCGACTCATGAAGGACTTCGAGATTTGGATTCTCGAGTTTAGACAAGTGGTTGGCAGCGAGATTTTCAGCACCCTTCTTATCCCGGATCTCGATATTGAATTCTTGCAAAAGCAAGATCCATCTAAGCAGTCGAGGTTTGGCATCCGGTTTGGCGAAAAGGTACTTTAGAGCAGAATGGTCCGTAAAGACTATAGTCTTAGATAAGACTAAGTAGGACCAGAACTTATCAAACGAAAAGACCACCGCAAGGAGCTCTTTTTCAGTGGTAGTATAATTTAACTGTGCTCCTTGCAAGTTGCATAATAGATGGGTCGAAAATGTTTCTCGACCCTTTGGCCCAAAACAGAGCCAACAGCAAAATCGGATGCATCACACATAAGCTCTAAAGGAAGAGACCAATTCGGAGCAATTATGATAGGTGCATTGATGAGTTTCTCCTTAAGAAGTTCGAATGCCTTTTAGCACTCTTCGAAGAAGTTCCAAGGTGTGTCCTTTTCGAGGAGTTTGTTCATCGGGTTAGCGATTTTGGAAAAATCCTTTATGAACCGCCGGCAAAAACCAGCGTGCCCGAGAAAACTCCGAACACCCTTAACATCGGTGGGAGGTGGAAGGTTCTTAATAGCCATTACCTTTGCGAGATCCACCTCAATACTGTCCCTAGAAATCTTGTGCCCGAGAACTATTCCCCCTTGTACCATGAAATGGCACTTTTCCCAGTTGAGCACTAGATTAGATTTCTCACACCTTACCAACATTCGCTCTAAATTAAGAAGGCATGAATTGAAAGTGTCATCGAAGACTGAAAAGTCATCCATGAACACCTCCATGCAATCTTCTATCATATCATGGAATATGGCCATCATGCACCTTTGAAAAGTGGCCGGAGCGTTGCAAAGGCCAAAGGGCATGCGACGGTATGAGAATGTGCCATACGGGCACGTGAAAGTGGTTTTCTCTTGGTCCTCGGGCGAGATAGGAATTTGGAAATAGCCCGAAAAACCATCAAGAAAACAATAAAAGTTGTTTCCCACTAACCTCTCTTGCATTTGATCCATGAAAGGTAACGGGAAGTGGTCTATGCGTGTGGCGTCGTTTAACTTACGATAGTCAATACAAACACGCCACCCCGTGACAGTCCAAGTGGAAATTAACTCATTTTTATCATTGGTAGTAACAGTCATACCACCTTTCTTAGGTACACAGTGTACCGGGCTAATCCACGGACTATCAGAAATCGGGTAAATCAGACCTGCATCGAGGAGCTTAATGATATCTTTCTTCACGACATCTTGCATGTGCGGGTTCAACCTCCTTTGTCGTTGCACCACAGGTTTGGAGTTATCCTCCATTAGAATTTTGTGGGTGAAATAGGTGGGATTAATACCCTTGATGTCGTGAATTTTCCATGCAATGGTCGGTTTATAGGCCTTTAGCATGGTTACAAGTTCACTTTTCTGACCTGTAGTAAGAGAAGAAGAAATAATTACCGGGAGCTTAGATTTCTCCTGCAAATAAGCGTATTCCAAATGATCTGGAAGTGGCTTCAATTCTAACTCGGGAGGTTCTTCAATTGAAGACTTGCTCTGGTAATCAGCATCACGATTGAGTTCTTTGAACTCCTCCTCAGTCGGCTCATAGCCGTTCTCCATCAAGGCGGCTAAAATATCCACCTCCTCAACCTGCAACTCCTCATCAATTTCAACCAATGAGCATTCTCCTGAACACTGTAACTCTGAGAATTCCTGCAAAAACTCAGACTGGACATCCACAGTGTTAAGAAAATAACATGTATCATCAGTGTAGGCAGGGTATTTTAGAGCATGGTCGATTGAGAATGTTGCACTAAAGTCATCTATTCTAAGGGTCAACTTTTGGCCATAAACATCGATGATACACCTAGCAGTATTCAAAAATGGCCGACCCAAAATAAGTGGAATCCTTTCATCCACTTCCATATCCAAAACCACGAAATCAGCCGGGAAAACCAACGACCTGGTCTTAACTAGCATATTCTCTATAATTCCACGAGGGAATTTAATAAAGTGGTCAGCTAGCTGAATAGCCATACGCGTGGGTTTTAACTCCCCGGGGTCTAGCTGTAAATAAATAGAATAAGGCATTAAATTTATGCTAGCCCCCAAATCCGCCAACGCCATCACACAGTCCAAATTACCAAGTAAACAAGGATTGTGAAACTCCTAGGATCCTCAAGCTTCTCGGGAAGCTTGTTTGCAACTACCGCTGAGCATGCGGCATTAAACCTGACTGAAGATACGTTCTCCAGCTTCTTCCTGTTAGTTAGCAAATCCTTCAGAAACCTTGCATACTTTAGCATACCTGCAATCACATCAATAAAAGGCATATTTATATTAACTTTTTTAATCAAGTCCATGAATCTGGACTTTTTCGCCTCAAGCTTCTCCAATCTCTGCTTCCTTGGGAATGGGAGTGGTGGTTGATACTCTTTAACTACCAGATTCACAGCAACGGTTTATGGTACCCTCACAACTTTCTCAATCACCTGTTCCAGCTCCTTTTCCCCCTCTGGTTCACTAACAACAACCGGTTCACTATCCTTAGCTTACGGCACCCTCAAATCGTACTCATCGGGCTTCCTTGGTAAATCATATGCTAAACAACTTCGGGTGGTGATAGAATTAATGTGCCCATTCTTCGGGTTAGTATCTGTTTTACTCGGTAATTCCCCTGGTTTCCTCTCATTACTCTAATTAGCAAGTTGACCAATTTGTTTCTCCAGATTCTGAATAGCCGCTTGTTGATTTCGAAACATTTGATCATTCTTCTCATTGTTTTGAGTAACAGTAGTAACAAGCTGAGTTTGAGACATCATAAGCTTTTCGATCATAGCTTCAAGGTTGGACTTTTTCTCTTCAGCTTGGGGTTTCTGAAAATACAGGGGCTTGCTGTTGATATCCTCCACTAGATCCTGGCTGGAACCTCGAACCTTGATTACCTTGAGGATTATAGGGATTGTTGAAATTCCTATTAAACTGCGCACGTCCCTGAAACTGATTGTTGTTCTGTTGACTAATGTAAGCGATCTCTTCTTTCTGGTTCATAGTCAAACCTGCATCACAATATTTTCCTAAATGTAATCCCCCGCAAAACTCACAACCAACCTTAATACCATGCATGTCCTTTTCCAACTTCTCCAAGTGTCTACCAAATTTGTTTAACTTAGCATTAATAGACCCATAATCATCATACGCATCAGTGGTTTCGGTTCTCTTAACTGACGCTGAATGGGTTGACTCATGATCTTGATGCCATTCATGAGTGTAGGCAGCTTGCTTTTCAATTATCTCTAACGCCTCTTCTTCTGTCTTATCCATTAAAGTTCCACCTGCTGCTTGATCAATACTCTGGCGAGTTGGTATGTCACAACCCTTATAAAAAATCTGGACCTTTTGTAAATCATTCAACTCGTGTTGCGGACATGAGCGTAACATATTAGAATAACGATCCCAAGCATCAAATAATGTCTCACTGCTCTTTTGTCTGAATTGCGAAATATCTGCTTGAAGTCTAGCAGCTCGAGACGCGGGGAAAAACTTTTCTAAAAACTTATCTACCAAAACTTCCCAAGAGGTAATCGCTCCCTCTGGTTGCTTAACTAACCATCTCTTAGCTTCTCCCTTAAGAGGCTAGGGAAAAAGCCATGTCTTGATCGAAGTATCGGCAACCTCATGCAGCTTGAATAAGTTGCAAACATCATTGAAAATACGAAGATGCTCGTTAGCATCCTTAGTATCCTTGCCATGAAATTGGCAATCAGAAGAAATCAGACTCATAATTGGCCCTATGATTTGGAAAGGCTGAGTGATGTTTGGTTGAGTAATCGAATTGCCTTGGCCAGCTCGGGTGGCCTTCAACTTTTCTGCCATAGTCTGAGGACGAGGTGGTTGATCGGCCATCTCTTCAGTCTCAAAAATATCTAACGGAACGTAAGAGTCTTCTACTTCGTTGATTTCAGGTGGTGTATCGGGCACCACAGTCTCAGCACTACTACCCAAATTAATTATATTATCACTCGAAGAAGCTGATGAATCCACTATAGACTGTTTCTCTTGACTTAACGCTCTAAATAACTCTCTTTCAGGTTCGTCAAATGGTTGAAGAATAGGAGAATCTAAAGAACGCGTATGTGGCATGCACTACCTGTTATCTGCGAAATCACAACTAACAACTGATTAAACGTACCGATTCAATTGAGAATAAACGAAAAGTAATAATTAATTATAATTAAAACTAAACTAAGAACAGTTAGATAACAATCTTAATTTTAGACACAACTGTCCCCGGCAGCGGCGCCAAAAACTTGATGTGTGAAATCTAGTATAAAATTTATCTCTGGAAAATGCCGGTTTAAAGATTACTACACACAAACGGGCAGTGTACCCGATCGTGCAATAGTATAAAATTGGTAATTCCGAAATCTTTCCAAGAACAGTTTAAACGTGAGAACTAAGATTGCAACTAATAAAAATAAACTAAGTTAATCTATGAAAATTGAAAGTACGAGATAATTTGTTTTGTGGCTATTTAACGATTAGCCAAATCAAGGATAGATTAAAAGGTAAAGACAATATTATTTGTGTTTTTAAGTTTATAGAAAATAAATGCAAACTCAACGAAAAGTAAAGATATTTGAATTCAATAGATAAAAGAATGTTCGCCTAGATCTCCTATTCGTAGTGTCGGATGATTTGTTATTAAGCACTAGTTCTATTTATCAATACATGCAACTACAGAGTCGGTTTACCCAGAGTTCTCTTTTAGCAAACACGTCAAACTAGGATTTATTGGCTTAGGGTTCCTTTTCACCAAAGACCTCTTTCTTTTGTGACTTAGTAATTAACTAATTATAAGATTAAGATTCAATTGGTTACGCGTTCGCTCCACACAATTCACGCCTATTTTGTTCAATCCATGTTACCCGATTTACCCCTTGATCCAGTAAGCACCCAATTGGTTAAGACAAATCAATTGGAAATTAGTTCACTAAATTGAAACAGGGTTCCCTTTGTTCAAACAAGATCACTAATCAAGCCTAGTAACAATAATCAAATCCCATAAGAATGGTTCTTAATCAAAACTCATAATTATCATGCATTAATCAAATTAAACATTAAAGTATCATCCAAACACATACGAATATTCAATCTAGACAAACATTAAAGTCTTTAGCCAACAATCATGGCTAAAACCAAAATCACAAATAAACAATTAAGAGTATTCATTATTTTGATAAGAATTAAACCTAATGAAAATTGTGTTCTTGAATGATGAACGGATCGAGACGCGTTTCCGAAATGATTGAGTTGATCGAATGATATTGGGGTTCCCCAAAAATCACTAAAATTTGCCCAAAAGCTGCTGAAATTCGTCTGGATGGAAGAATGAATAATTAGAGTATTTTTCGGGCCTTAAATACCTGCCAAAATTACCTGGGCCGACATACTGCCGCGTCGCGGCCCTATTTTGTCGCGCCGCGACATAAAGCTTGCACTGGGACATTCTTGAATCCTTTCCTGATATTGAAAATAAGCAAACGCCGCGCCGCGGCCCCATTTATCGCGCCGCGACCCATAACTAATTCTGAACCCTTTTTTAACCCCCAATCTGATATCGAATCCTTCTGATCTCTGCGTTGCGGCCATAAGCGTCGTGCCGCGACATAACACGTGAACTGATATCTCGTTTTTCTTTGCGCTTTTTCAACACAAATACTAACTCAAAACCAAAATACCCGATATGTACTTAGCGTTTTAAACCTCGGTGCACCAATCGATTAACAAAATGCCTCAAAAACTCCAAAGAATGCAACTCTTCTATATTTATCTCTTCAAACTCGGACATTCTCAATATCATCAAAATAAACGCCAAATCGTATCTGAACGGACTAAAATGTGATTGATATCGCTAAGAAAAATGTGTATAAAATATGCGATATCAGTGAGAAAAAGGGTGATATAGTCCTTATGCAGACTTTTATTCGGATAGATAAGAGTGCTGAAATTTTGAGAAGCACTTTTGAACTTTTCTTCATTTGATAATCATTTTTGGTCAAGTTTTTCTTCGGCTTTTCTCTTTTATTAGTTCTGCTCCTTTTTTCAGAACTTTGAATTTTTTTTTTTTTTGGAGATTTCATCTTGAGAAACTTTTTTCCGTTAAACTTTTTTAAGACCTTTGCCATGATACTTGAGAGGTTTATAACATCGGGTTTTCGGAAGGAATCTCATTTTCTGGATTTTCGGGTGATAGTAAAGATAATGTAAGTGTGGTGGTGAAGTGAAGTAGAAGGTGCGAAAGGCTTATTTTTGACAAATGGCTAGCTCTTCTGATTATAATCGAATCACATTTCGCTGCTTTGGAAATGTAGATCTAAAGCAAGTTCTGATTCCGAGCACAGACATCGGCACTCTCAACGGGAAATAGTGAAGCATTAAAGATGAATGCTGGTCTTATTTGGGTGCCTCACCATAATCAATTTAGGTCGATAATGCCTTAGTCATGCAATGCTCTATTAGAGATTTGGTTCAACCTAACAAGATTTCCACCTTACTTAAGCCTTACTTTTATTTACAAACGTTTCAGGTTTTCAAAAAATACTTTTTCGAAAAGGCTTTCTCTTGTTAAAAATTTTGAAATTTGGCTTAAGAACTTGGGATCTTCGTAATGGGTTATTTTAATACAGCATAAAAAGATTATACCAACATCCCACACTTAGACGAACATTGTCCTCAATGTTCCTAGTGTATCCCACACTTAGGAGTTTTAGTTGAAGATTTGAGAGTATTTGTCTAGTGTTTAATTGGGTTAGGATCCCACACTTAGTGACAAGCTAGGATGTGGCATAATTTAAAGTTTGAGCTAGTAGCGGGAAGAAAGAAGTACCCCTAGCAGATGTTTCTTGTGATGATATTGGCTGGCTTTCAATCCTTGTTTTCTTTATTGATCGGCTCATTTGTCATCCTTTATTCTTCTACTCTATTTATTGCACGGGTTGCCTCACGAGAAGTGCTTTTGTTTAAGTTCGTTGGCTCGACCGTAGTGATGCCTTAGAAAGCAAACATTCCTTGCTGATGGTTGTAATCTTGGTCTTCTCGAGGGAATGTGAGTCTTGGTGGGTAAATCCTGAGAAAGTGTCGGACCAATAGTGGTAGAAGATCCGGTACTTCTCTTGAAGATCTTCTTAAAGATAAGTAGTGTGCAGTTTCGGGTCATGATAAATCTTGAAGTCCGATGAGAATATGATCCACGGCTCTGCTGGTTGACCCATGAATGTCAATCATAGAAGCAGTGCTGGTGGTGATTATCTCTCTGATGGGATTCTCATTTCGGAGGTCTTCAAACAATGTTAGAACTTGTATCTTTAGTATCTCGCAATCTTCAGAATGGTGATCTCCACAGTAAGAGTCTGTAGCTTTGCACAGATTAGTTAAAAGATGAATCTGAAAAGAAGTGAACAACAATCCTGACCCGAGCATCAACGTCACTATCTTTGAGTATATCTCAAGACATCCAGCTTTAAATGTTAAATTTGGATCTGTGGATTCGTGGAAGATACGTGATATCTGCTTCGCAACGTAGGTGGCAATGTTGACTCTGTCTGGTTCAAGATGAGAGAACAGATTGTTACGCCTTACTTCCTCTGTAACTGCATCTCGTAACTCTTTGATAATCAGATCAGCATGGTGATCAATTGTTACATAAATCACTAGCCTGTCTGGCGTGCTTTCGAAATTATCTCTTTCCAAGAGAGCGAAAAAGTTGTGAATATCCTCGATCATTTGCAAATCAGAGTGATAAGTTGGGCGTCTAGTGGAAAGATCCATGTGCTTTTGGATGAGAGTCAGTAGTGCTCGTTGGTTTGCTGAGAACGGAAGTGCAGATCCGGCTAAGGCGTTGTAAACCTTAGAGTAAATGATCTTCTGATCTCGACAGAATCTTGTCTTAAGAATAGTGTGAACCACTGAATTATGCTCTCATTGCCTTTCTTCTCGGTAGATATGATCGTGAAGAGTATTGATAAAGTCTTGAATGCGTTCTTCTAGGATTTCAACATCATTGTCTTCTCTCTGGAGATAGAGGTTGTATTCTTCTCGGATAGTCATAATTCGTTCTATTAAGCATAGCGGAAATCAATTGTTGATTTACGGATGGCTTCTAAAATATCTTCAAATTCATCGGTATCATTGATGAAGGTTATCATGTCTGCGTGTGTAGATATGACTGGAATCCGATCTGAAGAAGAGTTCGGCTCCCCTAGATCTGGTTCGGTTGGAGAGTGTGAGTTATCCAAAATGTCTTCATGTTGCTCTCCCTCGTCATCATCGGTATAGTGTTCTTCTGAGGATTCGTCTGATGAACGGGTTTCTTCAGTATTCTGGTTCTCCACTTTGATAGTTGCAGGGTCAATATCTATATCTTTAACCTCAACCTTGTCAGTCTTCTTCTTAAAACGAATGATTAAACTTTGATCTTCCGTCTCAAGCCTCATTAATTCTTCATGACACTTAATGCTTAGAGAGGGTATTATCGCAGTTTCTTTTACGTCTTCCATTTCCTCTTCCTCTTCAGATTCCTCCTCTTCCTCTATTTCTTCACTGGAATCCTCTTCTTCCATTTATGGGTCATATGCAGACTGTGATTTGACACCCATCTCGATATCATTGGCTAGTGGTGAAGACTCGTCATCGGAAGTGATCTGTCAACATCTCTGCCTGTTCAGAAAGATCGGTTGGTCGGTCAATTTTGAAGGTAACGCTCTCCCCATGTGATCGCAAGATCAAGGTTTGTTATAAAGATCAAAACTTGTGTTTATGATCTTCATGTAACTTGAAGATCTAGTCTTTTGCTTTAAGGATCTTCAACAACACTAAAGATCCAAGCTTTCTAGCTTAGGGTTTCATTATTTTGTTAAAGATCTTAGCTTTTTAGCTTATGGTCTCATTACTTTCATTATTTTGTTAAAGATCTTAGCTTTCTAGCTTATGGTCTCGTTAATCTTGTAAAGATCCAAGCTTTCTAGCTTATGGTTTTCTTAATACTTGAGATCTAAGTTATTATTTTAGATCTCACTTACTTGGAACCTTTTTGTGTTTGTTGTGATGATAAAGATCAAGTCTTCATCATCACATATGATGGAGATGCATAAACCTGTGTAAAATGGACAAAGGTTGAAGCTTTATTGGATTTATGCAATAAAGAGGCAATCTTGATGTTCAAAACTTGTAGAATGATAGATTTTACTCTTAGTTGTGTGTTGATGGTTGAACCTTGATCAAATTGATGCTAAAACATCAAAGAGTTGTACACTTGAAGCTTACAAGCATCAAGGATGAGAACCGTGATGAGCATCAAGCACCAAGAATCTCACCGGAGCACTTGTTTTCTATTTTTTGGGCTCTGATCAGACTCCTGGGCTCTTGGAAAATTTATTTTCAGATAGTTCATTTTGAGTAGATGACTTTTCGTTTAGGCCTCGACTTAATCTGATATACGGTTTAGGATTTATAGCCTTCCGAAAGTCACTACGCCTTTGTAACGTTGTGCTGAAATTTCTGACTTACTCGCACTTAAACCGTCGCCACGGTCAAACGAAGACGATTTAGGTTCTGAAAATTGTTCATCTGTTAGAGGACTCACATACGGAGTCATAGCCACTAACTACGTATCTTTTCGATTTGTATAGAGGTCGTAACAGCTGTCCGAAGTCAGCCTTTTGTTTCGATCTCTATTCTTGTTAAACTTACCTTTGTTTTGATGAACGATGATGATGTTGATGATGACACTTAAACTTAATTTATTCACTTTTACACTTATTGGGACAACATACTGACCTAGTGACCTTTGACTTAGGTTGACGACCTTTCGGACCGACTTACTACCTGCATACGTTTCATATTGACTTTTACTGCTTATTCACTGTGAGTTATAGCTTTCCTTTACTACTTTTAACTATTTTTGGGACTGAGAATACATGCGCTTTTTATGTTTTACATACTAGACACGAGTACTTAAACTTTACATATGTGTGGATGATATAACGGCACAAAGATTCCCCTTAGCTCAGTAACGTTTAATCATTGGTTTCCTAACCGTGAACGCGAATCTTAGATATGGATCCATAGGGTTTGACAACCCCACTCGGGCTAGTTGCGCTAGCATTCAACGGGTGTTTAATACTTCAAGGACAAACACACTTGCCATGTGTACTTCTAGGGAGTGATATACATACGTTAAGTCTAGTTACCGGGTGCCCACGGTTAAGCATATACTTTTCATACTGATTTAAACTGCTGATTGAAGCACTGAAATCTCGTGGTCTATATTACTTTACTGATTACAAACTATAGCTCACCAACATTCGTGTTGACTTTTAAGCGCGTATTTCTCAGGTGCTTAGACGATGTTACTTCCGCTGTTAGAATTGCTGTCTTGGTGTTATAGACTTGCGGTTATGGACCTGATGTGTTAGATTTCTGCTGCATTACTTAGAGATGTCTCAATCATGGAACTTTTCTTTTACATTCGTAAATTATGTTATTTTCAAACAATGACTTTGTAACGACCTTTGTGTCACGTTATCTTTTGTAAAACGCTATCTTCTTATGAATGCAAAACTGGTTTTCAAATAGCATATAGTGTTTGACCTTGTAATGATCCTGTTGTTGATGAACCGTACACGATGGTTTTGTACGGGACATCACATTTGGTATCAGAGCATTGGTTGTAGGGAATTAGGTTGCATTAGTGAGTCTAGACCATACCGAGTAGGATTCACTAATAGGACTAATCTACAACTTGCTCGTTTACTTGTTACTGCTTACTAGTGCTGCATGTTACTGCTAACTTATACTGACGTATGATCTTACTGCATGCTACTGCTTACCCTTACAGCTATGTGAACTTGCTGTATGCTATTGCTTATCCTCCTTACCGCATGCTACTGTCTGCTTTCGATTGCATGTTACTTTATTTAGTACTGTTGTTATTGCCATGCTATGTACTGCGGTAGACGATCAATGTTGTTGTAGTGCCTGATTTCGTGCTTGCTATATGTCTTACTGACATGGAAAAAGTTATTTTTCCTTGTTTAGATGTTAGACATGATGCCCATGACCTTTGACTTCGAGAGTGACTCAGAGACGACTGTTGCCTCGCCTACTATTGTTGCTGACTCACCGCTACCCATCGACGACTCTAGCGATTCGCCTTCTGGAGATAGTGGACTCGTTCTTGACCTGATGGACGTCTCAGATGGAGACGAGGATCCCGAGATGATTCCAGCACCACCCAGCCCTAGACTCCCGGAGCCACAGTACCATTCCGGTGATACTGTGATCCCTGGGGGAAATGGATACGGTCCTTTCCATAACGAGCATGGACATTGGGCTAGACGCACCGCTGATGAACGTGTTGTACCGATTCCGCAGGAAGATATCGACTTATGACCACCGGTCAGACGCTTTATCCCGCCCGCGATGATACTGCATTTCCTTCCGAAGATTCAGACGGATCATCATCCGATGACTCCAGCGAGGAGGATTTTGAGGAGGAGCCCATGCAGTCGCCCTCTACCCCGTCGAAGAAGCGGTATCGTTTTGATGGTACTGTTATCCCAGGGATTAATGAAGGAAGACCGTTCGTGGACGCACGTGGACAGTTAGTTAGGGTCACAGCCCGTAAGAGGGTCGTACCGTATCCTGCCGATCCATTCGTGCATAAGACCGCCTGCACTGTGCCATCTACATCTGCATCATCTGGACCATCTGCACCATCTGCACCACCTGCCCCACCAGCATCCCCCATCGTCGAGGAACTGACGAGGGAAGTGCATGCCCTCCGTGCTCGGGTGACTGAACTCGAGGACCAAATGTCCCACCTGATGGACATCATTTACCCACCTTTGCCCTAGGACAATTGCATTAGATTTCCTTATGTATTCTGTTTGTAGTTTCCTGTTTTTCATTAATGTAATGTACGAACCTCATGCCATTGTACGTAACTTTCTTATTATGAATGGAATTACTGTTGCTTAATTGTTGTACGGCGTTTTATTACATGTTGGCTTTTGTGCTACCTGCTGCTTGTTGCCATGCTTAGTTATCGTGTGTTGTGTTATTTCTGTACTGTTTACCTTCTGCTATGAAGTTACTGATTGTGGGTGTGATGACCCGAAAATTTCTGATCAAATTTAAACTTAATCTTTAACGTTTCCGACACGATAAGCAAAGTCTATGAAGTTGAATCTCAAAATCTTGAACTATTCAATTACCCCTCGATTGTTCTCAACGATTCGCGAACAATTATATGTAAATAGATACATATACTATAACTTGAAAATGTAACAAAGTGTTAAGTAAACGATACTGTGCATTAAACATATTGGTTTGATTATCTGATTGATATATTTAACTATGAAGTTAAAAGACTATGCTAAACGATTGAATTAAAAGATATTTACTGAGTCCCTTAAGGATTATGATATTATTACGGGTCTCTGTTGTAAGGTCCACGTTGATTTGGAAAATCATTCATGTTTAACGGTATTCGGAATTAATGGTAAAGTGTTTGTTTAAATAACGTAATTTGGACACATACAATAATACGGAATATTAACTGTTAGAATTGAATCTATGAACAACTTGCAACGTATATTTAGAACGTGTTTAAGTATATTAAATATATATTTATGAATATATAGCTTCAGGTTATTTGAAAACAATAATAACATTCGGTTATTGATTCAATTGATATTTAGTTATGTTAATTAGAACGTTTGAGAAATAAACGATGACACATAAATGAATTACATGAATTTAAGTTTAAATGTATAAACAATATGCGATATAACAATTTCAAATGATTTTAAAATGTATTTTAATAAATAGCGAGACAATGATTTATAGAAGTAAATGACCAAAACACTCGAAAGTTTAAGATACACTTTGAGTGATATAATTTAGGGATAATTTAAGGCTATATTTTGACAAAGGTACGTGTCCCAAAATATAAATTACAAGTTTTCTCATCGTACGAAGGGTCACTCGAAAAACCGGAACCGGGACATAGGTCGAGTGATGACGTACGACTTATCGGAACAAAAATTTCAAGTCAACTATGCACGAGAATATAATATAATATATAATTAATTAATATAAATTATATATATTATATATTAATAAATAAATATGTCGACAAACAAGAAAACAAAAGTTTGTGAGCTGGATCAGAGGGCCATGCGATCGCATGGCCTTGAAGCACAAATACCATGTGATCGCATGGGGTACTTTTTTAGGCCAAGCCTTTATAAAGCGATCGAATTCAGTTTTTGTGATATATATTTCTTTCATCTTACACTCCGTATAACTTATTTATATTATTATTATTATTATTATTATTATTATTATTATTATTATTATTATTATTATTATTATTATTAAGATTAATATTATTATTAATCTTATTATTATTAGTATTATTAATATTAATTAGTATTATACATAAAATACTACGACGAGATTATGAGCTTGTCACTTTCAAAATGGTTTTCAAGCGGGATAGAGCTAAGGAAATTATGGGTTATTACCAAGGAGGTTATGGGTAATGTTCGGGGGTATATTTGTGAATCAAATGTACTGTTTATCATCTCCGTTACGTCTACGTACTTTTCTACAATATTGAATCTCAATACTGATACGTAAGCACTCATAATTTATCTTTTATATATTAATTGTGTATCCATGTCTAGTGCTCGAGTATATATATTTATACATGCTTGTACGCTAAATTTCGTCGCTAAACAGTTTATAATGAATCACGAATTAAATACATATATTACTGGTAAAAGGTATATGATATACATGTTTTTGGAAAGCTGGCGAAAAATCAATGACTTTTCATTTAGATATCTAATAGTTTCGATGAACGGATTAAAAGATATGATCAACTGAATTATGATTGATGATAATTGAAATTGCTTTTGAATCTGCAATTAAGATTTAAACAACTTGTTTACAAGATTGATAAAATGGATTTTTAAATATTACCAGCCGAGTAAATGAATCCTTATATAAGGTACGTCTCGTTTGTTGAACTATTGTCAAAATTGACTTTTTGAAACAATTTTTGATAACTTTTGTATGTCGATATCGAGCGTTAGGATTATGATACACTATGACCTGACCTAGCTTGATAGATATTTATTGACCAACATATGTTCTCTAGGTTGAGATCTACGATTATTTGATATTCCGAGTTTCAGTCACATTTTGGTGAACGACTTTATATGCTGCTGAGGTGAGTTTCATTTGCTCCCTTTTTAATTGCTTTTGCAATCTATATTTTTGGGTTGAGAATACATGCACTTTATTTTAAACGCAATGGATACAAGTATATACTAAATTCTACACCGAGTTTGAACCGAAAATCCCTTAGCTTTGGTAACTAGTAACTGCCGGTTATAAGAACTGGTGGGCGCGAGTAGTTGTATATGGATCCATAGGGCTTGACATCCCCGTCTGTTCCAGGTATAGAAACCCTAACCTGAACTATAAAACAGACGTATGCTATTTGAGTTTAGTACACGTTGGATTGCGTGTATTATACATGTTGGTTGCATGTATGTTAAAACAGGGGTACTTATTATATAGACGTTAAAGTTTAGATACCAGGGTGCTCAATCTTGTAGAATATTTTGATAAACGTTTCTGGATGAAACAACTAAAATCTTGTGATCCACCTTTATGTACAGATTATGCAAAACATTAAAACTATGAACTCACCAACCTTTTGTTGACACTTGTTAGCATGTTTATTCTCAGGTTTACTAGAAGTCTTCCACTGTTTGCTTATATGCTAGACAAGCTATATGCATGGAGTCTTACATGACATATTTTTCAAGGAAACGTTGCATTCACCAAATCATCACTATGTATCTTATTTTGACTGCATTGTCAACGGAAGTACTATTGTAAACTATTATTTACGGTGATTGTCTATATGTAGAAATCATCAGATGTCGAAAACCTTTGATTTAAATATTCATTTATGGTGTGCCTTTTCAAAAGAATGCAATGTTTACAAAACGTATCATATAGAGGTCAAATACCTCGCAATGAAATCAATGAATGACGTATTGTTCATATGGATTTGGAGTGATCGTCACAGTTGGTATCAGAGCGCTGGTCCTAGTGAACCAGGTCTTGCATTAGTGTGTCTAACTGATAGTTGTTAGGATACATTCGTAAGTCTGGACTTCGACTGTGTCTGCATGTCAAAAGTTTTGCTTATTATTTCTTGTCGGAAATTACCTGTTTATCAAACTTAAGTCTTGAGACGTGTTTTTGCATTTATTGCATACACGGTGTATATACAAATCATATCCTATCATATCTACTACAGTGGATCTTATTTGGCGCTTTTCGAATTTCCCTCCGTAAATTACGGAATCTTTTTACTATATATACGTATGCGAGAAGACGGAGATATCATCTAATATTCAACCCTCATTTCATATCGAGAATCATTTCATAACTTTCTGTGATCACGAAAGATGGCCTCTTCGAATAGACCAAGTTCCTCCAGCTCCGAAGACAGCGTGACGGGAGCGCACCAACCGATCAACTACCGTGATTTCTTTAGAAAATGGGGATGGGTTCGCGAAATACTTACCCTATGGAGAAATGAAGAAGGTACTCCATACCACGAGCCGAACTTACCGCCTAACTTCGGAGTACTCGATCCGCTTACCGGCAAACCTGTTCGCAACACCGTTTTCACTCTTTTCGCAAGGATTTTCCGCCTCGAAGGTCGACTCGATGTAGTTAAAGATAGTATTCATCCTCTACTCCCGAATTGTAATCAGATAGGACTATTAGAAGAAGTTAGGAGACTTCGAACTAAATATAAAGAATTGACAACCCTTACGGAAGAATGGGTAGAACTAATTCATAGACTTGAGCGTAAAGTAGAAACCCTGGAAGTGACGGTGTTCGATTTAGAAGCTAGGCTCACATCTACTACACAGGTACCACAAGCAGTACCAACAACAACAGCAACACCACCATCACACGCCTCAACATCACAATCTGTACTTCGGATATCAACATCATACGCATCATAGGTACCAAGGAGTACCAACAACAATAAACGATGAAGTATTGATTCATAACTTCATTAAAAAACATTCTACGGCGATTATGTAATTTTTAAAGTTTAGAGATTATCTATTCTAGCCTTAACCATAAATCAGATAGAGTAGAAACCCTGACCGGAATGGTGTATGATTTACAAGCTAGACTTGTTATATCACAACATCAATAGTACCGTCAGCATCATTAGCACCGTCAGCACCGTCAGCATCGTCAGCACCAGCAGCATCTGCTACATCACAAGCTCCGTCAGTTCAAGAAAGCACCGTGGACATCAATACGAGTCAACAACGAGTATATTGTATCAATGAGTTATGAAGTATTAACTCAATTCCTCTAAGAATTTATATGTATATCTTATATATATAAATTTTAAAACCATCATAAATCTTTTCGTACTAAGCTATTATGTATGAATTGAAAAAGGGTAAATATTACTCGGTTAATTCATATTACTAATATGCTATGATGTACATCCTTCGTTAACAACTTAACCTTCATTAAATACAATCTCTGTTTCAACTCAATGAATTCCATTTCCTAATAAATCAAGTGTATTATTCAATTACATAATTGATTTTACATTTTCATTTTTGATATACTCGAAACTTTCTAGAAAACATCATCTGCGCCTTGTAAAGTTCACAAGAATTCCACGAGCAACAACATCCTTCACCAAGGAATATCAATAAGAAAAAAAAATGAAGTATTGATTTCATTAGAGAAATACTCCGCAAAGATTATGTAATCTTTAATATTTTAAAGATTAATCACTTCTAAGTCAAGCCGAAAATCAAATGAGCTTAATATGATATTAACTAATTAAATATGTATTACATCTGAAGAAAATATACATACATATATTTTCATAAAGACGGTAATAAAAATTCTTTGGTACAAAATATTAATTGTGAAATCTTTAACGGGTAGGTAATACCCGGGAAATATATAAGTTCACAATTATTATGTTATACTGTACATTCTTCAACTTTGATTCAAAAATCATTAACTATACTCACTATCTTCACAGTGATACACAATTATTTCATACAAATTCAATTACATATTCTGATATTGACGGACCAGAATCAAAGTCATAACTCTGAACCGGTGAAATCATTCTTAGATCTCTACATCTTTCAAAGCTATACTTTGACTTCAAAACTGTGCAAGATCCTTTAACGTTGTTTTTACCGAAAATAACCTTACAATTTTTTTTTCAAAGTATCCAGTTTTACCCCACTTCCAACCAGTCAATTTCGACTTTTCAGATTAACCTTATTGTAACCTTGACACATACGTTTTTGTTACCGGGGAACCTTTTATGTTCCACCACATTAGCAGTAAATTTACCAACAATTTCATTTATCCTTGACCTTCCGAAAAATCCTTATACTCATTGAAACCCTATCATGTACTCATCCACATCTTGTAATGGTAATTTCCATACCAACTACCAGGAATTAGCAATCAGTATTTTGAATCTCACAGCATTTTCTACGACAACAGTTATATATAGATAACATTTATATTCGAGACTTACTTACTTCGAATGTGAAGTTTCTGAAAAACACCCCAAACTGTGAAACTAGTCCTCCGAATTTTGGAAAAATGCTGATGAAGCAGCAAAAACTGTAAACGACGTTAACAGTCAAAAGTTTGATGATAAAGAATGGTATGGTGGTAAAGCTGAGAAAAAGAGAAGGTTTGGAACTGGAAAACGGATTTAACAGACCATGAAGGAGACAAAGGACAAATACAAAGACCAAACTCAATATTCAAAGAATCCAAATGATTCAGTGTCTGCTGAAGTCATTAGAGAATACCTTGCTCCTTACTCTAAAACCTTTACGGACAATATTCTTCATCACCATCTTATCTTAAATATGCTAAGACGTCATCGTATCTCCCATTATAAATATCCTCCATATTTCTGAAGATATTTTTCGAAACCATTTTTATCTGAAATCATTACCTCTTCACAATATCTGCGTTACAATATAAAAGAAACTATTTTAGTTTCTAAATTCTGAAACCTTCAAGTTTAAAATATGAATGTTTTGAAGTAGTGTTGGGAACTGAAGCATGAATTAGTATAGTATAATGACACTTGATCAACGTGATTATATTACAGTAAGTCATGCTGAGTTTCTAATGGAACGTGATAAAGGTTCACAAATCACACCCTCATCATGAACCATGTTACATAACTCTTTCATTCTATATAATTTCTAAATATATCAAGAAAATATATTTCTTGATGATTCGGTCTTTTCCGAATGTTCTGGTAATTTGACAAATCAAGATCGTGCCATTACAATTCCCTTCTTAGAACATTAACTATGTTCATTTCAAAATCCATACCTACGAATTCTGGACCATTATTCGCTTGACTTGAAGTCGGGAAGAGAAATCGAAAGCATGGAGCTCTGAAATATAACGGAGAATATAAAGCCCGATAAAAACACATAAATCACAAACTATGTATATCAATAAGTATTGCAACGTAAAGACACGGGAGACCTAAAAATACTATAAAGCCAAGAGTATAGTAAAAGTGAATAGATTCCTCCAGCGGCAGATGAAAAAGAAGAATGATAGATATGAAAGTTAGGAGTATATCAAGAATCAGAACTGGATGAAGCATTTTCACAATCTTTTGGAAGTATTAAATAAGGAAGAAGATTATAGGAGTGGTGAAAATAAATGAAATGGAAGAGGTCAATTTATAGCGAAATATCAGACAAAACAATCGAGGCAGATTACGCATTTAATCAAAGAAAATCTTAATTTCCTTAAATTTCGAAGAATCAAATCTTATTTAGATTATGAAGATTTTCTACGGTGATAAAAATTCTATTTATCAACTCATATTCGTCATGATAACATTTTTATTGTTAGCCATGACGACCTCACTCAAATTTCGGGACGAAATTTCTTTAACGGGGAGGTACTGTGATGACCCAGAAATTTCTGATCAAATTTAAACTTAATCTTTAACATTTTCGACACGATAAGCAAAGTCTATGAAGTTGAATCTCAAAATCTTGAACTATTCAATTACCCCTCGATTGTTCTCAACGATTCGCGAACAATTATATGTAAATAGATACATATACTATAACTTGAAAACGTAACAAAGTGTTAAGTAAACGATACTGTGCATTAAACATATTGGTTTGATTATCTGATTGATATATTTAACTATGAAGTTAAAAGATTATACTAAACGATTGAATTAAAAGATATTTACTGAGTCCCTTAAGGATTATGATATTATTACTGGTCTCTGTTGTAAGGTCCACGTTGATTTGGGAAATCATTCATGTTTAACGGTATTCGGAATTAATGGTAAAGTGTTTGTTTAAATAACGTAATTTGGACACATACAATAATAAGGAATATTAACTGTTAGAATTGAATCTATGAACAACTTGCAACGTATATTTAGAACGTGTTTAAGAATATTGAATATATATTTATGAATATATAGCTTCAGGTTATTTGAAAACAATAATACCATTCGGTATTTAGTTATGTTAATTATAACATTTGAGAAATAAACGATGACACATAAATGAATTACATGAATTTAAGTTTAAATGTATAAACAATATGCGATATAACAATTTTAAATGATTTTAAAATGTATTTTAATAAATAGCGAGACAATGATTTATAGAAGTAAATGACCAAAACACTCGAAAGTTTAAGATACACTTTGAGTGATATAATTTAGGGATAATTTAAGGCTATATTTTGACAAAGGTACGTGTCCCAAAATATAAATTACAAGTTTTCTCATCGTACTAAGGGACACTCAAAAAACCGGAACCGGGACATAAGTCGAGTGACGACGTACGACTTATCGGAACAAAAATTTCAAGTCAACTATGCACGAGAATATAATATAATATATAATTAATTAATATAAATTATATATATTATATATTAATAAATAAATATGTCGACAAACAAGAAAACAAAAGTTTGTGAGCTGGATCAGAGGGCCATGCGATCGCATGGCCTTGAAGCACAAATACCATGTGATTGCATGGGGTACTTTTTCAGGCCAAGTCTTTATAAAGCGATCGAATTCAGTTTTTGTGATATATATTTCTTTCATCTTACACTCCGTATAACTTATTTATATTATTATTATTATTATTATTATTATTATTATTATTATTATTATTATTATTATTAAGATTAATATTATTATTAATCTTATTATTATTAGAATTATTAATATTAATTAGTATTATACATAAAATACTACGACGAGATTATGGGCGTGTCACTTTCAAAATGATTTTCAAGCGGGATAGAGCTAAGGAAATTATGGGTTATTGCCAAGGAGGTTATGGGTAATGTTCGGGGGTATATTTATGAATCAAACCTAGTGTTTATCATCTCCGTTACGTCTACGTACTTTTCTACAATATTGAATCTCAATACTGATACATAAGCACTCATAATTTATCTTTTATATATTAATTGTGTATCCATGTCTAGTGCTCGAGTATATATATTTATACATGCTTGTATGCTAAATTTCATCGCTAAACAGTTTATAATGAATCACGAATTAAATACATATATTACTGGTAAAAGGTATATGATATACATGTTTTTAGAAAGCTGGCGAAAAATCAATGACTTTTCATTTAGATATCGAATAGTTTCGATGAACGGATTAAAAGATATGATCAACTGAATTATGATTGATGATAATTGAAATTGCTTTTGAATCTGCAATTAAGAATTAAACAACTTGTTTACAAGATTGATAAAATGGATTTTTAAATATTACCAGCCGAGTAAATGAATCCTTATATAAGGTATGTCTCGTTTGTTGAACTATTGTCAAAATTGACTTTTTGAAACAACTTTGGATAACTTTTGTATGTCGATATCGAGCATTAGGATTATGATACACTATGACCTGACCTAGCTTGATAGACATTTATTGACCAACATATGTTCTCTAGGTTGAGATTTACGATTATTTGATATTCCGAGTTTCAGTCACATTTTGGTGAACGAATTTATATGCTGCTGAGGTGAGTTTCATTTGCTCCCTTTTTAATTGCTTTTGCAATCTATATTTTTGGGCTGAGAATACATGCACTTTATTTTAAACGCAATGGATACAAGTATATACTAAATTCTACACCGAGTTTGAACTGAAAATCCCTTAGCTTTGGTAACTAGTAACTGCTGGTTATAAGAACTGGTGGGCGCGAGTAGTTGTATATGGATCCATAGGGCTTGACATCCCCGTCTGTTCCAAGTATAGAAACCCTAACCTGAACTATAAAACAGACGTATGCTATTTGAGTTTAGTACACGTTGGATTGCGTGTATTGTACATGTTGGTTGCATGTATGTTAAAACAGGGGTACTTATTATATAGACGTTAAAGTTTAGTTACCAGGGTGCTCAATCTTGTAGAATATTTTGATAAATGTTTCTGGATGAAACAACTGAAATCTTGTGATCCACCTTTATGTACAAATTATGCAAAACATTAAAACTATAAACTCACCAACCTTTGTGTTGACACTTGTTAGCATGTTTATTCTCAGGTTCCCTAGAAGTCTTTCGCTGTTTACTTATATGCTAGACAAGCTATGTGCATGGAGTCTTACATGACATATTTTTCAAGGAAACTTTGCATTCACCAAATCATCACTATGTATCTTATTTTGACTGCATTGTCAACGGAAGTACTATTGTAAACTATTATTTACGGTGATTGTCTATATGTAGAAATCATCAGATGTCGAAAACCTTTGATTTAAATATTCATTTATGGTGTGCCTTTTCAAAAGAATGCAATGTTTACAAAACGTATCATATAGAGGTCAAATACCTCGCAATGAAATCAATTAATGACGTATTGTCCATATGGATTTGGAGCGATCGTCACAGTGGGATTTTGACTTAAGTTAAAAATTTTGTTTGGAAGATCGATGGCTAACGGAAGAGGTCCGAGAGAAATTCGCACCGCAGCTCAGATTGAGGAGATGATAGTTACTCGAGTCGCCGCGGCTATAGTGAATGCCAACCCTGCTCCAGCTCCACCGGCTAACCCAGCTGTTCATAACGGGTGTGCTTACAAAGAGTTCCAGAGCTGCAAGCCCCACAATTTTAGTGGAACAGAAGGGCCAGTTGGGCTGACGAGATGGTTTGAGAAGTTGGAATCTGTGTTTCGTGTGAGTAACTGCTCCGAGGGGAATAAGACTAAGTTCGCATCCTGCACTTTGTCGGATGGCTCTTTGACTTGGTGGAATACTCTCGCCCAGGAGCAAGGAATCGACGAAGCTTATGCTACACCATGGGAAGAGTTTAAGAGTGCCATGATCGAGGAGTACTGCCCCAGAACTGAAATTCAGAAAATGGAAGCGGAGTTTTGGGAACTGAAAGTTGTAGGAACTTACCTTGATGGCTATAACCGAAGGTACTTGGAGTTAGCTTTGATGTACCCAACAATAGTTACTCCGGAGTACAAGCGGATGGAGAGGTATCTGTGGGGACCCCCCAAGGACATTCAAGGAAATTTCACTTCATCGAAACCAGCGAATGTCCCAGAAGCTCTGCGTATAGTGCACACCCTGATGAATCAAATTATCCACCAAGAGCCAGAGAAGGCGAAATCAGAATCGGAAGCTAGTAATGGGAAACGTAAGTGGGACGGAAATAAGGGAAAAGGTTTTGACCAGAACCCAGTGAAGAGGTATGAGAATTTCAAAGGGAACAACGACTTGAGGAACCCGAACCCGAATCCTAGCTCAAATCATAACTACAAAGGTACCCTTCCTTAGTGTAAGAGATGCTACAAGCATCACACTAGATACCACAACGCAGTGTGTGAGAAGTGCAAGAGTATTGGACACATCAGCAGAGACTGTAAGAGCATCGCCCCAGCTATGAGGACAAACCCAAATGGACCAAGGAAGTGCTATGAGTGTGGACAGCAGGGCCACTTCAGGAATGAATGTCCTAACAAGAAGAAGGATGGCGGGCCAGCACATGGAAGAGCCTTCAACATGAACACAAGAGATGCCCGCGAGAATCCTGACTTGGTTATAGGTACATTCACTATCAATAACCTATTAGCTTATGTTCTTTTTGATACTGGTACCGATAGGAGTTATATATGTAGACACTTTTTCTCTAAGATAGATTGGTCGTTAGCGCCTTTGGAGGAGAGTATGTTGGTTGAGGTAGCCAATGGAAAATATGAGAAAGTTGACCAAATTGGCCGAGGAGGTATTATCAACCAAGTCGGAGTGGATTTTGAGAATGATCTGATACCCATCAAGTTGGGAAGCTTTGATGTGATTGTCGGTATGGACTGGTTGTCCAAGGTAAGAGCCAAAGTTATCTGTGGTGAAAAGATTCTTCGTATACCACGCGAAGATGGTGAGCCTATGATTTTTTAGATAGATGTAGTCCAAAGTTGAACCTTATTAGTTGCTTGAAGGCACAAAAGGTTATGAAGAAGGGACGCTTTGCTATTCTGGCACATGTGAAGAAGCTAGAAGTTGAAGAGAAAAGCGTGGATGATGTACGAATCGTGAACGAATTTCCCGACGTCTTTCCAAAAGAGTTGCCTGGATTACCGCTGCCGAGATCAGTAGAGTTTCAGATCGATCTAGTGCCAGGAGCTGCACCTGTAGCTCGCGCACCTTATCGACTTGCACCTTCCGAACTGTAAGAGTTGCAGAGTCAACTACAGAAATTGCTAGACCGTGGATTTATCCAACCGAGTTCATCGCCTTGGGGCGCACCTATTTTGTTCGTGAAGAAGAAGGACAGATCTTTCCGCATGTGTATCGATTATTGTGAACTGAATAAGTTGACGATCAAGAATCGGTATCCCCTTCCCAGGATTGACGATCTTTTCTATCAGCTATAAGGATCCAGTGTTTACTCCAAGATTGATTTATGATCCGGTTATCACCAGTTGAGGGTGAAGGAGAGCGAAGTGCTGAAGACTGCATTCCGAACTCGTTATGGTCATTATGAGTTTCTTGTGATGCCATTCGGTTTAACCAACGCACCTGCCGTGTTTATGGATCTCATGAAACGCGTATGCAAACCGTACCTGGACAAGTTCGTTATCATCTTCATAGATGATATCCTCATCTATTCCAAATGCAAAGAAGAACATTGAGCAACATCTTCGACTCATGCTAGAACTCTTGAGGCAAGAGCAACTTTATGCCAAATTCTCTAAGTGAAAATTTTGGCTGAAGGAAGTTCAATTTCTTGGTCATATCGTGAGCGATCAGGGTATTAAAGTCGATCCCGCAAAGATCGAAGCTATCAGCAAGTGGGAAACCCCCACTACTCCTACTCATATCCACCAATTCTTAGGCCTCGCGGGTTACTATCGTAGATTCATCGAAGGTTTCTCTTTGATTGCGCGTCCTTTGACCGCATTAACTCATAAGGGGAAGAAGTTCGTTTGGGAAACCGAGCAAGAGTCGGCATTCCAAACCCTGAAGCAGAAGTTAACCACTGCTCCTATTCTATCCCTTCCTGAAGGCAGTGATGAC
Source organism: Rutidosis leptorrhynchoides (assembly GCF_046630445.1). NCBI lineage: Eukaryota > Viridiplantae > Streptophyta > Magnoliopsida > Asterales > Asteraceae > Rutidosis > Rutidosis leptorrhynchoides. The sequence goes on along the minus strand of NC_092337.1, from coordinate 403,924,773 downwards.
TTCGTTGTGTACTGCGATGCCTTCCGACAAGGTTTTGGGTGTGTATTGATGCAACGAAAGAAGGTTATTGCTTACGCCTCCCGACAATTGAAGATTCACGAGCGAAACTACACCACTCATGATCTCGAGCTTGGAGCCGTTGTCTTTGTGCTCAAACTATGGAGACACTATCTGTATGGAACCAAGAGTACTATCTTCACCGATCACAAAAGCCTCCAACACATCTTTGATCAGAAGTAACTGAACATGAGACAGCGTCGATGGATCGAGACGTTGAACGACTATGATTGTGAACTTCGTTACCACCCTGGCAAGGCAAATGTTGTAGCCGATGCCTTGAGCCGAAAGGAGAGAATAGTACCACTTCATTTCCGTGCCTTGAACATCACCATTCAGACGAATATCAACAGCCAGATCCGCGTAGCTCAAGAAGAGGCTCTCAAGGAGGAGAATATTTCTCAAGAGCACTTGAACATTCTCGTTTCTCGATTTGAGGTCAAGGAGACTGGACTCCGATACTTTGTCGGAAGAATTTGGGTACCTAGTTATGGGGATTTACGAAGCCTTATTCTAGACGAAGCCCACAAGTCAAGGCATTCGATTAATCCAGGAGCTAGTAAGATGTACCACGACCTCAAGGTTCAATATTGGTGGCCAAACCTCAAGAGGGATGTTGCAGCATATGTTGGAAAGTGTTTAACTTGTTCTAAGATCAAAGCCGAACATCAGAAGCCATCTGGGTTACTTCAACAACCCGAAATCCCGCAATGGAAGTGGGAAGGAATAACGATGGACTTCATCACGAAGCTACCGAAGACGGTAGGTGGTTATGATACCATCTGGGTTATCATTGACCGTCTTACCAAATCTGCACACTTCCTAGCCATGAAGGAGACTGATACGATGTAGAGACTGGTGCAGCTATACATAAAGGAGATTGTATCTCGTCACGGTGTACCCTTATCGATTATCTCAGATCGCGATACCCGTTTTGCTTCTAGATTTTGGCGTTCTTTACAAGAAGCCTTGGGAACACGTCTAGATATGAGTACAGTGTATCACCCGCAAACCAACAGACAGACCGAGCGCACGATTCAAACCCTGGAGGACATGTTACGTGCTTGTGTTATTGATTTTGGGAAAGCTTGGGAGAGACATTTGCCTTTAGCTGAATTCTCTTACAACAACAGCTATCACGCAAGCATTAAGGCCGCACCTTTTGAAGCATTGTATGGCCATAAATGTTGTTCTCATATCTTTTGGGCCGAAGTAGGTGAAAAACAACTCACTGGTCCCGAACTCGTCCATGAAACAACCGACAAGATTGTCCAAATTCAAGCGAGGCTCAAGACGGCCCATGATCGTCAAAAGAGTTATGCCGACCTTAAACGTGGAGATCGCGAATTTCAAATCGGCGACCGCGTTATGTTGAAAGTCGCACCTTGGAAAGGTGTAATCCGTTTCGGAAAGCGTGGGAAGTTGAATCCAAGATACATTGGTCCTTTTGAAGTCTTGGAGCGTGTTGGACCCGTTGCTTACCGTTTGGACCTTCCGACTCAGTTGAGTGCTGTTCACCCCCACATTCCACATGTCGAATCTGAAGAAGTGTCTTGCCGAACCAGAATTCTTCATACCTCTCGAGGAGCTTACGATTGAGAACAAACTTCATTTCGTGGAAGAACATGTCGAAATTATGGACCGTGAGGTCAAGACCTTGAAACGCAATTCCGATCGTCCGAGTACGATGGAATGCAAAACGAAGACCTGCGTTTACTTGGGAGCGAGAGGATCAGATGAAGCAGAAGTATCCTCACCTCTTCACAACTCTACCATCTACCTCAGCTTAAAATTTCGGGACGAAATTTTCATTAACAGGTGGGTAATGTAACTACCCGACTTTTTCGACTTGCTTTTGTGCTTTATGCTTTCACAAAACTGCGTATTTGTGCGTACTGAGCTATACTATACTCTGGGATCTTACTACATGTGGATTACTTTCGTTTATATGTTTAAACTTTCCTTTAAGTACGTAGGTTACTTAACTTAATCCCCGGAAGCCTTTATGACCGTTGGTGTCACTTGACGTTTAGAACGAACTGCGTACTGTGTACACATTTAACTTTGGTCATAATCGGAATATTATGACTACGAAATACTAATTGTTATTTTATAATAACAATTACTTGGGTTTTTGGATGCTTAATTATGCTTAGTAATTTACTAGAGCACACTAGTTAGTCTTGTTGGACTTTCTACCTTGTTGGACTTTAGCCCACCCTACACTAGCTAGTGGACTATTTAATTAGCCCAATTTTAATAAGTTAGTGACCCATATTAATGAAAGACAAATGCCCATTTATTAAAGGGAACATACTAGCATTTTTGTTAAGCATTATCCTTAATGTTGCATGGGATCCTAACATAAGCACCAACTTTAGACAACCATTAACCAAAAAGCAAAAAGGTGTCCCCCTTTTCCCCCCACTAAACCCATGGCCTACATACCCTCCCCACACCCTCACCACCTATAAATACCAAGCTTATCTCATTCATTTCACACTTGATTTCATTTACAAATTACACACACTTACTCTCTAATTCTCTCTCTAGTCTTTCTCACTCTAAAAAGTGTAAGTTTTAAATTTTCTTTCTCTTCTTCTTCCCTTCATATACACGATATCATCATCATCATTTAATGGATCTAGCTTTTAGCTTTTGATCTTGTTATATCTTATAGATTCAAACTTGGGTTTGAATCCTTCAAGAACATGAAAGATTCAAGCTTTCTAGCTTTGAATCTTCATTGACTTGTTAGATCTAGCTTGTGATTTCTTTGTTTTGTTATAAAGATCAAAACTTGTGTTTATGATCTTCATGTAACTTGAAGATCTAGTCTTTTGCTTTAAGGATCTTCAAGAACACTAAAGATCCAAGCTTTCTAGCTTAGGGTTTCATTATTTTGTTAAAGATCTTAGCTTTTTAGCTTATGGTCTCATTACTTTCATTATTTTGTTAAAGATCTTAGCTTTCTAGATTATGGTCTCATTAATCTTGTAAAGATCCAAGCTTTCTAGCTTATGGTTTTCTTAATACTTGAGATCTAAGTTATTAGTAGATCTCACTTACTTGGAACCTTTTGTGTTTTTTGTGATGATAAAGATCAAGTCTTCATCATCACATATGATGGAGATGCATAAACTTGTGCAAAATGGACAAAGGTTGAAGCTTTATTGGATTTATGCAATAAAGGGGCAATCTTGATGTTCAAAACTTGTAGAATGATAGATTTTACTCTTAGTTGTTTATTTATGGTTAAACCTCGGTCAAAGTGATGCTAAAACATCAAAGAGTTGTACACTTGAAGCTTACAAGCATCAAGGATGAGAACCGTGATGAGCATCAAGCACCAAGAATCTCACCGGAGCACTTGTTTGCTTTTTTTTAAGGTCTAATCAGACTCCTGGGCTTCTGAAAAATTGATTTTTAGATAGTTCGTTTCGAGTAGATAACTTTTCGTTTAGGCCTCGACTTAATCCGATATACAGTTTAGGATTTATAGCCTTCCGAAAGTCACTACGCCTTTGTAACGTTGTGCTGAAATTTCTGACCTACTCGCACTTAAACCGTCGCCACGGTCAAAGGAAGACGAGTTAGGTTCTGAAAATGGTTTAGGATTCCCCTTAGCTTGGTAACGTTTAATCATTGGTTTCCTAACTGTGAAAGCGAATCTTAGATACCGATCCATAGGGTTTGACAACCCCACTCGGGCTAGTCGCGCTAGCATTCAACGGGTTTTTAATACTTCGAGGATAAACGCACTTTCCAGGTGTACTTTTAGGGGGTGATATACATATGTTAAGTCTAGTTACTGGGTTCCCACGGTTAAGCATATACTTTTCATACTGATTTAAACTGCTGATTGAAGCACTGAAATCTCATGGTCTACATTACTTTACTGATTACAAACTATAGCTCACCAACATTCGTGTTGACTTTTAAGCGTGTATTTCTCAGGTGCTTAGACGATGTTGCTTCCGCTGTTAGAATTGCTGTCTTGGTGTTATAGACTTGCTGTTATGGACCTGATGTGTTAGATTTCCACTGCATTACTTAGAGATGTCTCAATCATGGAACTTTTCTTTTGCATTCGTAACTTATGTTATTTTCAAACAATGACTTTGTAACGACCTTTGTGTCACGTTATCTTTTGTAAAACGCTATCTTCTTATGAATGCAAAACTGGTTTTCAAACAGCATATAGTGTTTGACCATGTAATGATCCTGTTGTTGATGAACCGTACACGATGGTTTTGTACGGGGCGTCACAGGAAGTATGACCTAGAGTCGTATTTTTAAAATATCAGTAGAATCGAACCTATAGCAAAGCTTAAGATAGTTATGAAGGAGTAGTGGTTACCTAATTTTGGGCTTTTATAATTTATAAGACAGATAAAGTAGATGCGATAAAATTCATAATTCAGATAAGGTTATAACAAGTGCATACTATGATTTCATCAGTTATTCTGCCGAGATTATGGAATGCTGGCTCATGAATAGGCAGAGGCCTTGTATTAATTACACTGGTCCTAAACGCCCCTGTCGTAAGACATGTCACTGGGTAATGCGATAGGCTTGAAGATTCTGAATAGACAGCAACGTCCCTTACCCCCGACGCCCGTGCAGTCTGACTACAGGCATACACGTTCAGACGGCTCATCTAATTGAGCGACTCGGTTGGGTGACGTATTAACATTCCACAAAGGTCTAAAGTTTCTTAAGCATAATTGGATACAGGGTTTACCATATTCGAGAGACGTGATGTGTTTCAATGCTTTCATTAATGATTGGTTTTAAAAGATAGTTAGGCCCTTAAAAAGAGTTCAACCATAAAGAACACCATGGCCAAGTCAGGTTGAATTCCATGAACACGTTCAATTATCCTAATGGTCCAATCCTTTATGTGTCTAAATAAACAGTTCCTTAATTAACTAAGAATCCCTCAAGCGGGGTGCAATGCTTGAGACCGCGTTATGGTGCAGTGTACTAATCAATAATGGCCGTGTTCCATGGCCTTACTTAGCAGAGGTACAGCTTACAACAACCGTTGTGCTTCAGCATGCACGTATGAAGTTTATATGCTTGGTGACTACACTAGCATGGGTCTGGGACCGACAATGTACTAAGGGTCTAGTCAAATGTGTCACTACGAAAGAGTCCTCAATTGGAATCCAAAGCTTGATAGACTTACTACAACCGGTGTGCCTCAGTTGACCTTACGTTGTATCCGATAGACTTCTCTTACCAAGGGGTAACACATATAGTGTACTCTGAATCGGGGTTCGCGACTTCCCAATAGCAGAGCCAATAACTACGTTCTATTAGTTGGAAAAGCGATTGAGTTTAAAGCATAATCGGAAAGCATTTCAACAACATACACAAACCATAACATTATTTCGGCATTATAACTGCTTACATCATAGCATACACTAAAGATAACTACTCGCTAATCATGGCAACAACATCACAGATCATAATGATAGAAGACAATATATAAAGATAAAGGATAGAAGTATCAGTAGATTAAACTAGTTCTGAATACAAAAGTGACAACTTCAAACTCCAGATCGCTCCTAATACAATCTTCGGCGTTCTTCTCTAGGTACTAGGTTTCCCGCACGGAGTCAAAGACCTTGAAAGTATGACTAATATTGTACAAGAGAGATAAAGAAGTGAATTGAAGTGTGTGTTGAAATAAATGACAAAGACCCTTTAAATAAGCATAGAATTTCCCTGCAAACGGCTGGCAGGCCGTTTGCAGGGGCCGTTTGCCAAGCCAAGCTGTTTGCAAGGGTCGTTTATCCTGGGCATTTGGCAGGTCGTTTGTGAGCCAGGCAAGCCATTTGGCAGGCCGTTTGGCAGGCCGTTTGGCAGGCCATTTGGCTTGCCTGGTCAGCTGAAATTCCTGGATCGTAACTTGATTTCTTGTCTTTCACCGTTTTCGCTCTAGAATCTTCGTTTTAGCTCCGATTCTCTTGATTCTTTTTGCACCGTCTTCGTAATTACTTGTTCTTCAATTCTAACTGACAAAGTGGGTATTTTACCGATAAAGTTCGAATCTTTCTTTTTTTGGGCCTTAATATCGGGGTGAAAATGTGACTTTTTAGCCTATATCACCCCCATGCATTTTTCGTCCGATTTCCCCCACCCTTACCCCATTTTCATTTTTCAAATCCATTTTCATTTCATCACATTTTATTTCTAAACCTAAACTCTCTAAAGACTTCCTCCCTCCCTCTTTTAGTTTTGGTGGCTGACGCCTACACACACAAACATCATCATCATCATCATCATCATCATCAATTAATTTCTAGCTTGGATCATTCAATTGCTTGCATATTCGGATTGCTCCCTTCATCCTCTACACGATTATATCTTTCTTTTCTCAATTAGGGTATAAACCCTAACCCTAGCTTTTTCATTTTTATTAATTTTTACTGTTTTGTTGTTATTATGATAGTATAGTACTTGTGTATTGTTGTATTGATGATTGGATGCGTAGAAATACTCGTTTATGTATGTTTTCGGTTTGATTAATTTTGGACAGCAGCTTGTTGGTTAAAATCAATGAACTTAACATGGATTTTTTGATTAAATAAAGTGTATAGATGAGTTCCTCTCATCAAGACAATAATTTTAGGCTTTGGATTCGTGTTGTTTTGAGTTTCAGATCAAAAGTTATGCCCGATTTGGGGTTTTGATGGAATTAAAATGTAAAAACGTATGTGTTCAGTTTTGGTCCAACTTTGTGACTATTTTTGGAGTCTCTAGGGTGTACTAGTGGGTTAGGATTGATGATTGGATGAACATTCATGTTCGGGTCATCGAAATCCGAGCCACGGATCACCCGAAATGGCTAAAACAAGATTTAAAGCGGATTAATGTTCTAAGTTGGTTCATGGCTATTTTTCACGACTCATAAACTGACCTTAGGATGTTCTTGAGTGCACTAATGTGTAGGGTTGATTGGTTAGACGAAGATATATATAAAATTCGTCGAAAACCGACACCTGAGGCTCAAGTTATGACCCGGCGAACTTTTAATTAAACTTATGGTTATAAAATTTGAACTTATGTTATAAATAATGAATTTCATTATTATTAAATTACTTATGATATAAAAGTAATTATTTTTAATTAAGACTTATGATATATATATTTATTATATCATTTAATAATTACATTATAATTTAATTATTCTTATAATTAAAACTTATGATTAATAATACTTTTATTATTAATGAAAAATACTTATGATAAGTATTAAACTTATGATATGAGATTATTACATTAAGACTTATAATAAAGATTAATTAATTATTTAATTATTATAAGGCTTAGTTATTATTTAATTATAAGTTGATTATTAAATACTTATGGTTTAATAACTATAATTAAATACTTATGATATGATTAATAATTCATTATTAATTAATAATACTTACGACATGATTAAAAATTTATTATTAATTAATAATACTTATGTTATGATTAATATTTAATTAATTAATTAAATACTTATGTTATATTAATTATATCATTTAAACTTATGTTAACTTTATAATTCAATTTAATTTAATTAAACTTATGATATGACATGATTATACATATATGACTTTAAATAACATTAAAACTTATGTTATTAATTATTAATATAATATACACTTTAAAATTCTATGTTGACTAAGTTTGACCAAGGTTGACTTTTGAGTTGACTTTCGGTTGACTTTGACTTTCAGTTGACTTTTGTTGACTTTCTAATTAAGGAAACTTTCCTAAGTTAAAAACTTTCTAAAAATAGAAACTTTCCAAAAATAGAAACTTTTCAAAAATAGAAACTTACCAAAAATAGAACTTTCCAAAAATAGAAACTTTCCAAAAATAGAAACTTTTCAAAAATGGAAACCTCCTAAATAGAAACTTTCTAAAAATAGAAAGTACGTGTTATACGTTGTCCTGATCATACCGAAACATACTGAGTGCTGTTCTATGGTTATCTGCAACAAGTACTATAGCTTTCATACTAAGACTTGACCTAAGTTAGTTATTTTTATCGACCTGCTTCATTTATAGGTCGGCGTTGTGGTCATTCTTGATCACTTTACCATTTGCTGTTCGCTTTTCTGTGATTGTTGCTTCGTTTATGTTAAGGTGAGTTATAGTCCCGTTTTTCATACTATTTAAAGTATTTTTGGGATGAGATTACATACATTTTTGTTTTACGTTTAGACACAAGTGGAAATAAATTTAAATTATTCATTATGAGTTGAACCAAAATATTCCCTAGTCTGGTAACTGTAATCACTGGTTTCTACTGGTGAACGCGAATCCTATGGATAGATCTATCGGGCTTGACAGCCCCATTTCGAGCTAGTCGCGCTAGCATTTTATAATCGAAATGTATTAGTACTTCGTTATTTTTGAAGATACACCTGTTCAGTGTATATTGTGTTTGGTAAGGGTATGAAAATGGTTAAGTGGTTATCAGGTGACTCATGGATTAATGAAATAATGTTTTATGTTTTCTAACATTTGAAATCTTGTGGTCTAAAGTTTATTTGTTATTTTAAAACCTATAATTCACTCAACATTTTTGTTGACAGTTTACTCGCATGTTTTCTCGTGTACTTGATTATATGGCTTCCGCTGTGGTAGAGAGTCTGCATGCATTTTGGTAGATTTTTGTTAAACATTAAACTTTGCATTCTATTTTAATTTGTTAGATTGTGGGTATTTGGTTGACAATGTTTTGAACAACTTTGGATATTTTGATATGTTGGGTTTGTTAAACTACATATTTTGATAAATTTCCTTTATAGGAAATTATTTTAAATAAAGAATGCAATGCTGTTTAATAAATTCATTTAGAGTTTCGATCATGTTGTGGGATCAAGTGACGGAGCCGTTAAGGGTACTTGACGGGTCATCACAATATCAAAATCTCAAATAAAACAGAGCAGACATAAATACAAATATCTATAAAGATTATCAAATAACCATTTTAACTTCAATTAACAACCATGAACTCGTGCGTATATATAATATTCTACAATTTATGTGAAAACTGTAAATTAATTTTATATTATATAAAATGTCATTAATAAATAATATTATAGTGCTAATAAATAAATATCTATTTTATAATTTTGATTACAATAAAATATATTGTAAATGATTTTCAATATATGAACAATTATATATATAAATATTATCAATATTAATATTAGATCATGTATCGTTTAAAACGATACGGAGCATTATTTATTAATATAATATATAATAAAAGTATAATAAATTTTAGAATAATATATTATATTATTCGTATAACTATAACGCTTATCTTTGTTAATATTAATATTAATATAACATTATATAGTATTATGATATATATTTTAAGTAATGAAATCTATATATTATAAACATGTTCATTTAGAAAAATCTATCTACAGTAACATAACAAGTCGTCAATTTTGACTATTTTGAAATCAAAATTTTTAACTGATAAATATTAAATATATTAAAAATATAACAAACGTAACAATAGTTTAGTGATAAATTTCCCTTTTGTTGAAGGAAAGGTCACGGGTTTGAGTCTCGAGTGATCCCTTCTCTTTTTCTCCCTTTTCTCTTTTTTTACTATTTACCCCTTTAATCCATCTTTTTAGATTATTTTCATAATGCATCTCTTAATATTTTTTATTTTTAATTCATGCCTCCTACTCTATTCGTTTATTTTTTTTTAATTTAACATTTCTTATATGATTTTTTTTAATTTTTTCTTGACCACTTTTTTATATATATTTTATTTAAAATCTCCTTTTTAGTTTCTCTTTTTCTTTACAATTTTTTTTCCACACTTTACTACTCCATATTAAATAACAAAAATATTCAAATTTTATTGATTTTAATTATTGATTTGAAACATATTTTCTTTTTTTACCTTTTCTTTTTTTACTATTTACCTCTTTAATCTCTCTTTTTAAATTTCTTTTTCATAATGCATGCTTTAATGTTTTTATTTTTAATTCAGTCATTCTACTCTCATTCTCTTATTTTTAAATTCCTTTTTAAATTTCACATTTCTTATATGACTTTTTCTTATTTTTTTCTTGATCACTTTTTTATATATATTTATTTAAAATCTTTTTTTTACTTTTTTTCTCTTTTTTATTACATTTTTTTCCACTCCCACACTTTACTACTCCTTATTAAATAACAAGAATATTAAAAAAAAAAATATTTTAATTATTGATTTGAAACAAATTTTCTCTTTTATTTTGTTAGAGTTATTAACGTTTAAGTATTTAATTTAAAACATAAGTTGTGTACAACGAAAAACTATATAAAAAAATAAGGGGTTCGCCGCCGCAGCGCGCGACTGACCCAAAAACTTGTTAAATTAAATTAGAAAATCTATTAATTCAATTAATAAATGGAAATAACTAATAGACTGACACGTGGCAATAATAAAAGAGGAGTTGACATGTGACAGGAAAATTAATCAGTAGTTGACACGTAAGATTATTGACACGTGCTTTATATAATCTATAGGTTATTATTATGTAATTTTGTATTTTTTACATTTTTTTAGAATAATTACGTATTTTATAAATTTGTATGTCTTGACATTTACATTTGTTTCAAAATAAAATTTTCATTTATAAAAAATAATTATAAATATCGTTAAACTTTTCAATTTACTCACATTTATTTTATTTTTCAACTTTATATATGTTAAACAAAATCAATCAAACTTAGCAAACTAACATTTATTATTTATTTTATAAGAGGTAATAATTTCACCTTCCAAATGTATCCTTCCACCATGATTTGATGCAGTTTTTCCAATAATACTCCTTGATAAATTATAACACGGAATTTGTATAAAACATCATTAACGGTATCTTAGACTATTTGGGTGGATGTAGTAAAATCTATGGTGGAAATATCAATTCTATTTATATAATATATCCTAAATCCAAAAACACTTATTTGAGAACGGCTGAAGTACCTTTTTGTAGAAGTAAACCTTCTAACATAATGCAAAGATAGTGAAGAGGAAGTGATCAATGTGCTATCAGTTTTTATCTGTTCATCATCAAATACGTTTTATGATGTATACAATACTTGAGTGCATAATTAAGTCATGCAATACAAATACTCGTATAAATTAGCGGGTAAGAATCATCGCGAAGATAATAAATCGATTATCATTTTTCTGTTACGGAATTACAAGCATTTACCTCCACCATCACTAAATTAGGTACGGGATACTTTAATTTGTTTTGTCATTAATAGAACCTAAATGTAATTAATGACAATAAAAATTAAGGGGGAAGGTCAATGTGGCACACATATGAGGCAGACAACAATACGATGGTTGGTGGTGGGGTTTGGCCTTTGATGATGGTGTAGAGCATGTGACATGAACTAATTATGATGTACAAAGTCAATTGATGTTGATTACTACATTAATTAAAACTAAATTATTGGATTATCTTTTTCTTTTTCTTTAAATAAATAAATTTGTTGTATTTGTTACGAGTATTTGGTTTGGTATTGTTATTCTTATTGTTATTATTATGTTATATGTTATATTGTTATGTTATTGTTATTTATATTATTGTTATTGTGATTGTGATTGTAACTCGTATATTAGTTGTCTAATCGCTCGATATTGAACTTTCAATCAGTTTTCATTCAATTATGTTGTGACCTAAGTCAACCATATATGTAATAGTTTTTCATTTATCAATCGTTGTTGTATATACATATTCGTCTAATAGTCTAAAAGCAGGATGGGATCGGCTATTATGTAATGCTACACAACTTATGCAATATATATATATATATATATATATATATATATATATATATATATATATATATATATATATATATATATATATATAGTGGTAGGATCAAGAGGGAAGTAACCATTCGGGGGGAAGCGCGGGGAAGCAAAAACTTTTTTTTTTCTTTTTTGAAAAAACTTTGTTCACGAACATTATAGATGAGATGAAAATATGAACATTTAGTAGAGACACTTTGTGATAAATGTTTTTATTTTGGCGGGAAAACGCTCGAAGAAGTAATATATAACAATTATCGTATTTTTCGAGCGTATTTTGAGGTTTTAGCTATTGGGGTTTAGATATCAGGGTTTAGATATTAGGATTTATAGGGTTTAGATATTAGGGTTTAGAAATTTAGGGTTTAGGGTTTAGATTTAGGGTTTAGATTTAGGATTTAGATTGAGTTTTTAACACGAACGGTTTAGAGTTTAGGGTTTAGGGTTTAGGGTTTAGGGTTTGGTGTTTTGGGTTTTATGGAATAAACCCAAAACACCAAACCCTAAACCCTAAACTCTAAATCGGGCTAAATTTTACTTCACAAAACATGGAAAAAAAACGTTCATATTCTTCACGAACAATATTATCTTGAATGCTATTTTTGTCGATCGTTTTTGTCACACCCTCAAATTAGGGCCTAGGGTATTTGTGACTAATTATATCAAATCACGGTTGTATAAACGAGAACGACTCTATATGAGACGTTTTGAATAAAACATTTATTAATAAAACAGCGGAAGCATTAAAAGTTTTACATCAAATTTAAACTGAAATAATAATAATAGTCTTAATGCAAAGTAAATGTAATGAAATGAAGACTCCATGTAGCAGCATTCAATTCATCAGGTAGCAATCATGGCAATCATCTTATTCGTCACCTTAAATAGCAGTTGAAGTATTCCACGCAAGAAAGGAAAGTAAAGCAAGTAAGTGACCGAGATATCAACTAGAAGTAGTTCTTTAAGAGAGAAATGAGAGATTAAGGTGTAAGTTTGAAATGAGAAATGTATGTGGTATTTATAGTTGAAAATGTTAGGTAAAAAAAAATAAAATAAAATAAGTAAATCTTAAAAGTTAAAATAAGAAAAATTATTTTGTATTTTTATTAAAAGTAAATCTTAAAAGTTAAAATAAGAAAAAGTAGTTTGTATTTTTATTAAAAGTAAAATCTTAAAAGTTAAAATAAGAAAAAGTAGTTTGTATTTTTATTAAAAGTAAAATCTTAAAAGTTAAAATAAGAAAAAGTAGTTTGTATTTTTATTAAAAGTAAAATCTTAAAAGTTAAAATAAGAAAAAGTATTTTGTATTTTTATTAAAAGTAAATCTTAAAAGTTAAAATAAGAAAAAGTAGTTTGTATTTTTATTAAAAGTAAAATCATAAAAGTTAAAATAAGAAAAAGTAGTTTGTATTTTTATTAAAAGTAAAATCTTAAAAGTTAATATAAGAAAAAGTATTTTGTATTTTTATTAAAAGTAAATCTTAAAAGTTAAAATAAGAAAAAGTAGTTTGTATTTTTATTAAAAGTAAATCTTAAAAGTTAAAATAAGAAAAAGTATTTTGTATTTTTATTAAAAGTAAATCTTAAAAGTTAAAATAAGAAAAAGTAGTTTGTATTTTTATTAAAAGTAAAATCATAAAAGTTAAAATAAGAAAAAGTAGTTTGTATTTTTATTAAAAGTAAAATCTTAAAAGTTAATATAAGAAAAAGTATTTTGTATTTTTATTAAAAGTAAATCTTAAAAGTTAAAATAAGAAAAAGTAGTTTGTATTTTTATTAAAAGTAAATCTTAAAAGTTAAAATAAGAAAAAGTAGTTTGTATTTTTATTAAAAGTAAATCTTAAAAGTTAAATAGTTTGTATTTTTATTAAAAGTTAAAATAAGAAAAAGTAGTTTGTATTTTTATTAAAAGTAAATCTTAAAAGAAAAGTAGTTTGTATTTTTATTAAAAGTAAATCTTAAAAGAAAAAGTAGTTTGTATTTTTGTATTTATTTATTAAAAGTAGATATAGTTTTGATTTTTTTTTTTGTATAAAATTCTAAAAAAAAATTTGTTTAATATATTTCTAAGAACATTTAACATTTTATTTCTATATTTGTTTAATTATTAAATACGAATTTTATATAAAAATTATTATTATATTTAGATTTTATAAAAATTAAAATTTATGATTATTAATTTATAGCTTTTATTAGTTTTATAAATGTTATAATATTATGTATTATTTAGTTAATTATATATTCTATTAACTAAATAACAAAAGTAATATAAATATTATATATATATTCATTGATGTAATTATGTTATATTATATATCATAATCTTATTTATAAAATTTATAATTATATTATTTATTTTAAGCGTACGTTTATTCGGTCAACGTTAAATTTATTCGTATATAACAACTCTAGGTATTTTAGTAAAATCAGAAGTCGAAAAGTGAGGGTTGTTATAGTACCTACCCGTTAAAAGAAATTTCGTCCCGAAATTTAGTTTTTGCCATCAATCGGCGTTGTTCGTACCTAGATGAGGATATTTACGTTTTATCTGGTCTTCACGTTCCCAGGTAGGTTCGGGGCCTTTCGTGAATTCCAACGGATAGAATATTGTTCTATTTCATGCATTTAAATAATACGAACCCTAATTTCTTACAGGTTCTTCTATAAAGTGCATTTTATCATTAATGCGGAGGTTATCTAAAGGATTAATAAGAGTGTCATTTGACTAGGTTATCCTCAAAAGGGATGATGGTGTTATACGAGCATTTTAGTAAACTGAACACATGAAATGTGTTATGAATAGTATTGAGCTTATTCAAAACTTTGAGTGTTTATGTCACAATATTAGGGTAGACAAAACAGAGAGTAGTTCATGAAAATTATAGTCATGAAGTTTGATAGAGATCATCATTGTTTACAACAAGAATATTGTAATGATGAATATAAGTTGAAAAAATAAAGTTTTATCACTACTGAATAATATGGATAAAATGATTTGATTATAGGAAGCGTATAAACGAAGCTATTGTAAAAGAGTGAATGAGAAATTAAATGTTCGCCTTAACTTTTGACGTAGTCATGATTGATTTTCGGAATTCAAGGGATTAAAGGAAATCTTCGTAATCCATAAGATTTGATTCTCCGGTAATTAAGGAATTTGAAATTTTCTTTGATTAAATGAGGTGAATTGCTTCAATTGCTGTGTTTGGAATTTTGCTATAAATTAGCTTCTTTCGTTTCATTATCTTCATCACTTCTATACTTTCTTCCTCAATTCATACTTCCAAAGATCGTGAGAATGCTCCATCCAGTTCTTATCCTGGATATTTTTCTGACTATCATTTCAGTCATTCTTCTTTTTCATTTACCACTAGAGGAATTTGTTTTCTTCTACTATTACCTTGGGGTTATAGTGTTTTTAATTCTCCCATGTCTTTACGTTGCAATACGTATTGATATACACAGTTTGTAATTTCGGTATCATTATCGGGTTACATATTTTCCCTTATATGTCGGAGCTCTTTGCCTTTTTATTCTCCTCTCGACTCTAAGTAAAGCGAGTAATGGTCCAGAATTTGTAGGTATGAAGTTTCGAATGGACCTACTGTTCTAAGCGTAATATCACGATTTGATTTGGTAAATTACCAGAATTACTGAGGATAGAACTATCAAGAATATATTTTCTTGATATGTGATGTCGAACGAGGTGTATATAAAATAGTTTATAATTTTAGCAGAAAATACTATTAAATACGATACAATTTTACACAAGATATTTATTTATTTATAGAATGGATATACTTAAACCTTGCTACAACACTTATAGGCAGTGTACCTAATCGTACAGTAGTGTAGTTTTTAGTAAGTCCGGTTCGTTCCACAGGGAAATCTTTAAACAAAGCTCAACGCTATATTAGTTTACTTTTATAAAAATACAAATATATATATAGGTAATATTATTATTATAAAGGGGGGTTTTTACCGTTTAATGACCGGTTTGTCGATTTTAAAACTTTAGTCGCAGTTAAAACCTAATGTAAAATATAAAATAAATACAAGACTTAAATTAAAGCGTAAAGTAAATAACGATAATGAAATTGTGAATAAAAATGCGATAAAATTAAATTGCGATAATTAAAAGTACGATAATTAAAAGTGCGATAAAATAACAATAAATAAAAGTGCGATAATTAGAAGTGCAATTAAATATAAAATAAAGGAAATTAAATATAAAATAAAAGAATTATGCTTATTTAAACTTCCGTAATCATGATGTTTGACGTGTTGATTTTAGTTTTATGCCCATGGGTTAATTGTCCTTTGTCCTGGATTATTCAATATGTCCGTCTGGTTTTTGTCCATAACAGTCCATCAGTCATAAATATAAATTGCAAGTGTCCTTGTCAAATTATTATTATACCCGAAGATAAATATTCCAACTAATTGGGGATTTGAATTGTAACAAGGTTTTAATACTTTGTTTAATGAATACACCAGGTTATCGACTGCGTGTAAACCAAGGTTTTACTACTTTGTTAACAATTACACCAATTACCCTTGAATGTAATTTCACCCCTGTTTTAATTATTCTAGTGGCTATTAATCCATTCCCGTGTCCGGTTAAATGAACGATTATTCGTACATATAAATACCCCGCCCATCGTGTCCGATCGAGTGTATATGGTAATTTATAGGGACGCCCAATTGTAAATCTTTATATTAACATTAACAAACTTTCATTTAGTTAAACAAATATAAAGCCCATTAATAGCCCATAGCCTAGTTTCCACAAGTGTCGTTCTTTTATCCAAACCCCAATTATGGTACAAAGCCCAATTACCCAATTTTAGTAATTAGCCCAACATCATGATTACTTCGTTTTAAATAAGCATAATAATAACTTAGCTACGAGACATTAATATAAAAAGGTTGAACATAACTTACAATGATTAAAAATAGCGTAGCGTTACACGGACAGAATTTCGACTTACACCCTTACAACATTCGCTAACATACCCTTATTATTAGAATTATAATTAAAATTAAAATATAAATTATAAATATAAATATATATTACGTATATATTGAGAGAGATTGAGAAAAAAGGATGTAAAATTCGATCAGAATTCGGTTGGCTTTATAGCCAGAAGTGAATTTTGGGGCTCCGCGACTCGCGGCAAAATACCCTTAAAACTCCGCGAGTCGCGGAGAGGTATTTACAGTTTACACCCTTGGAGTTTCCTGCTGCCGACGGTTTTAAATATATATATATATAATATATATATAATTAATATAATTAATTATATATTATATTATATTTATATATATAGTTAACTTGTAATTTTTAGTCCGTTGCGTCGAGCGTTAAGAATTGACTCTGGTCCCGGTTCCGGATTTTCGAACGTCCTCGCGTACAATTTAATATCTTGTACTTTGTGTTTTGAATCTTGTACTCTTGTGATTTTGAGACGTTTCTTATCAATAATTGGAACCTTTTTGATTGTCTTTTGTTCTTTTGAGCTTTTTGGTCGTTTGCGTCTTCAATTCGTCGAATCTGTCTTTTGTCTTCACCTTTTATTATTTAAACGAATATCACTTGTAAATAGAACAATTGCAACTAAAAGCTTGTCTTTCTTGAGGAATAATGCTATGAAATATATGTTCGTTTTTAGCATTATCAAATATTCCCACACTTGAGCGTTGCTTGTCCTCAAGCAATATTGTCTTGAAATACTAGAATCACTTCTTTATTCTTCACACTTTGTACATCAGTGATTTCTATATGGCGGTATAAACAATGGTAGTAACGATATGGTTTACAGTCCCACATGACTATAAAAATTTAGATCCATTAAGGAAATTGGATCTTTATGAAAACATTTGATCTTTTGAAATCTAGTTTTTACCCTAGATAAGTTTTTCGGGATAACCCTTTACCGGTGTTTGCAAAATATTTTTGTGGGTTTTGTGGGTTTCAGATTTGAAAATTTTAGCTCAAAACTTGCGGTTTTGTGTCACCCACTTGCTAACCTTGTATTTGGAAAGCAACACGTCCAGTTTACTTGTTCCGTATATTACCTTTCGGCAAACTACCGTCCGGTTGTAAAGGAAAGCGTTGAACAAGCAACTGTTTAAGGCAATGTCCCGTGACATGCTTTTGATTATGGTCTATAACGTGTCGGACGCAATTACTATCCTTGGTAGGAGCAATAGTAAAGCTCATCCTATGATTTTTCGGTCTGGCACAAGGTTCTGTCTTTGACCATGTTATGCAACCACCGTTCTTACGGTTGACACCCGATTTAGTTCAGGTGACCTAATGAATTCCAGGTGAATTCCTAGGATTTTACGTTCAATGGTAATGAACGCATTGAAAATAGGGTTTTCAGAAAACAAATCGGTTTGTATTTTTGATCAAAATATTTTCTCGTTCAAGCTCGAGTTTAGATATCATCGAATTCCATGAGTTTGAATTCTCAATCTTTAAGGTCAATCTCTAGGATTGAGTAATATCAGTCTTAAAAGCTGATTTTTAATCTTTAAGGAGATTATCCTTCCTGGGGATTTGATTCATTAGTCTTATCCAGCTAATTTGCACGGTGCCTCCCCATTGTACGAGATAAATCCTTCTCATGGTTAGGATAAATCTGACCACTTGGCGACCCTGTTTAATGCTGAGGTCCGTGGATTTCCAGCTGATTTTAGTGATGACTTTTCTAGATTTTTCGTCAACCTACAGCTGGTCTGGACGACAACTTCATGACCTAAATCAAGAAGCGCGTGTCTTTTTCGGAAGACTTTACTTCCTTTTAATGATGGAATTGATTCATCGTGTAGATCCATCTCTTCTTTTCTTTCATCGGGTAAAACAGTTTAGTTTAGTCCAAAGCAAAAGTATTTTCAGTTATTTGTTACAGATATATGTGACATATGTTTAAAATAATTTGGTAAATTTTCCCACACTTGGCTTTTTATTTTTCTTTTTATCGTCCTCTATTCCATTTTAAATGAATTTTAACATTTTAGTTTGTTTCTCAATTTATGTCCTTTCCGAGGTAACAATAATTTCGGTGTTAAAACCTAGTTTTATCGTTCATAAATGTGTATAAACATGATTTTAATTCATTTAATTGAAAATTTTGAAAAATTTTACTAGAATTGGGTAGTCAGTATATAAGACTAGGGCTGTTCTTTTTTATCAGAGAGCACTAGATTCTAATACAACTACTGCTTTACTAGTATTTTTAATGGTAACCAAGTGTTTAATATAAAAATTTTAAAATCCGAAAGAATTTAACCCCTTCCCACACTTAAGATCTTGCAATGCCCTCATTTGCAAGAAATCAGTAACAATTTAAATTATTGAGGGTGATTTGTGTGAAAATGATTAAATTTTTACCAAAGTTTCCAAATATATTGGCGTTTGTTTGCTGAATGATAAATGGTGCACATCATTTGTTCATTCCGTCTTGTTGTTATTTCACATACATGTTGCATCATTGTCGTCAAAATTACTTGCTTTTGCTGAACTTAATGCCAGTCTTTGAAAACGCGTTGTTTTACCCTGTTGTGTACATAAGATAAACTGCAAACATATATACATATTTTTGAAGTTTGGTTTATTACCCCACATTCAAAAATTATTAAAATCTAAGAATAAAAGTTAGAAATTATAAAAATGATTACAATATAAACAAAAATATTAAATGTATCAATAATTACAAATTACAAAATAATAAAAAATAAAATAAGTAAACTAAGGATGATATTGGTACCAATAGGGGTTCCACGCATAACCATAAGTGCTATAGAATGCTTCGGCAGGGTCATACGTAGGATATGGTGGCTGCATCTCTATCGACCAAGGAGGGAAGACGGGTTTCGGTGTAGGAATATAGTTTCTACCTATATGTTGGCAATGTGCTATGATCTGGTTCTGATGAACTTGCCAATCTTCAAATGCTCTCTGTCTAGCATTTTCGTATTCCTGAGAAGCTATAAACCTATGTATTTCTTGCCCCCCTCCTACATTACCTTGTTCCTGGTTTCTCTCTACCTGTGGATGTCTACCATTGTATCGTACTGCGGCGTTATTTCGCCGCTTCAACACTTTCGCACCATGGTATACATTTAAACCTATAGTGTCGCGGGGTTCTGGCTCTTCTACTAATAATCCCCCCCGACTTATATCCACACCGAGATATTCACCAATCAAAGTAATAAAAATACCACCTCCTATTATGCTATGTGGACGCATCCCTCGAACCATAGCTGATAAATAATAACCCACACAATATGGTATACTTACAGCGCTGTGTGGGTCTCGAATACACATATGGTAAAACAAATCTTGTTCATTTACCTTTTCTTTGTTTTTACCCCTTTGTGTAATCGAATTAGCTAAAAATCTATGTATTACTCTTAATTCGGCTCTATCTATATCCAAATAAGAGTAGTTTCCCCCTTTAAAACGGTGATGGCTTGTCATTTGACTCCACACACCGTGTGTATCAAAATTTTCATCTATTTTCCTACCGTTTAGTATCAATCCTCTACAATCGGCAGACGCTAACTCCTCAGGCGTATATATACGTAAAGCCTGAGCCATGTCTAGTAAAGACATGTGGCGCATCGAACCGCCTAACAAAAATCTAACAAAAGAACGATCGGTTAAACTAGCTACCCGATCATTCAACTCTATACTACATAACAACTCTTCACACCATACTTTATATACAGGTCTGCGTATGGTGAATAAACATATCCAGTCATTAAAAGAAGAATTACCATACCTCTGTACCAGTAATTCCCTAATTGGCCCGGCCAATTCTACAGCTTCTAAGGGTCCCCATTCTATGACCCTCGGTACCTCAACAACCTTGGAATGAAGAGTATGCAAACCCCGTTGATATTTTGGATAATCTATCCAAAGTCTGTCAAATCGCAGGTTCGGGTGCAACTGTTCCAAGTGCATATCTGAAAAGGTCATGACTGGATGAGGTACATCCTGCTTGTAGTAATTATCTACCTCCTGTTGTTCCAAGTTCTCAGCAGGAGCATGACGGGCTTGGGATGAAGATTCACCCCTTTCATTCTGCAAAACACATCAAACACAAATTTTGTGCATCCAAATATGCATTAGTGTCAGCAAAATCATCAATCAAAATAATTACAATGACATTATCAATTTATATCAAACTTAAGCTTATTTTCACATTTTTATCAAATCTACACTTTTTCAAATAAGCATATACGAAAATTTTCGCCAAGTTCATAAGCATTCAATTCAAATAACATGTCAAAATAATCATTACTAGCAAATAAACAAGTCTCAAATGGCATTATCTTTAAAAAATCAAGTTCATGAATTTTAGACTTGAAAAAGTCCACTTTAATTCTCAAAATCATGTTTAGGCTCAAAGTTTGGATCATTTAACTACCTAGACATGTTACACTACTCAATTTAGCAACAATTCATGACAAAAATCGGCCATAACCTGTTTATATCAAAAAGCCCCAAATTGCTCAAGAACACAAACCCTAGATTATTCAAAATTTGAAGTTTAAGGCTTCTAATCATGTTAAACAGCATCAATCTAGGTTATACAAGCATAATATACTAACAATTTAACACTAATTACACTAAAAATTAACAAAATTCAAATTATGAAAATATGCTCAAGAACACACTAAAATTCGGATTTAAAGGTGATTTGGGGTGTAATTGTACCTGTTTTCTTGAGTAATTCTTAGATAAGATCCTCCTCAACATGATTGTAGTGAAAAATTTGAAGATTAACGGTGAAAAATCAAGTTTTTGGGATGATTTTCGTGGGTTTTCTCGGGTTTTTTCGAAGTGCAGTATGTGTGTGTGTGTTATTCTGTTCCAGCTCGTTCCTTTTATTTTTTTTTCTGTATTTTTGTCCCTCCGCGAGTCGCGGAGGTTTTCACTTAAAACTCCGCGAGTCGCGGAGTTTACCCTTTTTTTTTTTTTTTTTTTTTTTTTTTTTTTTAAACTTATAAAACAATTAAGAAATTAATTTTAAAATTTTGTTTCCCTTGTTATTTAGGACGAGGTCGTTTCGGATCGATGTCCTAGTCCGTCCCTCGACAAAATTTTAAAATTTGTCTTTTTGTAGCGATTGTTTTAAAAGCTAAGATTTTTGGGTTTTTTCAATGTTTTTGGCATACTTTAAATCAATAAGATTAAAAATAATGATAATAAAAGTTCTCGTCCCTCCCTCGGGTAAAGCAATTTCGGTTCAAAGACCTAGTCTTCAACTTACGACGAATTTTAAAAATCATATTTTTAACTTAATGAGATAAAGTAAATTTTTGTTTTTTAAATTCACACAACATAAATATAAAATTCATAATTAATATTAAAAATTAAAAATTCATACCAAACTTAAAATTTGAAATGCATAAAATTAAAATTTCATATTTTAAAAATTAAAAATTCACACCAAACTTAATTTAAAAATTCATATTATAAATTCATACCAAACTTATATTAATTTTTTAAATATTTACAATTTTAAATATATTGTTTTTATAAAGTTTACAATATTAAATTAAGGTTTAAATATTAATTTTAAAAACATGGTAAAAATAAATTAAAAATCTTTTTGTCTTTTTATCCCACTTTTATCAATCAAATATTATCAAAAATATGCGCCCCTCTTTTCGGTAAAGTAATTTCGGTTCCAAGACCTAATTTAACTCATGACGAATTTTTGAAATATTTTGGGTTGATTGATTAAAGATATTTATACCTTAAGAATAAACGTTAAATTTCGCAGTGATGTAATAAATTTTTGAACGATATCAATAATTTCGGTCGCCAAACCTAATTTTATTTAATACCAATTTAATACTTTTTAGCGAACAAATTAGCGTTTATTATCAAAAGGTTAAAAATAAAAATAAAAACTGTACAGACATACCTGTGAAATAGATTTCTTAGTTATATGATCTATTATATTCATAAGATAGTCGGTTTAATTGGTCTTCCATGGCTGCATAGGCGTAACCTCGAGCATTCATTGTCTTTTCTTCTAAACACATGAACGGTCCTTCTCTGCATAAAGTAACAAATTCGGTATTTGAATAGGTTTGATTATTTGAACATTTACCTCCATGTGACCATTTTCCGCATTTGTGACATTTTTCTAGGTGTCGTGCTCTTCTTTTCGCTGCGGATTTTGATTTTCCTTTACCAAATTGTAACTTATTATCTTCGCATCTGGATCCTTTTCTAACTCCGTCCATTCTTTCTCTGATTACTGATACTATTTCACTCGGTAGTATGTCATTATTACGTTTAGTGATCAAAGCGTGTAGCATTAGACCATGGTTTAGTTCACAGGCAGTCTTCATTTCGTAAAAACCTAAAAAAATAAAAATTCAGAATGGGGGGAGAAGACTAGTTCTTTAGGGTCTGCTAGGGAAAGACCATACGTGTTCCATTTTCGAGAACTACACGAAAACAGACAATCTAACTCTAACAGAAATACATATTATCCTTTAAAGACTTGATTCTCCCCACACTTAGTTAGCTGTGGTGTCGAAATTGTGATTAACTTCGTTGTCGACTTCCATCGGACCATGTATGTAATGTTTAACTCTGTGACCATTAACTTTAAATTCAATCCCATTTGAATTTATTAATTCTATCGTTCCGTATGGGAAAACTCTTTTGACTATGAATGGTCCAGACCATCTTGATTTCAATTTTCCAGGAAATAGCTTGAATCGTGAATTGAAAAGAAGAACTCTGTCTCCTTCTTTAAATTCTTTTGAACTTCTGATTCTTTTATCATGCCATTTCTTCGTTCTTTCTTTATAGATTAACGAATTCTCGTATGCTTCATGTCTTAATTCTTCTAATTCGTTTAGTTGACTTAATCGTAGACGTCCGGCTTCATGTAAATCAAGATTACATGTCTTCAAAGCCCAAAATGCTTTGTGTTCAATTTCTACTGGAAGATGACATGCTTTTCCATAAACAAGTCTAAAAGGTGTGGTTCCAATTGGAGTTTTGTAGGCTGTTCTAAAAGCCCAGAGTGCGTCCTCCAATTTAATGGACCATTCCTTCGGATTTGATCCTACGGTTTTCTCTAGAATACGTTTTAAAGCTCGGTTGGTGTTTTCAACTTGTCCACTTGTTTGTGGATGATATGCGGTGGAGATTTTATGAGTTACTCCATATCTTTTAAGAACTTTCTCAAGTTGATTATTACAGAAATGAGTACCCCGATCACTTATTAAAGCTTTCGGTGTTCCAAACCTTGCAAAAAGACGTTTTAAAAAGTTTACTACAACTCGTGCATCGTTAGTTGGGAGAGCTTGTGCTTCCGCCCATTTAGATACATAATCAATGGCTACGAGTATATATAGATTATTATGAGATTTTGGAAATGGACCCATAAAGTCAATACCCCAAATGTCAAATACTTCACATACTTGGATGACATTTTGTGGCATTTCATCACGTTGACTTATTTTTCCGGCCCTTTGACATGCATCACAGGATTTGCAAAGAAGGTGTGCGTCTTTGTAAATTGTAGGCCAATAGAATCCAGCTTCATAAACTTTTCTTGCTGTTAGTTGAGGCCCATAATGCCCTCCTGTTGGTCCTGTGTGACAATGGTTTAATATTTTACTAGCTTCATCTCCAAATACACATCGGCGTATTATTCCATCGGGACAACTTTTAAACAGATGTGGATCTTCCCAGAAATAGTGTTTTATATCACTGAAGAATTTCTTTCGTCTTTGGTACGATAATCCTTTTTCAAGGAATCCACAAACTAAGTAGTTTGCATAGTCTGCAAACCATGGGATTTCTTTATAATCTATCTTCAATAGATATTCATCAGGAAAGTTGTCTTTTATGGCCGATTCATTCAGAACTTCTAATTCGGGATTTTCAAGACGAGAAAGATGATCAGCGGCGAGATTTTCTGCTCCTTTTTTATCTCGGATTTCAATATCAAACTCTTGTAAGAGTAAGATCCAACGGATTAATCTTGG
This sequence comes from Rutidosis leptorrhynchoides, assembly GCF_046630445.1. Classification (NCBI taxonomy): domain Eukaryota; kingdom Viridiplantae; phylum Streptophyta; class Magnoliopsida; order Asterales; family Asteraceae; genus Rutidosis; species Rutidosis leptorrhynchoides. The sequence continues at coordinate 403,899,830 of NC_092337.1, read as the reverse complement.
TTTAGCATCTTGTTTTGAAAATAGGTATCTAAGAGCAGAATGGTCGGTATAGACCACCGTTTTTGCTAGAACTAGATATGATCGAAATTTGTCAAAAGCAAAGACAATAGCAAGGAGTTCTTTTTCAGTAGTTGTATAGTTCGTTTGTGCTCCTTGTAATGTCTTACTAGCATAATATATAGGTTGAAATCGTTTTTCAATCCTTTGTCCTAAAACGGCTCCCATTGCAAAATCACTTGCATCGCACATTAGTTCAAATGGTAGATTCCAATTTGGTGTTATCATGATTGGTGCATTAGTGAGTTTTTCTTTAAGAATATTAAAAGATTTGATACATTCATCTGAAAAGATGAATGGCGCATCCTTTTCTAGGAGTTTATTCATAGGAGTGGCAATTTTAGAAAAATCTTTTATGAAACGTCGGTAAAAACCGGCATGCCCTAGAAAACTCCTAACTCCTCTAACATTTGTGGGATGTGGAAGTTTAGCAATTACATCTACTTTAGCTCTATCCACTTCAATTCCTTCTTTTGAAATTTTATGTCCAAGAACGATGCCTTCTTTAACCATAAAATGGCATTTCTCCCAATTAAGCACTAGATTTGATTTTTCGCATCTAATTAGCATTCGTTCCAGATTAACTAGACATGATTTAAATGTATCACCGAAGACTGAAAAGTCATCCATGAATACTTCCATACATTCTTCTATCATGTCGTGAAAAATCGCCATCATACACCTTTGAAAGGTTGCAGGGGCGTTACAAAGTCCAAATGGCATGCGTTTGTAAGCAAAAGTACCATAAGGGCACGTGAATGTGGTTTTCTCTTGGTCTTCGGGTGCTATTGGAATTTGAAAATATCCGGAAAATCCATCTAGAAAACAATAGTAACTATTTCCGGCTAATCTTTCCAACATTTGATCTATGAAAGGTAAGGGAAAGTGATCTTTTCTGGTGGCGTCATTTAATTTTCTATAATCAATACATACACGCCATCCTGTTATAGTCCTAGTAGGAATAAGCTCATTTTTCTCATTTGTGATAACAGTCATGCCACCCTTCTTAGGCACGCATTGAACTGGGCTTACCCATGGACTATCAGAAATTGGATATATCAAACCTGCATCTAGCAGTTTAATAATCTCTTTCTTAACTACATCTTGCATATTAGGATTTAGTCTTCGTTGACGTTGCACATACGTTTTATGACCTTCTTCCATAAGAATTTTATGTGTGCAATACGAAGGACTTATTCCTTTAATATCATGAATCTTCCATGCAATGGCTGGTTTATGAGCTTTCAACACAGAAATGAGTTGTGATTTCTCATTTTCAGTAAGAGAAGACGATATTATTACAGGTAATTCAGATTCACCATGTAAATAAGCGTATTCCAAATGGTTTGGAAGTGGCTTTAACTCTAATTTTGGAGGTTCTTCTATCGATGATTTATATCGATATCTGTCTTCTTCTTTTAGCATTTGAATTTCTTCTGTTGTTGGTTCATATCCATTGGCTATAAGTGTAGCTAACATTTCAGCTTCTTCAATTGGTTCATTTCCTTCTCCTAAAGAACATTCTCTTGTTCCTTGTAATTCTGGAAATTCTTCTAATAATTCTGCATGTGCATCTATAGTTTGAATATAATAACATGTATCATCTGCAGATTGTGGTTGTTGCATGGCTCTATCAACTGAAAAGGTAACACTCTCATCCTCTATACTTAGGGTCAGTTTCTTACCGAACACGTCTATCATTGCTTTAGCCGTGTTTAAGAATGGTCTTCCTAATATGAGAGGAACTTGAGAATCTTCTTCCATGTCTAAAACAACAAAATCTACTGGGAATACTAAAGTACCAACTTTAACTAGCATGTTCTCCATTATCCCTCTAGGATATTTTATTGATCTATCGGCTAGTTGTATGCTTATTCTTGTTGGTTTCAATTCTCCGAGGTCTAGTTTAGCGTATAGTGAATACGGCATTAGATTTATACTAGCACCTAAGTCTGCCAATGCTTCTATTGAACTAAGACTACCCAGAAAACATGGAATTGTGAAACTTCCTGGATCAGATAGTTTTTCTGGTATCTTATTCAACAGCACTGCTGAACAATTAGCATTCATAGTAACAGCCGAGAGTTCTTCCATTTTCTTTCTATTCGTGATTAGATCTTTCAAGAATTTAGCATATCTTGGCATTCCTGAAATCACATCAATGAAAGGAAGATTTACATTTATCTGTTTAAACATATCCAAAAATTTGGATTGCTCGGCTTCAAGTTTCTCTTTCTTCATTTTACTCGGATAAGGAAGTGGTGGTTGGTATGGTTTAACATAAGGTTTATCCTTAGCTGTGTTATCTTCATTAACCTTTTCAACTACCGGTTCTTTTTCCTTATCTTGATCAGGTTGTGGTTCTTGTGGAGTAGGAATAGTTTCATCAGAAGTTACAGGTATTTCAGGTGTTTTAAGTGTTGTACCACTTCTTGTGGTAATAGCTTTAGCTGTTTCATTCCGGGGGTTAGCATTTGTATCACTTGGTAGACTTCCCGGTTTTCTTTCACCTATTAACCTTGCTAGGTTACTTACTTCTTGTTCCAGATTTTGAATAGAAGCTTGTTGATTTCTAAATGCTTGAGCATTTTGTTCATTTGTTTGTTTTTGAGATGTGAAAAACTGCGTTTGAGTTTCAACTAGCTTCGTCATCATATCTTCTAAATTCGGCTTTTTATCATCGGTTTGTTGTGGTGGTTTGTTTTGAAAATTCGGTCTTTGCTGATTGTAAGTATTATTGGATACTTGTTGATTGCTAGGACCTTGTTGGTTGTTGTATGGAATATTTCGGTTATAATTCTGGTTTTGATTGTAAATCGGTCTTGGCGGTTGATAATTATTCTGATAATTATTTCCAGGCCTTTGGTTTATGTATGAAATATTCTCTCTTTGTTCCATTGTTAATTCAATACTGAGACAATCTTTTGTCAAATGTGGTCCTCCACACTGCTCACAACTAATTCGTATAGCATGAATATCTTTAGTCATCTTTTCCATTCGTCTCTCGAAAGCATCTATCTTTGCGGAAATGGAATCTAAGTCATGGCTAGAATCGGCTCTAGCTGCTTTAGATGATCTAATGATATCTTTTTCTTGGTGCCACTCATGTGAGTGGGAAGCAGTGTTATCAATAATTTTGTAAGCATCAGTTTCGGTTTTCTTCATAATAGAACCACCAGCTGCTATATCTATGTCTTTTCTTGTAGTGATGTCGCATCCTCGGTAAAATATTTGTACTATTTGACAGGTGTCTAAACCATGTTGCGGACATCCTCTTAACAACTTTCCATATCTTGTCCACGCCTCATATAGAGTTTCATTTGGCTTCTGTGTGAACGTAACAATTTCTGCTTGAAGTCTTACTGCTTTAGATGCAGGAAAGAATTGTTTAAGAAATTTATCAACTAAAACATCCCATGTATCGATCGCCCCTTCAGGTAACGATTCCAACCAATCTTTGGCTTCTCCCTTTAAAGTCCAGGGAAATAACATGAGATATATCTGTTCATCCTCCACTTCTCGTATTTTAAATAGTGTGCAGATCCTATTAAAGGTACGTAGATGTTCATTTGGATCTTCCTTCGGCGCACCACTAAATTGGCATTGATTAGTCACCATGTGTAGAATTTGTCCTTTGATTTCATAATCTGGTGCATTAATGTCTGGATGAGTAATTGCGTGACCTTGGCCAGTGCGTTTAGCTCTCATTCGGTCTTCCATACTTAAAGGTTCCAGATTCTCCATAATTGAATTTGTTGACTTGGTATCACTGAATGATTCTGATTTAATAGTTCGTTCCTCAACAATCTCTGTTTGAATGATTGGTGGTTCCGGAGGAAAGTTTAATGGTTCAGGATCTACGAACCGTTCCTGAATATTTTCTGGATTCTCAATTGTTAGGTTTGTTTCAAAAACTGGATTATCGGAAATTTGAACTGAAGTACTTGGTCGACTGGATGACGATTCTAAAGAAAAATCAACGGCGGTTATATTTGTTAAACGATGTCTTGATCGAGTTACAGGTGGTGAACGTACAAAAGGTGATGAACGTCTTGCTCGGTGCATTCACAGAATATCCTATTAGTTTTAAAAAGGAAAGAAAAATTATAATAAGTTATCCAATCAATAGACTTTTCTGATTTTGCCCACGTTTCGAATAGCCAAAAGATGCAGCAGAGGGGCAGGATTCGTTTGGTCTCAATATAATTGAGGACTGTTTGGCTCCAATAACCCGGTCCACGTACAAATCCAACTTTTACTACGAACCAGAAAATTTTGATGTCTATCAATTTAACCACTCAAAATAAATTTTCGTAATTTTAAGAAATTTAGATAAGAAGTAGAAAAAAAAAAAAAAATTCTATGTCCTAAAAACTAGAATAGCGAGAAATAAGAAAGACAAAGAGTTCGTCGCAAAAGGTCGAAAAAGAAAAAATGGTTGAAAAATAAAAGGTGACGGAAAAATAAAAGAAACTTATAAAAACTTAAAAAAAACTTAACTAATTTAACCTTATTACTACAACTAACTTAAAATTATAATCGCAAATTGAAATTACTAATTGGAATGATAATTGATACATAGTAAAAGGTCTAAAAATATTAAAGCTTACAGGAAAAACTAAATCCCAAATGGAAATAACTTAAAAAGAAACTAAAACTTAAAAAGGCGTCGCAAAATTCTAAAGCACCTAAATCTTAGTCTAAAGAAAAAGCACTTAAGGAATTCTACAGCAAAGCCTAAAAATCTAGGAGTAAAAATAGCTATAGCAAAAACTAAGTTTAAAATTAAATATGAGCTAAAAATATAAATATTACGCTACAACGATTAAAAAGGTACAAAATATAAAAATATACAAAAAGTTGTAAAAAGTACAATTTTTATAAAAATATTATTTTTATATTATTTATTTAAAAAAACTATTAATTTTACAATTTTAATAAAACTAATTAAACAAAATACATAAATATAAAGTAAAAAGTAAAAATAAAACTAAAATTAATAATAATAATAATAATAATTAAGTTAAATAATAATAATAATAATTAAAACCCCGTAATCAATGCTTGATTAGGGTTTTGTCCGTGTGTCAGAAACCCTCCGCGAGTCGCGGCAATTAAAGAGGAAAACCCCGCGAGTCGCGGGGTTCAGAAAAACAGTTGACAGGTTTCACTTTTTACGCGTTTTTCTTTATTTTTTTTTTATATTATTTTCTTTTTTCTGTTTTTAGTTTAAATAAACGATTTTTAATAAAATTTATATTTTTATAAATTAAAATAAAGATAAAGAAACTTATAAAACTTAAATATTTAACAAAATCCTAAAAATACTTATATTTTTGTTTTTCTTTTTATATTTTTGAATAATTAAAACGTAATTTTTACAAAAACGACTTTTAATAAAAGTAGATAAAAATCTCTTTTTTTTTTTATTAGCGTTGCGCTTCCGGCTTTTAAGAGTAATTCCCCGGCAGCGGCGCCAAAAATACTTGATGTCGAACGAGGTGTATATAAAATAGTTTATAATTTTAGCAGAAAATACTATTAAATACGATACAATTTTACACAAGATATTTATTTATTTATAGAATGGATATACTTAAACCTTGCTACAACACTTATAGGCAGTGTACCTAATCGTACAGTAGTGTAGTTTTTAGTAAGTCCGGTTCGTTCCACAGGGAAATCTTTAAACAAAGCTCAACGCTATATTAGTTTACTTTTATAAAAATACAAATATATATATAGGTAATATTATTATTATAAAGGGGGGTTTTTACCGTTTAATGACCGGTTTGTCGATTTTAAAACTTTAGTCGCAGTTAAAACCTAATGTAAAATATAAAATAAATACAAGACTTAAATTAAAGCGTAAAGTAAATAACGATAATGAAATTGTGAATAAAAATGCGATAAAATTAAATTGCGATAATTAAAAGTACGATAATTAAAAGTGCGATAAAATAACAATAAATAAAAGTGCGATAATTAGAAGTGCAATTAAATATAAAATAAAGGAAATTAAATATAAAATAAAAGAATTATGCTTATTTAAACTTCCGTAATCATGATGTTTGACGTGTTGATTTTAGTTTTATGCCCATGGGTTAATTGTCCTTTGTCCTGGATTATTCAATATGTCCGTCTGGTTTTTGTCCATAACAGTCCATCAGTCATAAATATAAATTGCAAGTGTCCTTGTCAAATTATTATTATACCCGAAGATAAATATTCCAACTAATTGGGGATTTGAATTGTAACAAGGTTTTAATACTTTGTTTAATGAATACACCAGGTTATCGACTGCGTGTAAACCAAGGTTTTACTACTTTGTTAACAATTACACCAATTACCCTTGAATGTAATTTCACCCCTGTTTTAATTATTCTAGTGGCTATTAATCCATTCCCGTGTCCGGTTAAATGAACGATTATTCGTACATATAAATACCCCGCCCATCGTGTCCGATCGAGTGTATATGGTAATTTATAGGGACGCCCAATTGTAAATCTTTATATTAACATTAACAAACTTTCATTTAGTTAAACAAATATAAAGCCCATTAATAGCCCATAGCCTAGTTTCCACAAGTGTCGTTCTTTTATCCAAACCCCAATTATGGTACAAAGCCCAATTACCCAATTTTAGTAATTAGCCCAACATCATGATTACTTCGTTTTAAATAAGCATAATAATAACTTAGCTACGAGACATTAATATAAAAAGGTTGAACATAACTTACAATGATTAAAAATAGCGTAGCGTTACACGGACAGAATTTCGACTTACACCCTTACAACATTCGCTAACATACCCTTATTATTAGAATTATAATTAAAATTAAAATATAAATTATAAATATAAATATATATTACGTATATATTGAGAGAGATTGAGAAAAAAGGATGTAAAATTCGATCAGAATTCGGTTGGCTTTATAGCCAGAAGTGAATTTTGGGGCTCCGCGACTCGCGGCAAAATACCCTTAAAACTCCGCGAGTCGCGGAGAGGTATTTACAGTTTACACCCTTGGAGTTTCCTGCTGCCGACGGTTTTAAATATATATATATAATATATATATAATTAATATAATTAATTATATATTATATTATATTTATATATATAGTTAACTTGTAATTTTTAGTCCGTTGCGTCGAGCGTTAAGAATTGACTCTGGTCCCGGTTCCGGATTTTCGAACGTCCTCGCGTACAATTTAATATCTTGTACTTTGTGTTTTGAATCTTGTACTCTTGTGATTTTGAGACGTTTCTTATCAATAATTGGAACCTTTTTGATTGTCTTTTGTTCTTTTGAGCTTTTTGGTCGTTTGCGTCTTCAATTCGTCGAATCTGTCTTTTGTCTTCACCTTTTATTATTTAAACGAATATCACTTGTAAATAGAACAATTGCAACTAAAAGCTTGTCTTTCTTGAGGAATAATGCTATGAAATATATGTTCGTTTTTAGCATTATCAATATGTTCAGAGATTAAGTAGAATGTAAGAGTCGTGTAACATGGCAAATGATGATTATAAAGTCTATGAATCATCATCTTCCATTAAAAATTTAGCATGACTTACTGTAATATAATCATGTTGGCCTGACGTCATTATATTATACTAACTCATGCTTCAATTCTCAACACTACTTCAAATCATTCAAAATTTGAATTTAAATTTTACGGAATATAGAAACTTAAACAGTTTTTCTTTATGATGTAATAAAGATATTGCAAAGAGATAATTAATTGCGGACAAGAATCGTTATGAAGATATCTTTAGAAATATCGAGGATATTTATAACGAAAGATATGATGATATTTTAGAATTTCTAAAATCGATGGATAATGAAGAAATTCTTCTGTAAGGATTTAGAATGCGTAAAAAGATCTTCTATGATTTCCTTCAGAAATCGAATCATCTAGATTCTTTGGTTATAGGTTTAGTCCTTGGGATTTGTCCTTGGTCTCCTTCATCCGTCTTTCAATACCAGATATTCTTTTGAGCTTTTCCAACACACAATTCTTTATTATCAAGCTTCTGGTCATTAAGGCCATCTACAGCTTTTGCTGCTTCATCAGCATTCTCAAGGTTAACTGATCTGAATCATTGATTATCAATCCGATATGTTTTCAAGGATTTTAAAGAATGTACAATGTAATATATTAATGTGAATGTTAGATATTTCTTGGGTATTACCTACCCGTTAAAATATTTTCACAATCAACAGTTTGTACAAAAGAATTTTTAAATACAATCTTTATGAAAATATACATACATATATATTTTCTTCAGATGTAATTATGGATTTAATAAGTTAATATAATATTAAACTCATTTGATTTACGGTTGAAACGAGAATAAATAATCTCCAAAACTTTAGAGATTACATAATCGTCGCGGAATATTTCTTTAATGAAGTTATGAATCAATACTTCATCGTTCATTGTTATTAATATACCTCAGTAAATGCTGTTGATGCTCGTGGATTTCTTGTGAAATTCATAAGGCACAAATGACGTTTTCGAGAAATTTTCGAGTACATCGAAAAATAGGAGTGTAAAATCACACATGCATTTGAATAATACACTTAGTTTATTATGAAATGGAGTTTATTGTACTGAAGCAGTGATTAATGATTGTTAAGTCATTAACGAAGGATGTACATCATAGCGTATTAGTGATATGAATTAACCAAGTAGTACATACTAGTTAAGATTCACACGTAATAGTTTAGTACGAAAAGATTTATTATTGTTCCAAACCATATATATATAAAGTATACATATATAATTCTTCAGGAAGAATGAGTCAATACATCTTAACTCATTATTACTAATATTCCTTAGTATATATGGGCGTATGATGTCGATGTTTGAGGTACCGATTATGATGTTGAGACGTGGGATGCTGATGTTGTTGTTGGTGAAGCTGATGCTGTTGGTGGTGACACTGATAGTACTGGTGGTGCTGGTGCTGGTGCTGGTGCTGGTGCTGCTGTTGGTGCTGCTTGTGGTACTTGGTTAGTAAGTGTGAGCCTAGCTACCAAATCGCGCACTATTTCCTCCAGGGTTTCTACTTTACGCTCGAGTCTATGGATTTGTTCTACCCATTCCTCTGTAAGGTTTGTCAATTCTTGATATTTAGTTCGAAGTCTTCTAACTTCTTCTAATAACCCTTTCTGGTTAGAATTCGGGAGTAGAGGACGAATATTGTCGTTGGTTACATCGAGTCGACCTTCGAGGCAGAAAATCCTTGCGAAAAGAGTGAAAACGATATTGCGAACAGGTTCGCCGGTAAGTGGATCGAGTACTCCGACATTTGGTGGTAAGTTTGGCTCGTGATATGGAGTACCTTCTTCATTTCTCCATTGGGTGAGTATTTCGCGAACCCATCCCCATTTTCTAAAGAAATCACGGTAATTGATCGGTGGGTGTGCTCCTGTCACGCTATCTTTGGAGCTAGAAGAACTTGAGGAATTAGGTGAGAAATCCATATTATGTGTTTGGAATAGGGTTTGATATGAAATGGGTGTTGAATATTGAATGATATATTTATCTCCTTGAATACATACATAGCAGAAAGATTTTCGTAATTTACGGAGAAAATTTAGGAAAAATGTTAGACAAGGTCTATTGGGAATAGATATGCTAAGATATGATTTATCTATACTCCAATAATGGTAGTATGACGTGTCGAGATTATAAAATAATAAGTATGTAATCTAATAATCTTTCGATTAAAGACTTTCAATTCGTATACTGTGATAACCCAATGACATTTCCCGATTCGCAAACCGATGCATAAAGGCATAAGGCATATAGGTTCGTGATATAACAGGGAGTTATATACGTTTGAGTATGAATTATAGGAGTTTCAAAAATCTTGGATAATATTTCATGTAATACATATGTAATACACAAAACCAGGATATATGACTAAGTGAGTTGTTCTTAATAAGTTCACCACTTATTAAGTGCGTAAGTGACTAAGTGTTGTATGATCACTATAGTCAGGTTTGATATTGTGCACCATACCCAAACATCTATGCCACCGCCGAGTCACTTGAATGATCAATTGTTACCGGTTGGCCCAGGAATTCTCGACCAAAATCTAAGTTTGGCATTCGAAATCCACAAGCGTCCCATAGTGGTACCAAGGATCACCCTAGGCCTTAAGTAGCGTTGATGTTCGAGTAATTTCACATTATCGTGTATGTTATAATCTTAAGATTTAAGTATAGTTTCTAAGGTATAGTGTAGCATTTATCAATTAAAGGCACTATGGTCAAGGAAAGTTGTAGTCCTACATTGCTAAGGTACCTAATTGTATAAGGCACACATAAAATGCAATCCTGGTTCTCTACAACAACCTGGCTCTGATACCAATCTGTCACACCCTCAAATTAGGGCCTAGGGTATTTGTGACTAATTATATCAAATCACGGTTGTATAAACGAGAACGACTCTATATGAGACGTTTTGAATAAAACATTTATTAATAAAACAGCGGAAACATTAAAAGTTTTACATCAAATTTAAACTGAAATAATAATAATAGTCTTAATGCAAAGTAAATGTAATGAAATGAAGACTCCATGTAGCAGCATTCAATTCATCAGGTAGCAATCATGGCAATCATCTTATTCGTCACCTTAAATAGCAGTTGAAGTATTCCACGCAAGAAAGAAAAGTAAAGCAAGTAAGTGACCGAGATATCAACTAGAAGTAGTTCTTTAAGAGAGAAATGAGAGATTAAGGTGTAAGTTTGAAATGAGAAATGTATGTGGTATTTATAGTTGAAAATGTTAGGTAAAAAAAATTAAAATAAAATAAGTAAATCTTAAAAGTTAAAATAAGAAAAATTATTTTGTATTTTTATTAAAAGTAAATCTTAAAAGTTAAAATAAGAAAAAGTAGTTTGTATTTTTATTAAAAGTAAAATCTTAAAAGTTAAAATAAGAAAAAGTAGTTTGTATTTTTATTAAAAGTAAAATCTTAAAAGTTAAAATAAGAAAAAGTAGTTTGTATTTTTATTAAAAGTAAAATCTTAAAAGTTAAAATAAGAAAAAGTAGTTTGTATTTTTATTAAAAGTAAAATCTTAAAAGTTAAAATAAGAAAAAGTATTTTGTATTTTTATTAAAAGTAAATCTTAAAAGTTAAAATAAGAAAAAGTAGTTTGTATTTTTATTAAAAGTAAAATCATAAAAGTTAAAATAAGAAAAAGTAGTTTGTATTTTTATTAAAAGTAAAATCTTAAAAGTTAATATAAGAAAAAGTATTTTGTATTTTTATTAAAAGTAAATCTTAAAAGTTAAAATAAGAAAAAGTAGTTTGTATTTTTATTAAAAGTAAATCTTAAAAGTTAAAATAAGAAAAAGTATTTTGTATTTTTATTAAAAGTAAATCTTAAAAGTTAAAATAAGAAAAAGTAGTTTGTATTTTTATTAAAAGTAAAATCATAAAAGTTAAAATAAGAAAAAGTAGTTTGTATTTTTATTAAAAGTAAAATCTTAAAAGTTAATATAAGAAAAAGTATTTTGTATTTTTATTAAAAGTAAATCTTAAAAGTTAAAATAAGAAAAAGTAGTTTGTATTTTTATTAAAAGTAAATCTTAAAAGTTAAAATAAGAAAAAGTAGTTTGTATTTTTATTAAAAGTAAATCTTAAAAGTTAAATAGTTTGTATTTTTATTAAAAGTAAATCTTAAAAGTTAAAATAAGAAAAAGTAGTTTGTATTTTTATTAAAAGTAAATCTTAAAAGAAAAGTAGTTTGTATTTTTATTAAAAGTAAATCTTAAAAGAAAAAGTAGTTTATATTTTTGTATTTATTTATTAAAAGTAGATATAGTTTTGATTTTTTTTTTGTATAAAATTCTAAAAAAAAAATTTGTTTAATATATTTCTAAGAACATTTAACATTTTATTTCTATATTTGTTTAATTATTAAATACGAATTTTATATAAAAATTATTATTATATTTAGATTTTATAAAAATTAAAATTTATGATTATTAATTTATAGTTTTTATTAGTTTTATAAATGTTATAATATTATGTATTATTTAGTTAATTATATATTCTATTAACTAAATAACAAAAGTAATATAAATATTATATATATATTCATTGATGTAATTATGTTATATTATATATCATAATCTTATTTATAAAATTTATAATTATATTATTTATTTTAAGCGTACGTTTATTCGGTCAACGTTAAATTTATTCGTATATAACAACTCTAGGTATTTTAGTAAAATCAGAAGTCGAAAAGTGAGGGTTGTTATAGTTTTCCCGCCTAAATAATAACATTCATCACGAAGTGTCTCTTCTAAATGTTCATATTTTCATGTGATCTTGATGCCGGAAAAAAAAAAATTCAAAAAAAACGAAAAAAAAAATTTTTGCTTCCCCCCGATTGGTTACTTCCCCATTGATCTTGCCCATACATACATACATACATATATATATATATATATATATATATATATATATATATATATATATATATATATATATATATATATATATATATATATATATATATATATATATATATATATATATAGAGAGAGAGAGAGAGAGATTATATATAGGTTTTCAAGAAGAAAAAAAATATAGGTATGTTTGAAACTCTCTGGAACTTCTAAGTTCAAAATCTCGCCTATTGTCAGGAGGGTAGTCGCCCTAAATTAATATGTTCGCAAAGTGAATAGGAAACCAAGTTACCAAAAAAAATATACGTATTTGATTTTTTTAATATGAAAAATCTATACTAACTATTTTAGAAAATAATTTCGCTTTAACCTACAGAATTTAACACCCCAAGACGCTTTAACCTACCGAATTTAACACCCCAAGATAATTGAGGGTGGTAAGTGAAAATTCGCAATGTGAATGGGAGTTGTTGGACGACAAAAAAAAATCAGGGGGAACGACAGAGAGATTATATATATATATATATATATATATATATATATATATATATATATATATATATATATATATATATATATATATATATATATATATATATATATAGAGAGAGAGAGAGAGAGAGAGAGATTATATATAGGTTTTCAAGAAGAAAAAAAATATAGGTATGTTTGAAACTCTCTGGAACTTCTAAGTTCAAAATCTCGCCTATTGTCAGGAGGGTAGTCGCCCTAAATTAATATGTTCGCAAAGTGAATAGGAAACCAAGTTACCAAAAAATATATACGTATTTGATTTTTTTAATATGAAAAATCTATACTAACGATTTTAGAAAATAATTTCGCTTTAACCTACAGAATTTAACACCCCAAGACGCTTTAACCTACCGAATTTAACACCCCAAGATAATTGAGGGTGGTAAGTGAAAATTCGCAATGTGAATGGGAGTTGTTGGACGACCAAAAAAAATCAGGGAGAACGACAGAGGTTTGCACCTCTTATAGTCTGCACCTCTTATAGCAAGTAAAAAAATAATAATAAAAATAAAAATAAATAAATAAATAAATAAATTTTGATAAAGTTATCTTTTAATATTTTATCTCTTTTTAAGATAAAGACTTGCCACATGTCAACACTAGAGTCTATAAAGTGATGTCATAAATCTTATTTTATAAAGATACACTTCATCAAGTTTACTTGAGATAGCTATAAAATTATTTTAAAATATTTTAATAGAAAGGGAAATAAAATCATGGAATTTTCGTTTAATTAGTACAGTTTTTATTTAGTATAACATTATTTTAAAAATTTGTAAGAAAAAAGTAATTGACGTTTTAGTGCACGGATTATCAATTACCGTCCTACACATTGCAGTTTCGTTTTGACATGGAAACGAAAACCCGAATTGTGGTAAACACTTAAGATCATACGTAGTAAATAAATTATTGTTTTAATAAACTTTTTTTGATGATTTCATTTGTGACGTTTGAGGATTATAAGACTCATGAAATTACATTATTGTTATCGATACTTCTTTAATTTAGTTGTTTTTGTTGTTTGAAATTAATTGTTTTCTTTTCAACCAATCCATATAAATATGGAATTTCTCATAGTGTGATGATTTTTAGATCCTTAGTCCGTTATATTTGAAGTTAATCTGATTATTCATTTTTATAGTTGTAACAGTATGAAGATTACGCTTGCTTAGTAAACACCCATATGATATGTGAGGAAGTCTTCTTTAAAGTTAGCACTAATGTTTATTCATTTAGTAAAGTTTAGTTAAATCGATAAAAATTGTTACTCTGTAGTATTGAATTTGTAAGTTTATTGATTATGTTTCTACATGGTGTGATCTAACTAACAATTTTAGGTTATTGTAATTTATAAGCTTTGATTATTAACTATTTAATGTACTTATGAACTGTTATTTTTTTTTTTTCTTCTACTTTCTAGGTGTCTTTTCTACACTTGCTAGTTATCATCCTTAGCATACATGACACATAACAACCGCCAACAGAATTGAGTTTTGTTGTTATAATATGTCTGATTATTAGATAAACCCATATAAAACACTCTAATACGATTAAGGTATATTATAATATACTTTCAATAACTGTTACGGAGTATTTTTTTTTATTTAACTTATGTACCATGAATAATTCATCTTAAACTAAACATGTTGTAGCGTCTAATACCTTAAAATGTGTAAACGAATCCTCTAATACCACTAGGGTTTATGAAGGTTCAATTTGAGCCATGCTCTTTGAGTTGAACCCACATATACATCAACTAAATTACTTAATGGTACTCACATCCAATATAATTTGTTTACTAACATGTTCATTTGTAATTGTACAATAGTGAATAAGCTATTTATAGTCTCATATTTTAACAATATCACGAATTGTTTTCGAATTTCGCTTTCACAAATTGTTTATTTTCGTTAATTGATGTTATCACTTATGTTATATTATATTATATATTATATACTCAATTTTGCTTTAATTAGCAAAGTTCGAAAAAAAAACATATCATGTATATGTTAATTTTATAGTTGAAATCTTACTATATTATAGATTATAGATAAACTTAATATAAGATTCGTATATATAGTTGTTTAATAAAAATTTGTTAGCTATAACATATCATTAAAATTAAATAGTTTTCTTTAAACAAACTCATAATTCTAAGAGTCTTTCAATTAGTGTAAAAATTAATAGTACAAGATTGGATATTATTACTCTCTAATCTAAAAGGAAAAGTTATGAACATTTAGGTATTATTATTATTATTATTATTATTATTATTATTATTATTATTATTATTATTATTATTATTATTATTATTATTATTATTATTATTATTATTATTATTATTATTATTATTATTATTATTATTTTATTATTTTATTTTATTTTATTATTATTATTATTATTATTATTATTATTATTATTATTATTATTATTATTATTATTATTATTATTATTTTATTTTATTATTATTATTATTTTATTATTATTTTATTATTATTATTATTATTATTATTATTATTATTATTATTATTATTATTATTATTATTATTATTATTATTATTATTTTATTTTATTTTATTATTATTATTATTATTATTATTATTATTATTATTATTATTATTATTATTATTATTATTATTTTATTTTATTATTATTATTATTATTATTATTATTATTATTATTATTATTATTATTATTATTATTATTATTATTATTATTATTATTATTATTATTATTATTATTATTATTATTATTATTATTATTATTATTATTATTATTATTATTATTATTATTATTATTATTATTATTATTATTATTATTATTATTATTATTATTATTATTATTATTATTATTATTATTATTATTTATTATCTAAAAGGAAACACTATGAACAATAAGATACAAGAAAACATGCATTAATTACAATTCGCTAACACTATTAGAGTTGTGTAGTAGTAAAGTAGGAAACATGATTTAACTACAATTAGCTAATACTACTAGAGTACTGGATGGACAACGGTTGGTGGTCCTGCCTCTTTTAGGGGAGGTCCTGCCTCCTTTAGGGGAGGTCAGGATCGGTTTCAAGGTTTTCTTCCGGAAAGCGATGGGGGCGGGGTTCTTATCGCTGCATCGGCGTAGTCGAAACGGAAGATGATTGCAACGGGTGGTTTAGTCCCCCTCGGGTGATCTCATTCGCTGTCCAAAAAAAAGTACAATTAGCTAATACTACTAGAGTAGCGAAGTAGTAAAGTACAAGGAAACATGCATTGAGTACAACTAGCTAATACTACTAGAGTAGTGAATGTATATACAATAAAGTACAAGGGAACATGTTTTTAGTACAATTAGCTAATGCTATTAGCCTATTAGAGTAGTGGATAGATAGACAAATTTAGGCCCATCTTGAAATGTTTTTTCAAAGACTGAATTACCGTAATAATTAAATAATAATTGTCTATCATTTAAAAATATGATCAATTTTATAAGATCAAATTTAATATTTTTTATACTTTTATATAATTAAAGTGATGACATATACACATAAATGTGATATAAATTATGTTGGTTGAATGTTGGTTAATGAATTAAACAACAAAGTTAAGTATAATGGTTAATCAAAGAATATGTTTTGATGATGACACATACATATGCATAAATGATGACCGACATCTTAACATGAAACACGCAAGGTCACTAATCCATACTTTATCTTGCAAATGACCAAGTCAAACATAGCCTAAAGAATAGAATTAAAGATCAGCAAAATATACGGTCAAAGGTACGGTCGACCGCATAGCCAGCCGTAGAACCTCAAACTGAATTGTAACGCAGTTTTGTGAAAACAAGTTGCACGGTCGCCACCACGGTCAATCGCAGTGCGATCGCAGTTTTCTCTGTTGCCACTTTTGACCAAATTAAGTTTGACTAGTTCCCGACATCTTTAATTCATGAAACCTTTCTCAACATGCTTAGAATATATGCCTTCTCCATACTCAATTGAGTTTTGGTCATAAAAACACTAATCGTGGTTAATTACGCCTAATGACATCTTAATGACAAATTAACCAAGATTAGGCATAACACATAAGTGTTAAATAACAACTTGTGATCTTAAATCTTATCTAGACATCCTTAGTATGATCATCAAGTACCAACACACTTAAGCCAATGTCACTAGAACAATAATTACTATTAAAGATGAATTAGTGATTAATTAAGGCTAAATGAAGAACAATGATTTCAAGTGTAACTAGTAAAGACTTGTAATCCTAAAATACACTTAGATACATTTAGGATGGTCATCAAGTCCCAACTAGAGATTGCTCTTCCCTTGTGTATGTGTTGGACATTAATGTGTATTGCAAGTAAGCTTGCTAAAGCTTAAATTATAAGTTGTGCAAATGTCTATATATTTGATCTTAGAGTAACTATCTCTTGGTATGTGTGAGTATTACTTGCTACTTGCTAATATGTTTAATACTCATAAATTTGTCAACTTAATTAATATGATTGCTATGTGCTTACTAGTTAAAATACTAGGATTCAAGTAACTAACATACTCCAATGAATTAAGTGTAAAATGGTTCACAATGGAATTATAGTCAATTGCTTATTTGGTCTTGTCTAAGTAACAAGTTGTGATTGCTTATTCAAGTATGACTTAACTTTGATGTCTCTACACACTTAGTGATTATCATAGAAAGTGTGATGACCCGGAGATTTCTGACCAAATTTAAACTTAATCTTTAACGTTTCCGACACGATAAGCAAAGTCTATGAAGTTGAATCTCAAAATTTTGAACTATTCAATTACCCTTCGATTGTTCTCAATGATTCGCAAACCATTATATGTAAATAGATACATATATATACTATAACTTGAAAACGTAACAAAGTTTTAATTGTTTAATACCGTACATTAAACTTATTGGTTTAAATATTTATTTGAATATATATGATAAGTTGGAATATTAATTGTATGAATAAATTGCGACGTATATTTAAAACGTGTTTATAAATGTTGAAAATATATATTAACTTGGTCATAAAACGATTTGTTATTATATATCAACAAATAGCGAGACAATGATTTATAGAAGTAAATGATCAAAACACTCGAAAGTTTAAGATACACTTTGAATGATATAGTTTATTGATAATTTAAGACTATATTTTGACAAAGGTACGAGTCACAAAACATAAATTGCGAGTTTTCTAAGCGTACGAAAATGCGTTCGAGAAACCGGAACCGGGACATAAGTCGAGTGACAACGTATGAGTCATCGGAACGAAAATTACAAGTCAACCATGCATGTGAATTTAATATAATATATAATTAATTATATAAATTAAATATATTATATATATTATATAAAATTATGTCGACAAACAAAAAGTTAAAAGTTTATGAGCTGGATCAGAGGGCCATGCGATCGCATGGCCTTGAAGCACAAATCCCATGCGATTGCATGGGGTACTTTTTCAGAAAAGGTTCTATAAATTGCGCAATTTTTGGCTCAGCTGAATCTATCTCTCTTTCTCTAGTATTATTACTCCGTAATATTTATTTAATTTATTTTATTATTATTATTATTATTATTATTATTATTATTATTTATATTATTAAGATTAATATTATTATTAATCTTATTATTATTAGTATTATTAATTATGTATTATACATAAAATATTACGACGAGGTCATGAGTGAGTTACTTTCAAAATGGGTTTTCAAGCGGGATAGAGCTAAGGACATTATGGGTAATGTTCGGGGGTATATTTATGAATCAAACCTAGTGTTTATCATCTCCGTTACGTCTACGTACTTTTCTGAAATATTGAATCACAATATTGATACGTAAGCATTTATATTTTATCTTTTATATACTAATAGCGTATCCATGTCTAGTGCTCGAGTATATATATTTATACAAGCTTGTATGCTAAATTTCGTAGTTAAACAGTTTATGATGAATCACGAATTAAATACATATATTGCTGGTAAAAGGTATATGATATACATGTTTTTGGAAAGCTGGCGAAAAATCAATAACTTTTCATTTAGACACCGAATAGTTTCGACGAACGGATTAAAAGATATGATCAACTGAATTATGATTGACGTTAATTGAAATTGCTTTTGAATCTGCAATTAAGATTTAAACAACTTGTTTACGAGATTGATAACATGAAGTTTTTTAAATATTACCAACCGAGTAAATGAATCCTTATATAAGGTACATCTCGTTTTGTTTTGTCAAAATTGACTTTTTGAAATGACTTTTGATAACTTTTGTATGTCGATCTCGAGCATTAGGATTATGATACACTATGACTAGACCTAGCTTGATAAACATTTATTGACCAACATATGTTCTCTAGGTTGAGATCTACGATTAATTGGTAATCCGAGTTTCGGTCACATTTTAGTGAACAACTTTATATGCTGCTAAGGTGAGTTTCATTGCTCCCTTTTTAATTGCTTTTGCAATATATATTTTTGGGCTGAGAATACATGCACTTTATTTTAAACGCAATGGATACAAGTACAAACTAAATTCTACACTGAGTTTAAAGCGAAAATCCCTTAGCTTTGGTAACCAGTAACTGCCAGTACATAGGATATGGACTGGTGGGCGCGAATAACAGTATATGGATCCATAGGGCTTGACATCCCCGTCCAAGCTAGAGCGTTAGCCTTTTAACGGACGTGTGTTATTTGAGTTTAGGACACGTTGGTTTGCGTGTATTAAAACGAATGGGGTATTTATCATTATAACGTTAAAGTTTAGTTACCAGGGTGCTCTGTTATGTAGAATCTATTGATAAACGTTTCTGGATGAAACAACTGAAATCTTGTGATCCACTTTTATATACAAATTATGCGAAACACTAAAACTATGAACTCACCAACCTTTGTGTTGACACTTGTTAGCATGTTTATTCTCAGGTTCTTAGAAGTCTTCCGCTGTTTGCTTATATGTTAGACAAGCTATGTGCCTGCAGTCTTACATGACATATTTTTCAAGGAAACGTTGCATTCACCAAATCATCATCAAGTATCTTATTTTGACTGCATTGTCAACGGAAGTATCATTGTAAACTATTATATTACAGTGATTGTCTATATGTAGAAATCATCAGATGTCGAAAACCTTTGATTTAAATGAAACAGCCCAACCCGTATTAAAACCGGCCCATAAAATTTTTTCCTTTTAATACGCGTTAAATAATACTTTAGGTCCCAATTGTGTTCCCATAAACATCTTTAATACAATAGAAGGTTTAATAAACCTTAAAACATTTAATACATTAATTAATTGTCCAAACGGACATACACGACCCGACTAGTTTAGTTTCCAACCAAAACCGAGCATGGTGATTTGGGACTACGCTACCCAAATCCTAATCGAATACAAAAGCAAGATCTTCTAAGCAACCTAGCCAAGATCTCTAATCCCCAAGCTTACCCGAGCCGCCAAGCATGCGAACCTATAAAAATATCAACAACGAGAGGGTAAGCTAACGCTTAGTGAATGATAATATACTACATACATATATATGTATAAAATGGACACGCCACACAAATATCAAATACTGCATACTGAAGCATCCATGTATAAGGCAACTACACTAAGCATACCGTACGATCTCTAAGCAACAAGCTAAAGATATCAACAAAGTATAAGTTCACCAACGACGATGTGAACAACGCCAATAAGCTACACCCGGAGGGTTAGCTACAACACAACATTACATTAATATATATAACAATATAAAACGAATAAGGTTAACCCCTTAACCCATTACCAAATACCAAACGCCACAATGAAGATTGGTCGAACTACACGAGCCTTAGTAATCCGAAACCACACGAGATTACTATCTTCACAACATCGAGGTTGGCCGAACTACACGAGCCTTAGTAATCCGAAACCACACGAGATTACTACCTCAACAAGATGACCGAACTATACACGTCATCGTGAATCCGAACTACAAGAGATTCACTTCCGATAAGATGACCGAACTACACGCGTCATCGTGAATCCGAACTACACGAGATCCACTTCTCCAACTCAAAACCCACGGTCACAGGATTATAAAATCCACCACATCGGGGTCATCCACATCACAACCAAGTGTGATGACGTACACACAAAGTGTGTACCTCGCCAAAGGTAGTCAACCAAAACGCACAACCGTGCCAATTGGACCTATACACAAGTCCATCAAAA
This sequence comes from Rutidosis leptorrhynchoides, assembly GCF_046630445.1. NCBI lineage: Eukaryota > Viridiplantae > Streptophyta > Magnoliopsida > Asterales > Asteraceae > Rutidosis > Rutidosis leptorrhynchoides. The sequence continues at coordinate 403,878,562 of NC_092337.1, read as the reverse complement.
CCACCTATATGTGAAGTGAGCTCTATAACCGAGAACCACTTCACCGACCCGCACCCATCCTACACATACATATGCATATAGGATATTAACACTCACCTTGTCGCCTTGAAGAAATGCTTCCAAGTAATCCGCAACTAGTCAATGGAAAGTACCTATTCCATTATCACAAATTCAACAACACACTTAGATTGGATTTACAAACCAACCCAATTTGACACTTAGTGCAATTTCGACCCAAATGCACTTCCTAGGACAAATTGCGCCCAAACTAACCAATAATCACTAACACGAGTGAGAATGGTCCTAATATGCCAATTAAACCCGAACGCAAGTGTTAAACACTTATCGTTCTCAAAATCGCCCATAAACCCTAATTTTGATCCATAAGGTCAAAATCTCACCATTTACAAGTTTTGACACCAAAACATGTTTAACTCGATTTTATACTTCAACTTAATCTATTTTAAGTTTACAACCCTCATTGAATCGACATTCGGGTTATAATCCTCAACAAACCCTAATTTTGACCCATAGTCAAAATTAGTCAACCACGAAAACCCTAAAAGTCTCCAAAACGCCAATAATCACTAATGCTAGTGATTGTACACCATTCTCAAGTCTTAAACATGGTTAAATCATTAACCAACCCAAAACCCGCCAATAACAACAATAAACCCGAATATTGGTGTTAATCTCCAATTAACAACTAAATGGGTTTCATCTATGAATCATACAATCAAAAGCCCCAAATTTGAATGATGAACACGAAAATGAAATTCGGAGTTAAAGCTTACCACTAGTATCACCGTGTAGCTAAGAACGAGGAGAACAAACTAGTCAACTACGCCAAAGATCAAATCCCGCTTCTTCCTTTCCAAAAATCCCTTTGAAATCAAATGGGTGTTTGAGTTTTGAGAGAAAAATGAAAAGAAAAGGAAAATGAAATTAGGAAAATGAATGAGTGGATGAGGTTAAAGCCTCAAATCTGGATCAAACGTGAAAAGACCAAAATGCCATTGCTTCTCATGTAATATTACAAAAATCCGGCACCAGTTTGCCCAGAATGCCGCGCCGCGGCCTTAAATGTCGCGCCGCGACATTTGCCTAGTTCTGGGATCATTTTTATCAAGCTTCTGATCTGGATTCCAGTTAAATGCCGCGTCGTGGCCTCCTTTGTCGCGCCGCGACGTTCAACGTGGTCTGACTCATTTCCTTGCATACAAGACCTTAACACCCGAATATGTCCCGAACCCTTCATACGCCTATCGTACATACACAATACACCTAAAAATCATGTACGGAGAAAAACGGGGTGTTACAACTCTCCCCCACTTAAATTCGATCACGTCCTCGTGATCCTCGCCACTTAACCAAACGGACCACACTTCACGGTCCTCAAACATAAGTCTCAACCGACTTTCCTAAGCAATTCTTCCCACTGAAATGCCTTTAACAACTAAATCGTCACCCGCGATTTATTAAATCCACAATCCGAGCACTAAAACCATGCTCATTCCCTAACATCGGGAAAACTCAACCAATCTCGTACCGAGATATCAACCCCTTAGCGTACCCTTACCGAGTACAACGCTAAAAGCAACCAAGTCTCAACCTAAGGTCAACAATCCGAGACGATGAAGACCGAACCAAACGAATCCTGACGGATAACACCAATCACTATACATCCCTTGTAGTGCGCAATACGACCAATACGCAACTACCGTAACATCATAATAAACGGTTAAGACCGATAACGCCCAAAACGACTATGGTAACGTTAATCCCAAGGTGTACAAAATCGACTATCGTCACACCCGTAGCAACATGTGAGCGAAACACGGCTATCGCATCACTAATCATACAACATGGTCCTTACGACCCCACCATTGGTGTATAAAACAACTAATAGATCAAACATCATGGTCCTTACGACCCCACCATCGGTGTATAAAACAACTGACAGATCACACAACCCGAAGGCTGGCCGAAAACACACGCGCCTTAGTGAATCCGAACTACACGCGACTCACTACCTTCACCACAACAACACTCGGGATTTGCCGAACTACACGCGCCTTAGTGAATCCGAACTACACGCGAGTCACTATCCCAGAGGAATGACCGAACTACACGAGTCATTTGTGAATCCGAACTACACGAGACTCACTCCTCAATACAATAACCGAAACCACACGAGTCATTTGTGAATCCGAACTACACGCGACTCACTTCCACAATAAGATGACCGAAACCACACGCGTCATCGTGAATCCGAAACCACACGCGATCTAATACCATGATGAAGTCAGCGGACCCGAAGATCATGCTTCACCAATCTCAACACCGGATGAAGTCAGCGGACCCCGTCAACGGTCATGCTTCACCGATATAACACCTCGCTCATGATGAAGTCAGCGGACCCCGAAGGTCATGCTCCACCAATCGCATACTCCCATGATGAAGTCAGTGGACTCGAAAGTCATGCTCCACCAATCAATAACCATGATGAAGTCAGCGGACCCCGAAGGTCATGCTTCACCAATCAATGTCCTTTTGGCCTCGAACAACGAGTAGCGTAACATCGCGCTCTGCTACACTATAGTGAACCCTAACGGATACCACTAACCATCCACACAATCGAGTAAGAACCACCTATATCAAACATAGGCACAAAACAAAAGTTCTCTAGAAGAGAATCCAATACGCACATCCCTTAACCGAGGGATTTCACCTTGCTCGTCAAACACGTCCATTATCTCTCAACGAGATTTACCACATTACTACATCGGCGATAATTCAAATCCAAAATCATAAGTACAATTTAACCAAAATTGTACTCTACCACAAATCGACCAAAACTAGGTCCCAACACAATTTTCGGACCTACTAAAACGTCATTCGAAATCTCACACTAAAACTTCCTCGTGCGGGAGTGTAACTCCCCCACTTGGAACTACGTCCCATATCCACAACTCGTACAACCGTACAATGCTACCAAAGGTAGACTTTACAAACGATTGGGCTCACACGACCCATTACCATATCTTGCTCCAGCCTTGAGCACACGAAGGATTTCAATCAATCCTTAAACACTTCAAACAAAAAGTGTACCACGATTACACAAACCACACCCTCGCAATCATCCAATTGCTCTAGTTTGTCAATTTCCACCTAGTCACTCATGTACCTAAGGGTTTCACTCCGGTACCCTAAGTACAATGTAACTACAACACAATCGGAGTCGAACACTACGCTAGTAGGTATAAAAGAGGCACCTAATGTCGCGTCACGTAGACTCCTTTACCAACGTACATCGAGATCCAAAACACTCGATTTCAAGGGTTTCATCTCACCCGTCGAACCTCATGGTTCATCAACTCCAACATACAAGCGAACACGCGCTTAACAATCGAACACCAAAACCCATTTCCATGGCTTGGTAGAAACATTTCCCAAATACTAAGGAATGCTTGGTTGCACCAAGTCTTACGCCCTTCGCCCGTTAATCAAACGTCACCATAGGGTACTTCCATTAGGAACGTCACCCATAACAACAATATGCACAACACAAGGCATTTTACAACTCAAACACAAACGGCACTTAATAAATAATCAAAGGACATATTTATTAAAACGAAACGTACCTTAACGTCTCCTTGCCGCACCCGTCCCCGCTAACTTGGGACATTCCGACTTACGATGTCCTTCTTCTTGGCAATTGAAACACACCATACCATCACTCTTTGGTACCGAACATTCCCAAGACTTATGACCCCTCATGCCACAATTGTAACATCTAGATGCACTAGAATCCGGTATACCCGTCTGCGTACCACCCGTGCTCACACTCGGACCCTTAGTCCTCTTACTCGGAGCACCATACGAAACAACCCTTCTCTCACTTGAAGGTTCACCAATCTTTGATCGCGTATACGACTCGAAACCTCTAGCCACGATGAATAATTCCGCAAACGATTTCGCGTGACCCCGGCTAATCTTATTCTTCAAGTCATCATTCAAGGTTCGATAGAAATCTTGCATCAACAAATTATCATTCCCCAAATACTCCGGGCAAAAATGAGCCTTCGCCATAAAGGTCGTCTTGAGAGTATTCAAATCCATAGAACCCTGTTGCAAATTTCGCAACTCATTACGCATTTCCGATAAATCGGTTGAAGTCCGGAACTCCTCGAAGAATTCCTTCTTAAACCCGTCCCACGATAACGTCATAAACGGTTTACCACCGACAAGATCAATCTTACCATCCAACCAATCCTTTGCCCTACCCCGCAACAAACTAGTAGCGAGTCTCGTCTTCTTCTCAGGAGGGCATTCGATAGTACGAAAACACCCTTCGACATCCGAGATCCAAGTTGTGCTTACCAAAGGATCCGGTTTCCCGTCATACATCGGGGGTTTAGTCCTCATGAAGCTCTTAAGACAACGCTCCATTTCACTACTACCCCAAAATTCGGAATACTTCCTATCCATTTCTTCTCAAAACGCACGCATTTGCTCCGCAACTGCGGCCGCAACTCTAGAGTTAAACTCCTCGTCATTCGTCTCGATCTCGTTTTGCGTCGTCATTCTAAAGAATGCAAAACGATTAGTCCACGAACGTATAAAACAACACGCATAACACCGCCCCATCTTGCTCAACACTCGTCGTACATCACTTGTTAGACACGATTTGCACCCGTAATAAGGTCTGCAAGTCCTTATTACGCACACACGTCGTCTCAACTCGTTAGTACAACGACCGCCTCGCTCGATGATATAACCAAGACAACGACAATTCCACGCGATATAAACACACGCAAGGGAATAGCATCACAACACAAGCCAAAAAAATCCTAGTTAGTCCACCTACAAACAAGGCACTAACTATAACCCGTTCCGACCCGTTCACCTACAAGTCTCGCAACAAATAAGCACACACAAAAGTCTAAGCCTAGGCACCTATCTCAAGTCCCCTAAATCCCTTAGACCATGCTCTGATACCACTTGAAACAGCCCAACCCGTATTAAAACCGGCCCATAAAATTGTTTCCTTTTAATGCGCGTTAAATAATACTTTAGGTCCCAATTGTGTTCCCATAAACATCTTTAATACAATAGAAGGTTTAATAAACCTTAAAACATTTAATACATTAATTAATTGTCAAACGGACATACACGACCCGACTAGTTTAGTTTCCAACCAAAACCGAGCATGGTGATTTGGGACTACGCTACCCAAATCCTAATCGAATACAAAAGCAAGATCTTCTAAGCAACCTAGCCAAGATCTCTAATCCCCAAGCTTACCCGAGCCGCCAAGCATGCGAACCTATAAAAATATCAAAAACGAGAGGGTAAGCTAACGCTTAGTGAATGATAATATACTACATACATATATATGTATAAAATGGACACGCCACATAAATATCAAATACCGCATACCGAAGCATCCATGTATAAGGCAACTACACTAAGCATACCGTACGATCTCTAAGCAACAAGCTAAAGATATCAACAAAGTATAAGTTCACCAACGACGATGTGAACAACGCCAATAAGCTACACCCGGAGGGTTAGCTACAACACAACATTACATTAATATATATAACAATATAAAACGAATAAGGTTAACCCCTTAACCCATTACCGAATACCAAACGCCACAATGAAGATTAGCCGAACTACACGAGCCTTAGTAATCCGAAAACCACACGAGATTACTATCTTCACAACATCGAGGTTGGCCGAACTACACGAGCCTTAGTAATCCGAAACCACACGAGATTACTACCTCAACAAGATGACCGAACTACACACGTCATCGTGAATCCGAACTACACGAGATTCACTTCTGATAAGATGACCGAACTACACGCATCATCGTGAATCCGAACTACACGAGATCCACTTCTCCAACTCAAAACCCACGGTCACGGGATTATAAAATCTACCACATCGGGGTCATCCACATCACAACCAAGTGTGATGACGTACACACAAAGTGTGCACCTCGCCAAAGGTAGTCAACTAAAACGCACAACCGTGCCAATTGGACCTATACACAAGTCCATCAAAACCACCTATATGTGAAGTGAGCTCTATAACCGAGAACCACTTCACCCGACCCGCACCCATCCTACACATACATATGCATATAGGATATTAACACTCACCTTGTCGCCTTGAAGAAATGCTTCCAAGTAATCCGCAACTCGTCAATGGAAAGTACCTATTCCATTATCACAAATTCAACAACACACTTAGATTGGATTTACAAACCAACCCAATTTGACACTTAGTGCAATTTCGACCCAAATGCACTTCCTAGGACAAACCGCGCCCAAACTAACCAATAATCACTAACACGAGTGAGAATGGTCCTAATATGCCAATTAAACCCGAACACAAGTGTTAAACACTTATCGTTCTCAAAATCGCCCATAAACCCTAATTTTGACCCATAAGGTCAAAATCTCACCATTTACAAGTTTTGACACCAAAACATGTTTAACTCGATTTTATACTTCAAATTAATCCATTTTAAGTTTACAACCCTCATTGAATCGACATTCGGGTTATAATCCTCAACAAACCCTAATTTTGACCCATAGTCAAAATTAGTCAACCACGAAAACCCTAAAAGTCTCCAAAACACCAATAATCACTAATGCTAGTGATTGTACACCATTCTCAAGTCTTAAACATGGTTAAATCATTAACCAACCCAAAACCCGCCAATAACAACAATAAATCCGAATATTGGTGTTAATCTCCAATTAACAACTAAATGGGTTTCATCTATGAATCATACAATCAAAAGCTCCAAATTTGAATGATGAACACGAAAATAAAATTTGGAGTTAGAGCTTACCACTAGTATCACCGTGTAGCTAAGAACGAGTAGAACAAACTAGTCAACTACGCCAAAGATCAAATCCCGCTTCTTCCTTTCCAAAAATCCCTTTGAAATCAAATGGGTGTTTGAGTTTTGAGAGAAAAATGAAAAGAAAAGGAAAATGAAATTAGGAAAATGAATGAGTGGATGAGGTTAAAGCCTCAAATCTGGCTCAAACGTGAAAAGACCAAAATGACCTTGCTTCTCATGTAATATTACAAAAATCCGGCACCAGTTTGCCCAGAATGCCGCGCCGCGGCCTTAAATGTCGCACCGCGACATTTGCCTAGTTCTGGGATCATTTTTTATCAAGCTTCTGATCCGGATTCCAGTTAAATGCCGCGCCGCGGCCTCCTTTGTCGCGCCGCGACGTTCAACGTGGTCTGACTCATTTCCTTGCATACAAGACCTTAACACCCGAATATGTCCCGAACCCTTCATACGCCTATCGTACATACACAATACACCTATAAATCATGTACGGAGAAAAACGGGGTGTTACATTAAATATTCATTTATGGTGTGCCTTTTCAAAAGAATGCAATGTTTACAAAACGTATCATATAGAGGTCAAATACCTCGCAATGAAATCGATGAATGACGTGTTCGTCCATATGGATTTGGAGCGATCGTCACAGTTGATATCAGAGCGTTGGTCCTAGTGAACCAGGTCTTGCATAAGTGTGTCTAACTGATAGTTGTTAGGATGCATTTGTAAGTCTGGACTTCGACTGTGTCTGCATGTGAAAAGTTTTGCTTATCATTTCTTGTCAGAAATTACATGCTTATCATTCTTAAGTCTAGACACGTTTTCCTGCATTTATTGCATAAATAGTGTATAGACAAAAATTCACATCTTAGCGTATCTGTTACTGTAAACTTTTCCTGACATCTTCCGAAAATTCCTCCGTGATTTATGGAATTTTGGTATTATATATATATATATATATATATATATATATATATATATATATATATATATATATATATATATATATATATATATATATATATATATATATATATATATATATATATATATATATGTAAATTATGTATTGAAGAGTACCAATCTAAATTCTATAATCTATTTCATATCAAAAATCATCTCTCTAATTATACAAGATGGATCCCGTATCTAGTTCAAATTCCTTAAACTCCGACAGCTATTCCGATATGGATATTCACCTGAATTCCGAAGACAGTGTAACCGAAATGGATCAACCAATTAGCCATCATCTATTCTGGATGAATTGGGGATGGGTTCGTAGCCTACTTAATTATTGGAGACAAGAAGAAGGTGATCCCTTCCATCCACCACATTGGCCTCTTGGCGAAGAACCTGAAGCACTTACCGGCGAACCTGTTCGTAATACCATTTTCTCTCTCATCTCCAGAATATCTCGTCATGATCATATACTCTCTCAAATTCTGGATCTTATTCATCCGCTCGTCCGAACCGCCAATCATCCCGGTGTAGTAGAAGAAGTCAACGAGCTTCGCGCTCGGGTAGTGGCTTTGGAGAATATGGTGCAAAGGTTACAAGCACCAGCAGAATCACCGGCATCAACATTACCACCGACAACAACACCAACAGTACCATTACCACCACCAACAACATCCGCACCGCAAGCCTCAACATCACAATATGTACCTTGAACATCAACGTCATACGCATCGTAGTTACCATGAAATACCAGCAACAATAACCGATGAAGTATTAACTCATTTCCCCTGAAGAAATTTTATGTATATTTAATATATATATGAATTTTGAAATCAAAATAAATCTTTTCGTACTAAGCTATTACGTGTGAATCTTAACTGGTAGGTACTACTCGGTTAGTTCATATTACTAATATGCAATGATGTACATCCTTCCTTAACAACTTAACCATTGTTAACTACAATCTCTGTTTCAACTCAATGAATTTCATTTCATAATAAATCAGATGTATTATTCAATTACATAATTGATTTTACATTTTCATTTTTGATGTACTAGAAACTTTCCAGAAAACATCATCTGTGCCTTGTAAGGTTTACAAATATTCCACAAGCATCAACATCCTTCACCGAGAAATAAGAATAAATAATGAAGTATTGATTACATTAGCGAAATACTCTGCAAAGATTATGTAATCTTTAATGTTTTAGAGTTTAATCATTTCTAAGTCAAGCCGAAAATCAAATGAGCTTAATATGATATTAACTCATTAAATCTATATTAGATCTGAAGAAAATATACATACATATATTTTCATAAAGACGGTAATAAAAATTCTTTTATACAAAGTATTAATTGTGAAATCTTTAACGGGTAGGTACTACTCGAGAAATATTTAAGTTCACAATTAATATGTTACACTGTACATTCTTCAATTTTGATTCAAAAATCATTAACTATACTCACTATCTTCACAATGATACACAATCATTTCATACAAATTCAATCACATATTCTGACATCGACGTATCAGAATCCAAGCCATAACTCTGAACCGGTGACATCATTCTTAGATCTCTACATCTTTCAAAGCTATACTTTAACTTTAAAACTGTGAAAGATCCTTTAGCATTGTTATTACCGAAAATAATCTTGCAATCCCTGTTCAAAGTATCCAGTTTTACCACACTTCCAACCAGTCAACTTCAACTTTTCATATTAGCCTTATTATAACCTTGATATATACGTTTTTGTTACTGGGGAACCTTTCTTGTTCCACCACATTAGCAGTAAATTTACCAACAACTTCATTGATCTTTGACCTTCCGAAAAATCCTTATACTCATTGAAACCGTATCATGTACTCATCCACATCTTGTAACGGCAATTGACATACCAACTATCGAGAATTAGCAATCAGTATTTTGAAATCTTGTAGCACGTCTACGCCAACAGTTATATGTGTACATATAATGTCTACCTCCTGGACTTACATACTTCGAATGTGAAGTTTCCGAAAAACACCCCAAACTACGAAACTAGTTCTCCGAATTTTGGAAAAATGTTGATGAAGCAGCAAAAACTGTAAACGACCTTAACAGTCAAAAGTTTGATGATAAAGAATAGTATGGTGGTAAAGCTGAGAAAAAGAGAAGATTTGGAACTGGAAAACGGATTGAGCAGACCATGAAGGAGGCTGTGGACAAATCACAAAGACGAAATCTACCTTCAAAGAATCCAAATGATTCAGTGTCTGCTGAAACCATTAGTAAGAACCTTACTTCTTATTCTAAACCTTCACAGACAGATTTTTCGCATCATCCTCTGATATTAGAAATTCTAAGATATCATCGTATCTTCCATTATAAATATCCTCCATATTTCTGAAGATATTTTCATAACTATTCTTATCTGAAATCATTTATATCTTCACGCTATCTTTGTTACATCATAAAAGAAACTATTTTAGTTTCTAAAATCTGAAAAATTCGAAAAATGGATGTTTTGAAGTAATGTTGGGAAATGAAGCATGAGTTAGTATAATATAATGACACTTGATCAACGTGATTATATTACAGTAAGTCATGCTGAGTTTCTAATGGAACGTGATAAAGGTTCACAGATCATACCATCATCATGAACCATGTTACATAACTCTTTCATTCTATATAATCTCTAAAAATATCAAGAAAATATTTTCTTAATGATTCGGTCTTTTTCGAGGTATTCTGGCAATTTGACAAGTCAGATTGTGCTATTACCATTTCTTTCTTAGAACATTAGTTATGTTCATCTGAAACTTCATACCTATGAATTCTGGACCATTATCCGCTTGACTTAAGGTCGGGAAGAGAAAACGAAAGCATGAAGCTCCGAAATATAATGGAGAATATAAAGCCCAATAACAACCCCGAAATTACAAACCGTGTATATCAATGCGTATAGCAATATAAAGACACGGGAGAATGAAAAACACTATAACCCCAAGGTAATAGTAGAAGAAAATAACTTCCTCTGGTGGCAGATGAAAAAGAAGAATGAAGGATACGATAGCCAGGAAAATATCAAGAATCAGAACTGAATTAAGCATTTTCACAATCTATTGGGATGTATGAAATAAGAAAGAAGATTATAGGAGTGTTAAAAATAAATGAAACGGAAGAGGTCAATTTATAGCGAAATATCAGACATAGCAATCGAGGCAGATTATGCATTTAATCAAAGAAAATCCTAATTTCCGCAAATTCCGAAGAATCAAATCTTATTTAGATTATGAAGATTTTCTATTCCTTAAATTTCGGAAATCAATCGTAACTACGTCAAAAGTTAAGACGAATCTCTATTCTTTCATTCCACTCTATTACGATAACTTCTCTTATACACTTCGAGTAATTGGATTGTTTTATCCATATTATTCAACGGTGATAAAAATTCTATTTATCAACACATATTCGTCATGAAAACATTTTTATTGTTAGCCATGACGACCTCACTCAAATTTCGAGACGAAATTTCTTTAACGGGGAGGTACTGTGATGACCCGGAAATTTCTGACCAAATTTAAACTTAATCTTTAACGTTTCCGACACGATAAGCAAAGTCTATGAAGTTGAATCTCAAAATTTTGAACTATTCAATTACCCTTCGATTGTTCTCAATGATTCGCAAACCATTATATGTAAATAGATACATATATATACTATAACTTGAAAACGTAACAAAGTTTTAATTGTTTAATACCGTACATTAAACTTATTAGTTTAAATATTTATTTGAATATATATGATAAGTTGGAATATTAATTGTATGAATAAATTGCGACGTATATTTAAAACGTGTTTATAAATGTTGAAAATATATATTAACTTGGTCATAAAACGATTTGTTATTATATATCAACAAATAGCGAGACAATGATTTATAGAAGTAAATGACAAAAACACTCGAAAGTTTAAGATACACTTTGAATTATATAGTTTATTGATAATTTAAGACTATATTTTGACAAAGGTACGAGTCACAAAACGTAAATTGCGAGTTTTCTAAGCGTACGAAAATGTGTTCGAGAAACCGGAATCGGGACATAAGTCGAGTGACAACGTACGAGTCATCGGAACGAAAATTACAAGTCAACCATGCATGTGAATTTAATATAATATATAATTAATTATATAAATTAAATGTATTATATAAAATTATGTCGACAAAAAAAAAGTTAAAAGTTTATGAGCTGGATCAGAGGGCCATGCGATCGCATGGCCTTGAAGCACAAATCCCATGCGATCGCATGGGGTACTTTTTCAGAAAAGGTTCTATAAATTGCGCGATTTTTGGCTCAGCTGAATCTATCTCTCTTTCTCTAGTATTATTACTCCGTAATATTTATTTAATTTATTTTACTATTATTATTATTATTATTATTATTATTATTATTATTATTATTATTATTATTTATATTATTAAGATTAATATTATTATTAATCTTATTATTATTAGTATTATTAATTATGTATTATACATAAAATACTACGACGAGGTCATGAGTGAGTTACTTTCAAAATGGGTTTTCAAACGGGATAGAGCTAAGGAAATTATGTGAGGACCTCGACCTTATCCTTCCGGACGAAGTCTTCAACAGTTGGTCCCATTGCGTTGATCGACTCCAAGTAATATCCTTAATTTGAGCTAATGCACAGCGGAAGACTTAATTCGTACCTGAGAATAACATGCTTTAAAATGTCAACATAAAGTTGGTGAGATATAAAGGTTTGATGCTAGCAGCGTAATAACTATGGACCACAAGATTTCATATTCATAAACATAATACACTCGCAAGTGTATGAAAAGCATTCTAAGCAGTGGGCACCCGGTAACTAGCCTTAACAAGAGTGTGTACCCCTGAGTTATAATAATATGTGCACCGAATCAAGTGCGTTCCGTTAACCTCGAAGTACTAAACACCCGTTCTTCTAGTTTAGTAGTGACTAAAACAACATCTGGGTGGGGGTGTAAAACCCGATAGATCTATCTTTAGGATTCGCGCCTACCAGTTCATAAACCAATAGTTAAAGTTACCAAGCTAGGGGATTTTTGATTCAAACCCATGTAGAACGTAATTTTAGTCACTTGTGTCCATAACGTAAATCATTTATAAAAATAGCGCATGTATTCTCAGCCCAAAAATATTTAAAGTTTAAAAAGGGACTATATACTCACCTAATGTATTTTGTAGTAAAAATACATATAACATCATTGAACACGTATAGGGTTGGTCTCGATTCACGAACCTATATTATACATATTTATATTAATACACATATTCGTAATCGAACAAATATATATCTATATTTTAAATTATATATCTTATATATTTAATCTGCAATAATAATATTGTATATATAAAAATAATAATGATAATAATAATACTAATTTTGTTAATAATAATAATAATAATCTTAAATGATAATTTTAATAATATTGGTAACTTTAATAAAAATGTTAATTCCTAGTAGTAATAATATTTAAAAAAAAATGACAATGATGATATAATTAAAATGATACTTTTAATTTTAATGATATAATGATAACTTTTAAATAAATAAAAATGTTAATTTTATTAATAATGTATAATAATAATAATAATTCTAAAAAAAAAATGATTTTACTAACGATAATAAAAGTGTTACTTTTGATAATTTTTCTAATAATAATAATTCTACTAATATTAATAACAACAATAATAATACTTAATTTAATAATTTTTAATGATAATAATAATAATAATAATAATAATAATAATAATAATAATGATAATAATAATAATAATAATAACAACAACAACAAAAAATATAACATATTATACCTTTAAAATCTTGAGTAAAAAGATTTGCTGCAGACGGGTCTTGAACCCGCTACCACCCGCCCAACTTCAACACCCTAAACCGTTCCACCATTTCTGTTTTTCTAATTAGATTTCATTTTAATTGCCTTTAACCCTTTTCTATTTCATCATCTTCTTCAACTCAAAATATAACCAGAGATCGGTTCTCCATTTTAACACGAATCAGTTTGTTGTTTCTATAAATATCAAGTCCAGTAAAAACGATCCTCAATGGTTGTTTGAACTAATGAAGCTAATTTTAAAAAAAAATTGCTGAAACAGAAGTCGAAGAACTCTTTTGAACTCCAAACGTGATTTTGATTTAGAGAATGTTTCAGGACAAAGTTATAACATGAAATTGGTTTCAAATGATTTATAAAAACTTTCTCCATCATTAATTGAACTCGAATTAACACAGAGACTTCGAATTTTGCTGAAGAACAAATATCGATTTTTTTTTTTAAAGTTTGATTCCAAAAATTCGTACTTGTTTGAAAGAATTAGCAGTTGAAAGTTTTCAGAAAGATTAGGTGGATGATTTCAAAGAGGATTGCATTAATACAATTCGAAAATAGTTTCAGGTTCAAGGAATTGATGAAACACCAGACGTACAGGGAAGCCATCTGGTTTCAGTTTATTTTTTTTTTAATCTGTTCAGCTTCCTTTTCTGTGTTTAACTTACGATTATTCACTGAATAATTTATGATGCAAGTAATTAATATATGAACTAAAAGATCGTGTTTTTAGTGAAGATGGAGACAAATGGATTCACGGGTGTGATAAGTTTTTGGCTGGATAGAAACTAGATAAAAAAATTATGATAGTGATATAAATAGATATATATCACACGTGTTTTCATTATTAAATATCAGTATTTATATTTATAATAAATTCTAAATATTTATTTATATCTGTTTTCATCTAATTATATGTATTTTTTGTATTTGTATCTATATATTAGGATTAATCTTATTCATTAATATTAATAAAATTAATCATAATAATAATACTAATTATAATAATACTAATATTATTAATGATAGTAAAAAAAATATTAGTAATAATATCAAAATAATAATTAAAATCATGATTTTATTACTAGTTATAATATTTATGTTATTTAAAATGATAACTTATAATTATAACAATGATTTTTAATATTAATAGTAATTATAAAAGTAATAATATTAATAAGAATATCAGTATCATTATCCATAACACAAACATTTATATATAACAACTTCATATCTATATGTTATATATATATAATATTGTATATTTTACATTATACATATAATAATAATTATGTGTAGAAAATATATATATATATATATTCCATAATTAATGGTTCGTGAATCGTTGGGATTAATCAGAGGTCGAATGTAATTGGATACATGACATAGATTTCAAAGTTTTCAAGACTCAACTTTTCAGATTTTTCTTATCGTGACGGAGACATATAAAGATTAAGGTTTAAATTTGGTCGGAAATTTCCGGGTCATTACAGTACCCACCCGTTAAAGAAATTTCGTCCCCGAAATTTGATAGAGGTCGTCATGGATAATAATAAGATTGTTTTCCTGACAAATATGAGGTAATAATGGAGGTTTATCATTTTTGAGATATATAGATAAAACGATTCGATTATGTGAAGCGTACGAGTGAAGCTGTCACAAGAGATTGAGATAGAGATTTAACTTTTGACGTAGTCACAGTGAATTTTCGGAATTTAAGGGATTTAGGAAAATCTTACATAATAAGATTTGGTTCTTCGGTGATCAAGATCTTCTTTGATTTAATGCAATAATTTGTTCCGATTTCTCTGTCGGGTATATTGCTATAAATCTACCCCTTCATTTCCTTATTCTCCACACCTTCTATTCTTTCCCCTCTACTCATTCCTTAATATGCTCCATCCCGTTTTGATCCTTATTATACTTCTAACTTTCATATCTTTCATTCTTCTCTTTCATTTACCGCCAGAATAATCTATTTACTCTATCATTTTCTCGGAATTTTAATTCTCCCGTGTCTTTACGTTGCAATACGCATTGATATACACGGTTTGTAAATCCTGGGTGATTTTCGGCCTTTGCATTCTTCATTATTTTTCAAAGCTTCATGCTTTCGTTTTCTCTTCCCGATTTCGAGTCAAACAAGTAATGGTCCAGAATTCGTAGGTATGAAATTCAGAATGAACATAGCTAATACTCTTAAAAAAAAAAAATTGGTAACGGCATGATTTTGACTTGTCAAATTACCAGAATATCCAGAAAGATAGAACTATCAAGATGATATATTCTTGATATGTTTGGAGATTGGATAGAATGTAAGAGCCGTGTAACATGGCACATGATGATGGTACTGTGAATCATCACATTCCATTAGAAACTTAACATGACTTACTGTAATATAATGAAGTTGATCAAGTTTCATTATATTATACTAATTCATGCATCAGTTCCTAACACTACTTCAAAACATTCATATTTTAAATTCGGAGGTTTCATAATTTAGAAACTAACACAGTTTCTTTTATGATATGATACAGATAGCGCGAGAAGATAGATGATTTCCGTTAAGAATAGTTATAAAAATATCTTCAGAAACATTGAGGATATTTATAATGAAAGATATGATAATATCTTGGAACTTCTAATGCCGAAGGATGATGATGAAGAATAGTGTCAGCAAAGGTTTTAGAGTAAGGAGTAGGGTATGTACTAAGGATTTCAGCAGGCACTGAATCTTTTAAATTCTTTGAAGTCAAACTTATTCTTTGTGATTTGTCTACGGCTTACTTCATAGTTTCGCATAATCCGCTTTTTGATACTAAATTTTCTATTGAGTGTTTCCAATACTCCGTTCTTTATCATCAGCTTTTGGCTATTAAGACCATCTACAACATGCTGCTTCGTCAGCATTCTCAAAGTTAACGGATCTGGGTCATCAGTTATTAAACTGAGGTGGTTTCAGGAGAATTGTGTTTTTAGATGGTTAAACGCTGATGATGGAATATAAAAGATTCTCCGGTAACGACAGCGAAAGAATAACGTGTATATATATATCGAAACTAACCATTCTGAGAAGTCAAGGTTAACTTGCTGGAGCTGTGACAAAATTGGCTAATTTGAAAAGGAATTGCAAAGTTATTTTTGGGTAATAATAACACTAAAGAAATTAACACTGCTGCGTGTTAAACGTTGACTCAGTCTCCGAGAGTCTTACAGGAGCATAAGTCTTTTCTTCTGTAGATGAAACGCGGTTGGTTCATCCTCTCGATTGAGGGGTTTTCAAGAATCATGAAAGATTTGAACACGCATTGTAATTGTCGAGATACAAATGAGGTTTAAGATGAAATCAAGTGGCAAGCTTGAAGAATTATTTAGTTTCATATGTTATAATCAATATTTTAATTTAATTCATTTTAATTGTCCAAAGTTAGCAGTCCAATAGTCCGATGGTTCAATGATTCATATATAATTTAATATATAATATTCGAATTAAATAATACGTATCGTGACCCGTGTACCGGTCTCGGTGTCGATCACAACTCAAAGTATATATATATTTTGGAATCAACTCCGACCCTGTATAGCCAACTCCCACCTTCACATATAGAGTGTCTACGGTTGTTCCAAAATATATATATAGATGGGTCAATATGATAAGTCGAAACCTTGCGTACGTGTCCCGTTATTTAAAGTGCGTAAAAGTAAATAACAGAAATTAATTGACAATAAATAAAATTGCGAGAATGTAAATTGCGATAAATTAAATGTTAATCAGTTAGCTGGGAACAGTTAGCCGAAACAGTTAGCGTGAAATCCTATCACAATTCCAATTAATTAATTCGTTTGTTTCTAACATTTTTTATTTTTATTTTTGTCCAATGTTTTCTTCGTTATGCCACTTGTTGAATTCTGATAGGTCAAAATCCAAATATGAAATTTGAATAGAAATGGTTATTCTGGGGTGAGCGAATACAAATATAGATGGTTGTAAGTAGGATAATAGATGGCCGTTGAATCAGATTCGAAGAATGTACAGTGTAACTTATTAATGTGAAATCTAAATATTCCTCGGGTTCTACCTACCCGTTAAAATACTTTCACCATTAATAGTTTGTACGAAGGAATTTATAATTACAATCTTTATAAAAATATACTTGCATATATATTTTCTTCGGATGTAATCATAGATTTAATGAGTCAATAAGATATTAAACTCATTTGATTTATCGTTAATACTAGATTACATGATCTCTAAAACATTAGAGATTACATAATCGCCATGTCAAACGTAGATAAATGAGGTAGAACGATACGTAAAGCGAAGTTAATCGATGTAGAACGATAGGTGGAACGAAGATTATACTCGAAGTACAGATGATGCTATTGAAGCGTGTGAGGTTGATATCCGAGATACAGATTGAAATGTTGAGGTTCATGACGTGATTGTGGTTTGGGGGTGATAAGGGTACTGTCGGCGTTGATGATGGTGGTACTGATTATGATGCTGGTGCTGCTGCTGGTGTTCGTAACCTTCGCACCAGGTTCTTCAGAGCCACTACTCGAACGCGGAGTTCGTTGACTTCTTCTATTATACCGGGATGATTAACGGTTGGGGTGAGCGAATGAACAAGATCCGAAATATGGGATAGTATATAATCGTGACGAGATACTCGAGAAATGAGAGAGAATATGGTTTCTCGAACAGGTTCACCGGTAAGTGCTTCAGGTTCATCATCAAGAGGGCAATTCGGTGGATGAAAAGGATCTTTGAGGTGAAACGATTTTCGAATATAAGATGATATTCTAACTTCATAGAATATCAAAAGATTCCGTAGGCTACGGAGGAATTTACGGCATATGTCAGGCAAATCTACAGATGCGCTAAGATAGGAATTATCAGATACGCTAAAATATGAATTTTGTCTATACACTATCGATGCAGTAAATGCAGTAAGACGTGTCTAGACTTATGAATAATGAGCAGGCAATTCCTTAAGGATGATATGCAGATGGTTTCCGACTAGAATGATAAGAAAAACTTTTTGACATATAGGCACGGTCAAAGTCCAGACTCACTAATGTATCCTAACAACTACTAGTCAGACACACTAATGCAAGGCCTGGTTCACTAAGACCACCGCTCTGATACCACCTGTGAGGACCTCGACCTTATCCTTCCGGACGAAGTCTTCAACAGTTGGTCCCATTGCGTTGATCGACTCCAAGTAATATCCTTAATTTGAGCTAATGCACAGCGGAAGACTTAATTCGTACCTGAGAATAACATGCTTTAAAATGTCAACATAAAGTTGGTGAGATATAAAGGTTTGATGCTAGCAGCGTAATAACTATGGACCACAAGATTTCATATTCATAAACATAATACACTCGCAAGTGTATGAAAAGCATTCTAAGCAGTGGGCACCCGGTAACTAGCCTTAACAAGAGTGTGTACCCCTGAGTTATAATAATATGTGCACCGGATCAAGTGCGTTCCGTTAACCTCGAAGTACTAAACACCCGTTCTTCTAGTTTAGTAGTGACTAAAACAACATCTGGGTGGGGGTGTAAAACCCGATAGATCTATCTTTAGGATTCGCGCCTACCAGTTCATAAACCAATAGTTAAAGTTACCAAGCTAGGGGATTTTTGATTCAAACCCATGTAGAACGTAATTTTAGTCACTTGTGTCCATAACGTAAATCATTTATAAAAATAGCGCATGTATTCTCAGCCCAAAAATATTTAAAGTTTAAAAAGGGACTATATACTCACCTAATGTATTTTGTAGTAAAAATACATATAACATCATTGAACACGTATAGGGTTGGTCTCGATTCACGAACCTATATTATACATATTTATATTAATACACATATTCGTAATCGAACAAATATATATCTATATTTTAAATTATATATCTTATATATTTAATCTGCAATAATAATATTGTTTATATAAAAATAATAATGATAATAATAATACTAATTTTGTTAATAATAATAATAATAATCTTAAATGATAATTTTAATAATATTGGTAACTTTAATAAAAATGTTAATTCCTAGTAGTAATAATATTTAAAAAAAAATGACAATGATGATATAATTAAAATGATACTTTTAATTTTAATGATATAATGATAACTTTTAAATAAATAAAAATGTTAATTTTATTAATAATGTATAATAATAATAATAATTCTAAAAAAAAAATGATTTTACTAACGATAATAAAAGTGTTACTTTTGATAATTTTTCTAATAATAATAATTCTACTAATATTAATAACAACAATAATAATACTTAATTTAATAATTTTTAATGATAATAATAATAATAATAATAATAATAATGATAATAATAATAATAATAATAACAACAACAACAAAAAATATAACATATTATACCTTTAAAATCTTGAGTAAAAAGATTTGCTGCAGACGGGTCTTGAACCCGCTACCACCCGCCCAACTTCAACACCCTAAACCGTTCCACCATTTCTGTTTTTCTAATTAGATTTCATTTTAATTGCCTTTAACCCTTTTCTATTTCATCATCTTCTTCAACTCAAAATATAACCAGAGATCGGTTCTCCATTTTAACACGAATCAGTTTGTTGTTTCTATAAATATCAAGTCCAGTAAAAACGATCCTCAATGGTTGTTTGAACTAATGAAGCTAATTTTAAAAAAAAATTGCTGAAACAGAAGTCGAAGAACTCTTTTGAACTCCAAACGTGATTTTGATTTAGAGAATGTTTCAGGACAAAGTTATAACATGAAATTGGTTTCAAATGATTTATAAAAACTTTCTCCATCATTAATTGAACTCGAATTAACACAGAGACTTCGAATTTTGCTGAAGAACAAATATCGATTTTTTTTTTTTAAAGTTTGATTCCAAAAATTCGTACTTGTTTGAAAGAATTAGCAGTTGAAAGTTTTCAGAAAGATTAGGTGGATGATTTCAAAGAGGATTGCATTAATACAATTCGAAAATAGTTTCAGGTTCAAGGAATTGATGAAACACCAGACGTACAGGGAAGCCATCTGGTTTCAGTTTATTTTTTTTTTTAATCTGTTCAGCTTCCTTTTCTGTGTTTAACTTACGATTATTCACTGAATAATTTATGATGCAAGTAATTAATATATGAACTAAAAGATCATGTTTTTAGTGAAGATGGAGACAAATGGATTCACGGGTGTGATAAGTTTTTGGCTGGATAGAAACTAGATAAAAAAATTATGATAGTGATATAAATAGATATATATCACACGTGTTTTCATTATTAAATATCAGTATTTATATTTATAATAAATTCTAAATATTTATTTATATCTGTTTTCATCTAATTATATGTATTTTTTGTATTTGTATCTATATATTAGGATTAATCTTATTCATTAATATTAATAAAATTAATCATAATAATAATACTAATTATAATAATACTAATATTATTAATGATAGTAAAAAAAATATTAGTAATAATATCAAAATAATAATTAAAATCATGATTTTATTACTAGTTATAATATTTATGTTATTTAAAATGATAACTTATAATTATAACAATGATTTTTAATATTAATAGTAATTATAAAAGTAATAATATTAATAAGAATATCAGTATCATTATCCATAACACAAACATTTATATATAACAACTTCATATCTATATGTTATATATATATAATATTGTATATTTTACATTATACATATAATAATAATTATGTGTAGAAAATATATATATATATATATTCCATAATTAATGGTTCGTGAATCGTTGGGATTAATCAGAGGTCGAATGTAATTGGATACATGACATAGATTTCAAAGTTTTCAAGACTCAACTTTTCAGATTTTTCTTATCGTGACGGAGACATATAAAGATTAAGGTTTAAATTTGGTCGGAAATTTCCGGGTCATTACAAATTATGGGTAATGTTCGGGGGTATATTTATGAATCAAACCTAGTGTTTATCATCTCCGTTACATCTACGTACTTTTCTGAAATATTGAATCACAATATTGATACGTAAGCATTTATATTTTATCTTTTATATACTAATAGTGTATCCATGTCTAGTGCTCGAGTATATATATTTATACAAGCTTGTATGCTAAATTTCGTCGTTAAATAGTTTATGATGAATCACAAATTAAATACATATATTACTGGTAAAATGTATATGATATACATGTTTTTGGAAAGCTGGCGAAAAATCAATAACTTTTCATTTAGACATCGAATAGTTTCGATGAACGGATTAAAAGATATGATCAACTGAATTATGATTGACGTTAATTGAAATTGCTTTTGAATCTGCAATTAAGATTTAAACAACTTGTTTACGAGATTGATAAAATGGATTTTTTTAAATATTGCCAACCGAGTAAATGAATCCTCATATAAGGTACATCTCGTTTTGTTTTGTCAAAATTGACTTTTTGAAATGACTTTTGATAACTTTTGTATGTCGATCTCGAGCATTAGGATTATGATACACTATGACCAGACCTAGCTTGATAAACATTTATTGACCAACATATATTCTCTAGGTTGAGATCTACGATTAATTGGTAATCCGAGTTTCGGTCACATTTTAGTGAACAACTTTATATGCTGCTAAGGTGAGTTTCATTGCTCCCTTTTTAATTGCTTTTGCAATATATTTTTTTGGGCTGAGAATACATGCACTTTATTTTAAACGCAATGGATACAAGTACAAACTAAATTCTACACTGGGTTTAAACCGAAAATCCCTTAGCTTTGGTAACCAGTAACTGCCAGTACATAGGATATGGACTGGTGGGCGCGAATAACAGTATATGGATCCATAGGGCTTGACATCCCCGTCCGAGCTAGAGCGCTAGCCTTTTAATGGACGTGTGTTATTTGAGTTTAGGACACGTTGGTTTGCGTGTATTATAATGAATGGGGTATTTATCATTATAACGTTAAAGTTTAGTTACCAGGGTGCTCTGTTATGTAGAATCTATTGATAAACGTTTTTGGATGAAACAACTGAAATCTTGTGATCCACTTTTATATACAAATTATGCGAAACACTAAAACTATGAACTCACCAACCTTTGTGTTGACACTTGTTAGCATGTTTATTCTCAGGTTCTTAGAAGTTTTCCGCTGTTTGCTTATATGTTAGACAAGCTATGTGCCTGGAGTCTTACATGACATATTTTTCAAGGAAACGTTGCATTC
Organism: Rutidosis leptorrhynchoides; assembly: GCF_046630445.1. Classification (NCBI taxonomy): domain Eukaryota; kingdom Viridiplantae; phylum Streptophyta; class Magnoliopsida; order Asterales; family Asteraceae; genus Rutidosis; species Rutidosis leptorrhynchoides. The sequence continues at coordinate 403,855,601 of NC_092337.1, read as the reverse complement.
ACCAAATCATCACCAAGTATCTTATTTTGACTGCATTGTTAACGGAAGTATCATTGTAAACTATTTTATTACGGTGATTGTCTATATGTAGAAATCATCAGATGTCGAAAACCTTTGATTTAAATATTCATTTATGGTGTGCCTTTTCAAAAGAATACAATGTTTATAAAACGTATCATATAGAGGTCAAATACCTCGCAATGAAATCGATGAATGACGTGTTCATCCATTGTGTTTAAAATAAAGTGCATGTATTCTCAGCCCAATAATATAGATTGCAAAAGCAATTAAAAAAGGAGCAAATGAAACTCACCTTAGCAGCATATAAAGTTGTTCACCAAAATGTGACCAAAACTCGGATTACCAATTAATCGTTGATCTCAACCTAGAGAACATATGTTGGTAAATAAATGTCTATCAAGCTAGGTCTGGTCATAGTGTATCATAATCCTAATGCTCGAGATCGTCATACAAAAGTTATCAAAAGTCATTTCAAAAAGTCAATTTTGATAAAAGTTCAACAAAACGAGATGTACCTTATATAAGGATTCATTTACTCGGTTGGTAATATTCAAAAATCCAATTTATCAATCTCGTAAACAAGTTGTTTAAATCTTAATTGCAGATTCAAAAGCAATTTCAATTAACGTCAATCATAATTCAGTTGATCATATCTTTTAATCCGTTCATCGAAATTACACAATTTCTAAATGAAAAGTTATTGATTTTTCGCCAGCTTTCCAAAAACATGTATATCATATACCTTTTACCAGTAATATATGTATTTAATTCGTGATTCATTATAAACTGTTTAAGGACGAAATTTAGCATACAAACATGTATAAATATATATATTCGAGTACTAGACATGTATACACTATTAATTTATAAAAGATAAAATATAAACGCTTACGTTTCAATATTGTGATTCAATATTTCAGAAAAGTACGTAGACGCAACAGAGATGATAAACACTAGGTTTGACTTGCGAATATTACTCATAATCTCCATAGTTATAACCCATAATTTCCTTAGCTCTATCCCGCTCGAAAACCCATTTTGAAGGTGACACGCTCATAACCTCGTCGTAGTATTTTATGTATAATACTAATTAATAATAATACTAATAATAATAAGATTAATAATAATATTAATCTTAATAATATTAATAATAATAATAATAATAATAATAATAATAATAATAATAATAATAATAATAATAGTAATAATAATAATAATAATAATATAAATAAATACTTACGGAGTAATATTAAGAATAATGTGAGGAAAACAGCACTGAAATCGTTTGAATTTATAGGACCTCAGCTAAAAAAGTACCCCATGCGATCGCATGGGGTTTAGCCTCCTTGGCCATGCGATCGCATGGCTGGAGGATCCAGCTCACACTTGTTCGGTTTTTAATTTGTCGACGTATTTTTATATTAATATATAATATATATAATTTATATTAATTAATTATATATTATATTATATTCTCGTACCTAGATAACTTGTAATTTTTGTTCCGATAAGTCGTACGTCGTTACTCGAGTTATGTCCCGGTTCCGGTTTCTCGAACGCATTTTCGTACGCTTAGAAAACTTGCATTTTACGTTTCGTGACACGTACCTTTGTTAAAATATAGCCTTAAATCATCCATAAACTACACCACTCAAAGTATATCTTAAACTTTCGAGTGTTTTGGTCATTTACTTCTATAAATCATCGTCTCGTAGTATATACATATACATATATACATTTTCATTTTGAAATAGTGTTTTACTGTAGCAAAGTTACTGTAGCAAATAGTGATTTTTGAAAACACTGTAGCTTTTCGGGTACTGTAGTAATTCGAAAATACTGTATCAAATTAGTGTTTTACTGGTTCATCTTAAACGTTTTAGTTAACTTATCTAAATATCAATCGAATCAATAATCGAATGTTACTATCGTTTACTAAATAACTTGAAATCATATATATTCAAATAGATATACAAACCAATAAGTTTAATGTACGATATCATGCAATTAAAACTTTGTTACGTTTTCAAGTTATAGTATATATATGTATCTATTTACATATAATGGTTCGCGAATCGTTGAGAACAATCGAAGGGTACTTGAATAGTTCAAAATTTTTGAGATTCGATTTTACAGACTTTGCTTATCGTGTCGGAAACATTAAATCATTTAAAGATAATGTTTAAATTTGGTCAGAAATTTCCGGGTCATCACACAAATGCATTAATGTGACTAACTAAATCTTGACCAAACTGAGATTTCCCAAAATATCAATCAAGACACTTCTCCAAGAATGTTTGGTTTACCACTATTGGAGTGTTATGTCACTTTCACTCAATAAGACCAAATCTCACACACTTAACGCATATAATACTTGTATAGAATGTTGGATTTCTTTTGCAGGTGCTAGATGGAGTAAAGGTTCCAAAATGTAGGGTTCAAATCTCAGTCAAGCGTTCATACAACGGATACATATTTTAGACTGGAGCACGCACGGTCGAACCACGGTCGACCGTGCTGGCAACCGTGTGACAACGGCTATTTTTTGAATCCTACTATAAAAGGCAAGCATTGAAGAGCATTTGAAGCTGACCCCTTGCATATTTCAAAAGCTTATTTTCAGAGATCACAAGGGCTCTAATTACTACTTAAATGTGATCAAGCAAGAGAAGATTCTATGATCTTATAGATATAGAATTTGGTTGTTGTAAGCTTACTAATCAAAATCATTAATCTTGTGAGTTTACTTAGTGTAATGTATGTCCTAGTATTGTCTTAGGATTATCATTACAAAGTGTATAAGTTTTGTAACTTCAATTAATAGAAGCATAGGCTAGCTTAGTGATCTACTTCCTTAAAGGGACTTAGGAAGTTGATTAATCTTATTTGAAGATTAATACTTGTTCAAGGTGAAGACAAGTTGATCTAGGTTAGAGTTGATCTTTCAAAGGGATAGAAAGATTAGGTTTGTTGTCTACCAAAGAAGTTGAAGACTTGTAAATCGGATCTCCACCGGGTTTGGAGAAAAGTGCTCAGTGAAGCAACAAATCCCGATTAGTGTAATCGGAGAGTGGATTAAGGTGGATTAGTTAACATCCACCCGAACCACTATAAATCCTTGTGTCTATGTTCTTTACATTACTTCATTCATCATTTTGAACATATACACTACACACATCAAGTTTGAGTTGAATTGGTTGATCATAGTTAATTGAATTTGGTGATCAATTGAAAAAGTGTTAAAAACGTATTAAGTAACTATTCACCCCCTCTAATTACTTACAAATTATCTGAGAAACAGTCATATCCAGTAACTTTTTTTACTTATTCATTTTTTTTAAATACATAAAATCGGAAAATCAAAGAGGTGTCACTTTTTTTATAATGGGTATGTTTGACAAAATTAAATGATAGCTAGTAGTTTTTAGCTGATAGTAGATAGCTTGTAACTGTTTGTTGGTAGCTTTTTATATGTGTATTTAGGTGTTTGACAGATTAGCTAAAATTGTTAAAATAAAAGTTACTCCGTAAATGACAAAAGTTAAGAGCTTTTTCTCAAACTTTAGTTCAATTAGCTTTTAGCTTTTTTCTCTCTATAAGAAAACTTTAAACTCTTTTTACCAAACGCAGGTTTTTACTTGAAAGAACTTTTTCATAAAAGTTAAAAGCTCAAATAAGTGTGTTGCCAAATATACCCAATATATATAATGTTTCCGATAAAGGCAGAATATTATTGGATTAGCAACTCTTGACTAGCAGGTCAAATTCCAATATTTTGAATCACTTTCAACTTTCAATAGACAGTTATTGTGTAATGTAACTAAAACAAGATTAAACGTTTATAGTTTTATATATGTACTATTAACAAACTCAGTTATTAGAGCACATGGTGTCGTGACGCGTCAGTTCAGTATTAGTTCAGTGTCTTGCTGATGACTGGACGCTGACTGGACTGACACTGTAAACTGACATTGCTGAAAAAACAGGGGAATTGAGAAGATGGTCAGTTCAGTGTCAGTTCAGTATCTTGAAAAGAGTAAATATTTATGTTTTTTATTTAATTATTTTTAAAATTAATTAAATTATTTTAAAAAACAATATTAACACAAAATAAAAAAATAAACTTCATTAATAATAAAAAAAATTCATAATTAAAAATTAAACTACAAAATAAAAATACAATGCATAATAAAGATGTTATTTGTAAGTCGAATAGCCCAAAGATGTTCGACTAATGTCACTCTTCCCCCTCCTCCTCCTCCTCCTCCTGAGCTCGAATAGCCCAAACATGTTCGACTAAGTCGCCTCGTAAACGTTCATGCACCTCCCGATCGTGTAATTCCTTCATCCTGACTTTATACTCTTCACATCTCTCGTACCAAGTAGTTTGCATGTTCTGAACCAGTTCATACACCCAATTATTCTCAGAATTGTTGAACCCATTATCTTCAACTATCATGTTATGCATTATGATACACGCATACATAATTCTTTGAATAGCCTTCACCGAATAAACCCTTGCAGGTTGTTGTAGTATATGCCAACGTCCTTGTAAATTACCAAAAGTCCTCTCAACATCCTTTCTTGCTTTAGATTGTTTGCGTGAAAAGTATTTACTCTTGGATCAGCTGCACTCGAATACGCTTTAACAAACGATGCCTATTGAGGGTAAATTCCATTCGCTAAATAATAACCTCTTTTGTACTCTACACCATTAATAACATAAGGGATGTCTGGAAAATTATCATTAATCATCGATTCGTCATTAATCATCGATTCGAACAAAGGACTGGTATTTAACACATTTATGTCATTGTTTGCCCCAGCAACCCCAAAATAAGCATGCCATATCCAATTATCATACGAGGCAACGGCTTCAAGCATTATATATATATATATATATATATATATATATATATATATATATATATATATATAGGCAGGATCAATGGGGAATTAACCAATCGGGGGGAAGCGGGGGGAAGCAAAAAAAAAATTCGTTTTTTTTGGAAATTTTTTTCCGGCATCAAGATCACACGAAAATATGAACATTTAGAAGAGACACTTCGTCATGAATGTTATTATTTAGGCGGGAAAACGATCGACAAAAATAACATTCAAGATAATATTGTTCGTGAAAAATATGAACGTTTTTTTTTTTATTATTTAGGCGGGAAAACGATCGACAAAAATAACATTCAAGATAATATTGTTCGAGAAGAATATGAACGTTTTTTTTTTCATCTTTTGTGAAGTAAAATTTAGCCCGATTTAGAGTTTAGGGTTTAGGGTTTAGGGTTTAGGGTTTGGTGTTTTGGGTTTATTCCATAAACCCAAAACACCAAACCCTAAACCCTAAACTCTAAACCGTTCGTGTTAAAAACTCAATCTAAATCCTAAATCTAAACCCTAAATCTAAACCCTAAACCCTAAATTTCTAAACCCTAATATCTAAACCCTATAAACCCTAATATCTAAACCCTAATATCTAAACCCCAATAGCTAAAACCTCAACATACGCTCGAAAAACACGATAATTGTTATATATTACTTCTTCGAGCGTTTTTCCGTCAAAATAAAAACATTTATCACAAAGTGTCTCTACTAAATGTTCATATTTTCATCTCATCTACAATGTTCGTGAACAAAGTTTTTTCTAAAAACGAAGAAAAAAAAAAGTTTTTGCTTCCCCCCCGATTGGTTACTTCCCTCTTGATCCTACCACTATATATATATATATACATATATATATATATATATATATATATATATATATATATATATATATATATATATATGTGTGTGTGTGTGTGTGTGTGTGTGTGTTAGTGTTATTTAAAAGAAGAAAAAAACCAACGGTCGAATTGAATTTGGATCCCACTTTCTCTCCTTCAGCCAACGTCGAGCGGACGACGTCGGGACCTCCGACGCCGGTTCTTTTTTTTCCCACACCTTGAGCTCTTAAGAATTTCAGAAAATATTTACCTAAAAGCAAATTTTTATTTTTAATAATAAACAAAACTCACGCAATGTGAGAGCTCTTTCACTCGATGTTTATATAATGTTAAAGTTACAACTTCGTATAATTTTATGTGTACACCGAAACCTAGGAGAATTCTTATTAAAAAATAGTTTATACCAAACTACAATAATGCATTCCCGCCAAAAACAAATTGTTTATTTTAAGACAAGATTCACGCACCCGTCGACCCAGATAACATGATATTGCCTTTTAATTGTCTGTTTTGGTATCTACAATCAAGTCACTCTATTTTAACTTCTTCCATCACTTACCGACACCTATTATCCTCATATTCACCCCTTTCCAATTTTTCTATTAATACAAAAAAATATAAAATATAGAATCCTCTTCCGTCGCAACTCGACTCTACACAATAGTATGAAATGTACAATTTCAAATGTTAATTTTACATTTCAACGAATCAAATAGGTTATAGTGAAGATAAGATATTTTATTAGTGAAAGAATAGTGTCTTCTAAAACTATGTTTTTTTTTTTTTTTTTGAAAAGCAAGATCTATTAATTCAAAACGGAAGGCAGGGAGGTCAATGAAACAGGCACCTCCCCAATGAAAAGATACACACGAGTTTGCAAAGATAGCAAACTGAAGCAACACACTGAACTAGTACAGAGCTACAACACGAGAAGCTAAATACAATGCTATCATAAATTTAAAAACACATGAGGATTACTCAACCAAGTGGTCCAGTCTAGCTTCTTTCCTTTGATTCTTTTAGAGATCCACTCATAGGATTTGTTTTGAATCTCATTTATCACCACCGGTGCACTCCACGATTTGCCACGAAATACCACATTATTTCGGTTCTTCCATATGTAATATGCACACACCCATTCTACCCCTTGCCATACTTTTTTTCCTAGGTTAGACAAGGGGACCGGAGCATTACCTTGGAGGATCTCGATGATACTCGGATTTGAAAAGGTACCGAGACCCCACCAATTAAACACCCGAGTCCAAATATCCCACGCGAATTTGCAAAATATAAGGCTATGGTCAACGGTTTCTAAATCATCGTCACATAGAGGACATCTTATGCTAGGCATGTCAATGTCCCTTTTGTCCAACTCTACCTTGACCGGTAACCTTTTCCTTTTGGCTCGCCACACGAAGATTTCAAGTTTTTTAGGCACGAGATTGTTTCTTAACGATTCTTGATAAGAGGTAATATGTGAAGAGCAACGATCATCAATGATACATGAGAGATTTTTAACTGTAAATTTACCGTCCGTAGCCAATCCCCAGCTCCACGAATCTGCCCTACCACTGTTGAAATTGAAACCTGCAATCAAAGTTTACAGCTCTCTGAATTCAATTTCTGTACGACCTCTAGGCAGCCGCGTCCAGCTCCAATTTGTTCGAGCACCAGAATCGCATATATTGACCCGATCACAGACATAAGCGTCCTTTGATGCTTCAAGCCTGAACAGGCGAGGGAATTTATCCTTCAGTTTTACACCATCGATCCATGCTTCATTCCAAAATAATGTTCCAGACCCGTCGCCTACTGATTTGTGAAATGAGCTGATGAATGGAATATTCAATTCAAGTGATTTACCTGCGAGAACAATATATTATGCCAAATACCTAAAGATGATGAGCGAAGAGAATCGCTCCCCATCTCTAAGCCACCACTCGGACCATAAATGCTACGAATTAATTTAACCCAAAGGGAATTGGTTTCGGTTTTGAACCTCCACCACCATTTGCATAATAAAGCTAAGTTTTTATTTTTTAAAGACCCGATATTTAGACCCCCCACCCCATATGGTGCCATGACATTTTCCCATTTGACCCACGAGATGTTATGACCCGAATTAGACCCGCCCCAAAAGAAAGCTCGCCTCACACTCTCAAGCTTTTTTATCACACATGGTGGCGCACGATATAACGAGAAGTAATACAACGGAAGAATATTGAGGACCGATTTAATCAAAACCATTCTTCCTCCAAAAGACAACATTCGCATTTTCCAATCCGAGAGCCTTGCTTTTATTTTTTCGATCACCGGATCACATACTTTTGCTTTATTCATTTTTGATCCAATAGGTAAACCAAGATATGTAAATGGGAATTTTTCGGCTTGACATCCAATAACATTTGCAATGTGATTTACCTCTTCACATCCGACACCAACGCCATAAATGAAACTTTTATGAAAATTAACCTTTAACCACGACGCTAACTCAAAACAAATAAGTAACTTTTGGAGACTACAAGCATTTGCTCTACTCCATTCTCCAATGAATATAGTGTCATCCGCGTATTGTAGATGAGAGATAAGGACCTTGTCATTGCCAATTTCCACCCCTTTAAAAAGACCATTATCCGTGGCGGCTTTGGTAAGTATGTTCAATCCTTCGGCCGCGAGAATAAAGAGAAACGGGGAGAGAGGGTCACCCTGACGCACCCCTCTCCCTAAAGAAAATTCGATAGTAGGCGAACCGTTTACCAAGACCGATATGGAAGCGGAGCTTAAACATGCCAAAATCCATTTCCTCCATTTACACCCGAAACCCATGCAATCCATAACCTCCAACAAGAAATCTCAATTGATACAATCGAAAGCCTTCTCAAAATCTACTTTAAAGAGGATACCTTTTTGTTTCTTTGCTTTCAAAAAATCTATGCTTTCGTTAACAATTAAAGCACTGTCAAGTATGAATCTTCCTTTGAGGAAGGCACTTTGCTCCGAGCCCACAAGTGAGGGAATAACTTTTTTAAACCGATTAGAAAGGATTTTAGCTATAATTTTATAATAGCTACCGATGAGACTAATCGGGCGAAAGTCATTGGACCCCAACGGATCATTCCTCTTTAGTATTAAGGTAACGAATGACGCATTACACCCACGAGAGAATTCAGCCTTATCCCAAAACCATACAATTGCGTCTGTCAATTCAGTTTTAATTACCTCCCAGAATTTTTTAAAAAAGCGCATGTTGAAACCATCGGGCCCGGGGGCTTTTGTACTACCACACTCGAGAATAGCCTCATAAATCTCTTTCTCATCAAATGGTAGTTCAAGATCAGCAGATTCTTCGGCAGAAAGTGTAGGGTAGCTGAGATTCTCGAGACTCGGTCTATCAACATCAGTTTCTACGAATCTCCGTTTGAAGTGGTTGTAAATCTCAGATTTGATGTCCTTCGGTGATTCGCTCCAAACTCCATTAATGGCTAGTCCTCTAATGTTACATTTGCTATTTCTTCTACGCATCAAGGAATGAAAAAATTTTGTGTTTTCATCGCCTTCAAGGACCCAACGGGATCGGGCTTTCTGTTTTAACATTTCAGATTTGGTCCTCTCCTTATCTAACCATAGCTTACGAGTATCACACCATAATTTCAATTCATTCTCATCTAGCTGTCCGGATTCTGCCTTCAGCTCAAGGTTAGTGGACATACTTTTTAGCATTTCAATTTCCCCATCTAAGTTATTGAATTTCTTGTTACTCCAACTTCTTAATGCCTCTTTAACATTCTTGAGTTTATTTCTGAACACACAATCCTTACGGTTACTAGTTGGAACACTAGCAGCCCATGCCTCTTTAACGACCTGTTCAAAATCATCTTCATCAAGCCAAATATCGAAAATCTTAAAGGGTTTCGGCCCAAAGTTCTTCTCTTCGTCTTTTAGCACAATTGGACAATGATCCGAGTGATTTCTATCTAACGCGGTAACTGTAAGGCTACTCCAGTTTCGAAAGAACTCCTCGGAAACCAAGAAATGATCTAACTTACTAAATTTTAACCCATCGTCGCTGACCCGAGTGAAGGACCTACCCCCTAGTGGAATATCCAAAAGGATATTGTTATTGATAAAATCATTAAACCACTTAGCCCTATACTCAATGAAATCGCAATTGAACCTTTCAGATCGATCTCGCACTTCATTAAAATCACCACAGAGAACCCATGCTTCATCCCGATACTTCTCTAGAAGTCCAGAAAGAGAACACCACAGCTTTTGTTTATTAGAGTCGTCGTGTGGACCGTACACGTTAATGACATTAACTCTACAGCTCGTATTCTTCCATGTACCCCGAACTCCAATAACAGACTCAAAACTAAAGATATCATCTGCTACGAAACAGTTAGTATCCCATATTAATAACTGACCACCCGATTTCCCAACTTTTAGTTTTTGAATAAATTCACAATCAGTGGAACCCCACAATGAACAAATCCATCTCCCATTGATCTGATTCAGTTTCGTTTCCTGGAGGGCAAGAAAGCTAGGTTTCTCTTTACAAATTAAGTTTTTAGTCCACCCAAATTTATCCTTATCCCTACTAGAATTCTCGATACAAAATCCCCTGATATTTAATGAAATTATTTTCATGGAAAAAAGAATGAAAACGATTTGAGAAAAGAAACCTTACTGCTTAGAAGGCCTTGCCTTCCATTTTAACCCCAGTTTACTTCCGTATTCACGAACCGTCTCACTATTGATTGAAATGGCCGCTCTTGTAGCTTCACTACCGTTCGTATTGGAAGAATTGGAATTACAATTAGTGCACTTAGATCGAAGTGGACCATCGCCTGGTTTAGTCTTCCTGGCAATATTTTTGATGTTCATCATACGTGATGAAGATTTCCACTTGTTTATCGATGCCCAACAACAGTCTCGTTTAGGTGGAATCTTGATTTTCTTCTGATTTATTAAACTTTTACCAATTGATTTCCCTTTTTTGATTCCAGTCGAATTAATCCGGTGACCGCTACAGTTAATTTCCTCATCGCCTTTATACAAAGATTGCCCATCGACTTCAGGTTCAACTGGACCTGAATTTACATTATTGGGACCCAAATCAATTGGGCCATCCTTACCTTCTAATGAAACGTTTGCATCTAGCCCAGCCGAACCATCTCTCCCAATAATATCATCTAGTCCAATAATATGTACAATTTCATAGTGAACATTTATAGTGACACGGATGGAGTATAATATACTCATTCAAGGCAACATGAGTCATCGAACTTTAGCACATTTTTCTCAAAGTTCAACAAATGGAATGTCGAAATTCAGCCTTATCCAACTCCCACCGGCGTTCCACTGGCATTACATTTGCCCAAAGCCAGTGGCATTACACTTGCCCAAAGGTTCTCTAGTTCTATTCTCTTTTCCTTTTTTTACGAACAACGATATCGGCATCACCCAGAGGGAACTTAACCCCCTTCGCGATCATATGTCACACACACACGTTAGAGAGAAACCCAATTCGCGGTAGCTCGTTTTCGTCGTAAAGAGAGAAAAATTCAACCTTTAATTAAAAGTCATTTCATTAAATATGTTTGGGGAAGAAAAAATTTGAAGCGTAGTAGACGTCGAGATAAAAGTCGATGGTATGCAAGGTATGTTATCGATGATGTGATGAAAGTTTCGGAGGAGGACGATGATGAAGTTGATTGTTGCTCATGTTGCTCATCCTGCTCATCTTACTCATCCTCGGGCTCGGAAACGTAGATTTCATGGTCGTGGTGTTTTAACGTTTCGAGGTTGTGTATGTTTTGAGATTTCGTGTATGGTTTTTTCGTTTGGATCTTTGGTTGTTGTGCTAGGGGTGTGAGGCTTTGTTAGATTGTTTCTCGTGTAAATTAGGTTCGTTCGAGTTTTTGTTTGTAAGTATGTTTGTGTGGCCTCGTGTAATTCTAGCTTCTTGCTAGTTTGTTTCTTCTTATTTATAGAATTTGCTTGCCTTTCAAAAAAAAAAATTACCACTAACCACTCATAATGAGTTGTTCAGCGTCCTTGGCGTTTATAAAGATTCACAAATAGCAACTATTTTTAAGCATCTTTGTAACGAAATTCATAGGGAAAAAACCAATGGCAACGAAACAAAGTGAGGCCAAACTTTCCCCCTTTTTGTTTTTTTCATTGTTTGTGTACATAATCCACTACTATAGTTAAGTGTGGTCCAAAAAAAGTAAAATTCTACTGTCTTTTAGTCTTTCTAAGCAATAGCATGACATTAGTTTTACCCGTGACCACTTGTTCAAAGTATATATGAACAAATCATGTAACACATTCAAATAGTTATAATGTTAGCATTTTAAAAAAGTTGAAGATTAATTTAAGTTTGACATATAGATATCAGTATTAGTAATACACTTGCCATAACTGGCTACCTGCAACTATTTTAACAAACAAACAAACATTGAAATTCAGTCAATACTCTTTAGTTGTCATTGGGTCTTGTCTTCGGGCTTATTATCAATTGCGATACTGGAAGAGTACTTTTTGATTCTCAAAGAGATAATGATGCTCGACGAAATTCCCAACATTGGGAATAAGTATGACCAAATGTTTGACTTTTTTGAGTCAGACCCGGTGGATGAAGCTACAGCTGCACCAGCAAGGCTACCGATGGATGTGTTTTGTAAGATCATAGGCAAGCACCCGAGGACAGTTGGCATGAAAAAGTCCCTAAAAAAGCGGACGTTTGTGGCGGCTAAAGCGTAATTGATGACATACGAGGGTATGGGAGAGAACCGAGCTAAAAGAACAAATTTCCAACCGTCACGTTCGACTCCTCTTGAAAGCACATGGAAGTATTTATTTCCATGTGCCCATTGTGTTGCTGAACTAGAGCTCCGGAAAAGCAGCCTGAAAAGGAACATTAACGGATTATCAAATTTAATAAAGGACAACTTTATTTTCAGATCGATAGTTACTGTACCTTCAACAATGACAAGAAATAACAATACTATGCTTACCAAGTAAAAACAACCTTCCTTAAAAGTGTACTGATTTAAGATAGAAAAAAAAAAAAACATTAAGCACAATGCAATTAAGCTTTAATCCATTTTAGTTGCAAATAATCTGACCAAGTTCACGGCAGCTGCAACAAAATTAATCATCACATGTAACAATATATAGTCTCATTTTCATAATTAATGTCCTTTTTGATCATCAACATGTTTATTCCATAAAATATTAGGACTCGTCAACACCATATAAATCCTCTGATTATTAGACCTACAAACACCAAGTAAATATCCAAATACGACATATAACGTAGTAATTAAATTAATAACAGATGGCTATGTGAATTTAAATGCACATTAAGTTTCAAATGTTCATTTAAGATTTTAAGATACTCCTAAATTATGACATGGAAAGTGAAAACAGTGAGAACTCCGAAGTAAAATTTTTACAATACCAGCCTTGCCCAACAATTGAAATTGTATACTGATAAAAATCTAGAAAAAAAAAAAAAATTAAGGAAAAGCAAACGACCACTAGATTTCATAAAATAAAGCCAGGTTGTGACATATCATCTACAAGAACGACAAAATGACAAAACATCTAAATAGCCTAGCGCGGATTCAGCAATCACATATCAATTAGGACTATATTTGGATAGACGAGTTTCATATTCCTAGGGAGTTAGAGACATGTGAATTTGCTTTCCAAGTTTACACGGCGAAAGATCATTAAACAAATGAGATGTGTCAAGTTTCAGGAAAATAAGATGTGACACTCAGAATGAAGACAACTCATGGGCTAATTAGGTTGATCTTACAGCAGCAAACACGTACAAGATGATATTTAAAGGCTGTTGACAGGATCCAGATACATTACACTGAGAATGAGATTCCAAACAGTTAAGGATAAGAGAAGTGTATATAGATTCATGTATGTATGGGAGTTACATATACATATCAAACACCATAACCTAACAAGGAGGGCGTTAGTTATCCATAAGTTAATATGTAAACTACCAGAAGCTCATCTAGAACATGCAATCTCTTGAGTCACCAAAGTCACATGACAAAAGTAAAAAAGCAGCAAAATTCTACAATTATATCAGAAACACAATAGAATATACTCAAGAGAAAAAGCCACATGCGCAAGATAGTCTACGTTCTATCAAGGAACAGACCTCTAATCATATGTTCTAGTCCGTAATATACAAATATTGATAAATAGGACCTATTATTAGCAACAAAATCAATTATAGTCACATATAATTCAAGACAAAGACATCAAGCTTAATAATCAAACTACTGAACAATCAATATCCAAGCGAAACTTGTAAAATATTGAATTGCAATTGCAAGGTAAGTTTTTAACACAAACCTGCACATGCAATTATCAACGTTTACTAATCAAAGAACATTTAAATGAGTCCTTCCACCCCGACCAAGAACATTATTAAGAGAAAAGGTTCAAATAAGAAATAAGGATCATTATTTTGATAACAAGTGTAATCAGCAGAATGTCAAAACCATAAAATATCAACATGCAATATATGAATAAAATGCAATGGATGTCATGTTCAAGTGGAAGGATGATTATTGTCCTCCTCCTACAAGAAAGGTGTTATACTGCTCCATAAGTTAACTTTTCTTATGTGTATATAAATGCCCAAGTGCTGCAACAAGATCCACTCAATTATCTTCTACAAGCCTTTAATCTTAAAGGAGTAAAAAAAAGTGGCTCTTTCCGACCAACAAGCAACAAAATCTCCATATAAATACCTCAAAGATTACAAAAAATTTAATTATTCACTTATCATTAATGCAGAACTATGTAAGCTTTCATCCAAAAAACTCCTCTAATAATTTCATATCTACAGGCAAAACCGCACAAATTTTAGTTACCGCAAACTGAAAAACAAATTCAGCTAAAATTCCACAGAATGAAACTTCACAAAACTGTGCAACACCTTGTAAATCTTAACTTACTACAAGTATTAGAAAAAGACATCTTTAAATTTCTGTACTTCTAGAATAAACTTTAAAGAAATTTGACTAATATTGTGTCAGGTGATACATATGCAGCTATTGAATGTTAACCCTAAAAGGCTACAAACTAGAATTCAAAGTTAAATTCAAATTAGTCACAGATCAACAATCTAATCGTAACTAATTTCAACAGTAACAGTTAAACAGTAATAAATTCAGTAACAATTTATAATTATGTACCTTCCGATCCAAAATGAGAGCGAAGCACCGAGAACTTTAGCGGAGAATACACAAAGCAACGCCGGAAAGAATCCGAACAGTAAAGAAGCACCGGCTTCGAAGAACACGGCGTACGGAAGACATAAAGCGAGTGTAATTGTATGTATCATTACGTACACAGGAATCGCCCAATTACCTAATCGATCTGACATGTATTTGAAGGATTCAACAACCGCTTCTTTGTTCCATGACGATGATGATCCTTTGAATTTTAAAAGTGTGATTACTCCGATTAGCACCGATGCTAGTAATAGTAACCCTAGCTTCCGACCACCGGCCATCGCGACTGTTAGAAACGAGGTCGGCGATTGCTTCTGCAGCTACTACGTGAAGTGAAATGAAATGAAATATTGCCGGCAAGTTGTTTTAAACGTTGGCCCAGTTATATGGCCCAGGTTTTCTAGACCTAAACAGCCCAATGGGTTATTTGATCACTATTATACTTGATGGATTTGGATTTTGCTAATGATAACTTTAAGTATTGTCATTAACATGTATTTAAACACGGTAAATCATTTAAAGTACACTAACCACAACCCTAAGAACTATCGTTAGCAAAATCGTTTGAGTTTATATAACGATTAGTCTTTTTTCTTAAAGATTGTAAAAATACTCCTGCTAAACGCAATATGCAAACATGCAATTTGCGGGTTACTTTCTTTTCACTATTTATTCGGATAAAATCTCTCTCGAGATTTTATTGATTTTTCGGATAAAATTTTTCTCTTTTAAATATATGGTACTTTACTCGGTATTTTTTAAAGTAAACAAAACACAATCTTATTTGATCCAATTAGAAAATAACTATCTAACCATCTAAGAGAGTTTGTTTAATTACTTAATATAAACTAATGAACAAATATGAAACTTGGGGTAATCATACATACATACTCCGTTTTATGCGATCTTTCTAACTTTTAATTCGACTCGTACTAACTGCGCAACACTATTCATGTCAAAAGAGAAAGGGATGAAATCGATATAGAGCAACACCGCAATTTTTCGTGAAAAATCTAAATTTCAAAAACTAGCCAAATCATCTAGGATCAAGAAGGGATCACTCGAGAATTACTCGTTAGTGCATAATTGAGTATTAGAAAACATAAACTCTCACTCTAAACATGAAATTAGTTTTTTGAGATTTAGAATAACTCAATACGAAATGTTCTCAATCAAGGAGAAATTAACTATCACGGATACGATCAATTCAAAATGGTTAAGAAATGGATTTCAAAATGGTTAAGAAATGGATTAAAACTGGAATTTATGATGCTAACCATCATAGACCCAACAAACCCAAGTGTTTTGAGTCTCATAACTTGTTTTAGGTATGCTTGAGTGGAGTTCTACAAGGCGATGATTGGATAATTGATAGTGGTGCACAACCAACATGACTGGTGACAAGAAGTTCTTCACTGAATATAAGGAACACAATGTTGGTGACATAATCTTTTGGAGGTGATGTAAAAGAAAAAATTATTAAAAGATTATTCTAGAAAATGTGTTGCATATTACTAATGTATACTTTCACTTGATATGTGTTCATAGAATATGTGATAAAGATTACAACATGCTATTCACTAAGTTTGGTTCTCATATTATCAAAAATGGTGAATATGCTATAGTCGGTACTACGAAAATATGTCTATACACTTATAAGTTAGATGATCATAAACATGTTGACATATGCCTCACATCAATATATAATAACACTACCTTATAGTATAGGAGACTAAGACATGTTAACATGAAATTAATTCACAATATATCCTTTAAAAAAATTGTTAGAGACTTGTCTAAATTAAAGTACAATAATCATTTTTGTGACACATGTAAAGTAGATAAACAAGTCCATACAAACCATAAACTTTAAAAAAAATTATATTAAAACATTACCTAGAACTCTTACACATGAACTTATTTCGACCATCTCAATCCAAAGTTCTGGAGCAAACTTCTACACTTTAGTAAGTAATTATTGATTTTTTTAAGTATACATGGACAATTTTTAAAACACAAAAACGAGGCTTTTGATCATTTTAAAATATTTGGCATTAAACTATCAACCAAATGATAATTGTTGATGATGTTTGCGCATGAGGAGCACACTAGCTCCAAAAACGCAACTCACATATCCCAAGCTGGCTTTCGTGATTTGCTACCTGATCCTTATCCAAATAAGATTTACCGAATGTTATAGATTATTTTTGATAACCTTTTAGCCATGTAAATAGAAAGGCTAGAAAACATTTATGCGTCACAATGTTATACCAGTGTACGCTTAGGAAATGATTGATCGACTATTCTATTTATAAGGTTAAAACGTTATCCGAAAAAAATTATAAAAATATGAAAATTCTTATCTGAAATCTTATTCGAATACGAATCAGGTCACAAATCGCAAGAGCCAGCGTGCAATTTGGGAATTGCAATTCGGACAATTGCAGGTTGCAACCCCATTCACAAGCTTACTCTTACAAGGGTATAAAATCAGGATAAATTATTAGTATATAACGTCTAGAAAAATAGCATTTTGATTAAGGTTGAGTATTGAACATTACAGTAGCTTTTAGATATAAAAAAAAATGCGAGCTTTTCTAGAGGAGCTTGAACATACAATGTGAAATCTCGTTGAGCTCCAGGTCGGCTCGATTACAACCTCATATGGCAAATCAATGTTATGGGTAAACAAGGCAAACTGTTTCTTGCAATGCAATAACTAACATATTTTTTAAATGTCACTTAGTTAAGTAAACCACACGTCATCTTACAAAGTGATGCCTTATCACACCTCTTTCTTCATCCAATTCAAAGTTACCAAGATCAAATTCTGGGCTTGTAAGGAATGCCTTCAGATCTGTAATTCCATAATCCAACACCTGCGCGCATCAACACAAACCAAAACAACCATCAGCTCATGCAACTAATTCCCATCTATATAGAGATGAATAATACAGAACTAGTTTATACTTTATACCTTGTTTTGCAACTCTTCCACCTTCACGTCGATATGTGTAACATCTCTGTTAGATCCAGGTACCATTTCTTCAAACTGCAGCGCCTCTTTCACCATTTGATGCAGAAGATGCAACACAGTCGCATTGAAATCCTTCTTGAATGTCATGTACTTCTTAAAGCTCTGCATAAAAAACTCGTTTTTAGAATCTTATAATCTCATACATTAGAATAATGTGCTTCCTAAATAGTTTTACAATACCTTTTGTAGAGCCTTTTGCACTCCAAACTTTTGAGTGGAAATAAATGAGTCGAGTAAAACTCGAATTGCCATATCCACATCTTCTTGAGTGACGTGTCCTCTGAGGTGCATTCTGGCATGAGCTTCTGACATCCTAATCATCGATTCTATGTGCCTCACAGCTATTGGAACACCTTGCCCATGCTAAATGATTGACATTCAATTAGAACAAAATGAATCCACATATATTTTAATTTTAAGTTACAACAATTTAATGAAAAACTTACTGATGATTCTCTTCTTAATTCAGCGTACACTTGTGTGAGTTTGTCTAGATCAGCATCATGCAACCTTGGGAATACATTTAACTTGGCATACGTGATGTACTTCTTAAGCATATCTTGAGAGAGTATCTGAAAAGAATGTTAATTTTTATCAAACTAGAATGGTAGAGGTGGTCAAATCAAGTTATATTTCATCCCAACCCAGCCTGGCCAACATGACCGGGTCTCAAACATTACCCATATTGACCCAAGGTCATTCTAACCCATTTACCAAAAAAACCAACCCATTTGCTACCTTTATCAACAAGGCAACATGTTAAGTAACTTACAGGAGACGTATTTAGTTAAGGTACCTCAGGATCCATTAACATGGAAGAATCTTGAAAATCTTCCTGAGAATTGTTGATAGAGTTGTTATCCTTAGAACCTTTGGGCGTGGATTTGAAATGACTATCAACAACAAACTTTGCAAGCATCTCATCCATGATCGGGTCAACTACATCCTGCATCAAATCATTACCATACATGTTAACCACAAGTATACAACACACCTGAAGATGGAAATAAAATTGCTTATATGATATAAAACTAACCTTCACGACACACAAAACGTCAAATCTGGAGACAATTGGATCTGTTAATTCAACATTTTGAGAGAAGTTTTTTGAAGAATCATATCTGCAAATGATGATCAGGCATTAGATTCATATGGGACAATAAGTGTAACTAGAAAAACTTAAGACATCAAAACTAAATTTACAATTTTGCCCCACCTTCCTCCGATTGGATTAGCGGCAGCAATGACAGAACAACGAGCTTGAAGTGATGTCACTATTCCAGCTTTAGATATACTGATGCTTTGCTGTTCCATTGCTTCATGAATACTCACTCTAGCGAAGGTAAAAAACCATTATCAGATATTTACTTTTAGACAAAATTACACAGATAGTCCCTTTGGTTTTGTACCAAATTGCTAGGATAGTCAAAAGTAAGAAATTTTTGATGCAGATAGTCCATGTGATGTGCACACATTGCACGGATAGTCCAAATCACTAACATCATTAATTTTTTCCGTTAAACTAGCGACATTAGTGATCTGGACTTTCCTTGCAATGTGTACAAACCACAGGGACTATCAGCATCAAAAAAATTCTTTTTTTTTACTATCCTAGCAATTTGGTAAAGACCAAAAGGGACTACCCTGTGAGATTTTGTCATACTTTTACTTCAAAGCTACAAAAAAAGAACGATGAGAAACAATGCACAACCATATTTATATACCTATCTTGATCATTCATTTTGTCAAACTCATCAATTAAACAAATTCCCTTATCAGCTAAAACAAGGGCCCCGCCTTCAAGGGTCCACTCTCTTGTAACTGGATCCTTGTGCACAGCAGCTGTAAGCCCAACAGCAGAAGCTCCTTTTCCAGTTGTATAAACTGCCCTTTGTCCAGTCTTTTCAACATATCTAGAAACAAATTTAAACAAATGTTAAAACTTGTTACTGATTCATGTATGATTCAAATGTGGAATAAAAAAAAGCTTACTTGAGAAACTGGGATTTTGCGGTACCAGGATCGCCCAAAAGTAGCACGTTTATGTCTCCACGCAATCTATGTTTTCCTTGCACATTTTTCTCTTGGCCTCCAAACATTGCAAGAGCAATTGCTGTCTTTATGTCCTCGTGTCCATAGATTGATGGAGCAATAGACTTGATAATCTGCACATTATCCAACAATCTTAGTTTAAAATCAGGTGTTACACAACAGATATTTACAAATAACATCAACATAGAAAAGGTATGATATCGAAAATTCAGATGGGGGTAGTAATCATGCATCTTATTACGAGAGAGAAAACACTAACGACATAAATCAGAAAAAAAAAAACGAAATATATTTGTATCTTCTAAGACTCCTCGTATTAAAAATGTCGATCATGGCTGACAAAAAATCTTAGAGCTGTAACCATGCATTTCAATGTGAAAAAACACTAATTATATGGCATACATCATGAAAAAAAATGAAACAATGTGCAAATCATCAATGCATCTTATCATATTCCTCAAGTTACATACTGATGTCAATCATGCCTGACTCTAAATAGTTAGTCAATTTGGGTCTTCCATAAGGGTTTGAACCACATTTTAAACCATCATGAAAGAATAAAAAAATGATAAGGCATAACTTAAATCAACCCCGAGGCATTAGATATAATATAAGTATAGATGTAGCATATAATATATAATAACTTCAATAAATAAGCATCGAAAATCGTACCCTTTCTCCAATCCGTGGGTCTTTAGATAACTTCTCGATTTCTTCCTTATCCTCTTGGGTAAGTTTATAGGCCGAAAATAAATCTTGCTTCTTCGTAACATGGTTTGCTTCAATCACAGTCGCGAAGACAGGAAACCCGTTTTTTGTATTCAATGATAAATCAAAGTTGTTTGTATAAATGCCAGTGACCTCCTGGAGATTTAATCAAAAAAATAAAAAAAAAGTTCAGGTCTTTACTGATAAGCAAGTAAACAGTAACGCATATAAGTTAAGGTAAGCATAATACAATCTCTTCTCCAGGGCGAGCACAATCAATCAGATCGTTCAGAAGAATCACTTCCTTGTATCTTGGCAATCTGCCAGCTGGCACAATGCCGGGACTCTCTTGCAGAGTAAGCTTCTGATAATTCCTGTATATGGTCTGTCACAAAAAAGTTTCAGCAAACAGATTTTTTTACATACTAACAAAAAACATCAATAAACATAAGTCACCTGCTCAACATTGACTGTGAATGGCCCCTTTGATTGGCACTCTGGGCAAGAACCAACTTTGACCTCTGAATATGAATTTTGAAAAAAAGGCCCCAAAACTGTTCCACATTTGTTACAATCATATTTCACTTGTTGCAACTGAGGAAAAACTCCAGATCGCCGGGTGACAACTCCTCCAACACGAATCATTGTGTTTAAATGAATCTGCCTGAAGAAAAAAAAATACAAGGCTGTTCTCAAAATGCGTACATTAAAGTCAAGAATATAGCAGTTTCTAACCAGCAAAAAGTAATTACCTTATGTTGCGAATCTGATCGTATACAGGCAAGTTGGTAACCCTAACATAGATCTTTTGGTGAATTCTTTTGTAGTTTGGATGTAAATTAAACACAACTTTATTGGCAACTTCCTCCATGACCTCAAGAACAGACTGGGGTGCATCTGCCAGCCATATGGCAATATTTGGGTGGATATAGATAAACTGTTTGTAATCAATCTCTAAACTGCACTTATTGACTGCAAAAATGAATTTAACAATTATATAATGCTCACGCAGCCAATATCCATAAGTTAAAACTAAACCCAAGCAAAAATGAGACAATTAACCTGACACCATCTCGTTTATTTGCCTAAGATATTCAAGGTCACGATGTTCACTCTTCGGGTTCTGATAAGTAAGAATGAATTCCTTGAACTTCTTGGCAATAAAACGTCGCACTTCATCTCTCATGACCCACTCCCTTAGTGTTCCCTGAACACGGTACATTTCAAATTCACCTTCATCATCGTCTTCATCATCCTACAACATGTTAAATGATAGTTCAGATAAGTTAAATAAAGAGAAACTGCTGATGATGAAATAATTAAACAATCTGAAGTATGAGAGGAACTCCATTATGCATACCTCATAATCAGTCATAGGCACATCAGTGTCATCATTGTCCCCACCACCTTGTCGGCCGCCGCCACCTCGTCGACCACCACCGCTGCCGCCTGGTGAACCACCACCTCCTGGTGGACTACTTGGTACTGAATCACCTCCGTCTGGGGGTGAACCTGGAGGCTTAAAATATGCTCTAGTTCTTTTTGAAGGCCGGTAGCTGTCATCATCTGTATCTGTAAGCATGAATATGAAAACACAGTTGAATCAAAATTTAAATAGTAGTAGTGTTTTGTAAAGCCTTTCAATTTGCAATAAATGACATACGCACAAAGTTACAAAGTTTAAACATGGAATCTTAACCTTACATTAATATTTATTGACCTTATGTAAATTGGTACTTTATAGTGTAATACCGTTATACAGACTGCAAATTGTTTAGCATATATTCATATGTAATAATATCATACACCGCGTGAAACTCTAACATAACTTAGAGTTCATGGCTACAGACAGAGCAATGATTAATTTCATTGAGGAACAATATAGATTTTCTAGTTATTTATTTTTTTGAAAGTGCAAAATATATAAAATGTCATTAATACCCTAAACATACAATTTTTGTACATATTATAAAGCTTTTTGAGCCCCCTGCCCCCTTTTTATCGCAATGTTAAGATGTCTAATCGCTATTTAGGCATACAGCACCTAAAATTGTACAATTAACAGCAAAATCAAGTCCGGCTACAATTATTTGTAATTAGAGATAACTAATGGACTGGTTGTATAAGATTTAAACAGCACAACAGTAAAACCCTAACTGACCTTGATCATGAAGTAGCTGAGGAAGCTTTCGCTGTGAAGCAACACCATCTCTAGCATCAAGCTCAATTTCTGCAGCCCTACGATCCGCCATAATCTGATCCAAATCCCTCTCATCTTCATGAGATTCATCTAACCCAACCGATTCGTATTGATCGTGCTCATCCATCCTCCGATAATCACTACATTTTCAAAATAATACATATATAAGTATTAAGTATCATTAGTAATATGAAATATGAAAGTAAAAATGAAAAGCAGAAATCAATTAAAAGCTTACTTAATGAAATCACCAAAAAGATCTTCGCCTTCACCTTCATCCTCATCGACGTCATCAAGTTCGTCACGGATAATTTCTGGATCAACAGCAGCCTCCTCTTCTTCGTCGTAATCGGAGTTGTTTTCAGACGTACGGCTATTGAAAGGAAGTTGATCTGTGTTAAATCCTGCTGACGTAGGAGAGTCAGGTGTTGACGGTGGATTGCCGTTAAATTGACTGGAATTTAGGTTTCCGTGATCAGATGAAGACGGCGACTGATTGGAACCGTTACCTCCATTATCATTTTCTCCCGCCATTATTATGTTCTTTGGTTGTGAGTGACGGGTGCTTCACCGTATTCTTTCACTTTTTAGGTTTTAGGTCGCTCTGGTTTTGGCGGGAAATTTTCGCGCCATGAGTAGGCCCACACCCAGCAGATTTGGCCCAATATGACACATAATATGGTACATGGCCCAACCACATGATCTACGGTTAAGCAATAAAGTTGGTAATATAGAAATATTATTTTTTCTTTTTTCCGAAAAACAAAAAACTTATATAGAACTTAAACATTTCACCAAAAGTGAAAAAAGTCTCGCAAATACAAAAATCTAAACATACCGGGATCGCAACACACCTGAAAAGCGAACATAGACTACCCTATAGAAACAAACCAAGCAACTTTGCTAAAATAAGGGGCAAAGCGATCGGAAAAACCCAACTAAGACAACAAACAAACAAAAAATGTCGACCTAAACACAAATACAACAGATACGCGAACAATACACAAAACATATAACCTATCAACTAACACTAAACCGAAAGCGCCAAGGAACTCAAACACCGAGGTTGTCCACCACCTTGGAAGCCTTCTTGCCCCTCAAATCCGGCTTGAAAAACTTGCTCTTGACTTGTTTGTACGTGACCACATTACCCGTGTATGACCTATAATCGTAGGAAATACCGTCGTCTTTACGAAGACCCCGATGCGTTACCATCAAAAGAAATTGAGACTGAGTTATGCCCGACTCGAACATCCACTTGCTCCATCCCCTAGTCAAAAGAACCGAATAAAATATCATTATCTTCGTCCCGTAAAGAAAATGTTCCAATCGGCCTGGGCTTCTTTTTAATTTGATGGTTGTTTTTCACCGCTCCAACACATTCAAACACAACATTGTGTTCACAGGTAAACCTCCAAGCTTTTAGACATTTTTTTCGCATTTCTTGCCGTAACACTAGAACGCTAACGGACCGTCTTCCAAAGTTTTACCAACAACACTACTAGCCACTCAATTAAGTTTGGCCGAAGAAACAATAACCCCAATAGTTGTTGGTCCGAGACATTAGGCACCTTGCATTTTGACACAGAATTAATATGGTCTAAATTAACAAAATCCACAAAATCACTAGGTACTTGGGTAGTTTATAAAGGCTGTGATTAATTTATAGGTAGTTGATAAATGGTTATGTAGGAATACTTCCTCTTTGGCATGTAATATGAAGTTGCATCAAGATATGATCAATTAACACATTTAAGATTGCATATATACCCTGCAAAACTTGTATAAACATCGAAATCAGAACCATAACCGCATTGGATAACTAGCAAAACTCGACTCAAAAAAACTTGTAGCCTAAACTATGAACCGGCACTAAAAACAGCCATTGTCTCTGAACGAGGATTTGCTAGTTACCAGACTTGAAGGCGTGACACATGGATCTACACAACAATCCCAACCTAACACAATTCAACCCATCAACTTTGCCGATGTAAAACGATGCTTTCATTGATATCAAGTTATTTGAAATCACTTATTTGATTATAAAAATCTTCATTTCCTCCAATTTACGATAGAATGAATCATCAACAGTGTAACACTTCCAAACAAGCAACCCCCTACGACACCTTTTTCCTATATAACATAAAGCGATCGACCATAAACTTTATATTCTGTGATGTCCATGGATAAAATGAACTCATTCAAGTTTTATATCCTGTGATGTCCATGGATAAAATGAACTCATTCAAGTTCAACCCACCCTGTTATCAATAATTAATTAAAGACCAAAGCAAAAACAAACTTTGATTAAACACAATTAGAATGTAGCTCAAAATGTTGGATTTCGACAATGCCAACTTACATCGGATAAGTTATTCATAAATCATGATGATAACTTATTCATACTTCCTAGCATTTGCAAATGCCATCAATGTTACATATCACATTCTACAATACATTTTATTGAACTCATCATGAGTTCTTAAAACCAAAATTCATACAGGTACACACCATGCCAGGTTTATTAACTATAACTCACCATTTGCGCGCACTCAAAAGAAAGCATACCACAATGGAATTAGCCTAATCATGTCAAACACACACCTTCATAACACCATCAGACCAGATCAAGCCTTTTAAAACTACCACAAACATTACACTCCATCACACCCTGATTTGCAGGGTCAGGCAAAGGAGCCAACGTACCCCAACAGTTCTTTCGATCACACATATAATTCATAAAGAAATACGCGTGTGGAAACTCGTCATCCCCTTTCATCGCATCACCATCTTCACCGTGCATTTCTTCATCAACATCCTCATCCATATTCGTTTCATCATCATCATTTTCTTCTTCTTCGTTCTTACCATCCTTTTCATCCATATCGACCCCATCTTCCTCACTTTCGGACCAATTCGCCTCCACTTTACACCGATCACAATCACAAACAAAACCATAATCATCACTCAACCTCTTTTGCCTCTCAGAATACTTCAAATTTACCGGAAAATAACTCAAACAAATCTCCCTACCCTGCGGCACATCATGTACCATCCTAATAGTGATCTCAGTATTCTTACCTAATTCTGATCCAACAACATCAATATAATCAAACCTACAAGCATTCGGAAGACAATCGTGATTAAAAAACGACGCAACCGGATAAATTCCATACGCTCTAACCGACCGTTCCTCTGTTTCTTCAGCAAACGGTTCCATTAATCCAAACGCATTTAACTTATCCTTTGCAAGTAAAACCCTAACTAGATCCACACTAAACCCTAATTCAATAGACGGAGGACGACATACAGACGAAATAAGTGAATGCAGAAAACTAACTGATTCCAATTCCGAATCTGATGCAGATCCTTGAAGAGATAGTAGTAATTGAAACTTTTCAGGTGAAATTAACGCGAGGTTATAAGCCGAAACTAGAAATCGAGCTTGTAATTGGAGTTCTAACGGAACAAGGTGGTCGGAAAAGTATTGCCGGAGATGAATTAGGGTTTGACAGGTCCATGAAGTGTGTGAGGTTGTGGAAGCCATTGATTGACAATTAATTGTGCAAAATTGGGAGGTGCAATTGGAGCAAGAGATGATTGGTGAGTTTTGTGAGATTGTTATGAAGCAATTTGAACAGTAATTAGTGGTGGTGTGATTGTTGGGGTGAAATGGAAGGGCGGAGTAGAGAAGGATTGAAGAGTCACGGAGGATGATTTCGCCGCCTTTTAAGGGGCGGAGAGCGACTATTGCTCTTCCTTTTCCGTTAATCTCCGTCATAGCTACCGGCTGCGGTGTTGACATGGCTATCTGCTTTGTTTGTTTCAGCTGGTTCTAGGGTTTATAAAGGGGTTTGTGTCAGGTGATGACGTGTATTTAAGTCAAACATGCTTTGAACTGTAGAACATGATTTGAGGCGCTGTACTTGCTATCTTAGACCACTGACTTTAAAAAGTTGTCACTTTTAAATATTTACTAGGAGTAAGGCCCGTGCGATGATGCACGGGTGAAGAAACAATAATTTTAAATTGAAAAGTGAATATAACTTGATTTGTTAGTTAAGAGATGCAATAAATAATATTTTGAAAACTAAAGTACAAATGCTAATAATATTTAAATGAAATCTCTATAACCAACTTAATAAAAACACTAAAGAAAACATACTATTTACTTAACTATAAACATAATTGTACACGAAATTATATATCCATAGATGAACTTCAAATGACTTAGAGATGATAAAAAAAACTACAAAAACCAAAGAAAAACATTATATGTACAATAGTAATATCTTAATGAAGTGATAACGCAATACACATAACGTTAACTGAATCATGAAATGGACATTAGAAGAGCAAATCGACATATATAAGTGATGTTAATGATGAGTTTCACACTTTCATTTATGAAATGTGAGTAATGTGTATATGAAAATTGAGTATTTATAGGAGAAAATGTAGCAACTCAAAGAAAATGAAAGGAATAAGAAAAATGAGGTATTTAATTTAAGGAAATGAAAAATTTATAACTCTCGCTATTATTTATGACATAACTTAATTAAGTTTAAATTTTATTTACTTTAAGGGTAATGTTTGGTTAAATGGTTAAAAGTTCATTAATATATCGTATATAGGACTCAACTTTATGAGTATTGTAAAGAACTTAAATTTAAAAGTATCGTAGATAGAGGTAGATATAGATGTAGCTTTGAGGTGTTGTAAATTTTGTTTACCATAATTTAAGACTAAAGAATCATCATAAACTAACAATGAACGTATTGAACCATTAGTTAAACTAATAGTTAATAATTAAGTATAATAAAATAGGATTAATAATTTTTTCCTATAGCTTAATTTTATCATAATTAACAATTAAGTATATTGAAACTATTACTATTATGTATGACAAAATAATTAATCATAACATTCTTAAATAACAGTTATATTTGAAATATTTAATATATGTTATTCAAAATATTTCACATTTTAAATTTTAAACATCATTTATCATAATGGTTAATCAATCATTGTTACCTTTAGAAATTAATAATATATGTATTTATTTTATGATGATTATTATTAAACTATTTAATATAAATAAAGTAAAAATATTAAAATATTAAGTAATTGAATTAATTGTGCTTATTCACCAGGAGTCAATATTTAGTTAGATATAGACTAGCGACTAGTGATACTGACTAGTGATAGCTTAATAGACCCCGACGATTTATTTTTATTTAGTTATTAAAATAAAAAATTAAAATTACTTTTACATAACTAAATGCTCGTATCTTTTTAAAATTGTTTTATTACAATATTTCCAACTATAACGCCTTTCTTCAAAATTCAAATTAGCACATTGTCACAATAGTGACACACCACCATTTACTTCACATTTTCTGGGCGATAAAACCGGAGCTTGTGAGCATTATTTTTAACCGCATGTGACATCCAACCTGTTAGGCCCATCCAACCAATCTAATCGAGTCCCTTTGATCTGTGTAAAAAGAATAAAAATTTGAAAGGCAAACCCTCAAAGTGCAGCAAGTGGGGATTGAACATGGGTCCATTTGGAAATTTCAAAGCATCTTATTACCAAGCCACCACTTGGGGTTATCTGTGTTAAAAAAAAAAATACAAACCAAATTCAAATCGTTATAACCTAAATGGGTCAAAATTCAACCCCTCTACTTTAAATGAACCCCGTATATACATCATTTAAATTTCATTGATGTGAAAAAAGTGGTAAGAGAAAAGACAAAATTAATTCGTTGATCTCTAATTTTTACTTAAAATTTCATTGATGTATCTACAATATTTTGTATGTACCCTAATACTTGAAAATATTGTGTCGTTGATAACTGAGAGTAACAGACATCATTTAAATGTCGTTAGTGTGCATTGCGTGAGTTGCATACGATAGCTCTATAGTCTTTTTACGGATTTCTCTATTAAATTATACTTAACTCATCAATTTTTCATGGGTAACCCTAATTCAATTGATACTTCAACCTTTGGAACTCAAATTTGATTTCCAAATACAAAATCAAAATTTCATTTTTACAATGGTTGACTGTTGGTGTGGCAGACGCGCTATAGTTCGCACTTTGTGGAATTCGAAATTTTCTACTTAGAATTCCATGAAGTGCGAAATATAGTGTGTCTAGCACGCTAGCAGTTGACCATCGCGAAAATTATATTTTGATTTCGAATTTTGGAAATCGAATTATACTTCTAAAAGGTTGAAGCAACAATCGACTATGGGTTACAAGTGAAGAATAAGTGAATTATAAACTAGTTTAATAGGGGAATACAAAAAAGAACTAAAGAGCCCTCGTGTGCATCTCACGTGATGCACACTAGCGATATTGAAATAATGTCCCGTTACTCTCAAGTACCAATGACAAATCACTTTTAAACATTAGGACAATCCACGTAAAAAAATAGGTCTATCCATGAAACTTTAAGAAAACATTATGGAGCAAGAATGTAATTTTGTCTTAAATTCCAGTTTAATTTAATTTCATGTTAAAATATTGATTAATTTTAAATTTGATCGACTTTGATTAACAAATCCGTTTTTGCACATTAACCGATGTTGATCGTTTAAATAAACAGGTTTTGAAAAATCGATAAAGACTATTTATTAGTAATCGAAAACGCTGATTTTTTCTAAACAGGTTTTGAAAAAACGAAATAGACTATTAACCAGTAATCGGAAACACTAATTTTATCTGTAGCAGTTATTTATTTAAGGGTTGTTTTTACTTGAACTATCTTTGTCCATTTCTTGGACCATGTGCACCTTGAAAAAGAAATAACGTGAGTTTTCATTATGTGAGTTTTATGATAAATTTCAAAACATTATAACCTAAATGGGTCAAAACTAACCCCTCTACTTGAAATGAACTCCGTACATACATCAGTTAAATTTTATTGATGTGAAAAAAAGATGTAAGATAAAAGACAAAAATACTTCGATGGTCTCTGATTTTCGCTTAAAACTTCATTGATGAATCTAAAGTATATTTTGATGTACCATAATATTTGAAAATGTTGCGTCGTCGATAACTGAGAGTAACAGACATCATTTAAATGTCGTTAGTGTGCATCATGTGAGTTACATATAAGAGCACTTTAGTCTTTTTACGGACTTCTTTATTAAAATATACTTAAATCATCAGTTCTTCATTGGTAATCATAATTCAATTGATGCTTCAGCGTTTGCAACCTTAGTTCGATTAACAAATACAAAATTAAAATTTCATTTTTACAATGGTCGTGGTTGGTGTGGTAGACGCGATATACTTCACGCTCTGTGGACTTCGAAGAATCTTATTTAGAAGTTCATGAAGTGCGAAGTATAGTCCATGAAGTCCACGAAGACTTTTTTTTTTTTTTTTTTTTTTTTTTTTTGAAAAGCAGTCCATTAAGATAATTATGATACATGTACAACCATAGTTTTATTTTACAATTAAAAAACAATATGATCTATATAAAAACAAAAATAATGAATTAGAAATCAGGTAAACTTTAAACGACCACCTCCATCAAATGTTTTACACCACCGTTAAATGGATTACAGTAACAATTTAATTAGTTATTAAATCAACAATCAAATTCATAATCTATTAATATTAACTTCCATCTACCACCACCTTCCATTTTCAGTCACCACTACCAACCATCTTAGGCCACCACCACAAACCAGAAAAAGCACATAGAATCTTAGATCTAAATCAGGAGCGGCGGTGTTGGAAAGGGGCCACCAACTTTTTTCCAGATCTACTCCGATATATAAAAAATTACGAAACACCGTACACATCACTGCGTTAGGAATACAAATCCGACTGAACCCTTTAAATTTCGTCCATATCTGATAACCATACCGCCACCACGTGGCGCCACTCTCTGATGCCGTAAAGTTTCTTTTTCGGGTGTAGGCGGTGTCGTTGTAGTACTTCCTTCCGGAGACGGGGAAATGGATGGTGGAACCTCACTTGCCATAAAACACGCCGGAAAATCTTGTACAGTGGTTGGAAATTGCAAAACTCCTATTGGTAATCTCGGTAGCGTGTGGTAGTTCATAATACTGTCAAATCAGTTTCGAAATGGTTCATAATTTACAATGCTGTTCAAAGGTGGTGGAGGTGTCGTTTAACAACCACTCATTTGAGATTAACATACAAATCAAGTTATTTGGAGTTTGTGAGTGAAAAAGCCATTAGAGAGAAAAATAGGGGGAGAAAGAATACCATGGTGGTTTTTATGTCTTCATTTGTTTAGTTTGCTTATTGTACAAAACAAACGTGATAAAATGGATTACCGATAAAGAATCGGATCGTTGCTATTGTGATCACGTCTTTTTGGGCTGTTTGGCGGTTTCGAAACGGAGTGGTTTTTAGCGATTATTTTTGTAATATTAGTAGTCTTTTTGATGTCATTAGATTACCTTTCTTTTCGTTGGATTAAAAGTAGAAGTCATCTAGTTTCAAATTGGAACTTATGGCGCTCTATGCCTTTGTAATTTTCTCTTAGCGTCTTGCTAAAGTTCGCTTTATTAACATAATCTTTTTTTGCTCGTGAAAATGTGTAACAATTTCAGTCTCAATTTTTTTTTTACCTTATTTTAGACTTATCTTTTGGACCACTCAGTCCCAATAGTAGGACTCTTGTTTAATTGAAAGTGGTATACTATACTTTATGAAATTGTACAATTTTTATGCATCACAATACGTGAAAAAACCATCAATTTAGATCATTCCCAACGGTGTACGTTCTGAGCCGCCCTCAAACTTGCCCTCCGAGGGCGCCATTGGCAATGGTTGTGCCCTCAGTTGTCCTCAACTATTTCCTCCAGTTTCGCCCTCGAGAATTTTCTCACAAAGCATATTGCAAGACGAAATCTTTACCTCTCTTCATTTATTTGTGCATAATGCATTTGTACTAACATCTAAGACACTTGTAAAGTAATTTGTTTACAACGGTGTACGTTCTGAGTTGCCCTCAAACTTGCCCTCCGAGGGCGCCATTGGCAATGGTTGTGCCCTCAGTTGTCCTCAACTATTTCATCCAGTTTCGCCCTCGAGAATTTCTCACAAAGCATATTGCAAGACGAAATATTTACCTCTCTTCATTTATTTATGCATAATGTATTTGTATTCACATCTAAGACACTTGTAAACTAATTTGTTTAATTAATTTGGTGAGGTATGTGATGAAGTGGAAGTATGTACTGATTAGTAGTGGTGTGTTAGACCACTAATATCGGTTAGTGCTTGGATCCGTCTTTGATCCCGTGAGAGGAGCACGCCGATATTAGCATTTAGCCCTTGGTCCGTGTTTGAAGACCCGTGCTGCAAAATGTCGTTGGATGATAATTTGGATCACGGATGTCATGCAGTTTTTTGTGGTACATTTTTCTTTATTACTTGTACTCGTAAATAATTAATTAATTTAGTGGGTGTGAAAAAATGTGTGATGGGTACGTCATGGTTGTTAGCATTTAGTGGTTGGTTAGTGATGGAAAGAATGTGCTGATGTGACGCTGATGTGGCAGTCAGTGATCCCATGACGGATCCTCGTGGATAAAAGTGTTCTTATTGAAATGTGATAGGAGTAAGTGATATGACGTTAATGTGTCACTGAAAAAAATGTCAATGGTTGGAGTTGACGTTAGTTAAAAAAAAAAAAAAGTACTCCGTAAATATCAGTTGGCTGGGAAGGTTGGACCAAGACCGGTGTGTAACTAACAACATTGCAAAGACCACTCTCACCAACCCGTTCCATCTACTCACCTGACCGCCCTGACCTCCGTCACCGGTCATCCTACCCGCCGAAGAAATGGCCACCGTTCACAACGCCACCACATTTGCTACCCGCCAAATCACAAGTCCACAAACTAAATCCTCTCACTTTTCAACGGTCGTTACATTCAATGTAAATTCCGTCAAATCAAACTTTAAAAGCAACGGAAGAAGGAATTTTCTGACGGTAACGGCGGCACTTGACGGTAGCAAAGGAGTGTCTGTACCTAACTCGAATTATGTGGTGCCGTTAGATATTTCATCATCGTGTATTACTCGTCCGTTAGCTGAGATTTTGCGTGACCTAAATAAAAGGATCCCTGATAATATTATTGTCAATACTGCAAATTCCGCCTTCATCCCTTGGTACATTACCCTAATTTTTTGTTACTACTTTGTATTTATTTGTAAATTAGTTGTTTATTTGATCTGAAATTTGGTTAATGGTTTGATGATCTGTTGTATTTCTAGGTATCATGCAAACAGGATGCTAAGTTTCTATGCTCCAGGTGCGTTTGGTTAATGTATGAAGGTTTTTGCTACATTGTTGTTTGTAACTGATGCCTAATAGTTGATTTTAGGGGGAAATAGGATAATTATGAGGCGTTTCTTTCTATGGTTATGTACCTAATTGTGTGTTTTTATTCATATGAATGAGGTTGGTAGGTGTATTTTTTATTAAGTAGTTGGATTTAGTTGAATGATTGGTCTGTTTGCTTTAGGTAGGTAGGAACGGCCTTACTAGGGACGCCTATATGGATTAGTGTGTGAGACCGTGCTTTACAAACTAACGGATGGGGCGACAAGTTAAACCCTTTATTTGGGAGTAAAGAGAGGAAACATAGCGTGTCACGATAGAGGAGAGGTGAGACTTTTTGCAAAGTCGAGTTAATTTTAGACCAACGAATCCTGTGAGCAATGAAAAGGTCTTAGGTTTTAAGTGAAGGGAATCATGTACGAGTGTACATTGTCGCACTCCTCGACTTCGAAAGGTGCAAGTGGATGGAAATCTGAGTTAAATGAAGTTTTAAGAAATATTATGTAGCGGTGTCGAGGAGCCCCTCTGACCTTGAGGTCATATGTGATCAAGCATATTTTCACAGGGTTAGGGTGAACATATGCTTGAGTGCAATAATAGGGTTTAAGACAAACAAGATTCGAACATCCGACAATAGTCGTGGATAACCCACACCGAATCATGTCAATTCCGGCAGGGTGGCCTAATGTAAGTCCAACAACAAGGTTGAGTGGCCATATGACATGAAGGATTCATGGTTCGTAGAACATACCTGAAAGTCTTTGATGAACGAGATGGTTACACGAATGTTTAGTCTTCCAATGTAGTATGTTTTACGTATGCAACGTGGTAACTCTTAGGGTTTTAGAGCCATGTATTTATAGGCTAGCAATTAGGGTTTGAATAAGATTCTATCCCCATTTAATCGTAATCCATTCCATAACCAACTTGCGTTAATTAAGGAAACCGAATAAAGGTTTGATCTTATCGTTTACTTGATTGACAAGGCAAACGGAAGACCAAGTCAAAAAGGAACTCATCCAATGGTATAGGCGCATAGAAAGCGCGGCTATACCCTTGTTTCGTTATTAGCGTATAGATATTGTAGTATCTAGTAGGCAGGTTAGGACTTATACGCGTATTCCGCATAGGCATACTGATATGCATATCATTAATGGGTTCGAGTCCTGTTTAGGAAATTATTCGTGTGAAGTTATGTAGGGTGCGTGAGTTTACCGTTAAGAAAATGAAGTTTTAAGATTGTAAGCTTCCGTAGTCCTTACCATGAGTTTGTGGAAAAACTTCTGGATTAAGTTCTTAGTTGAATGAGTTACAATACATATTTAAAGTTCTTCATGAGTAGGACTTAAGAAAATCAATTATACTAAAATTGATGGCAAAGGTGTCTAGGCCTGTCTCTAAGAACTGAAAGGGTAAATGCGTTGTCGGATACTCGATTCGGTTGATTGCCTGTTCTTGTATTTGTTTTGTTTTTGTAGATGTTTGGGTGGTTTATGGTCCTTAGTGCGCTTCTTTAGGTTTTGGTTTGGTTTGTTGGATGTTTCGTTGTGCTTTCCCGGGGTCGTTTGTGGTGTTGCCAAGGCTCTTGTTTAGTTAGTGTTAGCTTGTTCGTTTTGCTACGGTTTGTTTAATGTTCTCGAGCCTTGTCGTTTTGTCTGTATCCTTGTTAGTGCCTTGTCTTTCAGATGTCGATGAAAGGACTTTGTTATATTGTCTTCGTTATTTTTTGGAAAAAGAAATTAGGGGTCATTCATAAATTTTTATAAGAACACTCCAGATTTTAGTCAAGTATCTTGGAGCATGATTGAACACGTCGCCGGTTGCAGCGTTTTGGTGACTAGTCAGTCTCGACTTTCGGAGTCCAATAAGTCGGTCAACAGTCAATAGTTCGGTTAAACACGGGAAAGGTCGGGTCATTGCCGGTTAAAAGTCGAAAATTCGGTTAAAGTCGGTCAAATCAATCAAAATTGACATAGTTTAGTGTTATTTTTTGTATTATATTAGCGGTAATAGCAGTTGTATGTACAAACTGGTCAGCGAAAGTTTTTTGGCTTAAAGTGTGTGTGTGTGTGTGTGTGTGTATATATATATATATATATATATATATATATATATATATATATATATATATATATATATATATTTAAAAGTCAACATCCGTCTTGACCCCGTCTCGACCCTTTAAGGTCCTGACCGTCTCGACCCCGTTTCACGCCTTCTTCAACCTTGTCTTGGAGAAAAGCTCGCCTCTCAACAGCAACTAATCTTGTTCTTCATTCAGGTTTATCAGTATTAGTATTTTTGTTAAGCCTAGAGGTTAAGGCAGATGCACAACTGACATTGAAAGAACTTAACCTATTATTATAATTAAAAGAAAAATATCTCTTTCTCCTTATTTGTAAGATTTCATCTGGTCTTCATTTTCACATTCATCTTTTCTCGGTAAAAATATTAATTTTACATGTAGTGTTCCTGCAGCCCACTTATAGCTTTTTGGACACACAAACATCCTGCTGATTTTTTAATCAATAACCTACCAAAGGTTCTATCTGCATTTTAGAAGTGTTAGTGAAATGGCTAATTTTTTTGGTTTCGCAATGTATCTAAGTTTGTTTGCAGCTTATAGCTTTTAGAATTCGTATTTTAAGATCAATAATAAGTCTTATGTTACGTCTATCATCTAATATATTTCAGGTTGGTGTGGAGAAATACGCGATGTTATCTTTTCAGATACTGGAAGTGTGACTGTCGTTTATCGTGTCACAGTACGTGGCTCTGATGGAGAGGTATGTTAAAATCTTTACTTCCAAGTGGACACACTGTTTCTAGCTAGACTTTTTTTAATAGGCAGACTTAAATTATTTTATTTGCATCATAGCCCTTAAAAATAGTGTTACAATCTCTATTCATGTAGTCTAAACCTTCAAAATCGTTACTTATTTACTTAATGGTAACATTCATGCAGGCATATCTTATTTTTAACCGTCTAAAATATGGCTACATTATCTATAGTACATGTAAACTACTACGTATATATTATTTTTGATAGTATCCTAGCTTTGGTTTTCGAATTTTTAACTGTACCGTTGTTGGTTGTGTGGTGCTATGTTTAATAATAGTGAAAGATTAATCATATTCGCTAGTTGACAAGCCCTACAATAAAGTCTCTTAAGAAAATAATAATAAATGAATAAGAAAGGAAGAGAGGAAAGCTTGGTATCACTTGGCATTTTCAATTTTTATGTGACACCAACGATTTTTTTTTTTTTAGAAGTATGAAATAATATGAGGCTCTTTTTCCTGAGCTTAACTTACATGTAGATCTTTATCTATTTCTTTTTCTTTTATATTTTAAAAGTAGTTTTACTTTTTACTACTTTTAAGGCTAAACTAAATTAAAGGCTTATATGTCATTTTATTGATGGAATACATTGATTGTGAAATAAACTGTACACCATCAACTAGTCATCAAAATTCTTGAATTTTTACATGAATGAAGGGAAATATGTGGTCCATCATGATGTGTGCCGTGGTATTTTTCACTTTCTGGATTTGTGAATTGTGGGTATGTGATCTTGAAAACTTACAGTTTAGACCCACAAAACAAACTATTACATAAAAGCTCATTGTCATTGTATATGACATATTTGCAAGCTCTTACTTATATTAATAGGTTTACACTTGTTTTTTTATGCAATGTTTGATGTGAAAGAGAGGGAGATTCGGGTTATATTTTTGACGGTTCAAAGTGTGCATTATTGTTTGTCAGTCTTTTATTCATAAGTTACTGATGCAGGCACACCGTGAATCAACTGGAACTGTGTCCTCAACCACAAATGGTGAGAACGTTGATCCTGTTGCTGCAGCCGAAGAGATAGCTTTTGGCAAAGCATGTGCTCGTTTTGGGCTTGGCTTGTACCTGTACCATGAAGAGTAAATGCCATACATGATTTTGTTATGCAGGATTTTTTAATAATACATCGTGAAAAATTTTCGTTTCAATTTAAGAAGTTGCGTAAACATTTTTGTGTATAGACAAGTTTCCATATTGTAGTGACATATTGGCATGTTCGGTATGGCATCACGGAATTAGCAGGACCATGAAATTGTACATTTCGAGCATTAGCATCTTTGGCTTCTGTCATAAAGATATATAGCAAATTACCAAGTAACTAAAGCTAATACGTAATCCGATCTGTACATCGTCATTACTATTAGAGTTCAAATTCAGTCTGCACATCGCCATTAGGGTGTTCAAATTCAGATATTCAAAATTACAGATACCAGATTTTAATATCCAAATTTGAATCCAAAATTTCCTATATCCAAACAAAGTCTGGTATTTTGAATATCCGGAATT
Source organism: Rutidosis leptorrhynchoides (assembly GCF_046630445.1). NCBI lineage: Eukaryota > Viridiplantae > Streptophyta > Magnoliopsida > Asterales > Asteraceae > Rutidosis > Rutidosis leptorrhynchoides. The sequence goes on along the minus strand of NC_092337.1, from coordinate 403,817,869 downwards.
AATGAAAATCAAGTTTAAACTTAGAAAAATGTGGGCATTATGAACTGAAACTTACGCTACTGAGTTCATGTATCACATATATAAAACAACAGACAACGTGCAACGAATTGGGTATTTGAATCTGGGTATCCGTATTTTCAAAGTGCAAAATAAGATCAATAACTACAACAATGGAAGAACTCACCCTTGGTCAATCATCAACATCTTGAGATCTCATGAAGGGAAGAAAACATACTGAAGGCATTTGCACAGATTTCAAATCGATGAAATGTATATATTTCCTATGTGTTAACTGTAACTAGGTAATGCAATACTACCCCAATTTACTTGAGATATCTTTGTATTTGTTTCCAGGCGCCAATATGCATTTATGTTTACATGCCTACGTATACATATACATCAGTTATACAATTCCAGCCTGCTAGCGGCTAGGCATTACAATTTCAAGTTACATAAATAATCATGCATATGCAGCATACCCCCAATGCTTTTGTTCTTTTTCTACATCATGTTTGTATTACTGTGAGATTGCTTGTGGCTTCTTATGGCTTTAAAAGTTTTGTAGCAGCATTGGTACTTATCCAAGAAGAAATTGTATCCACAAGCAAGTCAAATTCTTTTGAAAGGTCTGCACGAAGACCCGTAGAGTCTACTCCTAATGAATTGCTCACTTCTTTTGCAACGGCTTCTAATGGTGTCCCAACTGTCAAATTCGCCCAAAACTCACCACTACGGTTTACAGCATCTACCATTCCCGGTGGAACATTGGGTAAAGCCTGAGGAATACAATCAACGTATATTGGATGGTTATCTTAAGGTGACAATTTGAACCCATTTACTTATGAAATGGTTGAGTTACACTATGTTACAACCAGTATAAAAAAACTGACCCAATTTGACCCGTTAAAAGAATACCTAGCAATCCAAACCCAAAGTGCTCAATTTGGGTCTAATGGGTCTTGCATATGTTTCAAACGGGTCGAGTTGTAAAGTTTTCAGTTTTTGAGATTCGCATCCCTAAAAATTGGTCCAATGAGTTTTTCTAAAACATATTGGGTCTTAAACAAAAAATAAGAAATGGGTCGATCGGGTTCAAATCCACCAAGTCCAACAAATAGAGATGGGTCCAACGGGTCATGTATATGAGTCGAATGGGTCGAGCTGTAAAATTTTGAATTTTAGTTGCACTATGTAATTTTCCAAAATAAAATAAAAAATAATACAATAATAAAAATAATAAAATAATAAAATGATTAAAAAAATATAAAACTAAAATTTCATTGAACAAAATGGTTCTCGACCCGGCCCAACCCGTTTGGGTCTCGACCCACTCAGACCCAACCAGGGTCTCGACCCAACCCGTTTACCCATTTATATTCTGACCCGTTTCGACCCAAACCCATTCGGGTCTCGACCCGACCCGACCCGTTTGCCAGGCATAGTTAAGAGTAATATTATACCTGCTGTAAGGGTAGTCCATGGTCCCCAGGCAGTGAACGAATTGACATATCAAGAACTGAACTAATGGCAGCCTCTGAGCTAAGGACCTGAGCTAAGACAGATGTTTCATCGATTGTATCATCTTTGAACTTAACTAGGAGGTTCCTTGAGATTCCATAGTATGACTTTATCTTGACAAATAAATCAACAGTAACATTAGACTTCAGATGAATAATATCTATATACGCATACAATAATAGCAGATATACATAATTACATACCAGTCTTCGAGTTTCTTCTGGTTTTGGAGAGAAATTCTCTCTTCCATTAACTAAGTCCATGTACAAAGGAGGAAGTTGCTCCACCAGAGGTATAACTTGCTTCATAATCGGAGGGCTTAGGTTCTCTAAATTTTTCATAGTCATCTCTGCCTACAAAATAAAAAATAAATCTAATAATATAGCATAAAAATAAATTCTTGGATAAGGTCTAAAGTAATAATTCTTACCCCAAAACGGATTGTTGGTGATGATGCAATCTGTGAGAGGATTGGTCCAAGACTTTGAAACATAGGTAGAAGAACAGGTGAAAATAATGGGACCGCCAGGCTGGCATCCTGAAATATCAGTACAAAAACTACTCACTGGATAAATAGTGAATAAGTAGTCATTTGCCATTCAAATGAGTCCTATAATAACACATAAAAACAATATAGACATGGTATGCGAAATGAATAAGTACCTTGTTGTTGAACGCCATATATATGTTACCACACCTCTGTACAGCATACCTAGATCCTGATTAAGAAAATGCTGGCTGGTCATTATCGGACATTCAGACCTAAAAATAACTTCTCGAAACCTAAAATTTAAGGGAAAAAAGAAAAATATACCAATTAAAAGGTGAATGACGGATCCTAGAGAATGTCCAATGCCAAAAGATGGAAGATCGTGCACCTATATATACACCAACATCAATTCAGCACAAAATAACAGAAAGAGGCTGCACATGAAGGGGTCTTTACATAAAAAGGTGTCAACTTGAGTGCTATACAGCTATCTCTGTTTTTGATAACAACGTAAATTTTGCTCATAAAAAGGTAAGCAAATTTGGAAAGTTTCGATCCATGGTAAGCTTTATTCTTTATCAAAAGGAAAAACGGTTTTCTGATCATCTGCCACATTACAGATTTCCTTAATTAAAATTATTATAATGTTTGAGAAAAATTATTGAAATTACTGAAAGTTTGGGATAATTGTATGGATGAAAAACTGAACATCAGAATATACACCCACACAAATACCGATCAAAGTTGGTTTCCCCTTTTAATACAATAATCATTATCCAAACGAAAAAAAACTCTGGAGATTACAGTTTAAAGCTCACTGTTTCGTGTAGAGACCTAAGACACCTGTCGAATTTGAACTGAACTTCATCTGCAATGAAGAAGTAATCAAAGCCGCTAGCATACGGTGTTGCTATCACCAGTATACCCCTAGGCAACACAATACGAAATTTTATTTCTGGATAAGGTAAATCTTGTTTACATAATCCTCTTACTAGGATAAGCCGACAACATTTGTATAAAGTCGTATAAAATTCATATAGATACATAAGATCACTTACTTCTCTGAAAGGCGCTCCAGAAATAAACGATATGTGAGCTGAGGAGCCGCTCCAACAAAAATGCCACCAACAAAATGCACAACAGCCATTGGCTTTGAGTTTTTCGGTCTCAACACCCAAGCTCCCTGATATTGCACAAATTACAGCAAAAAGAAATATATTGAATCCCAAATAGACCTCAATATATTTATCAGTACAGATCACCATTTCTAACTGCAGTTAAATATAACAGACAAAGGTTAAAAAGATCAACAAAGAACACTTATAAGATGAATTATACCTCAACTTCTTGCCAGTCTGTTGAACTACTCCACCCACCCTGAGATTGTCGCACAGTCTCTGTAAGTAATCTACAGAACGCACGAGACTTGTATCGATATCAGTACACATTTAACACATGACACGAAACAAACAACTCATTAGAAATGTAAACATATATCTTTTTAATTTAAATCTAGGTTGCATTTCTATTAAAGAAACTGATATGACAGACTACTTCACTACCTCTCGATCTCGCCGTAAAGCTGTATTCCAGTTCGTTCCGGACGATTATTGTCTTGTGAACTATTCGAATTTTGACATATAACCTTCAACCTACTGACTTTACCATATCTTACAGATGACTGATGATGATGATGATGACGATGATGAATATCACACAACCGTATCTGAGTCGTACACAATTTAGACTCAAATTGTGGACAAAAACCAAATCGAGGTATCCACAACGAACTAGCCATGCCTATGAGCAATCAGCATCAATTCAATAGCATATATAACATCAATCTCAAATATATACAAGAATAACACGTAAGTTTTTCACATGTATTATATAATTCGAGGATTTAATTATAAGGTAGTAAGAGTGCAACTAATAATAATTTGATTGATTCAATCAGTTATAGAGTTTGTAGTAAGTTAGGGTTAGAAATCACCTAAAATTAGGGGAAATCGAGAAGTGAACCTGCTACTGAAAAGTAATCACTCGAAGCATCGGCCGTCGATGCCGTTGAGATTAGAAGATGTAGTCAGAAACGGATATCTTTAGCACTGTAATAATAATAATTAAATACGGAGTAATAATTAGATTTATTACTTGATTAATAATTTATAAATATAAATTTGTGTGTGTTTAGACTTTAGAGTAGTTCCTAAAATGAGCCGTGCATGCAACACCTTCTATAAAAGATACGGAATACTGGAGTATTTTTTCTAAGGCGATATAACGTGTAACGTGGTTCCAAATCAGTTAGAACGTAATTATCGACGTGTTAAACCAGTCACATGGAATATAATAATAATAATAATAATAAAACAGTCTGCTGGGTTGCAGACCAAGCTCCTACGTCATGCGGGTATTGTTGGTCTTGGTCGTGCTTTTGAAGATGCATTGGGTCTGTTTAATAAAACGGTTGGGTTTGATATTTTAGGTAATCCGAGTGAGGTCGCTGCCCCAATACTCATGAAGAAATTGGCAGATGTTTATTTCACAAAGGTTACCGCTTCTGCAGAATCCACTTTTTCGTTATCTCCCCGACAATCGGCCTTATGAAAATCACAGCAGGGTGATCACACCTCTGCTTGGCTAAGGGCAGTCCCTATTTTGGGGTTGGGTCAGACGATGAACGCAAAGACTTACCGATATGTGTTGTGCTACCGGTTGGGTGTTCCATTGTTCTCTATCTCGACGGCATGCTCTGCCTGTTCAAGGGTTTTTACTGGGGATATTTTCGGGGATCACGCGGTGTCTTGTGCTGGTATGGTGGGTATTAAGCATCGACATAATGTTGTTCGGGATTCCCTTGTTGATGTTTGTTATCGATCTGGGATTTCAGCAAGAAAGGAGGTTGACATTGGGTTGTCTGGAGGGAACGACAGGGCCCTCAGACCTGCAGATGTGTTAATTTATTTCTGGGAGTGTGGTCGCGATGTTTGTGTTGACTTGACAGGGTCTTCTCCTTTGACACAGTCTGGGCTTTCTGACTTTGTCCCTGGACGTGCTGTGGTTGATGCGGCTCGTCGGAAGCGGGTCAAGTACGAATCTAGCTGTCAGGCGATTGGTTATGTTTCATTCCTTTCTCATTTTCTTCCCTTGGGGAATTAGAGAAGGAGGCTGTTTCTTTACTAAAGCGGGTGCAGAAGAGTTCGATGGCGCAAGATATTGGTGCCGGTGCTGCTACTCATATTTTTACTAGGATAGGTTTTGCTATTGCTAGAGGTGTGGGGGCCCAGATTGTCTCTAGGCTTCCCACTAATTTTTTGTAAGTTTTAAAACTTTTAAGTTTATAATAATAATAATAATAATAATAATAATAATAATAATAATAATAATAATAATAATAATAATAATAATAATAATAATAATGAGAATTAGCCATTTAATATCTTGTGAACTAATCGAGACCAAAATTGTCCGCTCCAACTGCTCTTTCACATTCTAAAGAGCAAAATTGACTTGTTGAACGCAAATGAATGAGAATAATTTGCCTAATACTAAATCATCAAATTTTCATAAAAACTATAGTAAGACTTATCAATAATAACTAAAAATTTAATTTTTTCGTAAAAAAATTGATTTTTTTCATAATAATTTGATTTTTTTTCCACCAATCTAAAATGAATTTCACTTATCAAACAACTCATATACATCACTAATTATAGTTTCTTAAAAAGAAATTTTTTTTATGATTGGTCCTCAAAGTTTGTACCAGAAATCAAAAGGGGACTAAAGTTTAAATTGATCATGGTTGGTCTCAAGTTTTAAAAATTGTACACGAATAGTCCCACGATTTAACTAAAGTTAATACCATTCAGTTAGTACTTAGTACTTTAGTAGTAAATGTTATAATGTAAACAACCGTGGCTAAACAGAATTTAACGACAAAAGATAAACAAGAAACAAAGCTACAGCTTCTTTTCTTTTATTCCACTAAAATATAATAATATCAATCAACTGAATAATAATAATTCATCGATGACCTTTTAAATAGCTAAACAAAAGATAACAAAAAGATAAGAAGTAATATTTAAATTTCAAACTAGACTCCAATTCTAATTAGTCTCTATTTTCCTTTGCTCCATGTACGTCCACATGCATTTCCAAATTATTTTGCAATTCCAATTCAAACAATATTAATTTAGCCCATCACGTTTCAACTCATGCCACATGCGAAGCCTAGTTAAACCCGGAACCCATTTCGTAGAACCTCCCGGATCAAACGGATATGCATCATGTTAGGTTCTTACTTTATCCAAAGAAGAAGAAGGCTTGATAGCGTTCAATGGATCGAATTCACATGGGTTGAACCTCGTATCCATTGCAATCATTCAAACACACTTTCATCGAATCTAACCCACATCCTGCAAGTTCCAAAAACTTATTTATAAACTCTCGATCTTTATTAGTTACATTTTTTGTCCTTTTTTTTCGGTTTTTGTAAAGTGCTCATATATGTTTTTATTGCATATGATGAAGATAATTGATTGTGTTTGAGGTGTACTGGTCAAACGGTTCAGTGATCTGAATTATATTACGGAGCATATTTTCTTTTCCTCAACCTAATAGTGGAAGGTTTGAATTCTACTTTTCTTTGGCCGATTTATCAACAAGTATATGGTTGACCATTGGTTAGAACAAAACCGTTGTGCAGCATTATGTTTAATTAAAGATTCAGAAGCACTAATTTAACAGCAATGATATACCTAGATTGACGAGGTCTATTTGGTGGTGGTGGTGCTATGCCTTCTGTTAAGTCAAACAATAGTAGGGTAGAAATGGGAATATATAATTTATATTGTGTATGAATTAGTAACGAGTGTGTTATAATCAGTCCCCTTAACTGGATGGTATTAACTTTAGTTTAATCGTGGGGTCATTCTTTAGTTTGATTGTGGATCATTCGAATACAATTTTAAAAACTGTGAAACCAACCATAATCGATTTAAAGTTTAGATCCCCGCTTGATTGTTGGTATAACGTTGAGGACCAACCATGATATTTTTTCTTTCTTAAATAAATCCATTATAAACAAAAACTATTCTTAAACTAAAAATAAAGGTTAAACGGATTATATATATTATATAAAACAATTATAGTTTCTTATATAAAAACATTAAAAAACTTTATATATTAGCACATTGAATCACATTGAGATAAAAATAGTTCCTTGGTTTCATTCTCCATTTACAAAAGCCCAAACAGAATACAAGTATCCCTGAATATCCTCCTTCAACGTAGACTTGCAGCACAGTTGTTACAAAGGAAGAGTATACAATTATGTTTAACTAATTCCTTCATATTGAGATGCTAAAAGCAACTATTCTGTTACTAGAGATACCTTAACACACTTTATTACTTTTATAGAAGATTAGACATTTCAATTGAAACGTCTCTTATCAAATTCCAAGCCCTAACACCTCCACACCACCACTCACTGCCACCAACAGTGCAATGCTCATGTTTTCGCACATTAGTAAGTTCGGGCACACACGAGAATCGTTGTACTTAATTTTCAAGAGAAAGTCTTTTACGTACGATAAGGGAAAAGAATTTCAACAACACTATAACAAGTTACATTTGATCACAATTACCATCTTCTTTGCACATGTTTCCATAGCAGCCTAAAACACAAAGAAACCTACATTATCTTTTTTCTAACATGAACTAGAAATGTGTAAATGACATAAGACAGCAATTTCAACGTCACTCTACCTTATAAAAGAAGATATGATCAACATCCACCTATAGATATACATAATGCACATTTTGAGTAAAAAAAGTTGTATACTAAATATTCATCTGAGTCTTATCATCCATCTTACTATCTTAGTAAGAGGGAACAACTATACTCCACATTGCACATTCGTCAGCATCTATAAGTTTCACCTATCAAATGATATCAACAACCTTTATTAGCGAAATAACGAAAAATCAAGTGGAACTATAGAAATAGCTTATTAGGAAACTCAACATACTAAAGATTCATCATCAATCAAAAAAAGAAAAAGTTCCTTTTAGCTAAAATAAAATCAAAGACGCATGGCTTATTAAAGAAAATATAAATTGCTTTTTTATATAAACTTTTTTAAAAAAGTCAAAGAAATGGTTAAAGAAAATATCATAACTCATTTTATATAAACTTTTAAAATCTTGTAATTTGAATGCAAAATGACGCAAATGATACTAAGGAACATGGATTAAGCTATAAACATGACAAAGTTCTCTTTTCCTAATTAACATTATTAACGAACTATTACTATGAGTGCACTACGTAATAAAAAATAGTAATAGGAGCGAACCAAGTATAACGAAATTACTTGAAGGAGTAAATGTGATCACAGTCATTGTCATTCATCGTCGGTGGTGTTTGCATCATCTTCGTTACCGGCCATATTAGATAAACGATCTTTTTCCCTATATACTTTGAAAACCAACCACATACAATGCAATAACAATATTAATGAGATGCTAAATACTCAACACATCCAATTTCTCTTGTATGTAGTAATAAGTCTGCTACAGAATCAAAATTCCAATGAGCTTCCTTTCTCAAAAACTTGCATACATCAAAATCCCAATCAAAATTAGTTAGATTTATAACTATTTTAAAATGTGAAATTATTAACATCGTGACATACACATTATATATTTATATAACAACACTATATCCTCATTCCTCACACTTGCTATATTTTTTTGTAACAAATGAGAGTATATACTATTACTAAAGATGTGAATATGTAACTATATCTGCACAATTATCCCAACTCAAAACTACAAACACAAATTATCTGCTAAAAAATTATAAAATGTAAACAATTAATTATTTTTCACTAAACCAGTCTCTATTTACAATAAAACTTACCTTAATCAGCAAGAGAATTACAAACGTTTGATGACTAAAAAGCCCTCCAAATTTGAAATAGCCTTGATCTCCTGTATCCAAGTATGAGACGTTTGAAGTTACAAAAAACAATAAATAATGCATTGCAAATAGAATTTACAGTAACAATTAACAATATTGTACTATAATTTCTCTATCATAATATCTGCCATCTTAAAGGATATTCCATTATGGACTTTCATCAAACAACTGGTGTGCACCAGAATTGGGTCTGTAAAGTAGCTATAATTCCATTACAAAATTAGTTAATCATTTTACTACAATGATTATAAAAATAAAAATCAAAAGGCCAAACCCTAACATATTCAACTGTTAGCTTAATCTAAAACCAAAACACCGACAGAGTTCTCGCATCTTCTCAAGGAAGAAACGATCGAGTGAATGTGTGTTCAAGTCGTAAAGGATTTGGATTAAAGATAGTAAGTGCTCTTTAGTGTATGAACAGATGAAGTTTAGATGATAAAATGCAGTGATAGGATAAGTTGAGACGAAAATCGTTGTATTCAATTTTCAAGAGAGTGTCTTTTACGTACGATAAGAGAAAGGACTTTCGTTCTTTCGACAGCACCATAACAAGTAAAAATGATTTTCATTCTTTCAACAACAACACTATAACAAGTAACATTTACTTGAGAGTAAAAGAGATTGCTTCTTGAGATTTAACAACTCGGTGAAATCAAGACATCCAAAAATCCAGAACCAATGACTAGTTACTATAATACATTTCAAGTTGTACATAAAACACGTCTAAACTTTGATGATCCGGTTGCACATCATGTTGCATCATTGGGAGCAGCAGACGGGGCTGATTCTGTAGCAGGTGTCTGCTGGCCCGAGGTTGAAATTTGAGCCCTGAATTCAGACAGTCGATATTGGTAATAGGCATGATAGGAGTCAGAACCATTCAAAAAGCCATAATTGGGATCCCCAGCAATCCAGCATGGGTAAAATTGATTATTTGCTCATATTCAGCCCCATTTTTTGCCACAAACCTTGCGATTTTGTCTATAAGCGCTCTGGGACCAAACCTACCACCAGATGGTGGTATTGGGAAGGGCAATTCTGTAGCAGGAGTCTGTTGGCTCGAGGTTGCATTTTGAGCCCTGAATTTAGACAGTCGGTGTTGGTAATAGGCATGATACGAGTCAGAAGCATTCAAAAAGCTGAAATCAGGATCCCCAGCATGGGTTATATGTATTCTTTGCTCATATTCAGCCTCATTTTGTGCCACAAACCTTGCGGTTTTGTCTATAATGGCTCTGAGACCAAAACCACCACCACCAGATGGTGGTATTGGGAAGGGCAATTGGCTCGAGGTTGCATTTTGAGCCCTGAATTCAGAGAGTCGATGTTGGTAATAGGCATGATACGAGTCAGAAGCATTCAAAAAGTTGAATTTGGGATACCCAGCATAGGTAATCTTTATTCTTTGCTCATATTCAGCACCATCTTTTGCCACAAACTTGCGATTTTGTCTATAAAGGCTCTGGGACTAAAACTACCACCAGATGGTGGTACTGGGAAGGGCAATTCTGGCAATGAATCCACCATTTTTTCGAAAATATGCTTCAAATTCTACAGTAGTTAGTTACTCCAAACGGATCTAGTTTGCCGAATTCCAAAAGTTACCCTACAAAGAAACAGAAACTGTCAAAAGTGGCTTCAAATTCTACAGTAATCAAATAGTAAGGATGAAAGTAATGCAAGTCCACAAAAGTTCCATCGGTACTTGTAAGTTCACAAAGAAACAAGTTCCCCTCGTTGATTTGCAAAACGTTACAAATAAGAGAAGAAGAAGAAGAAGAAGAAACCTAGGTTTCAATAATCGCTTTTGACCTAACCATCCCATCAAGTAACGATTGTTATACAAAAAATTGGGGAGATATGTTACCTTTATCGTAAATCCGAATGCGGGAGAATTAATCGTCTAACTGCACGTATATAAATAGGGTTAGTAGCGAATGTTTGAACGGGCTTTATTTCTCGACTTTTGACTTATCGGGCCTTGCTTCACAAGTTAAATGCAAATTCGGGACTTTATTCGCATTGATGAAAAACAAAAATATTTTATTAACTTTGACATTAAAAATTAAAAATAGGGAGTAATTAACGAAAGTGATTCCTTGTCTGTCAATCGAAAATTAATGACAAAAAAATCTCGTACCCTATATCGGATTTCGATTGACGCGTAAAAAAAATCTCGTACTTTAGAACAGATTCGGGAAGTGCGGATTACGCGTCCGTCAAAAGGTTAAAGGGATGGCTTATGTCGGGATTTAGTTTGTGATAAAACAGACTAAAGTTGGTTGTCCATGCTTGAGGTGTGTCACACCTCCTGAGTAGTGCGCCACACCATATAACGTGAAACGAACCTTTAGGTAACAGAAAGTTTTGGTGAGTTAAGGTGCGCCGCACCCCTCGTTGTAAATGCGTCGCACCGTATACTTGGAAAAGGGAGAGGTGTGGGCGCACCACTCCAATGGTGCCCCGCAGCACACTGCTGGTTACCCAGAAAAGTTGCAAGTTTTCATGTACGAGTTACAGTTATTCACAGATGGTTGTCATGGTGCGCCGCACCTGAGGGTGGTGCGCCGCACTAGACATGGAGCATTTAGCTACTGACTTTGAAGTGTCTTTTCTAAGCTTTAAGGTCTGCTACATTTCTTCATTTGGTCCGACGCAATCATCACTGGTCCGTCGCACCTAACATTCTTTAAAAAAAAAAGATTGCCGTTTTTCTGAAACTAAGTTTAAGATGTTTCAAGGCTACAACCCAGCTAACTCTTCGGTTTACATATAATACCTTAATGGATGGAGGGAAACAAGGGAAAAAGACATCAACATAGTATGTTCGGCACGATTCATAATATTCACCTAAATCAAAATGTAAATTAAGACAATCAAAAAGTTCATGAAAACATAAAAAACACAAACCGTTGCACTACAAAGTATGTTTGGGTTCAAAAGACATCAACATAGTATGTTCGGCTACCCTGGTTTTGCTAATTTGGAGATGGAGAAACAAATTAATACACAAAGATCAAGGGAATCGAAGCTCTGTAGTCAAAGAAAATACTCCGGCCAGTTTAATACTATTATCTCATCTAAGGTGTTCACGCAGAGGCCGCAAGTTCTCAACTGTGGAAGGATAACCCAAGGAAAGTGATATTGTAAGGATTATAATGCAGATGTTTCGGTTTGATCAAATTTGATCAACGCCCATATTTGCTTTCTTTGTAATAGAAACTGTTATGTTATGTGATGCAGTTTGGTTTTGGGTCAAAGTCCGCTGCTGGTGGGCTTCTGGTTTGTATCTTGGTGTAATCTTATTCTTGGTTGCAATAAAAATCTTAACTTTTCAAAAAAACAAACTATTACACAACCAAACATATAAACAAAAACATATAAACAACATATGACTGGTGGACCTGTTGGGCTGCACATTGTTGTTTTGGTTTGCCGATTTGGCTTTTAATTAAAAAAAAAAAAAAAAAAAACATATAAACAAAAACAACACATATAAACATAGAAACCACCACACAATTAAAAGTAACTAAGTTAAACGAAGACAGTAGACTAAGGAATTATATTTATTTATATTGTTCATAAAGTACAATCGATATCTAGGACATAAACTACTAATAGCAATAGGCAATAGCAATACAAAATAAATACAATCACTCCATTTCTATGCTTTTGAAACGGGTTCTTTAATCGAACAAAAATACAACTTATAGTACGTGAGAAGCACGTCAACAAATACCTGTATAAAGAGCAGTGTTTTCTAAATCATGGTTTGAAATAATTGAAGAAATTCTTGTTTAATTTAAAACTGAATTTATGGTTCTATCTACAAAATGATTGAGCTAACGGTCACAGCTCTTTAGCAATTGATGGACCAGTCATAGTCCTGGTAAGCAACATGCACAGGACCACCATCACTTGAAAGATGTGACAATAGGCCAGCCTTGGTTGCATCCAAGTAACCACTAATCCACTTTAAGATCTCCTTCTCGTTCCCAAAATCGGCACTAAACCTGAAACAAATAACACAATCTTACTGAATGATCTCGCGTTGAATGGTTCATAATCTGAATGATTCAAAGTCTTTTAATAAAGTTGGTTCTGAATGAAAATAGTTTGTTTGATAATCATTTTGAATGTCGATATGAATTTGGTAAAATTACCCTATTAACGTGTTAAATGAATAAAAAATTCAATATATTTGTTTGTTAAATGATGTGGACATGATTTAAGAAGGATATTCAATAAAAATTTAGGTACTTAATGATTAAGAGAGTGTTTCAACACTGAATGGTTCAACACTGAATGCTGAACCATTCAGCATCATATGTCATTAAAATGTTAGAAACAAACACGTTGAATGTTGATTGGATGAGCATTCAGCGTTGAACCATTCAATTAAGAGGTTAACAAACATGCCCTTAGTCACTGCGTCTGTAAACTAAATTAATGTCTTAAGTGGTTAACGTTTTTGGCTCACCATTTGAAGATTCGAGTGAGGTGTACTGTTCTCTTGGCAAGATCTACTTGAATCCCGTCCCTCTGTAGAAACTCTCGGGCAGCAAACCTTAGTTCAGATTCAATCGCTCGGGGAGTGAAAAATCTAACGGGTGGACATGATTTCGACCCGTTGCAGATACCAAAATGAATCAATGGGTTGACCTGGGGAAAAGCTAACTGTAGAAGGAAAATAAAACAGTGTAGTTTTAACATCCGGAATCATGGAAACTAGACTACCATTAGTAAGGGATAGTTATGAATAGGTTGACTCTAATTATGTTACATCTCTAATGGCTTAAAATGTAAGGGTATGTTTGGTAAGAAGCTTTTTGGACCTTATAACTTTTATGAAAAAACTTTTATCTAATAAATAGCTTCGTTTAATTAGAAGAGTTTGAAGCTGGAAGCTACTAGAACTAGCGATTGAGAAATAACTCCTACCTTTTTGTCAGTTTACTATTTTTTCCAGCTACTTTGTCAAACACCTAAATACATCTAAAAAGCTAACTACCAGCTACTAGCTACCACCTAACAACTACTCCGTACTAGTTAGCTAATTTTACCAAACATACCCTAATAATAAAAGCAAGATAAGCTAAAAAGAAGACGCCAAACACGTTGGAGGTCACTAATTGTCATTTTTAACGTTAAAACCTCCTATATCATATTTTAAAATTTTAAATGTTGTTATTGATATTGAGGCGATATGATTTAATGTAATCATACTTGAGTTAATAATTTAAACTTTTGGGCACAAATAGTTCCGTTCAACCGACCTTTTCAACCCATATCAAAAAATTGACCCATTGGGAGCCTGTGTTGACCTGTTTTTCAACACAGACGTGTCCACTTTTCCCTCCAGAAACAATAAGCATAAAATGAAAATTTGTAAAACTCTTACCTCTAAACGCTTGTCACCAGAACCAAAGGGTTTTGTAAATGTATAAGGTGCTCTTCGGTTATTTCTAAGAACGCCATTTACAATTGTCGTAAGTGAATACGGATAGCCTCCAATAACATATACAAAATCAGTATTAAAATTTCTCCTTTCAATTACTGCGGTCCCAGGATGTCCAATACTAATAACAGCATGAATGACCATTGCGTTGTGTAGGTTTAGAAAGAACGCAAGCCTCTCAGAAACAGAGAGAGTTGATATATCCACTCTTTGAAGTTCTTGCATTAGATTCACATATCTGTAAAATAATTCAATAAATTCGATCATTTGAATCTACGAAGTTTATCATTTGTCAATTGTTAGATTTATTTGATACCTCCTGAATTCTTCGCTGTTGCTGATACCCAAATAATCAAGATGGCAACCATCTTCAGATGCGTAGGATTCGAGTATTGCTGACATTATTTTGGCGAGTCTTTGGCTGATTGCAGTGGCAGATTTTGGCTCAAGATCATTTGTAGAAACCCTGAAGTTATAGCATTGAGGAATGAAAGGTTCGTGTTCAAGAAACCGATAATAATGGTTTCCATCTTCGAATTCATTTTCCCTGTATGCACATAAAGCATGGTCAATAGCTGCACTACTTATACAGTAATACACCCTTCGTCTCTAACTAGAGGTAACAGGGATTGATTATGTTTAAGATAAAAAAATAAAGGACTACAAATGTAAATTGTTACATTAAATCTTGCCTTTGTTACACCGAATATAGGTGTTGCTAACAAACATATTTGTTGTGTGTCAAGTAAGTAATTATCAGTCCTTACATTCACAAATCAAGTTTACATTTGCATCAATAATTTGTAAGGCCAAGATTTAAACACAATTTCTTGCCTCCTAATCATTTATATTTACCAATACTTATATACTTTTCGAGGTTTTTATTATACAATTAAAATACATCGCGTCCCATTTGACTCCAATCCTTTGAAGGCTTGAAGCTATTCATTATATGTTCTACGATATTGACTTATCAGAATCAGCTCATTTACACGTAAATGGGTCAATATTGCTGGCCTTAGTTTGAACATAAACTTAAAAGGAACATTAGGATTTTACCCGAAAACATGATGAATAAAGTGTCGTCTGGCTAGCTGCTTCCCCATCTCTACAGCCTAATGCCAACAATTACATTACATTACAATTGAGTTAATAAAAAACTTACTACATGTACAAACCAATCTTGGTAGTAAAAATAATGCGTGTGGAATGAGTGAATGACCATAATAGTAAATCTACTTCAAGCACACTGCCAACTTTATTTGCAGTAATGCGTACAGCCGTAAATACTGTCATAATAACAAGCCTTGTGTGGCATTAGATAAACATTCTACTAGACTAACTTTGTCTACATAATTTATTTTTGAAGCATTGTGACAAGTTCAGTTAAAACAGTGGTCTAGATTCTAACCGGGAACCCAGGCCCGGTAACTGAGCTTATTTACTGTTAAAATATTGAAGACAAGATGTATATATAATATATAGACTGTTTGCAATTTTCAAGGAAGCACATGATCCAGCAGCATGGCAACAAGTCATTATACATGCTGCATATAAAGAATCAATTGGGCAGTAAACCATGTGTCATCAATGATGACTTTAATGCCTTTTTGAAAATCCCTCAACTATTTACGGTATTTACCAAAATTTAGTTTAAACTAAACAAATTCACTAATCCCAAAACATCTTACAAGTTTCATACATCATACAAAAATATTTACAACTCTATCGCTTTCAATTTCATTTGAATTTGAATTCTATAGTTGAAAAAATAACAATCGTCATCAAAACATACATTTCAAGTAGTGATATATGCAAAAAAGATTATTCATATATCACATGCTGAGTAGTTTTTACGATATTTGTTTGTACCAACTTCCTAGTAACCAAAACTTGATATCTTTCATTCAATTAATTTTAGTTTTATTAATTCTAATATATATATTAAATAATATTATTTCAAAATTAAATTTAAAAGTCAAATCAAACAACAAAAGTCAAAGGAACAAGTCAACCACGTTACCTTCTTCCTCCCACAATCAAACTGCTGAATCAAAACCTCCACCATCTCCGTCGCCAAGAAACAATTCTTCACAATCTTCATCTTTATCAACTTATCCTGAATCGGTAAACGTTGCCGCAACACTCTAACCGCCGTAATCATCTCATCCATCGTTTCCTCTTCCGGTTCATCAAAACCGTAAACCGGAACGGCCGGCGCATCATCCGGACACTTCCGGCTCAACAATTCCTTCATCCGTTCCTCTAACAAACCGCAATTTCTTAACGAATTTAACGCCACAAGTCCGCCAAACAATTTCTCGTTGAAAAATATCTGAGGAACAGCAGAGCTTCCTGACCGTTCGATCAGTTCCTTCTCTCTAGATGTATACACGTCAATATTAATCTCCACGTACCGTAAATTTCGGTCTCTGAAATATGATCTAACGGCCGTTGAGTCACGGCAGTTAGACCGCGAAAAAAACGTGATTCGTCCTTTGAACTGATCAATTTCATTTTTTTCGTTTTTTAGGTTTACTGTAACTTTGAGACCTGATAGATTAAACTCCGTTACGTTTGATACCTTTTGTTTATTAAAAACGACGTCGTTATTGTTACTGTTACCGTTACCGTTATCGTCAATTAATAACGATAATCGTTTTGTTATGGCCGCTGATAAGCTACTACTCTTTTCTCTGAAAAATTTTCCAATTGCTGGAACGGCGGTTTCCGGTGAAGAGTTTGATCGTGTAATTGACCGTGGAGATTTCGATTCCGTTAATCCCGGCGGTGCTTCCGGCCGTGGAAGCTGTGGATTCGGCGGAAACACCGTGGTCTGTTGAACGACACTGTTATCTAATGTCGGTTCACAGATCTCATCAGAACTACCTCCGTCACTGTTACTGGAATCATCAACAGATGAACTATCAGCATCATAATCAACTTTCTGTTCTGTTTTCCGATCACCGGGATGATCGCCGTTTTTTTCGAGTTTGTTGTTACTTTCGTTATTAAACAACTCAGGTGATTGAGGTTTAACGTGAATATCAGTATCAATAGTGGCTGTTATTTGCCCCATTTTTTAGGAAAATGATGAAATGGAGAAATGAATTTGAAAGTGGCGATGATAACGGAGGGAAATATAAAGGAGGGCTGGTCAACAGAAAGAGGTGGAAAGGGACAAATATGACCGGCGGGGTCCGGCGACGGGGTCAGGGTATTACGTAGTTACTCCGTATTATAGAGATATATACTTGGTATATCTATAGGTGGCGTAGTTTTGGTGGTTTTAATTTTTAATCTTCATTTGCTTAATTAATTTAAATAATCTGATATGGAATTAATATATCCAAATCTCTTATTTGAATAAATAAATACTCCGTATTAAATCATCTTTTTTCAAAATACGTGATAGGATTGTATCATATATCCCCTTCCTAAACAACAAATAACGTATTTCCACAAACTACTTATTATCATATATACCCATCTTTAACTTTTAAATCTCTCAAATTTACCCATTTCCTTAATTTAATTATTTAATTTTAATATTAATTATTAATTATAATCATTAAACATAAGCCTATATTTTACTCTGTATCGTAATAAAATCAAATTTCTAACATTTCTTTAAATCTAGTTTTCACAACCAATTCCATTAAAAATAAAATTCCATTAGAAACAAATACTCTATGCTGTACTAAACCCTGATTTCTTCATCATCATATCATCTCATATACGGAGTACTAATTAATTACAGTCAACACCTATGATTCACAATCTCTTACTCACCCTTTTAGTAATCAAATTCAAATATTCAAATTCAAATATTAAATAATAAGAAATTATGCTTGAGAACGCGTTTCGTGGTACAAATATTGGTGGGAGGTCAACGATTGAAAAACGGATATGGCAAGCAATTGAATGGGTAACGGGATATAGCATTTGGAAAAATAGAAACTTAAAAGTTTTCTCAAACGACAATTGGGCGACACCAAAGATAATCAATGAAATTCAAACTCAATCATTCGAGTGGATTAAAAACCGTTCTAACTTGCTATACATTGGTTGGCAACAATGGTTACTTCATCCGAGTAGTCTAAGTTTTCCTCAAGTTCACAATCTTGATCCGGGTTAAAAAGTCCTTGTGTATTAGTACCGAATCATTGTAAATGTATATGTATATAGTTTGTGTATAGTGGGTGCTGTATGAAAGTATATAGTGTGTGTGTTTTGTGAAGCTATATGCTTCAAGAGATTGTAAACTGTTGTGAGTATTATAATACAAAATTTGGCTTTTCAAAAAAAAAAAAAGAAAAAAAAAAAAAGAAAAGAAATTATGCTTTAAAGTAGATGATTTTCCCATCTTAATATCGGTAGCCACTTGAGATACTAATTGATACTCCGTAAAAGTGAAGCTAAAAATGAGATAAACACCACACGTGAATCTCTTACCAATTAGGCCACATGCAATCGTTAGTTTCTTTCACATTCAATTTACCCGTCACATCAGCGTCACATCAGCACAAACCATTTAACATTTCTTTCACATTCCTTTCAATAAACACCTACAATCATAAACTTCATCACCCCACTTTACCTATTTTTTATTTTTATGTAAAACTTAAAATATAAATAACATTTATAAACTAAAAAAAAATACGAATTACATTAAAAATAATAAAAAAGCCGATTACATAAATTAATAAAAATACGCTTACATTAAAAGTAAACTACGAATAAAAAAAACGAGTACAAAAAAAAACACGATTACATAAAAAAAGACTAGTACATAAACTAAATACCGATTAATCGGTATAATAACCATCCGCACTACCATCGGTTTCGTGAGGAAGATTGTCCCAAATAGGTTTGGTATACAACACGACATTTGTGGATTTGATTATTGCGGTTCCGAGTAGCCACACCCATTTATCGTTATCCTAAAGCCACTCGAAGACCTTGTTCTCGGGATTCCAGTATGCAAACTGCGAAATCTCATTGCAGTGCGCGTTTCGCCTTAAATAATCAAAAATTTCGTCAACTCGAAACCAACTGACCGTAACATCTACATAATCGACCCGCCCACCGACGTAGCGGTCCATGTCATCGGAAAACAAACCGCCGCCGTGAATCTCGAACGTAACAATGTTTAGGGTAACCATTTTTGTGTATAAAAATTTGAGAGTGAAATAGGTTGGAAAAATAAAAATTGAGAGTGAAATGGATTTGAAAGTGTAAAAATTTGAGAGTGTAATGGTGTATATGTATATGAAATGGGTTGGAAAAATAAAAAAAAAATAAAATAAAAATAAAAATCTACTAGCCGTTGCAAAAAAGAAAAGAAAAAGAAAAAAATTAAATAGGACGTGGGCCCCACAAATCGAACGTTAGAAGGGTGAGGGGAGTGGCTGGCGGGACCTGTGGCGGTTTGGTGGTGGTGGGGGTGACACGGGTGGCGGCAGGTGGCGGTGGCTCTCACGAGCCATTGCGTGTGGCCTTAATGTGACTTTGTTATTGTATTCATTCATGTCACTAGCACACGTACCATACTTAAGTTTATTGGGGTCCATTATAAATCATCTAAGTCCCAAAGTTGCGTCGTATTACGATGGTTACGAGGATGAAAAGAGAACCTGCAACAACCAACGTTACGCTGCCGGGATGTGTTTGTTAGACCAATCGTATAATTGTAAATGGACATATAGAATATACGCTTTTAGTTTTATAAATTATAATTCAATTAAAAAATGGTTAAATTTGAGAGACTTGACGGTTCAAGATGTATATAGGATAATAAGTAGTTTATGTAAAGACCCGTCCTAATCCATCTGGATGAAGTCCATATCGATTACAAACGATTCACAATAGTTGATTACATCGCGAGGTACTTGACCTCTATATGATACATTTTACAAACATTGCATTCGTTTTTAAAAGACAAATTTGCTTTACATTGAAAGTTGACGGCATGCATACCATTTCATAATATAACTAACTATAATTGATTTAATAATAATCTTGATGAACTCAACGACTCGAATGCAACGTCTTTTGAAATATGTCATGAATGACTCCATGTAATATCTCTAAAATGAGCAAATGCACAGCGGAAGATTTCTTTCATATCTATATAATATATATTGATTTTATTTATTTAACAAGTAGTGATATTAATATCAATGTTAATAACATTAGTATAACAATTATATTTCAAACTTGTAATACATTTGATGTAATATTAAATAGGTATGTAATATATATATATATATATATATATATATATATATATATATATATATATATATATATATATATATATATATATATATATATATATATATATATATATATATATATATATATATATTACATAATATCTTTTATCAATTATTGAATATTTATAAATTATATATATTACTATATATATACCATTACTTATAGATTTCATAAATATATATATTCATATCAACTTAAGTATTCTGTTCATTAGTTTACACTTTTAATTTCAATTGATTAAATTGTATTTTATTATTTCACATTATTATATATATACCTTTGTTTATATTTATATATATATATATATAGATATATATATATACTTATATATATACACACTTATTTATGTATATATATATTTATTTGTAACTAATTGTTCGTGAATCGTCGGAAATAATCAAAAGGTCAATTGAACATATGAACATAGTTCCAAAGTTTTCGAGACTCAACATTACAGACTTCGCTTATCGTGTCGAAATCATATAAAGATTAAATTTAAATTTGGTCGAAAATTTCCGGGTCGTCACAGTACCTACCCGTTAAAGAAATTTCGTCCCGAAATTTGAGTGAGGTGGTCATGGCTAACAATAAATATGTTTTCCTGACGAATAAGAGCTGATAAATAGAGTTTTATCATTATTGAATAATACAGATAAAATAATTCGATTATTCGAAGAGTACTAATGAAGCTATCACAAGAGAGTGAAATGAATAAATGGAGTTTCGTTTTAACTTTTGACGTTGCCTTGATTAAATTACGGAATTCAAGGGATTTAAAAGAAAATCTTGGAAATCTATAAGATCTGATTCTTCGGCGAATAAGGAAATTAAGATCTCTCTAGTTAAATACGGTGATCTGCTTCGATTACTCTGTCTGATATTTCCATTATAAATTAAACTCTTCCGTTCCATTATTCTCACCATTCCTATACTTTCCTTCTTGTTTCATACATCCAAAAGATTTTGAAAATGCTTAATCTAGTTCTGATCCTTGTCCTCATCTTTACTATCGCAACAATCATTCTCTTTTCCAACTTTCACTAGAGGAATCTGCTTTCTTCTACTTCGCCCTTGGGATTATAATGTTTTTAATTCTCCCGTGTCTTTATGTTACGATAAACATTGATATACACGGTTTGTAATTTATGTGTTGTTATCGGACTTTATATTCTTCCTTATATTTCAAAGCTCTATGCTTTTGTTTTCTCTTCCCGACTTTAAGTCAAGCGAATAATGGTCCAGAATTTGTAGATATAGAGTTTCGAATGATTATAATGTTCTAAACAAGAAAGAACGTAATGGCACGATTTGATTTGTCAAATTACCAGAATCACTTAGAATAGAACTATCAAGAATATACTTTCTTGATATGTTCAGAAGTTAAGTAGAATAAAAGAGTTATGTAACATGGAACCTGATGACGTTATAGTTCTGTGAATCATCATGTTTCATTAGAAGCTCAGCATGACTTACTGTAATATAATCACGTTGATCAAGTGTCATTATATTATACTAACTCATGCCTCAGTTCCCAACATTACTTCAATAACATTCATATTTTAAGCTCGAAAGTTTACAGAATATAGAAACTAACAGTTTCTGTAACATCCCGCCTTTTTCCATTTACTTTTCCGTTATGCTAATATAAAGTCCGTTATATGTTTATAACATCTCCCGTTGATACGCATTTTAAATTATCTCGTTTAGGTAATTCCCGCACCCGAACGAAAGTTGAGGGACTAAACTTGACAAGGGATTAAACCCTTGACTAGGTCAAAGGGTCAAACCCCTTTCACCCATTCATTTCCACCTCCATCTCTCTCTCTTTCTCTCTAGCAAGAACACACACTCAAAACCAAATTCATTCAATCATCATCTAAATCCGATCTAGGAGGCTTACAACAAAATAAATTACATATTCGTGATCCTCTCTTCATCCTCTTCATTTTGGTACCAACTTCATCTCGTTTGGGTAACATTTCTAAAACTCTAGATTTCTCTAAATTCGTGTTTTTGACTTGAAATGGTGTTAGTTAGTGTCTATGGCTCATTGTGATGTCGTGTATATAATTTGTATGCTCGATCTCGTTGTTTTAGTGTAACTAGCACGAACTTGAATTTTGGTGTGTTGTTCTTGAATTTTGGATGATCATATGTTGTTAGATGTTAAAAGTTCATGTTCTAATTGTGTTCCTAGTATCATTAGCTTCATTTTGATGTATAGATTGATTTAAGAAACTTCATAAACGCGATTATTGATTTTGTGAACTTTTGGTTAGGGTTGACAACTCTTAAAACGAACTTTTGATGCGTTGAATGCTTGTTAATGTTATTGATAAGTGTTTAGTTGTGTTACATGTTTCATTACCTTCGAAACGGCATATCATATGTATAAATTGGATTCCCGAAACTTAAATTTCAATTGATAAACTTGAAACTTGAAAATAAACCTCTATTGATCACTTGACGGGATTTCGGTTATAGTATATGATGTTTTTGCTTGATGAAAAGTGCTTAGTTGCGTTCCTTGTCGAAAGAGCTTTCCGATGATATAAAATACATGTTCTAATTGTTTGCGGATCATAAAATGTGATTGTTTGTGTTTTGGTTCGTCCATTTGAGGAATACAGCAAACAGGGCCTGGGAAAAGATCAGGACGCCGTCCAGATACTTGGGACGCCGTCCCACCTTTTGAACCGGGACGCCGTCTAGCTTCTCGGGACGCCGTCCCAACCTTAAAACCGGGACGCCGTCTAGCCATTTGGGACGCCGTCCCATTTGGCTAAAACTGGCTGTTTGTTTTGGTCATTTGACATGAAAATGTTTGCTATGCTACGGACCTCCGATTAACATGAAACTTGGCCAACATGCTCATATATGATTATATAACTTAGAAAAATTGTCGGATATCCAACCCGACCCCGTTGACTTTTCTGTTGACTTTGACCCGACCAAGTTGACTTTTAATCAAACTTAACCAAATAATTGTGCAATCGTTCTAACATGTTTTTATACTTGTATCTTGCATGAAACATGACAACTTGATTCACATGCTACATTATTGAGTCGTAACGAGCCATAGGACTAATTGAACATCTTTGACCTATCGTGTTTACCGTTATTGATACAAACCTATTGTTTAGGTCAAGACTAGCATTGTTCTTTGCACACGTTTACTTGTTGAAGTACTTTACTACTCGTGCACTCAAGGTGAGATCATAGTCCCACTTTTACTCTTTTTGAACTTACATTTGGGATGAGAAAACATAAACATTTCTTTACTAAGTGAACACAAGTACAGGAAAACAAACATTCTACATACGAGTTTAGAACAAAATCCTCAATTCGATTATCATTAGTTACACTTGCCGGGTGTAAGCGAGAACTTATGTTGTATGGATCCATATGGGTTTGACAAACCCTCATTCAAACGGTTCGCTACCGTTTACGAATGAAATATATTTTCGAGAAACAGTGTATGTTCTAGCACTAAGTGATGGGGTTCGATGGAAGGAAACGTTAAGCATTGATAATTGGGTGCTCGTGAAACAAACTTTTGGAATGTATTACTATTATTTCATTGATGCAAATCTTGTGGTTCACTTGTACTTACTTACTTAAACCTATGATTTCACCAACGTTTTCGTTGACAGATTTCTATGTTTTTCTCAGGTCCTTGAACGATACATGATACATGCTTCCGCTCATTATTTGATACTTGCATTGGATGTCGAGTATATGTGCATTTCATGGAGCGTCTTTTGACATTACTTTAAACCGTGTCGCCTAGATTTCATTCGTATTATGACGTTGTAACTTAACTATTGGTTGAACAATTCTTGTAAACTTTGGGAACAATCTTTATTTTGAAATGAAGGCGACATATTTTGGGTCAAACTTTGTCTTAAAGACTTATGACCACGTAACGGGACCTAAGTAGACGGCGCCGTCAAACATGATTTGGTCGGGTCGCTACAGATGGTATCAGAGCCTTGGTTGTAGGGATTTAGAATTCATTGGTGTCGACCCCGAGTCATAGGGTACATTGGTGAGTCTAGACTACAACCGGCATATAGACTTGAAGTAGGAATTACTTGACTACTTGTGCATTTATACTCGAACGCTTCTACTCATATCTACTCTTAGTTCATCTTAATCTCACGTTGTTTAATTTGATTGACACGCCACCTTGACTATATGAAATGATGTCGAATGCACATATGAATCAGGGTAATATAATTTCCGGGATTATATTACGGTGACTCATATGAACGTTCCGACATTATGACATAAAGAATTTAAGGCGAGTCGAGGAAAAACTTCTCTTTATCTTTATTCTATATCACGGTTAGTATTATTGAGAATACTAATCAATGATATTCTTGTGTCTTGAAGGAACAATGGCTCCTCGTCGTGTACGCCGCAATGAAACTCCCGAACAAGCTCTCGAACGGATGATAGCTACCGCCGTAGATGCGGCCATGGCCGGTCACTCATCCAACAACAATAATAACAACAACCACAACAATAACAACAACAACAACAACAACAACAACAATGGAGCCGGAAACTCAAACGAGGGATGCTCCTATAAAGCTTTCATGGGGTGCAAACCTCACACTTTTGATGGAACCGGGGGACCGGTCGTGCTCACCCGATGGTTTGAGCAAACGGAAGCCGTCTTTAGCATAAGCGGTTGTCGGGACCAAGACAAGGTCAAATACTCCACTCACACTTTCTCCGGAATTGCTCTAACATGGTGGAACACCTATGTTCAATCGGTGGGTACCGATGAAGCTCATACCCTCTCTTGGGCCGATCTAAAGGAAAAGATGATTGTTGAATATTTTCCGCGCGAAGAAACCCGAAAGCTTGAGGAAGAACTAAGAGCTTTGAAAGCGGTCGGAAACGATCTTAAAGCTTATAATCAACGCTTCGCCGAACTATCCTTGATGTGTCCTAATCTTGTTAACCCCGAATCTCAAAGGATTGAGCTCTACATGCTCGGTCTTCCAAAAAGCATCAAACAAGGGGTGATGTCATCCAAACCCACTACTCATCAAGCCGCTATGAACATGGCTCGCCAACTAATTGAAACGGTTGACGAAATCGTAATTCCGGCACCTAAGGCCGAGGATAAATCGGGCGGCAACAAAAGAAAGTGGGAACCCTCCCAATCAAGCAACAACAACTTTGCCAAGAAATCTTTCACTTCCGACGGCAAGAAGGGTTATGCCGGGAACCTACCTCTTTGCAACAAATGCAACAAACATCACTTTGGCGAATGTAGTAAGTTAATTTGCCACCGGTGCCAAGGAATTGGTCATAAGGCCAACGATTGTAAAAGTGCCACTCCCGTCGCTCGAAAGTGGCCCAATGCACCAAAGACGGGCACTTGTTACGAATGTGGCCAAACGGGTCATTATAGAAATGCATGCCCAAAGAAGAAAGATAACCCCAACACGCGCGGCCGAGCTTTTAACATCAACACCGAGGAAGCCCGGGATGACACTGAACTAGTCACGGGTACGTTTCTTCTCAACAATTCTTATGTCTCTTGCTTATTCGATTCAGGTGCCGATAAATGCTTTGTATCCAAGACTTTGACTCATTCTTTTAGCACTCCACCTCTTCCATTAGATACCCCTTATACCATTGAAGTGGCTAACGGGAAACTATTAAGTGCCGACACATATTACCGGGGGTGTGCGTTAAACATTTTGGGTAAGGAATTTGAAATTGACTTGATACCCATGGAACTAGGAAGCTTTGATGTAATAATCGGTATGAATTGGTTAGTCAAAACGAAATCTCACATCCTTTGTGATCTTAACGCAATCCGAATTCCCATCGAGAATGGTGAACCTTTGATTGTTTATGGCGATAAGAGTTGCACCGGACTCAACCTCGTTTCGTGTGTTAAAGTTAGAAAACTACTCCGTAAGGGTTGTTTTGCGATCCTTGCTCACGTTAAGAAAGTCGAGTCCGATGAGAAGCACATCGATGATGTGCCAGTTGTTAGTGACTATTCCGATGTATTTCCCGACGAATTGCCGGGTCTTCCGCCTCATCGACCGGTTGAATTCCAAATCGATCTCATTCCGGGAGCCGCACCCGTAGCACGTGCACCATATAGACTCGCTCCATCTGAAATGCAAGAATTGCAAAGTCAAATCCAAGAACTACTTGATCGTGGTTTTATCCAACCTAGCCATTCACCTTGGGGCGCTCCGATTTTGTTTGTTAAAAAGAAAGACGGATCCCTACGAATGTGCATTGATTATCGTGAACTAAATAAATTGACGGTTAAGAACCGATATCCTCTTCCTCGCATCGATGACCTCTTTGATCAACTACAAGGGTCTTGTGTATATTCGAAAATCGATCTCCGCTCGGGTTATCATCAATTAAGGGTTAAGGGGGAAGATATCTCCAAAACCGCTTTCCGAACTCGTTATGGTAGTTATGAATTCCTTGTCATGCCATTTGGTCTCACTAACGCACCGGCGGTGTTCATGGATCTTATGAACCGCGTGTGCAAACCGTATCTCGATAAATTTGTTATTGTGTTCATCGATGACATATTGATCTATTCTAAAAATGAAGAAGAGCACGAACAACATCTCCGACTCGTGCTTGAACTTTTAAGACAAGAACAACTCTATGCCAAATTCTCCAAGTGTGAATTTTGGTTAAAGGAAGTTCAATTTCTTGGTCATGTTGTAAGTGACCAAGGTATTAAAGTCGATCCAACGAAAATCGAAGCCATTAGCAAATGGGAGACTCCTACTACTCCTACTCACATTCGTCAATTTTTGGGTCTCGCCGGGTACTATCGTAGATTCATCGAAAATTTCTCTTTGGTTACACGTCCTCTAACCGCATTGACTCACAAGGGAAAGAAATTCATTTGGGCGACCGAACATGAATCCGCATTCCAAATCTTGAAAACGAAGCTAACCACCGCTCCTATCTTGTCACTTCCCGAAGGCAATGATGACTTTGTTGTATATTGCGATGCCTCAAAACATGGTTTTGGGTGTGTATTGATGCAACGAACGAAAGTCATTGCTTATGCTTCTCGACAACTCAAAATTCATGAACGAAACTATACGACACATGATCTCGAACTCGGAGCCGTTGTCTTTGCACTTAAAATGTGGAGACACTATCTTTATGGAACCAAGAGTACTATCTTCACCGATCACAAAAGTCTTCAACACATTTTCGATCAAAAGCAACTAAACATGAGACAACGAAGGTGGATTGAAACCTTAAACGATTACGATTGCGAGCTTCGTTACCATCCCGGGAAGGCAAATGTAGTAGCCGATGCCTTAAGTCGAAAAGAAAGAGTGGTGCCTCTTCGTGTCCGAGCCTTAAACATCACCATCCACACAAACCTTAATAGCCAAATTCGGGTAGCCCAAGATGAGGCTCTCAAGGATGAAAACATCTCTCTCGAACACTTGAACGTCCTCACCTCTCGATTCGAAGTTAAAGAAACCGGACTCCGATATTTCGCCGGAAGGATTTGGGTGCCTAGTTATGGGGACCTACGAAGCCTTATTTTAGATGAAGCCCATAAGTCACGATACTCGATTCACCCCGGTGCCAATAAGATGTACCACGACCTTAAACAGCTATATTGGTGGCCGAACATCAAAAGGGACGTAGCTACTTATGTTTCCAAGTGTTTGACATGTTCCAAAGTCAAAGCCGAACACCAAAGACCGTCCGGACTACTTCGACAACCCGAGATCCCGCAATGGAAGTGGGAAAGGATAACGATGGATTTTATCACCAAACTACCAAAAACGACGGGCGGTTATGATACCATTTGGGTTATTGTTGACCGTCTCACCAAATCCGCACACTTCCTGGCCATGAAAGAAACGGACAAAATGGAGAAACTTGCACAACTTTACATTAAGGAGATCGTAGCCCGACACGGTGTACCTTTATCGATTATCTCCGACCGAGATGGCCGTTTCGTTTCTAGATTTTGGCGTACATTGCAAGAAGCGTTGGGAACACGTTTAGACATGAGCACCGCATATCATCCTCAAACCGATGGACAAAGCGAACGTACAATTCAAACCTTAGAGGACATGTTACGAGCTTGCGTGGTTGATTTCGGAAAAGCTTGGGACAAGCACTTACCTCTCGCCGAGTTCTCTTACAACAATAGTTATCACGCGAGTATTAAAGCCGCACCCTTTGAAGCGCTATATGGCCGCAAATGTCGTTCACCTCTTTGTTGGGCCGAGGTAGGCGACGTGCAAATCACCGGACCCGAACTCATTCACGAAACCACCGAGAAAATCGTTCAAATCCGAGATAGGCTTAGGACGGCCCGAAGTCGTCAAAAGAGCTATACCGACAAACGACGCAACGATCTTGAATTTCAAGTCGGTGACCGAGTAATGTTAAAAGTCGCACCTTGGAAGGGTGTAATCCGTTTTGGGAAACGCGGGAAGCTAAATCCGCGGTATATTGGTCCTTTCGAAATCTTGGAGCGTATTGGAACCGTTGCTTATCGTTTAGATCTTCCGCCTCAATTGAATTCCGTTCATCCTACCTTCCATGTATCTAACTTGAAAAAGTGTCTTGCCGAACCCGATATCGTCATCCCTCTCGAAGAACTTGCTATTGATGACAAACTTCATTTTTTGGAGGAACCGGTTGAAATTGTGGACACCTCCGTCAAGACATTGAAACAAAGCCGAATCCCGATTGTCAAGGTTCGTTGGAATGCCAAAAGAGGACCCGAGTTTACTTGGGAAAGACAAGATCAAATGCAAAGGAAGTATCCTCATCTATTCGTGAATTCGGAAACGCAAGATCTCGAGGAAGAAACAACGACTACTACGCCTACTTAAATTTCGGGACGAAATTTCTTTTAAGGAGTAGGTAATGTAACATCTCGCCTTTTTCCATTTACTTTTCCGTTATGCTAATATAAAGTCCGTTATATGTTTATAACATCTCCCGTTGATACGCGTTTTAAATTATCTCGTTTAGGTAATTCCCGCACCCGAACGAAAGTTGAGGGACTAAACTTGACAAGGGATTAAACCCTTGACTAGGTCAAAGGGTCAAACCCCTTTCACCCATTCATTTCCACCTCCATCTCTCTCTCTTTCTCTCTAGCAAGAACACACACTCAAAACCAAATTCATTCAATCATCATCTAAATCCGATCTAGGAGGCTTACAACAAAATAAATTACATATTCGTGATCCTCTCTTCATCCTCTTCATTTTGGTACCAACTTCATCTCGTTTGGGTAACATTTCTAAAACTCTAGATTTCTCTAAATTCGTGTTTTTGACTTGAAATGGTGTTAGTTAGTGTCTATGGCTCATTGTGATGTCGTGTATATAATTTGTATGCTCGATCTCGTTGTTTTAGTGTAACTAGCACGAACTTGAATTTTGGTGTGTTGTTCTTGAATTTTGGATGATCATATGTTGTTAGATGTTAAAAGTTCATGTTCTAATTGTGTTCCTAGTATCATTAGCTTCATTTTGATGTATAGATTGATTTAAGAAACTTCATAAACGCGATTATTGATTTTGTGAACTTTTGGTTAGGGTTGACAACTCTTAAAACGAACTTTTGATGCGTTGAATGCTTGTTAATGTTATTGATAAGTGTTTAGTTGTGTTACATGTTTCATTACCTTCGAAACGGCATATCATATGTATAAATTGGATTCCCGAAACTTAAATTTCAATTGATAAACTTGAAACTTGAAAATAAACCTCTATTGATCACTTGACGGGATTTCGGTTATAGTATATGATGTTTTTGCTTGATGAAAAGTGCTTAGTTGCGTTCCTTGTCGAAAGAGCTTTCCGATGATATAAAATACATGTTCTAATTGTTTGCGGATCATAAAATGTGATTGTTTGTGTTTTGGTTCGTCCATTTGAGGAATACAGCAAACAGGGCCTGGGAAAAGATCAGGACGCCGTCCAGATACTTGGGACACCGTCCCACCTTTTGAACCGGGACGCCGTCTAGCTTCTCGGGACGCCGTCCCAACCTTAAAACCGGGACGCCGTCTAGCCATTTGGGACGCCGTCCCATTTGGCTAAAACTGGCTGTTTGTTTTGGTCATTTGACATGAAAATGTTTGCTATGCTACGGACCTCCGATTAACATGAAACTTGGCCAACATGCTCATATATGATTATATAACTTAGAAAAATTGTCGGATATCCAACCCGACCCCGTTGACTTTTCTGTTGACTTTGACCCGACCAAGTTGACTTTTAATCAAACTTAACCAAATAATTGTGCAATCGTTCTAACATGTTTTTATACTTGTATCTTGCATGAAACATGACAACTTGATTCACATGCTACATTATTGAGTCGTAACGAGCCATAGGACTAATTGAACATCTTTGACCTATCGTGTTTACCGTTATTGATACAAACCTATTGTTTAGGTCAAGACTAGCATTGTTCTTTGCACACGTTTACTTGTTGAAGTACTTTACTACTCGTGCACTCAAGGTGAGATCATAGTCCCACTTTTACTCTTTTTGAACTTACATTTGGGATGAGAAAACATAAACATTTCTTTACTAAGTGAACACAAGTACAGGAAAACAAACATTCTACATACGAGTTTAGAACAAAATCCTCAATTCGATTATCATTAGTTACACTTGCCGGGTGTAAGCGAGAACTTATGTTGTATGGATCCATATGGGTTTGACAAACCCTCATTCAAACGGTTCGCTACCGTTTACGAATGAAATATATTTTCGAGAAACAGTGTATGTTCTAGCACTAAGTGATGGGGTTCGATGGAAGGAAACGTTAAGCATTGATAATTGGGTGCTCGTGAAACAAACTTTTGGAATGTATTACTATTATTTCATTGATGCAAATCTTGTGGTTCACTTGTACTTACTTACTTAAACCTATGATTTCACCAACGTTTTCGTTGACAGATTTCTATGTTTTTCTCAGGTCCTTGAACGATACATGATACATGCTTCCGCTCATTATTTGATACTTGCATTGGATGTCGAGTATATGTGCATTTCATGGAGCGTCTTTTGACATTACTTTAAACCGTGTCGCCTAGATTTCATTCGTATTATGACGTTGTAACTTAACTATTGGTTGAACAATTCTTGTAAACTTTGGGAACAATCTTTATTTTGAAATGAAGGCGACATATTTTGGGTCAAACTTTGTCTTAAAGACTTATGACCACGTAACGGGACCTAAGTAGACGGCGCCGTCAAACATGATTTGGTCGGGTCGCTACAGTTTCTATATGATGTAACACTGATAGCACTAAGAGATAACTAATTTCGGACAAGAAGAGTGATGAAAATATCCTCAGAAATATCGAAGATATTTATGATGATATTTTGGGATTTCTAAGTTCGATGGTTGATAAAGAAAGATTTTCCGCAAGGTTTTAACATGAGTACGGAGCAAGATATTCTCTAAAGATTTCAACAGGCATTGAATCATTTGAATTCTTTGAAGTCAAACTTATTCTTTGTGATTTGTCCACGGCTTCCTTCATAGTTTCGCATAATTCGCTTTTCGGTACTAAATTTTCTATTGAATGTTTCCAATACTCCATTTTTTTAATCATTAACTTTCGACGGTTAAGGTCGTGTACAGTTTGTGCTGCTTCATTCAGCTTTTTCAAAGTTCATTGTATTGTTTCGTAGGCTGGGTGCTTTTCAAAATTTTAGAATGGAAGATCATTATTCTAAGAGATAAATGTTATACATATAATTGTTGATGTAGATATGCTGTGAGTTTTTAAAGTACTGATTACCGATTCCTCTACATTTACTGCTACCATATATGAATCATTGGTTATCGATTCGAGGTGATTTCAAGAAAATTGCATTTTTAGATGATTAAACGCTGACGGTAATATGGTGGAATATAAAAGGTTCCCCGGTAACAATAAAAGAGCATACATATAAATCAAGGTGATAATAAGGTTGTTTCGAACGAAAAGTCGAAGTTAATTTGCTGAAGCTGTGACAAAATTTGCTACTTTGAAAAGAGATCGCAAAGTTATTTTTGCTAATAAATGCCAAAGGATCTGACGCGGCTACGTGTTAAACTTTTACTCAGTTGCCGAGAGTTTCTCAGGTGCAATACTATATACATAAATCTTTCCTTCCGTAGATGAAGTGCGGTTGGTTCATCCTCTTGATTGAGGTGTTTTCAAGAATCATGAAATGTTTGAACGCAGATTATAATCGTCAAGATACAAATGAGGTTTAAGATGAAATCAAGTGGCAAACTTGAAGAATTGTTTTGTTTCATATGTTATAATCAATATTTTAATTCATTTTAATTGTTCAATGTTGGTAGTCCTCAGTTGATAGTCCACAGTTGACAGTCCAATAATTCATATATAATTTAATATATAATATTTGAATTAATTAATACGTATCGTGACCCGTGTACATGTCTCGGACTCGATCATTACTGCATATAGAGTGTCTATGGTTATTCCAAATAATATATATAAATGCGCCGATATGATATGTCAAAACCTTGTATACGTGTCCCGATATTTAAAGTGTGTAACATAAATAATAGAAATTAAATGACGATAAATAAAGTGCGTAAAGTAAATAACAGAAATTAAATGACGATAAATAAAATTGCGAGAATTAAAATTGCGATAATTAAATTGCGATAATTAAAATGTAATACGGAATTAACAGTTAGCTAGGATTTTGTTAGCGTGGATTCTTAATAGAATTTCTCATAGTTAATTCGTTTGTTTCTAACAAATTTTATTTTTTGTCCAATGTTTTCTTCATTATGCCACTTGTTGGATTCTGATAGATCAAAATCCAAATATGAAATTTAATGAAAATGGTTATTCTGCGGTGAAAGGATACGTATATCGGTGGTTGTAAATACGATAGTAAATGACTGTTGAATCAGATTCGAAGAATGTACAATGTAACTTATTAATATGAAATCTAAATATTCCTCGGGTATTACCTACCCGTTAAAATATTTTCACCATTAACAGTTTGTACAAAAGAATTTTTAATTACAATCTTTATGAAAACATATATACATATATATTTTCTTCAGACGTAATCATAGATTTAATGAGTCAATGTGATATTAAACTCATCAGATTTACGGCTAAAACTAGAGTACATAATCTCTAAAACATTAAAGATTACATATTTGCTATGAAGGACGAAGATAGTTTATGTAGAACGATTCGTAGAACGATGATTATATTGGAGGTACAGAATGAGATATTGGGGCATGTGATGTTGAAACTTGTGTTGTTGGTGGTACTGTTGATGTCGGTGATGTTGCTGAAGCTGGTACGTTTTGCACCATATTCTCCAAATTGATTACTCGTGCACGAAGTTCGTTGACTTTTTGTATTACTCCGGGATGATTGTCGGTCGGAACGAGCGGATGAATAAGGTTTAGAATTGTGGATAGAATATAATCGTGTTGAGATATTCGGGAAATGAAGGTGAAAATGGTGTTTCAGACTGGTTCGCCGGTAAGTGTTTCAGGTTCATCGTCAAGAGGTAAATTCGGTTGGTGGAAGGGATCGCCTTCTTCGCGTCTCTATTGATGAAGTCAACTACGAACTCATCATATGAATTGGGGATGACTGATTGGTTGATTTATTCTGGTGACGCTGATAGGTGAAACTCCATATCGGAATAGCTGTCGGAATCCGAGGATTCAAACTGGTTGAGGGATTCATCTCGTACGATCAGATGAAGGATTTTTGATAAGAAATAGATTATAGGATGTAGATTAGTACCCTGCAATACATAATTTACATATGCATATATAATACTAAAATCTCATAAGTTACGGAGGAATATCCGGAAGCTGTCAGGCAGAGTCTACAGTAACAGATATGCTAAGATATGAATTAGCAGATATGTTAAGATACGAATTTTGTCTATACACTATTCATGCAATCATTGCAGTAAGATGTGTCTAGACTAAGAATGATAAGCAAATGATTTTCGACACGAACTGATAAGCAAAACTTTTGACATGCAGACACGGTCGAAGTCCAGACTCACTAATGCATCCTAACAACTATCAGTTAGACATACTAATGCAAGACCTGGTTCACTAAGACCACCGCTCTGATACCAACTGTAAAGACCCGTCCTAATCCATCTGGACGAAGTCCATATTGATTACAGACGATTCACAATAGTTGATTACATCGCGAGGTACTTGACCTCTATATGATACATTTTACAAACATTGCATTCGTTTTTAAAAGACAAACTTGCTTTACATTGAAAGTTGACGGCATGCATACCATTTCATAATATAACTAACTATAATTGATTTAATAATAATCTTGATGAACTCAACGACTCGAATGCAACGTCTTTTGAAATATATCATGAATGACTCCATGTAATATCTCTAAAATGAGCAAATGCACAGCGGAAGATTTCTTTCATATCTATATAATATATATTGATTTTATTTATTTAACAAGTAGTGATATTAATATCAATGTTAATAATACTAATGAAAGTAATAATAACATTAGTATAACAATTATATTTCAAACTTGTAATACATTTGATGTAATATTAAATAGGTATGTAATATATATATATATATATATATATATATATATATATATATATATATATATATATATATATATATATATATATATATATATATATATATATATATATATATATATATATATTACATAATATCTTTTATCAATTATTGAATATTTATAAATTATATATATTACTATATATATACCATTACTTATAGATTTCATAAATATATATATTCATATCAACTTAATTATTCTGTTCATTAGTTTACACTTTTAATTTCAATTGATTAAATTGTATTTTATTATTTCACATTATTATATATATACCTTTGTTTATATATATATATATATATATATATATATATATATATATATATATATATATATATATATATATATATACTTATATATATACACACTTATTTATGTATATATATATATATTTATTTGTAACTAATTGTTCGTGAATCGTCGGAAATAATCAAAAGGTCAATTGAACATATGAACATAGTTCCAAAGTTTTCGAGACTCAACATTACAGACTTTGCTTATCGTGTCGAAATCATATAAAGATTAAATTTAAATTTGGTCGGAAATTCCCGGGTCGTCACAGTTTAGTTGGGGAAATATGTTATTTTGTTGTTTAAGAATGGGATATATGATATTTTCTCAACTTAAATATATATATATATACTAGTGAAATAACCCGTGGAATCACGAGTTTGTTTAAACGAAATGTTTTAATGATATATTTTAGGTATTATGTGAACGTAAATGCTAAAGTTATTTAGTTTAATGACCCGTGGAACCACATAGTTCGACTAAGAAACTCGTCAGCTGAACATTTCATCAAACACCTAAAATGCATATTAAACAATCAACATCCAATCATAAGAGATAATATTGGTTGTCATTTTATTTTAAAAGTGTAAATTAAAATATAAATTTAGATTTGGTTTCCTCTGCCTAGCTTTTATACATTCCCGTACTCAATTCAAAATAATTAATTAATTCAAAATTATTTAATTTTAATAATTAAAATAATTATTAATAAGATTTAATAATAATAATAATAATTATTTAATAAGAATTCATTTTAATTCAAAATTATTTAGATTAATGACATCACCCAACATTCTTAGATTTTTTTCTTTTTCTTTTTGATTTTTCTTAACAAAAGAATTAGCCTAATAATGTCATCATCATTTTATACATTCTCGTACTCAATTCAAAATAATTAATTAAAATTATTCAAAACTTGTGACGACCCGAAAATTTCCGAACAATTTTAAACTTTATATTTATATCATTAGATAAATATTTCAAACATATATATTACGTACAAATTTACAATTCTAAATAAAAATATATATATATATATATTTTAACTTAGTCATAAAACGTCCTGATTTAAAATAATATATTTTGATAAACAACGAGTCACTGATTTATAGAAGCAAATGACCACAACGCTCAATTTTATAAGTTACATTTTTTATAAGGTAATTTATTGATGAGTAAGTCAAACTATTAATAAAGGTACATTACACGAAACGTAAAGTACCAGTTTTCTAAGCGTACGAAAATGCGTTCGAAAAACCGGAACCGGTACTTAAGTCGAGGGTCAACGTACTACACGTCAGTGTAAAAATTACAAATCAACTATGCACGAGAATATAATATAATATTTAATTAATTCTAAAGATTAAATATATTATATATTAAATAATATTATTCATATTACACAAATGTGAAATCTGGTGTCGGCAGTTTTGATTCGTGGGATATGAGATGTGATTGAGCCTCATGCGATCGTATGGGCTCACCACACAACCCTCATGCGATCGCATGAGGAGTAGGTGGGCTTGACATCCTTTAAATCTCGAACGAACGCAATTGTAATTCATTTCATCATTCATCTGTCTCTCGACTTAAGGACCAGGGGTATGCTCGTGAGGTCAAACTAGTGTTTATCATCTCCGTTGCGTCTACGTACTTTCCTACAATATTGAATCACAATATTAATACTTGAGTATTCATATCTTGTCTTTTAAATATTAATAGTGTATCCATGTCTAATGCTCGAGTATATATGTTTATGCATGCTTGTATGCTTTAATTTTGTCGTTAGATAGTCTATGATGAATCACGAATTTGATACATATGTTATTGATAAAAGATATATGATATGCATGTCGTTGGAAAGCTGTCGAAAAATCAATAACTTTTCTTTTAGAAATCACCTGATTTCGATGAACGGATTAAAAGATACGGTCGACTGAATTATGGTTGACGTTAATTGAAATTGTGTTTGAAACTGTAAATTAATATTTAAACAACTTGTCTATGAGATTTATAAAGTGGATTTTTAGATATTACGAATCGAGTAAATGAATTTCTATATAAGGTATGTTTTGTTTTGTTGACCAATTGTCAAGTTGACTGTCTTATCATGTTTTAAAAGCTTTATAAACACTATAATCTGATTTTACAAGTATTGGAAAACTATATGAAATGTTAAAATATATCCAATTGCCATGATCATTCAATTACAATATAACTCTTGAGATAAATAATGTTTTGAGTTTAATAAACTATAAATTCGTTCAACTATCAAGACTTATACTATGTTAATATAATAAACATGTATATATTTAAAGATCATATTGTGTCAGATTAACTTTTGAGATGACTTTTGTATGTCGGTCTCGAGCATTAGGATTATGATACACTATGACCCGACCTAGCTTGTTAGACATGTATTGACCAACATATGTTCTCTAGGTTGAGATATACGATTATGTTGCATTTCGAGTTTCGGTCACATTTCGATGAATGACCTTATGTGTTGCTAAGATGAGTTTATAGATCCCTTTTTAATTGCTTTTGCAATCTATATTTTTGGGCTGAGAATACATGCACTTTATTTTAAACGCAATGGATACAAGTACATACTAAATTCTACACCGAGTTTGAACCGAAAATCCCTTATATTTGGTAACTAGTAACTACCGGTTATAAGAACTGGTGGGTGCGAGTAGTAGTATATGGATCCATAGGGCTTGATATCCCCGTCCGAGCTAGAGCACTAACCTTTTAACGGAAGTATGCTATTTAAGAAGCGTACACGTTGGTTTGCGTGTATTATTAAGATGATTATACAAAGGGTATAAATTATATATACGTTAAGTTTAGTTACCAGGGTGCTCAATCTTGTAGAATATTTTGATAAATATTTCGGATGAAACAACTGAAATCTTGTGATCCACCTTTATATACAGATTACGCGAAACACTAAAACTATGAACTCACCAACCTTTGTGTTGACACTTGTTAGCATGTTTATTCTCAGGTTCCTAGAAGCCTTCTGCTGTTTGATTATATGTGATACAAGCTATGTGTATGGAGTCATACATGCTTTATTCAAGAAAACTTTGCATTCACAAAATCATCACCGTGTATCTTATTTTGACTGCATTGTCAACGAATGTATTATGGTAAACTATTATTTATGGTGATTGTCTATATATAGAAATCATCAAACGTTGAAAACTTTAGAAATTGATATTCATTTATTGTGTACCTTTTGAAAAGAATGCAATGTTTACAAAACGTATCATATAGAGGTCAAAACCTTACTATGAAATCAATGAATGATGTATTCGTCCAAAGGGATTTGGAAGGATCGTCACAGTTGGTATCAGAGCTTGAGGTCATAGGGAACCAGAATTTGCATTAGTGTGTTTAACTGGTAATCGTTAGGATGCATTAGTGAGTCTGGACTATGACCGTATCTGTTTTTACCGAGTTTTGCTTACCATTGATTGTCGGAAATTACTTGCTTATCATTCCAAAGTCTAGACATGTCTTACTGTATTTACTGCACATATAGTGTATCGATAAAATTCATATCTTAGCGTATCTGTTACTTTAAACTTTTTCTGACATCTTCCGAAAATTTCTCCATAATTTATGGGATTTTGGTATTATATATACATATGTAAATTATGTATTGAAGAATACCAAATCTAAGTCCTATAATCTATTTCACATCAAAAAAAAAATAATTTCCCTGATTACACAAAATGGATCCCGTATGTAGTTCAAATTCCTTAAATTTCGACAGCTATTCCGATATGGATATTCACCTGAACTCCGAAGACAGTGTAACCGGAATGGATCAACCAATCAGTCATCACCTATTCTGAATGAATTGGGGATGGGTTGGTAGCTTACTTAATCATTGGAGACAAGAAGAAGGTGATCCCTTCCATCCACCACATTTTCCTCTTGGCGAAGAACCTGAAGCACTTACCGGCAAACCTGTTCGAGACACTATTTTCTCTCTCATTTCCAGAGTATCTCATCACGATAATATACTATCTCAAATTCTGAATCTTATTTATCCGCTCGTCTGAACTAACAATCATCCCGGTGTAATAGAAGAAGTCAACGAGCTTCGCGCTCGGGTAGTGGCTTTGGAGAATATGGTGCAAAGGTTACAAGCACCAGCAGCATCACCGGCATCAACAGTACCACCGACAACAACACCAACAGTACCATTACCACCACCAACAACAACCGCATCGCAAACCTCAACTTCACAATCTGTTCCACGAGCATCAACGTCATACGCACCGTAGTTACCAAGAAATACCAGCAACAATAACCGATGAAGTATTAACTCATTTCCCCTGAAGAAATTTTATGTATATTTAATATATATGAATTTTAAAATCAAAATAAATCTTTTCGTACTAAGCTATTACGTGAGAATCTTAACTGGTAGGTACTACTCGGTTAGTTCATATTACTAATATGCAATGATGTACATTCTTCCTTAACAACTTAACCATTGTTAACTACAATATCTGTTTCAACTTAATGAATTCCATTTCATAATAAACCAAGTGTATTATTCAATTACATAATTGATTTTACATTTTCATTTTCGATGTACTCGAAACTTTCCAGAAAACATCATCTGTGCCTTGTAAGGTTCACAAAAAAAAAAAAAAATTCCACAAGCATCAACATCCTTCACCAAGGAATAAGAATAAATAATGAAGTATCGATTACATTAGCGAAATACTCCGCAAAGATTATGTAATCTTTAATGTTTTAGAGATTAATCATCTCTAAGTCAAGCCGAAAATCAAATGAGCTTAATATGATATTAACTCATTAAATCTGTGTTACATCTGAAGAAAATATACATACATATATTTTCATAAAGACGGTAATAAAAATTCTTTTGTACAAAGTATTAATTGTGAAATCTTTAATGGGTAGGTAATACCCGAGAAATATATAAGTTCGCAATTAATATGTTACATTATACATTCTTCAACTTTGATTCAAAAATTATTAACAATGCTCACAATGATATACAATCGTTTTCATACAAATTCAATTACATATTCTGATATTGACGGATCACAATCCAAGTCATAACTCTGAACTGGTGACATCATTCTTAGATCTCTACATCTTTCAAAGCTATACTTTGACTTTAAATCTGTGTAAGATCCTTTAGCATTGTTTTTACCGAAAATAACCTTGCAATTCCTTTTCAAAATATCCAGTATTATCAACCGTTCAACCAGTCAACGACGACCTTTCAGACTTGTAACTTTGGCATATACGTTTTTGTTACTGGGGAACCTTTCATGTTCCACCATATTAACAGTAAATGTACCAGCAAATTCATTAATCTGTGACTTAAAGTCTCTCCGAAAAACCATTATAATTGTTCATTGAAACCCTATCATGTACTCATCCACATCTTGTAACGGTAATTGCCATACCAACTACCGGAAATTAGCAATCAGTATTTTGAATTTCACAGCAATTCTATGCCAACAGTTATATATATACATATAATGTCTATCTCCTAGACTTATTTACTTCGAATGTGAAGTTTCTGAAAAACACTCAAACTGCGAAACTAGTTCTCCGAATTTTGGAAAAATGCTGATGAAGCAGCAAAAACTGTAAACGACTTTAACAGTCGAAAGTTTGATGATAAAGAGTAGTGTGTTGGAAAAGCACAGAAAAAAAGAAAGTTTGGTACTGAAAAACGGATTGAGCAAACTATGAAGGAAGCCGTGGACAAATCACAAAGACTAAAGTTTCCTTCAAAGAATCCAAATGATTCAATTCCCGATGAAATCTTTAGAGAATATCCTGCTTCGAAGTCATGTTAAAATCTTGCGAAAAATTTTTCCTTATCAACTTTCGAACCTAGAAATTTCAAAATATCATCATAAATATCTTCGATACTTCTGAAGATATTTTCATAAATATTCTCGTCCGAAATTATATACCTTTTCATGCTATCTGCAATACATTATATTGACTGTAAAATCTAAGTATAAACTATGAATGAATTCTGAAGTAGTGTTGGGAATTGAAGCATGAGTTAGTATAATATAATGACACTTGATCAACGTGATTATATTACAGTAAGTCATGCTGAGTTTTCAAATGAAACATGATGATTCACAGATCATAACATTATCATGTGCCATGTTAAACGACTTTTGTATTCTATTTAACCTCTAAAATATCAAAAAAATATTTCTTGATGATTCGGTCTTTTTCAGGGTATTCTGGTAATTTAACAAATCAAAATCGTGCCATTACCATTTCCTTCCTAGAACATTAACAATGTTCATTCCAAAATTTATATATGCGAATTCTGGACCATTACAAGAGATGCCTAATCGCAAGAAGAAGAAACGAAGGGACAAAGCTCCGAAATAGAAATTGGAGTATAAATCGCAGCAAATAGGAGGGAGTATTAACTGTGGATGACAATGATTATAGAATACAGAAGTAGGGACATTGAAATATAAGGGGAGATATAAAACCCGATAACAACGCATAAATTACAAACCATGAATATCTATATTTATCGCAACATAAAGACACGGGAGAATTAAAAGCACTATGACCCCAAGAGCAAAGTAGAAGTAAGCAGATTCCTCTGTGGAAGTTGGAAAAGGAGAATGATTGTTATGATAGTAAGGATAAGGACAAGGATCAGAACTGGATTAAGCATTTTCACAATCTTTTGAATTTGAGAATTAAGTATAGGAATGGTAAAAGTGACAAACCGGAAGAAGTTAATTTATAGTGAAATATTTGATAGAGAAATCAAGGCAGATCTCCGCATTTAATTAGAGAGATCCTAATTTCCTTATTCGCCGAAGAATCAAATCTTTTAGATTTAGAAGATTTTCTTTAAATCCCTTGAATCCCGGAATTCAACCAAGACAACGTCAAAAGTTAAGACAAAACTTTAGTTCTCATTTTATTCCTTTTAGGATAGCTTCACTCGTACTCTTCAATTAATCGAATCGTTTTATCTATATTACTCAATAGTGATAAAACTCTATATACCAACTCATATTCGTCATAAAAATATTTTTTTATGATTAGCCATGACGACCACGATCAAATTTCGGGACGAAATTTCTTTAACGGGTAGATACTGTGACGACCCGGAAATTTCTGAACAAATTTAAACTTTATCTTTATATCATTAGATAAATATTTCAAACATATATATTACGTACAAATTTACAATTCTAAATAAAAATATATATATATTTTAACTTAGTCATAAAACGTCCTGATTTAAAATAATATATTTTGATAAACAACGAGTCACTGATTTATAGAAGCAAATGACCACAACGCTCAATTTTATAAGTTACATTTTTTATAAGGTAATTTATTGATGAGTTAGTCAAACTATTAATAAAGGTACATTACACGAAACGTAAAGTACCAATTTTCTAAGCGTACGAAAATGCGTTCGAAAAACCGGAATCGGTACTTAAGTCGAGGGTCAACGTACTACACGTCGGTGTAAAAATTACAAATCAACTATGCACGAGAATATAATATAATATTTAATTAATTCTAAAGATTAAATATATTATATATTAAATAATATTATTCATATTACACAAATGTGAAATCTGGTGTTGGCAGTTTTGATTCGTGGGATATGAGCTGTGATTGAGCCTCATGCGATCACTTGGGCTCACCACACAACCTTCATGCGATCGCATGAGGAGTAGGTGGGCTTGACATCCTTTAAATCTCGAACGAACGCAATTGTAATTCATTTCATCATTCATCTGTCTCTCGCATGCTCTCTTTACATATATATAAATTATAATTATAATTATTATTATTAAGATTAATATTATTATTAATCTTATTATTAGTATTATTAGTATTTTTTTATTATCATTAAGTAATATACATAAAATACTACGATGGAGTGCTGCTCGAGTGATCTAAAATGAGTTTTTAAAACTGGTTTTCGAGTAGGATAAAGCTAAGGAAATTATGGGTTATGGCTATGGAGGCTATGGGTATGGACCATGGGTATGCTCGTGAGGTCAAACTAGTGTTTATCATCTCTGTTGCGTCTACGTACTTTCCTACAATATTGAATCACAATATTAATACGTGAGTAT
This sequence comes from Rutidosis leptorrhynchoides, assembly GCF_046630445.1. NCBI lineage: Eukaryota > Viridiplantae > Streptophyta > Magnoliopsida > Asterales > Asteraceae > Rutidosis > Rutidosis leptorrhynchoides. Next base: position 403,774,042 of record NC_092337.1, on the reverse strand, counting down.
TCATATCTTATCTTTTAAATATTAATAGTGTATCCATGTCTAGTGCTCGAGTATATATGTTTATGCATGCTTGTATGCTTTAATTTTGTCGTTAGATAGTCTATGATGAATCACGAATTTGATACATATGTTATTGATAAAAGATATATGATATGCATGTCGTTGGAAAGCTGTCGAAAAATCAATAACTTTTCATTTAAAAATCGCATGATTTCGATGAACGGTTTAAAAGATACGGTCAACTGAATTATGGTTGACGTTAATTGAAATTGTGTTTGAAACTGTAAATTAATATTTAAACAACTTGTCTATGAGATTGATAAAGTGGATTTTTAGATATTACGAATCGAGTAAATGAATTTCTATATAAGGTACGTTTTGTTTTGTTGACCAATTGTCAAGTTGACTGTCTTATCATATTTTAAAAGCTTTATAAACACTATAATCTGATTTTACAAGTATTGAAAAACTATATGAAATGTTAAAATATATCCAATTGTCATGATCATTCAATTACAATATAACTCTTGAGATAAATAATGTTTTGAGTTTAATAAACTATAAATTCGTTCAACTATCAAGACTTATACTATGTTAATATAATAAGCATGTATAGATTTAAAGATCATATTGTGTCAGATTAACTTTTGAGATGACTTTTGTATGTCGGTCTCGAGCATTAGGATTGTGATACACTATGACCCGACCTAGCTTGTTAGACATGTATTGACCAACATATGTTCTCTAGGTTGAGATCTACGATTATGTTGCATTTCGAGTTTCGGTCACATTTCGATGAATGACCTTATGTGCTGCTAAGGTGAGTTTATAGATCCGTTTTTAATTGCTTTTGCAATCTATATTTTTGGGCTGAGAATACATGTACTTTATTTTAAACGCAATGGATACAAGTACATACTAAATTCTACACCGAGTTTGAACCGAAAATCCCTTAGCTTTGGTAACTAGTAACTGCCAGTTATAAGAACTGGTGGGTGCGAGTAGTAGTATATGGATCCATAGGGCTTGATATCCCCGTCCGAGCTAGAGCACTAGCCTTTTAACGGACGTATGCTATTTGAGAAGCATACACGTTGGTTTGCGTGTATTACTAAGATGATTATACAAAGGGTATAAATTATATATACGTTAAGTTTAGTTACCAGGGTGCTCAATCTTGTAGAATATTTTGAAAAACGTTTCGGATGAAACAACTGAAATCTTGTGATCCACCTTTATATACAGATTATGTGAAACACTAAAACTATGAACTCACCAACCTTTATGTTGACACTTGTTAGCATGTTTATTCTCAAATTCCTAGAAGTCTTCCGCTGTTTGCTTATATGTGATACAAGCTATGTGCATGGAGTCATACATGCTTTATTCAAGAAAACTTTGCATTCACAAAATCATCACCGTGTATCTTATTTTGACTGCATTGTCAACGGATGTATTATGGTAAACTATTATTTATGGTGATTGTCTATATATAGAAATTATCAAATGTTGAAAACCTTAGAAATTGATATTCATTTATTGTGTACCTTTTGAAAAGAATGCAATGTTTACAAAACGTATCATATAGAGGTCAAAACCTCACTATGAAATCAATGAATGATGTATTCGTCCAAATGGATTTGGAAGGATCGTCACAAAACTATTTAATTTTAATAATTAAAATATTTATTAATGAGATTTAATAAGAATAATTATTTAATAAGATTTAATTTTAATTCAAAATTATTTAGATTAATGACATCGCCCACCATTCTTAGATTTTTTTCTTTTTCTTTTTGATTTTTTCTTAACAAAAGAATTAGCCTAATAATGACATCATCATTATAGGATTTTAATATGGGTTAAAGCCAAAAATAGGCTACAAACTTACACAAATGTACCGATGTCGCCCACAAACCCATTTTTGTTCTACTGTCGCCTACAAACTTATAAAAAATGTGCTAATATAAACAAAATACTTTTTTAACCGTCAACCAAAATGGTTGATTACGTGGATTCTAAGTAGTCATGACACGTCGGTGATACATCGAAACAGAACTGAAAGTATATGGGTGATATCGGGACACAACTAAAAGTATATGGGCGACATCGGGACATATAGAATGAATACAAAAAGTTAAATAATTAACTTTACCGGTTCAGCAGGTAACCGGTAACGAAATGTTAACATCAACACATTTTTTATAAGTTTGTAGGCGACAGTAGGACGAAAATGAGTTTGTGGGCGACATCGTAACATTTGTGTAAGTTTGTAGCATATTTTTGGCTTTAACCCTTTTAATATTAACTATAAATATATATACTAGTGAAATAACCCGTTGAATTACGAGTTTGTTTAAACGAAACAGTTTAATGGTATATTTTAGGTATTTAGTGAATTTAAACGCTCAATTCATTTAGTTTAATGACCCGACGGATTTCGACTAAGAAACTTCTCGTTGTTTTTTCAAATACATTGATGTACTTAACTTGGTCGGAATAAATGAATTACATTTATTCTCTCACCATCATCTTCCAATTTTCATCACAATTACTATTTTTCTTGTCATAAAAACCTACATTAGAACCTTTTATTGAAACATTTATTTTGTATACCTATATAACGTGATTAATCTCGTAAAGAGAACTCCGATATCATCCTCCGGCGATCTTCATCACTGTTTTAATTCTTCACCGACGATTTATTTTCTTTTTAATTCGTTTTCATCACTGAATCATGTATTCTATTCCTATATCTCCTTTCACCCCATGATCTCAAACATCAAAACCCCAGCAACAATCTAGATCTTCAAACGTTACTAATAATATCAAATATCAACCTGAAAATGTAGGGATTTGGATCAAGGTTGATAGGAATCGTAAGAGAAATGTTGCCCACCAACCGGGTAATCCACAGTCCATCGACTTTCCACCCCTACACCCTTCATCTTCTAACCCTAAAAAGCCTAACCCTAACCCTAAAATATCTTCTGCCTCTAACCCTACTGTTACTATCTAACGACCCGTCCTAATCCATCTGGACGAATACATTACATTTGGTTACATCGCAAGGTACTTGACCTCTATATGATACATTTTACAAATATTGCATTCGTTTTTAAAAGACAAACTTTCATTTACATCGAAAGTTGACGGCATGCATACCATTTCATAATATATCCAACTATAATTGACTTAGTAATAATCTTGATGAACTCGACGACTCAAATGCAACGTCTTTTGAAATATGTCATTAATGACTCCAAGTAATATCTCTAATATGAGCAAATGCACAGCGGAAGATTTCTTTCATACCTGAGAATAAACATGCTTTAAAGTGTCAACCAAAAGGTTGGTGAGTTCATTAGTTTATCATAAACAATCATTTCCAATAATATAATAGACCAAAAGATACTCATATTTCGAAAACAATCTGTGCAGATCTGCTCACTGCTGGAAAATCATTCATACGATATATAAACACCTGGTAATCGACCTTAACAAGATGCATATAGAATATCCCCCGCATACCGGCATTCCGCACGATCATGCAAAAGCATATAAACAGGCCACTCTTTTAAATATGATGGTTGTGTACACCTCACAAACAGATCATATCTTTTAAAGCTGGCAGTTGTATACCTATTTCGAAGTACTAAAGCAGTTCAAATTCTCTGACTGGGGCTTGTGAGTGCCCATAGATTTATCTTTAGGATTTGCGTCAATTAGGAGCTCGGTTTCCTAATTCTTAGATTACCAGACTATAAAGGGGTGATATCTGGTGTACTCATAACTCAATCGTAGAATGTTTTTAAGTACTTGTGTCTATTTCGTCAAACATTTATAAAAGAAGCGCATGTATTCTCAGTCCCAAAAATATATATTCCGAAAACATTTAAAAAGGGAGTAATGAAACTCACCATACTGTATTTTGTAGTAAAAATACATATGACGACATTGAACAAGTGTGGGGTTGGCCTCGGATTCACGAACCTATATCAAGTAAATATATTATCATATAATCGTAATCGAGCAAGTCTATATATTTTATTATTAATAATATACTTGTTATATTATGTTATTTAATATATTTACTTTATATATTTTATATAACTATTATTTATATCATCCATTATAACATATTAATAATAAAATTTATATTAAGGTCTATGTATGATAAAAATATATATTTTATATATTAATTGATATCTTTTATATATAGCTTAATTAATATTATTTTAATAACAAAAAAAAAAATAGTGATACGTAATATTAATATTATTGTAATGTATTTTTATATAAAAATATCTAATTGTAATAGTGCTGATAATGATGAGAATGATAATAATAATGTTAGTAATAATAGTAATAATAATGATAATATTAATTTTAATAATGATTAAGATAATAACTTTATTAATAATGTTAAATTTTAAATAAAAAAAATAAGTTTAATAACTGTAGTTATAATGATCCATCTAATAGAAATGATAATAATAATAATAATAGTGATAATAATAATTATAAGTATGATAATAATACTAATATTAATGATAATAATAATGTTAATACCAATACTAAAGTTAGTAATAATAATAACAATAATCTTATTAATCACTTTAATACTAATGATAATAATAATAATAATATTAATCATATTAGTGATAATAATAATTATATCTTTAATATTAGTAATAAAAATATTTATCATAACAACAATAATAATGATAATAATAATAATAATAATAATAATAATAATAATAATAATAATAATAATAATAATAATAAAAGTAATAGAAAGGCTACCTTATTGTTGAGACGACCCGTCCCAATCCATAAGGACGAATACAATAACATATGATTACATTGCGAGGTATTTAACCTATAAATGATACATTTTACAAACATTGCATTCGTTTTTAAAAGATAAACTTTCATCACATCGAAAGTTGACGGTATGCATACTATTTCATAATAAATCCAACTATAAATGACTTAATAATATTCTTGATGAACTCAACGACTCGAATGCAGCGTCTTTTGAAATATGCCATGAATGAATCCAAGTAATATCTTTAAAATGTGCAAATGCACAGCGGAAGATTTCTTTCATCCCTGAGAATAAACATGCTTAAAAGTGTCAACCAAAAGGTTGGTGAGTTCATTAGTTTATCGTAATCAATCATTTCCATAATTTAATAGACCACAAGATTTTCATTTCCATTTCTTATAAACATAATTTCATATCTGGCATTACGGCATAGAGATAAAAATCATTCATATGGTGAACGCTTGATAACCAAACTAACAGGATGCATATAGAATATCCCCATCATTCCGGGACTCTCATCGAACATGATAATCGAAGTACTAAAGCATTCGTAACCCGAATGGGACATGTCAAGGTCCATAGATCTATCTTTAGGATTCGCGTCAATTAGGGGCCATTTCCCTAATTCTTAGGCTACCAAGCTAAAAAGGGGCATATTCGATTTCGATAATCCAACCATAGAATGTAATTTTTGAATACTTGTGTCTATTTCGTCAAACATTTATAAAAACAGCGCATGTATTCTCAGTCCCAAAAATATATATTGCAAAAACATTTAAAAAGGGAGCAAATGAAACTCACGATACTGAATTTCGTATTAAAATACATATGATGGCATTGAACAATTGCAAGATTGACCTCGGATTCATGAACCTATATTCAATTATATATCTATTAAAACATATAATAGAAATCACATAATTTTATTTATTAATTATATAATATTTATGTGTTCGTAGTTATATAAGGTTTTATAATAAATTCTATTTAAAACATATACTTTAGTTATATATATATATATATATATATATATATATATATATATATATATATATTATACCTTAAATTATATGTTATATATATTTATTTTGTGTATATATATTTAAAATAATTAATATTTATACATTTAGTTATATTAATATATCTATATATATTATATGATCAGTATTAGATTTAAGAATAAATAGTTTGTTATATGTATGCATTTATATATAAAAATGTTAATATGTTTGATATTTAGTTATATGAAATATTAATAAAATTATAGTATATGTAATAAGTATATTTTATGTACAAAAATCTTTATTTGTTGTAATATAATAATAATAATAATAATAATAATAATAATAATAATAATAATAATAATAGTAATAATAGTAATAATAAAAATATTAATTTTTAAAATAATAATCTTAATGATACTTTTACTAAAAATGATTCTTTTACTAATAATAGAGTTGTAATAATAATAATTTTTAATAATAACAATACTAATAATGATAATAAAGATAATAATACTTGATACTTAATAATAAAGCTAATAATAATCATAATTGTAACCATAATCATAATAATAATAATAAATGATACTTAGTACATGTATTAGTAATAATAATAATAATAGTTATAATACCAACTGAAATGTCCCGTTCATATTGATTATAAACATTCCATATTAATTGATTTCGTCGCGAGCAGTCGAAGGTCAAACGGTTCAATTTTTTTTTATTTTTTTAGATGCAACATAACGGACTTTACTTATCGTGTCGAAACCATATAAGATTAAAGTTTAAATTTGGTCGAAAATTTACGGGTCGTCATAATTGTAATAAGCCTTTAAAAAAAATAAACATCCCTGCTTAGACTCGAACCTGCGACCTCTCACTCACCCACAACACCCCTTAACCATCTGTTCTAATCTGTTTTTCTGAAATTATAACCCCTCTAGATTTATTTAACCCGTAATTATTTCGTTTTTAGTCCAATAAAGCTTGGCCCAACATCTCAGTCTAATTTTAGTTCAATAACCACATAGTCCATCATCAAAGACATGCCCAACAGGAAGTCATTTGGCCCAGGAAAGATCTAATCAAGCCTGGTCTGGTATTGCTGTTTAATAAATAAAAAAAGAAAGCTGCAGTAGGCGAGAATTGAACACAGTACCTCTCGCTTATCAGGCTCACACCACACCAATGAACTGTCAGATGCTTTCTTATAATAACTCGCCTGTATAAATATTTATCATATACGAAACTGTATCATTTTCATCTTCATAACCACTCATCTTATAATCAATATCGAATCATCATTGTGATCAGGTCATCACCATAATCATTTTTGTAACACTCCATCATTACTTCATCATCATCTAGAAATCGTTATCTATCATCATCTATTTATCACCATTAAAAATACGTGTTTCATCTTCATCATCATACTGTTGCAGGTTTAAGGATTGGGTTTGGTGATCGAACAAGAGAGGAGCAAAAATATGACTTTAATATTAATCCTCACAACAATAATATAGATAATAATAATTAATATAATAAAAATATAATAATAATAATATTACCTTTATATAAAGAAACTAGTGGATGATTGTGTGGGTTTTGACCCTACTGTAATCCAATATAACGCATCAAACAACAGAATCATTCGATTATTTAGCAAGTGGGTTTTGGTTTGTGAGCTTTTGTCTAAAACCGGAAATAGATAGCAACAAAACAGGAATGAGTGTAGTATTAACTCGATCGTATAACAGCAATATTAACAAGGTACGCAGCAGCAGTAGCACTAAAATAGCAGTTGCAGATGACTCGTTATCATCATCATCATCGTGTACTTCACTATTATCAACATCATTTAATCATCATCGTTCATCTTCTATTCATCACCTTCTTACTCGTATATCACATATAGTAGTAACAACACGTGATGTAGATGGGTGATTATTATGGGTTGGTTTTTGAAAAGAAAACAGAAGGTAAATAGAGAGAGAGGGAGAGTAGCAGTGGTCGTAATTCAATCAAAATAGAAAACGGATTGCAGCATATCAAGTGATGATAGTGGGTTGGTTTCGAACAATAACGTGCAGTAGTAGTTAGGTGATGATGTGTGGTGGTTCAATGGTGTTAGAAAGTGGCATGGTGGTTGATGTCGTAGGGGGTGTATACAAAATAGTATTATTTTTAGTGCGAAATACTATTAAATATGCTACAATTTTACACAAGTTATTTATTTATTTATCGAGTGGATATACTTAAACCTTGCTACAACACTTATAGGCAGTGTACCTAATCGTATTATAGTATAGTTTTTAGTAAGTCCGGTTCGTTCCACAGGGAGCTCGTGAAGTATAACACTATATTTTTTTACACACAATAATTGTAAAAATACAAATATATATATAAGTAATATTATTATTATAAAGGGGGGTTTTTACCGTTTAATGACCGGTTTGTCGATTTTAAAACTTTAGTCGCAGTTAAAACCAAATGTAAAATATTAAAAATAAATACAAGACTTAAATTAAAGCATAAAGTAAATAACGATAAATAAAAGTGCGATAAAATAAAATTGCGATAATTAAAAAGTACGATAATTAAAAGTGCAATTAAATACAATAACAATAAATAAAAGTGCGATAATTAAAAGTGCAATTAAATATAAAATAAAGGAAATTAAATATGAAATAAAAGAATAATGCTTATTTAAACTTCCGTAATCATGATGTTTGACGTGTTGATTTTAGTTTTATGCCCATGGGTTAATTGTCCTTTGTCCTGCATTATTTAATATGTCCGTCTGGTTTTTGTCCATAACAGTCCATCAGTTATAAATATAAAGTGCGAGTGTCCTCGTCAAATTATTCTTATACCCGAAGTTAAATATTCCAACTAATTGGGGACTTAAACTGTAACAAGATTTTAATACTTTGTTTAGTAATTACACCAGGATGTCGACTGAGTGTAACCCAAAGTTTTAATATTTTGTTATCAATTATACCAAGTGTCCTTGTACATAATTTCACCCCTGTTTTAATAATTCTAGTGGCTATTAATCCATTCCCATGTCCGGTTAAATGAACGATTATTCGTACATATAAATACCCCGCCCATCGTGTCCGATCGAGTGTAAATGGTTATTTATAGGGACGCCCAATTGTAAATCTTTATATTAACATTAACAAACTATCATTTAGTTAAACAAATATAAAGCCCATTAATAGCTCATAGTCTAATTTCCACAAGTGTCGTTCTTTTGTCCAAACCCCAATTATGGTACAAAGCCCAATTACCCAATTTTAGTAATTAGCCCAACATCATGATTACTTCGTTTTAAATAAGCATAATAATAACTTAGCTACGAGACATTAATATAAAAAGGTTGAACATAACTTACAATGATTAAAAATAGCGTAGCGTTACACGGACATAATTTCGACTTACACACTCAAACGATCTCTATCATAAATCTTATTATTATCATAATTTAAAATTAAAATTAAGATTATTGTTATATCTTATTAAGTTAATATTATGATAGAGATATAGAATATAGATATTGATAATTGATATTGATAATAGATAGATGGATCGATATATAGATAGAAAATATGATCGAAAAAAGGTATGATTCAATTGATCGTATTACATAGCCTTTTATAGGCGAAATTAGAATTGAAATTTTCATTTACGACCCCTGAACTATGCTCAATTAACAACTTTTTATTATTTAATATTATTCTTATTATGAATTATTTAAATATTATATTTTATTCTTGTGCATAGTTGACTCATAATTTTTACACCGTTGCGTCGAGCGCTGAAAGTTGGTTCATGCCTCGGTTCCGGATTTTCGAACGCCCTTTCGTACAATTTTATATCGTGTACTTTGCGTTTTGTAACTTGTACTCTTGTCATTTTTAGACGTTCTTCATCAATAATTTGAACCTTTTTGATTGTATCTTGTACTTTTGAGCTTTTTGGACCTTTGTGTCTTCAATTCGTCGTTTTCGCCTTTTGTCTTCGCACTTATTTAATATAAACGAATATTACTTGAAAATGGAACAATTGCAACTAAAATCTTGTATTTCTTGGGGGATAATGCTATGAAATATATGTTCCTTTTTAGCCTTATCAATATTCCCACACTTAAGCGTTGCTTGTCCTCAAGCAATATAGTCTTGAAAAACACTTGAATCACTTCTTTATTCTTCACACTTTGTACATCAGTGATTTCAATACGGCGGTATAAACAATGGTAGTAACGATATGGTTAAAGGTGGGTGTGTCATCCACAGTTGCCTTGGGTTTAGGTCAACGACACTTGCAATCAAATAGCCGATTTACTTTCGGTTTCCAAAGCAAAGTGCACATTTGAAAGGCGGTTTACAGTCCCACATGACTATAAAAATTTAGATCCTTTAAGGAAATTGGATCTTTATGAAAACATTTGATCTTTTGAAAATTCAAGCTAGATTTTACCCTAGACAAGTTTTCTGATTTGATCCACCATCGGTGTTGCAAAATATATTTGTGGATCATTATTTTGGCTAAAACTTTTAGGCTCATGTAATCCACTGCTATCCCGGTATCGGAAAGCACACATCCAGTTTACTTGTTCCGTATATTACCTTTTGGTAAACTACCTTCCGGTTGTAAAGGAAAGCGATGAACAAGAAACTGTTAAGGCAATGTCTAATGACATGCATTTGATTATGGTCTTTTTAACGTGTCGGATGCTAGAACTATCCTTGGTAGGAGCAATAGTAAAGATCATCCTATAATTTTTCGGTCTGGCACAAGGTCCTGTCTCCGACCATGCTATGCAACCACCGTTCTTACGGTTGACACCCGATTTGGTTCAAGTGACCTAATGAATTCCAGGTGAATTCCTAGGATTTTACGTTCAATGGTAATGAACGCATTGAAAATGGTTTTTCAGAAAACAAATCGGTTTGTAATTTTTGATCAAAATATTTTCTCGTTCAAGCTCGAGTTTAGATATCATCGAATTCCATGAGTTTGAATTCTCAATCTTTAAGGTCAATCTCAAGGATTGATTAATATCAGGCTTAAAAGCTGATTTTTAATCTTTAAGGAGATTATCCTTTCTGGGGATCTGATTCATTAGTCTTATCCAGCTAATTTGCACGGTGCCCCCCCATTGTACGAGATAAATCCTTCTCATGGTTAGGATAAATCTGACCACTTGGCTACCCTGTTTGATGCTGAGGTCCGTGGATTTCCAGCCGATTTTAGTGATGACTTTTCTAGATTTTTCGTCAACCTACAGCTGGTCTGGATGACAACTTCTTGACCTAAATCAAGAAGCGTGTGTCTTTTTCGGAAGACTTTACTTCCTTCAAATGATGGAATTGATTCATCGTGTAGATCCATCTTTTTATCTTTTCTTTCATCGGATAAAACAGTTGATTATTGATTATTGTTCAAAACAAAAGTATTTTCAATTATTTGTACAAAAATATGTGATATATTTTGAATAACTTGGTAAAGTTTTCCCACACTTGGCTTTTATTTATGTTTTTCTTTGCCTTTTTCTCCTCTATTCCATTCTTAAATGAATTCTAACATTTTGGGTTGTTTCTCAATTTATGTCCTTTTCGAGGTAACGATAATTTCGGCTCAATGACCTAGTTTTCATCGTTCATAAATATATATAAACATGATTTTGAATCCATTTTGTTGAAAATTTTGAAAAATTTACTAGAAGTGGGTAGTCAGTATATAAGACTAGGGGTGTTCCTTGTTATCAGAGAGCACTAGATTCTAATACAACTACTGCGTTACTAGTATTTTTAATGGTAACCAAGTGTTTAAATCAAAAAATTTTTAAAATCCGAAAGAATTTAACCCTTTCCCACACCTAAGATCTTGCAATGCCCTCATTTGCAAGAAATCAGTAACAATTTAAATTATTGAGGGTGATAAGCGTAGAAAAGTGATTAAATTTTACCAAAGTTTCAAACATATTGTTGTTTGTTTGTTGAATGATAAATGGTGCACGTCATTTGTTTATTTCGTCTTGTTTGTTATTTCACACATATTTTGCATCTTGTCGTCAAAATTACTTGCTTTTGCTGAACTTAATGCCAGTATTTGAAAACGCGTTGTTTTACCCTGTCTTGTAAGATAAACTACAAACAAATATATGCATACTATTTTTTTTTATTTATAAAACCTTTAACTTATAAAACAAATATTAATTAATTTTAAAAATTTGTTTCTTTTAAGAATGAGGGCGTTTCGGAACGATGCCCTAGTCCGTCCCTCGACAAAATTTTAAAATTTGTCATTTTCAAGCAATTGTTTTAAAAGCTTAGATTTTTGGATTTTTTAATTTTTTTGGCATACTTTAAATCAATAAGATTAAAAATAATGATAATAATAACTCTCGTCCCTCCCTCGGGTAAAGCAATTTCGGTTCAATGACCTAGTCTTCAACTTACGACGAATTTTAAAAATCATATTTTTAACTTAATGAGATAAAGTAAATTTTTGTTTTTAAATTCACACAATTTAAATGTAAAATTCAAAATTTAAAAATTCACACCAAACTTAAAAATTTGAAATGCATAAAATTAAAAATTCATATTTTAAAAATTAAAAATTCACACCAAACTTAATTTTAAAAATTCATATTATAAATTCACACCAAACTTATATTAATTTTTCAAATATTTACAATTTTAAAAATATTGTTTTTACAAAGTTTACAATATTAATTTAAGATTTATATATTAATTTTAAAAATATGGTAAAAATAAAATTAAAAATCTTTTTGGCTTTTTATCCCACTTTAATCAATCAAATATTATCAAAAATATGCGCCCCTCTTTTCGGTAAAGTAATTTCGATTCTAAGACCTAATTTAACTCATGACGAATTTTTGAAATATTTTGGGTTGATTGATTAAAGATATTTATACCTTAAGAATAAACGTTAAATTTCGCAGTGATATAATAAATTTTTGAATGATATCAATAATTTCGGTCGCCAAACCTAATTTTATTCAATACCAATTTAATACTTTTTAGCGAACAAATTAGCGTTTATTATCAAAAGGTTAAAAATAAAAATAAAAATAAAAACTGTACAGACATACCTGTGAAATAGATTTCTTAGTTATATGATCTATCCCATTCATAAGATAGTCGGTTTAATTGGTTTTCCATGGCTACATAGGCGTAACCTCGAGCATTCAGTGTCTTTTCTTCTAAACATATGAACGGTCCGTCTCTGCATAAAGTAACAAATTCGGTGTTTGAATAGGTTTGATTATTTGAACATTTACCTCCATGTGACCATTTTCCGCATTTGTGACATCTTTCTAGGTGTCGTGCTCTTCTTTTCGCTGCGGATTTTGATTTTCCTTTACCAAATTGTAATTTATTATCTTCGCATCTGGATTCTTTTCTAACTCCGTTCATTCTTTCTCTGATTACTGATACTAATTTACTCGGGAGTATGTCATTATTACGTTTAGTGATCAAAGCGTGTAGCATTAGACCATGGTTTAGTTCACAGGCAGTCTTCATTTTGTAAAAACCTAAAAAAAAATAAAAATTCAGAATGGGGGGAGAAGACTAGTTCTTTAGGGTCTGCTAGAGAAAGACCATTCGGGTTCCATTTTCGAGAACTACAAGAAAACAGACAATCTAACTCTAACAGAAATACATATTATCCTTTAAAGACTTGATTCCCCCCACACTTAGTTAGCTGTGGTGTCGAAATTGTGATTAACTTCGTTGTCGACTTCCATCGGACCATGTATGTAATGTTTAACTCTGTGACCATTAACTTTAAATTCAATCCCATTTGAATTTATTAATTCTATCGTTCCGTATGGGAAAACTCTTTTGACTATGAATGGTCCAGACCATCTTGATTTCAATTTTCCAGGAAATAGCTTGAATCTTGAATTGAAAAGAAGAACTCTGTCTCCTTTTTTAAATTCTTTTGAACTTCTGATTCTTTTATCATGCCATTTCTTCGTTCTTTCCTTATAGATTAACGAATTTTCGTATGCTTCATGTCTTAATTCTTCTAATTCATTTAGTTGACTTAATCGTAGACGTCCAGCTTCATGTAAATCAAGATTACATGATTTCAAAGCCCAAAATGCTTTGTGTTCAATTTCTACTGGAAGATGACATGCTTTTCCATAAACAAGTCTAAAAGGTGTGGTTCCAATTGGAGTTTTGTAGGCTGTTCTAAAAGCCCAGAGTGCATCCTCCAATTTAATGGACCATTCCTTCGGATTTGATCCTACGGTTTTCTCTAGAATACATTTTAAGGCTCGGTTGGTATTTTCAACTTGTCCACTTGTTTGTGGATGATATGCGGTGGAGATTTTATGAGTTACTCCATATCTTTTAAGAACTTTCTCAAGTTGATTATTACAGAAATGAGTACCCCGATCACTTATTAAAGTTTTCGGTGTTCCAAACCTTGCAAAAAGACGTTTTAAAAAGTTGACTACAACTCGTGCATCGTTAGTTGGGAGAGCTTGTGCTTCCGCCCATTTAGATACATAATCAATGGCTACGAGTATATATAGATTATTATGAGATTTTGGAAATGGACCCATAAAGTCAATACCCCAAATGTCAAATACTTCACATACTTGGATGACATTTTGTGGCATTTCATCACGTTGACTTATTTTTCCGGCCCTTTGACATGCATCACAGGATTTGCAAAGAAGGTGTGCGTCTTTGTAAATTGTAGGCCAATAGAATCCAGCATCATAAACTTTTCTTGCTGTTAGTTGAGGCCCATAATGCCCTCCTGTTGGTCCTGTGTGACAATGGTTTAATATTTTACTGGCTTCATCTCCGAATACACATCGGCGTATTATTCCATCTGGACAACTTTTAAACAAATGTGGATCTTCCCAGAAATAGTGTTTTATATCACTGAAGAATTTCTTTCGTTTTTGGTACGATAATCCCTTTTCAAGGAATCCACATACTAAATAATTTGCATAGTCTGCAAACCATGGGATTTCTTTACAATCTATCTTCAATAGATATTCATCAGGAAAGTTGTCTTGTATGGCTGATTCATTTAGAACTTCTAATTCGGGATTTTCAAGACGAGAAAGATGATCAGCGGCGAGATTTTCTGCTCCTCTTTTATCTCGGATTTCAATATCAAACTCTTGTAAGAGTAAGATCCAATGGATTAATCTTGGTTTAGCATCTTGTTTTGAAAATAGGTATCTAAGAGCAGAATGGTCGGTATAGACCACCGTTTTTGCTAGAACGAGATATGATCGAAATTTGTCAAAAGCAAAGACAATAGCAAGGAGTTCTTTTTCAGTAGTTGTATAGTTCGTTTGTGCTCCTTGTAACGTCTTACTAGCATAATATATAGGTTGAAATCGTTTTTCAATCCTTTGTCCTAAGACGGCTCCCATTGCAAAATCACTTGCATCGCACATTAGTTCAAATGGTTGATTCCAATTTGGTGTTATCATGATCGGTGCATTAGTGAGTTTCTCTTTAAGAATATTAAAAGATTTGATACACTCATCTGAAAAGATGAATGGAGCATCCTTTTCTAGGAGTTTATTCATAGGAGTGGCAATTTTAGAAAAATCTTTTATGAAACGTCGGTAAAAACCGGCATGCCCTAGAAAACTCCTAACTCCTCTAACATTGGTGGGATGTGGAAGTTTAGCAATTACATCTACTTTAGCTCTATCCACTTCAATTCCTTCTTTTGAAATTTTATGTCCAAGAACGATGCCTTCTTTAACCATGAAATGGCATTTCTCCCAATTAAGAACTAGATTTGATTGTTCGCATCTAATTAGCATTCGTTCCAGATTAACTAGACATGATTTAAATGTATCACCGAAGACTGAAAAGTCATCCATGAATACTTCCATGCATTCTTCTATCATGTCGTGAAAAATCGCCATCATACACCTTTGAAAGGTTGCAGGGGCGTTGCAAAGTCCAAATGGCATGCGTTTGTAAGCAAAAGTACCATAAGGGCACGTGAATGTGGTTTTCTCTTGATCTTCGGGTGCTATTGGAATTTGAAAATATCCGGAAAATCCATCTAGAAAACAATAGTAACTATTTCCGGCTAATCTTTCCAACATTTGATCTATGAAAGGTAAGGGAAAGTGATCTTTTCTGGTGGCGTCATTTAATTTTCTATAATCAATACACACACGCCATCCTGTTACAGTCCTAGTAGGAATAAGCTCATTTTTCTCATTTGTAATGACAGTCATGCCACCCTTCTTAGGCACGCAATTGAACTGGGCTTACCCATGGACTATCAGAAATTGGATATATCAAACCTGCATCTAGCAGTTTAATAATCTCTTTCTTAACTACATCTTGCATATTAGGATTTAGTCTTCGTTGGCGTTGCACATACGTTTTATGACCTTCTTCCATAAAGATTTTATGTGTGCAATACGAAGGACTTATTCCTTTAATATCATGAATCTTCCATGCAATGGCTGGTTTATGAGCTTTCAACACAGAAATGAGTTGTGATTTCTCATTTTCAGTAAGAGAAGACGATATTATTACAGGTAATTCAGATTTACCATGTAAATAAGCGTATTCCAAATGGTTTGGAAGTGGCTTTAACTCTAATTTCGGAGGTTCTTCTATCGATGATTTGTATCGATATCTGTCTTCTTCTTTTAGCATTTGGATTTCTTCTGTTGTTGGTTCATATCCATTAGCTATTAGTGTATCTAACATTTCAGCTTCATCAATTTGTTCTGTTCCTTCTCCTAAAGAACATTCTCCTGTTCCTTGTAATTCTGGAAATTCTTCTAATAATTCTGCATGTGCATCTATAGTTTGAATATAATAACATGTATCATCTGCAGATTGCGGTTGTTACATTGCTCTATCAACTGAAAAGGTAACACTCTCGTCCTCTATACTTAGGGTCAGTTTCTTACCGAACACGTCTATCATTGCTTTAGCCGTGTTTAAGAATGGTCTTCCTAATATGAGAGGAACTTGAAAATCTTCTTCCATGTCCAAGACAACAAAATCTACTGGAAATACTAAAGTACCAACTTTAACTAGCATGTTCTCCATTATTCCTCTAGGATATTTTATTGATCTATCGGCTAGTTGTATGCTTATTCTTGTTGGTTTCAATTCTCCAAGGTCTAGTTTAGTGTATAGTGAATACGGCATTAGATTTATACTAGCACCTAAGTCTGCCAATGCTTCTATTGAACTAAGACTACCCAAAAAACATGGAATTGTGAAACTTCCTGGATCAGATAGTTTTTCTGGTATCTTATTCAACAGCACTGCTGAACAATTAGCATTCATGGTAACAGCCGAGAGTTCTTCCATTTTCTTTCTATTTGAGATTAGATCTTTCAAGAATTTAGCATATCTAGGCATTCCTGAAATCACATCAATGAAAGGAAGATTTACATTTATCTGTTTAAACATATCCAAGAATTTGGATTGCTCGGCTTCAAGTTTCTCTTTCTTCATTTTACTCGGGTAAGGAAGTGGTGGTTGGTATGGTTTAACATAAGGTTTATCCTTAACTGTGTTATCTTCATTAACCTTTTCAACTACCGGTTCTTTTTCCTTATCTTGATTAGGTTGTGGTTCTTGTGGAATAGGAATAGCTTCATCAGAAGTTACAGGTATTTCAGGTGGTTTAAGTGTTGTACCACTTCTTGTGGTAATAGCTTTAGCTGTTTCATTCCGGGGGTTAGCATTTGTATCACTAGGTAGACTTCCCGGTTTTCTTTCACCTATTAATCTTGCTAGGTTACTTACTTCTTGTTCCAGATTTTGAATAGAAGCTTGTTGATTTCTAAATGCTTGAGCATTTTGTTCATTGGTTTGTTTCTGAGATGTGAAAAACTGCGTTTGAGTTTCAACTAGCTTTGTCATCATATCTTCTAAATTCGGCTTTTTATCATCGGTTTGTTGTGGTGGTTTGTTTTGAAAATTCGGTCTTTGCTGATTGTAATTATTATTGGATACTTGTTGATTGCTAGGACCTTGTTGGTTGTTGTATGGAATATTTCTGTTATAATTCTGGTTTTGATTGTAAATCGGTCTTGGCGGTTGATAATTATTCTGATAATTATTTCCAGGCCTTTGGTTTATGTATGAAATATTTTCTCTTTGTTCCATTGTTAATTCAATACTGAGACAATCTTTTGTCAAATGTGGTCCTCCACACTGCTCACAACTAATTCGTATTGAGTGAATATCCTTAGTCATCTTTTCCATTCGTCTTTCCACAGCATCTATCTTTGCAGAAATGGAATCTAAGTCATGGCTAGAATCGGCTCTAGCTGCTTTAGATGATCTAACGATGTCTTTTTCTTGGTGCCACTCATGTGAGTGGGAAGCAGTGTTATCAATAATTTTGTAAGCATCAGTTTCAGTTTTCTTCATAATAGAACCACCAGCTGCTATATCTATGTCTTTTCTTGTAGTGATGTCGCATCCTTGGTAGAATATTTGTACTATTTGACAGGTGTCTAAACCATGTTGCGGACATCCTCTTAATAACTTTCCATATCTAGTCCATGCCTCATATAGAGTTTCATTTGGTTTCTGTGTGAACGTAACAATTTCTGCTTGAAGTCTTACTGCTTTAGATGCAGGAAAGAATTGTTTAAGAAATTTTTCAACTAAAACGTCCCATGTATCAATCGCCCCTTCAGGTAACGATTCCAACCAATCTTTGGCTTCTCCCTTTAAAGTCCAGGGAAATAACATGAGATATATCTGTTCATCCTCCACTTCTCGGATTTTAAATAGTGTGCAGATCCTATTAAAGGTACGTAAATGTTCATTTGGATCTTCCTTCGGTGCACCACTAAATTGGCATTGATTAGTCACCATGTGTAGAATTTGTCCTTTGATTTCATAATCTGGCGCATTAATGTCAGGATGAGTAATTGCGTGACCTTGGCCAGTGCGTTTAGCTCTCATTCGGTCTTCCATACTTAAAGGTTCCAGATTCTCCATAATTGAATTTGTTGAATCGGTATCACTAGATGATTCTGATTTAATGGTTCGTTCCTCAACAATCTCTGTTTGAATGATTGGTGGCTCCGGAGGAAAGTTTAATGGTTCAGGATCTACGAACCGTTCCTGAATATTTTCCGGATTCTCAATTGTGAGGTTGGGTTCAAAAAATAGATTATCGGAAATTTGAACTGAAGTACTTGGTCTACTGGATGACGATTCTAAAGAAAAATCAACGGCGGTTATATTTGCTAAATGTCTTGATCTAGTTACAGGTGGTGAACGTACAAAAGGTGGTGAACGTCTTGCTCGGTGCATTCACTGAATATCCTATTAGTTTTAAAAAGGAAAGAAAAATTATAATAAGTTATCCAATTAATAGACTTTTCTGATTTTGCCCACGTTTCGAATAGCCAAAAGATGCAGCAGAGGGGCAGGATTCGTTTGGTCTCAATATAATTGAGTACTGTTTGGCTCCAATAACCCGGTCCACGTACAAATCCAACTATTACTACGAACCAGAAAATTTTGATGTCTATCAATTTAACCACTTAAAATAAATTTTCGTAATTTTAAGAAATTTAGAGAAGAAGTAGAAAAAAATCTAAGTCCTAAAAACTAGAATGGCGAGAAATAAGAGAGAAAAAGAGTGCGCGTCGAAAAGTGTCGAAAAATGAAAAAGACGAAGAGTGGTTTGTAAACACGCGGTTAATCCAACCTTATAACTATCACTATCTTAAAATTAAAACTATAAATAGAGATCACTAATTGGAATTGTAATTGATACATAGGTAAACGGCGTCGAAAGATAAATAAAAATAAGAAAGTAGCACGAAAAATGGCGTCGCAAAATTCTAAAGCGCCTAAAACTTAGTTTAAGGAATAAGCACTTAAGGGATTTTACGGCAATCCTAAAAAAAATCTAGAAATAAAAATAACTATGGCAAAACTAATCTTAATACTAAAAATTGTAACTAGAGTGTTATTAAAAAAAAATACTTTAATAATTAGGTAGCAAAATTACATATTTCATTGGTCATGTCGTTATAAATATAAATGTGCCCGTTTTTTTTTTTACTACGAAATAACTTTGTGTAATTAGTAAATTTGAGTGTGGGGAGACTTATTTACAATAAATAAAATAACTTGTATAAGGTTATTAGTAAAAATAACGACATGGTCATAATTATAAATGCGTTTGTCCACTTCCTTTATTAATTTAGCAAAATTACACTTGGCGGACTCATATCGTTTTTTTTTCTTTTAAAAAAAACACGATTTTTTTACACAATTTGTTTTTTTTACGTTTTTGTTTTTGTTTTTTTTTTTTACGTTTTTTTTTTTTTTTATAAATGAAATAAGTCCAAATCTCATATAAATGATCTGCGACTAGATTTATTAACAATTAAATTAATTACAGTCATTAACTTGTACCAAATCTCATTTCGTTCTTTTTTTGATTTCTATTAAAGCACAGCATCCAAGAAAATGAATAAGGTATTTTTAGTAGGCAATTAAGAAGTGGGACCCATTGTTTTGCTTTTGCTTTTGGTGGTCACGATAGAAACAAAGAAAAAGAAGGGTGAAAATCTAGTGAAATCTAGTGAAAATCTATAAAAACTAATTAAAAAAAAATCTATTAGACACAACGTGTCCCCAAAATTACTTTGTTTTATATAATTTTATTTTTACAAATATAAATTAAAAATATAGCGTTTTAGCGTTCCCCGGCAGCGGCGCCAAAAATACTTGATGTCGTAGGGGGTGTATACAAAATAGTATTATTTTTAGTGCGAAATACTATTAAATATGCTACAATTTTACACAAGTTATTTATTTATTTATCGAGTGGATATACTTAAACCTTGCTACAACACTTATAGGCAGTGTACCTAATCGTATTATAGTATAGTTTTTAGTAAGTCCGGTTCGTTCCACAGGGAGCTCGTGAAGTATAACACTATATTTTTTTGCACACAATAATTGTAAAAATACAAATATATATATATAAGTAATATTATTATTATAAAGGGGGGTTTTTACCGTTTAATGACCGGTTTGTCGATTTTAAAACTTTAGTCGCAGTTAAAACCAAATGTAAAATATTAAAAATAAATACAAGAATTAAATTAAAGCATAAAGTAAATAACGATAAATAAAAGTGCGATAAAATAAAATTGCGATAATTAAAAAGTACGATAATTAAAAGTGCAATTAAATACAATAACAATAAATAAAAGTGCGATAATTAAAAGTGCAATTAAATATAAAATAAAGGAAATTAAATATGAAATAAAAGAATTATGCTTATTTAAACTTCCGTAATCATGATGTTTGACGTGTTGATTTTAGTTTTATGCCCATGGGTTAATTGTCCTTTGTCCTGGATTATTTAATATGTCCGTCTGGTTTTTGTCCATAATAGTCCATCAGTTATAAATATAAAGTGCGAGTGTCCTCGTCAAATTATTCTTATACCCGAAGTTAAATATTCCAACTAATTGGGGACTTAAACTGTAACAAGATTTTAATACTTTGTTTAGTAATTACACCAGGATGTCGACTGAGTGTAACCCAAAGTTTTAATATTTTGTTATCAATTATACCAAGTGTCCTTGTACATAATTTCACCCCTGTTTTAATAATTCTAGTGGCTATTAATCCATTCCCATGTCCGGTTAAATGAACGATTATTCGTACATATAAATACCCCGCCCATCGTGTCCGATCGAGTGTAAATGGTTATTTATAGGGACGCCCAATTGTAAATCTTTATATTAACATTAACAAACTATCATTTAGTTAAACAAATATAAAGCCCATTAATAGCTCATAGTCTAATTTCCACAAGTGTCGTTTTTTTGTCCAAACCCCAATTATGGTACAAAGCCCAATTACCCAATTTTAGTAATTAGCCCAACATCATGATTACTTCGTTTTAAATAAGCATAATAATAACTTAGCTACGAGACATTAATATAAAAAGGTTGAACATAACTTACAATGATTAAAAATAGCGTAGCGTTACACGGACAGAATTTCGACTTACACACTCAAACGATCTCTATCATAAATCTTATTATTATCATAATTTAAAATTAAAATTAAGATTATTGTTATATCTTATTAAGTTAACATTATGATAGAGATATAGAATATAGATATTGAAAATTGATATTGATAATAGATAGATGGATCGATATATAGATAGAAAATATGATCGAAAAAAGGTATGATTCAATTGATCGTATTACATAGCCTTTTATAGGCGAAATTAGAATTGAAATTTTCATTTACGACCCCTGAACTATGCTCAATTAACAACTTTTTATTATTTAATATTATTCTTATTATGAATTATTTAAATATTATATTTTATTCTTGTGCATAGTTGACTAGTAATTTTTACACCGTTGCGTCGAGCGCTGAAAGTTGGTTCATGCCTCGGTTCCGGATTTTCGAACGCCCTTTCGTACAATTTTATATCGTGTACTTTGCGTTTTGTAACTTGTACTCTTGTCATTTTTAGACGTTCTTCATCAATAATTTGAACCTTTTTGATTGTATCTTGTACTTTTGAGCTTTTTGGACCTTTGTGTCTTCAATTCGTCGTTTTCGCCTTTTGTCTTCGCACTTATTTAATATAAACGAATATTACTTGAAAATGGAACAATTGCAACTAAAATCTTGTATTTCTTGAGGGATAATGCTATGAAATATATGTTCCTTTTTAGCCTTATCAGTGGTGATTGGGCTGTGTTGGTGATCTAAAAAAAATGAACAAGATGGTGGGTTGGAAATAGAAACTGAACAGCTGTAGTAGTTCACGATGATGTGTTGTTTACAATGACAGAAATAAATAATAGTTCGATAGCAACATAATAATCGAATGAGTTTTTGTTCCGTGCTAGAATGGAAAGAGATAAAATAAGAAGAGGAATAGGAGACAACAAGTACTTAATGGGGTAGTCATTATTCGTAATCAAAAGCAAAGAAACAAAATATGATAATGATTTATGGCTGGAGATGCATGTATGTTTACTAACCTTTAATTAAAGGTGACTAGTAAACTATAGTAAATATCTCAATTGTGACACAAACAAGAACAGTAACAAAAAAAATTACCTGATATCCTAATAGTCAAAAGGAAATAGTATTACACTGTGTGTAGATTCAAATCACGGAAATAATCGAGAACATATAATAATAATAATAATTATAATATAATTTAAAATAAAACATGTGAATTGTTAGACGTCGTCTACTATTTCATTCACGGATTGAATTTTGTACTCCGTTGTTGCTCAACGGCGGATAAAAGTCTTTGGAAAAATCCCAAATTAAATATCTTTAATTATTATAATTATTATTTTATAAAAAACGGTTATTAATTGTTTAAAAAAATTACATCAACTGTCCGTGCTCAATCCTGAGTAAAATATAAAAAGTGTTAAAATTTAATAATTAAATCCTAAATATACTTTTAATAAGCCTATAATTTATATAACTCATTTTTTTCAAATCACCGTTTATTTTATAATCACATAGGTTCGAATTTAACTTGCTTAATATTGATCGAATGACAATTGAGTGTTACCGTCATTTACTAAATAGATTCGAAATCACAAAATATATATTTAATATACTTTATTTATATAGATGTGTTTTAAATAGTAGTTATCATAATATCATAATTAATTTTAATAACAAAAACATATAATATTTCAAATTAAATTTCTAATTATTATATATATATATATATATATATATATATATATATATATACACACATCTCTATTTACAATTAATTGTTCGTGAATCGTCAGAAATGGCCAAAGGTTAATTGAATGTATAACAACAGTTCAAAATTTTGAGATTCAATTTAACAGGTTTTGCTTATTGTGTCGAATTCATATAAAGATTAAAGTTTAAATTTGATCGGAAATCTCCGGGCCGTCACATACTAACCCTAAAACCCCCACCTTCACTAACATGAATACCGTAAACTACTCAATATATCAGCGCTTTAAATCCCAGGAACATGCCAAAAGCCCGATTAAAAATTTTGGAAACCCTAATAACCCACCGCCTAAAACCGGTCACAACCCCATCACATCCTACCTTTTCTTCAACTTTCCAGACTCTTGGACTTCTGCCAAATTTTGGGGCCTATTCAAACACTATGGCGATATAGCAGAAGTTTATATGCCAGAGAAAAGGTTGAAGAACGGTAGTCACTTCGGTTTCGTTCGTTACAAGAATGTCCCCACACATCTTGCTGATACGATGACTAGAAGACTCAATATGATCGAAATCGATGGTAAGTATCTAGTTGTTTATAAATGTCACACCCCCAAAATAGACCAGGGGTAATTGTGACCAATCATATCATAACACAGTTGTATAAACGAGAACGACTCTATATGAGACTTTTAAAAAAAAAATCCTTTGTTAATAAAACAGCGGAAGCAGTAATAAATGTTTACATTATTATTAAAATGTAAAATAAATGTTTATGAAGTAAAATATAATATGCGATGTGGACTCCATGCAAGCATCAAATCTATCGTCACAAAGTTGCAAACAGCTAGTTCAATCATCACCTGAGACAAAACATGCTTAAAGTTTCAACCAAAAAGGTTGAGTGAAATTCACAGGTTTATAAATAATATCCAAAGTTTTAGACCACAAGATTTTGTTCAAAGTTGATCAATATAGATATATCAATCTAAAAGTGTTGCTGTAGTTTGTAATATCGCTACTAAACAATTTACCCTATGACACCTTGTACTGTCAGTGTCGTGGAATTATTATTATGTAACCAAAGACTAACAGTCGAATGGTTAGAGACGTTACTCTCAATTGGCCTACTCACAATAATTAAGTTTGCATTTATACGTAGCAATTAACGATATTACGGTAGGGATTTAGCATGAATCAAAGCAAGACAGCATAGTTAACAGTTGAGTACTTGTGTCTAAGCGTAAAACATTTTAAAAGCAAGCATGTGTCTCACCCCAAAGTTGTAAAACAGTTATGAAATAGTAAAAAGTGGGGCTATGAAGTTCACCTTAGTAGCAAGTAAGTTATTCCACGCAAAGAAAAATGAACGGAGTAAGTGATCGGAGATCTTAACCTAGAGATATAATCTTTGATTAGTTAATGTCTAACATACATAAAGTTTGTTTATTAATATGGCAACTATATTAACAGTGACGGTTTCGAGAAAAGTTCCTATTTCTCAAAAGTTTCTATTTTTGGAAACCTACTATTTATGGAAAGCTTCCACTTATAGTAAGCTTCTAGTTTAAGAATGTTCGAGTTATAATCCTCAATAAAGACGTTGTACAATCTCGCCCAAACTTCATTGCTAACATGCAACTCACTTGAATGATCTATTGTTACCGAGCGGCCCAGGGTCTCTTGACCAGAATCTAAGTCTTGCCATTCGAGATCCACAAGCATCCCATAATGGTAACAAGGATTACCCTAGGCCACAAGTAGCGGTGAGGTTTGTATAAAGTGCACGTTATCTTTTAGTTATAACCTTCACGTTATAGGTGTATACACACAACGAATTATTAATGTACTTAATAATTATATATGTGATAATATAACCTAAGTATTATTTAATATTTAGCTATACCTTAGTATGTCTTATATAAATTAAATATAATTACCTTTAAATAAATACCTAAATTACTTCAAAGATAATAGTGTTTTATTAATCAAACATTATCCAAAAATGTCTAAATACTTAATTAAATATCTAAAAATTATATACATAATTTTTATAGTCTTAGTTAATCATATAAATCAGTAAAAAAATTTAAGAAAACATTTTTATTATATTTTGTATTTATTTTTGTTTTTACCCTTAATTTATTCACAAAATAAGTTTAATTCTACATAATTATTAAATAAACCCAAACAATTATTTTTATAATTTTTATAAGTTTCTATGAGTCTAATAACCTGTAGAAAAAAATCTTTTTAAAAAATCTTTTTATTATTTTATATTTATTCTTAATTTACCTTCGAATTACATAATAATAGAGTTTAATTATATAATAATTACCAATTCAACCCAAGTAATTATTTTTATAATTTTTTTTTAGATTTATATAAGTTTTATAAACTCATAAAAAATTATATATATTTTATTTTTGGTTAAAAATATTTATTACAAATTTTACATTGTTTTTACGTTTAAATACTACATAATTCGTATTTAATTATAAATAATATTCCATAAATTATCAAAATTATTTTTATACATCATAATACTTATAATACTAATTATAACATATAAACATAATATATATATATATATATATATATATATATATATATATATATATATATATATATATATATATATATATTAATTTCGAATTTATAAAGAATATACAAAAAATAAAAGCAATTCGATAAAAAATATAGAAAATACCTCAAGTGGTTTCCCAAGTTTGTGAGAGAGTTTTTCCAAAGATTTGATGCAAGTTTTTATGAAATGGAAGTGGGTATTTATAGGAAAAAAAAATGGTTGGTGAAAATAAAAAATATAAATAAAATAAAGGTGCCAATTTTGACAAAAAAAAGAAAAGAAAACATGTTAAAAATGTTTTTAATATGTTTTGTCTTTGAAAATATTTAGTCAAAATTCATAGGCTCATTATTTAATTAAATAAAAAAAATCTTATTTCTTTTTTTTATAAGCTGAAAATATAAATAATGATTAAAATAACTTATCATTTAATTAATAATTATGTTACATATAGTTTTATATATAATACACATTAATATTAATATTAACTAAAGTTATTTTATATAATTAGTACAAACTTTAGTTAACAAACCGTGTCGACAAAAAATAAATATTTAATCAACGTCGAATTTAATCATATATTAAGTATGGATAACAACCCTAGGGGCAAATTAGTCAATTCAAGTATGGAAATGTGAGGGTTGTTATAATAAAGTACACGATCGTAATGGCCCTCGTAACACCAACGACATGCCCAATAATAATATGCCAAAGCAAACAAAAAAAAACCATACCCCTATCCCCAATACTTTTGTTGATGAGCGTAAATATACTGATATACAAGCACAACTTTTTACCCAACGTTATGTGTGTCGCTAACAGTGTCAGCATAGAATTTTCCATTAAGATACCCAAAGATGATAAAATCATTGATACCCTAGGTCATAATCTCACTGGCGTTATCAAAAACATCGAGCACCTAGAATTCTTCAATGAAATTTGCAAAGCAGAAAATGTTACAGGTTTTGAAACTAAGTATCTTGAGGGCAAGCATGTCATGTTAGTCTTTGATGATATTCGAGACGGTTTTGATGTTCTCAACCCTCAAAGTTTTGGGAAAAAACATCCCCTATGGAATTGGTTTGACGATATAAGGCCATGGGATTCTGATGAGCACATAAGTCCAAGTAGACTAGTTTGGATTGACATTAAAGGGGTCCCTATTACATGTTGGACCGAAACCACTTTTCCCAAAATAGCCAATAGCTGGGGTGAGGTTATAGAGTTACAAAATTGTTCACTTGACGAAAAGGGTAGTCAAGATCTATCCATTGGTAAGGCTCTCATCAACACCAAATCATTCGCTACCATCTATGGTTACGTCCATATCGTTCACGAATCCAAAAAAACTTTGGCCTATGTAACCGAAAGCCTAGATCAAGCGATTGATTTCAACTCCGAAGAAAATGTGTCCTCGGTTTGGGATGACGACATTTAGTCCGATGATTATATATCCGACTAGGAATCATTTATGGACGAAGATGAAAATAAAGATTGCAAAGGGTCACAAAATTCTGAAAATAATCTTGAAAAACCTTTTAATCCCCATGAACATTCATCATCATCTAAACGTATTGAAACCACCAACTTCTCATCGAGCCATAATGATTGTTCAACTCTCAAAAACAATGATCTCACTAGTACCTCCGACACCCATATCTCGGATACCCATGACACTAACGAGGAGCACAATACCCCAAATAATACCTCTGAGCAAAACTACAATAATCCCAACATGGATAAACATCCACCCAGCCCAAACGATTTAATTTACTGTCCATTAAGACTAGTGGCGCTGATGGATCAGTCAAGCAGTTCATCAATGAACCTTGGAGCCCAACCTTGGAGCCCACTAAGCTGCATTTGAACTCACCTATCATTACAACTAGCCCAGTAACAACATGTCCAGTAACCAATATAACTACCCCTGAACCCACCAGCCCAATTGCCAAAGATTTATTCCCTGAGTCTGTCACCCAAATACCTAACCCAACCAATACACCCATCGTTGAACAGATCGTTGAACAGAAGACTCCCAAACCCATCGTTGATCAGAATACTCCTAATTCCCCCCCCCCTAAATACCCGTCATCAGTTTCACCTAAGCATACTCATAATGATATTCCTGAATTGCTAAGTGATCCATCAATTGCCAAACTCAAATCTAAAAGAAAGAAAACAAAGATGTCAAATAGCAAAAAGAGTAGCAACGTATCCAACAATTCATGCTTTAAAAAGATTGCACGTGATCAACCGCCCCCCAAATCACCCGTGAAAATTATTCGTGCTTCCAAACCTCCCATTGAATCGATTAAAAAAGGCACGAGATCCAAGTTTCTTTATATTAAATATTGTGTAAGAAGCGGGTAAAAGCTCAAATTCACTCAATTAAACCGCAAGACAAATTCCACATCTAAGACATTGGGCAATGCTTCAAAGACATCATCTAAAGTGAAAAGCTCCGTTGGAAATATCCCGAACAAAGCACCAAGCAATTCTACCAAAGCAAAGGAATTCGGTAATGGCCTAGGCATCCGTTGGGAGACCGATCTTTGATCTCCGCCACATCCTTATCGCTCTGTAAGTTTTCTAATAAGTTTCATTTCACTTAATATTTGGGGATTGGGTCAAACGGGTAAAATCAGTTGGCTCAAAAAAATTTGTTCTAAAGAAATTCCTGTTATACTTGGCTTACAAGAAACCAAATGTGGAAATTCGCCCGATTCCTTAATTGAAGCTTTTTGGTACAATTCAAACCTTAAATTTATCCAAAAAGATTCAATCGGGGCTTCGGGGGGCTTACTCCTAATTTGAGATCCATCCACGTTCATCTTCGACCTAGCCATTGAGGGTGGATTTTTCATCGCCATTAAAGGAAAATGGGTGGGTTACAATTCAAATATGCTTATCATAAACGTGTATGGTCCACAATGTCATCAAAAAAAACTTAGATTTTGGTCCGAACTCTCCAAACTTATCGATTCCATTAATGTTCCCCACATTATCTTTGGTGACTTCAATGAAGTGAGAACAAAATCCGAACGACTTAATTGCATCTTTAAACAAACTTGGGCTGATAATTTTAATAATTTCATAAATAACGCCAACCTAATTGACCTCCCTCTCGGTGGGAAAAAGTACACACGAATCTGTTTTAATAAACTAAAATTCAGCAAACTTGACCACTTCCTCGTGTCTGAAATTATTCTTCAACTTTGGCCAGACATCTCTTCCAAAACACTCGACCGTGACCTATCCGACCACTAGCCAATCATCCTCAAAAACTCCTTCGTAGATTTCGGTCCAAAACCTACACGTGTTCTCAACACGTAGTTAAAACTAAAAAACGCGGAGGAAATCATAAAAAACACCTGGCTCTTACCTGTTAGTGGCAACCGGCCCGACTGTATTCTCCGAAACAAACTAAAAAACATCAAACTCGAACTTAAAAAATGCATCCTACAATTAAATAATCTTGACACCGAAATTAAGACCCTAATTAACAACTCAAACGAATGGGAAAAAAATGGCCGAAACAAGACCACTATCCGACATCGAAAGAAATAATTGGGTTAACGACAAAATAAAACACATACAAAAAGAAAAAAAGAAATCTAATATGTTAAAACAAAAAGCCCGTATCAAGTGGAACCTCGAAGGCGATGAAAACTCTAAATACTTCCATAATTATATCAAAAGACGTGCAAATAAAAACAATATTCGCGGCATCTCTCACAACGGGTCGTTGTCAGAAGACCCCAATACAATCAAATCCGAAGCACTAAAATACTTCAAATCCCTTTTCAAATCTAAAAAATGTAAAGGTAGTTGTCCGTTTGATAATGAACCCCATCGTTCCTATATCACACACGACGACAACCTTATCCTCGAAGCCCGATTTTCTGAAAGTGAAGTGTGGAATGCACTTGACTGTGATAGCTCTAAAGCTCCTGGTCCTGACGGCTTCAATATGAAATTTTTCAAAAAATATTGGTGGTTGATTAAAGTGGATCTCATGAATGCCTTAGACTTTTTTGGCTCAACTCAGAAATATCTAAGGGATGTAATGCCTCATTTTTCACGCTAATACTAAAAAAAAAACAATCCTATCTGCTTCAATGAGTACCTGCCCATATGTTTAATCGACAGTTACTACAAAATCCTCCCCAAAATCCTCTCTAACCGTCTCTCGAAAGTTATTCACAAAATTATCAGTATCGAACAAACCGCTTTCTTAAAAGGTAGGAATATCCTCGATAGTGTCCTAATTGCAAAGGAAATAATTGATGAATTGAAAAGAAAAAAACAAAAGGGCCTCATATTCAAAGTAGACTTTGAAAAGGCATTCGATTGTATCGAATGCGACTTCCTTTTTAAAACTATGAAGAGTATGGGATTCGGACTCAAGTTGATCAAATGCATCCAATCATGTCTCACTTCATCCTCCATATCCATCCTTATTAATGGATCCCCAACAACGGAATTCTCCCCCGGCAGGGGCATAGGTCAAGGAGATCCAATATCACCATTCCTCTTCATCATCTCCGCGGAAGGACTTAACATCCTCGCCAAACGTGCAATTACAAATGATCAATTCCGTGGCATTTGTGTAGGGCACGATAAGATTGTGGTCTCCCACCTCTAATATGCGGATGACACGATCTTTTTTGGTGAATGGAGCAAACGTAACGTAAAAAATATATCCAAACTTCTAAAATATCTCCGGATTAAAAGTAAACCTTAAAAAAAGTAACTTATATGGAATCCGGATAACTAAACAAGAAATTGAGGACATGGCCAACTTCATTGTCTGTTCGGTCGATTCTACCCCTTTCACCTATCTCGGACTCCCCATCGGAGTCCCCACCACAAAAGCCTCCTCTTGGCAACCTATCATTGAAAATTTTGACAAACGGTTGTCGGATTGGAAAGCTAAATCCATGTCTTATGGTGGACGCCTCACTCTAATCAAATCTGTACTTTCCAGTCTTCCCTTATACTATTTCTCTCTCTTTCACGCCCCCATTAAAATAATTAACACGCTTGAATCAAAAAGAAGAAAAAAAAATTTGGGGCGGGTCAGACACGGATAATAAAATTAATTGGATAAAATGGAACAAATTTTATTGCCATATGATAAAGGTGGGTTGAACATCGGATCGTTAATTTGTAAAAATATATCCTTACTTTGTAAATGGTGGGGCAATTTCATAATGAGAAAAATTCACTTTGGGTTAAAATCATATCGAGCATATACGGGGGGGGGGGGGGGGGGGTGGTTGTTGAAATGTCCCGTTCATATTGATTATAAACGTTCCATATTAATTGATTTCGCTGCGAGGTTTTGACCTCTATATGAGACGTTTTTCAAAGACTGCATTCATTTTTAAAACAACCATAACCTTTATTTTATCAATAAAGGTTTTAAAAACATTACGTAGATTATCAAATAATGATAATCTAAAATATACTGTTTACACACGACCATTACATAATGGTTTACAATAGAAATATATTACATCGACATATGTTTCTTGAATGCAGTTTTTACACAATATCATACAAACATGGACTCCAAATCTTGTCCTTATTTTAGTATGAAACAGCGGAAGCTCTTAATATTCACCTGAGAATAAACATGCTTTAAACGTCAACAAAAATGTTGGTGAGTTATAGGTTTAACCTATATATATCAAATCGTAACAATAGACCACAAGATTTCATATTTCAATACACATCCCATACATAGAGATAAAAATCATTCATATGGTGAACACCGGGTAACCGACATTAACAAGATGCATATATAAGAATATCCCCATCATTCCGGGACACCCTTCGGATATGATATAAATTTCGAAGTACTAAAGCATCCGGTACTTTAGATGGGGTTTGTTAGGCCCAATAGATCTATCTTTAGGATTCGCGTCAATTAGGGTGTCTGTTCCCTAATTCTTAGATTACCAGACTTAATAAAAAGGGGCATATTCGATTTCAATAATTCAACCATAGAATGTAGTTTCACGTACTTGTGTCTATTTTGTAAATCATTTATAAAACCTGCATGTATTCTCATCCCAAAAATATTAGATTTTAAAAGTGGGACTATAACTCACTTTCACAGATATTTCCTTCCTCGGAAATAAGACTTGGTCACGGATCAATTCACGAACCTATACAAATATGTACATATATATCAAAGTATGATCAAAATATAATTACAACCATTTTTATTATGTTTTAAAGATTTGAGTGTATTAAGTTAGCTGTCCTCGTTAGTAACCTATAACTAGTTGTCCACAGTTAGATGTACAGAAATAAATCGATATATATTATCTTGAATCAATCCACGACCCAGTATATACATGTCTCAGGCTAGATCACAACTCAACGTATATATATTTTTGGAATCAACCTCAACCAAGTATAGCTAACTCCAACATTACTGCATATAGAGTGTCTATGGTTGTTCCAAATAATATATATACATGGGTCGATATGATATGTCAAAACATTTGCATACGTGTCTATGGTATCCCAAGATTACATAATATATTAGAATACATGTATAATACAATATAAGTTAGCTAGGATATGATTTGTATAGATTTGTTAAACATTTCCCGTAGCTAAAAAGATCAAAAATATCCAATCTTGTTTTATCCATAACTTCTTCATTTTAAATCCGTTTTGAGTGAATCAAATTGCCATGGTTTCCTACTGAACTCTATTTTATGGATCTAAACAGAAAAAGTATAGGTTTATAGTTGGAAATATAAGTTACAAGTCATTTTTGTAAAGGTAGTCATTTCAGTCGAAAGAACGACGTCTAGATGACCATTTTAGAAAACATACTTTCACTTTGAGTTTAACCTTGATTTTTGGATATAATTTCATGTTCATATGAAAAATCATTTTCCCAGAAGAACAACTTTTAAATCAAAGTTTATCATAGTTTTTAATTATCCAAACCAAAACAGCCTCGGTTTCACTACGACGGCGTATATCCGATTTTATGGTGTTCATCGTGTTTCCAGGTTTTAAATCATTAAAGCATATCATATAGATATAGAACATGTGTTTAGTTGATTTTAAAAGTCAAGTTAGAAGGATTAACTTTTATTTGCGAACAAGTTTAGAATTAACTAAACTATGTTCTAGTGATTACAAGTTTAAACCTTCGAATAAGATAGCTTTATATGTATGAATCGAATGATGTTATGAATATTATTACTACCTCAAGTTTTCTGGATAAAACTACTGGAAATGAGAAAAATGGATCTAGCTTCAAAGGATCCTTGGATGGCTTGAAAGTTCTTGAAACAGAATCATGACACGAAAACAGTTCAAGTAAGATTTTCACTTGAAATAAGATTGTTATAGTTGTAGAAATTGAATCAAAGTTTGAATATGAATATTACCTTGAATTAGAAAGATTACCTACTGTAAATAACAAAGGTTCCTTGATCTTAGATGATTACTTGGAATGGATTAGAAAGCTTGGAAGTAGACTTGCAAACTTGGAAGTATTCTTGATTTTTATGAAACTATACTTATGGAATTTATGAAGAACACTTAGAACTTGAAGATGGAACTTGAGAGAGATCAATTAGATGAATAAAATTGAAGAATGAAAGTATTTGTAGGTGTTTTTGGTCGTTGGTATATGGATTAGATATAAAGGATATGTAATTTTGTTTTCATGTAAATAAGTCATGAATGATTACTCATATTTTTGTAATTTTATGAGATATTTCATGCTAGTTGCCAAATGATGGTTCCTACATGTGTTAGGTGACTCACATGGGCTGCTAAGATCTAATCATTGGAGTGTATATACCAATAGTACATACATCTAAAAGCTGTGTATTGTACGAGTACGAATACGGGTGCATACGAGTAGAATTGTTGATGAAACTGAACGAGGATGTAATTGTAAGCATTTTTGTTAAGTAGAAGTATTTTGTTAAGTGTCTTGAAGTCTTTCAAAAGTGTATGAATACATATTAAAACACTACATGTATATACATTTTAACTGAATCGTTAAGTCATCGTTAGTCGTTACATGTAAATGTTATTTTGAAACCTTTAGGTTAACGATCTTGTTAAATGTTGTTAACCCATTGTTTATTATATCAAATGAGATGTTAAATTGTTACATTATCATGATATTATGATATATAATATATCTTAGTATGATATATATATATAGTTAAATGTCGTTACAACGATAATCGTTACATATATGTCTCGTTTCGAAATCATTAAGTTAGTAGTCTTATATTTACATATGTAGTTCATTGTTAATACACTTAATGATATATTTACTTATCATTTAACATAATTAACCAAGTGTATCAATATCTTAATATGATTCATATGTACCTAGTAAGACGTTGTTATAACGATAATCGTTATATATATATCGTTTTCGAGTTTCTTAATTTAATAGTCTCATTTTTATGTATATAACTCATTGTTAAAATATCTGATAAGATACTTACTTATAATAAAATCATGTTAACTATATATATAACCATATATATGTAATCGTATAGTTTTTACAAGTTTTAACGTTCGTGAATCACCGGTCAACTTGGGTGGTCAATTGTCTATATGAAACCTATTTCAATTAATCAAGTCTTAACAAGTTTGATTGCTTAACACGTTGGAAACATTTAGTCATGTAAATATCAATCTCAATTAATATATATAAACATGGAAAAGTTCGGGTCACTACAGTTGTACTAACGTTTTGTCTAAAAATATTTCAGGTTGCACAATATGGAACGAGATAATCAAGGCCAAAAAACTTGCGGAACAGAAAAATTCAGCACATAATTTCGAAGACTCTTCATGCTTGAATCCAACAAAGATGTATTGGTATCAAATCGCCTCATAGCACTTAACTCTTCGACAACCGTCTCATGGGAGTAGTCGCGACCACCTAGTGGGAGGGTACTTAATGAATTAACGGAACTAAATAACATTATTGCTTCCTTTAACCTCTCCGACAAACCCGACACTTGGAAATGGAGCTTAGATCAATCTGGTAAATTCACTACAAAAGCCCTTGCTTCACTCCTCGATAATCTAAAACTCGCAAATCACATAAACAAAATAACGGCACCTAAAAACAAACTTATACCACAAAAAATCAATATTTTCATGTGGCGGACACTACTTGGTAGAATTCCAACTCGGGCCGAACTCGACAAATGCAACATGGACCTTGATTCACTCCTTTGCCCACTTTGTAATCAACATATCAAGACCATCGAACATATTCTATCCCATTGCCCAATTACGACATCAGTTTGGGACTTATTAATTAAATGGTGGAACCTACCCAATAATACCTTCACAACATTTCAAGACGTGACCTCAAATAACCAATCGTTCACCTCAACTCAACTTGGTTCATACATTTGGCAAGCCACAAAATGGGTCCCGATTTGCATTATATGGAAACACCAAAACATCAAAGTCTTCAACAAAAAGGAATGGAACGCCGCAACTATCCAAACTGAGATCCAAAATCAAACATTTGCATGGATCTAAAAAAGATGCAAAAAAAACATTCATCGAGTGGCACCAATGGCTAATTAACCCGTCATCTTATACATCACCGACTGTCAATAGAACGGGTATTGGCTAACTCGGTATTTTGACATTCTCGGCCCAACTTCGATAGTATCCTAATGTGTTTCAACATCACTTTTGTCTAGGGTTCCGACTTTCACTTGGTTAAATAGAAGTAGTTTCCAACTTTGTCATCGCAATTGCGATACTGTATGGAAGCTTCTTTTCAGCTCGTCTTTTCAAGTGTCGTGGTGTGCAATGGCCCCTAGCTCAAGTTTCGATATTGGAACACTTTATATCTACGTTTCTCCATTTGTGTAAATTTATATTCCTTAAAATGATGAATATTGTATAGATTATAGACCTTGTAATTTTTCGAATTATGAATAAAAATTTTACTTGCTTTTCAAAAAAATATATTTGAATTTGAATAATAATATAATAATAATAATAATAATAATAATAATTAATAAGAGTGAATTTTTTCCGGAAAAACATGAAATAAATAAATAAGTAAATTTAATTTAATTAGTCATTAATTAGATTAATGACATCACTTTAAGTGCTTCAATTTTTTTCTTTTTTATTGTTTTTTAACAAATGAATTAGCTTAATAATGACATCATCATTTTAGGATTTTAATAGAAATCTATAGTTAATATTAAAATTCTACAATGATGATGTCATTATTAGGTTAATTCCTTTGTTAAGAAAAATTCAAAAAGAAAAAGAAAAAAATCTAAGCATGGTGGGTGATGTCATTAATCTAAATAATTTTGAATTAATATTAAATCTTATTAATTAATTATTATTATTAAATCTTATTAATAATTATTTTAATTATTAAAATTAAATTATTTTGAATTGAATACGAGAAGGTATAAAAGTTAAGCAGAAGGAAACTAATTTTAAATTTATATTTTAATTTACAATTTTAAAGTAAAATGACAACTAATATTATCTCTTATGGTTGGATGTGGATTGTTTAATATGCATTTTAGGTATTTGATGAAATGTTTAGCTGACGAGTTTTTTAATCGGACTTTGTGGCTCCACGGGACATTAAACTAAATGATTTTAGCATTTACGTTCACTTAATACTAAAACATATTATTAAACTGTTTCGTTTAAACAAACCCGTGGTTCCACGGGTCATTTCACTAGTATGTATATATATATATATATATATATATATATGCAAATCTGCTCGACACACTTGTATATATAATTAATTAATAGATTATAATATAATTAATATTAATATTAATATTAATATTAATATTAATACTCGTACTTAAAAATAGTTATATCTCGAGTACTCCATAGTGTTATTTTAATTTACTTAAATTTTTAAATAATTATAAGTACGGGAATCTATAATATTTATTTACTGATATTAGATTAGAATATGGAAGTAATGAAAACAATGTTGTTTAATTCCTTAATTGTATTCTGTATTATATATGAGAAATGATGTATTAACTTAATGTATTAACTTAATTATATATTTACAAAAAGATTTGTATCATTCAGATTAAGATATTTATAAGATAGATAAATAATACGATTACAACACTGAGTATGGCAGAAGGCCTAACGAATTGTGACATAAAATACCTAGGGGGTTTGGAAGTCTTGTGGGTTTTCTACTCGTCACATGAAGCAGAAAGGGTGTTGAATGACAGTGACCATGCTATCTGATAATGCTAAAAACGAACATATATTTCATAGCATTATTCCTCAAGAAACACAAGCTTTTAGTTGCAATTATTCTATTTACAAGTGATATTCGTTTAAATAATAAAAAATGAAGACAAAAGACAGATTCGACGAATTGAAGACGCAAACGACCAAAAAGCTCAAAAGTACAAAATACAATCAAATAGGTTCCAATTATTGATAAGAAACGTCTCAAAATTACAAGAGTACAAAACGCGAAACGCAAAGTACATGATATTAAATTATACGCAAGGACGTTCGAAAATCCGGAACCGTGACCAAAGTCAACTCTCAACGCTCGATGCAACGGACTAAAAATTACAAGTTAACTATGCACATAAATAAAATATAATATTTAAATAATTCTTATAATTATTTATATATTATATTATTATTTATAAACTTCGGCAAGCAAAGAAACAAAGGCATGTGAACTTCACCAGCTGGCCATGCGATCACATGGCCTGGAAGGCAGAAAGCCATGCGATCGCATGGCATACTTTTTCAGCCCCAGGTCCTATAAATTCGCAGTTTGGTGAACGAAAAAAATATCCATATCCATCTCTCTATCTATACGTAAATATATTTATATTTATATTATAATTTTAATTTTAATTTTAAATTCTAATAATAAGGGTATGTTAGCGAATGTTGTAAGGGTGTAAGTCAAAATTCTGTTCGTGTAACGCTACGCTATTTTTAATCACTGTAAGTTATGGTTAATGTTATTTTTAAATTAAATGTCTCGTAGCTAAGTTATTATTATGCTTATTTAATATCGAAGTAATCATGATGTTGGGCTAAATTATTAAGATTGGGTCATTGGGCTTTGTACCATAATTGGGATTTGGATAAAAGAATGACACTTGTGGAAATTAGACTATGGGCTATTAATGGGCTTTATATTTGTTTAACTAAATGATAGTTTGTTAATTTAATATAAAGATTTACAATTGGACGTACCTATAAATAACCATATACACTCGATCGGAAACGATGGGCGGGATATTTATATGTACGAATAATCGTTCATTTAACCGGACACGGGAATGGATTAATAGTCTATGGAATTATTAAAACAGGTGTGAAATTATGTACAAGGACACTTGGCATAATTGTTAACAAAGTATTAAAACCTTGGGTTACACGCAGTCGATATCCTGGTGTAATTATTAAACAAAATATTAAAACCTTGTTACAGTTTAAGTCCCCAATTAGTTGGAATATTTGACTTCGGATATAATGATAATTTGACGAGGACACTCGCACTTTATATTTATGACTGATGGACTGTTATGGACAAAACCAGACGGACATATTAAATAATTCAGGACAAAGAACAATTAACCCATGGGAATAAACTAAAAATCAACACGTCAAACATCATGATTACGGAAGTTTAAATAAGCATAATTCTTTTATTTCATATTTAATTGCACTTTTAATTATCGCACTTTTATTTATTGTCATCGTATTTTATAGCACTTTTATTTATCGCAATTTCATTATCGTTATTTACTTTATGCTTTAAATTAAGTTATATTTATTTTTAATATTTTACATTAGGTTTTAACTGCGACTAAAGTTTTAAAAATCGACAAACCGGTCATTAAACGGTAAAAACCCCCTTTAATAATAATAATATTACTTATATATATTTTTGTATTTTTACAAATATAGTTTTTAAAGTTATAGCGTTAAGCTTGTTTAAGAGATCCCTGTGGAACAAACCGGACTTACTAAAAACTACACTACTGTACGATTAGGTACACTGCTTATAAGTGTTGTAGCAAGGTTTAGGTATATCCATTCTATAAATAAATAAATATCTTGTGTAAAATTGTATCATATTTAATAATATTACGTTGTAAAAATAATACTATTTCCTAGTACACCTCGCACACATCAAGTATTTTTGGCGCCGCTGCCGGGGACATTCTTGCTTAAACGCCGGAAGCGCAACGCTATATAAAAAAAAGATTTTTATTAATTTTTAGTTTACTTTTATAAAACTATGCTTTTATAAAAATACGTTTTAAATATTCGAAAATATAAAAAGAAAAACAAAATTTATATATTTTTAAGAGTTTGTTAAATATTTAAGTTCTATAAAGTTTCTTTATTTTTATTTTGTAAAAATATAAGTTTTATTTAATTTATATAAATATATTATATAAATATCTAAATCAGAAAACATAAAAAAAATAAAAATAAATAAGCACTCGGCCCGATCACTGTAACAGCCCAAAGTCTGGCCCAAATTTGTAGACCATGCGATCGCATGGTATTTCAACGGTCAGGCCATGCGATCGCATGACCTGATTTGACAGGCCTGGTAACCTCAGCCGACAGTTAGGGTTTAATTATAATTATAATTATTATATATTTAAAACCCTAATTAGGGTTTAGTATTTAATTAATTTAGTTTAGTTTTTAATTAGTTTAATTAGTTTTAATAAATTATAAAATTAATAGTTTTATTAAATAAATAATATAAAAATAATATTTTTATAAAAATTATACTTTTTACAACTTTAAGTATATTTTTATATTTTGTACCTTTTTATTCGTTTTAGCGTAATATTTGTATTTTTCGCTCGTTTTTAGTTTCAAGTCATAGTTTTTACCATAGTTATTTTTACTTCTAGATTTTTAGGCTTTGCCGTAAAATCCCTTAAGTGCTTTTTCTTTAGACTAAGATTTAAGTGCTTTAGAATTTTACGACGCCGTTTTTATATTTTAGTACCTTTTTAAGTTATTGCCATTTGGGATATAGAATTTCTTTTAACCTTTAATATTTTTAGACGCAACTTTTAATTTTTAGTTTTTAGTTCCTTTTTAAGTTTTGACGCGCTACATTCTTATTTTTATTTTTCGACTTTTTATTTTTCGACGTTTTTCGACGCGCTCTTTTTCTTTCTTATTTCTCGACATTCTAGTTTTAGGACATAGAATTTTTCTATTTCTCCTCTCTAAATTTCTTTAAACTTTAACGAAAAATTATTTTAAGTGGTTAAATTGATAGACATCAAAATTTTCTGGTTCGTAGTAATAGTTGGATTTGTACGTGGACCGGGTTATTGGAGCCAAACAGTACTCAATTATATTGAGACCAAACGAATCCTGCCCCTCTGCTGCATCTTTTGGCTATTCGAAACGTGGGCAAAATCATAAAAGTCTATTAATTTGATAACTTATATAATTTTTCTTATTTTTATAACTAATAGGATATTCAGTGAATGCACCGAGCAAAACCTTCACCACCTTTTGTACGTTCACCACCTGTAACTCGATCAAGACATCTAGCAAATATTGTCGCCGTTAATTTTTCTTTAGAATCGTCGTCCAGTCGACCAAGTACTCCAATTCAAATTTCCGATAATCCATTTTTTGAAACCGACCTCACAATTGAGAATCCGGAGAATATTCAGGGAAAATTCATAGATCCTGAACCATTAATCTTTCCTCCGGAACCACCAATCATTCAAACAGTGATTGTTGAGGAACCTACCATTAAATCAGAATCCTATAGTGATTCAGATTCAACAAATTCAATCATGGAGAATCTGGAACCTCTAAGTATGGAAGACCGAATGAGAGCTAAACGCACTGGCGAAGGTCACGCAATTACTCAACCTGACATAAATGCGCCAGATTATGAAACAAGGGACAAATTCTACACATGGTAACTAATCAATGCCAATTTAGTGGTGCGCCGAAGGAAGATCCAAATGAACATCTTCGTACCTTTAATAGGATCTGCACACTATTTAAAATAAGAGAAGTGGAGGATGAACAGATATATCTCATGTTAAAGTCCAGGGAGAAGCCAAAGATTGGTTAGAATCGTTACCTGAAGGGGCGATTGATACATGGGACGTTTTAGTTGAAAAATTTCTTAAACAATTCTTTCCGGCATCTAAAGCCGTGAGACTTCAAGGAGAAATTGTTACGTTCACACAAAAGCCAAACGAAACTCTATATGAGGCGTGGACAAGATTTGGAAAGTTATTGAGAGGATGTCCGCAACATGGTTTAGACACTTGTCAAATAGTACAAATATTCTACCAAGGATGCGACACCACAACAAGAAAAGACATCGATATAGCAGCTGGTGGTTCCATTATGAAGAAAATAGAAACTGACGCTTACAAAATTATTGATAACACTGCTTCCCACTCACATGAGTGGCACCAAGAAAAAGATATCGTTAGATCATCTAAAGCAACTAGAGCTGATTCTAGCCATGACTTAGATTCCATTTCCGCAAAGATAGATGTTGTTGAGAGACGAATGGAAAAGATGACTAAAGATATTCACTCAATACGAATTAGTTATGAGCAGTGTGGAGGACCACATTTGACAAAAGATTGTCTCAGTATTGAACTAACAATGGAACAAAGAGAGAATGTTTCATACATAAACCAAAGGCCTGGAAATAATTATCAGAATAATTATCAACCGCCAAGACCAAACTACAATTAAAACCAGAATTATAACCGAAATGTTCCATACAACAACCAACAAGGTCCTATCAATCAACAAGTATATAACAATACTTACAATCAGCAAAGACATATTTTTCAAAATAAACCACCACAAACCGATGATAAAAAGCCAAATTTAGAAGACATGATGTCGAAGCTAGTTGATCTCAAACTCAATTTTTCACATCTCAGAAACAAACCAATGAACAAAATGCTCAAGCTTTTAGAAATCAACAAGCTTCTATTCAAAATCTGGAACAAGAAGTGAGCAACCTAGCAAGGTTGATAGGTGAAAGAAAACCGGGAAGTCTACCTAGTGATACTAATGCTAACCCCCGGAATGAAACAGCTAAAGCCATTACCACAAGAAGTGGTATCACACTTAAACCACCTGAAATACCTGTAATTTCTGATAATGCTATTCTCACTCCACAAGAACCACAATCTGATCAAGATAAGGAAAAAGAACCGGTAGTTGAAAAGGTTAATGAAGATAACACGGTTAAGGCTAAACCTTATGTTAAACCATACCAACCACCACTTCCTTACCCGAGTAAAATGAGAAAAGAGAGACTTGAAGCCGAGCAATCCAAATTCTTGGATATGTTTAAACAGATAAATGTAAATCTTCCTTTCATTGATGTGATTTCAGGAATGCCTAGATATGCTAAATTTTTGAAAGATCTATTCACAAATAGAAAGAAAATGGAAGAACTCTCGGCTGTTACTATGAATGCTAATTGTTCTGCAGTGCTGTTGAATAAGATACCAGAAAAATTATCAGATCCAGGAAGTTTCACAATTCCATGTTTTCTGGGTAGTCTTAGTTCAATAGAAGCATTGGCAGACTTAGGTGCTAGTATAAATCTAATGCCGTATTCACTATACGCTAAACTAGACCTTGGAGAATTGAAACCAACACGAATAAGCATACAACTAGCCGATAGATCAGTAAAATATCCTAGAGGGATAATGGAGAATATGCTAGTTAAAGTTGGAACTTTAGTATTTCCAGTAGATTTTGTTATTCTGGACATGGAAGAAGATTCTCGAGTACCTCTAATATTAGGAAGACCATTCTTAAACACGGCTAAAGCAATAATAGACATGTTTGGTAAGAAACTGACCCTGAGTATAGAGGACGAGAGTGTTACCTTTTCAGTTGATAGAGCCATGCAACAACCGCAATCTGCAGATGATACATATTATTATATTCAAACTATAGAATCACATGCAGAATTGTTAGAAGAATTTCCAGAATTACAAGGAATAGGAGAATGTTCTTAAGGAGAAAGAACTGAACCAATTGATGAAACTAAAATGATAGCTACACTTATGGCTAATGGATATGAACCAACAACAGAAGAAATTCAAATGCTAAAAGAAGAAGACAGATATCGATACAAATCATCGATAGAAGAACCACCGACATTAGAGTTAAAGCCACTTCCAAACCATTTGGAATACGCTTATTTACATGGTGAGTCTGAATTACCTGTAATAATATCGTCTTCTCTTACTGAAAATGAAAAATCTCAACTCATTTCTGTGCTAAAAGCTCATAAACCAGCTATTGCATGGAAAATTCATGATATTAAAGGAATAAGTCCTTCGTATTGCACACATAAAATCCTTATGGAAGAAGGTCATAAAACGTATGTGCAACGCCAACGAAGACTAAATCCTAATATGCAAGATGTTGTTAAGAAAGAAATTATTAAACTGCTAGATGCATGTCTAATTTATCCAATTTCTGATAGTCCATGGGTAAGCCCAGTTCAATGCGTGCCTAAGAAGGGTGGCATGACTGTCATTACAAATGAAAAAAATGAGCTTATTCCTACTAGGACTGTAACAGGATGGCGTGTTTGTATTGATTATAGAAAATTAAATGACGCCACCAGAAAAGATCACTTTCCCTTACCTTTTATTGATCAAATGTTGGAAAGATTAGCCGAAAATAGTTACTATTGTTTTCTTGATGGTTTTTTCGGATATTTTCAAATTCCAATAGCACCCGAGGATCAAGAGAAAACCACATTCACGTGCCCTTATGGTACTTTTGCTTACAAATGCATGCTATTTGGACTTTGCAATGCCCCTGCAACCTTTCAAAGGTGCATGATGGCGATTTTTCACGACATGATAGAAGAATGCATGGAAGTTTTCATGGATGACTTTTCAGTCTTCGGTGATACTTTTGAAACATGTCTAGTTAATCTTGAACGAATGCTTATTAGATGCGAACAATCAAATCTAGTACTTAATTGGGAGAAATGCCATTTCATGGTTAAAGAAGGCATCGTTCTTGGTCATAAAATTTCAAAGGAAGGAACTGAAGTGGATAGAG
Organism: Rutidosis leptorrhynchoides; assembly: GCF_046630445.1. Lineage (NCBI taxonomy): Eukaryota > Viridiplantae > Streptophyta > Magnoliopsida > Asterales > Asteraceae > Rutidosis > Rutidosis leptorrhynchoides. The sequence goes on along the minus strand of NC_092337.1, from coordinate 403,729,726 downwards.
CTAAAGTAGATGTAATTGCTAAACTTCCTCATCCCACCAATGTTAGAGGAGTTAGGAGTTTTCTAGGGCATGCCGGTTTTTACCGATGTTTTATAAAAGATTTTTCTAAAATTGCCACTCCTATGAATAAACTCCTAGAAAAGGAAGCTCCATTCATCTTTTCAGATGAATGCATCAAATCTTTTAATATTCTTAAAGAAAAACTCACTATGCGCCGATCATGATAACTCCAAATTGGAATCTACCATTCGAACTAATGTGCGATGCAAGTGATTTTGCAATGGGAGCCGTTTTAGGACAAAGGATTGAAAAACGATTTCAACCTATATATTATGGTAGTAAGACGTTACAAGGAGCACAAACAAATTATACAACCACTGAAAAAGAACTCCTTGCTATTGTCTTTGCTTTTGACAAATTTCGTTCATATCTCGTTCTAGCAAAAACGGTGGTCTATACCGACCATTCTGCTCTTAGATACCTATTTTCTAAACAAGATGCTAAACCAAGATTAATCCGTTGGATCTTACTCTTACATGAGTACGATATTGAAATCCGAGATAAAAAGGGAGCAGAAAATCTCGCTGCTGATCATCTTTCTCGTCTTGAAAATCCCGAATTAGAAGTTCTAAATGAATCGGCCATACAAGACAACTTTCCTGATGAATATCTATTGAAGATAGATTATAATAAAATTCCATGGTTTGCAGACTATGCAAACTACTTAGTATGTGGATTCCTTGAAAAAGGATTGTCGTACCAAAAACGAAAGAAATTCTTTAGTGATATAAAACACTATTTCTGGGAAGATCCACATTTGTTTAAAAGTTATCCCGATGGAATAATACGCCGATGTGTATTCGGAGATGAAGCTAGTCAAATCTTAAACCATTGTCACACAGGACCAACAGGAGGGCATTATGGGCCTCAACTTACAGCAAGAAAAGTTTACGATGCTGGATTCTATTGGCCTACAATTTTCAAAGACGCACACCTTCTTTGCAAATCCTGTGATGCTTGTCAAAGGGCCGGAAAAATAAGTCAACGTGATGAAATGCCACAAAATGTCATTCAAGTATGTGAAGTATTTGACATTTGGGGTATTGACTTTATGGGTCCATTTCCAAAATCTCATAATAATCTCTACATTCTCGTTGCCATTGATTATGTATCTAAATGGGCGGAAGCACAAGCTCTCCCAACTAATGATGCACGAGTTGTAGTTAATTTTTTAAAACGTCTTTTTGCAAGGTTCGGAACACCGAAAGCTTTAATAAGTGATCGGGGTACTCATTTTTGTAATAATCAACTTGAGAAAGTTCTCAAAAGATATGGAGTAACTCATAAAATCTCCACCGCATATCATCCACAAACAAGTGGACAAGTTGAAAATACCAACCGAGCTTTAAAACGTATTCTAGAAAAAACCGTAGGATCAAATCCGAAGGAATGGTCCATTAAATTGGAGGATGCGCTCTGGGCTTTTAGAACAGCCTACAAAACTCCAATTAGAACCACACCTTTTAAACTCGTTTACGAAAAAGCATGTCATCTTCCAGTAGAAATTGAACACAAAGCATTTTGGGCTTTGAAGACATGTAATCTTGATTTACATGAAGCCGGACATCTACGATTAAGTCAGCTAAACGAATTAGAAGAATTAAGACTTGAAGCATACGAAAATTCGTTAATCTATAAGGAAAGAACGAAGAAATGGCATGATAAAAGAATCAGAAGTTCAAAAGAATTTAAAGAAGGAGATAGAGTTCTTCTTTTCAATTCACAATTCAAGCTATTTCCTGGAAAATTGAAATCAAGATGGTCTGGACCATTCATAGTCAAAAGAGTTTTCCCATACGGAACAATAGAGTTAATAAATTCAAATGAGATTGAATTTAAAGTTAATGGTCACAGAGTTAAACATTACATAGATAGTCCAATGGAAGTCGACAACGAAGTTAATCACAATTTTGACACCACAGCTAACTAAGTGTGGGGAGAATCAAGTCTTTAAAGGAAAATATGTATTTCTGTTAGAGTTAGATGTTCTGTTTTCGTGTAGTTTCCGAGAATGGAACCCGAATGATCTTTCCCTAGCAGACCCTAAAGAACTAGTCTTCTCCCCCCATTCTGAATTTTTATTTTTTTTTAGGTTTTACGAGATGAAGACTTCATGTGAACTAAACCATGGTCTAATGCTACACGCTTTGATCACTAAACGTAATAATGACACCCTTCCAGGTGAAATAGTATCATTAATCATAGGTAAATTGGACGGAGTAAGAAAAGAATCCAGAAACGAAAATAATAAGTTACAATTTGGTAATGGAAAATCAAAATCCGCAGCGAAAAGAAGAGCACGACACCTTGAAAGATGTCACAAATGCGCAAAATGGTCACACGAAGGAAAATGCTCGACGAATCAGACATATTCCAATACCGAATTTGTTACTTTATGCAGAGACGGACCGTTCATATGTTTAGAAGAAAAAACATTAAATGCTCGAGGTTACGCCTATGTAGCTATGGAAAACCAATTAGTCCGACTATCTTATGAGTGGGCTAAAGCAGGTCACTAAGAATTCTATTTCACAGGTAAGTTTGTACAGTTTTCAATTTTTATTTTTATTTTTTATTGTTTTTAACCTTTTGATAATAAACGCTAAATCGTTCGCTATAAAGTATTAAATTGGTACTCAATAAAATTAGGTTTTGCGACCGAAATTATTGATATCATACAAAAATTTATTACATCACTACGAAATTTACCGTTTATTCTTAAGGTATAAATATCTTTAATCAATCAACCTAAAATATTTCAAAAATTCGTCATGAGTTAAACTAGGTTATGTAACCGAAATTACTTTACCGAAAAGAGGGGCGTATGTTTTTGATAATATTTGATTAATTAAAGTGGGATAAAAGACCAAAAATATTTTTAATTTTATTTTTACTTTGTTTTTAAAATTAATATTAAAATAATATTGTAAACTTTTTAAATCAATATATTTAAAATTGTAAATATTTGAAAAATTAATATTTTTAATATAAGTTTGTATGTATGAAAACAAAAATATAATTTAAGTTTGGTGTGAATTTTTAATACGAATTTTTAATTTTATGCATCTTAAACTTAAGTTTGGTGTGAATTTAAAAACAAAAATTTACTTTATTTCGCTAAGTTAAAAAAATTGATTTCTAAAAATTCGTCGTAAGTTGAAGACTAGGTCGTTGAACCGAAATTGCTTTACCCAAGGGAGGGACGAGAACTTTTATTATCATTATTTTTAGCCTTATTGAATTAAAGTATGCCAAAAACATTAAAAAAAACCTAAAAATCTTTGCTTTTAAAATTGAGCTTAAAAATGACAAATTTTAAAATTTTGTTGAGGGACGGAATAGGACAACGATCCGAAACGCCCTCATCCTAAAAAGAAACAAATTTTAAAATTTTTATTAATTATATGTTTTATAAGTTTTAAAGTTTTTTTATATATAAAAAAAAAAGCAAATGGTACTGTTCCCGGACCTCCATGCGATCGTATGGAGTTTGGCCTTTATAGCAATGCCATCGCATGGCCCTGGAATTTTGGCCAGAAACAAAAGCTCTCAGTGAGCTGTTCTTCATCAAAACACACACACACAAACCCACGAAAATACCCCAAAATTCTCTCTAAAATTCACCATTTTTCACCAAATTCAACCAAATTTCTCGCTACAATCCACTCTAAACATGAATTTGATAAGGAGTTTATCAAAAAGGGTAACAATTTCACCCCTAAATCTCTTTAAATTTGATTTTAAGTGTTCTTGAGCTATATTTTTCATAATTTGATTTTGTTAATTTCTAGTGTAATTAGAGTTAAATTGTTAGTATTTTATGCATGTATAACCTAGATTGATGCTATTTAACATGATTTGAAGCCAAAAACTTCAAAATTTTTAGAAATCTAGGGTTTGTGTTTTTGAGCAATTTGGGGCTTTTTGATATAAACAGGTTATGGCCGATTTTTGTCATGAATTATTGCTAAATTGAGTAGTGTAACATGTTTAGGTAGCTAAATGATCCAAACTTTAATCCTAAACATGATTTTTGAAGATTAAAGTGGACTTTTTATGTGCAAAATTCATGAACTTGATTAATTTGATATAATTGTCATTTGAGACTTGTTTAATTGTTAGTAAAGGTTGTTTTAACATGTTATTTGAGTTAAATGCTTATGAACTTTCTATACATTTTCATATGTGCTTATTTGAAAAAGTGTAAAATTGTAAAAAATTGTGAAAATGTGTATAAGTTTAATTTTGATTGAACATGTTATTGTGATTGTTTTAAGTTGTTATTTTGCTAACACTAATGCATATTTGGATGCACAAATTTTGTGTTTAATGTGTTTTGCAGAGAGCCGATACTGGAGGTTCATCATCATCATCATCTAGACGACCTGCTCAAGAACCAGAACCCGAACCAGAACAACAACAGGAACAACAATATCAGCCTGATCAACATGTACCTTATTATGATCTGCTACAGTTTGTTAATGAATTCATAGTATTTCCGATGCATCCACCTGTAGAATACCCAACGATTCCTGAACACACATTGCATCCTAATCTGAGATTCGATAGACGATGGAGAGATTACCCAGCATATCAAAGTAATAAATTCAAATTAATAACGAAAGATGTAGAGGTGCCTAGGGTAATTGATTGGGATCCTTTGGAAAGGGTCCAACTAGCTGACCATATTAGGGTGCATCTGATTCAAAGGTATGGCAGTTCTTCTTTTACCGATTGGGAACGTCTATTCACCATTCGTAGACCTGTATATAAGGAATGGTGTGTTGAGCTGATGAGTACTATAGCATTAAATGTAGATGTAGATAGATTAGATGATAGAAGTTTTCTTAGGTTTATACTAGGCGGTAGGATGTACAGGATGTCCATGCTGGACATGGCCAGGGCATTACAGATATATACGCCCGCTAAATTACTACTACCCGATTGTATGAATTTGATTTATCATGGTGAAAGGGTAGATAGGAATTTTGACGCGAACATCGTTTGGAGGCGTATGTCTGATTATAATGTTTTTGGGCGGGGAGGAACACATACCTACTTACATATTAACAGAGCCGAGCTTCGTATAATTCATAGATTTTTGGCTAACTCGATTACACAGAGAGGTCACAACAAGGAAAAATTGACCTTACATGATTTATTTTACCTAAAGTGTATTCGAGACCCAAGAGGCTTTGTTAATATCCCTTACTGTGTTGGTTTTTATTTATCTAAGATGGTTGAAGGAATACAGGAAGGGGGGATTATAGGAGGAGGTATTTTTGTTACTCTCATTGGAGAGTATTTAGGTGTAGATAAGAACCAAGGGGGTCCACTTTTGGAATGTAGGGAACAGGTTGAGCTTTTAGGATTGAGGGTTTATGAGGGTGCTAAGGTATTGAAGAGTAGACGCAACCAGGCAATACCCTATGTAGGTAGTCATCCGCAGGTAGAAAGAGGATCAGACGAGGAGATGGAGGAAGCGGATGACATTAGGGATGTCATTCGGGAGGCTATGACTGATGTCTACCAGCGTGTAGAGGAGGTAGATATGACAAACGCGGAGAGATTTCGTCGGATGGAGCAGCGGAAAGCCCGGAATGATTATGAGCATTCCAGGCAACGACAGCATGATAGATGGGACTATCATCAGTGTCAGATTATGAGCCAGCTGTCACCTCAGGATCACTACGTCCCGACCCGACACGCTTACTATCCTCAACACCAGCCCGAGATGAGACCACATTATACACTCTACGACCCTAACCAGGCATACCAGTACACCTATCACCAACCATGGAACCCGGACAATGACATGAACTGGAACCCCTATCCAGATTGATTTAGTTCCGGTTGGTAATTTATATGATTTCTAATTTTTATTATTATTTCTGTTTATTTATGTTTAAACACATTATATTATGATACTTTTATTGTAATGTTTAATATTTTTATTATGTTGTACTAATGTTTCATATTTGATTTGAAAGTGGGATTTTAAGTCCCATTTCAAATTACCATGCATGTTTATATTTGTATGTATGTATGTATATTGTCAATTGTACAAAACAGGGTAAAACAGCTTATTTTCAAAGACTGGCATTAAGTTCAGCAAAAGCTACTAATTTTGACGACAAAACGAAAAACAAATGTGATGTAACAACAAGATGGAATGAACAAATGATATGCACCATTTATCATTCAGCAATCAAACGCCAATATGTTTGGAAACTTTGGTAAAAATTTAATCATTTTTCTACGCTAATCACCCTCAATAATTTAAATTGTTACTGATTTCTTGCAACTGAGGGCATTGCAAGATCTTAAGTGTGGGAAGGGGTTAAATTCTTTCGAATTTTAAAAAAAAATAATTATATACACTTGGTTACCATTAAAAATACTAGTAACACAGTAGTTGTATTAGAATCTAGTGCTCTCTGATAATAAAGAACAGCCCTAGTCTTATATACTGACTACCCAATTCTAGTAAAAAATTTCAAAATGAACTCAAAATCACGTTTATACATATTTATGAACGATAAAACTAGGTGTTAACACCGAAATTATTGTTACCTCGGAAAGGACATAAATTGAGAAACAAACCAAAATGTTAGAATTCATTTAAAATAGAATAGAGGATAATAAAAAGGAAAATAAAATCCAAGTGTGAGAAAATCTACCAAGTTATTTAAAACATATATTACATATTTTTGTACAAATAACTAAAGATACTTTTGCTTTGGACTAATCTAAACAGTTTTACCCAATTTACTATAATATATATGAAAGAAAGATGGATCTACACGATGAATCAATTCCATCATTAAAAGGAAGTAAAGTCTTCCGAAAACGAAACGCGCTTCTTGATTTAGGTCATGAAGTTGTCGTCCAGACCAGCTGTAGGTTGACGAAAAATCTAGAAAAGTCATCACTAAAATCAGCAGGAAATCCACGGACCTCAGCATCAAACAGGGTCGCCAAGTGGTCAGACTTATCCTAACCATGAGAGGATCTGTCTTGTAAAATGGGGAGGACGCCGTGCAAATTAGCTGGATAAGACTAATGAATCAGATCCCCAGAAAGGATAATCTCCTTAAAAGATCAAAAATCAGCTTTTAAGACTGATATTACTCAATCCTAGAGATTGACTTTTAAAGATTGAGAATTATAAATTCATGGAATTCGATGATATCTAAACTCGAGCTTGAACGAGAAAATATTTTGATCAAAATTACAAACCGGTTTGTTTTCTGAAAACCCATTTTCAATGCGTTCATTACCATTGAACGTAAAATCCTAGGAATTCACCTGGAATTCATTAAGGTCACCTGAACCAAATCGGGTGTCAAACGTAAGAACGGTGGTTGCATAGCATGGTCAAGGACAGGACCTTGTGCCAGACCGAAAAATTATAAGGGTGAGCTTTACTATTACTCCTACCAAGGATAGTAATTGCATCCGACACGTTATAGACCATAATTAAAAGCATGTTAGGGGACATTGCATTAACAGTTGCTTGTTCAACGCTTTCCTTTACAACCGGACGGTAGTTTACCGAAAGGTAATATACGGAGTAAGTATACTGGACGTGTTGCTTTCCCAATACAAGGTTAGCAAGTGGGTGACACAAAACCGCAAGTTTTGAGCTAAAATACTCAAATCTGAAACCCACCAAACCCACAAAAACAATTTGCAAACACCGGTGAAGGGTTATTCCGGAAAACTTATCTAGGGTAAAAGCTAGATTTAATTTTCAAAAGATCAAATGTTTTCATAAAGATCCAATTTCCTTAAGGATTTAAATTTTTATAGTCATGTGGGACTGTAAACCACATCGTTACTACCAATGTTCATACCGCCGTATAGAAATCACTGATGTACAAAGTGTGAAGAATAAAGAAGTGATTCTAGTATTTTTATTTCAAGACTATATTGCTTGAGGACAAGCAACGCTCAAGTGTGGGAATATTTGATAATGCTAAAAACGAACATATATTTCATAGCATTATTCCTCAAGAAAGACAAGCTTTTAGTTGCAATTGTTCTATTTACAAGTGATATTCATTTAAATAATAAAAAGTGAAGACAAAAGACAGATTCGACGAATTGAAGACGCAAACGACCAAAAAGCTCAAAAGTACAAAATACAATCAAAGAGGTTCCAATTATTGATAAGAAACGTCTCAAAATTACAAGAGTACAAGACGCGAAACGTAAAGTACATGATATTAAATTATACGCAAGGACGTTCGAAAATCCAGAACCGGGACCAAAGTCAACTCTCAACGCTCGATGCAACGGACTAAAAATTACAAGTTAACTATGCACATAAATAAAATATAATATTTAAATAATTCTTATAATTATTTATATATTATATTATTATTTATAAACGTCGGCAAGCAAAGAAACAAAGGCATGTGAACTTCACCAGCTGGCCATGTGATCGCATGGCCTAGAAGGCAGAAAGCCATGCGATCGCATGGCACACTTTTTCAGCCCCAGGTCCTATAAATTCGCAATTTGGTGAACGAAAAAAATATCCATATCCATCTCTCTATCTGTACGTAAATATATTTATATTTATATTATAATTTTAATTTTAATTTTAAATTCTAATAATAAGGGTATGTTCGCGAATGTTGTAAGGGTGTAAGTCGAAATTCTGTCCGTGTAACGCTACGCTATTTTTAATCACTGTAAGTTATGGTTAATGTTATTTTTAAATTAAATGTCTCGTAGCTAAGTTATTATTATGCTTATTTAATACCGAAGTAATCATGATGTTGGGCTAAATTATTAAGATTGGGTAATTGGGCTTTGTACCATAATTGGGGTTTGGACAAAAGAATGACACTTGTGGAAATTAGACTATGGGCTATTAATGGGCTTTATATTTGTTTAACTAAATGATAGTTTGTTAATTTAATATAAAGATTTACAATTGGACGTACCTATAAATAACCATATACACTCGATCGGATCCGATGGGCGGGATATTTATATGTACGAATAATCGTTCATTTAACTGGACACGAGAATGGATTAATAGTCTATGGAATTATTAAAACAGGGGTGAAATTATGTACAAGGACACTTGGCATAATTGTTAACAAAGTATTAAAACCTTGGGTTACACGCATTTGATATCCTGGTGTAATTATTAAACAAAGTATTAAAACCTTGTTACAGTTTAAGTCCCCAATTAGTTGGAATATTTGACTTCGGATATAATGATAATTTGACGAGGACACTCACACTTTATATTTATGACTGATGGACTGTTATGGATAAAAACCAGACGGACATATTAGATAATCCAGGACAAAGAACAATTAACCCATGGGAATAAACTAAAAATCAACACGTCAAACATCATGATTACGGAAGATTAAATAAGCATAATTCTTTTATTTCATATTTAATTTCACTTTTAATTATCGCACTTTTATTTATTGTCATCGTATTTTATCGCACTTTTATTTATCGCAATTTCATTATCGTTATTTACTTTATGCTTTAAATTAAGTTATATTTATTTTTAATATTTTACATTAGGTTTTAACTGCGACTAAAGTTTTTAAAATCGACAAACCGGTCATTAAACGGTAAAAACCCCCTTTAATAATAATAATATTACTTATATATATTTTTGTATTTTTACAAATATAGTTTTTAAAATTATAGCGTTAAGCTTGTTTAAGAGATCCCTGTGGAATGAACCGGACTTACTAAAAACTACACTACTGTACGATTAGGTACACTGCCTATAAGTGTTGTAGTAAGGTTTAGGTATATCCATTCTATAAATAAATAAATATCTTGTGTAAAATTGTATCATATTTAATAATATTACGTTGTAAGAATAATACTATTTCCTAGTACACCTCGCACACATCACTATCCATCGATGGTGCACCAGAGTTAATATGCTGGATAATAATCATGTTAGTTCCCTAAGATTGGTGTGGTTACAAATTAGCACCGTTCCTCTAGGGTGTTGGTACGAGGCGAATTTCAGCAGGATTGCTAAAGACTGGGGTCAAGTATTGGAGATGCAAAACTGTAACATTACTTGTGATAATCAAAATCTGGAATCTGGTCAAGTCCTAATCCTTACCCATATAATGAACCGTATCGATGATTGGGTCAATCTATGTGCGGGGGATGTAGAATTTAAGGTTCACGTCAGAGAGGACATCCACAATCCAGTTGTGTTTAACATAGGAGAAGAAGAAGAAGTCCTAGCAGATGGTGAAGAAGAGGAAGCCAATAACTCAGTCAATAAGGACAGTGAGGATGATGAAGATGACTTCATTGATGACACGTTCGATAAAATTAACGAGGATGACGAAAGTTCTGAATACAACGAAGAAATAATTCTGGAGGACATTCTTTCCTCCCAGAATCAACCAACGAATCCGCAAGATCATGACAGCTTTGTTCCAGATAGCAACCACCGTAGTAACCGGATTTTGCAAACGAAAAAGATAGAAGATGAAAAGTCCAACTATGCTGGAATTCGTGACGGGTGTAATGATAACAATATTGGGAATCAGGAAGAAAAGGATCACGTGCATGAGGTGGATCAAAATAATAATTATTGTGGGTCTCCAAATATTGGGAAAACCAAGAGTCAGAACCCTAGGATTTCTAATTCGCTAAACGATTACTCTAACGGTAATTCAATTCAGAAGGATGAGATGCTAGCTAACCTATCTAGCCCAAGCAGGACCCATTGCAACAAAATAAGAGACAATAGTGATATTGGCCCAATTGAGGGAACTCCAAGCCCAATTCAGGCCCAATCTGTAAGTGTTCCAAGCGATCAGAATTTTAGAGATGATGGCGATTCAAATTGTATGTTGGGCCAGGAGAATAGGCCATGCTCATCAGATCCCACTCTTGGTCCTTCTCGAATTAGATTTAATAAGCCCAAACCTAATCAGGTGGATCCAAAGAATAAACGTGTATTCAGCACAAAAGAAAAAGGTATACCCACTTCTACAAAAAAACCGAAGAAAATCTCCTCACAACTTCCATCTGGTATTGCAATGGACAAACGAAAGAAGTGCTACTGGTCAAGTATGAGAAAATGGAAAATGTCGTCACGGATGCTCAACATCAAGAATTCGGCAAGAAGCATGAATGATCAACCATTACGTTCAGTTTGTACTTCATGTGCTAAATCCAACAGTGGCAAATCGACCTCGGAAGGCTCACAGAAAGTCAAGCTAGGCGTCGAATCAAGAAAGGCAATCAATACTGCTGAGGTGCGTGATTACGGGTCCAAGCTGGGCCTCAAATGGAAAAGGAGAAATCCAATTCCACTGTAAGATCTTTGTCTACCCAATTCGAATTAAAATCTTATGATGAAGATTATTTCTCTTAATATTAGGGGTTTTGGTATCGGGAATTTCAATTATGTGGATAAAATCGGGTGGGTTCAAAGGCTAATTGCCAAAGAAAAACCTTCATTTTTATTGATTCAAGAAACAAGGCTTAAATCTATTGACCTTCGATGGATTATTGGGATTTGGTGTTCTGGTAACTTTGATTTCCTTCAAAAGGAAAGGGTTGGCCTTGCGGGCGGGAATTGATTGTGTGGAATACCGATTTGTTTGAGGCTAACGATACTTATACTTGTGATGGCGTAATTAGTGTAAGGGGCATATGGCATGATTCTAATTCCGTGGTCAATATTCTAAACATTCATGGACCGCATGATGATGTAGCTAAAGTAAGATTATGGGGAGAATTAACAAACCTCCTTGAGGATAGTCATGAACCCTGGGCATTATGTGGTGACTTCAATGAGGTTAGAGAGGAAACGGATAGGCTAAATTGCGAATTCATCGACTATAGAGCACGAAGATTTAATGATTTCATCTCCAATTGTGGGTTATTGGAGGTTCCATTGGGGGGTAGGAACTTCACAAGAATAAGTGATGACGGATTGAAATTTAGTAAAATCGTCCATTTCATTGTAACCGATAATTTCGTTAGTATGTGGGGTAATCTGTCTGCGGTTGTATTAGATCGAAAACATTCGGATCACTTCCCGATCATGTTAATGGACGAAGAAAAGAATTTTGGTCACCGTTCAAAATTTTCGATGCCTGGCTAGAGGAAGACGGAGTGGATGATATAGTGATTAATTCTTGGGCTGTACCGGTTCCTTGTATCAACAGAAAGATTGTGAGTTTCATAACCGGTTAAAAAACGTGAAAAGTGCATTAAAGGATTGGAGTAAAAACAAATTCGGTGGGATTGATAGTGAAATAGATTCCTTAAAGTCAGCAACTCGTGAATTTGAAATGAAGGCAGAAAGCAATGTACTCAACGACACCGAGAGGCAAGAATGGTTAGAATGTAGGAAAAAGTGGTTGGAAAAAGAGAAGGTGAAGGCGTGTATGTTGAAACAAAAGTCGCGTATTAAATAGATCTTGGAAGGGGATGAGAACACAAAGTTTTTTCACTCAATAATTAAAAGGAACAACACCAAAAGCAATCTGAGGGGTTTGACTATAAATGGCATATGGCAAGATGCACCTGATGTTATTAAAAATGAAGTCTTTAACCATTTTAAGCATATCTTCAAAGAGTCGGATGTTGAAAGACCTAGTATGGGGGATCTAATCTATCCATGTTTATCCACGGACGAGGCATTGGCCCTTGAACTCCCGTTTAGTGAAAGTGAGATAAGAGATACGGTTTTTGATTGCGGGAGTACCAAAGCTCCCGGTCCCGACGGGTTCAATATGAAATTCTACAAAAAGTATTGGGAGAAAATAAAAGGTGAGCTCTTTAGTGCAATGGGTTGGTTTTGGGAAAAGGGCGAAATCTCTAATGGTTGTAACTCTTCCTTTGTCACTTTACTCCCAAAAAAAACCAATCCTTCCAGACTTGGTGACTTTCGGCCTATTAGCTTAATAGGTAGTTATTATAAAATTATTGCGAAAGTCCTCTCAAATCGACTTCGGAAAGTCATTCCTCGTCTTGTGGGAGTGGAACAAAGTGCTTTTATTAAAGGGAGATTCATACTTGATGGTGCGTTAATTGTTAATGAAAGCATTGATTATCTTAAAGGCGCAAAGGAAAAAGGCCTTCTCTTTAAAGTTGACTTTGAAAAGGCCTTCGATTGCCTTAATTGGGGCTTTCTTTTGGAGGTGATGACTAGTATGGGTTTCGGGTCAAAATGGAGACAATGGATATTCTCGTATCTAAACTCCGCAACCATCTCTATCTTGGTGAACGGGTCTCCAACAAATGAATTCTCTTTGGAAAGGGGTATCTTTCATGACCCGTCCTAATCCATCAGGATGAGTACATTACACTTGGTTACATCGCGAGGTACTTGACCTCTATATGATACATTTTACAAACATTGCATTCATTTTTAAAAGACAAACTTTCATTACATCGAAAGTTGACGGCATGCATATCATTTCATAATATATCCAATTATAATTGACTTAATAATAATCTTGATGAACTCGACGACTCGAATGCAACGTCTTTTGAAATATGTCATGAATGACTCCAAGTAATATCTCTAAAATGAGCAAATGCACAGCGGAAGATTTCTTTCATACATGAGAATAAACACGCTTTAAAGTGTCAACCAAAAGGTTGGTGAGTTCATTAGTTTATCATAAATAATCATTTCCGATAGTATAATAGACCACAAGTCTGCTCACTGCTGGAAAATCATTCATACGATATATAAACATCTGGTAATCGACCTTAACAAGATGCATATAGAATATCCCGGCATACCGGCATTCCGCACGGTCATGCAAAAGCATACAAACAAGCCACTCTTTTAAATATGATGGTTGTGTACACCTCACAAACAGATCATATCTTTTAAAGCTGGCGGTTGTATACCTATTTCGAAGTACTAAAGCAGTTCAAATTCTCTGACTGGGGCTTGTGAGTGCCCATAGATCTATCTTTAGGATTCGCATCAATTAGGGGTGCACTAATTCTCAAAATTAGTGATGTTCCATAATTCTTAGATTACCAGACTATAAAGGGGTGATATCCGGTGTACTCGTAACTCAATCGTAGAATGTTTTTAAGTACTTGTGTCTATTTCGTACAACAGTAATAAAACAGCGCATGTATTCTCAGTCCCAAAAATATATATATTGCAAAAACATTTAAAAAGGGAGTAATGAAACTCACAATACTGTATTTTGTAGTAAAATACATATGACGACATTGAACAATACAGGGTTGGCCTCGGATTCACGAACCTTCCAAAGCTTTTCTAAAAAAAATATGTCCTGAACAGGGTTCAAACCCGAGACCTCTCGCTCACCCGTAAACACACTTAACCATTCCCTCTGTCTTGTTTATCTAATTTATAATATAACCCAATGTATTTATCTAGTACATGTTTCAACCCACTTCATCTTCTTCACCAAGATGTAATCGATCAAACAACTTCATTCTTAATAGTCAATCATCAAAATGGTTTTAGGACTTTTAAACAAACATGAAACAAAAAAAATAAGTGTTCTTGTAATTAAGAAAATTCAAAAAAAAAAAAAAAAACTGAAAAAAATCCTATTGCTGAAGCTCGTAGCTTCTTTAAAAAAAATGTTCTTCCATTTCGAATACGTTTTGGACAATTCTTACAACACGAATTTAGTTTCAAATCATTCCTAAAAACTATTGGAATCGTCAATTGAACTTGAAACATCAAAACGAGCTCTAATTTCTCGATGAACAAATTGGTTGACTTTTGACAAAATAACTTTGACTCGCAAATTCGAATTCGTTATTAAGAATTTGAACTTGAGATTTTACAGGAAGTTTAAGTAAATGATTCCTAACAACTCTGCATTTTTAGTTTTTGAAATTTGTTTCGAATCTACGTTAGTGTATATCACTGTGAAGAACTCAAGAACTCAAAAATTGATTTTTAGATTAAGAGTGTTTTAGGTTATGATTACAACATGAATTGTGTTGCAAATCATTCCAATAATGTTTATGGATCATCAAATTAATCGGAGATATCAAAACAAACTCAAATTTGATTCAAGAACACTTAGTTGACTTTGAAAACCAAAACTTTGACTCTCAAATTAGAAATTAATAGAAAGAATTGAGGATTGAAAACTTACAGATAGTTTAGATAGACGATTCCTAACAAGACTGCATTATTACATTTTGAAAATTTGTTCTAGATCAAAATATGGTGAAAAATATGAATGTACAGAGTGTCGAGCTTATTTTCTGGGTTTTTTTTGTTTTCAACTCAAATTGCAGTTTGTAACTTATATAAAGTGATTAAGTACATGATTTAACAGTTAAATTGATTTCCAATTGATTTGTGAAGTTGACTTGTAACAAACTGGAGACATGAAGTACGTAAATTATTTTCATGTGAAGAAAAAGAAATTTTTTTGATAGTTACTTCTAACAGAATGGGATTCCCTATATTTATTTTTAATAAATATTAATAGTAAATACCCTAATAATATTAATAATAATTATATTAATAATAAATCTAATAAAATAACTAAATAATATCATAAAAATGATAATAAATAAAAATAAGAATTTGTTTAAATCATAAATAAATTTTAATCTTAATTATCTTGTACATTATTTTACTTTTTCAATTCAAATGATTATTTTGTATTTTATTAATTCAACTTAATATGCACTTTTATATTTATATATATGTATATATATTTACATATTTATTTACACACAATTGTTCGTGAATCGTCAGAAATAGTCACAGGTTAAATGAATCCATGTAATTAGTTTAAAAATTTTGAGACTCAACATTACAGACTTTGCTTATCGTGTCGAAATCATTTAAAGATAAAGTTTAAATTTGGTCAGAAATTTCCGGGTCGTCACAGTACCTACCCGTTAAAGAAATTTCGTTCCGAAATTTGATTGGGATAGTCATGGCTAACAATAAGTATGTTTTTATGACACATACGAACTAGATATTAGAGTTTTATCATCATTGAGTAATATGGATAAAATAATTCGTTTACACGAAAAATATAAGTGAAGTTATCACAAAAGAGTGAAATGAATAAATGAGATATGTCTTAACCGGTGACGTAGTCACGGTTGATTTTCGGAATTCAAGGGTTTTAAAAAAAAATCTTTGTAATAAGATTTATTTCTTCGGAAATTAAGGAAATTAGGATCCTCTTTGATAATCTGTCACGATTGCTCTGTCTGATATTTCACTATAAATCCACTCCTTTCGTTTCCTTTATATTTTAGAGTACCATACTTTTGTTTTCTCTTCCCGACTTTAAGTCAAGTGAAAAATAGTCTAGAATTCGTAGATATGAATTTCAGAATGAACAGAGTTAATGTTCTAAGATAGATTTTGTAATAGCACGATCTTGATTGGTTAAATTACCAGATTTCAAGAGATAAGATAGAACTATCAAGAAAATATGTTCTTGATATATCTAAATTTTAGGTAGAATGTAAGAGTCGTGTGATACCCCGTCCTAATCCATCTGGACGAAGTCACCAATATCTGGTCCCATTGCGATGATCGACTCCAAATAATGTCTTTAAAACGAGCAAATGCACAGCGGAAGGTTTCTTTCATACCTGAGAATAAACATGCTTTAAAGTGTCAACCAAAAGGTTGGTGAGTTCATAGGTTTATCGTAAAACAATAAAATTCATCATTTTAATAGACCAAAAGATTTAAATGTTGCATGGTACAAATGGGCCCGAATCCTATACCCACCTGTAATGCACATGTGATATCTTTTAAATACAGTACACCTTTCTCGTGTACGAAATCATCTTTCATAAATTTTAGTAACCGTACACATATCTCATGCACAAAAATAACATACACTTAACATGTGTATAAAATCATTCTCTCGATACATAACATTCACATCAATTGGTGGCAATTATCATGTCCACATAATTCAATGGTGGCAATTATCATGTCCACATAATTCAACGGTGGCAATTATCATGTCCACATAATTCAACGGTGGCAATTATCATGTCCACATAATTCAACAATAATCCGCAGAACTTCTGTCTGCATAATAATTCATTCGAGGAATGTTTTACTTGTGTCTATCTCGTCAAACATTTATAAAAGCATTTCATGTATTCGCAGTTCAAAATATATTTCAAAAGCATTTAATAAAGCAGTTGTAAAAACTGCGCATGTATTCTCAGTCCCAAAAATGTAAAAAGTAAAAGGGAGCAAATGAACTCACTGTACTGTATTTTGTAGTAAAAATACATATGACGACATTGAACAAGTATAGGGTTGGCCTCGGATTCATGAACCTATAATGTTTATATATATATATATTAATACACATAGTTGTAATCGAACTAAATTATATAATATATCTTAAACTATATACCTCATATATTTTGTTTGTATATTTATTATTTAAAATAATTAATGTAGATATATATATATATATATATATATATATATATATATATATATATATATATATATGTGCTTATTATTACATAAAAAACAATAATTTGTTATATATAATTAATGTTAATATGTATATTCTATAATTTTATGTAATACTAATATATTATGTATCAAATATATTTCTATGTATCTAATATTTATTTTATAAAATAATGTTAATAATAATAATAATAAAAGTCATGTTAATAGAAATAATAATAGTAATGATAATAATACTGATAATGATAAAATAAAAAAATAACAGTTTTAATAAAGATGATAATTTTAATAATAATGATAATAGAGTTAGAAATGATACTTGTAATATTTAATGATAAAAATGTTAACTAAAAAAAATACATTTAATAAAGATGTTAATTAAATTTTTTTTTTTTTTAAAATGAATACTAATAATAATAACTCTAAAAATAATGATTTTACTAATATTAATAATGATACTAATATTTATATTTTTAATGTTTGTAATAACATAATAATAATAATAATTACTAATAACAATAATAATAATAATAATAATAATAATAATAATAATTAATAATAATTAGAATAATAAGAATTAGAAATAATTAATAATAATCAATAATAATATAATTATACCTAATCAAAAGGGGCCACTAGTTTTTCTCTTTCATTTGTCGACGGCTCAAAAATAGATCCAGATATACAGAAGCAAATCGCAGAAGATATCACGATAGTTCACGAGGTTCTTCGATTCATCGATCGATCAAGCAATTGGTTCATCAATTGATGTAGTAGGTAATTAGTTCATCGATACCCTTAATTTCTTCATTTATCAATATATTCTGTATTTTTCAATTGAATTGTACATGAGTAGTAATAAATTGTGTTCACGAAGGTTAAATGATAATTGATTATAGTTAAAGGTTTGTTTTTGATTTTCGGTTTTAATTTCAGTACTAGCGAATAATATAGAGTCAACAATGGTATGTGTTATTTGTTTGTATAGCAATTAGAAGGCAGTCTTATGTTTTTAGGTTAAGCAGGTCTTGATAGGGTTATTCATGGGGGTTTAGAAATGGCTATTTAGAAGCAGCAGTTGCAGGTCATAAAATTTGGTGACTGAATAGGAAACTGAAACGAACTAATGGTAGCTGTAAGTGTTTGGCTTCAAGTATCAAATAGTATGAACAGAAGTGGTTGTTTTGGATCCTGGGGTGTTAACCGAACATAATGCACTGCAGCAGGAATTTAATAAGATCGGGTGGTGATTGAGTGGTGTCTTTGAAGGTGATGGCAAGTGGTTTGGGTGTCATAGTAGCTCTTAATATCTGTTAGATATCAGATATCTAGCTTCCAACATTTTTGATTTTTATATGTCAGCTAGTCATAATTAATAAGTTGAGTTTATAAAAAATCTATCCAATTTAAATCAAAAAACTTCAGTAGTATACCTATATTCATATCAATGCTTATTTATAATGATAGTTTATATTGATAAGAATTAGAACAAACCTCATATATCTTGTTTTATTTCTTCAGATGACTAATGATCAAGGAATGGTTTATGTGGTGTTTGAGTTGTAATTTCTGTGTTGATTGCTGCAATTAGGAACAACTGAACAGAAGCAATTCTTTCGAATTAAACAGGAGTATAGCAGCAGTTGATGGGAATTTTGAGTGGTTTACGATGGTAGAAAGACATCTGCAGCAGGTTAGCTTCGATAGTGATGGTGTCGATATGTTTCACAAACGGGAAAATTGATGTAGCAGTGGGCAGTAGTTCACGGGTGTAGGTATGTGTGATGGTTATTGAACTAAAATGAAAACAGGTAACGAAGGTGATCGGTGATAGGCGGTAGTTCATGGTGGTTGTCAAGGGTGTTGTAGGATGGCAATTTTAGTTCTTGGATTGGTACCTCAGGGGTGGCTCATGTTTGAGGGTGAAGGTGGTTTTGTGTTTATATATATGTTTATGTACCATTTTATCTATCATTCATTATTGTATGTATATATATATATATATATATATATATATGTTTATGTACCATTTTATCTATCATTCATTATTGTATGTATATATATATATATATATATATATTATATTACTCTAGTGATATTGAAAGGCAAAGAAACAGTATTAGATATTTATATTTATAATAATAATATAATATGATAATAATGGTAATAGTGTACAGCTGTGGTTAAATTGAAAGGAAACAGAAAAAGTACTACGTAATTCAATTGGTGTTGTTTTTGCTTTTCCTAACACCCATATATATATATATATATATATATATATATATATATATATATATATATATATATATATATATATATATATATATATCAATATCCATCCTGGTGCATTATTAGAAAGAAAATAAAATGTGTAGTGAGAAAATGAAATGATATCAATCAATATAGTACCAATCAAGAATCAATTAGACACAGTAAATTAATTATAATTCAATCATAAATAGTAATATTAAATATTATAATGATTATAATATAATTAAAGAAATTAAACGTGCATTTGGTTAGCCGTCGTCTACTATTTCATTCACGGACTGAAATTCGTGCTCCGTTGATAAATCAGTGGCGGATACAATGTCCTCTGAAAATTCTCAAATTTTTAAATTAACTTCCTTTATTTATTTCAGTCATTATGATATAAAATTTGATCATTAATTTATTAAATAAAAATTACATCAACTGTCCCTTTCAATTCTGGGTAAAATACAAAAAGTATTAAAATTAAATAACTAGATCCTAAATACATTTTTAGTAAGCCTAAAATTTATAGAACACATTTTCGGATCACCGTTTATTTTAAAATCACATAAGTTCGAATTAAACTTCTCTAAATAATAATCAAAACGTCCAACGAGTATTACAATCATTAAATAATTACATTTATTATATATATATATATATATATATATATATATATATATATATATATATATATATATATATATATATATATATATATATATATATATATATATATTCATTTTAATAATAAACTTTATTATATCTTATATTATTTTACAAAATTAATTCTAATAATTAAATAATATAATATTTCAAATTATATTTCGAATTAATATATATATTTATATTTTTAAATATATATGCATCTATTTACAAATAGTTGTTCGTGAATCGTCGAGAATGGTCGAAGGTCAATTGAATATATGAAACAGTTCAAAAATTTTGTGACGCAACATAACGAACTTTGCTTATCATGTCAGAATTATGAAATCGTATCATGAGTTTGGTTCAAAATTAGTCGAAATCTTCTGGGTCACTACAAGTCGTGTAACATGGCACATGATCTATGCATGACTTACTGTAATATAATCACGTTGATCAAGTGTCATTATATTATACTAACTCATGCATCAGTTCCCAACACTACTTCAAAACATTCATATTTTAAATTCGAAAGTTTACAGAATATAGAAACTAAAACAGTTTCCTTTTATGATATAACACAGATAGTGCGGAGAGATAATTAATATCGGACGAGAATATTTATGAAGATATCTTCAGAAATATCGAGGATATTTATAATGAAAGATACGATGATATCTTAAAATTTTAGAATCAAAGTGTGATGAAGATATTCATTCACAATGATTTAGAGCGATTAAGGAGTGAAGTATTCACTAAGTATTTCATCAGAAAGAGAATCATTAGGATTCTTTAAACACGGGGTTTGGTCCTTGCATTTGTCCTTGGTTTCCTCCATGGTTTGCTCAATTCTTTATTATCAAACTTTTGACTGTTAAGGCAGTCTCCAGTTTTCACTGCTTCATCAGCTTTCTCGAAATTCAAATAACTGATTCGTAGACTAGAGTGCTTTTCAGAATTTTAGAATGGAAGATCATAATTCTAAGAGATAAATGTTATACGTATACATATAACTGTTGATGTAGACATGCTGCGAGATTTCAAAATACTGATTGCTAATTCCCGGCAATTGGTATGACAGTTATCGTTGCAAGATGCGGATGAGTATATGATAGGTTTTAATGAACAAAAATAATGGTTCTTCAGAGAGACTTAAGCCAATGAGTAATGAAGTTACTGGTAAGTTTACTGCTAATGTGGTGGAATATAAACGATTTTCCGGTAATGATGTTAAAAGGTAACCTTATATATCAAGGTTATAATAAGGCTAATCCGAATGAAAGTCGAAGTTGACTTGCTGGAGCTGTGACAAAATTGGCTATTTTGGAAAAGAATTGCAAAGTTATTTTCGGTAATAATAACGCCAAAGGAGTTAGCACAGACATGTTTTAAACGTTTACTCAGGTTCCGAGTGTTTTCAGGTGTGACGACCCGAAAATTTCCGACCAAATTTAAACTTAATTCGTATTTGATTTCGACACGATGAGCAAAGTCAGTAATGTTGAGCAACAAAGTTGTAAACTATATTCATAATATCATTTAACCTTTGACAACTCCTGACGATTCACGAACAATTATGTGTAAATGAATATGTAAATACATTTATAGATATAAATATAAATATAAGTGTATATAACATTTTGAAATTTATAAGGTATACTTAATCATTTAGAATTAAAAATGTAAAATAATAAAATAGATAAGTTACTAATATATATATATATATATATATATATATATATATATATATATATATATATATATATATTATACATACCATTATGAATCTATATATATGAATTTTATGTACCATTAAAGTACTATATATAAAATGTATAAATAATAAATATGTAATAAGAGTTATCATATATGATTATTAAAAATTACATAATTAACAATATATTTGAATATAATGGTTATATTAATATTATCATTACTTTTATAAATATTAAAATTTGTATAATTAATATTATTATTTTCAATGCAAAAGATATATATAAAAATTGATATGTATAAGTTATTATATATTTATCATTAATAATATTAATATTATTATAATTAATAAGATTTTACTATCATTATTATTAGTAATTAAGTTATTATCATTATTTCTAAGTAATATAATTAATTATCAATTATTACTACTAATTACTTTATTAATATATTTATACTTATTAAATATCAAAAGTTACAAAATTTAATATAATACATATACATATATATATATATATATATATATATATATATATATATATATATATATATATATATATATATATATATATATATATATATATATACACAAATATAAAACAGATATATAAATAAATAGGGATATATATGTAGTATACAGTTAAATATTCATATAGATATACATATATGTATAAATACGATTGTAATCCGTATACATATACAAAACAAATACAGAAAATCAGTATTCAGTTGCACATCGTTTTCCATCTAATTGTGAATTGATTTGCTGACTTCAATTTCGTACCAATCAAGAATATAATCACTAGATAAAACCAAAAACATGTTAGAGGTCGATCTTCTCTTTAATTATTTTCTTCTAACAGAAAGATTTTTGTCGAGCAATTCAAGCTATCAAACAAAAGATAATTGGGTACATTAAGCTAGAATTATATCTACTAAAACCATTTGAACCCCTCAAACCCCCACCCTTAGAGATGCAATATTTCTGTTTCAAATCAAATGAACCGAACACCTTTGTTGCCACTCTTTTTCTTGTTTCTCTTCGATCAACTCTAAACTAAAAACCCATTTAGATGTTGTAGATATTCGAACACCACCATAGCTCTCCACAATACCATCACTATCCTACGACCATCATTCACCCACGACGTCACTTTTTCTTTTTTTTCCCTTCTTCAAACATGAGTATCTTCACCTCTCACAGACCACCTTCACTTTGAGATCATCAAACAACCACCGTAAATACTCCCTCCTTGTTTCAGCCGCAAACGATCTCCAATTATTAATATGGATACACTTATTCAAACGTCAACTCTTCACCCTTTTATCCATTCCATCACCTTGAGTATCTTTGAATACCAACAACATATACCATCACTTGTTTCCTTTAAATTTCTTTCCTCGTTTGTTATGGCTCGCTTTCCAGCAAGAAGAGCTATAAGTTTGTTTTTCTTTTTCTTCGTATCCATGATATTAAATATTACGGCCAACAAGTGGAATCAAGGTGTATGTTCTTGGCTTCTTTTTTTGTCTCTTTACAATAAAGGTGTAACATATTATATTAATCAATGGGTATCCAAGGAAAAACAAGTGGGAGATGATAAACATTATTTGGTCGACAATTGCATATAAGAGCCGACCCAAGATGGGTCACAGATGATGCTTCGGTGATGATGAAAACGATAAAAATATAGAGGTATGATAATGCGATCACGGCTGGAAGTATGATGGGTGCGTGTTCCTTTTTTCTTTAGGGGTTAGGTAAAATTTAGTATTATAATCAAACCCCACTCAGAAACTGAATCTGTTACGGAGTACCTGTTTTCATTTATTCTTGGGCCATCGAGTAGATTGCATGATTATTGGATCGGACTATAATTTTTGTTGTTGTTGTTGTTGGCCGTTAATGGACTGCAAAGTTTAAAATCCAAATACCCACAATTCAATCATCTTAAAAGTGCCATTGGGATCCTAGATCATTTAGACTAGTGAGGGATCAAATTTTGGGTCATACATGTGTAAGGTATAACTAGAATTAGATAAAAATAATAAAGGAATGATGATGATGAATTATGTAAGTGACGATGATGGTTAAACTAGGGTAATGATTATGATAATGATGAGGCGTGGTTGGGAGATGATGCTACGATTATAAAAGATGATGATGTTCTATGATGATGATGAACAACGAGCAAGATGTTGGTGATGCGTATGATGAGAAAGAAAATGAGGCTGTATGATGATGGTAATAACGATGAGATGATGAGGTTGGATGAATAAGATGATAATTATGAAATGTTAATAAGTATGATTCTGTGATGTTGTGATATTAAGAATAAAAAGAAGTAAACAGACGAATAGAATGGTTAAATAGGATTACTCTGAGAATTAATTCAGATAATTAGAAACAAAGGAATGGTTGGGCGTGTGTTGGGAAATTGAGAGGTCTCGAGTTCGAGCCTGAGTAGTGGCAGAAACAGTTTTCTTTTTAGGGAAGATTATAAATTCTTTTAAGGTAGTATGATTATTAATAATAATAATAATAATAATAATAATAATATTATTATTATTATTATTATTATTATTATTATTATTATTATTATTATTATTAAGTATTATTATCAAAACTAATTATATTTCATTATCATTTTATTAAAAACTACTACTATTTTTAAAAGTATCATTTTTATTAAAGTTATCAGTTTATCAGTTATATTAAAAGTATCATTTTTAACTCTATTATCATTATTATTATTTTTTATCATTACTAATATTATTTTAGTATTATTATAATTTTAACAAACAAACGATATATATATATATATATATATATATATATATATATATATATATATATATATACAATAGTATATTTAATACATATAACATAACAAAAAAAAATTAATATTTAATTATATACAAAATGAAAATATGAAACATAGATATACTATTAACATAAAAAGGATATAACTAATAAATTTATATTTTTCGATTATAATTATGTATATTAATAAATATACAAATGATATAGGTTCGTGAATCCAAGGCCAACCCTACACTAGTTCAATGTCGTCATATGTATTTTTACTACAAAATACAGTATGGTGAGTTTCATTTGCCTTTTTACCCTTTATATTTTTGGGCTGAGAATACATGCGCAATTTTTATAAATGTTTTACGAAATAGACACAAGTAATCGAAACTGCATTATATGGTTGAATGATCGAAGCCGAATATGCCCCTTTTGCTTGGTAGCCTAAGAATTAGTAAACCGATCTACTAATTGACGCGAATCCTAAAGATAGATCTATTGGGCCTAACGTGAAAGGACCCGTCCTAATCTACCTGGACGAAGTCATCAACATTTGGTCCCATTGCGATGATCGGCTCCAAGTAATGTCCTTATATTGAGCAAATGCACAGCGGAAGACTTAATTTGTACCTGAGAATAAACATGCTTTAAAGTGTCAACCAAAAGGTTGGTGAGTTCATAGGTTTATCATAACAATCGTTTCAATATGTTAATAGACCACAAGATTTCATAATCATAAACATAATACACTCACAAGTGTATGTAAAGCATTCTAAGTGGTTGAGCACTTGGTAACCATACTTAACATTTAATCAACGTCGCATATTCCCTTTATTATGAAATCTCACTACACCGTACCAAGTGTAGTCACCAAAACGAAGTACTGTGCAACCGTTGAATACTGGTCGTCCAGTCCGGTTGGGGTTGTCAGGCCCGATAGATCTATCAACAGGATTCGCGTTTACAATACCCATGTAAATAGTAGTTACCAAGCTACAGGGAAATATGTCAGTGATACAACTCAACGTAGAATATATTTTTAAGTACTTGTGTCTATTTTGTAAACATTTATAAAAGCAGCGCATGTATTCTCAGCCCAAAAATATATACTGCAAAAGCAATTAAAAAGGGAGCAAATGAAACTCACTTTTGCCTTGAAGGTATTTAATTCGACTTAATCTCCGATAGATATCACGAACCTAACCATATATATAATATATCAACATATTTTCTTTTCAAGTAATCGTTACATATATATACTTATAATACTTTTAATATTTTCTTAGTCCGTAGTTAGTAGTCCGATGTTAGTGGTCCACAATTAGTTGCTCAATAAAATAAATAGAGACCCCATCGTATTCGTATTGATCAGAATTAATCTTGACCCATGGTACCATGTTGTCAAATGACGTGTTGCGTACATAAAGTACCGTGTTGTCAAATGAAGTGTTGCGTACAATCATGAGGTCTTATGATTAATCTTCTCGTGTTGTTTACGGGTGGTCCTGAAATATATAAAATCAAATCATAAGTAATTATATATAAAATATCATATTAATTAGAAAAGATATGATTAATTTACTTTTTCTCCAAATATTTTCGTAGCTAAACTAACTTCGGATACCCAATCTTGTTTTAGTCGTAGTTTCTTCATTACAACTCCGTTTCTGTTGGTTCAACTTGCCACTTCCTTGGATCGAGTCAAATTTTAAGAATATGAACTGTAAATACCTTGGTTTACATTCGGAATCACAGGTTATAGTTCAAACTTTGGTGAAACTTATGAAAGTGATCATTTTCCATCATAAAAACAACATTTAATGATCATTTTTCTAAAAATACTTACACTTTGAGTTAAACCATGAAATTTTTATGTGTTAACATATTCATAAGAAATATCATTTTTCCAGAACATAAACTTCCAATTCAAAGTTCAAGATGGTTTTTAATTATCCAACCCAAAACAGCCCCCGGTTGCACTCCGACGACGTAGATTCAGTTTTTAAGATGTTCTTTGTAAAACCAAGTTATATCTTGTTAAGTTAGCATATCATTATGATATATTACAGGTCTTGAAGTGTTTTAAAAGTTAATTTAGAAGGATCTATTTAGTTTGCGAACAAGTTTGAAATCATTCAAACTATGTTCTTGTTGTTAAAATTTTACAACACAAAATAAGATAGCTATATAAATATGAATCGAATAAGGTTATGAATAAGGTTACTACCTCAAGTTACTTGGACAAAGTTACTATAAAAGATAAGAAAAATCCTAGAACCAAAAGAGTGGTGGAGTGGGATTGAAAGATTGGAAGTAAACTTCTTCAAATGGGTGGTTATTTTGATATGTTCTTGAAAGAGTTTTCTTATGGTGTTTAAGGCTTGTAATTGAAGCTAAATGATGGGGAAAATGCTTGGAGATGATCAAGTATGAAGTTAGGAGTATTTTGAGAGAGAAATGAGGGTGTAGTTATGAGAAAATGGAGTGAAGAAATGGTGTTCATTTATAAAAATGTTTTTAGTTTATAAAGAAAGAAAAGGATTCCTAATTTTGTTTTCTTACTAATAATTCATACTACTTGACAAATTCTAGTTACCTCATATCTAGGGCAGTAATAATGTTGATTAGGATGTTGATTTGACATGTATATACCAATAGTAAACACGTATAGCAGCTGGGTATGATACGGGTACATATAGCCTAGATATACGTATAGAAATCTTGAGGAAACGGGACGAGAATTCAAATATAGCTATTTTTTGTGAATATACTTATATTGTTTTATGTATTTAAGTCCTTAAAAGTGATTAAATACATTATATATACGATACATGTATAAGCATTATAGATTATAAGTATATATATCAAAGAATGTTACGTATAGTTATCGTTTTGAAAACTTAAGTTAGTAGTTTCAAAATATACTTATAACTCATTGTCATTAGTACACAATGAGATGTTAAACCATCCTTAGATCATGTTAAATATATATAAATACATATATATACACAAACGTATAATTATCGTATGTTATATAGTTCGTGATATCATCGGTCATATTGAACGGTCAAACGTTGTGTAAAACTCTTTTCAAAACACAAGTCTCAACAATTTGGATTGCTTATCATGTTGGTATGGTTTAATTTATGTAAATATTAATCTCATAAGTATAATTTGGTCAGAAAATTCCGGGTCATTACAGTACCTACCCGTTAAAGAAATTTCGTCCCCGAAATTTGATAGAGGTTGTTATGGATAACAATAAGAAGGTTTTCATGACAAATATAAGGTGATAATGGAGTTTTATCATCATTGAGTAATGTAGATAAAACGATTCGATTATGCGAAGAATATAAATGAGTCTATCATAAAAGAGTGAGATGAGTAAAATATATTCGTCTTAACCGATGACGTAGTTATGATTGATTTCCGGGATTTAAGGGATTTAAGAGAATCTTACGTAATAAGATTTGGTTCTTTGGTGATTAAGGAAATCAGGATCTTCTTTGATTATATGCAATAATCTGTTTCGATTGCTCTGTCGGATATTTCACTATAAATTCACCCCTTCGTTTCCTTATTTTCCACGACTCACGCCTTCTATTCTTTCTCCCTTGATTCTTACTTTAAAGCATTCATCAATATGCTCCATCCAGTCCTGATTCTTGATATACTCCTAACTTTTATATCTGTCATTCTTCTTTTTCATCTACCACCAGAAGAATCTATTTACTTCTACTATACTCTTGTGTTTATAGTGTTTCTAATTCTCCCGTGTCTCTATATTGCTATCTGTATCGATATACACGGTTTGTAAATTTCGGGGTTATTATCGAAGTTTATATTCTTCATTATTTTTCAGAGCTTCATGCTTTCGTTTTCTCTTCTCGACTTCGAGTCAAGCGAGTAATGGTCCGGAATTCGTAGATATGAAATTCAGAATGAACATAGCTAATGCTCTAAGAAGAAAATGGTAATAGAACGATTTTGATTTGTTAAATTACCAGAATACCCTGGAGAAGACCGAGTCATCCAGAAAAATATTCTCTTGATATGTTTAGAGATTAGATAGAATGTAAGAGTCGTGTAAATGGCACATGATGACGGTACTGTGAATCATCATGCTTCATTAGAAACTAAGCATTACTTACTGTAATATAATGACGTTGATCAAGTGTCATTATATTATACTAATCCATGCTTCAGTTCCCAACACTACTTCAAAACAAACATATTTTAAACTCGAAGGTTTCAGAATTTAGAAACTAACACAGTTTCTTTTATGTTGCAGATATTACGGAGAGATAAATGATCTCAGATAAGAATAGTTGTGAAAATATCGCCAGAAATATGGAGGATATTTATAATAGAACATACGAGAATATCTTAGAATTTCTAATATCAATGGATGATGAAGAAGATTTGTCTGTAAAGGTTTAGAATGAGAAATAAGATGTTTGCTAACGATTTCAGCAGGCACAGAATCATTTGAAATCTTTGAAGGCAAACTTATTCTTCGTGATTTGTCCACGGCTTTCTTCATAGTTTCACATAATCCGCTTTTCGGTACTAAATTTTCTATCGAGCGTTCATAACACTCCTTTCTTTATCATCAAACTTTTGGCCATTAAGATCATCTACAACATGCTGCTTCGTCAGCATTTTCAAAGTTAAATGATCTGGGTCATCGGTTATCAAACCGAGGTAGTTTCAGGAGAATTGTGTTTTTAGAATGATTAATCGCTGATGGTAATATTGTGGAATATAAAAGGTTCCCCAGTAACAATAAAGAGTACGCATATATATCGCGGTTATAATAAAGTTGTTTCGGATGAAAAGTCGGAGTTGACTTGCTGGAGCTGTGACAAAATTAGCTACTTTGGAAAGGGATTGCAAAACGATCTTCGGTAATAACAATGTCAAAGGAACTAGAACAGATACGTTTCAAACGTTTACTCAGTTTCCGAGGGTTTTTCATTTGCATAACTATATGCATCAATCTTTTCTTCCATAGATGAAGTGCGGTTGGTTTATCCTCTCGATTGAGGTGTTTTTAAGAATCATGATAGATTTGAACGCTGATTGTAATCGTCGAGATACAATGAGGTTTAAGATGAAATCAAGTGGCAATCTTGAAGAAATGTTTAGTTTCATATGTTATAATCAATATTTTAATTCATTTTAATTATCCAATGTCATTAGTCCACAGTCGATAGTCCACAGTAACAGTCCAATAATTCATATATAGTTTAATATATAATATACGAATTAATTAATACGTGTCGTAACCCGTATACCTCTCAGACTCGATCACAACTCAAACTATATATATTATTGTAGAATCAACCTCAACCCTGTATAGAGAACTCGATCATTACTGCATATAGAGTGTCTATGGTGATTCCAAATAATATATATAGATGCGTCGATATGATATGTCAAAACATTGTATACGTGTCCCGATATTTAAAGTGCGTAAAATAATTACAGAAATTAAATGACGATAAATAAAAGTGCGATAATTAAATTGTGATAAATAAACTGCGATAAATAAAATGTAATCAGTTAGCTAGGAACAGTTAGCTGGAACAGTTAGCGTGGATTCTTTACAAAATTTTTCATAGTTAATTTGTTTGTTTCTAACAGATTTTATTTTGTCATATGTTTTCTTCATATGCCACTTGTTGGATTCTGGGAAGTCAAAATCCAAATATGAAATTGAATGAAAATGGTTATTCTGCGGTGAACGGATACGTATATCGGTGGTTGTAAGTAGGATAGTAAATGACTATTGAATCAGCTTCGACGAATGTACAATGTAACTTATTAAGATGAAATCTAATTATTCCTCGGGTATTACCTACCCGTTAAAAAAAAAATTCACCATTAATATTTTGTACAAAAGAACTTTTAATTACAATCTTTATGAAAACATATATACATATATATTTTCTTCTGATGAAATCATGAATTTAATGAGTTAATATGATATTAATCTCATTTGCTTTTTGGTTTGAGCTAGAATAAGAAGTCTCTAAAACTTTTTGAGACCACATATTCTTTGCAGAATATCAATGAAGTTATGGATCAATACTTCATCGTTCATTATTGTTGGTACTCCTTGGTATCTATGGTGCGTATGATGTTGATGTTTGTGGGACAGATTATGATGTCGAGACGTGTGATGCGGATGTTGTTTGTTAGTGGTGATGATGGTATTGTTGATGTTATTGATGGTGGTGCTGATTATGCTGCTGGTGCTGCCGCTGGTGTTTGCAACCTTCGCACCATGTTCTCCAAAGTCGTCACGCGAGCGCGAAGTTCGTTAACTTCTACTAGTACACCGGGATGATTGGCGGTTGGAGCGAGCGAATGAACAAGATTTGTAATATGTGATAGTATATAATCGTAACGAGATACTCTAGAAAGGGGAGAGAAAATGGTGTTTAATAGGTTCGCCGGTAAGTGCTTCAGGTTCATCGCCAAGAGGGCAATTTGGTGGATGGAATGGATCACCTTCTTCTTGTCTCCAGTGATTTAGTATATTACGAACCCATCCCCAATTCATCCAGAATAGATGATGGGAAATTGGTTGATCCATTCCGGTGACGCTGCTTTCGGAGCCCGAATGGAAATCCATATCGGCATAACTGTCGGAATCTGAAGAATTCGAACTAGATGCGGAATCCATCTTGTATAATGGGAAAAATGAATTTTTGGTATGGAATAGATTATAGGAGTTAGATTTGGTACTCTTCAATACATAATTTACATATGTATATATAATACCAATCTTTTCTTCCATAGATGAAGTGCGGTTGGTTTATCCTCTCGATTGAGGTGTTTTTAAGAATCATGATAGATTTGAACGCTGATTGTAATCGTCGAGATACAATGAGGTTTAAGATGAAATCAAGTGGCAATCTTGAAGAAATGTTTAGTTTCATATGTTATAATCAATATTTTAATTCATTTTAATTGTCCAATGTCATTAGTCCACAGTCGATAGTCCACAGTAACAGTCCAATAATTCATATATAGTTTAATATATAATATACGAATTAATTAATACGTGTCGTAACCCGTATACCTCTCAGACTCGATCACAACTCAAACTATATATATTATTGTAGAATCAACCTCAACCCTGTATAGAGAACTCGATCATTACTGCATATAGAGTGTCTATGGTGATTCCAAATAATATATATAGATGCGTCGATATGATATGTCAAAACATTGTATACGTGTCCCGATATTTAAAGTGCGTAAAATAATTACAGAAATTAAATGACGATAAATAAAAGTGCGATAATTAAATTGTGATAAATAAACTGCGATAAATAAAATGTAATCAGTTAGCTAGGAACAGTTAGCTGGAACAGTTAGCGTGGATTCTTTACAAAATTTTTCATAGTTAATTTGTTTGTTTCTAACAGATTTTATTTTGTCATATGTTTTCTTCATATGCCACTTGTTGGATTCTGGGAAGTCAAAATCCAAATATGAAATTGAATGAAAATGGTTATTCTGCGGTGAACGGATACGTATATCGGTGGTTGTAAGTAGGATAGTAAATGACTATTGAATCAGCTTCGACGAATGTACAATGTAACTTATTAAGATGAAATCTAATTATTCCTCGGGTATTACCTACCCGTTAAAAAAAAAATTCACCATTAATATTTTGTACAAAAGAACTTTTAATTACAATCTTTATGAAAACATATATACATATATATTTTCTTCTGATGAAATCATGAATTTAATGAGTTAATATGATATTAATCTCATTTGCTTTTTGGTTTGAGCTAGAATAAGAAGTCTCTAAAACTTTTTGAGACCACATATTCTTTGCAGAATATCAATGAAGTTATGGATCAATACTTCATCGTTCATTATTGTTGGTACTCCTTGGTATCTATGGTGCGTATGATGTTGATGTTTGTGGGACAGATTATGATGTCGAGACGTGTGATGCGGATGTTGTTTGTTAGTGGTGATGATGGTATTGTTGATGTTATTGATGGTGGTGCTGATTATGCTGCTGGTGCTGCCGCTGGTGTTTGCAACCTTCGCACCATGTTCTCCAAAGTCGTCACGCGAGCGCGAAGTTCGTTAACTTCTACTAGTACACCGGGATGATTGGCGGTTGGAGCGAGCGAATGAACAAGATTTGTAATATGTGATAGTATATAATCGTAACGAGATACTCTAGAAAGGGGAGAGAAAATGGTGTTTAATAGGTTCGCCGGTAAGTGCTTCAGGTTCATCGCCAAGAGGGCAATTTGGTGGATGGAATGGATCACCTTCTTCTTGTCTCCAGTGATTTAGTATATTACGAACCCATCCCCAATTCATCCAGAATAGATGATGGGAAATTGGTTGATCCATTCCGGTGACGCTGCTTTCGGAGCCCGAATGGAAATCCATATCGGCATAACTGTCGGAATCTGAAGAATTCGAACTAGATGCGGAATCCATCTTGTATAATGGGAAAAATGAATTTTTGGTATGGAATAGATTATAGGAGTTAGATTTGGTACTCTTCAATACATAATTTACATATGTATATATAATACCAATCTTTTCTTCCATAGATGAAGTGCGGTTGGTTTATCCTCTCGATTGAGGTGTTTTTAAGAATCATGATAGATTTGAACGCTGATTGTAATCGTCGAGATACAATGAGGTTTAAGATGAAATCAAGTGGCAATCTTGAAGAAATGTTTAGTTTCATATGTTATAATCAATATTTTAATTCATTTTAATTGTCCAATGTCATTAGTCCACAGTCGATAGTCCACAGTAACAGTCCAATAATTCATATATAGTTTAATATATAATATACGAATTAATTAATACGTGTCGTAACCCGTATACCTCTCAGACTCGATCACAACTCAAACTATATATATTATTGTAGAATCAACCTCAACCCTGTATAGAGAACTCGATCATTACTGCATATAGAGTGTCTATGGTGATTCCAAATAATATATATAGATGCGTCGATATGATATGTCAAAACATTGTATACGTGTCCCGATAATTAAAGTGCGTAAAATAATTACAGAAATTAAATGACGATAAATAAAAGTGTGATAATTAAATTGTGATAAATAAACTGCGATAAATAAAATGTAATCAGTTAGCTAGGAACAGTTAGCTGGAACAGTTAGCGTGGATTCTTTACAAAATTTTTCATAGTTAATTTGTTTGTTTCTAACAGATTTTATTTTGTCATATGTTTTCTTCATATGCCACTTGTTGGATTCTGGGAAGTCAAAATCCAAATATGAAATTGAATGAAAATGGTTATTCTGCGGTGAACGGATACGTATATCGGTGGTTGTAAGTAGGATAGTAAATGACTATTGAATCAGCTTCGACGAATGTACAATGTAACTTATTAAGATGAAATCTAATTATTCCTCGGGTATTACCTACCCGTTAAAAAAAAAATTTCACCATTAATATTTTGTACAAAAGAACTTTTAATTACAATCTTTATGAAAACATATATACATATATATTTTCTTCTGATGAAATCATGAATTTAATGAGTTAATATGATATTAATCTCATTTGCTTTTCGGTTTGAGCTAGAATAAGAAGTCTCTAAAACTTTTTGAGACCACATATTCTTCGCAGAATATCAATGAAGTTATGGATCAATACTTCATCGTTCATTATTGTTGGTACTCCTTGGTATCTATGGTGCGTATGATGTTGATGTTTGTGGGACAGATTATGATGTCGAGACGTGTGATGCGGATGTTGTTTGTTAGTGGTGATGATGGTATTGTTGATGTTATTGATGGTGGTGCTGATTATGCTGCTGGTGCTGCCGCTGGTGTTTGCAACCTTCGCACCATGTTCTCCAAAGTCGTCACGCGAGCGCGAAGTTCGTTAACTTCTACTAGTACACCGGGATGATTGGCGGTTGGAGCGAGCGAATGAACAAGATTTGTAATATGTGATAGTATATAATCGTAACGAGATACTCTAGAAAGGGGAGAGAAAATGGTGTTTAATAGGTTCGCCGGTAAGTGCTTCAGGTTCATCGCCAAGAGGGCAATTTGGTGGATGGAATGGATCACCTTCTTCTTGTCTCCAGTGATTTAGTATATTACGAACCCATCCCCAATTCATCCAGAATAGATGATGGGAAATTGGTTGATCCATTCCGGTGACGCTGCTTTCGGAGCCCGAATGGAAATCCATATCGACATAACAGTCGGAATCTGAAGAATTCGAACTAGATGCGGAATCCATCTTGTATAATGGGAAAAATGAATTTTTGGTATGGAATAGATTATAGGAGTTAGATTTGGTACTCTTCAATACATAATTTACATATGTATATATAATACCAAAATCCCGTAAATTACGGAGAATCTTTGAAAAGATATTAGTCAAAGTTCGCAATAACAGATATGCTAAGATAAGAATTCGTCTATACACTATCAATGCAGTAAATGCAGTAAAACGTGTCTAGACTTATGAATGATAAGTAGGTAATTTCCTAAGGATGATAAGCAGATGATTTTTGACTAGAAATGATAAGCAAAACTTTTGACATGTAGACATGGTCGAAGTCCAGACTCATTAATGCATCCTAACAACTACTAGTTAGACACACTAATGCAAGACCTGGTTCGCTACGACCACCGCTCTGATACCAACTGAAAGGACCCGTCCTAATCTACCTGGACAAAGTCATCAACATTTGGTCCCATTGCGATGATCGGCTCCAAGTAATATCCTTATATTGAGCAAATGCACAGCGGAAGACTTAATTTGTACCTGAGAATAAACATGCTTTAAAGTGTCAACCAAAAAGGTTGGTGAGTTCATAGGTTTATCATAACAATCGTTTCAATATGTTAATAGACCACAAGATTTCATAATCATAAACATAATACACTCGCAAGTGTATGTAAAGCATTCTAAGTGGTTGAGCACTTGGTAACCATACTTAACATTTAATCAACGTCGCATATTCCCTTTATTATGAAATCTCACTACACCGTACCAAGTGTAGTCACCAAAACGAAGTACTGTGCAACCGTTGAATACTGGTCGTCCAGTCCGGTTGGGGTTGTCAGGCCCGATAGATCTATCAACAGGATTCGCGTTTACAATACCCATGTAAATAGTAGTTACCAAGCTACAGGGAAATATGCCAGTGATACAACTCAACGTAGAATATATTTTTAAATACTTGTGTCTATTTTGTAAACATTTATAAAAGCAGCGCATGTATTCTCAGCCCAAAAATATATACTGCAAAAGCAATTAAAAAGGGAGCAAATGAAACTCACTTTTGCCTTGAAGGTATTTAATTCGACTTGGTCTCTGATAGATATCACGAACCTAACCATATATATAATATATCAACATACTTTCTTTTCAAGTAATCGTTACATATATATACTTATAATACTTTTAATATTTTCTTAGTCCGTAATTAGTAGTCCGATGTTAGTGGTCCACAATTAGTTGCTCAATAAAATAAATAGAGACCCCATCGTATTCGTATTGATCAGAATTAATCTCGACCCATGGTACCATGTTGTCAAATGACGTGTTGCGTACATAAAGTACCGTGTTGTCAAATGACGTGTTGCGTACAATCATGAGGTCTTATGATTAATCTTCTCGTGTTGTTTACGGGTGGTCCTGAAATATATAAAATCAAATCATAAGTAATTATATATAAAATATCATATTAATTAGAAAAGATATGATTAATTTACTTTTTCTCCAAATATTTTCGTAGCTAAACTAACTTCGGATACCCAATCTTGTTTTAGTCGTAGTTTCTTCATTACAACTCCGTTTCTGTTGGTTCAACTTGCCACTTCCTTGGATCGAGTCAAATTTTAAGAATATGAACTGTAAATACCTTGGTTTACATTCGGAATCACAGGTTATAGTTCAAACTTTGGTGAAACTTATGAAAGTGATCATTTTCCATCATAAAAACAACATTTAATGATCATTTTTCTAAAAATACTTACACTTTGAGTTAAACCATGAAATTTTTATGTGTTAACATATTCATAAGAAATATCATTTTTCCAGAACATAAACTTCCAATTCAAAGTTCAAGATGGTTTTTAATTATCCAATCCAAAACAGCCCCTGGTTGCACTCCGACGACGTAGATTCAGTTTTTAAGATGTTCTTTGTAAAACCAAGTTATATCTTGTTAAGTTAGCATATCATTATGATATATTACAGGTCTTGAAGTGTTTTAAAAGTTAAGTTAGAAGGATCTATTTAGTTTGCGAACAAGTTTGAAATCATTCAAACTATGTTCTTGTTGTTAAAATTTTACAACACAAAATAAGATAGCTATATAAATATGAATCGAATAAGGTTATGAATAAGGTTACTACCTCAAGTTACTTGGACAAAGTTACTGTAAAAGATAAGAAAAATCCTAGAACCAAAAGAGTGGTGGAGTGGGATTGAAAGATTGGAAGTAAACTTCTTCAAATGGGTGGTTATTTTGATATGTTCTTGAAAGAGTTTTCTTATGGTGTTTAAGGCTTGTAATTGAAGCTAAATGATGGGGAAAATGCTTGGAGATGATCAAGTATGAAGTTAGGAGTATTTTGAGAGAGAAATGAGGGTGTAGTTATGAGAAAATGGAGTGAAGAAATGGTGTTCATTTATAAAAACGTTTTTAGTTTATAAAGAAAGAAAAGGATTCCTAATTTTGTTTTCTTACTAATAATTCATACTACTTGACAAATTCTAGTTACCTCATATCTAGGGTAGTAATAATGTTGATTAGGATGTTGATTTGATGTGTATATACCAATAGTAAACACGTATAGCAGATGGGTATGATACGGGTACATATAGCCTAGATATACGTATAGAAATCTTGAGGAAACGGAACGAGAATTCAAATATAGCTATCTTTTATGAATATACTTATATTGTTTTATGTATTTAAGTCCTTAAAAGTGATTAAATACATTATATATACGATACATGTATAAGCATTATAGATTATAAGTATATATATCAAAGAATGTTACGTATAGTTATCGTTTTGAAAACTTAAGTTAGTAGTTTCAAAATATACTTATAACTCATTGTCATTAGTACACAATGAGATGTTAAACCATCCTTAGATCATGTTAAATATATATAAATACATATATATACACAAACGTATAATTATCGTATGTTATATAGTTCGTGATATCATCGGTCATATTGGACGGTCAAACGTTGTGTAAAACTCTTTTCAAAACACAAGTCTCAACAATCTGGATTGCTTATCATGTTGGTATGGTTTAATTTATGTAAATATTAATCTCATAAGTATAATTTGGTCGGAAAATTCCGGGTCATTACAGTACCTACCCGTTAAAGAAATTTCGTCCCCGAAATTTGATAGAGGTTGTTATGGATAACAATAAGAAGGTTTTCATGACAAATATAAGGTGATAATGGAGTTTTATCATCATTGAGTAATGTAGATAAAACGATTCGATTATGCGAAGAATATAAATGAGTCTATCATAAAAGAGTGAGATGAGTAAAATATATTCGTCTTAACCGATGACGTAGTTATGATTGATTTCCGGGATTTAAGGGATTAAAGAGAATCTTACGTAATAAGATTTGGTTCTTTGGTGATTAAGGAAATCAGGATCTTCTTTGATTATATGCAATAATCTGTTTCGATTGCTCTGTCGGATATTTCACTATAAATTCACCCCTTCGTTTCCTTATTTTCCACGACTCACGCCTTCTATTCTTTCTCCCTTGATTCTTACTTTAAAGCATTCATCAATATGCTCCATCCAGTCCTGATTCTTGATATACTCCTAACTTTTATATCTGTCATTCTTCTTTTTCATCTACCACCAGAAGAATCTACCAACTGAATGGACCCGTCCTAATCTACCTGGACGAAGTCATCAACATTTGGTCCCATTGCAATGATCGGCTCCAAGTAATGTCCTTATATTGAGCAAATGCACAGCGGAAGACTTAATTTGTACCTGAGAATAAACATGCTTTAAAGTGTCAACCAAAAGGTTGGTGAGTTCATAGGTTTATCATAACAATCGTTTCAATATGTTAATAGACCACAAGATTTCATAATCATAAACATAATACACTCGCAAGTGTATGTAAAGCATTCTAAGTGGTTGAGCACTTGGTAACCATACTTAACATTTAATCAACGTCGCATATTCCATTTATTATGAAATCTCACTACACCGTATCAAGTGTAGTCACCAAAACGAAGTACTGTGCAACCGTTGAATACTGTTCGTCCAGTCCGGTTGGGGTTGTCAGGCCCGATAGATCTATCAACAGGATTCGCGTTTACAATACCCATGTAAATAGTAGTTACCAAGCTACAGGGAAATATGCCAGTGATACAACTCAACGTAGAATATATTTTTAAGTACTTGTGTCTATTTTGTAAACATTTATAAAAGCAGCGCATGTATTCTCAGTCCAAAAATATATACTGCAAAAGCAATTAAAAAGGGAGCAAATGAAACTCACTTTTGCCTTGAAGGTATTTAATTCGACTTGGTCTCCGATAGATATCACGAACCTAACCATATATATAATATATCAACATATTTTCTTTTCAAGTAATCGTTACATATATATACTTATAATACTTTTAATATTTTCTTAGTCCGTAGTTAGTAATCCGATGTTAGTGGTCCACAATTAGTTGCTCAATAAAATAAATAGAGACCCCATCGTATTCGTATTGATCAGAATTAATCTCGACCCATGGTACCATGTTGTCAAATGACGTGTTGCGTACATAAAGTACCGTGTTGTCAAATGACGTGTTGCGTACAATCATGAGGTCTTATGATTAATCT
Source organism: Rutidosis leptorrhynchoides (assembly GCF_046630445.1). Lineage (NCBI taxonomy): Eukaryota > Viridiplantae > Streptophyta > Magnoliopsida > Asterales > Asteraceae > Rutidosis > Rutidosis leptorrhynchoides. Next base: position 403,689,900 of record NC_092337.1, on the reverse strand, counting down.
TCTCGTGTTGTTTATGGGTGGTCCTGAAATATATAAAATCAAATCATAAGTAATTATATATAAAATATCATATTAATTAGAAAAGATATGATTAATTTACTTTTTCTCCAAATATTTTCGTAGCTAAACTAACTTCGGATACCCAATCTTGTTTTAGTCGTAGTTTCTTCATTACAACTCCGTTTCTGTTGGTTCAACTTGCCACTTCCTTGGATCGAGTCAAATTTTAAGAATATGAATTGTAAATACCTTGGTTTACATTCGGAATCACAGGTTATAGTTCAAACTTTGGTGAAACTTATGAAAGTGATCATTTTCCATCATAAAAACAACATTTAATGATCATTTTTCTAAAAATACTTACACTTTGAGTTAAACCATGAAATTTTATGTGTTAACATATTCATAAGAAATATCATTTTTCCAGAACATAAACTTCTAATTCAAAGTTCAAGATGATTTTTAATTATCCAACCCAAAACAGCCCCCGGTTGCACTCCGACGACGTAGATTCAGTTTTTAAGATGTTCTTTGTAAAACCAAGTTATATCTTGTTAAGTTAGCATATCATTATGATATATTACAGGTCTTGAAGTGTTTTAAAAGTTAAGTTAGAAGGATCTATTTAGTTTGCGAACAAGTTTGAAATCATTCAAACTATGTTCTTGTTGTTAAAATTTTACAACACAAAATAAGATAGCTATATAAATATGAATCGAATAAGGTTATGAATAAGGTTACTACCTCAAGTTACTTGGACAAAGTTACTGTAAAAGATAAGAAAATCCTAGAACCAAAAGAGTGGTGGAGTGGGATTTAAAGATTGGAAGTAAACTTCTTCAAATGGGTGGTTATTTTGATATGTTCTTGAAAGAGTTTTCTTATGGTGTTTAAGGCTTGTAATTGAAGCTAAATGATGGGGAAAATTCTTGGAGATGATCAAGTATGAAGTTAGGAGTATTTTGAGAGAGAAATGAGGGTGTAGTTATGAGAAAATGGAGTGAAGAAATGGTGTTCATTTATAAAAACGTTTTTAGTTTATAAAGAAAGAAAAGGATTCCTAATTTTGTTTTCTTACTAATAATTCATACTACTTGACAAATTCTAGTTACCTCATATCTAGGGCAGTAATAATGTTGATTAGGATGTTGATTTGATGTGTATATACCAATAGTAAACACGTATAGTAGCTGGGTATGATACGGGTACATATAGCCTAGATATACGTATAGAAATCTTGAGGAAACGGAACGAGAATTCAAATATAGCTATCTTTTGTGAATATACTTATATTGTTTTATGTATTTAAGTCCTTAAAAGTGATTAAATACATTATATATACGATACATGTATAAGCATTATAGATTATAAGTATATATATCAAAGAATGTTACGTATAGTTATCGTTTTGAAAACTTAAGTTAGTAGTTTCAAAATATACTTATAACTCATTGTCATTAGTACACAATGAGATGTTAAACCATCCTTAGATCATGTTAAATATATATAAATACATATATATACACAAACATATAATTATCGTATGTTATATAGTTCGTGATATCATCGGTCATATTGGACGGTCAAACGTTGTGTAAAACTCTTTTCAAAACACAATTCTCAACAATTTGGATTGCTTATCATGTTGGTATGGTTTAATTTATGTAAATATTAATCTCATAAGTATAATTTGGTCGGAAAATTTCGGGTCATTACATCAAGTACCTTACAATGTAACCAAATGTAATGTATTCGTCCAGATGGATTAGGACGGGTCCTTTCAGTTGGTATCAGAGCGTTGGTCTTAGCGAACCAGGTCTGCATTAGTGTGTCTAACTGATAAGTCGTTAGGATGCATTAGTGAGTCTGAACTTCGACCGTGTCTGCATGTCAAAAGTTTTGCTTATCATTTCTAGTCGGAAATCATCTGCTTATCATCCTTAGGAAATTACCTGCTTATCCTTATTAGTCTAGACATGTCTTGCTACATTAATTGTATGAGTAGTGTATAGACAAAAATTCATATCTTAACGTATTTATTATTGTTACCTTTGCCTGACAACTTCCGTAGATTCCTCCGTAACTTATAGGATTTTAGTATTATATATGCATATGTAAATTATGTATTGCAGGATACTAATCTACATCCTATAATCTATTTCTTATCGAAAATCCTTCATCTGATCGTACGAGATAAATCCCTCAACCAGTTTGAGTCCCTCAGATTTCGATAGCTATTCTGATAGTTATTCCGACAGCTATTCTGACATGAATATTCACCTAAGCTCCAAAGCGGTGTCACCAGAATGAATCAACCAATCATCCATCCCCAATTCATCTGATGGGTTCGTAGTCGACTTAATCAATGGAGACGCGAAGAAGGCGATCCCTTCCACCAACCGAATTCATCTCTTGATGAAGAACCTGAAGCACTTACCGGAGAACCTATCCTGAACACCATTTTCACAGTCATTTTCCGAATATCTCGCCAAGATTATATTCTATCTAAAATTCTAAACCTTATTCATTCGCTCATTCCTACCGACAATTATCCCGGAGTAATAAGTCAACGAGCTTCGCACCTGAGTTGTAGCCTTGGAAAATGTGGTGCAAAATGTACCAGCTTCAGCAACATCACCGGCACCAACAGTAACAGCACCCGTACCATCAACAATCTATGCCTCAACATCTCATTCTGTACCTCGAGTATGATTATCGTTCCACGAATCGTTCTACATCATTTATCTTCATTCGACATGGCGATTATATAATCTCTAATGTTTTAGAGATTATATATTCTTATTCTAACGGTAAATCAAATGAGTCTAATATCATATTAACTCATTAAATCCATGATTACATCTGAAGAAAATATATATGTATATATGTTTTCATAAAGATTGTAATTAAAAATCCTTTTGTACAAACTATTAATGATGAAAATATTTTAACGGGTAGGTAATACCCGAGGAATATTTAAGATTTCACATTAATAAGTTTCACTATACATTCTTCGAATCTGATTCAACGGTCATTTACTATCCTACTTACATCCACAGATATACGTATTCGTTCATCGTAGAATAACCATTTTCACTCAAATTCATATTCGAATTTTTACCTATCAGAATCCAACAAGTGGCATAATGAAGAAAACATTGGACAAAATAAAATTTGTTTGAAACAAACAAATTAACTATGAGAAATTTTGTTAAGAATCCACGCTAACGAAATCCTGGCTAACTGTTCCTAGCTAACTGTTAATTATGTATTACATTTTAATTATAGCAATTTATTTTTCGTAATTTAATTATCGCAATTTATTTTATCGCAATTTTAATTCTCGCAATTTTATTTATCGTCATTTAATTTCTGTTATTTATTTTACGCACTTTAAATATCGGGACACGTATACAAAGTTTTGACATATCATATCGACGCATCTATATATATTATTTGGAATCACTATAGACACTCTATATGCTGTAATGCTAGAGTTCGCTATACAGGGTTGAGGTTTATTTTATAATAATATATATACTTTGAGTTGTGATCGAGTCTGAGACATGTACACGGGTCACGATACGTATTAATTAATTCGAATATTATATATTAAACTGTATATGAATTATTGGTCTATTAACTGTGGACTATCAACTGTGAATTAATAACATTGGACAATTAAAATGAATTAAAATATTGATTATAACATATGAAACTAAACGATTCTTCAAGTTTGCCACTTGATTTCATCTTAAACCTCATTTGTATCTTGATGATTACAATCTGCGTTCAAACCTTTCATGATTCTTGAAAACACCTCAATCGAGAGGATGAACCAACCGCACTTCATCTACGTAAGAAGAGATTGATGCATATAGTTATGCACTTGAAAACTCTTAGAACCTGAGTAAACGTTTAACACGTATCTGTGCTAATCCCTTTAGTATTATTATTACCAAAAATAACTTGGTAATTTCTTTTAAAGTAGCAAATTTTGTCACAGCTCCAGCAAGACAACTTCGACTTTCATTCGGAGTAACCTTATTATAACCTTGATATATATGTGTGCTCTTTTATTATTACCGAGGAACCTTTTATATTCCATCATATTACCAGCAGACGTACCAACAATCTCGTTGCTCCTTGGCTTAAATCTCTTCGACAAATCACTATATTTATCTATTGAAGTCTCATCATGTACACATCCGCATCTTGTAACAAGAATTGCCATACCAATTACCGGGAATCAACAAATCTATATTTTGAATCTCGCAGTATTTTTACATCAACAGTTATATGTATTCATATAACATTCATCTCTTAGAATTATGATCTCCCATTTCGAAATTCTAAAAAGCACTCTAGTCTACGAATCAGTTCTCTGAATCTTGAGAAAGCTGATGAAGCAGTGAAAACTGAAGACTGCCTTAATAGTCAAAAGTTTGATGATAAAGAATGGAGTGTTGAAAAAGCTCAAAGAATTTGATACTGAAAAAATGAGTTGAGCAAATCATGAAGGAGACTCTGAACAAATCACAAGGATTAAACTTGTACATTAAGAATCCTGATGATTCTGTTTCTGATGAAATCTTTAGCGAATACCTTGTATTGACTCTAAACTCTTGCGGACAAATTTTCTTCACCATCCTTCGATATTAGAAATTCCAAGATATCATCATATCTTTCATTATAAATATCCTCCATATTTTTTGAAGATATTTTCATAACTATTCTTATCTGAAATCATTAATCTCTTCGTGCTATCAGTGTTACATCATATAGAAACTGTTAGTTTCTATATTCTGTAAACTTTCGAGCTTAAAATATGAATGTTATTTAAGTAATGTTGGGAACTGAAGCATGAGTTAGTATAATATAATGACACTTGATTAACGTGATTATATTACAGTAAGTCATGCTGAGTTTTTTAATGGAACGTGATGATTCATAGATCATAATGTCATCATGTGCCATGTTACATAACTCTTTCATTCTGCTTAATTTCTGGACATATCAAGAAAATGTATTCTTGATAGTTCTATTCTCAGTGATTCTGGTAATTTGATCAATCAAATCGTGCTATTACGTTCTTTCTTGTTTAGAACATTAAGTTCATTCGAAATTCCATACTTACGAATTCTGGACCGTTACTCGCTTTACTATAGGTCGAGAAGATTATAAAAAGGCAAAGAGCTCCAAAATATAAGAGATAATATAAAGCACAATAAAAACACGGAGGTTACAAATCGATTAATACGAATAGCAATATAAAGACACGGTATAATTAAGAATAGTATCACCCCAAGGTAATAGTAGAAGTAAACAGGTTCTTCTGGAGGGAGATTGAAAAGAAGGATGACAGAAATGATAATTAGGAAAATAACAAGGATTAGAACGGGATCAAGCATTTTCACAATCTTTTGGATGTATGAACTAAGAAAGAAAGTATAGGAATTGTGAAATAATAGAACAGAAGAGCTTAATTTATAATGGAATTATCAGATAGAGTAATCGAGGTAGATCACCGTATTTAATTATAGAGATCTTAATTTCCTTATTCGTCGAAGAATCAAATCTTTTAGATTTCGAAGAATTCCTTTAAATCCCTTGAATTCCGGAATTCAACCATGACTCTGTCAAAAGTTAAGACGAATCTTTACTTTTCCTATTTCAATCTTTTGCGATAGCTTCACTCATACGCTTCAAGTAACCGAATCGTTTAATATATATTACTCGGTAATGATAAAACTCTATTTACCACCCATATTCGCCAGGAAAACATTTTTATTGTTAGCCATGATGACCTCACTCAAATTTCAGGACGAAATTTCTTTAACGGGTAGGTACTGTGACGACCCGGAAATTTCCGACCAAATTTAAACTTAATTCGTATTTGATTTCGACGCGATGAGCAAAGTCAGTAATGTTGAGTAACAAAGTTGTAAACTATATTCATAATATCATTTGACCTTTGACAACTCCTGACGATTCACGAACAATTATGTGTAAATGAATATGTAAATACATTTATAGATATAAATGTAAGTGTATATAACATTTTGAAATTTATAAGGTATACTTAATCATTTAGAATTAAAAATGTAAAATAATAAAATAGATAAGTTACTAATATATATATATATATATATATATATATATATATATATATATATATATATATATATATATATATATATATATATATATATATATATATATATATATATATATATATATATATTATTCATACCATTATGAATCTATATATACGAATTTTATGTATCATTAAAGTACTATATATAAAATGTATAAATAAAAAATATGTAATAAGAGTTATCATATATGATTATTAAAAATTACATAATTAACAATAAATTTGAATATAATGGTTATATTAATATTATCATTACTTTTATAAATATTAAAATTTGTATAATTAATATTATTATTTTCAATGCAAAAGATATATATATAAATTGATATGTATAAGTTATTATATATTTATCATTAATAATATTAATATTATTATAATTAATAAGATTTTACTATCATTATTATTAGTAATTAAGTTATTATCATTATTTCTAAGTAATAATATTAATTATCAATTATTACTACTAATTACTTTATTAATATATTTATACTTATTAAATATCAAAAGTTACAAAATTTAATATATATATATATATATATATATATATATATATATATATATATATATATATATATATATATATATATATATATATATATATATAAAACAGATATATAAATAAATAGGGATATATGTGTAGTATACAGTTAAATATTCATATTCATATAGATATACATATATGTATAAATACGATTGTAATCCGTATACATATATAAAATAAATACAGAAAATCAGTATTCAGTTGCACATCGTTTTCCATCTAATTGTGAATTGATTTGCTGACTTCAATTTCGTACCAATCAAGAATATAATCACTAGATAAAACCAAAAACATGTTAGAGGTCGATCTTCTCTTTAATTATTTTCTTCTGACAGAAATATTTTTGTCGAGCAATTCAAGCTATCAAACAAAAGATAATTGGGTACATTAAGCTAGAATTATATCTGCTAAAACCATTTGAACCACTCAAACCCCCACCCTTAGAGATGCAATATTTCTGTTACAAATCAAATGAACCGAACACCTTTGTTGCCACTCTTTTTCTTGTTTCTCTTCGATCAACTCTAAACCGAAAACCCATTTAGATGTTGTAGATATTCGAACACCACCATAGCTCTCCACAATACCATCACTATCCTATGACCATCATTCACCCACGATGTCACTTTTTTTTTTCTTCCCTTCTTCAAACATGAGTATCTTCACCTCTCACAGACCACCTTCACTTTGAGATCATCAAACAACCACCGTAAATACTCCCTCCTTGTTTCAGCCGCAAACGATCTCCAATTATTAATATGGATACACTTATTCAAACGTCAACTCTTCACCCTTTTCTCCATTTCATCACCTTGAGTATCTTTGAATACCAACAACATATACCATCACTTGTTTCCTTTAAATTTCTTTCCTCGTTTGTTATGGCTCGCTTTCCAGCAAGAAGAGCTGTAAGTTTGTTTTTCTTTTTCTTCGTATCCATGATATTAAATATTACGGCCAACAAGTGGAATCAAGGTGTATGTTCTTGGCTTCTTCTTTTGTCTCTTTACAATAAAGGTGTAACATATTATATTAATCAATGGGTATCCAAGGAAAAACAAGTGGGAGATGATAAACATTATTTGGTCGACAATTGCATATAAGAGCCGACCAAAGATGGGTCACAGATGATGCTTCGGTGATGATGAAAATGATAAAAATATAGAGGTATGATAATGCGATCACGGCTGGAAGTATGATGGGTGCGTGTTCCTTTTTTCTTTAGGGATTAGGTAAAATTTAGTATTATAATCAAACCCCACTCAGAAACTGAATCTGTTACGGAGTACCTGTTTTCATTTATTCTTGGGCCATCGAGTAGATTGCATGATTATTGGATCGGACTATAATTTTTTTGTTGTTGTTGTTGTTGGCCGTTAATGGACTGCAAAGTCTAAAATCCAAATACCCACAATTCAATCATCTTAAAAGTGCCATTGGGCTCCTAGATCATTTAGGCTAGTGAGGGATCAAATTTTGGGTCATACATGTGTAAGGTATAACTAGAATTAGATAAAAATAATAAAGGAATGATGATGATGAATTATGTAAGTGACGATGATGATTAAACTATGGTAATGATTATGATAATGATGAGGCGTGGTTGGGAGATGATGCTACGATTATAAAAGATGATGATGTTCTATGATGATGATGAACAACGAGCAAGATGTTGGTGATGCGTATGATGAGAAAGAAAATGAGGCTGTATGATGATGGTAATAACGATGAGATGATGAGGTTGGATGAATAAGATGATAATTATGAAATGTTAATAAGTATGATTCTGTGATGCTGTGATATTAAGAAGAAAAAGAAGTAAACAGACGAATAGAATGGTTAAATAGGATTACTCTGAGAATTAATTCAGATAATTAGAAACAAAGGAATGGTTGGGCGTGTGTTGGGAAATTGAGAGGTCACGAGTTCGAGCCTGAGCAGTGGCAGAAACAGTTTTCTTTTTAGGGAAGATTATAAATTCTTTTAAGGTAGTATGATTATTATTATTAATAATATTAATATTATTATTATTATTATTATTATTATTATTATTATTATTATTATTATTATTATTAATTATTATTATCAAAACTAATTATATTTCATTATCATTTTATTAAAAACTACTACTATTATTAAAAGTATCATTTTTATTAAAGTTATCAGTTTATCATTTATATTAAAAGTATCATTTTTAACTTTATTATCATTATTATTATTTTTTTTATCATTACTAATATTATTTTAGTATTATTATAATTTTAACAAACAAACGATATATATATATATATATATATATATATATATATATATATATATATATATATATATATATATATACATACAATAGTATATTTAATACATATAACATAACAAAAAAAAATTAATATTTAATTATATACAAAATGAAAATATGAAACATAGATATACAATTAACATAAAAAGGATATAACTAATAAATTTATATTTTTCGATTACAATTATGTATATTAATAAATATACAAATGATATAGGTTTGTGAATCTAAGGCCAACCCTACACTAGTTCAATGTCGTCATATGTATTTTTACTACAAAATACATTATGGTGAGTTTCATTTGCCTTTTTACCCTTTATATTTTTGGGCTGAGAATACATGCGCAATTTTTATAAATGTTTTACGAAATAGACACAAGTAATCGAAACTGCATTATATGGTTGAATGATCGAAGCCGAATATGCCCCTTTTGCTTGGTAGCCTGAGAATTAGTAAACCGATCTACTAATTGACGCGAATCCTAAAGATAGATCTATTGGGCCTAACGAACCCCATCCAAAGTACCGGATGCTTTAGTACTTCGAATTTGTTTTATATCATGTCCGAAGGATTTCCCGGAATGATAGGGGATATTCTTATATGCATCTTGTTAATGTCGGTTACCAGGTGTTCACCATATGAATGATTATTTTTGTCTCTATGCATGGGACGTATATTTATGAGAACTGAAAATGGAAATCTTGTGGTCTATTAAAATGATAGAAATGATTATTTATGTTAAACTAATGAACTCACCAACCTTTTGGTTGAAACTTGAAAGCATATTTATTCTCAGGTATTAAAGAAATCTTCCGCTGTGCATTTGCTCATATTAGAGATATTACTTGAAGTCTTTCATGACATATTTCAAAAGACGTTGCATTCGAGTCGTCGAGTTCATCAAGATTATTACTAAGTCAATTATAGTTGGATATATTATGAAATAGTATGCATGCCATCAACTGTCGATGTAATGAAAGTTTGTCTTTTAAAAACGAATGCAGTGTTTGTAAAATGTATCATATAGAGGTCAAGTACCTCTCGATGTAACCAAATATAATGTATTCGTCCAGATGGATTAGGACGGGTCCTTTCATCAGGTGCATAACTATATGCATTAATATTTTCTTCTGTAGATGAAGTGCAGTTGGTTCATCCTCTCGATTGAGGTGTTTTCAAGAATTATAAAAGGTGTGAATGCATATTGTAATCGTCAAGATACAAATGCGGTTTAAGATGAATTCAAGTGGCAAACTTGAAGAAATGTTTAGTTTCATATGTTATAATCAATATTTTAATTCATTTTAATTGTCCAATGTTATTAGTCCACAGTCGATAGTCCATAATTAACAGTCCAATAATTCAGATATAGTTTAATATATAATATTCGAATTAATTAATACGTATCGTGACCCGTGTACATGTCTCAGACTCTATCACAACTCAAAGTATATATATTATTTGAGAATCAACCTCAACCCTGTATAGCTAACTCAAGCATTACTGCATATAGAGTGTCTATGGTTATTCCAAATAATATATATAGATGCGTCGATATGATATGTCAAAACCTTGTATATGTGTTCCGATATTTAAAGTGCGTAAAATAAATAACAGAAATTAAATGACAATAAATAAAATTGCGAGAATTTAAATTGCGATAATTAAATTGTGATAAATAAATGTAATAAGGAATTAACAGTTAGCTAGGACTTTGTTAGCATGGATTCTTAACAGAATTTCTCATAGTTAATTTGTTTGTTTCTAACAAATTTTTATTTTGTCCAATGTTTTCTTCATTATGCCACTTGTTGGATTCTGATAAGTCAAAATCCAAATAAGAAATTGAATGAAAATGGTTATTCTGTTGTGAACGGATTCATATATCTGTGGATGGAAGTAGGATAGTAAATGACTGTTGAATCAGATTGAAAGAATGTACAGTGTAACTTATTAATATGAAATCTAAATTTTCCTCGGGTATTACCTACCCGTTAAAATATTTTCACCATTAACAGTTTGTACGAAAGAACTTTTAATTACAATCTTTATGAAAACATATATACATGTATATTTTCTTCAGATGTAGTCATGGATTTAATGAGTTAATATAGTATTAAACTCATTTGGTTTACCGTCAAAACTAGAATACATAGTCTCTAAAACATTAGAGATTACATAATCGTCATGAAAAACGAAGATAATTGATGTAGAAAGATACGTAGAACGATGATTACACTCGAGGTACAGAATGAGATGTTGAGGCATGGATTGTTGATGGTACTGGTGATGTTATTGATGGTACTGTTGGTGTCGGTGATGTTGCTGAAGCTGGTAAATTTTGCACCATATTCTCCAAATTGATTACTCGAGCGCGAAGTTCGTTGACTTCTTTTATTATTCCGGGATGATTGTCGGTCGGAACGAGCGGATGAATAAGGTTTAGAATTTGAGATAGTATATAGTCATGACGAGATACTATGGAAATGAGAGAGAAAAATAGTATTACGGACAGGCTCGCCGATAAGTGCTTCAGGTTCTTCTCCAAGAGGTGAATTCGATTGGTGGAAAGGATCGCCTTCTTCACGTCTCCATTGATTAAGTCGACTACGAACCTATCAGATGAATTAGGGATGGATGATTGGTTGATTCATTCCGGTGACGCTGCTTTCGGAGCTTAGGTGAACATCCATGTCGGAATAGCTGTCGGGTTCCGAAGACTTTAACTAGTGACGAGTTCCATTTCATACGACTGAGTAAAGGATTTTTCGATAGGAAATGATTTTCGAATATTAGATGATATTCTAACTATATAGAATACTTATATATTGCATAAAGATTTCGCAATTTACGGAGAAAATTTCGAAAGCTGTCAGGCAAAGGTAACAGTAACAGATACGCTAAGATATGAATTTTTGTCTATACACTATTCATACAGTCAATGCAGTAAAACGTGTCTAGACTAAGAATGATAAGCAGGTAATTTCCTAAGGATGATAAGCAGGTAATTTTTGACACGAAATGATAAGCAAAACTTTTGACATGCATACACGGTCGAAGTCCAGACCCACTAATGCATCTTAACAACTATCAGTTAGACACACTAATACAAGACCTGGTTCACTAAGGCCACCGCTCTGATACCAACTTTCATGACCCGTCCTAATCCATCAGGACAAGTACATTACACTTGGTTACATCGCGAGGTACTTGACCTCTATATGATACATTTTACAAACATTACATTCGTTTTTAAAAGACAAACTTTCATTACATCGAAAGTTGATGGCATGCATACCATTTCATAATATATCCAACTATAATTGACTTAATAATAATCTTGATGAACTCGACGACTCGAATGCAACGTCTTTTGAAATATGTCATGAATGACTCCAAGTAATATCTCTAAAATGAGCAAATGCACAGCGGAAGATTTCTTTCATACCTGAGAATAAACATGCTTTAAAGTGTCAACCAAAAGGTTGGTGAGTTCATTAGTTTATCATAAATAATCATTTCCGATAGTATAATAGATCACAAGATACTCATATTTTGAAAACAATCTGTGCAGGTCTGCTCACTGCTGGAAAATCATTCATACGATATATAAACACCTGGTAATCGACTTTAACAAGATGCATATAGAATATCCCCCGCATACCGGCATTCCGCACGGTCATGCAAAAGCATACAAACAGGTCACTCTTTTAAATATGATGGTTGTGTACACCTCACAAACAGATCATATCTTTTAAAGCTGGCGGTTGTATACCTATTTCGAAGTACTAAAGCAGTTCAAATTCTCTGACTGGGGCTTGTGAGTGCCCATAGATATATCTTTAGGATTCACGTCAATTTGGGGTGTACTAATTCTCAAAATTAGTAATGTTCCCTAATTCTTAGATTATCAGACTATAAAGGGGTGATATCCGGTGTACTCGTAACTCAATCGTAGAATATTTTAAGTACTTGTGTCTATTTTGTAAAACAGTTATAAAACAGTGCATGTATTCTCAGTCCCAAAAATATATATATTGCAAAAACATTTAAAAAGAGAGTAATGAAACTCACAATACTGTATTTTGTAGTAAAATACATATGATGATATTGAACAATGCAGGGTTAGCCTCGGATTCACGAACCTGCCAAAGCTTTTCTAAAAAAAAACGTTCCGAACAGGGTTCGAACCCGAGACCTCTCGCTCACCCGTAAACACACTTAACCATTCCCTCTGTTTTGTTTATCTGATTTATAATATAACCCTAAGTATTTATCTAGTACATGTTTCAACCCACTTCATCTTCTTCACCAAGATGTAATCGATCAAACAACTTCATTCTTAATAGTCAATCATCAAAATGGTTTTAGGACTTTTAAACAAACATGAAACAAAAAAAATAAGTGTTCTTGTAATTAAGAAAATTAAAAAAAAACTGAAAAAAAATCCTACTGCTGAAGCTCGTAGCTTCTTAAAAAAAAATGTTCTTCCATTTCGAATACATTTTGGACAATTCTTACAACACGAATTTAGTTTTAAATCATTCCTAAAAACTATTGGAATCGTCAATTGAACTTGAAACATCAAAACGAGCTCTAATTTCTCGATGAACAAATTGGTTGGCTTTTGACAAAATAACTTTGACTCGCAAATTCGAATTCGTTATTAAGAATTGGAACTTGAGATTTTACAGGAAGTTTAAGTAAATGATTCCTAATAACTCTGCATTTTTAGTTTTTGAAATTTGTTTAGAATCTACGTTAGTGTATATCACTGTGAAGAACTCAAGAACTCAAAAATTAATTTTTAGATTAAGAGTGTTTTAGGTTATGATTACAACATGAATTGTGTTACAAATCATTCCAATAATGTTTATGGATCATCAAATTAACTGGAGATATCAAAACAAACACGAATTTGATTCAAGAACACTTAGTTGACTTTGAAAACCAAAACTTTGACTCTCAAATTAGAAATTAATAGAAAGAATTGAGGATTGAAAACTTACAGATAGTTTAGATAGGTGATTCCTAACAAGACTGCATTATTACATTTTGAAAATTTGTTCTAGATCAAAATATGGTGAAAAAGATGAATGTACAGAGTGTCGAGCTTATTTTCTGGGTTTTCTTTGTTTTCAACTCAAATTGCAGTTTGTAACTTATATAAAGTGATTAAGTACATGATTTAACAGTTAAATTGATTTCCAATTGATTTGTAAAGTAGACTTGTAACAAACTGGAGACATGAAGTACGTAAATTAATTTCATGTGAAGAAAAAGAAATTTTTTTGATAGTTACTTCTAACATAATGGGATTTCCTATATTTATTTTTAATAAATATTAAAGTAAATACCCTAATAATATTAATAATAATTATATTAATAATAATTCTAATAAAATAACTAAATAATATCATAAAAATGATATTAAATAAAAATAAGAATTTGTTTAAATCATAAATAAATTTTAATCTTAATTATCTTGTACATTATTTTACGTTTTCAATTCAAATGATTATTTTGTATTTTATTAATTTAACTTAATATGCACTTTTATATTTATATATATGTATATATATTTACATATTTATTTACACACAATTGTTCGTGAATCGTCGTAAATAGTCACAGGTTAAATGAATCCATGTAATTAGTTTAAAAATTTTGAGACTCAACATTACAGACTTTGCTTATCGTGTCGAAATCATTTAAAGATAAAGTTTAAATTTGATCGGAAATTTTCGGGTCGTCACAGTATCCGGCAAGGAGATCCCTTATCTCCCTTTCTCTTTATTCTTGCCGCGGAGGGTTTGAATATTTTAACTAAAGACGCTACCGAAAGAGGACTCTTCAAGGGGGTGGAAATTGGTAGGGATAAGGCTAACATTTCGCATCTCCAATATGCGGATGACACGATTTTTTTAGGAGAATGGAGCCGGGGGAACTTGAGAAACCTCCAAAATCTCCTAAATTGCTTCGAGCTTGCTTCCGGTTTGAAAATCAATTACAACAAAAGTTGTCTTTTCGGTATAGGGGTGAATATAAGTGAAACCAATCACTTTGCTAATATCTTGGGGTGTCAAGTCGGTTCCCTCCCATTCACATACCTCGGCCTTCCAATAGGTGCGAAAATGAACACCACAAGTAGTTGGAATCCGGTCATTGAAAAAATAAAAACTAGACTTTCAACTTGAAAAATGCGTTCGTTATCTTTTGGGGGAAGAATGGTTCTTCTAAAATCGGTCCTAAATAGCCTACCTTTGTACTATTTTTCGCTCTTTCGTGCCCCGTCTAGTGTGTTAAAATTAATTGAGTGTTTGAGGAGAGTGTTTTTTTGGGGCGGGTCGGGTCAAATCTCAAAAATCGCTTGGGTTAAATGGGATAGGGTGGTTTCTTCGTATGAATTTGGGGGGTTAAATTTTGGTCTTTTAAAGAGTAAAAACCTTGCTCTATTGGGAAAATGGTGGTGGAGGTTCTATACCGAAACCAATTCGCTATGTGTTAATGTTATTCGGAGTATATATGGTCCTTGCGGTGGCCTGGATTTAGGGGTTGAAGAAATTCGATCCTTAAAACCATCCACTTGGAGGAATATTGTTCTCGCAGGTTTCAAATTGCAGGAAGTCGGCATCAATTTTAGAGGGTCATTCATCAAGGCAGTAAGCAAAAATTCGAAGTTGCTGTTCTGGGGAAATCAGTGGCTAACGGGTACAAAACTGAAGGATTTATATCCGAGACTTTACAGACTCGATCTCGATCAGCAGGCTAAGATATGCGACCGTATTGCAGCAGAGGGTTCGTGGAATATATTGTGCAGTAACTGGGCTAGAAGACCGAGAGGCAGGACATTGGACGAATTGGAACAGCTGATGAAACTAATCGAGGAATATAACTTCAACAACTCGGGGTGTGACACATGTTCTTGGTCTATCTCGCACAACGGCACCTTCTCTGTACGAACTCTATCCCTTCTTATTGATAAACATTTAATTGCGGAAGATCAAACGTTGAAGAAACCATGAGGAATAATCTAGTTCCCAAAAAACTAGAAATATTTACTTGGCGAGCTTGTCAAAAAAGATTGCCCGTCTTATTCGAGATGGATAAGCGGGGGATAGATTAGCATAGTGTTAGGTGCCCGTTGTGTGACGATGACCTTGAAATCGTGGAGCACTCATTGATCTTTTGTAAGCTCTCGTTGGATATTTGGGACCGGGTGTTCGCATGGTGGGGTTTCGGGAATATGTCAAACCTTAGCCTTGGCGAAATCCTTCGTGGTAAGAGCCCATTGGCGTCAACTATACTTGGGACCAAAATATGGCAAGCGGTTGAGTGGGTTTGTGCCTACTTGATATGGAAAAATAGGAATGAGAAAGTGTTTCGTGGCAAATCATGGACTGCTCCAGTCGCGCTCAACGAAATCCAACTCAAGTCCTTCGATTGGATCTCAAATAGATTGAAGAAAACAAAGATTGATTGGTTAACATGGTTACATAATCATAGTGTGTATATTTAGTCATAGACTAGTGCTTCGATATTTTGATTCGGTTTGCCTCCTTTGCAAACCTCTATATGTATGTATGTATGCTTAAAACATTGTACCATATTGAGCTCTAGTAATATTTCTTGCTTTTCACACACACACACACACACACACACACACACACACACAAAAAAAACAATAGAGTTTAATTGGTTAAGTATTTGTAAACTGTACGTGAATGTAGCTTCTCTTTATATATAGTATAATATTAATAATATTAATTAATATTGATATTATTTATAAAAAAATGTGTGGAAAAGTTAAATAAAAGTAGTGACGCAAAAACAAATTAAGACAATGAATTGAATACAGAGTTTTTCTTTTAGATAACTTTATAACTAACTCCATTGTCTTCTATCAACAAGAACAACAATAGAATTATTATAAATATAAATAGCTGAATTGGCTAATTCTATGTTAATGAGTAATGAATATGAGTATATGGAATAACTAATATTATCCTGTTTAAGCTTTTAAATCATATCACATCTTTAACTCAAATTCAATTCAATGTATCCTCGAATGAAGATTTCCTTATAAAACTTTTTATTCGATTTATTTTTAGTCACGTTAATTTTATCGGGTTGAAAACGTCAAAAATAAGGTGCTATTCATTTTTTTATATATGTATAGATAAGAAATTAAGAATTTTTATCAACTTTTATAGAGTGATACGTTGAAATAAAAAACTGAAAAAGTTTTAGACAAGAAGTACTATAATATATTCTAATTCAACTAGTTAAAGATTTTTAAAAAAGAATTTTATATAAGTTAAGTATTGTATTTTTTTTAAAGGCCAAAATATATTTATTAATTTAATAAAAAGATTAAAGGATTACAATAGTTCATCGGCATATGAGAGAATGACAATGATAAAGAATCTACAAAACAGCGAAAAAACTACATAAAATTACAATAATCTTCCTCAACCGTGATCATTGAAAACACCCGGATTTAAGAGCCATTGCGACCAAATAAGATGATGCTTCTTAAAGCGGTTTGAAATCCATTCGAAAGCTTTGACTTGAATATCATTAAGAAGCATTGGACCGGCGTTGTTCTTCTTTTTAAAGACCAAATTGTTTCTATTTTTTCAAAGAATATACTTTGCCATAGTTTTGAAAACTTGAACGATCCATTGCCACCATCGACTCGTCCTAAGAAGATATCAGAGAAGTTGTTGCTCGGATAAGGTGATGAACTCCACCAACGGGATACACATAGCCATATCTCTTTCGCTGTGGAACATTCGAACAAGATATGTTTCATTGTTTCAGGAACATCTTTGCATAACGGACATAAGACTGAATCAAGATCGATCCCACGTTTGTCTAATTCGGTTACGACCGTGAGACGATCCAATTTTTGCACGCCATATGAATATTCCAAGTTTTTGAGGAACCAAGTTATTACGTAATGTCTTCTCATTATTGGAGGCACTCGGCAATAATTTATCGTTGATGAGACCTGTTAACAACGATGTATGGAACTTTCCGGAAGGGAATAAATTGCAGCTCCATTCGTCTGTCGGATTAGCACTATATTTGAAGCCAGCAATAAAAGATAACAGTTCGTCGAGTTTTTGACCTGTTCGACCTGATGGTATTCTGATCCAGTTCCACACAGCATGCCAATTGAAGGAATCAACAATCTTTATTAATCGATCTTGGACGAGAGTGTCAGCTTCTTGTTCTAGTCTGAATAATCGATGGTATTCTGATTCAGTATAGTTCTTAACACATAAAGTTACGATCTCTTATTATTAAAATAAAAAAGCAAACATGCTATCAAAAACATTTGAAATCACAAATTTAGTACCTAATTCAAAAGGTTATTATTATTATCATATTGTTGGAATTAGATTGTATTATGCTATTTTTTGACGTTTACTTACAATAAAGTTTCATAATGCATTGTGTTTTCCATTAGCTAGTCTCCAAGAATATCATTGTTTGAATTGAAATTTTTTTTGATTTTTGAGCTTTGTTAACTATATTTGAGTTTTATTAACAATTATATTATTATAGTTATATCCGTCTTAATAAATATATAGCTATTTGTAATTCAAACACAATTTAGAGGATTGGGATTGAATATTTGAATTTGATATGTTCAAAGTAAAAAAGATCATGATGACTATTTGTCGTTGTCTTTTTTATTGATATCTTAGTTAATAATTTATTATTATTATTTTTAAGAGATGAAACCTTCTATAAATGAGCACATTGGCCCCCCCATAGAATGTAAAACATCGGGTAATCAAGCCTCCCGAGCGTGAGACCTAGTACCGGGTGAATTGCGCATTATGGGCACCCTCTAGTCACACTCCCTTTTTGAACAATTTGGCATAGCCAAGAATTGAACCCGGTGGTGTGCTTCATTGGTCAACTCGGTGGCTACTCAGACAAACCTACGTGATTATAATTTAAAACTTTGTTAATACATTTTTCTGTAAATGTTTGAGCTTCGAGATAGAGCTTAGAACAAGTAGTGATTGCATAAGAATTGAAATGGTAGTTTTACTATTCTTAAATCACTATCACTAACGTATATTAATGACTGGAATGGTATGTTTATTAGTAACTTTTACTAGGTAGTACTCTAATTTATAGTAAAGATTACTCATTCAAAAGTTGAAATGGTACTTTTATTAGTGAAAACCAATGCACACGTTATACTAAAATGTCAAAACATGCAACATGTATGGGTTGTAAGCAACTTATAAAATATTAAATATGAATTTGATCGAGTCGCACTTTTTTGAGGTTGACTATGGTCTTCAATTAAGGTCATGGTATATGTATTTCAATTATAAATTGATTAATAACTAATTGTTGGTAGAAGACCATGTTAATCTATGGTAACCAATTAAGTACTAAGCACATTGTAGATCGATTTACTTGGTCATGACTCATGACTTTGATTTTTGATTTTTGATTTTTGATTTTTTAGATTAAGTAGTCAAATATAGAATTGAGTTTAGAAAATAGTAGCGTATGAATCGCCTCTGTTTCATAAGAGTTGTCTTAATAATCAAAACTCTCTAGCATACTAAACGTCCATTGTCGGTGGGTCGTTTAGCGTGTATTAGTTTGCCGTTTCATATAGTTCATTAGATGTTTCAAATTTTTAACAAAGAGATTACATATTTTGAACATAAGAATATATAGGGAGTATGATTTGTATTTAATCATGCGTGTGTGAAATGGTAAATGATGTATGCTACTGTATTTTATTACGAGTATATTATAAGAGTTTGTGTAGACGTGAATACGGATCTTAGATCAAACGTTATACTCGATCTAGAGGCGGAAAACACTGGAACAAGCTTAATCGAATAAACTTAGAATTTCGGGATCGATTAATCAAACCTACAAGAGACTAGACCGACACGTGGAGTTGTTATTCGGTTGGATATGTTGTGGGACGAATTGCAGACGTGAAAATACGACTATGATATGTGTAGGGTGTGTAACTTGACAATGAAATCTGTAACCCATATATATAGTAATATGCAGTGACCATCGAGTGAGGTCTTGGGCCATCGAACGATGGTCTTGGTTCCTCGCCCGATGGTCTCCTTCCATCGGGTGATGGTTTAGACAGTCAACCTACGGTCATAATACTTATCAACCAATGACTGAAATAAACGTATCGAATCAATAGAACTAGAGACTTATATTTATGCATAACAGTTTGAAGTTTGATCAAGTAAAGTAGTGTTTGAATCGCTCAATTTCCATTTTCATTTTGCATAAAATGTATTGTTGCCAACTATTTGAATTAACGTGTGGAAAAATGCTTGGTGACCCACTCTTAGGCGACTAATTATAAACATAGAAATTTTTGTACCCTATATGAAATGTCACGGCGTTGCCAGTTACTATATTTATTCTATTTTTTCTATCTTTATTATTATTATTATTTTAAGGCAAAAGGCTTATATTGTTAAACAGGCAAAAGCCAAGAAATACATCCAATGGGAAGATGCATGGGCCAGAAAATACAAACGGACTACCTCAACTTGGCCCATGACTAAAACGAAAAAAGAATCTTTATTACTTTTCATGTAAACTATTTGAGTATTTGAAAAAAATGAATGTTTAATTCTATGTCTCTTAGAAATATACCAATTTTAAGATTAAGTGGTAAAAAAACATTAACTTTATTTATTGAATTAAAATTTTTCAGAAAAACATTATTAAATAAAAAAGTAATAGGTCATTAATCTCTTCTAACCTAATTAGAGTTATTGGCCTATTATTTTCATTACAATTGTTAATGAAGATTAATAGGCCAATAACTCTAATTAAGTTATGAGCCTAATACTAATATTTAGCTAGAGTCCTTACAACTAATAATAATATAAGGTTAGCACTATCCCTGTAGCACTCTTGTCGCATGTTGCATCATATTTTTGTCACGGTTCTAAAACAACAGTTATAGTTGGTACAAAATATTTAGCAATATAATTATATAATAACTCATGGAATTTTGATCATTATATAGCATTTTAAAACCATGTCTATACACCAACTTTAGCTTTCATCATTCGATTAATGTAGAACACGACCATTATAACCAAGTTGCAAACAATATATAAATAAGAAACTAATTTTAATGGAAATCATGTTAAATACCAACAACACACAATAAACTTGGTAAATTTGAATGAAAGCCATGTTATCAATTCAACCTACAAAATTTTAAAAAATGTCATGCTACAAATGATTACTAATCATTCATATAAAACTGAAATAAACTGATTATTTGACCCCGAGATATGAGCGAAAAATCTATGTTTATCCAAACATTATATATTTTGTACTATACAATATCAAGCTTCAATAATACTCCGTAGGTTCCAACTCAAGCATGTTTAAAGTTTGGTCACCTTATTTTATTTTAATTATTAACTGATTATGGTTAGTTGTTAGGCAAAACACAATAAAAATATGAAGAAAGAACAAATGCAGGAACATGAAATATGTTTGGTCAGCTATAAAAGGGGTTGGTTTATTTCGCAGTCAAAAACTAGATATTAGTGGCCCATGTACGTTTCGTGACGAGATAAATTATCAATTTTTTTTTTTTTTTTGGTTACTCAGGAAACCCCCTACGAACGAATCTTTGACTCCCCCGCAGAGGGTAAACCTGGAGGAACGAGCCCGCTGAGTGCCAGACCCGCTACCGGGTGAATTGTCTTTCGACATCCCTCCAGTCATCTCCCTTTTTGAACAAGCCGAGGCGGAACTCAAACTCGAACCCGGGTGGATGCTATCATGGGGATAGCTCAGTGGCCATCCAGGCTATGCCCGGATGGTTAGATAAATTATCATTGCATCCAAATTAAAGTGTAACGATTCCAAATCGAATATCCTTGAACCTAATGAAATTATCGAGGTTGTGTTACAAACGTACATTCGATTGTAAGTTCACAATATACCTTAAATGGAGACTTTTTTTTCTAAGCAAGAAGTATTTTACTAAAATAAGATTACAAATGTTTCCATGTTTTTTTTTTTTTTTTTTTTTTTTAACGGTAAATTTTCGCATCGAATACTCTCATTTGCGACCCACACACGCTAGGTAGGAAACTCCAAGGATTGACCCGGGTTGCTTGGCAACTAATCGCGAGTTCCGGGTTGTTTGGCAGCTAATTGCGGAAAAATCCTGGAGAAAACCTCCCCCTTATCGGACTTGAACCCGGGTTGCTTTCCAACTAATCGCAGATCCCCCCTAATAAGGCTTCGAAACCACTCAGGCAATGCCTCGATGGTTACAACTGTTTCCATGTAGCATGATGTTTCCAGTTACGCGGATCTTTATAAAACAAGTAAGATTAAAAGGTGGAAGAGTAAACACGATGAATCAAAATTAATATATATTATTAATAAATAAACATCGAAATTACAAACGCCAAAAACATAGAAACATCGGTTGACTGTTGTATGTAGATCATACATAATATCCCCCTATGCACAGGAATCGTCAAAACGACTCTCCAAAATTAGGGTATACACTAAAAACACATGAAATGCAATTTAGAATTTGCCCATGCTTTTCATTTTGAATCACCGATGGTCCCCGTGGTGCATATACACGGGGACCATCTTTATAAAAATAATGCAAATCACAAGGACCACCGGGTAATTCAAATTCCAATCATATGGACCATCTTGGAGGAAAAAAATAGAGGGACCACCAATGATTTATGATACAAATTACATGAACAATTCGTTTGTCATAAAAAATGATGTCAAGTTTATACGATCAAAAGTCACAGTTGTTAATAATTTATATAATTGAAAATCACACTTCTTACTAAATTCTACAACCAAAATTAATATTAGGGCCCTTAATATTAAAATATAGCTTATTAAGTTTACTAAAACTTCAATCGCATGTTTGTTGCTCAATTTATTGGTTACATGAGATCACATCTATATCTAAAAGTTGCATATCTTATACTAAAACTTTGTAGAAATAAAATCCATGTAAGATAATTTTTAATATAAAGTAATTATGTAACCTTGTAAACACTTTTAAGCAGTGTTGTAAAAGTCGTCCGACTTGACCGACGCGTCGGTCGATGCGTCGTTTTTTTGGGTTCTCCGTCCCATTTTTCTGAAAACGACTCAAAAGACGGTCATAGCTAAAAGTTCGGTCAAAGTCAGTCAAATTTTCTTCAAGATTGATATATTTTAAATTTAGGGTTTGTTTTCATATTTTTGGCCGCTCTTTTCTCTGTGTTCTTACTGATTATGTACTCGATAACATTAATTGAGTTTGAAGTTTGATTGTTTTTAAATTCAAGTTCTTAATTAAGAAATTTATGGTACATAATCAACTAGCTTACATATATATATATAAATATATATTTAAGAAATTATTAATAAAGTCAACGTTGGTCAACGACCGGGGGGACGACCGACGCGTCCTTTTTAGGTCTCGACCGATGCGTTTCCGACTCGCGACTTTTACAACCTGCTTTTAAGTGAACACTCTCATTACTTTTCATAATGCAAGAATATCTTAACCCAAGTATTTAAACGCTTGACGTTTAACTTTTGTAAGTTGTTTTCCACTACAAATGTAGCGTGTTTACTTTAATTTTTGCAAAAGAAAAAACTACTAAAAATTGACCGGTATCTCATACCCCAGGGGTGTAAACACCAGCAACTTCAAAATTGCAGGACGCTGATGTAACATTTTCAACCTCCCGCCAATAAATATATTTCCCCCAAAAATTATTTCAATTTCCCCCCAAAATCTCATCTACGAATCAGAGTCCCAAACCCTAATTGACAGATTTCAGATTCAAACCCTAGGATCGGAAAATGGAGAACAACGGCGGTGCAGCACCGACTGGTTGCTACAAGTGTGGCCGGCCCGGTCACTGGTCACGTGACTGTACATCAACTTCAAACCCTAACACTAACACTAACGGTGATAGATCTAGTAACACACCTGTAGCTACATCACATCCTTTTAAGGCAAGCGGTAATTCGTTTTCAGCTCAAAAACAGCCGATCGAAAAGCCGAAGAAGGTTCCGAAAACTAGGCCTAAACTTACGCCGGAACTGCTTTTATCCGATGACGGTCTCGGATTCGTCCTTCGACATTTTCCGAAAGCTTTCAAGTTCCGTGGACATGGTCATGAGGTATCGATTTTGCTTTTCGATTTTGATCGTTAAATGTACGTTTTTAGAATTTTGAATTTAATTCTCATAATTGATGATTATTTGATACATGATTATTAGTAGAATTTCATTTTGTGGATGTAATTCGTTTTAGGTTTTTACATGACCTAGTTGGAAATTGGAAAATTAGTTTACATGAGGATGCTAAAAGACTAGATCAAGTATGTTAACTATGGACAAAACTTATATTTATGTAATTCTTAAAATTTAACACAACGTAATGTGTAGCAAGAACATACTACAATTTCTTGTCTCAAAATGTCTCAATTCTTAAAGCAAGAACACAAGACAATTTCTTTTTTTTTTTTTTTTTTTAGAACGGCTTGGTTGGTCCCCCTCCCATTACCCCCCACTGGAAACCCACTTTCGAAACATCGCACGTTCGATTTTATTGTGTACCGCTCCCGCCATACGACAAGGACACAGGACCCCACCAACCTGACGGCTAATGGGTTTATGCACAATATGTGGGAAAACCAGCCCCATTCGAGAATTGAACCTGTGACCAGGCGGATCTCTACTAAGGAATTGTACCACTCAGCCAGAAGCTCGGTGGTAACACAAGACAATTTCTTGTCTCAACTTGTGTAAATTGTTTTACCGCGTTATACTTCACCATTTTGATAATGGCTAGTTCTGTTGACAAGTAGTACATTATGCCTAAATGTATGCCCATAGACTTTCGTTGTGGCACCATCATTAAGGAGGCTTTTTCTTTTTAAGAATTTAGATACGGGTATTGAACTTGAGATTTATATTAATTTACTTTGTATCTGATACCATATTCTAAATATGGTATTACAGTATTTGTTGGACGTTGGTAACCACAGTTTAATATCAGTCGTGATAGACCATCCAAATATCAAGTTATGCGCGGATTATGTGATTCAGTAACGATTTTATGGTTGTCTCGTACAATAAAATCATATTTTCGTATACAGAGTAATATACATTTATGTATTTATGTTATGTAGAACAAAGATTCAGAGAGAGACATACAAAACACAAGTAGTACCTTACACCTTGAATTTCTCTGTGATAGTGTCCATTAACATGTAACTATGAGAACTCATACTTCGCCCCAACCTAGATGGCTATGTTAGGCATCCGAGGCAAGTGTCAGACCATAGCTTGCTGCTGAAAAACGTAATAGGCCAGTGCATCTCGCTTCGCTATTTAAAGGTCATTGGCTTCATTTTTTTATGTTGGGGGTGACGATAGCATTTTACTAGTTTAGAAACTATTAAACAAGCTACTAATTGTGTTTTATATTAATCATGCTCATATGAATGTGCTGAAGTTTTATCTCAAGTATTCATTTAACTCATTGAATGGATAACTATGCAGACAAGTGATCTGGGGAATCTACTAAGTTTGTATGCAGAATGGCACTCGCACCTGATTCCTTATTACTCATTCAACCAGTTCATTCATAAGGTAGAACAAGTTGGTGGTTCAAAACGTGTCAAGGTAAAACATCCTTTTTTAGGTAGCTGTAGCAGTTAAGGCATGTATGCTTAGTTTAAGTGGATAATTTGAATGCATCAACTTATTCTTACATCTAGTAACCTAGGTTTTCTACGGTAACCGAACTTTCTGGATTCTTTCTATATTTATTTTGGGTAATATGGTCCATTGCGTCTGCTTTATTAGATTCATAAGCTGTAGTATGCCATTTGATAGAAAGGTGATGCAGTATGCCAATATGAGGTAAAACTGGTCTATGAGTAATCTTGACCTATAAACATAAGATATGAGTTGCAGTGATATATTTGTCAATAGTTTTATATTTGCTACATTGTGACGTAAATGTACTCTAGTATGTGGTCTCACTTAAGGCGTCTTCTAATGCCCATTTCATCTTTACTTCTACCAGTATTATTTTAATCGACCCTATCACTTTTGTATCTGCTTCTTTGAACAAATAATTGATATTCACTGTATCATATGCATAATTTATTAAAAACTATAACCCTGCATTATTCTTCAGTACTTGACCAATATCATCACTGTTTCCTTGTGAATAACATTTTTCATTTCAATCCTACTATACGTGATACATTCTACTAGTTGCATTTTGTCTCTACCTTAACCTGTCAAGTCCCATCTAAGTTTACTATAACTATCTTTTATGGCATTTAGCTTTTAATAGGAGCTTTTATAATTTTTCTCACACGGTGTATGGTCTACTCTAATATGATGGGCACAAGAAATTAACTGCAAATTTCAATGACCAGACAACAGGCTGATTTACCCCATTTAGTTTAAGTAAATTGTGAGTCCAGTATGCACTTCATCAACTGAATATACTTCAAAAAATCCGCTTTATGTTAAAATAAGTTTTAGGTGTTAAAAATATGAAATGCTATGGTTCATAATTGTATATTGAATGTTGTCTGGTAATGTGTTAATATAACTATCTGATGTTGATTTGTTAGTGACTTGAACAGTTAAAATGCTAGTACTAACTGAATTGTAGTTATCAGCTGATGCCAATATTAATGTCAAAGGCTAATTTTTGTTGGTGGCTGATGTGTTAATAAAATTAATTGATAGCTAATAATTGCGACTCACATGTAGACTGATGCCAGTATAATTCTTCAATTTAGTGTTAGCATTTTCTCAGACGTTATTTTATCAGTGGTCTGTCAATTATTAATACAATATTTTGCAGTATAGTTTTTTTGCAAGCCATGTGTGCAACTGGTATATATGCCTAGGCCTTTCAAGGTATTTTTAGTTTGCACCTACGGTGAGCTAGCGCTTACGTTACAGGGGGCTCGTTTGGTAACTTGTATGTATGCATCATGGAAGTCTTTCTATATAAAATCATCAATCTAGATAAAAATAGTGTAAAGTTATTCATAATTGCAGCATCTTATTAATGTAAAAAAGTTTGAAGACGCCCTGAAGTGATGTGATTCTTGCCAACGCTATAATGTTTAAATGAGCCACTATGTATTTACTGCTTTAATGCACTGAAATTGAAAATAGGGAATTTCACGCTGCTATAATTATTTTTATTTAATAATAATAATTGGCTTAACCAGTTGTGCATAAGAGATCTGCGAGAAAGAGTTGCAAATGGAGGGGACCCAACCAAGCTACTTGAAACACCCGATCCTAATGAAACTTCGAATCATGCACAAGGTACTTCTTTACTGGTGTCTTCACAATATTGGATGTTCTGTCAATTTTTTATTAATTTTATCGCTGTTCTGTACATTTTAGACTTCTCCATTGTTTTCATTTGAAGAATTGTGTGTATTGTGGTCTAGTTTAATACAGTATATGTACATCATACTTAAGTCTAATTCTATTTCTTGGTGTCTTGCTAGATATACATACACAAATTTACTGCCAAATCTGTGTCCTTAAGTGTGAAGCTATTTTGTTTTCCGTAACTTTATAAATTCAAAAATAATTTTTTTTGGTAGTGGCATTACGAAAAAGTCATAAATGTTCAAGCATTGTAATACAACATAGTCAAGCAAAGATAAAAGCCACTAGTTTTCTGCAAAAATGACATGCTGTATATGTACTAGCAAGCAGAAAGACTTCAAACACTGTTTTTCACATGGTGTTTTTTTTTTGTTTATTTTAATCAGAGATACGTTTATTTCACTTGGTCTTCTGGATTCTCCTGTAGTCTTGTTGACCTCAGTTTGTTGTACCAATCAACCTATTGAATCCCCCCACATATCAACTAATGATTGATGATGTAAATTAGTTCATTCTACACTTCTATTTATTTTCGAGAAACAGGTTCTGATACTTCATTTTTTATCATTCTGTAGATGCTAATGACTTGGATGAAGTAAATGTTCACCAGGATGATACGATGCCCAATAACGACACAGATGATTTACAACACGATCTGTTTCAGGAGATCTATGATAACGCTAATGAAGTAAGCATAATTTCCGTTCGTACCATTTTAAAATTTAGATATATGTGTATGACACCCGTATAATATAATTCTAAGATCCTAACTTGTATTGTTACTAGGGACCATCTCGACCATCGAATAACGAGTTTACCATGGACGATACATCTGTACAAAAGGAATTGCCTAGTCAGAGTAAGGATGATGCTAACAGCATTGAAATGTCAGAAGAAGTAAAGGCTCGCATAGAATCGAACAGGTTAAAGGCATTGGAAAGAGTAGCTGCTCGAAAACGGGCTTTGGAATCTCAGGCCTCTTGATTTTAAATCTGGTGTAATTGTGGTATTTACAATATCTATAAAGTTGAGAAAGTACTTGTATTTTGTTGGTATTAACAAGCATCTGTTCAAACTAGGCACTTTACTGATTTTGATGTTTCTAAAAATCCACCACTGTCTCACTTTACTTTGTTCTGAATGTTCTTTTTTAAACTTGATTAAAGGTAGCATTGTTATTATATAAGTAATAATTATTATTATTATCTTGAGCAAATGAAACTTTAATCTAATCTTTGTGTTCCTAGGTACCGTTTATTTTTTAAGATGTAATTGTATGAATTATTTATGTAAAGAAGATGTGGAATGGTCTTTGTGCTAAATATCGAAGACTATTTGTTTGTGCTTAAATATTGAAGACTATTTGTTTATATATCTGTTAAATATAAATATAATTTATAAGTATGAATTATTGTGTTTTTTTTTAAATGATAAAATTACTGACTCAAAAGAAATATGAAAAGTTTTGAACAATAAAAAGACGTTTCACAATCTTTATCATACATAGAATTTCCATAATAAATTAGTCAAATAAGATTCATAATTTCTTTTTAACTTTTAATCTTACACACGATAATAATATATATGTGTGTCTGTGAAAGTCGCCTTTAATACCAAACATACTCGGTAAACCATGTTTTTGTGCATGAAAATTATAAAGTCGAGCAATATCTTCGGTAGTTGATATTCGCAAATACTCTCTAGCAAACAAATGAAATACGCAACAGCAAATTATTGACAAAATGTGCGTGAACTATTAGCGTCTCCCTCCACTTCTTCTTCCGTTAAATTATTGACAAAATGAACCATTTTTTCATCATCAGAATCGAATTCTAGAAGAAACTCGAGCATTTTGTATGTTTTATACATTGTGACAATTTGATATGTATGAAATTAGAAAGGAAATATGATTAAAATGGTGAATTGTATGTGTAAAAATGAGTAAATATATAAGGTATATATATATATATGATAAAAATATTGGATTAATTTATTTATTTTTTTATTCAAACCAAGTGAAACGGCTCAAAAAAGAAGAAACAGTGAAGTTTCGCCATGTGTACAAACAAGGCGTTGGATCCATCAGCGGATACCAACCAACAGGGCCGGTCCCGAGAATTTGAGTGCCCGGGACGGTGCGAAGCAAAAGGGCCCCAAGACCCGTACAAGGATAATATTTTTTTTGGGCCCAAGGATAATACAAGCAAAAAGGCCCAAAATTACATGGACTAGTATAAGGAATTTTTTTTTTGGGCCCCTTAAAAAATTGGGCCCTGGACATATGTCCACCTTGTACCCCCCATTGGGCCGCCCCTGCCAACCAACGCCGGACAAAAATGGCTATCCAACACTGCGATACCCCGCAATGGGGCGTTGCTTTTTCTCCAGCTCGAAACCGTCGTCATTTGATGGATGCAATACAAGTGGTCAATGGGATAAGGTAATGTATGATTCACAAGACACTATGCATCATAAAATTGGGAGTAGTACATAGGAAAGGGGTTGATGGTAATTAGCTTTTCACTTGGGTTAGAGATTATTTATGTGGTAGAAATGAGGATCTTATTAATAGTCTTTTCGGGATTATTGGTAAACCTGTGTTGTGCGATCGCCCGGATTCTTGGACATGCTCTTTGAATAATGATGGCCGTTATACAGTTAAAAAAGCTAGAGAGCTTATTGATCACTTGCTTCTTCCGACCTCGCAAGTTAAGACTATTTGGTACATGTTTATGCCTAGAAAAGTTAATATTTTCTTATGGCGTTTTCGTTTATATTCTCTTCCTGTTCGTTGGAACCTATCCGCGAAGGGGATCAATGTCTCTTCTATTGTTTGTCCGTCTTGTAATAATGGGGTGGAGTATAGAGATCATTTGTTTTTCGAATGTGATGTGGCTCGGGATTTATGGCATAAAATTCGTATCTGGCTTGATTGCGATATGCCTCAAATGTCATCTTGGGATTCCTTTTTTACCTGGTTAGAAGGTATTCGTTTACGCCCGTTGTCAAAAGATCGGATCATCGCGGTTGTGGTGACGTCTTTATGGGCTTTATGGCGGTTCAGGAATGGTGTTGTTTTCTTAGATTATTTTTGTAACAAAAGTAGTTTATTTGATTTCATTAGATTAATTACTTTTCGTTGGATTAAACATAGAGGTCACTTAGTTTCAAACTGGAACTCATGGCTGTCTATGCCTTTGTAATTTTCCCTTAGCGCCTTGCTAGGGATCGTTTTATTTATTTATAATCATTCTTTGGCCGTTAAAAAAAAAGTACATAGCAAAGAATTACTTGCTAATAAAATTACCAAACAAATTACTAGCTACTTTATGAAGACAACTTTAGGATGTAATGTATGATTCACATGGCCAAAATTTTTATATGGATGGAATGAATGGGTATACGATTAGATGTTCATTTTCACACCAATTTCAAAAATCTCGACAGTTTATTATTGCCTTTTTTCCTTTCTTTTGATTAATTATAAATAATCGCCTTTACATATCAAAAAATTAATTAAAATGTGAATCAATCTAAAACTAATAAGCGAAAAAACACTTGAAATACCAGGTACAATTATATGGCAAAGACTCAGTTCCAATTATATACTCTCCGTAGTATTTCTTTTTGTCAAGATTCATCTTTTTTATTATTCTTTATGTCAGCAATGTTCGCCAGTTAAGTCGAGATCGATGTTTCCATAGCAGTTAAACACCCGTTTGAAAAAATATTCCCGAGTAAATGAGATGATTTTTCAACACACGCGCATACATACACGCGCGCGCGCACACACATGTTTTGTAGAAGTTTATGAGCTATATTGATTTAAATGGTTTCTTTATGTTCTATAAATTTTCCTTAGATATTGACACTGCTAAAGTTGCCAGAAGACAACTCAAGGAAGCTATACTCGGCACTATTTGTCAGGTTTAACTAACTATGTCGATCTATTACCTTTTCTGTTCTGTATCTGATTTATAAGAATACTCGAAATTCACTGGAATAGAGGATCTGTATTGAGGTTTTACTCCTTTAATCTCACGTATTGAGCATGAGCAGGCCATTTTAGCTTTACTTGAAGCAAAAAGAACTTCAGGAATTGTGGTCAATATTAGTTTTCAATAATAATAATAATTTTCATCAAACGTCTGTTGTCCCAAGTATGCTATATTCATTATCAAATGGTAACTTAAATGTTGAATTATTTGTAACTTTTATATGTTGCATTTACAGTTTTTTTTTATGGCAAGATAATGCACAAAATGAGTGTGGAAGCTATGGGAGTTGGAACATTAAACCTTACTGAATACCTTAGGGAGCAAATGCAACAAATAAATCTACATTTTGATTCATTATATACCCTGTGCTCTTTGAAAGAGCTATAAAATAACTTATTTATTTTGATAAGATGAAACCTAATCACATGGTTTTAAAATCCTAAATAAATGATGGGTTGTATTGACATGTAAACATGTGTTATGTTGCTCTTGACTCTGAAGTCAAATCGTGTAAAGATACAGAAGCATCGTATGGATGTTGAAATTAAAAAAATTGTTCTTGAAGGTGTACTTATACAGTTAAATAGTAAATATTGTAAGAACAAATCAACACCAAGTTATATGACTTTTGTTTAACTACGAGCTCTTAGATATCCGGCCATATTTTGTTTAAACAAAGGTTTTGAACATAACTTATATATGAATGTGATTGCTTACCCAAATAATATAGGTGGCAATTTAGATTTAACTAGAAAAAGATGTACGCGCGATGCCGCGGGACCTTTCGAATTCCATTTTGAATACACGTGATTAGTACCTAGTATACTTAATGACCTCGCTTTGTGTTCATAAAGCGTTTTGTGTATGTATATGTATGAAAGATATCCCGGGGTATTTAGCATTTTTAAAAAGCGTCAGTTTCACGTATAGTTAGTTGCGTTGTGTTCGTAAAAGTATTTCGAGTTGAATGGTGGTGTCGGAAAAATTTAACCCGCGGCGAGCGAGAAGATATGACCCGTTAAGAATTTGAGTGGAGATTGTTTAAAGTTTTTTATTAGAATATTAATTTTACATTCTACCCCCTAATTTGAGGGTAGAATTGTATTTTGGTTAAAAGGTTGGGGTGTTTTTGTTTGTTTTGTGATGTGGTATTCTACGGATCAAACGGTCAAAATTTTCATGGCTAATAGTATATATCTAAATTATACTAACATCTTAAACATTTTGTTTTAATTATACAATACAATACAATACAATACATTGTCACAAAACAACATAGAAAATATGATAGACTTGATTAGTACAATTCAATTTCATTAATGATTGCTTTCTTCATTGTAATTGTGTAATACATGTAATCGCTGCTAATGGTAACGCATTCAAATACTATATTTTAGAGCTGTTGTGTAAGGGCTATGCTTGTAGCGACCCCGACAAATCGTCAAGTGACGGCGTCGACTACGTGGGTCCCATTACCTGATTATAAGTCTTTAAGATAACGTTTGACCAAAATATGTCGCCTTCATTTCAAAATAAGGATTGTTTCAAAGTTTACAAGAATTGTTCAACCAAAAGTTAAGTTACAACGTTATAAGTACGATTGAAATCTAGGCGACACAGTTTAAGGTAAGTCAAAAGACGCTCCATGAAATGCACGTATACTCGACATCCAATGCAAGTATCATATAGTAAGCGGAAGCATGTTTCAAATATCGTGTAGTGACCTGAGAAAAACATAGAAATCTGTCAACGAAAACGTTGGTGAAATCATAGGTTTAAGTAAGTAGTTGAGTAAAAGTAAAGTAAGCCGAACCACAAGATTTGCAAAGTTGAAATAATAGTAGTACATTCTAAAAGTTAATATTCACGAGCACCCAATTATCAAAGCTTAACGTTCCGTCCGTTGAATACCCCATCAATTAGTGCTAGAACAACACTGTTCCCGAAAATATATTTCATTCGTAAACGGTAGCGAACCGTTTGAATGAGGGTTTGTCAAACCCATATGGCCATATAACATAAGTTCTCGCTTACACCATCTGATGTAACTAATGATAATCGGATTGAGGATTTTTGTTCTAAACTCGTATGTAGAATGTTTGTTTTCCCGTTCTTGTGTTCACTTAGTTCAAAAGAATCGTTTATGTTTTCTCATCCCAAAAGTAAGTTCAAAAGAGTAAAAAGTGGGACTATGATCTCACCTTTGATTGCAAGTGTAAATAGGTACTTCAACAAGTAATGTGCGCAAAGGACAACGCTAGTCTCGACCTAAACAAAGGTTGTATCAATAACGATAGTCACGAAGGGTCAAAGTTGTTCAATTAGTCATATGGCTCGACACGACTCGATTATGTAGCATGTGAAGCAAATTGTCAAGTTTCATGCAAGATACAAGTATAAAAGCATGTTAGGAAGATTGCATAAAAGTTTGGTTAAGTTTGACTAAAAGTCAAACTTGGTCAAAGTCAACGAAAAAGTCAACACGTTCGGGTCGGGTCTCGGACAAATTTTCTATGCTAGTTATTCATATATAAGCATGTTAAAACAAGTTGCATGTGAATTGGAGGTCTAGAACATGGCAAACATTTTTGATAAAATGGAAAAGTTGGACAGAATCTGGACAAGGCAAATGTCGCGCCGCGGCAAGGGGTGTCGCGCCGCGACATAACACATGGTCTGGTGTCAGGTCGTTTTCAAGGTTCAAGTCTTGGTCAAAACTTCAAACAAACGCAAAACGCAAACCGCAAACAATTAGAAGACGTATCTTATACCGTTGGAAAGCTCTTTTGACAAGGAACACAACTAAACACAAATCCTCAAACAAAAACATCATTTACAACAATCGAATTCTCGTCATGTGATCAATAAACGCTCATTTCAAAGCCTCAAGTTCATCAATATGCATTTTAAGTTCCGGGAATCCAATTTACACATATGATATGCCGTTTTGAAGGTAATGAAGCATACATTACAACTAATCACTAACAATTAACATTCCATGGCATTCAAGCATCCAAAAATTCATTTCAAGAACTAGCAAACCCTAGTCAAGCAACACCAAAATCAATAATCACGTTTTTGAAGTTTCTTTGATCAATCTATATATCAACATGAAGCTAATGATGCTAGTAACACTTTTAAAACATGAACTTTAACAATCTAACAACCTTTAATCATCCAAATCAAAGATTAAGCATACAATTTTCATTTTCAAGCTAGTTACACCAAAATCAACAAATCAAGCAAACAAATCATATATTCATGTTATACACGAGCCATAGTCACTAACTAACAACATTTCAAGTAATTAAAACGAATTTAGAGAAATTTAGTGTTTTAGAAATGTTACCCAAAATCAATGAGGTTGGTATCAAATCGAAGAGGATGAAACGAGGATTCCAAAAGTACAATTTGTTTTGATGTTTGATTCCTTGCTTGAATTTGGATGATGATTGAAGATGATGAAGAATTTAAGGTTTGAGTTTTTGGTTGAGAGAAAAGAAGAAAGAAAAGAAATTAAAAATGTGGAGAATGGTGGAGAAGTAGTTGACTTAGTCAACTACTAGTGATTAGTTTGGCCATATGGCAAAAATGGTCCCTCGAGTTTGTAGTCGGGTGCGGGAATTAACCAAACGAATATTTTAAAAAAACGCTCGAGTAAACGGGTGACGTTATATTTAAATAACGAGGATATTATGAACGTTAGTTAATGAAGATACAAATTTAAATCGCGAAAGATATTATTTAAAAAAAAAAGACGGTGTTAAAATAAATTTAACGGAAAAACGCGGGATGTTACATTATCCACACCTCAAAAGAAATTTCGTCCCGAAATTTAGTTGGAAGTAGTATTTGTTGAATCTTCCTCCAGATCTCGTGTTGCCAATTCTACGAATAAGTGAAGGTACGTCCTTGGACATTTCAGCGAACTTGACGGTCGGGATCATATGTTGTTTTAAGGTTTGGTTTCACGATCCCTGGTTTTAACTGGTTTTCCCATGAAGAGAAGTTTGTCATCAATAGTTGGTGTATCTGGCAGGATTGCACGTTCCTGTTCCGCAGGACACGTTTCCAAATTTGTTACACGAAATGTAGGGTAAACGGACACTTAATTGAGTCGAAAGTTCTAAGCGGTAGGAAGCGGTCCCAATACGCCCCAAGGTTTCAAAAGGTTCGATATTGCGGCTAGCCTTTCTCGATTTCCCCAAAATGGATTACACCTTTCCAAGGTGCGGTTTCTCAACATTATGCGGCTACACACTGGGATTTGTGAGGTTTTCATCTAAGTTTGGTATAACTCTTCTGGCGACCATGGGTTGTCTCGAGCCCTTCTCGGACTTGAAAGATCTCAATTGTTGTTTCTTGATGGAGTTCAGATTCGGTGATTTGCTTTGATTGAATGAACAGGGGTATGACATTAGCAGTCATATGGGGTTTCGGAAAGTGCGTGCGAACACACGAGTGGTAACTACTGTTGTAAGAGTGATCTACTAAAGGTGACAATACGAGTTCGTGACATGTCTTTTCAAGACGTAAATCGTTCGTTTGCTTGGTTCATCGGTTTGTGGGTGGTACGCGGTACTCATGTCTAAGCGGGTCTCCAAGGTTTCTTGTAAAACTAGAAGTGAAACGAGTATTTCGATACGGGATAATTGACAAGGATACACCGTGTTGGAATAGAATCTCTTAAGATATGTTTGAACAAGTCAGTTAGGGTTCGAAAAATGTTCGTTAGGACTATTCACCCTCGTGGCGAATACTAATGTAATATGAGGAGTTTCTCTATCCATGGAGAAATGTTACAAGGAGTTTCCTTAAACGGAAATGTGAGCGATAAAGATAGGAGTGAAATGAGGACTTAGAATAGGATGAGCTTACATCTCGAGGTCGCCATATCGTGCCTCTAGTTGTCAAAAGTTGAAGTCTGAAAGAGAAACGAGATCGTACACGTAGTTGTTTAGTTCGGGGTTGAATAATAGTTGGCCGATTATTAGAAACACAATGACATTAAGTCAAAGAAGAGTGAAGTATCATTGGATCGTGTGTTATCTTAAGTTCCAGTAATATCAGACGGTAACGGTGAAATAACAGAGATATGTAGCGTGGTATGTGATGACGAGAAAATTGATCGGATCCACAATTTAGTATTAGAATTCTTCGCGCAAAATAACGAATTTCAGTTACACTGATTTTGAGTCGAGAGAGCATGCCTTCCGGCGTTCATGTAGAAATATTTTCATAATTGAGTTCCATCTGGTGCTATACGATTTTAACTAGAAATGTTGGTGTGAAGTATCACGCTCAAGGTTCGGACATGGGGGGGGGTTTAAATTTTTCCCTCAGTGAGTTAACGAGGTTAAAAGTTGTGTAACACGAGAAAAGGCAGAAATGAATCTTCGGTAATAACCGGCGAGATCTAAGATTTTACGAATACAAGTCTGAGTCGGGGGAGTTTCCTGATTACATGTGGCTTGATTTCGAGATTGATTGAAATGCCTAGACCATTCACATCATGGTTTAGAAAATTGTACTTCGTTCAACAGAAATTCTCACTCGGAGAATTTGGTATAGAGTTGCTCTTTTCTCAAAAGTTCGAGCGTAAGATGGTGATGTTGTTCGTTTTCCTTCTTTACTTGAATAACTCAAGATGTCATCTATAAATACGATAACCGATTTGTCTAGATAAGTTTGCATACGTGGTTTAGGAGGTTCATGAATACGGACAGAGTCCTAAATAAATCGAATGGTACTAAGAGAGATTTACAACTAACGTTGTGAGTTCGGAAGATGGCTTAGGAGACATCGTCTCCCCTAACCGGAACGGAGGTCGATTTAGGACGCACACGGGATTCATGCAATAATCATGAGGTCATGGATACAAGGAAGAGGGTATCGGTTTTCAACCGAAATTTACTTAGTTCACAATGATCTATACAAGACGTCGGGGAAACAATTTCTTTCTAACGAATAGGTTTTGAGCTCCTTAGTTCTATAGGTGTCAAGTCAAAATTCTTAACGTATATCCTCCGATAAAATATATAGGCACACAATATTTTCCGTTGGTCACTTAAATTGCCTAAGTAGTGTCTAGGGGAAAAGGTGGAGTGCAAAGAGCACGAGTCAAAGCCTTGGTTATAAAACGTCTAGCGGTAACCGAATCGAATAAGTATGAAATATACGGTTTGTTGTGAAGAAACGTACCCGTGACTAGTCCATCGTTGTCTCGGGCATCCTAGGGGTCGATGTTGATAGTTCAACGGCGTGCGTTGGGGTTGATTTCTTCTTTGGGCACACATTCCTAAAATGACCCAGTTGGCCACATTCGAAGCAAGCACCCGTCCTGTGTGCGTTGGGCACCTTTCGAGCGACGGTAGCGGTACTCTTACAGGCATGGGCCACATGTCCACTTATGTGACACTTGATGCAAAATGGTTTGCCACACTCACCAAAATGATGTTTGCGACACTTGTTACAATAAGGTAGATTTCCGGCATACCCTTTCTTGCCGCCGGGGGTGAGAGGCTTCTTGGAGAGGTTGTTATTGTTGTGGTTGCTTGGTTGCGAGGCTTCCCATTTTCTTTTGTTGTTACTCGAGTGGTTCTCGACCATTGGTGCCGGTGCTTCCATTTCATTCACCGTTTCTAAAGTTTGGTGGGCCTTTGTTAAAGCCTCTTGTAGGTTAGTGGGTTGGGATGCCATTACCCCGTGTTGAATGCTCTTAGGGAGGCCATCCATGTAAAGTTCGACTCTTAGGGATTCGGGAGTCATGAGATTCGGACACATTGAGACTAGTTCGGTAAACCGTTGATTATAAGCTCCGAGGTCATTCCCGACCGTTTTTAAATTCCTTAGACCCTGTTCGAGCCTTCGAGTCTCGTCGCGCAGAAAATATTCGGTGATCATTCTTTCTCTTAATTCGGTCCATGAGAGTGTGTGGGCTTCATCGATACCCACCGATTGTACGTACTTGTTCCACCACGAGAGAGCAATGCCGGTGAAAGTGAGAGTGGAAAACTTGACCTTATCTTGGTCTCGACAACCTCTTGTGTTAAAAACGGTCTCCATTTGTTCAAACCATCGGGTGAGAGTAACCGGTCCTCCGGTTCCATCGAAAGTGGGAGGGTTGTATTTCATGAAGTTCTTGTAGGAGCAACCTTCGCTTGAATTACCGGATCCATGATTGTTGTTGTTAGAAAAGTGATCGGCCACGGCCGTACCCACGGCGGTGGTTATCATTCGTTGAAGAGTTTGTTCCAGAGTTTCGAGAGGAGTATTGTGTTGACCTTGGTAAGCCATTGTTCCTTCATGACACAAGAATATCGTTGGTTAGTATTTTCAACAATACTAACCGGAGTATGGAATAAGGATAGAGAGAAAAATTTTCCTTGACTCGCCTTAAATTCTTTATGTCATAATGTCGGAACGTCCATGTGAATCACCGTAATATAATCCCGGAAATTATATTACCCTGATTCTCATGTGCATTTAACATTACTTCATAAAGTCAAGGTGGCGCATCAACAAAATTTATCAACGTAAGATCAAGATCGAATACAAGTCAGATATGATAGAAGAGTTCGAGTATAAATGCACAAATAGTCAAGTAATTCCTACTTCAGTCTATATGCCGGTTGTAGTCTAGATTCACCTATGTACCCTATGACTCGGGGTTGACACAAATGAACTCTAAATCCCTACAACCAAGGCTCTGATACCACTTGTAGCGACCCCGACAAATCGTCAAGTGACGGCGTCGACTACGTGGGTCCCATTACCTGATTATAAGTCTTTAAGATAACGTTTGACCAAAATATGTCGCCTTCATTTCAAAATAAGGATTGTTTCAAAGTTTACAAGAATTGTTCAACCAAAAGTTAAGTTACAACGTTATAAGTACGATTGAAATCTAGGCGACACAGTTTAAGGTAAGTCAAAAGACGCTCCATGAAATGCACGTATACTCGACATCCAATGCAAGTATCATATAGTAAGCGGAAGCATGTTTCAAATATCGTGTAGTGACCTGAGAAAAACATAGAAATCTGTCAACGAAAACGTTGGTGAAATCATAGGTTTAAGTAAGTAGTTGAGTAAAAGTAAAGTAAGCCGAACCACAAGATTTGCAAAGTTGAAATAATAGTAGTACATTCTAAAAGTTAATATTCACGAGCACCCAATTATCAAAGCTTAACGTTCCGTCCGTTGAATACCCCATCAATTAGTGCTAGAACAACACTGTTCCCGAAAATATATTTCATTCGTAAACGGTAGCGAACCGTTTGAATGAGGGTTTGTCAAACCCATATGGCCATATAACATAAGTTCTCGCTTACACCATCTGATGTAACTAATGATAATCGGATTGAGGATTTTTGTTCTAAACTCGTATGTAGAATGTTTGTTTTCCCGTTCTTGTGTTCACTTAGTTCAAAAGAATCGTTTATGTTTTCTCATCCCAAAAGTAAGTTCAAAAGAGTAAAAAGTGGGACTATGATCTCACCTTTGATTGCAAGTGTAAATAGGTACTTCAACAAGTAATGTGCGCAAAGGACAACGCTAGTCTCGACCTAAACAAAGGTTGTATCAATAACGATAGTCACGAAGGGTCAAAGTTGTTCAATTAGTCATATGGCTCGACACGACTCGATTATGTAGCATGTGAAGCAAATTGTCAAGTTTCATGCAAGATACAAGTATAAAAGCATGTTAGGAAGATTGCATAAAAGTTTGGTTAAGTTTGACTAAAAGTCAAACTTGGTCAAAGTCAACGAAAAAGTCAACACGTTCGGGTCGGGTCTCGGACAAATTTTCTATGCTAGTTATTCATATATAAGCATGTTAAAACAAGTTGCATGTGAATTGGAGGTCTAGAACATGGCAAACATTTTTGATAAAATGGAAAAGTTGGACAGAATCTGGACAAGGCAAATGTCGCGCCGCGGCAAGGGGTGTCGCGCCGCGACATAACACATGGTCTGGTGTCAGGTCGTTTTCAAGGTTCAAGTCTTGGTCAAAACTTCAAACAAACGCAAAACGCAAACCGCAAACAATTAGAAGACGTATCTTATACCGTTGGAAAGCTCTTTTGACAAGGAACACAACTAAACACAAATCCTCAAACAAAAACATCATTTACAACAATCGAATTCTCGTCATGTGATCAATAAACGCTCATTTCAAAGCCTCAAGTTCATCAATATGCATTTTAAGTTCCGGGAATCCAATTTACACATATGATATGCCGTTTTGAAGGTAATGAAGCATACATTACAACTAATCACTAACAATTAACATTCCATGGCATTCAAGCATCCAAAAATTCATTTCAAGAACTAGCAAACCCTAGTCAAGCAACACCAAAATCAATAATCACGTTTTTGAAGTTTCTTTGATCAATCTATATATCAACATGAAGCTAATGATGCTAGTAACACTTTTAAAACATGAACTTTAACAATCTAACAACCTTTAATCATCCAAATCAAAGATTAAGCATACAATTTTCATTTTCAAGCTAGTTACACCAAAATCAACAAATCAAGCAAACAAATCATATATTCATGTTATACACGAGCCATAGTCACTAACTAACAACATTTCAAGTAATTAAAACGAATTTAGAGAAATTTAGTGTTTTAGAAATGTTACCCAAAATCAATGAGGTTGGTATCAAATCGAAGAGGATGAAACGAGGATTCCAAAAGTACAATTTGTTTTGATGTTTGATTCCTTGCTTGAATTTGGATGATGATTGAAGATGATGAAGAATTTAAGGTTTGAGTTTTTGGTTGAGAGAAAAGAAGAAAGAAAAGAAATTAAAAATGTGGGGAATGGTGGAGAAGTAGTTGACTTAGTCAACTACTAGTGATTAGTTTGGCCATATGGCAAAAATGGTCCCTCGAGTTTGTAGTCGGGTGCGGGAATTAACCAAACGAATATTTTAAAAAAACGCTCGAGTAAACGGGTGACGTTATATTTAAATAACGAGGATATTATGAACGTTAGTTAATGAAGATACAAATTTAAATCGCGAAAGATATTATTTAAAAAAAAAAGACGGTGTAAAAATAAATTTAACGGAAAAACGCGGGATGTTACAATGCTTAACAATGTAAGACATGCATCATTTAATTGTACCATATAAATAACCATCACAAATAACTATCTTACTAACCTCCATGTATCACCTTTATTGCTTAAATTTTTTTCTTAAGTATAGCCTTTAGGGCTATCATTAGAAAAACTCATATAATATTAGTATAAGGTTACTAATATTAGCTATTGTATATCCACCATATTAAGATTTTATAATATCATTATAAAAATACATAATAAATGATAAATTCATCAAAAATGTAATTAATAGTTTGTAGAATATGAATTCTCACTGTAAAATTTTAATAGATTTATTAAAAAGTACAGCATCCTTGTATTTATTTTTATTTTTTTTGAAAAGCAGTAATTTCATTCATAATCTCACAATATATACATGAGGATGACTACTACATGGTTCAAGTAGACATCATAAACACAACAATTTACAATGGATGCTTAGGTAGCATCATATACAACTCAAATTAATTAACAAAACATGCCGGATTATGAAACCAATTGTGCCAATCGAGAGTCCTTCCTTTGATCCTCTTCGCGACCCACTCGAAACTCTTGATTTGAATTTCGTTTAGCGCATTCGGAGTACACCAACCCTTGTTATTGAAGACGACTTGGTTTCTGTTTTTCCAAATGAGGTAACAACTTATCCAAATCACCGCTTGCCAAATTAGTGCACCCGAATCTAAATTTTGTTGTATCGCACCCGTTTGAAGCATCTCACTAAGGGAATGCCATAAACTCGAACTAACACCCCACCATGCGAAGATTTTCACCCAAATTTCCTCGACCTTTTTGCATAGTAATAATGAGTGTCCCACCGTCTCGATATCGTTGTCGCAAAGCGGGCAACGAACCGAATCTAAATCAACACCCCACTTGTCAAGTTCCACTCTCGCCGAAAGACGCCCTTTCCTAGCTCGCCAAATGAATACCTCCACTTTTTTCGGTACCAAGTAATTCCTTAAAGTTTCCAATGCGTTTGTTCCCGCACCGAGTGATTTCTCTTTAATCATCTTTGTAAGCTCTTTAGTGGTAAACAGCTTTTTCCTATTCCCCACCCATTCCCACGAGTCAGACTTTAAAGGGTTCATTGTTACCGAATGTAGGAGAGAGACCAGGTTCGATAACTCACCCGAAGCCCGAACCATCGGTTCCCTAGCCCAACTCCAAACCGGACGCACATCAGACCCGAATAATTGCAGCTGATCCTTGACAG
Organism: Rutidosis leptorrhynchoides; assembly: GCF_046630445.1. Lineage (NCBI taxonomy): Eukaryota > Viridiplantae > Streptophyta > Magnoliopsida > Asterales > Asteraceae > Rutidosis > Rutidosis leptorrhynchoides. The sequence goes on along the minus strand of NC_092337.1, from coordinate 403,647,108 downwards.
TAGCTTCTGAATTTGTCTCCAGTCTAGCGATTTTGTTGAATCTTTCCTTTAGTGTGTCTCACCGAGCCAAATGTCGTTCCAAAAAGAAATTGAAGAGCCATCACCGATTACACGTGCAAACGAATTCCTGAATTTGACCCCCATGGACTCGAGATGATCACCTGTTGCAATAACATTCGACCAAACAGTTTTGTACGATGATAAAGCATGATTGTGACCATGATCAAGGCCCCCAGAGGGACCATAAATACTCGCAATGACCTTAACCCATAAGGAGTCGGTTTCGGTTTTGAACCTCCATCACCACTTACCGATTAAGGCCAAATTTTTGTTTTTAAGGGAACCCAAATTTAACCCACCCGCCCCAAAATAAAGGATGACATCATCCCATTTAACCCATGAAATATTTGAATTTTTCCTCGAACCCCCCCAAAAAAAGGAACGTCTTACACACTCAAGTTTTTTGATCACACTTTGAGGGGCACGAAAGAGTGAGAAAAAGTACAACGACAAACTATTCAACACCGATTTCATAAGGGTAAAGCGTCCACCATATGACATCATACGCTCCTTCCAATCCGACAATCATTTTTCGAACTTATTTATTACCGGTGCCCAACTTTCATATTTCTTCATTTTACCACCGACCGGGATGCCAAGATACGTAAATGGGAAGGAACCCGCTTTACACCGAAAGAATCTAGCCATCTCATCAACGGTTGATTGTTCAACGCACACCCCGTATAAGTTACTTTTTTGATAGTTCACTTTGAGACCCGAAGTAAGTTCGAAGCATTTCAACAACATCATGAGGTTCCTAAGGTTACTATCACACCACTCACCAAAGAAAATCGTATCGTCCGCATATTGGAGATGCGAGATCGGTACTCTGTTATTTCCAACTTCCACACCAACAAATAAGTTATTCCTTACCGCCGATTTAGTTAAGACATTGAGACCTTCCACCGCAAGGATGAAGAGAAATGGCGAAAGTGGGTCCCCTTGTCTCACTCCTCGTTCCAATTTGAATTCGGAAGTTGGAGAGCCATTGACTAACACCGAAACCGAAGCCGAGTTTAAACATGAAAGAATCCATTTTATCCATTTGTCCCCAAAACCCATGATCGTCATAATTTCCTTCAAAAAATCCCAATTTAAGCAGTCGAACGCTTTCTCGAAATCAACCTTGAAGATGAGACTCTTCCTTTTATTGTTTTTAAGATAGGCCACGGTCTCATTTGCTATTAATGCCCCATCCATGATGTTCCGCCCTTTAATAAATGCGCTTTGTTCATACTTCACGAGATTGGGTATTACCTTCTTGAGACGATTTGATAAAATCTTCGCGAGAATTTTATAGAAGCTACCAATTAGACTAATGGGGCGATACTCATCGAGACTAATCGGGTCAGCTTTTTTGGGCACAAGTGTTATGAAGGATGCATTGCATCCTTTAGAGATCTCACCGGTCGCCCAAAAAGCATGAATTGCTTCAACAAGATCGTCCTTGATTACACACCAAAATTTTTTGTAGAAACCAAGATTGAACCCGTTCGGGCCGGGTGCTTTCGAGCTTCCACAGTCAACAATTGCTTGCCAAATTTCCTCTATCGAAAAGGCGGTTTCCAGCTCGGCAGATTTGTAGTGACCCGAACTTTTCCATGTTTATATATATATATTAAATGAAATTGTTATTTACATGATTAGGTGTTTCCAACATGTTAAGCAATCAAACTTGTTAAGACTTGTTTAATTGAAATAGGTTTCATATAGACAATTGACCACCCAAGTTGACCGGTGATTCACGAACGTTAAAACTTGTAAAAACTATACGATGACATATATATGGTTATATATATAGTTAACATGATTTTATTATAAGTATGTATCTCATTAGGTATTTTAACAATGAGTTATATACATAAAAATGAGACTATTAATTTAAGAAACTCGAAAAGGATATATATAACGATTATCGTTATAACAACGTCTTACTAGGTACATATGAATCATATTAAGATATTGATACACTTGGTTAATTATGTTAAATGATAAGTAAACATATCATTAAGTATATTAACAATGAACTACATATGTAAAAACAAGACTACTAACTTAATGATTTTGAAACGAGACATATATGTAACGATTATCGTTGTAACGACATTTAATGTATATATATCATATTAAGAGATATTCGTACATCATAATATCATGATAATATAATAATTTAAAATCTCTTTTGATATTATAAACATTGGGTTAACAACATTTAACAAGATCGTTAACCTAAAGGTTTCAAAACAACATTTACATGTAACGACTAACGATGACTTAATGACTCAGTTAAAATGTATATACATGTAGTGTTTTAATATGTATTCATACACTTTTGAAAGACTTCAAGACACTTATCAAAATACTTCTACTTAACAAAAATACTTACAATTATATCCTCGTTCAGTTTCATCAACAATTCTACTCGTATGCACCCGTATTCATACTCGTACAATACACAGCTTTTAGATGTATGTACTATTGGTATATACACTCCAATGATCAGCTCTTAGCAGCCCATGTGAGTCACCTAACACATGCGGGAACCATCATTTGCCAACTAGCATGAAATATCTCATAAAATTACAAAAATATGAGTAATCATTCATGACTTATTTACATGAAAACAAAATTACATATCCTTTATATCTAATCCATACACCAATGACCAAAAACACCTACAAACACTTTCATTCTTCAATTTTCTTCATCTAATTGATCTCTCTCAAGTTCTATCTTCAAGTTCTAAGTGTTCTTCATAAATTCCAAAAGTTCTAGTTTCATAAAATCAAGAATACTTCCAAGATTGCAAGTTTACTTCCAAGTTTTCTAAATCCATTCCAAGTAATCATCCAAGATCAAGAAACCTTTGTTACTTACAGTAGGTTATCTTTCTAATACAAGGTAATAATCATATTCAAACTTTAATTCAATTTCTATAACTATAACAATCTTATTTCGAGTGGAAATCTTACTTGAAATTGTTTTCGTGTCATGATTCTGCTTCAAGAACTTTCAAGCCATCCAAGGATCCTTTGAAGCTAGATCCATTTTTCTCATTTCCAGTAGGTTTATCCAAGGAACTTGAGGTAGTAATGATGTTCATTACATCATTCGATTCATACATATAAAGCTATCTTATTCGAAGGTTTAAACTTGTAATCACTAGAACATAGTTTAGTTAATTCTAAACTTGTTCGCAAATAAAAGTTAATCCTTCTAAATTGACTTTTAAAATCAACTAAACACATGTTCTATATCTATATGATATTCTAACTTAATGATTTAAAACCTGGAAACACGAAAAACACCGTAAAACCGGATTTACGCCGTCGTAGTAACACCGCGGGCTGTTTTGGGTTAGTTAATTAAAAACTATGATAACCTTTGATTTAAAAGTTATTATTCTGGGAAAATGATTTTTATTATGAACATGAAACTATATCCAAAAATCATGGTTAAACTCAAAGTGGAAGTATGTTTTCTAAAATGGTCATCTAGACGTCGTTCTTTCGACTGAAATGACTACCTTTACAAAAACGACTTGTAACTTATTTTTCCGACTATAAACCTATACTTTTTCTGTTTAGATACATAAAATAGAGTTCAATATGAAACCATAGCAATTTGATTCACTCAAAATGGATTTAAAATGAAGAAGTTATGGGTAAAACAAGATTGGATAATTTTTCTCATTTTAGCTACGTAAAAATTGGTAACAAATATATTCCAACCATAACTTAATCAACTTGTATTATATATTATGAAATCTTAAGATACCATAGACACGTATACAATGTTTCGACCTATCATGTCGACACATCTATATATATTTCGGAACAACCATAGACACTCTATATGTGAATGTTGGAGTTAGCTATACAGGGTTGAGGTTGATTCCAAAATATATATAGTTTGAGTTGTGATCAATACTGAGATACGTATACACTGGGTCGTGGATTGATTCAAGATAATATTTATCAATTTATTTCTGTACATCTAACTGTGGACAACTATATATTAAAAGTGTTGTAAATATATTTTGAACATACTTTGATATATATGTATATATTGTTATAGGTTCGTGAATCAACCAGTGGCCAAGTCTTACTTTCCGACGAAGTAAAAATCTGTGAAAGTGAGTTATAGTCCCACTTTTAAAATCTAATATTTTTGGGATGAGAATACATGCAGGTTTTATAAATGATTTACAAAATAGAAACAAGTACGTGAAACTACATTCTATGGTTGAATTATCGAAATCGAATATGCCCCTTTTTATTAAGTCTGGTAATCTAAGAATTAGGGAACAGACACCCTAATTGACGTGAATCCTAAAGATAGATCTATTGGGTCTAACAAATCCAATCCAAAGTACCGGATGCTTTAGTACTTCAAAATTTATATCATATCCGAAGGGTGTCCCGGAATGATGGGGATATTCTTATATATGCATCTTGTTAATGTCGGTTACCAGGTGTTCACCATATGAATGATTTTTATCTCTATGTATGGGATGTGTATTGAAATATGAAATCTTGTGGTCTATTGTTACGATTTGATATATATAGGTTAAACCTATAACTCACCAACATTTTTGTTGACGTTTAAAGCATGTTTATTCTCAGGTGAATACTAAGAGCTTCCGCTGTTGCATACTAAAATAAGGACAAGATTTGGAGTCCATGTTTGTATGATATTGTGTAAAAACTGCATTCAAGAAACTGATTTCGATGTAACATATTTGTATTGTAAACCATTATGTAATGGTCGTGTGTAAACAGGATATTTTAGATTATCATTATTTGATAATCTACGTAAAGCTTTTTAAACCTTTATTTATGAAATAAAGGTTATGGTTTGTTTTAAAAATGAATGCAGTCTTTGAAAAACGTCTCATATAGAGGTCAAAACCTCGCAACGAAATCAATTAATATGGAACGTTTTTTAATCAATAAGAACGAGACATTTCAGTTGGTATTCGAGCGTTGGTCTTAGAGAACCAGAATTTTGCATTAGTGTGTCTTATCGAGTTTGTTAGGATGCATTAGTGAGTCTGGACTTCGACCGTGTTTACTTGAAAAATGATTGCTTAACAAATTTTGTTGGAAACTATATATTTTTAACATGGGAATATTATGTGATATATTAATCTCTTAACGTGTTTGATATTATGTGATAGATGTCTACCTCTAGAACAAGTCCCATTGACTCACCTAATAATAATGAAGAGTCAAATGTAAATTGGAATGATTCGTGGACTGATTCACAAGTTCCCGAAGAGGAACCGGAAAAAGAGTCAAAATCGGAAGAAAAATCGGAACCGGAAGAAGAATCGGAACCGGAAGAAGAAATAGAACCAGTGGGGGAAATAATAAAACGGTTAAGTAGAATAAAATCCTCAACCAGCCGACCAAAGTTAATTATGGTTAATGGTGTTTCCGCCAAGGAAGCAAAGTATTAGGAGGATTACTAATTCTCCGATGAATCGGATCCCGAAAAGGATTCCGATGATGTTATAGAAATTACCCCAACACAATTTAATAAGGCAAAAGAGAACAATAAGAGAAAGGGCATAAAAATAGAGAAATTTGATTCCAAACCCGATGAACTTTATATGTATCGTCAACACCCGTATTTATTAAGTTGTGACAATAACCCGGGAACCTCTAAACCACCAGGTTTTTCTAAACCAATGTGGAAAACGACGGCTCGTATTAGGGGAACATCATATATCCCTAGAAACTTGGCAAAACGAACCAAAACCGAAGAAGAAGAAACGAGCGAATCGGAATAAGATAGTTGTATTCGTGTGGTGTAATATATGTAATATAGTGTGCTTATGCTTTATGATATATGTAAAAATTTCTTGTATTAATAAGTATTTTTTTTTTATGAATCTAACTCTTGTCTATTTTACAGTATAAAAACACAAAAATGGATAGACAACCCAATATTTTAAGAGACCTACCCGGAGACATGATTGATGAAATCTTGTCTAGAGTCGGTCAGAATTCTTCGGCACAACTATTTACGGCGAAATCAGTTTGTAAGACAATCGAAGAACGTTCCAAGAATGTCTTGGTTTATAAGAGACTTTCGTTTGAAAGATGGGGGATATCACATTGGGAAACCCATAAGTTACGATGTGTTTACTTTGACGCATATATTGCGGGGAACCCAAATGCTATTTTACGCAACGGGTTAAGAAATTATTTTGACTCAATGTATCCGAATATAGGACTTCATGATTTAGAAAAAGCGGCTAACATGCAACATAAAGAAGCATGCTATGCTTACGGGTTAGTAATGTTCGCTTCTCACCAAAGTGAGAAAAAGAACATCGGGCTACAACTATTAAACAAAACGTTCCCACAAGTGACGGAGTCGGTAATTGGGGTAAGAAATGAGGTTTTTAGGTTATTACGAGACTGTTGGTCATTACGTAACCCTCGTCCCTTTGACGACGTTACAACACGCTGTCTTATCAACGGCCATAACGGTTATGTTACACAAGACCAAGGATGGGAAGTAGTCCTAGTAAAACCAGAATGCATGACTTGTTTCTGGACGTATAAATTACGTGTCTTTATTGCCTTTGCTGAACGACTTGTGTACTAGCTAGAATTATCTTCACAACCATCTAGTATCAAATTTATTGTGTGCTATATTTCATGCTATATGTAAAATAAGCGGTATTGTAAGTTTGTAAAATATTGTGTAAAAGTTTGAACGCGAAATAATATTATAATCAGTTTTTCATATAGAATTGTAGTAGTTGAATTGTATATTAGCTACTAAGTATGAACTTAACGGGTAGGTACTACCCGAATTTAAACTTATAAAACGCTAATATGAAGAAAAAGATTTTATAAATGAGTTCATATTATGCTACGAGATACTATTGACTACTCTTAATATTCTGTATGATTAATTTGTTTCATTTGACTATTTTTAAGGAAATGGCACCAACTACTCGACACACCTTGAATATGAGCGAAGAGGAATTTCGTGCCTTTCTAGCTTCAAACATAGCCGCACTACAGGCTGCGCTACATACCAACAATAACCTTGGATCTAGCAGTACATGAAATCGTGTAGGATGCACCTACAAACAATTCACTGCCTGCAAACCGTTGGAATTTGATGGAACCGAAGGACCGATCGGATTGAAACGGTGGACCGAGAAGGTCGAATCGGTGTTTGCCATAAGTAAGTGTACTGAAGAGGACAAAGTGAAGTACGCTACGCATACCGTCACAGGTACTGCGTTAACATGGTAGAATACCTATCTAGAGCAAGTGGGACAAGATGATGCTTACGCACTACCGTGGTCAGCATTCAAGCACTTGATGAACGAGAAGTACCGTCCCAGAACCGAGGTCAATAAGCTCAAGACAGAACTTAGAGGGTTACGAACCCAAAGATTTGATATTACCACTTATGAAAGACGATTCATAGAATTGTGCCTATTGTGTTCGGGAGCGTTCGAAGATGAGGAAGAGAAGATCGACGCGTTTGTGAAATGATTACCGGAAAGAATCCAAGAAGATATAAGTTCACACGAGCCCGCCTCCATACAACAGGCATGTAGAATGGCTCACAAACTAGTGAACCAGATTGAGGAAAGAATTAAAGAACAGACGGCTGAAGAGGCTAATGTGAAGCAAGTCAAAAGAAAGTAGGAGGAAAACGGTGATAAGAATCACCAATACAACAACAACAGCAATTACAATAATAATCGCAACAATTATCCCAACAATCGCAACATCAATCGCAACTACAACAAACAGCCCAACAACAACAACAACAACAACAACAATAACAACAACTACAACAATCATCCCAACAACAATAACAACCGCAACAACAATAACAATCAGAAGCAGCTATGCCAAAGGTGTTGTGATGACCCGGAAATTTCTGACCAAATTTAAACTTAATCTTTGTATGATTAACATTTCTGACACGATAAGCAAAGTTTGTAAAACTGAATCTCAAAATTTTTGAACTATTTTCATATATTCAAATACCTTTCGGTTGTTCTCGACGATTCGCGAACAATTATATGTATATAGATACATATATATATATACTATAACTTGAAAACGTAACAATGTATTAATTTTTTTGATATCATACATTAAACTTATTGGTTTAAATATTTATTTGAATATATATATGATAAGTTGGAATATTAATTATGTGAATAACTTGCGACGTATATTTAAAACGTGTTTATGAATGTTGAAAATATATATTAACTTGGTCATAAAACGATTTGTTATTATATATATATATATATATATATATATATATATATATATATATATATATATATATATATATATATATTAACAAATAGCGAGACAATGATTTATAGAAGTAAATGAACAAAACACTCGAAAGTTTAAGATACACTTTGAATGATATAGTTTATTGATAATTTAATACTATATTTTGATAAAAGTACGAGTCACAAAACGTAAATTGCGAGTTTTCTAAGCGTACGAAAATGCGTTCGAGAAACCGGAACCGGAACATAAGTCGAGTTACAACGTACGAGTCATCGGAACGAAAATTACAAGTCAACTATACACATGAATTTAATATAATATATAATTAATTATTTAAATTATATATATTATATATATTATATTAAATTATGTCGACAAACTAAATTACAAATTATATGTGAGCTGTCCAGACGGGCCATGCGATCGCATGGCATTTGCACTGAAAGCCCATGCGATCGCATGGGCATCAGATTCAGCAAACATGTATAAATAGCTCGATCTATTCTGTTTCTTTCCTCATTCTTTTTACTCCGTATTATTTAAATTATTATTATTATTATTATTATTATTGTTATTATTATTATTATTATTATTATTATTATTATTATTGTTATTGTTATTAATCCTAATATTATTATTTGTAATATTAATGTTATTATTAGTATTATGCATAAAATACTACGACGAAGTACTGCTCAAATGATTTCAAACCGAGTTTTCAAATAAGTCAAAGCTAAGGAAATTATGGGTTATAGCTATGGAGGTTATGGGTAATGTTCGTGGGCATTATTTGCAAGTCAAACCTAGTGTTTATCATCTCCGTCACGTCTACGTACTTTCCTACAATATTGAATCACAATATTGATACGTAAGCATTTATATCTTATCTATTATATATTAATAGTGTATCCATGTCTAGTGCTCGAGTATATATTTATACATGCTTGTATGCTAAATTTCGTCGTTAAATAGTTTATAATGAATCACGAATTAAATACATATATTACTGGTAAAAGGTATATGATATACATGTTTTTGGAAACCTGGCGAAAAATCAATAACTTTTTATTTAGATATCGAATAGTTTTGAAGAACGGATTAAAAGATATGATCAACTGAATTATGATTAACGTTAATTGGAATTCTTTTGAATCTGCAATTAATATTTAAACAACTTGTTTGTAAGATTGATAAATTGGATTTTTGAATATTACCAATCGAGTAAATGAATCCTTATATGAGGTACGTCTCGTTTTGTTAAACTATTGTCAAAATTGACTTTTTGAAACGACTTTGGATAACTTTTGTATGCTGATCTCGAGCATTAGGATTATGATACACTATGACCAGACCTAGCTTGATAGTCATTTATTGACCAACATACATTCTCTAGGTTGAGATCTACGATTATTTGATATTCCGAATTTCGGTCACATTACGATGAACAACTTTGTGTGCTGCTAAGGTGAGTTTCATATGATCCCTTTTACTCAATATATTTTTGGGCTGAGAATACATGCGACTGTTTATAAATACTGAAAATACTAGATTTATATGCGTGAGTTTCATTGATCCCCTTTTAATTGCTTTTGCAATATATATTTTTGGGCTGAGAATACATGCACTTTATTTTAAACGCAATGGATACAAGTACATACTAAATTCTATACTGAGTTTGAACCGAAAATCCCTTAGCTTTGGTAACTAGTAACTGTCGGTTATAAGAACTGGTGGGCGCGAGTAGTAGTATATGGATCCATAGGGCTTGATATCCCCGTCCGAGCTAGAGCACTAGCCTTTTAACGGACGTATGCTATTTGAGAAGCGTACACGTTGGTTTGCGTGTATTATTAAGATGATTATACAAAGGGTACAAATTATATATACGTTAAGTTTAGTTACCAGGGTGCTCAATTTCGTAGAATATTTTGATAAATGTTTCTGGATTGAACAACTGAAATCTTGTTATCCAGTTTTATATACAAATTATGCGAAACACTAAAACTATGAACTCACCAACATTTGTGTTGACACTTGTTAGCATGTTTATTCTCAGGTTCCCTAGAAGTCTTCCGCTGTTTCCTTATATGATAGACAAGCTATGTGCATGGAGTCTTACATGGTATATTTTTCAAAAAACGTTGCATTCACCAATTCATCACCATGTACCTTATTTTGACTGCATTGTCAACGGAAGTACTGTTGCAAACTATTATATAAGGTGATTGTCTATATGTAGAAATCATCAGATGTCGAAAACCTTTGATTTAAATATTCATTTATGATGTGCCTTTTCAAAAGAATGCAATGTTTATAAAATGTATCATATAGAGGTCAAATACCTCGCAATGAAATCAATGAATGACGTATTCGGCCAAATGGATTTGGAGCGATCGTCACAGGTGTGAAAAGTATCACTCGGGGTTCTGCACCAAATTTTGCAACAAGTGTAAAAGAAATGGTCATAGCGCGGCGAAGTGTGAGGTCTACGGACCAGGGGTTAACAGAACGAAAGGAACAAATGGTGTCGGAACGAGTAATGGTGGAGCAAGTAGTGTCGGAGCAAGTTATGCCAATGTAGTTTGTTATAAATGTGGAAAACCGGGCCACATTATTAGAAATTGCCCGAACCAGGAGAATACGAATGGACAAGGTCGCGGAAGAGTTTTCAATATTAATGCGGCAGAGGCACAGGAAGACCCGGAGCTTGTTACGGGTACGTTTCTTATTGAAAATAAATCCGCTTACGTTTTATTTGATTCGGGTGCGGATAGAAGCTATATGAGTAGAGATTTTTGTGCTAAATTAAGTTGTCCATTGACGCCGTTGGATAGTAAATTTTTACTCGAATTAGCAAACGGTAAATTAATTTCAGCAGATAATATATGCCGGAATCGAGAAATTAAACTGGGTAGCGAAATATTTAAGATTGATTTGATACCAGTAGAGTTAGGGAGTTTTGATGTAATAGTTGGCATGGACTGGCTGAAGAAGGTGAAAGCAGAGATCGTATGTTATAAAAATGCAATTCGCATTGTACGAGAAGAAGGAGAACCCTTAATGGTGTACGGAGAAAAGGGCAACATGAAGCTACATCTTATTAGTAATTTGAAGGCACAAAAACTAATAAGAAAAGGTTGCTATGCTGTTCTAGCACACGTCGAGAAAGTACAAACTGAAGAAAAGAGCATCAATGATGTTCCCGTCGCAAAAGAATTTCCCGATGTATTTCCGAAAGAATTACCGGGACTACCTCCACATCGATCTGTTGAATTTCAAATAGATCTTGTACCAGGAGCTGCACCAATAGCTCGTGCTCCTTATAGACTCGCACCCAACGAGATGAAAGAACTGCAAAGCCAACTGCAAGAACTATTAGAACGTGGTTTCATTCGACCAAGCACATCACCATGGGGAGCTCCTGTTTTGTTTGTCAAGAAGAAGGATGGTACATTTAGGTTGTGTATTGACTACAGAGAGTTGAACAAACTTACCATCAAAAACCGTTATCCACTGCCGAGAATTGACGACTTATTTGATCAACTACAAGGCTCGTCAGTTTATTCGAAGATCGATTTACGTTCTAGATATCATCAAATGCGAGTAAAGGAGGATGATATTCCAAAAACTGCTTTTAGGATGCGTTATGGTCATTACGAGTTTATGGTTATGCCGTTTGGATTGACTAACGCACCAGCTGTGTTCATGGACCTTATGAACCGAGTGTGTGGGCCATATCTTGACAAGTTTGTCATTGTTTTCATCGATGACATACTTATTTACTCAAAGAATGATCAAGAGCACGAAGAACATTTGAGAAAAGTGCTATAAGTATTGAGGAAAGAAAAACTGTACGCTAAGTTTTCAAAGTGTGTATTTTGGTTGGAAGAAGTTCAATTCCTCGGTCACATAGTGAACAAAGAAGGTATACAGGTGGACCCGACAAAGATCGAAACCGTTGAAAAGTGGGAAATCCAAAAAACTCCGAAGCATATACGTCAATTTTTAGGATTGGCTGGTTACTACAGGAGATTCATCCAAGATTTCTCCAAAATAGCAAAACCCTTGACTACATTAACGCATAAAGGGAAGAAATTTGAATGGAAGGATGAACAAGAGAAGGCGTTTCAGTTATTGAAGAAAAAGCTAACTACGGCACCTATATTGTCATTGCCTGAAGGGAATGATGATTTTGTGATATATTGTGACTCCTCAAAGCAAGGTCTCAGTTGTGTATTAATGCAACGAACGAAGGTAATTGCTTATGCGTCTAGACAATTGAAGATTCACGAGCAAAATTATACGACGCATGATTTGGAATTAGGTGCGGTTGTTTTTGCATTAAAGACTTGGAGACACTACTTATATGGGGTCAAAAGTATTATATATACCGACCACAAAAGTCTTCAACACATATTTAATCAGAAACAACTGAACATAAGGCAGCGTAGGTGGATTGAATTGTTGAATGATTACGACTTTGAGATTCTTACCACCCGGGGAAGGCAAATGTGGTAGCCGACGCCTTGAGTAGAAAGGACAGAGAACCCATTCGAGTAAAATCTATGAATATAATGATTCACAATAACCTTACTACTCAAATAAAGGAGGCGCAACAAGGAGTATTAAAAGAGGGAAATTTAAAGAATGAAATACCCAAAGGATCGGAGAAGCATCTTAATATTCGGGAAGACGGAACCCGGTATAGGGCTGAAAGAATTTGGGTACCAAAATTTGGAGATATGAGAGAAATGGTACTTAGAGAAGCTCATAAAACCAGATACTCAATACATCCTGGAACGGGGAAGATGTACAAGGATCTCAAGAAACATTTTTGGTGGCCGGGTATGAAAGCCGATGTTGCTAAATACGTAGGAGAATGTTTGACGTGTTCTAAGGTCAAAGCTGAGCATCAGAAACCATCAGGCCTACTTCAACAACCCGAAATCCCGGAATGGAAATGGGAAAACATTACCATGGATTTCATCACTAAATTGCCAAGGACTGCAAGTGGTTTTGATACTATTTGGGTAATAGTTGACCGTCTCACCAAATCAGCATACTTCCTGTCAATAAGAGAAGATGACAAGATGGATAAGTTAGCACGACTGTATTTGAAGGAAGTCGTCTCCAGACATGGAATACCAATCTCTATTATCTCTGATAGGGATGGCAGATTTATTTCAAGATTCTGGCAGACATTACAGCAAGCATTAGGAACTCGTCTAGACATGAGTACTGCCTATCATCCATAAACTGATGGGCAGAGCGAAAGGACGATACAAACGCTTGAAGACATGCTACGAGCATGTGTTATTGATTTCGGAAACAGTTGGGATCGACACCTACCGTTAGCAGAATTTTCCTACAACAACAGTTATCATTCTAGTATTGAGATGGCGCCGTTTGAGGCACTTTATGGTAGAAAGTGCAGGTCTCCAATTTATTGGAATGAAGTGGGGGATAGACAGATTACGGGTCCGGAGATAATACAAGAAACTACCGAGAAAATATCCAAATTCAACAAAGATTGAAAACCGCCCAGAGTCGACAAAAGAGCTACGCAGACAGTAAAAGAAAAGATATAGAGTTTGAAATTGGAGAAATGGTCATGCTTAAGATTGATTTATTGAACCCGTTAAGACTTGTTAAGACTTGGAGAAATTACCCCAACTGAATTTAAAAAGGCAAAAGAAAATAATAAGGGAAAGGGCATAAAAATAGAGAAATCTAATTCCAACCCCGATGAACTTTATATGTATCGTCAACCCCCGAAGCCCTTAAGTTGTAACAATGACCCGGGAACCTCTAAACCACCAGGTTTTTCTAAATCGTTGTGGAAAACGACAGCTCGTATTAGGGGAACATCATATATCCCTAGAAACTTGGCAAAATGAACCAAAACCGAAGAAGAAGAAACGAGCGAGTCAGAATAAGATAGTTGTATTCGTGTGGTGTAATATATGTAATATAGTGTGCTTATGCTTTATGATATATGTAAAAATTGCTTGTATTAATAAGTATTTTTTTTTATGAATCTAACTCTTGTCTATTTTACAGTATAAAAACACAAAATGGATAGACAACCCAATATTTTAAGAGACCTACCCGGAGACATGATTGATGAAATCTTGTCTAGAGTCGGTCAGAATTCTCCGGCACAACTATTTACGGCGAAATCAGTTTGTAAGACATTCGAAGAACGTTCCAAGAATGTCTTGGTTTATAAGAGACTTTCGTTTGAAAGATGGGGGATATCACATTGGGAAACCCATAAGTTACGATGTGTTTACTTTGACGCATATATTGCGGGGAACCCAAATGCTATTTTACGCAACGGGTTAAGAAATTATTTTGACTCAATGTATCCGAATATAGGACTTCATGATTTAGAAAAAGCGGCTAACATGCAACATAAAGAAGCATGCTATGCTTACGGGTTAGTAATGTTCGCTTCTCACCAAAGTGAGAAAAAGAACATCGGGCTACAACTATTAAACAAAACGTTCCCACAAGTGACGGAGTCGGTAATTGGGGTAAGAAATGAGGTTTTTAGGTTATTACGAGACTGTTGGTCATTACGTAACCCTCGTCCCTTTGACGACGTTACAACACGCTGTCTTATCAACGGCCGTAACGGTTATGTTCTACAAGACCAAGGATGGGAAGTAGTCCTAGTAAAACCAGAATGCATGACTTGTTTCTGGACGTATGAATTACGTGTCTTTATTGCCTTTGCTGAACGACTTGTGTACTAGCTAGAATTATCTTCACAACTATCTTGTATCAAAGTTATTGTGTGCTATATTTCATGCTTTATGTAAAATAAGCGGTATTGTAAGTTTGTAAAATGTTGTATAAAAGTTTGAACGCGAAATATTATTATAATCAGTTTTTCATATAGAATTGTAGTAGTTGAATTGTATATTAGCTACTAAGTATGAACTTAACGGGTAGGTACTACCCGAATTTAAACTTATAAAACGCTAATATGAAGAAAAAGCTTTTATAAATGAGTTCATATTATGCTACGAAATACTATTAACTACTCTTAATATTCTGTATGATTAACTTGTTCCATTTGACTATTTTGAAGGAAATGGCACCGACTACTCGACACACCGTGAATATGAATGAAGAGGAATTCCGTACTTTTCTAGCTTCAAACATAGCCGCAGTACAGGCTGCGCTATATACCAACAATAACCTTGGATCTAGCAGTATAGGAAATCGTGTAGGATGCACCTACAAAGAATTCACTGCCTGCAAACCTTTGGAATTTGATGGAACCGAAGGACCGATCGGATTGAAATGGTGGATCGAGAAGGTCGAATCGGTGTTTGCCATAAGTAAGTGTACTGAAGAGGAAAAAGTGAAGTACGCTACGCATACCTTCATAGGTTCCGTGTTAACATGGTGGAATACCTATCTAGAGCAAGTGGGACAAGATGATGCGTACGCACTACCGTGGTTAGCATTCAAGCACTTGATGAACGAGAAGTACCGTCCCAGAACCGAGGTCAATAAGCTCAAGACAGAACTTAGAGGGTTACGAACCCAAGGATTTGATATTACTACATACGAAAGACGATTCACAGAATTGTGCCTATTATGTCCGGGAGCGTTCGAAGATGAGGAAGAGAAGATTGACGCGTTTGTGAAAGGATTACCGGAAAGAATCCAAGAAGATATAAGTTCACACGAGCCCGCCTCCATACAACAGGCATGTAGAATGGCTCACAAACTAGTGAACCAGATTGAGGAAAGAATTAAAGAACAGACGGCTGAAGAGGCCAATGTGAAGCAAGTTAAAAGAAAGTGGTAGGAAAACGGTGATAAGAATCACCAATACAACAACAACAGCAATTACAATAATAATCGCAAAAATTATCCCAACAATCACAACATCAATCGCAACTACAACAAACGGTCCAACAACAACAACAACAACAACAACAGCAACTACAACAATCATCCCAACAACAATAAAAACTGCAACAACAACAACAATCAGAAGCAGCTATGCCAAAGGTGTGAAAAGTATCACTCGGGGTTCTGCACCAAATTTTGCAACAAGTGTAAAAGAAATGGTCATAGCGTGGCGAAGTGTGAGGTCTACGGACCAGGGGTTAACAGAACGAAAGGAACAAATGGTGTCGGAACGAGTAATGGTGGAGCAAGTAGCGTCGGAGCAAGTTATGCCAATGTAGTTTGTTATAAATGTGGAAAACCGGGCCACATTATTAGAAATTGCCCAAACCAGGAGAACACGAATGGACAAGGCCGCGGAAGAGTTTTCAATATTAATGCGGCAGAGGCACAGGAAGACCCGGAGCTTGTTACGGGTACGTTTCTTATTGAAAATAAATCTGCTTACGTTTTATTTGATTCGGGTGCGGATAGAAGCTATATGAGTAGAGATTTTTGTGCTAAATTAAGTTGTCCATTGACGCCGTTGGATAGTAAATTTTTACTCGAATTAGCAAACGGTAAATTAATTTCAGCAGATAATATATGCCGGAATCGAGAAATTAAACTGGGTAGCGAAATATTTAAGATTGATTTGATACTAGTAGAGTTAGGGAGTTTTGATGTAATAGTTGGCATGGACTGGCTGAAGAAGGTGAAAGCAGAGATCGTATGTTATAAAAATGCAATTCGCATTGTACGAGAAGAAGGAGAACCCTTAATGGTGTACGGAGAAAAGGGCAACATGAAGCTACATCTTATTAGTAATTTGAAGGCACAAAAACTAATAAGAAAAGGTTGCTATGCTGTTCTAGCACACGTCGAGAAAGTACAAACTGAAGAAAAGAGCATCAATGATGTTCCCGTCTCAAAAGAATTTCCCGATGTATTTCCGAAAGAATTACCGGGACTACCTCCACATCGATCTGTTGAATTTCAAATAGATCTTGTACCAGGAGCTACACCAATAGCTCGTGCTCCTTATAGACTCGCACCTAGCGAGATGAAAGAACTGCAAAGCCAACTGCAAGAACTATTAGAACGTGGTTTCATTCGACCAAGCACATCACCATGGGGAGCTCCTGTTTTGTTTGTCAAGAAGAAGGATGGTACATTTAGGTTGTGTATTGACTACATAGAGTTGAACAAACTTACCATCAAAAACCGTTATCCACTGCCGAGAATTGATGACTTATTTGATCAACTACAAGGCTCGTCAGTTTATTTGAAGATCGATTTACGTTCTAGATATCATCAAATGCGAGTAAAGGAGGATGATATTCCAAAAACTGCTTTTAGGACGCGTTATGGTCATTACGAGTTTATGGTTATGCCGTTTGGATTGACTAACGCACCAGCTGTGTTCATGGACCTTATGAACCGAGTGTGTGGGCTATATCTTGACAAGTTTGTCATTGTTTTCATCGATGACATACTTATTTACTCAAAGAATGATCAAGAGCACGAAGAACATTTGAGAAAAGTGCTAGAAGTATTGAGGAAAGAAAAACTGTACGCTAAGTTTTCAAAGTGTGCATTTTGGTTGGAAGAAGTTCAATTCCTCGGTCACATAGTGAACAAAGAAGGTATCCAGGTGGACCCGGCAAAGATCGAAACCGTTGAAAAGTGGGAAACCCCAAAAACTCCGAAGCATATACGTCAATTTTTAGGATTGGCTGGTTACTACGGAAGATTCATCCAAGATTTCTCCAAAATAGCAAAACCCTTGACTGCATTAACGCATAAAGGGAAGAAATTTGAATGGAAGGATGAACAAGAGAAGGCGTTTCAATTATTGAAGAAAAAGCTAACTATGGCACCTATATTGTCATTGCCTGAAGGGAATGATGATTTTGTGATTTATTGTGACACATCAAAGCAAGGTCTTGGTTGTGTATTAATGCAACGGACGAAGGTGATTGCTTATGCGTCTAGACAATTGAAGATTCACGAGCAAAATTATACGACGCATGATTTGGAATTAGGCGCGGTTGTTTTTGCATTAAAGACTTGGAGGCACTACTTATATGGGGTCAAAAGTATTATATATACCGACCACAAAAGTCTTCAACACATATTTAATCAGAAACAACTGAATATGAGGCAGCGTAGGTGGATTGAATTGTTGAATGATTATGACTTTGAGATTCGTTACCACCCGGGGAAGGCAAATGTGGTAGCCGACGCCTTGAGCAGAAAGGACAGAGAACCCATTCGAGTAAAATCTATGAATATAATGATTCACACTAACCTTACTACTCAAATAAAGGAGGCGCAACAAGGAGTTTTAAAAGAGGGAAATTTAAAGGATGAAATACCCAAAGGATCGGAGAAGCATCTTAATATTCGGGAAGACGGAACCCGGTATAGGGCTGAAAGAATTTGGGTACCAAAATTTGGAGATATGAGAGAAATGGTACTTAGAGAAGCTCATAAAACTAGATACTCAATACATCCTGGAACGGGGAAGATGTACAAGGATCTTAAGAAACATTTTTGGTGGCCAGGTATGAAAGCCGATATTGCTAAATATGTAGGAGAATGTTTGACGTGTTCTAAGGTCAAAGCTGAACAACAGAAACCATCAGGTCTACTACAACAACCTGAAATCCCGGAATGGAAATGGGAAAACATTACCATGGATTTCATTACTAAATTGCCAAGGACTGCAAGTGGTTATGATACTATTTGGGTAATAGTTGATCGTCTCACCAAGTCAGCACACTTCCTGCCAATAAGAGAAGATGACAAGATGGAGAAGTTAGCACAACTGTATTTGAAGGAAGTCGTCTCCAGACATGGAATACCAATCTCTATTATCTCTGATAGGGATGACAGATTTATTTCAAGATTCTGGCAGACATTACAGCAAGCATTGGGAACTCGTCTAGGCATGAGTACTGCCTATCATCCACAAACTGATGGGTAGAGCGAAAGGACGATACAAACGCTTGAAGACATGCTACGAGCTCGTGTTATTGATTTCGGAAACAGTTGGGATCGACATCTACCGTTAGCAGAATTTTCCTACAATAACAGCTACCATTTAAACATTGAGATGGCGCCGTTTGAAGCACTTTATGGTAGAAAGTGCAGGTCTCCGATTTGTTAGAGTGAAGTGGGGGATAGACAGATTACGGGTCCGGAGATAATACAAGAAACTACCGAGAAAATCATCCAAATTCAACAAAGATTGAAAACCGCCCAGAGTCGACAAAAGAGCTACGCGGACAGTAAAAGAAAAGATATAGAGTTTGAAATGGGAGAAATGGTCATGCTTAAGGTTTCACCTTGGAAAGGCATTGTTCGATTTGGTAAACGGGGGAAACTAAATCCAAGGTACATTGGACCATTCAAGATTATAGATCGTGTCGGACCAGTAGCTTACCAACTGGAGCTACCTCAACAACTCGCGGCTGTACATAACACTTTCCACGTCTCAAATTTGAAGAAATGTTTTGCTAAAGAAGATCTCACTATTCCGTTGGACAAAATCCAAATCAATGAAAAACTTCAATTCATTGAAGAACCCGTCGAAATAATGGATCGTGAGGTTAAGAGACTTAAACAAAACAAGATACCGATTGTTAAGGTTCGATGGAATGCTCGTAGAGGACCCGAGTTCACCTGGGAGCGTGAAGATCAGATGAAGAAGAAATACCCGCATTTATTTCCAGAAGATACGTCAACACCTCCAACTGCTTAAAATTTCGGGACGAAATTTATTTAACGGGTAGGTACTGTAGTGACCCGAACTTTTCCATGTTTATATATATATTAAATGAAATTGTTATTTACATGATTAAGTGTTTCCAACATGTTAATCAATCAAACTTGTTAAGACTTGATTTATTGAAATAGGTTTCATATAGACAATTGACCACCCAAGTTGACCGGTGATTCACGAACGTTAAAACTTGTAAAAACTATATGATGACATATATATGGTTATATATATAGTTAACATGATATTATGATAAGTAAACATATCATTAAGTATATTAACAATGAACTACATATGTAAAAACAAGACTACTAACTTAATGATTTTGAAACGAGACATATATGTAACGATTATCGTTGTAACGACATTTAATGTATATATATCATATTAAGAGATATTCATACATCATAATATCATGATAATATAATAATTTAAAATCTCTTTTGATATTATAAACATTGGGTTAACAACATTTAACAAGATCGTTAACCTAAAGGTTTCAAAACAACACTTACATGTAACGACTAACGATGACTTAACGACTCAGTTAAAATGTATATACTATTGGTATATACACTCCAATGATCAGCTCTTAGCAGCCCATGTGAGTCACCTAACACATGTGGGAACTATCATTTGGCAACTAGCATGAAATATCTCATAAAATTACAAAAATATGAGTAATCATTCATGACTTATTTACATGAAAACAAAATTACATATCCTTTATATCTAATCTATACACCAACGACCAAAAACACCTACAAACACTTTCATTCTTCAATTTTATTCATCTAATTGATCTCTCTCAAGTTCTATCTTCAAGTTCTAAGTGTTCTTCATAAATTCCAAAAGTTCTAGTTTCATAAAATCAAGAATACTTCCAAGATTGCAAGTTTACTTCCAAGTTTTCTAAATCCATTCCAAGTAATCATCCAAGATCAAGAAACCTTTGTTACTTATAGTAGGTTATCTTTCTAATACAATGTAATAATCATATTCAAACTTTAATTCAATTTCTATAACTATAACAATCTTATTTCGAGTGGAAATCTTACTTGAAATTGTTTTCGTGTCATGATTCTGCTTCAAGAACTTTCAAGCCATCCAAGGATCCTTTGAAGCTAGATCCATTTTTATCATTTCCAGTAGGTTTATCCAAGGAACTTGAGGTATTAATGATGTTCATAACATCATTCGATTCATACATATAAAGCTATCTTATTCGAAGGTTTAAACTTGTAATAACTAGAACATAGTTTAGTTAATTCTAAACTTGTTCGCAAATAAAAGTTAATCCATATAACTTGACTTTTAAAATCAACTAAACAAATGTTCTATATCTATATGATATGCTAACTTAATGATTTAAAACCTGGAAACACGAAAAATACCGTAAAACCGGATTTACGCCGTCGTAGTAACACCACGGGCTGTTTTGGGTTAGTTACTTAAAAACTATGATAACCTTTGATTTAAAAGTTGTTATTCTGGGAAAATGATTTTTATTATGAACATTAAACTATATCCAAAAATCATGGTTAAACTCAAAGTGGAAGTATGTTTTCTAAAATGGTCATCTAGACGTCGTTCTTTCGACTGAAATGACTACCTTTACAAAAATGACTTGTAACTTATTTTTCCGACTATAAACCTATACTTTTTCTGTTTAGATTCATAAAATAGAATTCAATATGAAACCATAGCAATTTGATTCACTCAAAATGGATTTAAAATGAAGAAGTTATGGGTAAAACAAGATTGGATAATTTTTCTCATTTTAGCTACGTGAAAATTGGTAACAAATCTATTCCAACCATAACTTAATCAACTTGTATTGTATATTATGTAATCTTGAGATACCATAGACACGTATACAATATTTCGACCTATCATGTCGACACATCTATATATATTTCGGAACAACCATAGACACTCTATATGTGAATGTTGGAGTTAGCTATATAGGGTTGAGGTTGATTTCAAAATATATATAGTTTGAGTTGTGATCAATACTAGGATACGTATACACTGGGTCGTGGATTGATTCAAGATAATATTTATCGATTTATTTCTGTACATCTAACTGTGGACAACTAGTTGTAGGTTACTAACGAGGACAGCTGACTTAATAAACTTAAAACATCAAAATATATTA
Organism: Rutidosis leptorrhynchoides; assembly: GCF_046630445.1. NCBI lineage: Eukaryota > Viridiplantae > Streptophyta > Magnoliopsida > Asterales > Asteraceae > Rutidosis > Rutidosis leptorrhynchoides. Next base: position 403,624,904 of record NC_092337.1, on the reverse strand, counting down.
AAAGTGTTGTAAATATATTTTGAACATACTTTGATATATATGTATATATTGTTATAGGTTCGTGAATCAACCAGTGGCCAAGTCTTACTTCCCGACGAAGTAAAAATCTGTGAAAGTGAGTTATAGTCCCACTTTTAAAATCTAATATTTTTGGGATGAGAATACATGCAGGTTTTATAAATGATTTACAAAATACACACAAGTACGTGAAACTACATTCTATGGTTGAATTATCGAAATCGAATATGCCCCTTTTTATTAAGTCTGGTAATCTAAGAATTAGGGAACAGACACCCTAATTGACGCGAATCCTAAAGATAGATCTATTGGGCTTAACAAACCCCATCCAAAGTACCGGATGCTTTAGTACTTCGAAATTTATATCATATCCGAAGGGTGTCCCGGAATGATGGGGATATTCTTATATATGCATCTTATTAATGTCGGTTACCAGGTGTTCACCATATGAATAATTTTTATCTCTATGTATGGGATGTGTATTGAAATATGAAATCTTGTGGTCTATTGTTACGATTTGATATATATAGGTTAAACCTATAACTCACCAACATTTTTGTTGACGTTTAAAGCATGTTTATTCTCAGGTGAATACTAAGAGCTGCCGCTGTTGCATACTAAAATAAGGACAAGATTTGGAGTCCATGTTTGTATGATATTGTGTAAAAACTGCATTCAAGAAACTGATTTCGATGTAACATATTTGTATTGTAAACCATTATGTAATGGTCGTGTGTAAACAGGATATTTTAGATTATCATTATTTGATAATCTACGTAAAGCTTTTTAAAACTTTATTTATGAAGGTTATGGTTTGTTTTAAAAATGAATGCAGTCTTTGAAAAACGTCTCATATAGAGGTCAAAACCTCGCAACGAAATCAATTAATATGGAACATTTTTAATCAATAAGAACGGGACATTTCATCACCTTGGAAAGGCGTTGTTCGATTTGGTAAACGGGGGAAACTAAATCCAAGGTACATTGGACCATTCAAGATTATAGATCGTGTCGGACCAGTAGCTTACCAACTGGAGCTACCTCAACAACTCGCAGCTGTACATAACACTTTCCACGTCTCAAATTTGAAGAAATGTTTTGCTAAAGAAGATATCACTATTCCGTTGGACGAAATCCAAATCAATGAAAAACTTCAATTCATTGAAGAAACCGTCGAAATAATGGATCGTGAGGTTAAGAGACTTAAACAAAACAAGATACCGATTGTTAAGGTTCGATGGAATGCTCGTAGAGGACACGAGTTCACCTGGGAGCGTGAAGATCAGATGAAGAAGAAATACCCGCATTTATTTCCAGAAGATACGTCAACACCTCCAACTGCTTAAAATTTCGGGACGAAATTTATTTAACAGGTAGGTACTGTTGTGACCCGAACTTTTCCATATTTATATATATATTAAATGAAATTGTTATTTACATGATTAAGTGTTTCTAACATGTTAAGCAATCAAACTTGTTAAGACTTGATTAATTGAAATAGGTTTCATATAGACAATTGACCACCCAAGTTGACCGGTGATTCACGAACGTTAAAACTTGTAAAAACTATACGATGACATATATATGGTTATATATATAGTTAACATGATTTTATTATAAGTATGTATCTCATTAGGTATTTTAACAATGAGTTATATACATAAAAATGAGACTATTAATTTAAGAAACTCGAAAACGATATATATAACGATTATCGTTATAACAACGTCTTACTAGGTACATATGAATCATATTAAGATATTGATACACTTGGTTAATTATGTTAAATGATAAGTAAATATATTATTAAGTGTATTAACAATGAAATACATATGTAAAAATAAGACTACTAACTTAATGATTTCGAAACGAGACATATATGTAACGATTATCGTTGTAACGACATTTAACTGTATATATATCATACTAAGATATATTATATATCATAATATCATGATAATATAACAATTTAACATATCATTTATTATAATAAACAATGGGTTAACAACATTCAACAAGATCGTTAACCTAAAGGTTTCAAAACAACATTTACATGTAACGACTAACGATGACTTAACGACTCAGTTAAAATGTATATACATGTAGTGTTTTAATATGTATTCATACACTTTTGAAAGACTTCAAGACACTTATCAAAATACTTCTACTTAACAAAAATGCTTACAATTACATCCTCGTTCAGTTTCATCAACAATTCTACTCGTATGCACCCGTATTCGTACTCGTACAATACACAGCTTTTAGATGTATTTACTATTGGTATATACACTCCAATGATCAGCTTTTAGTAGCCCATGTGAGTCACCTAACACATGTGGGAACCATCATTTGGCAACTAGCATGAAATATCTCATAAAATTACAAAAATATGAGTAATCATTCATGACTTATTTACATGAAAACAAAATTACATATCCTTTATATCTAATCCATACACCAACGACCAAAAACACCTACAAACACTTTCATTCTTCAATTTTCTTCATCTAATTGATCTCTCTCAAGTTCTATCTTCAATTTCTAAGTGTTCTTCATAAATTCCAAAAGTTCTAGTTTCATAAAATCAAGAATACTTCCAAGATTGCAAGTTTACTTCCAAGTTTTCTAAATCCATTCCAAGTAATCATCCAAGATCAAGAAACCTTTGTTACTTACAGTAGGTTATCTTTCTAATACAAGGTAATAATCATATTCAAACTTTAATTCAATTTCTATAACTATAACAATCTTATTTCGAGTGGAAATCTTACTTGAAATTGTTTTCGTGTCATGATTCTGCTTCAAGAACTTTCAAGCCATCCAAGGATCCTTTGAAGCTAGATCCATTTTTATCATTTCCAGTAGGTTTATCCAAGGAACTTAAGGTAGTAATGATGTTCATAACATCATTCAATTCATACATATAAAGCTATCTTATTCGAAGGTTTAAACTTGTAATCACTAGAACATAGTTTAGTTAATTCTAAACTTGTTCGCAAATAAAAGTTAATCCTTATAACTTGAATTTTAAAATCAACTAAACACATGTTCTATATCTATATGATATGCTAACTTAATGATTTAAAACCTGGAAACACGAAAAACACCGTAAAACCGGATTTACGCCGTCGTAGTAACACCGCGGGCTGTTTTGGGTTAGTTAATTAAAAACTATGATAAACTTTGATTTAAAAGTTGTTATTCTGGGAACATGATTTTTATTATGAACATGAAACTATATCCAAAAATTATGGTTAAACTCAAAGTGGAAGTATGTTTTCTAAAATGGTCATCTAGACGTCGTTCTTTCGACTGAAATGACTACCTTTACAAAAACGACTTGTAACTTATTTTTCCGACTATAAACCTATACTTTTTCTATTTAGATTCATAAAATAGAGTTCAATATGAAACCATAGCAATTTGATTCACTCAAAACGGATTTAAAATGAAGAAGTTATGGGTAAAATAAGATTGGATAATTTTTCTCATTTTAGCTACGTAAAAATTGGTAACAAATCTATTCCAACCATAACTTAATCAACTTGTATTGTATATTATGTAATCTTGAGATACCATAGACACGTATACAATGTTTCGACCTATCATGTCAACACATCTATATATATTTCGGAACAACCATAGACACTATATATGTGAATGTTGGAGTTAGCTATACAGGGTTGAGGTTGATTCCAAAATATATATAGTTTGAGTTGTGATCAATACTGAGATACGTATACACTGGGTCGTGGATTGATTCAAGATAATATTTATCGATTTATTTCTGTACATCTAACTGTGGACAACTAGTTGTAGGTTACTAACGAGGACAGCTGACTTAATAAACTTAAATCATCAAAATATATTAAAAGTGTTGTAAATATATTTTGAACATACTTTGATATATATGTATATATTGTTATAGGTTCGTGAATCAACCAGTGGCCAAGTCTTACTTCCCGACGAAGTAAAAATCTGTGAAAGTGAGTTATAGTCCCACTTTTAAAATCTAATATTTTTGGGATGAGAATACATGCAGGTTTTCTAAATGATTTACAAAATAGACACAAGTACGTGAAACTACATTCTATGGTTGAATTATCGAAATCGAATATGCCCCTTTTTATTAAGTCTGGTAATCTAAGAATTAGGGAACAGACACCCTAATTGACGCGAATCCTAAAGATAGATCTATTGGGCCTAACAAACCCCATCCAAAGTACCAAGATGCTTTAGTACTTCGAAATTTATATCATATCCGAAGGGTGTCCCGGAATGATGGGGATATTCTTATATATGCATCTTGTTAATGTCGGTTACCAGGTGTTCACCATATGAATGATTTTTATCTCTATGTATGGGATGTGTATTGAAATATGAAATCTTGTGGTCTATTGTTACGATTTGATATATATAGGTTAAACCTATAACTCACCAACATTTTTGTTGACGTTTAAAGCATGTTTATTCTCAGGTGAATACTAAGAGCTTCCGCTGTTGCATACTAAAATAAGGACAAGATTTGGAGTCCATGTTTGTATGGTATTGTGTAAAAACTGTATTCAAGAAACTGATTTCGATGTAACATATTTGTATTGTAAACCATTATGTAATGGTCGTGTGTAAACAGGATATTTTAGATTATCATTATTTGATAATCTACGTAAAGCTTTTTAAACCTTTATTTATGAAATAAAGGTTATGGTTTGTTTTAAAAATGAATGCAGTCTTTGAAAAACGTCTCATATAGAGGTCAAAACCTCGCAACGAAATCAATTAATATGGAACGTTTTTTAATCAATAAGAACGGGACATTTCAAGATTCTTCCAAGGTGATGTGGTTCAGACTCGGTTGATCAGAGACAGAAACATACACCCCATTCCTGACATCAGCAACTACTGGATCAGAACTGTTGTGCGAGACCAGTGGGTCAAAATCAGGCATGTATTCACAGCCCATTAACATAGGCCTGTCACGACACCCACACTTAAATACGGATTGAAAATAATCAAAGACAAAGGATTTCACAATGTTCGGATTTTCGCACCAAGAACCGTTGATATTTAGCCCACGGATATTACAATGTATGTACTTCCTACGGATAGAGGAGTGAAAATACTTTGTATTTTCGTCACCTTCAAGTACCCATTTAATCCGGGCTTTTTGTTTCAACATATTAGTTTTCGCTTTAATTTTTTCCAACCACCTCCTCCTAGTATTCAACCAACATTCTCTTTGGTAGTTACTTAAACCACCTTGTTCGGCCTCTGCTTCCCAATTACTTACCTCTACCTCGAGTTGTTTAATTTCGTTATCAATATTACTAAACTCACCTTTGCTCCATACCCTTAAGTCTGCCTTCACGTTTTTCAATTTGTCCCTAAAGATACAATCTTTCTTAGATCCACGTACGCTTTTACCCCAAGCCTCAATAATCACCTTATCGACCCCTTCTTTGTTCCACCACTCATCAAAAACCTTGAACGGTTTGGGCCCATAATCGATAATTTTGTCTCTGAGTATAAGAGGGCAATGGTCCGATGTCCCTCTGTCTAAAGCCATAACCGAAAGATCTTCCCATAGATTTATAAACCCCTCATTCACTAGAAACCGATCAAGTTTACTAAACTTTACCCCACTATCACAAATTCGGGTGAAACGTTTACCATTAATCGGGATATCAATCAGCGAATTTCGATTGATAAATTCATTGAATTTACGGGCCCAGAGAGACTAAATAAACAATTCAAACGATCCGAACAATACCTCACTTCATTAAAGTCACCACAAAGCACACAAGGTGATTTAATTCCGGATAATAGATTGTCTAATGAAGACCAAAACATAGTTTTATCTTTATCGTTATGTGGCCCGTACACATTAATAATCGTTGATTCAAACCCTGAGCCAATCCACACTCCATTGACCACAATAAAAAAGGAGTTACCCACCGCACTGTTCACCCTAAATCTAGAGCTATCCCAAATAAGGAGCATGCCACCAGAGAAACCGTTGGATTCCTTTTGTACAAAACCGAAGGAATCACTCCCCCAAAGCCCTTGAACCCACCTATCATCAAAATACCTACATTTTGTTTCTTGAAATATGGCGAAATCAGGTCTGTCCCCACAGCACAATCCTTTAACCCACCCGAATTTGCTACCCCCAAACCCACGGACGTTTAAAGAGAGAATCTTCATTGAGAAACAAAAAAAACAAACGAAACGAGAAACGAGAAAGGAAGCTTACTGGGGGTTGAGGTGTGACCACCTCAGCCCAATTTGCTCCCCGAATTCCTTAATCTCCACATCATTAATTGAGAAGCTATCACCAGAGAACGAATTATGCGAATTAGGGTTTGAATTCCTCCTCCTGTTCTTGTGGCGAAGGGGCCCGCAATTCTTGCATTTACCCTTACCATTGAATCCTGCCGATGGTTTTTTTCTGACAATATCCCTGAGCCTCATAATTCTTGAAAAGGCCTTCCAGTTACCTATGAACTTCCAATAGCAGCCATTACAGAAGGATAACTCCGAAGATTTACAGGTCTGAGATGTATCGCACCCTTTTTTACTGACTTTATTGCTTGGATCCACTTTTGATTTAGATGTCTTGTTGGACAAGGGCTAGCTGGACCCATTTGATCATGGCCCAACTTATTTTCATTCCCTGATTTAGGACTATTTTCCATTTCAGGCCCACAAGACACATCAGGCCCACCAGTGTTAATTGGGTTTACTGGATTTTGGCCCAACCTATCCTGTTCCCCAGTCTGATCATGAACGGTTTGAATTCCAGCCTCCACATTAAATGCATTACCCACGCCATCGACCTTGGGAATAGGTATGTCATCATTAATCTCTGCTATTTCTACGACAACCTCCTCGTTCAGTTAAAAAAGATTACCTATCCCGACACAAGCCGACTCTTGATCTTCTTCATCACTACACTTCGTATTCTGACCACCGTTACCGGTGTCTGATTGCTTCTCACTGTAACTGGGATTTGAAGGATTATGATTGTCTTTTGGTTGATTCCTGTCAACATAACCCATCGAATTATCACTGGAATAATCGTCAGAGTCAATGTATTCGGAACTAAACTCAGAACAATCTGAATCACTGTCGTTCATAACACTCCCTTCAGTGACCGAATTAATCCTCTCCTCCTCTTCAACATGGATAAAGTACACCCTCGACTTATGGATTAGCTTCACCGAGTCATCCACTTTACCAGGTTCCGATAGTTTAACAAACACCCTTCTAATTGTTAGTTTTTGATTACCCGAAAGAGAACAATTGTCGTATTCATAGACGACACCCCACCATTCGGCGATGGACATGAAGGTAGGTTCACTCCAACAATGTGGTGGAACACCGGAGATACGTAACCATGTCATTCTCCCTTCCGGCCAACCCTCATCATCCCAAAGCGTAGTCTTGCATACCCAACGCCTCAGGGGGTGGTTTTGATTCTGTACCAGTTCAACCGCCAACTCATGATTCTTAAAAATCAGGATCACAGACATCCCATCAAGTATCTTGATATGGACATCATGGTACCCTTCTTCGCAACAAATAGCTTCCAGATTGTTGAGTATTCGCAAATTTTTTGCCTCGCATAGGACAGCATTCTTTAAAGAATCTTCATTACTACCTTCCTCTTTAACCTCAACAACTTTATCCTTAACCTTGTCTTCAACATTCTTTGAACCGCCACCATTTTTTCTGTTGAGATAGGATCTTAAATCATCATCATTCCTTAGAACATCTGTGAACTTCCCGCCATCCTGGAAATTACTTCCCGCCGGTTTATTGTATTGCACATCTGGTTTGGGTCTAGGAATCTCCCTCTCTTTACTTTTGTCACCAGGGTTTTTAGGGTTTCGTGCAGTAGCTTTAAAAACCCTAATGGGTTCACCATTGAATCTTACGCCGTCTAGCTTCCTTAGGAGAGTATCTTCATCCTTCACGTCAGCAAACCTCACGAATGCAAGTCGATTTCCATTCTTCAACCTTTTCACAGCAATATACACGTCCCTAACCGAGCCAAACGGTTTGAAAGCCTTCCAAAGGTCGACCACCTCCCATTGAGTCGGAAAGTTAAAAAACATGTAAGATGTTAGATGATTTTTGCCGGACCAAGTGTGACCTCGATCGTAGTAGCCGTTGTACCTGCCTCTATCCCTAGTCGTGCCGCCCCGATCCTCTCTTGCTCTCGTGTTTGCCCTCTCACACTTGTTGACATTCTCTCTCTTGTTTTCTCTCTCACACATTCTCTCTCTCTCTAATCGTTATCGTTATTTAGATGATGTTTGGTTACAGGATAACAATGTTGATATTGTGACAACTGATTATATTTATGTTTGTAGTTGACGGTGCGTATATATGATGGCGACTACAGACTTAATTAATTATATCCACGCACAAAAAACATACGACTTTCTACTTTACTTTAAATAATAAATTAAATTAAATTAAATGATATGCTATAAACTGTGATAATTAAGTTATTTTTAATTGTTTTATTAAAAACTATTAGGTGGCAATTTCCACGTATCTTACAAATTGACAAGATGTTGATTGTTAGAAAATTAGGATTGTGCATCCAATTTATCTCCATATATATGTGATCCATTAATTTAATAAAGTAATAATAAACCAATATATAATAATTAATAATATTATTAATTTCATATGTAAATTGGACATAGAATGATAAGGTCGTTGTCTAAATATATGTATGATAGAGATTAAACTAGAAACTTATTTATCAAGATATTGTAGGAAATATTATTATTTTTTTCTTTGAAAACAATCAAATAATAGTAGGGCAAATTGTTCAACAAAATAAGATAAAAGCCGTAACTTATAAATTGAAATATCGTGTGTTTTTTTTTTTTTTTTTTTTTTTTTTTTTTCACATAAAAAAGTTTGGTTTCATTTGGTGTTAAAAAGGTGTCTAAATTGAAAATGGTTGTAATTTGAGTAAAAATAGACATCTTGATTTTTTTTTTTCTTTTTTACTTATGTGTATGTTCATGTTTTATTTGTATGTGATGTGATGTTCGCGTTTGGTTACACCTTAAACTCACAAATCTGGAGCTTGTACAATAGAAAATACCAAATTTTCATCAAATTTTAAGATTTGAACTGCTGAAACAACAATGACACATATTTCTGTCAAATTTCTTAATGATATGTTTCCAATAAAGCCGAACATCACATAAACATTTAAAATGTTGTTTATTATACCTTGTTCTTTATATCTTGTTAAGAATTGGCTCTAGAGAAAAATTTTTAACATTTATTTATGTCTTGATCTAATAACTATTTTGTAAAATATAAGAACATACAATATATTTTATCGTAATAGAAAGAGACTCGAAACGAGTAATGGTTAAATGTTATATTATGAATTACGGAGTATGATTCTCCGAAAAGAACTCAAATAACATTACTTAAGTTATTACTCCGTATTAATTGTTAATTTTCATCTTTGTCATTTTACATTATTTTACAGGTTTAAAAGATTTTTTTGCTCGGTTAATCCCTCTATTATCCACCAAATCGCTACTTTGGTCTCTCGGTTTTTAATTTGGCAATCAACGTTCCTTTATTATCTTAATTTTGCAATTCGAGTCCCTCCGTCAACTTGCCATCCAAATCGAACGTTAAGTCCCATCATGTGAGTTGCATGTGAGGGTAAAATAGTCTTTTTACTCTGTTGTTCACTAATAACGAAGGACCACCGGCGCAAAAAATCAAAAAATCTTATAATTTATATATTTCTTATTTATATGTTTATATGATATAATTTTGTTATTTTAAATAATAAATACCTTATAATTTGTTGTTTTTATAAAATAAAAATACAAAGATGGATATATTATACGTAGTATAGATTTATTAATATATATAATATAATTAACACAATTTTTTTATAAATAAAGTCTTACTATTTATATATTATATTATATATTATTAATTTATAAAAAATAAAAAATTCTTATAATTACTCGATCAAGATAATAACTTTGTTGTAATCAATCTAAACTAAGCTATATACCATATGTACGATTTATTATAAAACCAAATCACAACTAAAAATACAAAACTATAAAAAAAGAAAAATCAAAGGTTATGCTTGGTTGAATTGTTGGGTAATTGGTTATTTGATGAATCACAACACGAATTGAATACAGGAACATAATCTATATGCTATTTCTAAGCTTCGTGTTCTTTTAGATTTGAGAAACAACAGATTCAAGTAGATTGATCTCGAGTTAATAACGTGACCGATTTGGTCTCCGATTCAATCCAGAGGTGCATAACAAAAACTACAAGTTCAGATGTATTCTAAATGCATTCTTTATGCTATCTGCAAACTTATAGATTCTAACTTGCTGAAGTGAACTCGAATTCAAAAAGTCAAACATGTATTCATCTCGGTCAACATTTCAATTCGTGGAATCTGTGTTGTTACAGGTAATGATTGATACTTCTCGAGTGTTACTAGGGTGATACAAACACTTTTTATGAAGGAATCAAGAGCTACAAACGTTCGAATTTCGAAATCATATTTTAAGTTCATTTGAAGTTTATTTCACCGTTCTTCATCGATTCCTGACTCTTAATGATGTTTTAATTGAAATTTCTTCTCAAATTGTTCAAATCGCTGCATATAAAAGCCTATTGATTCGATTTTGAGGCTCCATTGTGTGACGATCTCTCCAAATCCATATGGACAAACACGTCATTCATCGATTTCATTGCGAGGTATTTGACCTCCATATGATACGTTTTGTAAACATTGCATTCTTTTGAAAAGGCACACCATAAATGAATATTTAAATCAAAGGTTTTCGACATCTGATGATTTCTACATATAGACAATCACCGTAATATAATAGTTTACAATAATACTTCCGTTGACAATGTAGTCAAAATAAGATAGATGGTGATAATTTGTGAATGCAACTTTTTCTCGAATAAAGTATGTATGACTCCATGCACATATCTTGTATAACATATAAGCAAACAGCAGAAGACTTCTAGGAACCTGAGAATAAACATGCTAACAAGTGTCAACACAAAGGTTGATGAGTTCATAGTTTTAGTGTTGTGCATAATCTGTATATAAAGGTGGATCACAATATTTCAGTTGTTTCATCCAGAAACGTTTATCAAATTATTCTACAAAATTGAGCACCCTGGTAACTAAACTTTAACGTCTATATAATAAGTACCCAAGTTTTAACATACATGCAACCAACATGTACAATACACGCAAACCAACGTGTACTAAACTCAAATAGCATACGTCTGTTTTATAGTTCAGGCTAGGGTTTCTATACCTGAAACAGACAGGGATGTCAAGCCCTATGGATCCATATATAACTACTCGCGCCCACCAGTTCTTATAACCAGCAGCTACTAGTTACCAAAGTTAAGGGATTTTCGGTTCAAACTCGGTGTAGAATTTAGTATGTACTTGTATCCATTGCGTTTAAAATAAAGTGCATGTATTCTCAGCCCAAAAATATAGATTGTAAAAGCAATTAAAAAGGGAGCATATGTAACTCACCTTAGCAGCACATAAGGTCATTCATCGAAATGTGACCGAAACTCGGAATGCAAAGTAATCATAGATTTCAACCTAGAGAACATATGTTGGTCAATAAATGGCTAACAGGCTAGGTCGGGTCATAGTGTATCACAATCCTAATGCTCGAGACCGACATGCAAAAGTTAACAAAAGTCATCTCAAAAGTCAATCTGACCCAATATGATCTTTAAATCTATACATGTTTATTAACATAATATAAGTCTTGATAATTAAACGAATTTATAGTTTATCAAACTCAAAATATTATTTATTTCAGGAGCTATATTATATTTGAATTATCATGGCAATTGGAAATATTTTATTATTTCACATAGTTTTCCAATACTTGTAAAATCAGATTATAGTGTTTATAAAGCTTTAAAACATGATAAGACAGTCAACTTTGACAATTGCTCAACAAGACGAGACGTGCCTTATATAGAAATTCATTTACTCGATTAGTAATATTTAAAAATCCAATTTATCAATCTCATAGACAAGTTGTTTAAATATTAATTTACAGTTTCAAACACAATTTCAATTAACGTTAACCATAATTCAGTTGACCATATCTTTTAATCCGTTCATCAAAATCACGCGATTTCTAAATGAAAAGTTAATAATTTTTCGCCAGCTTTCCAAAAACATGCATATCATATACTTTATATCAGTAGCATATGTATCAAATTCGTGATTCATCATAAACTATCTAACGACAAAATTAAAGCATACAAGCATGCATAAACATATATACTCGAGCACTAGATATGGATACACTATTAATATATAAAAGATAAGATATGAATGCTCACGTATCAATATTGTGATTCAATATTGTAGGAAAATACGTAAACGCAACGGAGATGATAAATGCTAGGTTGACCTTTGACTCATGATCACAACCCCCAAGTAATACCCATAACCTTCATAGTTATAACCCATACTTTCCTTAGCTCTATCCCGTTCGAAAAGCTTGTTTTGAAAATAACCTGCTCATAACCTCGTCGTAGTATTTTATGTATAATATTAATAATAATATAATACAAATAATAATAAGATTAATAATAATAATATTAATCTTAATAATAATAATAATAATAATAATATTAATATATATATATATATATATATATATATATATATATATATATATATATATATATATATATATATATATATATATATATATATATATATATATATATATATATATATATAGGTACGAGAGAGATAAATGAAAAATATGAATGAATCGAGCAGGCTCATCGAGCTTTTATAGATAGGTTCTGTCCAGGGTCACCATGCGATCGCATGGCTCTCATGACCAATTCCCATGCGATCGCATGGGTTGGTTTTACAGCTCACAATTGTTTGTTTGCTAGTTCGTTGACATATTATTTAATTATATATAATATATTTAATTTATATAATTAATTATATATTATATTAAATTCACGTGCATAGTTGACTTGTAATTTTCGTTCCGATGACTCGTACGTTGTCACTCGACTTATGTCCCAGTTCCAGTTTCTCGAATGCATTTTCGTACGCTTAGAAAACTTGTATTTTACGCTTCGCGACTCGTACCTTTGTCAAAATATAGACTTAAATTATACATAAACTATATCACTCGAAATATAACTTATACATTTGAGTGTTTTGGTCATTTACTTCTATAAATCATCGTCTCGTTATCTATCAAAGTATATTTAATAATATTGTTTTAAATCAGAACGTTTTATGACCAAGTTAATAAATATTCAATATTCATAAACACGTTTTAAATACACGTCGTAATATTTTCATACAATTAATATTCCAACTTATCATATATATTCAAATAGATATATAAACCAATAAGTTTAATGCACAGTATCATACAATTAATACTTTTTTACGCTTTCAAGTTATAGTATATATATGTATCTATTTACATATAAGTGTCCGTGAATCGTCGAGAACAACCGAAGGGTAATTGAACATATGAAAGTAGTTCAAAAATATTGAGATTCAGTTTTACAGGCGTTGCTTATCGTGTCAGAAATGTTAATCATACAAAGATTAAGTTTAAATTTGGTCAGAAATTTTCGGGTCGTCACAGTACCTACCCGTTCAAGAAATTTCGTCCCGAAATTTGAGTGAGGTCGTCATGACTAACAATAAAAATGTTTTTATGATGTATATGATTCGGTAAATAGAGTTTTATCACCGTTGAATAATATGGATAAAACAATCCAATTACTCGAAGCGTATGAGAGAAGTTATTGTAAAAGAGTGAAATGAAGGAATAGAGATTCGTCTTAACTTTTGACGTATTAACGATTGATTTTCGGGATCTAACTAATAGAAAATTTCATAATCTCAATAAGATTTAATTCTTTGGAAATTGCGGAAATTAGGATTTTCTTTGATTAAATGCGTAATCTTCCTCGATTGCTGTGTCTGATATTTCGCTATAAATTGACCACTTCTGTTTCATTATTTTCACCACTCCTACATCTTCTTCCTCATTTCATACTTCCAAAAGATTGTGAAAATGCTTCATCCAGTTCTGATCCTTGATCTCATTCTGACTATCACTACAATCATCCTTCTATTCCAACTACCACCGGAGGAATCTGTTTACTTCTACTTCGCTCTTGGGGTAGTGATTTTCATAATCCTTCCTTGCATTTGTCTTTCCATAATTATTGAAATCTATGGTTAATGATCTCTTCTATTTGCTGTGATTTATACTCCTATTTATATTTCGAAGCTTTGTGTTATTGTTTTCTCTTCCCGACCTTAAGTCAAGCGGATAATGGTCCAGAATTCGTAGGTATGAAGTTTCGAATGATCATAATATACAAAGCAGAAAGGAAAGGTAATATCACGATTTGTTTTGTCAAATTACCAGAATATCCGGAAAAGACCGAATCATCAAGAAAAATATTTTCTTGATAGTTTAGAGGTTAAATAGAATGAAAGAGTTATGTAACATGGTTCATGATGAGGGTATGATCTGTGAACCTTTATCACGTTCCATTAGAAACTCAGTATGACTTACTGTAATATAATCACGTTGATCAAGTGTCATTATATTATACTAACTCATGCTTCAGTTCCCAACACTACTTCAAAACATTCATATTTTAAATAAGAATTTTTTTTCTTCAGAATTTAGAAATTAAAATAGTTTCCTTTATGATGTAACGCAGATATCGCGAAGAGATAAATGATTTCAGATAAGAATAGTTATGAAAATATCTTCAGAAATATCGAGGATATTTATAATGAAAGATACGATGATATCTTAGAATTTCTAATATCGATGGATGATGAAGAAGATTTGTCCGTAAAGGTTTAGAGTCAGGAACAAGGTATTCGTTAATAACTTCAGCAGATACGGAATCATTTGGATTCTTTGAAGGCAGATTTAGTCTTTGTGATTTGTCAACAATCTCCTTCATAGTTTGCTCAATCCGTTTTTCAGTTCCAAATATGAGCTTTTTCAACACACCACTCTTTATTATCAAACTTTTGGCCATTAAGACCATTTACAGTTTTGCTGCTTCATCAGCATTCAAAGTTATTATAACCAAATCGTCGGTTATCAATCCGAGGTGTTTTCAAGAGTTCGAAGAGTTTGAATGAAGATTGTAATTGTCAAGATACATATGATGTTCTAGAATTTTGAATGATACAAATATTTTTCTGAGGTTTAGAAGTGATGTTCTAGCACAGTTTTGAAGTCAAAGTATAACTTTGAAAGATATAGGGATCTAAGAGTGATATCTTCTGTTAAATCTTAACTTGGATTCGAATTTGTCAAAATCAGAATATGTAATCAAATTTGGGTGAGAATGGTTGTTTTGATTTCTATGAAAGAATGTATATATATAAAATATACATGTATGATAGCTCTATCGAGTTACCCATAAATCTTTATCCTTATATCTTTATAATACAAACAAATCTCAAAGTAATAAAAATCTTAAAAAGAGAAATGTTAACTCAAAAGACACATAGAGTTAAGTATGCCCAAAAAGCCAAAAAGTATCATATTATCATATCCTTATCAAATCAATGAAAAGCCATGCTACACGTGATAATGCGTGGAACGACAAATTTAAAGCCAGATCATTCATTTCTGGCTTCTTTTCGATTACACTATCTTACCACGCTTATTGTTGCGAACAATTAAATTTAGATAATACTTATACCCTTTTTCTATATAATAAGGAAACGACCAAATTGATTTTATTTATTGGTGAATGCTAAATAAATTAAACATCCTATTATAATTTCCGTAAGTTTCCCATAATAGGAGATCCGGAAGAACTCTTACCCATATCATTCCATTTCTTCGAAATGTCCACTCATAGGGTTTTATTTATGCATATCATACATAATTTAATTTCCTTATTTATAACTAAAGGTTTTCATTAATAAATATTAATATCAAATTTAAATAAAATAATAGTATTAAAAAGAAATATTTATATTTTATATTAATCAAATTGAGTTTATAAACTTAAAGTTTAAACGTAGCCCTAGGTTTAACATTCCATATGTATCTAACCTTATGTACACTTATCTTACCACTTTTAAGATTCGTATCTACCAAGTTATTATGTATAAGTAGTCGTGTAAACTGTGTAAGATTACAGATAACGCGTCGTTTGTCTTTTATTTACCCTCTACATGTCACGAGAAATGTCACGAGAAACGCCCCACGGACGCCTGTAATGGGGCGTTTGTGGGCGTTTGTAGCCAGGCTTTGTCAACAAAAAACACAGAGGAGAGATGGCGTGATGGTGATATGGCATCATGCAATTGGATCTGATTATTTTCTCTCTTCAACTCATTACTATTTACACCTCAAATACCAATCAAATCTTACCACATCACCTACAAACTTCTTACAAAAATCCCCCATTACAACTCTCTCATTCCACTGTCATGGTCATATCAGCGACAATATCCAAAAAGTACCACTCTTTCACTCCACTTCAACATCACCATTATCAGTGGTCTAAGGTGATAAATTAAAATGTCTGTATACTTATCTTACCACTTAATACAACTAACATATATATTTATTAGTTTTATGAGTCCGTGCGTTGCACGACATTTGTATAAAGTATTAGTCGACAACATTCATATTGATATAAATCAAATGTATAATATACAACAACAACAACAAACAACAACAACAAAATCCAATCCTGCATATGCGAGGTATGAGAGAGGTGAGATGTATACAATCCTTCTCCTATCCTAGAATAAAGACAAGTCATTTCCCCACCCGAAGTGAAACACTCCCAAAAGTAGAGAAAGTCACCCCTCTCAATTTTCTATGGATAGAGATATTGCTTTTAAAGGTACATCGAACCTATAAGTAGGAAATTTTTTTAAAAATAAAAATAAAACATATAAAAAAATAAAAAATGAGACGCCATAAAAATGGAAGAATCAAATTTCCATGGGTTTAAATCCTGCCTGAAATTCAATTTAGACTTTAAGCGACAGTCAAGTCGCCAATAAATCGACGCCATAAAAATTTGATTCTACCAATTCCATTATAAAAAAAGTATTCATCATAAATGGAAAATAAATTATTGTTATTTCTAAGATCTTTCAGGGAACATGTCTTATAACTTTAGATAATTTGTGTCGGAATAAGAAAAAAAAAATTCGACTGTAATACTTGGACCGATAGAGAATCAAGTAACACAAAGATTTTTGAAAATTTGAACATTTCAAAACTTCGGGTCATGTTCAGTGACTTATCTTACGCACGTACACGCTCAGAGACGGCTATGGTACGTAAGTTTATCTAGTGAACACTAGTCAAAAGTCCATTTCAAATACACACTTTCTCAAGGTAAAAAGTTAAAAGGTAAAAGGTATGTGATAATATACAGATCAAGCACCACAATCAACCACAGCTTCCAATAATAATCAGATCCACAATTACACAAACAAAATTATTCACAATCGATGAACAATAAATCGAAAGAATAGATGAAATACAAGATCAATAGATCAATTTGATATTGAATCTAGGAATACAAAAAAAATTATGAGAGAAAACTTGAGAGAACTTCGAAATCAATCTTGATAGAATGTGTGTTATGATTCCAGAACTCTAAAATCAACCTTTTAACCTCCAGACCACATAAGTCGGCTACTGTGATGCCCCGTACAAAATCATCGTGTACGAATCATCAACAACAGGATCATTACAAGGTTAAGTACTATATGCGTTTTCAAAAAGAGTTTGCATTCATAAATAAAGTGATGTCTAAACCAACATCGAATGTTTTACAATCCAAAAGCATGCTTCACTAAGTAGAAGCAAATGATAAGTGTATGTGACCACAATGGTCGTTACAAGTCATAGTTCAAAAGTACGAATGTTTGAATGCAAAATAAAGTAGTTCATGCGATAGCAACTCTAAGCAGCGGGTGTCTACAGCACGACTAGTGTACAGCGGAAGTTAACCTCAAGCACCTGAGAAAAACATGCTTAAAAACTTCAACACAAAGGTTGGTGAGCTATAGTTTAAGTATAACAGTAAGTAAGGTAGGCCACGAGATTTCAGTGCTACAAAGAGCGTTTCAAAACAGTATGATAAAGTATATGTTAACCGTGGGCACTTGGTAACTAACTTAACGTTTATACCCCCTGAAAGTACACTTGGCAAGTGCGTATGTTTACGAAGTATTAAACACTCGTTAAATGCTAGCGCTACTAGCCCGAGTGGGGATGTCAAACCCTATGGATCCATATCTAAGATTCGCGTTCACGGTTCAAAAACCAATGATTAAACGTTACCGAGCTAAAGGGAATGTTTATGCCGTTGTATAACCCACACATATATAAGTTTAAGTACTCGTGCCTAGTATGTAAAACATAAAATCCGCATGTATTCTCAGTTCCCAAAATAAGTTAAAGTAAAAAAGGGAATGCTATAACTCACAATGATAATGTAGTCGTAAAGTCGGTTCGGAAAAGGTGTGCAAGTAATCGGTCCGAAAGTCCTCAACCTAAGTCAAATAGTACTAAGTCAGTAAATCGTCTTAATATATTTAAAAGTATGTAAATAAGGTCTTAAAGGTCATCATCATTCATCATCAAACAAAAGGCGTAAAGTAAGTTTCGTTCATGAAAGTAGTTTAAAACAAAAGCTGACTTCAGTCAGTCACCACGGCCTCTACCCTTACTGAATTAAGGTGAGACCAGTGTCCATGGCTCCGTCTATGAGTCCATTAAGTGTGGTAAAATTTACAGAAGCAAACTCGTCTTGGTTTGACCGTGGCGACGGTCTAAGTGCGAGTAGGTCAGAAATTTATGCACAACGTTAAAGGACATAGTGACGATCGGAGGGCCATAAATCCTAAACCGTAACTCGGATTAAGACGAGTCCTATATGAAAAGTTATCTACTCGAAAAGTTCTATCTAAAAATCATGGTTAGAACAGCCCAGGTCTACTGGTCTGTTACAGAAACAGCAGGTCAGTAGGTTTTGGACAGAAACAGTAAGTTTAAGTGAGTTCTGGTGGTCTTGGTGCTTGATGTTCATCATGGTTCTCGTCCTTGATGCATATAGCTTCAAGTGTACAACTCATTGATGTATCTACATCATCTTAACCAAGTCTTGACCATCATAACCCTATTGCAAGTCTAAGACATGAAGCACAACTCACTTAAGAGTTGTATGAAGTTTGATGAACCAAAGTTACATCAAAGTCTTAGATCTAACACATACATGAACTTTAAAGCTAATAACAAGTTACAAACTTGAAAGTAAACTAACTAATCAAGATCTTAAGATGTAGAACATAGTTCTTAGTTAGATCTTGAAGATCCAAGACTCAAAAGTCTAGATCAAGCATATGTATACAAAGTTATATTTAAAGAAAACTTATTTGTGTGTTCTTGAACTTTCAAGGTTAACTTTTAGTTCAAGATTAATGAGATCAAGACTAACTTGTAGTACTTGACCATTTAAACTAATTACATGAAAGTAAAGTACAAGAAGAAGTAAACTAAGTAAACAAGTAAATTATTCATGTTTGTTCATACTTTAAAGATTCAAACCAAAGTTTGATCTTTAGAAAGTAAACTTTAAAGTTTACTTCATGAACTTCAAGTATGAGTTTAATCAACACATGAACTTGCAATCTTTTAAGAAAGTATATGTAGAATCATAACTAGTAAGCTATGTTCTTGAGTGTTCTTGTAATTACAAGATAAAAGAAGAATCTAACTAGAAAGTTAATTCTTGTAACAAGTATGTAACAACAACAAGTAAGTAAACAACTATAACTAACAAGAAATCAAACAACAACAAAGATGATGATGATTATGTGATGTTTGAATTCGGTTTTAGCAAGAATAAAGGAAGAGAAAAAGTCAAGTTACTTACAAGAACTAGAGAGAAAAAGAGAGGAAAAAGTTGAGAGAAAATCAAGTGTGTTTGAAATGAATGAAGTGTGAGAGAACTAGTAGCCAAGTTATCAAAATTTGAAAGCCAAAAACACCTCCCCATCCATGGTACCTCACGGCTGCAGCAGCAAAAGGAGGGGGGAGAGAGTTGTTCCAAGGTTATTAGCATGAAAAGCTTACAAAAGTTGGATAAAATGGGTGTTTGCATAGGAATGAACAAGTAACTTGATTCTTTACTAAGTCAACTAACTAGTTTGCTTCTAATTGATACTTACAAGTGTTAGTGGGCTAACTAAGTCCACTTAAAATGTAGGGTGGGATTCTAAAGTCCAATAATACTAGTAAAGGCCCAAGTTCAAATAAAAGCCCAAGTATGTATGTAATTAACAAGTTAATCCAATTAAAAGCCCAAGTAACTAACTAACAACATTAGTTAATTAAAATGATTAATAAACTTAATCATGAATGTAAATAATACACTAAAAATATTATTCGTGAAGTTTCGTGTGTCACAAAGACGTTTCGGGCAATTAAAGTCAAGTTCGGGCATTCATGGCAACATGCAAATGTAATGACATACATCCGTTTAATCACACGTATTAATAATAATAATTATTAATAAATAAACGTTGGAAAATCCAGGGTCGTTACATTACCCACATGTTAAAGAAAATTTCATCCCGAAATTTAAGCTGAGGTAGATGGAGTAGTCGGGAAAAGGTGAGGATACTTCCGCATCATTTGGTCCTCTCGTTCCCAAGTAAATTCATGTCCTCATTTGGCATTCCGTCGTACTCGTACAATCGGAATCTTGTTGCGTTTCAAAGTTTTGATCTCACGATCCATAATTTCAACAGGTTCCTCCATAAAGTGGAGTTTGTCATTAATTGTAAGTTCTTCCAGTGGTATGATAAGTTCTGGTGCAGCAAGGCACTTCTTCAAGTTTGACACGTGGAAGGTAGGATGAACTGAGCACAATTATGCTGGTAGATCCAAACGATAAGCAACGGGTCCAATACGTTCCAAGATCTCAAAAGGACCAATGTATCGTGGGTTCAACTTTCCACGTTTTCCAAAACGGATCACACCTTTCCAAGGTGCAACCTTCAACATTACACGATCACCAACATTAAATTCAAAGTCCTTACGTTTAAGATCGGCATAACTCTTTTGACGATCGCGAGCAGTCTTAAGTCTAGCTTGAATCTGAGCAATCTTCTCCGTGGTTTCATGGACTACCTCGGGTCCGGTGATTTGCTTTTCGCCTACTTCGGCCCAACAAATAGGGGATCGGCACTTACGGCCATACAACGCTTCAAAAGTTGCAGCATTAATGCTCGAGTGGTAACTGTTGTTGTACGAGAATTCGGCGAGTGGCAAATGCCTTTCCCAGGCCTTTCCAAAATCAATGACACATGCACGCAACATGTCTTCCAACGTCTGAATCATTCGCTCACTTTGCCCGTCAGTCTGTGGATGATAAGCAGTACTCATGTCGAGACGAGTTCCCATGGCTTCTTGCAAAGAACGCCAAAATCTAGAGGCAAAATGGGGATCGCGATCGGAGATGATCGATAAAGGTACACCGTGTCATGATACAACCTCCTTAATGTATAATTGAGCAAGTCTTTCCATTGTATCAGTCTCCTTCATAGCTAGGAAGTGTGCAGATTTGGTGAGGCGGTCAACAATAACCCAAATAGTATCGTACCCGCCCACCGTCTTGGGTAGCTTGGTGATGAAATCCATTGTGATCCTTTCCCACTTCCATTGTGGGATTTCCGGCTGTTGAAGTAACCCAGAAGGTCTCTGATGCTCGGCTTTAACCTTCGAGCAAGTCAGATACTTACCAACATAAGTCGCAACGTCCTTCTTAAGATTCGGCCACCAATACTATTCTTTAAGGTCGTGGTACATCTTGCCCGCACCAGGGTGAATCAAATATCTCGATTTGTGTGCTTCATCAAGTATAAGGTTCCGTAGATCTCCATAAAGAGGTACCCAAATTCTTCCGGCATAACATCGGAGTCCAGATTCCCTAACCTCGAATCGAGAGACAAGTATGTTCAAATGTTCGTGAGATATGTGCTCCTCCTTGAGAGCCTCATCTTGGGCTACTCTGATCTGGCTGTTGAGGTTCGAATGGATGGTGATGTTCAGAGCCCTAACACGAAGAGGTGCCGTCCTCTCCTTTCGGCTTAAAGCGTCAGCCACAACATTGGCCTTGCTAGGGTGATAACGGAGTTCACAATCGTAGTCGTTGAGTGTCTCGATCCATCGACGCTGTCTCATATTCAGTTGCTTCTGATCAAAGATGTGCTGGAGACTCTTGTGATCGGTGAAGATAGTGCTCTTAGTTCCATACAAATAGTGTCTCCACAATTTGAGCGCAAAGACAACGGCTCCAAGTTCAAGATCGTGAGTAGTGTAGTTCCGCTCGTGAATCTTCAGTTGGCGGGAGGCATAGGTAATAACCTTTGATCGTTGCATCAGTACACAACCAAAACCACTCTTCGATGCATCACAATAAACAATGAAATCATCACTGCCTTCGGGAACTGATAGGATAGGTGCGGTGGTTAACTTCTTCTTCAAAGTTTGGAATGTTGATTCGTGTGCGGGTTCCCAAATGAACTTCTTGCCCTTGTGAGTCAGTGCGGTCAAAGGATGCGCAATCAGAGAGAATCCTTCAATGAATCTTCGGTAATAACCGGCGAGACCTAGGAATTGGCGAATATGCGTCGGAGTAGTGGGGGTCTCCCACTTGCTGATGGCTTCAATCTTGGCGGGATCAACTTTGATACCCTTGTCGCTTACAACATGACCCAGAAACTGTACTTCCTTCAACCAAAATTCGCACTTGGAGAATTTGGCGTAAAGTTGCTCTTGCCTCAAGAGTTCAAGTACTAATCGGAGGTGTTGCTCATGTTCTTCTTCGCTCTTTGAGTAGATGAGGATATCATCTATGAAGACGATAACAAACTTATCCAAGTACGGCTTGCAGACACGATTCATGAGATCCATGAACACGGCAGGTGCATTTGTCAAACCGAATGGCATCACGAGAAATTCATAATGACCATAACGAGTTCTGAACGCAGTTTTCGTCACGTCACTTTCCTTCACCCTCAACTGGTGATAACCGGATCAAATCGATCTTTGAGTAGACACTCGATCCTTGTAGTTGGTCAAAAAGATCATCAATTCGTGGAAGAGGATACCGATTCTTGATAGTCAATTTGTTGAGCTCACGGTAGTCGATACACATACGAAAGGATCCATCCTTCTTCTTTACAAACAACACAGGTGCACCCCAAGGCGAGAAACTTGGTTGGATAAATCCACGGTCAAGTAGTTCTTGTAGTTGGTTTGTAATTCTTGCATCTCGGAAGGTGCGAGTCTATAAGGTGCGCGAGCTACAGGTGCAGCTCCTGGCACTAAGTCAATCTGAAACTCTACGACTCTCTGCGGCGGCAATCCAGGCAATTCCTCTGGGAAGACATCGGAAAATTCGTTCACAATTCGAACGTCGTTCACGCTCTTCACCTCAGTTTCTACCGCTTTCACATGTGCTAGGACAGCAAAACGTCCCTTCTTCATAATCTTTTGCGCTTTCACGCAACTAATGAGGTTCAACTTCGAGGTACATCTCTCTCCATAGATAACCAGTGGTTCGCCATCTCCTTGTGGTATGCGAAGTGCTTTATCTCCACAGATAATATCGGCCTTTATCTTGCTCAACCAATCCATACCAACGATCACGTCAAAGCTTCCCAGTTTGATAGGTATCAAATCAATTTCAAAATTTGCACCAGCTATATTGATAATAGCTCCACGACTAATATGGTCAACCTTTTCAAGTTTTCCATTGGCGACCTCGACAAGCATACTTTCTTTTAACGGGACTAATGACCAATTAATCTTATCGCAAAAATGTCTACATACATAACTTCTATCCGCACCAGTATCAAACAAGACAGAAGCTAAAAGATTGTTGATTTTGAATATACCTGTCACCAAGTTGGGGTTATCGCGTGCATCCCTTGCATTAACATTAAAAGCTCTACCACGAGGTGGTCCTCCGTCTTTTCACTTGTTTGGCCACGCATTTCTGAAATGGCCCGTCTGTCCACATTCGTAGCACTTCTTAGGTCCATTGGTGTTCGGCTTCCCATTCAAAGTGGTGACCTTGCAGTCCTTTCCGATATGCCCAGACCGTTGGCACTTCTCGCAGACAACATTGTAATACCCAGTGTGGTGTTTGTAGCACCGTTTACATTGTGGTAAGGTTCCTTTGTAGTTCGGGTTGGTGTTGGTGTTGTTGTTGGGATTAGGGTTTCCACCGTTGTTGTGCCTCTTGGCGGGGGTTTGATCGTAGTTTCTCCCCCTGTTGTTGTTGTTGTTGTTGTTGTTGTTGTTGTTGTTGTTGTGGTTGTTGTGGTTGTTGTCCCATTTCCTCTTTTCGCTACTACCAGCCTCAAACTTAGCCTTCTCCAGCTCATCAATAAGAATCTGATTCATGAGAGTATGCGCCATGCGCATTGCTTCGGGAACATTCGGTGGTTTGGATGAGGTGACATTTCCTTTGATGGACTTAGGGAGTCCCCAGAAGTATCTCTCCATACGCTTGAATTCTGGGGTGACCATGGTCGGACACATAAGAGCTAGTTCCAAAAACCTCCTGTTGTAGCCATCAAGTTCGTTCCCAACGGCCTTTAACTGCATAAATTCGATTTCCATCTTCTGGATTTCAGTTCTCGGACAATACTCATCAATCATAGCAGCTTTGAATTCCTCCCATGGCATAGCATACGCTTCATCAATGCCTTTCGCTTGAGCTAACGTGTTTCACCACGTTAGCGCGCCGTCAGATAGCGTGCAAGATGCAAACTTGGTCTTGTTGTCCTCCGAACAGTTGCTAAGTCGGAATACTGATTCAAGTTTCTCGAACCATCTGGTGAGACCAACCGGTCCCTCAGTGCCGCTGAAGTTATGCGGTTTGCAGCTCTGGAATTCCTTGTAAGTACACCCATTTCGAACGGGTGGGATAACTGGTGGTGGTGGCGGTGGAGCTTGGAGATTTCTTTCAGCTAGGGCTGCAGCGACCCGTTCGTTGATCATGTCCTCAATCTGGGCGGCGGTAGGTGTGGATCTTCTGTTAGCCATGATATTCTAAACAAAAATTTTGACTCAAGTCAAAATCCAGCATTCAATATGTAGTAATATAGAATATAGTAACCAACATGGAATCAAAACATCTCATGTTATTAAATAACGCATCTAGGTACAAATACCACAGAATCATCGTACAGTAATGTAAATAGAACATCGTGCAAGAATTTAAATAACGCAAAGTTCCATTAATAATAATATGTTTCATACATCTGAATAAGTCCGTACAATACATAAATAATACAAGAAGCTACAACTAGATTACATAACGAAATCTAAATACAAAAGTCCTATGGTGAAGGTGGGTGTAGGATGTCCAAAACCTGGGACAGCTGGTCCTCAAGTTCAGTGACCCGAGCTCGGAGAGTCTCAATCTCCCGCCAGGTGGTGCGGGTGGTGCAGGTGGTGCTGGTGGTGCAGGTGGTGCGGGTGGTGCAGGTGGTGCTGGTGGTGCGAGTGGTGCTGAAGTAGATGGTCCAGCTCCGGATGTAGACGGTACGTCCCTGGATGGGAATGGTCCGTATCTAAATCTAGGCGGTACGATTCCAGGAATAGTCAATACGTAACGGGGAACCTTACGTATGTGTGGGTCGGCAGGGTACGGCACAAGCCGCTTACGGGTAGTAACCCTCCGACGCTGACCGAAAGCGTCAGTGAAAGCACGACCTCCATTCACCCCTGGAATGACGGTGCCGTCAGGACAGTACCGCTTCTTCGGCGGGGTGGAGGGTGCCCGAATAGGTACGTCAGCGGGATCCTCATCATCACTGGAGTCATCCGTAGAGGTGTCGTCTGATGGAGCATCAGAGGAAGACCCTTCGTCTGAATCATGTGGTGGTGACACGGGTGGTTCAACTGGCAGTTCGAAGGCGGCCAACATCTGTCTGTGTCTTCCTGGCGGAATCGGCACTAAACGTCCGTCGGGAGTGCGTCGGCAAGGCGTGCGCATGTGGTTACAAAACGGCCCTTCCCTGAACTCCGCGGGAATCTCAATCCCACCGATGCGGGGCTGTGACCCCGAGGGTCCGGGAGCAGACGGAGCTGGAATCTCCGTAGGGTCAGAAGTGGTCACAGGTGCCGGCGCACTACTACTCGCTCCGGAAGACGAAGCGCTGGGATCACTAGTGGGTAACGGGACCGGTGTATCAGCAACAGTAGCAGGTGGTGTGGTGGAGTCTGAGCCTGAACTGCCCAAAACGCTAGCAGGTGGTACATCCGACATCTGAACAAAGAAAAATAAATTTTCCATGTCAGTAAGTCATAAGCAAGCACATATTAGGCCCACAATTTAAATCATGTATAACAATAAGTAGCATGGCAATAATAACGAATCGTACAGAAGTAGCATGCAATCGAAAGCAATTAATATCATGCAGTAGTGAAATCATGTAGTAGCATACGGCATATAGCAGTAAAAGTAAGCAGCAGCATGCAGTAAGTTCAGCGGAAACAAGTAAACTAGCAAGTTGTAGATTAGTCCTATTAGTGAATCCTACTCGGGTCGGTCTTAGACTCACTAATGCAACCTAATTCCCTACAACCAATGCTCTGATACCAAATGTGATGCCCCGTACAAAACCATCGTGTACGAATCATCAACAACAGGAACATTACAAGGTTAAGTACTATATGTGTTTTCAAAAAGAGTTTGCATTCATAAATTAAGTGATGTCTAAACTAACATCGAATGTTTTACAGTCCAAAATCATGCTTCACTAAGTAGAAGCAAATGATAAGTGTATGTGACCACAATGGTCATTACAAGTCATAGTTCAAAAGTACGAATGTTTGAATGCAAAATAAAGTAGTTCATGCGATAGCAACTCTAAGCAGCGGGTGTCTACAGCACGACTAGCGTACAGCGGAAGTTAACCTCAAGCACCTGAGAAAAACATGCTTAAAAACGTCAACACAAAGGTTGGTGAGCTATAGTTTAAGTATAACAGTAAGTAAGGTAGGCCACGAGATTTCAGTGCTACAAAGAGCGTTTCAAAACAGTATGATAAAGTATATGTTAACCGTGGGCACTTGGTAACTAACTTAACGTTTATACCCCCTGAAAGTACACTTGGCAAGTGCATATGTTTACAAAGTATTAAACACTCGTTAAATGCTAGCGCTACTAGCCCGAGTGGGGATGTCAAACCCTATGGATCAATATCTAAGATTCGCGTTCACGGTTCAAAAACCAATGATTAAACGTTACCGAGCTAAAGGGAATGTTTATGCCGTTGTATAACCCACACATATATAAGTTTAAGTACTCGTGCCTAGTATGTAAACCATAAAATCCGCATGTATTCTCAGTTCTCAAAATAAGTTAAAGTAAAAAGGGAATGCTATAACTCACAATGATAATGTAGTCGTAAAGTCGGTTCGGAAAAGGTGTGCAAGTAATCGGTCCGAAAGTCCTCAACCTAAGTCAAATAGTACTAAGTCAGTAAATCGTCTTAATAGGTTTAAAAGTATGTAAATAAGGTCTTAAGGGTCATCATCATTCATCATCAAACAAAAGGCGTAAAGTAAGTTTCGTTCACGAAAGTAGTTTAAAACAAAATCTGACTTCAGTCACTCACCACGGCCTATACCCTTACTGAATTAAGGTGAGACCAGTGTCCATGGCTCCGTATATGAGTCCATTAAGTGTGGTAAAATTTACAGAAGCAAACTCATCTTGGTTTGACCGTGACGACGGTCTAAGTACGAGTAGGTCAGAAATTTCTGCACAACGTTAAAGGACAAACTGACGATCGGAGGGCCATAAATCCTAAACCGTAACTCGGATTAAGACGAGTCCTATATGAAAAGTTATCTACTCGAAAAGTTATATCTAAAACTCATGGTTAGAAAAGCCCAGGTCTAATGGTCTGTTACAGAAACAGCAGGTCAGTAGGTTTTGGACAGAAACAGTAAGTTTAAGTGAGTTCCGGTGGTCTTGGTGCTTGATGTTCATCATGGTTCTCGTCCTTGATGCATATAGCTTCAAGTGTACAACTAATTGATGTATCTACATCATCTTAACCAAGTCTTGACCATCATAACCCTAGTGCAAGTCTAAGACATGAAGCACAACTCACTTAAGAGTTGTATGAAGTTTGATGAACCAAAGTTACATCAAAGTCTTAGATCTAACACATACATGAACTTTAAAGCTAATAACAAGTTACAAACTTGAAAGTAAACTAACTAATCAAGATCTTAAGATGTAGAACATAGTTCTTAGTTAGATCTTGAAGATCCAAGACTCAAAAGTCTAGATCAAGCATAAGTATACAAAGTTATATTTAAAGAAAACTTATTTGTGTGTTCTTGAACTTTCAAGGTTAACTTTTAGTTCAAGATTAATGAGATCAAGACTAACTTGTAGTACTTGACCATTTAAACTAATTACATGAAAGTAAAGTGCAAGAAGAAGTAAACTAAGTAAACAAGTAAATTATTCATGGTTGTTCATACTTTAATTATTCAAACCAAAGTTTGATCTTTAGAAAGTAAACTTTAAAGTTTACTTCATGAACTTCAAGTATGAGTTTAATCAACACATGAACTTGCAATCTTTTAAGAAAGTATATGTAGAATCATAACTAGTAAGCTATGTTCTTGAGTGTTCTTGTAATTACAAGATAAAAGAAGAATCTAACTAGAAAGTTGATTCTTGTAACAAGTATGTAACAACAACAAGTAAGTAAACAACTATAACTAACAAGAAATCAAACAACAACAAAGATGATGATGATTATGTGATGTTTGAATTCGGTTTTAGCAAGAAGAAAGGAAGAGAAAAAGTCAAGTTACTTACAAGAACTAGAGAGAAAAAGAGAGGAAAAAGTTGAGAGAAAATCAAGTGTGTTTGAAATGAATGAAGTGTGAGAGAACTAGTAGCCAAGTTATCAAAATTTGAAAGCCAAAAACACCTCCCCATCCATGGTACCTCACGGCTGCAGCAGCAAAAGGAGGGGGGAGAGAGTTGTTCCAAGGTTATTAGCATGAAAAGCTTACAAAAGTTGGATAAAATGGGTGTTTGCATGGGAATGAACAAGTAACTTGATTCTTTACTAAGTTAACTAACTAGTTTGCTTCTAATTGATACTTACAAGTGTTAGTGGGCTAACTAAGTCCACTTAAAATGTAGGGTGGGCTTCTAAAGTCCAATAATACTAGTAAAGGCCCAAGTTCAAATAAAAGCCCAAGTATGTATGTAATTAACAAGTTAATTCAATTAAAAGCCCAAGTAACTAACTAACAACATTAGTTAATTAAAATGATTAATAAACTTAATCATGAATGTAAATAATACTCTAAAAATATTATTCGTGAAGTTTCATGTGTCACAAAGACGTTTCGGGCAATTAAAGTCAAGTTCGGGCATTCATGGCAACATGCAAATGTAATGACATACATTCGTTTAATCACACGTATTAATAATAATAATTATTAATAAATAAACATTGGAAAATCCAGCGTCGTTACAGCTACCAAATGTTTTGAGGGATATAATTTACATTTTAAACCCACAACTTCTAAACTTGAACTCTTTAGCTAATCACTTTTAAAACAGCAACTGCAGTCCTTAACTTCAATAGATCTTTCAAAGCAAGTCCAAAAATAGACAGCAGTAATATACTCAGCTAAACCTACACAAACCAGAATAAGTTAGATGATTGAAACAATCAAGATTCTATTTTACTTACCTGATTTAACATGGCCCCAGAATCTTGACTTGTGAAAGCATCCTTGAGTTGAAGATTGTCACAGAACTCTTTATGTTGACAAGATGTCAAACCCTTAGTAAACAAATCTGCAATGTTTAAAACTGAAGCAACTTTGACAATATTAAGAACACCACTGTTAGCTTTTTCCCTTACAATATGCCAATCAATATCAAAATGTTTTGTTCTCTCATGATGAACAGGATTAGCAGAGATTTGAATAGCAGGATTATTATCACAATGCATTAAAACAGGTAAAAGCTTATTAAGCTTAAGTTCAGTCAAAAGATTAATAATCCAAATAATTTCACAGGTGCAGGCAACCGTGGCTCTATACTCTGCTTCTGCAGAGAATTTAGAAACAGTTGGTTGTTTTTTACTTTTCCAGGAAATTAAACAATTTCCTAAAAATATACAAAATCCAGTAATAGACCTTCTATTGATTAAGTTTTTACCCCAATCAGAATCAACATAAGCACTCAAAGTTAAAGAATTACTTTTACTGAAAGACAGACCTTTTCCAGGACAACCTTTTACATACCTCAGAACCCTAAATGCCAAATTTAAGTGTGAAGGTTTAGGAGCATGCATAAATTGACTGAGAATATGCACAGCATAACTAATATCAGGTCTGGTAATAGTAATATAAATGAGTTTTCCAATAAGCTTTTGATAAACAGTGATATTACTTATAACTTTCTCATTATCTTTTCCTTTATATGAAGAAACATTTAATTCAATAGGAGTAGATAAAGGTTTAGAAGCTAAAAGACCAAACTCATTTATTAATTCCATGCAGTATTTTCTCTTAGAAAGATAGATAGCATCATTGGTTTGAACAACTTCAATTCCAAGAAAATATTTCAATAAACCAAGATCTTTGATTAAAAACTTTGACTTAAGAAAATGTTTAACAGAATCAATTTCAGCCTTATTATTACCTGTTATTACTATGTCATCAACATAGACAAGTAAAACAACAAAGATATCATGTTTATCCTTTATAAACATTGAATAGTCACATTTACTTTGAACAAATCCATTTTCAAATAAACTATTACATAATTTTTCATTCCACTTTCTAGGAGCCTGCTTTAACCCATATAAAGATTTATTTAATTTGCACACTTTTGTTTCACCCTTATTAAAGTAACCCTGGGGTAAAGACATGTAAACTTCTACATCAAGTTCACCATAGAGAAAGGCATTGTTAATATCAAGTTGAGATAATTCCCAACCTTTATTAACAGCAAGGGTGATGACACTTCTAATTGTAACCATTTTGACAACAGGAAAAAAAGTCTCATAGTAGTCAACACCTTCAGTTTGACTATAACCCTTAGCAACAAGTCTTGCTTTAAACCTTTCAATCTCACCAGTAGATTTATACTTTATTTTATAAATCCACTTACTACCAATAGGTTTTCTGTTAGGAGGGAGATCAGTTAAAACCCATGTATTGTTTCTATATAAAGCCTCCATTTCAGTGTTCATAGCTTCAACCCAATTGGTATCTTTAGATGCCTCAAAATAATTTGTTGGTTCAACTTGTTTATTTAAAGATGATGTAAATAAAAAATTTCTTTTGTCAAGTTTAGCACAATTAGCAAAATTTTCAATACCATACTTAGCCTTACTAGACATAACATAATCATTAAATTTTCTGGGTAAAACAGACTCTCTAATGGATCTTCTCAAGTTATCAACAGGTGGTTCATGAACCACATTTCCCTCAGAATTAGAATCATTCTCTTGAAAAGAAGGAATGATATAATCATCATCAGATGATGTTTCAGATGTATCAACTACTCTGGTAGATTTAGGAGTACTACTAGGACCATGTCCATCACTAGAATAATCATTTTGAATATGATCATTTGGTCTAGTTTGTAGTGACCCGAACTTTTCTATGTTTATATATATTAAATGAAATTGTTATTTACATGATTAAGTGTTTCCAACATGTTAAGCAATCAAACTTATGAAGACTTGATTAATTGAAATAGGTTTCATATAGACAATTGACCACCCAAGTTGACCGGTGATTCACGAACGTTAAAACTTGTAAAAACTATATGATGACATATATATGGTTATATATATAGTTAACATGATATTATGATAAGTAAACATATCATTAAGTATATTAACAATGAACTACATATGTAAAAATAAGACTACTAACTTAATGATTTTAAAACGAGACATATATGTAACGATTATCGTTGTAACGACATTTAATGTATATATATCATATTAAGAGATATTCGTACATCATAATATCATGATAATATAATAATTTAAAATCTCTTTTGATATTATAAACATTGGGTTAACAACATTTAACAAGATCGTTAACCTAAAGGTTTCAAAACAACACTTACAAGTAACGATTAACGATGACTTAACGACTCAGTTAAAATGTATATACATGTAGTGTTTTAATATGTATTCATACACTTTTTAAAGACTTCAAGACACTTATCAAAATACTTCTACTTAACAAAAATGCTTACAATTACATCCTCGTTCAGTTTCATCAACAATTCTACTCGTATGCACCCGTATTCATACTCGTACAATACACAGCTTTTAGATGTATGTACTATTGGTATATACACTCCAATGATCAGCTCTTAGCAGCCCATGTGAGTCACCTAACACATGTGAGAACCATTATTTGGCAACTAGCATGAAATATCTCATAAAATTACAAAAATATGAGTAATCATTCATGACTTATTTACATGAAAACAAAATTACATATCCTTTATATCTAATCCATACACCAACGACCAAAAACACCTACAAACACTTTCATTCTTCAATTTTCTTCATCTAATTGATCTCTCTCAAGTTCTATCTTCAAGTTCTAAGTGTTCTTCATAAATTCCAAAAGTTCTAGTTTCATAAAATCAAGAATACTTCCAAGATTGCAAGTTTACTTCCAAGTTTTCTAAATCCATTCCAAGTAATCATCCAAGATCAAGAAACCTTTGTTACTTACAGTAGTTTATCTTTCTAATACAAGGTAGTAATCATATTCAAACTTTAATTCAATTTCTATAACTATAACAATCTTATTTCGAGTGGAAATCTTACTTGAAATTGTTTTCGTGTCATGATTCTGCTTCAAGAACTTTCAAGCCATCCAAGGATCCTTTGAAGCTAGATCCATTTTTCTCATTTCCAGTAGGTTTATCCAAGGAACTTGAGATAGTAATGATGTTCATAACATCATTCGATTCATACATAAAAAGTTGTCTTATTCAACGTTATAAGCTTGTAATCACTAGAACATAGTTTAGTTAATTCTAAACTTGTTCGCAAATAAAGTTAATCCTTCTAACTAGACTTTTAAAATCAACTAAACACATGTTATATATCTATATGATATGCTAACTTAATGATTTAAAACCCGGAAACACGATAAACACCATAAAACTGGATATACGCCGTCGTAGTAAAACCGGGGGCTGTTTTGGTTGGGATAATTAAAAGCTAAGAAGAAATTTGATTTAAAAGCTATACTTCTGTAAAAATGATTTTTCTTATGAACATGAAACTATATCCAAAAATCATGGTTAAACTCAAAGTGAAAGTATGTTTTTCAAAATGTTCATCAAGATGTCGTTCTTTCGACGGAAATGACTACCTCTTTCAAAAATGACTTGTAACTTGTATTTCCGACTATAAACTTATACTTTTTCTGTTTAGATTCATAAATTTAAGTTCAATACGAAACCGTGGCCACTGGAATCACTCAAAACGGATTAGAAACGAAGAAATGGCGAGTAAAACAAGATTGATAAAAACTACTCATTTTACCTACGTGAAAGTTAGTAATAAATCTATTCCAACCATAACCTAATCAACTTATATTGTATATTATGTAATCTTGAGATACCATAGACACGTATACAATATTTCGACCTATCATGTCGACCCATCTATATATATATTGCGGAACAACCACAGACACTCTATATGTGAATGTTGGAGTTAGCTATACAGGGTTGAGGTTGATTCCAAAATATATATATAGTTTGAGTTGTGATCAATACTGAGATACGTATACACTGGGTCGTGGATTGATTCAAGATAATATTTATCGATTTATTTCTGTACATCTAACTGTGGACAACTAGTTGTAGGTTACTAACGAGGACAGCTGACTTAATAAACTTAAAACATCAAAATGTATTAAAAGTTTTGTAAATATATTTTGAACATACTTTGATATATATGTATATATTGTTATAGGTTTGTGAATCAACCAGTGGCCAAGTCTTACTTCCCGACGAAGTAAAAATCTGTGAAAGTGAGTTATAGTCCCACTTTTAAAATCTAATATTTTTGGGATGAGAATACATGCAGGTTTTATAAATAATTTACAAAATAGACACAAGTACGTGAAACTACATTCTATGGTTGAATTATCGAAATCGAATATGCCCCTTTTTATTAAGTCTGGTAATCTAAGAATTAGGGAACAGACACCCTAATTGACGCGAATCCTAAAGATAGATCTATCGGGCCCAACAAGCCCCATCCAAAGTACCGGATGCTTTAGTACTTCAAAATTTATATCATGTCCGAAGGAGGATCCCGGAATGATGGGGATATTCTTATATGCATATTGTGAATGTCGGTTACCAGGTGTTCACCATATGAATGATTTTTATCTCTATGTATGGGATGTGTATTGAAATATGAAATCTTGTGGTCTATTGTTATGATTTGATATGTATATAGGTTAAACCTATAACTCACCAACATTTTTGTTGATGTTTAAAGCATGTTTATTCTCAGGTGAATACTAAGAGCTTCCGCTGTTGCATACTAAAATAAGGACAAGATTTGGAGTCCATGTTTGTATGATATTGTGTAAAAACTGCATTCAAGAAACTGATTTCGATGTAACATATTTGTATTGTAAACCATTATGTAATGGTCGTGTGTAAACAGGATATTTTAGATTATTATTATTTGATAATCTACGTAAAGCTTTTTAAACCTTTATTTATGAAATAAAGGTTATGGTTTATTTTAAAAATGAATGTAGTCTTTGAAAAACGTCTCATATAGAGGTCAAAACCTCGCAACGAAATCAATTAATATGGAAAGTTTTTAATCAATAAGAACGGGACATTTCAGTTGGTATCCGAGCGTTGGTCTTAGAGAACCAGAATTTTGCATTAGTGTGTCTTATCGAGTTTGTTAGTATGCATTAGTGAGTCTGGACTTCGACCGTGTTTACTTGAAAAAAAAAAAGATTGCTTAACAAATTTTGTTGGAAACTATATATTTTTAACATGTGAATATTATGTGATATATTAATCTCTTAACGTGTTTGATATTATGTGATAGATGTCTACCTCTAGAACTAGTCCCATTGACTCACCTAATAATAATGAAGAGTCAAATGTAAATTGGAATGATTCGTGGACTGATTCACAAGTTCCCGAAGAGGAACCGGAAGAAGAGTCGGAACCGGAAGAAGAACCAGTGGGGGAAATAATAAAATGGTTAAGTAGAAGAAAATCCTCAACCAACCGACCAAAGTTAATTATGGTCAACGGTGTTTCCGCCAAGGAAGCAAAATATTGGGAGGATTACCAATTCTCCGATGAATCGGATCCCGACGAGGATTCCGATGATGTTATAGAAATTACTCCAACTGAATTTAAAAAGGCAAAAGAGAACAATAAGGGAAAGGGCATAAAAATAGAGAAATCTGATTCTAACCCCGATGAACTTTATATGTATCGTCAACACCCGTATTTCTTAAGTTGTAACAATAACCCGGGAACCTCTAAACCACCAGGTTTTTCTAGACCAATGTGGAAAACGACGGCTCGTATTAGGGGAACATCATATATCCCTAAAAACTTAGCAAAAAGAACCAAGTTCGAAAAAGAAGAAACGAGTGAGTCGGAATAAGATAGTTGTATTTGTGCGGTGTAATATATGTAATATAGTGTGCTTATGCTTTACGATATATGTAAAAATTGCTTGTATTAATAAGTATCTTTTATGAATCTAACTCTTGTCTATTTTACAGTATAAAAATACAAAATGGATAGACAACCCAATATTTTAGAAGACTTACCCGGAGACATGATTGATGAAATCTTGTCTAGAGTCGGTCAGAATTCCTCGGCACAACTATTTAAGGCGAGATCAGTTTGTAAGACATTCGAAGAATGTTCCAAGAATGCCTTAGTTTATAAAAGGCTTTTGTTCGAAAGATGGGGGATATCACATTGGGAAATCCATAAGTTACGATGTGTTTACTTTGGCGCATATATTGCGGGGAACCCAAATGCTATTTTACGCAACGGGTTAAGAAATTATTTTGACTCAATGTATCCGAATATAGGACTTCATGATTTAGAAAAAGCGGCTAACATGCAACATAAAGAAGCATGTTATGCTTATGGGTTAGTAATGTTTGCTTCTCACCAAAGTGAGAAAAAGAACATCGGGCTACAACTATTAAACAAAACGTTCCCACAAGTGACGGAGTCGGTAATTGGGGTAAGAAATGAGGTTTTTAGGTTATTACGAGACTGTTGGTCATTACCTAACCTTCGCCCTTTTGACGACGTTACAACACGTTGTCATACT
Organism: Rutidosis leptorrhynchoides; assembly: GCF_046630445.1. Lineage (NCBI taxonomy): Eukaryota > Viridiplantae > Streptophyta > Magnoliopsida > Asterales > Asteraceae > Rutidosis > Rutidosis leptorrhynchoides. The sequence continues at coordinate 403,588,330 of NC_092337.1, read as the reverse complement.
ATCGGTCACAACGGTTACATTCCGCAAGACCAAGGATGGAAGTGGTATTAGTAAAACCAGAATGCATGACTTGTTTCTGGACGTATGAATTACGTGTCTTTGTTGCCTTTGCTGAACGCCTTATTTATTAACTAGAATTATCTTCGCAACTACTTTGTATCAAAGTTTTATGTGCTATATTTCATGCTATATGTAAAATAGCAGTATTGTAAGTTTGCAAGTTATTGTATAAAGGTTTGAATATGATATATATATATTTTTTTGTGATTAGTTTTTCATATAGAATTGTAGTAGTTAAAATGGTATGTTAGCTACTAAGTATGAACTTAACGGGTAGGTACTACCCGAATTAAAGAGTATAAAACGCTAATATGAAGAAAGAGCTTTTATAAATAAGTTCATATTACGCTACGAAATACTATTGACTACTCTTGATATTCTATATGATTAACTCGTTTCATTTGACTATTTTGAAAGAAATGGCACCGACTACTCGACACACCTTGAATATGAGTGAAGAGGAATTTCGTGCCTTTCTTGCTTCAAACATAGCCGCAGTACAGGCTGCGCTACATACCAACAATAACCTTGGATCTAGCAGTACAGGAAATCGTGTAGGATGCACCTAGAAAGAATTCACTGCCTGCAAACCTTTGGAATTTGATGGAACCGAAGGACCAATCGGATTGAAACGATGGACCGAGAAGGTCGAATCGGTGTTTGCCATAAGTAAGTGTACTGAAGAGGACAAAGTGAAGTACGCTATGCATACCTTCACTGGTTCTGCGTTAACATGGTGGAATACCTATCTAGAGTAAGTGGGACAAGATGATGCTTACGCACTATCGTGGTCAGCATTCAAGCACTTGATGAACGAGAAGTACCGTCCCAGAACTGAGGTCAATAAGCTCTAGACAGAACTTAGAAGGTTACGAACCCAAGGATTTGATATTACCACGTACGAAAGATGATTCACAGAATTGTGCTTATTGTGTCCGGGAGCGTTCGAAGATGAGGAAGAGAAGATCGACGCATTTGTGAAAGGATTAACGGAAAGAATCCAAGAAGATATAAGTTCACACGAGCCCGCCTCCATACAACAGGCATGTAGAATGGCTCACAAACTAGTGAACCAGATTGAAGAAAGAATTAAAGAACAGACTGCTGAAGAGGCCAATGTGAAGCAAGTCAAAAGAAAGTGGGAGGAAAATGGTGATAAGAATCACCAATACAACAACAACAGCAATTACAACAATAATCGCAACAACTATCCCAACAATCGCAACATCAATCGCAACTACAACAAACGGCCCAACAACAACAACAAAAATAACAACAACAACAACAACAACAATAACAGCAACTACAACAATCATCCCAACAACAATAATAACCGCAACAACAACAACAATCAGAAGCAGCTATGCCAAAGGTGTGAAAAGTATCACTCGGGGTTCTGCACCAAATTTTGCAACAAGTGTAAAAGAAATGGTCATAGCGCGGCGAAGTGTGAGGTCTACGGACCAGGGGTTAACAGAACGAAAGGAACAAATGGTGTCAGAACGAGTAATGGCGGAGCAAGTAGTGTCGGAGCAAGTTATGCCAATGTAGTTTGTTATAAATGTGGAAAACCAGGCCACATTATTAGAAATTTCCCGAACCACGAGAACACGAATGGACAAGGCCGCAGAAGAGTTTTCAATATTAATGCGGCAGAGGCACAGGAAGACCCGGAGCTTATTACGGGTACGTTTCTTATTGACAATAAATCTGCTTACGTTTTATTTGATTCGGGTGCGGATAGAAGCTATATGAGTAGAGATTTTTGTGCTAAATTAAGTTGCCCATTGACGCCGTTGGATAGTAAATTTTTACTCGAATTAGCAAATGATAAATTAATTTCAGCAGATAATATATGTCAGAATCGAGAAATTAAACTGGGTAGCGAAATATTTAAGATTGATTTGATACCAGTAGAGTTAGGGAGTTTTGATGTAATAGTTGGCATGGACTGGCTGAAGAAGGTGAAAGCAGAGATCGTATGTTATAAAAATGCAATTCGCATTGTACGAGAAGAAGGAGAACCCTTAATGGTGTACGGAGAAAAGGGCAACATGAAGTTAAATCTTATTAGTAACTTGAAGGCACAAAAACTAATAAGAAAAGGTTGTTATGCTGTTCTAGCACACGTCGAGAAAGTACAAACTGAAGAAAAGAGCATCAATGATGTTCCCGTCGCAAAAGAATTTCCCGATGTATTTCCGAAAGAATTACCGGGATTACCCCCACATCGATCCGTTGAATTTCAAATAGATCTTGTACCAGGAGCTGCACCAATAGCTCGTTCTCCTTACAGACTCGCACCCAGTGAGATGAAAGAACTGCAAAGCTAATTACAAGAACTTTTAGAGCGTGATTTCATTCGACCAAGCACATCACCGTGGGGAGCTCCTGTTTTGTTCGTCAAGAAGAAAGATGGTACATTCAGGTTGTGTATCGACTACCGAGAGTTGAACAAACTTACCATCAAGAACCGCTACCCACTACCGAGAATCGACGACTTATTTGATCAACTACAAGGCTCGTCTGTTTATTCAAAGATTGACTTACGTTCCGGGCATCATCAAATGCGGGTGAAAGAAGATGATATTCCAAAGACTGCTTTTAGGACACGTTATGGTCATTACGAGTTTATGGTTATGCCATTTGGATTGACTAACGCACCAGCTGTGTTCATGGACCTTATGAACCGAGTGTGTGGACCATACCTTGACAAGTTTGTCATTGTTTTCATTGATGACATACTTATTTACTCAAAGAATAACCAAGAACATGGTGAACATTTGAGAAAGGTGTTAGAAGTTTTCAAAGTATGCATTTTGGTTGGAAGAAGTTCAATTCCTCGGTCACATAGTGAACAAAGAAGGTATTAAGGTGGATCCGGCAAAGATAGAAACTGTTGAAAAGTGGGAAACCCCGAAAACTCCGAAACACATACGCCAGTTTTTAGGACTAGCTGATTACTACAGAAGGTTCATCCAAGACTTTTCCAGAATAGCAAAACCCTTGACTGCATTAACGCATAAAGGGAAGAAATTTGAATGGAAGGATGAACAAGAGAAAGCGTTCCAGTTATTGAAGAAAAAGCTAACTACGGCACCTATATTGTCATTGCCTAAAGGGAATGATGATTTTGTGATTTATTGTGACGCATCAAAGCAAGGTCTCGGTTGTGTATTAATGCAACGAACAAAGGTGATTGCTTATGCGTCTAGACAATTGAAGATTCACGAACAAAATTATACGACACATGATTTGGAATTAGGCGCGGTTGTTTTTGCATTAAAGACTTGGAGGCACTACTTATATGGGGTCAAAAGTATTATATATACCGACCACAAAAGTCGTCAACACATATTTAATCAGAAACAACTGAATATGAGGCAGCGTAGGTGGATTGAATTGTTGAATGATTACGACTTTGAGATTCGTTACCACCCGGGGAAGGCAAATGTGGTAGCCGACGCCTTGAGCAGGAAGGACAGAGAACCCATTCGAGTAAAATCTATGAATATAATGATTCATAATAACCTTACTACTCAATTAAAGGAGGCACTACAAGGAGTTTTAAAAGAGGAAAATTTAAAGGATGAAATACCCAAAGGATCGGAGAAGCATCTTAATATTCAGGAAGACGGAACCCGGTATAGGGCTGAAAGGATTTGGGTACCAAAATTTGGAGATATGAGAGAAATGGTACTTAGAGAAGCTCATAAAACCAGATACTCAATACATCCTGGAACGGGGAAGATGTACAAGGATCTCAAGAAACATTTTTGGTGGCCGGGTATGAAAGTCGATGTTGCTAAATATGTAGGAGAATGTTTGACGTGTTCTAAGGTCAAAGCTGAGCATCAGAAACCATCAGGTCTACTTCAACAACCCGAAATCCCGGAATGGAAATGGGAAAACATTACCATGGATTTCATCACTAAATTGCCAAGGACTGCAAGTGGTTTTGATACTATTTGGGTAATAGTTGATCGTCTCACCAAATCAGCACACTTCCTTCCAATAAGAGAAGATGACAAGATGGAGAAGTTAGCACGACTGTATTTGAAAGAAGTCGTCTCCAGACATGGAATACCAATCTCTATTATCTCTGATAGGGATGGCAGATTTATTTCAAGATTCTGGCAGACATTACAGCAAGCATTAGGAACTCGTCTAGATATGAGTACTGCCTATCATCCACAAACTGATGGGCAGAGTGAAAGGACGATACAAATGCTTGAAGACATGCTACGAGCATGTGTTATTGATTTCGGAAACATTTGGGATCGACATCTACCGTTAGCAGAATTTTCCTACAACAACAGCTACCATTCAAGCATTGAGATGGCGCCGTTTGAAGCACTTTATGGTAGAAAGTGCAGGTCTCCGATTTGTTGGAGTGAAGTGGGGGATAGACAGATTACGGGTCCGAAGATAATACAAGAAACTACCGAGAAGATCATCCAAATTCAACAACGGTTGAAAACCACCCAAAGTCGACAAAAGAGCTACGCTGACATTAAAAGAAAAGATATAGAATTTGAAATTGGAGAGATGGTCATGCTTAAAGTTGCACCTTGGAAAGGCGTTGTTCGATTTGGTAAATGAGGGAAATTAAGTCCAAGGTATATTGGACCATTCAAGATTATTGATCGTGTCGGACCAGTAGCTTACCGACTTGAGTTACCTCAACAACTCGCGGCTGTACATAACACTTTTCACGTCTCGAATTTGAAGAAATGTTTTGCTAAAGAAGATCTCACTATTCCGTTAGATGAAATCCAAATCAACGAAAAACTTCAATTTATCGAAGAACCCGTCGAAATAATGGATCGTGAGGTTAAAAGACTTAAGCAAAACAAGATACCAATTGTTAAGGTTCGATGGAATGCTCGTAGAGGACCCGAGTTCACCTGGGAATGAGAAGATCAGATAAAGAAGAAATACCCGCACTTATTTCCAGAAGATACGTCAACACCTCGAACTGCTTAAAATTTCGGGACGAAATTTATTTAACGGGTAGGTACTGTAGTGACCCGAACTTTTCCATGTTTATATATATTAAATGAAATTTTTATTTACATGATTAAGTGTTTCCAACATGTTAACCAATCAAACTTGTGAAGACTTGATTAATTGAAATAGGTTTCATATAGACAATTGACCACCCAAGTTGACCGGTGATTCACGAACGTTAAAACTTGTAAAAACTATATGATGACATATATATGGTTATATATATAGTTAACATGATATTATGATAAGTAAACATATCATTAAGTATATTAACAATGAACTACATATGTAAAAAGAATACTACTAACTTAATGATTTTGAAACGAGACATATATGTAACGATTATCGTTGTAACGACATTTAATGTATATATATCATATTAAGAGATATTTGTACATCATAATATCATGATAATATAATAATTTAAAATTTATTTTGATATTATAAACATTGGGTTAACAACATTTAACAAGATCGTTAACCTAAAGGTTTCAAAACAACACTTACATGTAACGACTAACGATGACTTAACGACTCAGTTAAAATTTATATACATGTAGTGTTTTAATATGTATTCATACACTTTTGAAAGACTTCAAGACACTTATCAAAATACTTCTACTTAACAAAAATGCTTACAATTACATCCTCGTTCAGTTTCATCAACAATTCTACTCGTATGCACCCGTATTCATACTCGTACAATACACAGCTTTTAGATGTATGTACTATTGGTATATACACTCCAATGATCAGCTCTTAGCAGCCCATGTGAGTCACCTAACACATGTGAGAACCATCATTTGGCAACTAGCATGAAATATCTCATAAAATTACAAAAATATGAGTAATCATTCATGACTTATTTACATGAAAACAAAATTACATATCCTTTATATCTAATCCATACACCAACGACCAAAAACACCTACAAACACTTTCATTCTTCAATTTTCTTCATCTAATTGATCTCTCTCAAGTTCTATCTTCAAGTTCTAAGTGTTCTTCATAAATTCCAAAAGTTCTAGTTTCATAAAATCAAGAATACTTCCAAGATTGCAAGTTTACTTCCAAGTTTTCTAAATCCATTCTAAGTATTCATCCAAGATCAAGAAACCTTTGTTACTTACAGTAGGTTATCTTTCTAATACAAGGTAATAATCATATTCAAACTTTAATTCAATTTCTATAACTATAACAATCTTATTTCGAGTGGAAATCTTACTTGAAATTGTTTTCGTGTCATGATTCTGCTTCAAGAACTTTCAAGCCATCCAAGGATCCTTTGAAGCTAGATCCATTTTTCTCATTTCCAATAGGTTTATCCAAGGAACTTGAGGTAGTAATGATGTTCATAACATCATTCGATTCATACATAAAAAGTTGTCTTATTCAACGTTATAAACTTGTAATCACTAGAACATAGTTTAGTTAATTCTAAACTTGTTCGCAAATAAAGTTAATCCTTCTAAATAGACTTTTAAAATCAACTAAACACATGTTCTATATCTATATGATATGCTAACTTAATAATTTAAAACCCGGAAACACGATAAACACCATAAAACTGGATATACGCCGTCGTAGTAAAACCGGGGGCTGTTTTGGTTGGGATAGTTAAAAGCTAAGAAGAAATTTGATTTAAAAGCTATACTTCTGTAAAAATGATTTTTCTTATGAACATGAAACTATATCCAAAAATCATGGTTAAACTCAAAGTGAAAGTATGTTTTTCAAAATGGTCATCAAGATGTCGTTCTTTCGACGGAAATGACTACCTCTTTCAAAAATGACTTGTAACTTGTATTTCCGACTATAAACTTATACTTTTTATGTTTAGATTCATAAATTTAAGTTCAATACGAAACCGTGGCCACTGGAATCACTCAAAACGGATTAGAAACGAAGAAATGGCGAGTAAAACAAGATTGATAAAAACTACTCATTTTACCTACGTGAAAGTTAGTAATAAATCTATTCCAACCATAACCTAATCAACTTATATTGTATATTATGTAATCTTGAGATACCATAGACACATATACAATATTTCGACCTATCATGTCGACCCATCTATATATATATTGCGGAACAACCATAGACACTCTATATGTGAATGTTGGAGTTAGCTATACAGGGTTGAGGTTGATTCCAAAATATATATATAGTTTGAGTTGTGATCAATACTGAGATACGTATACACTGGATCGTGGATTGATTCAAGATAATATTTATCGATTTATTTCTGTACATCTAACTGTGGACAACTAGTTGTAGGTTACTAACGAGGACAGCTGACTTAATAAACTTAAAACATCAAAATGTATTAAAAGTTTTGTAAATATATTTTGAACATACTTTGATATATATGTATATATTGTTATAGGTTTGTGAATCAACCAGTGGCCAAGTCTTACTTTCCGACAAAGTAAAAATCTGTGAAAGTGAGTTATAGTCCCACTTTTAAAATCTAATATTTTTGGGATGAGAACACATTCAGGTTTTATAAATGATTTACAAAATAGACACAAGTACGTGAAACTACATTCTATGGTTGAATTATCGAAATCGAATATGCCCCTTTTTATTAAGTCTGGTAATCTAAGAATTAGGGAACAGACACCCTAATTGACGCGAATCCTAAAGATAGATCTATCGGGCCCAACAAGCCCCATCCAAAGTACCGGATGCTTTAGTACTTCGAAATTTATATCATGTCCGAAGGAGGATCCCGGAATGATGGGGATATTCTTATATGCATATTGTGAATGTCGGTTACCAGGTGTTCACCATATGAATGATTTTTATCTCTATGTATGGGATGTGTATTGAAATATGAAATCTTGTGGTCTATTGTTACGATTTGATATATATAGGTTAAACCTATAACTCACCAACATTTTTGTTGACGTTTAAAGCATGTTTATTCTCAGGTGAATACTAAGAGCTTCCGCTGTTGCATACTAAAATAAGGACAAGATTTGGAGTCCATGTTTGTATGATATTGTGTAAAAACTGCATTCAAGAAACTGATTTCGATGTAACATATTTGTATTGTAAACCATTATGTAATGGTCGTGTGTAAACATGATATTTTAGATTATCATTATTTGATAATCTACGTAAAGCTTTTTAAACCTTTATTTATGAAATAAAGGTTATGGTTTGTTTTAAAAATGAATACAGTCTTTGAAAAACGTCTCATATAGAGGTCAAAACCTCGCAACGAAATCAATTAATATGGAACGTTTTTAATCAATAAGAACGGGACATTTCATAGTTCTACTAGTAGTTGGCTCACTAATACTGCCAGAAGTAGAGTCCAATCTACCTTCATTATTCAGACTTTGATTTTTAAAATTAGAATCATCATTGGGATCTTGAGAAGATTGCCCAGCTTGAGAATTATCTAAATCAAAGAAAGAAAGAAGACCAGTATCATTATTATTAAAACCTTGATCTTTAGACTTCATCTTAAAAGGAAATATATTTTCATAAAATTTTACATCCCTTGAGAAAATAAAGGTTTTTGACTCCATATTATACAATTTATAACCTTTTTGAGAATTGGAATAGCCAACAAAAACACATTTGTTGGCTCTTGAAGCAAATTTATCATGTTCATTTAGAATTTTTGAAAAACAGAGACAACCAAAAACCCTTAAATGACTAAGAGAAGGAGAATTTCCATATATAACTTCATATGGAGATTTTCCTTTTAGAACAGAAGAAGAAGTTCTATTAATAAGATATGTAGCAGTGAGAACACATTCACTCCACATGCTGAGTGGTACACTGATGTGCATAGAGGTGTATACGAAATAGTTATATTTTTACTGCGAAATACTATTAAATACGATACAATTTTACACAAGTTATTTATTTATTTATAGAGTGGAAATACCTAAACCTTGCTACAACACTTATAGGCAGTGTACCTAATCATACAGTAGTGTAGTTTTTAGTAAGTCCGGTTCGTTCCACAGGGATCTAGCCAAGTTTAACGCTATATTTAAAACTAAATTTGTATATAAATATATATATAAATATAAGTAGTATTATTATTATAAAAGGGGGATTTTACCGTTTAATGACCGGTTTGTCGATTTTAAAACTTTAGTCGCAGTTAAAACCTAATGAAAAATATTAAAAATTAAAATAACTTAATTTAAAGCATAAAGTAAATGACAATAATTAAAGGGCGATAAATTAAAGTGCTATAAATAAAATGACAATAAATAAAATTGCGATAAAAAGTACGATAATTAAAAGTGCAATTAAATAAAATGACAGTAAATAAAAGTGCGATGAAATAGGAAATAAAGGAATTATGCTTATTTAAACTTCCGTAATCATGATGTTTGACGTGTTGATTTTAATTTATTAACATGGGTTAATTGTCCTTTGTCCTGGATTATTCAATATGTCCATATGGTTTTTGTCCATAACAGTCCATCAGTCATAAATATAAAGTGCGAGTGTCCTCGTCAAATTATCCTTATATCCGAAGTCAAATATTCCAACTAATTGGGGACTTAAACTATAACAAGGTTTTAATACTTTGTTAACAATTACGCCAAGTGTCCTTGTACATAATTCACCCCTATTTTAATGAGTCTATTGACTATTAATCCATTCCCGTGTCCGGTTAAATGAACGATTATTAGTACTTATAAATATCCCGCCCATCGTGTCTGATCGAGTGTATATGGTTATTTATAATTACGTCCAATTGTAAATCTTTATATTAAATTAACGAACTATCATTCAATTAAACAAATATAAAGCCCATTAATAGCCCATAGTCTAATTTCCACAAGTGTCGTTCTTTTGTCCAAACCCCAATTATGGTACAAAGCCCAATTACCCCGTCTTTAATATTTTAGCCCAACATCACGATTACTTCAATTTAAATAAGCATAATAATAACTTAGCTACGAGATATTAATTTAAAAAGGTTGAACATAACTTACAATGATTAATAATAGCGTAGCGTTACACGGACAGAATTTCGACTTACACACTTACAACATTCGCTAACATACCCTTATTATTATTAATCTTAAATTAAAATTAAAATTATAAATTATATATATATATATATATATATATATATATATATATATATATATATATATATATATCGTAAGAGTGAGAGATAGATTAGAAAAAGGTGTAAAACATTCGACCAAAAACTGCGAAATTTATAGATGTGGCCAGCCTTTCACTGCCATGCGATCGCATAGCTTGCTTTTCCAGCTCACAAAGATTCCAAAACGTGGGCTGCTGCATTTTTTAATATATATATATATATATATGTATATATATATAATATATATATATAATTTATATAATTATATATATTATATTATATTCTTGTACATAGTTGACTCGTAATTTTAGGTCCGTTGCGTCGCGCGTTGAGAGTTGACTCTGGTCCCAGTTCCGGATTTTCGAACGTCCTTTCGTACTATTTAATATCTTGTACTTTGCGTTTTGCGGCTCGTACTCTTGTAATTTTTAGATGTTTCTCATCAATAAATTGAACCACTTTGATTGTACTTTGTACTTTTGAGCCTTTTGGTCGTTTGCGTCTTCAATTCATCGAATCTATCTTTTGTCTTCACCTTTTATCATTTAAACGAATATCACTTGTAAATAGAACAATTGCAACTAAAAGCTTGTCTTTCTTGAGGGATAATGCTATGAAATATATGTTCGTTTTTAGCATTATCAAATATTCCCACACTTGAGTGTTGCTTGTCCTCAAGCAATATAGTCTCGAAATAAAAATACTAGTGTAACGACCCGGATTTTTCCGATCGTTTTATACTTATGAGATTAATATTTACATAAAATAAACCTTACCAACATGATAAGCAATCTAAACTGTTGAGACTTATGTTTTTGAAAAGAGTTTCACACAACGTCTGACCGTCCAATTTGACCGATGATATCATGAACTATATAACACACGATAATTATACGATTATGTATATGTACATATCTATACATATTTAACATGATTTAAGGATGGTTTAACATTTCATTGTGAACTAACAACAATGAGTTATAAGTATACTTTGAGACCACTAACTTAAGTTTTCAAAACGATAACTATATGTAACGTTCTTTGACATATATACTTACGATTATGTGGAGTGCACACTTGTTTGAACTTATCTTGATTATGACGGGGGTTCGGGGGCATGATGTTACATGTGGGAACCAGCCATTTAACCTCATGTGTGACTTTTGTGCAAGAAAACAAACTAAATCTCCTATATATCCATCCCATAATCATGTTATTTTGCGCACACACACACACATACAATTTCATTTCCAATTTTCTTTCAAGTTAATTCACTCCCTAATCTCTCTTCATTTACCTACTCAAGAACGTATCAATATAGTCATCCGATTTCAAGGAGATTACTTCCAGTCTTTCAATCCCACTCCACCACTCTTTTGATTCCAAGATTTTTCTTACCTTTTCCAGTAGCTTTGTCCAAGTAACTTGAGGTAGTAACCTTATTCATAACCTTATTCGATTCATATTTATATAGCTATCTTATTTTGTGTTGTAAAATTTTAACAACAAGAACATAGTTTGAGTGATTTCAAACTTGTTCACAAACTAAATAGATCCTTCTAATTTGATTTTTAAAAACACTTCAAGACCTGTAATATATCATATTATGAAAAAATCGGATTAATCATATCTTGGCTAATTAACATAATATTTAATATATATTTACTTATGATTTGATTTTATATATTTCAGGACCACCCGTAAACAACACGAGAAGATTAATCATAAGACCTCATGATTGTACGCAACACGTCATTTGACAACACGGTACTTTATGTACGCAACACGTCATTTGACAACATGGTACCATGGGTCAAGATTAATTCTGATCAATACGAATACGATGGGGTCTTTATTTATTTTATTTAAGCAACTAATTGTGGACCACTAACATCGGACTGCTAACTATGAACTAAGAAAATATTAAAAGTATTAAAAGTATATATATATATATATATATATATATATATATATATATATATATATATATATATATATATATGTAACGATTACTTGAAAAGAAAATATGTTGATATATTATATATATGGTTAGGTTTGTGATATCAATCGGAGACCAAGTCGTGATAAATACCTTCAAGGCAAAAGTGAGTATATAGTCCCACTTTTAAACTCTAAATATTTCGGGATGAGAATACATGCATTTTATGATTTACGTTATGGACACTGATGTGAAGCGAGGTGTATATAAAATAGTTTATATTTTACTAGGAAAAACTATTAAATACGATACAATTTTACACAAGATATTTATTTATTTATAGAATGGATATACTTAAACCTTGCTACAACACTTATAGGCAGTGTACCTAATCGTACAGTAGTGTAGTTTTTAGTAAGTCCGGTTCGTTCCACAGGGAAATCTTTAAACAAAGCTCAACGCTATATTAGTTTACTTTTATAAAAATACAAATATATATATAAGTAATATTATTATTATAAAGGGGGGTTTTTACCGTTTAATGACCGGTTTGTCGATTTTAAAACTTTAGTCGCAGTTAAAACCTAATGTAAAATATAAAATAAATACAAGACTTAAATTAAAGCGTAAAGTAAATAACGATAATGAAATTGCGAATAATAAAAATGCGATAAAATAAAATTGCGATAATTAAAAAGTACGATAATTAAAAGTGCGATAATTAGAAGTGCAATTAAATATAAAATAAAGGAAATTAAATATGAAATAAAAGAATTATGCTTATTTAAACTTCCGTAATCATGATGTTTGACGTGTTGATTTTAGTTTTATGCCCATGGGTTAATTGTCCTTTGTCCTGGATTATTTAATATGTCCGTCTGGTTTTTGTCCATAACAGTCCATCAGTCATAAATATAAATTGCAAGTGTCCTTGTCAAATTATTATTATACCCGAAGATAAATATTCCAACTAATTGGGGATTCGAATTGTAACAAGGTTTTAATACTTTGTTTAATGAATACACCAGGTTATCGACTGCGTGTAAACCAAGGTTTTATTACTTTGTTAACAATTACACCAATTACCCTTGAATGTAATTTCACCCCTGTTTTAATTATTCTAGTGGCTATTAATCCATTCTCGTGTCCGGTTAAATGAACGATTATTCGTACATATAAATACCCCGCCCATCGTGTCCGATTGAGTGTATATGGTAATTTATAGGGACGCCCAATTGTAAATCTTTATATTAACATTAACAAACTTTCATTTAGTTAAACAAATATAAAGCCCATTAATAGCCCATAGTCTAATTTCCACAAGTGTCGTTCTTTTGTCCAAACCCCAATTATGGTACAAAGCCCAATTACCCAATTTTAGTAATTAGCCCAACATCATGATTACTTCGTTTTAAATAAGCATAATAATAACTTAGCTACGAGACATTAATATAAAAAGGTTGAACATAACTTACAATGATTAAAAATAGCGTAGCGTTACACGGACAGAATTTCGACTTACACCCTTACAACATTCGCTAACATACCTTTATTATTAGAATTATAATTAAAATTAAAATATAAATTATAAATATAAATATAAATTTTACGTATGAAGAGGAAGAAAAAGATATGAAATTTGATCAGAATTCGGTTGGCTTTATAGCCAGAGTTGAAAATTGGGGCTCCGCGACTCGCGGCAAAATGCCCTTAAAACTCCGCGAGTCGCGGAGATGTATTTACAGCTCACACCCTTGGAGTTTCTTGCTGCCGACGGTTTTTAATATATATATATAATATATATATATAATTAATATAATTAATTATATATTATATTATATTTATATACATAGTTAACTTGTAATTTTTAGTCCGTTGCGTCGAGCGTTAAGAGTTGACTCTGGTCCCGGTTCCGGATTTTCGAACGTCCTCGCGTACAATTTAATATCTTGTACTTTGCGTTTTGAATCTTGTACTCTTGTGATTTCGAGACGTTTCTTATCAATAATTGGAACCTTTTTGATTGTCTTTTGTTCTTTTGAGCTTTTTGGTCGTTTGCGTCTTCAAATCGTCGAATCTGTCTTCTGTCTTCACCTTTTATTATTTAAACGAATATCACTTGTAAATAGAACAATTGCAACTAAAAGCTTGTCTTTCTTGAGGAATAATGCTATGAAATATATGTTCGTTTTTAGCATTATCAAATATTCCCACACTTGAGCGTTGCTTGTCCTCAAGCAATATTGTCTTGAAATACTAGAATCACTTCTTTATTCTTCACACTTTGTACATCAGTGATTTCTATATGGCGGTATAAACAATGGTAGTAACGATATGGTTTACAGTCCCACATGACTATAAAAATTTAGATCCATTAAGGAAATTGGATCTTTATGAAAACATTTGATCTTTTGAAAATTAAATCTAGTTTTTACCCTAGATAAGTTTTCCGGAATAACCCTTTACCGGTGTTTGCAAAATATTTTTGTGGGTTTGGTGGGTTTCAGATTTGAAAATTTTAGCTCAAAACTTGCGGTTTTGTGTCACCCACTTGCTAACCTTGTATTTGGAAAGCAACACGTCCAGTTTACTTGTCCCGTATATTACCTTTCGGCAAACTACCGTCCGGTTGTAAAGGAAAGCGTTGAACAAGCAACTGTTTAAGGCAATGTCCCGTGACATGCTTTTGATTATGGTCTATAATGTGTCGGACGCAATTACTATCCTTGGTAGGAGCAATAGTAAAGCTCACCCTTATAATTTTTTCGGTCTGGCACAAGGTCCTGTCTTTGACCACTATGCAACCACCGTTCTTACAGTTGACACCCGATTTAGTTCAGGTGACCTAATGAATTCCAGGTGAATTCCTAGGATTTTACGTTCAATGGTAATGAACGCATTAAAAATAGGGTTTTCAGAAAACAAATCGGTTTGTAATTTTGATCAAAATATTTTCTCGTTTAAGCTCGAGTTTAGATATCATCGAATTCCATGAGTTTGTAATTCTCAATCTTTAAGGTCAATCTCTAGGATTGAGTAATATCAGTCTTAAAAGCTGATTTTTAATCTTTAAGGAGATTATCCTTTCTGGGGATCTGATTCATTAGTCTTATCAAGCTAATTTGCACGGTGCCTCCCCATTGTACGAGATAAATCCTTCTCATGGTTAGGATAAATCTGACCACTTGGCGACCCTGTTTAATGCTGAGGTCCGTGGATTTCCTGCTGATTTTAGAGATGACTTTTCTAGATTTTTTGTCAACCTACAGCTGGTCTGGACGACAACTTCATGACCTAAATCAAGAAGCGCGTTTCTTTTTCGGAAGACTTTACTTCCTTTTAATGATGGAATTGATTCATCGTGTAGATCCATCTCTTCTTTTCTTTCATTGGGTAAAACAGTTTAGTTTAGTCCAAAGCAAAAGTATTTTCAGTTATTTGTTACAGATATATGTGACATATGTTTAAAATAATTTGGTAAATTTTCCCACACTTGGCTTTTATTTTCCTTTTTATCGTCCTCTATTCCATTTTAAATGAATTTTAACATTTTAGTTTGTTTCTCAATTTATGTCCTTTCCGAGGTAACAATAATTTCGGTGTTAAAACCTAGTTTTATCGTTCATAAATATGTATAAACATGATTTGAATTCATTTAATTGAAAATTTTTTACTAGAATTGGGTAGTCAGTATATAAGACTAGGGCTGTTCTTTTTTATCAGAGAGCACTAGATTCTAATACAACTACTGCTTTACTAGTATTTTTAATGGTAACCAAGTGTTTAATATAAAAATTTTAAAATCCGAAAGAATTTAATCCCTTCCCACACTTAAGATCTTGCAATGCCCTCATTTGCAAGAAATCAGTAACAATTTAAATTATTGAGGTTGATTTGTGTGAAAATGATTAAATTTTTACCAAAGTTTCCAAATATATTGGCGTTTGTTTGCTGAATGATAAATGGTGCACATCATTTGTTCATTCCGTCTTGTTGTTATTTCACATATATTTTGCATCTTGTCGTCAAAATTAGTTGCTTTTGCTGAACTTAATGCCAGTCTTTGAAAATGCGTTGTTTTACCCTGTTGTGTACATAAGATAAACTGCAAACATATATACATATTTTTGAAGTTTGGTATATTACCCCACATTCAAAAATTATTAAAATCTAAGAATAAAAGTTAGATAATTATAAAAATGATTACAATATTAACAAAAATATTAAATGTATCAATAATTACAAATTACAAAATAAAAAAAATAAGTAAACTAAGGATGATATTGGTACCAATAGGGGTTCCAGGCATAACCATAAGTGCTATAGAATGCTTCGGCAGGGTCATACGTAGGATATGGTGGCTGCATCTCTATCGACCAAGGAGGGAAGACGGGTTTCGGTGTAGGAATATAGTTTCTACCTATATGTTGGCAATGCGCTATGATCTGGTTCTGATGAACTTGCCAATCTTCAAATGCTCTCTGTCTAGCATTTTCGTATTCCTGAGAAGCTATAAACCTATGCATTTCTTGCATCTCATTCCCCCCTCCTACATTACCTTGTTCCTGGTTTCTCTCCACCTGTGGATGTCTACCATGGTATCGTACTGCGGCGTTATTTCGCCGCTTCAAAACTTTCGCACCATGGTATACATTTAAACCTATAGTGTCGCGGGGTTCCGGCTCTTCTAGTAATAATCCCCCCCGACTTATATCCACACCGAGATATTCACCAATCAAAGTAATAAAAATACCACCTCCTATTATGCTATGTGGTCGCATCCCCCGAACCATAGCTGATAAATAATAACCCACACAATATGGTATACTTACAGCGCTCTGTGGGTCTCGAATACACATATGGTAAAACAAATCTTGTTCATTTACCTTTTCTTTGTTTTTACCCCTTTGTGTAATCGAATTAGCTAAAAACCTATGTATTACTCTTAATTCGGCTCTATCTATATCCAAATAAGAGTAGTTTCCCCCTTTGAAACGGTGATGGCTTGTCATTTGACTCCACACACCGTGTGTATCAAAATTCTCATCTATCTTTCTACCGTTTAGTATCAATCCTCTACAATCGGCAGACGCTAATTCCTCAGGCGTATATATACGTAAAGCCTGAGCCATGTCCAGTAAAGACATGTGGCGCATCGAACCGCCTAACAAAAATCTAATAAAAGAACGATCGGTTAAACTAGCTACCCGATCATTCAACTCTATACTACATAACAACTCTTCACACCAAACTTTATATACAGGTCTGCGTATGGTGAATAAACATATCCAGTCATTAAAAGAAGAATTACCATACCTCTGTACCAGTAATTCCCTAATTGGCCCGGCCAATTCTACAGCTTCCAAGGGTCCCCATTCTATGACCCTCGGTACCTCAACAACCTTGGAATGAAGAGTATGCAAACCCCGTTGATATTTTGGATAATCTATCCAAAGTCTGTCAAATCTCAGGTTCGGGTGCAACTCTTCCAAATGCATATCGGAAAAGGTCATGACTGGATGAGGTACATCCTGCTTGTAGTAGTTATCTACCTCCTGTTGTTCCAAGTTCTCAGCAGGAGCATGGCGGGCTTGGGATGAAGATTCACCCCTTTCATTCTGCAAAACACATCAAACACAAATTTTGTGCATCCAAATATGCATTAGTGTCAGCAAAATCATCAATTAAAATAATTACAATGACATTATCAATTTATATCAAACTTAAGCTTATTTTCACATTTTTATCAAATCTACACTTTTTCAAATAAGCATATACGGAAATTTTCGCCAAGTTCATAAGCATTCAACTCAAATAACATGTCAAAATAATCATTACTAGCAAATAAACAAGTCTCAAATGGCATTATCTTTCAAAAATCAAGTTCATGAATTTTGGACTTGAAAAAGTCCACTTTAATTCTCAAAATCATGTTTAGGCTCAAAGTTTGGATCATTTAACTACCTAGACATGTTACACTACTCAATTTAGCAACAATTCATGACAAAAATCGGCCATAACCTGTTTATATCAAAAAGCCCCAAATTTGCTCAAGAACACAAACCCTAGATTATTCAAAAATTGAAGTTTAAGGCTTCTAATCATGTTAAACAACATCAATCTAGGTTATACAAGCATAATACATAAACAATTTAAGTCTAATTACACTAAAAAGCATCAAAATCAAATTGGGGAAAAAATAGCTCAAGAACACTAAAATTCGAATTAAATGGTGTTTAGGTGTAGAAATTTACCGTTTTTCTTGAGTAATTCTTAGATATCATCCTTCTCAACATGATTTTAGCAAAAAATTTGGTGATTACCGGTTAAAAATTGAGATTTTTGGGGTGTTTTTGGGTGTATTTTCGGGTTCTTTTTTTCGCAGTATTTGGGTGTTTATGTGTGTGGGAGCTGATCAGTTCGTGCAGCTCTTTTATTTTTTTTCTGGATTTTGGTCCCTCCGCGAGTCGCGGAGGTTTTGTACCTCAAACTCCGCGAGTCGCGGAGTTTGCTTTTTTTTTTTTTTTTTTTTTTTTTTTTTTTATATAATCTTTAACTTATAAAACAATTAAGAAATTAATTTTAAAATTTTGTTTCCCTTGTTATTTAGGACGAGGTCGTTTCGGATCGATGTCCTAGTCCGTCCTTCGACAAAATTTTAAAATTTGTCTTTTTGTAGCGATTGTTTTAAAAGCTAAGATTTTTGGGTTCTTTCAATGTTTTTGGCATACTTTAAATCAATAAGATTAAAAATAATGATAATAAAAGTTCTCGTCCCTCCCTCGGGTAAAGCAATTTCGGTTCAAAGACCTAGTCTTCAACTTACGACGAATTTTAAAAATCATATTCTTAATTTAATGAGATAAAGTAAATTTTTGTTTTTAAATTCACACAACATAAATATAAAATTCAAAATTAATATTAAAAATTCACACCAAACTCAAAATTTAAAATGCATAAAATTAAAAATTCATATTTTAAAAATTAAAAGTTCACACCAAACTTAATTTAAAAATTTATAAATTCATATCAAATTTATATTAATTTTTCAAATATTTACAATTTTAAATATATTGTTTTTACAAAGTTTACAATATTAATTTAAGATTTAAATATTAATTTTAAAAATAAAATTAAAAATCTTTTTGTCTTTTTATTCCACTTTAATCAATCAAATATTATCAAAAATATGCGCCCCTCTTTTCGGTAAAGTAATTTCGGTTCCAAGACCTAATTTAACTCATGACGAATTTTTGAAATATTTTGGGTTGATTGTTTAAAGATATTTATACCTTAAGAATAAACGTTAAATTTCGCAGTGATGTAATAAATTTTTGAATGATATCAATAATTTCGGTCGCCAAACCTAATTTTATTTAATACCAATTTAATACTTTTTAGCGAACAAATTAGCGTTTATTATCAAAAGGTTAAAAATAAAAATAAAAATAAAAACTGTACAGACATACCTGTGAAATAGATTTCTTAGTTATATGATCTATTCCATTCATAAGATAGTCGGTTTAATTGATTTTCCATGGCTGCATAGGCGTAACCTCGAGCATTCATTGTCTTTTCTTCTAAACATATGAACGGTCCGTCTCTGCATAAAGTAACAAATTCGGTATTTGAATAGGTTTGATTATTTGAACATTTACCTCCATGTGACCATTTTCCGCATTTGTGACATCTTTCTAGGTGTCGTGCTCTTCTTTTCGCTGCGGATTTTGATTTTCCTTTACCAAATTGTAACTTATTATCTTCGCATCTGGATCCTTTTCTAACTTCGTCCATTCTTTCTCTGATTACTGATACTAATTCACTCGGTAGTATGTCATTATTACGTTTAGTGATCAAAGCGTGTAGCATTAGACCATGGTTTAGTTCACAGGCAGTCTTCATTTCGTAAAAACCTAAAAAAAATAAAAATTCAGAATGGGGGGAGAAGACTAGTTCTTTAGGGTCTGCTAGGAAAAGACCATACGTGTTCCATTTTCGAGAACTACACGAAAACAGACAATCTAACTCTAACAGAAATACATATTATCCTTTAAAGACTTGATTCTCCTCACACTTAGTTAGCTGTGGTATCGAAATTGTGATTAACTTCGTTGTCGACTTCCATCGGACCATGTATGTAATGTTTAACTCTGTGACCATTAACTTTAAATTCAATCCCATTTGAATTTATTAATTCTATCGTTCCGTATGGGAAAACTCTTTTGACTATGAATGGTCCAGACCATCTTGATTTCAATTTTCCAGGAAATAGCTTGAATCGTGAATTGAAAAGAAGAACTCTGTCTCCTTCTTTAAATTCTTTTGAACTTCTGATTCTTTTATCATGCCATTTCTTCGTTCTTTCTTTATAGATTAACGAATTTTCGTATGCTTCATGTCTTAATTCTTCTAATTCGTTTAGTTGACTTAATCGTAGACGTCCGGCTTCATGTAAATCAAGATTACATGTCTTCAAAGCCCAAAATGCTTTGTGTTCAATTTCTACTGGAAGATGACATGCTTTTCCATAAACAAGTCTAAAAGGTGTGGTTCCAATTGGAGTTTTGTAGGCTGTTCTAAAAGCCCAGAGTGCATCCTCCAATTTAATGGACCATTCCTTCGGATTCGATCCTACGGTTTTCTCTAGAATACGTTTTAAAGCTCGGTTTGTATTTTCAACTTGTCCACTTGTTTGTGGATGATATGTGGTGGAGATTTTATGAGTTACTCCATATCTTTTAAGAACTTTCTCAAGTTGATTATTACAGAAATGAGTACCCCGATCACTTATTAAAGCTTTCGGTGTTCCAAACCTTGCAAAAAGACGTTTTAAAAAGTTGACTACAACTCGTGCATCGTTAGTTGGGAGAGCTTGTGCTTCCGCCCATTTAGATACATAATCAATGGCTACGAGTATATATAGATTATTATTAGATTTTGGAAATGGACCCATAAAGTCAATACCCCAAATGTCAAATACTTCACATACTTGGATGACATTTTGTGGCATTTCATCACGTTGACTTATTTTTCCGGCCCTTTGACAAGCATCACAGGATTTGCAAAGAAGGTGTGCGTCTTTGTAAATTGTAGGCCAATAGAATCCAGCTTCATAAACTTTTCTTGCTGTTAGTTGAGGCCCATAATGCCCTCCTGTTGGTCCTGTGTGACAATGGTTTAAAATTTTACTAGCTTCATCTCCAAATACACATCGGCGTATTATTCCATCGGGACAACTTTTAAACAAATGTGGATCTTCCCAGAAATAGTGTTTTATATCACTGAAGAATTTCTTTCGTCTTTGGTACGATAATCCTTTTTCAAGGAATCCACAAACTAAGTAGTTTGCATAGTCTGCAAACCATGGGATTTCTTTATAATCTATCTTCAATAGATATTCATCAGGAAAGTTGTCTTGTATGGCCGATTCATTTAGAACTTCTAATTCGGGATTTTCAAGACGAGAAAGATGATCAGCGGCGAGATTTTCTGCTCCTCTTTTATCTCGGATTTCAATATCAAACTCTTGTAAGAGTAAGATCCAACGGATTAATCTTGGTTTAACATCTTGTTTTGAAAATAGGTATCTAAGAGCAGAATGGTCGGTATAGACCACCGTTTTTGCTAGAACGAGATATGATCGAAATTTGTCAAAAGCAAAGACAATAGCAAGGAGTTCTTTTTCAGTAGTTGTATAGTTTGTTTGTGCTCCTTGTAATGTCTTACTAGCATAATATATAGGTTGAAATCGTTTTTCAATCCTTTGTCCTAAAACGGCTCCCATTGCAAAATCACTTGCATCGCACATTAGTTCAAATGGTAGATTCCAATTTGGTGTTATCATGATCGGCGCATTAGTGAGTTTTTCTTTAAGAATATTAAAAGATTTGATACACTCATCTGAAAAGATGAATGGCGCATCCTTTTCTAGGAGTTTATTCATAGGAGTGGCAATTTTAGAAAAATCTTTTATGAAACGTCGGTAAAAACCGGCATGCCCTAGAAAACTCCTAACTCCTCTAACATTTGTGGGATGTGGAAGTTTAGCAATTACATCTACTTTAGCTCTATCCACTTCAATTCCTTCTTTTGAAATTTTATGTCCAAGAACGATGCCTTCTTTAACCATGAAATGGCATTTCTCCCAATTAAGTACTAGATTTGATTTTTCGCATCTAATTAGCATTCGTTCCAGATTAACTAGACATGATTTAAATGTATCACCGAAGACTGAAAAGTCATCCATGAATACTTCCATGCATTCTTCTATCATGTCATGAAAAATCGCCATCATACACCTTTGAAAGGTTGCAGGGGCGTTGCAAAGTCCAAATGGCATGCGTTTGTAAGCAAAAGTACCATAAGGGCACGTGAATGTGGTTTTCTCTTGATCTTCGGGTGCTATTGGAATTTGAAAATATCCGGAAAATCCATCTAGAAAACAATAGTAACTATTTCCGGCTAATCTTTCCAACATTTGATCTATGAAAGGTAAGGGAAAGTGATCTTTTCTGGTGGCGTCATTTAATTTTCTATAATCAATACATACACGCCATCCTGTTACAGTCCTAGTAGGAATAAGCTCATTTTTCTCATTTGTAATGACAGTCATGCCACCCTTCTTAGGTACGCATTGAACTGGGCTTACCCATGGACTATCAGAAATTGGATATATCAAACCTGCATCTAGCAGTTTAATAATCTCTTTCTTAACTACATCTTGCATATTAGGATTTAGTCTTCGTTGGCGTTGCACATACGTTTTATGACCTTCTTCCATAAGGATTTTATGTGTGCAATACGAAGGACTTATTCCTTTAATATCATGAATCTTCCATGCAATGGCTGGTTTATGAGCTTTCAACACAGAAATGAGTTGTGATTTCTCATTTTCAGTAAGAGAAGACGATATTATTACAGGTAATTCAGATTCACCATGTAAATAAGCGTATTCCAAATGGTTTGGAAGTGGCTTTAACTCTAATTTCGGAGGTTCTTCTATCGATGATTTATATCGATATCTGTCTTCTTCTTTTAGCATTTGAATTTCTTCTGTTGTTGGTTCATATCCATTAGCTATAAGTGTAGCTAACATTTCAGCTTCATCAATTGGTTCATTACCTTCTCCTAAAGAACATTCTCCTGTTCCTTGTAATTCTGGAAATTCTTCTAATAATTCTGCAGGTGCATCTATAGTTTGAATATAATAACATGTATCATCTGCAGATTGTGGTTGTTGCATTGCTCTATCAACTGAAAAGGTAACACTCTCTTCCTCTATACTTAGGGTCAGTTTCTTACCGAACACGTCTATCATTGCTTTAGCCGTGTTTAAGAATGGTCTTCCTAATATGAGAGGAACTTGAGAATCTTCTTCCATGTCCAAAACAACAAAATCTACTGGAAATACTAAAGTACCAACTTTAACTAGCATGTTCTCCATTATCCCTCTAGGATATTTTATTGATCTATCGGCTAGTTGTATGCTTATTCTTGTTGGTTTTAATTCTCCAAGGTCTAGTTTAGCGTATAGTGAATACGGCATTAGATTTATACTAGCACCTAAGTCTGCCAATGCTTCTATTGAACTAAGACTACCCAGAAAACATGGAATTGTGAAACTTCCTGGATCAGATAATTTTTCTGGTATCTTATTCAACAGCACTGCTGAACAATTAGCATTCATAGTAACAGCCGAGAGTTCTTCCATTTTCTTTCTATTCGTGATTAGATCTTTCAAGAATTTAGCATATCTTGGCATTCCTGAAATCACATCAATGAAAGGAAGATTTACATTTATCTGTTTAAACATATCCAAGAATTTGGATTGCTCGGCTTCAAGTTTCTCTTTCTTCATTTTACTCGGGTAAGGAAGTGGTGGTTGGTATGGTTTAACATAAGGTTTATCCTTAACTGTCTTATTTTCATTAACCTTTTCAACTACCGGTTCTTTTTCCTTATCTTTATCAGGTTGTGGTTCTTGTGGAGTAGGAATAGTTTCATCAGAAGTTACAGGTATTTCAGGTGATTTAAGTGTTGTACCACTTCTTGTGGTAATAGCTTTAGCTGTTTCATTCCGGGGGTTAGCATTTGTATCACTAGGTAAACTTCCCGGTTTTCTTTCACCTATTAACCTTGCTAGGTTACTTACTTCATGTTCCAGATTTTGAATAGAAGCTTGTTGATTTCTAAATGCTTGAGCATTTTGTTCATTGGTTTGTTTTTGAGATGTGAAAAACTGCGTTTGAGTTTCAACTAGCTTCGTCATCATATCTTCTAAATTCGGCTTTTTATCATCGGTTTGTTGTGGTGGTTTGTTTTGAAAATTTGGTCTTTGCTGATTATAAGTATTATTGGATACTTGTTGATTGCTAGGACCTTGTTGGTTGTTGTATGGAATATTTCGGTTATAATTCTGATTTTGATTGTAAATAGGTCTTGGCGGTTGATAATTATTCTGATAATTATTTCCAGGCCTTTGGTTTATGTATGAAATATTCTCTCTTTGTTCCATTGTTAATTCAATGCTGAGACAATCTTTTGTCAAATGTGGTCCTCCACACTGCTCACAACTAATTCGTATAGCATGAATATCTTTAGTCATCTTTTCCATTCGTCTCTCGAAAGCATCTATCTTTGCCGAAATGGAATCTAAGTCATGGCTAGAATCGGCTCTAGCTGCTTTAGATGATCTAATGATATCTTTTTCTTGATGCCACTCATGTGAGTGGGAAGCAGTATTATCAATAATTTTGTAAGCATCAGTTTCGGTTTTCTTCATAATAGAACCACCAGCTGCTATATCTATATCTTTCCTTGTAGTGATGTCGCATCCTTGGTAGAATATTTGTACTATTTGACAGGTGTCTAAACCATGTTGCGGACATCCTCTTAACAACTTTCCATATCTTGTCCACGCCTCATATAGAGTTTCATTTGGTTTCTGTGTGAACGTAACAATTTCTGCTTGAAGTCTTACGGCTTTAGATGCAGGAAAGAATTGTTTAAGAAATTTGTCAATTAAAACGTCCCATGTATCGATTGCCCCTTCAGGTGACGATTCCAACCAATCTTTGGCTTCTCCCTTTAAAGTCCAGGGAAATAACATGAGATATATTTGTTCATCCTCCACTTCTCGGATTTTAAATAGTGTGCAGATCCTATTAAAGGTACGTAGATGTTCATTTGGATCTTCCTTCGGCGCACCACTAAATTGGCATTGATTAGTCACCATGTGTAGAATTTGTCCTTTGATTTCATAATCTGGCGCATTAATGTCTGGATGAGTAATTGCGTGACCTTGGCCAGTGCGTTTAGCTCTCATTCGGTCTTCCATACTTAAAGGTTCCAGATTCTCCATAATTGAATTTGTTGACTCGGTATCACTAGATGATTCTGATTTAATAGTTCGTTCCTCAACAATCTCTGTTTGAATGATTGGTGGTTCCGGAGGAAAGTTTAATGGTTCAGGATCTACGAACCGTTCCTGAATATTTTCTGGATTCTCAATTGTGAGGTTGGGTTCAAAAAATGGATTATCGGAAATTTGAACTGAAGTACTTGGTCGACTGGATGACGATTCTAAAGAAAAATCAACGGCGGTTATATTTGTTAAACGATGTCTTGATCGAGTTACAGGTGGTGAACGTACAAAAGGTGATGAACGTCTTGCTCGGTGCATTCACTGAATATCCTATTAGTTTTAAAAAGGAAAGAAAAATTATAATAAGTTATCCAATCAATAGACTTTTCTGATTTTGCCCACGTTTCGAATAGCCAAAAGATGCAGCAGAGGGGCAGGATTCGTTTGGTCTCAATATAATTGAGGACTGTTTGGCTCCAATAACCCGGTCCACGTACAAATCCAACTATTACTACGAACCAGAAAATTTTGATGTCTATCAATTTAACCACTTAAAATAAATTTTCGTAATTTTGAGAAATTTAGATAAGAAGTAGAAAAAATTCTAAGTCCTAAAAACTAGAATAGCGAGAAATAAGAAAGACAAAGAGTTCGTCGCAAAAGGTCGAAAAAGAAAAAAAAAATGGTTGAAAAAAAAAGGTGACGGAAAAATAAAAAAAAACTTATCAAAACTTAAAAATACTTAACTAACCTAACCTTATTACTACAACTAACTTAAAATTATAATCGCAAATTGAGATTACTAATTGGAATGATAATTGATACATAGTAAAAGGTCTAAAAATATTAAAGCTTACAAGAAAAACTAAATCCCAAATGGAAATAACTTAAAAAGAAACTAAAACTTAAAAAGGCGTCGCAAAATTCTAAAGCACCTAAATCTTAGTCTAAAGAAAAAGCACTTAAGGAATTCTACGGCAAAGCCTAAAAATCTAGGAGTAAAAATAACTATAGCAAAAACTAAGTTTAAAATTAA
Organism: Rutidosis leptorrhynchoides; assembly: GCF_046630445.1. Classification (NCBI taxonomy): domain Eukaryota; kingdom Viridiplantae; phylum Streptophyta; class Magnoliopsida; order Asterales; family Asteraceae; genus Rutidosis; species Rutidosis leptorrhynchoides. The sequence continues at coordinate 403,561,830 of NC_092337.1, read as the reverse complement.
ATATGAGCTAAAAAATACAAATTTTACGCTACAACTATTAAAAAGGTACAAAATATAAAAATATACAAAAAGTTGTAAAAAGTACAATTTTTATAAAAATATTATTTTTATATTATTTATTTAATAAAACTACTAATTTTATAATTTAATAAAACTAATTTAACTAAATACATAAATAAATAAAAAGTAAAAATAAAACTAAAACTAATAATAATAATAATACATAATTAGGGTTTAATAATAATTAAAATTAATAATTTCCGTAATTAATGCTGAATTAGAGCTTCCTGTGCGCGTGTCAGATGATCTCCGCGAGTCACGGCAATTAAAGAAGAAAACCCCGCGAGTCGCGGGGTTCAGAAATTCAGCTGACAGGGTTGAGTTTTTACGCGTTTTCTTTATTTTTTTATTTTTTTTTATTTTATGTTTTCTGTTTTTTAAATAAATAAAAGATTTTAAAATAAAACTTATATTTTTATAAACTAAAATAGAAATAAAGAAACTTATAAAACTTAAATATTTAACAAAATCTTAAAAATACTAATATTTTTGTTTTTTCTTTTTATATTTTCGAATATTTAAAACGTATTTTTACAAAAACGACTTTTAATAAAAGTAACTAAAAATCTTTTTTTTTTTTTTATATATTAGCGTTGCGCTTCCGGCTTTTAAGATAGATCCCCGGCAGCGGCGCCAAAAATAACTTGATGTGAAGCGAGGTGTATATAAAATAGTTTATATTTTACTAGGAAAAACTATTAAATACGATACAATTTTACACAAGATATTTATTTATTTATAGAATGGATATACTTAAACCTTGCTACAACACTTATAGGCAGTGTACCTAATCGTACAGTAGTGTAGTTTTTAGTAAGTCCGGTTCGTTCCACAGGGAAATCTTTAAACAAAGCTCAACGCTATATTAGTTTACTTTTATAAAAATACAAATATATATATAAGTAATATTATTATTATAAAGGGGGGTTTTTACCGTTTAATGACCGGTTTGTCGATTTTAAAACTTTAGTCGCAGTTAAAACCTAATGTAAAATATAAAATAAATACAAGACTTAAATTAAAGCGTAAAGTAAATAACGATAATGAAATTGCGAATAATAAAAATGCGATAAAATAAAATTGCGATAATTAAAAAGTACGATAATTAAAAGTGCGATAATTAGAAGTGCAATTAAATATAAAATAAAGGAAATTAAATATGAAATAAAAGAATTATGCTTATTTAAACTTCCGTAATCATGATGTTTGACGTGTTGATTTTAGTTTTATGCCCATGGGTTAATTGTCCTTTGTCCTGGATTATTTAATATGTCCGTCTGGTTTTTGTCCATAACAGTCCATCAGTCATAAATATAAATTGCAAGTGTCCTTGTCAAATTATTATTATACCCGAAGATAAATATTCCAACTAATTGGGGATTCGAATTGTAACAAGGTTTTAATACTTTGTTTAATGAATACACCAGGTTATCGACTGCGTGTAAACCAAGGTTTTACTACTTTGTTAACAATTACACCAATTACCCTTGAATGTAATTTCACCCCTGTTTTAATTATTCTAGTGGCTATTAATCCATTCCCGTGTCCGGTTAAATGAACGATTATTCGTACATATAAATACCCCGCCCATCGTGTCCGATTGAGTGTATATGGTAATTTATAGGGACGCCCAATTGTAAATCTTTATATTAACATTAACAAACTTTCATTTAGTTAAACAAATATAAAGCCCATTAATAGCCCATAGTCTAATTTCCACAAGTGTCGTTCTTTTGTCCAAACCCCAATTATGGTACAAAGCCCAATTACCCAATTTTAGTAATTAGCCCAACATCATGATTACTTCGTTTTAAATAAGCATAATAATAACTTAGCTACGAGACATTAATATAAAAAGGTTGAACATAACTTACAATGATTAAAAATAGCGTAGCGTTACACGGACAGAATTTCGACTTACACCCTTACAACATTCGCTAACATACCTTTATTATTAGAATTATAATTAAAATTAAAATATAAATTATAAATATAAATATAAATTTTACGTATGAAGAGGAAGAAAAAGATATGAAATTTGATCAGAATTCGGTTGGCTTTATAGCCAGAGTTGAAAATTGGGGCTCCGCGACTCGCGGCAAAATGCCCTTAAAACTCCGCGAGTCGCGAAGATGTATTTACAGCTCACACCCTTGGAGTTTCTTGCTGCCGACGGTTTTTAATATATATATATATATAATATATATAATTAATATAATTAATTATATATTATATTATATTTATATACATAGTTAACTTGTAATTTTTAGTCCGTTGCGTCGAGCGTTAAGAGTTGACTCTGGTCCCGGTTCCGGATTTTCGAACGTCCTCGCGTACAATTTAATATCTTGTACTTTGCGTTTTGAATCTTGTACTCTTGTGATTTCGAGACGTTTCTTATCAATAATTGGAACCTTTTTGATTGTCTTTTGTTCTTTTGAGCTTTTTGGTCGTTTGCGTCTTCAAATCGTCGAATCTGTCTTCTGTCTTCACCTTTTATTATTTAAACGAATATCACTTGTAAATAGAACAATTGCAACTAAAAGCTTGTCTTTCTTGAGGAATAATGCTATGAAATATATGTTCGTTTTTAGCATTATCAGACACAAGTGATTAAAAATATATATTCTACGTTGAGTTGTACCACTGGCATACTTCCCTGTAACTTGGTAACTATTATTTACATGAGGTATTGTAAACGCGAATCCTGTTGATAGATCTATCGGGCCTGACAACCCCAACCGGACTGGATGACCAGTATTCAACGGTTGCACAGTACTTGGTTTCGGTGACTACACTTGGTACGGTGTAGTAAGATTTCATAATAAAGGGAATATGCGACGTTGATTAAATGTTAAGTATGGTTATCAAGTGCTCAACAACTTAGAATATTTTTATTAAAATGTTTATATATGAAATCTTGTGGTCTATATTTATAACGCTGCCGGCATTAAACCTATATCTCACCAACTTTATGTTGACGTTTTAAGCATGTTTATTCTCAGGTGATAACTAAAAGCTTCCGCTGCAACATGTTGAATTTAAGCAAGATCTTGAGTATGCATATTTGTGTCAAAAATAAAACTGCATATCGGAGGATTTGTAATGTAAAATATGTTGGAGGTCGTATTGTTATTATCACATGTAAAGTTTGTAAGTCTAAGATTATCGCTAAACGATAATCATTATTAAGTTGTTTAAACCTTGTATTTGTAATAAAAGCTATGGTTTGTATTGTAAAAACGAATGCAGTTTTGAAAAATGTCGCATATAGAGGTCAATACCTCGCGATGAAATAATATGTTATTGTATTCGTCCTTATGGTTAAGGTCGGGTTATGACATGTGGTATCAGAGCGTTGGTCTTAGAGAACCAGAAAATTTGCATTAGTGTGTCTTATCGAGTTTGTTAGGATGTATTAGTGAGTCTGGACTTTGACCGTGTTTGATTTCGAAAACTATTGCTTATCCTTGTTGGTTAAAAATTAATATGTAAATATTATGTGGTATTAACGTGCTAGTTATTATGTGATAGATGTCTGGCTTAGAACTTATTATCACATTCATCGACTCCGAACCAGAATCTTCAGATGGTGTTCCAGTCATTAACCTATCCGATGATGAAAATGACACCTTTGGGGAAGACTCACAAGTTCCGGATGAATCAATTGAAGAGGAACCAGAAAGTGATCCTGAGGAGGAAGAAATACAGGAAATTACGAAAGACAAGTTCGAACGAGGAAAGAAACGAAAGGCTACTGAAATGGAAAATCCAAATCCCGAGTCTAGAGAGAATGTTGCCGCACCAACTCCACCAGATACTTCCACACCTATTCCCGCTATTCCTATTAGTTCTATCCCGACATCCAGTTCTTCGGTTCCTCAGCCAAAACGCAGGGAAACAACCAGGATAACCTTTAAGCGATTTCTTTGAACACAAACGCTTTGGGTTAAATGATGCGCTGTTGTTTTAAACCATGGGATCATATAATGTTTTGTATAATATTACTAGTGTGGTTTGCTTAATGTGTGATATAAGATAAGCATATGTAAAATAGTGAAGTGTGAAATGCAATAATTTTCCATGGTTAAGTATTATTTGGGTGGTAGTAATTGATTTTCGTACTAAGCTATTAAGTATGAACTTTAACGGGTAGGTACTACCCTAGATATAATTATAAAATGCTAATAAGAAGAAAAGGCTTTTATAATAATAACTGGTTCATATTATTAATAAGCTACGATGTACTGTAAATACATACTACATCTATAATATTCCATGTGAATAATTATTTTTTTTTCATTCTTGTTGAAGATTATGGCGCGATTGAACCGAATGACGGAACAAGAAATCCAGGAACTCATCAATCAACGAGTGAACGACAGAATGTTATGGGTCGAGGCTGCAAGAGGTGCTGCAGTTAACCCAAATCCTCATGTGGGGTACACTTACAAAACTTTTCAAGGTTGCAAGCCCTCATCATTCAGTAGAACAGAAGGACCGGTTGGTTTAACCCGGTGGATCGAAAAGATTGAGTCTGTGTTTAAAATCAGTGGTTGTATTGAGAAGGACATGACCAAGTATGCATCGTGCACCCTACAAGATAGTGCACTCAAGTGGTGGAAAAATTATGTGAAGGCCGTAGGAGGAGATGTAGCTTATGATACTCCTTGGGAAGAATTCAAAACAATGCTAATCAACGAATATTGTCCAAGGAATGAGGTTAGGAAGTTGGAAGCTGAATTACGAAGCCTAAAAGTTGTTGGTACTGAACTCACCAACTACAATCAGCGATTCATGGAATTAGCTTTGCTATGTCCCGAGTTGGCACCAACCGAAGAACGGAAGATTGAACTGTACAAAGACGGGTTGCCTAAAAAGGTCAAGGCAAATGTTATAGCATCCAAACCCAAGACTATTCATGAAGCTATCACCATGGCGAACGAGTTGATGGACCAGATTATTCTGGATAAGAACACCGATGTCAAGACATCGGGAAACAAAAGAAAGTGGGAAGGTAATCATCAACAATCCAACAAGAAACAAGAAACCACGCAAGGTGCGGGTAGCGGTTCGAACTCAGGTTACAAGGGACGAAATCCTTTATGTAACAGATGCCACAAACATCACTCTGGTTATTGTAATGTGGTGTGCAACAATTGTAATTGAAAAGGTCATCTTGCTGAAGATTGTAGGGTTCCCGCTACAAATACAAACGGTACCAAGACTCCTGCCACCAATGCAAATAGAACTGCCTTGGCCACTGTTACTTGTTATGGGTGTGGGAAACAGGGTCATTATAAGAGTCAGTGCCCAAATCCAGAGAAGAATAACGGATCTGCACGTGGAAGAGCATTTGTTATTAATGCTAGAGAGGCGTATGAAGACCCGGAGCTTGTTACGGGTACGTTTACCATTAATAACTTATCCGCATCTATTATATTTGATACTGGTGCCGATAGAAGTTACGTGTGTAGAGACTTTCACGCTAAATTGAATTGTTCATTATTACCTCTAGATGCTAAGTACATGATTGAGTTAGCTAATGGTAAACTAATTAAAGCCGAAAAAATTTACCGTGATTGTAAAATAACTTTAGCCGGAGAAACATTTAAGATTGATTTGATACCCGTAGAATTAGGAAGTTTTGATGTAATAGTCGGCATGGACTGGATGTCCAAAATAGGAGCTGAAGTTGTGTGCGCCAAGAAGGCAATTCGTATTCCTCGTAAGGATAGAACGCCATTAATGATTTATGGAGAGAAGGGTAACTCAAAGCTAAAACTCATTAGTTGTTTGAAAGCTCAAAAGTGCTTGAAGAAAGGGTGCTATGCTATCCTAGCACATGTTAATAAAGTCGAAACGAAGGAAAAAGTGAAGAGCATCAACGACGTGCCTGTGGCGAGAGATTTTCCTGAAGTATTTCCGGAAGAGTTGCCGGGATTACCTCCATTTAGATCTGTAGAATTTCAAATAGATCTAGTACCAGGAGCTGCACCAGTGGCTCGTGCTCCATATAGACTTGCACCATATGAGATGAAAGAGTTACAAAGCCAGTTACAAGAATTACTGGACCGTGGTTTCATTCGACCGAGCACTTCACCGTGGGGAGCTCCAATTTTATTCGTCAAGAAGAAAGATGGATCTTTCCGAATGTGTATAGATTATCGTGAATTAAATAAGTTAACTATCAAGAATCGGTATCCACTATCGAGAATTGATGAATTATTTGATCAATTGCAAGGATCATGTGTGTACTCGAAAATCGACTTAAGATCGGGCTATCATGAATTACGTGTCAAAGAAGAAGATATTCCGAAAACTGCTTTTCGGACATGCTACGGTCATTATGAATTTTTGGTCATGCCGTTTGGGTTGACTAATGCGCCAGCTGTATTCATGGACCTCATGAATCGAGTTTGTAGTCCGTATTTAGATAAGTTTGTTATCGTTTTCATTGACGATATTCTTATCTATTCCAAGAGTGAGCAAGAGCATGAGCAGCATTTAAGGTTGGTATTAGAATTGTTAAGAAAAGAACAGTTATACGCCAAATTTTCTAAGTGTGCATTTTGGTTGAAAGAAGTGCAATTTCTTGGCCACGTTGTTAGTAGCAAAGGAATTCAAGTTGATCCAGCTAAAATTGAGGCCATTGAAAAATGGGAGACTCCTAAGACACCAACGCAGATACGCCAATTTTTGGGTTTAGCTGGTTATTATAGAAGGTTTATTCAAGATTTTTCCCGAATAGCTAAACCATTAACAGCGTTAACGCAAAAAGGGAAGAAGTACGAATGGACTTCTGAGCAAGAGAGTGCATTTCAATTACTGAAGAAGAAGTTGACTACAGTACCTATTTTATCATTACCTGAAGGGAACGATGATTTCGAGATATATTGTGACGCTTCGCGACAAGGTTTTGGTTGCGTCCTTATGCAATGGAAGAAAGTTATAGCATACGCATCCCGACAATTGAAGATTCACGAGCGGAATTATACGACGCATGATTTAGAATTGGGAGCAGTAGTGTTTGCATTGAAGATATGGAGACACTATTTATATGGGGTTAAATGCACTGTGTTTACTGATCATAAAAGCCTTCAACATATTTTTGATCAGAAACAGCTGAACATGAGGCAACGTAGGTGGGTCGAGCTGATAAACGACTATGATTGTGAGATTCGCTATCATCCCGGGAAAGCGAATGTAGTGGCCGACGCTCTAAGAAGAAAGGAACGGGAACCAATTCGAGTACGAGCAATGAACATAAAAATTCGCATGAATCTCAACTCACAAATCAAAGAGGCTCAACGAGAAGCTCTTACTAAAGAAAACATAGGAAATGAAATAATGAAGAAGTATGAGAAGCAACTCGTTATGCGGGAAGACGGAATTCGATATTTTGCAAACCGTATTTGGGTACCAAAGTTGGGTGGATTAAGGAAGTTGATATTGAATGAGGCACATAAGACAAGATACTCGATACATCCTGGAGTTGGAAAGATGTATCAAGATCTTAAGAAGCATTATTGGTGGCCTAATTTAAAGACAGATGTTGCAACATATGTTGGGGAATGTTTAACTTGTTCCAAAGTCAAAGCAGAACACCAGAAGCCGTCAGGGTTACTTCAACAACCAGAAATCCCAGAATGGAAATGGGATGGTATTACCATGGATTTCATCACAAAGTTACCTAAGACTGCCTGGGGTTATGACACCATTTGGGTAATAGTTGATCGTCTCACCAAATCTGCACATTTCTTGCCTATAAAGGAAACGGATAGAATGGAGAAACTATTACGATTATACATAAAGGAAATTGTTTCAATGCATGGAATACCTATTTCCATTATATCCGATCGTGATAGTAGATTTACATCAAAGTTTTGGCAATCACTACAGGAGGCCCTGGGAACCCGTTTGGATATGAGCACCGCATACCATCCGCAAACTGACGGGCAGAGTGAAAGAACAATTCAGACTCTTGAAGACATGCTCAGGGCATGTGTGATCGATTTTGGAAATGGATGGGATAAATATCTACCATTAGCAGAATCCTCGTATAATAATAGTTATCATGCGAGCATTAAAGCTGCACCATTCGAAGCACTGTATGGAAGGAAGTGTAGATCCCCTATCTGTTGGAATGAAGTAGGAGATCGACAATTAACTGGTCCCGAGATCATCCATGAAACTACTGAGAAGATAGTGCAAATCAAGGAGAGATTGAAAACAGCCCGTAGTCGCCAAAAGAGCTACGCGGATGTCCGAAGGAAACCATTAGAGTTTCAGATTGGTGACATGGTTATGCTAAAGGTGTCACCTTGGAAAGGTGTAATATGTTTTGGAAAAAGGGGTAAACTGAACCCAAGGTATGTAGGCCCGGTCAAGATCATCGAACGCATCGGACCGGTAGCTTATCGACTCGAGTTACCACAACAACTCGCCGGAGTACATAATTCATTTCACGTCTCAAACCTCAAGAAATGTCTTGCAAAGGAAGATCTCACCATTCCTCTTGAAGAAATCCAAGTCGATGAGAAACTACAGTTCATAGAAGAACCAGTCGAAATCATGGACCGTGAAGTTAAACGGCTCAAGCAGAGCAACATACCAATCATTAAGGTTCATTGGAATGCTCGAAGAGGATCAGATGAAACAAAAGTACCCACATTTGTTTCCCGACAACGCAAAATAGGTACAACTTTAAAATTTCGGGACGAAATTTATTTAACGGGTAGGTACTGTAACGACCCGGATTTTTCCGATCGTTTTATACTTATGAGATTAATATTTACATAAAATAAACCTTACCAACATGATAAGCAATCCAAACTGTTGAGAATAATGTTTTTGAAAAGAGTTTCACACAACGTCTGACCGTCCAATTTGACCGATGATATCACGAACTATATAACAAACGATAATTATACGATTATGTATATATACATATCTATACATATTTAACATGATTTAAGGATGGTTTAACATTTCATTGTGAACTAACAACAATGAGTTATAAGTATACTTTGAGACCACTAACTTAAGTTTTCAAAACGATAACTATATGTAACGTTCTTTGACATATATACTTACGATTATGTGGAGTGCACACTTGTTTGAACTTATCTTGATTATGACGGGGGTTCGGGGGCATGATGTTACATGTGGGAACCAGCCATTTAACCTCATGTGTGACTTTTGTGCAAGAAAACAAACTAAATCTCCTATATATCCATCCCATAATCATGCTATTTTGCACACACACACACACATACAATTTCATTTCCAATTTTCTTTCAAGTTAATTCACTCCCTAATCTCTCTTCATTTACCTACTCAAGAACGTATCAATATAGTCATCCGATTTCAAGGAGATTACTTCCAGTCTTTCAATCCCACTCCACCACTCTTTTGATTCCAAGATTTTTCTTACCTTTTCCAGTAGCTTTGTCCAAGTAACTTGAGGTAGTAACCTTATTCATAACCTTATTCGATTCATATTTATATAGCTATCTTATTTTGTGTTGTAAAATTTTAACAACAAGAACATAGTTTGAGTGATTTCAAACTTGTTCACAAACTAAATAGATCCTTCTAATTTGATTTTTAAAAAACACTTCAAGACCTATAATATATCATATTATGACAAAATCGAATTAATCATATCTTGGCTAATTAACATAATATTTAATATATATTTACTTATGATTTGATTTTATATATTTCAGGACCACCCGTAAACAACACGAGAAGATTAATCATAAGACCTCATGATTGTACGCAACACGTCATTTGACAACACGGTACTTTATGTACGCAACACGTCATTTGACAACATGGTACCATGGGTCAAGATTAATTCTGATCAATACGAATACGATGGGGTCTTTATTTATTTTATTTAAGCAACTAATTGTGGACCACTAACATCGGACTGCTAACTATGGACTAAGAAAATATTAAAAGTATTAAAAGTATATATATATATATATATATATATATATATATATATATATATATATATATATATATATATATATATATATGTAACGATTACTTGAAAAGAAAATATGTTGATATATTATATATATGGTTAGGTTTGTGATATCAATCGGAGACCAAGTCGTGATAAATACCTTCAAGGCAAAAGTGAGTATATAGTCCCACTTTTAAACTCTAAATATTTCGGGATGAGAATACATGCATTTTATGATTTACGTTATGGACACAAGTGATTAAAAATATATATTCTACGTTGAGTTGTACCACTGGCATACTTCCCTGTAACTTGGTAACTATTATTTACATAAGGTATTGTAAACGCGAATCCTGTTGAAAGATCTATCGGGCCTGACAACCCCAACCGGACTGGACGACCAGTATTCAACGGTTGCACAGTACTTCGTTTCAGTGACTACACTTGGTACGGTGTAGTAAGATTTCATAATAAAGGGAATATGCGACGTTGATTAAATGTTAAGTATGGTTATCAAGTGCTCGACAACTTAGAATATTTTTATTAAAACGTTTATATATGAAATCTTGTGGTCTATATTTATAACGCTGCCGGCATTAAACCTATATCTCACCAACTTTATGTTGATGTTTTAAGCATGTTTATTCTCAGGTGATAACTAAAAGCTTCCGCTGTAACATGTTGAATTTAAGCAAGATCTTGAGTATGCATATTTGTGTCAAAAATAAAACTGCATATCGGAGGATTTGTAATGTAAAATATGTTGGAGGTCGTATTGTTATTATCACATGTAAAGTTTGTAAGTCTAAGATTATCGCTAAACGATAATCATTATTAAGTTGTTTAAACCTTGTATTTATAATAAAAGCTATGGTTTGTATTGTAAAAACGAATGCAGTTTTGAAAAATGTCGCATATAGAGGTCAATACCTCGCGATGAAATCATATGTTATTGTATTCGTCCTTATGGTTAAGGTCGGGTTATGACAACTAGAATCACTTCTTTATTCTTCACACTTTGTACATCAGTGATTTCTATACGACGGTATGAACAATGGTAGTAACATTGTGGTTTACAGTCCCACATGACTATGAAAATTTAGATCCTTTAGGAAATTGGATCTTTATGAAAACATTTGATCTTTTGAAAATTAAATCTAGCTTTTACCCTAGATAAGTTTTCTGGAATAACCCCTTCATTGGTGTTTGCGAAATTGTTTTTGTGGGTTTCAGATTTGAAAATTTTAGCTCAAAACTTGCATTTTTGTGTCACCCACTTGCTAACCTTGTATTAGGAAAGCAACACGTCCAGTATACTTGCTCCGTATATTACCTTTCGGTAAACTACCGTCCGGTTGTAAAGGAAAGCGTTGAATAAGCATCTGTTAAGGCAAACGTGTCGGATGCAATTACTATCCTTTGTAGGAGCAATATTAAAGATCACCCTATAGTTTTTCGGTCTGGCACAAGGTCCTGTCTTCGACCATGCTATGCAACCACCGATCTTACGGTTTACACCCGATTTGGTTCAGGTGACCTAATGAATTCCTGGTGAATTCCTAGGATTTTGCGTTTAATGGTAATGAACGCATTAAAAATGGGTTTTCAGAAAACAAATCGGTTTGTAATTTTGATCAAAATATTTTCTCGTTCAAGCTCGAGTTTAGATATCATCGAATTCCATGAGTTTGAATTCTCAATCTTTAAGGTCAATCCCAAGGATTGAGTAATATCAGTCTTAAAAGCTGATTTTTGATCTTTAAGGAGATTATCCTTTCTGGGGATCTGATTCATTAGTCTTATAAGCTAATTTGCACGGTGGCCCCCATTGTACGAGACAGATCCTCTCATGGTTGATAAGTCTGACCACTTAGAGACCCTGTTTGATGCTGAGGTCCGTGGATTTCCAGCTGATTTTCGAGAAAACTTTTCAAGGTTTTTCGTAGACTCTACAACTGGTCTGGACGATAACTTCCTGGCCTAAATCAAGAAGCGCTTGTCTTTTTCTCTCGGAAGACTTTACTTCCTTTTATATTACAATAAACTGGGTAAAACTGATAAATATCGTCCAAAACAAAAGTATTTTCAATTATTTGTACAAAAATATGTGATATATGTTCTAAATAACTTGGTAAATTTTTCCCACACTTGGCTTTTATTTTCCTTTCTTTGCCTTTTTATTTTCCTCTATTCTATTTTAAATGAATTTTAACATTTTGGGTTATTTCTCAATTTATGTCCTTTCCGAGGTAACAATAATTTCGGTGTTAACACCTAGTTTTATCGTTCATAAATATGTATAAACATGATTTTGAGTTCATTTAATTGAAAATTTTGAAATTTTTTTACTAGAAGTGGGTAGTCAGTATATAAGACTAGGGCTGTTCTTTATTATCAGAGAGCACTAGATTCTAATACAACTACTACGTTACTAGTATTTTTAATGGTAACCAAGTGTATAAGTTAAAATTTTAAAAATCCGAAAGAATTTAACCCCTTCCCACACTTAAGATCTTGCAATGCCCTCATTTGCAAGAAATCAGTAGCTATTTAAATTATTGAGGGTGAGTAGCGTAGAAAAATGATTAAATTTTACCAAAGTTTCCAAACATATTGGCGTTTGTTTGTTGAATGATAAATGGTGCACTTCATTTGTTCATTCCGTCTGTTGTTACATCACATTTGTTTTTTGTTTTGTTGTCAAAATTAGTAGCTTTTGCTGAACTTAATGCCAGTCTTTGAAAGTGCGCTGTTTTACCCTATGAGAAAGAATTCTCAGAGACCTGCTTTAGCCGACTCATAGGAGAGTCGTGTGATTTGGTTTTCCATAGCTACATAAGCGTAACCTCGATTCTTCAATATCTTTTCTTCTAAACATATAAACGGTTCTTTTCTGCATAGAGTAACAAATTCGGTATTTGAATATGTTTGATTGTTCGAACATTTACATTCGTGTGACCATTTTCCGCATTTATGACATCTTTCAAGGTGTGATGCTCTTCTTTTTGTTGCGAACTTTGATTTGCCTTTGCCAAAATGTATCTTATGATGATCTTTCCCGAGTTCTTTTCTTACTCCGTCCATTTTGCCTCTTATGAATGATACCAATTCACTCGGAAGGGTGTCATTATTACGTTTAGTAATCATAGCATGTAGCATTAGACCATGGTTTAGTTCAAAGGAATTCTTCATCTCGTAAAACCTAAAATAAATAAAAATTCAGAATGGAGGGAGAAGACTAGTTCTTTAGGTTCTGCTAGGGAAAGACCATTCGGATTCTATTCTCGGAAACTACACAAAAACAGAATATCTAACTCTAACAGAAATATATATTACCCTAAAAAGATTCGAACCTTCCCACACTTAGTTAGCTGTGGTGTCAAAATTGTGATTAACTTCATCTTCAACTTCCATCGGACTATCTATGTAATGTTTAACTCTGTGACCATTAACTTTAAATTCAATCCCATTTGAATTTATTAATTCTACTGTTCCGTACGGGAAAGTTCTTTTGACTATGAATGGTCCAGACCATCTTGATTTCAATTTTCCAGGAAATAGCTTGAATCGTGAATTGAAAAGAAGAACTCTGTCTCCTTCTTTAAATTCTTTTGAACTTCTGATTCTTTTATCATGCCATTTCTTTGTTCTTTCTTTATAGATTAATGAATTTTCGTATGCTTCATGTCTTAATTCTTCTAATTCGTTTAGTTGACTTAACCGTAGACGTCCGGCTTCATGCAAATCAAGATTACATGTCTTCAAAGCCCAAAATGCATTGTGTTCAATTTCTACTGGAAGATGACATGCTTTTCCGTAAACGAGTTTAAAATGTGTGGTTCCAATTGGAGTTTTGTAGGCTGTTCTAAAAGCCCAGAGTGCATCCTCCAATTTCATGGACCATTCCTTCGGATTTGATCCTACGGTTTTCTCTAGAATACGTTTTAAAGCTCGGTTGGTATTTTCAACTTGTCCACTTGTTTGTGGATGATAAGCGGTTGAAATTTTATGAGTTACTCCATATCTTTTGAGAACTCTCCCAAGTTGATTATTACAAAAATGAGTGCCCCGATCACTTATTAAAGCTTTTGGTGTTCCGAACCTAGCAAAAAGATGTTTTAAGAAGTTGACTACAACTCGTGCATCGTTAGTTGGGAGAGCTTGTGCTTCCGCCCATTTAGATACATAATCAATGGCAACGAGAATGTAGAGATTATTATGAGATTTTGGAAATGGACCCATAAAGTCAATACCCCAAACGTCAAATACTTCACATACTTGAATGATATTTTGTGGCATTTCATCACGTTGACTTATTTTTCCGGCCCTTTGACAAGCATCACAGGATTTGTAAAGAAGGTGTGCGTCTTTGAAAATTGTAGGCCAATAGAATCCAGCGTCATAGACTTTTCTTGCTGTGAGTTGAGGCCCATAATGCCCTCCTATTGGTCCTGTGTGACAATGGTTTAAGATTTGACTAGCTTCATCCCCGAATACACATCGGCGTATTATTCCATCGGGACAACTTTTAAACAAATGTGGATCTTCCCAGAAATAGTGTTTTATATCACTAAAGAATTTCTTTCGTTTTTGGTACGACAACCCTTTTTTCAAGGAATCCACATACTAAATAGTTTGCATAGTCTACAAACCATGGAATTTCATTATAATCTATCTTCAATAGATATTCATTAGGAAAGTTATCTTGTATGACCGATTCATTTAGAATTTCTAATTTAGGATTTTCAAGACTAGAAAGATGATCAGCGGCGAGATTCTCTGCTCCCTTTTTATCTCAGATTTCAATATCGAACTCTTGTAAGAGTAAGATCCAATGGATTAATCGTGTTTTGGCATCTTGTTTCGAAAATAGGTATCTAAGAGCAGAATGGTCGGTATAGACCACCGTTTTAGCTAGAACGAGATATGAACGAAATTTTTCAAAAGCAAAGACAATAGCAAGGTGTTCTTTTTCAGTAGTTATGTAATTCATTTGTGCTCCTTGTAATGTCTTACTAACGTAATAAATAGGTTGAAATCGTTTTTCAATCATTTGTCCTAAAACGGCTCCCATTGCAAAATCACTTGCATCACACATGAGTTCAAACGGTAGATTCCAATTTGGAGTTATCATGATCGGCGCATTAGTGAGTTTTTCTTTAAGAATATTAAAAGATTTGATGCATTCATCTGAAAAGATGAATGGAGCATCCTTTTCTAGGAGTTTATTCATAAGAGTGGCAATTTTAGAAAAATCTTTTATGAAACGTCTGTAAAAACCGGTGTGCCCTAGAAAACTCCTAACTCCTTTAACATTGGTAGGATGTGGAAGTTTAACAATTACATCTACTTTAGCTCTATCCACTTCAATTCCTTCTTTTGAAATTTTATGACCAAGAACGATACATTCTCTAACCATGAAATGACATTTCTCCCAATTAAGAACTAGATTTGATTGTTCGCATCTAATAAGCATTCTTTCAAGATTAACTAGACATGATTCAAATATATCACCGAAGACTGAAAAGTCATCCATGAATACTTCCATGCATTCTTCTATCATGTCATGAAAAATCGCCATCATGCACCTTTGAAAGGTTGCAGGGGCGTTGCAAAGTCCAAATGGCATGCGTTTGTAAGCTAAAGTACCATAAGGGCACGTGAATGTGGTTTTCTCTTGGTCCTCGGGTGCTATTGGAATTTGAAAGTATCCGGAAAAACCGTCAAGAAAACAATAGTAACTATTTCCGGCTAATCTTTCTAACATTTGATCAATGAAAGGTAAGAGAAAGTGATCTTTTCTGGTGGCGTCATTTAATTTTCTATAATCAATACAAACAAGCCATCCTGTTACAGTCCTAGTAAGAATAAGCTCATTTTTTTCATTTGTGATGACAGTCATGCCACCCTTCTTAGGTACACATTGAAATGGGCTTACCCATGGACTATCAGAGATTGGATAAATTAAACCTGCATCTAGCAGTTTAATAATTTCTTTCTTAACAACATCTTGCATATTAAGATTTAGTCTTCGTTGGCGTTGCACATACGTTTTATGACCTTCTTCCATAAGGATTTTATGTGTGCAATACGAAGGACTTATGCCTTTAATATCATGAATCTTCCATGCAATAGCTGGTTTATGAGCTTTTAGTACAGAAATGAGATGAGATTTTTCATTTTTCAGTAAGAGAAGACGATATTATTACAGGTAATTCAGATTCACCATGTAAATAAGCGTATTCCAAATGGTTTGGAAGTGGCTTTAACTCTAATGTCGGTGGTTCTTCTATTGATGATTTATATCGATATCTGTCTTCTTCTTTTAGCATTTGAATTTCTTCTGTTGTTGGTTCATATCCATTAGCCATAAGTGTAGCTAACATTTCAGCTTCATCAATTGGTTCAGTTCCTTCTCCTAAAGAACATTCTCCTGTTCCTTGTAATTTCGGAAATTCTTCTAACAGTTATGCATGTGAATCTATAGTTTGAATATAATAACATGTATCATCTACAGATTGTGGTTGTTGCATTGCTCTATCAACTGAAAAGGTAACACTCTCGTCCTCTATACTTAGGGTCAGTTTCTTACCAAACACGTCTATTATTGCTTTAGCCGTGTTTAAGAATGGTCTTCCTAATATGAGAGGAACTCGAGAATCTTCTTCCATGTCCAGAATAACAAAATCTACTGGAAATACTAAAGTACCAAATTTAACTAGCATGTTCTCCATTATCCCTCTAGGATATTTTACTGATCGATCGGCTAGTTGTATGCTTATTCTTGTTGGTTTCAATTCTCCGAGGTCTAGTTTAGCGTATAATGAATACGGCATTAAATTTATACTAGCACCTAAGTCTGCCAATGCTTCTATTGAACTAAGACTACCCAGAAAACATGAAATTATGAAACTTCCTGGATCTGATAATTTTTCTGGTATCTTATTCAACAGTAATGCAGAACAGTTTGCATTCATAGTAATAGCCGAGATTTCTTCCATTTTCTTTCTATTTGTGATTAGATCTTTCAGAAATTTAGCATATCTAGGCATTTCTGATATTACATCAATGAAAGGAAGATTGACATTTATCTGTTTAAACATATCCAAAAATTTGGATTGCTCGGCTTCAAGTCTTTCTTTTCTCATTTTACTCGGGTAAGGAATTGGTGGTTGGTTTGGTTTAACATAAGGTTTAGCCTTAACTGTGTTATCTTCATTAACCTTTTCAACTACCGGTTCTGTTTCCTTATCTTGCTCAGGTTGTGGTGCTTGTGGAGTAGGAATAGAGTCATCAGAAATTACAGGTATTTCAGGTGGTTTAAGTGTAATACCACTTCTTGTGGTAATGGATTTAGCTGTTTCATTCCGGGGGTTAGCATTTGTATCGCTAGGTAGACTTCCCGGTTTTCTTTCACCTATCAACCTTGCTAGGTTGCTTACTTCTTGTTCCAAATTTTGAATAGAAGCTTGTTGATTTCTAAATGCTTGAGCATTTTGTTCATTCGTTTGTTTCTGAGATGTGAAAAATTACGTTTGAGATTCAACTAGCTTCGACATCATGTCTTCTAGATTTGGCTTTTTATCATCGGTTTGTGGTGGTTTGTTTTGAAAAATAGGTCTTTGCTGATTGTAAGTATTATTGGATATTTGTTGATTGCTAGGACCTTGTTGGTTGTTGTATGGAACATTTTAGTTATAATTCTGGTTTTGATTGTAGATTTGTCTTGGCGGTTGATAATTATTCTGATAATTATTTCCAGGCCTTTGGTTCATATATGAAACATTCTCTCTTTGTTTCATTGTTTGTTCAATACTGAGACAATCTTTTGTTAAATGTGGTCCTCCACACTGCTCACAACTAATTCGTATTGAGTGAATATCTTTCGTCATCTTTTCCATTCGTCTCTCGACAGCATCTATCTTTGCCGAAATGGAATCAAAGTCATGGCTAGAAACGGTTCTAGCAGCTTTAGATGATCTAACAATATCTTTTTCTTGGTGCCACTCATGTGAGTGTGAAGCAGTGTTATCAATAATTTTGTAAGCTTCAGTTGCGGTTTTCTTCATAATGGAACCACCAGCTGCTATGTCGATGTCTTTTTGTGTAGTGATGTCGCATCCTTGGTAGAATATTTGTACTATTTGATAAGTGTCTAAACCATGTTGCGGACATCCTCTCAATAACTTTCCAAATCTTATCCATGCCTCATATAAAGTTTCATTTGGCTTTTGCGTGAACGTAACAATTTCTCCTTGAAGTCTCACGGCTTTAGATGCCGGAAAGAATTGTTTTAGAAAATTTTCAACTAAAACATCCCATGTATCAATCGCCCCTTCAGGTAACGATTTTAACCAATCTTTGGCTTCTTCCTTTAAAGTCCAGGGAAATAATATGAGATAGATCTGTTCATCCTCCACTTCTCGAATTTTAAATAGTGTACAAATCCTATTAAAGGTACGAAGATGTTCATTTGGATCTTCCTTCGGCGCACCACTAAATTGGCATTGATTAGTTACCATGTGTAGGATTTGTCCTTTGATTTCATAATCTGGCGTATTAATATCTGGTTGAGTAATTTCATGACCTTGGCCAGTGCGTTTAGCTCTCATTCGGTCTTCCATACTTAGAGGTTCCAGATTTTCCATGATTGAATTTGTTGAATCTGAATCACTAAGGGATTCTGACTTAATGGTTTTTTCCTCGACAATCTCTAGATGAGTGATTTGTGGTTCAGGAGGAAAGATTAGTGGTTCAGGATCTCTGAATTGTCCCTGAATATCCTCCGGATTCTCAATTGTGAGGTCGGGTTCAAAAAATGGATTATCGAAAATTTGAATTGGAGTACTTGGTCTACTGGATGACGATTCTAAAGAAAAATCAACGGCAACAATATTGGCTAGATGTCTTGATCGAGTTACAGGTGGTGAACGTATGAAAGGTGGTGAACGTTTTGCTCAGTGCATTCACTGAATATCCTATTAGTTATAAAAGATAAAAATTATATAAGTTATCAAATTAATAGACTTTTCTGATTTTGCCCACGTTTCGAATAGCCAATAGATGCAGCAAGTAGCCAGGACCCTTTAAATCGGAAGCCCACAACTCGCCACTAACAAATCCAACTATTACTACGAACCAGAAAATTTTGGATGTCTATCAATTTAACCGTTTAAAATAAATTTTCGTTGAAATTTAAAGAAATTTTAGAGAAGAAATAGAAAATTCTATGTCCTAAAAACTAGAGCGTCGAGAAATAAGAAAGAAAAAGATTGCGTCAAAAAATGTTGAAAAATAAAAGGTCGAAAAATAAAAATAAGAAAGAAAAACGTCGAAACTTAAAATTCTAAAAATTAAAAATTAAAACTTGCGTCTAAAGGTATTAAAGCTTAAAAGGAATTCTATATCCAAAACGGCAATAACTTAAAAAGTACTAAAATCTTAAAACGGCGTCGCAAAATTCTAAAGCACCTATATCTTAGTCTAAAGAAAAAGCACTTAAGGGATTTTACGGCAAAGCCTAAAAATATAAAAATAAACTATGGCTTTAACTAGACTATAACTTAAAACTAATTACGAACGATAAATATTATAAAAGTTACGATTTAAACGATTAAAAATATGCGAAAATATAAAAAAAAAAATAAACTTAAAGTTATAAAAATACAATTTTTATAAAAAAATATTATTTTTAAATTATTTATTGATAAAAGTATTAATTTTATAATTTAATAAAACTAGTTTAAGACTAAAAATACAAAATAATAAAACTAAAACTAATTAATAAATAAAT
Source organism: Rutidosis leptorrhynchoides (assembly GCF_046630445.1). Classification (NCBI taxonomy): domain Eukaryota; kingdom Viridiplantae; phylum Streptophyta; class Magnoliopsida; order Asterales; family Asteraceae; genus Rutidosis; species Rutidosis leptorrhynchoides. Next base: position 403,541,998 of record NC_092337.1, on the reverse strand, counting down.
AAAACCCTAATTAGGTTTTAATTAATAATAATAATTAATATTAAACCCTAAACCTATTCGCCAGTCAAAGGTTTCAAGGCTGTCAACTCAAATCATGCGATCGCATGGGTTGATAGTTAAAATCTCATGCGATCGCATGAGCCTCGGATCCGGTTCAAAAATTGGGCTGCTATAGTTCTCGGGCCCGATTGATTTTTATATTTTTTTTTCTGTTTTTAATATATATAAAATATAAATATAAATTATTAGTAAATAAAAAAAATTATTGCTTATTAGTTTTTATAACTTTTCACAATAAATAAAAAATATAAACTTTTTAATTTAACTAAACTTTAAAATATAGATATATTTTTCTTTTTCTTGTTTTTGTATTTTTGTATTTTTGTATTTTTTTTAAAAAAAATTTAAAACTTATATTTTATACAAAAACTTAATTAAAACTAAAAAAAATCTTTTTTTTATAGCGTTGTGCTTTCGGCGTTTAGGAGTCCCGGCAGCGGCGCCAAAAATACTTAATGTGCGTAGAGGTGTATACGAAATAGTTATATTTTTACTGCGAAATACTATTAAATACGATACAATTTTACACAAGTTATTTATTTATTTATAGAGTGGAAATACCTAAACCTTGCTACAACACTTATAGGCAGTGTACCTAATCGTACAGCAGTGTAGTTTTTAGTAAGTCCGGTTCGTTCCACAGGGATCTAGCCAAGTTTAACGCTATATTTAAAACTAAATTTGTATATAAATATATATATAAATATAAGTAGTATTATTATTATAAAAGGGGGATTTTACCGTTTAATGACCGGTTTGTCGATTTTAAAACTTTAGTCGCAGTTAAAACCTAATGTAAAATATTAAAAATAAAAATAACTTAATTTAAAGCGTAAAGTAAATGACAATAATTAAAGTGCGATAAATTAAAGTGCGATAAATAAAATGACAATAAATAAAATTGCGATAAAAAAGTACGATAATTAAAAGTGCAATTAAATAAAAAGACAGTAAATAAAAGTGCGATGAAATATGAAATAAAGGAATTATGCTTATTTAGACTTCCGTAATCATGATGTTTGACGTGTTGATGTTAATTTATTACCATGGGTTAATTGTCCTTTGTCCTGAATTATTCAATATGTCCATCTGATTTTTGTCTATAACAGTCCATCAGTCAAAAATATAAAGTGCGAGTGTCCTCGTCAAATTATCCTTATATCCGAAGTCAAATATTCTAACTAATTGGGGACTTAAACTATAACAAGGTTTTAATACTTTGTTAACAATTACGCCAAGTGTCCTTGTACATAATTCACCCCTGTTTTAATGAGTCTATTGACTATTAATCCATTCCCGTGTCTGGTTAAATGAACGATTATTAGTACTTATAAATATCCCGCCCATCGTGTCCGATCGAGTGTATATGGTTATTTATAATTACGTCCAATTGTAAATCTTTATATTAAATTAACGAACTATCATTCAATTAAACAAATATAAAGCCCATTAATAGCCCATAGTCTAATTTCCACAGGTGTCGTTCTTTTGTCCAAACCCCAATTATGGTACAAAGCCCAATTATCCCGTCTTTAATATTTTAGCCCAACATCACGATTACTTCAATTTAAATAAGCATAATAATAACTTAGCTACGAGACATTAATTTAAAAAGGTTGAACATAACTTACAATGATTAATAATAGCGTAGCGTTACACGGACAGAATTTTGACTTACACACTTACAACATTCGCTAACATACCCTTATTATTATTAATCTTAAATTAAAATTAAAATTAAAATTTATATATATATATATATATATATATATATATATATATATATATATATATATATATATATATATATATATATATATATATATATATATATATATATATATATATCGTAAGAGTAAGAGATAGATTAGAAAAAGGTGTAAAACATTCGACCAAAAACTGCAAAATTTATAGATGTGGCCAGCCTTTCACTGCCATGCGATCGCATGGAAATTTTGCCTTCTGGCCATGCGATCGCATGGCCTGCTTTTACAGCTCACAAAGATTCCAAAACGTGGGCTGCTGCATTTTTTAATATATATATATATATATATATATATATATATATATATATATATATATATATATATATATATATATATATATATATATATAATTTATATAATTATACATATTATATTATATTCTTGTACATAGTTGACTCATAATTTTAGGTCCGTTGCGTCACGCGTTGAGAGTTGACTCTGGTCCCGGTTCCGGATTTTCGAACGTCCTTTCGTACTATTTAATATCTTGTACTTTGCATTTTGCGGCTCGTACTCTTATAATTTTTAGACGTTTCTCATCAATAAATTGAACCACTTAGATTGTACTTTGTACTTTTGAGCCTTTTGGTCGTTTGCGTCTTCAATTCGTCGAATCTGTCTTTTGTCTTCACCTTTTATTATTTAAACGAATATCACTTGTAAATAGAACAATTGCATCTAAAAGCTTGTCTTTCTTGAGGGATAATGCTATGAAATATATGTTCGTTTTTAGCATTATCATACACCCCCTTTGAAACAAAAGTGATCTAGAAATATTTAACAAATGTCTGTGTTTTCTTTTCACCACACCATTCTGTTGTGGTGTATAAGTACAAGAAGTCTGATGTAAAATTCCAGTTTTTAAACAAAAGTTGGTTAAGTTATTATTAACAAACTCTGTGCCATTATCACTTCTTAAAACCTTAATCTGTTTTCCATATTGAGTTTTAAACATGTGCACAAAGCTAATTATATTCTCAGTAGCTTCACTTTTGTGACAAAGAAGATAAACCCAAACAGCCCTGATGTGACGCCCCGTAATAAATCAACATGTACGGACCATCGACAACAGGATCATTACAAGGTCAAACACTATATGCGTTTTCAAAACAAGTTTGCATTCGTGATAAAAGGTGACGTCATAACTAACGTCGAATGTTTTACATCAAAAGTATGCTTCTATGAATAAAAGCAAAGATAATAGTGCGTGACACTTAGGTCGTTACAAATCATTGTTTTGAAAGTATTAAAGTTTAAATGCAAGATAAAGTGTTTCATGCGGTGACATCTCTAGTAAAGTACAGCGGAAGTCTACGAGGCATGACTAGTACAACAGCGGAAGCAACCTTAAGCACCTAAGAAAAACATGCTCAAAAACGTCAACACAAAGGTTGGTGAGCTATAGTTTAAGTATAATAGTATGTAAGGTAGGCCACGAGATTTCAGTGCTACAAAGAGCGTTTCAAAACAGTATGTAAAGTAAATGTTCAACCGTGGGCACTTGGTAACTAACTTAATGTTTATAACCCCCTAAAAGTACACTTGACGAGTGCGTATGTTTACGAAGTATTAAACACTCGTTAAATGCTAGCGCTACTAGCCCGAGTGGGGATGTCAAACCCTATGGATCCATATCTAAGATTTGCGTTCACCGGTTCAAAGACCGATGACTAAACGTTACCGAGCTAAGGGGAAAGTTTATGCCGTTGTATAACCCACACATATATAAAGTTTAAGTACTCGTGCCTAGTATGTAAAATGTAAAATGCGCATGTATTCTCAGTTCCCAAAATAGTTAAAGTAAAAAGGGATGCTATAACTCACAGTGGTAAAGTAGTAGTAAAGTTGACTCGGGAAAAGTAAGCAAGTATGTAGGTCCAGAAAGTCCTCAACCTAAGTTAAAAGTTACTAAGTCAGTAAATCATCCCAATAGGTTTAAAAGTATGTAAATTAGGTCTTAAGGGTCATCATCATTCATCATTAAACAAAAAGTATAAAGTAAGTTTCATCTTAAAAAAGAGTTTAAAACAAAGGCTGACTTCGATCAGTCACCACGGCCTCTATACCTACTGAAATAAGGTGAGACCAGTGCCATGGCTCCGTATATAAGTCCTTTAGTTGCTGTAAAAATTCCAGAAGCAAACTCATCTTTTTTTGACCGTGACGACGGTTTAAGTGCGAGTAGGTCAGAATTTTCAGCACAACGTTAAAAGGACATAGTGACGTTCGGAGGGCCATAGATCCTAAACCGTAACTCGGATTAAGACGAGTCTTGAATGAAAAATTATCTACTCGAACAGAGCTAACTTAAAATCAACTTTAAAGTAGCCCAGGTATTCTGATCAGTTCCAGAAAATAGTAAACAGTGTGTTCCAGTGGGTTCTTGGTGCTTGACGTTCATCACGGTTCTCATCCTTGATGCATATAGCTTCAGGTGTACAACTCGTTGATGTGTTTACATCATCTTTACCAAGTTTTGACCATCATAACACAAGTGTAAGTCTAAGATGAGTAGAACAACTCAATTAAGTGTTGCAAGTAGTTTGATGAACCAAAGTTACATCAAGATCTTAGATCCGACATCATCAAGATCTTCTTCCTTTTCTTGTCTTCAAAACCGTAGCCTACACAAATTATTATCATCATTTACTTGTCTTTGATTATTTTTTACTTACTTATAGTTGTTTAATGTTGTTAAGAATCAAACTCTCTAGTTTGTTCTTCATATTATCTTGTTCATACAAGAACATACAAGAACATAAACTTTCTAGTTTATGTTCTACACTTAATGTTTTGAATGATTGAAGGTTCATGTGTTTATAATCATTACTTGTGTTCATGTTTGCAAACTTAAAGTTTACTTTCTTAAGGATCTAAGCTTTGGCTTGAATCTTTCCAAGTATGAACAACCATGAACATAATACTTGTAGATGTAATTTATTTCTTCATTTTGTACATGTATCAATTCGTGTTTTAGTTAAATGGTCAAGTATTACAAGTTAATCTTGATCTCATACTTTCTTGAACTAAAAGCTAACTTTGTAAGTTCAAGAACATGGAAGTATAACTATCTAGTTATAACTTCACATACATATGAAAGATCTAAGTTTCTATAGCTTATGGTCTACTTAGTTTGTCATAAACAAAAGCTTGAAAGCTTACATATACTTTACAAGATGAAAATCTAAGTTTTATAGCTTATGATTTCATTAAAGTAAAGATTCAAGTGTTATAACTTGGGATTTAACTTAGTAACTTTAGATCTAGACTTTTGGGTCTTGGATCTTCAAGATCTAACTAAGAACTATGTTCTACAACTTAAGATCTTGATTAGTTAGTTTACTTTCAAGTTTGTAGCAAAATATTACTTTTAGAGTTCATGTATATGTCGGATCTAGGATCTTGATGTAACTTTGGTTCATCAAACTACTTGCAACACTTAATTGAGTTGTTCTACTCATCTTAGACTTACACTTGTGTTATGATGGTCAAAACTTGGTAAAGATGATGTAAACACATCAACGAGTTGTACACCTGAAGCTATATGCATCAAGGATGAGAACCATGATGAACGTCAAGCACCAAGAACCCAACGGAACACACTGTTTACTATTTTCTGGAACTGATCAGAATACCTGGGCTACTGTAAAGTTGATTTTAAGTTAGCTCTATTCGAGTAGATAATTTTTCGTTCAAGACTCGTCTTAATCCGAGTTAGGGTTTAGGATCTATGGCCCTCCGAACGTCACTATGTCCTTTTAACGTTGTGCTGAAAATTCTGACCTACTCGCACTTAAACCGTCGTCACGGTCAAACAAAGATGAGTTTGCTTCTGGAATTTTTACAGAAACTAAAGGACTTATATACGGAGCCATGGCCACTGGTCTCACCTTATTTCAGTAGGTATAGAGGCCGTGGTGACTGATCGAAGTCAGCCTTTGTTTTAAACTCTTTTCTAAGATGAAACTTACTTTATACTTTTTGTTTAATGATGAATGATGATGACCCTTAAGACCTAATTTACATACTTTTAAACCTATTGGGATGATTTACTGACTTAGTAACTTTTGACTTAGGTTGAGGACTTTCTGGACCTACATACTTGCTTACTTTTCCCGAGTCAACTTTACTACTACTTTACCACTGTGAGTTATAGCATCCCTTTTTACTTTAACTATTTTGGGAACTGAGAATACATGCGCATTTTACATTTTACATACTAGGCACGAGTACTTAAACTTTATATATGTGTGGGTTATACAATGGCATAAACTTTCCCCTTAGCTCGGTAACGTTTAGTCATCGGTCTTTGAATCGGTGAACGCGAATCTTAGATATGGATCCATAGGGTTTGACATCCCCACTCGGGCTAGTAGCGCTAGCATTTAACGAGTGATTAATACTTCGTAAACATACGCACTCGTCAAGTGTACTTTCAGGGGGTTATAAACGTTAAGTTAGTTACCAAGTGCCCACGGTTGAACATTTACTTTACATACTGTTTTGAAACGCTCTTTGTAGCACTGAAATCTCGTGGCCTACCTTACATACTATTATACTTAAACTATAGCTCACCAACCTTTGTGTTGACGTTTTTGAGCATGTTTTTCTCAGGTGCTTAAGGTTGCTTCCGTTGTTGTACTAGTCATGCCTCGTAGACTTCCGCTGTGCTTTACTAGAGATGTCACCGCATGAAACACTTTATCTTGCATTTAAACTTTAATACTTTCAAAACAATGATTTGTAACGACCTAAGGGTCACGCACTATTATCTTTGCTTTTATTCATAGAAGCATACTTTTGATGTAAAACATTTGACGTTAGTTATGACGTCACCTTTTATCACGAATGCAAACTTGTTTTGAAAACGCATATAGTGTTTGACCTTGTAATGATCCTGTTGTCGATGGTCCGTACATGTTGATTTAGTACGGGGCGTCACATCAGGGTCATTACACCTGCTAAAGTCATCCACAATGGTAAGAAAATATCTATAACCATCTATACTGGTAACTTTATAAGGACCCCAGATGTCAAGATGAATAAGATGACCAATGTCATGAGAAACATGATCACTTAGAGAAAAAGGTTCTCTAGACTGTTTAGCCTTATGGCATATGTCACATGGCAAAATGCTGCCATCATCAAAATCTAAAGAACCTTTAAGAATTTGCAACACAGGATCAGCTGGGTGACCAAGTCTGCTATGCCAAATAAATTTAGACACATAGCATATACTGGTACTAGAACAACTAGTATTATTACCCAGATTTGAAGAATCATTCAGAACATACAGACCACCTTGCATACTTCCAGTCTCCAAGATCCTTCCCATCATGCCTTTGTGGGGCAAATCCTAAATGTAACACATATTTTCATCAAAGCTAACAAACTTTTTACTGTCTCTAACAAACTTATAAACAGACATGAGATTGACAAAGTATTCTGGTACAACCAGAACATCAAACAAAGTGACATTGGGTGTCACTTGACAGTCACCAACCTTAAGAATCTTTGCCATTGAACCATTTGGATGTTCAACAACAAGATTAAGATCAGAAATATCTACAATATTTGTCAAATATTTAGCATTGGTGATGTAATGTTGATTGGCACTAGAATCAATAATCCAACTTGGATTATCTTTGAAGATATTAGAACAAGTCATGTTAGACTTAAAATAACCAGTACCTGCCATGTTTGATTTAGGTTCACTGGTATTTTGCTTTGGATTCAAGAGAGATAAGAGAACAGCCATTTGTTCTTCAGAGAAAGGTTGAGAACCTTGAGCAGAACAATCAAAAGAAGTAGAAGCAGAATTGTTAGTGTAACTTTTATTAGTACTAGTCCAGGAGGAACTAGTAGGATTATTATTAGACTTATTATTAGCCATTTTGCCTCTAAAACTAGGAGGATATCCAACAACCTCATAACACCTATCAATTGTGTGACCAATTTTATTACATTTTGTGCACTTAAGATTAGGATTAGGTCCTCTTGTGAACCTGGTGTTATTGGAAGGGTTATAAGTTTGGTTTGACAAAGTTTTAGTGACAAAGGCAGAAGCCTGATTCCTTTTAATAGTATTACTTGAAGCATTTTTATGAGACTCTTCTCTTGACAGAGTAGCATAAGCAGTTTTAATAATAGGAAGAGGTTAAGTTGTTAATATTATGCTCCTTATTTGAGAATATGATTCATCCAGACCCATTAAAAATTGCATTAGCTTAATCATTTCCATATGTTCTTTAAATTCAGTAGTATTATCATGTATGTGAACCATAGCATCAAATTGTTTCCATAAAGAATTAAGTGTGTGATAATATCCAGACAAAGATGAGCCATTTTGAGTTAATGAATTAATCTTTTTATGCAAATTGAACACAACAGAACCATCAACCTTATCATAAGTCTCTTTCAATTCAGTCCAAACTTCAGAAGAAATAGTAGAATAAACTTGTCCAAGATATAATTCTTCTGAGATGGTACCCAGAATCCAAGAAAGAACCACTGAATTACATCTATCCCATTGATTCCCCAAAATAGCATTTGTTTTATCTTTTTTAACTTTTCCATTAACAAAACCCATTTTATTTTTAGTTTGCAAAGCTAGAGTCAAGGCACAAGACCACACTCTGTAATTTTCAGTGCCAGTTAACTTCAAAGTAATAATAGGTGTGCTACTAATATCAGATGGATGTAAATACAGTGGATCTCCAAAATCAAGTTTACTAATCAAAACATCATCACTAACAGTTCCAGCCATGAATAAAGAATATATGCAACAAACACAGATTAGCAATATAACAGATAGAGAAAGAAGAAACAGATATCACAATTAATATCAAATAGCAGATAACAGATACCACAAACAACTATCAAGAACAGATGCAGACAATAAGAACAGATAACATAAGAAATATCAAGAACAAATAATAAAGAACAATTAATAATGAAAAACACGAATAAAAGCGAGACTCCCCTTTGAAGATGATAATAACAGTTGATTGAGATGAAGATAAGCAGCGGATGATAGAATTATCACTTCTTCAAAGGACAATTAGTTGATGAAACCCTAATTTGAGACGATGCCCAAATTTTTAGATCCAAGAACCCTAGCACGATACAAACCCTAAATCACCAGAATCGAACGTGTTTGATGAAGTACACAATTGATTCAAGCATCAACCGCTCTGATACCATGTGAAAATATACAGATCAAGCACCACAATCAACCACAGCTTCCAATAATAATCAGATCCACAATTACACAAACAAAATTGTTCACAATCGATGAACAATAAATCGAAAGAATAGATGAAATACAAGATCAACTAGATCAATTTGATATTGAATCTAGGAATACAAAAAAAATTATGAGAGAAAACTTGAGAGAACTTCGAAATCAATCTTGATAGAATGTGTGTTATGATTCCAGAACTCTAAAATCAACCTTTTAACCTCCAGACCACATAAGTCGGCTACCAAATGTTTTGAGGGATATAATTTACATTTTAAACCCTCAACTTCTAAACTTGAACTCTTTAGCTAATCACTTTTAAAACAGCAACTGCAGTCCTTAACTTCAATAGATCTTTCAAAGCAAGTCCAAAAATAGACAGCAGCAATCTACTAAGCTAAACCTACACAAACCAGAATAAGTTAGATGATTGAAACAATCAAGATTCTATTTTACTTACCTGATTTAACAAGGTAGAAGGTTTTCCCTATTCGGGCTATTCGAGAGGCCGAGTAATATGACCCCGCACTTTGATGTACGCAACCCATCAAGATTACTCTCTGGTTGTTTCCAACTCATCCTTGACCACCATCAAATATTCACCCTATACGGGACTCCTCAAGTTTCTAGTATATATAAGATCACTCTCATCAATGACATACTTCCTCATCAGGACTGACAGCTACATTAGCGTCACATCAACACTTTCTCCCCACTTCCTCTCCAAGACAGAACACTAATATACATAACATTCTTCCTCACTATCACATGGACCCTCAAAATAAATTAAATATATCAATTTACAAGTATGGCAAAAAGTACAAACAATAAAACCAAATACTTCCGTCGTGAATTATGCTTTGGACGAAATGTTTTAGAGCGAGACCTCGAAGGCTAAGCCTAAGTGATAACTAGTGAAGGCTAGGTCGGTAAAAGCAATGCCCTCGAGGGCTAAAGTGAGCACGAACCCATTAAATAGACCAATATTAGTGGTCTAAGTAACCATATTTTCTGTTTTTGCATTTGTAAAACAAAATGTAAATGCTAGTTCTTATGTTAAATAATATACTCGAAACTATAGATTAAGTGGTTATTTTGAGGTGACATGAGGTTGTGAATTAGATAATATACTCGAAAGTACAGATTAAGCGGTTATCGGCTTAATTTTGAAGTGACATTACAACTATGAAGTTGTGAATCTTAAGGTGACATTACAACTATGAAGTTGTGAATCTTGTGGCAGTTGTTTGTGCACACTTTCTTTCTGATTAAATTGTGACCATTTGATATATGCTTACTTAATGATATACTAAGTAAGTAACAACTAGTGAAACATTAACGAGTTGATGTAGTGGACTAGACTTATCTTTTCATATGGTATATTGGGGTTTAGACTCCCACTCATTGCAAAATTTGTTTTGTTGTTATCCGTTCATTTCATGGGTCTCGAAGATTTGCGGACGTTTTACATTCGAGTCTCACCCGAGGGGGGTTTACCATACGTGATGTCCGTATAAATTCGTTGTGAGGGTTTCACTCTGAGGGGAAGTAAAATTGTAATGATTCTTTACATAGGAAATAATTGGGTGGGTAGACACCGTTAAAAAAAAAAAAAAGTAACAACTAATGGTCGAATTTAGGAATTGATTTTCACAGATTTAATAGCCTAATTTTTCAACAATTTGGGCTTGATATTTTTATAACAACACAAGTGTACATAAACGGAAATGCTAATACACATAAAACCAGAAGATTATAGCCAACCACTTGATATTTACAACTATTGCCAACTATTCATACCTAGAACGACACTAATAATGTTACATACCTTTAATAATCCCTTAAAATAACTTAATTAAACATTGTTTGGTAAATAACTTAATTAAACATTGTTTGGCATCTACAAGCACGTGCATGCACACATATACACAAGAGTTCAAGCTATATTTATTATCCAACTTCAATCTCAACCAAGTTTAAAACAACCTATCGTTTTTGGCACATAATTTTAACTGCATATGACAAACACGCGCAAAGAGCCAACAAATTTATTATTTATTTCAACCCATTTTCACTATTTTAATATAATTAATACTTATTTAACATTTACAGTAATTAATTATTATGAGTTTATGAGCATTTTTAACTGTGACTGTGCCATTATAGGCAGTTAGTGTACTTTTTGACCAAAAAGTGCAATCTGACTATAATATGATAATGCCAGTTTTTGACATTTTTAACCATTGTCTCAGTTTTCCTGTAGGGTCCACCAATTTTTGATTTAATTATTTTTTTACCTAAATAAAATAAAATACATTAAAGCTAATAATTTAAAATAATAAACTTATTTAAAATAATTGTTATATTAAAACATATTATTAAATTAAAATAATGTTGAGAAAAAAATGGACCAATATGTATTAGCCCAAAGCAAAATATAAATTAAATAATGGACTTCTTTTTAAAACCTAAAAAATATACTCAGTATGTCGTCGCTGCTTCTTCTTCTTCAAAGTTGAGCAGCCACCATTTTTATTTGAAGCAGGAGAAGCAAAAATTGCAAAAAAAATTACAACAAAATAAAGCAAGGGCAACAAGCATTAGCCAATCGTAGCATTCCACGTCTCCCCCACGCTCGTCTCCTTCTCCGTCAAGTTTTTGATTAATGCCCGATCAGCGTTTCTGGTAACGCTACGTTAGAGGTGTTAATGGCGTCAGATTTGTGCCACCTTGTCTGACATAATCGATCTGACGTTCTGTTAGACCATTTTTAACCCTGCCTGTGACGTCACAGGCAGATTGTCCACTTTTTGGCCAAAAAGTGCAATCTGCCTCTGACGTGGCAGTGTCACCCTCTGACACCAAAATAACCCTGACGCCCCTCCAGTGTCAAATAGGTCCCACCAGTTTTATTTTTTCTTTTTCTTTTTTATTTTATTATGCATACAAATTATATTACATATAATTAAAAAACATATAAAAATTAACCATTACATAAATTTTAACCATTACATAAAATTCAACCTTTACATAAATTATAGAGTTTGATGTGTTAAAAATGATAGGTTTTGATGGGTTTATATAGAAAAAAATATAAATAATTCAAATAAAAAAAAATAAAACAAAACAAAACAAAAATCATTTGAATGAAAGTGTTAAAATGAGAGAAAAAATTGAGTTTGATATGTTAAAAATGATAGGTTTTGATGGGTTATATATAAAAGAAAATAAATAATTTAAAGAAATAAAAAAAACAAAAACAAAAAAAATTTTTTTGAATGAAAGTGTTAAAATGAGAGAAAATATTGAGTTTGGTGGGTTAAAAATGATGGGTTTTGATGTGTTTATATAGAAAAGAATATAAATAATTTAAATAAAAAAACAAAAACAAAATTAAAATCATTAAAATACGTGGACCAATCAGAAACCCTGACGCCTTTTTTTTTTCCGTGAGAAAGTTGACTGACGCCCCTCCCGCGTCAGCCATAACGCCCCACTAGGGGCGTCAGGGGGCGTCACCCACTGCCAGCGCGTCTGACGGGACCCCTCTGACGTCGCGTTAAAAATGGTCTTATAACTGATCTTAAAGAAGAAGATAAAGGAAAAGAAACTAATAAAATAACCACCAATCAAACCCCTAAACTAACTAAAAGCAACCAAAATTAAAACATTTAATTTGACTCCTTAAAACTAGGAATGCCATTCGTGAGCTACGAGCACGAAATCCTTATATTCGCGATTCAACCATATAAATATTGTGCACAATTGTATGTTAATGTCTATTGTTTTAAACCATATTATAAAAATCCACACTTATTCAAAATCCACATTTGTTCAAAATCCACACTAGTTTTAAACCATATAAAAGTCATCGATTTTGAACCATAAGCACATAATATTCTATAAAGACAAACTGCAACAATTTTGGCCCGAGAAAGGTCGTGATTTTTAATTGGCGTGCAACTTTCAAAAGGCTTCCGGTTAGAATTGAGTTTGATAAAAGAGATTTGGATCATGATTCGGTAAGATGCCAACTGTACAACGAGGGATTAGAATTAGTAGAACATAGTTTGTGGGATTGTAAAAATGCAAAAGATGTATGCGAAAGGCTTTATAAGTGGTGGAATTGTGACAACCTTCATAATAATTCGTTGGAAGACATTTTTAAAAGGATTTTATGGGGGCAAAATCTTCGGAATCAAATATGGCAAGCGGTGAAATTCATTAGTAGCTATCTTATTTGGAACAATCGAAACTCGATGGTTTTCAAAAAGAAAAAATGGAATGGTCCAGTTGCGTTAAACGAGATTCAAGTGAGAAGCTTCGAATGAATTTCAAGACGTATTCGAAACACCAAGATTGATTGACATATTTGGCTTACTAGCCCAAGTACATATGGGAAGTTCTAGTTTTGCAGATATTTTTTGTTGCTGCTAACTCCGCAGCCTTCGTTTTCATTTTCTTATATATCCCCATTTGTGCTTTGGTTGTCTGCTTGGTCTAGTTTGGCCTCCCGTTTGTTTTTGTTTTGTTTCATGTACTCTTGTTCTCTTGTTGGTTTTGTTTAATAAAATTTTGCTTGTTTTTAGAAAAAAAAATATTTTATAAAGATGACAAGCACGCACAAAAAGCCAAACATTTTATTATATATTTCAACCTATTGTCAATAAATTCGAATAAGAATACTAGTAATTATTCTGATTTTATATATTGCATTTGTAAGATGCATTTATATCGTATCATGCAATAATAAATAGTGTGCATAATTGTATGTTCTAATGACTATTGTTTGCTTTGAGCATCTACACAACTAATTGGGCGTTCATTAAAGGGCGTCAAATTCTCGATGGTCCCCTTATAATTAATGAAGTTGTCGATTGGTGCAAGAGGAAAAACAAAAAAGCTATGCTCTTCAAGGTAGACTTTGATAAAGCCTTCGACTCGATACATTGGGAGTTCATTTTCTCGATGTTATCCAACTTAGGCTTCAATTCGAAATGGATTAAATGGATTCGGGCTTGCCTCTCATCTTCGTGCGCTTCGCTCCTTCTAAATGGTAGTCCTTCCTCCGAATTCAACTTAGGGAGAGGTCTTCGTCAAGGAGATCCCTTATCCCCTCTTTTATTTATCATCGGTATGGAAGGTCTCACGGCTGCGATTAAAGATGCATTGGATTGCTCGGTTTTTCATGGTCTTCGTGTGGGGAATAACAATAGAAGTGAGATGATTACCCATTGTATTTATGCCGATGACGCTCTATTCGTTGGCGAATGGAGCGATAACAATGCTTTGAATCTTGTTACGCTTCTTGGCTGTTTCTATGCGGTGTCTGGCTTAAAAATTAATCTCCACAAGTCCAGCTTGTTTGGTGTTGGGATTCCATCTGGCGAAGTCGATCGCATGGCTAGTATCATGGGATGCTTTTCTGCTTCCCTACCTTTTCATTTTCTTGGATTACCAGTCGGCCACAATATGTCTAGAATTGAAAATTGGGATCCGATCATTAACAAGGTCAAGAATCGTCTTGCCTCGTGGAAAGCGAATATGATTTCATTTGGGGGAAGACTTACCCTCGTTAAATCAGTCGTTGGAGGGCTTGGAACGTACTACATGTCTCTCTTTAAAGCTCCTTCTAAGGTTATTCATATTCTTGAGTCTCTTCGTTCTTCTTTTTTTTGGGGTGGAAAAGACAACGAAAGGAAAATTCATTGGATTAAATGGAGGCTTATTCTTAATACTTACGAATGTGGAGGCCTAAATGTTACTAGTCTCTCGTCCCTCAACCTCGCACTAATTTATAAGTGGAGATGGCGTTTGATGATTAAAAAAGATGCAATATGGGCCAAGGTTATCAACGCAATTCACGGTCCATGTCAAGATGGTCGCATTTCTTCGAGTAGCTCCTCGTCTAGAACTTGGTCCTCTATATGTAAGTGTACTGATTATATTCATTCGACAAGTTTAATAAATCCATCTTTGTTGCACATTAAATTGGGTAGCGGTTCGATCACTAGTTTTTGGTACGATACATGGATAGATGGGGTTACATTGGCTTTACGTTTCCCACGGTTGTTAGCTTTAGATATTAGAAAACATGCTTCTGTTGCCGATCATTTCAATAATTGTTCCTGGGTTTGGTTTTGGCGTCGTAATCTTCGTAGTGGCATTGAGCTTACTTCATTCAACTCTTTGTGTTCTCTCCTAGAATCGGTTTCGCTATCGGATGAGAATGATAATTGGATATGGGATGGATCTCCTTCTCAAGCTTACTCGGTGGCTCATGCTAGAGAGATGATAGATGTTCATTTCAAAGCTGCTTACTCTCGACCAACGGATTGGTGCGCTTTGTTTCCAATTAAAATTAATGTGTTCTTATGGCGTCTAAAGTTACATAGGCTAGCTACAAAAGATAATCTTGCTCGAAGGGATGTTATTCTTCAAAATAATAAATGTTCTTGGTGCGATCAGTTTGAGGAAACAGAAAACCATGTCTTTGTTTCATGTGATATTAGCAAACAAGTTTGGTCTAACGTTGGTGTTTGGCTTGGTACTCCTGTTTCTAGCTGGAATTCAATGGAAGATTTTTGGTCATGGATAGATAGCAACCTCTTACAAGGTAAGAAGAAAATGATCGTGCAATGCATCTGCTTTTCGGCTCTTTGGAATTTATGGCGTCTTCGAAACAGTTACATCTTCAATGACACTAGCTTCCGTATTCATCATGTTATGGATAATATTATTGTTACCGCTTTCTTTTGGATTTTTTCTAGATATAAAAAATGTATGATTAATTGGTCAATGTGGCTACAAAATCCTATGGATTCTTTGTAATTTTTTCTAGCTTCTTGCTAGTCTCTTTTTTTAATAAAATCCTCTGCCGTTCCAAAAAAAAAAAATTGGGTAGTTGTCTTACAAATGTTAATTCGAACATACGGTCCAACGCTTGATAACGAGACATGACTCTGACTACACACATGAAGAGGAGCATGGTGACGACATGATAATAATAAAAGTTAATTACTCAAATTGTAGGGACCATTTACAAGGAGAAAGGAATAGAAAATCATATAAAAACTTTGACATTGCATGGTTATAACTTCATATATGAGTAATGAGTTGTATGCTTGTGGACTATATATTTTGAGGACCGGACCAAGGAAAATTGTAACAAAGATAATATAAACTATAGGTAAATCAATGTTGCTACGTGTTTGGGCTAGATTCTATGAGAACTCTAGACAGAACAAAAATGTCTGCAAGGCAAATTTGGACAGGATTGCGATATGATAAACCGAAAGTTACCAATTAAGTATACATACACTAATGACTTGTAGTTTGTGGTGATTGTACATATGTTTACCTTTGGTAACTTATGGATCTAAAATCTAAATATATACTACTATTAGATTGGCATTTGTAAGAAACACAATAAAAAAACAATTAATAAAGTGAAGTAAATAAAAACACACATAAAAGACATCCATTCTGAACCAGAAGACGGTTGTCGTAGTTGGTTCATACTGCTAAAGATTTATGAACCATTTTCATGGTCCACTCTATTTACTTCCTTCCAAACAGTCTTTAATTTCTTCACCTGTTCTCTCATCAAAACTGGTACGGAGTATTACTCATTTTTTTTATTACTCTTACTATTACCTGATAATAATAATAATAAGAAAATATCAATTTGATCATTAGGTAAGTCCACAAATTAGATTACATTACATTATTATTATTATTGGAAAATGTTAAATAAGGGGTACTTGTACATTTAAGAAATATAACTTAATTTATTATTTATAACTTAAAGTTAGCATGAATAAATAATAATATTAAATTAAATAAAAAATAGGATCTATCAAATTCCTGGTCAGAAAATGAGAGTGTGTGAGAGAGAAAACTTAGAGAGAGAGAGAGAGAGAGAGAGAGGGTGAGGCAAGACACTTCTAGAGAGGGCACGAATGGAAAACATGAAAGGTACAATGGTAATCACGAGAACAGCAAGCACGGGTGGTCGAATCGAAGTCGTCTTACATCATACATGTTCTTCAACTTCTCGGATGAGTGGAAGGTGGTGGATTTTTGGAAATTATTCAAGCAATACGGGGCGGTGCGTGATGTCTATATCGCAGGGAAGAGACTACATAATGGTTCCAAGTTTGCTTTTGTTAGATTTGCGGATGTTCAAGATGGCGAGGCTCTCCTAAAATCCCTAGAATCCATCTGTTTTAATGGGGTGGGTATCAGGATCTTTAGGGCTACGGCTAGAGCACCAAAGGTTGAGGTTCCAATCTATAACAACCCGGAAATTTCCGATAAAATTTAAACAAATTTTTGAGCTGTTTCAATTATCTTTGACCAATTCCGACGATTCACGAACAAATAATTTTAAATGAATATATAAACTTGAAATATAATACGACTTAATTGTTATAATTAAAAATGTAAAACTTTATACAAGATAATATTGTTGTTATATTTTATTATTATATTTAACAATATTATCATTATCATTATCATTATCAGTATTGTCAAAGACAATACTATTATTAATATTGTTATTATTATTATTATCAAAATTATTATTATCATTATTTATCATCTATTATTATGGTTAGTAATATCATTAACATAATATATCATTAACATTATTATTAGTATTATTGTTAATACTTAACATGAACATTAATATAATAAAATATCATTATCATTAATATCAATATCATTATCATTATAAAAAAATAATACAATCTTTTATCATTATCATTAACAATACTATTATTATCATTTTTATTATTATTATTATTATTATTATTATTATTATTATTATTATTATTATTATTATTATTATTATTATTATTAAAATCATTATTAACATAATTATTATTATTAATATTATTATTATTATTATTATTAATATAATTATTAATTATAAATCTTAATTAAATAAAATGATAAAGACTAATACCTAAATTAGGTATCAACTTTTAAATTTTAAATCGTGATCTACTTTTAATCTTTACAACAGATCATGATCGATCTGTAAATCTGCTTTTTAAATTTTTATAGCCATCGTGATTTTTTTTATTATCTGCTTTTTATTTTTTTTATATATTTCTCTGCTTGTGATCAACCATTAACACTAAACAACAATTAAGAATTCTGCTTTACACGTTAGATTAACATCATCATATTCATTTATATACTGATATGAGCTGCTGTAAATGGGAAATCAAACAGAAAAATCAAATTAAAATAAGAAACCCATCATTTATCCTTTGTTCTTCAATTTTTTTTGCCAAAATTCGAATTCGAAATCCATTTCAAAATCCACTAATGCAGTCTTGTTAGGAATCTCATACTAAAACTATCTGGAAAGTTTCAAATTCCAATGCTCTTTATCGGTCACAAATTTTGAAGTTAAAGTTTCAAATTTAAAAAGTCAAACGATTGTTCTTGATAAAATTCGAGGTCGTTTTTGAGTTTTAAGTTAAATTGATGATTCATAAACTATATATGAACGATTTAGAATATATTTCATGTTATAATCATAAGCCAAAACCACCTAGAATTCAAAAATCAAATTTTTTTTTATTTAGTCGCGAACAAGCAGCAGCCATTTATATATATATATATATATATATATATATATATATATATATATATATATATATATATATATATATATATATATATATATATATATATATATATATATATATTATTTATTTATTTATTTTTCGGTTAACACAAACACTTGATGACGATTCTTTCTGTTTCTAATGGGGAATTAAATCACTGGTCGTTATGGTTGTTAATTGGGTCTGTGATCGAATCAAATTATGAACAAGATGGAAATAAATTTATACGGGTTATATATATATATATATATATATATATATATATATATATATATATATATATATATATATATATATATATATATATATATATATATATATATATCAGAGAGAGATATAAACAGAAAGACAGATAGGTTCAGGTGGTTAGGGTTGTTGTCGGGTGAGCGTGAGGTCACGGGTTCGAGTCCCGTCCATGGCAATTTTTTTATGAAAAGCTTTTTGAGGTAGTTTTCTCTTTAAAATTATTATTATTATTATTATTATTATTATTATTATTATTATTATTATTATTATTTTTATTATTATTACTAAAATAAGAATTAAGGATCATTTGTTATTATTATTATTATTATTATTAAAAGTATTATCGTAATCAAATATACCTTTATATATATTATTATCGATATTATTATTATTACTAATGTTAAAGTTATCATAAACATTAATATTTAAAACATAATTATAATTAAAAAGTACTCCCTCCGTCTCATTCCAATAGTCCACAGACAAAAAACACACAGTTTTAGGAAATCCCACTAACTTCATTTCTCCACCAATGAAATATCTTCTCTCTCCAGATCCACCAATGAAATATATTCTTTTCTTTCTATTTATGGAAGTGGACTATCAGAATGGGACAACCCAAAATGGAATACTGCCCTATTGGAATGAGACGGAGGTAGTATCACTTTAATTAAAGTTATCAAAATTATCATTTCTAATAAAACTATCATTTTATTAAAAATTAACATTGTTATTAAAGTTATAATTAAAATTTCATTTAGGTTATTATTATTATTATTGTAAAAAGATACAACTTTATATTTATACTTATTAATATTATTTTACTAAATAAATACGCATTGTATAAAAATATATTTAAAACCTACAACAGAACTATATTTATATTTTTATAATGAACACTGCTTAATTAATTATAATAAAAATATTTAATGTACTATTTTCAAATAACATACATTATAAAAACATATATAATTTAAATAACAAATATATTACTATAAGTAATATATTATACACAAACTGGGTTGATTAACATTATATGTTCAATATACGTGTTAATATATAAATAATTGATATAGGTTCGTGAATCAGAGATCAACCCTACACTTGTTCAGTGCCATTATATGCTTAATTACTACAAACTATCATATCGTATCGTGAGTTCATCTGCTCCCTTTTTATATATATTTTTGGGCTGAGAATACATGCGCAACTTTTATAACTGTTTTACATGTTAGACACAAGTACTCAAACTTTTATGCTATATACGTGGTTTCGAATGCTAAATCCCTGCCGTAATATCGCTAATTGTTGAGGTATAAGATGCAAGCTTAGTTATTATGAGTAGCGCTACTGAGAGTGACGTCTCTGTCCATTTGACCGTTGGTCTTTGGATACATAATAATGATTCAACGACACTGACAGTACAAGGTATCACGGGGTAACTTTTGTTTAGTCGCGATATTACAAACAGCGACTCTTTTGATTAATATATTTGGTATTAATCAACTTTAAACTGAAATCTTGTGGTCTAATGCTATACTGAACTATTGATTTATGATAAACCTATGAACTCACTCAACCTCGTGTTGACTTTTTAAAGCATGTTTATTCTCAGGTACTTAAATATTACTTTCGCTGTATATCTGCTGCTTTGATGATGATTGCTTGCTATGCTTGGAGTCTTCATTACATATCATATCAATTAAAGAACATTTAATGCTTTAAATACAATGTAATCTATTTATCTTCAGCTGTAAAACTCAATAAAACGCCTCATTTAGAGTCGTTCTCGTTTATACAACTGTGATTTGATATAATTACTCACAAATACCCCAGGCCCTATTTGGGGGTGTGACAGATTGGTATTAGAGCAGGTTGTTGTAGAGAACCAGGATTGCATTTTATGTGTGCCTTATACAATTAGGTACCTTAGCAATGTAGGACTACAACATTCCTTGACCATAGTGCCTTGAATTGTTGCCTTTAATTGTTAAATGCTACACTATACCTTAGGAACTTTACTATTTCTTAGAATGTCGAGCCAATTTAAGAACTCTGCTCACTTTCCTAAGTACTATCAAATTCCGCCACCACATTTAAATGCGACACCATGATTTCTAAAATTCTCGACATTCCTTTGTCATATATCATGGTTTTGTGTATTACATATGTATTACATGAAATGTTAACCATGATTCTTGAAATCTTTACTATTCATATTCATTACTTTCAAAATCTTTGCTTTCTCGTTATTTTGATCATTGAATTTTCTTGATGGATGGCGTCTACAAAACTCTAGAATGGAAGGGTTTGGATTACTGATTTAAAGGATCCTATAGCTCAAGCCCCTAGACCTGAATAGGCCACTGCGAATTGAAAGTCTTTAATCGAAAGTTTATCTGAATACATACTTATCATTTTTATCTCGACACGTCATACCACAATTATTGCATAAATGGAGTATAGACACATCATATCTTATCGTATCTTATCATATCTATCCCAATAGACTTTGTCTAACACTTTTCCTAAATTTCCTCCGTAAATTACGGAAATATTTTTGCTATATATACGTATTTAAGGAGATGAATATACCATTCAGTATCCAACACCCATTTCATATCAAACCCTATCTCGAACACGTAATATGGATTCCTCGAACTCCTTGAGCTCTAATGGAAGCGTAACCGGAACAAACGAACCAATCAGCCATCATCTATTTTGGATGAATTGGGGATAGGTTCGTAGTCGACTCAATCAATGGAGGCAAGAAGAAGGTGATCCCTTCCACCAAGCGAATTCACCTCTTGGTGAAAAACCTGAAGCACTTACCCGTAAACCAGTCTGAAACACCATTTACTCTCTTCTTTCCAGGGTATCCCGTCATGATTATATAATATCGAAGATTCTAGATCTTATTCATCCCCTTATTCCAACCGCCAATCATCCCGAAATAATAGAAGAAGTCAACGAGCTTCGCGCTCGAGTGGTGGCTCTGGAGAATATGGTGCGATATCTACAAGCATCAGCAGCACCAACAGCATAACCAGCAGTACCATCAGTACCACCAACATCACCAACACCGCAAGCACTGAAGGCACCAGTATCAGCAACAGCAACACCAGTACCATCATCACCACCAACAACAACATCCGCATCCCACGCCTCAACATCACACTCGGTACCTCGAATATCAACATCATACGCCCCATAGATACCAAGGAATATTAGTAATAATGAGTTAAGATGTATTGACTCATTCTTCGTGAAGAATTATATATGTATACTTTATATATATATATATATATATATATATATATATATATATATATATATATATATATATATATATATATATATATATATATATATATATATATATATATATATATATATATATATGTGATTTGGAACAATAATAAATCTTGTCGTACTAAGCAATTACTTGTGAATCTCAACTAGTATGTACTACTTGGTTAATTCATATCACCCTTCGTTAATGACTTAACAATTGTTAATCACTGCTTCAACACAATAAACCCCATTTCATAATAAATCAAGTGTAACGATGAATGTATTAATTCATAACTTCATTAGCGAAATATTTCGCGACAATTATGAAAACTCTATGGTTTTGGAGATTATTCATTCTTGTTTCAACCATAAATCAGATGAGTTTAATATTATATTAACTCATTAAATCCATGATTACATCTGAAGGAAAATATATATGTACGTATATTTTCATAAAAACTGTATTTAAAACTCTTTTGTACAAACTGTTAATTGTGAAAATATTTTAACGGGTAGGTAATACCCGAGAAATATTTATATCTCACATTAATATGTTACATTGTACATTCTTCAAAATTCTTGAGAACACCTTAGAACTATAACCAACGATTCAGATTCGTTAACCCTAATAATGCCGATGAAGCAGCAAAGGCCGTAGATGGTCTTAATGACCAGAAGCTTGATAATAAAGAATTGTGTGTTGGAAAAGCTCAAAAGAAAATCTGGTATTGAAAGACGGATTGAGAAAAACATGAATGAAGCTGTGGACAAATCCCAAAGACTAAACCTATAATCAAAGAATCTAGATGATTCGATTTTTGATGAAAACCACAAAAGATCTCTTTACGTATTCTAAATCCTTACAGAAGAATTTTCTTCATTATTCTTCGATATCATCGTTTCTTTCATTATAAATATCATTTATATTTCTGAAGATATCTTCATAACGATTCTTGTCCGCAATTAATTATCTCTTTGCGATATCTTTATTACATCATAAAGGAAACTGTTTAAGTTTCTATATTCTATAAAATTCAAAATTTAAAATATGAATGATTTTGAAGAAGTGTTGAGAATTGAAGCATGAGTTAGTATAATATAATGACGTCAGGCCAACGTGATTATATTACAGTAATTCATGCTAAATTTTTAATGGAAGATGATGATTCATAGACTTTATAATCATCATTTGCCATGTTACACGACTCTTACATTCTACTTCATCTCTGAACATATCAAGAACATATATTCTTGATAGTTCTATCCTCAGTAATTCTAGTAATTTAACAAATCAATCGTGATATTACGATTCCTTCCTGCTTAGAACACTAGGTTCATTTGAAACTTCATACCTACGAATTTTGGACCACTACTTGCTTTACAAAAGCATGAAGCTTCGACATATAAGGGAAAATATAAAGTCCAATAACGACACAGAAATTACAAATCATGTATATCAATGCGTATAGCAATATAAAGACACGGGAGAACTAAAAATACAATAAATCCTAGAGCATAATAGAAGTAAGCAGACTCCTCTGGTAGGAGTTGGAAAAGAAGGAAGATTGTGGCGATAATCAATATAAGGTCAAGAACAAGAACTGGATTAAGCATATTAACAAATCTTTTGGAAGTATGAATTGAGGAAGAAAGTATAGAAGTGGTGAAGATAATGAAACGGAAGAAGCTAATTTATAGCGAAATTCCAGACACAGCAATTGAGGCAATTCACCGCATTTAATTAAAGAAAATCCTAATTTCCTTAATTACCGGAGAATCAAATCTTATAAAGATTATGAAGATTTCTTTAAATCCCTTGAATTCCGGAAAATCAACTTTAACCGTATCAAAAGTTAAGGCGAACATTTAATTTTCTCATTTCAATCTTTTATGATAGCTTCATTTATATTCTTCTTGTAATCAAATCGTTTTATCCATATTACCCAATGTTGATAAAACTCTATTTTTCAACTCATATTCATCATTTTTGTTGTAAACAATGACGATCTCTATCAAATTTCATGACTGTGATTTTCACGAACTCCTCTCTATTTTTTCTCCCCTAATATTGTGGCATAAACACTCAAGGTTTAAATAAGCTCACTATTATTCATAACACATTTCATGTGTATTGAGATGCTTGTATAATGTCATCATCTCTTTCTGAGAAAACCTAATCAATGACACTCTTGTTAAAATCCTTTAGATAACCTCCGCATTAATAATAAAATGCACTTCGTAGAGTTTATGGATCGTAATATTTAAACGCTAGAAACAAAACAGTATTCTATCCGTTGGAATTCAAGCAATGTAACGACCCTAGATTTTCCAATGTTTTATTATTAATAATTCATTGTTAATGCTTGCGTTTTAATAAACGTGTTCTTATACATGTTACTTGTTACCGTATTTAACTTTTCATGGCCCGACTTGTCTTTGTGACGTACGTACTTTACACGAATAATATTTTCAAATATTATTTACATTCATGATTAATTAATATTGATCATTTTTAATTACCTAAGGTTAGTAGTTAATTACTTGGGCTTTATTTATTTAATTGCGTACTTACTTGGACTTGGGCTTTTATTAATATACATGGACTTGGAAGCCCACCCTACACACTTAATAGACTAGTAAGCCCATCTTTTAAGCTAGTGATTTATTTATGAAAGCATGGATTAATTAACATAAGTAAGGAATCTAGTTACAAGTTTACTTACACCATTTTTCAACACCAATTTGCTTTAATACCATTCTAAGCATACACCATTCTTCCATGTTGGAAAGTTAGCTTTTGACCTTGCCCCATTTGTCCCAAAACCGTGAGCGTCATGGGGTGTGAGGGAGTTTATTTTTTTTTTTTTTGTTACTTATACACTTGATATTGCTTAAAATGAACATATATTTAGGCCCAATATCAGTCCAAAATAATAAGTTTGTATTTGTATTTGTATCAGTTTTCGGTTGTAAATGTATAAATATTCTAAAAGTGAAGACAGAGTGCGAAAATGAAGATTTAAAGAAGAGAACAGTCAAAATGCTCAATGTACAAATTATACTCTAAGATGTACAAAATGTCTGGATCAGTTTGATGGGATCTAACACAGTATCCATGAGTAAATAAACAATTACAAATCATCATTGGTGGCTATTTTAAGGAGCTCTAATAAAATCAAAAGAAGACTTGAGTGATAATAGTTTGGCCAGATCATGCCAACTTCCCTTTATAAAATTACAAAAGAATTTATAATGGAGATAGTTGGTCAAGTGCTATCATGATATACAGAGTAATAATTCACAAAGATGGAAACCCAAATTGAGTTGTTGCTTTTTAAAGATACAGCACCAAGAAATATAATAAAAATATTAGGTGAAGGTGGTTACTTTCAGTATTAAATTTAGAGAGTGGGACAACTGAAAGTGGTTTCCATACTATTTTACACTTTGAATAAATAAACAAAATTATGGGACAACATGATGGAGCATTTGGGTTATAAAGAGAACACACACAGAGGGGACAAGGGAGCTCAGCAAGTTCCAAGAGTAAAAGAAGTTGACTAACATTCTCACACACATCCGATTTATATTCCATTTTCCCAAGTTTCAGATTGTGTACTGTAATATAAATTTGTACGGGTGTTGTAATTTGAAGTTTTCTACCGCATTGAATTAATGGAAGCCAAGAACTTTTGTGTAAGTGTTATTTATTTTTCT
The DNA here is from genome assembly GCF_046630445.1 of Rutidosis leptorrhynchoides. Classification (NCBI taxonomy): domain Eukaryota; kingdom Viridiplantae; phylum Streptophyta; class Magnoliopsida; order Asterales; family Asteraceae; genus Rutidosis; species Rutidosis leptorrhynchoides. Next base: position 403,516,034 of record NC_092337.1, on the reverse strand, counting down.
ACCATGTTTAGTAGCTAATTTGTTATTATGCTTATTTAACCCAAGTAGTTATGATGTTTGACTAAAAATAGGAAATGAGTTAATTTAATTTGTACAACGGTTAATATTTAGATAAAGAACGACCTTAAGGAAGATTGGGGTTTTAACTATTAATGGGTATGGTAAAATAATTAAGTGACAACTTGTTAAATTACCACTACTTATAATTTACTATATGCATAAATAACCACATACGTTGACCGGACACGGAAGACGGGTTATTTATATATATGGTAAATTATTCATTGAAACGGATACGTGAATGGATTAACGGTTAAAAGGCTAGTTAAAATTAAGGTGGGTTACATTCAGTGACAACTGGTGTAATTATTGACATACGTGACAACCGCGTCAAACCATCTAAATAGTAATTAGATAGAATATTTAACTGTAGTTACAAGATAGAATGAGGAGGACACTCGCATTTGATGCTTGTAATTATAGGACTGCGCTGGACAACTCCAGGTGGACGCATTAAATATTCTACGGGTGCAAGGAAAATTAACCCAGGGTAAAAAAGTAAAAAAAGTAGTAAAAGTCAAACATCGTAACTACGGAAGTTAAATAAGCATAATACTCTTTTATTGTATTTTTATCTCGTTTAGTTAAAGTATTTTATTTTTACAGCAGTACTTTTTATTTACTTTATCGCTTTATTCTAGTTTAAATTTGCTATATTGTTGTTTGAATTAAAAAGAAAAGTCAAAAAGACAAACCGGTCGTTAAACGGTAAATTCCCCCAAAGTTACCTATAATTACTATATATTACTAAATCTAATTTAGTAACTTAATTACCTAGTTAACCCTAGTAGAGCACCCAATAAAAGTATTCACGAATCGACCTCCCGGACTTTACCTTAGCTATATTACTATACGATAGGTATACTTCCCTATTGTGTTTTAGTTTAATTTAGGTGATTTCCTGTAGTAAATAATATAAAACTAATAACTGTTTCGTACACCCCATAAAACACATCAAGTTTTTGGCGCCGCTGCCGGGGACACTTTTTGTGTCCAATAGGGTATTTAGGATTTAATCTCGTAAATATAAAGTATAGATAATTTTAGTTTTAACTTAAAAAAAAAAAATCAGTGCACATAGATCTTTGCTCCCTTGTCTTTTTGTGTTTGTATATGCATATTTGAGTTAAAAAAAATAATTCAATTATTCATACTGACTTCGCATTATTCCATATGATCCCTTATTTTTTGTTAATTGTGGGTATATGTATATTAATCATTTTTAAAGTGTTTCTGTCCTTTTCTTCTTTTGTATGGAATCTTATATATTATTTTAATTAAATTCATGCATTTGTTGAACTCAGCAAACATTCACCTCGTAATTGCGAGTCAATTGGATATGACATTTCAAGTGATCATTAAACTGATTTAGTTTATTTAAAAAAATTAACAACTGTAGGGTTTTCTGTAAAAAAAAAAAAAAAAAAAAAAAAGACTCGAAATAGTTTATAGGACATAAAGATTAAATTTTTTTTTTTTTGAAACTTGGGAAAATGAGTTATTCCCTTTGAACTTTGTGTAGTGTGTGTTGATTAAAGTGTAAGAGTAAATTAAAATTCTTGGTTAGTGCATAAAAATAAAAATAAAAATTTGTCTTCTCATACTTGGTTGTGTATTGAAAAAAAAAATAAAAAAAATAAAAATAAAAAGTTATACTTGGTAAATCTGGGAACAGGGAATTGAAACCCATCTTTGGGTTCATGTTTTTCGACACAAACAAGTAATTGAAGAAAATCACGTGGCAATTTTGGAAGTGGTGGTCAAGTGGGATGAATTTAACATTCACTATTTTATAATTACTTGAGCAATTCATGTTTTTGTTCCATTAAATTTTGACATACATCAAGCCAAGGGAGTTGTTAGGTGTAGGTTTTGTGGAGCAGTTGGGGTGGCTCTTGTTAACTTTTGGCCACGCAAAGAAAAACAAAGAAAGAAATAAATTAATTGAATTTTTAATATTGGTCAATAATTGATTGCAAAAAGAAGGAAGATCAAATAATAAGAAACACAAGTAATTAAGTAATTGTTTGTGTTTCCAGCTTTTGTGCTTACTCACGTGGATACCGGCAAGGAGAAAAGAACAAGAGGCAAAATCAATTTAACTAGTGGTTAAAAAAAAAAAAAGGTCACAAAACCGGGAAAAAAAATTGTTTTTGATACATTGGTAGAATTAAATAAACAGTTTTGAATAGGTAATGAATGTACAAATTGAAAAAATCACCAATACGTTCACCACCTGTAACACGATCTAGGAATCTAACTAATCTCACTACGATAAATTTTTCGTTAGGACCGTCATCTAATCGTACGTCCTCGCCGATTCAACTTTCAGAAAACCTGACTTTTGAACCAGAAGCAATCATTGAGCACCCGGAGGATATTCAAGGACAATTTAGAGATCCTGAACCACTAATATTTCCTCCTGAACCACCAATCATTCAACCAGAGGTTGTCGAGGAAGAAACCATTAAATCAGAATTCTCTAGTGATTCAGATTTAACAAATTCAATCATGGAAAATCAGGAACCTCTAAGTATGGAAGATCGAATGAGAGCCACACGCAGAGGCCAAGGTCACGCCATTGCTCAACCAGACATTAATGCCCCAGATTACGAAATCAAAGGACAAATCCTACACATGGTAACTAATCAGTGCCAATTTAGTGGTACGTCAAAAGAAGATCCAAACGAACATCTTCGAACCTTTAATAGGATTTGTACTCTATTTAAAATCAGAGAAATTGAGGATGAACAGATCTATCTTATGTTGTTTCGCTGGACTTTAAAGGGAGAAGCCAAAGATTGGTTAGAATCGTTACCGGAAGGAGCGATTGACACATGGGATGTTTTAGTTGAGAAATTTCTTAAACAATTCTTTTCAGCATCTAAAGCCGTGAGACTTCAAGGGGAAATTGTTACGTTTGCGCAAAAGCCAAATGAAACATTATATGAGGCGTGGACAAGATTTGGAAATGTGTTGAGAGGATGTCCTCAACACGGTTTAGACACTTATCAAATAGTACAAATATTCTACCAAGGTGTCGATGTCGCTACACGGAAGGACATCGACACAGCAGCTGGTGGTTCCATCATGAAGAAAACCGCTACCGAAGCTCACAAAATTATTGATAATACAGCATCCCACTCACATGAGTGGCACCAGGAAAAAGATATCTTTCGTTCATCTAAAGCGGCTAGAGCCGATTCTAGCCATGACTTTGATTCCATTTCCGCAAAGTTAGATGCTGTCGATAGACGAATGGAAAAGATGACTAAAGATATTCACGTGATACGAATCAGTTGTGAGCAGTGTGGGGGGACACATTTGACGAAAGATTGTTTCGGTGTTGAGCAAACGATGGAACAACGTGAGAATATTTCCTACATGAACCAAAGGTCGGGAAATAATTATCAAAATAATTATCAACCGCCAAGGAATAATTTCAACCGACCTTACAACACCTCATACAATCCAAATGGGCCCAACAATAACTCGTATAACCAACAAGGTCCTAGCAATTAGCAAAGACCCGGTTTTCTTAATAAGCCACCACAAACCGACGAGAAAAAACCAAACCTGGAGGAAATGATGACAAAGCTCATGGAATCCCAAGCACAGTTGCATCTCAAAAATAAACTAATGAACAAAACCAATCATTCAGACACCAACAAGCTTCTATCCAAAACTTGGAACAAGAAGTAAGTAACCTAGCAAGGTTAATTGGTGAAAGAAAGCCAGGGAGTTTACCGAGCGACACGAATACCAACCCTCGAAATGAAGTAGCCAAAGTAATTACCACCCAAAGTGGTTTGACGCTTACGCCACCTGTTATACCAGTCATTTCCGATTATCCTGTTCCACCACCACAACCAGAACCAGAGAAGGCGACTGAACCAGTAGTTGAGAAAGCCAATGAACAACAAGCTGAAATCCCAGAAGGTTCAGTACGACCTAAACCATATGTTAAACCATATCAACCACCGCTTACTTACCCGAGCAAACAAAGAAAAGAAAGACTCGAAGCCGAACCGTCAAAATTTCTTGACATGTTCAAACAAATAAACGTCAATCTTCCTTTCATCGATGTAATTTCAGGTATGCCAAGATATGCGAAGTTTTTGAAAGACCTGATCACAAACAGAAAGAAAATGGAAGAACTTTCAGCTGTCACAATGAATGATGCATGTTCGGCAGTATTATTGAACAAGATACCCGAAAAACTCTCCGACCCCGGAAGTTTCACAATTCCGTGTTTAATGGGTAGTCTTGATTCAATAAGAGCATTAGCAGAATTAGGTGCTAGTATTAACTTAATGCCTTATTCATTATACGTTAAACTAGGCCTTGAAGAGTTAAAACCAACACGAATGAGCATACAACTAGCTGATCGATCAATCAAATATCCTAGAGGGATAATGGAGAATATGCTAGTTAAAGTTGGTACTTTAGTATTCCCAGCAGATTTTGTGATTCTGGATATGGAAGAAGATTCTCGAGTTCCTCTTATCTTAGGAAGACCATTCTTAAACACGGCTAGAGCAATAATAGACGTGTTTGGTAAGAAATTGACCCTAAGTATAGATGACGAGAGTGTGACCTTTTCTGTTGATAAGGCCATGCAACAACTTCAATCTGCAGATGATGCGTGCTATTATATGCAAACTATAGATGAACATAAAGAATTGTTACAAGAATTTCCAGAATTACAAGGAACGGGCGAATGTTCTTTAAGAGAAGGAACAGAACCAATTGATAAAGCTGAATTATTAGCTATACTCATGGCTAATGAATACGAACCAACAACAGAAGAACTTCAAGTTCTGAAAGAGGAAGAAAGATACAGGTATAAATCATCGATTGAAGAACCACCAACATTGGAATTAAAGCCACTTCCAAACCATTTGGAATACGCATATTTGCATGGTGAATCTCAATTACCTGTAATCATCTCATCCTCCCTTTCTGAAAACGAAAAATCTCAATTGATTTTCGTATTAAAAGCCCACAAACCAGCTATTGCATGGAAGATCCAAGATATCAAGGGTATAAGTCCTTCATATTGTACACACAAAATTCTCATGGAAGATGATTTCAAACCTTGTGTGCAACGTCAACGAAGACTAAACCCTAACATGCAAGATGTGGTGAAGAAAGAGATAATTAAACTACTTGATGCAGGTTTAATTTATCCTATCTATGATAGTCCATGGGTAAGCCCGGTGCAATGTGTACCTAAAAAAGGTGGCATTATCGTGATCATAAATGAAAAAGATGAGCTTATTCCTACTCGGACTGTAACTGGATGGCGTGTTTGCATTGATTATAGAAAATTAAATGACGCCACCAGAAAAGATCATTTTCCCTTACCTTTCATCGATCAAATGTTGGAAAGGTTAGCAGGAAACAGTTACTATTGTTTCGTTGATGGTTTTTCAGGGTATTTTCAAATCCCAATCGCACCCGAAGACCAAGAGAAAACCACCTTCACATGCCCATATGGCACTTTTGCGTACAAACGCATGCCATTCGCACTTTGCAATGCCCCTGCAACCTTTCAAAGGTGCATGATGGCGATTTTCCATGATATGATAGAAGAATGCATGGAAGTTTTCATGGATGACTTTTCAGTCTTCGGTGACTCTTTTGAGTCGTGTCTTTCAAATCTTGAATGAATGCTTATTAGATGCGAGAAATCAAATCTATTGCTTAACTAGGAGAAATGCCATTTCATGGTTAAATAAGGCATCGTTCTAGGTCATAAAATCTCAAGTGAAGGAATTGAAGTGGATAAAGCAAAAGTTGATGTAATTGCTAATCTTCCACATCCTACCAATGTCAAAGGAGTTAGGAGTTTTCTAGGGCATGTCGGTTTTTACCGATGATTCATTAAAGATTTTTCTAAAATTGCCACTCCAATGAACAAACTCCTCGAAAAAGATAATCCATTTGTATTCTCGGACGAATGTATTAAATCTTTCAACATTCTCAAAGAAAAGCTCACCAATGCGCCAATCATGATAGCTCCAAACTGGGCCCTTCCATTTGAGCTCATGTGTGATGCAAGTGATTTTGCAATAGGAGCCATTTTAGGTCAAAGGAGAGAAAAACGATTTAAACCCATTTACTATGCTAGTAAGACTTTACAAAGAGCACAAACGAACTACACAACCACTGAAAAGGAACTCCTTGCTATAGTCTTTTCTTCTGATAAATTTCGATCATATCTTGTTCTAGCAAAAACGGTTGTCTATACCGATCATTCTGCTCTTAAGTACTTGTTTTCAAAACAAGATGCTAAACCATGCTTAATTCCTTGGATCTTGCTCCTGCAAGAGTTTGACATCGAAATCCGAGATAAAAAGGGAGCAGAAAATCTTGCCGCCGATCATCTTTCACGCCTTGAGAACCCTGAGCTAGACACTCTCGATGAATCAGCGAAACAGGATGACTTTCCTGATGAACATCTCATGAAGATTGAGATTGAAGAACCACCATGGTTCGCACCAATTGCAAACTATTTGGTATGTGGATTTCTTGAAAAGGGACTGTCGTATCGAAAATGAAAGAAATTCTTTAGCGACATTAAATACTACTTTTGGGAGGATCCACATCTGTTTAAAAATTGTCTCGATGGAGTAATATTCAGGTACGTATTCGGGAATGAAGCTAGAAAAATCTTACTCCATTGTCACACAGGACCTACAGGAGGGCATTACGGACCTTAACTCACGGGAAGAAAGGTCTACGAGGCTGGATTCTATTGGCCTTATATTTTCAAGGATGCCCATCTTTTCTGTAAATCCTGTGATGCATGTCAAAGGGTCGGGAGAATAAGTCAACGTGATGAGATGCCACAAAATGTCATTCTAGTTTGCGAAGTTTTCGACATTTGGGGCATTGACTTCATGGGCCCTTTTCCAAAATCTCATAATAATCTTTACATACTCGTTGCTATTGATTATGTGTCTAAATGGGCGAAAGCGCATGCTCTCCCAACAATTGATGCACGAGTTGTAGTCAATTTTTTGAAACGTCTTTTTGTACGGTTCGGAAGACCGAAAGCTTTGATAAGTGATCGGGGTACACATTTTTGCAACGCTCAACTTGAGAAAGTTCTTAAAAGATATGGGGTTCTAATGACCTATCCTAATCCATACAAATGAAGTCCATATCGATTATAAACGATTCACAACAGTTGATTACATCGCGAGGTACATGACCTCTATATGATACATTTTACAAACATTGCATTCGTTTTTGAAAAGACAATCTTTCATTACATCGAAAGTTGACAGGCATGCATACCATTTCATAATATATTCAACTATAATTGACTTAATAATAATCTTGATGAACTCGACGACTCGAATGCAACGTCTTTTGAAATATGTCCTGAATGACTCCAAGTAATATCTCTAAAATGAGCAAATGCACAGCGGAAGATTTCTTTCATACCTGAGAATAAACATGCTTTAAAGTGTCAACCAAAAGGTTGGTGAGTTCATTAGTTTAACATAAATAATCATTTCCATCATTTTAATAGACCACAAGATTTTCATTTCTCATAAATATACGTCCCATGCATAGAGACAAAAATAATCATTCATATGGATTGAACACCTGGTAACCGACATTCACAATATGCATATAAGAATATCCCCATCATTCCGGGATCCTCCTTCGGACATGATATAAATTTCGAAGTACTAAAGCATCCGGTACTTTGGATGGGGCTTGTTGGGCCCGATAGATCTATCTTTAGGATTCGCGTCAATTAGGGTGTCTGTTCCCTAATTCTTAGATTACTAGACTAAAAAGGGGCATATTCGGTTTAATAATCCAACCATCGAATGTAGTTTTAATCACTTGTGTCTATTTCGTAAAGCATTTATAAAACCTGCATGTATTCTCAGCCCAAAAATATAAAGGGTAAAAAGGCAAATGAAAACTCACCTATTGTATTTTGTAGTAAAAATACATAGAACGACATTGAACAAAAGTAGGGTTGGCCTCGAATTCACAAACCTATATCATTTGTATATATATTAAAACATATACTCGTAATCGAATAAGTATAACTTTATGTAATTAATTTGTATATATCTTTGATAATGATTTTTAATCTATTTAGTTATATACAATATATATATATATATATATATATTTATATATATTAAAAATACTTAATTTATTATATATGGATATTTATATAAAGGTTGGTAATTTAATTAATTTATACTTATATGTAATATACTTATAAGTATATTTTACATAGATAATAATGTTTGCTATATATATAAAAAGTTGTATTTAATTATATTGATATGAAGATTACTAATAATATCGTTAATAATACTTAATGACGTTACTTAATCTAAATAATAATAATATTAGTCATAGTATTTACATTAACATAATGATAATAATAATAATACATCTATTAGTAGTTAATAAATATAATAATAATAGTAGTAATAACAATATTTTTTAGTTATAACTTTAATTTTAATAATAATAGTGATAATGATAACTAATACTTATTAGTAATATTAAAAATAATAATATTTGTAACACTATCAATAATAACAAAATCAAGGAAAATAATAATTACTATAACAATATTAATAACCATAGCAATAATCATAATAATAATAATAATAATATTAATAAAATTTATAGGAACAATGATAGTAATAATATTAATAAAAAGAAATTGATTACTACCTTAAAGGCATTAAAGGCTAAAAAAAAATATCAATCCAGCCAAGCCGGGACTCGAACCCGCGACCTCTCGAACACCCGCAACCACACTTAACCACTAGTCCATTTCAGTTTTTCTGAAATAAATCCCATTCCAATTTTACTTAACCCGAAATTAGTTATTCCCTTCTTCTTCACTCAATCAATTCGACCAGAGAACTTCCAATAGCCAAATAACGAAATTATGATATCATCTAGGACTTATAAATGATCATGGATTGGATTGGGTGTTTATGATAATCAAAGAAAAAAAAATATAAAAAAACTGTCCAGCTCCCGTCGCTGTTTGAAGAGGAAAAGAAAAAAAAATTGATTTTTATTTTCGAGGTCGTATTAGAAAAAGTTTATGACATGAAATACATTGTAAATCAATCTTAGAAACTACTGGATTCGTCAATTGAATTTAAAACATAACAAAGAATTCAAATTTCTTGATGAACACGGGCTTTGACTTTTTGAGTTTGAAAGTTTGACTCACGAATTCAAGATTAATAACAAAAATTGGATTGTGAAACTTTGCAGGAAGTTTCAACAGAGGATTCCTATCATAACTACATTTTTAGTTTTTTAAAAAAAATCGAATTTGAATTATGGGTGTTTTGGGTTCAAGAATAGAGTACCTGATGCGTTGCTTATTAATTTTCTCTTTTTTTTATATCGATTAATGAAGGTTAAGAGAGTGTGTAACTGGTCATGAGAGTGGGTAATTTACTTGCTTTATCTTAATTCACGTCGATAGAATCATTAAACAGAAAGGAAGAAAATAAGAACAAAATAAAAAACGAAGACAGTGACCTTCAACGGATTTTGTAATTTAATGTAATTGAAATAGATTGTTGTACTGGATTGGATTGAGATAGATAACAAATTAGATACAGAATCAAAAATCCTCAATAGCATATCGTGATTGAACAGGCAATATATATATATATATATATATATATATATATATATATATATATATATATATATATATATATATATATATATATCTGTGTTTACATTAGTATTTATAAAAAAAAATTAAATTTATTAATGATAATAATTGTATATAACCGTACATATATATATATTTATCTGTTATAACTATTTTCTTTTTATATAAATATATATAACTGACTTTTATATATAAGTATTTATATATATGTATCTGATTTCCTATATCTGTATTTATATAATTATATAACAAATATATATATAATTTTATATTAAATATATAAGGAACATAATCTTAATTATACACCTATTAATATTCGATATCAACAAATAATAATAAGAATGTTAGTAATAATAATAATCAATAATCAATAATGTTATTAATAATAAAAGATATGTTGTATTATTCTTTAATAACTGTAATAATGATAATGATAATAATTTATATTAATAATAATTTCGTAATATTAATATCTAATAATAATATTATTTATAATAATACTAATATTAATCATAATAACTAAAATTGAAATTTTATTATCAGTTACACTGATATTAACAATGATAACGATAATACTATCATTAACTTTATTAATAACACTACTTATAATAATATGAATATTATTGATATTAATAACAACTTATACATATCCTATTTTATTTATATTAAAATTAATAATATTAATAATACAAATAATAATACTAATGTTAATAGTAATGCTAATATTGATATTGATATAACAAATTATGCTTATCCAATCTCATATCTATGTATTAGGTATCAAATTAATATTATCATTAGTATGATAACTATTCTGTAATTATATTTTATATATTAACATTACATATTATTTATTATGTAACCTTCATATAACATATTAGAATTTTTAATACAATATACATAGTATTGTGTACAAAAATCATATATATATACATGGATTCATTCTTCATAACAGTTTAATTATTTTGTATCATACATTACGTATTTGATTCTAATGTTTCAATTATATTTTGTAAATTTCAGATTGTTGTATATATATATTTCCATTTACATAATATATACATTTTTATTTACACACAATTGTTCGTGAATCGTCAGGCATGGTCAAAGTGTAATTGATTACATGAATATAGATTTTAAAACTTTCGAGACTCAACATTACAGACTTTGCTTATCGTGTCGGAAACATATAAAGATTAAAGTTTAAATTTGGTCTGAAATTCCCGGGTCATCACAGGGGTAACTCATAAGATATTGACAGCTTATCATCCACAAACAAGTGGACAAGTTAAGAACACTAACCGAGAATTAAAACGAATTCTAGAGAAAACTGTAGGTGCAAATCCGAAGGAGTGGTCCATGAAATTGGAGGATGCTCTTTGGGCCTTTCGAACGGCCTATAAAACTCCAATTGGAATCACACCTTTTCGACTCGTTTACGGAAAAGCATGTCATCTCCCAGTTGAGATTGAGCATAAAGCATTTTGGGCTCTTAAGACTTGCAATCTTGATTTGCATGAAGCAGGACGATTACGCTTAAGCCAGCTGAATGAATTAGATGAGTTAAGGCATGATGCATATGAAAACTCACTCATCTACACAGAAAAAACAAAGAAATGGCACGATAAACGTTTAAACAAAAAAGTGTTTCATGAAGGAGACCGTGTCCTTCTATTCAATTCTAGATTTAAACTATTTCCTGGAAAGTTAAAATCTAGATGGTCAGGATCGTTTATAGTTACAAGAGTTTTACCTTATGGAACGGTCGAAGTAGTGGACTCAAATGATAAACCATTCAAAGTAAATGGACACAGACTGAAACACTATTTTGATGGACCACGAGAGATTGATAATGATCTTAATCATAAGTTTGACACCACAGCTAACTAAGTGTGGGGAGAGTCGAATGTTCCAAGAAAGAGAAAGTTCTCGTATTTGAAATTCTGTTCTTGTTTAGTTTTTCAAGAATGGAATCCGATTGGTCTTTCCCTAGCAGACCCTAAAGAACTAGTCTTCTCCCCCCATTCTAAATTTTTATTTTTATTTCGTTTGTTTTATTTTTGTTTCTATTTGTTTTCAGATGCATAAGTCGAGCACTTCGGTCGATCAAAACCATTCTCTTCTCACATATGCACTGATCTACACCTTACCAATTGATATGGTGTTGGAGATCAGGGAAAAAATAACTGCTATTAGAAAGGAGAAAAGGGCAGAACATAACAAAGTTAATTTCGCACAAGGTACATCTAAATCTGCTGCAAAACGAAGGGCAAAACAACTCGAGAAATGTTACAAGTGCGGAAAATGGTCCCACGAAGGGAAATGTCCCAAGAATCAAACTTATTCTAATTCCGAGTTTGTAACTTTATGCCGAGAAGGGCCAGTCAAGTGTTTTCAAGAAAAATTACTAAACCCGAGAGGGTACGCATATGAAGCTATGGAAAATCAACTTGGTCGACTCGCTTTCGAAGCAATTCGCTCAGGTCGTTTTCAAGATGATAATTCTGTGAGATTCTGAAATTCTCACAAGTGTGCAAGTGTGCGAGTGTGCGAGTGTGCAAGTGTGCAAGTGTGCAAGTTTGATGTGTGATTTATTTTAGTATGCTATTGTGTGATAAACAAGTATGTCTGTTTGAAAAAATAAATGTATTTGTAATTTAAGTTTGTTTGTTTGTTTAAATGCATTTAATCTTCGGCTTTCAAGCAATAAATCTTCTAATTTAAGTGTTTAAATTGGTAATTGGTAAAATTAGGTACCTAAAACTGAAATTACTGTTATCAAACAAAAGTTTAAATTTTGAATTAGGGAATATCGTTTATCAAGAAGATATAAATATCTTAAGTCAAATACTTAATATAACGATTTCAAAATATTCATGAGTGAAATTAATTTCCTGCTGACATCACGCTAGAACGGAAAATTTTGTTATTATTATTAAAGATAATTTGATTTAAGTGGGATAAAAAATTTACTTTTAGTTAATAACTTTAAAATGGTGATTGCTATAAATTGGTCGCGAGTTAAGATTAAGTGTTTACACTGAAATTACTTTACCCAAGGGTGGGGTGAGAATTTTGTTATCGTTATTTTATCCTTATTAATTTAAAGTATACCAAAAATAAATTTAATTCTTTTGAGTGATTTTATTTTCTATGTATCGACTTGAAATGATAATTATAAAAATTTGTCGCGGGTAAGAATAGGTGATAAAACTGGAATTACCCTACCCAAGGACGGGGCGCAAATTTTATTATTATTATTATTGCAAGCTATTAATTTTAAGTATTGTAAAAAAAATGTGTGTCTTTGTGTGCATGTTTGTTTGTTTTGTTGTTGTGTGAAAATAGGTAAAACAAGACAATTTCATAAACCGACAGTAAGTTCAGCAAAAGTAACCAATTTTTGACTAAACATGTGAACAAGAGACGATAAATTGGTAATAAAGAACAATTCAACACAAAACAGCGCAAGTTAGGGCTTTCTGGCTCTAAGAGGTTTTAACTCCCTTTCTATACTATTTGCCCTCGTGAATTCTAATTTTTGTGTGATTTCATTGCAAATGAGGGCATTGCATGATCTCAAGTGTGGGGAGGTGAAAGGACCCGTTCATATACATTATAAACGATTCACAATAGTTGATTACATCGCGAGGTATTTGACCTCTATATGATACATTTTACAAACATTGCATTCATTTTTAAAAGACAAACTTTCTTTACAACGAAAGTTGACGGCATGCACACCATTTCATAATACATCCAACTATAATTGACTTAATAATAATCTTGATTAACTCAATGACTCGAATGCAACGTCTTTCAAAATATGCCATGAATGACTCCAAGTAATATGCTTAAAATGAGCTAATGCACAGCGGAAGATTTCTTTAATACCTGAGAATAAACATGCTTTAAAGTGTCAACCAAAAGGTTGGTGAGTTCATAGGTTTATCATAACAATCATTTCAAAATATTAATAGACCATAAGATTTTCGTTTATAAATATATGTACACTCGCAAGTGTATAAAAGTATTCTATAAGTTGTAGGCACCCGGTAACAAGCCTTAACGTTCATGTTTTACCCTCTGAAGTACACCAGATCAGGTGTGTTTAAAATAACCTCAAAGTACTAAAGCATCCCATAGTCAGGATGGGGTTTGTCAGGCCCAATAGATCTATCTTTAGGATTCGCGCCTACCGTACATAGACAAGTAATTTAATGTTACCAAGCTAAGGGTATATTTCTGGTTTAAACCCACGTAGAATTAGTTTTAGTACTTGTGCCTATTTCGTAAAACATTTATAAAAACAGCGCATGTATTCTCAGTCCCAAAAATATATATAAAAGGGAGCAAATGAAACTCACCATACTGTATTTCGTAGTAAAAATACATATAACGTCATTTAACAAGTGCAAGGTTGGCCTCGGATTCACGAACGTATCAATATTGAGATTCAATATTGCAGGAAAGTACGTAGACGCAACGGAGATGATAAACACAAGATTGACCTCACGAGCATACCCATGAACCATACCAATCACCTCCATAGCTATAACCCATAATTTCCTTAGCTTCGACTCATTAAAAAAAACTATTTTGAAATCACTCGGACATCACTCCGTCGTAATATTTTATGTATACTAATAATATCTTGAAATAATACAGAGCAAATATATATATATATATATATATATATATATATATATATATATATATATATATATATATATATATATATATATATATATATATATATATATATATATATATATATAAATCGATTGAGAGAGTTTAGAGAAATATATTTTCAAATTTCTATGAAATAATGAAACCTATTGAATTCTATTTATAATAGATTTTTAAATTATTAAAGTGAATTATTAAAGTATGAATTATTAAAGTGAATTATTAAAGTATGAATTATTAAAGTGAATTATTAAAGTATGAATTATTAAAGTTAAAGTAAAGTAAAAGTAAAGTAAAGGTAAAGTTAAAGTATAGTAAAAGTATAAAAACTATTTATGTATAATATGCATATAAATATATATAATATTAATTTAAATCGTTATATATATTTAATAAAATAAAATATAAATATCGTTATATTTATTATACTGGTTAAGTAATGAGTTGTCAAAAGTGATTCTAGATATTTATAAAAGTTATATACGTTTTAATAATAAAGTTCTTTTTAAACTGAAAACGTCTTTGTACGTTTGAAAATAGATTAATAGAATATTATGGAAACCAATTATCCACTAACTTTTGTCTAACTTTCGTAAATGACACTTTTTGTTTTTATTTATAAATAGCTTTACAAATTATTCTGAATATCGTTAAGAGGAATAGATTTTCTCAAATCATAGTGGACCTCTCAACAGAGACTTGTAATCATAATTCAATGTTTCTGATAATTCAATAATTTAATATATATATATATTTTTAATTTCATCGATAATCATATTGAAGCAAATACGTTCATATAAAGCATTATACGTTTAAATACTTTGTTGACATTTTCAATTTATAATATATACACATATACATACATATACATACATGTTCATTTATTGGTTCGTGAATCCTTGGAATTTGGTCGAGGTTTAAATGAATGTATAAACATAGTTTAAAATACTTGAGATTTAACTTAACAAACATTTCTTATCGTTTCAGAATAATATAAAGATAAAGTTTAAATTTAGTCGGAAATTTCCGGGTCGTCACAGTACCTACCCGTTAAAGAAATTTCGTCCCCGAAATTTGATAGAGGTCGTCATGGCTAACAATGAGAATGTTATTATGACGATTATAAAGTTTTATCATCTCTAAGAAGTATGGATAAAATAATTCGATTACTCGAAGCATATGAGGGAATTTATCGTAAATGAAGGAAATAAGATTATAGTGATTCGTCATATCTTTTGACGTCATCACAATTGATCTCCGAATTTAAAGAAAATCTTTGTAATCTATATTGGATTTGATGCTTCGGTGATTAAGGAGATTATGATTCTCTTCGAATTAATACGATAATCCATCTTGATTTCTCTATCGGGTATTTCACTATAAATCCACCTCCTTCGTTTCCTTACAACTCACACCTTCTATTCTTTCTCCCTCAACTCATATTTTAAAGTATTTGTCAATATGCTTCATCCAGTACTGATTCTCGATATACTCCTCACTTTCATATCTATCGTTCTTCTTTTTCATCTGCCTCTGGAAGAATCTATTTACTTCTACTATACTCTCGATTTTATAGTGTTTTTAGTTCTTCCGTGTCTTTATATTGCTATATGCATCGATATATACAGTTTATAATTTTTGGGTGGTTGTTGGGTTTTATATTTTCCCTTATATTTCAAAGTCCCTGCTTCTGTCTTCTATAATCATTGTCACTCACAGTTAATACTCCCTCCTATTTGCTGCAATTTATACTCCAATTTCTATTTTGGAGCTTTGTCCTTTCGTTTCTTATTCTTGCGATTAAGCATCGCTTGTAATGGTCCATAATTCGCAGATATAAATTTCGGAATGAACATTGTTAATGTTCTAAGAAGGAAAAGGTAATGGTACGGTCTTGATTTGTTAAATTACCAGAATACCCTGGAAAAGACCGAATCATCAAGAAATATTTTCTTGATATTTTAGAGGTTAAATAGAATACAAGAGTCGTGTAACATGGCACATGATGATGTTATGATCTGTGAATCATCACGTTTCATTTAAAAACTCAGCATGACTTACTGTAATATAATCACGTTGATCAAGTGTCATTATATTATACTAACTCATGCTTCAGTTCCCAACACTACTTCAAACCATTCATACTTTATACTCGCGGAGATACCCTGGACAAAAATGCCTATAAAAGCCAACGCATTTTGATCGTTTTTAATCATCTTTTTCCTTCTTCATCATACGTAAATTATATATATATATTTTAATTTTAATTTTAATTTTCATTTTAATTTTAATTTCTAATAATAAGGGTATGTTAGCGAATGTTGTAAGGGTGTAAGTCGAAATTCTGTCCGTGTAACGCTACGCTATTTTTAATCATTGTAAGTTATGTTCAACCTTTTTAATTTAATGTCTCGTAGCTAAGTTATTATTATGCTTATTTAAATCGAAGTAATCATGATGTTGGGCTAATTACTAAAATTGGGTAATTGGGCTTTGTACCATAATTGGGGTTTGGACAAAAGAACGACACTTGTGGAAATTAGACTATGGGCTATTAATGGGTTTTATATTTGTTTAACTAAATGATAGTTTGTTAATTTTAATATAAAGATTTACAATTGGACGTCCCTATAAATAACCATATACACTCGATCGGACACGATGGGCGGGGTATTTATATGTACGAATAATCGTTCATTTAACCGGACACGGGAATGGATTAATAGTCACTAGAATTATTAAAACAGGGGTAAAATTATATACAAGGACACTTGGTGTAATTGTTAACAAAGTATTAAAACCTTGGGTTACACGCAGTCGATATCCTGGTGTAATTATTAAACAAAGTATTAAAATATTGTTACAGTTTAAGTCCCCAATTAGTTGGAATATTTAACTTCGGGTATAAAGATAATTTGACGAGGATACTAGCACTTTATATTTATGACTGATGGACTGTTATGGACAAAAACCAGACGGACATATTAAATAATCCAGGACAAAGGACAATTAACCCATGGGCATAAAACTAAAATCAACACGTCAAACATCATGATTATGGAAGTTTAAATAAGCATAATTCTTTTATTTCATATTTAATTTCCTTTATTTTATATTTAATTGCACTTCTAATTATCGCACTTTTATTTATTGTCATTGTATTTAATTGCACTTTTAATTATCGTACTTTTTAATTATCGCAATTTTATTTTATCGCACTTTTATTTATCGCAATTTTATTATCGTTATTTACTTTACGCTTTAAATTTAGTCTTTTATTTATTTTTAATATTTTACATTAGGTTTTAACTGCGACTAAAGTTTTAAAAATTGACAAACCGGTCATTAAACGGTAAAAACCCCCCTTTATAATAATAATATTACTTATATATATTTGTATTTTTATAAAATAAAACTAATATAGCGTTAAGCTTTGTTTAAAGATTTTTCCCTGTGGAACGAACCAGACTTACTAAAAACTACACTACTGTACGATTAGGTACACTGCCTATAAGTGTTGTAGCAAGGTTTAAGTACATCCATTCTATAAATAAATAAATATCTTGTGTAAAATTGTATCGTATTTAATAGTATTTCCTTGTAAAATTTAATAGTATTTTATACCCCTTAGCTTTAACATCAAGTATTTTTGGCGCCGCTGCCGGGGAATGCCGAAGCGAAACGCCACACATAAAAAAAAAGATTTTTATTAAGTTTTATTTAGTTTTTGTAAAAATACATTTTTTTTAAATATCAAAATTATAAAAAATTAAAACCGAAAAAAAATATATATATATAAATCTATTTTTAAGATTTTTATAAAATTATAAATTATTTCTATTTTTATTTTAGTTTTTAAAACATAAGTTTTTATTTAATTTATATAAATATTTTATTTAATTATTAAAACAGAAAATAAAAAAAAATAAAAAAACGAAACCTGTCGAAACTTGACCTGTTTCTGAACTGAAATTGCACCTTTTGACCTGGGTTCATCGCGACTCGCGGAGCCACCCTGACACGCGCCTGACAGAACCCTAATCTGCATTAAATACGGAGTATTATTAATTATTATTAATTAATTTGTATTTAGGGTTAAATATTGATGTTGTAGGGATGGGGTACGAAATAGTATTATTTTTAGTACGAAATACTATTAAATATGCTACAATTTTACACAAGTTATTTATTTATTTATCGAGTGGATATACTTAAACCTTGCTACAACACTTATAGGCAGTGTACCTAATCGTATTATAGTATAGTTTTTAGTAAGTCCGGTTCGTTCCACAGGGAGCTCGTGAAGTATAACACTATATTTTTTTACACACAATAATTGTAAAAAATACAAATATATATATAAGTAATATTATTATTATAAAGGGGGGTTTTTACCGTTTAATGACCGGTTTGTCGATTTTAAAACTTTAGTCGCAGTTAAAACCAAATGTAAAATATTAAAAATAAATACAAGACTTAAATTAAAGCATAAAGTAAATAACGATAATGAAATTGCGAATAATAAAAGTGCGATAAAATAAACTTGCGATAATTAAAAAGTACGATAATTAAAAGTGCAATTAAATACAATAACAATAAAAATGCGATAATTAGAAGTGCAATTAAATATAAAATAAAGGAAATTAAATATGAAATAAAAGAATTATGCTTATTTAAACTTCCGTAATCATGATGTTTGACGTGTTGATTTTAGTTTTATGCCCATGGGTTAATTGTCCTTTGTCCTGGATTATTTAATATGTTCGTCTGGTTTTTGTCCATAACAGTCCATCAGTCATAAATATGAAGTGCGAGTATCCTCGTCAAATTTTAATTATACCCGAAGTTAAATATTCCAACTAATTGGGGACTTAAACTGTAACAAGATTTTAATACTTTATTTAATAATTACACCAGGTTGTCGACTGAGTGTAACCCAAGGTTTTAATATTTTGTTATCAATTATACCAAGTGTCCTTGTACATAATTTCACCCCTGTTTTAATTATTCTAGTGGCTATTAATCCATTCCCGTGTCCGGTTAAATGAATGATTATTCGTACATATAAATACCCCGCCCATCGTGTCCGATTGAGTGTATATGGTAATTTATAGGGACGCCCAATTGTAAATCTTTATATTAACATTAACAAACTATCATTTAGTTAAACAAATATAAAGCCCATTAATAGCCCATAGTCTAATTTCCACAAGTGTCGTTCTTTTGTCCAAACCCCAATTATGGTACAAAGCCCAATTACCCAATTTTAGTAATTAGCCCAACATCATGATTACTTCGTTTTAAATAAGCATAATAATAACTTAGCTACGAGACATTAATATAAAAAGGTTGAACATAACTTACAATGATTAAAAATAGCGTAGCGTTACACGGACAGAATTTCGACTTACATACTCAAACGATCTCTATCATAAATCTTATTATTATCATAATTTAAAATTAAAATTAAGATTATTGTTATATCTTATTAAGTTAACATTATGATAGAGATATAGAATATAGATATTGATAATTGATATTGATAATAGATAGATGGATCGATATATAGATAGAAATATGATAGAAAAAGGTATGATTCAATTGATCGTATTACATAGCCTTTTATAGGCGAAATTAGAATTGAAATTTTCATTTACGACCCCTGAACTACGCTCAATTAACAACTTTTTATTATTTAATATTATTCTTATTATGAATTATTTAAATATTATATTTTATTCTTGTGCATAGTTGACTCGTAATTTTTAAACCGTTGCGTCGAGCGCTGAAAGTTGGTTCATGCCTCGGTTCCGGATTTTCGAACGCCCTTTCGTACAATTTTATATCGTGTACTTTGCGTTTTGTAACTTGTACTCTTGTCATTTTTAGACATTCTTCATCAATAATTTGAACCTTTTTGATTGTATCTTGTACTTTTGAGCTTTTTGGACCTTTGTCTCTTCAATTCGTCGTTTTCGCCTTTTGTCTTCGCACTTATTTAATATAAACGAATATTACTTGAAAATGGAACAATTGCAACTAAAATCTTGTCTTTCTTGGGGGATAATGCTATGAAATATATGTTCCTTTTTAGCCTTATCAATATCCCCACACTTGAGCGTTGCTTGTCCTCAAGCAATATAGTCTTGAAAAACACTTGAATCACTTCTTTATTCTTCACACTTTGTACATCAGTGACTTCAATACGGCGGTATGAACAATGATAGTAACGATGTGGTTAAAGGTGGGTGTGTCATCCACAGTTGCCTTGGGTTTAGGTCAACGACACTTGCAATCAAATAGCCGATTTACTTTCGGTTTCCAAAGCAAAGTGCACATTTGAAAGGCGGTTTACAGTCCCACATGACTATAAAAATTTAGATCCTTCAAAGAAATTGGATCTTTATGAAAATATTTGATCTTTTGAAAATTCATGCTAGATTTTACCCTAGACAAGTTTTCTGATTTGATCCATCATTGGTGTTGCAAAATATATTTGTGCATCAATATTTTGGCTAAAACTTTTAGGCTCGTGTAATCCACTGCTATCCCGGTATCGAATAGCACACATCCAGTTTACTTGTTCCGTATATTACCTTTCGGTAAACTACCGTCCGGTTGTAAAGGAAAGCGATGAACAAGAAACTGTTAAGGCAATGTCTAATGACATGCATTTGTTCATGGTCTAATTACGTGTCGGATGCTAGTACTATCCTTGGTAGGAGCAATAGTAAAGATCATCCTATGATTTTTCGGTCTGGCACAAGGTCCTGTCTCCGACCATGCTATGCAACCACCATTCTTACGGTTGACACCCGATTTTCTTCAGGTGACCTAATGAATTCCAGGTGAATTCCTAGGATTTTACGTTCAATGGTAATGAACGCATTGAAAATGGTTTTTCAGAAAACAAATCGGTTTGTAATTTTTGATCAAAATATTTTCTCGTTCAAGCTCGAGTTTAGATATCATCGAATTCCATGAGTTTGAATTCTCAATCTTTAAGGTCAATCTCAAGGATTGAGTAATATCAGTCTTAAAAGCTGATTTTTAATCTTTAAGGAGATTATCCTTTTCTGGGGATCTGATTCATTAGTCTTATCCAGCTAAATTGCACGGTGCCCCCCCATTGTACGAGATAAATCCTTCTCATAGTTAGGATAAATCTGACCACCTGGCGACCCTGTTTGATGCTGAGGTCCGTGGATTTCCAGCCGATTTTAGTGATGACTTTTCTAGATTTTTTGTCAACCTACAGCTGGTCTGGACGACAACTTCATGACCTAAATCAAGGAGCGCGTGTCTTTTTCGGAAGACTTTACTTCCTTTTAATGATGGAATTGATTCATCGTGTAGATCCATCTTTTTATCTTTATTATAATATTGCGGGTAAAACGGTCAATTTAATCCAAAACAAAAGTATCTTAAATTATTTGTTACAGAAATATGTTACATATGTTTAAAATAACTTGGTAAATTTTCCCACACTTGACTTTTATTTTCTTTTATTTGCCTTTTTGTTCTCCTCTATTCCGTTCTTAAATGAATTTTAACATTTTGGTTTGTTTCTCAATTTATGTCCTTTCCGAGATTACAATAATTTCTGTATTAAAACCTAGTTTTATCGTTCATAAATATGTATAAACATGATTTTGAGTTCATTTAATTGAAAATTTTGAAAATTTTTACTACAATTGGGTAGTCAGTATATAAGACTAGGGCTGTTCCTTGTTATCGGAGAGCACTAGATTCTAATACAACTACTGCGTTACTAGTATTTTTAATGGTAACCAAGTGTTTAAAATAAAAATTTTTAAAATCCGAAAGAATTTAACCCCTTCCTACACTTAAGATCTTGCAATGCCCTCATTTGCAAGAAATCAGTAACAATTTAAATTATTGAGGGTGATTTGCGTAGAAAAATGATTAAATTTTACCAAAGTTTCCAAACATATTGGATTTTTTTTTTTTTTTAATGTTTTTGGCATACTTTAATTCAATAAGATTAAAAATAATGATAATAATAACTCTCGTCCCTCCCTCGGGTAAAGCAATTTCGGTTCAATGACCTAGTCTTCAACTTACGACGAATTTTAAAAATCATATTTTTAACTTAATGAGATAAAGTAAATTTTTGTTTTTAAATTCACACTACTTAAATATAAAATTCAAAATTAATATTAAAAATTCACACCAAACTTAAAAATTTGAAATGCATAAAATTAAAAATTCACACCAAACTTAATTTTAAAAATTCATATTATAAATTCACACCAAACTTATATTAATTTTTCAAATATTTACAATTTTAAAAATATTGTTTTTACAAAGTTTTCGATATTAATTTAAGATTTATATATTAATTTTAAAAATATGGTAAAAATAAAATTAAAAATCTTTTTGGCTTTTTATCCCACTTTAATCAATCAAATATTATCAAAAATATGCGCCCCTCTTTTCGGTAAAGTAATTTCGGTTCCAAGACCTAATTTAACTCATGACGAATTTTTGAAATATTTTGGGTTGATTGATTAAAGATATTTATACCTTAAGAATAAACGTTAAATTTCGCAGTGATGTAATAAATTTTTGAATGATATCAATAATTTCGGTCGCCAAACCTAATTTTATTCAATACCAATTTAATACTTTTTAGCTAACAAATTAGCGTTTATTATCAAAAGGTTAAAAATAAAAATAAAAATAAAAACTGTACAGACATACCTGTGAAATAGATTTCTTAGTTATATGATCTATCCCATTCATAAGATAGTCGGTTTAATTGGTTTTCCATAGCTACATAGGCGTAACCTCGAGCATTCAGTGTCTTTTCTTCTAAACATATGAACGGTCCGTCTCTGCATAAAGTAACAAATTCGGTATTTGAATAGGTTTGATTATTTGAACATTTACCTCCATGTGACCATTTTCCGCATTTGTGACATCTTTCTAGGTGTCGTGCTCTTCTTTTCGCTGCGGATTTTGATTTTCCTTTACCAAATTGTAACTTATTATCTTCGCATCTGGATTCTTTTCTAACTCCGTCCATTCTTTCTCTGATTACTGATACTATTTCACTTGGTAGTATGTCATTATTTCTTTTAGTGATCAAAGCGTGTAGCATTAGACCATGGTTTAGTTCACAGGCAGTCTTCATTTTGTAAAAACCTAAAAAAAAAATAAAAATTCAGAATGGGGGGAGAAGACTAGTTCTTTAGGGTCTGCTAGGGAAAGACCATTCGGGTTCCATTTTCGAGAACTACACGAAAACAGACAATCTAACTCTAACAGAAATACATATTATCCTTTAAAGACTTGATTCTCCCCACACTTAGTTAGCTGTGGTATCGAAATTGTGATTAACTTCATTGTCGAATTCCATCGGATTATCTATGTAGTGTTTAACTCTGTGACCATTAACTTTAAATTCAATCCCATTTGAATTTATTAATTCTATCATTCCGTATGGGAAAACTCTTTTGACTATGAATGGTCCAGACCATCTTGATTTCAATTTTCCAGGAAATAGCTTGAATCGTGAATTGAAAAGAAGAACTCTGTCTCCTTCTTTAAATTATTTTGAACTTCTGATTCTTTTATCATGCCATTTCTTCGTTCTTTCTTTATAGATTAACGAATTTTCGTATGCTTCATGTCTTAATTCTTCTAATTCGTTTAGTTGACTTAATCGTAGACGTCCGGCTTCATGTAAATCAAGATTACATGTCTTCAAAGCCCAAAATGCTTTGTGTTCAATTTCTACTGGAAGATGACATGCTTTTCCATAAACAAGTCTAAAAGGTGTGGTTCCAATTGGAGTTTTGTAGGCTGTTCTAAAAGCCCAGAGTGCATCCTCCAATTTAATGGACCATTCCTTCGAATTTGATCCTACGGTTTTCTCTAGAATACGTTTTAAAGCTCGGTTGGTATTTTCAACTTGTCCACTTGTTTGTGGATGATATGCGGTTGAGATTTTATGAGTTACTCCATAACGTTTGAGAACTTTCTCAAGTTGATTATTACAAAAATGAGTTCCCCGATCACTTATTAAAGCTTTCGGTGTTCCAAACCTTGCAAAAAGACGTTTTAAAAAGTTGACTACAACTCGTGCATCGTTAGTTGGGAGAGCTTGTGCTTTCGCCCATTTAGATACATAATCAATGGCTACGAGTATATATAGATTATTATGAGATTTTGGAAATGGACCCATAAAGTCAATACCCCAAATGTCAAATACTTCACATACTTGGATGACATTTTGTGGCATTTCATCACGTTGACTTATTTTTCCGTCCCTTTGACATGCATCACAGGATTTGTAACGACCCCGACAAATCGTCAAATGACGGCGTCATCTACGTATGGTCCCATTACATGGTCGTAAGTCTTTATAACAAAGTTTGACCGAAAAGTATGTCGCATTCATTTCATAAATAAGGGTGTTTCAAGGTTTACAAAAGTAGTTTCCATAACAAGTACATAACAATGTTTAAAGTTTGTATGAAACACATGCGACACGATTAAAAGTAGTCAAAAAGACGCTCCACGTATGCAAGTATACTCGACATCCAATGCAAGTATCAAATAGTATGAGCGGAAGCATGTATCACCTAAGTTCAAGGACCTGAGAAAAACATAGAGAATCTGTCAACGAAAACGTTGGTGAAATCATAGGTTTAAATAAGTAAATGAGTAATAGTAAGTTGAACCACAAGATTTGCAACATCGATAAAGCCATAGTACATTCTAAAAGTTAATATTCACGAGCACCCAATTATCAAAGCTTAACGTTCCGTCCGTTGAATACCCCATCAATTAGTGCTAGAACAACACTGTTCCCGAAAATATATTTCATTCGTAAACGGTAGCGAACCGTTTGAATGAGGGTTTGTCAAACCCATATGGCCATATAACATAAGTTCTCGCTTACACCATCTGATGTAACTAATGATAATCGGATTGAGGATTTTCGTTCTAAACTCGTATGTAGAATGTTTGTTTTCCCGTTCTTGTGTTCACTTAGTTCAAAAGAATCGTTTATGTTTTCTCATCCCAAAAGTAAGTTTAAAAGAGTAAAAGTGGGACTATGATCTCACCTTGTATGCACGAACCAAAAAGTACTTCGACAAGTAACGTGTGCAAAGAACAATGCTAGTCTTGACCTAAACAAATAGGTTGTATTAATAACGGTAACCACGATAGGTCAAAGATGTTCAATTAGTCCTATGGTTCGTTACGACTCGATTATTTAGCATGTGAAATCAAATTGTCAAGTTTCATGCAAGATACAAGTATATAAACAAGTTAGGAAGGTTGCAAAAATCATTTGGTTAAGTTTGACAAAAAGTCAAACTTTGGTCGGTCAAAGTCAACGAAAAAGTCAACACGCTCGGGTCGTGTCCCGAACTATTTTTCTGAGGTTTTTAATCATGTATGAGCATGCTAGGACAAGTTACATGTGAATCGGAGGTGCGTAGCATAGCAAACATTATTCGAAAATTGACCAAATTGGACAGACCCAATCGGCGCGCCGCGCGGGGGGTATGGCGCGCCGCGCCACCCTGCTGCTTCAGCTATTTTTCTGCTTTTTAAATGTGCACGAACCAAAACCAATTCTAACACAATTCTTGACCCGCAAACGCTTATAACGCCTATCATACATCGTTGAAAAGGTATTTTGACAAGGAATGCAACTAAACACATATCATCAATCAAGCTTGCACTTATGACAAACAAAACCGCATTTAATGTTCCATAATCAATGCATTCAAGTCAATATTGCAATTTAATGATTTGGCAACCAAATTACATGTACAATATGCCGTTTCGAAGGTAATTAAGCATACAACACAACCTAACACTTACAATTAACATCTCATGTCATTTAATGCATCAAGAATCCATTCCTAGTTCGTGAAACCCTAACCAAAAGTCACCAAATTTCATAATCAAGTTTAAGGGGTTTCTTGATCAATCTTTACATCATAATGGAGCTAGTAACACTAAGAACAAGATTAAAACATGAAGTCTTAGCATCTAACAACATATGAACACTTAAAACTCAAGATTAAGCATGTTAACTTTCCATATGAACTAGTTACACCAAAATGGCAAGAACAAGCATACAAATCACATAAACAAACTAGACTTGAGCCATAGACACTAATTAACAACCTTTTAACTCAAAAATCTCAAGAACACATAAAATTAGTGATTTTAGAAAGTTACCCAAATGTAATGAGGTTGGTATGGAATCGAAGAGGAGATCACGAGGAGTTCAAATACGTAATTTGTTTGGCAAGATAATCACTAGCTCGATTTAAGATGATGATTCTTTGATGGAGCAAATTTAAGGAAAATGTGAAAGTAGGAGAAATAAAGGAAAATGAAATGAAAATGTGAATGAGTGGATAGAAAGGGTGTTGACCACCACTTTGACCTAGTGGTTTCTTTGACACTTTGACAAGTTTAGTCCCTCATGTTTTAATCGGGTGCGTTAAATTACCTAAACAAGATAATTTGAAACGCGTATCAACGAGACGTGTTATAAACATATAACGGAACATAAATAGTTAAACGGAAAAGTAAACGGAAAAAGGCGGGATGTTACATTACCTACTCCTTAAAAGAAATTTCGTCCCGAAATTTAAGTAGGCGTAGTAGTCGTTGTTTCTTCCTCGAGATCTTGCGTTTCCGAATTCACGAATAGATGAGGATACTTCCTTTGCATTTGATCTTGTCTTTCCCAAGTAAACTCGGGTCCTCTTTTGGCATTCCAACGAACCTTGACAATCGGGATTCGGCTTTGTTTCAATGTCTTGACGGAGGTGTCCACAATTTCAACCGGTTCCTCCACAAAATGAAGTTTGTCATCAATGGTAAGCTCCTCGAGAGGAATGACGATATCGGGTTCGGCAAGACACTTTTTCAAGTTGGATACATGGAAAGTAGGATGAACGGAGCTCAATTGAGGCGGAAGATCTAAACGATAAGCAACGGTTCCAATACGCTCCAAGATTTCGAAAGGACCAATATACTGCGGATTTAGCTTCCCGCGTTTCCCAAAACGGATTACACCCTTCCAAGGTGCGACTTTTAACATTACTCGGTCACCGATTTGAAATTCAAGATCGTTGCGTCGTTTGTCGGTATAGCTCTTTTGACGACTTCGGGCCGTCCTAAGCCTATCTCGGATTTGAACGATTTTCTCGGTGGTTTCGTGAATGAGTTCGGGTCCGGTGATTTGCACGTCGCCTACCTCGGCCCAACAAAGAGGTGAACGACATTTGCGGCCATATAGCGCTTCAAAAGGTGCGGCTTTAATACTCGCGTGATAACTATTGTTGTAAGAGAACTCGGCGAGAGGTAAGTGCTTGTCCCAAGCTTTTCCGAAATCAACCACGCAAGCTCGTAACATGTCCTCTAAGGTTTGAATTGTACGTTCGCTTTGTCCATCGGTTTGAGGATGATATGCGGTGCTCATGTCTAAACGCGTTCCTAACGCTTCTTGCAATGTACGCCAAAATCTAGAAACGAAACGGCCATCTCGGTCGGAGATAATCGATAATGGTACACCGTGTCGGGCTACGATCTCCTTAATGTAAAGTTGTGCAAGTTTCTCCATTTTGTCCGTTTCTTTCATGGCAATGAAGTGTGCGGATTTGGTGAGACGGTCAACAATAACCCAAATGGTATCATAACCGCCCGTCGTTTTTGGTAGTTTTGTGATAAAATCCATCGTTATCCTTTCCCACTTCCATTGCGGGATTTCGGGTTGTTGAAGTAGTCCGGACGGTCTTTGGTGTTCGGCTTTGACTTTGGAACATGTCAAACACTTGGAAACATAAGTAGCTACGTCCCTTTTGATGTTCGGCCACCAATATAGTTGTTTAAGGTCATGGTACATCTTATTGGCACCGGGGTGAATCGAGTATCGTGACTTATGGGCTTCATCTAAAATAAGGCTTCGTAGATCCCCATAACTAGGCACCCAAATTCTTCCGGCGAAATATCGGAGTCCGGTTTCTTTAACTTCGAATCGAGAGGTGAGGACGTTCAAGTGTTCGAGAGAGATGTTTTCATCCTTGAGAGCCTCATCTTGGGCTACCCGAATTTGGCTATTAAGGTTTGTGTGGATGGTGATGTTTAAGGCTCGGACACGAAGAGGCACCGCTCTTTCTTTTCGACTTAAAGCATCGGCTACTACATTTGCCTTCCCGGGATGGTAACGAAGCTCGCAATCGTAATCGTTTAAGGTTTCAATCCACCTTCGTTGTCTCATGTTTAGTTGCTTTTGATCGAAAATGTGTTGGAGGCTTTTGTGGTCGGTAAAGATAGTACTCTTGGTTCCATAAAGATAGTGTCTCCACATTTTAAGTGCAAAGACAACGGCTCCGAGTTCGAGATCATGTGTCGTATAGTTTCGTTCATGAATTTTGAGTTGTCGAGAAGCATAAGCAATGACTTTCGTTCGTTGCATCAATACACACCCAAAACCATGTTTTGAGGCATCGCAATATACAACAAAGTCATCATTGCCTTCGGGAAGTGACAAGATAGGAGCGGTGGTTAGCTTCGTTTTCAAGATTTGGAATGCGGATTCATGTTCGGTCGCCCAAATGAATTTCTTTCCCTTGTGAGTCAATGCGGTTAGAGGACGTGCAACCAAAGAGAAATTTTCGATGAATCTACGATAGTACCCGGCGAGACCCAAAAATTGACGAATGTGAGTAGGAGTAGTAGGAGTCTCCCATTTGCTAATGGCTTCGATTTTTGTGGGATCGACTTTAATACCTTGATCACTCACAACATGACCAAGAAACTGAACTTCCTTTAACCAAAATTCACACTTGGAGAATTTGGCATAGAGTTGTTCTTGTCTTAAAAGTTCAAGCACAAGTCGGAGGTGTTCCTCGTGTTCTTCTTCGCTTTTTGAATAGACTAAAATATCATCGATGAACACGATAACGAATTTGTCAAGATACGGTTTGCACACGCGGTTCATAAGATCCATGAACACCGCTGGTGCGTTAGTGAGACCAAATGGCATTACAAGAAATTCATAACTACCATAACGAGTTCGGAAAGCGGTTTTGGAGACATCTTCCCCCTTAACCCTTAATTGATGATAACCCGAACGGAGATCGATTTTCGAATATACACAAGACCCTTGTAGTTGATCAAAGAGGTCATCGATGCGAGGAAGAGGATATCGGTTCTTAACCGTCAATTTATTTAGTTCACGATAATCAATGCACATTCGTAGGGATCCGTCTTTCTTTTTAACAAACAAAATCGGAGCGCCCCAAGGTGAATGGCTAGGTTGGATAAAACCACGATCAAGTAGTTCTTGGATTTGACTTTGCAATTCTTGCATTTCAGATGGAGCGAGTCTATATGGTGCACGCGCTACGGGTGCGGCTCCTGGAATAAGATCGATTTGAAATTCAACCGGTCGATGAGGTGGAAGACCCGGTAATTCGTCGGGAAATACATCGGAATAGTCACTAACAATTGGCACATCATCGATGTGTTTCTCATCGGACTCGACTTTCTTAACGTGAGCAAGGATCGCAAAACAACCTTTACGGAGTAGTTTTCTAACTTTAATACTCGAAACGAGGTTGAGTCCGGTGCAACTCTTATCGCCATAGACGATCAAAGGTTCACCATTCTCGATAGGAATTCGGATTGCGTTAAGATCACAAAGAATGTGAGTTTTCGTTTTGACTAACCAATTCATACCGATTATTACATCAAAGCTTCCTAGTTCCATGGGTATCAAGTCAATTTCAAATTCCTTACCCAAAATGTTCAAAGTACACCCCCGGTAATATGTGTCGGCACTTAAGAGTTTTCCGTCGGCCACTTCGATGGAATAAGTAGTATCTAAAGGGTGTGGTGGAGTGCAAAGGGTAGGAGCTAAAGTCTTGGACACAAAACATTTATCGGCACCCGAATCGAATAAGCAAGTAACATAAGAGTTGTTGAGAAGAAACGTACCCGTGACTAGTTCATTGTCATCTCGGGCTTCCTCAGTGTTGATGTTAAAGGCTCGGCCTCGGTTGTTGGGGTTGGCTTTCTTTTTCGGGCATTCGTTCTTATAATGGCCCGTTTGGCCACACTCGTAACAAGTGACCGTTTTTGGAGGATTGGGCCCCTTTCGAGCGACGGGGGCGGTGCTTGTGCAATTGTTGGCCCTATGACCAACTCCTTGGCAACGATGACAAATTAGCTTGTTACATTCGCCGTAATGATGTTTGTGGCACTTGTTGCACAAAGGTAAGTTTCCGACATAACCCTTCTTGCCGTCGTTGTTGAAGGGCTTTTTGGTGAAGGTGTTGTTGTTGTAGTTAGTTGATGGAGTGGCTTCCCATTTCCTTTTGTTGCCACCCGACTTGTCCTCGGCCTTAGGAGCCGGCACTACGACTTCGTCAACCGTTTCGATTAATTGACGAGCCATGTTCATAGCGGCTTGATGAGTAGCGGGTTTGGATGACATCACCCCTTGTTTGATGCTTTTTGGAAGACCGAGCATGTAGAGCTCAATCCTTTGAGATTCGGGGTTAACAAGGTTAGGACACATTAAGGATAGTTCGGCGAAGCGTTGATTATAAGCCTTAAGATCGTTTCCGACCGCTTTCAAAGCTCTTAGTTCTTCCTCGAGCTTTCGGGTTTCTTCGCGCGAAAAGTATTCGACAATCATCTTTTCCTTCAAATCGGCCCAAGAGAGGGCATGAGCTTCATCGGTACCCACCGATTGAACATAGGTGTTCCACCAAGTGAGAGCAACACCGGAGAACGTGTGGGTGGAGTATTTGACCTTGTCTTGATCCCGACAACCGCTTATGCTAAAGACGGCCTCGGTTTGTTCAAACCAACGAGTAAGCACAACCGGTCCACCGGTTCCATCATAAGTGTGAGGTTTGCACCCCATGAAAGCTTTGTAGGAGCATCCCTCGTTTGAGTTACCGGCCCCATTGTTGTTGTTGTTGTTGTTGTTGTTGTTGTGGTTGTTGTTATTGTTATTGTTGTTGGAAGAGTGACCGGCCATGGCCGCATCTACGGCGGTAGCTATCATCCGTTCGAGAGCTTGTTCGGGAGTTTCATTGCGGCGTACACGACGAGGAGCCATTGTTCCTTCAAAACAAAATAGTACCGTTGGTTAGTATTCTAAATAATACTAACCGTGATATGGGATAAAGATAGAGAGAAAATTATCCTTGACCCGCCTTAAATTCTTTATGTCATAATGTCGGTATGTTCATATGAGTCACCGTAATATAATTTCCGGGAATTATATTACCCTAATTCATATGTGCATTCGACATTACGTCATATAGTCAAGGTGGCGTGTCAATTAAATTATATAACGCAAGATTTAGATAGAATAAGAGTAGATATGAGTAGAAGAGTTAGAGTATAAATGCACAATTTGTCAAGTAATTCCTATGTCAAGTCTATATGCCGGTTGTAGTCTAGACTCACCAATGTACCCTAAGACTCGGGGTTGACACCAATGAACTCTAAATCCCTACAACCAAAGCTCTGATACCACTTGTAACGACCCCGACAAATCGTCAAATGACGGCGTCATCTACGTATGGTCCCATTACATGGTCGTAAGTCTTTATAACAAAGTTTGACCGAAAAGTATGTCGCATTCATTTCATAAATAAGGGTGTTTCAAGGTTTACAAAAGTAGTTTCCATAACAAGTACATAACAATGTTTAAAGTTTGTATGAAACACATGCGACACGATTAAAAGTAGTCAAAAAGACGCTCCACGTATGCAAGTATACTCGACATCCAATGCAAGTATCAAATAGTATGAGCGGAAGCATGTATCACCTAAGTTCAAGGACCTGAGAAAAACATAGAGAATCTGTCAACGAAAACGTTGGTGAAATCATAGGTTTAAATAAGTAAATGAGTAATAGTAAGTTGAACCACAAGATTTGCAACATCGATAAAGCCATAGTACATTCTAAAAGTTAATATTCACGAGCACCCAATTATCAAAGCTTAACGTTCCGTCCGTTGAATACCCCATCAATTAGTGCTAGAACAACACTGTTCCCGAAAATATATTTCATTCGTAAACGGTAGCGAACCGTTTGAATGAGGGTTTGTCAAACCCATATGGCCATATAACATAAGTTCTCGCTTACACCATCTGATGTAACTAATGATAATCGGATTGAGGATTTTCGTTCTAAACTCGTATGTAGAATGTTTGTTTTCCCGTTCTTGTGTTCACTTAGTTCAAAAGAATCGTTTATGTTTTCTCATCCCAAAAGTAAGTTTAAAAGAGTAAAAGTGGGACTATGATCTCACCTTGTATGCACGAACCAAAAAGTACTTCGACAAGTAACGTGTGCAAAGAACAATGCTAGTCTTGACCTAAACAAATAGGTTGTATTAATAACGGTAACCACGATAGGTCAAAGATGTTCAATTAGTCCTATGGCTCGTTACGACTCGATTATTTAGCATGTGAAATCAAATTGTCAAGTTTCATGCAAGATACAAGTATATAAACAAGTTAGGAAGGTTGCAAAAATCATTTGGTTAAGTTTGACAAAAAGTCAAACTTTGGTCGGTCAAAGTCAACGAAAAAGTCAACACGCTCGGGTCGTGTCCCGAACTATTTTTCTGAGGTTTTTAATCATGTATGAGCATGCTAGGACAAGTTACATGTGAATCGGAGGTGCGTAGCATAGCAAACATTATTCGAAAATTGACCAAATTGGACAGACCCAATCGGCGCGCCGCGCGGGGGGTATGGCGCGCCGCGCCACCCTGCTGCTTCAGCTATTTTTCTGCTTTTTAAATGTGCACGAACCAAAACCAATTCTAACACAATTCTTGACCCGCAAACGCTTATAACGCCTATCATACATCGTTGAAAAGGTATTTTGACAAGGAATGCAACTAAACACATATCATCAATCAAGCTTGCACTTATGACAAACAAAACCGCATTTAATGTTCCATAATCAATGCATTCAAGTCAATATTGCAATTTAATGATTTGGCAACCAAATTACATGTACAATATGCCGTTTCGAAGGTAATTAAGCATACAACACAACCTAACACTTACAATTAACATCTCATGTCATTTAATGCATCAAGAATCCATTCCTAGTTCGTGAAACCCTAACCAAAAGTCACCAAATTTCATAATCAAGTTTAAGGGGTTTCTTGATCAATCTTTACATCATAATGGAGCTAGTAACACTAAGAACAAGATTAAAACATGAAGTCTTAGCATCTAACAACAAATGAACACTTAAAACTCAAGATTAAGCATGTTAACTTTCCATATGAACTAGTTACACCAAAATGGCAAGAACAAGCATACAAATCACATAAACAAACTAGACTTGAGCCATAGACACTAATTAACAACCTTTTAACTCAAAAATCTCAAGAACACATAAAATTAGTGATTTTAGAAAGTTACCCAAATGTAATGAGGTTGGTATGGAATCGAAGAGGAGATCACGAGGAGTTCAAATACGTAATTTGTTTGGCAAGATAATCACTAGCTCGATTTAAGATGATGATTCTTTGATGGAGCAAATTTAAGGAAAATGTGAAAGTAGGAGAAATAAAGGAAAATGAAATGAAAATGTGAATGAGTGGATAGAAAGGGTGTTGACCACCACTTTGACCTAGTGGTTTCTTTGACACTTTGACAAGTTTAGTCCCTCATGTTTTAATCGGGTGCGTTAAATTACCTAAACAAGATAATTTGAAACGCGTATCAACGAGACGTGTTATAAACATATAACGGAACATAAATAGTTAAATGGAAAAGTAAACGGAAAAAGGCGGGATGTTACAGGATTTGCAAAGAAAGTGTGCGTCTTTGTAATTGTAGGCCAATAGAATCCAGCATCATAAACTTTTCTTGCTGTTAGTTGAGGCCCATAATGCCCTCCTGTTGGTCCTGTGTGACAATGGTTTAATATTTTACTAGCTTCATCTCCAAATACACATCGGCGTATTATTCCATCGGGACAACTTTTAAACAGATGTGGATCTTCCCAAAAATAGTGTTTTATATCACTGAAGAATTTCTTTCGTCTTTGGTACGATAATCCTTTTTCAAGGAATCCACAAACTAAGTAGTTTGCATAGTCTGCAAACCATGGGATTTCATTATAATCTATCTTCAATAGATATTCATCAGGAAAGTTGTCTTGTATGGCTGATTCATTTAGAACTTCTAATTCGGGATTTTCAAGACGAGAAAGATGATCAGTGGCGAGATTTTCTGCTCCTCTTTTATCTCGGATTTCAATATCAAACTCTTGTAAGAGTAAGATCCAACGGATTAATCTTGGTTTAGCATCTTGTTTTGAAAATAGGTATCTAAGAGCAGAATGGTCGGTATAGACCACCGTTTTTGCTAGAACGAGATATGAACGAAATTTGTTAAAAGCAAAAACAATAGCAAGGAGTTCTTTTTCAGTAGTTGTGTAATTTGTTTGTGCTCCTTGTAACGTCTTACTAGCATAATAAATAGGTTGAAATCGTTTTTCAATCCTTTGTCCTAAAACGGCTCCCATTGCAAAATCACTTGCATCGCACATTAGTTCAAATGGTAGATTCCAATTTGGTGTGATCATGATCGGCGCATTAGTGAGTTTTTCTTTAAGAATATTAAAAGATTTGATACACTCATCTGAAAAGATGAATGGAGCATCCTTCTCTAGGAG
Source organism: Rutidosis leptorrhynchoides (assembly GCF_046630445.1). NCBI lineage: Eukaryota > Viridiplantae > Streptophyta > Magnoliopsida > Asterales > Asteraceae > Rutidosis > Rutidosis leptorrhynchoides. The sequence continues at coordinate 403,480,858 of NC_092337.1, read as the reverse complement.
TTTATTCAAAGGAGTGGCAATTTTAGAAAAATCTTTTATGAAACGTCGGTAAAAACCGGCATGCCCTAGAAAACTCCTAACTCCTCTAACATTGGTGGGATGTGGAAGTTTAGCAATTACATCTACTTTAGCTATATCCACTTCAATTCCTTCTTTTGAAATTTTATGTCCAAGAACGATGCCTTCTTTAACCATGAAATGGCATTTCTCCCAATTAAGTACTAGATTTGATTTTTCGCATCTAATTAGCATTCGTTCCAGATTAACTAGACATGATTCAAATGTATCACCGAAGACTGAAAAGTCATCCATGAAAACTTCCATGCATTCTTCTATCATGTCATGAAAAATCGCCATCATACACCTTTGAAAGGTTGCAGGGGCGTTGCAAAGTCCAAATGGCATTCGTTTGCAAGCAAAAGTACCATAAGGGCACGTGAATGTGGTTTTCTCTTGATCTTCGGGTGCTATTGGAATTTGAAAGTATCCGGAAAATCCATCTAGAAAACAATAGTAACTATTTCCGGCTAATCTTTCCAACATTTGATCTATGAAAGGTAAGGGAAAGTGATCTTTTCTGGTGGCGTCATTTAATTTTCTATAATCAATACACACACACCATCCTGTTACAGTCCTAGTAGGAATAAGCTCATTTTTCTCATTTGTAATGACAGTCATGCCACCCTTCTTAGGCACGCATTGAACTGGGCTTACCCATGGACTATCAGAAATTGGATATATCAAACCTGCATCTAGCAGTTTAATAATCTCTTTCTTAACTACATCTTGCATATTAGGATTTAGTCTTCGTTGGCGTTGCACATACGTTTTATGACCTTCTTCCATAAAGATTTTATGTGTGCAATACGAAGGACTTATTCCTTTAATATCATGAATCTTCCATGCAATGGCTGGTTTATGAGCTTTCAACACAGAAATGAGTTGTGATTTCTCATTTTCAGTAAGAGAAGACGATATTATTACAGGTAATTCAGATTCACCATGTAAATAAGCGTATTCCAAATGGTTTGGAAGTGGCTTTAACTCTAATTTCAGAGGTTCTTCTATAGATGATTTGTATCCATATCTGTCTTCTTCTTTTAGCATTTGAATTTCTTCTGTTGTTGGTTCATATCCATTAGCTATTAGTGTATCTAACATTTCAGCTTCATCAATTTGTTCTGTTCCTTCTCCTAAAGAACATTCTCCTGTTCCTTGTAATTCTGGAAATTCTTCTAATAATTCTGCATGTGCATCTATAGTTTGAATATAATAACATGTATCATCTGCAGATTGCGGTTGTTGCATTGCTCTATCAACTGAAAAGGTAACACTCTCATCCTCTATACTTAGGGTCAATTTCTTACCGAACACGTCTATCATTGCTTTAGCTGTGTTTAAGAATGGTCTTCCTAATATGAGAGGAACTTGAGAATCTTCTTCCATGTCCAAAACAACAAAATCTACTGGAAATACTAAAGTACCAACTTTAACTAGCATGTTCTCCATTATCCCTCTAGGATATTTTATTGATCTATCGGCTAGTTGTATGCTTATTCTGGTTGGTTTCAATTCTCCAATGTCTAGTTTAGCGTATAGTGAATACGGCATTAAATTTATACTAGCACCTAAGTCTGCCAATGCTTCTATTGAACTAAGACTACCCAGAAAACATGGAATTGTGAAACTTCCTGGATCAGATAGTTTTACTGGTATCTTATTCAACAGTACTGCAGAACAATTAGCATTCATAGTAACAGCCGAGAGTTCTTCCATTTTCTTTCTATTTGAGATTAGATCTTTCAAGAATTTAGCATATCTAGGCATTCCTGAAATCACATCAATGAAAGGAAGATTTACATTTATCTGTTTAAACATATCCAAGAATTTGGATTGCTCGGCTTCAAGTTTCTCTTTCTTCATTTTACTCGGGTAAGGAAGTGGTGGTTGGTGTGGTTTAACATAAGGTTTAGCCTTAACTGTGTTATCTTCATTAACCTTCTCAACTACCGGTTCTTTTTCCTTATCTTGATCAGGTTGTGGTTCTTGTGGAGTAGGAATAGCTTCATCAGAAGTTACATGTATTTCAGGTGGTTTAAGTGTTGTACCACTTCTTGTGGTAATGGCTTTGGCTGTTTCATTTCGGGGATTAGCATTTGTATCACTTGGTAGACTTCCCGGTTTTCTTTCACCTATTAATCTTGCTAGGTTACTTACTTCTTGTTCCAGATTTTGAATAGAAGCTTGTTGATTTCTAAATGCTTGAGCATTTTGTTCATTGGTTTGTTTCTGAGATGTGAAAAACTGCGTTTGAGTTTCAACTAGCTTCGTCATCATATCTTCTAAATTCGGCTTTTTATCGTCGGTTTGTTGTGGTGGTTTGTTTTGAAAATTAGGTCTTTGCTGATTGTAAGTATTGTTGGATACTTGTTGATTGCTAGGACCTTGTTGGTTGTTGTATGGAATATTTCGGTTATAGTTCTGATTTTGATTGTAAATAGGTCTTGGCGGTTGATAATTATTCTGATAATTATTTCCAGGCCTTTGGTTTATGTATGAAATATTCTCTCTTTGTTCCATTGTTAATTCAATACTGAGACAATCTTTTGTCAAATGTGGTCCTCCACACTGCTCACAACTAATTCGTATTGAGTGAATATCTTTAGTCATCTTTTCCATTCGTCGTTCCACAGCATCTATCTTTGCGGAAATGGAATCTAAGTCATGGCTAGAATCGGCTCTAGCTGCTTTAGATGATCTAACGATATCTTTTTCTTGGTGCCACTCATGTGAGTGGGAAGCAGTGTTATCAATAATTTTGTAAGCATCAGTTTCGGTTTTCTTCATAATAGAACCACCAGCTGCTATATCTATGTCTTTCCTTGTAGTGATGTCGCATCCTTGGTAGAATATTTGTACTATTTGACAGGTGTCTAAACCATGTTGCGGACATCCTCTTAACAACTTTCCATATCTTGTCCATGCCTCATATAGAGTTTCATTTGGTTTCTGTGTAAACGTAACAATTTCTGCTTGAAGTCTTACGGCTTTAGATGCCGGAAAAAATTGTTTAAGAAATTTTTCAACTAATACGTCCCATGTATCGATCGCCCCTTCAGGTAACGATTCCAACCAATCTTTGGCTTCTCCCTTTAAAGTCCAGGGAAATAACATGAGATATATCTGTTCATCCTCCACTTCTCGGATTTTAAATAGTGTGCAGATCCTATTAAAGGTACGTAGATGTTCATTTGGATCTTCCTTCGGCGCACCACTAAATTGGCATTGATTAGTCACCATGTGTAGAATTTGTCCTTTGATTTCATAATCTGGCGCATTAATGTCTGGATGAGTAATTGCGTGACCTTGGCCAGTGCGTTTAGCTCTCATTCGGTCTTCCATACTTAGAGGTTATAGATTTTCCATAATTGAATTTGTTGAATCGAAATCACTAGAGGATTCTGATTTAATGGTTCGTTCCTCAACAATCTCTGTTTAAATGATTGGTGGTTCCGGGGGAAAGTTTAGTGGTTCAGGATCTACGAACCGTTCCTGAATATTCTCCGGATTCTCAATTGTGAGGTCGGGTTCAAAAAATGGATTATCGGAAATTTGAACTGAAGTTCTTGGTTGACTGGATGATGATTATAAAGAAAAATCAACGGCAGTAATATTTGCTAAATGTCTTGATCTAGTTACAGGTGGTGAACGTACAAAAGGTGGTGAACGTCTTGCTCGGTGCATTAACAGAATATCCTATTAGTTATAAAAATAATAAGAAAAACTTATATAAGCTATCCAATTAATAGACTTTTCTGATTTTGCCCACGTTTCGAATAGCCAAAAGATGCAGCAGAGGGGCAGGATTCGTTTGGTCTCAATATAATTGAGGACTGTTTGGCTCCAATAACCCGGTCCACGTACAAATCCAACTATTACTACGAACCAGAAAAATGTCAACGTCTATTAACTTAACCACTTAGATAATTTTCCTTTTCGTTTAAGAAATATTAGATAAGAAGTAGATAAAATTCTATGTCCTATAACTAGAATGACGAGAAATAAGGAAGAAATAGATTGCGCGTCGAAAAGTGTCGAAAAATGAAAAAGGCGAAGAGTGGCTTGTAAGACTTAAAAACACGCGATTAATCCAACCTTATAACTATCACTATCTTAAAATTAAAACTACAAATGGAGATCACTAATTGGAATTGTAATTGATACATAGGTAAACGGCGTCGAAAAATAAGAAAATAGCACGAAAAATGGCGTCGCAAAATTCTAAAGCACCTAAAACTTAGTCTAAGGAATAAGCACTTAAGGGATTTTACGGCAAAGCCTAAAAATCTGGTAGTATAAAAATAACTACGGCAAAAAACACTAAATTTAATGCTAAAAGTTGTGACTATAGTCTAAAAAAAACTAAAGGTAATAAAACTTAAAATATATATTTTTTTAATTTTATAGACAAAATCTTAAAAATATACTTTTTTTTTTTAATTTTTTTTTTTTTTACAAATATAAATTAAGTGTGGGAAGGGGTCACGTGCTCATAGTCACATTCTGTATACATAACTTACATATGTAATGACTTTCGAGTGAAATGAATGGGGTCAATTGACCCCAGTGCCACACAAGTAGCTACGCCACTTGGGTTGAAGAGGTCCGTTTGTGGGCTGAAGAAAATGGAAGTGGGTGGTTCAATGATTAAATGAGAATGCTTTTAATTATCAAAAGGCAAAGAAATTTGAAGAATGGGAGATAAATATTCTCGTTTGTCAAGTGGGTGAAATTGTGATTGGGACACTAACACTTTTTTTTTTTTTTTTTTTTAAAACGAATTTTTTTTTCTTAAATAAAAAACGTTTTTTTTTTTTACAATTTTTTTTTTTTTTTAAATATATATATTTTACAAGAACTAAAAAAAAACTTAATAAAAAAAACTTTTATGTGGCGTTTCGCTTCGGCGAATCCCCGGCAGCGGCGCCAAAAATACTTGATGTTGTAGGGATGGGGTACGAAATAGTATTATTTTTATTACGAAATACTATTAAATATGCTACAGTTTTACACAAGTTATTTATTTATTTATCGAGTGGATATACTTAAACCTTGCTACAACACTTATAGGCAGTGTACCTAATCGTATTATAGTATAGTTTTTAGTAAGTCCGGTTCGTTCCACAGGGAGCTCGTGAAGTATAACACTATATTTTTTTACACACAATAATTGTAAAAAATACAAATATATATATATAAGTAATATTATTATTATAAAGGGGGGTTTTTACCGTTTAATGACCGGTTTGTCGATTTTAAAACTTTAGTCGCAGTTAAAACCAAATGTAAAATATTAAAAATAAATACAAGACTTAAATTAAAGCATAAAGTAAATAACGATAATGAAATTGCGAATAATAAAAGTGCGATAAAATAAACTTGCGATAATTAAAAAGTACGATAATTAAAAGTGCAATTAAATACAATAACAATAAAAATGCGATAATTAGAAGTGCAATTAAATATAAAATAAAGGAAATTAAATATGAAATAAAAGAATTATGCTTATTTAAACTTCCGTAATCATGATGTTTGACGTGTTGATTTTAGTTTTATGCCCATGGGTTAATTGTCCTTTGTCCTGGATTATTTAATATGTCCGTCTGGTTTTTGTCCATAACAGTCCATCAGTCATAAATATGAAGTGCGAGTGTCCTCGTCAAATTTTAATTATACCCGAAGTTAAATATTCCAACTAATTGGGGACTTAAACTGTAACAAGATTTTAATACTTTGTTTAATAATTACACCAGGTTGTCGACTGAGTGTAACCCAAGGTTTTAATATTTTGTTATCAATTATACCAAGTGTCCTTGTACATAATTTCACCCCTGTTTTAATTATTCTAGTGGCTATTAATCCATTCCCGTGTCCGGTTAAATGAACGATTATTCGTACATATAAATACCCCGCCCATCGTATCCGATTGAGTGTATATGGTAATTTATAGGGACGCCCAATTGTAAATCTTTATATTAACATTAACAAACTATCATTTAGTTAAACAAATATAAAGCCCATTAATAGCCCATAGTCTAATTTCCACAAGTGTCGTTCTTTTGTCCAAACCCCAATTATGGTACAAAGCCCAATTACCCAATTTTAGTAATTAGCCCAACATCATGATTACTTCGTTTTAAATAAGCATAATAATAACTTAGCTACGAGACATTAATATAAAAAGGTTGAACATAACTTACAATGATTAAAAATAGCGTAGCGTTACACGGACAGAATTTCGACTTACACACTCAAACGATCTCTATCATAATTCTTATTATTATCATAATTTAAAATTAAAATTAAGATTATTGTTATATCTTATTAAGTTAACATTATGATAGAGATATAGAATATAGATATTGATAATTGATATTGATAATAGATAGATGGATAGAAATATGATAGAAAAAGGTATGATTCAATTGATCGTATTACATAGCCTTTTATAGGCGAAATTAGAATTGAAATTTTTATTTACGACCCCTGAACTATGCTCAATTAACAACTTTTTATTATTTAATATTATTCTTATTATGAATTATTTAAATATTATATTTTATTCTTGTGCATAGTTGACTCGTAATTTTTACACCGTTGCGTCGAGCGCTGAAAGTTGGTTCATGCCTCGGTTCCGGATTTTCGAACGCCCTTTCGTACAATTTTATATCGTGTACTTTGCGTTTTGTAACTTGTACTCTTGTCATTTTTAGACGTTCTTCATCAATAATTTGAACCTTTTTGATTGTATCTTGTACTTTTGAGCTTTTTGGACCTTTGTGTCTTCAATTCGTCGTTTTCGCCTTTTGTCTTCGCACTTATTTAATATAAACGAATATTACTTGAAAATGGAACAATTGCAACTAAAATCTTGTCTTTCTTGGGGGATAATGCTATGAAATATATGTTCCTTTTTAGCCTTATCAAATATTTAATTAATTTAGTATTTAATTTAAGTTTTAATTAATTTATGTATTTAGTTTAATTAGTTTTATTAAATTATAAAATTAATAGTTTTAATAAATAAATAATATAAAAATAATATTTTTATAAAAATTGTACTTTTTACAACTTTTAGTATATTTTTATTTTGTCTCCTTTTTATTTGTTTTTTTTTTTCGTAATATTTGTATTTTTCGCTCGTAATTAGTTTTAAGTTATAGTTTTTGCCATAGTTATTTTTACTTCTAGATTTTTAGGCTTTGCCGTAAAATCCCTTAAGCGCTTTCTCTTTAGACTAAAATTTAGGTGCTTTAGAATTTTGCGACGCCTATCTAAGTTTTAGTACCTTTTTAAGATATTGCCATTTGGGATATAATATTTCTTTTAAGCTTTAATATTTTTAGACGCAACTTGTAATTTTTTAGTTTTTAGTTCCTTTTTAAGTTTTGACGCACCACTTTCTTATTTTTCGACGCCTTTTACCTATGTATCAATTATCACTCCAATTAGTAATCTCAATTTGCAATTTTAATTTTAAGTTAGTGATAGTAATAAGGTTGGGTTAGTCGAGTGTTTTAAAGTTTTATAGTTATTTTTTTTTCTTATTTTTCGTCGCCTTTTATTTTTCAACCCTTTTCTTTTTCGACCTATTTCGACGCACTCTTTTTCTTTCTTATTTCTCGCCATTCTAGTTTTTAGGACATAGATTTTTATTCTACTTCTTATCTAAATTTCTTAAAATTACGAAAATTTATTTTAAGTGGTTAAATTGATAGACATCAAAATTTTCTGGTTCGTAGTAGTAGTTGGATTTGTACGTGGACCGGGTTATTGGAGCCAAACAGTACTCAATTATATTGAGACCAAACGAATCCTGCCCCTCTGCTGCATCTTTTGGCTATTCGAAACGTGGGCAAAATCAGACAAGTCTATTAATTAGATAACTTATATAATTTTTATTTCCTTTTAAAAACTAATAGGATATTCAGTGAATGCACCGAGCAAGACGTTCACCACCTTTTGTACGTTCACCACCTGTAACCAGATCAAGACATCTAGCAAATATTGTCACCGTTGATTTTTCTTTAGAATCGTCATCCAGTCGACCAAGTACTCCAATTCAAATTTCCGATAATCCATTTTTTGAACCCGACCTCACAATTGAGAATCCGGAGAATATTCAGGGACAATTCATAGATCCTGAACCATTAATTTTTCCTCCGGAACCACCAATCATTCAAACAGAGATTGTTGAGGAACGAACCATTAAATCTGAATCCTCTAGTGATTCAGATTCAACAAATTCAATTATGGAGAATCTGGAACCTCTAAGTATGGAAGACCGAATGCGAGCTAAACGCACTGGCCAAGGTCACGCAATTACTCATCCAGACATTAATGCGCCAGATTATGAAATCAAAGGACAAATTCTACATATGGTGACTAATCAATGCCAATTTAGTGGTGCGCCGAAGGAAGATCCAAATGAACATCTTCGTACCTTTAATAGGATCTGCACACTATTTAAAATAAGAGAAGTGGAGGATGAACAGATATATCTCATGTTATTTCCCTGGACTTTAAAGGGAGAAGCCAAAGATTGGTTGGAATCGTTACCTGAAGGGGCGATCGATACATGGGATGTTTTAGTTGAAAATTTTCTTAAACAATTCTTTCCGGCATCTAAAGCCGTAAGACTTCAAGGAGAAATTGTTACGTTCACACAGAAACCTAATGAAACTCTATATGAGGCGTGGACAAGATTTGGAAAGTTATTAAGAGGATGTCCGCAACATGGTTTAGACACCTGTCAAATAGTACAAATATTCTACCAAGGATGCAACATCACTACAAGGAAAGACATCGATATAGCAGCTGGTGGTTCCATTATGAAGAAAACCGAAACTGATGCTTACAAAATTATTGATACCACTGCTTCCCACTCACATGAGTGGCATCAAGAAAAAGATATCGTTAGATCATCTAAAGCAGCTAGAGCCGATTCTAGCCATGACTTAGATTCCATTTCCGCAAAGATAGATGCTGTCGAGAGACGAATGGAAAAGATGACTAAGGATATTCACTCAATACGAATTAGTTGTGAGCAGTGTGGAGGACCACATTTGACAAAAGATTGTCTCAGTATTGAACTAACAATGGAACAAAGAGAGAATGTTTCATATCTAAACCAAAGGCCTGGAAATAATTATCAGAATAATTATCAACCGCCAAGACCAATTTACAATCAAAACCAGAATTATACCCGAAATGTTCCATACAACAACCAACAAGGTCCTAGCAATCAACAAGTATCCAATAATACTTACAACCAGCAAAGACCTAATTTTCAAAACAAACCACCACAAACCGATGATAAAAAGACGAATTTAGAAGATATGATGACGAAGCTAGTTGAAACTCAAACGCAGTTTTTCACATCTCAGAAACAAACCAATGAACAAAATGCTCAAGCATTTAGAAATCAACAAGCTTCTATTCAAAACTTGGAACAAGAAGTAAGTAACCTAGCAAGGTTAATAGGAGAAAGAAAACCGGAAAGTTTACCTAGTGATACAAATGCTAACCCCCGGAATGAAACAGCTAAAGCCATTACCACAAGAAGTGGTACAACACTTAAACCACCTGAAATACCTGTAATTTCTGATGAAGCTATTCCTACTCCACAAGAACCACAACCTGATCAAGATAAGGAAAAAAAACTGGTAGTTGAAAAGGTTAATGAAGATAACACAGTTAAGGCTAAACCTTATGTTAAACCATACCAACCACCACTTCCTTACCCGAGTAAAATGAAAAAAGAGAGACTTGAAGCCGAGCAATCCAAATTCTTGGATATGTTTAAACAAATAAATGTCAATCTTCCTTTCATTGATGTAATTTCAGGAATGCCTAGATATGCTAAATTTCTGAAAGATTTAATCACAAATAGAAAAAATATGGAAGAACTCTCGGCCGTTACTATGAATGCTAATTGTTCTGCAGTGCTGTTGAATAAGATACCAGAAAAACTATCAGATCCAGGAAGTTTCACAATTCCATGTTTTCTGGGTAGTCTTAGTTCAATAGAAGCATTGGCAGACTTAGGTGCTAGTATAAATTTAATGCCGTATTCACTATACGCTAAACTAGACCTTGGAGAATTGAAACCAACACGAATAAGCATACAACTAGCCGATCGATCAATAAAATATCCTAGAGGGATAATGGAGAACATGCTAGTTAAAGTTGGTACTTTAGTATTTCCAGTAGATTTTGTTGTTCTAGACATGGAAGAAGATTCTCAAGTTCCTCTCATATTAGGAAGACCATTCTTAAACACGGCTAAAGCAATGATAGATGTGTTCGGTAAGAAACTGACCCTAAGTATAGAGGATGAGAGTGTTACCTTTTCAGTTGATAGAGCAATGCAACAACCGCAATCTGCAGATGATACATGCTATTATATTCAAACTATAGATTCAGATGCAGAATTGTTAGAAGAATTTCCAGAATTACAAGGAACAGGAGAATGTTCTTTAGGAGAAGGAACTGAACCAATTGATGAAACCGAAATGTTAGCTACACTAATGGCTAATGGATATGAACCAACAACAGAAGAAATTCAAATGCTAAAAGAAGAAGACAGATATCGATACAAATCATCGATAGAAGAACCACCGACATTAGAGTTAAAGCCACTTCCAAACCATTTGAAATACGCTTATTTACATGGTGAATCTGAATTACCTGTAATAATATCGTCTTCTCTTACTGAAAATGAGAAATCTCAACTCATTTCTGTGTTGAAAGCTCATAAACCAGCCATTGCATGGAAGATTCATGATATTAAAGGAATAAGTCCTTCGTATTGCACACATAAAATCCTTATGGAAGAAGATCATAAAACGTATGTGCAACGTCAACGAAGACTAAATCCTAATATGCAAGATGTTGTTAAGAAAGAAATTATTAAACTGCTTGATGCAGGTTTAATTTATCCAATTTCTGATAGTCCATGGGTAAGCCCAGTTCAATGCGTGCCTAAGAAGGGTGGCATGACTGTCATTACAAATGAGAAAAATGAGCTTATTCCTACTAGGACTGTAACAGGATGGCGTGTATGTATTGATTATAGAAAATTAAATGACGCCACCAGAAAAGATCACTTTCCCTTACCTTTTATTGATCAAATGTTGGAAAGATTAGCCGGAAACAGTTACTATTGTTTTCTTGATGGATTTTCCGGATATTTTCAAATTCCAATAGCACCCGAAGACCAAGAGAAAACCACATTCACGTGCCCTTATGGTACTTTTGCTTACAAACGCATGCCATTTGGACTTTGCAACGCCCCTGCAACCTTTCAAAGGTGTATGATGGCGATTTTTCACGACATGATAGAAGAATGCATGGAAGTTTTCATGGATGACTTTTCAGTCATCGGTGATACATTTGAATCATGTTTAGTTAATCTTGAACGAATGTTGATTAGATACGAACAATCAAATCTAGTTTTTAATTGGGAGAAATGCCATTTCATGGTTAAAGAAGGCATCGTTCTTGGTCATAAAATTTCAAAGGAAGGAATTGAAGTGGATAGAGCTAAAGTAGATGTAATTGCTAAACTTCTACATCCCACCAATGTTAGAGGAGTTAGGAGTTTTCTAGGGCATGCCGGTTTTTACCGACGTTTCATAAAAGATTTTTCTAAAACTGACACTCCTATGAATAAACTCCTAGAAAAGGATGCTCCATTCATCTTTTCAGATGAATGCATCAAATCTTTTAATATTCTTAAAGAGAAACTCACTAATGCGCCGATCATGATAACACCAAATTAGAATCTACCATTTGAACTTATGTGCGATGCAAGTGATTTTGCAATGGGAGCCATTTTAGGACAAAGGATTGAAAAACGATTTCAACCTATTTATTATGCTAGTAAGACGTTACAAGGAGCACAAACAAATTACACAACTACTGAAAAAGAACTCCTTGCTATTGTTTTTGCTTTTAACAAATTTCGTTCATATCTCGTTCTAGCAAAAACGGTGGTCTATACCGACCATTCTGCTCTTAGATACCTATTTTCGAAACAAGATGCTAAACCAAGATTAATCCGTTGGATCTTACATTTACAAGAATTTGATATTGAAATCCGAGATAAAAGAGGAGCAGAAAATCTCGCCGCTGATCATCTTTCTCGTCTTGAAAATCCTGAATTAGAAGTTCTAAATGAATCAGCCATACAAGACAACTTTCTTGATGAATATCTATTGAAGATAGATTATAATGAAATTCCATGGTTTGCAGACTATGCAAACTACTTAGTTTGTGGATTCCTTGAAAAAGGATTATCGTACCAAAAACGAAAAAAAAATTCTTCAGTGATATAAAACACTATTTCTGGGAAGATCCACATTTGTTTAAAAGTTGTCCAGATGGGATAATACGCCGATGTGTATTCGGAGATGAAGCCAATAAAATCTTAAGCCATTGTCACACAGGACCAACAGGAGGGCATTATGGGGCTCAACTCACAACAAGAAAAGTTTACGATGCTGGATTCTAGTGGCCTACAATTTACAAAGACGCACACCTTCTTTGCAAATCCTGTGATGCTTGTCAAAGGGCCGAAAAAATAAGTCAACGTGATGAAATGCCACAAAATGTCATTCAAGTATGTGAAGTATTTGACATTTGGGGTATTGACTTTATGGGTCCATTTCCAAAATCTCATAATAATCTCTATATTCTCGTAGCCATAGATTATGTATCTAAATGGGCGGAAGCACAAGCTCTCCCAACTAACGATGCACGAGTTGTAGTCAACTTTTTAAAACGTCTTTTTGCAAGGTTTGGAACACCGAAAGCTTTAATAAGTGATCGGGGAACTCATTTATGTAATAATCAACTTTAGAAAGTTCTCAAAAGATATGGAGTAACTCATAAAATCTCCACCGCTTATCATCCACAGACAAGTGGACAAGTTGAAAATACCAACCGAGCTTTAAAACGTATTTTAGAGAAAACCGTAGGATCAAATCCGAAGGAATGGTCCATAAAATTGGAGGATGCACTCTGGGCTTTTAGAACAGCCTACAAAACTCCAATTGGAACCACACCTTTTAGACTCATTTATGGAAAAGCATGTCATCTTCCAGTAGAAATTGAACACAAAGCATTTTGGGTTTTGAAGACATGTAATCTTGATTTACATGAAGCCGGACGTCTATGATTAAATCAACTAAACGAATTAGAAGAATTAAGACATGAAGCATATGAAAATTCGTTAATCTATAAGGAAAGAACGAAGAAATGGCATGATAAAAGAATCAGAAGTTCAAAAGAATTTAAAGAAGGAGACAGAGTTCTTCTTTTTAATTCACGATTCAAGCTATTTCCTGGAAAATTGAAATCAAGATGGTCTGGACCATTTATAGTCAAAAGAGTTTTCCCATACTGTGATGACCCGGAAATTTCGACTAAATTTAAACTTAATCTTAAATGATTAATGATTTCGACACGATAAGTAAAGTCTGTAAAACTGAATCTCAAAAATTTTAAGCTATTCAAATACCCTTCAGTTGTTCTCAACGATTCGCGAACCATTATATGTAAATAGATACATATATATACTATAACTTGAAAACGTAACAAAGTTTTAATTGCATGTTACCGTACATTAAACTTATTGGTTTATATATCTATTTGAATATATATGATTTCAAGTTATTTAGTAAACGATAGTAACATTCGATTATTGATTCGATTGATATTTAGATAAGTTAACTAAAACATTTAAGATGAACAAGTAAAAAAACTAATTTGCTACAGTATTTTCAAATTGCTACAGTACCCAAAATGCTACAGTGTTTTCGAAAATCACTATTTGCTACAGTAAAATTTACTTTGCTACAGTGAATTGCTACAGTAAAACACTATTTTAAAAATGTATTTTAACAAATAGTGAGACGATGATTTATAGAAGTAAATGACCAAAACACTCTAAAGTTTAAGATATGCTTTGAGTGGTATAGTTTATGGATAACTTAAGGCTATATTTTGACAAAGGTACGTGACACGAAACGTAAAATGCAAGTTTTCTAAAGGTACGAAAGGACATTCGAAAAACCGGAACCGGGACATAAGTCAAGTGATGACGTACGACTTATCGGAACAAAAATTACAAATCAACTATGCACGGGAATAAAATATAATATATAATTAATTAATTTAAATTATATATTATATATATTATTTAATTATGTCGACAAGCATTAGGACAAAATTATGTGAGCTAGAAAAATGGGCCATGCGATCGCATGGCCAATGGCCTTCAGAACCATGCGATCGCATGGGGTCTGGGGACAGGCCACACCTATAAAAAACTCGATCATTCTGCTTCTATTTTAACATATATTACTCCGTATTTATTTTATTTATTTATTTATTTATTTATTTATTTATTATTATTATTATTATTATTATTATTATTATTATTATTATTATTAAGATTATTATTAATCTTATTATTTTTATTATTAATGTTATTATTTTTGCGATACAAAAATAATAATGTACATAAAATATTAAGACGAAGTGCTGTCCAAGTAATTTTCAAAACGAGTTTCCGAGCGAGCTAGAGCTAAGGAAAATATGGGTTATTACCAAGGAGGTTATGGGTAATGTTCGGGGGTATTTTTGTGAATCAAACCTCGTGTTTATCATCTCCGATGCGTCTACGTGCTTTCCTGCAATATTGTATATCAATATAAAACAGTGAGTTTCATAAGATCCCTTTTACTCTCTACATTTTTGGGCTGAGAATACATGCAAATGCTTTATTAACCGATATACAATATTTATATGTGTGAGTTTCATAAGATCCCTTTTACTCTCTACATTTTTGGGCTGAGAATACATGCAAATGCTTTATTAACTGATATACAATATTTATATGCGTGAGTTTCATTTGCTCCCTTTTTAATTGCTTTTGCAATATATATTTTTGGGCTGAGAATACATGCACTTTATTTTAAACGCAATGGATACAAGTACATACTAAATTCTACACTGAGTTTGAACCGAAAATCCCTTAGCTTTGGTAACTAGTAACTGCCAGTTATAAGAACTGGTGGGCGCGAGTAGTAGTATATGGATCCATAGGGCTTGATATCCCCGTCCGAGCTAGAGCGCTAGCCTTTTAACGGACGTATGCTATTTGAGAAGCGTACACGTTAGTTTGCGTGTATTATTAAGATGATTATACAAAAGGTACAAATTATATAAACGTTAAAGTTTAGTTACCAGGGTGCTCAATTTTGTAGAACCGATTGATAAACCTTTCGGATGAAACAACTGAAATCTTGTGATCCACCTTTTATGAAAAACCTATTGATAAACGTTTTGAATAAAACAACTGAACTTTTGTAATCCACATTGATATACGGATTATGTGTAATATTAAAACTATGAACTCACCAACCTTTGTGTTGACACTTGAAGCATGTTTATTCTCAGGTTTCTAGAAGTCTTCCGCTGTTTGCTTATACGTGATACAAGATATGTGCTTGGAGTCATACATGCTATATACAAGAAACTTGCATTCACCAAACCATTACCATGTATCTTATTTTGACTGTATTGTCAACAGATGTATTATTGTAAACCATTTAAATGGTGATTGTCTATACGTAGGAATCATCAGATGTTAAAAACCTGGAATTTATATATTCATTTATGAAATACCTTTTCAAACGAATACAATGTTACAAAATGTATCACATAGAGGTCAAATACCTCGCAATGAAATCAATGAATGACGTGTTCGTCCATATGGATTTGGAGTGATCGTCACACATACGGAACTATAGAATTAATAAATTCAAATGGGATTTAATTTAAAGTTAATGGTCACAGAGTTAAACATTACATAGATAGTCCAATGGAAGTTGACAATGAAGTTAATCACAATTTCGATACCACAGCTAACTAAGTGTGGGGAGAATCAAGTCTTTAAAGGATAATATGTATTTCTGTTAGAGTTAGATTTTCTATTTTCGCGTAGTTCTCGAAAATGGAACCCGAATGGTCTTTCCCTAGCAGACCCTAAAGAACTAGTCTTCTCCCCCCATTCTGAATTTTTATTTTTTTTAGGTTTTACGAAATGAAGACTTCCTGTGAATTAAACCATGGTCTAATGCTACACGCTTTGATCACTAAACGTAATAATGACACACTTCCAAGTGAAATAGTATCATTAATCAGAGGTAAATTGGATGGAGTAAGAAAAGAATCCAGATGCGAAGATAATAAGTTACAGTTTGGTAAAGGAAAATCAAAATCCGCAGCGAAAAGAAGAGCACGACACCTTGAAAAATGCCACAAATGCGGAAAATGGTCACACGAATGTAACTGTTCAAATAATCAAACCTATTCAAACACCGAATTTGTTACTTTATGCAGATATGGACCGTTCATATGTTTAGAAGAAAAAACGTTAAATGCTCGAGGTTACGCCTATGTAGCCATGGAAAACCAATTAGTCCGACTATCTTATGAGTGGACTAGAGCATATCACTAAGAAATATATTTCACAGGTAAGTTTGTACAGTTTTTATTTTTATTTTTATTTTTTTTAACCTTTTGATAATAAACGCTAATTTGTTCGCTATAAAGTATTAAATTGGTATTCAATAAAATTAGGTCTTGCGACCGAAATTATTGATATCATTCAAAAATTTATTACATCACTGCAAAATTTAATGTTTATTCTTAAGGTATAAATATCTTTAATCAATCAACCCAAAATATTTCAAAAATTCGTCATGAGTTAAATTAGGTCATGGAACCGAAATTACTTTACCGAAAAGAGGGGCGCATATTTTTGATAATATTTGATTGATTAAAGTGGGATAAAAGCAAAAACGATTTTTAATTTTATCTTTACCATGTTTTTAAAATTAATATATAAATCTTAAACTGATATTGTAAACTTTTTAAATCAATATATTTAAAATTGTAAATGTTTAGAAAATTAATATTTTTAATATAAGTTTGTATGTATAAAAACAAAAATATAATTTAAGTTTGGTGTGAATTTTTAAAATATGAATTTTTAATTTTATGCATTTTAAATTTAAGTTTGGTGTGAATTTAAAAACAAAAATTTACTTTATTTCGCTAAGTTAAAAATATGATTTTTAAAATTCGTCGTGAGTTGAAGACTAAGTCGTTGAACCGAAATTGCTTTACCCGAGGGAGGGACGAGAACTTTTATTATCATTATTTTTAATCTTATTGAATTAAAGTATGCCAAAAACATTAAAAAAACCCAAAAATCTTTGCTTTTAAAACAACGCTTCAAAAAGACAAATTTTAAAATTTTGTCGAGGGACGGACTAGGACATCGTTCCGAAACGACCTCGTCCTAAATAACAAGGGAAACAAAATTTTAGAATTAATTAATTAATTGTTTTATAAGTTAACCTTTTTATATAAAATAAAAAAAAATCAAACTCCGCAACTCGCGGAGTTTGTAAAGGGAAAGTGCCGCGACTCGTGGAGGATCAAAATTCCATAAAAAAATAAAACGTAAAAACAGGTCAGTCCCCAACACACACAACTCAATTTACTGCGAAAAAACCCGAAAAAACACTCACAAAATCGAAATTTTTCACCAAAAATCATCACATTTTTTACTAAAATCATGTTGAGAAGGATGCTATCAAGGAATTACTCAAGGAAAACGGTAAATTTCTACACCTAAACACCATTTAATCCGAAAATTACTGTTCTTGAGCAATTTTATACCTAATTCGATTTTGATGCTTTTTAGTGTAATTATGCTTAAATTGCTTATGTATTATGCTTTTATAACCTAGATTGATGCTATTTAACATGATTAGAAGCCTTAAACTTCAAATTTTGAGTAATCTAGGGTTTGTGTTCTTGAGCAAAATTGGGGCTTTTTGATATAAACAGGTTATGGCCGATTTTTGTCATGAATTATTGCTAAATTAAGTAGTGTAACATGTTTAGGTAGTTAAATGATCCAAACTTTGAGCATAAACATGATTTTTGAGAATTAAAGTGGACTTTTTCAAGTCTAAAATTCATGAACTTGATTTTTGAGAGATAATGCCATTTGAAACTTGTTTAATTGCTAATAATGATTATTTTGACATGTTATTTGAGTTGAATGCTTATGAACTTGGCAAACATTTTCGTATATGCTTATTTGAAAAAGTGTAGATTTGATAAAAATATGAAAATAAGCATAAGTTTGATATAAATTGAACATGTCATTGTAATTATTTTGATTGATGATTTTGCTGACACTAATGCATATTTAGATGCACAAAAATTGTGTTTGATGTGTTTTACAGACTGAAAGGGGTGAATCTTCATCCCAAGCTTGCATTGCTCCTCCTGAGAATGCGGAACAACAGGATGTTGATAGCTATTACAAACAAGATATACCTCATCCAGTTATGACATTTTCAGATATTGACGTGGAAGATTTGCACCCGAACTTGAGATTAGACAGACGTTGGATAGATTATCCAAAATACCGAAGGATCTTGCACACTCTTCATTCTAAAGCTGTTGAAGTACCTAGGGTAATAGAATGGGAACCGTTAGAAGCCGTAGGATTGGCCGAACGGATTAGAGAATTACTTACACAGAGGTATGGTAATTCTACTTTTAACGATTGGGTACGATTATTCAACATGCGTAGACCTGTATATAAAGTATGGTGTGAAGAATTATTATGTAGTATAGAAATAAATGATTGGGTAGCTAGTTTAATCGATCGAACTTTTATTAGATTTTTGTTAGGTGGTTCGATGCGCCACATGTCTCTACTAGACATGGCTCAGGCCTTACGTATATATACGCCTGAGGAGCTAGCATCTGCCGATTGTCGAGGGTTGATATTAAATGGTAGGAAGATTGATGAAAATTTTGATACGCATGGTGTATGGAGTCAAATGACTAGCCATCATCGATTTAAAGGGGGAAATTACTCTTATTTGGATATAGATAGAGCTGAGTTAAGAGTAATTCACAGGTTTCTAGCAACTCGATTACACAGCGAGGTAAAAATAAGAAAAAGGTAAATGAGCAAGATTTATTTTACCACATGTGTATTCGAGACCCACAAAGCGCTGTAAGTATACCTTATTGTGTGGGTTATTATTTATCAGCTATGGTTAGGGGGATGAGACCGCACAGTATAATAGGAGGTGGTATATTTATTACATTAATTGCTGAGTATCTCGATGTGGATATAAGTCGGGGGGGATTATTAATCGAAGAACCAGAACCCCACGATACAATTGGTTTAAATGTATATCATGGTGCTAAGGTTTTGAAGAGGCGAAATAACACCGCAGTACAATATAATGGAAGACATCCACAGGTTGAAAGAAATCAACAGCCAGGTAATGTGGGAGGGGGAAATGAAATGACAGAAATGCAAAGGTTTATAGCTTCACAAGAGTATGAAAATGCTAGACGTCGAGCATTTGAAGATAGGCAAGTTCATCAAAACCACATCATAGCTCATTGCCAACATATAGGTAGACACTATATTCCTACTCCAAAGCCCGTATTTCCTCCCTGGTCTATAGAGATCCAACCACCGTATCCTACTTATAACCCAGCTGAAGCATTTTATAACACATACGGTTATGCATGGAACCCCTACTGGTATCAGTAACAACCCTAGTTTATTTAGTTTTATTTATTTTATTTTTGTAATGTTACTACATTTAACACTTATGTTGATATTGTAATAGTTTTTATAATTTTCTAACTTTTATTATTAGATTTTAATAATTTTTGAATGTGGGGTAATATACCAAACTTCAAAAATATGTATATATGTTTGCAGTTTATCTTATGTACACAACAGGGTAAAACAACGCATTTTCAAAGACTGGCATTAAGTTCAGCAAAAGCAACTAATTTTGACGACAAGATGCAAAATATATGTGAAATAACGATAAGACGGAATGAACAAACGATGTGCACCATTTATCATTCAACACAAACAACAATATGTTTGGAAACTTTGGTAAAATTTAATCATTTTTCTACGCTAATCACCCTCAATAATTTAAACTGTTACTGATTTCTTGCAAATGAGGGCATTGCAAGATCTTAAGTGTGGGAAGGGGTTAAATTCTTTCGGATTTTTAAAATTTTTACTTTATTCACTTGGTTACCATTAGAAATACTAGTAAAGTAGTAGTTGTATTAGAATCTAGTGCTCTCTGATAATAAAGAACAGCCCTAGTTTTATATACTGACTACTCAATTCTAGTAAAATTTTTCAAAATTTTCAATTAAATGAACTCAAAATCATGTTTATACATATTTATGAACGATAAAACTAGGTGTTAACACCGAAATTATTGTTACCTCGGAAAGGACATAAATTGAGAAACACCCTAAAACACTTGAATTCATTTAAAATGGAATAAAGGAGAATAAAAAGGCAAAGAAAGAAACTAAGTGTGGGGAGAATGTACCTAGTTATTCAATTAAAAACTATCTAGCACATGTTTCTGTAAAGTTTATTGCAGGTGCTTTTGTTTTGGACTAAATTAACTATTTTACCCGATGAAAGAAAAGAAAAGATGGATCTACACGATGAATCAATTCCATCATTAAAAGGAAGTAAAGTCTTCCGAAAAAGACACACGCTTCTTGATTTAGGTCAGGAAGTTGTCGTCCAGACCAGCTGTAGGTTGACGAAAAATCTAGAAAAGTCATCACTAAAATCAGCAGGAAATCCACGGACCTCAGCATCAAACAGGGTCGCCATGTGGTCAGACTTATCCTAACCATGAGAGGATCTGTCTCGTAAAATGGGGAGGGCGCCGTGCAAATTAGCTTGATAGGACTAATGAATCAGACCCCCAGAAAGGATAATCTCCTTAAAGATTAAAAATCAGCTTTTAAACCTGATATTACTCAATCCTTGAGATTGACCTTAAAGATTGAGAATTACAAACTCATGGAATTCAATGATATCTAAACTCGAGCTTGAACGAGAAAATATTTTGATCAAAATTACAAACCGATTTGTTTTCTGAAAACCTATTTTCAATGCGTTCATTACCATTGAACGTAAAATCCTAGGAATTCACCTGGAATTCATTAGGTCACCTGAACCAAATCGGGTGTCAACCGTAAGAACGGTGGTTGCATAGCATGGTCAAAGACAGGACCTTGTGCCAGACCGAAAAATTAGAAGGGTGAGCTTTACTATTGCTCCTACCAAGGATAGTAATTTCGTCCGACACGTTATAGACCATAATTAAAAGCATGTCAGGGGACATTGCCTTAACAGTTGCTTGTTCAACGCTTTCCTTTACAACAGGACGGTAGTTTACCGAAAGGTAATATACGGAGCAAGTATACTGGACGTGTTGCTTTCCTAATACAAGGTTAGCAAGTGGGTGACACAAAACTGCAAGTTTTGAGCTAAAATTTTCAAATCTGAAATCCACCAAACCCACAAAAACAATTTGCAAACACCGGTGAAGGGTTATTCTGGAAAACTTATCTAGGGTAAAAACTAGATTGAATTTTCAAAAAGATCAAATGTTTTCATAAAGATCCAATTTCCTTAATGGATCTAGTATTTCAAGACTAAAGAAGTGATTCTAGTATTTCAAGTACAAAGTGTGAAGAATAAAGAAGTGATTCTAGTATTTCAAGACTATATTGCTTGAGGACAAGCAACGCTCAAGTGTGGGAATATTTGATAATGCTAAAAACGAACATATATTTCATAGCATTATCCCTCAAGAAAGACAAGCTTTTAGTTGCAATTGTTCTATTTACAAGTGATATTCGTTTAAATAATAAAAGGTGAAGACAAAAGACAGATTCGACGAATTGAAGACGCAAACGACCAAAAAGCTCAAAAGTACAAAATACAATCAAAGAGGTTCCAATTATTGATAAGAAACGTCTCGAAATTACAAGAGTACAAGATTCAAAACGCAAATTACAAGATATTAAATTGTACGCAAGGACGTTCGAAAATCCGAAACTGGGACCAGAGTCAACTCTCAACGCTCGACGCAACGGACTAAAAATTACAAGTTAACTATGTATATAAATATAATATAATATATAATTAATTATATAAATTATATATATATTATATTTATATATTAAAACCGTCAGCAAGAAAGGTTCCAAAATGAGATGAGCTGTAGAAACAAACTCCGCGAGTTGCGGAGTTTGAAGGCCAAAAAGTCCGCGAGTCGCGGAGATACTATGACTATCGCTCCAAATCCATATGGACAATACTTCATTCATTGATTTCATTGCGAGGTATTTGACCTCTATATGATACGTTTTGTAAACATTGCATTCTTTTGAAAAGGAACACCATAAATGAATATTTAAATCAAAGGTTTTTGACATCTGATAATTTCTACATATAGACAATCACCGTAAATAATAGTTTACAATAGTACTTCCGTTGACAATGCAGTCAAAATAAGATACATGGTGATAATTTGGTGAATGCAACGTTTCCTTGAAAAGTATGTCATGTAAGATTCCATGCACATAGCTTGTCTAACATATAAGAAACAGCGGAAGACTTCTGGAAACCTGAGAATAAACATGCTAACTGTAGTGACCCGGGAATTTCCGATCAAATTTAAACTTTAATTTTTATATGGTTCCGACACGATAAGCAAAATCTGTAATGTTGAGTCTCGAAAGTTTTGAAATCTATATTCAAGTAATAAATTACCCTTTGACTATTCCCGATGATTAACGAACCATTGCTTGTAAATATGTGAGTATATATAAACATGTGTATATATAAATATGTATATAAAAACTACTTGTAAATATATAAAATAATATTAAAACTATTTGTTTAAAAATATATAATATATATTTATGTGATAAAACTTGTTATTTAAAACTGATTATATTTGGAGAGAGAGTAAATGGAAAATGAATGATTTCGAGCTTAATTAGTAAACGTTAGTAACACTCGGTTGACGTTTTGTTAATTTTAATATAGATATAGTACTTGTTCATGTTGGATTGAAATAAAAGTTGAACTGGAAATTAATTTCGAAGATCTTAGATTTGTTAAATATATTTTTACCCTTTTTAGTTTGAATATTAGTACTCCGTACATATAAATTGGAACAGCAATAAAATATTTTTAGAACCTTTTTGATCAGGTTTCAATCAGGTAATGAGTGAAATAATTAATTACACTTAATCTAAAAATTTGAGATTTTTAGGAACACTTTATTGCGTTAACTGTTTAGCATTGAACACGATATACCCACCCTCTATCAACTGTCGGCAGAGAATAAGTCAGTGCACACTGTATATAGTACTCTAATCATTCGTTTTATTATTTTTTTAATTATTATTATTATTTATATTAAATATTATAATACATGATATATATAGGTAATAGATGTTTATATATAACGAGAGAGATGGGGAAGAGAGACCCGTCACCACAACCACCATCATCGGAATCATCTCCGGCCACCTTAACATCACCACTTACAATCACGACCACCATAACTATCATCGTCCATCTTTCTCTCTCTCTCTCTCTCTCTCGCTTCTTTCTCTATCTCTTGTCCAAAAATCACCAAACAAACACCATAGCCATCGAATCACCACCACCTCGATCACTCTCAACCACCGGTTCACAGTCCATGAACAATCACGACCACCTTCTTTTTCTTTTTCTCTCTCTCTCTCTCTCTTTCTTCTTTTTGTTCCTGCAACTCGCGACTGCCACAGTTATATGTTCAGTTAATTGCTTGCTGCTACTGCACCTTGTCTCGATATCAATCTTCTTCAAATCAACACTTGACTGCCGCCACTACTGCTACCGTAAATACTATTTCTGTTTTCGATATCAAGGAGACGATGAATAGTCATAAAATAAAGAAGAACGATATTGAAATATTCTAATACAACAATTATAGCGATGAGGGCGAGCAACGTGAAGGTATTGAATGAAGACGGACGATTGCTGCTTCTGTTAATTTATTCTGTTACGGTTACGTGTATGGTGTGGATAACTATGATGATAAAGATAAAGTTAGAGGATGACGATGAGGTGAGGTGGTGATGAAGGCAGCGAGGATGTTAAAGGCGATATTTGTTGAT
This sequence comes from Rutidosis leptorrhynchoides, assembly GCF_046630445.1. NCBI lineage: Eukaryota > Viridiplantae > Streptophyta > Magnoliopsida > Asterales > Asteraceae > Rutidosis > Rutidosis leptorrhynchoides. The sequence continues at coordinate 403,456,666 of NC_092337.1, read as the reverse complement.
GATGATGATGTTTCGAGGAAGAACGCGATCGTGATTTTGTGAGGATGGTGATAACTATATGATGATGACTGACGATTATGAATGATGTAGATGATAAATGATGTCGTGATGATGATGATGCGTTTGATGTTCGTGCTTTTGGTCGAACTACGGTACCATACCACAAAACCACCGATGGGTTTATTTAAAAACATATATTGGACAGTTATATTGATTGTTGTTGGGTTTATGTTTCTGTATTGAACCGAAAAGAGTAGTAAATTAGAATCGGGTTTCATGTATTATCAGAAAGATAGTTAATGGATGAGTGGTTTATGGGGTTAGCGTGTATGCGAGAGACCAGAGTTCGATTCTTGCCTGCTGCCATATTTTCTTTTTAATTAAGCAGCAAGTGTTGGGGCTTGGGCCGTGAGCTGTTGGGCCGTGAATTGTTGGGCCGAGTTAAAATGATTTTCTTGTTGGGCCGAGATTCAAAGTTTAGATTTTCTGTTGGGCTATTCAGGTGTGACATAGAAAATGGGTTATGTTAATTATATTGGGTATTAAATCAGAAAGTTAATAGAAAGACAGATGGTTAGGCATGGTGTTGGGTTAGCGAGAGGTTGCGGGTTCAAGTCCCGGTTGTGGCAACTATTTTTTTAAAGGGCTTTTGAGGTAGTTCTCTTTATTAATATTATGGCTATTATTAATACTATTATTATGATCAATGTTATATATTATTATGAATGGATAAATATTGTTATAATTACTATCATTAATAATATTATTATTATTATTTTAGATTACTTATCATTATTACTAAGATTAACATGATTATTATTATCATCATTAAGTATTAATAAGTATTATTATTATTATTATTATTATTATTATTATTATTATCATTATCATTATTATCTTTAGTAGTAAAATTATCACTGTTATTATTATTATCAGTAGTATTATCATTATGATCCTTAAAGTATTTTTTTATTTATTTATCATTTTTATTAGTATTATTATTGAAATAAACATTTTATTTAAACTATCACTGTTATTATTAAAAGTATCACTTTTATTATTATTAGAGTTATCAAAATTTTTATTATAATAGTATTATTTTTATTATTATTATTATTAGTATTAAAAAATATACCAAATAAAGATTTTCTATATAAAAAAAATATATTTATGACATAAAAACCAAACCATATTAATACTTTTGTAATAAATAGTAATTATCTATATAAAAATAAATATATATCTAATTATGTTATTAATAAAAACATGATATAAGATAACAATTAATAGCACTAATAATATGTAAATTTGTTTGATTACAACTATATGTTTTAATATATATATACAAATGATATAGGTTCGTGAATCCGAGGCCAACCCTGCATTGTTCAATATAGTCATATGTATTTTTACTACAAAATACATTAGGTGAGTTTCATTTGCCTTTTTACCCTTTATATTTTTGGGCTGAGAATACATGCGCAACTTTTATAACTGTTTTACGAAATAGACACAAGTAATCGAAACTACATTCAATGGTTGAATTATTAAACCGAATATGCCCCCTTTTTATTAAGTCTGGTAATCTAAGAATTAGGGAATAGACACCTTAATTGACGCGAACTCTAAAGATAGATCTATCGGGCCCAACAAGCCCCATCCAAAGTACCGGATGCTTTAGTACTTCGAAATTTGTATCATGTCCGAAGGAGGATCTCGGAATGATGGGGATATTCTTATATGCATATTGTGAATGTCGGTTACCAGGTGTTCAGTCCATATGAATGATATTTTTTGTCTCTATGTATGGGACGTATGTTTATGAGAAATGAAAATCTTGTGGTCTATTAAAATGATGGAAATGATTATTTATGTCAAACTAATGAACTCACCAACCTTTTGGTTGACACTTTAAAGCATGTTTATTCTCAGGTATGAAAGAAATCTTCCGCTGTGCATTTTCTCACTTTAAAGATATTACTTGGAGTCATTCATGACATATTTCAAAAGACGTTGCATTTGAGTCGTCGAGTTCATCAAGATTATTATTAAGATAATTATAGATAGATATATTATGAAATGGTATGCATGTCTATCAACTTTAGATGTAATGAAAGATTGTCTTTTCAAAACGAATGCAATGTTTGTAAAATGTATCATATAGAGGTCAAGTACCTCGCGATGTAATCAACTGTTGTGAATGGTTTATAATCGATATGGACTTCGTCCGGATGGATTAGGGCGGGTCCTTTCAGTTGGTATTAGAGCGGTGGTCGTAGCGAACCAGGTCTTGCATTAGTGTGTCTAACTAGGAGTTGTTAGGATACATAAGTGAGTCTGGACTTCGACTTAATAGTTGTTAGGTTACTTTAAGGAATCTGGACTTGAACCTGGTCTGCATGTCAAAAGTTTTGCTTATCATTTCGTGTCGAAAAATTACCTGCTTATCATTCTTAGTCTAGACACGTTTTACTGCATTGAGTGCATGAATAGTGTAAAGACAAAATTCATATCTTAGCGTATCTGTTACTGTAACTTTGTCTGACATATTCCGTAAATTCCTCCGTAACTTATGGGATTTTAGTATTATATATGTATATGTAAATTATGTATTGCAGGGTACTAATTTACATCCTATAATCTATTTCTTATCGAAAATCCTTCATCTAATTGTACAAGATGAATCCCTCAACCAGTTCGAGTCCCTCAGGTTTCGATAACTATTCCGATAGTTATTCCGACAGCTATTCCGACATGGATATTCACCTAAGCTCCGGAAGCAATGTCACCAGAATGAATCAATCAATCAGCCATCCCCAATTCATCTGATGCATTCGTAGTCGACTTAATTAATGAAAACACGCAGAAGGCAATCCCTTCCACCAACCGAATTCACCTCTTGACAATGAACCTGAAGCGTTTACCGGCGAACCTGTTTGAGACACCATTTTCAGTCTTATTTCCAGAGTAACTCGACAAGATTATATTCTATCCACAATTCTGAACCTTATTCATCTGCTTGTTCCGACCGACAATCATCTTGGAATAATAGGAGAAGTCAACGAACTTCGCGCTCGAGTAATCAATCTGGAAAATATGGTACAAAATGTACCAGCTTCAGCAACATCATCGGCACCAACAGTACCATCAATAACAGCACCGGTACCATCAACAATCCATGCTTCAATATCATCATCTGTACTTTGAGTATGATCTTCGTTTTACGTATCATTCTACCTTATTTATCTTCGTTCGACATGGCGAATATGTAATCTCTAAAGTTTAGAGATTATTTATTCTAGTTCCAATCGAAAAGCAAATGAGTTTAATATCATATTAACTCATTAAATCCATGTATACATCTGAAGAAAATATATATGTATATATGTTTTCATAAAGATTGTAATTAAAAATTCTCTTGTACAAACTCTTAATGGTGAAAATATTTTAACGGGTAGGTAATACCCGAGGAATATTTAAATTTCACATTAATAAGTTACATTATACGTTCTTCGAATCTGTTTCAACAGTCATATACTATCCTACTTACATCCACCGATATACGTATCCGTTCACCAAAGAATAACTATTTTTATTCAAATTCAATTTCCTATTAGAATTTTGACATATCAGAATCCAACAAGTGGCATACTGAAGAAAAATGGACACAATAAAAATTGATTAGAAACAGACTAATTAACAATATGAAATTTTGTTAAGAATCCACGCTAACAAAATCCTAGCTAACTGTTTCTAGCTAACTGTTAATTCCGTATTACATTTTATTTATCGTTATTTAATTCTCGCAATTTTATTTATTGTTATTTAATTTCTGTTATTTATTTTACTCACTTTAAATACTGGGACACGTATACAAGGTTTTGACATATCATATCGACGCATCTATATATATTATTTGGAATCACCATAGACACTCTATATGCAGTAATGATCGAGTTCTCTATACAGGGTTGAGGTTGATTCTATAATAATATATATACTTTGAGTTGTGATCGAGTCTGAGACGAATACGGGCCACGATACATATTAATTAATTCGAATATTATATATTAAACAATATATGAATTATTGGACTGTTAATTTTGGACTATCGACTGTGGACTAATAACATTGGACAATTAAAATGAATTAAAATATTGACTATAACATATGAAACTAAACAATTCTTCAAGTTGCCACTTGATTTCATCTTAAACTTCATTTGTATCTTGACGAATACAATCTACGATCAAATCTTTCATGATTCTTGAAAACACCTCAATCGAGAAGATGAACCAACCGCAGTTCATTTATGGGAGAAAAGATTGATGTATATAGTTATGCACCTGAAAATACTCGGAACTTGAGTAAACGTTCAGCACGTAGCTGTGCTAATTCCTTTAGCGTTATTATTACCGAAAATAACTTTGCATCTGCTGTTCGAGATAGCCAGTTTTGTCATAGCTCCAACAAGACAACTTCGAATTTTCGTACGAAACAACCTTATTATAACGTTGATATATACGCGTGCTCTTTTATTGTTACCAGGGAACCTTTCATATTCCACCATATTACCATCACCGTTTAATCATCTAAAAACACAATTTTCCTGAAACCACCTTGGATTAATAACCGGTGATTCAGATATCATAGCATTAAATACAGAGGAAACAGAAAAATGGTAGATGGTCTAAACGACCAAAAGTTTGATGAAAAAGAAAGGAGTATTGGGAACGCTCGATAGAAAATTAAGTATTGAAAAACAGATTGAGCAATCTATGAAGGAGACCAAGGACAAATACAAGGACCATACCATATATTCAAAGAATCCAGGTAATCCTGGATCTGAAGAAACCTTCAATGAATATCTTGCTCCGTACTCATGTTAAAATCTTGCCGAAAATCTTTCCCTATCAACCATCGAACTTAGAAATTCCAAAATATCATCATCAACATCTTCGATATTTCTGAGGATATTTTCATAAATATTCTCGTCCGAAATTATATACCTCATCGTGCTTCCTGTGTATCATTATATTGGAAACATTCAATAGAAAATTTAGTACCGAAAAGCGGATTATGCAAAACTATGAAGGAAGCCGTGGACAAATCACAAAGAATAAGTTTGACTTCAAAGAATCCAAATGATTCTGTTTCTGATGAAGTCTTTAGAAAATACCTTCCTTCCGAATCTAAACCCTTACGGATAAATCTTCTTCATCATCCATCGATATTAGAAATTCTAAGATATCATCGTATCTTTCATTATAAATATCTTCCATATTTCTGAAGATATTTTCATAACTATTCTTATCTGAAATTATTAATCTCTTCCTGATATCAGTGTTACATCATATAAAAACTATTAGTTTCTATATTCTGTAAACTTTCAAGCTTAAAAATATGAATGTTATTGAAGTAATGTTGGGAACTGATGCATGAGTTAGTATAACATAATGACACTTGATCAACGTGATTATATTACAGTAAGTCATGCTGAGTTCTAAATGGAACATGATGATTCACAGATTATAACGTCATCATGTGACAGGTTACATAACTCTTTCATTCTGATTAACTTCTGAACATATCAAGAAAATATATTCTTGATAGTTCTATTCTCAGTGACTCTGGTAATTTGACAAATCAAATCGTGTTATTACGTTCTTTCTTGTTTAGAACATTATATTCATTTGAAACTCCATACTTACGAATTCTGGACCATTACAAGAGGTGTCCAATCGTAAAAAGAAGAAACGAAGGGACAAAGCTCCAAAAGAAATAGAAATTGGAGTATAAATCGCAGCAAAGAGGAAGGAGTATTAACTGTGGATGACAATGATTATAGAAAACAAATATAGGGACATTGAAATATAAGGAAAGATATAAAGCCCGATAACAACACCTAAATTACAAACCGTGTATATCAATGTTTATCGCAACATAAAGACACGGGAGAATTATAAGTACTATAACCCCAAGGGCAAAGTAGAAGTAAGCAGATTCCTCTGGTGGAAGTTGGAAAAGAAGAATAATTGTTGTGATAATAAGGATGAGGACAAGGATCAGAACTGGATTAAGCATTATTATAATCTTTTGGATATATGAACTGAGAAAGAAGACATAGCAGTGGTGGAAACTAATGGCACGGAAAAGGTAAATTTATAAAAGAAATATCAGACGTAGTAATCGGGACAGATCATCGTATTTAATTAAAGAGATCTTAATTTCAGTAAATCCCGAAGAATCAGATCTTATAGATCTTCAAGAATTTCTTTTAAATCCCTTGAATTTCGGAATTCAACCAAGGCAATGTCGAAAGTTAAGACGCGCCTTATTTTTTTTCTAAATTCAAACCTGTCTACGTCAAAAGTTAAAAACAAATCTTTGTTTCTCATTTCATTCTTTTGCGAATAGCTTCACTCGTACTCTTCGAATGATCAAATTGTTTTATCCATATTACTCAATGATGATAAAACTCTATTTATCAACTCATATCCGTCATGAAAACATTTTTATAGTTAGCCATGACGACCTCACTCAAATTTCGGGACGAAATTTCTTTAACGGGTAGGTACTGTAGTGACCCGGGAATTTCCGATCAAATTTAAACTTTAATTTTTATATGGTTCCCACACGATAAGCAAAATCTGTAATGTTGAGTCTCGAAAGTTTTGAAATCTATATTCATGTAATCAATTACCCTTTGACTATTCCCGATGATTCACGAACCATTGCTTGTAAATATGTGAGTATATATAAACATGTGTATATATAAATATGTATATAAAAACTACTTGTAAATATATAAAATAATATTAAAACTATTTGTTTAAAAATATATAATATATATTTATGTGATAAAACTTGTTATTTAAAACTGATTATATTTAGAGAGAGAGTAAATGGAAAATGAATGATTTCGAGCTTAATTAGTAAACGTTAGTAACACTCGGTTGACGTTTTGTTAATTTTAATATAGATATAGTACTTGTTCATGTTGGATTGAAATAAAAGTTGAACTGGAATTAATTTTGAAGATCTTAGATTTGTTAAATATATTTTTACTCTTTTTAGTTTGAATATTAGTACTCCGTACATATAAATTGGAACAGCAATAAAATATTTTTAGAACCTTTTTGATCAGGTTTCAATCAGGTAATGAGTGAAATAATTAATTACACTTAATCTAAAAATTTGAGATTTTTAGGAACACTTTATTGCGTTAACTGTTTAGCATTGAACACGATATACCCACCCTCTATCAACTGTCGGCAGAGAATAAGTCAGTGCACACTGTATATAGTACTCTAATCATTCGTTTTATTATTTTTTTAATTATTATTATTATTTATATTAAATATTATAATACATAATATATATAGGTAATAGATGTGTATATATAACGAGAGAGATGGGGAAGAGAGACCCGTCACCACAACCACCCACAACCACCATCACCGGAATCATCTCCGGCCACCTTAACATCACCACTTACAATCACGACCACCATAACTATCATCGTCCATCTTTATCTCTCTCTCTCGCTTCTTTCTCTATCTCTAGTCCAAAAATCACCAAACAAACACCATAACCATCGAATCACCACCACCCCGATCACTCTCAACCACCGGTTCACAGTCCATGAACAATCACGACCACCTTCTTTTTCTTTTTCTCTCTCTCTCTCTCTCTTCTTTTTGTTCCTGCAACTCGCGACTGCCACAGTTATATGTTCAGTTAATTGCTTGCTGCTACTGTACCTTGTCTCGATATCAATCTTCTTCAAATCAACACTTGACTGCCGCCACTACTGCTACCGTAAATACTATTTCTGTTTTCGATATCAAGGAGATGATGAATAGTCATAAAATAAAGAAGAACGATATTGAAATATTCTAATACAACAATTATAGCGATGAGGGCGAGCAACGTGAAGGTATTGAATGAAGACGGACGATTGCTGCTTCTGTTAATTTATTCTGTTACGGTTACGTGTATGGTGTGGATAACTATGATGATAAAGATAAAGTTAGAGGATAATGATGAGGTGAGGTGGTGATGAAGGCAGCGAGGATGTTAAAGGCGATATTTGTTGATGATGATGATGTTTCGAGGAAGAACGCGATCGTGATTTTGTGAGGATGGTGATAACGATATGATGATGACTGACGATTATGAATGATGTAGATGATAAATGATGTCGTGATGATGATGATGCGTTTGATGTTCGTGCTTTTGGTCGAACTATGGTACCATACCACAAAACCACCGATGGGTTTATTTAAAAACATATATTGGACAGTTATATTGATTGTTGTTGGGTTTATGTTTTTGTATTGAACCGAAAAGAGTAGTAAATTAGAATCGGGTTTCATGTATTATCAGAAAGATAGTTAATGGATGAGTGGTTTATGGGGTTAGCGTGTATGCGAGAGACCAGAGTTCGATTCTTGCCTGCTGCCATATTTTCTTTTTAATTAAGCAGCAAGTGTTGGGGCTTGGGCCGTGAGCTGTTGGGCCGTGAATTGTTGGGCCGAGTTAAAATGATTTTCTTGTTGGGCCGAGATTCAAAGTTTAGATTTTCTGTTGGGCTATTCAGGTGTGACATAGAAAATGGGTTATGTTAATTATATTGGGTATTAAATCAGAAAGTTAATAGAAAGACAGATGGTTAGGCATGGTGTTGGGTTAGCGAGAGGTTGCGGGTTCAAGTCCCGGTTGTGGCAACTATTTTTTTAAAGGGCTTTTGAGGTAGTTCTCTTTATTAATATTATGGCTATTATTAATACTATTATTATTATGATCAATGTTATGTATTATTATGAATGGATAAATATTGTTATAATTACTATCATTAATATTATTATTATTATTATTTTAGATTACTTATCATTATTACTAAGATTAACATGATTATTATTATCATCATTAAGTATTAATAAGTATTATTATTATTATTATTATTATTATTATTATTATTATTATTATTATTATTATTATTATTATTATTATTATTATTATTATTATTATTATTATTATTATCATTATTATCTTTAGTAGTAAAATTATCACTGTTATTATTATTATCAGTAGTATTATCATTATGATCCTTAAAGTATTTTTTTATTTATTTATCATTTTTATTAGTATTATTATTGAAATAAACATTTTATTTAAACTATCACTGTTATTATTAAAAGTATCACTTTTATTATTATTAGAGTTATCATAATTTTTATTATAATAGTATTATTTTTATTATTATTATTATTAGTATTAAAAAATATACCAAATAAAGATTTTCTATATAAAAAAAAATATATTTATGACATAAAAACCAAACCATATTAATACTTTTGTAATAAATAGTAATTATCAATATAAAAATAAATATATATCTAATTATGTTATTAATAAAAACATGATATAAGATAACAATTAATAGCACTAATAATATGTAAATTTGTTTGATTACAACTATATGTTTTAATATATATATACAAATGATATAGGTTCGTGAATCCGAGGCCAACCCTGCATTGCTCAATATAGTCATATGTATTTTTACTACAAAATACATTAGGTGAGTTTCATTTGCCTTTTTACCCTTTATATTTTTGGGCTGAGAATACATGCGCAACTTTTATAACTGTTTTACGAAATAGACACAAGTAATCGAAACTACATTCTATGGTTGAATTATTAAACCGAATATGCCCCTTTTTATTAAGTCTGGTAATCTAAGAATTAGGGAACAGACACCCTAATTGACGCGAACTCTAAAGATAGATCTATCGGGCCCAACAAGCCCCATCCAAAGTACCGGATGCTTTAGTACTTCGAAATTTGTATCATGTCTGAAGGAGGATCCCGGAATGATGGGGATATTCTTATATGCATATTGTAAATGTCGGTTACCAGGTGTTCAGTCCATATGAATGATATTTTTTGTCTCTATGTATGGGACGTATGTTTATGAGAAATGAAAATCTTGTGGTCTATTAAAATGATGGAAATGATTATTTATGTCAAACTAATGAACTCACCAACCTTTTGGTTGACACTTTAAAGCATGTTTATTCTCAGGTATGAAAGAAATCTTCCGCTGTGCATTTTCTCACTTTAAAGATATTACTTGGAGTCATTCATGACATATTTCTAAAGACGTTGCATTCGAGTCGTCGAGTTCATCAAGATTATTATTAAGATAATTATAATTAGATATATTATGAAATGGTATGCATGTCTATCAACTTTAGATGTAATGAAAGATTGTCTTTTCAAAACGAATGCAATGTTTGTAAAATGTATCATATAGAGGTCAAGTACCTCGCGATGTAATCAATTGTTGTGAATCGTTTATAATCGATATGGACTTCGTCCGGATGGATTAAGGCGGGTCCTTTCACTAACAAGTGTCAACACAAAGGTTGGTGAGTTCATAGTTTTAATGTTTCACATAATCTGTGTATAAAGGTGGATCACAAGATTTCAGTTGTTTCATCCAGAAACGTTTATCAAAATATTCTACAAGATTGAGCACCCTGGTAACTAAACTTAACGTATATATAATTTGTACCCTTTGTATAATCATCTTAATAGTACACGTAAACCAACGTGTACGCTTCTCAAATAGCATACGTCCGTTAAAAGGCTAGCGCTCTAGCTCGGACGGGGATATCAAGCCCTATGGATCCATATACAACTACTCGCGCCCACCAGTTCTTATAAATGGCAGTTACTAGTTACCAAAGCTAAGGGATTTTCGGTTCAAACTCAGTGTAGAATTAAGTATGTACTTGTATCCATTGCGTTTAAAATAAAGTGCATGTATTCTCAGCCCAAAAATATAGATTGCAAAAGCAATTAAAAAGGGAGCATATGAAACTCACCTTAGCAGCACATAAAGTTGTTCACCAAAACGTGACCGAAACTCGAAATATCAAATAACCGTAGATCTCAACCTAGAGAACATATGTTGGTCAATAAATGTCTATCAAGCTAGGTCAGATCATAGTGTATAACAATCCTAATGCTCGAGATCGACATATAATAGGTATCCAAAGTTGTTTCAAAAAGTTAATTTTGACAATAGTTCAACAAAATGCGACGTGCCTTATATAAGGATTCATTTACTCGGTTGGTAATATTTAAAAGTTCACTTTATCAATCTCGTAAACAAGTTGTTTAAATCTTAATTGCAGATTCAAAACCAATTTCAATTAACGTCAATCATAATTCAGTTGATCATATCTTTTAATCCGTTCATCGAAACTATTCGATATCTAAATGAAAAGTTATTGATTTTTCACCAGCTTTCCAAAAACATGTATATCATATACCTTTTACCAGTAATATATGTATTTAATTAGTGATTCATTATAAATTGTTTAACGACGAAATTTAGCATACAAGCATATATAAATATATATACTCGAGCACTAGACATGGATACATAATTAATATATAAAAGATAAGATATGAGTGCTTACGTAGTAGTATTGAGATTCAATATTGTAGGAAAGTACGTAGACGCAACAGAGATGATAAACACTAGATTTGATTCACAAATATACCCTCGAACATTACCCATAACCTCCTTGACAATAACCCATAATTTCCTTAGCTCTATCCCGCTCAAAAACCCATTTTGAAGGTGACACGCTCATAACCTCGTCGTAGTATTTTAGGCATATATACTACTAATAATAATATTATAATAAGATTAATAATAATAATATTAATCTTAATAATAATAATAATAATAATATAAAAAAATAATAATACAGAGGAATGAATCGAGCTTTTATAGTATGTGGCCTGCTACAGTACCTCATGCGATCGCATGAGTTTTCAGTGTTTTTGCCCTGCGATCGCATGGCCGCCTTATCCTGTTTTTGTTTGCTAGTTCGTCGACATCAATTAGTGTTTACTGCAGCAAATAGTGTACTGTAGCAAATAGTGTTTACTGTAGCAAATAGGGGGTTACTGTAGCAAATCACTGTAGCAAAGGCGTTTTCACCGTAGCACTGTAGCAAAATACGGTTTCACTGTAGCAAATAGTGTTTTACTGTAGCAAATAGTGTTTTACGGTAGGAAATTCATTTTACTGTAGCAAATAGTGTTTACTGTAGGAAAGTCATTTTTACTTGTACATATATATATATACATACATACATACATATAATTGTTCATGAATCATCGAGAGCAGTCAAAATTTAATACATGAAACAGTTCTAAAATTTTAAGATTCAACTTCATAGACTTTGCTTATCGTGTCAGAAACATTAAATCATTTAAAGATAAAGTTTAAATTTGGTCAGAAATTTCCGGGTCATCACAGTACCTACCCGTTAAAGAAATTTCGTCCCGAAATTTAAGTGAGGTCGTCATGACTAACAATAGAAATGTTTTCATGACGAATATGAGTTGATAAATAGAATTTTATCACCGTTGAATTATATGGATAAAACAATCCGATTTCTCGAAGCGTATGAGAGAAGTTATCGTAAAAGAGTGAAATGAAATAATAGAGATTCGTCTTAGCTTTTGACGTAGTTACGATTGATTTCCGGAATTTAAGGAATAGAAAATCTTCTTAATCTAAATAAGATTTGATTCTTCGGAATTTGCGGAAATTAGGATTTTCTTTGATTAAATGCGTAATCTGTCTCGATTGCTATAAATTGACCTCTTCCGTTTCATTTATTTTCGCCACTCCTATAATCTTCTTTCTTATTTCATACATCCCAATAGATTGTGAAAATGCTTAATCCAGTTCTGATTCTTGATATTTTCCTGGCTATCGTATCCTTCATTCTTCTTTTTCATCTGCCACCAGAGGAAGTTATTTTCTTCTACTATTACCTTGGGGTTATAGTGTTTTTCATTCTCCCGTGTCTTTATATTGCTATACGCATTGATATACATGGTTTGTAATTTCGGGGTTGTTATCGGGCTTTATGTTCTCCATTATATTTCGGAGCTTCATGCTTTCGTTTTCTCTTCCCGACCTTAAGTCAAGCGAATAATGGTCCAGAATTCGTAGGTATGAATTTCAGAATAAACATAATTAATGTTCTAAGAAAGAAACGGTAATGGCACAATCCGACTTGTCAAATTACCAGAATATCCGGAAAAGACCGAATCATCAAGAAATATATTTTCTTGATATATTTAGAGATTATATAGAATGAAAGAGTTATGTAACATGGTTTATGATGAGGGTGTGATATGTGAACCTTTGTCACGTTCCATTAGAAACTCAACATGACTTACTGTAATATAATCACGTTGATCAAGTGTCATTATATTATACAAACTCATGCTTCAGTTCCCAACATTACTTCAAAACATCCATTTTTTTCGAATTTTTCAGATTTTAGAAACTAAAATTGTTTCTTTTATGATGTAACACAGATAGCGCGAAGAGGTAATGATTTCAGATAAGAATGGTTTCGAAAAATATCTTCAGAATTATGGAGGATATTTATAATGGGAGATACGATGATATCTTAGAATATTTAAGATAAGATGATGATGAAGAATATTGTCCGCAAAGGTTTTAGAGTAAGGAGCAAGGTATTCGCGAATGATTTCAGCAGACTCTGAATTATTTGGATTCTTTGAAGGTAGATTTAGTCTTTGTGATTTGTCCACAGCCTCCTTCATGGTCTGCTCAATCCGTTTTTCAATTCCAAACCTTCTCTTTTTCTATGCTTTACCACCATACTATTCTTTATCATCAAACTTTTGACTGTTAAGGTCGTTTACAGTTTTTGCTGCTTCATCAACTTTTTTCCAAAATTCGGAGAACTAGTTTCGTAGTTTGGGGTGTTTTTCGGAAACTTCACATTCGAAGTATGTAAGTCCATGAGGTAGACTTTATATGTACACATATAACTGTTGGCGTAGACGTGCTACAAGATTTCAAGATACTGATTACTAATTCTCGATAGTTGGTATGGCAATTGCCGTTACAAGATGTGGATGAGTGCCTGCTACAGTACCTCATGCGATCGCATGAGTTTTCAGTGTTTTTGCCATGCGATCGCATGGCCGCCTTATCCTGTTTTTGTTTGCTAGTTCGTCGACATCAAATAGTGGTACTGTAGCAAATAGTATTTACTGTAGCAAATAGTGTTTTACTGTAGCAAAAGTGTGTTAATGTAGCAAATCACTGTAGCAAAGTCATTTTCACTGTAGCACTGTAGCAAAATACGGTTTCACTGAAGCAAATAGTATTTTACTGTAGCAAATAGTGTTTTACGGTAGGAAAGTCATTTTACTGTAGCAAATAGTGTTTACTGTAGGAAAGTCGTTTTTAATTGTACATATATATATATACATACATATAATTGTTCATGAATCGTTGAGAGCAGTCAAATGTAATTTAATACATGAAACAGTTCTAAAATTTTAAGATTCAACTCCATAGACTTTGCTTATCGTGTCGGAAACATTAAATCATTTAAAGATAAAGTTTAAATTTGGTCAGAAATTTCCGGGTCATCACAGATACCCTGGACAAAAATGCCTATAAAAGCCAATGCATTTTGATCGTTTTTAATCATCTTTTTCCTTCTTCATCATACATAAATTATATATATATATATATTTATATTTTAATTTTAATTTTAATTTTAATTTCTAATAATAAGGGTATGTTAGCGAATGTTGTAAGGGTGTAAGTCGAAATTCTGTCTGTGTAACGCTACACTATTTTTAATCATTGTAAGTTATGTTCAACCTTTTTAATTTAATGTCTCGTAGCTAAGTTATTATTATGCTTATTTAAATCGAAGTTATCATGATGTTGGGCTAATTACAAAAATTGGGTAATTGGGCTTTGTACCATAATTGGGGTTTGGACAAAAGAACGACACTTGTGGAAATTAGACTATGGGCTATTAATGGGCTTTATATTTGTTTAACTAAATGATAGTTTGTTAATTTTAATATAAAGATTTACAATTGGACGTCCCTATAAATAACCATATACACTCGATCGGACACGATGGGCGGGGTATTTATATGTACGAATAATCGTTCATTTAACCGGACACGGGAATGGATTAATAGTTACTAGAATTATTAAAACAGGGGTAAAATTATATACAAGGACACTTGGTGTAATTGTTAACAAAGTATTAAAACCTTGGGTTACACGCAGTCGATCTCCTGGTGTAATTATTAAACAAAGTATTAAAATATTGTTACAGTTTAAGTCCCCAATTAGTTGGAATATTTAACTTCGGGTATAAAGATAATTTGACGAGGATACTCGCACTTTATATTTATGACTGATGGACTGTTATGGACAAAAACCAGACGAACATATTAAATAATCCAGGACAAAGGACAATTAACCCATGGGCATAAAACTAAAATCAACACGTCAAACATCATGATTACGGAAGTTTAAATAAGCATAATTCTTTTATTTCATATTTAATTTCCTTTATTTTACATTTAATTGCACTTCTAATTATCGCACTTTTATTTATTGTCATTGTATTTAATTGCACTTTTAATTATCGTACTTTTTAATTATCGCAATTTTATTTTATTGCACTTTTATTTATCGCAATTTCATTATCGTTATTTACTTTACGCTTTAAATTTAGTCTTTTATTTATTTTTAATATTTTACATTAGGTTTTAACTGCGACTAAAGTTTTAAAAAGCGACAAACCGGTCATTAAACGGTAAAAACCCCCCTTTATAATAATAATATTACTTATATATATTTGTATTTTTATAAAATAAAACTAATATAGCGTTAAGCTTTGTTTAAAGATTTTTCCCTGTGGAACGAACCGGACTTACTAAAAACTACACTACTGTACGATTAGGTACACTTCTTATAAGTGTTGTAGCAAGGTTTAAGTATATCCATTCTATAAATAAATATCTTGTGTAAAATTGTATCGTATTTAATAGTATTTTCTTGTAAAATTTAATAGTATTTTATACCCCTTAGCTTTAACATCGAGATAGACGTTTTACGTACACATATAACTGTTGGCGTAGACATGCTGCGAGATTTCAAAATACTGTTTACTGATTTCCGATGATTCGTATGACAATTCTCGTTACAAGATGCGAATGAGTAAATGATATGATTTCAATAAATTTAATGATTTTTCGAAAGTCAAAGATAATTGAAGTTGTTGGTAAGTTTATTGCTAACGTGGCGAGATATGAAAGGTTCCCCAGTAACGATGACGAAAGGGCAACGTATCTATCTAGGTTATAATAAGACTAGTCCGACTGAAAAGTCGAAGTTGACTTGCTGGAG
This sequence comes from Rutidosis leptorrhynchoides, assembly GCF_046630445.1. Taxonomy (NCBI): domain Eukaryota; kingdom Viridiplantae; phylum Streptophyta; class Magnoliopsida; order Asterales; family Asteraceae; genus Rutidosis; species Rutidosis leptorrhynchoides. The sequence continues at coordinate 403,440,363 of NC_092337.1, read as the reverse complement.
CTGTGACAAAACTGGCTACTTTGAAAAGGAATTGAAAAGTCATTTTAGCTAATAAATGCCAAAGGGTCGGACACGGATACGCGTCGAACTATGACTTTGGCTTCGAGAACTTTTTAGGTACATAACTGTGGGTAATATGTGGTTGGATCATCATCTCGATTGTTCATTGTTTGAAGTGTCTTCGAAAACTTCGGAGAGTTTGAACACAGTTTGTAATCGTTAATATACATATGATGTTCTAACACAGTTTTAAAGTCAAAGTATAGCTTTGAAAGATGTAGGAATCTAAGAGTGATGTCTTCTGTTAAATCATGACTTGGATTTTGATTTGTCAAAATCAGAATGCGTAATCAAATTTTGGTGAGAATGGTTGTTTTGATTTCTATACAAGAATGTATATTGTTGTGAGATTAAGGAGTATAGTTGATGATTTGCTTAATCAGATTCGAAAAATGTAACATATTAATTGTGAATTTATATATCTCTCGGGTATTACCTACCCGTTAAAAAAAATTTCACAATTAATATTTTATACAACAGAATTTTATTACAGTCTTTATGAAAATATATATGTGCATATTTTCTTCAGATGTAACATAGATTTAATGAGTTAATATTAAATTAAACTCATTTGATTTACGGTTGAAACTAGAACTGAATAATCCCTAAAGACTTTAGAAATTACATAACTTTTACGGAGTATTTATTCAATAAAATTGAAATTATAAATTAATACTTCATTATTTGTTGGTGTTTGTGGAATTCTTGTGAATTTCGCAAGGTACGAATAATGTTATTTGAAAAGTTTCGAGTATATCGACGATGAAAGTGAAAAATCAAACTTATATTTGAATAATTCATTTGATTTATTATGAATTGGGATTTATTGAATTGAGGCCGAGATTGTAGTTAATGATGGTTAAGTTGTGGACGAAGGACGTACATTATTGCATATTAGTAACATGAATTAACCGAGTAGTTAAGATTCACACATAATAGCTTAGTACGGAAATATTTATTATGGTCTAAAAATTTATATATATAAGATATACATATAAATCCTTCAGTGGAAATGAGTTACTTCTTAATTCATTGATATGACATACTTGTTGATTTATAATGATGTCCACGGTGATTCTTGAACTGACGGAGTTTGTGATGTTATAGGTGCTGCTGATTCTGACAACGCTGATGGCACTGACTGTACTGGTGATGTTCATGGTACTGTTGATGATGTTGGTAAATCAAGTCTAGCTTGTAAACCACACATCATTCTTGTCAGGGTTTCTACTCTTCCTTCTATCATTTGGGTTCACTCATCTAATTTATGGTTAGGGCTAGAATAGATAATCTCTAAGACTTTAGAGACTACATAATTGTCTCAAAATGTTTCTCCAATGAAGTTATGAATCAATACTTCATCGTTTGTTGTTGTTGGTATTCCTTGATATCTATAGAGCGTATGTCATTGGTACTCGTGGGATATAGGTTGTGATGTTGAAGTGTGGGATGCGGATGTTACTGTTGGTGGTGGTGATGGTACTGTTGGTGTTGCTGATGGTGGTACTGGTTATGCTGCTGGTTGAAATGTCCCGTTCTTATTGATTAAAAACATTCCATATTAATTGATTTCGTTGCGAGGTTTTGACCTCTATATGAGACGTTTTTCAAAGACTGCATTCATTTTAAAACAAACCATAACCTTTATTTCATCAATAAAGGTTTAAAAAGCTTTACGTAGATTATCAAATAATGATAATCTAAAATATCTTGTTTACACACGACCATTACATAATGGTTTACAATACAAATATGTTACAACAAAATAAGTTTCTTGAATGCAATTTTTACACAATATCATACAAGCATGGACTCCAAATCTCGTCCTTATTTAAGTATGCGACAGCGGAAGCTCTTAATAATCACCTGAGAATAAACATGCTTAAAACGTCAACAAAAATGTTGGTGAGTTATAGGTTTAACCTATATATATCAAATCATAATAATAGACCACAAGATTTCATATTTCAATACACATCCCATACATAGAGATAAAAATCATTCATATTGTGAACACCTGGTAACCGACATTAACAAGAAGCATATATAAGAATATCCCCATCATTCCGGGACACCCTTCGGATATGATATAAATTTCGAAGTACTAAAGCATCCGGTACTTTGGATGGGGTTTGTTAGGCCCAATAGATCTATCTTTAGGATTCGCGTCAATTAGGGTGTCTGTTCCCTAATTCTTAGATTACCAGACTTAATAAAAAGGGGCATATTCGATTTCGATAATTCAACCATAGAATGTAGTTTCACGTACTTGTGTCTATTTTGTAAATCATTTATAAAACCTGCATGTATTCTCATCCCAAAAATATTAGATTTTAAAAGTGGGACTATAACTCACCTTCACAGATTTTTACTTCGTCGGGAAGTAAGACTTGGCCACTGGTTGATTCACGAACCTATAACAATATATACATATATATCAAAGTATGTTCAAAATATATTTACAACACTTTTAATATATTTTGATGTTTTAAGTTTATTAAGTCAGCTGTCCTCGTTAGTAACCTACAACTAGTTGTCCACAGTTAGATGTACAGAAATAAATCGATAAATATTATCTTGAATCAATCCACGACCCAGTGTATACGTACCTCAGTATTGATCACAACTCAAACTATATATATTTTGGAATCAACCTCAACCCTGTATAGCTAACTCCAACATTCACATATAGAGTGTCTATGGTTGTTCCGAAATATATATAGATGTGTCGACATGATAGGTCGAAACATTGTATACGTGTCTATGGTATCTCAAGATTACATAATATACAATACAAGTTGATTAAGTTATGGTTGGAATATATTTGTTACCAATTTTCACGTAGCTAAAATGAGAAAAATTATCCAATCTTGTTTTACCCATAACTTCTTCATTTTAAATCCGTTTTGAGTGAATCAAATTGCTATGGTTTCATATTGAACTCTATTTTATGAATCTAAACAGAAAAAGTATAGGTTTATAGTCGGAAAAATAAGTTACAAGTTGTTTTTGTAAAGGTAGTCATTTCAGTCGAAAGAACGACGTCTAGATGACCATTTTAGAAAACATACTTCCACTTTGAGTTTAACCATAATTTTTGGATATAGTTTCATGTTCATAATAAAAATCATTTTCTCAGAATAACAACTTTTAAATCAAAGTTTATCATAGTTTTTAATTAACTAACCCAAAACAGTCCGCGGTGTTACTACGACGGCGTAAATTCGGTTTTACGGTGTTTTTCGTGTTTCCAGGTTTTAAATCATTAAGTTAGCATATCATATAGATATAGAACATGTGTTTAGTTGATTTTAAAAGTCAAGCTAGAAGGATTAACTGTTTTTTGCGAACAAGTTTAGAATTAACTAAACTATGTTCTAGTGATTACAAGTTTAAACCTTCGAATAAGATAGCTTTATATGTATGAATCGAATGATGTTATGAACATCATTACTACCTTAAGTTCCTTAAATAAACCTACTGGAAAAGAGAAAAATGGATCTAGCTTCAACGGATCCTTGGATGGCTCGAAGTTCTTGAAGCAGAATCATGACACGAAAACAAGTTCAAGTAAGATCATCACTTGAAATAAGATTGTTATAGTTATAGAAATTGAACCAAAGTTTGAATATGATTATTACCTTGTATTAGAATGATAACCTACTGTAAGAAACAAAGATTTCTTGAGGTTGGATGATCACCTTACAAGATTGGAAGTGAGCTAGCAAACTTGAAAGTATTCTTGATTTTATGTAACTAGAACTTGTAGAATTTATGAAGAACACTTAGAACTTGAAGATAGAACTTGAGAGAGATCAATTAGATGAATAAAATTGAAGAATGAAAGTGTTTGTAGGTATTTTTGGTCGTTGGTGTATGGATTAGATATAAAGGATATGTAATTTTGTTTTCATGTAAATAAGTCATGAATGATTACTCATATTTTTGTAATTTTATGAGATATTTCATGCTAGTTGCCAAATGATGGTTCCCACATGTGTTAGGTGACTCACATGGGCTGCTAAGAGCTGATCATTGGAGTGTATACACCAATAGTACATACATCTAAAAGCTGTGTATTGTACGAGTACGAATACGGGTGCATACGAGTAGAATTGTTGATGAAACTGAACGAGGATGTAATTGTAAGCATTTTTGTTAAGTAGAAGTATTTTGATAAGTGTATTGAAGTCTTTCAAAAGTGTATAAATACATATTAAAACACTACATGTATATACATTTTAACTGAGTCGTTAAGTCATCGTTAGTCGTTACATGTAAGTGTTGTTTTGAAACCTTTAGGTTAACGATCTTGTTAAATGTTGTTAACCCAATGTTTATAATATCAAATGAGATTTTAAATTATTATATTATCATGATATTATCATGTATGAATATCTCTTAATATGATATATATACATTAAATGTCTTTACAACGATAATCGTTACATATATGTCTCGTTTAAAAATCATTAAGTTAGTAGTCTTGTTTTTACATATGTAGTTCATTGTTAATATACTTAATGATATGTTTACTTATCATAATATCATGTTAACTATATATATATATATATATCCATATATATGTCATCATATAGTTTTTACAAGTTTTAACGTTCGTGAATCACCGGTCAACTTGGGTGGTCAATTGTCTATATGAAACATATTTCAATTAATCAAGTCTTAACAAGTTTGATTGATTAACATGTTGGAAACATTTAATCATGTAAATATCAATCTCAATTAATATATATAAACATGGAAAAGTTCGGGTCACTACAGTACCTACCCGTTAAATAAATTTCGTCCCGAAATTTTAAGCTGTTGAAGGTGTTGACGAATCTTCTGGAAATAGATGCGGGTATTTCTTCTTCATCTGATCTTCACGCTCCCAGGTGAACTCGGGTCCTCTACAAGCATTCCATCGAACCTTAACAATTGGTATCTTGTTTTGCTTAAGTCTTTTAACCTCACGATCCATTATTTCGACGGGTTCTTCGATGAATTGAAGTTTTTCGTTGATTTGGATTTCATCTAACGGAATAGTGAGATCTTCTTTAGCAAAACATTTCTTCAAATTCGAGACGTGGAAAGTGTTATGTACAGCCGTGAGTTGTTGAGGTAACTCAAGTCGGTAAGCTACTGGTCCGACACGATCAATAATCTTGAATGGTCCAATATACCTTGGATTTAATTTCCCTCGTTTACCAAATCGAACAACGCCTTTCCAAGGTGCAACTTTAAGCATGACCATCTCTCCAATTTCAAATTCTATATCTTTTCTTTTAATGTCAGCGTAGCTCTTTTGTCGACTTTGGGCGGTTTTCAACCGTTGTTGAATTTGGATGATCTTCTCGGTAGTTTCTTCTATAATCTCCGGACCCGTAATCTGTCTATCCCCCACTTCACTCCAACAAATCAGAGACCGGCACTTTCTACCATAAAGTGCTTCAAACGGCGCCATCTTAATGCTTGAATGGTAGCTGTTGTTGTAGGAAAATTCTGCTAACGGTAGATGTCGATCCCAACTGTTTCCGAAATCAATAACACATGCTCGTAGCATGTCGTCAAGCGTTTGTATCGTCCTTTCGCTCTGCCCATCAGTTTGTGGATGATAGGCAGTACTCATGTCTAGACGAGTTCCTAATGCTTGCTGCAATGTCTGCCAGAATCTTGAAATAAATCTGCCGTCCCTATCAGAGATAATAGAGATTGGTATTCCATGTCTGGAGAAAACTTCCTTCAAATACAGTCGTGCTAACTTCTCCATCTTGTCATCTTCTCTTATTGGTAGGAAGTGTGCTGATTTGGTGAGACGATCAACTATTACCCAAATAGTATCAAAACCACTTGCAGTCCTTGGCAATTTAGTGATGAAATCCATGGTAATGTTTTCCCATTTCCATTCCGGGATTTCGGGTTGTTGAAGTAGACCTGATAGTTTTTGATGCTCAGCTTTGACCTTAGAACACGTCAAACATTCTCCTACGTATTTAGCAACATAGGCTTTCATACCCGGCCACCAAAAATGTTTCTTGAGATCCTTGTACATCTTCCCCGTTCCAGGATGTATTGAGTATCTGGTTTTATGAGCTTCTCTAAGTACCATTTCTCTCATATCTCCAAATTTTGGTACCCAAATCCTTTCAGCCCTATACCGGGTTCCGTCTTCCCGAATATTAAGATGCTTCTCCGATCCTTTGGGTATTTCATCCTTTAAATTTCCCTCTTTTAAAACTCCTTGTTGCGCCTCCTTTATTTGAGTAGTAAGGTTATTATGAATCATTATATTCATAGATTTTACTCGAATGGGTTCTCTGTCCTTCCTGCTCAAGGCATCGGCTACCACATTTGCCTTCCCCGGGTGGTAACAAATCTCAAAGTCGTAATCATTCAATAATTCAATCCACCTACGCTGCCTCATATTCAGTTGTTTCTGATTAAATATGTGTTGAAGACTTTTGTGGCCGGTATATATAATACTTTTGACCCCATATAAGTAGTGCCTCCAAGTCTTTAATGCAAAAACAACCGCGCCTAATTCCAAATCATGCGTCGTATAATTTTGCTCGTGAATCTTCAATTGTCTAGACGCATAAGCAATCACCTTCATTCGTTGCATTAATACACAACCGAGACCTTGCTTTGATGCGTCACAATAAATCACAAAATCATCATTCCCTTCAGGCAATGACAATATAGGTGCCGTAGTTAGCTTTTTCTTCAATAACTGAAACGCTTTCTCTGGTTCATCATTCCATTCAAATTTCTTCCCTTTATGCGTTAATACAGTCAAGGGTTTTGCTATTCTGGAAAAGTCTTGGATGAACCTTCTGTAGTAACCAGCTAGTCCTAAAAACTGGCGTATGTGTTTCGGAGTTTTCGGGGTTTCCCACTTTTCAACAGTTTCTATCTTTGCCGGATCCACCTTAATACCTTCTTTGTTCACTATGTGACCGAGGAATTGAACTTCTTCCAACCAAAATGCACACTTTGAAAACTTAGCGTACAATTCTTCCTTCCTCAATACTTCTAACACCTTTCTCAAATGTTCACCGTGTTCTTGGTCATTCTTTGAGTAAATAAGTATGTCATCAATGAAAACAATGACAAACTTGTCAAGGTATGGTCTACACACTCGGTTCATAAGGTCCATGAACACAGCTGGTGCATTAGTTAAACCAAACGGCATGACCATAAACTCGTAATGACCGTAACGTGTTCTGAAAGCAGTCTTTGGAATATCATCTTCTTTCACCCGCATTTGATGATACCCGGAACGTAAGTCAATCTTTGAATAAACAGACGAGCCTTGTAGTTGATCAAATAAGTCGTCGATTCTCGGTAGTGGGTAGCGGTTCTTGATGGTAAGTTTGTTCAACTCTCGGTAGTCGATACACAACCTAAATGTACCATCCTTCTTCTTGACAAACAAAACAGGAGCTCCCCACGGTGATGTGCTTGGTCGAATGAAACCACGCTCTAAAAGTTCTTGTAATTGGCTTTGCAGTTCTTTCATCTCGCTGGGTGCGAGTCTGTAAGGAGCACGAGCTATTGGTGCAGCTCCTGGTACAAGATCTATTTGAAATTCAACGGATCGATGTGGGGGTAATCCCGGTAATTCTTTCGGAAATACATCAGGAAATTCTTTTGCAATGGGAACATCATTGATGCTCTTTTCTTCAGTTTGTACTTTCTCGACGTGTGCTAGAACAGCATAGCAACCTTTTCTTATTAGTTTTTGTGCCTTCAAATTACTAATAAGATGTAGCTTCGTGTTGCCCTTTTCTCCGTACACCATTAAGGGTTTTCCTTTTTCTTGTATAATGCGAATTGCATTTTTGTAACAAACGATATCTGCTTTCACTTCTTTCAACCAGTCCATACCGATTATCACATCAAAACTCCCTAACTCTACTGGTATCAAATCAATCTTAAATGTTTCGCTAACCAGTTTAATTTCTCGATTCCGACATATATTATCTGATGAAATTAATTTACCATTTGCTAATTCGAGTAAAAATTTACTATCCAAAGGCGTCAATGGACAACTTAATTTAGCACAAAAATCTCTACTCATATAGCTTCTATCCGCACCCGAATCAAATAAAACGTAAGCAGATTTATTGTCAATAAGAAACGTACCCGTAACAAGCTCCGGGTCTTCCTGTGCCTCTGCCGCATTAATATTGAAAACTCTTCCGTGGCCTTGTCCATTCGTGTTCTCCTGGTTCGGGCAATTTCTAATAATGTGGCCCGGTTTTCCACATTTATAACAAACTACATTGGCATAACTTGCTCCGACACTACTTGCTCCGCCATTACTCGTTTCGACACCATTTGTTCCTTTCATTCTATTAACCCCTGGTCCGTAGACCTCACACTTCACCGCGCTATGACCATTTCTTTTACACTTGTTGCAAAATTTGGTGCAGAACCCCGAGTGATACTTTTCACACCTTTGGCATAGCTGTTTTTGATTATTGTTGTTGTTGCGGTTATTATTGTTGTTGGGATGATTGTTGTAGTTGTTGCTGTTGTTGTTGTTGTTGTTGTTGTTAGGCCGTTTGTTGTAGTTGTGATTGATGTTGCGATTGTTGGGATAATTGTTGCGATTATTGTTGTAATTGATGTTGTTGTTGTATTGGTGATTCTTATCACTGTTTTCCTCCCACTTTCTTTTGACTTGCTTCACATTGGCCTCTTCAGCAGTCTGTTCTTTAATTATTTCTTCAATCTGGTTCACTAGTTTGTGAGCCATTCTACATGCCTGTTGTATGGAGGCGGGCTCGTGCGAACTTATATCTTCTTGGATTCTTTCCGGTAATCCTTTCACAAACGCGTCGATCTTCTCTTCCTCATCTTCGAATGCTCCCGGACACAATAGGCACAATTCTGTGAATCGTCTTTCGTACGTGGTAATATCAAATCCTTGGGTTCGTAACCCTCTAAGTTCTGTCTTGAGCTTATTGGCCTCGGTTCTGGGACGGTATTTCTCGTTCATCAAGTGCTTGAATGCTGACCACTGTAGTGCGTACGCATCGTCTTGTCCCACTTGCTCTAGATAGGTATTCCACCATGTTAACGCAGAACCTGTGAAGGTATGCGTAGCATACTTCACTTTGTCCTCTTCAGTACACTTACTTATGGCAAACACCGATTCGACCTTCTCGGTCCACCGTTTCAATCCGATCGGTCCTTCGGTTCCATCAAATTCCAAAGGTGCATCCTACACAATTTCCTGTACTGCTAGATCCAAGGTTATTGTTGGTATGTAGCGCAGCCTGTACTGCAGCTATGTTTGAAGATAGAAAAGTACGGAATTCCTCTTCATTCATATTCACGGTGTGTAGAGTAGTCGGTGCCATTTCCTTCAAAATAGTTAAATGGAACAAGTTAATCATATAGAATATTAAGAGTAGTTAATAGTATTTCGTAGCATAATATGAACTCATTTATAAAAGCTTTTTCTTCATATTAGCATTTTATAAGTTTAAATTCGGGTAGTACCTACCCGTTAAGTTCATACTTAGTAGCTAATATACAATTCAACTACTACAATTCTATATGAAAAACTGATTATAATAATATTTCGCGTTCAAACTTTTACACAATATTTTACAAACTTACAATACCGCTTATTTTACATATAGCATGAAATATAGCACACAATAAATTTGATACAAGATGGTTGTGAAGATAATTCTAGCTAGTACACAAGTCGTTCAGCAAAGGCAATAAAGACACGTAATTCATACGTCCAGAACAAGTCATGCATTCTGGTTTTACTAGGATTACTTCCCATCCTTGGTCTTGTGGAACATAACCGTTATGGCCGTTGATAAGACCGCGTGTTGTAACTTCGTCAAAGGGACGAGGGTTACGTAATGTCCAACAGTCCCGTAACAATCTAAAAACCTCATTTCTTACCCCAATTACCGACTCCGTCACTTGTGGGAACGTTTTGTTTAATAGTTGTAGCCCGATGTTCTTGTTCTCACTTTGGTGAGAAGCGAACATTACTAATCCATAAGCATAACATGCTTCTTTATGTTGCATGTTAGCCGCTTTTTCTAAATCACGAAGTCCAATATTCGGATATATTGAGTCAAAATAATTTCTTAACCCATTGCGTAAAATAGCATTTGGGTTCCCCGCAATATATGCGTCAAAGTAAACACATCGTAACTTATGGATTTCCCAATGTGATATCCCCCATCTTTCAAACGAAAGCCTTTTATAAACCAAGGCATTCTTGGAACGTTCTTCGAATGTCTTACAAACTGATCTCGCCTTAAATAGTTGTGCCGAAGAATTCTGACCGACTCTAGACAAGATTTCATCAATCATGTCTCCGGGTAGGTCTCTTAAAATATTGGGTTGTCTATCCATTTTGTGTTTTTATACTGTAAAATAGACAAGAGTTAGATTCATAAAAAAAATACTTATTAATACAAGCAATTTTTACATATATCATAAAGCATAAGCACACTATATTATATATATTACACCACACGAATACACCTATCTTATTCCGACTCGCTCGTTTCTTCTTCTTCGGTTTTGGTTCGTTTTGACAAGTTTCTAGGGATATATGATGTTCCCCTAATACGAGCCGTCGTTTTCCACATTGGTTTAGAAAAACCTGGTGGTTTAGAGGTTCCCGGGTTATTGTTACAACTTAAGAAATACGGGTGTTGACGATACATATAAAGTTCATCGGGGTAGGAATCAGATTTCTCTATTTTTATGCCCTTTCCCTTATTGTTCTCTTTTGCCTTTTTAAATTCAGTTGGGGTAATTTCTATAACATCATCGGAATTCTCGTCGGAATCCGATTCATCGGAGAATTGGTAATCCTCCCAATATTTTGCTTCCTTGGCGGAAACACCATTGACAATAATTAACCTTGGTCGGTTGGTTGAGGATTTTCTTTTACTTAACCGTTTTATTATTTCCCCCACCGGTTCTATTTCTTCATCCGGTTTCGATTCTTCTTCCGGTTCCGATTCTTCTTCCGGTTCTGACTCTTCTTCCGGTTCCTCTTCGGGAACTTGTGAATCAGTCCACAAATCATTCCAATTTACATTTGACTCTTCATTATTATTAGGTGAGTCAATGGGACTTGTTCTAGAGGTAGACATCTATCACATAATATCAAACGCGTTAAGAGATTAATATATCACATAATATTCACATGTTAAAAATATATAGTTTCCAACAAAATTTGTTAAGCAATCATTTTTCAAGTAAACACGGTCGAAGTCCAGACTCACTAATGCATCATAACAAACTCGATAAGACACACTAATGCAAAATTCTAGTTCTCTAAGACCAACGCTCGGATACCAACTGAAACGTCCCGTTCTTATTGATTAAAAACGTTCCATATTTATTGATTTAGTTGCGAGGTTTTGACCTCTATATGAGACGTTTTTCAAAGACTGCATTCATTTTAAAACAAACCATAACCTTTATTTCATCAATAAAGGTTTAAAAAGCTTTACGTAGATTATCAAATAATGATAATCTAAAATATCTTGTTTACACACGACCATTACATAATGGTTTACAATACAAATATGTTACAACAAAATAAGTTTCTTAAATGCAATTTTTACACAATATCATACAAGCATGGACTCCAAATCTCGTCCTTATTTAAGTATGCGACAGCGGAAGCTCTTAATAATCACCTAAGAATAAACATGCTTAAAACGTCAACAAAAATGTTGGTGAGTTATAGGTTTAACCTATATATATCAAATCATAATAATAGACCACAAGATTTCATATTTCAATACACATCCCATACATAGAGATAAAAATCATTCATATTGTGAACACCTGGTAACCGACATTAACAAGATGCAAATATAAGAATATCCCCATCATTCCGGGACACCCTTCGGATATGATATAAATTTTGAAGTACTAAAGCATCCGGTACTTTGGATGGGGTTTGTTAGGCCCAATAGATCTATCTTTAGGATTCGCGTCAATTAGGGTGTCTGTTCCCTAATTCTTAGATTACCAGACTTAATAAAAAGGGGCATATTCGATTTCGATAATTCAACCATAGAATGTAGTTTCACGTACTTGTGTCTATTTTGTAAATCATTTATAAAACCTGCATGTATTCTCATCCCAAAAATATTAGATTTTTAAAAGTGGGACTATAACTCACCTTCACAGATTTTTACTTCGTCGGGAAGTAAGACTTGGCCACTGGTTGATTCACGAACCTATAACAATATATACATATATATCAAAGTATGTTCAAAATATATTTACAACACTTTTAATATATTTTGATGCTTTAAGTTTATTAAGTCAGCTGTCCTCGTTAGTAACCTACAACTAGTTGTCCACAGTTAGATGTACAGAAATAAATCGATAAATATTATCTTGAATCAATCCACGACCCAGTGTATACGTATCTCAGTATTGATCACAACTCAAACTATATATATTTTGGAATCAACCTCAACCCTGTATAGCTAACTCCAACATTCACATATAGAGTGTCTATGGTTGTTCCGAAATATATATAGATGTGTCGACATGATAGGTCGAAACATTGTATACGTGTCTATGGTATCTCAAGATTACATAATATACAATACAAGTTGATTAAGTTATGGTTGGAATATATTTGTTACCAATTTTCACGTAGCTAAAATGAGAAAAATTATCCAATCTTGTTTTACCCATAACTTCTTCATTTTAAATCCGTTTTGAGTGAATCAAATTGCTATGGTTTCATATTGAACTCTATTTTATGAATCTAAACAGAAAAAGTATAGGTTTATAGTCAGGAAAATAAGTTACAAGTCGTTTTTGTAAAGGTAGTCATTTCAGTCGAAAGAACGACGTCTAGATGACCATTTTAGAAAACATACTTCCACTTTGATTTTAACTAAAATTTTTGGATATAGTTTCATGTTCATAATAAAAATCATTTTCTCAGAATAAAAACTTTTAAATCAAAGTTTATCATAGTTTTTAATTAACTAACCCAAAACAGTCCGCGGTGTTACTACGACGGCGTAAATCCGGTTTTACGGTGTTTTTCGTGTTTCCAGGTTTTAAATCATTAAGTTAGCATATCATATATATATAGAACATGTGTTTAGTTGATTTTAAAAGTCAAGTTAGAAGGATTAACTTTTATTTGCGAACAAGTTTAGAATTAACTAAACTATGTTCTAGTGATTACAAGTTTAAACCTTCGAATAAGATAGCTTTATATGTATGAATCGAATGATGTTATGAACATCATTACTACCTTAAGTTCCTTGAATAAACCTACTAGAAAAGAGAAAAATGGATCTAGCTTCAACGGATCCTTGGATGGCTCGAAGTTCTTGAAGCAGAATCATGACACGAAAACAAGTTCAAGTAAGATCATCACTTGAAATAAGATTGTTATAGTTATAGAAATTGAACCAAAGTTTGAATATGATTATTACCTTGTATTAGAATGATAACCTACTGTAAGAAACAAAGATTTCTTGAGGTTGGATGATCACCTTACAAGATTGGAAGTGAGCTAGCAAACTTGAAAGTATTCTTGATTTTATGTAACTAGAACTTGTAGAATTTATGAAGAACACTTAGAACTTGAAGATAGAACTTGAGAGAGATCAATTAGATGAAGAAAATTGAAGAATGAAAGTGTTTGTAGGTGTTTTTGGTCGTTGGTGTATGGATTAGATATAAAGGATATGTAATTTTGTTTTCATGTAAATAAGTCATGAATGATTACTCATATTTTTGTAATTTTATGAGATATTTCATGCTAGTTGCCAAATGATGGTTCCCACATGTGTTAGGTGACTCACATGGGCTGCTAAGAGCTGATCATTGGAGTGTATATACCAATAGTACATACATCTAAAAGCTGTGTATTGTACGAGTACGAATACGGGTGCATACGAGTAGAATTGTTGATGAAACTGAACGAGGATGTAATTGTAAGCATTTTTGTTAAGTAGAAGTATTTTGATAAGTGTATTGAATTCTTTCAAAAGTGTATAAATACATATTAAAACACTACATGTATATACATTTTAACTGAGTCGTTAAGTCATCGTTAGTCGTTACATGTAAGTGTTGTTTTGAAACCTTTAGGTTAACGATCTTGTTAAATGTTGTTAACCCAATGTTTATAGTATCAAATGAGATTTTAAATTATTATATTATCATGATATTATCATGTATGAATATCTCTTAATATGATATATATACATTAAATGTCTTTACAACGATAATCGTTACATATATGTCTCGTTTAAAAATCATTAAGTTAGTAGTCTTGTTTTTACATATGTAGTTCATTGTTAATATACTTAATGATATGTTTACTTATCATAATATCATGTTAACTATATATATATATATATATATATATATATATATATATATATATATATATATATATATATATATATATATATATATATATATATATATATATATATATATATATATATATATATATATATATCCATATATATGTCATCATATAGTTTTTACAAGTTTTAACGTTCGTGAATCACCGGTCAACTTGGGTGGTCAATTGTCTATATGAAACATATTTCAATTAATCAAGTCTTAACAAGTTTGATTGCTTAACATGTTGGAAACATTTAATCATGTAAATATCAATCTCAATTAATATATATAAACATGGAAAAGTTCGGGTCACTACACTGGTGCTGCTGTTGGTGTTTGTAACCCTTGCACCATATTCTATAAAGCCACTACTCGAGCGCGAAGCTCGTTGACTTCTTCTATTACACCGGGGTGATTGTCGGTTCGGACGAGCGGATAAATAAAATCTAGAATTTGATGTAGTATATAATCGTGACGAGATACTCTGGAAATGAGAGAGAAAATGGTGTTTCGGACCGGTTCGCCGGTAAGTGCTTCAGGTTCATCGCCAAGAGGGCAATGTGGTGGATGGAAGGGATCACCTTCTTCTTGTCTCCAATTATTGAGGAGGCTACGAACCCATCCCCAATTCATCCAGAATAGATGATGGCTAATTGGTTGATCCATTCCGGTCACACTGCTTTCGGAGCTTGAGTGGGATTCCATATCGGAATTCGAGGGACTTGAACTAATGACGAATTCCATTTTGTTCGATTGAATAAAGGATTTTTCGATATGAAATGATTTTCCGGCTATCGGGTGGTATTCTAATTGCATAGAATATCTATATATATAGTGCAAAAGATTTCGTAGATTACGGAGGAATTTACGGGATATGTCAGCCAAAGTTTACAGTAACAGATACGCTAAGATATGGATTAGCAGATACGCTAAGATATGAATTTTGTCTATACTATTCATGCAATCAATGCAGTAAGACGTGTCTAGACTAAGAATGATAAGCAGGCAATTTCCGACAAAAATGATAAGCAAAACTTTTGACATGCAGACACGGTCGAAGTCCAGGCTCACTAATGCATCCTAACGACTATCAGTTAGACACACTAATGCAGACCTGGTTCGCTAAGACCACCGCTCTGATACCAACTGAAAGTACCCGTTCATATACATTATAAACGATTCACAATAGTTGATTACATCGCGAGGTATTTGACCTCTATATGATACATTTTACAAACATTGCATTCGTTTTTAAAAGACAAACTTTCTTTACAACGAAAGTTGACAGCATGCACACCATTTCATAATACATCCAACTATAATTGACTTAATAATAATCTTGATTAACTCAATGACTCGAATGCAACGTCTTTCAAAATATGCCATGAATGACTCCAAGTAATATCCTTAAAATTAGCTAATGCACAGCGGAAGATTTCTTTAATACCTGAGAATAAACATGCTTTAAAGTGTCAACTAAAAGGTTGGTGAGTTCATAGGTTTATCATAACAATCATTTCAAAATATTAATAGACCACAAGATTTCCGTTTATAAATATATGTACACTCGCAAGTGTATAAAAGTATTTTATAAGTTGTAGGCACCCGGTACCAAGCCTTAACGTTCATATTTTACCCTCTGAAGTACACAAGATCAGGTGTGTTTAAAATAACCTCGAAGTACTAAAGCATCCCATAGTCAGGATGGGGTTTGTCAGGCCCAATATGAAATGTCCCGTTCTTATTGATTAAAAACGTTCCATATTAATTGATTTCGTTGCGAGGTTTTGACCTCTATATGAGACATTTTTCAAAGACTGCATTCATTTTTAAAATAAACCATAACCTTTATTTCATAGATAAAGGTTTTAAAAAAAGCTTTACGTAGATTATCAAATAATGATAATCTAAAATATCCTGTTTACACACGACCATTACATAATGGTTTACAATACAAATATGTTACAACAAAATGAGTTTCTTGAATGCAGTTTTTACACAATATCATACAAGCATGGACTCCAAATCTCGTCCTTATTTAAGTATGCAACAGCGGAAGCTCTTAATAATCACCTGAGAATAAACATGCTTAAAACGTCAATAAAAATGTTGGTGAGTTATAGGTTTAACCTATATATATCAAATCATAATAATAGACCACAAGATTTCATATTTCAATACACATCCCATACATAGAGATAAAAATCATTCATATGCTGAACACCTGGTAACCGACATTAACAAGATGCATATATAAGAATATCCCCATCATTCCGGGACACCCTTCGGATATGATATAAATTTCGAAGTACTAAAGCATTCGGTACTTTGGATGGGGTTTGTTAGGCCCAATAGATCTATCTTTAGGATTCGCGTCAATTAGGGTGTTTGTTCCCTAATTCTTAGATTACCAGACTTAATAAAAAGGGGCATATTCGATTTCGATAATTCAACCATAGAATGTAGTTTTACGTACTTGTGTCTATTTTGTAAATCATTTAAAAAACCTGCATGCATTCTCATCCCAAAAATATTAGATTTTAAAAGTGGGACTATAACTCACTTTCACATATTTTTACTTCGTCGGGAAGTAAGACTTGGCCACTGGTTGATTCACGAACCTATAACAATATATACATATATATCAAAGTATGTTCAAAATGTATTTACAACACTTTTAATATATTTTGATGTTTTAAGTTTATTAAGTCAGCTGTCCTCGTTAGTAACCTACAACTAGTTGTCCACAGTTAGATGTACAGAAATAAATCGATAAATATTATCTTGAATCAATCCACGACCCAGTGTATACGTATCTCAGTATTGATCACAACTCAAACTATATATATTTTGGAATCAACCTCAACCCTGTATAGCTAACTCCAACATTCACATATAGAGTGTCTATGGTTGTTCCGAAATATATATAGATGTGTCGACATGATAGGTCGAAACATTGTATACGTGTCTATGGTATCTCAAGATTACATAATATACAATACAAGTTGATTAAGTTATGGTTGGAATAGATTTGTTACCAATTTTCACGTAGCTAAAATGAGAAAAATTATCCAATCTTGTTTTACCCATAACTTCTTCATTTTAAATCCGTTTTGAGTGAATCAAATTGCTATGGTTTAATATTGAACTCTAATTTATAAATCTAAACAGAAAAAGTATAGGTTTATAGTCAGAAAAATAAGTTACAAGTTGTTTTTGTAAAGGTAGTCATTTCAGTCGAAAGAACGACGTCTAGATGACCATTTTAGAAAACATACTTTCACTTTGAGTTTAACCATAATTTTTAGATATAGTTTCATGTTCATAATAAAAATCATTTTCCCAGAATAACAACTTTTAAATCAAAGTTTATCATATTTTTTAATTAACTAACCCAAAACAGCCCGCGGTGTTACTACGACGGCGTAAATCCGGTTTTACGGTGTTTTTCGTGTTTCCAGGTTTTAAATCATTAAGTTAGCATATCATATAGATATAGAACATGTGTTTAGTTGATTTTAAAAGTCAAGTTAGAAGGATTAACTTTTGTTTGCGAACAAGTTTAGAATTAACTAAACTATGTTCTAGTGATTACAAGTTTAAACCTTCCAATAAGATAGCTTTATATGTATGAATCGAATGATGTTATGAACATCATTACTACCTTAAGTTCCTTGGATAAACCTACTGTAAAAGAGAAAAATGGATCTAGCTTCAACGGATCCTTGGATGGCTCGAAGTTCTTGAAGCAGAATCATGACACGAAAACAAGTTCAAGTAAGATCATCACTTGAAATAAGATTGTTATAGTTATAGAAATTGAACCAAAGTATGAATATAATTATTACCTTGTATTAGAATGATAACCTACTGTAAGAAACAAAGATTTCTTGAGGTTGGATGATCACCTTACAAGATGGGAAGTGAGCTAGCAAACTTGAAAGTATTCTTGATTTTATGTAACTAGAACTTGTAGAATATATGAAGAACACTTAGAACTTGAAGATAGAACTTGAGAGAGATCAATTAGATGAAGAAAATTGAAGAATGAAAGTGTTTGTAGGTGTTTTTGGTCGTTGGTGTATGGATTAGATATAAAGGATATGTAATTTTGTTTTCATGTAAATAAGTCATGAATGATTACTCATATTTTTGTAATTTTATGAGATATTTCATGCTAGTTGCCAAATGATGGTTCCCACATGTGTTAGGTGACTCACATGGGCTTCTAAGAGCTAATCATTGGAGTGTATATACCAATAGTACATACATCTAAAAGCTGTGTATTGTACGAGTACGAATACGGGTGCATACGAGTAGATTTGTTGATGAAACTGAACGAGGATGTAATTGTAAGCATTTTTGTTAAGTAGAAGTATTTTGATAAGTGTCTTGAAGTCTTTCAAAAGTGTATGAATACATATTAAAACACTACATGTATATACATTTTAACTGAGTCGTTAAGTCATCGTTAGTCGTTACATGTAAATGTTGTTTTGAAACCTTTAGGTTAACGATCTTGTTAAATGTTGTTAACCCATTGTTTATTATATCAAATGAGATGTTAAATTGTTATATTATCGTGATATTATGATATATAATATATCTTAGTATGATATATATACAGTTAAATGTCGTTACAACGATAATCGTTACATATATGTCTCGTTTCGAAATCATTAAGTAAGTAGTCTTATTTTTACATATGTAGTTCATTGTTAATACACTTAATGATATATTTACTTATCATTTAACATAATTAACCAAGTGTATCAATATCTTAATATGATTCATATGTACTTAGTAAGACGTTATAACGATAATCGTTATATATATCGTTTTCGAGTTTCTTAATTTAATAGTCTCATTTTTATGTATATAACTCATTGTTAAAATACCTAATGAGATACATACTTATAATAAAATCATGTTAACTATATATATAACCATATATATGTCATCGTATAGTTTTTACAAGTTTTATCGTTCGTGAATCACCAGTCAACTTGGGTGGTCATTTGTCTATATGGAACCTATTCCAATTAATCAAGTCTTAATAAGTTTGATTGCTTAACATGTTGGAAACACTTAATCATGTAAATATCAATTTCATTTAATATATATAAACATGGAAAAGTTCGGGTCACTACAGTACCTACCCGTTAAATAAATTTCGTCCCGAAATTTTAAGCTGTTGAAAGTGTTGACGAATCTTCTGGAAATAGATGCGGGTATTTCTTCTTCATCTGATCTTCATGCTCCCAGGTGAACTCAGGTCCTCTACGAGCATTCCATCGAAACTTAACAATTGGTATCTTGTTTTGCTTAAGTCTTTTAACCTCACGATCCATTATTTCGACGGGTTCTTCGATGAATTGAAGTTTTTCGTTGATTTGGATGTCATCTAACGGAATAGTGAGATCTTCTTTAGCAAAACATTTCTTCAAATTCGAGACGTGGAAAGTGTTATGTACAGCCACGAGTTGTTGAGGTAACTCAAGTCGGTAAGCTACTGGTCCGACACGATCAATAATCTTGAATGGTCCAATATACCTTGGATTTAATTTCCCTCGTTTACCAAATCGAACAACGCCTTTCCAAGGTGCAACTTTAAGCATGACCATCTCTCCAATTTCAAATTCTATATCTTTTCTTTTAATGTCAGCGTAGCTCTTTTGTCGACTTTGGGCGGTTTTCAACCGTTGTTGAATTTGGATGATCTTCTCGGTAGTTTCTTGTATAATCTCCGGACCCGTAATCTGTCTATCCCCCACTTCACTCCAACAAATCGGAGACCTGCACTTTCTATCATAAAGTGCTTCAAACAGCGCCATCTCAATGCTTGAATGGTAGCTGTTGTTGTAGGAAAATTCTGCTAACGGTAGATGTCGATCCCAACTGTTTCCGAAATCAATAACACATGCTCGTAGCATGTATTCAAGCGTTTATATCGTCCTTTCGCTCTGCCCATTAGTTTGTGGATGATAGGCAGTACTCATGTCTAGACGAGTTCCTAATGCTTGCTGTAATGTCTGCCAGAATCTTGAAATAAATCTGCCATCCCTATCATAGATAATAGAGATTGGTATTCCATGTCTGGAGACGACTTCCTTCAAATACAGTCGTGCTAACTTCTCCATCTTGTCATCTTCTCTTATTGGCAGGAAGTGTGCTGATTTGGTGAGACGATCAACTATTACCCAAATAGTATCAAAACTACTTGCAGTCCTTGGCAATTTAGTGATGAAATCCATGGTAATGTTTTCCCATTTCCATTCCGGGATTTCGGGTTGTTGAAGTAGACCTGATGGTTTCTGATGCTCAGCTTTGACCTTAGAACACGTCAAACATTCTCCTACGTATTTAGTAACATCGGCTTTCATACCCGGCCACCAAAAATGTTTCTTGAGATCCTTGTACATCTTCCCCGTTCCAGGATGTATTGAGTATCTGGTTTTATGAGCTTCTCTAAGTACCATTTCTCTCATATCTCCAAATTTTGGTACCCAAATCCTTTCAGCCCTATACCGGGTTCCGTCTTCCCGAATATTAAGATGCTTCTCCGATCCTTTGGGTATTTCATCCTTTAAATTTCCCTCTTTTAAAACTCCTTGTTGCGCCTCCTTTATTTGAGTAGTAAGGTTATTATGAATCATTATATTCATAGATTTTACTCGAATGGGTTCTCTGTCCTTCCTGCTCAAGGCATCGGCTAACACATTTGCCTTCCCCGGGTGGTAACGAATCTCAAAGTCGTAATCATTCAATAATTCAATCCACCTACGCTGCCTCATATTCAGTTGTTTCTGATTAAATATGTGTTGAAGACTTTTTTGGTCGGTATATATAATACTTTTGACCCCATATAAGTAGTGCCTCCAAGTCTTTAATGCAAAAACAACCGCGCCTAATTCCAAATCATGCGTCGTATAATTTTGCTCGTGAATCTTCAATTGTCTAGACGCATAAGCAATCACCTTCGTTCATTGCATTAATACACAACCGAGACCTTGCTTTGATGCGTCACAATAAATCTCAAAATCATCATTCCCTTCAGGCAATGACAATATAGGTGCCGTAGTTAGCTTTTTCTTCAATAACTGAAACGCTTTCTCTGGTTCATCATTCCATTCAAATTTCTTCCCTTTATGCGTTAATACAGTCAAGGGTTTTGCTATTATGGAAAAGTCTTGGATGAACCTTCTGTAGTAACCAGCTAGTCCTAAAAACTGGCGTATGTGTTTCGGAGTTTTCGGAGTTTCCCACTTTTCAACAGTTTCTATCTTTGCCGGATCCACCTTAATACCTTCTTTGTTCACTATGTGACCGAGGAATTGAACTTCTTCCAACCAAAATGCACACTTTGAAAACTTAGCGTACAATTCTTCCTTCCTCAATACTTCTAACACCTTTCTCAAATGTTCACCGTGTTCTTGGTCATTCTTTGAGTAAATAAGTATGTCATCAATGAAAACAATGACAAACTTGTCAAGGTATGGTCCACACACTCGGTTCATAAGGTCCATGAACACAGCTGGTGCATTATTTAAACCAAACGGCATGACCATAAACTTGTAATGACCGTAACGTGTTCTGAAAGCAGTCTTTGGAATATCATCTTCTTTCACCCGCATTTGATGATACCCGGAACGTAAGTCAATCTTTGAATAAACAGACGAGCCTTGTAGTTGATCAAATAAGTCGTCGATTCTCGGTAGTGGGTAGCGGTTCTTGATGGTAAGTTTGTTCAACTCTCAGTAGTCGATACACAACCTGAATGTACCATCTTTCTTCTTGACAAACAAAACAGGAGCTCCCCACGGTGATGTGCTTGGTCGAATGAAACCACGCTCTAAAAGTTCTTGTAATTGGCTTTGCAGTTCTTTCATCTCGCTGGGTGCGAGTCTGTAAGGAGCACGAGCTATTGGTGCAGCTCCTGGTACAAGATCTATTTGAAATTCAACGGATCGATGTGGGGGTAATCCCGGTAATTCTTTCGGAAATACATCGGGAAATTCTTTTGCAATGGGAACATCATTGATGCTCTTTTCTTCAGTTCGTACTTTCTCGACGTGTGCTAGAACAGCATAGCAACCTTTTCTTATTAGTTTTTGTGCCTTCAAATTACTAATAAGATGTAGCTTCATGTTGCCCTTTTCTCCGTACACTATTAAGGGTTTTCCTTTTTCTCGTATAATGCGAATTGCATTTTTGTAACAAACGATCTCTGCTTTCACTTCTTTCAACCAGTCCATACCGATTATCACATCAAAACTCCCTAACTCTACTGGTATCAAATCAATCTTAAATGTTTCGCTAACCAGTTTAATTTCTCGATTCCGACATATATTATCTGCTGAAATTAATTTACCATTTGCTAATTCGAGTAAAAATTTACTATCCAAAGGCGTCAATGGACAACTTAATTTAGCACAAAAATCTCTACTCATATAGCTTCTATCTGCACCCGAATCAAATAAAACGTAAGCAGATTTATTGTCAATAAGAAACGTACCCGTAACAAGCTCCGGGTCTTCCTGTGCCTCTGCCGCATTAATATTGAAAACTCTTTCGCGGCCTTGTCCATTCGTGTTCTCCTGGTTCGGGCAATTTCTAATAATGTGGCCCGGTTTTCCACATTTATAACAAACTACATTGGCATAACTTGCTCCGACACTACTTGCTCCGCCATTACTCGTTCCGACACCATTTGTTCCTTTCGTTCTATTAACCCCTGGTCCGTAGACCTCACACTTCGCCGCGCTATGACCATTTCTTTTACACTTGTTGCAAAATTTGGTGCAGAACCCCGAGTGATACTTTTCACACCTTTGGCATAGCTGCTTCTGATTGTTGTTGTTGTTGTTGCGGTTATTATTGTTGTTGGGATGATTGTTGTAGTTGCTGCTGTTGTTGTTGTTGTTGTTGGGCCGTTTGTTGTAGTTGCGATTGATGTTGCGATTGTTGGGATAATTGTTGCGATTATTGTTGTAATTGCTGTTGTTGTTGTATTGGTGATTCTTATCACCGTTTTCCTCCCACTTTCTTTTGACTTGCTTCACATTGGCCTCTTCAGCAGTCTGTTCTTTAATTCTTTCTTCAATCTGGTTTACTAGTTTGTGAGCCATTCTACATGCCTGTTGTATGGAGGCGGGCTCGTGTGAACTTATATCTTCTTGGATTCTTTCCGGTAATCCTTTCACAAACGCGTCGATCTTCTCTTCCTCATCTTCGAATGCTCCCGGACAGAATAGGCACAATTCTGTGAATCGTCTTTCGTACGTGGTAATATCAAATCCTTGGGTTCGTAACCCTCTAAGTTCTGTCTTGAGCTTATTGACCTCGGTTCTGGGACGGTACTTCTCGTTCATCAAGTGCTTGAATGCTGACCACGGTAGTGCGTACGCATCATCTTGTCCCACTTGCTCTAGATAGGTATTCCACCATGTTAACGCAGAATCTGTGAAGGTATGCGTAGCGTACTTCACTTTGTCCTCTTCAGTACACTTACTTATGGCAAACACCGATTCGACCTTCTCGGTCCACCGTTTCAATCCGATCGGTCCTTCGGTTCCATCAAATTCCAAAGATTTGCAGGTAGTGAATTCTTTGTAGGTGCATCCTACACGATTTCCTGTACTGCTAGATCCAAGGTTATTGTTGGTATGTAGCGCAGCCTGTACTGCAGCTATGTTTGAAGCTAGAAAAGTACAGAATTCCTCTTCATTCATATTCACGGTGTGTCGAGTAGTCGGTGCCATTTCCTTCAAAATAGTCAAATGGAACAAGTTAATCATACAGAATATTAAGAGTAGTTAATAGTATTTCGTAGCATAATATGAACTCATTTATAAAAGCTTTTTCTTCATATTAGCGTTTTATAAGTTTAAATTCGGGTAGTACCTAACCGTTAAGTTCATACTTAGTAGCTAATATACAATTCAACTACTACAATTCTATATGAAAAACTGATTATAATAATATTTCGCGTTCAACTTTTACACAATATTTTACAAACTTACAATACCGCTTATTTTACATATAGCATGAAATATAGCACACAATAAATTTGATACAAGATGGTTGTGAAGATAATTCTAGCTAGTACACAAGTCGTTCAGCAAAGGCAATAAAGACACGTAATTCATACGTCCAGAAACAAGTCATGCATTCTGGTTTTACTAGGATTACTTCTCATCCTTGGTCTTGTGGAACATAACTGTTATGGCCATTGATAAGACAGCGTGTTGTAACGTCGTCAAAGGGACGAGGGTTACGTAATGTCCAACAGTCCCGTAACAATCTAAAAACCTCATTTCTTACCCCAATTACCGACTCCGTCACTTGTGGGAACGTTTTGTTTAATAGTTGTAGCCCGATGTTCTTGTTCTCACTTTGGTGAGAAGCGAACATTACTAATCCGTAAGCATAACATGCTTCTTTATGTTGCATGTTAGCCGCTTTTTCTAAATCACGTAGTCCAATATTCGGATATATTGAGTCAAAATAATTTCTTAACCCATTGCGTAAAATAGCATTTGGGTTTCCCGCAATATATGCGTCAAAGTAAACAAATCGTAACTTATGGATTTCCCAATGTGATATCCCCCATCTTTTGAACGAAAGCCTTTTATAAACCAAGGCATTCTTGGAACGTTCTTCGAATGTCTTACAAACTGATCTCGCCTTAAATAGTTGTGTCGAAGAATTATGACCGACTCTAGACAAGATTTCATCAATCATGTCTCCGGGTAGGTCTCTTAAAATATTGGGTTGTCTATCCATTTTGTGTTTTTATACTGTAAAATAGACAAGAGTTAGATTCATAAAAAAATACTTATTAATACAAGCAATTTTTACATATATCATAAAGCATAAGCACACTATATTACATATATTACACCACACGAATACAACTATCTTATTCCGACTCGCTTGTTTCTTCTTCTTCGGTTTTAGTTCGTTTTGCCAAGTTTCTAGGGATATATGATGTTCCCCTAATACGAGCCGTCGTTTTCCACATTGGTTTAGAAAAACCTAGTGGTTTAGAGGTTCCCGGGTCATTGTTACAACTTAAGGACTTCGGGGGTTGACGATACATATAAAGTTCATCGGGGTTGGAATTAGATTTCTCTATTTTTATGCCCTTTCCCTTATTATTTTCTTTTGCCTTTTTAAATTCAGTTGGGGTAATTTCTATAACATCATCGGAATTCTCGTTGGAATCCGATTCATCGGAGAATTGGTAATCCTTCCAATATTTTGCTTCCTTGGCGGAAACACCATTGACCATAATTAACCTTGGTCGGTTGGTTGAGGATTTTCTATTACTTAACCGTTTTATTATTTCCCCCACCGGTTCTATTTCTTCATCCGGTTCCGATTCTTCTTCCGATTCCGATTCTTCTTCCGGTTCCGACTCTTCTTCCGGTTCCTCTTCGGGAACTTGTGAATCAGTCCACGAATCATTCCATTTTACATTTAACTCTTCATTATTATTAGGTGAGTCAATGGGACTTGTTCTAGAGGTAGACATCTATCACATAATATCAAACGCGTTAAGAGATTAATATATCACATAATATTCACATGTTAAAAATATATAGTTTCCAACAAAATTTGTTAAGCAATCATTTTTCAAGTAAACACGGTCGAAGTCCAGACTCACTAATGCATCCTAACAAACTCGATAAGACACACTAATGCAAAATTCTGGTTCTCTAAGACCAACGCTCTGATACCAACTGAAATGTCCCGTTCTTATTGATTAAAAACGTTCCATATTAATTGATTTCGTTGCGAGGTTTTGACCTCTATATGAGACATTTTTCGAAGACTGCATTCATTTTTAAAATAAACCATAACCTTTATTTCATAGATAAAGGTTTTAAAAAAAGCTTTACGTAGATTATCAAATAATGATAATCTAAAATTTCCTGTTTACACACGACCATTACATAATGGTTTACAATACAAATATGTTACAACAAAATGAGTTTCTTGAATGCAGTTTTTACACAATATCATACAAGCATGGACTCCAAATCTCGTCCTTATTTAAGTATGCGACAGCGGAAGCTCTTAATAATCACCTGAGAATAAACATGCTTAAAACGTCAACAAAAATGTTGGTGAGTTATAGGTTTAACCTATATATATCAAATCATAATAATAGACCACAAGATTTCATATTTCAATACACATTCCATACATAGAGATAAAAAACATTCATATGGTGAACACCTGGTAACCGACATTAACAAGATGCATATATAAGAATATCCCCATCATTCCGGGACACCCTTCGGATATGATATAAATTTCAAAGTACTAAAGCATCCGGTACTTTGGATGGGGTTTGTTAGGCCCAATAGATCTATCTTTAGGATTCGCGTCAATTAGGGTGTCTGTTCCCTAATTCTTAGATTACCAGACTTAATAAAAAGGGGCATATTCGATTTCGATAATTCAACCATAGAATGTAGTTTCACGTACTTGTGTCTATTTTGTAAATCATTTATAAAACCTGCATGTATTCTCATCCCAAAAATATTAGATTTTAAAAGTGGGACTATAACTCACTTTCACAGATTTTTACTTCGTCAGGAAGTAAGACTTGGCCACTGGTTGATTCACGAACCTATAACAATATATACATATATATCAAAGTATGTTCAAAATGTATTTACAACACTTTTAATATATTTTGATGTTTTAAGTTTATTAAGTCAGCTGTCCTCGTTAGTAACCTACAACTAGTTGTCCACAGTTAGATGTACAGAAATAAATCGATAAATATTATCTTGAATCAATCCACGACCCAGTGTATACGTATCTCAGTATTGATCACAACTCAAACTATATATATTTTGGAATCAACCTCAACCCTGTATAGCTAACTCCAACATTCACATATAGAGTGTCTATGGTTGTTCCGAAATATATATAGATGTGTCGACATGATAGGTCAAAACATTGTATACGTGTCTATGGTATCTCAAGATTACATAATATACAATACAAGTTGATTAAGTTATGGTTGGAATAGATTTGTTACCAATTTTCACGTAGCTAAAATGAGAAAAATTATCCAATCTTGTTTTACCCATAACTTCTTCATTTTAAATCCGTTTTGAGTGAATCAAATTGCTATGGTTTAATATTGAACTCTATTTTATGAATCTAAACAGAAAAAATATAGGTTTATAGTCGGAAAAATAAGTTACAAGTCGTTTTTGTAAAGGTAGTCATTTCAGTCGAAAGAACGACGTCTAGATGACCATTTTAGAAAACATACTTTCACTTTGAGTTAAACCATAATTTTTAGATATAGTTTCATGTTCATAATAAAAATCATTTTCCCAGAATAAAAATTTTTAAATCAAAGTTTATCATAGTTTTTAATTAACTAACCCAAAACAGCCCGCGGTGTTACTACGACGGCGTAAATCCGGTTTTACGGTGTTTTTCGTGTTTCCAGGTTTTAAATCATTAAGTTAGCATATAATATAGATATAGAACATGTGTTTAGTTGATTTTAAAAGTCAAGTTAGAAGGATTAACTTTTGTTTGCGAACAAGTTTAGAATTAACTAAACTATGTTCTAGTGATTACAAGTTTAAACCTTCGAATAAGATAGCTTTATATGTATGAATCGAATGATGTTATGAACATCATTACTACCTTAAGTTCCTTGGATAAACCTACTGGAAAAGAGAAAAATGGATCTAGCTTCAACGGATCCTTGGATGGCTCGAAGTTCTTGAAGCAGAATCATGACACGAAAACAAGTTCAAGTAAGATCATCACTTGAAATAAGATTGTTATAGTTATAGAAATTGAACCAAAGTTTGAATATGATTATTACCTTGTATTAAAATGATAACCTACTGTAAGAAACAAAGATTTCTTGAGGTTGGATGATCACCTTACAAGATTGGAAGTGAGCTAGCAAACTTGAAAGTATTCTTGATTTTATGTAACTAGAACTTGTAGAATTTATGAAGAACACTTAGAACTTGAAGATAGAACTTGAGAGAGATCAATTAGATGAAGAAAATTGAAGAATGAAAGTGTTTGTAGGTGTTTTTGGTCGTTGGTGTATGGATTAGATATAAAGGATATGTAATTTTGTTTTCATGTAAATAAGTCATGAATGATTACTCATATTTTTGTAATTTTATGAGATATTTCATGCTAGTTGCCAAATGATGGTTCCCACATGTGTTAGGTGACTCACATGGGTTTCTAAGAGCTGATCATTGGAGTGTATATACCAATAGTACATACATCTAAAAGCTGTGTATTGTACGAGTACGAATACGGGTGCATACGAGTAGATTTGTTGATGAAACTGAACGAGGATGTAATTGTAAGCATTTTTGTTAAGTAGAAGTATTTTGATAAGTGTCTTGAAGTCTTTCAAAAGTGTATGAATACATATTAAAACACTACATGTATATACATTTTAACTGAGTCGTTAAGTCATCGTTAGTCGTTACATGTAAATGTTGTTTTGAAACCTTTAGGTTAACGATCTTGTTAAATGTTGTTAACCCATTGTTTATTATATCAAATGAGATGTTAAATTGTTATATTATCATGATATTATGATATATAATATATCTTAGTATGATATATATACAGTTAAATGTCGTTACAACGATAATCGTTACATATATGTCTCGTTTCGAAATCATTAAGTAAGTAGTCTTATTTTTACATATGTAGTTCATTGTTAATACACTTAATGATATATTTACTTATCATTTAACATAATTAACCAAGTGTATCAATATCTTAATATGATTCATATGTACTTAGTAAGACGTTATAACGATAATCGTTATATATATCGTTTTCGAGTTTCTTAATTTAATAGTCTCATTTTTATGTATATAACTCATTGTTAAAATACCTAATGAGATACATACTTATAATAAAATCATGTTAACTATATATATAACCATATATATGTCATCGTATAGTTTTTACAAGTTTTATCGTTCGTGAATCACCGGTCAACTTGGGTGGTCATTTGTCTATATGGAACCTATTCCAATTAATCAAGTCTTAATAAGTTTGATTGCTTAACATGTTGGAAACACTTAATCATGTAAAAATCAATTTCATTTAATATATATAAACATGGAAAAGTTCGGGTCACTACACAATAGATCTATCTTTAGCATTCGTGCCTACCGTACATAGACAAGTATTTTAATGTTACCAAGCTAAGGGTATATTTCTGGTTTAAACCCACGTAGAATTAGTTTTAGTACTTGTGCCTATTTCGTAAAACATTTATAAAAACAGCGCATGTATTCTCAGTCCCAAAAATATATATAAAAGGGAGCAAATGAAACTCACCATACTGTATTTCGTAGTAAAAATACATATAACGTCATTTTATAAGTGCAAGGTTGGCCTCGGATTCACGAACGTATCAATATTGAGATTCAATATTGCAGGAAAGTACGTAGACGCAACGGAGATGATAAACACTAGATTGACCTCACGAGCATACCCATGAACCATACCCATCACCTCCATAGCTATAACCCATAATTTCCTTAGCTTCGACTCATTAAAAAAAACTATTTTGAAATCACTCAGACAGCACTCCATCGTAATATTTTATGTATACTAATAATATCTTGAAATAATACAGAGCAAATATATATATATATATATATATATATATATATATATATATATATGTAAATCGATTGAGAGAGTTTAGAGAAATATATTTTCAAGTTTCTATGAAATAATGAAACCTATTGAATTCTATTTATAATAGATTTTTGAATTATTAAAGTGAATTATTAAAGTATGAATTATTAAAGTGAATTATTAAAGTATAAATTATTAAAGTGAATTATTAAAGTATGAATTATTAAAGTGAATTATTAAAGTATGAATTATTAAAGTTAAAGTAAAGTAAAAGTAAAGTAAAGGTAAAGTTAAAGTATAGTAAAAGTATAAAAACTATGTATGTATAATACGCGTATAAATATATATAATATTAATTTAAATCGTTATATATATTTAATGAAATAAAATATAAATATCGTTATATTTATTATACTTGTTAAGTAATGAGTTGTCAAAAGTGATTCTAGATATTTATAAAAGTTATATACGTTTTAATAATAAAGTTCTTTTTAAACTGAAAACGTCTTTGTACGTTTGAAAATAGATTAATAGAATATTATGGAAACCAATTCTCCACTAACTTTTGTCTAACTTTCGTAAATGACACTTTTTGTTTTTATTTATAAATAGCTAAAGTTAGATGACACTTTTTGTTTTTATTTATAAATAGCTTTACAAATTATTCTGAATATCGTTAAGAGGAATAGATTTTCTCAAATCATAGTGGACCTCTCAACAGAGACTTGTAATCATAATTCAATGTTTCTGATAATTCAATCATTTAATATATATATTTTTTTAATTTCGTCGATAATCATATTGAAACAAATACGTTCATATAAAGCATTATACGTTTAAATACTTTGTTGACATTTTCAATTTATAATATATACACATATACATACATATACATACATGTTCATTTATTGGTTCGTGAATCATTGGAATTTGGTCGAGGTTTAAATGAATGTATAAACATAGTTTAAAATCCTTGAGATTTAACTTAACAAACATTGCTTATCGTGTCAGAATAATATAAAGATAAAGTTTAAATTTAGTCGGAAATTTCCGGGTCGTCACAGGAGGGGTTATAATTCTCTCGGTTTATACACTTGGCTTATTCTTTAAATTTTGTGAAAAATTTAAAAATTTCTAGCTAAATAAATTCAAATCTTGTTTAAAATATTTATGAACGGTAAAATTAAGTAAAATTTACTGAAACTATCGTCACCTAAAATGGACATAAATTGAGAAACAACACAAATGTTGAATTTATTTAATAGAATAGAGGAGAATAAAAAGGCAAAGAAAAAGCCAAGTGTGGAGAGATTAACCAATCTATTTGTTTAAAACTGCATATCACATGTTTATGCGAAGTTTTGCAGGTACTTTTGTTGTAATCCATAAAGAACAGTGATTGAAACCTTGACATGGGCCAATTGGAGAACTAAAAGGGCGATCTACACTATAAGGGATAGTGTTGCACCCAACTGACCCTTCGTACAAAATGTTTTTAAAAGATCAAAATGTGTTCACAAAATCTTATTTTCCTTAAGAAAAACATTAATCTTTTAATACTCGAGGTCTTCAGGATGAATCAATTCCATCCTTAGAGGAAGTAAAGTCTTCCGAAAAAGAAACGCGCTTCTTGATTTAGGTCAAGAAGTTGTCGTCCATACCGGCTGTAGAGTCTACGAAAAACCTTGTAAAGTTTTCTCGAAAATCAGCTGGAAATCCACGGACCTCAGCATCAAACAGGGTCGCCAAGTGGTCAAACTTATCCTATCCATGAGAGGATCTATCTTGTAAAATGGGGAGGACGCCTTGCAAATCAGCTGGATAAGACTGATGAACCAGATCCCCAGAAAGGATAATCTCCTTAAAGATTAAAAATCAGCATTTAAGACTGATATTACTCAATCCTAGAGATTGACCTTAAAGATTGAGAATTACAAACTCATGGAATTCGATGATATCTATACTCGAACTTGACCGATAAAATGTTTTGAAAAAATATAAAACCGATTTGTTTTCAAAGAACTTATTTTCAGTACATTTATTACTGTTGAACATAAAATCCTAGGAAATTACCGAAATTCACTAGGTCACCTGAACCAAATCGGGTGTCAACCGTACGAACGGTGGTTGCATAGCATGGTCAGAGACATGACCTTGTGCCAGACCGAAAACTTCTAGGGTGATCTTTACTATTTCTCCTACCAAGGATCCGACACGATATTGACCATGATTTTATGCAATGTCTTAAAAGACATCTCCTTAACAGTTTCTTGTTCATCACTCTCCTTTACAACCGGACGGTAGTTTGCCATAAGGTAATATACGGAACAAGTAAACTGAATGTGTGCTTTCCAAACACAGGGATAGCAAGTGGGTACACAAAACCGAAAGTTTTTAGCTTAAAATCAAAAGAAAATATGAAACCCACAACCCACAAAAATGTTTATGAAAACTTACACCGGTGATGGGTTAATCCGGAAAACGTATCTAGTGTAACAACTAGCATGCATTTTCAAAACACAAAACTTTTTCATCAGGTTCCTATTTTCCCTAAGGATCCAAATTTTTCTAAGTCACGTAGGACTTTAACTACGACCCTTAAGTTTCATTAATTTGAAACTTGTTCGTTTTATGAATTGAATTGACGGAATTTGTATCGTGACGTGAAAAAGAAACCATCATCATTGTATATAGTGTAAAATAGAGTGTGAAAAATAAAAGAATAAATCGTGTGAAGTGTGATTTATATTATTTCGAAGTATTTTGAGTTCTGTATTGCTTGTGGACAAGCAATGTTCAAGTGTGGGGATTTTGATATTGCTCAAAATGAACATATATTTAGGCGCAATATCAGTCCAAAATAATAAGTTTGTATTTGTATTTGTATCACTTTTCGGTTGTAAATGTATAAATATTCTAAAAGTGAAGACGGAGTGCGAAAATGAAGATTTAAAGAAGAGAACAGTCAAAATGCTCAATGTACAAATTATACTCCAAGATGTACAAAATGTCTGGATCAGTTTGATGGGATCTAACACAGTATCCATGAGTAAATAAACAATTACAAATCATCATTGGTGGCTATTTTAAGGAGCTCTAATAAAATCAAAACAAGACTTGAGTGATAATAGTTTGGCCAGATCATGCCAACTTCCCTTTATGAAATTACAAAAGAATTTATAATGGAGATAGTTGGTCAAGTGCTATCATGATATACGGAGTAATAATTCACAAAGATGGAAACCCAAATTGAGTTGTTGCTTTTTAAAGATATAGCACCAAGAAATATAATAAAAATATTAGGTGAAGGTGGTTACTTTCAGTATTAAATTTAAAGAGTGGGACAAGTGAAAGTGGTTTCCATACTATTTTACACTTTGAATAAATTAACAAAATTATGGGACAACATGATGGAGCATTTGGGTTATAAAGAGAACACACACAGAGGGGACAAGGGAGCTCAACAAGTTCCAAGAGTAAAAGAAGTTGACTAACATTCTCACACACATCCGATTTACATTCCATTTTCCCAAGTTTCAGATTGTGTACTGTAATATAAATTTGTACGGGTGTTGTAATTTGAAGTTTTCTACCGCGTTGAATTAATGGAAGCCAAGAACTTTTGTGTAAGTGTTATTTATTTTTATACCATGTTTAGTAGCTAATTTGTTATTATGCTTATTTAACCCAAGTAGTTATGATGTTTGACTAAAAATAGGAAATGAGTTAATTTAATTTGTACAACGGTTAATATTTAGATAAAGAACGCCCTTAAGGAAGATTGGGGTTTTAACTATTAATGGGTATGGTAAAATAATTAAGTGACAACTTGTTAAATTACCACTACTTATAATTTACTATATGCATAAATAACCACATACGTTGACCGGACACGGAAGACGGGTTATTTATATATATGGTAAATTATTCATTGAAACGGACACGTGAATGGATTAACAGTTAAAAGGCTAGTTAAAATTAAGGTGGGTTACATTCAGTGACAACTGGTGTAATTATTGACATACGTGACAACCGCGTCAAACCATCTAAATAGTAATTAGATAGAATATTTAACTGTAGTTACAAGATAGAATGACGAGGACACTCGCATTTGATGCTTGTAATTATAGGACTGCGCTGGACAACTCCAGGTGGACGCATTAAATATTCTACGGGTGCAAGGAAAATTAACCCAGGGTAAAAAAGTAAAAAAAAAAGTAGTAAAAGTCAAACATCGTAACTACGGAAGTTAAATAAGCATAATACTCTTTTATTGTATTTTTATCTCGTTTAGTTAAAGTACTTTATTTTTACAGCAGTAATTTTTATTTACTTTATCGCTTTATTCTAGTTTAAATTTGCTATATTGTTGTTTGAATTAAAAAGAAAAGCCAAAAAGACAAACCGGTCGTTAAACGGTAAATCCCCCCAAAGTTACCTATAATTACTATATATTACTAAATCTAATTTAGTTACTTAATTACCTAGTTAACCCTAGTAGAGCACCCAATAAAAGTGTTCACGAATCGACCTCCCGGACTTTACCTTATCTATATTACTATACGATAGGTATACTTGCCTATTGTGTTTTAGTTTAATTTAGGTGATTTCCTGTAGTAAATAATATAAAACTGATAACTGTTTCGTACACCCCATAAAACACATCAACACTAGTCTCCATTTCACTTTTACACACACTTACTTACTTGCACTCTTTTTCTCTCTTTTTTCTCTTAAAACTTTGTAAGTAATAAACTTATTTTCTTTCTTTTCTTTCTTTTAAATTCAAGTTCCATCATCATCATTTACTAGTTACTTGTTGTTGTGTTGATTAAAGATCAAACTTGTTAGTTTGTATCTTCATAAATATTGTTTTCTTCCATCTTTTGTTTGATGAAGAACCAAGAACAAGAACCTAAACTTGTTAGTTTATGGTTCTACATTTAAATGTTTTCAAGATTTAAAGTTCATAAGTTTCATTATCATACTTGTGTTCATGTTTGTAGACTTAAATCCTAAGATTCAAACTTTGATTTGAAACTTCCTAAGTATGAAACAAAACATGAACATAATACTTGTACTTTAGTTTATTTCCTTCTTTTATTAGTACTTAAAAGTTTGTGATGTTGTTACTTTGGTCAAGTGTTACTAGTTAATCTTGATCTCATTTTTCTTGTACCAAAAGTTAACTTTGTAAGTTCAAGAACATGGAAGTATAACTTTCTAGTTATAACTTCATATACTTGTGTTGGATCTAAGTTTCTATAGCTTATGGTCTTTTAATTTTTTTGTAAACAAGAGCTTATGAGCTTACATACACTTTTCAAGATGAAAATCTAAGTTTCATAACTTATGGTTTCTTTAAAGTAAAGATCCAAGTATTATAACTTAGGATCTAACTTAAGAACTTTAGATCTAGACTTTTGGGTCTAGGATCTTCAAGATCGAACTAAGAACTATGTTCTACAACTTATGATCTTGATTATTTAGTTTACTTTCAAATTTATAGCTTAATATTACTAGTAGAACTCATGTATGTGTCGGATCTAAGATCTTGATGTAACTTTGGTTCATCAAACTACATACAACTCTTAAGTGAGTTGTGCTACATATCTTAGACTTACACTAGTGTTATGATGGTCAAAACTTACACTAGTATTATGACGGTCAAAACTTGGTAAAGATGATGCAAACCCATCAACGAGTTGTACACTTGAAGCTATATGCATCAAGGATGAGAACCGTGATGAGCATCAAGCACCAAGAACCCACCGGAACACCTTTCTTACTGTTTCTGGAACTGATCAGACTACCTGGGCTACTGTAAAGTTGATTTTCAGATATTTTGGTTCGAGTAGATGATCTTCCGTTTAGGCCTCATCTTAATCCGAGTTACGGGTTAGGATTTATGGCTCTCCGAAAGCCACTACACCCTATTAACGTTGTGCTGAAATTTCTGACCTACTTGCACTTAAACCATCACCACGGTCAAAGAAAGACGAGTTTGGTTCTGTAAATTGGTCAGCTCCTAGGGGACTCATATACGGAGCCATGGCCACTGGTCTCACCTTATTTCAGTTTGTATAGAGGTCGTGGCGACTGAACGAAGTCAGCCTTTATTTCAAACCCTAGTCTTGACTTGAAACTTACTTTACACTTTTTGTTTAATGATGAATGATGATGGTACTTAAGACCTAATTTACATACTTTTAAACCTTTGGGAACGATTTACTAACTTATTAACTTTTGACTTAGGTTGAGGACCCGTTTGGACAACCTACTTGCTTACTTTTCCCGAATCAACTTTACTACTACTTTACACTGTGAGTTATAGCATCCCTTTTTACTTTAACTATTTTGGGAACTGAGAATACATGCGCATTTTACATTTTACATACTAGGCACGAGTACTTAAACTTTATATATGTGTGGGTTATACAACGGCATAAACTTTCCCCTTAGCTCGGTAACGTTTAGTCATTGGTCTTTGAACCAGTGAATGCGAATCTTAGATATGGATCCATAGGGTTTGATATCCCCACTCGGGCTAGTAGCGCTAGCATTTAACGGGTGTTTAATACTTCGTAAACATACGCACTCTCCAAGTGTACTTTTAGGGGGTGATAAACGTTAAGTTAGTTACCAAGTGCCCAGGGTTATACATATACTTTTCATACTGTTTTGAAACGCTGCTGAAGCACTGGAATCTCGTGGCCTACCTTACATTACTGTTATACTTAAACTATAGCTCACCAACCTTTGTGTTGACGTTTTTAAGCATGTTTTTCTCAGGTGCTTAAGGTTTGCTTGCTTCCGCTGTACTGGTCATACTTTGTAGACACCCGCTGCGCTTGTTAGAGTTGTCACCGCATGAAACATTTTATTTGCATTCAAACTATGTTACCTTTTGAAACAATGTATTTGCAACGACCTATGGGTCACATACTATTATTTTTTGCTTGCTATTCGTAGAAGCATACTTTCGGATGTTAAACATATGACGTTGGTTATGACGTCACCTTTTAATATGAATGCAAACTTATTTTGAAACCGCATATAGTAATTGACCTTGTAATGATCTTGTTGTTGATGATTCGTACACGATGGTTTTGTACGGGGCATCACACGCAAGGCCCCGAGTATACCTGGGAACGTGAAAACCAAATAAAACGAAAATATCCTCACCTGTTTACAAACAACGCCGACTGGTGGTGTGATGACCCAGAAATTTCGACTAAATTTAAACTTAATCTTTGTATGATTAATATTTCCGACACGATAAGCAAAGTCTGTAAAACTGAATCTCAAAATTTTTGAATTACTTTTATATATTTAAATACCCTTCGGTTGTTTTCGACGATTCGCGAACAATTATATGTAAATAGATACATATATACTATAACTTGAAAAGGTAACAATGTATTAATTATTTGATACCGTACATTAAACTTATTGGTTTAAATATCTATTTGAATATATATGATAAGTTGAAATATTTATTATTAAAATTTATTTATAAATAACTTCCAATGTGTATTTAAAAACTGATTTATGTATATTAAAAAAAGATATATACATATATATAATTTCAAGTTATTTAGTAAACGATAGTAACATTTTCAAATTGCTACAGTACCCAAAATGCTACAGTGTTTTTGAAAATCACTATTTGCTACAGTGAATTGCTACAGTAAAAATTGACTTTGCTACAGTAAACGCTATTATAAAAATGTATTTTAACAAATAGCGAGACGATGATTTATAGAAGTAAATGACCAAAACACTCGAAAGTTTAAGATACACTTTGAGTGATATAATTAAGGGATAATTTAAGGCTATTGATAAGGCTAAAAAGGAACATATATTTCATAGCATTATCCCCCAAGAAAGACAGGATTTTAGTTGTAATTGTTCCATATTCAAGTAATATTCGTTTATATTTAATAAGTGCGAAGACAAAAGGCGAAAACGAAGAATTGAAGACGGAAAGGTCCAAAATGCTCAAATGTACAAGATACAATTAAAAAGGTTCAAATTATTGATGAAGAACGTCTAAAAATGACAAGAGTACAAGTTGCGGAACGCAAAGTACACGATATAAAATAGTACGCAAGGACGTCTGAAAATCCGGAACCGGGACCCGAGTCAAGAAGAAACGCCCGACGCAACGGACCAAAAATATCTAGTCTACTATGCACAAGAATAAAATATAATATATAAATAATTATATTAATTATTTATATATTTATATTTATTTTATATTATGTCGACAAGCTAGGAGCCAAAACAATGTGAGCTGTCCCTGGTCCTCATGCGAGTAGCATGGCCAGAAGGCCATTTCCATGCGAGTCGCATGACTCCAGATTTCAGGCCAAGTGCTATAAATTCTCGAGTTTTGGCCAGATAAATCACACACACATAAATATTATTTTTACTCCGTATTTATTTATTTTATTATTATTATTATTATTATTATTATTATTATTATTATTATTATTATTATTAATAAGATTATTATTAATCTTATTATTTTTATTATTAGTGTTATTATTTTTGCGATACAAAAATAATAATGTACATAAAATATTACGACGGAGTGCTGTCCAAGTAATTTTTTCAAAACGAGTTTCTGAGAAAGCTAGAGCTAAGGAAAATATGGGTTATTGCCAAGGAGGTTATGGGTAATATTCGGGGGTATTTTTATGAATCAAACCTCGTGCTTATTATCTCCAATGCGTCTACGTGCTTTCCTGCAATATTGTATATCAATATTAAACAGTGAGTTCATTGACCCCTTTTATACATATTTTTGGGCTGAGAATACATGCGCTGTTTTATAAAATGAATACAAAAACTAAAACTGATTTTTCGTGAGTTTCATAAGATCCCTTTTACTCTCTACATTTTTGGGCTGAGAATACATGCAAATGTTTTATTAACCGATATACAATATTTATATGTGTGAGTTTCATATGCTTCCTTTTTAATTGCTTTTGCAATCTATATTTTTGGGCTGAGAATACATGCACTTTATTTTAAACGCAATGGATACAAGTACATACTAAATTCTACACCGAGTTTGAACCGAAAATCCCTTAGCTTTGGTAACTAGTAACTGCCGGTTATAAGAACTGGTGGGCGCGAGTAGTATTATATGGATCCATAGGGCTTGATATCCCCGTCCGAGCTAGAGTGCTAGCCTTTTAACGGACGTATGCTATTTGAGAAGCGTACACGTTGGTTTGCGTGTATTATTAAGATGATTATACAAAGGGCACAAATAATATAAGCATTAAAGTTTAGTTACCAGGGTGCTCAATTTTGTAGAACCGATTGATAAACGTTTCGGATGAAACAACTGAAATCTTGTGATCCACCTTTTATGTAGAACCGATTGATAAACGTTTCGGATGAAACAACTGAAATCTTGTGGTCCACCTTTTATTTAAAACATAATGATAAACATTTTGAATGAAACAACTGAACTTTTGTAATCCACATTGATATACGGATTATGTGTAATATTAAAACTATGAACTCACCAACCTTTGTGTTGACACTTGAAGCATGTTTATTCTCAGGTTTCTAGAAGTCTTCCGCTGTTTGCTCATACGTGATACAAGTTATGTGCTTGGAGTCATACATGCTATATACAAGAAACTTGCATTCACCAAACCATTACCATGTATCTTATTTTGACTGTATTGTCAACAGATGTATTATTGTAAACCATTTAAATGGTGATTGTCTATACCTAGGAATCATCAGATGTTAAAAACCTGGAATTTATATATTCATTTATGAAATACCTTTTCAAACGAATGCAATGTTACAAAACGTATCACAAAGAGGTCAAATACCTCGCAATGAAATCAATGAATGACGTGTTCGTCCATATGGATTTGGAGCGATCGTCACAGGTGGCAACAACTAAAATTTCGGGACGAAATTTCTTTTAACGGGTAGGTACTATAACAACCCAGAAATTTCCGATAAAATTTAAACAAATTTTTGAGCTGTTTCAATTATCTTTGACCAATTCCGACGATTCATGAACAAATAATTTTAAATGAATATATAAACTTGAAATATAATACGACTTAATTGTTATAATTAAAAATGTAAAACTTTATACAAGATAATATTGTTGTTATATTTTATTATTATATTTAACAATATTATCACTATCATTATCATTATCAGTATTGTCAAAGACAATACTATTATTATTATTGTTATTATTATTATCAAAATTATTATTATCATTATTTATCATCTATTATGATGGTTAGTAATATCATTAACATAATATATCATTAACATTATTATTAGTATTATTGTTAACACTTAACATGAACATTAATATAATAAAATATCATTATCATTAATATCAATATCATTATCATTATAAAAAAATAAAATAATACAATCTTTTATCATTATCATTAACAATACTATTATTATCATTTTTATTATCATTATTATTATCATTATTATTATTAAAATCATTATTAATATAATTATTATTATTAATATTAGTATTATTATTATTAATATAATTATTAATTATAAATCTTAATTAAATAAAATGATAAAGACTAATACCTAAATTAGGTATCAACTTTTAAATTTTATATTAAAAAAATTGTGATCTACTTTTAATCTTTACAACAGATCATGATCGATCTGCAAATCTGCTTTTTAAATTTTTATAGCCATCGTGATTTTTTTTTATTATCTGCTTTTTTTTTTTTTTCTCTGCTTGTGATCAACCATTAACACTAAACAGCAATTAAGAATTCTGCTTTACACGTTAGATTAACATCATCATATTCATTTATATACTGATATGAGCTGCTGTAAATGGGAAATCAAACAGAAAAATCAAATTAAAATAAGAAACCCATCATTTATCCTCTGTTCTTCAATTTTTTTTGCCAAAATTCGAATTCAAAATCCATTTCAAAATCCACTAATGCAGTCTTGTTAGGAATCTCATACTAAAACTATCTGGAAAGTTTCAAATTCCAATTCTCTTTATCGATCACAAATTTTGAAGTCAAAGTTTCAAATTTAAAAAGTCAAACGATTGTTCTTGGTAAAATTCGAGGTCGTTTTTTGAGTTTTAAGTTAAATTGATGATTCATAAACTTTCTATGAACGATTTAGAATATATTTCATGTTATAATCATAAGCCAAAACCACCTAGAATTCAAAAATCAATTTTTTTTTATTTAGTCGCGAACAAGCAGCAACCATTTTTTTTATTTTTTTATATATATATTTTTTTTATTTTTCGGTTAATACAAACACTTGATGATGATTCTTTCTGTTTCTAATGGGGAATTAAATCACTGGTCGTTATGGTTGTTAATTGTGTGATGACCCGGGAATTTTCGACCAAATTTAAACTTAATCTTTATATGGTTTTGATGCGATAAGCAATGTATGTAATGTTGAGTCTCAAAAATTTTGAACTGTTTTCATATATGCAATTTACCCTTCGACTGTTCCCGACGATTCATGAATTATTGTTGTTAATAAACGATGTATATATATAGACATATATTTACATATATATAAATATAAATATAAGTATATATAATTTGAATTAATGAAATACAATTTAACCATTCGAATTAAAACTGTAAAATAATATATAAAATAACTATGATGTTATTAAAATGAATCCACATATAAATATATAAGATTTTTATACATAATTATTATATGTACAATGTATATGTATTAAAATGTATAAGAACTTAATACTCAATATAAGTTATTACATAATAGATACTATACAGTTATATAACTTAATCAATAAGATGTAATACCAATATAATAAATTTAATTATAAATATAGTTGTTAAAATAATATTATTAGTAATATCAAAACTAGTGTTATTAACATTATTATTTTAGATATATAATCTATAGATATGATTTTGAGATATATAAATTCTTGTAGTATTATTAGTATTCATACTATTATTATCATTAATAATATTAACATTATTGTAATTAGTGTTATTATATTATCAATATAAAAATGATATAATTAATAAGTTATATATATATATATATATATATATATATATATATATATATATATATATATATATATATATATATATATATATATATATATATATATATAACTTATTCGATTACGATTATGAGTATTGATAAATATACAAATGATATAGGTTCGTGAATCCGAGGCCAACCCTGCATTGTTCAGTTGTTCCATGTCATCATATATATTTTTACTACAAAATACAGTATTGTGAGTTTCATTACTCCCTTTTTAAATGCTTTTGCAATATATATTTTTGGGACTGAGAATACATGCGTTGCTTTTATAAATGTTTTACGAAATCGACACAAGTAATCGAAACTACATTCTATGGTTGGATTATTAAACCGAATATCGCCCTTCAAGTCTGGTAACCTAAGAATTTAGGGAAATGGCCCCTGATTGGCGCGAATCCTAAAGATAGATCTATGGACCTTCACAAGTCCCATTCGGGGTACGAATGCTTTAGTACTTCGAGATTATTATACAGACGAGAGGTTCTGTTTTGGGGATATTCTATGCATTAAGTTAACATCGATTACCAGGTGTTCAATCCATATGAATGATATTTTTTGTCTCTATGCATGGGACGTATATTTATGAGAACTGAAAATAAAAATCTTGTGG
The DNA here is from genome assembly GCF_046630445.1 of Rutidosis leptorrhynchoides. Taxonomy (NCBI): domain Eukaryota; kingdom Viridiplantae; phylum Streptophyta; class Magnoliopsida; order Asterales; family Asteraceae; genus Rutidosis; species Rutidosis leptorrhynchoides. The sequence continues at coordinate 403,397,525 of NC_092337.1, read as the reverse complement.
TCTATTAAAATGATGAAAATGATTATTTATGTTAAACTAATGAACTCACCAACCTTTTGGTTGACACTTTAAAGCATGTTTATTCTCAGGTACGAAAGAAATCTTCCGCTGTGCATTTGGTCATTTTAGAGATATTACTTGGAGTCATTCATGACATATTTCAAAAGACGTTGCATTCGAGTCGTTGAGTTTATCAAGATTATTATTAAGTCAATTATAGTTAGATATATTATAAAATGGTATGCATACTGTCAACTTTCGATGTAATGAAAGATTGTCTTTTCAAAAACGAATGCAATGTTTGTAAAATGTATCATATAGAGGTCAAGTACCTCGCGATGTAATCAACTATTGTGAATCGTTTATAATCGATACAGACTTCGTCCGGATGGATTAGGACGGGTCGCTTTAGTTGGTATCAGATCAGTGGTCTTAGTGAACTAGGTCTTGCATTAGTGTCTCTAACTGATAGTCGTTAGGATGTATTAGTAAGTCTGGACTTCGACCGTTTCTGCATGTCAAAAGTTTTGCTTATCATTTTTGTCGGAAATCATCTGTTTATCATCCTTAGGAAATTACCTGCTTATCATTCTTAGTCTAGACACATCTTATTGCATTGATTGCATTAATAGTGTATAGACAATATTCATATCTTAGCGTATCCACTAATTCATATCTTTGCATATCTGTTATCGTTCCTTTTGCCTGACAGATTCCGTAGATTCCTCCGTAACTTATGGGATTTTAGTATTATATATGCATATGTAAAATTATGTATTGCATGGTATTAATCTACATCTTATAATCTAATTCTTATCGAAAATCCTTCATCTGATCGTACGAGATGAATCTCTCAACCAGTTCGAGTCCCTCAGATTCCGATAGCTATTCCGATAGTTATTCTGACAGCTATTTCGACATGGATGTTCACCTAAGCTCCAAAAGTAGTGTCACCTGAATGAATTAACCAATCATCCATCCCCAATTCATCTGATGAGTTCGTAGTCGACTTAATCAATGGAGACTCGAAGAAGGCGATCCTTTTCACCAACCGAAGTTACCTCTTGGCGATGAACCTGAAACACTTACCGGCGAACCTGTTTGTAATACTATTTTCTCTCTCATTTCCCGAATATCTCGCCAAGATTATATTCTATCTAAAATTCTAAACCTTATTCATTCACCCGTTCCAACCGACAATTCCCCCGGAATAATAGAAGAAGTCAACAAACTTCGCGCTCGAGTAATCAATCTGGAGAATAGGGTGCAAAATTTACCAGCTTCAACAACATCACCGGCACCAACAGTACCATCAACAATCCACGCCTCAACATCGCAATCTATACCTCGAGCATAATCATCGTTCTATATGACGTTCTACATCATTTATCTTCGTTCGATATGACGATTATGTAATCTCTAATATTTTAGAGATTATATATTCTTGTTCTAACGGTAAATCAAATGAGTTTAATATTATATTGACTCATTAAATCCATGATTGCATCTGAAGAAAATATATATGTATATATATATTTTCATAAAGATCGAAATTGAAAATTCTTTTGTACAAACTGTTAATGATGAAAATATTTTAACGGGTAGGTAATACCCGAAGAATATTTAGATTTCACATTAATAAGTTACACTGTACATTCTTCGAATCTGATTCAACATTCATTTACTATCCTACTTACAACCACAGATATACGAATCCGTTCACTACAAAATAACTATTTTCATTCAATTTCATATTTGGAATTTAATCTATCAGAATACAACAAGTGGCATAATGAAGAAAACATTGGACAAAATAAAATTTGTTAGAAACAAACAAATTAACTATGAGAAATTTTGTTAAGAATCCACGCTAACTGTTCCTAGCTAACTGTTAATTCCGTATTACCTTTTATTTATTGCAATTTATTTATCGCAATTTATTTATCGCATTTTATTTATCGCAATTTTAATTCTCGCAATTTTATTTATCGTCATTTAATTTCTGTTATTTATTTTATGCACTTTAAATATCGGGACACGTATACAAGGTTTTGACATATCATATCGACGCATCTATATATATTATTTGGAATAACCATAGACACTCTATATGCAGTAATGCTGGAGTTAACTATACAGGGTTGAGGTTGATTCTACAATAATATATATAGTTTGAGTTGTGATCGAGTCTGAGACATGTACACTGGTCACGATACGTATTAATTAATTCGAATATTATATATTAAACTATATATGAATTATTGGACTGTAACTGTGGACTATCGACTATGGACTAATAACATTGGACAATTAAAATGAATTAAAATATTGATTATAACATATGAAACTAAATAATTCTTCAAGTTTGCCACTTGATTTCATCCTAAACCTCATTGTATCTTGACGATTACAATCTGTGTTCAAACCTTTCACGATTCTTGAAAACACCTCAATCGAGAAGATGAACCAACCGCACTTCATCTACGGAAGAGAAGATTGATGCATATAGTTATGCACCTGAAAATACTTGGAACCTGAGTAAACGTTTAACACGTATCTGTGCTGGCTCCTTTGGCATTGTTATTATCCAAAATAACTTGGTAATCCCTTTCAAAGTAGCAAATTTTGTCACAGCTCCAGCAAATCAACTTCGACTTTCATTCAGATTAGCCTTATTATAACCTCAATATATACGTTGTTATTTTATCATCGTTATCGGAGAACCGTTTATATTCCACCACATTAGCAGTAAACTTACCAGCAACTTTATTACTCATTGGCTTAAGTCGCACCGAAGAACCATTATAATTGTTCATTAAAACCCTAACATATACTCAACTGCATCTTGTAACAAGAACTGCCATACCAATTACCGGGAATCAACAATTCGTACTTGAAAACTTACAGCATATCTACATCAAGAGTTATATGTATAGCCTTATCTCTTAGAATTACGACCTTCCATTCTGAAATTTTGAAAAGCACCCAACCTACGAATCAATACATTGAATTTTGAAAAAGCTGAATGAAGCAGCAGAAACTGTAGACAACCGTAAACGACCTTAATCGTCGGAAGTTTGATGAAAAAGAATAGTATGTTGGAAAAGCTCAAAAAAGTTGGAACTGGAAAACAGATTGAGCTAACCACGAAGGAGACCAAGGACAAATACAAGGACCATACCCTATATTCAAAGAATCCAGATAATTCTGGATTCGTTGAAATCTTTAGAGAATATCTTGCTCCGAAGTCATGTTAAATCTTTTGGAAAATCTTTCTTCATCAACCTTAGATCTTAGAAATTCTGAAAATATCATCATAAATATCTTCAATATTCCTGAGGATATTTTCATAACTTTTCTTATCCGAACTTAGTTATCTCTTCCTGCTATCGGTGTTACATCATAAAAGAAACTATTTTAGTTTCTAAATTCTGAAACCTTCGAGTTTAAAAATATGAATGATTTTGAAGTAGTGTTAGGGACTGAAGCATGAGTTAGTATAATATAATGACACTTGATCAACGTGATTATATTACAGTAAGTCATGCTGAGTTTCTAATGGAACGTGATGATTCACAGATTATAACGTCATCATGTGCCATGTTACATAACTCTTTTATTCTGCTTAACTTCTAAACATATCAAGAAAGTATATTCTTGATAGTTCTATTCTCAGTAATTCTGGTAATTTGACAAACCAAATTGTGCTAATACGTTCTTTTTTGTTTAGAACATGATGTTCATTCGAAACTCCATACTTACAAATCCTGGACCATTACTCGCTTTACCTGAGGTCGAGAAGATAATAGATAGGTAAAGAGCTCCAAAATATAAGAGAAAATATAAAGCCCAATAACAACACGGAGGTTACAAACTGTGGATATTAATACAAATAGCAATATAAAGACATGGTAGAATTAAGAATAATATCACCCCAAGGTAATAGTAGAAGTAAACAGATTCTTCTGGTGGAAGATTGAAAAGAAGAATGACAGAAATGATAATTAGGAAAATATCAAGGATTAGAACTGGATTAAGCATTTTCACAATCTTTTGGATGTATGAACTAAGAACGAAAGTATAGGAATGGTGAAAGTAATGGAACGGATGAGGTTAATTTATAGTAAAAATATCCGACAGGGCAATCAGGGCTGATCACCATATTTAATTATAGAGATCTTAGTTCCCTTAAATCCCGAAGAATCGGATCTTATAGATTTCGAAAATTTTCTTTAAATCCCTTGAATTCCGGAATTCAACCAAGATAACGTCAAAAGTTAAGACACACCTTATTTCCTAAATTCAACCCTGACTCTGTCAAAAGTTAAGACGCACCTTATTTTCTAAATTCAACCATGACTACGTCAAAAGATAAGACGAATCTTTAGTATCTCATTTCAATTTTTTGTGATAGCTTCACTCGTACTCTAAAAATAATCGAATTATTTTATCCATATTACTCAATAATGATAAAACTCTATTTATCAACTCGTATTCGTCATGAAAATATTTTTATTGTTAGCCATGATGACCTCACTCAAATTTCGGGACGAAATTTCTTTAACGGGTAGGTACTGTGATGACCCGGGAATTTTTGACCAAATTTAAACTTAATCTTTATATGGTTTTGATGCGATAAGCAATGTATGTAATGTTGAGTCTCAAAATTTTTGAACTGTTTTCATATATGCAATTTACCCTTCGACTGTTCCCGACGATTCACGAACTATTGTTGTTAATAAACGATGTATATATATAGACATATATTTACATATATATAAATATCAATATAAGTATATATAATTTGAATTAATGAAATACAATTTAACCATTCGAATTAAAACTATAAAATAATATATAAAATAACTATGATGTTATTAAAATGAATCCACATATAAATATATAAGATTTTTATACATAATTATTATATGTACAATATATATGTATTAAAATGTATAAGAACTTAATACTCAATATAAGTTATTACATAATAGATACTATACAGTTATATAACTTAATCAATAAGATGTAATACCAATATAATAAATTTAATTATAAATATAGTTGTTAAAATAATATTATTAGTAATATCAAAACTAGTGTTATTAACATTATTATTTTAGATATATAATCTATAGATATGATTTTGAGATATATAAATTCTTGTAGTATTATTAGTATTCATACTATTATTATCATTAATAATATTAACATTATTGTAATTAGTGTTATTATATTATTAATATAAAAATGATATAATTAATAAGTTATATATATATATATATATATATATATATATATATATATATATATATATATATATATATATATATATAAACTTATTCGATTACGATTATGAGTATTGATAAATATACAAATGATATAGGTTCGTGAATCCGAGGCCAACCCTGCATTGTTCAGTTGTTCCATGTCGTCATATGTATTTTTACTACAAAATACAGTATTGTGAGTTTCATTACTCCCTTTTTAAATGCTTTTGCAATATATATTTTTGGGACTGAGAATACATGCGTTGCTTTTATAAATGTTTTACGAAATAGACACAAGTAATCGAAACTACATTCTATGGTTAGATTATTAAACCGAATATCGCCCTTCAAGTCTGGTAACCTAAGAATTTAGGGAAATGGCCCCTGATTGACGCGAATCCTAAAGATAGATCTATGGACCTTCACAAGTCCCATTCGGGGTACGAATGCTTTAGTACTTCAAGATTATTATACAGACGAGAGGTTCTGTTTTGGGGATATTCTATGCATTAAGTTAACGTCGGTTACCAGGTGTTCAATCCATATGAATGATATTTTTTGTCTCTATGCATGGGACGTATATTTATGAGAATTGAAAATGAAAATCTTGTGGTCTATTAAAATGATGAAAATGATTATTTATGTTAAACTAATGAACTCACCAACCTTTTGGTTGACACTTTAAAGCATGTTTATTCTCAGGTACGAAAGAAATCTTTCGCTGTGCATTTGCTCATTTTAGAGATATTACTTGGAGTCATTCATGACATATTTCAAAAGACGTTGCATTCGAGTCGTTGAGTTTAACAAGATTATTATTAAGTCAATTATAGTTAGATATATTATAAAATGGTATGCATGCTGTCAACTTTCGATGTAATGAAATATTGTCTTTTCAAAAACGAATGCAATGTTTGTAAAATGTATCATATAGAGGTCAAGTACCTCGCGATGTAATCAACTATTGTGAATTGTTTATAATCGATACAGACTTCGTCCGGATGGATTAGGACGGGTCGCTTAAAATTGGGTCTGTGATCGAATCAAATTATGAACAAGATGGAAATAAATTTATACGGGTTATATATATATATATATATATATATATATATATATATATATATATATATATATATATATATATATATATATATATATATATATATATATATATATATATATATATATATATATATATATATATATATATCAGATAGAGATATAAACAGAAAGACAGATCGGTTCAGGTGGTTAGGGTTGTTGTCGGGTGAGCGTGAGATCACCGGTTCGAGTCCCGTCTATGGCAATTTTTTTATGAAAAGCTTTTTGAGGTAGTTTTCTCTTTAAAATTATTATTATTATTATTATTATTATTATTATTATTATTATTATTATTATTATTATTATTATTATTATTATTATTATTATTATTATTATTATTATTATTATTACTAAAATAAGAATTAAGGATCATTTGTTGTTATTATTATTATTATTATTATTATTATTATTATTATTATTATTATTATTAGTATTATTATTAAAAGTATTATCGTAATCAAATATACCTTTCTATATATTATTATCGATATTATTATTATTACTAATGTTAAAGTTATCATAAACATTAATATTTAAAACATAATTATAATTAAAAAAGTATCACTTTAATTAAAGTTATCAAAATTATCATTTCTAATAAAACTATCATTTTATTAAAAATTAACATTGTTATTACAGTTATAATTAAAATTTCATTTAGGTTATTATTATTATTCTCGTAAAAAGATACAACTTTATATTTATACTTATTAATATTATTTTACTAAATAAATACTCGTTGTATAAAAATATATTTAAAACCTACAACAGAACTATATTTATATTTTTATAATGAACACTGCTTAATTAATTATAATAAATATATTTAATGTACTATTTTCAAATAACATACATATATAAAAACATATATAATTTAAATAACAAATATATTACTATAAGTAATATATTATACACAAACTGGGTTGATTAACATTATATGTTCAATATACGTGTTAATATATAAATAATTGATATAGGTTCGTGAATCGGAGGTCAACCCTACACTTGTTCAGTGCCATCATATGCGTAATTACTACAAACTATCGTATCGTATCGTGAGTTCATCTGCTCCCTTTTTATATATATTTTTGGGCTGAGAATACATGCGCAACTTTTATAACTGTTTAACATGTTAGACACAAGTACTCAAACTTTTATGCTATATACGTGCTTTGGCATGCTAAATCCCTTCCGTAATATCATTAATTTCTGAGGTATAAGATGCAACTTAGTTATTGTGAGTAGCGCTACTGAGAGTGACGTCTCTGTCCATTTGACCGTTGGTCTTTGGATACATAATAATGATTCAACGACACTGACAGTGCAAGGTGTCACGGGGTAACTTTTGTTTAGTCGCGATATTACAAACATCAACTCTTTCGATTAATATATTTGGTATTAATCAACTTTAAACTGAAATCTTGTGGTCTAATGCTATACTAAACTATTGATTTATGATAAACCTATGAACTCACTCAACCTCGTGTTGACTTTTTAAAGCATGTTTATTCTTAGGTACTTAAATATTGCTTCCGCTGTATATCTGATGCTTTGATGATGATTGCTTGCTATGCTTGGAGTCTTCATTACATATCATATCAATTAAAGAACATTTAATGCTTTAAATACAATGTAATCTATTTATCTTTCGCTGCAAAACTCAATAAAACGCCTTATTTAGAGTCGTTCTCGTTTATACAACTGTGATTTGATATAATTAGTCACAAATACCCAGGCTCTATTTAGGGGTGTGACACAATCCCCCCCAAAAAAACCTGCTGGGGTAGATTTTAACCGAGTTCATGATGGTAGAAGTTATACAGACGTTTTAGGCCGAAGAAAGGTAGATCTTAGGGAGGTGATTAATGATAGAAAGCAGTCACATGGGGGACAATTTAAGTTTTCGGATGGCGATGAGGCTAAGGGTAAAAGAGGAAAAACTTTGGTGATTGATGAGGGTAGATGTGAGGAGAATATTGAGCACCTAAAAAGAGCCATTATTTGCAAAGCAAAGAGTTTGGAATTTCTTGCTAATATGGAGAAAATCATGGAAGATGCAGGTTTCCACCAGGTTGAGATCAAACGGCTAGGAGGGCTGAGCATATTGCTCATTTTTCCATCCTTTGAGGCTGCAAATAAGGTTTTGCAAAAAAACACACCCTTTACAGAATTGGATTCACAAATCCTGTATTGGGATTTTTCTTCCTGGCCAGAGGGACGCATGGCGTGGTTATCTATCTCAGGTGTACCGCCACCATGCTGGAACGAATCCACTTTTGCATCCATTGCAGAGTGGTGGGGGTAGTTTATATTCTTGATAATTGTAAACTTATCGGGAATCAGAAATTGTTGAGTGGAAGAGTCCTTATTAAGCTTAATGAGCCCCAAGTTGTGAACGATTCTATCAAACTGGTTTTTAAATCTAAAAACTATTTTGTAAACGTCCAGGAAAAAAAGGTTGCGTTTAACACAATTCGGGATAAAGATGCTTGTTGATAATGCTAAAAACGAACATATATTTCATAGCATTATTCCTCAAGAAAGACAAGCTTTTAGTTGCAATTGTTCTATTTACAAGAGATATTCGTTTAAATAATAAAAGGTGAAGACAAAAGACAGATTCGACGAATTGAAGACGCAAACGACCAAAAAGCTCAAAAGTACAAAAGACAATCAAAAAGGTTCCAATTATTGATAAGAAACGTCTCGAAATCACAAGAGTACAAGATTCAAAACGCAAAGTACAAGATATTAAATTGTATGCGAGGATGTTCGAAAATCCGGAACCGGGACTAGAGTCAACTCTTAACGCTCGACGCAACGGACTAAAAATTACAAGTTAACTATGTATATAAATATAATATAATATATAATTAATTATATTAATTATATATATTTTATATATATATAATAAAAACCGTCGGCAGCAAGAAACTCCAAGGGTGTGAGCTGTAAATACCTCTCCGTGACTCGCGGAGTTTTAAGGGCATTTTGCCGCGAGTCGCGGAGCCTCAAAAATCAAGTCTGGCTATAAAGCCAACCGAATTCTGATCAAAATTGATCATCTTTTTTTCTCTTCCTCTTCATACGTAAATATATTTATATTTATAATTTATATTTTAATTTTAATTATAATTCTAATAATAAGGGTATGTTAGCGAATGTTGTAAGGGTGTAAGTCGAAATTCTGTCCGTGTAACGCTACGCTATTTTTAATCATTGTAAGTTATGTTCAACCTTTTTATATTAATGTCTCGTAGCTAAGTTATTATTATGCTTATTTAAAACGAAGTAATCATGATGTTGGGCTAATTACTAAAATTGGGTAATTGGGCTTTGTACCATAATTGGGGTTTGGACAAAAGAACGACACTTGTGGAAACTAGACTATGGGCTATTAATGGGCTTTATATTTGTTTAACTAAATGAAAGTTTGTTAATGTTAATATAAAGATTTACAATTGGGCGTCCCTATAAATTACCATATACACTCGATCGGACACGATGGGCGGGGTATTTATATGTACGAATAATCGTTCATTTAACCGGACACGGGAATGGATTAATAGCCACTAGAATAATTAAAACAGGGGTGAAATTACATTCAAGAGTAATTGGTGTAATTGTTAACAAAGTAGTAAAACCTTGGTTTACACGCAGTCGATAACCTGGTGTATTCATTAAACAAAGTATTAAAACCTTGTTACAATTCGAATCCCCAATTAGTTGGAATATTTAACTTCGGGTATAATAATAATTTGACAAGGACACTTGCAATTTATATTTATGACTGATGGACTGTTATGGACAAAAACCAGACGGACATATTGAATAATCCAGGACAAAGGACAATTAACCCAAGGGCATAAAACTAAAATCAACACGTCAAACATCATGATTACGGAAGTTTAAATAAGCATAATTCTTTTATTTCATATTTAATTTCCTTTATTTTATATTTAATTGCACTTCTAATTATCGCACTTTTATTTATTGTTATTTTATTTTATCGCACTTTTAATTATCGTACTTTTTAATTATCGCAATTTTATTTTATCGCATTTTTATTATTCGCAATTTCATTATCGTTATTTACTTTACGCTTTAATTTAAGTCTTGTATTTATTTTATATTTTACATTAGGTTTTAACTGCGACTAAAGTTTTAAAATCGACAAACCGGTCATTAAACGGTAAAAACCCCCCTTTATAATAATAATATTACCTATATATATATTTGTATTTTTATAAAAATAAACTAATATAGCGTTGAGCTTTGTTTAAAGATTTCCCTGTGGAACGAACCGGACTTACTAAAAACTACACTACTGTACGATTAGGTACACTGCCTATAAGTGTTGTAGCAAGGTTTAAGTATATCCATTCTATAAATAAATAAATATCTTGTGTAAAATTGTATCGTATTTAATAGTTTTTCCTAGTAAAATATAAGCTATTTTATATACACCTCGTTCGACATCAAGTATTTTTGGCGCCGCTGCCGGGGAACTATCTTAAAAACCGGAAGCGCAACGCTAATATATAAAAAAAAAAAAAAAGATTTTTAGTTACTTTTATTAAAAGTCGTTTTTGTAAAAATACGTTTTAAATATTCAAAAATATAAAAAGAAAAACAAAAATATATGTATTTTTAAGATTTTGTAAATATTTAAGTTTTATAAGTTTCTTTATTTCTATTTTAGTTTATAAAAATATAAGTTTTATTTTAAAATCGTTTATTTAAATTAAAAACAGAAAACAAAAAAAAAATAAAGAAAAACGCGTAAAAACACAAAGCTGTCAACTGAATTCTGGAACCCCGCGACTCGCGGGGATTTCTTCTTTATTTGCCGCGACTCGCGGAGACCTTCTGACACACGGAAAAAAAACCCTAATCAAGCATTGATTACGGGTATTTTTAATTATTATTATTAAAACCTAATTATTATTATTATTATTATTATTAGTTTTAATTTTACTTTTACTTTTTATTTATATATTTTAGTTAAATTAGTTTTATAAAATTGTAAAATTAATAGTTTTATAAAATAAATAATATAAAAATAATATTTTTATAAAAATTGTACTTTTTACAACTTTTTGTATATTTTTATATTTTGTACCTTTTTAATCGTTGTAGTGTAATATTTGTATTTTTTAGCTCATATTTAATTTTAAACTTAGTTTTTGCTATAGTTATTTTTACTCCTATATTTTTAGGCTTTGCCGTAGAATTCCTTAAGTGCTTTTTCTTTAGACTAAGATTTAGGTGCTTTAGAATTTTGCGACGCCTTTTTAAGTTTTAGTTTCTTTTTAAGTTATTTCCATTTGGGATTTAGTTTTTCCTTGTAAGCTTTAATATTTTTAGACCTTTTACTATGTACCAATTATCATTCCAATTAGTAATTTCAATTTGCAATTATAATTTTAAGTTAGTTGTAGTAATAAGGTTAAATTAGTTAAGTATTTTTAAGTTTTTATAAGTTTCTTTTATTTTTCCGTCACCTTTTATTTTTCAACCATTTTTCTTTTTCGACCTTTTGCGACAAATTCTTTTTCTCTCTTATTTCTCGACATTCTAGTTTTTAGGACTTAGAATTTTTTTTCTACTTCTTATCTAAATTTTCTTAAAATTACGAAAATTTATTTTAAGTGGTTAAATTAATAGACATCAAAATTTTCTGGTTCGTAGTAATAGTTGGATTTGTACGTGGACCGGGTTATTGGAGCCAAACAGTCCTCAATTATATTGAGACCAAACGAATCCTGCCCCTCTGCTGCATCTTTTGGCTATTCGAAACGTGGGCAAAATCAGAAAAGTCTATTGATTGGATAACTTATTATAATTTTTCTTTCCTTTTAAAAACTAATAGGATATTCTGTGAATGCACCGAGCAAGACGTTCATCACCTTTTGTACGTTCACCACCTGTAACTCGATCAAGACATCGTTTAACAAATATAACCGCCGTTGATTTTTCTTTAGAATCGTCATCCAGTTGACCAAGTACTTCAGTTCAAATTTCCGATAATCCAGTTTTTGAAACAAACCTCACAATTGAGAATCCAGAAAATATTCAGGAACGGTTCATAGATCCTGAACCATTAAACTTTCCTCCGGAACCACCAATCATTCAAACAGAGATTGTTGAGGAACGAACCATTAAAACAGAATCATCTAGTGATACCGATTCAACAAATTCAATTATGGAGAATCTGGAACCTTTAAGTATGGAAGACCGAATGAGAGCTAAACGCACTGGCCAAGGTCACGCAATTACTCATCCAGACATTAATGCGCCAGATTATGAAATCAAAGGACAAATTCTACACATGGTGACTAATCAATGCCAATTTAGTGGTGCGCCGAAGGAAGATCCAAATGAACATCTACGTACCTTTAATAGGATCTGCACACTATTTAAAATACGAGAAGTGGAGGATGAACAGATATATCTCATGTTATTTCCCTGGACTTTAAAGGGAGAAGCCAAAGATTGGTTGGAATCGTTACCTGAAGGGGCGATCGATACATGGGATGTTTTAGTTGACAAATTTCTTAAACAATTCTTTCCTGCATCTAAAGCCGTAAGACTTCAAGCAGAAATTGTTACGTTCACACAGAAGCCAAATGAAACTCTATATGAGGCGTGGACAAGATATGGAAAGTTATTAAGAGGATGTCCGCAACATGGTTTAGACACCTGTCAAATAGTACAAATATTCTACCAAGGATGCGACATCACTACAAGGAAAGACATAGATATAGCAGCTGGTGGTTCTATTATGAAGAAAACCGAAACTGATGCTTACAAAATTATTGATAATACTGCTTCCCACTCACATGAGTGGCACCAAGAAAAAGATATCATTAGATCATCTAAAGCAGCTAGAGCCGATTCTAGCCATGACTTAGATTCCATTTCAGCAAAGATAGATGCTTTCGAAAGACGAATGGAAAAGATGACTAAAGATATTCATGCAATACGAATTAGTTGTGAGCAGTGTGGAGGACCACATTTGACAAAAGATTGTCTAAGTATTGAATTAACAATGGAACAAAGAGAGAATATTTCATACATAAACCAAAGGCCTGGAAATAATTATCAGAATAATTATCAACCGCCAAGACCGATTTACAATCAAAACCAGAATTATAACCGAAATATTCCATACAACAACCAACAAGGTCCTAGCAATCAACAAGTATCCAATAATACTTATAATCAGCAAAGACCGAATTTTCAAAACAAACCACCACAACAAACCGATGATAAAAAGCCAAATTTAGAAGATATGATGACGAAGCTAGTTGAAACTCAAACGCAGTTTTTCACATCTCAAAAACAAACCAATGAACAAAATGCTCAAGCATTTAGAAATCAACAAGCTTCTATTCAAAATCTGGAACAAGAAGTAAGTAACCTAGCAAGGTTAATAGGGGAAAGAAAACCGGGAAGTTTACCTAGTGATACAAATGCTAACCCCCGGAATGAAACAGCTAAAGCTATTACCACAAGAAGTGGTACAACACTTAAACCACCTGAAATACCTGTAACTTCTGATGAAACTATTCCTACTCCACAAGAACCACAACCCGATCAAGATAAGGAAAAAGAACCGGTAGTTGAAAAGGTTAATGAAGATAACACAGTTAAGGATAAACCTTATGTTAAACCATACCAACCACCACTTCCTTACCCGAGTAAAATGAAGAAAGAGAAACTTGAAGCCGAGCAATCCAAATTCCTGGATATGTTTAAACAGATAAATGTAAATCTTCCTTTCATTGATGTGATTTCAGGAATGCCAAGATATGCTAAATTCTTGAAAGATCTAATCACGAATAGAAAGAAAATGGAAGAACTCTCGGCTGTTACTATGAATGCTAATTGTTCAGCAGTGCTGTTGAATAAGATACCAGAAAAATTATCTGATCCAGGAAGTTTCACAATTCCATGTTTTCTGGGTAGTCTTAGTTCAATAGAAGCATTGGCAGACTTAGGTGCTAGTATAAATCTAATGCCGTATTCACTATACGCTAAACTAGACCTTGGAGAATTGAAACCAACCAGAATAAGCATACAACTAGCCGATAGATCAATAAAATATCCTAGAGGGATAATGGAGAACATGCTAGTTAAAGTTGGTACTTTAGTATTTCCAGTAGATTTTGTTGTTTTGGACATGGAAGAAGATTCTCAAGTTCCTCTCATATTAGGAAGACCATTCTTAAACACGGCTAAAGCAATGATAGACGTGTTCGGTAAGAAACTAACCCTAAGTATAGAGGATGAGAGTGTTACCTTTTCAGTTGATAGAGCCATGCAACAACCACAATCTGCAGATGATACATGTTATTATATTCAAACTATAGATGCACATGCAGAATTATTAGAAGAATTTCCAGAATTACAAGGAACAGGAGAATATTCTTTAGGAGAAGGTAATGAACCAATTGATGAAGCTGAAATGTTAGCTACACTTATAGCTAATGGATATGAACCAACAACAGAAGAAATTCAAATGCTAAAAGAAGAAGACAGATACCGATATAAATCATCGATAGAAGAACCTCCGAAATTAGAGTTAAAGCCACTTCCAAACCATTTGGAATACGCTTATTTACATGGTGAATCTGAATTACCTGTAATAATATCGTCTTCTCTTACTGAAAATGAGAAATCACAACTCATTTCTGTGTTGAAAGCTCATAAACCAGCCATTGCATGGAAGATTCATGATATTAAAGGAATAAGTCCTTCGTATTGCACACATAAAATCCTTATGGAAGAAGGTCATAAAACGTATGTGCAACGTCAACGAAGACTAAATCCTAATATGCAAGATGTAGTTAAGAAAGAGATTATTAAACTGCTAGATGCAGGTTTGATTTATCCAATCTCTGATAGTCCATGGGTAAGCCCAGTTCAATGCGTGCCTAAGAAGGGTGGCATGACTGTCATCACAAATGAGAAAAATGAGCTTATTCCTACTAGGACTGTAACAGGATGGCGTGTATGTATTGATTATAGAAAATTAAATGACGCCACCAGAAAAGATCACTTTCCCTTACCTTTCATAGATCAAATGTTGGAAAGATTAGCCGGAAATAGTTACTATTGTTTTCTAGATGGATTTTCCGGATATTTTCAAATTCCAATAGCACCCGAAGATCAAGAGAAAACCACATTCACGTGCCCTTATGGTACTTTTGCTTACAAACGCATGCCATTTGGACTTTGTAACGCCCCTGCAACCTTTCAAAGGTGTATGATGGCGATTTTTCATGACATGATAGAAGAATGCATGGAAGTATTCATGGATGACTTTTCAGTCTTCGGTGATACATTTAAATCATGTCTAGTTAATCTGGAACGAATGCTAATTAGATGCGAAAAATCAAATCTAGTACTTAATTGGGAGAAATGCCATTTCATGGTTAAAGAAGGCATCGTTCTTGGACATAAAATTTCAAAAGAAGGAATTGAAGTGGATAGAGCTAAAGTAGATGTAATTGCTAAACTTCTACATCCCACAAATGTTAGAGGAGTTAGGAGTTTTCTAGGGCATGCCGGTTTTTACCGACGTTTCATAAAAGATTTTTCTAAAATTGCCACTCCTATGAATAAACTCCTAGAAAAGGATGCTCCATTCACCTTTTCAGATGAGTGTATCAAATCTTTTAATATTCTTAAAGAAAAACTCACTAATGCACCGATCATGATAACACCAAATTGGAATCTACCATTTGAACTAATGTGCGATGCAAGTGATTTTGCAATGGGAGCCGTTTTAGGACAAAGGATTGAAAAACGATTTCAACCTATATATTATGCTAGTAAGACGTTACAAGGAGCACAAACGAACTATACAACTACTGAAAAAGAACTCCTTGCTATTGTCTTTGCTTTTGACAAATTTCGATCATATCTCGTTCTAGCAAAAACGGTGGTCTATACCGACCATTCTGCTCTTAGATACCTATTTTCAAAACAAGATGCTAAACCAAGATTAATCCGTTGGATCTTACTCTTACAAGAGTTTGATATTGAAATCCGAGATAAAAAAGGAGCAGAAAATCTCGCCGCTGATCATCTTTCTCGTCTTGAAAATCCCGAATTAGAAGTTCTGAATGAATCGGCCATACAAGACAACTTTCCTGATGAATATCTATTGAAGATAGATTATAAAGAAATCCCATGGTTTGCAGACTATGCAAACTACTTAGTTTGTGGATTCCTTGAAAAAGGATTATCGTACCAAAGACGAAAGAAATTCTTCAGTGATATAAAACACTATTTCTGGGAAGATCCACATCTGTTTAAAAGTTGTCCCGATGGAATAATACGCCGATGTGTATTTGGAGATGAAGCTAGTAAAATTTTAAACCATTGTCACACAGGACCAACAGGAGGGCATTATGGGCCTCAACTAACAGCAAGAAAAGTTTATGAAGCTGGATTCTATTGGCCTACAATTTACAAAGACGCACACCTTCTTTGCAAATCCTGTGATGCATGTCAAAGGACCTAAAAAATAAGTCAACGTGATGAAATGCCACAAAATGTCATCCAAGTATGTGAAGTATTTGACATTTGGGGTATTGACTTTATGGGTCCATTTCCAAAATCTCATAATAATCTATATATACTCGTAGCCATTGATTATGTATCTAAATGGGCGGAAGCACAAGCTCTCCCAACTAACGATGCACGAGTTGTAGTCAACTTTTTAAAACGTCTTTTTGCAAGGTTTGGAACACCGAAAGCTTTAATAAGTGATCGGGGTACTCATTTCTGTAATAATCAACTTGAGAAAGTTCTTAAAAGATATGGAGTAACTCATAAAATCTCCACCGCATATCATCCACAAACAAGTGGACAAGTTGAAAATACCAACCGAGCATTAAAACGTATTCTAGAGAAAACCGTAGGATCAAATCCGAAGGAATGGTCCATTAAATTGGAGGATGCACTCTGGGCTTTTAGAACAGCCTACAAAACTCCAATTGGAACCACACCTTTTAGACTTGTGTATGGAAAAGCATGTCATCTTCCAGTAGAAATTGAACACAAAGCATTTTGGGCTTTGAAGACATGTAATCTTGATTTACATGAAGCCGGACGTCTACGATTAAGTCAACTAAACGAATTAGAAGAATTAAGACATGAAGCATACGAAAATTCGTTAATCTATAAGGAAAGAACGAAGAAATGGCATGATAAAAGAATCAGAAGTTCAAAAGAATTTAAAGAAGGAGACAGAGTTCTTCTTTTCAATTCACGATTCAAACTATTTCCTGGAAAATTGAAATCAAGATGGTCTGGACCATTCATAGTCAAAAGAGTTTTCCCATACGGAACGATAGAATTAATAAATTCAAATGGGATTGAATTTAAAGTTAATGGTCACAGAGTTAAACATTACATACATGGTCCGATGGAAGTCGAAAACGAAGTTACTCACAATTTCGACACCACAGCTAACTAAGTGTGGGGAGAATCAAGTCTTTAAAGGATAATATGTATTTCTATTAGA
Source organism: Rutidosis leptorrhynchoides (assembly GCF_046630445.1). NCBI lineage: Eukaryota > Viridiplantae > Streptophyta > Magnoliopsida > Asterales > Asteraceae > Rutidosis > Rutidosis leptorrhynchoides. The sequence continues at coordinate 403,379,615 of NC_092337.1, read as the reverse complement.
GTTAGATTGTCTGTTTTCGTGTAGTTCTCGAAAATGGAACACGTATGGTCTTTCCCTAGCAGACCCTAAAGAACTAGTCTTCTCCCCCCATTCTGAATTTTTATTTTTTTTAGGTTTTTACGAAATGAAGACTGCCTGTGAACTAAACCATGGTCTAATGCTACACGCCTTGATCACTAAAAGAAATAATGACATACTACCGAGTGAAATAGTATCAGTAATCAGAGAAAGAATGGACGGAGTTAGAAAAGGATCCAGATGCGAAGATAATAAGTTACAATTTGGTAAAGGAAAATCAAAATCCGCAGCGAAAAGAAGAGCACGACACCTAGAACGATGTCACAAATGCGGAAAATGGTCACATGGAGGTAAATGTTCAAATAATCAAACCTATTCAAATACCGAATTTGTTACTTTATGCAGAGACGGACCGTTCATATGTTTAGAAGAAAAGACAATGAATGCTCGAGGTTACGCCTATGCAGCCATGGAAAACCAATTAAACCGACTATCTTATGAATATAATAGATCATATAACTAAGAAATCTATTTCACAGGTATGTCTGTACAGTTTTTATTTTTATTTTTATTTTTAACCTTTTGATAATAAACGCTAATTTGTTCGCTAAAAAGTATTAAATTGGTATTGAATAAAATTAGGTTTGGCGACCGAAATTATTGATATCGTTCAAAAATTTATTACATCACTGCGAAATTTAACGTTTATTCTTAAGGTATAAATATCTTTAATCAATCAAACCAAAATATTTCAAAAATTCGTCATGAGTTAAATTAGGTCTTGGAACCGAAATTACTTTACCGAAAAGAGGGGCGCATATTTTTGATAATATTTGATTGATTAAAGTGGGATAAAAAGACAAAAAGATTTTTAATTTTATTTTTACCATGTTTTTAATCTTAATATTTAAATCTTAAATTAATATTGTAAATTTTGTAAAAACAATATATTTAAAATTGTAAATATTTGAAAAATTAATATAAGTTTGGTATGAATTTATGAATTTTTAAATTAAGTTTGGTGTGAATTTTTAATTTTTAAAATATGAAATTTTAATTTTATGCATTTCAAATTTTAAGTTTGGTGTGAATTTTGAATTTTTAATATTAATTTTGAATTTTATATTTAAGTTGTGTGAATTTAAAAACAAAAATTTACTTTATCTCATTAAGTTAAAAATATGATTTTTAAAATTCGTCGTAAGTTGAAGACTAGGTCTTTGAACCGAAATTGCTTTACCCGAGGAAGGGACGAGAACTTTTATTATCATTATTTTTAATCTTATTGATTTAAAGTATGCCAAAAACATTGAAAAAACCCAAAAATCTTAGCTTTTAAAACAATCGCTACAAAAAGACAAATTTTAAAATTTTGTCGAAGGACGGACTAGGACATCGATCCGAAACGACCTCGTCCTAAATAACAAGGGAAACAAAATTTTAAAATTAAATACTTAATTGATTTATAAGTTAAAGATTATTTAAAAAAAAAAAATAAAAAAAAAAAAATACCAAACTCCGCGAGTCGCGGAGTTTGGAGGGTAAATCTCCGCGAGTCGCGGAGAGACCGGATTACAGAAAAAAAAAATAAGAGCTGCACACGAACTGATCAGCTCCCACACACAAACACACTGCATAAACACCCGAAAAATACTGCGAAAACCCACGAAAATCACCCCCAAAAATCTCAATTTTTAACCGTTAATCACCAAATTTTTTGCTAAAATCATGTTGAGAAGGATGATATCTAAGAACTACTCAAGAAAAACGGTAAATTTCTGTGAAGACCCGTCCTAATCCATCCGGACGAAGTCCATATCGATTATAAACGATTCACAACAGTTGATTACATCGCGAGGTACTTGACCTCTATATGATACATTTTACAAACATTGCATTCGTTTTTTGAAAAGACAAACTTTCATTACATCGAAAGTTGACAGGCATGCATACCATTTCATAATATATCCAACTATAATTGACTTGATAATAATCTTGATGAACTCGACGACTCGAATGCAACGTCTTTTGAAATATGCCATGAATGACTCCAAGTAATATCTATAAAATGAGCAAATACACAGCGGAAGATTTCTTTCGTACCTGAGAATAAACATGCTTTAAAGTGTCAACCAAAAGGTTGGTGAGTTCATTAGTTTAACTTAAACAATCGTTTCCATCATTTTAATAGACCACAAGATTTCAGATTTCCATTTCTCATAAACATACGTCCCATGCATAGAGACAAAAATATCATTCATATGGATTGAACACCTGGTAACCGACATTAACAATATTCATATATAAGAATATCCCCATCATTCCGGGATCCTCCTTCGGACATGATATAAATTTCGAAGTACTAAAACATCCGGTACTTTGGATGGGGCTTGTTGGGCCCGATAGATCTATCTTTAGGATTCGCGTCAATTAGGGTGTCTGTTCCCTAATTCTTAGATTACCAGACTTAATAAAAAGGGGCATATTCGACTTCGATAATCCAACCATAGAATGTAGTTTCACGTACTTGTGTCAATTTCGTAAAACAGTTATAAAAGTTGCGCATGTATTCTCAGCCCAAAAATATAAAGGGTAAAAAGGCAAATGAAACTCACGATACTGTATTTTGTAGTAAAAATACATATGACGTCATTGAACAATGCAGGGTTGGCCTCGGATTCACGAACCTATATCAATTGTGTATATATTAATACGTATAATGTAAGTTACAAAATTTCATTTATTAATATGTATTATTTATATATTATAGTTTTGTAGAATTTATTCTAACCTTTATTTTAAAACGTATACTTATATTATATTTTAAGTTATATTTTATATATATATATCGATTTTATGTATATATATCTATAATGATTTACGTTTATATAAATAGTGACATTAATATATTTATATACATATATTTGTGGTTAGTATTGTATTTATGAAATTTTATTAGTTTGTTATGTGAATTATTAATACAATCCTAGTATATACCATAAGTATATATATAGTGTACAAAAGATTTATTTGTTAAAATAATAATTTAGATAATAATGATTTACTAATAATAATAATAATTTTATTAATAATGATAATACTAATAGCAAAAAAAATGAAAATGATAACTGTTAATGATACTAATAATAATAACTCTAAAATAATATTAATACTAATACCATACTTATGTTAATAATAAGGGTTCTAATATTTATAAAATGATAAATGATAATCATAATAATACTAGTAAATATTAATGATGATACTGATAAATATGATATTATTAATTGTAAATGTACTGATGATACTATTATTTATAAACCGGTACAAATTCTAATATTGATGATAATAATATATTTTTATTTCCTTCATAATAATAATAATGATAATCATAATCCTAATGATGATAAAATACTAAAATGATAAGTTTATTACTAATAATAATATTATTAATACCTATCATAATAATAATAGTAATGTCTATAATACTTTCAAATATGATAACAAGTATGATACTAATAATAACAATAATAATAACAATCAAAACAATCACAATAATAATAATAATAATACTAATAATAATTAATATATAATAACAATAATAAAATTAGAAAAGAAAACTACCTCACATGAAAAGAGTTTCAAAAAAAAAAAAAAAGAAACTACCGTCCTCTGGACTCGATCTCGTGACCACATGCTCACACGCAAACACTCTCGACCATCCCACCAATTCTGATTCTCTGTACTAATATCGAATTTAAATTTTATATATAAACTGTTTTTCTTCTATTCCTCTTCTTCTCCACAAGTCTCACGGATTCAACAAAACATCAATAACCAAAAAAAAAAAAAAAAAAAAAATCAGGGTTCCTTTTAAAGCTTCAAAACATTACAGAAAAAAAATAATTTGGGTTCTAAAATAAAAAAAAAACACTAAAGGCCTACTGCAGCGTCGGTTCTTGGAACAAAACAAAAAAAATTGATTTCGTAATAGATAACATTATAGATAATGTTTATAACACGAAATAGTTTTCTAAACATGTATAAAAACTACTGGAATCGTCAATTTGATCAGAAACATATACACGAACGCGAATTTGTCTCAAGAACAATTGTTGACTTTTTTTAAACTAAACTTTGACTTCAAAATTCAAGATCGATATAAAGATTTGAGAGTTGAGATTTTGCAGATAGATTCAAAGAAAGATTTCTAACCTTTCTGCATTTTTAGATTTTGAAACTTTATTCGAAATTGAATTAAGAGAAAAAAAAATTGGAGCGTGCAGAGAAGAAGAAAAAAAAATATATCGCTGTGCTCTTTAATCCCATTGGATTTCCTTTTTATTTGATTTGCAATTATACATAATCATTTTGTAATAATAGAGATCGGTTGATAAAAAATGGAGAAAATGTCAACACAGGTTCACGAGTTTGGAGCAGGAAAGAAACAAAAAAAATAATAATAATAATAATAGAGATAAAGGATACAGAGGTCAAGCGTATAATATAGATCCCTACTGTTTTTTTTTTAATTAATAATAATAATATATAATAACAATACTATTAATATCTAATAATATTAATAAAATTAATAATAATGATAAATATAATATTAATGATAATAATAATTGTAAAAATGATAATAATAATAATAATAATAATAATAATAATAATAATAATAATAATAATAATAATAATAATAATAATAATAATAATAATAATACCATACTAATTATGATAATATTAATATTTTATCGATAATAATAATATTAGTAATAATAATCTAATTTATACATCCAATTTCATCTTTATATGATATAAAGTGATATTATGAATACAAATATTGATATTTGACGATACAAATAACATTACTACAACAACTATATTTGTATTTAAATTTAATTTATTAATATCATCTATTATTATGTAATATTTAATAATTATGTAATATGTATTGTAACATATACTGAATATTATATATTTATGCATTTTAATATAAATATATTATAATATTTATTTACATACTAATTATATTATACTTATGTATGTAATTATGAAAAATATAAATGTTTTATATATGTAAGTATTATATATATTTATTAAAATAGTACATTATTTCATCATAGATATATTATAAATATAAATTTCTACATATACATAATATAATAATTATGTATAAAATCATATATATATAGTTATATTTATGTATATATGTATACTACCATATATATAAAATCATGTTTTAAATGTTGAGTAGATGATTAATTATGTATATTAACCAATTAACTACAAAGTATAACATTGTACATTTAATATTTTGATAACGTTGGTAATATATGTTTGAATCATTTATATACAATATACTATATATATTCAAAATGAAAATCTTTAGTTATTAAATGTTATCTTTTATAATAACAAAATTACTTAATAGTTCATTAATACTAATATAATTAGTTTTATATATAATTATTTATATTTACATTCTTAGTTACAATTAAAGGTTCGTGAATCGTCGGAAATAGTTAAAGGTCAAATGTTATCATGAAATAGTTCAAACATAATGAGACTCGGTTTAATAGACTTTGCTTATCGAGTCGAATCATATAAGATTATGTTTAAATTTGGTCGGAAATTCCCGGGTCATCACAATTTCTACACCTAAACACCATTTAATTCGAAATTTTGTGTTCTTGAGCTATTTTTTCCCCAATTTGATTTTGATGCTTTTTAGTGTAATTAAGCTTAAATTGTTTATGTATTATGCTTGTATAACCTAGATTGATGCTGTTTAACATGATTAGAAGCCTTAAACTTCAAATTTTGAATAATCTAGGGTTTGTGTTCTTGAGCAAATTTGGGGCTTTTTGATATAAATAGGTTATGGCCGATTTTTGTCATGAATTGTTGCTAAATTGAGTAGTGTAACATGTCTAGGTAGTTAAATGATCCAAACTTTGAGCCTAAACATGATTTTGAGAATTAAAGTGGACTTTTTCAAGTCCAAAATTCATGAACTTGATTTTTGAAAGATAATGCCATTTGAGACTTGTTTATTTGCTAGTAATGATTATTTTGACATGTTATTTGAGTTGAATGCTTATGAACTTGGCGAAAATTTTCGTATATGCTTATTTGAAAAAGTGTAGATTTGATAAAAATGTGAAAATGACCTTAAGTTTGATATAAATTGATAATGTCATTGTAATTATTTTGATTGATGATTTTGCTGACACTAATGCATATTTGGATGCACAAAATTTGTGTTTGATGTGTTTTGCAGAATGAAAGGGGTGAATCTTCATCCCAAGCCCGCCATGCTCCTGCTGAGAACTTGGAACAACAGGAGGTAGATAACTACTACAAGCAGGATGTACCTCATCCAGTCATGACCTTTTCAGATATGCACTTGGAACAGTTGCACCCAAACCTGAGATTTGACAGACTTTGGATAGATTATCCAAAATATCAACGGGGTTTGCATACTCTTCATTCCAAGGTTGTTGAGGTACCAAGGGTCATAGAATGGGGACCCTTGGAAGCTGTATAATTGGCCGGGCCAATTAGGGAATTACTGGTACAGAGGTATGGTAATTCTTCTTTTAATGACTGGATATGTTTATTCACCATACGCAGACCTGTATATAAAGTATGGTGTGAAGAGTTGTTATGTAGTATAGAGTTGAATGATCGGGTAGCTAGTTTAACCGATCGTTCTTTTATTAGATTTTTGTTAGGCGGTTCGATGCGCTACATGTCTTTACTGGACATGGCTCAGGCTTTACGTATATATACGCCTGAGGAATTAGCGTCTGCCGATTGTAGAGGATTGATACTAAACGGTAGAAAGATAGATGAGAATTTTGATACACACGGTGTGTGGAGTTAAATGACAAGCCATCACCGTTTCAAAGGGGGAAACTACTCTTATTTGGATATAGATAGAGCCGAATTAAGAGTAATACATAGGTTTTTAGCTAATTCGATTACACAAAGGGGTAAAAACAAAGAAAAGGTAAATGAACAAGATTTGTTTTACCATATGTGTATTCGAGACCCACACAGCGCTGTAAGTATACCATATTGTGTGGGTTATTATTTATCAGCTATGGTTCGGGGGATGCGTCCACATAGCATAATAGGAGGTGGTATTTTTATTACTTTGATTGGTGAATATCTCGGTGTGGATATAAGTCGGGGGGGATTATTAGTAGAAGAGCCGGAACCCCGCGACACTATAGGTTTAAATGTATACCATGGTGCGAAAGTTTTGAAGCGGCGAAATAACGCCGCAGTACGATACAATGGTAGACATCCACAGGTAGAGAGAAACCAGGAACAAGGTAATGTAGGAGGGGGGAATGAGATGCAAGAAATGCATAGGTTTATAGCTTCTCAGGAATACGAAAATGCTAGACAGAGAGCATTTGAAGATTGGCAAGTTCATCAGAACCAGATCATAGCGCATTGCCAACATATAGGTAGAAACTATATTCCTACACCGAAACCCGTCTTCCCTCCTTGGTCGATAGAGATGCAGCCACCATATCCTACGTATGACCCTGCCGAAGCATTCTATAGCACTTATGGTTATGCGTGGAACCCCTATTGGTACCAATATCATCCTTAGTTTACTTATTATTTTTTTTTATTATTATTTTGTAATTTGTAATTATTGATACATTTAATATTTTTGTTAATATTGTAATCATTTTATAATTATCTAACTTTTATTCTTAGATTTTAATAATTTTTGAATGTGGGGTAATAAACCAAACTTCAAAAATATGTATATATGTTTGCAGTTTATCTTATGTACAAAACAGGGTAAAACAACGCATTTTCAAAGACTGGCATTAAGTTCAGCAAAAGCAACTAATTTTGACGACAAGATGCAAAATACATGTGAAATAACAACAAGACGGAATGAACAAATGATGTGCACCATTTATCATTCAGCAAACAAACGCCAATATATTTGGAAACTTTGGTAAAAATTTAATCATTTTCACACAAATAACCCTCAATAATTTAAATTGTTACTGATTTCTTGCAAATGAGGGCATTGCAAGATCTTAAGTGTGGGAAGGGGTTAAATTCTTTCGGATTTTAAAAATTTTTACTTTATACACTTGGTTACCATTAAAAATACTAGTAAAGCAGTAGTTGTATTAGAATCTAGTGCTCTCTGATAAAAAAGAACAGCCCTAGTCTTATATACTAACTACCCAATTCTAGTAAAAATTTTCAAAAAAATTTTTCAATTAAATGAATTCAAAATCATGTTTATACATATTTATGAACGATAAAACTAGGTTTTAACACCGAAATTATTGTTACCTCGGAAAGGACATAAATTGAGAAACAAACTAAAATGTTAAAATTCATTTAAAATGGAATAGAGGACGATAAAAAGAAAAATAAAAAGCCAAGTGTGGGAAAATTTACCAAGTTATTTTAAACATATGTCACATATATTTGTAACAAATAACTGAAAATACTTTTGCTTTGAACTAAACTAAACTGTTTTACCCGATGAAAGAAAAGAAGAGATGGATCTACACGATGAATCAATTCCATCATTAAAAGGAAGTAAAGTCTTCCGAAAAAGAAACGCGCTTCTTGATTTAGGTCATGAAGTTGTCGTCCAGACCAGCTGTAGGTTGACGAAAAATCTAGAAAAGTCATCACTAAAATCAGCAGGAAATCCACGGACCTCAGCATCAAACAGGGTCGCCAAGTGGTCAGATTTATCCTAACCATGAGAAGGATTTATCTCGTACAATGGGGGGGCACCGTGCAAATTAGCTTGATAAGACTAATGAATCAGATCCCCAGAAAGGATAATCTCCTTAAAGATCAAAAATCAGCTTTTAAGCCTGATATTACTCAATCCTTGAGATTGACCTTAAAGATTGAGAATTACAAACTCATGGAATTCAATGATATCTAAACTCGAGCTTAAACGAGAAAATATTTTGATCAAAATTACAAACCGATTTGTTTTCTGAAAACCCTAATTTCAATGCGTTCATTACCATTGAACGTAAAATCCTAGGAATTCACCTGGAATTCATTAGGTCACCTGAACTAAATCGGGTGTCAACCGTAAGAACGGTGGTTGCATAGTGGTCAAAGACATGACCTTGTGCCAGACCGGAAAAATTATAAGGGTGAGCTTTACTATTGCTCCTACCAAGGATAGTAATTGCGTCCGACGCGTTATAGACCATAATCAAAAGCATGTCACGGGACATTGCCTTAACAGTTGCTTGTTCAACACTTTCCTTTACAACCGGACGGTAGTTTGCCGAAAGGTAATATACGGAACAAGTAAACTGGACGTGTTGCTTTCCAAATACAAGGTTAGCAAGTGGGTGACACAAAACCGCAAGTTTTGAGCTAAAATTTTCAAATCTGAAACCCACCAAACCCACAAAAATATTTTGCAAACACCGGTAAAGGGTTATTCCGAAAAACTTATCTAGGGTAAAAACTAGATTTAATTTTCAAAAGATCAAATGTTTTCATAAAGATCCAATTTCCTTAATGGATCTAAATTTTTATAGTCATGTGGGACTGTAAACCATATCGTTACTACCATTGTTTATACCGCCGTATAGAAATCACTGATGTACAAAGTGTGAAGAATAAAAAAGTGATTCTAGTATTTCAAGACAATATTGCTTGAGGACAAGCAACGCTCAAGTGTGGGAATATTTGATAATGCTAAAAACGAACATATATTTCATAGCATTATTCCTCAAGAAAGACAAGCTTTTAGTTGCAATTGTTCTATTTACAAGAGATATTCGTTTAAATAATAAAAGGTGAAGACAAAAGACAGATTCGACGAATTGAAGACGCAAACGACCAAAAAGCTCAAAAGTACAAAAGACAATCAAAAAGGTTCCAATTATTGATAAGAAACGTCTCGAAATCACAAGAGTACAAGATTCAAAACGCAAAGTACAAGATATTAAATTGTACGCGAGGACGTTCGAAAATCCGGAACCGGGACTAGAGTCAACTCTTAACGCTCGACGCAACGGACTAAAAATTACAAGTTAACTATGTATATAAATATAATATAATATATAATTAATTATATTAATTATATATATTTTATATATATATAATAAAAACCGTCGGCAGCAAGAAACTCCAAGGGTGTGAGCTGTAAATACCTCTCCGCGACTCGCGGAGTTTTAAGGGCATTTTGCCGCGAGTCGCGGAGCCCCAAAAATCAAGTCTGGCTATAAAGCCAACCGAATTCTGATCAAAATTGATCATCTTTTTTTCTCTTCCTCTTCATACGTAAATATATTTATATTTATAATTTATATTTTAATTTTAATTATAATTCTAATAATAAGGGTATGTTAGCGAATGTTGTAAGGGTGTAAGTCGAAATTCTGTCCGTGTAACGCTACGCTATTTTTAATCATTGTAAGTTATGTTCAACCTTTTTATATTAATGTCTCGTAGCTAAGTTATTATTATGCTTATTTAAAACGAAGTAATCATGATGTTGGGCTAATTACTAAAATTGGGTAATTGGGCTTTGTACCATAATTGGGGTTTGGACAAAAGAACGACACTTGTGGAAACTAGACTATGGGCTATTAATGGGCTTTATATTTGTTTAACTAAATGAAAGTTTGTTAATGTTAATATAAAGATTTACAATTGGGCGTCCCTATAAATTACCATATACACTCGATCGGACACGATGGGCGGGGTATTTATATGTACGAATAATCGTTCATTTAACCGGACACGGGAATGGATTAATAGCCACTAGAATAATTAAAACAGGGGTGAAATTACATTCAAGGGTAATTGGTGTAATTGTTAACAAAGTAGTAAAACCTTGGTTTACACGCAGTCGATAACCTGGTGTATTCATTAAACAAAGTATTAAAACCTTGTTACAATTCGAATCCCCAATTAGTTAGAATATTTAACTTCGGGTATAATAATAATTTGACAAGGACACTTGCAATTTATATTTATGACTGATGGACTGTTATGGACAAAAACCAGACGGACATATTGAATAATCCAGGACAAAGGACAATTAACCCAAGGGCATAAAACTAAAATCAACACGTCAAACATCATGATTACGGAAGTTTAAATAAGCATAATTCTTTTATTTCATATTTAATTTCCTTTATTTTATATTTAATTGCACTTCTAATTATCGCACTTTTATTTATTGTTATTTTATTTTATCGCACTTTTAATTATCGTACTTTTTAATTATCGCAATTTTATTTTATCGCATTTTTATTATTCGCAATTTCATTATCGTTATTTACTTTACGCTTTAATTTAAGTCTTGTATTTATTTTATATTTTACATTAGGTTTTAACTGCGACTAAAGTTTTAAAATCGACAAACCGGTCATTAAACGGTAAAAACCCCCCTTTATAATAATAATATTACCTATATATATATTTGTATTTTTATAAAAATAAACTAATATAGCGTTGAGCTTTGTTTAAAGATTTCCCTGTGGAACGAACCGGACTTACTAAAAACTACACTACTGTACGATTAGGTACACTGCCTATAAGTGTTGTAGCAAGGTTTAAGTATATCCATTCTATAAATAAATAAATATCTTGTGTAAAATTGTATCGTATTTAATAGTTTTTCCTAGTAAAATATAAGCTATTTTATATACACCTCGTTCGACATCACTTGTGCATGTCATAATAGTCACGATCCAGGTCAATTTATGTCTGTATCCAGAAATAGGTCTGTTTCGGATAAGAAGGGAACGAGTAACTGCTCCAAGTCCAGCGAAGATGATGATGGTGACTATGTAAATGAGTGTGATCCCAAGCAAAAAAGTAGGGTTTCTAATTCAGCCGAAGATGAAGATGATGTGAAGAATCGCCAGAAATTGGATACTGATAACGATACACCGGTGATGTTCAACAATTTTTCCAGGATGTCAAGAAGTAGAAGATGAAGGGTCTGCGTGCATGGGTACTGACGAGAAGTGTAATGATGAGGTGGTTGCAGAAACGGCGGATTGCTGCCTAGAGATAGGGAAACGTGGGTATGGTTTCCCTAGTTCCAAGGTGGGCCACTCAACTCCCATAAAGTCAACTAATAAATTGTGCTCAGATGAAAGGTCACGTGAGAAATATGATAGGGCGAGTTTTGGGAAGGGTAAAAACCGAATGGATAATGTTGGGCCGAAGTATAACAGTAGTGGGCTTAAGAATCTTGATGTTAATGGGCTTGACTCTCATATGGACTCAGAACAGATTAGTAGATTTGATAAAAATGATCTTGGGCCTATTAATCCTTCTGGTGGGCAGCCAGATACACAAAATAAATCTGCGGTGGGTTCTGATTCGAGACACGATACTACTGACCATGTGAACTCAGTTGGTGATAAATCTCACAATGCTTCTGTTAGTGCCAATCATGGGGGAAAAATGGGAATAACAATAGCCGTGATAACGAATCTCTTAATTCCAGCAGGTGTAGTTCCAAAACCAAGGTATTCTCAAATTGCTCCTCGTGTTACTGGATAGCAATGGATAAATGTATGGCGGCATCAAGGATTATGAGGTTTAAATACATGGCAAGATCCATTCCCAAATGTGGAAAATTGAGGAAGTATTGTTGTAAAACCTGTGGTAGAAAGTCCAAATTAAAAATCAAGCAAGCAAGGAAAGATGAGGCATGTTCGAAGGTAAAATTCAGTGATATGTATAGATCGATCAATAATGAAGAGTTGAAAGAGTATGGTGAACAAATTGGATTGAGGTGGCCCACCTCTAATCCATTGTAAGTCTTCTCTTTCTATCTTGTCGTATGTCTTTTGTTGATTATGAAGATCTTATCCTTAAATGTACGGGGATTTGCGGTTAAGGGTAAATTTGGGTGGGTGCGAAAAATATGTGCTTCCGAAAGACCATGCATTGCGGTATTTCAGGAAACTAAGTGTAAAACCTTGTCTGAAAGTTGGGTTTATAGATTGTGGGGTGATTCGAATTTTGGTTTCGTTCAAAAGGAGGTCATGGGTAAGTCTGGGGGATTATTAGTCATTTGGGATACCTCGCAGTTTGAAATAAGTGATGTTAGGGGGGGGGGATTACCTTTTAGCAATTAAAGGTAAATGGAAGGCGTCGTGTGAAGAGTCGGTCATTGTTAATGTGTATGGGCCGCATAGTGATAAGCGTAAGAAAGTGCTGTGGGATTCATTGAATAGTCTTGTAAGTAGCATTGATTCGGCATGGTTGTTATGTGGAGACTTTAACGAAGTTAGAGAATCCTCGGAACGTCTCAACTCCCAATTCCATCAAAGTCGAGCCGATAAATTTAATGAATTCATTATACGAAACAATTTGATTGATATTTCCATTAGTGGGCGAAAGTTCACTAGGATTAGTGATGATGAGTTAAAATTTAGCAAGCTTGATAGGTTTTTGTGTACGAATAAGTTTCTTTGCTTATGGGAGGACCTATCCATTATTGCTATTGATCGTCATCTCTCGGACCATTACCCATTAATTCTTAGAGACAAAGTGATTGATTATGGTCCGAAACCCTTCAAGGTGTTCGATGAATGGTTTAATTGCGAAGACATCGATGAAGTCATCTCGGAGGCTTGGGGTCAACCAATTCGGGGGAATAGATTAGATTGCAACTTTAGAGATAGACTCAAAAACGTGAAGTTGGCTTTAAAAGGTTGGAGTAAAAAAATTTTGGGGGGCTTGATGAAGAAATTAAGTTGTTGCAAAAGGAAGCGTTAGATTGGGAGTTAAAAGCGGAAAATGATGTTCTTAGTGAGTCAGATCGTATTTTGTGGTTAGATTGTAGACGTCGATGGTGTGAGAAGGAAAATATTAAGGCTAGTATGTTGAGACAAAAGGCTAGGATTAAATGGACGTTAGAGGGGGATGAAAACTCCAAATTTTTTCATGCATCGATTCGCCGGAAATATAACAAATGCAATCTTCGGGGTTTGAACATTAATGGGGTTTGGCATGAGGACCCGACGGTGGTGAAAGCTGCTATCTTTGATTATTTCAGAAACATTTTTCGGCACCAGGTATTTCCTCTCCTCGTCTGATGTGGTCACCTTTCGCTAACAGGCCGCACGCTGAAGCCCATTCCTATTCTCTAGCCCAACAAAGTGGAGGGTGTTTTCACGGTTCAGGTGGGCCTGCTGGGCCTGTCTTTCTTGCTGATTCTTTTACCGAACAGCAGGTCAGTAATTCACCTGTTGACTTCTTTAGTTTATCAAATAGCGAATCTCAGGAGCTGGAAAAAAGATTTGAGGTTGATGAGATTTGGGAAGCTTTAAACGATTGTGCGAGCAACAAAGTACCGGGCCCGGATGGTTTTAATATGCGTTTTTTCAAAAAGTTTTGGTCCATTGTGCTTGATGGTTTGGTTATGGCGATCAACAATTTTTGGGAAACAGGGGTCATATCTAAGGGGTGTAACTCTTCTTTCATCACTCTTGTCCCGAAGAAGTCGAATCCGATTGATCTTAATGAATATCGTCCCATTAGTCTAATTGGAAGTTTTTACAAGATCGTTGCAAAGCTACTTTCAAATAGACTTAAAAAGGTAATTCCCCGTCTTGTTGGTTGTGAGCAAAGCACCTTTATACATGGAAGGATTATCATTGACGGCGTTCTTATTGCGAATGAATCTCTTGAATTTTTAGAAGCTAATCGGGTTAAAAGCATGGTGTTCAAGGTAGATTTTGAAAAGGCTTTTGATAGTCTCAACTGGAGGTTTCTTGATGATATGATGGGGTTCATGGGGTTTGGACTTAAGTGGAGAAGTTGGATATCTTCGTGCCTAAAATCGGCTTCAATCTCCGTACTAGTTAACAGATCTCCGACCAATGAGTTTGGGGTAAGGCAAGGTGATCCCTTATCACCTTTTCTTTTTATTATTGCGACGGAAGGGCTCAATTGGCTTGCGAAGGCGGCGGTGTCAAAGAATTTGCTTAGAGGAGTGGAAATTGGTTCAAACAAAGTACGTATTTCTCACTTACAATATGCGGATGACACTATCTTCTTTGGGTCGTGGAGTTTGGATAACTTTCAAAACCTAATGAAACTACTTAAATGCTTTGAGCTTTGTTCCGGGTTAAAAGTCAACTATTCCAAGAGTAATTTATTCGGGGTGAATGTTAGTGCGAATGAAGTGAATGAGATGGCGTGTTCTTTTGGGTGTAAAGTTGGTACCTTTCCGTTCATCTATCTTGGGCTTCCGATTGGTGCAAAGATGAAAAAATCTTCTTCTTGGAAACCGGTAATTGAAAAGTTTGAAAAAAGACTCTCGAATTGGAAAGCATGTGCGATGTCTTTCGGCGGACGGTTAACACTCGTGAATTCGGTTCTCAATAGTTTACCATTGTACTATTTCTCAATCTTTCGTGCCTCGCCTAGCGTGCTTAAAAAACTTGAGTGTATAAGGCGTAAGTTCTTTTGGGGTGGGGCGGGAAACAAAGGGAAAATCTCATGGGTAAAATGGGGTGAGGTCATTCGACCTAGGGTGGATGGTGGCCTTAATGTGGGATCTCTCAATTTTAAAAACCTCGCATTAATTGGCAAGTGGTGGTGGAGGTTTTACACCGAAACCACTTCCTTGTGGGTTAATGTAATCAAAAGTATTTATGGGGATTCGGGACTCTTAAATTCGGGTGGGGATGATTCGCGTTTATGTTCTAACTCAACTTGGAGCTCTATTATAAAAGCAGGTTTAGAGATTGACAATTCAGGAGTGGAATTCACCAAGTCCTTCGTGAAAAAGATCGGGAACGGGTGCAACACTAGATTTTGGGAAGATACATGGATTAGTGATAAACCACTCAAGGAGACTTTCAAAAGGTTGGCAAGACTTGAATCAAACCCTTATGTGGTAGTTGCGGATCGAGTTTCATGGGTAAATCAAAAAGCCGATTGCAAATGGGATTGGGTACGGGATATCAAGGGTCGAACTAAAGGTGAATTAGATGACTTGGAGACATTACTTTCTTCGTTGGTAATGGATCCGGGTAAAGAAGATTTTTGGTATTGGAAGCTAAGCGGGTGCGGGAAATTTTCTACAAAAAAGTTAACATCGGTTATTATGAAAAATTCATATTCTACAAGTGACACATCAACAAATGCGCATACCTTCGCTACGATGAAGAACAACCTAGTACCAAAAAAGGTGGGGGTTTTCGTATGGCGAGCTAAGCGGGAAAGACTACCAACCTTGGTGGAACTTGACAAGAGAGGGGTCGATCTTCACTCGGTTCTTTGTCCACTTTGCGATGATCATGTTGAAATGGTCAAACATTCCTTACTTGAATGCAAGCATGCTAGTATCATTTGGGAAAAAGTCCGATCATGGTGGGGGTTTTGAATCGAGTATTCCTTCCTTTGGAAGTCTTCTTTGTGGTATTTGTCCGGTCCAATGTTCCGATTTAGGCAAGAAAATTTGACAAGCGTTCGAATGGACTTGTTGCTATCTCATATGGAAGAATAGGAACAATAAGGTCTTCAAGAACTCAAGTTGGGCTCCACCGGTTGCATTGAATGAGATTCAAGTGCTAAGCTATGATTAGATCGCGAAGAGATGTAAGGAAAAAAAGATCGAATGGAATGAGTGGTTGCATAGTCCAAAATCTTTGATATTGTAACCTATGTAATTTTCAAATCAACATATAGCATATGATTCTATCTCGGTATCTTTATGCTTGTTTGAGTTTTCTTCGTGTAATTGTGACGATTTTCGAGTTTCGAGTAATATATATATTTATTTTGCCTTTCAAAAAAATAAAATAAAAAATAGTTAAAGCTACAAATCAGTTATATACTTTCAATTTTGTTGCAATAAAAGCTATATACCTAAAAATTACCATTGTACGTCATAAACTTTCAAAACGTATGATAATTTAAACAAAAAGCGATTAGTTACCTGCTGGAGTGGTAAAACTTGTCATTTTTTTAAATTTTTAATGGTAAAAGCTACAAATCGGCTATATACTTTCATTTTTGTCCAATATATATTATATATTCATAAAATACACTAGTGTAGGCTACAAACTTATTATTTACGTGTCATATTAAATATATACTCCGTGTAAAGCTTCAACTTGATAAATTTTTAGTAAGGTTACATGACAATAACTTGACACATATGTGGCATCTTAGTAAAATTTTATTAATTGAGAATGAAGTTAATATTATTTCGTAATAACTTTATGTTATGTGTAATTTTACTGAATACTTGTAATGTGCGGATTGAGTAATTTTTTTTATAAAGTTAAAAAACGAATTACAGTTAAAATTTAACACTTTTTTTTTTAGTAAAATTATAATTTTTTTTCTTTTTTTGATAAGGGAGGAAACACTCCTATGAACGAGCACATTGTCTTCCCCATAGAAGGTAAAACCTCTGGTAATCAAGCTCCCCGAGCGTGAGACCTGGTACCAGGTGAATTGCGCATTATGCGCACCCTCTAGTCACAATCATTTTTGAACAATTTGGCATAACTAAGAATTGAACCCGGATGGTATGCTTCATTGGGCAACTCGGTAAATTTCTAACATTGAATAGTTAGATTTATTTTTAACAAATTATTCTTTTCTAGTTTCTCTTTATTTATATTCTTCATGCTTATTTGAAAACTACTACTAATACATAAAATTTAAAAATTATCACATAAGTAGTTTAACAGTAACTAATTACATTGAAATAAAATTAAAAGTATATAATTAATTTTTAGCTTTAGGGTGTGTTTGGCACACAACTTCTTGAAGCTTATAAGAACTTATTGGAGCTTGAGCTTATAATTTTAATAAGCTCTAAGTCATAACCTTTGTTTAGTAGACATAAAAAGCGGAGCTTATGAAAATTATAAGCTCTTAAAAAATAAGCTACTTCTAGTAGCTTATGAAAAAAAAATAGAACTTATGAACTAGAAAATAAGCTCTAGGTAGTTTACCAAACACTTATAAAAAATAATAAGCTTCAGCTACCAGCTTTAAAAATAAACTTCAACTCCTCCAGCTCTAGTTCCAGCTCCAACTAGTTTAATCCAAATATAACCTTAACTATTAAAAAAAATTCTGAAATAAAAAGAATTATTTATTATTTATATTGAATAATTAGTCAATCCTCCGTATAATTTATAAACTTAAATTTAATAAATTTAAACGTAAGTTTAAATTAATGTTTAGCATTCTGAGTTATAGCCAAGATTTGTATTCCATTTTGTTAATCAAAATGTGTGTGAGAGAAAATAGTATTTCTTGAAGTTGCAAAGCTCTTATTAACTTCACGTGTACGTACACTCATCCATGTGTCCGTGAGTCTTTGCAACAAAAAAAAAAACTTGAAGAATACACACACAAAACAAAACACATTCAAAAATACAGATCCATTTCATATCAATCTCTCTGCAACTCAAGAACCAGTTTCAATGGTGGTTTTTGATGAAAAGATGTTGACTTTATAAGTCAAAATCAAAAACCCATTGACTACACGAGATTAAATTAAGGGGAAATTTATTTATATTAAATGACTTTTTTTTTTTTTTTTTTTTTTTTTTTTTTTTTTTTTTTTTGTATTTCTCTTTCTTACCCAATCATTCATATAGTCATTACCCTCAAAAGAAAGTAGCTAGATTTTGAGTGATCATTTTTCTCCTTTACTATCCGAATCACCTATTCAACTAAAAGGTAAGTATCTTCTTTCTATGGATCTTTGATTAACAAAAATAAAAAGGAACCCCATTTTTGTTATATTTGATTTCAAGGTCTTTTAAATGAGGCAAAATGGGCTTGTTTTCTTTTTTTATTTTGTTACCATATTTTTTCAATGTGTAATTAGTGGTGATAAAGAAGCACTTTTGGGGTTAAAATCTGATATTGATCCAACAAATTCTCTTAATTGGAATGGAAATGATTTTTGTAAATGGGATGGGGTTAAAGAATGCTTAAATGGTAGAGTGTCAAAACTTGTTCTTGAAAATCTAAATTTAAAAGGTGAAATAGATTCAAGAAACCTTAATCAATTAGATCAAATCCGTGTTCTGAGTCTTAAACAAAACTTAATCTCTGGCAACATCCCAAATTTTTCCGGTCTATCAAATCTTAAATCGCTTTATCTTTCTTACAACAACTTTTCCGGTGAATTTCCGGCGTCTTTAACCACCCTTCACCGCCTCAAAACCATTGTTCTCTCCGGCAACCATCTTTCCGGTCACATTCCTGATTCAATACTCAGTGTACAAAGATTATATGTTCTTTACTTAGATGACAACAGATTCACCGGAAAAATCCCACCTTTAAACCAAACAGGGCTGAAATTTCTAAACTTGTCAAGAAACCAACTCTCCGGCGAGATTCCGGCAACCCCAGTTTTAGTCAAATTCAACATCACTTCATTTTCCAACAATGTGGGTTTATGCGGTGATGCATTCAACATCCCGTGTAGTATTTCCCCTTCCACGTCGATTTCTCCGGCGAACCAAACCCCAAACCCACCCACCACCGGAAAATCCCACCGTCACCGGAAAATCAAGAAAATAGTCATAATAGCTTGTTCCGTTGGTGGGTTTATCTTATTACTTATTTTAATCACATTATTAGCAATCTTTATTAAAAACAAGAAAAAGAAGTCACCAGAAACAGTTGCTAAAAAGTCAGAAACTGCGGCAGGTGGTGGCGCAGCCGCCGCCACCGCCGGAGCAAGTGGTAGTGGGAAAAATGGGTCTGGTACAGAAGGTGATGACGGCGGTAGTGGGATAGGAAAGTTGGTATTTTTCTCCGGCGGCGGAGATACGCCGGAAATGAGTTATAGTTTGGAAGATTTATTAAAAGCTTCGGCGGAGACATTGGGCAGAGGTACGGTGGGGAGTACGTATAAAGCGGTGATGGAATCAGGGTTTATTGTTACGGTGAAACGATTAAAAGATGCGAGGTATCCAAGGGTTGAGGAATTTCGAAGACACGTGGACGTCATCGGACGGTTGAGACATCAAAATTTAGTACCTCTAAGAGCTTATTTTCAAGCTAAAGAAGAACGGTTGCTAGTATACGATTATTTCCCTAATGGCAGCCTATTTTCTCTCATTCACGGTACGTTTTTATTTTACATCTAAAAAATCTAAATGTGCTTATTAATATTTTTTACACTTTAAAATAATTTATTTAATTTTAATTAATATGTAATATAATACTACGTATTGAGAGTTATCAAGAGTGATAACATAACTTGTGTCATGTGGAATATGAAAAAGGCTTTTAAGTTTTTGTAAGTTACTACTCCGTATATGTTTAAAAGAGATATAAATATTGAATTATAAATATGTACGTAAATATTGAATTAGGTATTAGGTATGTAGTTCAAAGAGATGTATAAAATTCTAATTGGTTTCAATGGGGATATGTAACCGAATTATTATATGTAACTACTAGAGTAATGGACTAATTTGGTTTGTTCAAGAAATGATTAAATGTATAAATATAGTTTGAAATTGATTAAAAAAATAAATTTAGCCTAAAATTTTGAAATTTTGGTAGGAAAAATAGATCTGGGTCAATTGTATAATTTTAGACAACCGACAACATTCCTTTTTTATATACCTTCAATTGTCATGTCTACCAAATGTTTATATAATTGGTATTATTTTATCTCGTGTCCTTTTATTTTACAAAAAAGGTTGTGCACTTGTTCAAATATAAACAAAAATAATGTACCATGTTTGTTACTAGAAACATGTGGTACAATTTTTCATTGTCTATCAAAATTTGAAAGTATGATAGGAGAAAAGATATGGATCATCCAATGCCTTTGTTCTAAACTTCTAATAGAAGATAATAATATGATTTCTAAGTTATGCTCTTTTATGTTCTAATATGAGTCTAAAATATAGTTGTAACGGTTTTGTAGGATCGAGAACATCAGCTGGCGGGAAGCCTCTTCATTGGACGTCGTGCCTAAAAATCGCTGAGGATTTGGCTACCGGGCTTCTATACATTCACCAAAACCCGGGCCTGACCCATGGAAACTTAAAATCCTCCAACGTTCTGTTAGGCTCCGATTTCGAATCTTGCCTAACTGATTACGGTTTAATGTCATTTCGAAACCCCGATTATCCCGAAGAATCAAGTGCTTCGTCCCTTTTCTACCGGGCCCCAGAATGTCGTGACCCAAGAAAACCGTTAACTCAACAAGCAGATGTCTACAGCTTCGGTGTCCTTCTATTAGAGCTTCTCACAGGAAAAACTCCGTTTCAGGATCTCGTTTTGGAACACGGGTCAGATATTCCTAAATGGGTCAAGTCGGTACGGGAAGAAGAAACCGAGTCCGGGGACGAGCCGACGTCTTCGGGGAACGAAGCGTCGGAAGAGAAGCTTACGGCGCTTCTTAACATTGCCATGGCTTGTATTTCACTGAGCCCCACGAATCGGCCCGTGATGAAAGATGTGTTGAGGATGATTCGGGAAACGCGAGCTGAAGCAGCTCACGTTTCGTCGAATAGTAGTGATCATTCACCGGGACGATGGTCGGATACTGTTCAAAGCTTACCGAGAGATGAACATTTGAGCATATGATTCATGGGTTGTGGATTTTTTTAGTGAATTTGATTCATCTATTTGTGTAGGATGTTTTTTTTTTTCATTTTTATTGTTAATTGAAATCGTTTGCTGTTACAGGGGTGTGGTAATTTAATCATGATTAAGTAGTGTTGGATATAACTCGATAAATAAGTGTCGAAGTCGATGGAAAAAAATATCTTAAATTTAAGTGTAATTGTAGTACAATTATAGTATAATCTTGTTTCTAAACCTGTTGCTTTTATTTTATATACAAATTCACTATTTTTTTAGTTTTGAACTTAAAATGGTGCAACAGTGAAGGCAAGCAGTATGCCAATCAATCATTTTAGCAACCAAAAATGGCATCATTCTACAAGTTTTTGTACAGTTGACTTTGACATAAATTGTCAACTGATACAGGTGTATTTTATATACTCAAATACATCCATATGGGTCAATCAATAATTTACAACAGGTTTAATTAACTATACTTACAATCATAAGGTTCTACATTCAATAATCTGGTTCCTGCTTCAAATGCATTCTACTTGATGAGCCGAATGTCATGTTCTGTCATCGGCAAGAAGCAACAAACATTCAATCATCAGAATAACCAAAAGATAGTTGAAAAACCAAAGTCAACTGTCAGACAGTTGACTTCTAGTAGTGAAGCTTGTTACTTTTATTTAGAAATTAAATTAAAATAGATCGGAAAAATCTAAATGTGTACTTGACTCAAACCGAAGCTTGTTACTGATGCAACAAACATTCACTCATCAGAATAACCAAATGACAAATAAAAAACAAAAGTCAACTGTGGCAGACAGTTGACTTCCAGTATTGAAGCTTGTTGTACTTTTTTTTGGCAAACAACAGAAACTATTTAAAAATAGATCGAAAAGATCTAAATGTGATACAATATTGACTAAGACTGAAGCTTGGTACTGATGCAACATACATTCACTCATCAGAGTAACCAAAAGACAACTGAAAAACAAGAGTCAACTGTCAGGCAGTTGACTTTTGGTAGTAAAGCTTGTTACCTGACTTGTAGCTGGGAAAATGGTATTCGCAAGACTTTCGTTAAGTGATACAGGCAGTGGCGGTCCTGGCATGTATCTCATACTGCGAAAATTTTAAAAAACTTCAAGCAGAATAACAGATGAAATGTTCAGGAACTAACATAGTCCATGTTTTACTTTTGAACTTGTGTTTGACTTATTATCATTGCATAGAAATTCTTATCAGAACATTTTGAGTATATAAATTTAATGGATTTTTCTAACGAACATATATGCACCTTAACGACAACCCTTAAAGTTGTCGTTAATGTGTTTTGCTAACAACTGTCTTAAGGGATGTCGTTATGGTGCATAATATGTTGGTACAAAAGAATAATATAATCATCAAACAAAAGTCAATAATAACCGCCATGTACTACCCATTTATACACGTTAACGACAACCCTTAAAGATGTCGTTAGTAAAATCCTAAATTTGAATACTATAATGGAAACTTTTGGTGATCGAGAAACTAAAACGAGAGTGTAATTTTCAAGTTTGATAAGCCAAAAATGGGCCTTTTATTTGGATGGATAAAGTATTCTATTTATAAATTTCTTACGTACTCATTTAAGATGGAAGTTATATTGTTCCTGGCGTGGTTAAAAAGGTCAACGTTGTCCTGTAGCTGTCATGAGAAGTTTACAAAGCAAAATGTTAGCTTAAGAACAGTTTATGTAAACATAGTGACTTCAAACACTTACTTTGAGTGCAGAAATATTAGCCGATATCTGACCGAAAACTCGGTTGTTTTGTTCTAAAAGACGCCTTGTGGAGACGCTTAACGCATCAAAAGGACTAACACCACTATGAATCCGATTATTGTTCATAGTTACTGAAAACGGAGCTACGTTCGAAGTTGAAATTGATGATAAACTTGGCTTTGACAACGTTTCCAACAGTTTATCCTGTTGAAACATGACAATTAGAATGCTGATTTATACAGACTTCAAAATGAATTTGAGCTAAGTGTATTTACATATAATATGTAATCAGCTTTATAACATTTACAGCAGCTAAGAATCATTTCACACTATGCGCATTCAAGTAATCAACCAAGTGACCAAACATACAAAAAATTGTTATAAAGGATAATGTCAAGCATACAAATAGAATAAACAATAGTGCAACTGCAACATCATTTTATAATCTGGTTTAATAAGAAAAATGTGTAAAGTTTACAACTTAACAGAAACTGGTTATACAAACTTCTATTTATATGCTTTTCAAACATACAAATAGAATAAACAATAGTGCGTTGAAACTGCCTGGTTTAAAAAGCAAAATGCATAAAGTTTACAACTTTATATAAACTGGCTTATGCAAACTTCTGTAATAGCCATGAGGTTACAAAATACCTTGTTATCTCTTAACTTCCTCCCTAATTTCAGCTCATCCAATTTCCTTCGTTTACTCTGTAAAATATTTAATTTTGTAAGCATCTAAAGAACGAACCGCAATGATTGCCTATTGCTCCTTTCCATTTTTCAAATTACCCAAATTTCCACCCATTTTGGAGAAAAATATCTATCTATATCGTCATTGTACCTCACGTAAAAAAAAAAAAAAAAAAAAAAAAAAAAAAAAAAAAAAAAAAAGGGTGTAAGTGGTATTTTCCCAGAAAAAAAAAAGTAGAAACAATTCTGTTGAAAATATATTATGATTTCAACATCTATGTTTGCCACAACCATAAAAGTAAGAGGTGACCAAATGCACAGAGCAACAGATAGATTTGACCAGGACGACCAGATATTGGGGAGTGCAAGATGTGCATTTATAAAGGGCCCAATATCCAAAAGGGCCCAAAAAACTATAGCCCAACAATATATGTCTGGACTATTTATCAAAAAGAAAAAGAATAGACGCACTCATAAGTTGCAACTTTTGTTTTTTATATGGAAAACTTTTGTATACAAAAGGCCTAAATTACTTATTAAACACGGCCATAAAATCAATAGGACGACCCTAACTTTGACTAAACCATAAGTTAGTTAACCTGTTAAGACTAAGAGAATATAAGCTATATATTAAATGTACCCTTTTTTAATTTTGAGAAAGGTGATGCTAAATACTGCATGAATATTTTGTGATGATTACTAATGTGCCAAGGAAGTAGATCTCTGAACTTCATTATAAACTAGAAAGGTAAATACAGCATCGGAACAACACATAATTGAATTTGCTGCACTTATGTTGAGATTGAATATATAAAGTGTGTGTATATATATATATATATATATATATATATATATATATATATATATATATATATATATATATATATATATATATTATATTTATAGCAAAATAAAGTAAAAAGATGTTTCTCATTCTAGTTAATTTGCACACCACCTTATTAACTTAACAAAAAAAGGGCCCCAAGATTTTTAAAAATAAAAAATGGGTAGCAGCAAACTCACCGTCATCCACCTACATCTCAGAGCAACATCGCGTACAGTTTTATCACGCAATGTAGAAGCAATCTTGATATACCTCATGATGCTGGGTTGATCAGCATATCTATATATGAACACAAGGCAATAAATCAAGAAAATTTGGTATGCT
Source organism: Rutidosis leptorrhynchoides (assembly GCF_046630445.1). NCBI lineage: Eukaryota > Viridiplantae > Streptophyta > Magnoliopsida > Asterales > Asteraceae > Rutidosis > Rutidosis leptorrhynchoides. Next base: position 403,354,386 of record NC_092337.1, on the reverse strand, counting down.
ATTATTCATTTGGGTCAAAATTTGAAGCAACCATTAAAAAAAGTGTGCTACACCAAGAGTCAACCAATTGTCTCATATTACACTTTAAAGGGTGTTTGTATGTGTTTGAAAAAAGTGACTGTGTGATATAGGGTGTGTTTGGTTTGTTTGAGGTAATCACTGTGGGTATGAGATTGATAGTAGGGTGGAATCGAAAATGAGTATCATGATTAAATCCATCTAGTTATTTGGGTTAAAAAAACCCAAATATAAGGGTTTCATTGTCCAATTCAAAACCCAAATTCTTTAAACAAACCCCTTATATCATTCCTTTCATTCCCATACCTATTATCATGTATCAACACCCTCAATCCAAACACACCTTTTTAGTTATTAGGTTCAGACTATTAGTTGTAATGTGTTTTCCTGCTTGATGATGTAGTAATAATCAAATTATAAGATGCAGAGTTGTTTTAGTAATAAGCAAAAGGCTAATGTTGTTTAACTTTGGATAAACTTATAATCCAAAGCTAACAATTTAAAACTAAATAACCATGTAAGTGTACATAATATGCAGAAGCAGTTTATAGAGACACTAAAAGCTCATTACTGTGATTTCAAGTTACACTAATCACATAACAACTTTCAGTTATTGTTATTATATGTATCATGTAATGTAATAACAACTTGTATCGATGCCTAAACATGCCTAATCCATACATCATTCGACACGCGTCTTACACTCTTTCTCCATCTTTATCCACACAACTTTTAATTTTTGACATGTGTCCCTATCGTATAGTCAGGGGCATGTGTTTTAGGCAAGAGACCTTCAAATAATAAGAACTAATGCCGAAAAATTTAAGTAAATAAGTACACTAGCCAAACATAATTTATAAACTTGTAATAAGATACCTACATTGAAAGTCCTTCTTCCAGCTTATACTGCTCTTCAGAAGACCATTCGACCGCCAAGCCTGCATCGTGCTTCAACCGCGGACCCGCATCCGAAAGTACGGAAGCACATGAGTTCCCAAATTGTGCATATCCTGAACTACTGTTTCCCATACCAGAAAACATCATCCATGATGTATTATTGTTATTATTATTATTAATGCTATAATAATCCCCCATCATGATCATCTCACTTGTGCTATCTGTAGCACTCGATTGAAACGATATAGCATGTCGATTTGGACCATAACTCAAAGTTTGATCATGGTGAAAACCAGAATCCATAATTGTACACCAGTAACCAATTATTTAAGCCTTTATACTATTCTTGAGTCTGTAAGTGCAGATACAAAGCATATATAGATGAATCCAATGATAAAAAGCATCAATTCCAAATTTGAAAAAGAGTTGCAATTAAGTAGCGTTGGTCATCCAAATTAAAAGAATCTTGAAACTTTTACTACCCAGAAAAGTTAAAACCCAAGATTCTTCACACACAAGATAAAAATCAAAACTTTATGCAAAATCACAACCACCCATCTTCAATATATCCAAAAATGATCAAATATCAAATATGAATACTAATAATACCTTTTTTCATATCCATCTGCGAGTAACCTTCGTAGCCCAAATCTTGAAATCACATCAATGATTCATCATCACCATCAAAATCCCATAATTTACACAAAAGATTGATAAAAATGTATGCTTTTCGAGAGATGGATATAAGGGGTTGTTAAAGGTTTCAACTTTTCAAGATTGGGGGTTTTAATTGGTTATTTATGTTACTTTTGTTAATCTTTCAGTCATGGTTCTATCACCAAGTATACTGATGTACATTTCATGTGCTTTTGGGGTGATATAGGAATAGCATGTAATTGCGTGTTATCTGTTAAGTGGTGGAGGGTGTAATAAAATAGTACTACTGGGGTTTGGCCAATGAAAAAACAGAGGACTAAAGTAAGAGGTTATGAAGCTTTTAAAGATTTTTTGGTCGCACAGATGTTGGAATTGAGTGATAGCAAAAGTGTGAATCCCAATAAGCATTTGATGCCACACTTGTCACAATTCCACCCATGGGCCAAAAGCCTAAAATGATGTACTCTCGTTTGCTATGGATGTCAATGAGTGAATCAATTGTTTCTATCAAACTTAATTTGTTGTCAACGAAATTTTTTCATAGTTTGGGAGAGATATAGAATCTTTTATTTTTATGAATTACAAAAACAACAACAAATATACACGTGTTAGTTTTAGAGAAGATCAAACGTAGATAGACTTAGAAGACTACCTGCTTCGCGTCGGGCTCCGTTTCAAATGTAACTTATTGCATTTAGTTTATAAAATTATTTTGTGTTTAACGATTATGTCGGTTAAACATAGCTCGAGTCCAACAAAGAGATAAAGTCCGTCAAAAATCTAGGTGGGTTTAATGGGGTTTTATGAAAATTAGAGAAGTTACCGTTTGACCCCTAAAGTTTACCTTTGCACTCTTATGAAGTTTCAATTTTCCCCCAAAGTAATTTACGTTTCACCTCCTGAATTTTTCAATGGTTATAATTTTTTAGTGTGGAGTCCTTGTGTATATTACAATTGATGTTTCATGTACGAACGTCTTAAACACGAAGTGGGTACTATTCATATCTCGTTGTCTTTTAAATAAAGGGTTAATATGAAATATGATTTCTCATTTATGAAGTATAGCAACGAAGTGTGTTTGATAAAATTACTTTGTAACTTGTACAACAACAACAAAACATAATTCTATATAAGTGGAGTATGAGGGAGGTAATATGTAGATAATCATTCCATTATCTTAACTTAGAATAAAGAAAAGTCATTTCTCAACTCAAAATGAAACACTCCGAGAGTAGAGAAAGTCTTCTCTTTCAATGTTCTATGGGTAGAGAGATTGTTTTCGAATGGACATTCGACCAAAGTAGGTTTAAAAAGAAAAAAAAAGTGTTATACCCCATGAAAATGGTATAATCAAATTTCCATGGGTTTTGAATCTGTCTGAAGTTCAATTTAGGCTCTAAGCGACAGTCAAGTCGTCAATGAATCGACGTTTGTTGTTAGCTCTAAACTACAAGTTACTCTGTAGCTTGTAGCTGGAGCTAAATTGAAATGCCCCGTTCATATTAATTATAAACGTTTCATATTAATTGGTTTCTTTGCGAGGTTTTGACCTCTATATGAGACGTTTTTCAAATCTTGCATTCGTTTTTAAAAACAACCATAACCTTTATTATTGAATAAAGGTCTTAATGACATAATTTAGATTGTCTATCAAAGACAATCTCCTCAAATAAATAAGTTTTTACACAACTCATTACAATATGATCAAATATATTACAACAAATACTCCGAATGCAAGTTTAAACAATATAAACAATTATGCCGACTCCAAATCTTGACCTTGGGTTGACATACGACAGCGGAAGCGTTTTTAATATTCACCTGAGAATAAACATGCTTAAAACGTCAACAAAAATGTTGGTGAGTCATAGGTTTAATTTCTATATAATAATCATAATCATAATATTTAATAAGCCACAAGATTTCATTTAATTAAATGTGCAGGATCATTACAACTGCAAAAATCATTCATACGATGAGTCACCTGGTAACCGACCTTAACATAGAGCGCTTAAGATATCTGGCATCATACATTCCACTATTCAAATGTATGACAAGAACCCTTCGAAGTACTAAAGCATTTCCACTATTCGAAAATGGGGGTGGTTGGTGCCCGTAGATCTACCTTTAGGATTCGCGTCAATTAGTGTTTTTCACTAATTCTTAGGTTACCAAGCATAATAATAATAAGTACAGATATCCGGTATAACAAAACAATCGTAGAATGTAGTTCCATGAACTTGTGCTTATTTTGTAAAACATTTATAAATTTTGCATGTATTCTCATCCCAAAATAATTTAGATAGTAAAAATGGGACTATAACTCACTTGTGATGATTTCCGAATAGATGGTGATAAGACTTGGCCTTTTGACAAATTCACGAACCTAATAATAATATTCTTGTGTCAAGATATATATATATATATATATATATATATATATATATATATATATATATATATATATATATATATATATATATATATATATATAATTAATATTCCATACTTATGATACTTGTGATAATTTTAATTGTCCATTGTTAGTAGTCCAACGTTCGTAGTCCAATAGTCCAACAGTATAAATATATATATATATAAATATAAATGCGTATATTGTGTTAGAATTCACTAACACTATAATATATTGTCTTAATATAATAAGACACATAATATGTATATTGTCTGAAGCAATCTGCGACCCATTGTATACATGTCTCAGGCTCGATCACAACTCAATGTATATAATATTTTGGAATCCACTTCGACCCACAGCTAACTCGAGATTACTGCCAATGGTGTCTAATAGTTCGTTCCAATAATATATATAGAAGAAGTCATAATGATATGTCAAAACTTTGTATACGAATCCACGGTGATCAAGTCATATATATATATATATATATATATATATATATATATATATATATATATATATATATATATATGATGCCTTACGATCTTTATTAAGACTATAATATATTGTCGTAGAACTTAATCACGACTATTATAAATTGTATTTCCATAAGTTCGGGAACAAGACATGTATAAATACATGTAGGATACAAGGTAAGTTAGCTAGGATAAGGTTAGCATCCATTTTTATAAATCATGTCCGTAGCTAAAAATTAAGAAAAATATCCAATTTTGTTTTACCCATAATTTCTTCGTTACAAATCCATTTTGAATGATTCGAGTTGCCATGGTTTCGTATCAAACTCAACATTATTAATATTAACAGAAAAAGTATAGGTTTATAGTCGAAAATACAGCTTAGGTGTCAAATAAGAGAAGATAGTCATATCCGTCGTAAGAACGACATCTTGATGACCCTTTTGAAAAACATACTTCCACTTAGAGTTTAACCATGGATTTTGGATATATTTCATATCCATATAAAATAAGATTTTTCACCAAAGGAAATCTTTTAATTCAAAGTTTAAGATAGGTTTTTAAAATTAAACACAAAACATACCCCGTTCGACTAAGACGTCGCATATTCGATTTTAAGGTGTTCTTCGTGTTTACAAGTTTTATATCCTTATGTTATCTTGACATACTGTCATAATACATGTGTTGAAGTATTTTAAAAGTCAAGTTAGAAGTATTAAGTTTGTTTGCGAATAAGTCTAGAATTAACAAAACTATGTTCTAGTTGTTGTAAGTTATAACCTCATAATAAGATAGCTATATAGATATCATTCGAACGAGATTATTGTAGTGACCCGAACTTTTCCGAACCTTTCTATGATTATATGTTTAATGAAAACTATATTTACATGATTAAATGTTTCCAACATGTTAAGCAATCAAACTTGTTAAGACTTGGTTAATTGAAACGGAAATTTTGTAAACGTCTGATTACCCAGTTTGACCAATGATTCACGAACACTATAAGTTGTATATGACATGATGATACATAAATGAATAAATATATATGTTTAACATGATATAATGATCATCAAGTATCTCATTAAAAATAGTAACAATAAGTTATATACTTAAAAAGGAGACTATTGACGTATGAAACTCGAAACGATACATATAACGATTATCGTTATAACCACGTCTTACTAAATATATATGAAGCATATTAATACATTGTTATATTATATATAACATGATAATATAATAATTAAATATATCATTAAGTGTATTAACAATGAACTACATAAGTAAAAACAAGACTACTAACTTAAGGATTTCGAAACGAGACATATATGTAACGATTATCGTTGTAACGACATTTAAATGTATATATCATATTAAGATATATTAATATATCATAATATCATGATAATATAATAATTTAAAATCTCATTTGATATTATAAACTTTGGGTTAACAACATTTAACAAGATCGTTAACCTAAAGGTTTCAAAACAACACTTACATGTAACGACTAACGATGACTTAACGACTCAGTTAAAATGTATATACATGTAGTGTTTTAATATGTATTCATACACTTTTGAAAGACTTCAAGACACTTATCAAAATACTTCTACTTAACAAAAATGCTTACAATTACATCCTCATTCAGTTTCATCAACAATTCTACTCGTATGCACCTGTATTCGTACTCGTACAATACACAGCTTTTAGATGTATGTACTATTGGTATATACACTCCAATGATCAGCTCTTAGCAGCCTATGTGAGTCACCTAACACATGTGGGAACCATCATTTGGCAACTAGCATGAAATATCTCATAAAATTACAAAAATATGAGTAATCATTCATGACTTATTTACATGAAAACAAAATTACATATCCTTTATATCTAATCCATACACCAACGACCAAAAACACCTACAAACACTTTCATTCTTCAATTTTCTTCATCTAATTGATCTCTCTCAAGTTCTATCTTCAAGTTCTAAGTGTTCTTCATAAATTCTACAAGTTCTAGTTACATAAAATCAAGAATACTTTCAAGTTTGCTAGCTCACTTCCAATCTTGTAAGGTGATCATCCAACCTCAAGAAATCTTTGTTTCTTACAGTAGGTTATCATTCTAATACAAGGTAATAATCATATTCAAACTTTGGTTCAATTTCTATAACTATAACAATCTTATTTCAAGTGATGATTTTACTTGAACTTGTTTTCGTGTCATGATTCTGCTTCAAGAACTTTGATCCATCCAAGGATCCGTTGAAGCTAGATCCATTTTTCTCTTTTACAGTAGGTTTATCCAAGGAACTTAAGGTAGTAATGATGTTCATAACATCATTCGATTCATACATAAAAAGCTATCATATTCGAAGTGGTAAACTAGTAATCACTAGAACATAGTTTAGTTAATTCTAAACTTGTTCGCAAATAAAATTAATCCTTCTAACTACACTTTTAAAATCAACTATACACATGATCTATATCTATATGATATGCTAACTTAATGATTTAAAACCCGGAAACACGATAAACACCATAAAACCGGATTTACGCCGTCGTAGTTACAACCGGGGGCTGTTTTGGTTTGGATAATTAAAAACTATGAAAAACTTTGATTTAAAAGCTATACTTCTGGGAAAATGATTTTTATTATGAACATGAAACCATATCCAAAAATCATGGTTAAACTCAAAGTGAAAGTATGTTTTTCAAAACAGTTATCAAAATGTCGTTCTTTCGACGGAAATGACTATCTCTTTCAAAAATGACTTGTAACTTATTTTTCTGACTATAAACCTATATTTTTTCTGTTTAGATTCATAAAATAGAGTTCAATATGAAACCATAGCAATTTGATTCACTCAAAACGGATTTAAAATGAAGAAGTTATGGGTAAAACAAGATTGGATAATTTTTCTCATTTTAGCTACGTGAAAATTGGTAACAAATCTATTCCAACCATAACTTAATCAACTTGTATTGTATATTATGTAATCTTGAGATACCATAGACACGTATACAATGTTTTGACCTATCATGTCGACACATCTATATATATTTCGGAACAACTATAGACACTCTATATGTGAATGTTGGAGTTAGCTATACAGGGTTGAGGTTGATTCCAAAATATATATAGTTTGAGTTGTGATCAATACTGAGATACGTATACACTGGGTCGTGGATTGATTCAAGATAATATTTATCGATTTATTTCTGTACATCTAACTGTGGACAACTAGTTGTAGGTTACTAACGAGGACAGCTGACTTAATAAACTTAAAACATCAAAATGTATTAAAAATATTGTAAATATATTTTGAACATACTTTGATATATATGTATATATTGTTATAGGTTCGTGAATCAACCAGTGGCCAAGTCTTACTTCTCGACGAAGTAAAAATCTGTGAAAGTGAGTTATAGTCCCACTTTTAAAATCTAATATTTTTGGGATGAGAATACATGCAGGTTTTATAAATGATTTACAAAATAGACACAAGTACGTGAAACTACATTCTATGGTTGAATTATCGAAATCGAATATGCCCCTTTTTATTAAGTCTGGTAATCTAAGAATTAGGGAACAGACACCCTAATTGACGCGAATCCTAAAGATAGATCTATTGGGCCTAACAAACCCCATCCAGAGTACCGGATGCTTTAGTACTTCGAAATTTATATCATATCCGAAGGGTGTCCCGGAATGATGGGGATATTCTTATATATGCATCTTGTTAATGTCGGTTACCAGGTGTTCACCATATGAATGATTTTTATCTCTATGTATGGGATGTATATTGAAATATGAAATCTTGTGGTCTATTGTTACGATTTGATATATATAGGTTAAACCTATAACTCACCAACATTTTTGTTGACGTTTAAAGCATGTTTATTCTCAGGTGAATATTAAGAGCTTCCGCTGTTGCATACTAAAATAAGGACAAGATTTGGAGTCCATGTTTGTATGATATTATGTAAAAACTGCATTCAAGAAACATATGTCGATGTAATATATTTCTATTGTAAACCATTATGTAATGGTCGTGTGTAAACAGTATATTTTAGATTATCATTATTTGATAATCTACGTAATGCTTTTGAAACCTTTGTTGATAAAATAAAGGTTATGGTTGTTTTAAAAATGAATGCAGTCTTTGAAAAACGTCTCATGTAGAGGTCAAAACCTCGCAACGAAATCAATTAATATGGAATGTTTATAATCAATATGAACGGGACATTTCAGTTGGTATCAGAGCGTTGGTCTTAGAGAACCAGAAAATTTGCATTAGTGTGTCTTATCGAGTTTGTTAGGATGCATTAGTGAGTCTGGACTTCGACCGTGTTTTCTTTAAAAATGATTGCTTAACATTTTTGTTGGAAACTATATATTATTAACATGTATATATTATGTGATATATTAATCTCTTAACATGTTTGATATTGTGTGATAGATGTCTACCTCTAGCACAAATCCCATTGACTCACCTAATAATAACGAAGAGTCGAATATATATTGGACTGATTCACAAGTTAACGAAGAAGAACCGGAAGAAGAATCAGAACCGGAAGAAGAATCAGAACCGGAAGAGGAGGAACCGGAGGAGGAAATAGAACCGGTGGGGGAAATAATAAAACGGTTAAGTAAAAAAAAATCCTCAACCAACCGACTAAGGTTAATTATGGTCAATGGTGTTTCCGCCAAGGAAGCCAAATATTGGAAGGATTACCAATTCTCCGATGAATCGGATTCCGAAGAGAATTCCGATGATGTTATAGAAATTACCCCAACTGAATTTAAAAAGGCAAAAGAAAATAATAAGGGAAAGGGCATAAAAATAGAGAAATCTAATTCCAACCCCGATGAACTTTATATGTATCGTCAACCCCCGAAGCCCTTAAGTTGTAACAATGACCCGGGAACCTCTAAACCACCAGGTTTTTCTAAACCGTTGTGGAAAACGACAGCTCGTATTAGGGGAACATCATATATCCCTAGAAACTTGGCAAAACGAATCAAAACCGAAGAAGAAGAAACGAACGAGTAGGAATAAGATAGTTGTATTCGTGTGGTGTAATATATGTAATATAGTGTGCTTATGATTTATGATATATGTAAAAATTGCTTGTATTAATAAATATTTTTTTTTATGAATCTAACTCTTGTCTATTTTACAGTATAAAAACACAAAATGGATAGACAACCCAATATTTTAAGAGACCTACCCGGAGACATGATTGATGAAATCTTGTCTAGAGTCGGTCAGAATTCTTCGGCACAACTATTTACGACGAAATCAGTTTGTAAGACATTCGAAGAACGTTCCAAGAATGCCTTGGTTTATAAGAGACTTTCGTTTGAAAGATGGGAGATATCACATTGGGAAACCCATAAGTTACGATGTGTTTACTTTGACGCATATATTGCGGGGAACCCAAATGCTATTTTACGCAACGGGTTAAGAAATTATTTTGACTCAATGTATCCGAACATAGGACTTCATGATTTAGAAAAAGCGGCTAACATGCAACATAAAGAAGCATGTTATGCTTACGGGTTAGTAATGTTCGCTTCTCACCAAAGTGAGAAAAAGAACATCGGGCTACAACTATTAAACAAAACGTTCCCACAAGTGACGGAGTCGGTAATTGGGGTAAGAAATGAGGTTTTTAGGTTATTACGAGACTGTTGGTCATTACGTAACCCTCGTCCCTTTGACGACGTTACAACACGCTGTCTTATCAACGGCCATAACGGTTATGTTCCACAAGACCAAGGATGGGAAGTAGTCCTAGTAAAACCAGAATGCATGACTTATTTCTGGACGTATGAATTACGTGTCTTTATTGCCTTTGCTGAATGACTTGTGTACTAGCTAGAATTATCTTCACAGCTATCTTGTATCAAAGTTATTGTGTGCTATATTTCATGCTTTATGTAAAATAAGCGGTATTGTAAGTTTGTAAAATATTGTATAAAAGTTTGAACGTGAAATATTATTATAATCAATTTTTCATATAGAATTGTAGTAGTTGAATTGTATATTAGCTACTAAGTATGAACTTAACGGGTAGGTACTACCCGAATTTAAACTTATAAAACGCTAATATGAAGAAAAAGCTTTTATAAATGAGTTCATATTATGCTACGAGATACTATTGACTACTCTTAATATTCTGTATGATTAATTTGTTTCATTTGACTATTTGAAGGAAATGGCACCGACTACTCAACAAACCATGAATATGAGCGAAGAGGAATTTCGTACCTTTCTTGCTGCAAACATAGCCGCAGTACAGGCTGCGCTACATACCAACAATAACCTTGGATCTAGCAGTACAGGAAATCGTGTAGGATGCACCTACAAAGAATTCACTGCCTGCAAACCTTTGGAATTTGATGGAACCGAAGGACCGATCGGATTAAAACGGTGGACCGAGAAGGTCGAATCGGTGTTTGCCATAAGTAAGTGTACTGAAGAGGACAATGTGAAGTACGCTACGCATACCTTCATAGGTTCTGCGTTAACATGGTGGAATACCTATCTAGAGCAAGTGGGACACGATGATGCTTACGCACTACCGTGGTCAGCATTCAAGCACTTGATGAACGAGAAGTACCGTCCCAGAACCGAGGTCAATAAGCTCAAGACAGAACTTAGAGGGTTACGAACCCAAGGATTTGATATTACCACATACGAAAGACGATTCACAGAATTATGCCTATTGTGTCCGGGAGCGTTCGAAGATGACGAAGAGAAGATCGAGGCGTTTGTGAAAGGATTACCGGAAAGAATCCAAGAAGATATAAGTTCACACGAGCCCACCTCCATACAATAGGCATGTAGAATGGCTCACAAACTAGTGAACCAGATTGAAGAAAGAATTAAAGAACAGACTTCTGAAGAGACCAATGTGAATCAAGTCAAAAGAAAGTGGGAGGAAAATGGTGATAAGAATCACCAATACAACAACAACAGCAATTACAACAATAATCGCAACAACTATCCCAACAATCGCAACATCAATCGCAACTACAACAAACGACCCAACAACAACAACAACAACAGCAACTACAACAATCATCCCAACAACAATAATAACCGCAACAACAACAACAACAATCAGAAGCAGCTATGCCAAAGGTGTGAAAAGTATCACTCGGGGTTCTGCACCAAATTTTGCATCAAGTGTAAAAGAAATGGTCATAGCGCGGCGAAGTGTGAGGTCTACAGACCAGGGGTTAACAGAACGAAAGGAACAAATGGTGTCGGAACGAGTAATGGTGGAGCAAGTAGTGTCGGAGCAAGTTATGCTAATGTAGTTTGTTATAAATGTGGAAAACCGGGCCACATTATTAGAAATTTCCTGAACCAGGAGAACACGAATGGACAAGGCCGCGAAAGAGTTTTCAATATTAATGCGGCAGAGGCACAGGAAGACCCGGAGCTTGTTACGGGTACGTTTCTTATTGAAAATAAATCTGCTTACGTTTTATTTGATTCGGGTGCGGATAGAAGCTATATGAGTAGAGATTTTTGTGCTAAATTAAGTTGTCCATTGATGCCGTTGGATAGTAAATTTTTACTCGAATTAGCAAACGGTAAATTAATTTCAGCAGATTATATATGCCGGAATCGAGAAATTAAACTGGGTAGCGAAATATTTAAGATTGATTTGATACCAGTAGAGTTAGGAGTTTTGATGTAATAGTTGGCATGGACTGGCTGAAGAAGGTGAAAGCAGAGATCGTATGTTATAAAAATGCAATTCGCATTGTACGAGAAGAAGGAGAACCCTTAATGGTGTACGGAGAAAAGGGCAACATGAAGCTACACATTATTAGTAATTTGAAGGCACAAAAACTAATAAGAAAAGGTTGCTATGCTGTTCTAGCACACGTCGAGAAAGTACAAACTGAAGAAAAGAGCATCAATGATGTTCTCGTCGCAAAAGAATTTCCCGATGTATTTCCGAAAGAATTACCGGGACTACCTCCACATCGATCTGTTGAATTTCAAATAGATCTTGTACCAGGAGCTGCACCAATAGCTCGTGCTCCTTATAGACTCGCACCCAGTGAGATGAAAGAACTGCAAAGCCAACTGCAAGAACTATTAGAACGTGGTTTCATTCAACCAAGCACATCACCATGGGGAGCTCCTGTTTTGTTTGTCAAGAAGAAGGATGGTACATTTAGGTTGTGTATTGACTACAGAGAGTTGAACAAACTTACCATCAAAAACCGTTATCCACTGCCGAGAATTGACGACTTATTTGATCAACTACAAGGCTCGTCGGTTTATTCGAAGATCGATTTACGTTCTGGATATCATCAAATGCGAGTAAAGGAGGATGATATTCCAAAAACTGCTTTTAGGACGCGTTATGGTCATTACGAGTTTATGGTTATGCCGTTTGGATTGACTAACGCACCAGCTGTGTTCATGGACCTTATGAACCGAGTGTGTGGGCCATATCTTGACAAGTTTGTAATTGTTTTCATCGATGACATACTTATTTACTCAAAGAATGATCAAGAGCACGAAGAACATTTGAGAAAAGTGCTAGAAGTATTGAGGAAAAAAAAACTGTACGCTAAGTTTTCAAAGTGTGCATTTTGGTTGGAAGAAGTTCAATTCCTCGGTCACATAGTGAACAAAGAAGGTATCCAGGTGGACCCGGCAAAGATCGAAACCGTTGAAAAGTGGGAAACCCCGAAAACTCCGAAACACATACGTCAGTTTTTAGGACTAGCTGGTTACTACAGAAGGTTCATCCAAGACTTTTCCAGAATAGCAAAACCCTTGACTGCATTAACGCATAAAGGGAAGAAATTTGAATGGAAGGATGAACAAGAGAAAGCATTTCAGTTATTGAAGAAAAAGCTAACTACGGCACCTATATTGTCATTGCCTGAAGGGAATGATGATTTTGTGATTTATTGTGACGCATCAAAGCAAGGTCTCGGTTGTGTAATAATGCAATGAACGAAGGTGATTGCTTATGCGTCTAGACAATTGAAGATTCACGAACAAAATTATACGACGCATGATTTGGAATTAGGCGCAGTTGTTTTTGCATTAAAGACTTGGAGGCACTACTTATATGGGGTCAAAAGTATTATATATACCGACCACAAAAGTCTTCAGCACATATTTAATCAGAAACAACTGAATATGAGGCAGCGTAGGTGGATTGAATTGTTGAATGATTACGACTTTGAGATTCGTTACCACCCGGGGAAGGCAAATGTGGTAGCCGATGCCTTGAGCAGGAAGGACAGAGAACCCATTCGAGTAAAATCTATGAATATAATGATTCATAATAACCTTACTACTCAAATAAAGGAGGCGCAACAAGGAGTTTTAAAAGAGGGAAATTTAAAGGATGAAATACCCAAAGGATCGGAGAAGCATCTTAATATTCGGGAAGACGGAACCCGGTATAGGGCTGAAAGGATTTGGGTACCAAAATTTGGAGATATGAGAGAAATGGTACTTAGAGAAGCTCATAAAACCAGATACTCAATACATCCTGGAACGGGGAAGATGTACAAGGATCTCAAGAAACATTTTTGGTGGCCGGGTATGAAAGCCGATGTTGCTAAATACGTAGGAGAATGTTTGCCGTGTTCTAAGGTCAAAGCTGAGCATCAGAAACCATCAGGTCTACTTCAACAACCCGAAATCCCGGAATGGAAATGGGAAAACATTACCATGGATTTCATCACTAAATTGCCAAGGACTGCAAGTGGTTTTGATACTATTTGGGTAATAGTTGATCGTCTCACCAAATCAGCACACTTCCTGCCAATAAGAGAAGATGACAAGATGGAGAAGTTAGCACGACTGTATTTGAAGGAAGTCGTCTCCAGACATGGAATACCAATCTCTATTATCTCTGATAGGGATGGCAGATTTATTTCAAGATTCTGGAAGACATTACAGCAAGCATTAGGAACTCGTCTAGACATGAGTACTGCCTATCATCCACAAACTGATGGGCAGAGTGAAAGGACGATACAAATGCTTGAATACATGCTACGAGCATGTGTTATTGATTTCAGAAATAGTTGGGATCGACATCTACCGTTAGCAGAATTTTCCTACAACAACAGCTACCATTCAAGCATTGAGATGGCGCCGTTTGAAGCACTTTATGGTAGAAAGTGCAGGTCTCCAATTTGTTGGAGTGAAGTGGGGGATAGACAGATTACGGGTCCGGAGATTATACAAGAAACTACCGAGAAGATCATCCAAATTCAACAACGGTTGAAAACCGCCCAAAGTCGACAAAAGAGCTACGCTGACATTAAAAGAAAAGATATAGAATTTGAAATTGGAGAGATGGTCATGCTTAAAGTTGCACCTTGGAAAGGCGTTGTTCGATTTGGTAAACGAGGGAAATTAAATCCAAGGTATATTGGACCATTCAAGATTATTGATCGTGTCGGACCAGTAGCTTACCGACTTAAGTTACCTCAACAACTCGCGGCTGTACATAACACTTTCCACGTCTCGAATTTGAAGAAATGTTTTGCTAAAGAAGATCTCACTATTCCATTAGATGAAATCCAAATCAACAAAAAACTTCAATTCATCGAAGAACCCGTCGAAATAATGGATCGTGAGGTTAAAAGACTTAAGCAAAACAAGATACCAATTGTTAAGGTTCGATGGAATGCTCGTAGAGGACCCGAGTTCACCTAGGAACGAGAAGATCAGATGAAGAAGAAGTACCCACACTTATTTCCAGAAAATGAGCCAACACCTCCAATCGCTTAAAATTTCGGGACGGAATTTATTTAACGGGTAAGTACTGTAGTGACCCGAACTTTTCCGAACCTTTCTATGATTATATGTTTAATGAAAACTATATTTACATGATTAAATGTTTCCAACATGTTAAGCAATCAAACTTGTTAAGACTTGGTTAATTGAAACGGAAATTTTGTAAACGTCTGATTACCCAGTTTGACCAATGATTCACGAACACTATAAGTTGTATATGACATGATGATACATAAATGAATAAATATATATGTTTAACATGATATAATGATCATCAAGTATCTCATTAAAAATAGTAACAATAAGTTATATACTTAAAAAGGAGACTATTGACGTATGAAACTCGAAACGATACATATAACGATTATCGTTATAACCACGTCTTACTAAATATATATGAAGCATATTAATACATTGTTATATTATATATAACATGATAATATGATAATTAAATATATCATTAAGTGTATTAACAATGAACTACATAAGTAAAAACAAGACTACTAACTTAAGGATTTCGAAACGAGACATATATGTAACGATTATCGTTGTAACGACATTTAAATGTATATATCATATTAAGATATATTAATATATCATAATATCATGATAATATAATAATTTAAAATCTCATTTGATATTATAAACTTTGGGTTAACAACATTTAACAAGATCGTTAACCTAAAGGTTTCAAAACAACACTTACATGTAACGACTAACGATGACTTAACGACTCAGTTAAAATGTATATACATGTAGTGTTTTAATATGTATTCATACACTTTTGAAAGAATTCAAGACACTTATAAAAATACTTCTACATAACAAAAATGCTTACAATTACATCCTCGTTCAGTTTCATCAATAATTCTACTCGTATGCACCCGTATTCGTACTCGTACAATACACAGCTTTTAGATGTATGTACTATTAGTATATATACTCCAATGATCAGCTTTTAACAGCCCATGTGAGTAACCTAACACATGTGGGAACCATCATTTGGCAACTAGCATGAAATATCTCATAAAATTACAAAAATATGAGTAATCATTCATGACTTATTTACATGAAAACAAAATTACGTATCCTTTATATCTAATCCATATACCAACGACCAAAAACACCTACAAACACTTTCATTCTTCAATTTTCTTCATCTAATTGATCTCTCTCAAGTTCTATCTTCAAGTTCTAAGTGTTCTTCATAAATTCTACAAGTTCTAGTTACATAAAATCAAGAATACTTTCAAGTTTGCTAGCTCACTTCCAATCTTGTAAGGTGATCATCCAACCTCGAGAAATCTTTGTTTCTTACAGTAGGTTATCATTCTAATACAAGGTAATAATCATATTCAAACTTTGGTTCAATTTCTATAACTATAACAATCTTATTTCAAGTGATGATCTTACTTGAACTTGTTTTCGTGTCATGATTCTGCTTCAAGAACTTTGAGCCATCCAAGGATCCGTTGAAGCTAGATCCATTTTTCTCTTTTCCAGTAGGTTTATCCAAGGAACTTAAGGTAGTAATGATGTTCATAACATCATTCGATTCATACATAAAAAGCTATCATATTCGAAGTGGTAAACTAGTAATCACTAGAACATAGTTTAGTTAATTCTAAACTTGTTCGCAAATAAAATTAATCCTTCTAACTACACTTTTAAAATCAACTATACACATGATCTATATCTATATGATATGCTAACTTAATGATTTAAAACCCGGAAACACGATAAACACCATAAAACCGGATTTACGCCGTCGTAGTTACAACCGGGGGCTGTTTTGGTTTGGATAATTAAAAACTATGAAAAACTTTGATTTAAAATCTATACTTCTGGGAAAATGATTTTTCTTATGAACATGAAACCATATCCAAAAATCATGGTTAAACTCAAAGTGAAAGTATGTTTTTCAAAACAGTCATCAAGATGTCGTTCTTTCGACGAAAATGACTATCTCTTTCAAAAATGACTTGTAACTTATTTTTCCAACTATAAACCTATACTTTTTCTGTTTAGATTCATAAAATAGAGTTCAATATGAAACCATAGCAATTTGATTCACTCAAAACGGATTTAAAATGAAGAAGTTATGGGTAAAACAAGATTGGATAATTTTTCTCATTTTAGCTACGTGAAAATTGGTAACAAATCTATTCCAACCACAACTTAATCAACTTGTATTGTATATTATGTAATCTTGAGATACCATAGACACGTATACAATGTTTCGACCTATCATGTCGACACATCTATATATATTTCGGAACAACCATAGACACTCTATATGTGAATGTTGGAGTTAGCTATACAGGGTTGAGGTTGATTCCAAAATATATATGGTTTGAGTTGTGATCAATACTGAGATACGTATACACTGGGTCATGGATTGATTCAAGATAATATTTATCGATTTATTTCTGTACATCTAACTGTGAACAACTAGTTGTAGGTTACTAACGAGGACAGTTGACTTAATAAACTTAAAACATCAAAATGTATTAAAAATATTGTAAATATATTTTGAACATACTTTGATATATATGTATATATTGTTATAGGTTCGTGAATCAACCAGTGGCCAAGTCTTACTTCTCGACGAAGGGTGTCCCGGAATGATGGGGATATTCTTATATATGCATCTTGTTAATATCGGTTACCAAGTGTTCACCATATGAATGATTTTTATCTCTATGTATGGGATGTATATTGAAATATGAAATCTTGTGGTCTATTGTTACGATTTGATATATATAGATTAAACCTATAACTCACCAACATTTTTGTTGACGTTTAAAGCATGTTTATTCTCAGGTGAATATTAAGAGCTTCTGCTGTTTCATACTAAAATAAGGACAAGATTTTGAGTCCATGTTTGTATGATATTATGTAAAAACTGCATTCAAGAAACATATGTTGATGTAATATATTTCTATTGTAAACCATTATGTAATGGTCGTGTGTAAACAGTATATTTTAGATTATCATTATTTGATAATCTACGTAATGCTTTTGAAATCTTTATTGATAAAATAAAGGTTATGGTTGTTTTAAAAATGAATGCAGTCTTTGAAAAACGTCTCATATAGAGGTCAAAACCTCGCAACGAAATCAATTAATATGGAACGTTTATAATCAATATGAACGGGACATTTCAATTATGAATAAGGTGAATACCTCAAATCAGTTAAGTGATGTTACTGGAAAAGATAGGAAATAATCTTGGAATCAAAAGTATCTTTGATGGCTTGGAAACTCTTGAAGTATGAACATGGAATGAACAAAAGTTAGAATAAGAATTCTATCTTGAATTAAGATAGTTATAAGTATATAAATTGAAGCAAAGCTTACATATGATTCTTACCTTGATTATAAGATGAAAAGCTACTGAAATGAAAGTAGAATTATGGATCCTAAAGAGTTGTTAAGTTGGATTGGAAATTGGAAGCAAACTTCTTAGAGTTGGAAGATTATCTTGATATGTTCTTGATCAAGCTTTCTTATGATGATTCTAACTTAGCTTTTGATTCTAAAACTTGTTGAATTGTGTTGTGTTCTTGAGAGAGTGTTTGAGTATGTGTATTTTTTGTTAGAAAAATATGAAGTAGAAATGAAAATGGAATGGATGTATAAGTAGTAAAGATGGCATGAGGTTAAGGTAAGTGTATAGGATCCTTATGTTGAATTTTAGCTAAATGGATAATACTAGTTGTCAATCCATGGCTCCTACATATTTCTTGCTGTCCTAAGATTGGTAAGAATCAGATTTTTCTGTGTATATACCAATAGTATATACGTATAGAAACTGGTTACAATACGAGTATAAATACCGTATGAATACGAGTAGAATTCTTGATGGAATTGAATGGGAATATGAATATAGCTATCTTTGTTGAGTATAAATATATTGATATATGTATTTAAGTCTTTCAAAAGTGTATTAATACATCTTAATACAATACATATATATTGATTTTAACTTAAGAGTTAATACGTCGATAATCGATACATATATGTATATTGTTTCAAAGTCTTTAAGTTAGTAGTCTCATCTTATATATATAACTCATTGTTATTATACTTAATGAGATACTTAAATATCATTTAATCAAATCATAATATATATATATCCAAATATATATTCCTTTAATTAATTATTACGATATATGACGTTCGTGAATCGTCAGACGGACTGGGTGGCCAAATGTTTGTATAAAAATTCATTCCAAATAACCAAGTCTTAATAAATTTGATTGCCTAACATGTTGGAAACCTTAATTATGTAAATATTAATCTTCGATATATTAGTGAAAAAATCTGGATCGTTACATAAATATAAAAATGAAACTTTAGTACTGAAACCTTATAATGTATCTTGAATTTTATTTTGTTTATAAATGTCTTAGTAGAGTATATATATAAAGATTTTGTTTTAAAAAAAAACTTAGCCCTTATAAATTTTTGGTCTATGTTTGATGAACTTTCAGAAAGACTATTTACTTAAACATATTTTCATTTGTGTGACAAAACAATACAAATGATTTAAATGATTTACAATGATAAACTTATTCATTCATGTAATTTCAAATCCAATTCATGTGAATTGAAAGGATTTTTAACGTTCATGAAAATTGGAGTCACACAACATATCATATAAAAATTTAATATTCAACAAGGAAACTGAAAACGTATAATGATATAAGAAAAAGAAAACTATATAACAATCGTGATATACATTTCGCAGCAACGCACGAACTGTTAGAGTGCGAATTGAATTAAACAAGAACATGTTGTTGGGCTGCTGTAAACTCGCGATCAGGAAAGACGGACTCGCGATCGCGAGCCTAATACACTCGCGAACTCGAGCTTGAATATCGCGACTGGAGTTTGGTTTCGAACTATGATTCACGATCGCGAATGGTGTGGAAGCAGGGACTCGCGATCGCGAGTATGTCCCTAGGCGGCCAGCTAATTATAGAAATAGGAAACTTGCTCGTTAAGTTGTTTCATTGTTCGTTTTCTCCTATAAATACCCCATTTTGTAAGTGGGTTTGATAACTTGGGGTTATCAAGTCTTGTTAGGGCTCACCTAGTCGTTTCTAATAAGTGGTATCAGATCTTAGGCTCGGTTTTTTGCGGGAACAATGGTAGAAAAGAGTGATGTGAAGAATGATCGATTTGATGGTAGCTTTTGAGAGATGCAAATGAAGATCTACTATATCAAAAGAAGTTTTATCAACCATTAACCGGTATTAAATAGGAGGAGATGGCTCAAGACGAGTGGGAGTTGTTGGATAGGCAAGCCGTATGAGTTGTTCGACTTTCCATGTCCAAGAACGTTGCCTACAACATCGTAGGTGAAACCACAACGATGGGATTGCTTACGGATATATCTAACATGTATGAAAAGTCATCTGCTTTGAAAAAGGTTTTTTTATAAGGCAATTGGTGAATGTTAGGATGAAGGAGGGTTCTTCGGCGGCGGATCATGTGCACGAATTTAATTTGATTTTGACCTGTTTGAAATCGGTCGATATTAAATTTGATGATGAGATACAAGAGTTGTTTTTGCTATCTTCGCTACTCGATACTTGTGTCGGTACGATAACGACAGTTAGTGGTTCATCCGGAACTACTAAACTCACTTTTGAAGGAATTCGCAATTTGATTCTTAGCGAAGACATTCGTAGGAAAGATTCAAATGGTAGTTCGGGATCGGTTCTAAGTGTTAGTCAGGGAAGAGCTAGGTCAAGGAGTCCATCAAGGAGCAAAAATGTGATGTGTTGGAATTGTCAACAATTTGATCACTACAAATCATGGTGCACGAGTTTAAAGTCGGGTGGGAGCGCAACGAATGTGGTGATCGAAGATGCGTTGATGTGCCAATAATAGTTTCTTGAAGAATCTTGGGTTTTAGATTCGGGTGCCTCATATCATGCTACCCCATACATGAACGAGATGGTGAATTTCAAGTGTTATTCCGGTAAAGTCCGAGTTGCAGATGGGAAGACACTTGATATCGCGGGTGTGGGTGACATAGTTGTTAGTAACTTGTAACATCCCTTTTTTCATCATACATGTTCGAGGTACATAATTGATCTTTAGAATGTTCATACTTTGTTGTATAATTGTATATAATTGTATAAATATGATTGTACGATGCGTGTATGAAGGGTACCAAGCATGTACGTGTTGCTTGTTCGAATGTCGAAGAAAACTGGACGTTGTTTGAGTTATAAGGTGTGTACGTACCTTTTCGACCCCAAATAAAGTTTGAGTTGATGTTTTCAAAACCTTACCATTAGAAAGGAAATCTTATTATGTTTCCAACGATATTTGATTCATCGAAAACGGAGTTACGGTCAAAAAGTTATGGCCAAAACAAGTTGTTGAAGTTCGGATGAAATAGGCCATTGTCACGGCGCGACCAGAATGGGCACGGCGCAACAAATGCCTATTTTGAGGGCCAGAAAGCTTAAAAAGGTGATCCAAAATCACCCTTTGGGCCACGGCGTGGAGGATTTGCTCCGCGGCGCGACAATAGGCACGATCTGGTGCTGTTCAGCCTTTTAATGAGTTAAATGAAGGGCAAAGTTGGTATTTCACATGTGGACATGTTTTTGGCCATAAAACTGATCCCAATCTTATCCAAACCCCATTTTCTTCATTCTCTTTCCCTCCCACTCACACGCCAAACCCTAGAGAGAGAGTAAAGGGTTTAGAGAGAGAAAGCTCGAATCGGGGAAGAAGAAGAGTGTTTTGGGTCGGGTCACAGGAGTTAAAGTTGTTCTCCTCGTTCACGGCTACGTTTTGGTAGTGATGGTAAGTTCTAACTCCGAAATTCATCTTTATGATTTGATATTCAAGTTAGGGTTTTGAGCTTTTTAGTTGTAAAACCCATTTAGATGATGAAGTAGGTTTATGGAAACTAGTTATGGCGGGTTTTGGGTTGATTGACGTTTTGGCCACGATTAGGCTTTGGTTTTGGGTGTAATCACTTAGTTAGTAATTTTGGAAGTGTTGAAACCCTTTTGGGTGTAATTGGGTTGACTAATTTTGAATTGGGTCAAAATTAGGGTTTATGTGTCAAATTGGGTAAGTTAAGGGTTTAACACTTGTAATTTGGTTTAATTGGTGTATTAGGGCCATTTTCACTTGTGTTAGTGATTAATGGTTAGTTTGGGCATTTTTATGACTTTGATCAAAATGGGTAAATTGAATTGGGTCAAACTTGATGATGACACTAGTTTTGGTTAAAGGGATGTTAAACACTTTTGTTAAGTGTTAAATGGCATTTTTGAATGAAAGTAATCGCGGGAAGTGTTTTTGGGTTAAAATGACATTTTAACAAAAGTCAAACGTGGTCAAAAGTAATATGGTTTAATATTGCACTTGTTGGGGTTTTTGGTGTAATTGGCATTTGAAATTATTACTACCTAAGTAGTAATTTAGTGTTAAGACCTCAGTCTGATCTAATTGGTGTAAAATATAATTTGGGTTAAATTGTACTTTGTTGTGTTGGTCGGAATTACCACCCGTAGTGGTAATTGATGAAGTCCACTTTAGGTGTCTAAATGGGCGGATTGTTGAGGTAGGTATAAACCCTTAGTTAAGGGTGTTGGCGTCGAATTCTCTTGTAGATAATGTATGTTGATTATGTGTATACCTATATGTGTATTATAGGTAAAGGTTTGCTCGGTTGCGTGTGGTGGAGATTTCACGCATGGTTTGTAATGCTCGAGTTCACGAGGTGAGTGGAATAATTATATGTGTAGGTATATAATGTATTTATTTGTTGTAGCGTGAGATGTGTAGTGTCGATGTGCTAAGACACCACATTTCATGTGACGAGTGAAGTGTTGATGTGCTAAGACACCACTCAAAGTAAAGTAATGGATGAAGTGTCGACGTGTTAAGACGCCATCCGGGGTGAAGTATCGACGTGCTAAGATGCCACCCCACGTAAAACGAAGAGTGAAGTGTCGACGTGTTAAGACACCACTCGGAGTGAAGTATCGACGTGTTAAGATGCCACTCCAAGGACTATCACGGGTGAAGTGTCGACGTGTTAAGACGCCACCCAGGGTGAAGCATCGACGTGTTAAGATGCCTGATATTGCTCCAAATGAACATATATTTAGGCACAATATCATTCCAATATGTAAAGCTTTTAGTTGTAATTATTCTATTTTTATGTAATATTCGTTTAAATAAATAAGTGCGAAGACAAAAGAAGAAAATGACGATTTGAAGACGCAAATGACCAAAAAGCTAAAAAGTACAAAGTACAATTCAAGTGGTTCAAATTATTGATGAAAAACGTCTAAAAATTACAAGAGTACAAGCCGCGAAACGCAAAGTACAAGATATCTACGCGTACGAAAGGACGTTCGAAAATCCGGAACCGGGACATAAACCGGGCGTAAATGCGCGACGCAACGGACCTAAAATTACAAGTCAACTATGCACAAGAATAAAATATAATATATAAATAATTATATAAATTATTTATATATTATATATATATATAATAAATATGTCGACAAAGCTAGGATCCAAAATTTGGTGAGCTGGAATCCGAAGCTCCGCACTCGCGGAGCTGTAAAGGGTAAAAACTCTGCACTCGCGGAGCTGTCTGTTTCAGAAATGGCCTATAAAAGCCATCGAATTCAGCCGAGAGAACACACAAAAAATCAATCTCTCTTCTCTATGTAATATATTTATATTATAATTATAATTTTAATTTAAGATTAATAATAAATTATGGTTTAGTTGGGTTATTGTAAGAAATGTTTTACGGGTTTTAAAGTCGAAACTCTGTCCGGGTAACACTACGCAATTAATCACCACTGTAAGCTATGTTCTTCCTTTTTAAATTAATGTCTCGTAACTAAGTTATTATTATGCTTATTTGAGCCGAAGTAATCGTGATGTTGGACTAAAATATTAAGATGGGGTTATTGGATTTTGTACCATAATTAAGGTTTGGACAAAATACCGACACTTGTGGACATTGGACTATTGACTATTAATAGATAGGGGGTATTGATGTGTGCAGCGGTGTATACGAAATACTTATATTTTTATTACGAAATACGATACAATTTACACAAGTTTTTTTTTTATTTATATAGATGGGATATACTTAAACCTTGCTACAACACTTATAGGCAGTGTACCTAATTGTAGAGTAGTGTAGTTTTTAGTAAGTCCGGTTCGTTCCACAGAGAGACGGCTTATTGCGTACACTATATTTTTAAACAATTATATTTGTATATATATATATATATATATATATATATATATATATATATATATTAGTAATATAGTAGTATTATTATTATTATAAAAGTGGGTTTTACCGTTTAATGACCGGTTTATCGATTTTAAATAAAGCGTAAAGATAAATGACGATAATATAAATGACAGAATTTAAATTGCGATAAAGTAAATTGCAGTAATTAAAATGACAGTAAATAAAGGTACGATGAAATATGAAATAAAAGTATTATGCTTATTTAAACTTCCGTAATCATGATGTTTGAGGTTTTAATTTTAATTAATTGTTACCCGGGTTAATTGTCCTTTGTCTTGGCTTATTTGATAACTATCTGGGTTTTGCCCATAATAGTCCATCGATCATAATTATAATATGCTCGTAAAATTAACCTTATTCCCGAAGTCAAATATTCCAACTAATTAGGGATTCGAACGGTAACAAGATTTTAATACTTTGTTAACAATTACACCAATTATCCTTGTATGTAATCCACCCCTATTTTAATGAGATATGAATATTAATTTACCCACTTGATCAGAATGAATAATCAATTACCCAACCTGAATAATTAATTAAATGATCGTAAAAGATGTCATATAAATGTCACTAAATAGGACATACATAATCATTTTAAGAATTATTAGATTAACTAATTTGAAGATAGGTTCGACAGATTTTAATGAGTTGTCATTCGATTAGACAATACCCCCATCTATTAATAGTCAATAGTCCAATGTCCACAAGTGTCGGTCTTTTGTCCAAACCCTAATTATGGTACAAAATCCAATAATCTCGTCTTTAATATTTAGTCTAACATCACGATTACTTCGGCTTAAATAAGCATAATAATAACTTAGTTACGAGACATTAATTTAAAAAGGAAGAACATAGCTTACAGTGATTATTTATCGCGTAGCGTTACACGGACAGAGTTTCGACTTACAAAACCTTAAAACATTTCTTACAATAACCCAATTATTATTAATCTTAGCTTAAACTTAATATTATAAATATAAATATAAATATGAATTACAGAAAGAAAGAAAGAAAGAAAGAAAGAAAGAAAGAAGTGTAGGTGCATGTTTTTCGTTCACAGAAGCCAGGCTTTTATAGGCAAAATTTCTAATCCTGAACCCCATGCGATCGCATGAGGTTTTAGTGCAAATCTCATGCACTCGCATGGGCTCATGTACTCGCATGGGTTTTATGCCTATTTCCCATGCACTCGCATAGACAGCCTGGCCAGCTCATATCTTGATTAAAACGTGGGCTGCTGATATATTTTAATATATAATATAATATATATAATTTTATATAATTATATATATATTATATTATATTCTTGTGCATAGTTGACTTATAATTTTAGTCCCATTGACTCGCGCGTTGATGCTCAGTTTATGTCTCGGTTCCGGATTTTCGAACGTCCTTTCGTACGCTTAGATATCTTGTACTTTGTATTCCGCGACTTGTACTTTTATCAATATTTAGACGTTATTCATCAATAAATTAAACCACTTTGATTGTAACTTGTACGTTTGAGCTTTTTGGTCATTTGCGTCTTTAAATCGTCATTTTCTTCTTTTGTCTTCGCACTTATTTAATATAAACAAATATTACATAAAAATAGAACAATTGCAACTAAAAACTTTACATATTGGAAGGATATTGCGACTAAATATATGTTTATTTGGAGCACTATCAAATATCCCCACACTTGAACGTTGCTTGTCCTCAAGCAATACAGAACTTGAAATAAAATCACACTTCACTCGAATCACTTTTTTATTCTCACACTTTATACATTAGTGATTTTGATACGGCGGTATGAACAATGATAGTAACGATGTGGTTTACAGTCCCACATGACTATTAAAAATTTAGATCCTTTAAGGAAATTGGATCTTTATGAAAATATTTGATCTTTTGAAAATTCATTCTAGCTTTTACCCTAGATAAGTTTTCCGGAATAACCCTTCACCGGTGTTTGTAAAATGTTTTTGTGGGTTTTGTGGGTTTTAGATTTCAAAATTTTAGCTCAAAACTTGCGGTTTTGTGTCACCCACTTTGCTAACCTTGTATTAGGAAAGCAACACGTCCAGTATACTTGTTTCGTATATTTCCTTTCGGTAAACTACCGTCCGGTTGTAAAGGAAAGCGTTGAACAAGCAACCATTAAGGCAATGTCTAATGACATGCTTTTGTTCATGGTCTACAACCTGTCGGATGCAATTACTATCCTTTGTAGGAGAAAGAGTAAAGATCACCCTATAATATTTCGGTCTGGCACAAGATCCTGTCTTTAACCATGCTATGCAACCACCGTTCTTACGGTTGACACTCGATTTGGTTCAGGTGACCTAATGAATTTCAGGTGAATTCCTAGGATTTTACGTTCAATGGTAATAAACGCATTAAAAATAGGTTTTTAGAAAAACAAATCGGTTTTAATTTGATCAAAATATATTCTCGTTCAAGCTCGAGTTTAGATATCATTGAATTCCATGAGTTTGTAATTCTCAATCTTTAAAGTCAATCTCAAGGATTGAGTAATATCAGGCTTAAAAGCTGATTCTTAATCTTTAAGGAGATTATCCTTTCTGGGGGTCTGATTCATTAGTCTTATCAAGCTAATTTGCACGACGCCCTCCCCATTTTACGAGACAGATCCTCTCATGGTTAGGATAAGTCTGACAACTTGGCGACCCTGTTTGATGCTGAGGTCAGTGGATTTCCTGCTGTTTTTAGAGATGACTTTTCTAGATTTTTCGTTAATCTACAGCTGGTCTTGACGACAACTTCCTGACCTAAATCAAGAAGCGCGTGTCTTTTTCAGAAGACTTTACTTCCTTTTAATGATGGAATTGATTCATCGTGTAGATCCATCTATTCTTTCAAAGGTATTACAATAAATCGGGTAAAACTGATTAGTTTAGTCCAAAGCAAGAGTACCTGCAATAATCTGTACCAAATATGTGATATGTGTTTTAAAGAAATTGGTAAATTCTTCCCACACTTAGCTTTTATTTATTCTTTTCTTTGCCTTTTTATTCTCTTATATTCCATTTTAAATGAATTCAAGCGTTTTGGGTTGTTTCTCCATTTATGTTCTCTCTGAGGTAACAATAATTTCGGCATTAACACCTAGTTTTATCATTCATAAATATGTATAAACATGATTTTGAATTTATTTAGTTGAAATTTTTTTAAATTTTCACAAAATTTGGCAATTAAACTAAGTGTAAACCCGAGAGAATTTATAACCCTTCCCCACACTTGAGATCATGCAATGCCCTCGTTTGCATGAAATCAGACTATAATTATAAATTCATGCGGGTGATTAGTGTAGAAAAGTGATTAAAAATACCGAGTTTGCAAACATATTATTTTATATCACATTTGATATTTTTACGTCTTATCGTCAAAATTAATAGCTTTTGCTGAACTTAATGTCAGTCTTTGAAAGTGCGCTGTTTTACCCTGTTTTGTACATACGATAAACTACAAACATATATATAATATATATTTTTTTTGTATAAAACCTTTATTTATTAAAACAATTTAAATGAATAATTTTTAAAATTTTGTTTCCTTTTACTTTAGGTAGTTTCGGTATGTTTACCTAGTCCGTCCCTCGACAAAAGCAAAGATTTTTGGGTTTTTTAATTTTTTTTTTGTATACTTTAGATCAATAAAATTAAAAAGAATGATAACAAAATTTGTCGCCCCGCCTTCGGGTAAAGCAATTTCGGTTCCATGACCTAGTCTTCAACTTACGTTGAATTTTAGAAATCATTTTTTTCTTTTTTTTAAACTTAATGAAATAAAGTAAATTTTTGTTTTTAAATTCACACACAAAAAAAATTAATGTTAAAAAGCATATTAATTTCATACAAAACCTACAAAACAACAAAAAAAAATTCAGAATGGGGGGAGAAAACTAGTTCTTTAGTGTCTGCTAGTGGAAAAGACCAATCGGATTCCATTCTCGGAACTACACGAGAACAGAACAACTAACCCTAGACAGCATTATTTCTTAGAACATTTGAATCTCGCCACACTTAGGTATCTGTGGTGCCGAAATTGTGATTAACTTCATTGTCAATTTCTCTTGGACCATAATCAACTTGCATTTCCGTGACTTTTGCTTTTAGCCATTGGTCGGATTCCTGTGTAATTTCCACAAATTCAACTAGTTTTTTCTTTTCTTTAGGCGATAGATTGGATACTAACCGGTTACATAACTTAAAGTTCCCCTTGGTTCTGGCATCGCGAATCCGTTTAATAAGTTTTTTCATTGAACTGTTAATAACGGAGTCATTTAATTTCGTATCAACAATGGGGTTCTTTGTTATCAGGTCATAATCAGGTGTTACTTCATTTTCCCCACACTTAGGTGTTTCATTATTTTTAAGCACTACCGTTGGAGTTGGTAAAACAACATGGTTCTTACCAATCATTTTTGTTGGTTCAACGGTTTTGGTTGGTGGAGATTTAGTCTTTCGAATCACAAAGGTGACCGATTTTTCACCATCACTAAGTGTCATTCTACCCTCTCTTACATCAAATAACGCCTCGGTGGACGCTAAGAATGGTTGACCTAAAATTAGAGGAATGTTTGAGTCCACTTCTATGTCAATGACAATAAATTCGACTAAAAAGGTTAAATTACCCACTTGAACGGGTAGGTTGTCAGCAATTCCAACAGGGTGCCTAATGGTTTGATCAAAGAGTCGAACACTCATCTCTTTTGGACTTAACTCACCTACTCCTAATCTTTTATATAATGAAAGAGGCATAAAACTCACACTCACACCTAAATCTGCTAATGCATCATACATGACACAATCACTAAGTAGACAAGGAACAATAAATTCACCCGGATCACCCACCCTCGGTGGAGGTTTCGGTGGAACTGTCTTTACCGGGTTTATCTTTACGGTTTTTGTTTCTTGTACTTTCTTATTCTTCTTCTTCTTTCTAGAGGTATCACAAACTTTATTACCTATTACTTGTCATACTCAACTCCTTTTCTTGGAAACGGGATGGGTGGTCTGTATGGTGCCACCACTGGCTTTACATACTCGGCTAGTGGTGGTGGCGTAACTTCTTCATTGTTACTCACATCAAAAACCTTCCCATCTTCTAATGCTGGTTTTTCA
Source organism: Rutidosis leptorrhynchoides (assembly GCF_046630445.1). NCBI lineage: Eukaryota > Viridiplantae > Streptophyta > Magnoliopsida > Asterales > Asteraceae > Rutidosis > Rutidosis leptorrhynchoides. The sequence goes on along the minus strand of NC_092337.1, from coordinate 403,324,667 downwards.
GAATTTGTTGACACCATATTAACATTCTTATTTCGGGGATTTACTTCAGTATTACTTGGTAGCTTTCCTTGTTCCCTCTCACTCATCATGCTAGCAAGAGTACCTACGTGTTTTTCTAGATTCAAAATGGAAGCTTGTTGAGTTCTTAGTGACTGATCAAACCTCTCATTTGTTTGGGTTTGAGATGTTATAAATTGTGTTTGAGATTCCATTAGCTTTGCCGTCATTTCTTCCAGATTTGGCTTTTTCTCTTCGGTTTGTTGTGGTGGTTTATACAAGCTAGGTCTTTGTCGATTGAAAGTGTTATTTTGAGTTGGTTGGTTATTCAGACCTTGCTGGTTGTACGAGTTATTGTTGGGTCCATTTGGATTGTAAAGAATGTTTTGATTTCGATTAAAGTTTGGCCTTGGCGGTTGATAAGTATTTTGATAATTATTTCCCAGCCTTTGGTTCATATAGGAAACATTCTCACGTTGTTCCATGGTTTGCTCAATGTGACAATCTTTCGTTAAGTGTGGTCCACCGCATTGCTCACAACTGATTCGTATTGCGTGAATATCTTTAGTCATCTTTTCCATTCATCTCTCGAAAGCATCTATTTTTGCAGAAACGAAATCAAAGTCATGGCTAGAATCGGTTCTAGCCACTTTAGATGAACGAAAAATATCTTTTTCTTGATGCCACTCATGCGAGTGGGAGGCTGTGTTATCAATGATTTTGTGAGCTTCAGTTGCAGTTTTCTTCATAATGGAACCACCAGCTGCTGTGTCGATATCTTTTCGTGTAGCAACGTCGACACCTTGGTAGAATATTTGTACTATTTGATAAGTGTCTAAACCGTGCTGAGGACATACTCTCAACAACTTTCCAAATCTTGTCCACGCCTCATATAGAGTTTCATTTAGCTTCTGCGTGAACGTAACAATTTCTCCTTAAAGTCTCACGGCTTTAGATGCTGGAAAGAATCTTTTAAGAAATTTATCAACTAAAACATCCCATGTATCAATCACCCCTTCAGGTAATGATTCTAACCAATCTTTGGCTTCTCCCTTTAAAGTCCAGAGAAATAACATGAGATAGATCTGTTCATCCTCAACTTCTCTAATTTTGAATAGAGTACAAATCCTATTAAAGGTTCGAAGATGTTCGTTTGGATCTTCTTTTGGCGTACCACTATATTGGCATTGATTAGTTACCATGTGTAGGATTTGCCCTTTGATTTCATAATCTGTCACATTAATATCTGGCTTAATACTGGCGTGACCTTGGCCCGTGCGTGTGGCTCTCATTCGTTCTTCCATACTTAGAGGTTCCGTTACTTCCATAATTGAATTTGTTGAATACGAATCACTAGAAGATTCTGATTTAAAGGTTTCTTCCTCGACAATCTCTGGATGAGTGATTTGTGGTTCAATGTGATGACCCGGGAATTTCCGATCAAATTTAAACTTAATCTTTATATGTTTCCGACACGATAAGCGAAGTCTGTAATGTTGAGTCTCGAAAACTTTGAAACTAGATTCATATATTCAATTGACCTTTGACTATTCCGGTGATTCACGAACAAATTTAAATAATAAAATACTATAGGTCATTAAGATTAAATATGTAATATACTATACAAGATAATAATTTAATTATTAAAATAAAACTATATACAAATGTGTATGAATTCTATAAACAATTTTTATAGTATATATACTGGATGATATATAAAAGGTATAAATATTATATGTAGATATAATTACTAAATGATATATAATTAATAAGATATAATATTAACATATTAAATGTAAATACAAGTTAAAAATATAATTCCTATAGCAATATCGTTATTACTTCCATTATCAAAATAAATATTTGCATTATAATAATATGATTTGAATATGAAAGTTGATGAATATAAATTGTTATATTATTATTATTAATATTATCATAATAATATAGTTAGTAGTATTACTGGTATTATGAATAATATTATAACTACCATTGTTAATATCAATATTATTTTAAGTAATAGAAAAATTATAATTTTAATTACTATGATTAATATTAAAATCATTATTATTATAACTAGTAATAAAAATTATAATTTTTGTTATTATGATTATTATAAGTATTAGTATTATTATTATTATCTCTATTATTATTATTATGATTATCCTTATCAATATTATTATTATTAATATTAATATCATTAGTTATATTAGGAAATAATACAAACTATTAATATTATCAATAATTATATAAATTACCATTTTTTTATTTATAATTATTATCAATATAATTATTACTAATATATAAAAAAAATTTATATTAATTATATAAATGAAATTGATTATTGTACCATTTGGTTAGCTGTATCTATCCTACTGTAATCTATTTTGTTCTGGTCCCTAAGTCTGATATATATCGAATCTGTGTAGAGATATATAATCCAAAGTTTGTTAAAAGTTATAATCAACTTTTTATTTAATTAGTATTATTTTTTTTCTCCTGTCTTTGTTTTAGACTGTAAAAACCGAAATTTCAATTACATTCGAACGATATCAGTTGTTAAACAAATTCATCCTACTTCCAATTATCAATCATCAATCACAACAGTTCCTAATTGTTTTCATAAATTTTTATTTTTTTTGAAGCTCGACATCTCTATTGAACAACTTTTTAGCCATAATTCGATTTCGAACGAATCTCCAAAATCTAATAATGCAAAATTGTTAGGAATGATGTATATAAACAATCTGTAAGTTTTCAGCTTCCAATTCTTGTTATCAATCTCAAATTTTGAGGTCAAAGCTTTATTTTAAAAAGTCAACTCGAGTGTTCTTGTCAAAAATTCGAATTCGTTTTTGAATAAATGGAGCAATTGATGATCGAGGAAGTTTGTAGTAGTCATTTATAAACTATTTCATGTTGTTACTTTTACCTAAAACGTTCTTGAAACCAAACTTAATTTTTTTTCTTTCTTTTTTTTTTGTTCGACGCAGAAGCAGACTGTTTCTGTTTTTTTTTGTTTTGTTTATCCAATTTATAAATATATTTTTGTTCCTTGATTGTACAAGTCCTAAATGAAGTCACGATATGGTTATATTGATTTGGTTCCTATCGAGTGTAATTGAGGAAGGAGAAGAAGTTAGATAACAGATTATACGAGTTATATATTATCAGATGGACTTATAAAACAGAAATTAGGCTACGGCCTGAATGGTTAAGGGAGGTGTCGGGTATGCGTGAGGTCTCGGGTTCAATCCCCGGCATGGACTGTTATTACTTTTTGGAACTCATTTTTGAGGTAGTCTATTTTATTTATTTTTATTATTATTATTATTATTATTATTATTATTATTATTATTATTATTATTATTATTATTATTATTATTATTATTATTATTATTATTATTATTATTATTGTTATTATTATTGTTACTATCATTATTATTAGTAACTTAGGAAAATAAACATGTTTATGATTATTAAGAAGAAACATAAAAGTATTAGAGTTATATATCATGAAGATTTTTTATGATAAAAGATTAGCATAACAATTTTGATCATAAACTTATTGATAAAATAAGATTCAAGATAAATGATGGTTAAGGTCATGAATTCTAGAACTTAGAAAAGATTATACATTATCAATAACGGGAGAAACGAATAAAAGATAACGAACCGAAAGGCAAAGCAATGATTAAAAATTGAAATTTTAATAATGAAAAATGATATTATGAGTATTACTATAAATTTATGAATATTGTGATTATTATCATTTTTATTATTATTAGTATCATTATATATAAAATTATCATTAATATCAAAACTATCATTCTTAACAAATAGATATTAGGTACATAAAACCTACTTATTACCTATACTACAATTATATTACTAATCTATATAACTATATATAAGACATATTAACGTTTTTTTTTATATAAACATCTACATACAACAAATTCGATATTTTTAATATTATATTAAATATATGTATGTATATATTAATATAACTAAAGGTATAGATTCTAATCATTTTAAATATATATAAAATAAATATATATAACATATACCTTAAACATATAATAAAAGTATATATGTTTAAATGGAATTTAATATAAATTATATAAACTACAAACACATAAGTAATATATAATTAATAAAGAAAAATTATGTGATTTCTATTATATGTTTTAATAGATATATAAATGATATAGGTTCGTGAATCCAAGACCAACCCTGCATTGTTCAATGTCGACATATGTATTTTTACTACAAAATACATTAGGTGAGTTTCATTATTCCCTTTTTATATATATTTTTGGGACTGAGAATACATGCGCTGCTTTTATAAATGTTTTACGATATAGACACAAGTAATCGAAACTACATTCTATGGTTGAATTATCGAAGTCAAATATGCCCCTTTTTATTAAGTCTGGTAATCTAAGAATTAGGGAACAGACACCCTAATTGACGCGAACTATAAAGATAGATCTATCGGGCCCAACAAGCCCCATCCAAAGTACCGGATGCTTTAGTACTTCGAAATTTATATCATGTCCGATGGAGGATCCCGGAATGATGGGGATATTCTTAAATACATATTGTGAATGTCGGTTACCAGGTGTTCAATCCATATGAATGATATTTTTGTCTCTATGCATGGGACGTATGTTTATGAGAAATGGAAATATGAAATCTTGTGGTCTATTAAAATTATGAAATGATTTTATGTTAAACTAATGAACTCACCAACCTTTTGGTTGACACTTTAAAGCATGTTTATTCTCAGGTACGAAAGAAATCTTCCGCTGTGCATTTGCTCATCTTAGAGATATTACTTGGAGTCATTCATGACATATTTCAAAAGACGTTGCATTCAAGTCGTTGAGTTCATCAAGATTATTATTAAGTCAATTATAGTAGGATATATATGAAATGGTATGCATGCTGTCAAATTTCGATGTAATGAAAGATTGTCTTTTCAAAAACGAATGCAATGTTTGTAAAATGTATCACATAGAGGTCAAGTACCTCGCGATGTAATCAACTGTTGTGAATCGTTTATAATCGATATGGACTTCGTCCGAATGGATTAGGACGGGTCTCTACAGTTGGTATCAGAGCGGTGGTCTTAGCGAACCAGGTCTTGCATTAGTGTGTCTAACTAATAGTTGTTTAGATGTATTAGTGAGTCTGGACTTCAACCGTGTCTGCATGTCAAAAGTTTTGCTTATCATTTCTAGTCGGAAATCATCTGCTTATCATCCTTAGGAAATTACCTGCTTATCATTCTTAGGGAATCATTTGCTTATCATTCTAAGTCTAGACACATCTTACTGCAATGACTGCATGAATAGTGTATAGACAAAATTCATAGTATCTGTTATTGTTACCTTTGCCTGACAGCTTCCGTAGATTCCCCCGTACTGTGGGATTTTAGTATTATATATGCATATGTAAATTATGTATTGCAGGGTACTAATCTACATCCTATAATCTATTTCTTATCAAAAATCCTTCATTTGATCGTACGAGATGAATCCCTTAACCAGTTCGAATTCCTCGAATTTCGACAACTATTCCGACATGGATATTCATCTAAACTCCGAAACCAGCGTCACCAGAATGAATCAACCAATCATCAAATCTCAATACATCTGACGGGTTCGTAGTCGACTTAATCAATGGAGACAAGAAGAAGGAGATTCCTTCCACCAACCGAATTCACCTCTTGACGAAGAACCCGAAGCACTTACGGCGAACCAGTCCGAAATACTACCTCCGTCCCTAAATTATTGTCCAGTATTCCATTTTGGGATGTCCCAAATTAATTGTCTACTTCCATAAATAGAAAGGAAAGGAGATATTTCATTGGTGGATCTGGAGAGAGAAGTTATTTCATTGGTGGAGAAATAAAGTTAGTGGGATTTCCTAAAACTGTGTGTTTTTTGTCTGGGGACAATTAATCTGGGACGGAGGGAGTACCATTTTCACCCCCATTTCCCGAATATCTCGCCACGATTATATTCTATCCACAATTCTAAACCTTATTCATTCGCTCGTTCCGACCGACAATCATCCCGGAATAATAGAAGAAGTCAACAAACTTCGCGCTCGAGAAATAAAATTTGAGAATATGGTACAAAATGTACCAGCTTCAGCAACATCACCGACACCAACAGTACCATCAGTAACAGCACCAGTACCATCAACAATCCATGCCTCGACATCTCATTCTGTACCTCGAGTATAATCATCGTTCTACGTATCGTTCTACATCAATTATCTTCGTTCTTCATGGCGATTATGTAATCTCTAATGTCTTAGAGATTATGTATTCTAGTTATAACGGTAAATCAAATGAGATTAATATTATATTAACTCATTAAATCTATGATCACATCTGAAGAAAATATATATGTAAGTATATTTTCATAAAGATTGTAATTAAAAATTCATTCGTACAAACTGTTAATGGTGAAAATATTTTAACGGGTAGGTAATACCCGAGGAATATTTAAGATTCACATTAATAAGTTACATTGTACATTCTTCGAATCTGATTCAACAGTCATTTACTATCCCATTTTCAAACACCGATATACGTATCCGTTCACTGCAAAATAACCATTTTCATTCAACTTCATATTTGGATTTTGACTTATCAGAATCCAACAAGTGGCATAATGAAGAAAACATTTGACAAAATAAAATTTGTTAGAAACAAACAAATTAACTAGGAGAAATTTTGTTAAGAATCCACGCTAACTGTTCCTAGCTAATTGTTCCCAGCTAACTGATTACACTTTATTTATCGCAATTTAATTATCGCAATTTACATTCTCGCAATTTTATTTATTGTCATTTAATTTCTGTTATTTACTTTACACACTTTATTTATTGTCATTTAATTTCTGTATTTATTTTACGCACTTTAAATATCGGGACATGTATACAAGGTTTTGACATATCATATCGACGCATCTATATATATTATTTGGAATAACCATAGACACTCTATATGCAGTAGTGCGGGAGTTAGCTATACAGGGTTGAGGTTGATTCTATAATAATATATATACTTTGAGTTGTGATCGAGTCTGAGATGAATACGGGTCACGTTACGTATTAATTAATTCGAATATTATATATTAAACTATACATGAATTATTGAATTGCTAACTGTGGACTATCAACTGTGGACTACCAACATTGGACAATTAAAATGAATTAAAATATTGACTATAACATATGAAACTAAACATTTCTTCAAGTTTGCCACTTGATCTCATTTTAAACCTCATTTGTATCTTGACGATTTCAATCTGCGTTCAAACCTTTCATGATTCTTGAAAACACCTCAATCGATAGGATGAATCAACCACACTTCATCTACGGAAGGAAAGAGTGATGCATATAGTTATACACCTGAAAACACTCGGAACCTGAGAAAACGTTTAACTCGTAGTTGTGCTAATTCCTTTAGCGTTATTATTACCGAAAAATAACTTTGCATCTACTGTTCGAAATAGCAAATTTTGTCACAGCTTCAGCAAATCACCATCGACTTTTCGTCCGAAACAACCTTATTATAACTTTGATATATATGTGTGCTCTTTTAGTGTTACCGGGAAAACTTTTATATTCCACCATATCACCAGCAAACGTACCAGTAACCTCGTTACTTCTTGGCATAAATCTCTCTGACAAATCATTATATTTATTCATTGAAACCCTATCATATAATCATCCGCATCTTGTAACAAGAACTGCCATACCAATTACCGGGAATCAGCAATCAGTACTTTGAAAACTCACAGCATAGCTACATCAACAGTTATATGTATGACATTTATCTCTAAGAATTACGATCTCTCATTCTGAAATTCTGAAAAGCACTCAGTCACAAATCAATACTCTGAATGTTGAAAAAGCTGAATGAAGCAGCAGAAATCATAGACAACCGTAAACGACCTTAATCATCGGAAGTTTGATGATAAAGAATAGTATGTTGGAAAGCTCAGAAAAATTGGAACTGGAAAACAGATTGAGCTAATCACGAAGGAGACCAAGGACAAATACAAGGACCAAACCCTACATTCAAAGAATTCAGGTAATTCTGGATCCGTTGAAACCTTTAGAGAATAACTTGCTCTGAAGTCATGTTAAAATCTTGCGGAAAAATCTTTCTCCATCAACCATCGAACTTAGAAATTCCAAAATATCATCATCAATATCTTCGATATTTCTGAGGATATTTTCATAAATATTCTCGTCCGAAATTATATACCTCTTAGTGCTTTCTGTGTATCATTATATTAGAAACATTCAATAGAAAAATTTAGTACCGAAAAGCGGATTATGCGAAACTATGAAGGAAGCCGTGGACAAATCACAAAGAATAAGTTTGACTTCAAAGATCCAAATGATTCTATTTCTGATGAAATCTTTAGCGAATACCTTGCTTCCGGATCTAAACCCTTACGGATAAATCTTCTTCATCATCCATCGATATTAGAAATTCCAAGATATCATCGTATCTTTCATTATAAATATCCTTCATATTTCTGAAGATATTTTCATAACTATTCTTATCTGAAATCATTAATCTCTTCCTGATATCAGTGTTACATCATATAGAAACTGTTAGTTTCTATATTCTGTAAACTTTCGACCTTAAAATATGAATGTTATTGAAGTAATGTTGGGAACTGATGCATTAGTTAGTATAATATAATGACACTTGATCAACGTGATTATATTACAGTAAGTCATGCTGAGTTTTTAATGGGACGTGATGATTCACAGATCATAACGTCATCATGCACCATGTTACATAACTCTGTCATTCTGCTTAACTTCTGAACATATCAAGAAAGTATATTCTTGATAGTTCTATTCTCAGTGAATCTGGTAATTTTACAAATCAAATCGTGCTATTACATTACTTCTTATTTAGAACATTAATAATGTTCATTCTGAAACTTATATCTGTGAATTCTGGACCATTACAAGAGATGCCAAATCGCCAGAAGAAGAAACGAAGGGACAAAGCTCTGAAATAGAAATTGGAGTATAAAATGCAGCAAATAGGAGGGAGTATTAACTGTGGATGACAATGATCAAAGGAAATAGAAATGGGGACATTGAAATATAATGGAAGATATAAAGCCCAATAACAACGCATAAATTACAAACCGCGTATATCAATGTTTATCGCAACATAAAGACACGGGAGAATTAAAAGCACTATAACCCCAATAGCAAAGTAGAAGTAAGCAGATTCCTAGGGTGGAAGTTGGAAAAGGAGAATGATTGTTACAATATTAAAGATAAGGACAAGCATTAGAACTGGATTAAGCATTTTCACAATCTTTTGGATGTATGAACTAAGGAAGAGAGTATGGGAATGGTGAGAATAATGGAACGGAAGAGCTTAATTTATAATGGAAATATCAGACAGAGTAATCGAGGCAAATCACCGTATTTAATTATAGAGATCTTAATTTTCTTACTCGCCGAAGAATCAAATCTTTTAGATTTCGAAGATTTTCTTTAAATCCCTTGAATTCCGAAATTCAACCAAGACAATGTCAAAAGTTAAGACGCACCTTATTTTCTAAATTCATCCATGACTACGTCAAAAGTTATGGAGAATCTCCATTTCCTTCACCTTGATCTTTTGTGATAGCTTCATTCGTGCTCTTCGAATAATCAAATTATTTTATCTGTATTATTCTGTAATGATGAACACTCTATTTATCAGCTCATATTCGTCAAGAAAACATACTTATTGTTAGCCATGACGACCTCACTCAAATTTCGGGACGAAATTTCTTTAACGGGTAGGTACTGTGATGACCCGGGAATTTCTGATCAAATTTAAACTTAATCTTTATATGTTTCCGACGCGATAAGCGAAGTCTGTAATATTGAGTCTCGAAAACTTTGAAACTAGATTCATATATTCAATTGACCTTTGACTATTCCGGTGATTCACGAACAAATGGTTGTATATATATATATATATATATATATATATATATATATAAAAGTATGTACAACAAATTTAAATAGAAAAATACTATAGGTCATTAAGATTAAATATGTAAAATACTATACAAGATAATAATTTAATTATTAAAATAAAACTATATACAAATGTGTATGAATTCTATAAACAATTTTTATAGTATATATACTGGATGATATATAAAAGGTATAAATATTATATGTAGATATAATTACTAAATGATATATAATTAATAAGATGTAATATTAACATATTAAATGTAAATACAAGTTAAAAATATAATTGCTATAGCAATATCATTATTACTTCCATTATCAAAATAAATATCTGCATTATAATAATATGATTTGAATATGAAAGTTGATGAATATAAATTGTTATATTATTATTATTAATATTATCATAATAATATAGTTAGTAGTATTACTGGTATTATGAATAATATTATAACTACCATTGTTAATATCAATATTATTATAAGTAATAGAAAAATTATAATTTTAATTACTATGATTAATATTAAAATCATTATTATTATAACTAGTAATAAAAATTATAATTTTTGTTATTATGATTATTATAAGTATTAGTATTATTATTATTATCTCTATTATTATTATTATGATTATCCTTATCAATATTATTATTATTATTATTATTAATATCATTAGTTATATTAGGAAATAATACAAACTATTAATATTATCAATAATTATATAAATTACCATTTTTTATTTATAATTATTATCAATATAATTATTACTAATATATAAAAAAATTATATTAATTATATAAATGAAATTGATTATTGTACCATTTGGTTAGCTGTATCTATCCTACTGTAATCTATTTTGTTCTGGTCCCTAAGTCTGATATATATCGAATCTGTGTACAGATATATAATCCAAAGTTTGTTAAAAGTTATAATCAACTTTTTATTTAATTAGTATTATTTTTTTCTCCTGTCTTTGTTTTAGACTGTAAAAACCGAAATTTCAATTACATTCGAACGATATCAGTTGTTAAACAAATTCATCCTACTTCCAATTATCAATCATCAATCACAGCAGTTCCTAATTGTTAAGTCCTGATAATTTTCATAAATTTTTATTTTTTTTGAAGCTCGACATCTCTATTGAACAACTTTTTAGCCATAATTCGATTTCGAACGAATCTCCAAAATCTAATAATGCAAAATTGTTAGGAATGATGTATGTAAACAATCTGTAAGTTTTCAGCTTCCAATTCTTGTTATCAATCTCAAATTTTGAGGTCAAAGCTTTATTTCAAAAAGTCAACTCGAGTGTTCTTGTCAAAAATTCGAATTTGTTTTTGAATAAATGGAGCAATTGATGATCGAGGAAGTTTGTAGTAGTCATTTATAAACTATTTCATGTTGTGACTTTTACCTAAAATGTTCTTGAAACCAAACTTAATTTTTTTTTCTTTCTTTTTTTTTTGTTCGACGCAGAAGCAGACTGTTTTTGTTTTTTTTTTATTTTTATTTTTTGTTTTGTTTATCCAATTTATATATGTATTTTTGTTCCTTGATTGTACAAGTCCTAAATGAAGTCACGATATGGTTATATTGATTTGGTTCCTGTCGAGTGTAATTGAGGAAGGAGAAGAAGTTAGATAACAGATCATACGAGTTATATATTATAAGATGGACTTATAAAACAGAAATTAGGCTACGGCCTGAATGGTTAAGGGAGGTGTCGGGTATGCGTGAGGTCTCGGGTTCAATCCCCGGCATGGACTGTTATTACTTTTTGGAACTCATTTTTGAGGTAGTCTATTTTATTTATTTTTATTATTATTACTTTTATTATTATTATTATTATTATTATTATTATTATTATTATTATTATTATTGTTATTATTATTGTTACTATCATTATTATTAGTAACTTAGGAAAATAAACATGTTTATGATTATTAAGAAGAAACATAAAAGTATTAGAGTTATATATCATGAAGATTTTTTATGATAAAAGATTAGTATAACAATTTTTATCATAAACTTATTGATAAAATAAGATTCAAGATAAATGATGGTTAAGGTCATGAATTCTAGAACTTAGAAAAGATTATACATTATCAATAACGGGAGAAACGAATAAAAGATAACGAACCGAAAGGCAAAGCAATGATTAAAAATTGAAATTTTAATAATGAAAAATGATATTATGAGTATTACTATAAATTTATGAATATTGTGATTATTATCATTATTATCATTTTTATTATTATTAGTATCATTATATATAAAATTATCATTAATATCAAAACTATCATTATTAACAAATAGATATTAGGTACATAAAACCTACTTATTACCTATACTACAATTATATTACTAATCTATATAACTATATATAAGACATATTAACGTTTTTTTTTTATATAAACATCTACATACAACAAATTTGATATTTTTAATATTATATTAAATATATGTATGTATATATTAATATAACTAAAGGTATAGATTCTAATCATTTTAAATATATATAAAATAAATATATATAACATATACCTTAAACATATAATAAAAGTATATATGTTTAAATGGAATTTAATATAAATTATATAAACTACAAACACATAAGTAATATATAATTAATAAAGAAAAATTATGTGATTTCTATTATATGTTTTAATAGATATATAAATGATATAGGTTCGTGAATCCAAGACCAACCCTGCATTGTTCAATGTCGACATATGTATTTTTACTACAAAATACATTAGGTGAGTTTCATTATTCCCTTTTTATATATATTTTTGGGACTGAGAATACATGCGCTGCTTTTATAAATGTTTTACGATATAGACACAAGTAATCGAAACTACATTCTATGGATGAATTATCGAAGTCGAATATGCCCCTTTTTATTAAGTCTGGTAATCTAAGAATTAGGGAACAGACACCCTAATTGACGCGAACTATAAAGATAGATCTATCAGGCCCAACAAGCCCCATCCAAAGTACCGGATGCTTTAGTACTTCGAAATTTATATCATGTCCGATGGAGGATCCCGGAATGATGGGGATATTCTTAAATACATATTGTGAATGTCGGTTACCAGGTGTTCAATCCATATGAATGATATTTTTGTCTCTATGCATGGGACGTATGTTTATGAGAAATGGAAATATAAAATCTTGTGGTCTATTAAAATTATGAAATGATTTTATATTAAACTAATGAACTCACCAACCTTTTGGTTGACACTTTAAAGCATGTTTATTCTCAGGTACGAAAGAAATCTTCCGCTGTGCATTTGCTCATCTTAAAGATATTACTTGGAGTCATTCATGACATATTTCAAAAGACGTTGCATTCGAGTCGTTGAGTTCATCAAGATTATTATTAAGTCAATTATAGTAGGATATATATGAAATGGTATGCATGCTGTCAAATTTCGATGTAATGAAAGATTGTCTTTTCAAAAACCAATGCAATGTTTGTAAAATGTATCATATAGAGGTCAAGTACCTCGCGATGTAATCAACTGTTGTGAATCATTTATAATCGATATGGACTTCATCCGGATGGATTAGGACGGGTCTCTACATTCAAGAGGAATGATTAGTGGTTCAGGATCTCTGAATTATCCCTGAATATCCTCCGGATTCTCAATTGTGAGGTCGGGTTTAAAAAATGGATTATCGGAAACTTGAGTTGGAGTACTTGTTTGACTAGATGATGATTCTAAAGAAAAATCAACGGCGATAATATTGGCTAGATGTCTTGATCGAGTTACAGGTGGTGAACGTATGAAAGGTGGTGAACGTTTTGCTCGGTGCATTCACTGAATATCCTATTAGTTATAAAGATAAAAATTATATAAGTTATCAAATTAATAGACTTTTCTGATTTTGCCCACGTTTCGAATAGCCAATAGATGCAGCAGGTAGCCAGGACCCTTTAAATCGGAAGCCCACAACTCGCCACTAACAAATCCAACTATTACTACGAACCAGAAAATTTTGGATGTCTATCAATTTAACCGCTTAAAATAATTTTTCGTCGAAATTTTGAAGATAAAATCTATGTCCTAAAAATTAGAGCGTCGAAAAAAAATAAAAAAAAATGGTGCATCGTAAAACGTCGAAAAATAAAAGGTCGAAAAATAAAAATAAGAAAGAAAAACGTCGAAATTTAAAAGTCTAAAAACTAAAAATTAAAAAGTTACGCCTAAAGGTATTAAAGCTTAATAGGAATTCTATATCCAAAATGGCAATAACTTAAAAGGCACTAAAATATTTAAACGGAGTCGCAAAATTCTAAAGCGCCTAAATCTTAATTCTAAAGAAAAAGCACTTAAGTTATTTTACGACAAAGTCTTAAAAGCTAAAAATCTACGGTAAATCTATAACTACGAAACTAATATTACGAACGATAAATATACAAATTACTAATTAAATGATTAAAAAGTACAAATTATATAAAAATATTATATATATATATATATATATATATATATATATATATATTTATAATATATAAAAGTATTAATCTATATATTTAATAATAATATTTAAACTTAAAATAACAAATTATATATTAAAACTAGAAATATAAATATGTTTAATAAATAAACCCTAAATAATAATAATAATTTAATTAAACCCTAAAGATTTAAATAATATAAATAATTATAAAACCTAATCGTAATTAATGTCCGAGGTATGTGGCCTGCCCAGATAGATCATGCGACCACATGATGTTTGGTCTACTGGGTCATGCGATCGCATGGAGCAAGATTTCTTGATTCCATTCGGGTTTTTAACAGGCTTCGGCCCAGTTACATATTATTATTTTTTTATTTAAATTTTGTAAAATAATAGATAGCTAAATTTTATAAAATAAAAATAAAATTGTATTTTAAAAAATACTTTTATAAACAAAATCTTAAAAATATAACTATTTTTTTATATTTATTTATTTATTTATTTTTTATTTTTAACACTTATTATAAATACAAAATATTTTTACGAAATAAGAAATAATATATTTTTACAAAAATATAGCGTTTTTCACCGATTCCCTGGCAGCGGCGCCAAAAACTTGATGGGTGCTGCGGTGTATACGAAATACTTATATTTTTATTACGAAATACGATGCAATTTACACAAGTTTTTTTTTATTTATATAGATGGGATATACTTAAACCTTGCTACAACACTTATAGGCAGTGTACCTAATCGTAGAGTAGTGTAGTTTTTAGTAAGTCTGGTTCGTTCCACAGAGAGACGGCTTATTGCGTACACTATATTTTTAAACAATTATATTTATATATATATATATATATATATATATATATATATATATATATATATATATATATATAGTAGTATTATTATTATAAAAGTGGGTTTTACCGTTTAATGACTGGTTTGTCGATTTTAAATAAAGCGTAAAGATAAATGACGATAATATAAATGACAGAATTTAAATTGCGATAAAGTAAATTGCAGTAATTAAAATGATAGTAAATAAAGGTACGATGAAATATGAAATAAAAGTATTATGTTTATTTAAACTTCGGTAATCATGATGTTTGACGTTTTGATTTTAATTAATTGTTACCCGGGTTAATTGTCCTTTGTCCTGGCTTATTTGATACCTATCTGGGTTTTGCCATAATAGTCCATCGGTCATAATTATAATATGCTCGTAAAATTAACCTTATTCCCGAAGTCAAATATTCCAACTAATTAGGGATTCGAACTGTAACAAGATTTTAATACTTTGTTAACAATTACACCAATTATCCTTGTATGTAATCCGCCCCTGTTTTAATGAGATATGAATATTAATTTACCCACTTGATTAGAATGAATAATCAATACCCAACCCGAATAATTAATTAAATGATCGTAAAAGATGTCGTATAAACGTCACTAAATAGGACATACATAATCATTTTAAGAATTATTAGATTAACTAATTTGAAGATAGGTTTGACAGATTCTAATGAGTTGTCATTCGATTAGACAATACCCCCATCTATTAATAGTCAATAGTCCAATGTCCACAAGTGTCGGTCTTTTGTCCAAACCCTAATTATGGTACAAAATCCAATAATCCCGTCTTTAATATTTAGTCTAACATCACGATTACTTCGGCTTAAATAAGCATAATAATAACTTAGTTACGAGACATTAATTTAAAAAGGAAGAACATAGCTTACAGTGATTATTTATCGCGTAGCGTTACACGGACAGAGTTTCGACTTACAAAACCTTAAAACATTTCTTACAATAACCCAATTATTATTAATCTTAACTTAAACTTAATATTATAAATATAAATATAAATATGGATTACAGAAAGAAATAAAGAAAGAAAGAAGTGTAGGTGCATGTTTTTCGTTCGACAGAAGCCTGGCTTTTATAGGCAAAATTTCTGATCCTGAACCCCATGCGATCGCATGGGGTTTTAGTGCAAATCTCATGCACTCGCATGGGCTCATGCACTCGCATGGGTTTTATGTCTATTTCCCATGCACTCGCATGGACAGCCTGGCCAGCTCATATCTTGATTAAAACGTGGGCTGCTGATATATTTTAATATATAATATAATATATATAATTTTATATAATTATATATATATATTATATTATATTCTTGTGCATAGTTGACTTGTAATTTTAGTCCCGTTGACTCAAGCGTTGATGCTCGATTTATGTCTCGGTTCCGGATTTTCGAACGTCCTTTCGTACGCTTAGATATCTTGTACTTTGTGTTCCGCGACTTGTACTTTTATCAATATTTAGACGTTATTCATCAATAAATTAAACCACTTTAATTGTAACTTGTACGTTTGAGCTTTTTGGTCATTTGCGTCTTCAAATCGTTGTTTTATTCTTTTATCTTCGTACTTATTTAATATAAACAAATATTACATAAAAATAGAACAATTGCAACTAAAAACTTTACATATTGAAAGGATATTGCGACTAAATATATGTTTATTTGGAGCACTATCAGGTATTGTCTAATCGAATGACAACTTATTAGAATCTGTCGAACCTATCTTCAAATTATTTAATCTAATAAATATTAAAATGATTATGTATGTTCTATTTAGTGACGTTTATACGACATCTTTTACGATCATTTAATTAATTATTCGGGTTGGGTAATTGATTATTCATTCTGATCAAGTGGGTAAATTAATATTCATATCTCATTAAAACAGGGGTGGATTACATACAAGGATAATTGATGTAATTGTTAACAAAGTAATAAAATCTTGGATTACACGCAGTCGGTAACCTGGTGTAATCATTAAACAAAGTATTAAAACCTTGTTACAGTTCGAATCCCTAATTAGTTGGAATATTTGACTTCGGGAATAAGGTTAATTTGATGAGCATTTTATAATTATGACCGATGGACTATTATGGACAAAAACCAAATAGGTATCAAATAATCCAGGACAAAGGACAATTAACCCAGGGTAATAAATTAAAATCAAAATGTCAAACATCATGATTACGAAAGTTTAAATAAGCATAACACTTTTATTTCATATTTCATCGTACCTTTATTTACTGTCATTTTAATTACTGCAATTTACTTTATCGTAATTTAAATTCTATCATTTATATTATCGTCATTTATCTTTACGCTTTATTTAAAATCGACAAACCGGTTATTAAACGGTAAAAACCCCCTTTTATAATAATATTACTATATATAATTATATATATTTTATATAATATAGTTGTTAAAAATATAGCTTTAAACTCAGCTAGCTCCCTGTGGAACGAATCGGACTTACTAAAAACTACACTACTCTACGATTAGGTACACTGCCTATAAGTGTTGTAGCAAGGTTTAAGTATATCCCATCTATATAAATAAATAAATAACTTGTATCATATTTCGCCATATTTCGTAGTAAAAATAATAGTATTTCGTATACACCTCTACGCACATCAAGTTTTTGGCGCCGCTGCCGGGGAACAAAAAGCGAAACGCTATAAAAAAAAGATTTTTATTAAGTTTTAATCTATTTTTGTAAAAATATAAGTTTTAAATATTAAAAACAAAAATATAAAAACATAATATATATATATATATATATATATATATATATATATATATATATATATATATATATATATATATATATATATATATATATATATATATATATATATATATATATATATATATATATATATATATATATATATTTAGGGGTTTTAATTAAAAAGTTTATTTTTTCTTTTTTTTAGAATTATAAAAATCTAATAAGTAATTGTTAAAATATAAGTTTTATTTAAGTTATATTTTATAAAAACTAAAAACATAAAAAAAAATAAAAGCAAAAAAAGTAAAAAAAAATTTATTAAACGTTAAAACTGCACGAATTTGAGCCTGCTACTCATTTGAATCTACATCCTCCGCACTCGCGGAGTTATTCGGCAGCAGACCTCCGCACTCGCGGAACCTGCTCTGGCAGCAAACCTAGTACGCATTAATTACAGATTAGGGTTAATAATTTTATTATTATTAATATTTAACCTAATTAGGGTTTTAGTAATTAATATATTTAGTTTAGTTTTAATTTTATTTGTAATATTAAGTGTTTTTATTATTATTAATTATATAAATTAATACTTTTTTAAAATAGTAATATATAAATAATATTTTTATAAAAAATTGTATTTTTTTACATTAGTTTTAATTTTAAATTTTGTATCTTTTTAATCGTTTAATTGTAATTTGTATTTTTATCGTTCATAATTAGTTTTAAGTTAGTTTTTGCCGTATTTTATTTTGATTGTTAGATTTCTAAGATTTGCCGTAAAATCCCTTAAGTGCTTTTTCTTTAGATTAAGATCTAGGCGCTTTAGAATTTTACGACGTCGCTTATCGCTTTAGTTTTAAATAGATTTTAGTGCCTAATTAAGTTATTGCCGTTTTGGATATAGAATTCCTTTTAAGCTTTAATACCTTTAGGTGCAACTTTTTAGATTTAGCTTTTAGACTTTTAAGTTTCGACGTTTTTCTTTCAATTTTTTATTTTTCGACATTTTTCGACGCTACTCTTTTTCTTTCTTATTTCACGCCGCTCTAGTTTTTAGGACTTAGAATTTTCTCTATTTCTTCTCTAATAATTCAAAACAAAAAATTATTTTAAGCGGTTAAATTGATAGACATCCAAATTTTCTGCTTCATAGTAATAGTTGGATTTGTTAGTGGCTGAGTTGTGAGCTTCCGATTTAAAGGGTTCTGGCTCCCTGCAACATCTTTTGGCTATTCGAAATGTGGGCAAAAGCTGAAAAGTCTATTAATTTGATAACTTATATAATTGTTCTATCTTTTTATAACTAATAGGATATTCTGTGAATGCACCGAGCAAAATGTTCACCACCTTTCATACTCGATCAAGACATCTAGCCAATATTGTCGCCGTTGATTTTTCTTTAGAATCATCATCAATTCTACCAAGTAATCCAATTCAAATTTCCGATAATCCATTTTTTGAACCCAACCTCACAATTGAGAATCTGGAGGATATTCAAGGACAATTCAGAGATCCTGAACCACTAATCATTCCTCCTTAACCACAAATCACTCATCCAGAGATTGTCGAGGAAGAAACCATTAATCAGAATCCTCTAGTGATTCAGATTCAACAAATCTAATCATGGAAAATCAAGAACCTCTAAGTATGGAAGACCGAATGAGAGCTACACGCACGGGCCAAGGTCACGTCATTATTAAGCCAGATGTTAATGCAAAAGATTATGAAATCAAAGGGAAAATCCTACACATGGTAACTAACCAATGCCAATTTAGTGGTACACCAAATGAAGATCCAAACGAACATCTTCGTACCTTTAATAGGATTTGTACACTATTCAAAATCCGAGAAGTTGAGGATGAACAGATATATCTCACGTTATTTCTCTGGACTTTAAAGGGAGAAGCCAAAGAGTGGTTAGAATCATTACCTGAAGGGGCGATTGATACATGGGATGTTTTAGTTGAAAATTTTCTTAAACAATTCTTTCCGTCATCTAAAGCCGTGAGACTTCAAGGAGAAATAGTTACGTTCACACAAAAGACAAATGAAACTCTATATGAGGCGTGGACAAGATTTGGAAAGTTATTGAGAGGATGTCCGCAACATGGTTTAGACACTTATCAAATAGTACAAATATTCTACCAAGGATGCGATATCACTACAAGAAAAGACATAGATATAGCAGCTGGTGGTTCCATTATGAAGAAAACCGCAACCGAAGCTCACAAAATCATTGATAACACAGCTTCCCACTCGCATGAGTGGCACCAGGAAAAAGATATTTTTCGTTCATCTAAAGCGGCTAGAGCCGATTCTAGCCATGACTTTGATTTCGTTTCCGCAAAAATAGATGCTTTCGAAAGACGAATGGAAAAGATGACTAAAGATATTCACGCAATACGAATCAGTTGTAAGCAATGCAGTGGACCACACTTAACGAAAGATTGTCACATTGAGCAAACAATGGAACAACGTGAGAATGTTTCCTACATGAACCAAAGGCCGGGAAATAATTATCAAAATAATTATCAACCGCCAAGGCCAAACTTCAATCGAAATCAAAACATTCTTTACAATCCAAATGGACCCAACAATAACTCGTACAACCAACAAGGTCCAAATAACCAACCAACTCAAAATAATATTTTCAATCAACAAAGACCTAGCTTGTATAAACCACCACAACAAACCGAAGAGAAAAAGCCAAATCTGGAAGAAATGATGGCAAAGCTAATGGAATCTCAGACACAATTTATTACATCTCAAACCCAAACAAATGAGAGGTTTGATCAGTCATTAAGAACTCAACAAACTTCCATTTTGAATCTAGAAAAACACCTAGGTACTCTTGCTAGCATGATGAGTGAGAGGGAACAAGGAAAGCTACCGAGTAATACTGAAGTAAATCCTCAGAATGAAAATGTTAATATGGTTTCAACAAATTCTGAAAAACCAGCATCAGAAGATGGGAAGGTTTTCGATGTGAGTAACAATGAAGAAGTTACAACACCGCCACCACCACCCGAGTATGTAAAGCCAGTGGTGGCATCCTACAGACCACCCATCCCGTTTCCAAGAAAAGGAGTTGAGTATGAGTAAGTAATAGGTAATAAAGTTTGTGATACCTCTGGAAAGAAGAATAAGAAAGTGCAAGAAACAAAAACCGTAAAAGTAAACCCGGTAAAGACAGATCCACCAAAACCTCCACCTAGGTTGGGTGATCCGGGTGAATTTATTGTTCCTTGTCTACTTAGTGATTGTGTCATGTATGATGCACTAGCAGATTTAGGTGCGAGTGTGAGTGTTATGCCTCTTTCATTATATAAGAGATTAGGAGTAGGTGATTTAAGTCCAACGGAAATGAGTGTTCGACTCTTTGATCAAACCATTAGGCACCCAGTTGGAATTGCTGACAACCTACCCGTTCAAGTGGGTAATTTAACCTTTTTAGTCGAATTTATTGTCATTGACATAGAAGAGGACCCAAACATTCCTCTAATTTTAGGTCGACCATTCTTAGCATCCACCAGGGCGTTATTTGATGTAAGAAAAGATAGAATGACACTTAGTGATGGTGAAAAATCGGTCACCTTTGTGATTCGAAAGTCTAAATCTCCACCAACCAAAACCGTTGAACCAACAAAAATGATTGATAAGAACCATATTGTTTTACCATCTCCAACGGTAGTGCTTAACAATAATAAAACGCCTAAGTGTGGGGAAGATGAAGTAAACCCTAATGATGACTTGATAACAAAGAACCCCGTTGTTGATACAAAATTAAATGACTCCGTTATTAATAGTTCAATGAAGAAAGTTATTAAACGAATTCGCGATGCTAGAACCAAGGGGAACTTTAAGTTACATAACCGGTTAGTATCCAATCTATCGCCTAAAGAAAAGGAAAAACTAGTTGAATTTGTGGATATTACACAAGAATCCGACTAATGGTTTAAAGCAAAAGTCACAGATATGCAAGTTGATTATGGTCCAAGAGAAATTGATGATGAAGTTAATCGCAATTTCGACACCACACCTACCTAAGTGTGGGAAGATTCAAATGTTCTAAAAAGAAAACGCTGTCTAGAGTTAGTTGTTCTGTTCTCGTGTAGTTCCGAGAATGGCATTCGATTGGTCTTTTCCACTAGCAGACACTAAAGAACTAGTTTTCTCCCCCCATTCTAAATTTTTTGTTTTATAGGTTTTATATGAAATTATTATGCTTTCTAAATTTAAGTTTTGTGTGAATTTAAAAACAAAATTTACTTTATTTCATTACGTTTAAAAAATGATTTCTAAAATTCATCGTAAGTTGAAGACTAGGTCATGGAACCGAAATTGCTTTACCCGAGTGCGGGGCGACAAATTTTGTTATCATTATTTTTAATTTTATTGATCTAAAGTATACCAAAAAATTTTAAAAAAAAAACCCAAAAATCTTTGCTTTTAAAACAATCACTTTAAAAAGGACAAATTTTAAATTTTGTCGAGAGACGAACTAGAAAAACATACCGAAACTACCTAAAGTAAAAGAAAACAAAATTTTAAAAAATTATTCATTTAAATTGTTTTAAAAAATAAAGGTTATATATATATATATATATATATATATATATATATATATATATATATATATATATATATATATATATATATATATATATATATATATATATATATGTTTGTAGTTTATCTTATGTACAAAACAGGGTAAAACAACGCATTTTCAAAGACTGACATTAAAGTTCAGCAAAAGCTACTAATTTTAACGACAAGACGTAAAATATAAAATGTGATATAAAACAATATATTTGCAAACTCGGTATTTTTAATCATTTTTCTACACTAATCACCCTCACGAATTTATAAATATAGTCTGATTTCATGCAAATGAGGGCATTGCATGATCTCAAGTGTGGGGAAGGGTTATAAATTCTCTCGGGTTTACACTTAGTTTAATTGCCAAATTTTGTGAAAATTTAAAAAAATTTCAACTAAATAAATTCAAAATCATGTTTATACATATTTATGAATGATAAAACTAGGTGTTAATGCCGAAATTATTGTTACCTCAGAGAGAACATAAATGGAGAAACAACCCAAAACGCTTGAATTCATTTAAAATAGAATAGAAGAGAATAAAAAGGCAAAGAAAAGAATAAATAAAAGCAAAGTGTGGGAAGAATTTACCAATTTCTTTAAAACACATATCACATATTTGGTACAGATTATTGTAGGTACTTTTGCTTTGGACTAAACTAATCAGTTTTACCCGATTTATTGTAATACCTTTGAAAGAATAGATATATCTACACGATGAATCAATTCCATCATTAAAAGGAAGTAAAGTCTTCTAAAAAAGACACGCGCTTCTTGATTTAGGTCAAGAAGTTGTCGTCAAGACCAGCTGTAGGTTGACGAAAAATCTAGAAAAGTCATCTCTAAAAACAGCAGGAAATCCACTGACCTCAGCATCAAACAGGGTCGCCAAGTGGTCAGACTTATCCTAACCATGAGAGGATCTGTCTCGTAAAATGGGGAGGGCGTCGTGCAAATTAGCTTGATAAGACTAATGAATCAGACCCCCAGAAAGGATAATCTCCTTAAAGATTAAGAATCAGCTTTTAAGCCTGATATTACTCAATCCTTGAGATTGACTTTAAAGATTGAGAATTACAAACTCATGGAATTCAATGATATCTAAACTCGAGCTTGAACGAGAAAATATTTTGATAAAATTACAAACCGATTTGTTTTCTGAAAACCCATTTTTAATGCGTTCATTACCATTGAACGTAAAATCCTAGGAATTCACCTGGAATTCATTAGGTTACCTGAACCAAATCGGGTGTCAACCGTAAGAACGGTGGTTGCATAGCATGGTCAAAGATAGGACCTTGTGCCAGACCGAAAAACTATATGGTGATCTTTACTATTGCTCCTACAAAGGATAGTAATTGTATCCGACACGTTATAGACCATAATCAAAAGCATGTCACGGGAGATTGCCTTAACAGTTGCTTGTTCAACGCTTTCCTTTACAACCGGATGGTAGTTTATCGAAAGGTAATATACGGAGCAAGTAAACTGGATGTATGCTTTCCTAATACAAGGTTAGCAAGTGGGTGACACAAAACCTCAAGTTTTGAGCTAAAATTTTGAAATCTGAAACCCACACAACCCACAAAAACATTTTGCAAACACCGGTGAAGGGTTATTCCGGAAAACTTGTCTAGGGTAAAATCTAGCTTGAAATTTTCAAAAGATCAAATGTTTTCATAAAGATCCAATTTCCTTAAGGATTTAAATTTTCATAGTCATGTGGGACTGTAAACCATATTATTACTATCATTGTTTATACCGCCGTATCAAAATCACTGATGTATAAAGTGTGAGAATAAAAAAGTGATTCGAGTGAAGTGTGATTTAATTTCAAGTTCTGTATTGCTTGAGGACAAGCAACGCTCAAGTGTGGGGATATTTGATATTGCTCCAAATGAACATATATTTAGGCACAATATCATTCCAATATGTAAAGCTTTTAGTTGTAACTGTTCTATTTTTATGTAATATTCGTTTAAATAAATAAGTGCGAAGACAAAAGAAGAAAACGACGATTTGAAGACGCGAATGACCAAAAAGCTAAAAAGTATAAAGTACAATTCAAGTGGTTCAAATTATTGATGAAAAACGTCTAAAAATTACAAGAGTACAAGCCGCGAAACGCAAAGTACAAGATATCTACGCGTACGAAAGGACGTTCGAAAATCCGGAACCGGGACATAAACTGGGCGTAAATGCGCGACGCAACGGACCTAAAATTACAAGTCAACTATGCACAAGAATAAAATATAATATATATATAATAAATATGTCGACAAAGCTAGGATCCAAAATTTGGTGAGCTGGAATCCGAAGCTCCGCACTCGCGGAGCTGTAAAGGGTAAAAACTCCGCACTCGCGGAGCTGTCTGTTTCAGAAATGGCCAATAAAAGCCATCGAATTCATCTGAGAGAACACACAAAAAATCAATCTCTCTTCTCTATGTAATATATTTATATTATAATTTTAATTTTAATTTAAGATTAATAATAAATTATGGTTTAGTTGGGTTATTGTAAGAAATGTTTTACGGGTTTTAAAGTCGGAACTCTGTCCAGGTAACGCTACGCAATTAATCACCACTGTAAGCTATGTTCTTCCTTTTTAAATTAATGTCTCGTAACTAAGTTATTATTATGCTTATTTGAGCCGAAGTAATCGTGATGTTGGACTAAAATATTAAGATGGGATTATTGGATTTTGTACCATAATTAAGGTTTGGACAAAAGACCGACACTTGTGGACATTGGACTATTAACTATTAATAGATAGGGGGTATTGTCTAATCGAATGACAACTCATTAGATTTTGTCGAACCTATCTTCAAATTAGTTAATCTAATAATTATTAAAATGATTATGTATGTTCTATTTAGTGATGTTTATACGACATCTTTTACGATCATTTAATTAATTATTCGGGTTGGGTAATTGATTATTCATTCTGATCAAGTGGGTAAATTAATATTCATATCTCATTAAAATAGGGGTGGATTACATACAAGGATAATTGATGTAATTGTTAACAAAGTAATAAAACCTTGGATTACACGCAGTCGATAACCTGGTGTAATCATTAAACAAAGTATTAAAACCTTGTTACAGTTCGAATCCCTAATTAGTTAGAATATTTGACTTCGGGAATAAGGTTAATTTAACGAGCATTTTATAATTATGATCGATGGACTATTATGGACAAAAACCAAATAGGTATCAAATAATCCAGAACAAAGGACAATTAACCCAGGGTAATAAATTAAAATCAAAACGTCAAACATCATGATTACGAAAGTTTAAATAAACATAACACTTTTATTTCATATTTCATCGTACCTTTATTTACTGTCATTTTAATTACTGCAATTTACTTTATCGCAATTTAAATTCTATCATTTATATTATCTGTAAGACCCAAATATTTATTGTAGATAATGTATTTATGGTGTACTATGCATGTATGAAGTGTACGAAGCATGTACGTGTTGCTTGCTCGAACGTTGGAGGAAACTGGACATTGTCTGAAGTGACAAGGAGTGTACGTATCTTTTCAACCCCAAATAAAGTTGGTGTTAATGTTTCAAAGCCTTACCTTTGGAAAGAAAATCTTATTACGTTTCCAACGATATTTGATTCATCGAAAACGGAGCTACGGTCAAAAAGTTATGGCCAAAACAAGTTTCTGAAAACTGAACTGTCAGTTGGAGCGGCGCCCCACCTTGTGGCGCGGCGAGCCGATCACTGCTGAAGCAATTTTCAGCCTTTTTAAAGGCTTTAAATGAAGGGTACTTTGGTCTTTTCACTTGGGGTCGGTTTAGGGTCATCAAAACTGATCCTTTGATCAGTTTGGATCATATTTCACTCATCAAACACTCTCATCTTCAAACCCTAGAGTGAGAGGAGAGTTTTAGAGAGAGAGAGCTCCAATTGGAGAAGAAGAAGGGTGTTTCGGGTCAAACCTCGGGTATTAAAGTTGTTCCACTCGTCAACGGCATCATTTTGGCGGTATTGGTAAGTTCTAACTCCGAATTTCATTGTTGATTTTGCTATTCAAAGTTAGGGTTTGAACTTGATTTGTTGATAAACCCATTTAGACTCATGAAGTGACTTTAGTGATGCTAGTAATCGGG
Source organism: Rutidosis leptorrhynchoides (assembly GCF_046630445.1). Taxonomy (NCBI): domain Eukaryota; kingdom Viridiplantae; phylum Streptophyta; class Magnoliopsida; order Asterales; family Asteraceae; genus Rutidosis; species Rutidosis leptorrhynchoides. The sequence goes on along the minus strand of NC_092337.1, from coordinate 403,297,848 downwards.
TTTATTGTTATTGTTGGTGGATTTCGGTTTGGTGAGCAAATTGGTTATGTTTAGAACTTGAAATTGGGTTTAATCACTAGGTTTAGTGATTGTGGAAGTATTGAAACCTATTTAGGGTTATTTGGTTGACTAACTTTGACTTTGGGTCAAATTAGGGTTTGGTGGTGATTATGACCCAATTGGCGATTTAACAAAGTTTATAAACTTAAAATGGATTAAGTTGAAGTGTTAAACCGAGTTAAATATGTTTTGGTGTCAAAACTTGCTAATAGCGTGATATTGACTTCTTATGGGTCAAACTAGGGTTTAAGTGTCATTTTGGGCAAGATAGGTGTTTAACACCTATGATCGGGTTTAATTGGCGTATTAAGACCATTCTCACTTGTGTTAGTGATTATTGGTTAATTTTGGGCGCGTTTTGTACTTGGAAGTGCATTTGGGTCAAATTTGCACTAAGTGTCAATTTGGGTTGATTTGTGAATCCATTCTAAGTGTATTGTTGTAATTATGATAATGGAATAGGTATTTTCCATTGGCGAGTTGCAGATTATTTGGAAGCTTTCATCAAGACTTCAAGGTGAGTGTTAATATCCTATATGCATATGTATGTGTAGGATGGGTGCGGGTCGGGTGAAGTGATTCTCGGCTATAGAGCTCACTTCACATATAGGTGGATTTGATGGACTTGTGCATAGGTCCAATTGGCACGGTTGTGCGTTTTGGTTGACTACCTTTAGCAAAGTACACATTTTGGGTGTACGTTATCACACGTGGTTGTGAGTGGAATAATTATGCGTATATGTATGTAATGTATTTAATTGTGTTGTACGAATGTGGTATTGTCGCGTTGTTTAAGACACCACGTTCTATGAAACGAGTAGTATTGTCGCGGTGTTTAAGACACTACTCATTGTGGAATTGACGAGTAGTATTGTCGCGGTGTTTAAGACACTACTCATTGTGTAATTGACTTGTGGTATTGTCGCGGTGTTTAAGACACCACAATGTCATGGGAGTGGAAGTGTCGCGGTGTTCAAGACACCACTCATTGTATTGAATGAAGTGTGGATTCGTCGCGGTGTTTAAGACGCCACATTGTTGTAAGGGTGAGTTAGTCGCGGTGTTTAAGACATCACCCGGGGGACTAGTGATTACGCGGTGTGTAAGTAACACTAGTGGATGTTATGAACTCCAACGGACTTTCATGTACCGTTCTCTTGTGTACTTGGTTAACCATGGTTGTATGAGTTATGTATTGGCATATTTAATTATGAACTATATGCTTTTGGTATTGCTAGCTATTGTGGACTTGCGGTTATTGGTATATGCACGATATGTTGCATGATTGTCGAATTGCTAATTCGTGATTAATGTTGTGTTGTCGTGATGTAGTTAACCCTCCGGGGGTAGTTATTGGCGTTGTTCACATTGACGTTGGTGAACTTACCTTATTGATGGTATTATTAGCTTGTTGCTTAGTGATCGTATGGTATACTTAGATTAGCTTGCCTTTAGGCTTGGACGCTCCGGTATGCGGTATTTGTTTATTTATGTGGCGTGTCCATTTTATGCATATATATGTATGTAGTATATTATCATTCACTAAGCGTTAGCTTACCCTCTCGTTGTTGACTCTTTTTATAGATTGCATGCGGACGTTGGCTCGGGTAAGCGCGGGGACTAGAAGACTTGCATAGTTGCTTTAGAGGCTTGCTTTTGGATTGTTTAGGATTGGGTAGTGTATCCCCAATCTCCATGCTCGGCCTTGTTTCGTATTAAGAGTCTTATGGTCAAAAATTGTATTTTGATACTTAAAGGGTAATTTGGGTCGATGTGGGCCCCGCTTCGTAAACTTAATTTTATTAATTGAACGTGCTAGTTTTTATATATAGAACGTGTGGTTAAAAGTGTTACGCCTAAAAGTGTCGGGAACTAGTCAAACATTTTCGTGAAATTGACTTCTGGGGACAGCGGGCTGTCCAGGTGGTTTGGCGCGCCGCGCACCCACCTGGCGCGCCGCGCAAATGAACTGCACCAGAAAAAAAAAAATTTAGTTGTAAATTTTGACGGGGTTTTGTCGTGGATTGGTTTGGGTTGTTACAAGTGGTATCAGAGCATGGTCTAAGGGATTTAGGTGACTTGAGATAGGTGCCTAGACTTAGACTTTTGTGTGTGCTTAAATTGTTGCGGGACTTGTAGGATTTCGGGTCGGAATGGGTTTAGTTAGTGCCTTGTTTATAGGTCGACTAACGTATATATTAGTAATGCGGATATTATTAATATGCTTTTGTGTTGTGGTAATAATTCTCGCGTGTGTTTGTATCGCGTAGAATTTTGGTTGTGTTTGTTCTTATCATCGAGCGAGGCGGTCGTTGTACTAACGAGTCGATGCGGCGTGTGTGCGTAATAAGAACTTGCAAACCTTATTACGGGTACAAATCGTGTCTAACAAGTGATGTACGACGAGTGTTTAGCAAGATGGGACGGTGTTGTGCGTGCGGTTTTATACGTTCGTGGACTAATCGTTTTGCATTCTTTTGAATGACGACGCGAAACGAGACCGAGGCGAATGACGCGGAGTTTAACGCTAGAGTTGCGGCCCCCGTTGCGGAGCAAATGGGTGCGTTGGAAGAAAGAATGGAAAGGAGGTATTCCGAACTTCAAAGTAGTAGTGAAATGGAGCGTTATCTTAAGAGCTTCATGAGGACTAAATCCCCGATGTATGACGAAAAGTCGGATCCTTTGGTGAGCACAACTTGGATTTCGGACGTCGAAGGGTGTTTCCGTACTATTGATTGCCCTCCCGAGAGAAAGACGAGACTCGCTACGAGTTTGTTGCGGGGTAGGGCGAGGGATTGGTTGGATGGTAAGATTGATCTTGTCGGTGGTGAAACGTTTATGGCCTTATCGTGGGACGAATTTAAGGAGGAATTCTTCGAGGAATTCCGGACTCCGGCCGATTTGTGGGAATTGCGTAATGAGTTGCGAAATTTGCGACGAGGATCTATGGATTTAAATACTCTCAAGACGACCTTTATGGCGAAGGCTCGTTTTTGTCCGGAGTATTTGGGAAGTGATCGTTTATTAATGGGGGATTTCTATCGGACTTTGAATGACGACTTGAAAAGAAAAATTAGACGTGGTCAAGCGAAATCGTTTTCGGAATTATTCGACTTGGCTAGGGGTTTCGAGTCGCATACACGATCGAAGAAGGGTGAGCCTTCAAAGGATAGAAGGGTTGTTTCTTATGGTGCTCCGAGTAAGAGGACTAAGGGTCCGAGTGTGAGCACGGGTGGTACGCGGACGAGTATATCGAATTCTAGCGCGTCTAGATGTTACAATGGTGGCATGAGGGGTCACAAGTCTTGGGAATGTTCGATGCTGTTTGAGTTTGAGTTGTTAATGCCTTGTGTTGTGCATATTGTTGTTATGGGTGACGTTCCTAATGGAAGTACCCTATGGTGACGTTTGATTGTCGGGCGAAGGGCGTAAGACTTGGTGCAACCAAGCATTCCTTGATATTTGAGAAATGTTTCTACCAAGCCACGGAAATGGTTTTGGTGTTCGATTGTTAAGCGCGTGTTCGCTTTTATGTTGAAGTGATGAACCATGAGGTTCGTCGGGTAGTTAGAACCCTTGAGATCGAGTGTTTTTAATCTCGATGTGTGTTGGTAATGGAGTCTACATGATGCAACATTAGGTGCCTCTTTTATACCTACTAGCGTGGTGTTCGACTCCGATTGTGTTGTGGTACGCTTTCGTTCAAAGTGTATAAGGATTGGTTAAAATCCTTCGTGAACTCGAGGTTAGAGCGAGATGTGGTGATGGGTCGTGTGTACCCAATCGTTGGTAAAGTCTACATTTGGTAGCACTGTACGGTAGTACGAGTTATGGATATGGAACGTAGTTCCAAGTGGGGGAGTTACACTCCCGCACGAGGAAGTTTTAGGGTGAGATTTCGGATAGTGCTTATGGTAGATCCGAAACTTGTGTTGGGACCTAGTTTTTGGTCGATTTGTGGTGGAGTACAATTTTGGTTCAAGTTGTACTATTGGTTTGGATTTAAATTACCACCGAGGTGGTAATGTGGTAAATCTCATTGAGAGATAATGGATGTGTTTGGCGAGCAAGGTGAAATCCCTCGGTTAAGGGATGTGTGTGTGTCGGATTCTCTTTTAGAGAATTATTGTTTGGTTCCTATGTTTGATATAGGTGGTTCTTGCTCGATTGTGGGTGGTTAGTGGTATCCGTTAGGGTTCCCCATAGTGTAGCAGAGCGCGATGTTGCACTACTCGATGTTTGAGGCCAAGTGCGTATGAGATTGGTGAAGCATGACCTTCGGGGTCCGCTGACTTCATCATGGTATTGTTGATTGGTGGAGCATGACCTTCGGGGTCCGCTGACTTCATCATGGGATTATATCGGTGAAGCATGACCGTTGACGGGGTCCGCTGACTTCATCGGGTGTTGAGTGATCTATCGGTTGTTTTATACACCGATGGTGGGATCGTGAGGACCATGTTGTGTGATTAGGGATGCGATAGCCGTGTTTCGCTCACATGTTGTTACGGGTGTGACAATAGTCGATTTTGTACACCTTAGGTTTAGCGTTGCCATAGTCGTTTTGGGCGCTTTTGGTTTTAGCCGTTGGATTTTGATGCTATGGTAGTTGCGTATAGGTCGTATTGCGCACTACAAGGGATGTTAGTGATTAATGTTATCCGTAAGGATTTGTTTGGTTCGGTCTTCATCGTTTCGGATTGTTGACTTTAAGTTGAGACTTGGTTGCTTTTAGCGTTGTCCTTGGTAAAGGTACGCTAAGGAATTGATATCTCGGTACGAGATGGGTCGAGTTTTTCCCGATATGGGAAATTGAGCAGGTTTCAGTGCTCGGATTGTGGTTTTGATAAATCACGGTTGACGACTTTAGTTGTTGAAAGTGATCCATTGGGAAGAATGGTCTAGGAAAGTTCGTATTGGGACTTGAGTGAGGATCGTTAAGCAGGTCCGGATTGTTTAAGTGGAGAAGATCACGAGGACGTGATCGAGTTTAAGTGGGGGAGAGTTGTAAGACCCAAATATTTATTGTAGATAATGTATTTATGGTGTACTATGCATGTATGAAGTGTACGAAGCATGTACGTGTTGCTTGCTCGAACGTTGGAGGAAACTGGACATTGTCTGAAGTGACAAGGAGTGTACGTATCTTTTCAACCCCAAATAAAGTTGGTGTTAATGTTTCAAAGCCTTACCTTTGGAAAGAAAATCTTATTACGTTTCCAACGATATTTGATTCATCGAAAACGGAGCTACGGTCAAAAAGTTATGGCCAAAACAAGTTTCTGAAAACTGAACTGTCAGTTGGAGCGGCGCCCCACCTTGTGGCGCGGCGCGCCGATCACTGCTGAAGCAATTTTCAGCCTTTTTAAAGGCTTTAAATGAAGGGTACTTTGGTCTTTTCACTTGGGGTCGGTTTAGGGTCATCAAAACTGATCCTTTGATCAGTTTGGATCATATTTCACTCATCAAACACTCTCATCTTCAAACCCTAGAGTGAGAGGAGAGTTTTAGAGAGAGAGAGCTCCAATTGGAGAAGAAGAAGGGTGTTTCGGGTCAAACCTCGGGTATTAAAGTTGTTCCACTCGTCAACGGCATCATTTTGGCGGTATTGGTAAGTTCTAACTCCGAATTTCATTGTTGATTTTGCTATTCAAAGTTAGGGTTTGAACTTGATTTGTTGATAAACCCATTTAGACTCATGAAGTGACTTTAGTGATGCTAGTAATCGGGTTTATTGTTATTGTTGGTGGATTTCGGTTTGGTGAGCAAATTGGTTATGTTTAGAACTTGAAATTGGGTTTAATCACTAGGTTTAGTGATTGTGGAAGTATTGAAACCTATTTAGGGTTATTTGGTTGACTAACTTTGACTTTGGGTCAAATTAGGGTTTGGTGGTGATTATGACCCAATTGGCGATTTAACAAAGTTTATAAACTTAAAATGGATTAAGTTGAAGTGTTAAACCGAGTTAAATATGTTTTGGTGTCAAAACTTGCTAATAGCGTGATATTGACTTCTTATGGGTCAAACTAGGGTTTAAGTGTCATTTTGGGCAAGATAGGTGTTTAACACCTATGATCGGGTTTAATTGGCGTATTAAGACCATTCTCACTTGTGTTAGTGATTATTGGTTAATTTTGGGCGCGTTTTGTACTTGGAAGTGCATTTGGGTCAAATTTGCACTAAGTGTCAATTTGGGTTGATTTGTGAATCCATTCTAAGTGTATTGTTGTAATTATGATAATGGAATAGGTATTTTCCATTGGCGAGTTGCAGATTATTTGGAAGCTTTCATCAAGACTTCAAGGTGAGTGTTAATATCCTATATGCATATGTATGTGTAGGATGGGTGCGGGTCGGGTGAAGTGATTCTAGGCTATAGAGCTCACTTCACATATAGGTGGATTTGATGGACTTGTGCATAGGTCCAATTGGCACGGTTGTGCGTTTTGGTTGACTACCTTTAGCAAAGTACACATTTTGGGTGTACGTTATCACACGTGGTTGTGAGTGGAATAATTATGCGTATATGTATGTAATGTATTTAATTGTGTTGTACGAATGTGGTATTGTCGCGTTGTTTAAGACACCACGTTCTATGAAACGAGTAGTATTGTCGCGGTGTTTAAGACACTACTCATTGTGGAATTGACGAGTAGTATTGTCGCGGTGTTTAAGACACTACTCATTGTGTAATTGACTTGTGGTATTGTCGCGGTGTTTAAGACACCACAATGTCATGGGAGTGGAAGTGTCGCGGTGTTCAAGACACCACTCATTGTATTGAATGAAGTGTGGATTCGTCGCGGTGTTTAAGACGCCACATTGTTGTAAGGGTGAGTTAGTCGCGGTGTTTAAGACATCACCCGGGGGACTAGTGATTACGCGGTGTGTAAGTAACACTAGTGGATGTTATGAACTCCAACGGACTTTCATGTACCGTTCTCTTGTGTACTTGGTTAACCATGGTTGTATGAGTTATGTATTGGCATATTTAATTATGAACTATATGCTTTTGGTATTGCTAGCTATTGTGGACTTGCGGTTATTGGTATATGCACGATATGTTGCATGATTGTCGAATTGCTAATTCGTGATTAATGTTGTGTTGTCGTGATGTAGTTAACCCTCCGGGGGTAGTTATTGGTGTTGTTCACATTGACGTTGGTGAACTTACCTTATTGATGGTATTATTAGCTTGTTGCTTAGTGATCGTATGGTATACTTAGATTAGCTTGCCTTTAGGCTTGGACGCTCCGGTATGCGGTATTTGTTTATTTATGTGGCGTGTCCATTTTATGCATATATATGTATGTAGTATATTATCATTCACTAAGCGTTAGCTTACCCTCTCGTTGTTGACTCTTTTTATAGATTGCATGCGGACGTTGGCTCGGGTAAGCGCGGGGACTAGAAGACTTGCATAGTTGCTTTAGAGGCTTGCTTTTGGATTGTTTAGGATTGGGTAGCGTATCCCCAATCTCCATGCTCGGCCTTGTTTCGTATTAAGAGTCTTATGGTCAAAAATTGTATTTTGATACTTAAAGGGTAATTTGGGTCGATGTGGGCCCCGCTTCGTAAACTTAATTTTATTAATTGAACGTGCTAGTTTTTATATATAGAACGTGTGGTTAAAAGTGTTACGCCTAAAAGTGTCGGGAACTAGTCAAACATTTTCGTGAAATTGACTTCCGGGGACAGCGTGCTGTCCAGGTGGTTTGGCGCGCCGCGCACCCACCTGGCGCGCCGCGCAAATGAACTGCACCAGAAAAAAAAAAATTTAGTTGTAAATTTTGACGGGGTTTTGTCGTGGATTGGTTTGGGTTGTTACATTATCGTCATTTATCTTTACGCTTTATTTAAAATCGACAAACCGGTCATTAAATGGTAAAAACCTCCTTTTATAATAATATTACTATATATAATTATATATATTTTATATAATATAGTTGTTAAAAATATAGCGTTAAACTCAGCTAGCTCCCTGTGGAATGAACCGGACTTACTAAAAACTACACTACTCTACGATTAGGTACACTGCCTATAAGTGTTGTAGCAAGGTTTAAGTATATCCCATCTATATAAATAAATAAATAAATAACTTGTATCATATTTCGCCGTATTTCGTAGTAAAAATAATAGTATTTCGTATACACCTCTACGCACATCAATGCCACCCGTGGGATTAGTGTACGACGTGTTAAGTACTCTAATGGTTGTTATGAACACCGATGGGAAATTTGAGTACCATCCCTTGTACGATTGGTTAACCATGGTTATGTATTGTAGTGTAGCATAATATATTATTCGATTATATATGCTATTGTTTGTGCTAGCTTGTGGTAATGGAGATTTAGTGTTATACTTTGCGATGGTATGATATTTGAATTGCTAGCATGTATGCGGTATTTGTGTAAGTGTTTGGAAGTAAGTAGATTATATATGTACGTGTATAATTATTGCATTCACTAAGCTTCAAACTTACCCCTCTCGTTGTTTACCTTTTTACAGGTATTGTGATTGTGAAGCTAGTTAGTCGTTAGACTAGATGTGTAGGAGCGCTTGGGCTCGATGGGGTAGCTTTTGGATATGGATGTGGATTGGAGATTTGGTAGATCCTTGGGATTATGCTCTTGGTATCGGGTTGGGCTATGGTGTCTTAACTGTAGTGACCCGAACTTTTCCATGTTTATATATATATTAAATGAAATTTTTATTTACATGATTAAGTGTTTCCAACATGTTAAGCAATCAAACTTGTTAAGACTTGATTAATTGAAATAGGTTTCATATAGACAATTGACCACCCAAGTTGACCGGTGATTCACGAACGTTAAAACTTGTAAAAACTATATGATGACATATATATGATTATATATATAGTTAACATGATATTATGATAAGTAAACATATCATTAATTATATTAACAATGAACTACATATGTAAAAACAAGACTACTAACTTAATGATTTTGAAACGAGACATATATGTAACGATTATCGTTGTAACGACATTTAATGTATATATATCATATTAAGAGATATTTGTACATCATAATATCATGATAATATAATAATTTAAAATCTCATTTCATATTATAAACATTGGGTTAACAACATTTAACAAGATCGTTAACCTAAAGGTTTCAAAACAACACTTACATGTAACGACTAACGATGACTTAACAACTCAGTTAAAATGTATATACATGTAGTGTTTTGATATGTATTCATACACTTTTGAAAGACTTAAAGACACTTATCAAAATACTTCTACTTAACAAAAATGCTTACAATTACATCCTCGTTCAGTTTCATCAACAATTCTACTCGTATGCACCCGTATTTATACTCGTACAATACACAGCTTTTAGATGTATGTACTATTGGTATATACACTCTAATGATCAGCTCTTAACAGCTCATGTGAGTCACCTAACACATGTGGGAACCATCATTTGGCAACTAGCATGAAATATCTCATAAAATTACAAAAATATGAGTAATCATTCATGACTTATTTACATGAAAACAAAATTACATATCCTTTATATCTAATCCATACACCAATGACCAAAAACACCTACAAACACTTTAATTCTTTAATTTTCTTCATCTAATTGATCTCTCTCAAGTTCTATCTTCAAGTTCTAAGTGTTCTTCATAAATTCTACAAGTTCTAGTTTCATAAAATCAAGAATACTTCCAAGTTTACTAGCTTACTTCCAATCTTGTAGAGTGATCATCCAACCTCAAGAAATCTTTCTTATTTACAGTAAGATATCTTTCTAATACAAGGTAATACTCATATTCAAACTTTGATTCAATTTCTATAACTATAACAATCTTATTTCGAGTGGAAATCTTACTTGAACTTGTTTTCGTGTCATGATTCTGCTTCAGGAACTTTCAAGTCATCCAAGGATCCTTTAAAGCTAGATCCATTTTTATCATTTCCAGTAGCTTTATCCAAAAAACTTGAGGTAGTAATGATATTCATAACATCAATCGATTCATACATATAAAGCTATCTTATTCGAAGGTTTAAACTTGAAATCACTAGAACATAGTTTAGTTAATTCTAAACTTGTTCGCAAACAAAAGTTAATCCTTCTAACTTGACTTTTAAAATCAACTAAACACATGTTCTATATCTATATGATATGCTAACTTAATGATTTAAAACCTGGAAACACGAAGAACACTGTAAAACCGGACATACGCCGTCGTAGTAACACCGCGGGCTGTTTTGGGTTAGTTAATTAAAAACTATGATAAACTTTGATTTAAAAGTTGTTCTTCTGGGAAAATGATTTTTCTTATGAACGTGAAACTATATCCAAAAATCATGATTAAACTCAAAGTGGAAGTATATTTTTCAAAATGGTCATCTAGACGTCGTTCTTTCGACTGAAATGACTACCTTTACAAAAATGACTTGTAACTTATATTTCTGACTATAAACCTGATGTTTTAGCAGAGGGGTACGAAATAGTATTATTTTTAGTGCGAAAATACTATTAAATACGATACAATTTTACGCAAGATATTTATTTATTTATAGAATGGATATACTTAAACCTTGCTACAACACTTATAGGCAGTGTACCTAATCGTACAGTAGTGTAGTTTTTAGTAAGTCCGGTTCGTTCCACAGGGAAATCTTTAAACAAAGCGTAACGCTATATTAGTTTACTTTTATAAAAATACAAACATATATATAAGTAATATTATTATTATAAAGGGGGGTTTTTACCGTTTAATGACCGGTTTGTCGATTTTAAAACTTTAGTCGCAGTTAAAACCTAATGTAAAATATAAAATAAATACAAGACTTAAATTTAAAGCGTAAAGAAAATAACGATAATGAAATTGCGAATAATAAAAGTGCGATAAAATAAACTTGCGATAATTAAAAAGTACGATAATTAAAAGTGCAATTAAATAACAATAAATAAAAATGCGATAATTAGAAGTGCAATTAATTATAAAATAAAGGAAATTAAATATAAAATAAAAGAATTATGCTTATTTAAACTTCCGTAATCATGATGTTTGACGTGTTGATTTTAGTTTTATGCACATGGGTTAATTGTCCTTTGTCCTGGATTATTTAATATGTCCGTCTGGTTTTTGTCCATAACAGTCCATCAGTCATAAATATAAAGTGCGAGTGTCCTCGTCAAATTATTATTATACCCGAAGTTAAATATTCCAACTAATTGGGGATTCGAATTGTAACAAGGTTTTAATACTTTGTTTAATGAATACACCAGGTTATCGACTGCGTGTAAACCAAGGTTTTACTACTTTGCTAACAATTACACCAATTACCCTTGAATGTAATTTCACCCCTGTTTTAATTATTCTAGTGGCTATTAATCCATTCCCGTGTCCGGTTAAATGAACGATTATTCGTACATATAAATACCCCGCCCATCATGTCCGATCGAGTGTATATGGTAATTTATAGGGACGCCCAATTGTAAATCTTTATATTAACATTAACAAACTATCATTTAGTTAAACAAATATAAAGCCCATTAATAGCCCATAGTCTAATTTCCACAAGTGTCGTTCTTTTATCCAAACCCCAATTATGGTACAAAGCCCAATTACCCAATTTTAGTAATTAGCCCAACATCATGATTACTTCGGATTAAATAAGCATAATAATAACTTAGCTACGAGACATTAATATAAAAAGGTTGAACATAACTTACAATGATTAAAAATAGCGTAGCGTTACACGGACAGAATTTCGACTTACACCCTTACAACATTCGCTAACATACCCTTATTATTAGAATTATAATTAAAATTAAAATTAAAATATAAATTATATATATATATTTTACGTATATATGAGAGAAGAGAGAAATAGAATATAAATTGCGATCAGAATTCGGTTGGCTTTATAGGGATTTTCGATTTTTGGGGCTCCGCGACTCGCGGCAATATCCTCTTCAAACTCCGCGAGTCGCGGAGAATGAATTTACAGCTCACACCCTTGGAGTCTTTCTCTGCCGAAGGTTTTATAATATATATATATAATATATATATAATTAATTATATATTATATTATATTTATAAACATAGTTAACTTGTAATTTTTAGTCCGTTGCGTCGAGCGTTAAGAGTTGACTCTGGTCCCGGTTCCGGATTTTCGAACGTCCTTGCGTACAATTTTATATTTTGTACTTTGCGTTTTGAATCTTGTATTCTTGTAATTTTGAGACGTTTCTTATCAATAATTGGAACCTTTTTGATTGTCTTTTGTACTTTTGAGCTTTTTGGTCGTTTGCGTCTTCAATTCATCGAATCTGTCTTTTGTCTTCACCTTTTATTATTTAAACGAATATCACTTGTAAATAGAACAATTGCAACTAAAAGCTTGTCTTTCTTGAGGAATAATGCTATGAAATATATGTTCGTTTTTAGCATTATCAAATATTCCCACACTTGAGCATTGCTTGTCCTCAAGCAATATTGTCTTGAAATACTAGAATCACTTCTTTATTCTTCACACTTTGTACATCAGTGATTTCTATACGGCGGTATAAACAATGGTAGTAACGATATGGTTTACAGTCCCATATGACTATAAAAATTTAGATCCATTAAGGAAATTGGATCTTTATGAAAACATTTGATCTTTTGAAAATTAAATCTAGTTTTTACCCTAGATAAGTTTTCCGGGATAACCCTTTACCGGTGTTTGCAAAATATTTTTGTGGGTTTGGTGGGTTTCAGATTTGAAAATTTTAGCTCAAAACTTGCTGTTTTGTGTCACCCACTTGCTAACCTTGTATTAGGAAAGCAACACGTCCAGTTTACTTGTTCCGTATATTACCTTTCGGCAAACTACCGTCCGGTTGTAAAGGAAAGCGTTGAACAAGCAACTGTTAAGGCAATGTCCCGTGACATGCTTTTGATTATGGTCTATAACGTGTCGGACGCAATTACTATCCTTGGTAGGAGCAATAGTAAAGCTCACCCTTATAATTTTTCGGTCTGGCACAAGGTCCTGTCTTTGACCACTATGCAACCACCGTTCTTACGGTTGACACCCGATTTAGTTCAGGTGACCTAATGAATTCCAGGTGAATTCCTAGGATTTTACGTTCAATGGTAATGAACGCATTGAAAATAGGGTTTTCAGAAAACAAATCGGTTTGTAATTTTGATCAAAATATTTTCTCGTTTAAGCTCGAGTTTAGATATCATCGAATTCCATGAGTTTGAATTCTCAATCTTTAAGGTCAATCTCTAGGATTGAGTAATATCAGTCTTAAAAGCTGATTTTTAATCTTTAAGGAGATTATCCTTTCTGGGGATCTGATTCATTAGTCTTATCCAGCTAATTTGCATGGTGCCCCCCCATTGTACGAGATAAATCCTTCTCATGGTTACGATAAATCTGACCACTTGGCGACCCTGTTTAATGCTGAGGTCCGTGGATTTCCTGCTGATTTTAGTGATGACTTTTCTAGATTTTTCGTCAACCTACAGCTGGTCTGGACGACAACTTCATGACCTAAATCAAGAAGCGCGTGTCTTTTTCGGAAGACTTTACTTCCTTTTAATGATGGAATTGATTCATCGTGTAGATCCATCTCTTCTTTTCTTTCATCGGGTAAAACAGTTTAGTTTAGTCCAAAGCAAAAGTATTTTCAGTTATTTGTTACAGATATATGTGACATATGTTTAAGATAACTTGGTAAATTTTCCCACACTTGGCTTTTATTTTCCTTTTTATCGTCCTCTATTCCATTTTAAATGAATTTTAACATTTTAGTTTGTTTCTTAATTTATGTCCTTTCCGAGGTAACAATAATTTCGGTGTTAAAACCTAGTTTTATCGTTCACAAATATGTATAAACATGATTTTGAATTCATTTAATTGAAAATTTTGAAAAATTTTACAAGAATTGGGTAGTCAGTATATAAGACTAGGGCTGTTCTTTTTTATCAGAGAGCACTAGATTCTAATACAACTACTGCTTTACTAGTATTTTTAATGGTAACCAAGTGTATAAAGTAAAAAATTTTAAAATCCGAAAGAATTTAACCCCTTCCCACACTTAAGATCTTGCAATGCCCTCATTTGCAAGAAATCAGTAACAATTTAAATTATTGAGGGTGATTTGTGTGAAAATGATTAAATTTTACCAAAGTTTCCAAATATATTGGCGTTTGTTTGCTGAATGATAAATGGTGCACATCATTTGTTCATTTCGTCTTGTTGTTATTTCACATATATTTTGCATCTTGTCGTCAAAATTAGTTGCTTTTGCTGAACTTAATGCCAGTCTTTGAAAATGCGTTATTTTACCCTGTTGTGTACATAAGATAAACTGCAAACATATATACATATTTTTTAAGTTTGGTATATTACCCCACATTCAAAAATTATTAAAATCTAAGAATAAAAGTTAGATAATTATAAAAATGATTACAATATTAACAAAAGTATTAAACGTATCAATAATTACAAATTACAAAATAATAAAAAATAATAAGTAAACTAAGGATGATATTGGTACCAATAGGGGTTCCAGGCATAACCATAAGTGCTATAGAATGCTTCGGCAGGGTCATACGTAGGATATGGTGGCTGCATCTCTATAGACCAAGGAGGGAAGATGGGTTTCGGTGTAGGAATATAGTTTCTACCTATATGTTGGCAATGAGCTATGATCTGGTTCTGATGAACTTGCCAATCTTCAAATGCTCTCTGTCTAGCATTTTCGTATTCTTGAGAAGCTATAAACCTATGCATTTCTTGCATCTCATTCCCCCCTCCTACATTACCTTGCTGCTGGTTTCTCTCCACCTGTGGATGTGTACCATGGTATCGTACTGCGGCGTTATTTCGCCCCTTCAAAACTTTCGCACCATGGTATACATTTAAACCTATAGTATCGCGGGGTTCTGGTTCTTCTACTAATAATCCCCCCCGACTTATATCCACACCGAGATATTCACCAATCAAAGTAATAAAAATTCCACCTCCTATTATGCTATGTGGTCGCATCCCCCGAACCATAGCTGATAAATAATAACCCACACAATATGGTATACTTACAGCGCTTTGTGGGTCTCGAATACACATATGGTAAAACAAATCCTGTTCATTTACTTTTTCCTTGTTCTTACCCCTTTGTGTAATCGAATTAGCTAAAAACCTATGTATCACTCTTAATTCGGCTCTATCTATATCCAAATAAGAGTAATTTCCCCCTTTGAAACGGTGATGGCTTGTCATTTGACTCCACACACCGTGTGTATCAAAATTTTCATCTATTTTTCTACCGTTTAGTATCAATCCTCTACAATCGGCAGACGCTAACTCCTCAGGCGTATATATACGTAAAGCCTGAGCCATGTCCAGTAAAGACATGTGGCGCATCGAACCGCCTAACAAAAATCTAATAAAAGAACGATCGGTTAAACTAGCTACCCGATCATTCAACTCTATACTACATAACAATTCTTCACACCATACTTTATATACAGGTCTACGTATGGTGAATAAACATATCCAGTCATTAAAAGAAGAATTACCATACCTCTGTACAAGTAATTCCCTAATTGGTCCGGCCAATTCTACAGCTTCTAAGGGTCCCCATTCTATGACCCTCGGTACCTCAACAACCTTATAATGAAGAGTATGCAAACCCCTTTGATATTTTGGATAATCTATCCAAAGTCTGTCAAATCTCAGGTTCGGGTGCAACTCTTCCAAGTGCATATCAGAAAAGGTCATGACTGGATGAGGTATATCCTGCTTGTAGTAGTTATCCACCTCCTATTGTTCCAAATTCTCAGCAGGAGCATTGCGGGCTTGGGATGAAGATTCACCCCTTTCATTCTGCAAAACACATCAAACACAATTTTTGTGCATCCAAATATGCATTAGTGTCAGCAAAATCATCAATCAAAATAATTACAATGACATTATCAATTTATATCAAACTTAAGCTCATTTTCACATTTTTATCAAATCTACACTTTTTCAAATAAGCATATACGAAAATGTTCGCCAAGTTCATAAGCATTCAACTCAAATAACATGTCATAATAATCATTACTAGCAATCAAACAAGTCTCAAATGGCATTATCTTTCAAAAATCAAGTTCATGAATTTTAGACTTGAAAAAGTCCACTTTAATTCTCAAAATCATGTTTAGGCTCAAAGTTTGGATCATTTAACTACCTAGACATGTTACACTACTTAATTTAGCAACAATTCATGACAAAAATCGGCCATAACCTGTTTATATCAAAAAGCCCCAAATTTGCTCAAGAACACAAACCCTAGATTACTCAAAATTTGAAGTTTAAGGCTTCTAATCATGTTAAACAACATCAATCTAGGTTATACAAGCATAATACATAAACAATTTAAGCCTAATTACACTAAAAAGCATCAAAATCAAATTGGGGAAAAAATAGCTCAAGAACACCAAATTTCGGATTAAATGGTGTTTAGGTGTAGAAATTTACCGTTTTTCTTGAGTAATTCTTAGATAGCATCCTTCTCAACATGATTTTAGCAAAAAATTTGGTGATTAACGGTTAAAAATTGGGATTTTTGGGGTGTTTTTGGGTGGTTTTTCGGAGTTTTTTCGTGCAGAATTCTGTTTTGGGTGTGTGAAACTGATCTGTTCTGCGGGTATATTTTTTTCTGATTTTTAGACCCTCCGCGAGTCGCGGTGAAATACTCTTCAAACTCCGCGACTCGCGGAGTTTGTTTTGTTTTTTTTTTTTTTTTTTTATCATTAACTTTTGAAAACAATTAAGAAATTAATTTTAAAATTTTGTTTCCCTTGTTATTTAGGACGAGGTCGTTTCGGATCGATGTCCTAGTCCGTCTCTCGACAAAATTTTAAAATTTGTCTTTTTGTAGCGATTGTTTTAAAAGCTAAGATTTTTGGGTTTTTTAATGTTTTTGGCATACTTTAATTCAATAAGATTAAAAATAATGATAATAAAAGTTCTCGTCCCTCCCTCGGGTAAAGCAATTTCGGTTCAAAGACCTAGTCTTCAACTTACGACGAATTTTAAAAATCATATTCTTAACTTAATGAGATAAAGTAAATTTTTGTTTTTAAATTCACACAACTTAAATATAAAATTCAAAATTAAAAATTCACACCAAACTTAAAATTTGAAATGCATAAAATTAAAAATTCATATTTTAAAAATTAAAAATTCACACCAAACTTAATTTAAAAATTTATAAATTCATACTAAACTTATATTAATTTTTCAAATATTTACAATTTTAAATATATTGTTTTTATAAAGTTTACAATATTAATTTAAGATTTAAATATTAATTTTAAAAATATGGTAAAAATAAAATTAAAAATCTTTTTGTCTTTTTATCCCACTTTAATCAATCAAATATTATCAAAAATATGCGCCCCTCTTTTCGGTAAAGTAATTTCGGTTCCAAGACCTAATTTAACTCATGACGAATTTTTGAAATATTTTGTGTTGATTGATTAAAGATATTTATACCTTAAGAATAAACGTTAAATTTCGCAGTGATGTAATAAATTTTTGAATGATATCAATAATTTCGGTCGCCAAACCTAATTTTATTCAATACCAATTTAATACTTTTTAGCGAACAAATTAGCGTTTATTATCAAAAGGTTAAAAATAAAAATAAAAATAAAAACTGTACAGACATACCTGTGAAATAGATTTCTTAGTTATATGATCTATCCCATTCATAAGATAGTCGGTTTAATTGATTTTCCATGGCTACATAGGCGTAACCTCGAGCATTCAGTGTCTTTTCTTCTAAACATATGAACGGTCCGTCTCTGCATAAAGTAACAAATTCGGTATTTGAATAGGTTTGATTATTTGAACATTTACCTCCATGTGACCATTTTCCGCATTTGTGACATCGTTCTAGGTGTCGTGCTCTTCTTTTCGCTGCGGATTTTGATTTTCCTTTACCAAATTGTAACTTATTATCTTCGCATCTGGATTCTTTTCTAACTCCGTCCATTCTTTCTCTGATTACTGATACTAATTCACTCGGTAGTATGTCATTATTACGTTTAGTGATCAAAGCGTGTAGCATTAGACCATGGTTTAGTTCACAGGCAGTCTTCATTTTGTAAAAACCTAAAAAAATAAAAATTCAGAATGGGGGGAGAAGACTAGTTCTTTAGGGTCTGCTAGGGAAAGACCATTCGGGTTCCATTTTCGAGAACTATACGAAAACAGACAATCTAACTCTAACAGAAATACATATTATTCTTTAAAGACTTGATTCTCCCCACACTTAGTTAGCTGTGGTGTCGAAATTGTGATTAACTTCGTTGTCGACTTCCATCGGACCATGTATGTAATGTTTAACTCTGTGACCATTAACTTTAAATTCAATCCCATTTGAATTTATTAATTCTATCGTTCCGTATGGGAAAACTCTTTTGACTATGAATGGTCCAGACCATCTTGATTTCAATTTTCCAGGAAATAGCTTGAACCGTGAATTGAAAAGAAGAACTCTGTCTCCTTCTTTAAATTCTTTTGAACTTCTGATTCTTTTATCATGCCATTTCTTCGTTCTTTCCTTATAGATTAACGAATTTTCGTATGCTTCATGTCTTAATTCTTCTAATTCGTTTAGTTGACTTAATCGTAGACGTCCGGCTTCATGTAAATCAAGATTACATGTCTTCAAAGCCCAAAATGCTTTGTGTTCAATTTCTACTGGAAGATGACATGGTTTTCCATAAACAAGTCTAAAAGGTGTGGTTCCAATTGGAGTTTTGTAGGCTGTTCTAAAAGCCCAGAGTGCATCTTCCAATTTAATGGACCATTCCTTCGGATTTGATCCTACGGTTTTCTCTAGAATACGTTTTAAAGCTCGGTTGGTATTTTCAACTTGTCCACTTGTTTGTGGATGATATGCGGTGGAGATTTTATGAGTTACTCCATATCTTTTAAGAACTTTCTCAAGTTGATTATTACAGAAATGAGTACCCCGATCACTTATTAAAGCTTTCGGTGTTCCAAACCTTGCAAAAAGACGTTTTAAAAAGTTGACTACAACTCGTGCATCGTTAGTTAGGAGAGCTTGTGCTTCCGCCCATTTAGATACATAATCAATGGCTACGAGTATATATAGATTATTATGAGATTTTGGAAATGGACCCATAAAGTCAATACCCCAAATGTCAAATACTTCACATACTTGGATGACATTTTGTGTCATTTCATCACGTTGACTTATTTTTCCGGCCCTTTGACATGCATCACAGGATTTGCAAAGAAGGTGTGCGTCTTTGTAAATTGTAGGCCAATAGAATCCAGCTTCATAAACTTTTCTTGCTATTAGTTGAGGCCCATAATGCCCTCCTGTTGGTCCTGTGTGACAATAGTTTAAAATTTTACTAGCTTCATCTCCAAATACACATCGGCGTATTATTCCATCGGGACAACTTTTAAACAGATGTGGATCTTCCCAGAAATAGTGTTTTATATCACTGAAGAATTTCTTTCGTCTTTGGTACGATAATCCTTTTTCAAGGAATCCACAAACTAAGTAGTTTGCATAGTCTGCAAACCATGGGATTTCTTTATAATCTATCTTCAATAGATATTCATCAGGAAAGTTGTCTTGTATGGCCGATTCATTTAGAACTTCTAACTCAGGATTTTCAAGACGAGAAAGATGATCAGCGGCGAGATTTTCTGCTCCTCTTTTATCTCAGATTTCAATATCAAACTCTTGTAAGAGTAAGATCCAACGGATTAATCTTGGTTTAGCATCTTGTTTTGAAAATAGGTATCTAAGAGCAGAATGGTCGGTATAGACCACCGTTTTTGCTAGAACGAGATATGATCAAAATTTGTCAAAAGCAAAGACAATAGCAAGGAGTTCTTTTTCAGTAGTTGTATAGTTTGTTTGTGCTCCTTGTAACGTCTTACTAGCATAATATATAAGTTGAAATCGTTTTTCAATCCATTGTCCTAAAACGGCTCCCATTGCAAAATCACTTGCATCGCACATTAGTTCAAATGGTAGATTCCAATTTGGTGTTATCATGATCGGTGCATTAGTGAGTTTTTCTTTAAGAATATTAAAAGATTTGATACACTCATCTGAAAAGATGAATGGAGCATCCTTTTCTAGGAGTTTATTCATAGGAGTGGCAATTTTAGAAAAATCTTTTATGAAACGTCGGTAAAAACCGGCATGCCCTAGAAAACTCCTAACTCCTCTAACATTGGTGGGATGTGGAAGTTTAGCAATTACATCTACTTTAGCTCTATCCACTTCAATTCCTTCTTTTGAAATTTTATGTCCAAGAACGATGCCTTCTTTAACCATGAAATGGCATTTCTCCCAATTAAGTACTAGATTTGATTGTTCGCATCTAATTAGCATTCGTTCCAGATTAACTAGACATGATTTAAATGTATCACCGAAGACTGAAAAGTCATCCATGAAAACTTCCATGCATTCTTCTATCATGTCGTGAAAAATCGCCATCATACACCTTTGAAAGGTTGCAGGGGCGTTACAAAGTCCAAATGGCATGCGTTTGTAAGCAAAAGTACCATAAGGGCACGTGAATGTGGTTTTCTCTTGATCTTCGGGTGCTATTGGAATTTGAAAATATCCGGAAAATCCATCTAGAAAACAATAGTAACTATTTCCGGCTAATCTTTCCAACATTTGATCTATGAAAGGTAAGGGAAAGTGATCTTTTCTAGTGGCGTCATTTAATTTTCTATAATCAATACATACACGCCATCCTGTTACAGTCCTAGTAGGAATAAGCTCATTTTTCTCATTTGTAATGACAGTCATGCCACCCTTCTTAGGTACGCATTGAACTGGGCTTACCCATGGACTATCAGAAATTGGATATATCAAACCTGCATCTAGCAGTTTAATAATCTCTTTCTTAACTACATCTTGCATATTAGGATTTAGTCTTCGTTGGCGTTGCACATACGTTTTATGACCTTCTTCCATAAGGATTTTATGTGTGCAATACGAAGGACTTATTCCTTTAATATCATGAATCTTCCATGCAATGGCTGGTTTATGAGCTTTCAACACAGAAATGAGTTGTGATTTCTCATTTTCAGTAAGAGAAGACGATATTATTACAGGTAATTCAGATTCACCATGTAAATAAGCGTATTCCAAATGGTTTGGAAGTGGCTTTAACTCTAATTTCGGAGGTTCTTCTATCGATGATTTATATCGATATCTGTCTTCTTCTTTTAGCATTTGAATTTCTTCTGTTGTTGGTTCATATCCATTAGCTATAAGTGTAGCTAACATTTCAGCTTCATCAATTGGTTCATTACCTTCTCCTAAAGAACATTCTCCTGTTCCTTGTAATTCTGGAAATTCTTCTAATAATTCTGCATGTGCATCTATAGTTTGAATATAATAACATGTATCATCTGCAGATTGTGGTTGTTGCATTGCTCTATCAACTGAAAAGGTAACACTCTCATCCTCTATACTTAGGGTCAATTTCTTACCGAACACGTCTATCATTACTTTAGCCGTGTTTAAGAATGGTCTTCCTAATATGAGAGGAACTTGAGAATCTTCTTCCATGTCCAAAACAACAAAATCTACTGGAAATACTAAAGTACCAACTTTAACTAGCATGTTCTCCATTATCCCTCTAGGATATTTTATTGATCTATCGGCTAGTTGTATGCTTATTCTGGTTGGTTTCAATTCTCCAAGGTCTAGTTTAGCGTATAGTGAATACGGCATTAGATTTATACTAGCACCTAAGTCTGCCAATGCTTCTATTGAATTAAGACTACCCAGAAAACATGGAATTGTGAAACTTCCTGGATCAGATAATTTTTCTGGTATCTTATTCAACAGCACTGCTGAACAATTAGCATTCATAGTAACAGTCGAGAGTTCTTCCATTTTCTTTCTATTTGAGATTAGATCTTTCAAGAATTTAGCATATCTTGGCATTCCTGAAATCACATCAATGAAAGGAAGATTTACATTTATCTGTTTAAACATATCCAAGAATTTGGATTGCTCGGCTTCAAGTTTTTCTTTCTTCATTTTACTCGGGTAAGGAAGTGGTGGTTGGTATGGTTTAACATAAGGTTTATCCTTAACTGTGTTATCTTCATTAACCTTTTCAACTACCGGTTCTTTTTCCTTATCTTGATCAGGCTGTGGTTCTTGTGGAGTAGGAATAGTTTCATCAGAAGTTACAGGTATTTCAGGTGGTTTAAGTGTTGTACCACTTCTTGTGGTAATAGCTTTAGCTGTTTCATTCCGGGGGTTAGCATTTGTATCGCTTGGTAAACTTCCCGGTTTTCTTTCACCTATTAACCTTGCTAGGTTACTTACTTCTTGTTCCAGATTTTGAATAGAAGCTTGTTGATTTCTAAATGCTTGAGCATTTTGTTCATTAGTTTGTTTCTGAGATGTGAAAAACTGCGTTTGAGTTTCAACTAGCTCCGTCATCATATCTTCTAAATTCGGCTTTTTATCATCGGTTTGTTGTGGTGGTTTGTTTTGAAAATTCGGTCTTTGCTGATTATAAGTATTATTGGATACTTGTTGATTGCTAGGACCTTGTTGGTTGTTGTATGGAATATTTCGGTTATAATTCTGGTTTTGATTGTAAATTGGTCTTGGCGGTTGATAATTATTCTGATAATTATTTCCATGCCTTTGGTTTATGTATGAAATATTCTCTCTTTGTTCCATTGTTAATTCAATACTGAGACAATCTTTTGTCAAATGTGGTCCTCCACACTGCTCACAACTAATTCGTATTGAGTGAATATCCTTAGTCATCTTTTCCATTCGTCTCTCCACAGCATCTATCTTTGCGGAAATGGAATCTAAGTCATGGCTAGAATCGGCTCTAGCTGCTTTAGATGATCTAATGATGTCTTTTTCTTGGTGCCACTCATGTGAGTGGGAAGCAGTGTTATCAATAATTTTGTAAGCATCAGTTTCGGTTTTCTTCATAATAGACCCACCAGCTGCTATATCTATGTCTTTTCTTGTAGTGATGTCGCATCCTTGGTAGAATATTTGTACTATTTGACAGGTGTCTAAACCATGTTGCGGACATCCTCTTAACAACTTTCCATATCTTGTCCACGCCTCATATAGAGTTTCATTTGGTTTCTGTGTAAACGTAACAATTTCTGCTTGAAGTCTTACGGCTTTAGATGCAGGAAAGAATTGTTTAAGAAATTTGTCAACTAAAACGTCCCATGTATCAATCGCCCCTTCAGGTAACGATTCCAACCAATCTTTGGCTTCTCCCTTTAAAGTCCAGGGAAATAACATGAGATATATCTGTTCATCCTCCACTTCTCGGATTTTAAATAGTGTGCAGATCCTATTAAAGGTACGTAGATGTTCATTTGGATCTTCCTTCGGCGCACCACTAAATTGGCATTGATTAGTCACCATGTGTAGAATTTGTCCTTTGATTTCATAATCTGGCGCATTAATGTCTGGATGAGTAATTGCGTGACCTTGGCCAGTGCGTTTAGCTCTCATTCGGTCTTCCATACTTAAAGGTTCCAGATTCTCCATAATTGAATTTGTTGAATCGGTATCACTAGATGATTCTGATTTAATGGTTCGTTCCTCAACAATCTCTGTTTGAATGATTGGTGGCTCCGGAGGAAAGTTTAGTGGTTCAGGATCTATGAACCGTTCCTGAATATTCTCCGGATTCTCAATTGTGAGGTTGGGTTCAAAAAATGGATTATCGGAAATTTGAACTGAAGTACTTGGTCGACTGGATGACGATTCTAAAGAAAAATCAACGGCAGTTATATTTGCTAAATGTCTTGATCTAGTTACAGGTGGTGAACGTACAAAAGGTGATGAACGTCTTGCTCGGTGCATTCACTGAATATCCTATTAGTTTTTAAAAAGGAAAGAAAAATTATAATAAGTTATCCAATCAATAGACTTTTCTGATTTTGCCCACGTTTCGAATAGCCAAAAGATGCAGCAGAGGGGCAGGATTCGTTTGGTCTCAATATAATTGAGGACTGTTTGGCTCCAATAACCCGGTCCACGTACAAATCCAACTATTACTACGAACCAGAAAATTTTGATGTCTATCAATTTAACCACTTAAAATAAATTTTCGTAATTTTAAGAAATTTAGATAAGAAGTAATAAAAATCTATGTCCTAAAAACTAGAATAGCGAGAAATAAGAGAGAAAAAGAGTTCGTCGAAAAAAAAAATCGAAAAAGAAAAAAATGGTTGAAAAATAAAAGGTGACGGAAAAATAAAAGAAACTTATAAAAACTTAAAAATACTTGACTAACCTAACCTTATTACTACAACTAACTTAAAATTATAATCGCAAATTGAAATTACTAATTGGAATGATAATTGATATATAGTAAAAGGTCTAAAAATATTAAAGCTTACAGGAAAAACTAAATCCCAAATGGAAATAACTTAAAAAGAAACTAAAACTTAAAAAGGCGTCGCAAAATTCTAAAGTACCTAAATCTTAGTCTAGAGAAAAAGCACTTAAGGAATTCTACGGCAAAGCCTAAAAATCTAGGAGTAAAAATAACTATAGCAAAAACTAAGTTTAAAATTAAATATGAGCTAAAAATACAAATATTACGCTACAACGATTAAAAAGGGACAAAATATAAAAATATACAAAAAGTTGTAAAAAGTACAATTTTTATAAAAATATTATTTTTATATTATTTATTTAATAAAACTACTAATTTTACAATTTAATAAAACTAATTAATACTAAATACATAAATTAAATAAAAAGTAAAAGTTAAAATAAAATTAATTATAATAATAATACATAATTAGGGTTTATATTAATAATAATTAATAAATACTCCGTAATTAATACAGATTTAGGGTTCTGTCGGTGGTGTCAGAGTCACTCCGCGACTTGCGGTAATTAAAACTTCAAACCCCGCGACTCGCGGGGTTCCAAAATTCAGATGACAGCTTATTTCTTCAACGCATTTTTCTTTATTTATTTATTTATTTTTTTCTGTTTTTAATTTTTTCTATATATAAAAGATATTTAATAAAACTTATATTTTTATAAATTAAAATAAGAATAAAGAAACTCATAAAACTTAAATATTTTAAAAAAAATACTTATATTTTTGTTTTTCTTTTTATATTTTTGAATAATTAACACGTATTTTTACAAAAACGAATTTTAATAAAAGTTAACTAAATTTTTTTTTTTTTTTATATTAGCGTTGCGCTTCCGGCGTTTAAGAGTGTTCCCCGGCAGCGGCGCCAAAAATACTTGATGTTTTAGCAGAGGGGTACGAAATAGTATTATTTTTAGTGCGAAAATACTATTAAATACGATACAATTTTACGCAAGATATTTATTTATTTATAGAATGGATATACTTAAACCTTGCTACAACACTTATAGGCAGTGTACCTAATCGTACAGTAGTGTAGTTTTTAGTAAGTCCGGTTCGTTCCACAGGGAAATCTTTAAACAAAGCGTAACGCTATATTAGTTTACTTTTATAAAAATACAAACATATATATAAGTAATATTATTATTATAAAGGGGGGTTTTTACCGTTTAATGACCGGTTTGTCGATTTTAAAACTTTAGTCGCAGTTAAAACCTAATGTAAAATATAAAATAAATACAAGAATTAAATTTAAAGCGTAAAGTAAATAACGATAATGAAATTGCGAATAATAAAAGTGCGATAAAATAAACTTGCGATAATTAAAAAGTACGATAATTAAAAGTGCAATTAAATAACAATAAATAAAAATGCGATAATTAGAAGTGCAATTAATTATAAAATAAAGGAAATTAAATATAAAATAAAAGAATTATGCTTATTTAAACTTCCGTAATCATGATGTTTGACGTGTTGATTTTAGTTTTATGCCCATGGGTTAATTGTCCTTTGTCCTGGATTATTTAATATGTCTGTCTGGTTTTTGTCCATAACAGTCCATCAGTCATAAATATAAAGTGCGAGTGTCCTCGTCAAATTATTATTATACCCGAAGTTAAATATTCTAACTAATTGGGGATTCGAATTGTAACAAGGTTTTAATACTTTGTTTAATGAATACACCAGGTTATCGACTGCGTGTAAACCAAGGTTTTACTACTTTGCTAACAATTACACCAATTACCCTTGAATGTAATTTCACCCCTGTTTTAATTATTCTAGTGGCTATTAATCCATTCCCGTGTCCGGTTAAATGAACGATTATTCGTACATATAAATACCCCGCCCATCATATCCGATCGAGTGTATATGGTAATTTATAGGGACGCCCAATTGTAAATCTTTATATTAACATTAACAAACTATCATTTAGTTAAATAAATATAAAGCCCATTAATAGCCCATAGTCTAATTTCCACAAGTGTCGTTCTTTTATCCAAACCCCAATTATGGTACAAAGCCCAATTACCCAATTTTAGTAATTAGCCCAACATCATGATTACTTCGGATTAAATAAGCATAATAATAACTTAGCTACGAGACATTAATATAAAAAGGTTGAACATAACTTACAATGATTAAAAATAGCGTAGCGTTACACGGACAGAATTTCGACTTACACCCTTACAACATTCGCTAACATACCCTTATTATTAGAATTATAATTAAAATTAAAATTAAAATATAAATTATATATATATATATTTTACGTATATATGAGAGAAGAGAGAAATAGAATATAAATTGCGATCAGAATTCGGTTGGCTTTATAGGGATTTTCGATTTTTGGGGCTCCGCGACTCGCGGCAATATCCTCTTCAAACTCCGCGAGTCGCGGAGAATGAATTTACAGCTCACACCCTTGGAGTCTTTCTCTGCCGACGGTTTTATAATATATATATAATTAATATAATTAATTATATATTATATTATATTTATATACATAGTTAACTTGTAATTTTTAGTCCGTTGCGTCGAGCGTTAAGAGTTGACTCTGGTCCCGGTTCCGGATTTTCGAACGTCCTTGCGTACAATTTTATATTTTGTACTTTGCGTTTTGAATCTTGTATTCTTGTAATTTCGAGACGTTTCTTATCAATAATTGGAACCTTTTTGATTGTCTTTTGTACTTTTGAGCTTTTTGGTCGTTTGCGTCTTCAATTCGTCGAATCTGTCTTTTGTCTTCACCTTTTATTATTTAAACGAATATCACTTGTAAATAGAACAATTGCAACTAAAAGCTTGTCTTTCTTGAGGAATAATGCTATGAAATATATGTTCGTTTTTAGCATTATCAAAACCTATACTTTTTCTGTTTAGATTCATAAAATAGAGTTCAATATGAAACCATAGCAATTTGATTCACTCAAAACGGATTTAAAATGAAGAAGTTATGGGTAAAACAAGATTGAATAATTTTTCTTGTTGTAGCAACGTGAAAATTGGTAACAAATCTATATTAATCATATCCTAGCTAACTTATATTGTATTATACATGTATTCTAATATATTATGTAATCTTGGGATACCATAGACACGTATGCAAATCTTTTGACATATCATATCGACCCATGTGTATATATTATTTGAAACAACCATAGACACCCTATATGCAGTAATGTGGGAGTTAGCTATACAGGGTTGAGGTTGATTCCAAAAATATATATACTTTGAGTTGTGATCTAGCCTGAGACGTGTATACACTGGGTCGTGGATTGATTCAAGATAATATATATCAATTTTTTTTCTGTACATCTAACGTTGGACAACTAGTTCTATGTTACTAACGAGGACAGCTGACTTAATAAACTTAAAACATCAAAATGTATTAAAAGTGTTGTAAATATATTTTGAACATACTTTGATATATATGTACATATTTGTTATAGGTTCGTGAATCGACCAGTGGCCAAGTCTTACTTCCCGACGAAGTAAAAATCTGTGAAAGTGAGTTATAGTCCCACTTTTAAAATCTAATATTTTTGGGATGAGAATACATGCAGGTTTTATAAATGATTTACAAAATAGACACAAGTACATGAAACTACATTCTATGGTTGAACTATCGAAATCGAATATGCCCCTTTTTATTAAGTCTGGTAATCTAAGAATTAGGGAACAGACACCCTAATTGACGCGAATCCTAAAGATAGATCTATTGGGCCTAACAAACCCCATCCAAAGTACCGGATGCTTTAGTACTTCGAAATTTATATCATATCCGAAGGGTGTCCCGGAATGATGGGGATATTCTTATATATGCATCTTGTTAATGTCGGTTACCAGGTGTTCACCTTATGAATGATTTTTTATCTCTATGTATGGGATGTATATTGAAATATGAAATCTTGTGGTCTATTGTTACGATTTGATATATATAGGTTAAACCTATAACTCACCAACATTTTTGTTGACGTTTAAAGCATGTTTATTCTCAGGTGAATATTAAGAGCTTCCGCTGTTGCATACTAAAATAAGGACAAGATTTGGAGTCCATGTTTGTATGATATTATGTAAAAACTGCATTCAAGAAACATATGTCGATGTAATATATTTCTATTGTAAACCATTATGTAATGGTCGTGTGTAAACAGTATATTTTAGATTATCATTATTTGATAATCTACGTAATGCTTTTGAAACCTTTATTGATAAAATAAAGGTTATGGTTGTTTTAAAAATGAATGCAGTCTTTGAAAAACGTCTCATATAGAGGTCAAAACCTCGCAACGAAATCAATTAATATGGAACATTTATAATCAATATGAACGGGACATTTCATTAACCGTGGTGTTGAATAAATGTTTCGAGGTCGTATTGTTTGGTTATGTCGAGTCAAACCTTGTATGTGAAATACATTCTCGTAAGGATGTATGATGTCAATTGTAAACCAAGAGTCGAGATAAAACGTTAACGTGTTATTATGATAAATTGTATACGGAAACTATTTTGAAATGGTTGTGTACTTGGATGCTATTGGGACCTAACTTAAAAAAAAAATGTACTCCGTTTTTGGTTTATCGGATTGGGGTTGTTTCAAGTGGTATCAGAGCATAGTCTAAGGGAATTAGGTGACCTTGGAATAGGTGCCTAGTCTTAGACTTATTGACGGTTGTGCGTTATTTGCGGGACTTGTAGGAATACGGGTCGGTTTGAGAATTGTTAGTGCCTTAGAGTAGGTGACTAACTAGGACTTGTGATTGTCCAAAGAGTGATTATGTGGGGCCTTATTTCGTGTGTAAATTAGTGCCTTAGATTGCTAGTACCTAATGTAAGTAGGCGAACTTGGACGTTGTTTTAGTGATAGTCACCTAGGTTGTAGATTGACTTGTTATTGCGGTGTACTTGTGTATATTTATTATTATATTGTATATAGGTATATATATATATACAGGTATCTATTGGTGCAGTGTCCTAGAGACGAATCTATTGGAGAGATTCGAATGTTTAGCGGTTTTGAGTGATCAAGTTCACGGTAAGGACTTTGGTCATTCGGGCACTAAGAGTTATCGTGTGTTATCTTGTGTGAATGTTGCGTCAGTCCGGGTAAAGTACTTTGCTTGACCATGTGGAAATGGTAAGGTACGCAAATGTAATAGTGACTGATCACCATTATTACAAAAGTGTATCTTGACACCAAGCATGACATGACGAGTACCGAGCGGAGGAAACGTGGCATGGTTGGGGTAGAATCGGGAAGAGTAGGAATCTTTTATTGGTTCCTAGGATATAGTGGTCTCGGGTGATGTGCTTGTTGTCACATCGGATTTGTTGTGAGTCAGAAATTGTTAAGGTGGATTCGGTTAGTTAAGTGAGTGAGCCAACTCACGAGTTTGGCGCATAATTAGTCACCCTACGTAGTGGGTGCATTATTTGAGATCGTCATTGGTTGTAGTTACCCATCGTAACTAGGATGACTTATTAATGTGTGCGTGTGTGTGCGTCGAGGACTTGAATTCCGTATTGGGATGCAACAAGTCTAATGATTGTGGTATTGGGTTACACTCGGAAGAGTGTACGGTTAAAGGATCGTGCAAGGATTCTAGTTGTGAGCTGCCTTGGAATTGGCGAATCGGGGAGTCTTGGGGTCATTAAACTCATAGAGTGGGACCTGTATGACGATGATTGCATTAGTGTGTTAGCGTGTTATGGATTATAGGGTAACATCCCTAACGGAATATCCCTTGTTGTGGTAGTCGTGCCGATGTGCGGAAGGGTGTAAGACTTGGTGTTTCCAAGCATCTCTTTAGTGTTAGATGAAAGGGTTCGAGGGGCTATATCGTTTTGGCCTTGTGGAAATTGTGGCTAGTGCGTGATCGCTAGGAACTTTTGAGAAGACAATAAACCGTAAGATTTGTCGGGTAGGTATGACTTCGGGTCATTATTGTGGAGAAATGGGTGACATCGGGTGTATGAAACCCAAAGATCGAGTTTCTAAATTTTGGTAGATTGTGGTGGGAGTCTGCATGACACTGCGTCTGGTGCCTCTTTATACCTGCTAGTGTAATGTCATACTCCGGTAGTGGTGTGATCACTTTGTGCTTAGGGTTCCCGTGAGATACCGTTGGAAGCAGCGGAGATTACAATAGTGATCGATGGGTGATAGTAATTCGGTGGTAGCGAAAGTCAAAGTTAGAGAGCATTGCGGTAAATACTTCCTATGAAGTAACGGATGAGCGAATCTGGTTGCTCTTGTGATAGACGGGTGAAGATGACCGGCGAGCCGGTGATGGACTTAATGTTCGGTTAAGACCGAAGGTTATGATGAAATGTTGATTTTGCGATCGACGCAATTATTGTGTCGGATTGGTCACTCTACTCAATGAGAGTGAGCAATTTTTGGTAAAGTTTCGTTGAGTGGAAGGTCGGGTGATCTCGACTGAGATGCACGACTGATTTATCGGAGTGACGTATGCTTAGGCATAGAGACGTATGTGGGACTTTGGTGGAGTTCACTTTGCGAACGATTAAGGCGGTCGATTGTGATTTGTGGTATGAAGGTGCGAAGCCGTCGCGTGTACGACATATCTGGTAATTTTGTATGACGCTCTAAGAGTCTAAAGTGAATTTGCAGTGATTCGGTGTTTATGATTAGTGATGAGAATGATCATGTGTGTTGTGAAATGGTAATTCCGCGGGATGTTATCATCTTTGCGGTAAGAATGTGGAGCTAAATCCTAAGTGGGGGAGTTTTTACTGCTGCCTGAGGAAGCTCCCGTGGTACTAGATCAAGTGAAGTGTAAGACTTTTTATGTAAGGTGCTCGTGTAGTACCAAAGTGCGGTATGAGACCAAGTGTGAAGTCTGAGATCACGGAAGTGAGAGAATGTAACTGTTATTGCGGGTGCTCTCGTGATATAAATTTGGGTTGGTGTGAAACACGGATAGTATTATTGAATGAGAACAAGTTCGATATCATGGTGGTTGTTGTATTTTTCCCTATCGAAAAACGTGATCGTAGAAATTGTCAGTGGATTATTCCACTTTATGGATGATTGTGGGGCGGGGAGTGCCGGTTCCGATTGTCCCACATAGAGACACGTGATTGTTGTTCGTTTGCGAGAGTGTGTTCCCTAGTTATGCAACCCGTTGGTTACATTGAAATGTCGAGGCCATCCTTAATGGATGGTCTAGGTAGGAGGATTCACCCGGCATCGGTGAATATTTTATGGGTCGTGTGTCGAATTGCGAAATTGTAGTGATGATGATTTGCTGTTAATGGGATTCTAGTATACGAATAGGTTCCATGCTAGTACTAGGAAATCAGCTTGAGTGGTTGTGTTGTAGGGTTTAGGAGAGAAACCCTGTGTCGAGTGTTGATGTTTGTCTAACTCGTGGTGTATTATTGTCGTCCTGGATTAATCCAGAGATTGATGTTCGTGTGTGGATCAATTTATGGGAAAGTTTGTGTCCCTAGTGTGAATAGTTGGCGATACAGAGATTTCTTCGTTGAAGGAATGACCCGGTAGTGCAGACAGGGGAAGTTGGTTCTTGATTCGAAGAACAATTTTGACTGACCGGTTGAGTGATGTGTTTATGAACCGACGAAGTACGGAGTTTTAATGAGGCATAGATCCTTCTCGATTTGGATTAATTCAAGACTTAGTTCACGGCGTAGTGAATCTAGTAGATCGCGTTGGGTGATATGGTTATGGATGTAGCTTGTTGCGAGTTGTAACAGGGAGAATTTGAAGGAATATAATGGTGTATTTCGTATTTTTCCTAAGTGGTGTAACGACCCTACTTTTTCCGTTATCTTTTACCGTTAATTATTTAACGACCGTTAGTTGTTATTCGTGCCACGTCATTTCTATGACCTATATTATTATTTTTGTAATAATATATTAATTATTATGTGTTATATGAATATTTGTATTCATATCCTTAATTGTACGTTTCTACGTGTCGCGGATTTCTATCCGGCAAATCTTTTCGGTTTCCAAACCAACGGTCGAGCTTTTGGGATTTTTAAGTCCTAATTATTTTAAATATGATATTTTAATGTCATATGATCATATATAGTGTTTATATATTTTATCCGTCGCGTAGTTGTTATCTCTCCGAAAAATCAATCGCGTAGTAGCGTTTTCGCATTTCGGGCTTCGATCGGGCGTTCGGGCCACAAGCAATTAGTCATTTATCAATTTTGGGACATAAAAGGGGCCCACCCTCTTGCTAGAGCCGGCCATCACCCCATGGGGAGGGGGTGTTTGTGCCATTTTTCCAAACTAGTGATTTTATGGAACAAAACCTAGTTTTCACTCCTCATTTCACATTCTAATTTTTTTTTTTTTTTTTTTTTGTGTTTCTCCTCTCCTTTCTCTCCTAGCCATCGCCACTAGCATCATCATCATCATCATCCTTCAATCAAATATTAATTGGATCAAGAAGCTTTAATCATCAACGGATTCCTCTCTTCGATCTCTACACACTCATACCATTCGATTCTTGATTATGGTATAAACCCTAACCCTAGATTTTTTTAATTTTTCTTTATTTTTCTGTATTTTGATGTTATATTGATAGTATGATGATTATATGTTATTGTATTGATGATTGTATGCGTAGAATTGCTCGATTATACATGTTTTCGGTTTGATAAAATTGGGACACCAGCTATTTCGTGTATTTCTGATATTGTGACTATTATAAAAGTTAAAATAAAGTATCTAGATGAGTTCCTCTCATCAAGACATTAATTTTAGACTCCGGATTCATGTCGTTTCGATTCCCGGAGCCCTAGATATGATCAAAGTGGTATTTTGTTAAGATTGAAATGTGATATTGGTATGAACCAGGTTTGGTCCGACTTTGTGACCATATTTGGTGACTTTAGGGTGTGTTAGTGTGTTAGGATCAATGATGGGATGAACTTTCATGTTCGGGTCATCTAAATCCGAGCCACGAATCACCCGTTGCGTCTAAAACACGATTTTGATTGAATTAAAGTTTCAAGTGATGTCTTGGCTGATCACCATGACTTGTGGGCTGTTCTTGGTGTGTTCTTGAGTGTACCAAAGTTTCGGGTGATTTGATTAGGCGGAGATATATGTAAGGCTCGCCGAAAACGACACACGGGGCTCAAGATACGACCCGATGAACTTTTGATTTAAAACTTGTGATTAATTATTAAACTTATGATATAAATAATGAATTTCATTATCATTTAATTACTTATGATATAAAAAGTAATTATTATAATTTAATACATATGATATATATTTATTATATCATTTAATTATTACTTATGATTTAATTAACATTTTAATTAAACTTATGATTAATAATACTTTTATTACTAATGGAAAATACTTATGATAAGTATTAAAATTATATTATAAGATTATTATTATAAGACTTATAATAAAGATTAATTAATTATTTAATTATTATAAGGCTTGGTTATTATTTAATTATAATTTAATTATTAAATACTTATGATTTAATAATTATAATTAGAAACTTATGATATGATTAATAATTCATTATTAATTAATAATACTTATGATATGATTTAAAATTTATTATTAATTAATAATACTTATATTATGACTAATATTTAATTAATTAATTAAATACTTATGTTATATTAATTATATCATTTAAACTTATATTAACTTTAATAATTCATTTTAATTTAATTAAACTTATGTTATGACATAATTAGACATATTTAACTTTAATAAACATTATAACTTACATTATTATTACAACTTACACTTTTAAAATTAACGTTGACTATGTTTGACCAAGGTTGACTTTTGAGTTGACTTCCGGTTGACTTTGATTTTTAGTTGACTTTTGTTGACTTTCTAAATAAGGAAACTTTCCTAACTTGAAACTTTCCAAAAATAGAAACTTTCCAAAAATAGAAACTTTCTAAAAATAGAAACTTTCCAAAAATAGAAACTTTCTAAAAATGGAAACCTGCTAAAAATAGAAACTTTCTAAAAATAGAAAGTGTGTGTCCGTACGCTATTCCGATCAAATCGATGCATGTTGAGTATTGTTCTATGTCTACTTGCAACATGTACAATAGCTATCATACTAAGACTTGACCTAAGTTAGTTATTTATATCGACCTGCTTTATTTATAGGTCGGCGTTGTGATCATTCCTGATCACTTTACTTCATTTGCTGTTCGCATATTGTGTGGTTACTTCGTTTGCTATTAAGGTGAGTTATAGTCCCCTTTTTCTATTTAAATATTTTGGGATGAGAATACATGCAATTTATTTTATATTTTGGACTCAAGTGGAGGTTGGTTTAAATTATTCATTGTGAGTTGAACAAAAATATTCTCTAGTCTGGTAAATGTAATCACTGGTTTCAACTAGTGAACGCGAATCCTACGGATAGATCTATCGGGTTTGACAACCCCATTTCGAGCTAGTCGCGCTAGCAATTTATAATCGGAATGTTTAGTACTTCGTAATTTGTTGTAGATACACTTGTTCGGTGTATATTATTTATTGTGTTTGGCAAGGGTAAATAAATGGTTAAGTGGTTATCAGGTGGCTCACGGGAAAATGGAATAATGTTTTATTATATGTTTTCTAGCATATAATTTTATGGTCGAAAAATGAGTTTTTATGTTTTCAAACATAAATTTTTATGGTATAAATTAAATATTGTTTGCAATATTAAACCTATAATTCACTCAATATTTTTGTTGACAGTTACTCGCATGTTTTATTCTCAGGTTAATGATTGATTGCTTCCGCTGTACTTAGAGAGTCTGCATATTTATGATGACAGCTTTTGTTAGATATTAACTTGCATTCTATTTTGATACATTAAATAGTGGGTGTTTGTTGACTTTGTTTTGGTCAACTTTTGGTTAAAGTATTTATGTATAGTTTTTCTAAACTTATACATTTTGGTAGATTTCCTTTATAGGAAATCATTTTCAAATAAAGAATGCAAGGTTGTTTTATTAAATTCATATAGAGTTTCGATCAAACTGTGGGACCAAGATAACGATGGTCGTCAAGTGTACTTTGACGGGTCGTTAAAAGTGGGCATTGGGATGTTGGGTGTACGAGATACCGTTTGTTAAGGTAATGCAAGCTAATGGTTATTAGCATGTAGTGAGACATTCGGGATAATGGAAATTATTGTGGACATCGAGTTTGGATGTGTGTCGGAGAACCATAGCAGGTAGGTTTGGATTGGTTAAGTGACTAGGATCATGAGGACGCGATCCAATTTAAGTGGGGGAGAGTTGTAACATCCTATTTTTCATCATATATGTCCGAGGTACATAATTGATCTTTAGAATGTTCATACTTGGTTGTATAATTGTATAATTGTATAAAGATGATTGTACGATGCGTGTATGTAGGGTACCAAGCATGTATGTGTTGCTTGTTCGAATGTCGAATAAAACTGGACGTTGTTTGAGTTACAAGGTATGTACGTACCTTTTTGACCCCAAATAAAGTTTGAGTTAATGTTTTCAAAACCTTACCATTAGAAAGGAAATCTTATTACGTTTCCAACGATATTTGATTCATCAAAAACGGAGTTACGGTCAAAAAGTTATGGCCAAAACAAGTTGTTGAAGTTCGGATGAAATAGGCCATTGTCACGGCGCGACCAGAATGGCCATGGGGCGATAAATGCCTATTTTAAGGGCCAAAAAGCTTAAAAACGTGATCTAAAATCACCCTTTGGGCCACGACGCGGAGGATTTGCTCCGCGGCGTGACAATATGCACTATCTGGTGCGGTTCAGCCTTTTAATGAGTTAAATGAAGGGCAAAGTTGGTATTTCACATGTGGACGGATTTTTAGCCATAAAACTGATCCCAATCTTATCCAAACCTCATTTTCTTCATTTTCTTTCCCTCCCACTCACACACCAAACCCTAGAGAGAGAGTAAAGGGTTTAGAGAGAGAAAGCTCGAATCGGGGAAGAAGAAGAGTGTTTTGGGTCGGGTCACAAGAGTTAAAGTTGTTCTCCTCGTTCACGGCTACGTTGTGGTAGTGATGGTAAGTTCTAACTCCGAAATTCTTCTTTATGATTTGATATTCAAGTTAGGATTTTGAGCTTTTTAGTTGTAAACCCCATTTAGATGATGAAGTGGGTTTATGGAAACTAGTTATTTTTAATACATGGCAGGTTTTGGGTTGATTGACGTTTTGTGAAAGGACCCGTTCATATACATTATAAACGATTCACAATAGTTGATTACATTGCGAGGTATTTGACCTCTATATGATACATTTTACAAACATTGCATTCGTTTTTAAAAGACAAACTTTCTTTACATCGAAAATTGACAGGCATGCATACCATTTCATAATATCCACTATCCAACTATAAATTAATTTAATAATAATCTTTGATGAACTTAATGACTCGAATGCAACGTTCTTCTAAATATGCTATGAAAGACTCCAAGTAATATCTTTAAAATGAGCAAATGCACAGCGGAAGATTTCTTTAACACCTGAGAATAAACATGCTTTAAAGTGTCAACCAAAAGGTTGGTGAGTTCATTAGTTTATCATAATCATTTATTTCCATCATTTTAATAGACCACAAGAATTTCATTTCCAGTTCTCATAAATATACGTCCCATGCATAGAGACAAAAATAATCATTCATATGGTGAACACCTGGTAACCGACATTAACTAGATACATATAAGAATATCCCCTATCATTCCGGGATCCTCCTTCAGACATGATATAAATTTCGAAGTACTAAAGCATCCGGTACTTTGGATGGGGTTTGTTAGGCCCAATAGATCTATCTTTAGGATTCGCTTCAATTAGGGTGTCTGTTCCCTAATTCTTAGATTACCAGACTTTAATAAAAAGAGGCATATTCGATTTCGATAATTCAACCATAGAATGTAGTTTCAATTACTTGTGTCTATTTTGTCAAACATTTATAAAAGCGCATGTATTCTCAGTCCCAAAAATATATATTGCGAAAGCATTTAAAAAGGGAGTAATGAAAACTCACGCATATAAATATTGTAAAACAGTTAATAAAGCATTTGCATGTATTCTCAGCCCAAAAACGTAAAGAGTAAAAGGGAGCAAATGAAACTCACGCATATAAATATTGTAAAACAGTTAATAAAGCATTTGCATGTATTCTCAGCCCCAAAAAAATGTAAAGAGTAAAAGGGCAATGAAACTCACCATACTGTATTTCGTAGTAAAAATACATATAACGTCATTGAACAAGTGCAAGGTTGGCCTCGGATTCACGAACCTAAATTAATTATATATATTTATGTGTTGGTCAATATTTGTCTAACAAATTAGGTCAAGTCATAGTGTACCACAATCCTAATGCTCGAGACTAATATGCAAAAGTCAACAAAAGTAAATTTGACTCAAAATAATTTCCAAAAATCTATACATGATTAATATATAGTTTAAATATCGTCGTTTTATATTTTTAAATATTTTTAAAAGATTTATTAGAGTAAATAATATAATTTATTTATTAATAAATAAAATTTTATATTAAATTTATATAATAAAATATACTTTTATATATATTAAGTAATAAAATTTATAGGCCAGGTTCATTTAATATCATAAAGATAATATGATAGGTATTATTAAAGTAAGTTATTACACGTAGTAAAATATGTTTGTATCACATATTTATTTGATAAAATAATATCTATAATGATAGTAAGTAAAAGTTGTATTATTTTGTAATAATAATTATTATTATAAAAATATCAATATTTATAATTACTAAGATAACATTATGATAAAACGATAATTCTAATTATGATAACTTTAATATTTACGATAATTTTTAATATTATCTTTAAAATAATAATTCTATTTAAAATAATAATAATAATAATATTTTATAGTAACAATGACATTTCTATTAAAATGATAATTTTTGTTAAAATGATAGTTTTGATACTAACGATACTTTTAATAATAATAGTAATGATAAAAATAATAAGAACGATAATTTTATTTAAATCAATATCTTATAATATTTTAATTTCATCATGATACTCTTACTCATTATTTTCTAATCGTTTCGTTTAATAGCTTTTAATCGTCTTTTATATCGTGTTCATAATAATGATAATAATAGTAATCAAAATAATTAGGTGTTACAAATATTTGTTTTAATTACACTAATAGTAATAATGATAGTTACTATAACATTATTAACGATGATACTAATAATTATCTTAATGATAATATAGTAATAATAATAATAACAATAACAATAACCATTTTTAAATAATGATATATATATTAATAATGATAATAATACTAATAATAATAATAATAATAATTGAATAATAATAATAATACTAATTATAACTTTAACGATAATAACGATAGTAATAATAAAAAAAATAACAATTTTTAATGATAAATCCTTTTTATTGATAAAGATAATAATAATGACAATAATAAGATAAAACTAGAACGAAGATAATAATAATCATTTTTAATAAAAATATCGAAAATTCAATTGATTATAACTTCTAATCCGTTCATCGAAACCATTCGATATCTAAAGGAAAAGTTCTTAATTTTTCGCTAGCTTTCCAAGGACATGCATATCTTATACCTTATCTCAACCGCAAGTGTAACTAACTCAAGATTCAACCTAACCTGTCTAAGGGCAATATCAAAAGTACAAGCATGCATAATCCTAAATACTCGAGCATTAGTCAGGGATACACTATTAGTATGTAAAAGTTAAATTATGAGTACTCACGTATCAATATTGAGATTCAATATTGCAGGAAAGGTACGTAGACGCAACAGAAATGATAAACACTATATTGACCTCACGAGCATACCCATGAA
Source organism: Rutidosis leptorrhynchoides (assembly GCF_046630445.1). Taxonomy (NCBI): domain Eukaryota; kingdom Viridiplantae; phylum Streptophyta; class Magnoliopsida; order Asterales; family Asteraceae; genus Rutidosis; species Rutidosis leptorrhynchoides. Next base: position 403,258,463 of record NC_092337.1, on the reverse strand, counting down.
CCATACTCAATCACCTCCATAGCTATAACCCATAATTTCCTTAATCCTATCCTACTCGAAAAACAATTTCGAAATCACTCGGACAGCACTCCGTCGTAATATTTTATGTATACTAATAATATCTTGAAATAATACGGAGTAAATATATATATGTAAATCAATTGAGAGAGTTTAGAGAAAAATATTTTCAAGTTTCTATGAAATAATGAAACCTAATGAATTCTATTTATAATAGATTTTTGAATTATTAAAGTGAATTATTAAAGTATGAATTATTAAAGTGAATTATTAAAGTATGAATTATTAAAGTGAATTATTAAAGTTAAAGTAAAGTAAAAATAAAGTAGAGGTAAAGTTTAAGTATAGTAAAAGTATAAAACTATGTACGTATAATACGCGTATAAATATATATAATATTAATTTAAATCATTTAATAAAATAAAATATAAATATCGTTATCTTTATCATACTAGTTAAGTAATGAGTTGTCAAAAGTGGTTCTAGATATTTATAAAAGTTATATACGTTTTAATAATAAAGTTCTTTTTAAACTGAAAACGTTTTTGTACGTTTGAAACTAAATAGGTCAATCGAGTCTTTATGAGATTCAATCTTCCACTATCCTTTGTCTAGTTCTCAATGATTGACAATTTGTTCTTATTTATAAATCACTTTACCATTTTCCGAATATTGTTAAAATGGAAAGATTTCTCAAATCAACGTGGGCCTTTCAACAGAGACTTGTAATCATAATTCAATATATCTGATAATTCAATCATTTGATCTTATCTTCTAATTCCATTGATAAACATTTTGAAACAGATACAATCATATAAAGTATTTAATCTAATATTTTGTTTACGTTTCAAGTTATAATATATATACACATATACATATATAATCATATTCGTTTAATGGTTCGTGAATCGTTGGAACTTGGCCGAGGTTGAATGAATGTATGAACATAGTTTAAAATTCTTGAAATTTAACTTAACAAATATTGCTTATCGTGTCGGAAACATATAAAGATTAAAGTTTAAATTTGGTTGGAAATTTCCGGGTTGTCACATTTTGGCCATGATTAGGCTTTGGTTTTGGGTGTAATCACTTAGTTTAGTAATTTTGGAAGTGTTGGAACCCTTTTGGGTGTAATTGGGTTGACTAATTTTGAATTGGGTCAAAATTAGGGTTTATGTGTCAAATTGGGTAAGTTAAGGGTTTAACACTTGTGATTTGGTTTAATTGGTGTATTAGGGCCATTTTCACTTGTGTTAGTGATTAATGGTTAGTTTGGGCATTTTTTATGACTTTGGTCAAAATGGGTAAATTGAATTGGGTCAAACTTGATGATGACACTAGTTTTGGTCAAAGGGATGTTAAACACTTTTGTTAAGTGTTAAATGGCGTTTTTGAATGAAAGTAATAGCGGGAAGTGTTTTTGGGTTAAAATGACATTTTAACAAAAGTCAAACGTGGTCAAAAGCAATATGGTTCAATATTGCACGTGTTGGGTTTTTTGGTGTAATTGGCGTTTGAAATGATTACTACCTAAGTAGTAATTTAGTGTTAAGACCTAGGTTTGATCTAATTGGTGTAAAGTATGATTTGGGTTAAATTGTACTATGTTGTGTTGGTCGGAATTACCACCCGTAGTGGTAATTGGTGAAGTCCACTTTAGGTGTCTAAATGGGTGGATTGTGGAGGTAGGTATAAACCCTTAGTTAAGGGTGTTGGCGTCGAATTCTCTTGTAGAGAATGTATGTTGATTATGTGTATACCTATATGTGTATTATAGGTAAAGGTTTGCTCGGTTGCGTGTGGTGGAGATTTCGCGCATGGTTTGTAATGCTCGAGTTCACGAGGTGAGTGGAATAATTATATGCGTAGGTATATAATGTATTTATTTGTTGTAGCGTCAGATGTGTAGTGTCGATGTGCTAAGACACCACATTTCACGTGACGAGTGAAGTGTTGATGTGCTAAGACACCACTCAAAGTAAAGTAACGGATGAAGTGTCGACGTGTTAAAATGCCATCCGGGGTGAAGTATCGACGTGTTAAGATGCCACCCCAAGTAAGACGAAGAGTGAAGTGTCGACGTGTTAAGACACCACTTGGAGTGAAGTATCGACGTGTTAAGATGCCACTCCAAGGACTATCACGGGTGAAGTGTCGACGTGTTAAGACGCCACCCGGGGTGAAGCATCGACGTGTTAAGATGCCACCCGTGGGATTAGTGTACGACGTGTTAAGTACTCTAATGGTTGTTATGAACACCGATGGGAAATTTGAGTACCATCCCTTGTACGATTGGTTAACCATGGTTATGTATTGTAGTGTAGCATAATATATTGTTCGGTTATATATGCTATTATTTGTGCTAGCTTGTGGTAATGGAGATTTAGTGTTATACTTTGCGATGGTATGATATTTGAATTGCTAGCATGTATGCGGTATTTGTGTAAGTGTTTGCAAGTAAGTAGATTATATATGTACGTGTATAATTATTGCATTCACTAAGCTTCAAACTTACCCCTCTCGTTGTTTACCTTTTTACAGGTATTGTGATTGTGAAGCTAGTTAGTCGTTAGACTAGATGTGTAGGAGCGCTTGGGCTCGATGGGGTAGCTTTTGGCTATGGATGTGGATTGGGGATTTGGTAGATCCTCGGGATTATGCTCTCGGTATCGGGTTGGGCTATGGTGTCTTAACCGTGGTGTTGAATAAATGTTTCGAGGTCGTATTGTTTGGTTATGTCGAGTCAAACCTTGTATGTGAAATACATTCTCGTAAGGATGTATGATGTCAATTATAAACCAAGAGTCGAGATAAAACGTTAACGTGTTATTATGATAAATTGTATACGGAAACTATTTTGAAATGGTTGTGTACTTGGATGCTATTGGGACCTAACTTTAAAAAAAATGTACTCCATTTTTGGTTTATCGGATTGGGGTTGTTTCATAACTTGAATTATGCATAGATCTTGAGGAATGTGAGATTCATTCTAAAGCTCAAGATAGGTTGATCTAGGTTGGGCAATTAGATGATGAAAGGTGTCATGTTCTATTTGGAGATCAAAGATGGACGGTGTTTAAAGGAGCTATTGTGGTTGCTCGCGGGTACAAGAGGGGAACCGTGTATATGGTTGAAGAGTTGTTAGGTGATTTTGTGGGTGTCAAAATTCCTAGCGTGCTAATGCTTTCCGGTATTGTTTATAGGTCTTTTTTGAGTGAGGACTCAAAGGAAGTTTAAGCTAGTGGAAATTCGGGCCAAATTGGGTACACTAGAGCTTTCGTCACTTCAGGTAGATCTTCTCCATTGGAAACTTTGTTGTGATTGGTCGAGGAATATGAACAAGAGATTTTCTTGTGAGTCACTGTTAAAGATACATCCGTGCAGTGGGAGTTGGCTCAGGATGGAAAATCGAGTTTGTCAAAAGACTTGCGCACGTATGTGGTCGATGTTCCAATGATGAAAGCTAATGCGGTTATGTGGAAGATTAAGGGTGTGATTGCGTTCTCACACAGTTGCTTTGATGTGGTTGTCCACATGTTTGTTCTACTAGCATGTTTGTTCTTCGTTGGAAAGATAAATCGGGTGGATGGTGTTTTGTACGGATGGATTGTTTAGGCAACGGGGTTAATTGGGTCGGGTCGGACTCAAACGACCCGTTATCTCCAAAACCAAGAAGGTAGGTGCCATAGCAAAAGAGTAGTTCTTGTTTCCTAAGCTAGTAACAAAAGGATCGAATTATAGCTCAGTGGTATTTTTCGGTGTCGAAAGACTTCACTTGATCGAAGGTCATCGGGTGAAGTGCGACGTGACTCGGGTGCAAATATGAAGCTATCAAAAAGAGGTGTAATTAGCGGGTCGGGTTGTTGCTGTGGGATGATGATAAATTCAGGTTAAAGATATATGTTGTTTAACGTCTCTTCAAGTGGGAGATTGTTGGAGTGCAAATCGAGTTAAATAAAAACATGTTGTCGGGCTGCTGTAAACTCGCGATCGGGAAAGACAGACTCCTGATCGCGAGCCTAATACACTCGCGAACTGGAGCATGAATATCGCGAATGGAGTTTGGCCTCGAATTGTGATTCACGATCGCGAATGGTGTGGAAGCAGGAAATCATGATCACGAGTATGCCCCTGGGCGGCCATAAAAATCTAGAAATAATAAACTTGCTTGTTGAGTTGTTTCCTTGTTCGTTTTCTCCTATGAATACCCCATATGTAACATGTAAATTTGGACTATGAATTTTATCAATAAGAATACTCTTTGGTTGGTCAAGGATTAAAGTATTCATCTTTGATCAGTGGCGGTACTTAGTATAACCCAAAGGGGGTATTCGCGCCAGCTGGATTTCTCGGGGAAAAAATTTTTACACTAAAAAAATGTTTACTAAAGGTTTTATTTTTTTGTGTTTACCCCTCTTGACAATGAAAATTTTATTTAATTTTTACACTCGCCCCATCTGTATTAGGGTTCAACTTCCGCCACTGTCTTTGATTACATATAACCTCGTTATATTCTCGTGTTTTTATCGTTCTTGCTAGTTTCTTTGTGTCCATCACATCTATTCATTTATTGTAAGCGGGTTTGATAACTTGGGGTTATCAAGTTTTTTTAGGGCACACCTAGTCGTTCCTAACAAGAACACAATTCCACTCGTTGATATCTATACTTACGTGTTTAAACTTATCAGTATTTATATATTGTGATTGTGTTTTTCGAATATTGTAGCTCAAAGTAGCTTCGTAACAAGAATTGTTAAATAATTACTTTATTAGATGTATTTATCTCAATATGATATTTACACTAAGGTCTTTACTGTGCGGAAATAATCTTTGAGATATGTGTATTGTTATATTACTCTTGAAGTCTTGATAACAACATGTTAGGTGTTACTGACGGGGGTCATAAGTCACTCAAAATATCACAAGTTATTTTAATCCTCGTTAATAACAATGAACCAAGTGATGGCATGAACTATCAAAATATCAATATACGGTATCAAACGTCCGAACAAACATACAGAGTGCTAGCATCTTTTATATATCCCCATTACCACAAAAATCATTGAACTATACTTTTCATTATCGCTCACAGAAGTTATGACAAAAACGAAAACGCGTCAAAAATTTTAATACTTTACTTGATCATTCCTTCCTCATCAGTTTTGTCAATTTTCCATATTGTGAGTTTCTAGACATCGGAGTGTTTTTTCTTTATCTGATAAACAATCATCGTCATCCAAAGGAGAAGTAAAAGAAGATGATTCCTCCGATTATTTTGATGAAGATGATAAAAAAGAAGATTCAAACATATTGATATATTGAAAAAGATGAAGATTTATTATGCATGTAATTTAACCTAACATGTAATAAGTCGACTATTTTTTATATGAAAAGGATAATCAATTAAGAAGTTAAAGTAATAAACCCAAAATAAATGGAGGTGGTTGATTAACGTGAAGGAATAAGGCTTACGTCGAGGTACAAGACATCATGTCATGTCAACGTGTGGATTTAATAGTGTGAAAAGTGGGCGAGTTTAGAATTTATCTTTTTTAATATATAAGATCGCGTTTATTTTTTCTTGCTCTATTTTTATGTCTTTTATTTGTACTCTTTACATCTATTAAAGAAAGTGTAAAAGTAAATGTTACAATCTAATTGTGTGGATGTTTACCTAAAATCATAGAAATTTTCTAATGACAACTTTAAGAGTTGTATTTAAACCATTCAAAATGCATCAAATTAAACAGTCATATACTGAATATAATTAACCACTTTTTGCAAAAAAATTACCTCAATGTACCACTTACTTATGGACATATTTATTTATTAATGACAATCATGTACACTGAATATAAGAGTTGTCACTAGAAAAAAAATGAGTTGTCATTAAAAAATTTAAAATTATAAAATAAAATTTTATCTAACATATTCCTTTTGATATATCTCATTAAAAAATTGAAACATTCAGTTTTAATATATAACACATTTAATAAACTCCTAAATTTATATTTTTGTATTATATTATATTATAAATATAAATATAAATCATTATTATAATAATTACTATAAACTTATAAATAAATAATAAATAATAAATAATAATAATAATAATAAATTAATAATACGAGTATATTAAAATTTATAAAAAAAATTTAGTTAATAAATTTAATTTAAATTTAAATTCTCTTTTAACATAAGGATGTAAATGTAAATGTAAATGTAAATATAAATATAAATAAGGATGTAAATGTAAATGTAAATGTAAATATAAATATAAATCTCTCTTACACTAATAACAAACACACAATTAGGTGATATCTCTAAAAAATTTTCGATCCTAACCATCCATCCAAAATCATCCTTTAATCCTGCCCATCCATCAACCATCATCTATACAATCACACGTGATAAGTCTTCCATACTCGCTTAAAATCTCCTGATTACCCTCTCCATACAAAACACACGGCACGGAAGAAAAAATAGAGATTAGGGGTTCAAAACAACACGCTCAATTTTCAATTCCTCGCTCCGTATTACATTTGAACGCACAATTGTTCAACCTCCCAAAATTCTTCATCAATCGATCACTCCTTCACTCACGAATTCTTCATCAAAAAAACCCTAATGTACAGAATAACCGCAAAACCCTAGGTGAATATCGTTCTTTCGTCTCCAATCTGTTTATCGCAAACTTAATTTCGGATCTTGCCCTAATTCCGATAACCAAACCTGCTATGATAAAAACCTTCAGTGGGAAATCAAACAACGGTAAGGGTTTTTAATTCCTTAAATTTGAGAAATTGTGAATAAAGTAGACGTTTGTTCAACACCTTCGATGCAAGAAATCAGACAACGGTAAGTAATTTTATTGGAATTACAGTTCTTATTGAATTTTTTGATTTAGTTCTATATTTTGCTAATTTCTTAAAATAGGTTCAAAATCTGTAAAATTGCGCTTAATTATATTATAAAATGCATATCACCAGGCTTTAGCATATTAGCAGGATATATAGTGTTTACTGGTTCTTGGTTGACCTAAGTAGTCGAGTAGTTCAATTGTGAACTTAGACTTATTCACTCGTGAATGGGTCGTTTCATGTTATTCTTCAGTTTTAAGGAGTCAAATTCGCTGAACAAATAAAATTAGTTAAAAGGAAACCAACAGACAGATTGAAAGTCATCCATTGTGTATCCAATATGTTTTCTTAATGGATACAACCTTCCTAACTGGTACATTCAGAAAAGTTTTTATTTATGAAGTATTATGTACAAAGTTTATGAAGTATTATGGAAAAGGTGTACTAGGTCAACACAAGCCAACAATAACCCATACCTATCACTGGTAATGTTAGTGGTAATGTTGTTGCATCAAATAATTCCCATCACTGGTCTTTTTCTCCATTTCTATTTTCCAATGATTTTGTAACTTTAATGTATGTATGTACGTATATGTTTCTGTTTGTATATATTTATAAAGTCAAAGCTTTAGTATGAAAATGAATTACACTTAGCGGTATACGATATCCTTCCAATATCTACAGCCATGGTAAGTAAATACTTATTCTTAATTCGTTTCTATAGTTTGAATTATTATGTATTTTAAAGTTCAAAGATTTTTAGGGTTTCTTTATATTCAATTGGATCTTTCGATTCTTATTTTGTTTCAAAATTCGTTTCTATATTCTACATCCAGTAATATGAATCATGAGAGATAAAATTATATTATTTTTATAAATTGTAGGGGCTGAGAGGTGTAGTGAAGCACTTTAAAAACTCTGCATATAGTATGAATTGATATCAATATTCAAGTTGAAGAACCTCTAATTGAACTTTAAATCCTTATTAGTATTGTATGACCAAGAAAATAATGTTCCAATACAATCCGGGAAGATAAGGTGAATTTTACAGCCATTCAGATTCATTATATGGTTGTGGTGGCAATATGGGCGGGTATGGTCTCAAGGTGACAGCTCAAATTGGGGTAACTGTTTCTAACGATCTTCATTTCTATTAATTAAATGAATTTTCTATATTTTCATGTTCATCAAATTAATTAAAATCAAGTTGAAAATGATCTTGCAGTCGTGCGTTTTTTGATGGACCTAATACTAATTTCAAGGTATACCGTATTTCGCATATATTCTTCACCTATCAGATTTATAACGGGTATGAGGTGCGTTCTTGATTTATTGTATTAGTTTTCAATATCATAATGGGCGGAAGGAGTATCTAATATTTGGAGCCAAAATGGGAGGGTTGAGATGCTATTTTTTAGTATAGATAGTCCTGTTGAAATCTCTATAAATTGTACATATTTAGATACAATAAATACTGTTGAAATCTCTTGGTGTGCTATTTACATCTGATCAATATTGACCTGCAACAGGTATGTATATATTTAATACAAATTCAGTTTTTTAAAACCAACACTACAAATTAAATATAAAAGGCATTTTTTGCATTTATTATGGGTCAAAATATTTTTGTCCAACATGAGTTGGCCAGAATCATAAAATTAGCATATTCTTTCGCTATTTCGGACTCAGAGAGCAGTCTTATGCAGAAATCAATGAGTTAAAAATTGTACCAAACATGATTATTGCTGATGTTGAGGAATATTATAGAGATGCAGGTATGTTGTTGTTTATGTTTATTCTTTCAGTGCCAATATTCATTGCTTATGATGTCACGTGCCCATCACTTTGCTGCTAAAAACTGTCATCCCAAATTTTGTTATACACCAACCAGAATACTAACTTCTTTAACTGTATTGAATTTGTGCGGGTGGTAAACTTCTAATACTTCAGAACGTGAAACTTACTTATGACCCGCCTATTTGACTACGTACCATGTCCTTGCAAATCAAACTTATCCAATATACATGGAATTTTTGAATGGTAATAAAAGTAATAAAAGTGTAATATAGGTGACTGAATCTTTGTCATAGATACTATCAACTTATGGAGCAAAATATATTGTGTTGTTGCACGTCTTATTTATGTCGATGATCGGATACGATAAGATGCAACATAAACGTTCAATCTTTAACCAGTCAACGAATCAATGTATTGTTGCTAACTGGAGATAAAAAGAATTCATTTGAGTATGTCGCGTTAGTTGTTGGTATTCCAAAAGGACATGTACAAACACTTGTGGTGGTTTGATTTTATGTCGCATGCAGTTATTACGTAACTGTTTAGCAAATTTTCAAATCTAAATTATCGATTTTTTGAACATATGTTAGCTTTTAGCAGTATGATGGTCATATTTTATCTTCCGAACAGGTATTCTATGGAGTTAAACCTGATGAAAAGAATTAAATTTATAACCAGACTACAGAGAGAGTAGCATTTAGTTGCAATGGTCAGGACGGAGTCAATGATGCTGCTGCCCTGGTTGAATCACATGTACGGGTTGCCGGGAGGTTGCTTCAGTTGTTGTACTCATGGGTAACAAAATTTCGCAGGTACATGCTATCACTTTTTCAACTATGGAATCAAAGAGATATGACTCTCCCTAAAATAGTGGTTAATTTAGCTGTTTAGGAATGAAAGGGGATATTTTCATACACTTTAAGTAAAGAAGTGGAATTTTCAACTCGTGCATTATATATGATTTTACTTATACGGATAAAGTTTTGTAATTAAGAATTATCGTAGGTATCAAATGGTTCAAAACTCACTAAAGTGATTTTAAGTTTCAAGTTGTATTAATCATTTGAAGTCATTATATTTTAAATAATTAGAACTTCATTGTAATAATATACAGAGTAGTCCCATGATTATATTATAATTATTAAATATTTGTAAAATTCCAAGGAAAGAAAGGAAAAATTGTGTTTGAGAACCAGTCTAATATCGACTTTTAAGAACAGTTGCGTGTTCTTATACCATTGGTTAATTTAAATGACAAGGATATCGAGATAGTACCTTTAAATATATAGTTCTTAATTAAGTGATATTGTTAACTATAAATCATTTTTATGCTCTTTTATGTTACACTAAATTACTAATTGCTGTTTATAGAGTTTAATGGTTGTAAATTGTTGTAGACAAATTTAGCTGTGTACTTTTCATTAGCATATACAAATTTTTATTATTTACTGTTACTTATTTCATTAAAAAAATTTAGTTGGTACCTCAAATGTGTATATTTGAGTCTGAAAAGTTTATTTGAGGCTGAAAAGTCAAACATGGAGACATGGGGTAACTGTCCTATGTTCTTCTTCAATAACTTCAACACTTTTGTTATACAATGTTTAGATCCATTTTGCACAAATATGCAAATGAAGACGCGTCACTTGGTTTTTGGCTTATGTGTGCAGAATGGGTAGCAGTTTAAAATGGTTTTCCTTCAAAACGGGTAGTATGGGTCAAATCGAGTCTGCATAGGAATTACTTACTATCAGAATAAAGACTTCCGACATGTAGTTAAACTTGATGGTGTCTTTGTTTGGTGATTGAGAACAACATAGCGGTTGGATGGGGACTTCTATGAGAGCAACCGGTGTATATGGGGATCCACAAGGTCGAGCTTACTCAAATTGATGAACTCCTGAAAATTATACTGGAATGTCATTGAATGATACAAGATAAAAAAAATTGGAAAGAATGATACAAGATCAAAAAAATGAGATTGAATCGTTAATTCAAGCACAAATTCAGGTATATGTAACTAAATGAATTTTTTGTATCTAATGAGTTCTGTTATAAATATTGAAGTGGCAATATATATATATACAAAAAAATGAGATTGAATCGTTAATTCAAGCACAAATTCAGGTATATAACTAAATGAATTTTTTGTATCTAATGAGTTCTGTTATAAATATTGAAGTGGCAATATATATATATATATATATATATATATATATATATATATATATATATATATATATATATATATTACAATATATTTTTGTCAGGCGAACACTTGTGTGGAATCACAATCAGGTACGTTTACAAAACTCTAATTCTTGCAAATAAGGTAAATAGTGTATTTATAATGAAGATACTTAATATTAATTTTTATATTATTTTAATTATATTGTAGATATTACATATAAGCAAATAAAGACTCTAATTCTTGCAAATAAGGTAAATAGTGTATTTATAATGAAGATGCTTAATATTAATTTTTATATTATTTTAATTATATTGTAGATATTACATATAAGCAAATAAAGACTGTACTCACACTAAGACAAACCGTTCTCGCTTTTTACGTGGTTCATAAACATGTAAAGCGTCTACAATCTTGGAATAATTTGTGGAAAACTAGACCGGAAGTGTGACTAAAGTGTTATTTTTCTGTTCACAATGTTTAATTTTTATTTTTATTAACACTATATAGACATTTATAATACTTTTGTGAAACTGAATGCTATTATATTAATGTCATATAAACATTCGAAGCATCTCTCTTAATTAATGACTCGAATAACCCCGCGAAGTCGCGGGTCTCCAGTATAAATATAAACTTAACGTAAATTAGGCAAACCCTAAAAATAATTACAAAATGTAGGCCCAATTTTAAAAGGGCCGAGTTTTCTTTTAATTTGATACGCTTGAGTGCTTTGACGCAACTATTTCCTTATTGTAATCGTAACTCATTCAGTTCGATTAGTGAACTAACAATCCGGTGATCGGTTTTACAGGTACTGATAAACCCTAGTTTTCCCATTCGACGCTCAATTTGTATTCTGATTCATTCAAATTCTAAATCTTTGCCGTACAAAGTCTAACTTTTCCATATGAACGACATCATCAGAATCAGAATTAAAGTAACTATATTGTACTATTTGATTCATTGTTTGTCGTCAAAATTGAATTCATCATGTTACCTTTTGTGATTCCTTTAATTTTTATGTTATTTTCTATTGATCTGTTGTGAAAATTTTGTAGGTTTTTGTGTGAATCAATAATTGATTTGAGAAATTATGTACCCTTCCATAGGGAATAATACATATGGACAACAGCAGCAGCAGCCACAGGTAAAACAATAGTCTTATGCTGGTCATGTAAAGCCTGCTAATTTAAGTTGTATTATAATTATAATGATGTAATCTTTACCTTCTTAAACGGGTAAATGGATCAGGCCTTACCCGTTTATGTTGTCCGGGTAGGGTGACATTCATAGTGATCTGATATGATGTATATGAACGAAAAAAAGAAAAACATAATTTAGCTTAACTTTGTTACGTCTTACTATGTTATAGTTTTCAGTTGAACCAGCCAAAGTCATTGTTATATATGAACATAATATAATATAGCTAGCTAATTGTCTTTCTAATCTTGATTATTCAATGTATATGATACGATTCACGATGGTATGTTTTGTAAGTACATAACATTAAGCATTATATGGCTTAACTTGTAAGAGTTTTAATATCTTGAATTCACCGTTTTAACTTTTTATAATGAAAATTACGGATTTTTTCTAACATGTATGTGATTTTTGACATTTTCGTTGTTGTTTTTGCGAAGTTGGGACCTGATGGTGTCTCTCGACCTTCTGCCTTGTTAGGTGGTCATTCATCTGCTGGACCTCTCTATGGTGGTCCATATGCTTCGGTGTATGGTTCAACAGCTCTCACCAGTGGTCTACAGGTCAGTCTGACTGTACAAGTCTTTAATTTATATTAATCCTTCGTCAACCTTGCATGATATATACTTTTATAAGTTCATATTTTATACGTTGTTTTTAATTGGCCAAAACTCACCGCTTAGTTTTGATTAAAACCCATTCATTCTTTTACACCCGTCTGTGTTTGACTTCGATTAAATGTCATCAATTGTTGACAAAATGATGTCTTGTGATTACACCACTCACTACTGCTTTAGTGGTGGTGACAAATATAAATTTGTGATCATTTCAAAAGACGTGAAAAGTGTTTTTAGATAACTTTAAATGGAAGAAAGAAATGGAGGACGACAACGCCCACATGTTATTGTATGAAATTTGATGATTACAGGCTGGTCATTTTATTAGTTTAATTTGTTCTCAATTTCTTGTTCCACTTAGTGTTATATTCTTGCTGATCGGTTATGTAAGTTTGTGTATAGTATTATAAGTCTTAAAATAGCATCTTTTTAATATGGTTTATGGTTTTAAACTTCTTGTGCTCTTGTATGGAACTTTATAGAATATAAATATTAATGTCATGCAGGTTTCGAGTACACTTGCTAAAGGAGCTGGATCATCTGGTTTGGATGTTCGAAGTGGTTATGGCTCAACAATTCAAGAGTCACCAAAATACACAACTATGGACTACTCTGCCGTTAGCCAAAAGTATGCCCAGATATCGGAAAAGGCTTACCCTGATAAGCTAACTGATTTTCCATCAGGGGATAGACTCTTATATGATGAACGACCAATTACTTTAGGTCATCAACACCAGGTTTCTGGATTCTTTAAGATTTAGTTAATTTTCTTTTATTGTCTTAAATTGTACTCAAGTTTTTTCCCGCCAATTGAGACTTTATATATCTGTTAAAAACATGTACATATAATGTGTAACGATTCTGGACAGGCTGATATCTATGATCGTTTAGAGGCAGCAACTGCATTGCGTCAAGACTTGCTACAAGCTCAGTCACTTAAACCTGCTTCTGCAGATGGCAGTTCTAGGTATAAAACATCATATAAAGTTATTATGTGAAACACATTCATGTTCTTTGTTTTGGCAATTTATTTTATTATTTTGTTATTCTTTAATCTATGGTTGTACTTTTACCTTTTTTCAAGTTTGTATCCATTAGTAATCCTAATGAATTGTGATTGCCAATGAATGAAATGCAATATATATATATACCAAATGCTGATGTCAGCAATTTTACAAGAGGAACTCTTATAATTAGCATTTAAAAATTAATATAAAACGTTTCTGGCAGACAAGCTGATTATCTGGCAGGAAGAGCACGCCTTGCGGGTCAAGAACTTTTGCCTTATGGGGGACGAATGGATGCTGATCTTCATACTTTATCAATGATAAACGGCGTGCAACGCACTCCGTCGATTTTAGGGGCTCCTCCTCGGAGAGATTTGGAAGATCTCATTTACGCTCGTAGTTCAAATCCTGGTTATGGAATTAGTCTGCCACCTGGCAGGACCTATGCATCAGGTGATATTTTGGCGCGTGCTGGTTATGCAAGGCTTGATGATCGTAAAGATGATGTAGACTATGTTCGAGAACTCCAGCGCCGAGAGGAAGATCTTCGTAGGGAGCTTATACGAGAACGCGAACGTGAAAGGGATCGTGAAAGGGACCGAGAACGCGAAAGGGATCGTGAAAGGGACCGAGAACGAGAACGTGATCGTGAAAGGGACCGGCAACGAGAAAAAGAGCGGGAACGTAGGAAGGAACGGGAGATAATGTTGGAAAGGCGGGAAAAGAAGAGAGATAGGCGTGAAAGAAGTCCGTTGAGAATATCAAGGGACCGAAGTCGTTCGCTATCGATAAAGGCCGGGAGGTCTTCAAGGATTGAATCGCCACGTGTTGAAGTGTCACATAGGTTGCATTTTATTGGTTAATTTTTTGTCTGCTAGTGTATGTCGAAGTATTTAACTAACTTGGTGTGTTCTATAATGATGAAGGCGTCTTTCACCTGTTAAAGAAAAACGAAGAGAGTATGACTGCAAGGTAAAAAAAGCTACATATGAGCTAACAAAGCTAACAAATTCTGTCATTTTCATTCCTCATTCACTCGTTGCCAGACACTCCCAAACACCTACTCTATATTTGCCTTCTGCTGCGCATTTGGGAATCTTTATTGATGTTTTTTTCGGTGATCGATGTCACTTGATTAAGATTGGTGTAGAACTCTTTATGTATTTCATTTTTTGGATTCATTCTTCTTCAATAGATAAAGACATCAGTTCTAAAGATGACGCGTATTCAGTTCTATTACGTGTTTGTGGCTAATTTCTTACTGTGTTTATCTGTTCACATCACTTGAATGGGTGATTCTTGTTACGCATTTTCACTTTAAGTAATGTATTTTGTAGGTTTATTCATTCAACTTAATGGATATCGAGAGGGATTATCTGTCCATGGATAAACGATATCCTAGGCTGTTTGTTTCACCAGAGTGTTCCAAGGTACATTGTGTTTTTATCGAATATATGAATTAACATCTTTTTCGTTTTTCTTCATTGTTATAAGCTCGATTCATAAATTGTTTTAGGTTATTGTGAATTGGTCATGGGAGGAACTTAACCTTCCTTTCAAGACCCCCGTGAGGTATGCTTGCTCAGTTTGCTCTTATTTGTTTTGATCGGATATCTGTTTTTTGCAGTTCGATTGATTAGCTTTAGCTTATCTTTTTATATGCCTAACAAAAATTACTGTGTAGTTCTATATTTTGATTAATCTGCGTATGCTATATACATAAAATTTGATGCTTTTGGGCAGTTTTGAACATGATTTTGTGCGAGAGGATAAACAAACTGAGCGTCAGTCGTGGTCCACCAAGATAACGGCTGATGAAGATTCTAAGATTGGAAGTGGAGTTACTCGGTGGAACGCAAAGGTAAATATATATAAACCTTGCATTTGAAGATTACCCAATAAGATTTCAATATAATATGGTTATTGATAGTTTATTTTTTTTTTTTTTTTTTTTTTTTTTTTATTTTTTTTTTTTTTGAGTTTGGTTATTTGGTTCATATTTGATCTTGTTTACTTGTTTTGTTCAGATGTTACTGATGAGCGGTCTTAGCCATAACGCGTGGGACGAGCTATCATCTGAAAGAAAGTACAAGGATCGCATTCCTCATCTTTGCAATATGATTAGGTTTGCTTTTCTTAAGGACGGGAGTTCGTTTATGGCGATTGGAGGTTCATGGGACACCGTTGATGGAAATGATCCTTCGGTAGATAGATCGTCTCTAATACAAACTGTCTTGAGGTTGGTTCTTGTATGAACAGTTTTCCTAATATATGTGTATATATATTATAATATTCATATATTATATATTATATATGTATATATAGGTATGCTAAGGAGCTGACTGGGCTTGACCTGAAGAAATGCAGACGTTGGAATCCATTTCTCGAGGTAATTCGTGTTTTTTTTTCTGCTCAATTATGAAGTATAATGTGTATTCTTTTTTTTTTTTCTATAATTAAATTTTATTTGTAATTAACGTTGCAGATTCACTATGATAGAGTTGGGAAAGATGGCCGATTTAGTCATAAGGAAGTTACTGTACTCTATATTCCTGATTTATCGGATTGCTTACCTTCAATAAATGAATGGAAAGATCAATGGCTTACCCATAAGAAAGCTATTGCCGAGAGAGAACGTTTGCATGCTCTTGAAGCAAAGGTATGTTCGTTTCCTACTTTACCCTTAGAAAGATAAAATAAGAATTTGTATCGGCGCGATAAGATATCATATCGAATAAATCATCAGAACGTGTTCAATAATCCTAGAACCTTTCTGAATTCTGATACTAAATTGATCTTTCAACCTTTTTTGTAGAAATCGCGTGAAAAGAAGGAAGGTCAAAAAGGTAATATTCGTATGACAACCCTTTTAGATGCTCTCGGTTTTGTGTATGATTATGAATGTAATTCTGTCTTACACGTATCTGTTGCTTTTAAGCAGGTAAGGAGTCTGAGAAGACGAAAGAATCAAAGAAGGTTGAAAAATCGGAAAAAAAGAAAGAGGCTGGATTGGCATCAAAGGTTGAAAAAAAAGAGGGCAACGAAACTACAATCGAGAAGAAAGATGAGATCGAGAAAGTTGATGAAGGTAATAATAATTCAGGAAAAAAGAGTCAAACTAACAACGCCGGTGTTAGTGGAAAGAAAAAGATTTTAAAAAAAGTTATCAAAAAGAAGGTTGGTGCTGAAAAAGGTGGACCCGAAAATGATAATAAGGATGGTGCAAGTGTAACTCCAGTTAAGAAGAAAACAGTTAAAAAGGTGGTAAAGAGAGAGGCAGTTTCTAAAGATACCGATAATAATAAGGATAAAGTGGTGATGATAAATCAAGAAAGTGAAGTAAAATCAGAGAACAAGGAATCGGTCTCCCAGGTGGTTCCACAAAGCGGTGTCTCTGAGCAGCCGAAAGATAATAAAAGTGATAATAAACAAGTGAAGGAAGAGAAGAAAGGTAAAGTGGAGGGTGGTTCTGACAAGAATGAAAAGTTGAAGGGTGGAATCGAGAAAAAGGACAAGGTTGGTAGTAAAGGTGAGTCAAAGGTTAAAGAGGCGAAAAATAAGAAAAAGGTTGAAGAGCCACCGAAACATCCCGGATTATTCCTTCAGACGAAAGGGGGCGCGAATTCACATGTAGGTGTTTCTAACAAATGTTCTTTTGTATTGCTCGCACATTGCATAATGATAATCTGATATTGTTATATTTTTTGAAAAAGCTGCGGTCATTATCACTTTCGCTTGATTCCCTGTTGAGTTATACTGATAAAGATATTGAAGAATCAATGTTCGAGGTATATCACTTGATGATAGTTGATACCCGTATTCTGACTACATGCATCAAATTCTGAAGTTTTTTTTTTTTTTTTTTTTTTTTTTTTTTTTTTTTTTGGCAGCTATCAATATTTGCTGAAACATTCTATGAAATGCTTCAATATCAAATGGGTTCTCGGATTTTAGTGTTTCTACAGGTTGGTAATTGTAAATGATATAGATGAGTAATTCACTTTGTTTATTCATTTGGTGCTTATTTGATCTTTTCTTTCTTATCTAAGAAATTGAGAACCAAGTTTGTGGATAGAAGGAACCGAAAGAAGCGTTCGAGGGAAGAAGTTTCTGACAAGAAGGAAAAGGAGAAAACATCTTCTGATAAAAAATCATCCCCTAAGCGCTTGAAAACCGAAGACGTTTTACCGGAAAGCAAGTCGGTTAAAACTGAAACATTGAAGGAAGATGAAAAACCTGTTGTCAAGGAAGAAAATACAATCATTGATGACGTGGAAAACACGAAGGTAGAGGATGGATCAGTAAAAGATGAAGATCTTGAAGAGGATCCTGAAGAAGAACCCGAAGAAGAAGAAGAACCAGAAGAAGAGTCTGAAGAAGAACCCGAAGAAGAAGAAGAAGAAGAAGAAGAAGAAGAAGAAGAAGATGATGAAAATATGGAAGATGCAAGCCCCGAGAAAGATATAAAAGACGAGGCAAGTTTTGGCTTTTTTATTGTTTTATATTAAACATAAACACTGGTCTCTTTTGGTCATATGTTGTATAATATTATGGTTTATTTTGTAGGAGAAAGCTGAGGTTGAAAAAGTTGACATGGATGTGAAGTCTGAAAAGGTGGATGACAAGTTAAAAGACGAACAAAAAGAGAACACGAAGCAAACTGTCAATCTGGACACCAAATCGGAGGCTGAGAAAAAGGAAAACACGAAGGTGGACTCAAAGAAGAAAGAAACTTCGACTCGCATTGATAAGGAACTTCTGCAGGCATGTCATTTTCAAATATTCTATTGAAAAATATTTTTCTTAATTTTTGTTATCTAATTTTGACATATTTTTGGTTTGTTGTAACAGGCTTTCAGGTTTTTTGATCGAAATAGAGTGGGTTTCATCAGGGTAAGATTATACATTATGACATTACAATTTTTTTGTTACGATCTCTACTTGTGAAAAAGAAATGATGTTTAAGATGCCAATTGGTTCCATGTGCGTTTGCAGGTTGAAGATTTGAGATTGATCTTGCATGCATTAGGGAAGTGCATGTCTCACAGAGATGTTAAGGTGATGATGATACCTAGTTCGTTTATGCACATGGTTATCCTCGAGTTGGAAACTTTGACCTACTGTCATGTTGTGGTTTTTAAAAAAGTTGACTGGTTTTGTCTGACTTATGATGTTTTTTTTCTGGATTCAGGAACTTGTTCAAAGTGCATTATTTGAAAGCAACACTGGGATGGATGGTCGTATCCTTTATGATAAGCTGGTGAAGATGACTGCATAAAAAACTTAAGAGGAAGCTTGATTTTAATTCATTTCTGAATTAGAGGTTGTATTTATCAACTTTTTGGACAGAACTTTTCATTTATATCTCCCTATAGTTATCAACTTTAGGGGCCTATTCAGTTCATCACTATTTAGTACGGAGTACAAATTGTGTGCTTTGTAGTGATCACAACTATCCAATTCTATATGTATTGCTTAAATTTGGTTTCTCCATTACAGTGAACTTTGCTAAGAAAAATGGCTTAAATGTTACTCCGTAATTTATTGCTCCGTATTTTTATTTTTTGATTTCACATGAAAAAGTAATCACTGAATAGATCGCTCTTATACGAACTTTTAATGGTGGATCTCACGAGTGGTTAGCTGGTCGGAAGTTGACTTTCTTTAGATGAATATATTGAAATGTGACTGCCGATATCATACCGCCCCATATTTTGCACATATGAATGACTAGAAGTACGAGGTTGATAGTTGATCCTGTAGTTCTGCTTGTTTTACCTACTCTTTTCATTTGGAAACTAGGAATTTAATCAAGATTTTGCTATCTAACCCTACTCGAGTCGAGATGATACATGTGTTATCTTTTAACTTGACCAATTTTAAGCACCATATTTCGAATTAGAAACACACTAGAAAAAGTTACGAGTCTGTTATGTGGGGTTTTTAAAAAGACTAAATAGTTACTACCCGTATGACTTAAGGTAAAGAATTGGTTTGGAAGCAATGAATTATTAGGCACAAGGTTTTTGAAGAGGCTTCAAATTGGTGTGTGGGGTTGTATAACACACTACAAAATAGATGAGGTTATACACAAAATTGTAAGTAATCAAAAGCCATGTATTAGATTCTAGTTTAACCGAAATAGATGAGGTTACAATACGACATCTACAAAGATGATAAGATGAAAAAAAAGGTTGCTTTCTACACAAAAATAAACTGGGACATACTCCTATGGTTCTCAAACCAGAACATCATAAACCATTACAATAAAATATTAACAAATCAAAATCTAATCTACTCATCATCAGCCACAACTTCCTCCTCCTCCACTGAGCCTTCACCATCATCAGCAGGTACCTCTTCAACCTTTTCTTGAGAACATTCTTCATCATCAACAGCATCATTTGACTCACCTTCCTGCAATACATTTCATTTTAGCATCTTGTAATCATAACACACCAATGATACACAAAACCAACCAATACTTACAGCCTTATCATTTTCAGCATCATTTGGGTTCTCCAAAGCTTTTTGGTACTTCTCTTTAAGTTCAGCAGCCCTCTTATTGTAAGCCTTCTTTTCCTGTTATATAAATAACATAGCAGTTTAAATATACAACATATATAAACAATCATACAAAGCTAGTATGATTTTGCAACTCACCTCTTCAGTCATTGACTTCCATTTCTCACCACCTTCTTTAGCAACCTATACACAAAATTTAAACTGTTTTGTCACCAAAGAACAATCCAATAGCACCTAATACTACTTCAATCTTGCATTCAAATGTGTATAAATATAATCCTCAATGTTTTAAGATTACCATGGAAACTTTTTTGTTATCAGGATGTGCTTCCTTGTATGTTTTCCTAAAATCATCCCTACACCAATAACAATAATCAGCATCTATTAAATTAAATGTACATTTGATTTGAAAATACATTTTCTTATAATTAGCTGTTGGGTTATAGCAGTACATGAACAAAAAGAATGCAGTCGGTGGCCTTTTAGGCTTGCTTGGATCTTTTTCTTTCTTCACTTTCTTTGCAGGTTGTTCTTTATCTTTAATCACCTTCTTTCTGAAACAACATCCAACAATTACAAGTTATACAACAAAGTAAAAAATAAAATAAATAAATTGATATATAAAAATAAAGTAACTACTTCTCAGCTGGCTTTTTGGCAACTGATTCTTTAGGTCTCTCTACAGCTGTAGTCTCTGAAATAAAGAAGCTCATATTATAAATACAATAAATAAATACAATAAATTTATAACAAAACGACAATATATATATATATATATATATATATATATATATATATATATATATATATATATATATATATATATATATATATATATATATATATATATATATATATATATATATATATTCAATTCAAGTAATTTTAATATAAATAATAACTCTATACCTAAATTCATCTTAATTTTGGCATCAAGACCACAATCATGCATGCTAATTAATGCCACAGCTACATCTTTTTTACACGATTCACTGTAAAAGAATACAAATTCATAAAGTAAACTTCAAATATGATCCACATTTAGCGATTTGAACCAAAAATCAATTGGCAAACAGACGAAATTGATCCATAGAAAAACAATTAGAAGTTCAATTGATGAACTCAAAGTTAATTTAAGGATACCATTGAGTAAACGCGCTGCCGTTTTTGGCTCGTTTGAGCAAATTCGAATTTGTCTCTACTTCGACTCTTTTTCTAGATCGATTTGCGTTTACTGACTTTGAAGCAACACTACCTGTGGGCGCCATTGATGAAAGCTTGAAGGTGATCTGTGTATGCAAATGTGTGATTTTGTGTGAGATCGATTATGGAAAATATTGGGGGAATAGGGTTTAAGAAGAGGGGAAATTTTTAGATAATTTTAGCGCCAAAAGAAAAAGGCGCAAATATTGGACGAGGAAAAATTTTAAACTGAAAAACGTTACGGAGTGAAATTTTAAATTGACACGGATTGCAGACATGGCAGAAATTTAGGCCGTTTGATTATGCTGACCGTCTAAACTTGAGTAATTATCAGTTTAGTCCCTAAACTATTGCTATTTTGAAGATTATGGTGACTATGTAAACTTGAGTAATTAGTTAATTACCTTTTTTTTTCCCGAAAAAACAAATGCTCATATAGAAACGAGGACGTCTTTCAAAGGAAAACGTTCTCTACGAAGGGTACAAAAAGACGGAGAAAACGAAGAAACTCGCAACTAAAAAGCAATTATCTAAACAAAACTATTTATAAACGAGCCTCCATAACAACCCGAAAAACATAATAGACAAACTAACCAACAAAACCGAATACAACACGAAATGGAATCACACCAAACTAATAAACAAAACGAACCGGATCACTCAACCTCGAGGTCCCGCCCTTTGCAATTTACCGTTTACCGTCTCTTTCAAGTTATTTTTTCAGACCGATTCTCAATCTTATACGAAAACTCATCGGCGGATCCGTCAATTTTATGAGCCCGTGCGTTGCACGACAGTTGTATAAATTAGTAGCGATGACGTTAATATTGACATTTATCAAATGTATAATACAATTATAATAAAAAAAAGTTCCTTTATTAGTGATAACATTTGTATCGAAAACATTAGTATTGAATACTAACGCATAATTTATGAGTTCGTCCGTTAAAATCATTTTAACTTCAATTGACAAATAATTGATAAAGCAAAAAACATGTACCCGTAAAAAATTGTTTTAAAACCGATCGTTAATATAATATTATGTAACGACCCGACAAAATCGTCATTGACGGCGCCGTTAACTTAGGTCCCGTTACGTGGTCATAGTCCCTAAATGAGACACGTTTGAAAAAAATTATGTCGCATTCATTTGAAACGTGTATGACTTGCAAAGTTTTAAGTAAACCAAACGGTTCGACGCAAGTAAGTTTACAAAAGTATAAAGTATAAATGAAATAACTTGCGACATAATTAGTTTAAAATCACGGTTGCTATAAATAGCGTAAGTATGTATGTATGCTTGACCCCAAGCAAGTATATCAAAGTGTGCTCATGTATGCTTGACCCCAAGCAAGTATAAGTGTACGCGGAAGCATGTATCAAATAGCCATTCATGAACCTGAGAAACATATAGAAAATTGTCAACGAAAACGTTGGTGAAATCATAGGTGTTTGTAAACCTTGTATTTTGAACCACAAGATTTTGTATAGTTGATTATCCAAATCGTTTGCATTCCAAAAGTACGTTCGCGAGCACCCAATTATCAAGACTTTACTGTTTGATACCCTGTTACGTAGTGTTAGAACATACACTAAAATCGAAAATATATTTCATCCGCCGACGGTAGCGAACCGTCTGAATGAGGGCACGTCTAGCCCGCATGGATCTACACAACAAAAGTTCACGCTTACACCCGCAAGTGCAACTAATGATAATTGAATTGGGGATTTTTGTTCAGACTCGCTGTGAAATGTTTGTTTTCGTACTTGTGTTCAAAGTATAAAAGTAAGTAGTATAAAACTGTATATGTTTCTCATCCCATAATTTAAAATATAAAGGTTGTTGAAAGATGGGACTATGATCTCACCTCGAGTGCACGAGTATAAAAGTACTTCACAAAGTAAACGTGTGCATAAAATTTGTTTAGCCTTGACCTAAACAAGTAAGTTATATCAATACCGGGTAATACACAAACAAGGTCGGTCGAAATGTGTTCAATTAGTCCTATGACTCGTTACGACTCGATTATGTAACATGTGAATCACGTTGTCAAGTTTCATGCAATATATAAGTGTAAACGAAAGGTTATAATGATTAAGCAAAGTATTGGTTATGTTTGAATAAAAGTCAACTTTTGATCCAAGTCAAAGTCAACAAAAAAGTCAACGGGGTCGGGTTGGGTCCCGAACTAATTTTCTGAGGTTTATAATCATATATAAGCATGGTGGCCAAGTTTCATGTTGATCGGGGGTGCGTAGCATACTTAGAATTAAACGAAAATGGACTTTTTTGGACAGCCGGGGCCGGAGCGGTGCTCCAATACCCTGAGCGGCGCTCAGTATGCCTGTTCAGCAAGTCTGGCAGTTTTTGAACACTTACACGAATCCAAATTCAAACAACCATAACTTATGAACCGTAAACATTCATAACGCGTATCTTATATCGTTGGAAAGGTAATTTAAAGAGGAATACAACTAAACACATTTCATAAATAAAATCCATCATTAACAACAATGAAAACCTCAATAAATGATCATTATATGTTCAAAATCAAAGTTTCAAGTTCATAAAACGCATTTCTTGACTCGGGAATCCAATTTACACATACGATACGCCGTTTTGAAGGTAATGAAACATACAATAAAACTAAACACATACTAACAACATTTCATAGCATTCAATGCGTCAAAAGTTCGTTTTAAAGTTCATCAAACCCTAACTAAAATCATGAATTCAACCATTTTGCAAATGAAGTTTTTCTAAATCAACCAACACATCAAAATGAAGCTAATGATGCTAGTAACACATTTAATACATGAACTTTAATATTTAATCAACCAAAACTAAAGATTAAACAAACTCATTTTAAGTTCATGCTAGTTTATGCAAAACAACAAGATCGAGCAAATAAATCATATATTCGTGTTAGACTTGAGCCATAGACACTGACTAACACCATTTCAAGTCAAAAACACGAATTAGAGAAATCTAGAGTTTTAGAAATGTTACCCAAATGAGATGAAATTGGTACCAAAGTGTAGATGATGAAGAGAGGATCACGAATATGTAATTTGTTTTGATGTTTGCTTCTTGATTCGGATTTGGATGATGAATTTCTTGTTTGAAGATTGAGAGAAAAAGATGGAAGTATGAAGAATGAAAGAGGTGAAATGAATGGAGGAGGTGATACTTTGACTATTTGACTTAGTCATATCTTTGGTCAATTGGCAAGGTTGGTCCCTCGAGTTTGATAGCGGGTGCGTGAATTAACCAACGAATATTTTAAAAATGCTAGAGTAATCGGGAGATGTTATAACCAAATAATGGAAATATTTAGAACGTTAGTCAACGAAAGGTACGAATTTAGATAACGAAATATATTATCTAAAAAAAAAGACGGGCGTTAAAATAATTTAACGGAAAAATGCGGGATGTTACATTACCTACACCTTAAAAGAAATTTCGTCCCGAAATTTAGTTGGAAGTAGTAGTTGTCGTTTCTTCCTTGAAATCTTGCGTTGCCAATTCTACGAATGATAGTGCTCCAAATGAACATATATTTAGGCACAATATCCTTCCAATATGTAAAGTTTTTAGTTGCAATTGTTCTATTTTTATGTAATATTCGTTTAAATAAATAAGTGCGAAGACAAAAGAAGGAAACGACGATTTGAAGACGCAAATGACCAAAAAGCTCAAATGTACAAGATATAATTCAAGTGGTTCAATTTATTGATGAGAAACGTCCAAAAATGATAAGAGTACAAGCCGCAAAACGCAAAGTACAAGCCGCAAAACGCAAAGTACAAGATATTAAATAGTACGCAAGGACGTTCGAAAATTCGGAACCGGGACCTGAGCCAACTATCAACGCGCGACGCAACAGAGCTAAAATTACAAGTCAACTATGCACAAGAATATAATATAATATTTAAATAATTATATAAATTATTTATATATTATATATTATATTAAATAACGTCGACAAACTAGCAAACAAAAAAATATGTGAGCTGGATCTGACGGCCATGTGATCGCATGAGAAATAGGCATAAAACTCATGCGAGTGCATGAGATTTGCACTAAAATCTCATGCGACCGCATGGGTTACTGTAGCAGGCCAAGTTCTATAAAAAGTCAGTTTTTCGGACGAGTTAGGTACAAAAAATCAATCTCTCTTCTCTATGTAATATATTTATATTATAATTATAATTTTAATTTAAGATTAATAATAAATTATGGTTTAGTTGGGTTATTGTAAGAAATGTTTTACGGGTTTTAAAGTCGGAACTTTGTCCGGGTAACGCTACGCAATTAATCACCGCTGTAAGCTATGTTCTTCCTTTTTAAATTAATGTCTCGTAACTAAGTTATTATTATGCTTATTTGAGCTGAAGTAATCGTGATGTTAGACTAAATATTAAGACGGGGTTTTTAGATTTTGTACCATAATTAAGTTTTGGACAAAAGACCGACACTTGTGGATATTGGACTATGACTATTAATAGATAAGGGGTATTGTCTAATTGAGCGACAACTCATTGGAACCTGTCGAACCTATCTTCAAATTAGTTAATCTAATAATTATTAAAATCATTATGTATGTCCTATTTAGTGACGTTTATACGACATCTTTTGCGATAATTTAATTAATTATTCGGGTTGGGTAATTGATTATTCATTCTGATCAAGTGGGTAAATTAATATTCATATCTCATTAAAACAGGGGTGGATTACATACAAGGATAATTGGTGTAATTGTTAACAAAATATTAAAACCTTGGATTACACGCAGTCGATAACCTAGTGTAATTATTAACAAAGTATTAAAACCTTGTTACAGTTCGAATCCCTAATTAGTTGGAATATTTGACTTCGAGAATAAGGTTAATTTGACGAGCATTTTATAATTATGACCGATGGACTATTATGGACAAAAACCAAATAGGTATCAAATAATCAAGGACAAAGGACAATTAACCCGGGTAACAATTAATTAAAATCAAAACGTCAAACATCATGATTACGGAAGTTTAAATAAGCATAATACTTTTATTTCATATTTCATCGTACCTTTATTTACTGTCATTTTAATTACTGCAATTTACTTTATCGCAATTTAAATTCTGTCATTTATATTATCGTCATTTATCTTTACGTTTTATTTAAAATCGACAAACCTGTCATTAAACGGTAAAAACCCCCTTTTATAATAATATTAATATATATAATTATA
The DNA here is from genome assembly GCF_046630445.1 of Rutidosis leptorrhynchoides. NCBI lineage: Eukaryota > Viridiplantae > Streptophyta > Magnoliopsida > Asterales > Asteraceae > Rutidosis > Rutidosis leptorrhynchoides. The sequence continues at coordinate 403,231,808 of NC_092337.1, read as the reverse complement.
TATATTTTATATAAATAAAGTTGTAAAAAATATAGTGTTAAACTCAGCTAGCTCCCTGGGGAACGAACTGAACTTACTAAAAACTACACTACTATACGATTAGGTACACTGCCTATAAGTGTTGTAGCAAGGTTTAGGTATATTCCATCCGTAAATTAATAAAACTTGTGTAATTTGTATCAAATTTTGTAGTATTTTGCAGTAAAAATAATAAGTATTTCGTACACCTCTACGCACATCAAGTTTTTGGCGCCGCTGCCGGGGACCCGGCGAAACGCTATATTTTTACGCTATAATTCTTATCTCTAATTTTGTAAAAATATTTTGTATCTATATAAAAACATAAAAAAATAAAATAAAAAAATAAAAAAATACTATATATATATATATATATATATAAGTGTTAATTAAAAAGTTTTTATAATTTTAAAAAAATTAATTTTTTATTTTTAGTTTATAATAAAAAAATTAATAAGTGTTTTTATATAAGTTAATTTTAAATTTTTATAAATATTGTGTAACATTTACAAAAATAAAAAAAATAAAAAAAGTTTGAAATCAAAATAATTAATAAAATTATTAAACGGGCCGAAGCTGTTCGAAGCCCGAATGAATTCTGGAATTGTTGCGCCATGCGATCGCATGACCCAGAAGACAAGAACCCATGCGGTCGCATGAGCTGTTCTGGCAGGCCAAATCAGAGGCATTTATTACGCAGTTAGGGTTTTAAATTTATTATTATTATTTAATTTTTAGGGTTTAATTAAAATATTAATTAGTAATTTAGTTTTATTTTTAGTTTTAATTAGTTTTATTAAGTTTAATAATTATTATTAATTATATAAATTAATACTTTTATAAAATAATAATATAAAAATAATATTTTTATAAAAATAAATAATTTTATCATTTTTTATATTTTTATAAATTGTATCTTTTTAATTGTATAATTCGTTTAAATTGTATATTTTTCGTTCGTAATTAGTTTCAAGACTAGTATTTTGCCGTAGTTATTTTTATTTCTAGATTTTTAGTCTTTGCCGTAAAATCCCTTAAGTGCTTTTTCTTTAGACTAAGATTTAGGTGCTTTAGAATTTTGCGACGCCGTTTTAAAATTTTAGTACTTTTTAAGATATTGCCGTTTTGGATATAGAATTCCTTTTAAGCTTTAATACCTTTAGGCGCAACTTTTTAGATTTAGTTTTTAGACTTTTAAGTTTCGACGTTTTTCTTTCTTATTTTTATTTTTCGACCTTTTATTTTTCAACATTTTTCGACGCGCTCTTTTTCTTTCTTATTTCTCGACGCTCTAGTTTTTAGGACATAGAATTTTCTATTTCTTCTCTAAAAATTCAAAACGAAAAATTATTTTAAGCGGTTAAATTGATAGACATCCTAAATTTTCTGATTCGTAGTAATAGTTGGATTTGTTAGTGACGAGTTGTGGGCTTCCGATTTAAAGGGTCCTGGCTACCTGCTGCATCTATTGGCTATTCGAAACGTGGACAAAATCAGAAAAGTCTATTGATTTGATAACTTATATAATTTTTATCTTTTATAACTAATAGGATATTCAGTGAATGCACCGAGCAAAACGTTCACCACCTTTCATACGTTTACCACCTGTAACCAGATCAAGACATCTAGCCAATATTGTCGCCGTTGATTTTTCTTTAGAATCATCATCCAGTCGACCAAGTACTCCAATTCAAATTTCCGATAATCCATTTTTTTGAACCCGACCTCACAATTGAGAATCCGGAGGATATTCAGGAACAATTCAGATATCCTGAACCACTAATCATTTCTCCTGAACCACAAATTACTCATCCAGAAATTGTCGAGGAAGAAACCATTAAGTCAGAATCCTCTAGTGATTCAGATTTAACAAATTCAATCATGGAAAATCTGGAACCTCTAAGTATGGAAGACCGAATGAGAGCCACACGTACGGGCCAATGTCACGCCATTATTAAGCCAGACATTAATGCGCCAGATTATGAAATCAAAGTATGTTCAAAATATATTTACAACACTTTTAATATATTTTGATGTTTTAAGTTTATTAAGTCAGCTGTCCTCGTTAGTAACCTACAACTAGTTGTCCACAGTTAGATGTACAGAAATAAATCGATAAATATTATCTTGAATCAATCCACGACCCAGTGTATACATATCTCAGTATTGATCACAACTCAAACTATATATATTTTGGAATCAACCTCAACCCTGTATAGCTAACTCCAACATTCACATATAGAGTGTCTATGGTTGTTCCGAAATATATATAGATGTGTCGACATGATAGGTCGAAACATTGTATACGTGTCTATGGTATCTCAAGATTACATAATATACAATACAAGTTGATTAAGTTATGGTTGGAATAGATTTGTTACCAATTTTCACGTAGCTAAAATGAGAAAAATTATCCAATCTTGTTTTACCCATAACTTCTTCATTTTAAATCCGTTTTGAGTGAATCAAATTGCTATGGTTTCATATTGAACTCTATTTTATGAATCTAAACAGAAAAGGTATAGGTTTATAGTCGGAAAAATAAGTTACAAGTCGTTTTTGTAAAGGTAGTCATTTCAGTCGAAAGAACGACGTCTAGATGACCATTTTAGAAAACATACTTCCACTTTGAGTTTAACCATAATTTTTGGATATAGTTTCATGTTCATAATAAAAATCATTTTCTCAGAATAACAACTTTTAAATCAAAGTTTATCATAATTTTTAATTAACTAACCCAAAACAGCCCGCGGTGTTACTACGACGGCGTAAATCCGGTTTTACGGTGTTTTTCGTGTCTCCAGGTTTTAAATCATTAAGTTAGCATATCATATAGATATAGAACATGTGTCTAGTTGATTTTAAAAGTCAAGTTAGAAGGATTAACTTTTGTTTGCGAACAAGTTTAGAATTAACTAAACTATGTTCTAGTGATTACAAGTTTAAACCTTCGAATAAGATAGCTTTATATGTATGAATTGAATGATGTTATGAACATCATTACTACCTTAAGTTCCTTGGATAAACCTACTGGAAAAGTGAAAAATGGATCTAGCTTCAATGGATCCTTGGATGGCTCGAAGTTCTTGAAGCAGAATTATGACACGAAAACAAGTTCAAGTAAGATCATCACTTGAAATAAGATTGTTATAGTTATAGAAATTGAACCAAAGTTTGAATATGATTATTACCTTGTATTAGAATGATAACCTACTGTAAGAAACAAAGATTTCTTGAGGTTGGATGATCACCTTACAAGATTGGAAGTGAGCTAGCAAACTTGAAAGTATTCTTGATTTTATGTAACTAGAACTTGTAGAATATATGAAGAACACTTAGAACTTGAAGATAGAACTTGAGAGAGATCAATTAGATGAAGAAAATTGAAGAATGAAAGTGTTTGTAGGTGTTTTTGGTCGTTGGTGTATGGATTAGATATAAAGGATATGTAATTTTATTTTCATGTAAATAAGTCATGAATGATTACTCATATTTTTGTAATTTTATGAGATATTTCATGCTAGTTGCCAAATGATGGTTCCCACATGTGTTAGGTGACTCACATGGGCTGCTAAGAGCTGATCATTGGAGTGTATATACCAATAGTACATACATCTAAAAGCTGTGTATTGTACGAGTACGAATACGGGTGCATACGAGTAGAATTGTTGATGAAACTGAACGAGGATGTAATTGTAAGCATTTTTGTTAAGTAGAAGTATTTTGATAAGTTTATTGAAGTCTTTCAAAAGTGTATAAATACATATTAAAACACTATATGTATATACATTTTAACTGAGTCGTTAAGTCATCGTTAGTCGTTACATGTAAGTGTTGTTTTGAAACCTTTAGGTTAACGATCTTGTTAAATGTTGTTAACCCAATGTTTATAATATCAAATGAGATTTTAAATTATTATATTATCATGATATTATCATGTATGAATATCTCTTAATATGATATATATACATTAAATGTCTTTACAACGATAATCGTTACATATATGTCTCGTTTAAAAATCATTAAGTTAGTAGTCTTGTTTTTACATATGTAGTTCATTGTTAATATATTTAATGATATGTTTACTTATCATAGTATCATGTTAACTATATATATATCCATATATATGTCATCATATAGTTTTTACAAGTTTTAACGTTCGTGAATCACCGGTCAACTTGGGTGGTCAATTGTCTATATGAAACATATTTCAATTAATCAAGTCTTAACAAGTTTGATTGCTTAACATGTTGGAAACATTTAATCATGTAAATATCAATCTCAATTAATATATATAAACATGGAAAAGTTCGGGTCACTACATGGACAAGATTTGGAAAATTGTTAAGAGGATGTCCGCAACATGGTTTAGACACTTATCAAATAGTACAAATATTCTACCAAGGATGCGACATTGCTACACGAAAAGACATCGATATAGCAGCTGGTGGTTCCATTATGAAGAAAACCGCAACCGAAGCTCACAAAATCATTGATAACACAGCCTCCCACTCACATAAGTGGCACCAAGAAAAAGATATCTTTCGTTCATCTAAAGCGGCTAGAGCTAATTCTAGCCATGACTTTGATTCCGTTTCCGCAAAAATAGATGCTTTCGAGAGACGAATGGAAAAGATGAATAAAGATATTCACGCAATACGAATCAGTTGTGAGCAATGCGGTGGACCACACTTAACGAAAGATTGTCACAATGAACAAACGATGGAACAACGTGAGAATGTTTCCTACATGAACCAAAGGCCGGGAAATAATTATCAAAATAATTATCAACCGCCAAGGCCAAACTTCAATCGAAATCAAAACATTCTTTACAATTCAAATGGACCCAACAATAACTCGTACAACCAACAAGGTCTGAATAACCAACCAACTCAAAATAACACTTTTAATCAACAAAAACCTAGCTTGTATAAACCACCACAACGAACCGAAGATAAAAAGTCAAATCTAGAAGAAATGATGGCAAAGCTAATGGAATCTCAAACACAATTTATTACATCTCAATCCCAAACAAATGAGAGGTTTGATCAGTCATTAAGAACTCAACAAGCTTCCATTTTGAATCTAGAAAAACACGTAGGTACTCTTGCTAGCATGATGAGTGAGAGGGAAGAAGGAAAGCTACCCCTTAACCCAATACCGAAAACCGACAACCAATTACCCCATGAAGATTGGCCGAACTACACGAGCCTTAGTAAATCCGCATCCACACGAGACTACTATCCACATTACCATAACACAATCGAGATTGGCCGAACTACACGAGCCTTAGTGAATCCGCAACCACACGAGATCACTACCTCAATAAGATGACCGAACTACACGCGTCATCGTGAATTCGAACTACACGAGATCCACTTTCACAATTCAATAAGATGACCGAAACTACACGCGTCATCGTGAATCCGCATTCACACGTGACTCACTTCTCAATATCCAAAACCCTTCGCCATTGGGGTTATATCATCCACATCACAACCACGCGTGATGACGTGCACACAAAATGTGCACCTCGCCAAAGGTGGTCAACCAAAACGCACAACCGTGCCACTTGGACCTATACACAAGTCCATCAAATTCACCTATATGTGAAGTGAGCTCTATAACCGAGAATCACTTCACCCGACCCGCACCCATCCTACACATACATATGCACATAGGATATTAACACTCACCTTGTCGCCTTGATGAATGCAACCGAAAATAATCCGCAACTCGCCAATGGAATGTACCTATTCCATTATCACAAATACAACAACACAATTAGGATGGATTTATAAACCAACCCAATTTGACAACTAGTGCAATTTCGACCCAATTGCACTTCCAAGCTCAAACCGCGCCTAAACTAGCCAATAATCACTAACACAAGTGAGAATGTCCTAATACGCCAATTAAACCCAATCGTAAGTGTTAAACACCAAACTTGCCCAAATTGACACTTAAACCCTAATTTTGACCCATTTCAAAATTAGTCAACCCAAATTCACCTAAAGTGGTTCCAACACTTCCATAATCACTAACACTAGTGATTGCACACTACTTACAAGCCTTAAACATGGTTAAATCATTAACCAACCCAAAACCCGCTAAATATCAAAATAGCAAGTTTCCATAAACCCTCTTCATCAACTAAATGGGTTTTACAACTAACAATCTCAAACCCTAACTTGAATATCAAATCAAACAAATGAAATTCAGAGTTTGAACTTACCAATACTACCACAACGTAGCCGTGAATGAGATGAACAACTTTAAAACCCGAGCTTTGGTGAGAATCTGACTCCTTCTTCTCCAAATCAAGCCCTCTCTCTCACTAAAAGTAGGTTTCTCTCACTAGGGTTTGAAGAGAGTGTTTGTGTGGGTGAGAATGAGCTCCAATTGAGTTCTAGATCAGTTTTGATGATCTCAAACCGACCCCAAGTGAAAAGACCAAAGTACCCCTCATTTAAACCCTTTAAAAATGCTGAAAATTGCATCAGACGCAATCGGAGCGCCGCTCCAACCTTCAGGTGCAGTTTTCAGTAACTTGTTTTGGCCATAACTTTTTGATTGTAGCTCCGTTTTCGATGAATCAAATATCGTTGGAAACGTAATAAGATTTTCTTTATAATGGTAAGGTTTTTGAAACATCAACTCAAACTTTATTTGGGGTTGAAAAGATACGTACACACCTTGTCACTTCAGACAACGTCCAGTTTCCTTCGACGTTCGAGCAAGCAACACGTACATGCTTCGTACACTTCATACACGCATCGTACACCATAAATACAGTATGTACAATAAATATTTGGGTCTTACAACTCTCCCCCACTTAAACTCGATCACGTCCTCGTGATCTTCACCACTTAACCAATCCGAACCTACTCAACGGTCCTCAATCATAAGTCCCAATCCGAACTTTCCTAGACAATTATTCCCAATGAATCACCTTTAACAACTAAATCGTCACTCGCGATTTATCAAATCACAATCCGAGCACTAAAACCTTACTCATTCCCTCACATCGGGAAAACTCAACTAATCTCATACCGAGATATCAAACCTTAGCGTACCCTTACCAAGTACAAAGCTAAAATAACCAAGTCTCACTCTAAGGTCAACCGTCTAAACCGACGAAGACCAAAATAAAAACGAATCCTTACGGATAACACTTACCACTCAACATCCCTTGTAGTGCGCAACACCACCAATACGCAACTACCGTAACATCATAAACAAACGGCTAAAACCGTTAGCGCCCCAAATGACTATGGTAACGCAAATCCCAAGGTGTACAAAATCGACTACCGTTACACCCGTAACAACATGTGAGCGAAACACGGCTATCGCATCACTAATCCCACAACATGGTCCTCACGACCCCACCATTGGCGTATAAAACAACCAATAGATCAAACATCATGGTCCTTACGACCCCACCATCGGTGTATAAAACAACCAATGGATCACACATCCAACAACATGAAGGCTGGCCGAAAACTACACGCGCCTTAGTGAATCCGCATACCACACGTGACTCACTACCTTCACCGCACAACAATCGGGATTGGCCAAACTACACGCGCCTTAGTGAATCCGAACTACACGAGAGTCACTATCCCAGTAGAATGACCGCAACCACACGTGTCATTTGTGAATCCGAACTACACGCAACTCACTCCTCAATACGATGACCGCAACCACACGAGTCATTTGTGAATCTGAACTACACGCGACTCACTTCCACAATAAGATGACCGAACTACACGCGTCATCGTGAATACGCATCCACACGTGATCCACTTCCCAAATCTCAACACAGGAATGGTACTCCCATCCCCCATCGGTACTCGCATTTCCCGATAACGTTATACCATAACGATATAACACTACACCCATGATGAAGTCAGCGGACCACGCCATCGGTCATGCTTCACCAATCACATGCTCTTTTGGCCTCATACAACGAGTAACGTAACATCGCGCACTGCTACGCCATAGTGAATCCTAACGGAATACACTAACCATCCACACACGCTCTTTTAGCCTCATACATCGAGTAGTGTAACATCGCGCACTGTTATACCATAGTGAATCCTGATGGATACCACTAACCATCACCACACGTACGCGTACATAACGCCAACATAATCGAGCAAGAACCACCTATATCGCACATAGGCACAAAACAATACTTCTCTAGAAGAGAATCCGACACACACGTCCCTTAACTGAGAGATCTCACCTTGCTCGTCAAACACGTCCATTATCTCTCAACGAGATTTACCACATTATCACCTCGGTGATAATTTACATCCAAAACCATCAGTACAATTTAACCGAAATTGTACCCTACCACAAATCGACCAAATCTAGGTCCGACACAAATTCCGGATCTACTAAAACGTCATCCGAAATCTCACACTAGAACTTCCTCGTGCGGGAGTTTAACTCCCCCACTTGGAACTACGTTCCATAACCGCATCTTGTACAACCGTACAATGCTACCAAAGGTAGACTTTACCAACAATTGGGTTCACACGACCCATCACCATATCTTGCTCCAACCTTAAGCATACTAAGGATCTTAACCTATCCTTAAACACTTCGAACGAAAAGTGTACCACAAATTACACAAACTATACTCTCGCAATCATCCAATTGCTTTAGCTTGTCAAATTTCACATAGTCACTCATGTACCTAAGGGTTTCTCTCTGGCACCCTAAGTACAATGTAACCACAACACAATCGGAGTCGAACACCACGCTAGTGTAGTGACCCGAACTTTTCCATGTTTATATATATTAATTGAGATTGATATTTACATGATTAAATGTTTCCAACATGTTAAGCAATCAAACTTGTTAAGACTTGATTAATTGAAATATGTTTCATATAGACAATTGACCACCCAAGTTGACCGGCGATTCACGAACGTTAAAACTTGTAAAAATGACATGACGATATATATATGGATATACATATGGTTAACATGAGATTATGATAAGTAAGTATCTCCATAAGTATATTAACAATGAGTTATATACATATAAACAAGACTACTAACTTAAGGATTTCGAAACGAGACATATATGTAACGATTATCGTTGTAACGACATTTAAATGTATATATATCATATTAAGATATATTAATATATCATAATATCATGATAATATAATAATTTAACATCTCATTAGATATAATAAACAATGGGTTAACAACATTAATTGAGATCGTTAACTTAAAGGTTTCAAAACAACACTTACATGTAACGACTAACGATGACTTAACGACTCAGTTAAAATGTATATACATGTAGTGTATTTAGATGTATTAAAATACTTTTAGAAGACTTCAAGACATATATCAAAACACTCATACTTAACGAAAATGATTACAGTTACTTTCCCATTCTTTTCTTTCATCAAGAATTCTAGTCGTATTCTTACCCGTATTATACACAGCTTCAAAACGTACTTACTATGGGTATATACCAATAGGAACTAGCATGGGATTCCACTCTTGATTATGTCATGTATGACTAATCAATTTTAACTTCTACCATGAGCTAGTCAACTAACTAGAACTCCTTTTAACCCCACTCACCACTCACCAATTACCACTCATCATTCACTCCATTTCACTTCCAATTCTCTTTCTAATTCTCTCTCAACACACATACACTATTATGAACGTATTTTTCCAGTAGTTAATCATCATCTTCATCAAAAATCACTTCAAGAATCAAGCTATAATCATCATAGGAAGAACACTTCAAAAATCCCTTCAAGTATACTAATTTACTTCCAAGCTTTCTAATCCATTCCAAGTAATCATCTAAGATCAAGAAATCTTTGTTATATACAGTAGGTTATATTTCTTATTCAAGGTAATATTCATATTCAAACTTTGATTCAATTTCTATAACTATAAACTATCTTAATTCGAGTAAAAATCTTACTTGAACTTGTTTTTGTGTCATGATCCTACTTCAAGAACTTTCAAGCCATCCAAGATCCTTTGAAGCTAGATCATTTCTTGTCACTTCCAGTAGGTTTACCTACTAAACTTGAGGTAGTAATGATGTTCATAACATCATTCGATTCATATATATAAAACTATCTTATTCGAAGGTTTAAACTCGTAATCACTAGAACATAGTTTAGTTAATTCTAAACTTGTTCGCAAACAAAAGTTAATCCTTCTAACTTGACTTTTAAAATTAACTAAACACATGTTTTATATCTATATGATATGCTAACTTAATGATTTAAAACCTGAAAACACGAAAAACACCGTAAAACCGGATTTACGCCGTCGTAGTAACACCGCGGGCTGTTTTGGGTTAGTTAATTAAAAACTATGATAAACTTTGATTTAAAAGTTGTTATTCTGAGAAAATGATTTTTATTATGAACATGAAACTATATCCAAAAATTATGGTTAAACTCAAATTGGAAGTATGTTTTCTAAAATGGTCATCTAGACGTCGTTCTTTCGACTGAAATGACTACCTTTGCAAAAACGACTTGTAACTTATTTTTCCGACTATAAACCTATACTTTTTCTGTTTAGAGTCATAAAATAGAGTTCAATATGAAACCATAGCAATTTGATTCACTCAAAACGGATTTAAAATGAAGAAGTTATGGGTAAAACAAGATTGGATAATTTTTCTCATTTTAGCTACGTGAAAATTGGTAACAAATCTATTCCAACCATAACTTAATCAACTTGTATTGTATATTATGTAATCTTGAGATACCATAGACACGTATACAATGTTTTGACCTATCATGTCGACACATCTATATATATTTCGGAACAACCATAGACACTCTATATGTGAATGTTGGAGTTAGCTATACAGGGTTGAGGTTGATTCCAAAATATATATAGTTTGAGTTGTGATCAATACTGAGATACGTATACACTGGGTCGTGGATTGATTCAAGATAATATTTATCGATTTATTTCTGTACATCTAACTGTGGACAACTAGTTATAGGTTACTAACGAGGACAGCTGACTTAATAAACTTAAAACATCAAAATATATTAAAAGTGTTGTAAATATATTTTGAACATACTTTGATATATATGTATATATTGTTATAGGTTTGTGAATCAACCAGTGGCCAAGTCTTACTTCCCGACGAAGTAAAAATATGTGAAAGTGAGTTATAGTCCCACTTTTAAAATCTAATATTTTGGGATGAGAATACATGCAGGTTTTATAAATGATTTACAAAATAGACACAAGTACGTGAAACTACATTCTACGGTTGAATTATCGAAATCGAATATGCCCCTTTTTATTAAGTCTGGTAATCTAAGAATTAGGGAACAGACACCCTAATTGACGCGAATCCTAAAGATAGATCTATTGGGCCTAACAAACCCCATCCAAAGTACCGGATGCTTTAGTACTTCGAAATTTATATCATATCCGAAGGGTGTCCCGGAATGATGGGGATATTCTTATATATGCATCTTGTTAATGTTGATTACCAGGTGTTCACCATATGAATGATTTTTATCTCTATGTATGGGATGTGTATTGAAATATGAAATCTTGTGGTCTATTGTTACGATTTGATATATATAGGTTAAACCTATAACTCACCAACATTTTTGTTGACGTTTAAAGCATGTTTATTCTCAGGTGAATATTAAGAGCTTCCGCTGTTGCATACTAAAATAAGGACAAGATTTGGAGTCCATGTTTGTATGATATTGTGTAAAAACTGCATTCAAGAAACTGATTTCGATGTAACATATTTGTATTGTAAACCATTATGTAATGGTCGTGTGTAAACAGGATATTTTAGATTATCATTATTTGATAATCTACGTAAAGCTTTTTAAACCTTTATTTATGAAATAAAGGTTATGGTTTGTTTTAAAAATGAATGCAGTCTTTGAAAAACGTCTCATATAGAGGTCAAAACCTCGCAATGAAATCAATTAATATGGAACGTTTTTAATCAATAAGAACGGGACATTTCAGTTGGTATCCGAGCGTTGGTCTTAGAGAACCAGAATTTTGCATTAGTGTGTCTTATCGAGTTTGTTAGGATGCATTAGTGAGTCTGGACTTCGACCGTGTTTACTTGATAAATGAATGCTTAACAAATTTTGTTGGAAACTATATATTTTTAACATGTGAATATTATGTGATATATTAATCTCTTAACGCGTTTGATATTATGTGATAGATGTCTACCTCTAGAACAAGTCCCATTGACTCACCTAATAATAATGAAGAGTCAAATGTAAATTGGAATGATTCGTGGACTGATTCACAAGTTCTCGAAGAGGAACCGGAAGAAGAGTCGGAACCAGAAGAAGAATCGAAACCGGAAGAAGAATCGGAACCGGATGAAGAAATAGAACCGGTGGGGGAAATAATAAAACGGTTAAGTAAAAGAAAATCCTCAACCAACCGACCAAGGTTAATTATGGTCAATGGTGTTTCCGCTAAGGAAGCAAAATATTGGGAGGATTACCAATTCTCCGATGAATCGGATTCTGACGAGAATTCCGATGATGTTATAGAAATTACCCCAACTGAATTTAAAAAGGCAAAAGAAAATAATAAGGGAAAGGGCATAAAAATAGAGAAATCTAATTCCAACCCCGATGAACTTTATATGTATCGTCAACCCCCGAAGTCCTTAAGTTGTAATAATGACCCGGGAACCTCTAAACCACCAGGTTTTTCTAAACCAATGTGGAAAACGACAGCTAGTATTAGGGGAACATCATATATCCCTAGAAACTTGGCAAAACGAACCAAAACCGAAGAAGAAGAAACGAGCGAGTCGGAATAAGATAGTTGTATTCGTGTGGTGTAATATATGTAATATAGTGTGCTTATGCTTTATGATATATGTAAAAATTGCTTGTATTAATAAGTATTTTTTTATGAATCTAACTCTTGTCTATTTTACAGTTTAAAAACACAAAATGGATAGACAACCCAATATTTTAAGAGACCTACCCGGAGACATGATTGATGAAATCTTGTCTAAAGTCGGTCAGAATTCCTCGGCACAACTATTTAAGGCGAGATCAGTTTGTAAGACATTCGAAGAACGTTCCAAGAATGTCTTGGTTTATAAGAGACTTTCGTTCGAAAGATGGGGGATATCACATTGGGAAATCCATAAGTTACGATGTGTTTACTTTGACGCATATATTGCGGGGAACCCAAATGCTATATTACGCAATGGGTTAAGAAATTATTTTGACTCAATATATCCGAATATTGGACTTCGTGATTTAGAAAAAGCGGCTAACATGCAACATAAAGAAGCATGTTATGCTTACGGATTAGTAATGTTCGCTTCTCACCAAAGTGAGAACAAGAACATCGGCCTACAACTATTAAACAAAACGTTCTCACAAGTGACGGAGTCGGTAATTGGGGTAAGAAATGAGGTTTTTAGATTGTTACGGGACTGTTGGACATTACGTAACCCTCGTCCCTTTGACGACGTTACAACACGCTGTCTTATCAACGGCCATAACGGTTATGTTCCACAAGACAAAGGATGGGAAGTAGTCCTAGTAAAACCAGAATGCATGACTTGTTTCTGGACGTATGAATTACGTGTCTTTATTGCCTTTGCTGAACGACTTGTGTACTAGCTAGAATTATCTTCACAACTATCTTGTATCAAAGTTATTGTGTGCTATATTTCATGCTTTATGTAAAATAAGCGGTATTGTAAGTTTGTAAAATATTGTATAAAAGTTTGAACGCGAAATATTATTATAATCAGTTTTTCATACAGAATTGTAGTAGTTGAATTGTATATTAGCTACTAAGTATGAACTTAACGGGTAGGTACTACCCGAATTTATACTTATAAAACGCTAATATGAAGAAAAAGCTTTTATAAATGAGTTCATATTATGCTACGAAATACTATTAACTACTCTTAATATTCTGTATGATTAACTTGTTCCATTTGACTATTTTGAAGGAAATGGCACCGACTACTCGACACACCGTGAATATGAATGAAGAGGAATTCCGTACTTTTCTAGCTTCAAACATAGCCGTAGTACAGGCTGCGCTACATACCAACAATAACCTTGGATCTAGCAGTACAGGAAATCGTGTAGGATGCACCTACAAAGAATTCACTGCCTGCAAACCTTTGGAATTTGATGGAACCGAAGGACCGATCGGATTGAAACGGTGGACCGAGAAGGTCGAATCGGTGTTTGCCATAAGTAAGTGTACTGAAGAGGACAAAGTGAAGTACGCTACGCATACCTTCACAGGTTCTGCGTTAACATGGTGGAATACCTATCTAGAGCAAGTGGGACAAGACGATGCGTACGCACTACCGTGGTCAGCATTCAAGCACTTGATGAACGAGAAGTACCGTCCCAGAACCGAGGTCAATAAGCTCAAGACAGAACTTAGAGGGTTACGAACCCAAGGATTTGATATTACCACGTACGAAAGATGATTCACAGAATTGTGCCTATTGTGTCCGGGAGCATTTGAAGATGAGGAAGAGAAGATCGACGCGTTTATGAAAGGATTACCGGAAAGAATCCAAGAAGATATAAGTTCACACGAGCCCGCCTCCATACAACAGGCATGTAGAATGGCTCACAAACTAGTGAACCAGATTGAATAAAGAATTAAAGAACAGACTGCTGAAGAGGCCAATGTGAAGCAAGTCAAAAGAAAGTGGGAGGAAAACGGTGATAAGAATCACCAATACAACAACAACAGCAATTACAACAATAATCGCAACAATTATCCCAACAATCGCAACATCAATCGCAACTACAACAAACGGCCCAACAACAACAACAACAACAACAACAACAACAACAACAACTACAACAATCATCCCAACAACAATAATAACCGCAATAACAACAACAATCAGAAGCAGCTATGCCAAAGGTGTGAAAAGTATCACTCGGGGTTCTGCACCAAATTTTGCAACAAGTGTAAAAGAAATGGTCATAGCGCGGCGAAGTGTGAGGTCTACGGACCAGGGGTTAATAGAACGAAAGGAACAAATGGTGTCGGAACGAGTAATGGCGGAGCAAGTAGTGTCGGAGCAAGTTATGCCAATGTAGTTTGTTATAAATGTGGAAAACCAGGCCACATTATTAGAAATTGCCCGAACCAGGAGAACACGAATGGACAAGGCTGCGGAAGAGTTTTCAATATTAATGCGGCAGATGCACAGGAAGACCCGGAGCTTGTTACGGGTACGTTTCTTATTGACAATAAATTTGCTTACGTTTTATTTGATTCGGGTGCGGATAGAAGCTATATGAGTAGAGATTTTTGTGCTAAATTAAGTTGTCCATTGACGCCTTTGGATAGTAAATTTTTACTCGAATTAGCAAATGGTAAATTAATTTCATCAGATAATATATGTCGGAATCGAGAAATTAAACTGGTTAGCGAAACATTTAAGATTGACTTGATACCAGTAGAGTTAGGGAGTTTTGATGTGATAATCGGTATGGACTGGTTGAAAGAAGTGAAAGCAGAGATCGTTTGTTACAAAAATGCAATTCGCATTATACGAGAAAAAGGAAAACCCTTAATGGTGTACGGAGAAAAGGGCAACACGAAGCTACATCTTATTAGTAATTTAAAGGCACAAAAACTAATAAGAAAAGGTTGCTATGCTGTTCTAGCACACGTCGAGAAAGTACAAACTGAAGAAAAGAGCATCAATGATGTTCCCGTCGCAAAAGAATTTCCCGATGTATTTCCGAAAGAATTACCGGGATTACCCCCACATCGATCCGTTGAATTTCAAATAGATCTTGTACCAGGAGCTGCACCAATAGCTCATGCTCCTTACAGACTCGCACCCAGCGAGATGAAAGAACTACAAAGCCAATTTCAAGAACTTTTAGAGCATGGTTTCATTCGACCAAGCACATCACCGTGGGGAGCTCCTGTTTTGTTTGTCAAGAAGAAAGATGGTACATTCAGGTTGTGTATTGACTACCGAGAGTTGAACAAACTTACCATCAAGAACCACTACCCACTACCGAGAATCGACGACTTATTTGATCAACTACAAGGCTTTTCTGTTTATTCAAAGATTGACTTACGTTCCGGGTATCATCAAATGCGGGTGAAAGAAGATGATATTCCAAAGACTGCTTTCAGAACACGTTACAGTCATTACGAGTTTATGGTCATGACATTTGGTTTAACTAATGCACCAGCTGTGTTCATGGACCTTATGAACCGAGTGTGTGGACCATACCTTGACAAGTTTGTCATTGTTTTCATTGATGACATACTTATTTACTCAAAGAATGACCAAGAACACGGTGAACATTTGAGAAAGGTGTTAGAAGTATTGAGGAAGGAAGAATTGTACGCTAAATTTTCAAAGTGTGCATTTTGGTTGGAAGAAGTTCAATTCCTCGGTCACATAGTGAACAAAAAAGGTATTAAGGTGGATCCGGCAAAGATAGAAACTGTTGAAAAGTGGGAAACCCCGAAAACTCCGAAACACATACGCCAGTTTTTAGGACTAGCTGGTTACTACAGAAGGTTCATCTAAGACTTTTCCAGAATAGCAAAACCCTTGACTGCATTAACGCATAAAGGGAAGAAATTTGAATGGAAGGATGAACAAGAGAAAGCGTTTCAGTTATTGAAGAAAAAGCTAACTACGGCACCTATATTGTCATTGCCTGAAGGGAATGATGATTTTGTGATTTATTGTGACGCATCAAAGCAAGGTCTCGGTTGTGTATTAATGCAACGAACGAAGGTGATTGCTTATGCGTCTAGACAATTGAAGATTCACGAGCAAAATTATAAGACGCATGATTTGGAATTAGGCGCGGTTGTTTTTGCATTAAAGACTTGGAGGCACTACTTATATGGGGTCAAAAGTATTATATATACCAACCACAAAAGTCTTCAACACATATTTAATCAGAAACAACTGAATATGAGGCAGCGTAGGTGGATTGAATTGTTGAATGATTACGACTTTGAGATTCGTTACCACCCGGGAAAGGCAAATGTGGTAGCCGATGCCTTGAGCAGGAAGGACAGAGAACCCATTCGAGTAAAATCTATGAATATAATGATTCATAATAACCTTACTACTCAAATAAAGGAGGCGCAACAAGGAGTTTTAAAAGAGGGAAATTTAAAGGATGAAATACCCAAAGGATCGGAGCAGCATCTTAATATTCGGGAAGACGGAATCCGGTATAGGGCTGAAAGGATTTGAGTACCAAAATTTGGAGATATGAGAGAAATGGTACTTAGAGAAGCTCATAAAACCAGATACTCAATACATCCTGGAACGGGGAAGATGTACAAGGATCTCAAGAAACATTTTTTGTGGCCGGGTATGAAAGCCGATGTTGCTAAATACATAGGAGAATGTTTGACGTGTTCTAAGGTCAAAGCTGAGCATCAGAAACCATCAGGTCTACTTCAACAACCCGAAATCCCAGAATGGAAATGGGAAAATATTACCATGGATTTCATCACTAAATTGCCAAGGACTGCAAGTGGTTTTGATACTATTTGGGTAATAGTTGATCGTCTCACCAAATCAGCACACTTCCTGCCAATAAGAGAAGATGACAAGATGGAGAAGTTAGCACGACTGTATTTGAAGGAAGTCGTCTCCAGACATGGAATACCAATCTCTATTATCTCTGATAGGGATGGCAGATTTATTTCAAGATTCTGGCAGACATTACAGCAAGCATTAGGAACTCGTCTAGACATGAGTACTGCCTATCATCCACAAACTGATGGGCAGAGCGAAAGGACGATACAAACGTTTGAAGACATGCTACGAGCATGTGTTATTGATTTCGGAAACAGTTGGGATCGACATCTACCGTTAGCAGAATTTTCCTACAACAACAGCTACCATCCAAGCGTTGAGATGGCGCCGTTTGAAGCACTTTATGGTAGAAAGTGCAGGTCTCCGATTTGTTCAAGTGAAGTGGGGGATAGACAGATTACGGGTCCGGAGATTATACAAGAAACTACCGAGAAGATCATCCAAATTCAACAACGGTTGAAAACCGCCCAAAGTCGACAAAAGAGCTACGCTGACATTAAAAGAAAAGATATAGAATTTGAAATTGGAGAGATGGTCATGCTTAAAGGTGCACCTTGGAAAGGCGTTGTTCGATTTGGTAAACGAGGGAAATTAAATCCAAGGTATATTGGACCATTCAAGATTACTGATCGTGTCGGACCAGTAGCTTACCGACTTGAGTTACCTCAACAACTCGCGGCTGTACATAACACTTTCCACGTCTCGAATTTGAAGAAATGTTTTGCTAAAGAAGATCTCACTATTCCGTTAGATGAAATCCAAATCAACGAAAAACTCCAATTCATCGAAGAACCCGTCGAAATAATGGATCGTGAGGTTAAAAGACTTAAGCAAAACAAGATAACAATTGTTAAGGTTCGATGGAATGCTCGTAGAGGACCCAAGTTCACCTGGGAGCGTGAAGATCAGATGAAGAAGAAATACCCGCATCTATTTCCAGAAGATTCGTCAACACCTTCAACAGCTTAAAATTTCGGGACGAAATTTATTTAACGGGTAGGTACTGTAGTGACCCGAACTTTTCCATGTTTATATATATTAATTGAGATTGATATTTACATGATTAAATGTTTCCAACATGTTAAGCAATCAAACTTGTTAAGACTTGATTAATTGAAATATGTTTCATATAGACAATTGACCACCCAAGTTGACCGGCGATTCACGAACGTTAAAACTTGTAAAAATGACATGACTATATATATATGGATATACATATGGTTAACATGAGATTATGATAAGTAAGTATCTCCATAAGTATATTAACAATGAGTTATATACATATAAACAAGACTACTAACTTAAGGATTTCGAAACGAGACATATATGTAACGATTATCGTTGTAACGACATTTAAATGTATATATATCATATTAAGATATATTAATATATCATAATATCATGATAATATAATAATTTAACATCTCATTAGATATAATAAACAATGGGTTAACAACATTAATTGAGATCGTTAACTTAAAGGTTTCAAAACAACACTTACATGTAACGACTAACGATGACTTAACGACTCAGTTAAAATGTATATACATGTAGTGTATTTAGATGTATTAAAATACTTTTGGAAGACTTCAAGACATATATCAAAACACTCATACTTAATGAAAATGATTACAGTTACTTTCCCATTCTTTTCTTTCATCAAGAATTCTAGTCGTATTCTTACCCGTATTATACACAGCTTCAAAACGTACTTACTATGGGTATATACCAATAGGAACTAGCATGGGATTCCACTCTTGATTATGTCATGTATGACTAATCAATTTTAACTTCTACCATGAGCTAGTCAACTAACTAGAACTCCTTTTAACCCCACTCACCACTCACCAATTACCACTCATCATTCACTCCATTTCACTTCCAATTCTCTTTCTAATTCTCTCTCAAC
Organism: Rutidosis leptorrhynchoides; assembly: GCF_046630445.1. Classification (NCBI taxonomy): domain Eukaryota; kingdom Viridiplantae; phylum Streptophyta; class Magnoliopsida; order Asterales; family Asteraceae; genus Rutidosis; species Rutidosis leptorrhynchoides. The sequence continues at coordinate 403,212,268 of NC_092337.1, read as the reverse complement.
ACACATACACTATTATGAACGTATTTTTCCAGTAATTAATCATCATCTTCATCAAAAATCACTTCAAGAATCAAGCTATAATCATCATAGGAAGAACACTTCAAGAACACTTCAAAAATCCCTTCAAGTTTACTAATTTACTTCCAAGCTTTCTAATCCATTCCAAGTAATCATATAAGATCAAGAAACCTTTGTTATATACAGTAGGTTATCTTTATTATTCAAGGTAATATTCATATTCAAACTTTGATTCAATTTCTATAACTATAAACTATCTTAATTCGAGTAAAAATCTTACTTGAACTTGTTTTTGTGTCATGATCCTACTTCAAGAACTTTCAAGCCATCCAAGATCCTTTGAAGCTAGATCATTTCTTGTCACTTCCAGTAGGTTTACCTACTAAACTTGAGGTAGTAATGATGTTCATAACATCATTCGATTCATATATATAAAACTATCTTATTCGAAAGTTTAAACTCGTAATCACTAGAACATAGTTTAGTTAATTCTAAACTTGTTCGCAAACAAAAGTTAATCCTTCTAACTTGACTTTTAAAATTAACTAAACACATGTTCTATATCTATATTATATGCTAACTTAATGATTTAAAACCTGAAAACACAAAAAACACCGTAAAACCGGATTTACGCCGTCGTAGTAACACCGCGGGCTGTTTTGGGTTAGTTAATTAAAAACTATGATAAACTTTGATTTAAAAGTTGTTATTCTGAGAAAATTATTTTTATTATGAACATGAAACTATATCCAAAAATTATGGTTAAACTCAAAGTGGAAGTATGTTTTCTAAAATGGTCATCTAGACGTCGTTCTTTCGACTGAAATGACTACCTTTACAAAAACGACTTGTAACTTATTTTTCCGACTATAAACCTATACTTTTTCTGTTTAGAGTCATAAAATAGAGTTCAATATGAAACCATAGCAATTTGATTCACTCAAAACGGATTTAAAATGAAGAAGTTATGGGTAAAACAAGATTGGATAATTTTTCTCACTTTAGCTACGTGAAAATTGGTAACAAATCTATTCCAACCATAACTTAATCAACTTGTATTGTATATTATGTAATCTTGAGATACCATAGACACGTATACAATGTTTCGACCTATCATGTCGACACATCTATATATATTTCGGAACAACCATAGACACTCTATATGTGAATGTTGGAGTTAGCTATACAGGGTTGAGGTTGATTCCAAAATATATATAGTTTGAGTTGTGATCAATACTGAGATACGTATACACTGGGTCGTGGATTGATTCAAGATAATATTTATCGATTTATTTCTGTACATCTAACTGTGGACAACTAGTTGTAGGTTACTAACGAGGACAGCTGACTTAATAAACTTAAAACATCAAAATATATTAAAAGTGTTGTAAATATATTTTGAACATACTTTGATATATATGTATATATTGTTATAGGTTTGTGAATCAACCAGTGGCCAAGTCTTACTTCCCGACGAAGTAAAAATCTGTGAAAGTGAGTTATAGTCCCACTTTTAAAATCTAATATTTTGGGATGAGAATACATGCATGTTTTATAAATGATTTACAAAATAGACACAAGTACGTGAAACTACATTCTGTGGTTGAATTATCGAAATCGAATATGCCCCTTTTTATTAAGTCTGGTAATCTAAGAATTAGGGAACAGACACCCTAATTAACGCGAATCCTAAAGATAGATCTATTGGGCCTAACAAACCCCATCCAAAGTACCGGATGCTTTAGTACTTCGAAATTTATATCATATCCGAAGGGTGTCCCGGAATGATGGGGATATTCTTATATATGCATCTTGTTAATGTCGATTACCAGGTGTTCACCATATGAATGATTTTTATCTCTATGTATGGGATGTGTATTGAAATATGAAATCTTGTGGTCTATTGTTACGATTTGATATATATATGTTAAACCTATAACTCACCAACATTTTTGTTGACGTTTAAAGCATGTTTATTCTCAGGTGAATATTAAGAGCTTCCGCTGTTGCATACTAAAATAAGGACAAGATTTGGAGTCCATGTTTGTATGATATTGTGTAGAAACTGCATTCAAGAAACTGATTTCGATGTAACATATTTGTATTGTAAACCATTATGTAATGGTCGTGTGTAAACAGGATATTTTAGATTATCATTATTTGATAATCTACGTAAAGCTTTTTAAACCTTTATTTATGAAATAAAGGTTATGGTTTGTTTTAAAAATGAATGCAGTCTTTGAAAAACGTCTCATATAGAGGTCAAAACCTCGCAACGAAATCAATTAATATGGAACGTTTTTAATCAATAAGAACGGGACATTTTGTGATGACCCGGAAATTTCCGATCAAATTTAAACTTTAATCTTTATATGGTTCCGACACGATAAGCAAAATCTGTAATGTTGAGTCTCGAAAACTTTGAAACGATGTTCATACATTTAGTTACCCTTCGAGTATTCCCAACGATTCACGAACAATTATATTTAACTTGATGTGCATATATAATTATATGTATATAAATAATTATGTGAAAACTATTTAAATATTAAATATTCAAAATATGTTATTATATATATACATTATATAATTATTAAATATTACATAATTAATAATATGTGATAATAACATATTAAACTTAATTACAAATTAAGACGTAGTTGTTGTTGTAATATTATTATTACTTTTATTATTAATATTAATAATATTAATATTATTTGTAAAATTATGATTATCAAAAATAAAGATTTTATATATAAATATTATTATAAGATTAATTAAAAGTATAATTTAGTTATAATTTAAATGTCTTTGTTTATATTGTTATTGATATTATCATTATCCTTGTTATTAATAATATTTACCCATCATCATTATTTTTATAAGTAATATTATCAAAACTACCATTATTATTGTTACTACTAATATTATCACCATTATAATTATGATTTTTGATTATTAATATGATTATTATTATTATTACTATTATTATTATTATTATTAGTTCCATTGATGATATTAAAAAAACTAAGATATGTACAATTAATATTATCATGCTCTCCTTATATATTCAATATACATATATAAATAAAATCAATACAGACTACACATAAAACCAAACGTATTCTGTTTCAAATCTCTATCAATCAACCTGTAGATAATTTCGTTTCTATTCAAGATAGTACAAATCACGATATTAAGATCTCAATAACAGCCAAAATCCGTTTGCAATCGCTTTCTCCTTTAAATATTCTTTATTATATTTTTGTACCTGATGTACCATAGGGTCGACATCAATTCGAGTTATAAACAAGCTAATTCAGTGATATGAGGTTAACTCGATCAATTCCTTCATCACCACAAAACCCAACACCAACTATCACTTTTCTCTTGCTATTGTTTTCGGTTGACAACATCACCACCGTGATCACCATCTTCAACCTTTAGACACCATCACCTTTTTAAATCATGATACCTGCTGCGTCAGTTTATGTTTTTCTGTCCAGCCTCAAACGAAAACCAATACAGCAGCCATTAAACTCGACTATTGCTCCATCATATTTCTGTTTCTTTTCGCCATAAAGCACACCACCACCATCGAAACACAAACCCAATTTCTATTTTTTTGTTACTATAAAATGAACGAGAATGATGGAAACAAAAGGTAATAATGATAAACTGATAAATGATGTTGAGACGTTTGTTATTCAATCTCATATCACACACGATCACTACACTATCTCCATATCTCTTTTTCTATCTTTCTCCAAGTTACGCATATATATATATACATGTTAGTACGAGGCATATGGCTTGGAAACGTACAACGAACACCACCTTCACCACCACTAATATGAATTGCTGCAACTACTGCGTCGTTTATCTTACTGTCGAACCCAGATGCAAACCGAATCACTTCACTCGGCCGTGAAACCCACTTATTGTTTTCTGTATCATTCGATCACCTTTATCATCACAACTAATATTTTTTTTTGCATCTCTCTCTAGTTCATTCTTGCTTCATGAACCATCAATCTATCACCTTCACCCCACCATGAATAAAATCATCACCTTGAGCTGTTACTACCAACCCGCCACTCTACCACTACCATCTCCAACCTTGAATCAAGCCACCATTTCTTCATTTTCACACATGTTGTACGATTACAGCTAAGTACCGATGCTACTTATATTCTTGGTCTGTTAAATGAAATCAAACGAATCCAAGACCCATTTCTACTGCTATGTTAATGGCTTGATCGTATAAAACTGCTACTACTTTAATTACTAGTGGAATGTGTTATATAATAAGGAATAAAGAGATAAAGGGTGTAAACAATTACTAGTGGGTTAGTTAGTGGAGCCAATGTATTAGGACAAATGAGTAAAAGAATGATGATAATGGTTCATTAGATGTCGACTGATCAAATGGGTATCCAAGGAATTTCATTCCATTTATATATTATATCTTTACGTATTCCACTACGCTAGTCAGGAACCAAATTTACTTTTTGTGTATGCTATCGAGCTGTATATCATCCTCATGTGGGCCGTTAATTACTAATGAAGCTTATGTAAATTTGGGTGGGGCCGAGACATATTTCGATTGATTAAAGAAATCATGGGACATGCATACTGATTGGATGGGGCAGCGTTTTTTTTTATATGATAAATGTAGTGACCCGAACTTTTCCATGTTTATATATATTAATTGAGATTGATATTTACATGATTAAATGTTTCCAACATGTTAAGCAATCAAACTTGTTAAGACTTGATTAATTGAAATATGTTTCATATAGACAATTGACCACCCAAGTTGACCGGCGATTCACGAACCTTAAAACTTGTAAAAACGACATGATGATATATATATGGATATACATATGGTTAACATGAGATTATGATAAGTAAGTATCTCCATAAGTATATTAACAATGAGTTATATACATATAAACAAGACTACTAACTTAAGGATTTCGAAACGAGACATATATGTAACGATTATCGTTGTAACGACATTTAAATGTATATATATCATATTAAGATATATTAATATATCATAATATCATGATAATATAATAATTTAACATCTCATTAGATATAATAAACAATGGGTTAACAATATTAATTGAGATCGTTAACTTAAAGGTTTCAAAACAACACTTACATGTAACGACTAACGATGACTTAACGACTCCGTTAAAATGTATATACATGTAGTGTATTTAGATGTATTAAAATACTTTTGGAAGACTTCAAGACATATATCAAAACACTCATACTTAACGAAAATGGTTACAGTTACTTTCCCATTCTTTTCTTTCATCAAGAATTCTAGTCGTATTCTTACCCGTATTATACACAGCTTCAAAACGTACTTACTATGGGTATATACCAATAGGAACCAGCATGGGATTCCACTCTTGATTATGTCATGTATGACTAATCAATTTTAACTTCTACCATGAGCTAGTCAACTAACTAGAACTCCTTTTAACCCCACTCACCACTCACCAATTAACACTCATCATTCACTCCATTTCACTTCCAAATCTCTTTCTAATTCTCTCTCAACACACCCACACTATTATGAACGTATTTTTCCAGTAGTTAATCATCATCTTCATCAAAAATCACTTCAAGAATCAAGCTATAATCATCATAGGAAGAACACTTCAAGAATACTTCAAAAATCCCTTCAAATTTACTAATTTACTTCCAAGCTTTCTAATCCATTCCAAGTAATCATCTAAGATCAAGAAACCTTTGTTATATACAGTAGGTTATCTTTATTATTCAAGGTAATATTCATATTCAAACTTTGATTCAATTTCTATAACTATAAACTATCTTAATTCGAGCAAAAATCTTACTTGAACTTGTTTTTGTGTCATGATCCTACTTCAAGAACTTTCAATCCATCCAAGATCCTTTGAAGCTAGATCATTTCTTGTCACTTCCAGTAGGTTTACCTACTAAACTTGAGGTAGTAATGATGTTCATAACATCATTCGATTCATATATATAAAACTATCTTATTCGAAGGTTTAAACTCGTAATCACTAGAACATAGTTTAGTTAATTCTAAACTTGTTCGCAAACAAAAGTTAATCCTTCTAACTTGACTTTTAAAATTAACTAAACACATGTTCTATATCTATATGATATGCTAACTTAATGATTTAAAACCTGGAAACACGAAAAACACCGTAAAACCGGATTTACGCCGTCGTAGTAACACCTCGGGCTGTTCTGGGTTAGTTAATTAAAAACTATGATAAACTTTGATTTAAAAGTTGTTATTATGATAAAATGATTTTTATTATGAACATGAAACTATATCCAAAAATTATAGTTAAACTCAAAGTGGAAGTATGTTTTCTAAAATGGTCATCTAGACGTCGTTCTTTCGACTGAAATGACTACCTTTACAAAAACGACTTGTAACTTATTTTTCTGACTATAAACCTATACTTTTTCTGTTTAGATTCATAAAATACAGTTCAATATGAAACCATAGCAATTTGATTCATTCAAAACGGATTTAAAATGAAGAAGTTATGGGTAAAACAAGATTGGATAATTTTTCTCATTTTAGCTACGTGAAAATTGGTAACAAATCTATTCCAACAATAACTTAATCAACTTGTATTGTATATTATGTAATCTTGAGATACCATAGACACGTATACAATGTTTCGACCTATCATGTCGACACATCTATATATATTTCGGAACAACCATAGACACTCTATATGTGAATGTTGGAGTTAGCTATACAGGGTTGAGGTTGATTCCAAAATATATATAGTTTGAGTTGTGATCAATACTGAGATACGTATACACTGGGTCGTGGATTGATTCAAGATAATATTTATTGATTTATTTCTGTACATCTAACTGTGGACAACTAGTTGTAGGTTACTAACGAGGACAGCTGACTTAATAAACTTAAAACATCAAAATATATTAAAAGTGTTGTAAATATATTTTGAACATACTTTAATATATATGTATATATTGTTATAGGTTCGTGAATCAACAGTGGCCAAGTCTTACTTCTCGACGAAGTAAAAATCTGTGAAAATGAGTTATAGTCCCACTTTTAAAATCTAATATTTTTGGGATGAGAATACATGCAGGTTTTATAAATGATTTACAAAATAGACACAAGTACGTGAAACTACATTCTATGGTTGAATTATCGAAATCGAATATGCCCCTTTTTATTAAGTCTGGTAATCTAAGAATTAGGGAACAGACACCCTAATTGACGCGAATCCTAAAGATAGATCTATTGGGCCTAACAAACCCCATCCAAAGTACCGGATGCTTTAGTACTTCAAAATTTATATCATATCCGAAGGGTGTCCCGGAATGATGGGGATATTCTTATATATGCATCTTGTTAATGTTGGTTACCAGGTGTTCACCATATGAATGATTTTTATCTCTATGTATGGGATGTGTATTGAAATATGAAATCTTGTGGTCTATTGTTACGATTTGATATATATAGGTTAAACCTATAACTCACCAACATTTTTGTTGACGTTTAAAGCATGTTTATTCTCAGGTGAATATTAAGAGCTTCCGCTGTTGCATACTAAAATAAGGACAAGATTTGGAGTCCATGTTTATACGATATTGTGTAAAAACTGCATTCAAGAAACTGATTTCGATGTAACATAAAACTTTTTAAACCTTTATTTATGAAATAAAGGTTATGGTTTGTTTTAAAAATGAATGCAGTATTTGAAAAGCGTCTCATATAGAGGTCAAAACCTCGCAACGAAATCAATTAATATGGAACGTTTTTAATCAATAAGAACGGGACATTTCAGTTGGTATGAGAGCGTTGGTCTTAGAGAACCAGAATTTTGCATTAGTGTGTCTTATCTAGTTTGTTAGGATGCATTAGTGAGTCTGGACTTCGACCGTGTTTACTTGAAAAATGACTGCTTAACAAATTTTGTTGGAAACTATATATTTTTAACATGTGAATATTATGTGATATATTAATCTCTTAACGCGTTTGATATTATGTGATAGATGTCTACCTCTAGAACAAGTCCCATTGACTCACCTAATAATAATGAAGAGTCAAATGTAAATTGAAATGATTCGTGGACTGATTCACAAGTTCCCGAAGAGGAACCGGAAGAAGAGTTGGAACCAGAAGAAGAATCGGAACCGGAAGAAGAATCGGAACCGGATGAAGAAATAGAACCGGTGGGGGAAATAATAAAACGGTTAAGTAAAAGAAAATCCTCAACCAACCGACCAAGGTTAATTATGGTCAATGGTGTTTCCGCTAAGGAAGCAAAATATTGGGAGGATTACCAATTCTCCGATGAATCGGATTCCGACGAGAATTCCGATGATGTTATAGAAATTACCCCAACTGAATTTAAAAAGGCAAAAGAAAATAATAAGGGAAAGGGCATAAAAATAGAGAAATCTAATTCCAACCCCGATGAACTTTATATGTATCGTCAACCCCCGAAGTCCTTAAGTTGTAACAATGACCCGGGAACCTCTAAACCACCAGGTTTTTCTAAACCAATGTGGAAAATAACGGCTCGTATTAGGGGAACATCATATATCCCTAGAAACTTGGGAAAACGAACCAAAACCAAAGAAGAAGAAACAAGCGAGTCGGAATAAGATAGTTGTATTCGTGTGGTGTAATATATGTAATATAGTGTGCTTATGCTTTATGATATATGTAAAAATTGCTTGTATTAATAAGTATTTTTTTTTATGAATCTAACTCTTGTCTATTTTACAGTATAAAAACACAAAATGGATAGACAACCCAATATTTTAAGAGACCTACCCGGAGACATGATTGATGAAATCTTGTCTAGAGTTGGTCAGAATTCTTCGGCACAACTATTTAAGGCGAGATCAGTTTGTAAGACATTCGAAGAACGTTCCAAGAATACCTTGGTTTATAAAAGGCTTTCGTTCGAAAGATGGGGGATATCACATTGGGAAATCCATAAGTTACGATGTGTTTACTTTTACGCATATATTGCGGGGAACCCAAATGCTATTTTACGCAATGGGTTAAGAAATTATTTTGACTCAATATATCCGAATATTGGACTTCGTGATTTAGAAAAAGCAGCTAACATGCAACATAAAGAAGCATGTTATGCTTACGGATTAGTAATGTTCGCTTCTCACCAAAGTGAGAACAAGAACATCGGGCTACAACTATTAAACAAAACGTTTCCACAAGTGACGGAGTCGGTAATTGGGGTAATAAATGAGGTTTTTAGATTGTTACGGGACTGTTGGACATTACGTAACCCTCGTCCCTTTGACGACGTTACAACACGCTGTCTTATCAACGGCCATAACGGTTATGTTCCACAAGACCAAGGATGGGAAGTAGTCCTAGTAAAACCAGAATGCATGACTTGTTTCTGGACGTATGAATTACGTGTCTTTATTGCCTTTGCTGAACAACTTGTGTACTAGCTAGAATTATCTTCACAACTATCTTGTATCAAAGTTATTGTCTGCTATATTTCATGCTTTATGTAAAATAAGTGGTATTGTAAGTTTGTAAAATATTGTATAAAAGCTTGAACGCGAAATATAATTATAATCAGTTTTTCATATAGAATTGTAGTAGTTGAATAGTATATTAGCTACTAAGTATGAACTTAACGGGTAGGTACTACCCGAATTTAAACTTATAAAACGCTAATATGAAGAAAAAGCTTTTATAAATGAGTTCATATTATGCTACGAAATACTATTAACTACTCTTAATATTCTGTATGATTAACTTGTTCCATTTGACTATTTTGAAGGAAATGGCACCGACTACTCGACACACCGTGAATATGAATGAAGAGGAATTCCGTACTTTTCTAGCTTCAAACATAGCCGCAGTACAGGCTGCGCTACATACCAACAATAACCTTGGATCTAGCAGTACAGGAAATCGTGTAGGATGCACCTACAAAGAATTCACTGCCTGCAAACCTTTAGAATTTTATGGAACCGAAGGACCGATTGAAATGTCCCGTTCTTATTGATTAAAAACGTTCCATATTAATTGATTTCATTGCGAGGTTTTGACCTCTATATGAGACGTTTTTCAAAGACTGCATTCATTTTAAAACAAACCATAACCTTTATTTCATCAATAAAGGTTTAAAAAGCTTTACGTAGATTATCAAATAATGATAATCTAAAATATCATGTTTACACACGACCATTACATAATGGTTTACAATACAAATATGTTACAACAAAATAAGTTTCTTGAATGCAGTTTTTACACAATATCATACAAGCATGGACTCCAAATCTCGTCCTTATTTAAGTATGCGACAGCGGAAGCTCTTAATAATCACCTGAGAATAAACATGCTTAAAACGTCAACAAAAATGTTGGTGAGTTATAGGTTTAACCTATATATATCAAATCATAATAATAGACCACAAGATTTCATATTTCAATACACATCCCATACATAGAGATAAAAATCATTCATATGGTGAACACCTGGTAACCGACATTAACAAGATGCATATATAAGAATATCCCCATCATTCCGGGACACCCTTCGGATATGATATAAATTTCGAAGTACTAAAGCATCCGGTACTTTGGATGGGGCTTGTTGGGCCCGATAGATCTATCTTTAGGATTCGCGTCAATTAGGGTGTCTGTTCCCTAATTCTTAGATTACCAGACTTAATAAAAAGGGGCATATTCGATTTCGATAATTCAACCATAGAATGTAGTTTCACGTACTTGTGTCTATTTTGTAAATCATTTATAAAACCTGCATGTATTCTCATCCCAAAAATATTAGATTTTAAAAGTGGGACTATAACTCACTTTCACAGATTTTTACTTCGTCGGGAAGTAAGACTTGGCCACTGGTTGATTCACGAACCTATAACAATATATACATATATATCAAAGTATGTTCAAAATATATTTACAACACTTTTAATATATTTTGATGTTTTAAGTTTATTAAGTCAGATGTCCTCGTTAGTAACCTACAACTAGTTGTCCACAGTTAGATGTACAAAAATAAATCGATAAATATTATCTTGAATCAATCCACAACCCAGTGTATACGTATCTCAGTATTGATCACAACTCAAACTATATATATTTTGGAATCAACCTCAACCCTGTATAGCTAACTCCAACATTCACATATAGAGTGTCTATGGTTGTTCCGAAATATATATAGATGTGTCGACATGATAGGTCGAAACATTGTATACGTGTCTATGGTATCTCAAGATTACATAATATACAATACAAGTTGATTAAGTTATGGTTGGAATAGATTTGTTACCAATTTTCACGTAGCAAAAATGAGAAAAATTATCCAATCTTGTTTTACCCATAACTTCTTCATTTTAAATCCGTTTTGAGTGAATCAAATTGCTATGGTTTCATATTGAACTCTATTTTTTGAATCTAAACAGAAAAAGTATAGGTTTATAGTCAGGAAAATAAGTTACAAGTCATTTTTGTAAAGGTAGTCATTTCAGTCGAAAGAACGACGTCTAGATGACCATTTTAGAAAACATACTTCCACTTTGAGTTTAACCATAATTTTTGGATATAGTTTCATGTTCATAATAAAAATCATTTTCTCAAAATAACAACTTTTAAATCAAAGTTTATCATAGTTTTTAATTAACTAACCCAAAACAGCCCGCGGTGTTACTACGACGGCGTAAATCCGGTTTTACGGTGTTTTTCGTGTTTCCAGGTTTTAAATCATTAAGTTAGCATATCATATAGATATAGAACATGTGTTTAGTTGATTTTAAAAGTCAAGTTATAAGGATTAACTTTTGTTTGCGAACAAGTTTAGAATTAACTAAATTATGTTCTAGTGATTACAAGTTTAAACCTTCGAATAAGATAGCTTTATATGTATGAATCGAATGATGTTATGAACATCATTACTACCTTAAGTTCCTTGGATAAACCTACTGGAAAGGAGAAAAATGGATCTAGCTTCAACGGATCCTTGGATGGCTCGAAGTTCTTGAAGCAGAATCATGACACGAAAACAAGTTCAAGTAAGATCATCACTTGAAATAAGATTGTTATAGTTATAGAAATTGAACCAAAGTTTGAATATGATTATTACCTTGTATTAGAATGATAACCTACTGTAAGAAACAAAGATTTCTTGAGGTTGGATGATCTCCTTACAAGATTGGAAGTGAGCTAGCAAACTTGAAAGTATTCTTGATTTTATGTAACTAGAACTTGTAGAATTTATGAAGAACACTTAGAACTTGAAGATAGAACTTGAGAGAGATCAATTAGATGAAGAAAATTGAAGAATGAATGTGTTTGTAGGTGTTTTTGGTCGTTGGTGTATGGATTAGATATAAAGGATATGTAATTTTGTTTTCATTTAAATAAGTCATGAATGATTACTCATATTTTTGTAATTTTATGAGATATTTCATGCTAGTTGCCAAATGATGGTTCCCACATGTGTTAGGTGACTCACATGGGCTGCTAAGAGCTGATCATTGGAGTGTATATACCAATAGTACATACATCTAAAAGCTGTGTATTGTACGAGTACGAATACGGGTGCATACGAGTAGAATTGTTGATGAAACTGAATGAGGATGTAATTGTAAGCATTTTTGTTAAGTAGAAGTATTTTGATAAGTGTATTGAAGTCTTTCAAAAGTGTATAAATACATATTAAAACACTACATGTATATACATTTTAACTGAGTCGTTAAGTCATCGTAAGTCGTTACATGTAAGTGTTGTTTTGAAACCTTTAGGTTAACGATCTTGTTAAATGTTGTTAACCCAATGTTTATAATATCAAATGAGATTTTAAATTATTATATTATCATGATATTATCATGTATGAATATCTCTTAATATGATATATATACATTAAATGTCTTTACAACGATAATCGTTACATATATGTCTCGTTTAAAAATCATTAAGTTAGTAGTCTTGTTTTTACATATGTAGTTCATTGTTAATATACTTAATGATATGTTTACTTATCATAGTATCATGTTAACTATATATATATCCATATATATGTCATCATATAGTTTTTACAAGTTTTAACGTTCGTGAATCACCGGTCAACTTGGGTGGTCAATTGTCTATTTGAAACATATTTCAATTAATCAAGTCTTAATAAGTTTGATGGCTTAACATGTTGGAAACATTTAATCATGTAAATATCAATCTCAATTAATATATATAAACATGGAAAAGTTCGGGTCACTACACCGATCGGATTGAAACGGTGGACCGAGAAGGTCGAACCGGTGTTTGCCATAAGTAAGTGTACTGAAGAGGACAAAGTAAAGTACGCTACGCATACCTTCACAGGTTCTGTGTTAACATGGTGGAATACCTATCTAGAGCAAGTGGGACAAGACGATGCGTACGCACTACCGTGGTCAGCATTCAAGCACTTGATGAACGAGAAGTACCATCCCAGAACCGAGGTCAATAAGCTCAAGACAGAACTTAGAGGGTTACGAACCCAAGGATTTGATATTACCACGTACGAAAGACGATTCACAGAATTGTGTCTATTGTGTCCGGGAGCATTCGAAGATGAGGAAGAGAAGATCGACGCGTTTGTGAAAGGATTACCGGAAAGAATCCAAGAAGATATAAGTTCACACGAGCCCGCCTCCATACAACAGGCATATTTAGCAACATCGGCTTTCATACCCAGCCACCAAAAATGTTTCTTGAGATCCTTGTAAATCTTCCCCGTTCCAGGATGTATTGAGTATCTGGTTTTATGAGCTTCTCTAAGTACCATTTCTCTCATATCTCCAAATTTTGGTACCCAAATCCTTTCAGCCTTATACCGGGTTCCATCTTCCCGAATATTAAGATGCTTCTCCGATCCTTTGGGTATTTCATCCCTTAAATTTCCCTCTTTTAAAACTCCTTGTTGCGCCTCCTTTATTTGAGTAGTAAGGTTATTACGAATCATTATATTCATAGATTTTACTCGAATGGGTTCTCTGTCCTTCCTGCTCAAGGCATCGGCTACCACATTTGCCTTCCCCGGGTGGTAACGAATCTCAAAGTCGTAATCATTCAACAATTCAATCCACCTACGCTGCCTCATATTCAGTTGTTTCTGATTAAATATGTGTTGAAGACTTTTGTGGTCGGTATATATAATACTTTTGACCCCATATAAGTAGTGCCTCCAAGTCTTTAATGCAAAAACAACCGTGCCTAATTCCAAATCATGCGTCGTATAATTTTGTTCGTGAATCTTCAATTGTCTAGACGCATAAGCAATCACCTTCGTTCGTTGCATTAATACACAACCGAGACCTTGCTTTGATGCGTCACAATAAATCACAAAATCATCATTCCCTTCAGGCAATGACAATATAGGTGCCGTAGTTAGCTTTTTCTTCAATAACTGAAACGCTTTCTCTTGTTCATCATTCCATTCAAATTTCTTCCCTTTATGCGTTAATGCAGTCAAGGTTTTGCTATTCTGGAAAATTCTTGGATGAACCTTCTGTAGTAACCAGCTAGTCCTAAAAACTGGCGTATGTGTTTCGGAGTTTTCGGGGTTTCCCACTTTTCAACAGTTTCTATCTTTGCCGGATCCACCTTAATACCTTCTTTATTCACTATGTGACCGAGGAATTGAACTTCTTCCAACCAAAATGCACACTTTGAAAACTTAGCGTACAATTCTTCCTTCCTCAATACTTCTAACAGCTTTCTCAAATGTTCACCGTGTTCTTGGTCATTCTTTGAGTAAATAAGTATGTCATCAATGAAAACAATGACAAACTTGTCAAGGTATGGTCCACACACTCGGTTAATAAGGTCCATGAACACAGCTGGTGCATTAGTTAAACCAAACGGCATGACCATAAACTCGTAATGACCGTAACGTGTTCTAAAAGCAGTCTTTGGAATATCATCTTCTTTCACCCGCATTTGATGATACCCGGAACGTAAGTCAATCTTTGAATAAACAGACGAGCCTTGTAGTTGATCAAATAAGTCGTCGATTCTCGGTAGTGGGTAGCGGTTCTTGATGGTAAGTTTGTTCAACTCTCGGTAGTCGATACACAACCTGAATGTACCATCTTTCTTCTTGACAAACAAAACAGGAGCTCCCCACGGTAATGTGCTTGGTCGAATGAAACCACGCTCTAAAAGTTCTTGTAATTGGCTTTGCAGTTCTTTCATCTCGCTGGGTGCGAGTCTGTAAGGAGTACGAGCTATTGGTGCAGCTCCTGGTACAAGATCTATTTGAAATTCAACGGATCGATGTGGGGGTAATCCCGGTAATTCTTTCGGAAATACATCGGGAAATTCTTTTGCAATGGGAACATCATTGATGCTCTTTTCTTCAGTTTGTACTTTCTCGACGTGTGCTAGAACAGTATAGCAACCTTTTCTTATTAGTTTTTGTGCCTTCAAATTACTAATAAGATGTAGCTTCGTGTTGCCCTTTTCTCCGTACACCATTAAGGGTTTTCCTTTTTCTCGTATAATGCGAATTGCATTTTTGTAACAAACGATCTCTGCTTTCACTTCTTTCAACCAGTCCATACCGATTATCACATCAAAACTCCCTAACTCTACTGGTATTAAATCAATCTTAAATGTTTCGCTAACCAGTTTAATTTCTCGATTCCGACATATATTATCTGCTGAAATTAATTTACCATTTGCTAATTTGAGTAAAAATTTACTATCCAAAGGCGTCAATGGACAACTTAATTTAGCACAAAAATCTCTACTCATATAGCTTCTATCCGCACCCGAATCAAATAAAACGTAAGCAAATTTATTGTCAATAAGAAACGTACCCGTAACAAGCTCCGGGTCTTCCTGTGCCTCTGCCGCATTAATATTAAAAACTCTTCCGCGGCCTTGTCCATTCGTGTTCTCCTGGTTCGGGCAATTTCTAATAATGTGGCCCGGTTTTCCACATTTATAACAAACTACATTGGCATAACTTGCTCTGACACTACTTGCTCCGCCATTACTCGTTCCGACACCATTTGTTCCTTTCGTTCTATTAACCCCTGGTCCGTAGACCTCACACTTCGCCGCGCTATGACCATTTCTTTTACACTTGTTGCAAAATTTGGTGCAGAACCCCGAGTGATACTTTTCACACCTTTGGCATAGCTGCTTCTGATTGTTGTTGTTGTTGCGGTTATTATTGTTGTTGGGATGATTGTTGTAGTTGTTGTTGTTGTTGTTGTTGTTGTTGTTGGGCCGTTTGTTGTAGTTGCGATTGATGTTGCGATTGTTGGGATAATTGTTGCGATTATTGTTGTAATTGCTGTTGTTGTTGTATTGGTGATTCTTATCACCGTTTTCCTCCCACTTTCTTTTGACTTGCTTCACATTGGCCTCTTCAGCAGTCTGTTCTTTAATTCTTTCTTCAATCTGGTTCACTAGTTTGTGAGCCATTCTACATGCCTGTTGTATGGAGGCGGGCTCGTGTGAACTTATATCTTCTTGGATTCTTTCCGGTAATCCTTTCACAAACGCGTCGATCTTCTCTTCCTCATCTTCGAATGCTCCCGGACACAATAGGCACAATTCAGTGAATCGTCTTTCGTACATGGTAATATCAAATCCTTGGGTTCGTAACCCTCTAAGTTCTGTCTTGAGCTTATTGACCTCGGTTCTAGGACGGTACTTCTCGTTCATCAAGTGCTTGAATGCTGACCACGGTAGTGCGTACGCATCGTCTTGTCCCACTTGCTCTAGATAGGTATTCCACCATGTTAACGCAGAACCTGTGAAGGTATGCGTAGCGTACTTCACTTTTTCCTCTTCAGTACACTTACTTATGGCAAACACCGATTCGACCTTCTCGGTCAACCGTTTCAATCCGATCGGTCCTTCGGTTCCATCAAATTCCAAAGGTTTGCAGGCAGTGAATTCTTTGTAGGTGCATCCTACACGATTTCCTGTACTGCTAGATCCAAGGTTATTGTTGGTATGTAGCGCAGCCTGTACTGCGGCTATGTTTGAAGCTAGAAAAGTACGGAATTCCTCTTCATTCATATTCACGGTGTGTCGAGTAGTCGGTGCCATTTCCTTCAAAATAGTCAAATGGAACAAGTTAATCATACAGAATATTAAGAGTAGTTAATAGTATTTCGTAGCATAATATGAACTCATTTATAAAAGCTTTTTCTTCATATTAGCGTTTTATAAGTTTAAATTCGGGTAGTACCTACCCGTTAAGTTCATACTTAGTAGCTAGTATACAATTCAACTACTACAATTCTATATGAAAAACTGATTATAATAATATTTCGCGTTCAAACTTTTACACAATATTTTACAAACTTACAATACCGCTTATTTTACATAAAGCATGAAATATAACACACAATAACTTTGATACAAGATAGTTGTGAAGATAATTCTAGCTAGTACACAAGTCGTTCAGCAAAGGCAATAAAGATACGTAATTCATACGTCCAGAAACAAGTCATGCATTCTGGTTTTACTAGGATTACTTCCCATCCTTGGTCTTGTGGAACATAACCGTTATGGCCGTTGATAAGACAGCGTGTTGTAACGTCGTCAAAGGGACGAGGGTTACGTAATGTCCAACAGTCCCGTAACAATCTAACAACCTCATTTCTTTCCCCAATTACCGACTCCGTCACTTGTGGGAACATTTTGTTTAATAGTTGTAGGCCGATGTTCTTGTTCTCACTTTGGTGAGAAGCGAACATTACTAATCCGTAAGCATAACATGCTTCTTTATGTTGCATGTTAGCCGCTTTTTCTAAATCACGAAGTCCAATATTCGGATATATTGAGTCAAAATAATTTCTTAACCCATTGCGTAAAATAGCATTTGGGTTCCCCGCAATATATGCGTCAAAGTAAACACATCGTAACTTATGGATTTCCCAATGTGATATCCCCCATCTTTCGAACGAAAGCCTTTTATAAACCAAGGCATTCTTGGAACGTTCTTCGAATGTCTTACAAACTGATCTCGCCTTAAATAGTTGTGCCGAAGAATTCTGACCGACTCTAGACAAGATTTCATCAATCATGTCTCCGGGTAGGTCTCTTAAAATATTGGGTTGTCTATCCATTTTGTGTTTTTAAACTGTAAAATAGACAAGAGTTAGATTCATAAAAAAATTACTTATTAATACAAGAAATTTTTACATATATCATAAAGCATAAGCACACTATATTACATATATTACACCACACGAATACAACTATCTTATTCCGACTCGCTCGTTTCTTCTTCTTCGGTTTTGGTTCGTTTTGCCAAGTTTCTAGGGATATATGATGTTCCCCTAATACGAGCCGTCGTTATCCACATTGGTTTAGAAAAACCTGGTGGTTTAGAGGTTCCCGGGTCATTATTACAACTTAAGGACTTCGGGGGTTGACGATACATATAAAGTTCATCAGGGTTGGAATTAGATTTCTCTATTTTTATGCCCTTTCCCTTATTATTTTCTTTTGCCTTTTTAAATTCAGTTGGGGTAATTTCTATAACATCATCGGAATTCTCGTCGGAATCCGATTCATCGGAGAATTGGTAATCCTCCCAATATTTTGCTTCCTTAGCGGAAACACCATTGACCATAATTAACCTTGGTCAGTTGGTTGAGGATTTTCTTTTACTTAACCGTTTTATTATTTCCCCCACTGGTTCTATTTCTTCATCCGGTTCCGATTCTTCTTCCGGTTCCGATTCTTCTTCCGGTTCCGACTCTTCTTCCGGTTCCTCTTCGGGAACTTGTGAATCAGTCCACGAATCATTCCAATTTACATTTGACTCTTCATTATTATTAGGTGAGTCAATGGGACTTGTTCTAGAGGTAGAAATCTATCACATAATATCAAACGCGTTAAGAGATTAATATATCACATAATATTCACATGTTAAAAATATATAGTTTCCAACAAAATTTGTTAAGCAATCATTTTTCAAGTAAACACGGTCGAAGTCCAGACTCACTAATGCATCCTAACAAACTCGATAAGACACACTAATGCAAAATTCTGGTTCTCTAAGACCAACGCTCGGATACCAACTGAAATGTCCCGTTCTTATTGATTAAAAACGTTCCATATTAATTGATTTCGTTGCGAGGTTTTGACCTCTATATGAGACGTTTTTCAAAGACTGCATTCATTTTAAAACAAACCATAACCTTTATTTCATCAATAAAGGTTTAAAAAGCTTTACGTAGATTATCAAATAATGATAATCTAAAATATCATGTTTACACACGACCATTACATAATGGTTTACAATACAAATATGTTACAACAAAATAAGTTTCTTGAATGCAGTTTTTACACAATATCATACAAGCATGGACTCCAAATCTCGTCCTTATTTAAGTATGCGACAGCGGAAGCTCTTAATAACCACCTGAGAATAAACATGCTTAAAACGTCAACAAAAATGTTGGTGAGTTATAGGTTTAACCTATATATATCAAATCATAATAATAGACCACAAGATTTCATATTTCAATACACATCCCATACATAGAGATAAAAATCATTCATATGGTGAACACCTGGTAACCGACATTAACAAAATGCATATATAAGAATATCCCCATCATTCTGGGACACCCTTCGGATATGATATAAATTTCGAAGTACTAAAGCATCCGGTACTTTGGATGGGGCTTGTTGGGCCCGATAGATCTATCTTTAGGATTCGCGTCAATTAGGGTGTCTGTTCCCTAATTCTTAGATTACCAGACTTAATAAAAAGGGGCATATTCGATTTCGATAATTCAACCATAGAATGTAGTTTCACGTACTTGTGTCTATTTTGTAAATCATTTATAAAACCTGCATGTATTCTCATCCCAAAAATATTAGATTTTAAAAGTGGGACTATAACTCACTTTCACAGATTTTTACTTCATCGGGAAGTAAGACTTGGCCACTGGTTGATTCACGAACCTATAACAATATATACATATATATCAAAGTATGTTCAAAATATATTTACAACACTTTTAATATATTTTGATGTTTTAAGTTTATTAAGTCAGCTGTCCTCGTTAGTAACCTACAACTAGTTGTCCACAGTTAGATGTACAGAAATAAATCGATAAATATTATCTTGAATCAATCCACGACCCAGTGTATACGTATCTCAGTATTGATCACAACTCAAACTATATATATTTTGGAATCAACCTCAACCCTGTATAGCTAACTCCAACATTCACATATAGAGTGTCTATGGTTGTTCCGAAATATATATAGATGTGTCGACATGATAGGTCGAAACATTGTATACGTGTCTATGGTATCTCAAGATTACATAATATACAATACAAGTTGATTAAGTTATGGTTGGAATAGATTTGTTACCAATTTTCACGTAGCTAAAATGAGAAAAATTATCCAATCTTGTTTTACCCATAACTTCTTCATTTTAAATCCGTTTTGAGTGAATCAAATTGCTATGGTTTCATATTGAACTCTATTTTTTGAATCTAAACAGAAAAAGTATAGGTTTATAGTCAGAAAAATAAGTTACAAGTCGTTTTTGTAAAGGTAGTCATTTCAGTCGAAAGAACGACGTCTAGATGACCATTTTAGAAAACATACTTCCACTTTGAATTTAACCATAATTTTTGGATATAGTTTCATGTTCATAATAAAAATCATTTTCTCAAAATAACAACTTTTAAATCAAAGTTTATCATAGTTTTTAATTAACTAACCCAAAACAGCCCGCGGTGTTACTACGACGGCGTAAATCCGGTTTTACGGTGTTTTTCGTGTTTCCAGGTTTTAAATCATTAAGTTAGCATATCATATAGATATAGAACATATGTTTAGTTGATTTTAAAAGTCAAGTTATAAGGATTAACTTTTGTTTGCGAACAAGTTTAGAATTAACTAAACTATGTTCTAGTGATTACAAGTTTAAACCTTCGAATAAGATAGCTTTATATGTATGAATCGAATGATGTTATGAACATCATTACTACCTTAAGTTCCTTGGATAAACCTACTGGAAAGGAGAAAAATGGATCTAGCTTCAACGGATCCTTGGATGGCTCGAAGTTCTTGAAGCAGAATCATGACACGAAAACAAGTTCAAGTAAGATCATCACTTGAAATAAGATTGTTATAGTTATAGAAATTGAACCAAAGTTTGAATATGATTATTACCTTGTATTAGAATGATAACCTACTGTAAGAAACAAAGATTTCTTGAGGTTGGATGATCTCCTTACAAGATTGGAAGTGAGCTAGCAAACTTGAAAGTATTCTTGATTTTATGTAACTAGAACTTGTAGAATTTATGAAGAACACTTAGAACTTGAAGATAGAACTTGAGAGAGATCAATTAGATGAAGAAAATTGAAGAATGAAAGTGTTTGTAGGTGTTTTTGGTCGTTGGTGTATGGATTAGATATAAAGGATATGTAATTTTGTTTTCATTTAAATAAGTCATGAATGATTACTCATATTTTTGTAATTTTATGAGATATTTCATGCTAGTTGCCAAATGATGGTTCCCACATGTGTTAGGTGACTCACATGGGCTGCTAAGAGCTGATCATTGGAGTGTATATACCAATAGTACATACATCTAAAAGCTGTGTATTGTACGAGTACGAATACGGGTGCATACGAGTAGAATTGTTGATGAAACTGAACGAGGATGTAATTGTAAGCATTTTTGTTAAGTAGAAGTATTTTGATAAGTGTATTGAAGTCTTTCAAAAGTGTATAAATACATATTAAAACACTACATGTATATACATTTTAACTGAGTCGTTAAGTCATCGTAAGTCGTTACATGTAAGTGTTGTTTTGAAACCTTTAGGTTAACGATCTTGTTAAATGTTGTTAACCCAATGTTTATAATATCAAATGAGATTTTAAATTATTATATTATCATGATATTATCATGTATGAATATCTCTTAATATGATATATATACATTAAATGTCTTTACAACGATAATCGTTACATATATGTCTCGTTTAAAAATCATTAAGTTAGTAGTCTTGTTTTTACATATGTAGTTCATTATTAATATACTTAATGATATGTTTAATTATCATAGTATCATGTTAACTATATATATATCCATATATATGTCATCATATAGTTTTTACAAGTTTTAACGTTCGTGAATCACCGGTCAACTTGGGTGGTCAATTGTCTATATGAAACATATTTCAATTAATCAAGTCTTAATAAGTTTGATGGCTTAACATGTTGGAAACATTTAATCATGTAAATATCAATCTCAATTAATATATATAAACATGGAAAAGTTCGGGTCACTACACCGATCGGATTGAAACGGTGGACCGAGAAGGTCGAACCGGTGTTTGCCATAAGTAAGTGTACTGAAGAGGACAAAGTAAAGTACGCTACGCATACCTTCACAGGTTCTGCGTTAACATGGTGGAATACCTATCTAGAGCAAGTGGGACAAGACGATGCGTACGCACTACCGTGGTCAGCATTCAAGCACTTGATGAACGAGAAGTACCATCCCAGAACCGAGGTTAATAAGCTCAAGACAGAACTTAGAGGGTTACGAACCCAAGGATTTGATATTACCACGTACGAAAGACGATTCACAGAATTGTGCCTATTGTGTCCGGGAGCATTCGAAGATGAGGAAGAGAAGATCGATGCGTTTGTGAAAGGATTACCGGAAAGAATCCAAGAAGATATAAGTTCACACGAGCCCGCCTCCATACAACAGGCATGTAGAATGGCTCACAAACTAGTGAACCAGATTGAAGAAAGAATTAAAGAACAGACTGCTGAAGAGGCCAATGTGAAACAAGTCAAAAGAAAGTGGGAGGAAAACGGTGATAAGAATCACCAATACAACAACAACAGCAATTACAACAATAATCGCAACAATTATCCCAACAATCGCAACATCAATCGCAACTACAACAAACGGCCCAACAACAACAACAACAACAACAACAACAGCAACTACAACAATCATCCCAACAACAATAATAACCGCAACAACAACAACAATCAGAAGGAGCTATGCCAAAGGTGTGAAAAGTATCACTCGGGGTTCTGCACCAAATTTTGCAACAAGTGTAAAAGAAATGGTCATAGCGCGGCGAAGTGTGAGGTCTACGGACCAGGGGTTAATAGAACGAAAGGAATAAATGGTGTCGGAACGAGTAATGGCGGAGCAAGTAGTGTCGGAGCAAGTTATGCCAATGTAGTTTGTTATAAATGTGGAAAACCGGGCCACATTATTAGAAATTGCCCGAACCAGGAGAACACGAATGGACAAGGCCGCGGAAGAGTTTTCAATATTAATGCGGCAGAGGCACAGGAAGACCCGGAGCTTGTTACGGGTACGTTTCTTATTGACAATAAATCTGCTTACGTTTTATTTGATTCGGGTGCGGATAGAAGCTATATGAGTAGAGATTTTTGTGCTAAATTAAGTTGTCCATTGACGCCTTTGGATAGTAAATTTTTACTCGAATTAGCAAATGGTAAATTAATTTCAGCAGATAATATATGTCGGAATCGAGAAATTAAACTGGTTAGCGAAACATTTAAGATTGATTTGATACCAGTAGAGTTAGGGAGTTTTGATGTGATAATCGGTATGGACTGGTTGAAAGAAGTGAAAGCAGAGATCGTTTATTACAAAAATGCAATTCGCATTATACGAGAAAAAGGAAAACCCTTAATGGTGTACGGAGAAAAGGGCAACACGAAGCTACATCTTATTAGTAATTTGAAGGCACAAAAACTAATAAGAAAAGGTTGCTATGCTGTTCTAGCACACGTCGAGAAAGTACAAACTGAAGAAAAGAGCATCAATGATGTTCCCGTCGCAAAAGAATTTCCCGATGTATTTCCGAAAGAATTACCGGGATTACCCCCACATCGATCCGTTGAATTTCAAATAGATCTTATACCAGGAGCTGCACCAATAGCTCGTGCTCCTTACAGACTCGCACCCAGCGAGATGAAAGAATTGCAAAGCCAATTACAAGAACTTTTAGAGCATGGTTTCATTCGACCAAGCACATCACCGTGGGGAGCTCCTGTTTTGTTTGTCAAGAAGAAAGATGGTACATTCAGGTTGTGTATCGACTACCGAGAGTTGAACAAACTTACCATCAAGAACCGCTACCCACTACCGAGAATCGACGACTTATTTGATCAACTACAAGGCTCGTCTGTTTATTCAAAGATTGACTTACGTTCCGGGTATCATCAAATGCGGGTGAAAGAAGATGATATTCCAAAGACTGCTTTTAGAACACGTTACGGTCATTACGAGTTTATGGTCATGCCGTTTGGTTTAACTAATGCACCAGCTGTGTTCATGGACCTTATGAACCGAGTGTGTGGACCATACCTTGACAAGTTTGTCATTGTTTTCATTGATGACATACTTATTTACTCAAAGAATGACCAAGAACACGGTGAACATTTGAGAAAGGTGTTAGAAGTATTGAGGAAGGAAGAATTGTACTCTAAGTTTTCAAAGTGTGCATTTTGGTTGGAAGAAGTTCATTTCCTCGGTCACATAGTGAACAAAGAAGGTATTAAGGTGGATCCGGCAAAGATAGAAACTGTTGAAAAGTGGGAAACCCCAAAAACTCCGAAACACATACGCCAGTTTTTAGGACTAGCTGGTTACTACAGACGGTTCATCCAAGACTTTTCCAGAATAGCAAAACCCTTGACTGCATTAACGCATAAAGGGAAGAAATTTGAATGGAATGATGAACAAGAGAAAGCGTTTCGATTATTGAAGAAAAAGCTAACTACGGCACCTATATTGTCATTGCCTGAAGGGAATGATGATTTTGTGATTTATTGTGACGCTTCAAAGCAATGTCTCGGTTGTGTATTAATGCAACGAACGAAGGTGATTGCTTATGCGTCTAGACAATTGAAGATTCACGAACAAAATTATACGACGCATGATTTGGAATTAGGCGCGGTTGTTTTTGCATTAAAGACTTGGAGGCACTACTTATATGGGGTCAAAAGTATTATATATACTGACCACAAAAGTCTTCAACACATATTTAATCAGAAACAACTGAATATGAGGCAGCGTAGGTGGATTGAATTATTGAATGATTACGACTTTGAGATTCGTTACCACCCGGGAAAGGCAAATGTGGTAGCCGATGCCTTGAGCAGGAAGGACAGAGAACCCATTCGAGTAAAATCTATGAATATAATGATTCATAACAACCTTACTACTCAAATAAAGGAGGCGCAACAAGGAGTTTTAAAAGAAGGAAATTTAAAGGATGAAATACCCAAAGGATCGGAGAAGCATCTTAATATTCGGGAAGACGGAACCCGGTATAGGGCTGAAAGGATTTGGGTACCAAAATTTGGAGATATGAGAGAAATGGTACTTAGAGAAGCTCATAAAACCAGATACTCAATACATCCTAGAACGGGGAAGATGTACAAGGATCTCAAGAAACATTTTTGGTGGCCGGGTATGAAAGCCGATGTTGCTAAATATGTAGGAGAATGTTTGACGTGTTCTAAGGTCAAAGCTGAGCATCAGAAACCATCAGGTCTACTTCAACAACCCGAAATCCCAGAATGGAAATGGGAAAACATTACCATGGATTTCATCACTAAATTGCCAAGGACTGCAAGTGGTTTTGATACTATTTGGGTAATAGTTGATCGTCTCACCAAATCAGCACACTTTCTGCCAATAAGAGAAGATGACAAGATGGAGAAGTTAGCACGACTGTATTTGAAGGAAGTCGTCTCCAGACATGGAATACCAATCTCTATTATCTCTGATAGGGATGGCAGATTTATTTCAAGATTCTGGCAGACATTACAGCAAGCATTAGGAACTCGTCTAGACATGAGTACTGCCTATCATCCACAAACTGATGGGCAGAGCGAAAGGACGATACAAACGCTTGAAGACATGCTACGAGCATGTGTTATTGATTTCGGAAACAGTTGGGATCGACATCTACCGTTAGCAGAATTTTCCTACAACAACAGCTACCATTCAAGCATTGAGATGGTGCCGTTTGAAGCACTTTATGGTAGAAAGTGTAGGTCTCCGATTTGTTGGAGTGAAGTGGGGGATAGACAGATTACGGGTCCGGAGATTATACAAGAAACTACCGAGAAGATCATCCAAATTCAACAACGGTTGAAAACCGCCCAAAGTCGACAAAAGAGCTACGCTGACATTAAAAGAAAAGATATAGAATTTGAAATTGGAGAGATGGTCATGCTTAAAGTTGCACCTTGGAAAGGCGTTGTTCGATTTGGTAAACGAGGGAAATTAAATCCAAGGTATATTGGACCATTCAAGATTATTGATCGTGTCGGACCAGTAGCTTACCGACTTGAGTTACCTCAACAACTCGCTGCTGTACATAACACTTTCCACATCTCGAATTTGAAGAAATGTTTTGCTAAAGAAGATCTCACTATTCCGTTAGATGAAATCCAAATCAATGAAAAACTCTAATTCATCGAAGAACCCGTCGAAATAATGGATCGTGAGGTTAAAAGACTTAAGCAAAACAAGATACCAATTGTTAAGGTTCGATGGAATGCTCGTAGAGGACCCGAGTTCACTGGGAGCGTGAAGATCAGATGAAGAAGAAATACCCGCATCTATTTCCAGAAGATTCGTCAACACCTTCAACAGCTTAAAATTTTGGGACGAAATTTATTTAACGGGTAGGTACTGTAGTGACCCGAACTTTTCCATGTTTATATATATTAATTGAGATTGATATTTACATGATTAAATGTTTCCAACATGTTAAGCAATCAAACTTGTTAAGACTTGATTAATTGAAATATGTTTCATATAGACAATTGACCACCCAAGTTGACCGGCGATTCACGAACGTTAAAACTTGTAAAAACGACATGATGATATATATATGGATATACATATGGTTAACATGAGATTATGATAAGTAAGTATCTCCATAAGTATATTAACAATGAGTTATATACATATAAACAAGACTACTAACTTAAGGATTTCGAAACGAGACATATATGTAACGATTATCGTTGTAACGACATTTAAATGTATATATATCATATTAAGATATATTAATATATCATAATATCATGATAATATAATAATTTAACATCTCATTAGATATAATAAACAATGGGTTAAAAATATTAATTGAGATCGTTAACTTAAAGGTTTCAAAACAACACTTACATGTAACGACTAACGATGACTTAACGACTCCGTTAAAATGTATATACATGTAGTGTATTTAGATGTATTAAAATACTTTTGGAAGACTTCAAGACATATATCAAAACACTCATACTTAACGAAAATGGTTACAGTTACTTTCCCATTCTTTTCTTTCATCAAGAATTCTAGTCGTATTCATACCCGTATTATACACAGCTTCAAAACGTACTTACTATGGGTATATACCAATAGGAACTAGCATGGGATTCCACTCTTGATTATGTCATGTATGACTAATCAATTTTAACTTCTACCATGAGCTAGTCAACTAACTAGAACTCCTTTTAACCCCACTCACCACTCACCAATTAACACTCATCATTCACTCCATTTCACTTCCAAATCTCTTTCTAATTCTCTCTCAACACACCCACACTATTATGAACGTATTTTTCCAGTAGTTAATCATCATCTTCATCAAAAATCACTTCAAGAATCAAGCTATAATCATCATAGGAAGAACACTTCAAGAATACTTCAAAAATCCCTTCAAGTTTACTAATTTACTTCCAAGCTTTCTAATCCATTCCAAGTAATCATCTAAGATCAAGAAACCTTTGTTATATACAGTAGGTTATCTTTCTTATTCAAGGTAATATTCATATTCAAACTTTGATTCAATTTCTATAACTATAAACTATCTTAATTCGAGCAAAAATCTTACTTGAACTTGTTTTTGTGTCATGATCCTACTTCAAGAACTTTCAAGCCATCCAAGATCCTTTGAAGCTAGATCATTTCTTGTCACTTTTAGTAGGTTTACCTACTAAACTTGAGGTAGTAATGATGTTCATAACATCATTCGATTCATATATATAAAACTATCTTATTCGAAGGTTTAAACTCGTAATCACTAGAACATAGTTTAGTTAATTCTAAACTTGTTCGCAAACAAAAGTTAATCCTTCTAACTTGACTTTTAAAATTAACTAAACACATGTTCTATATCTATATGATATGCTAACTTAATGATTTAAAACCTGGAAACACGAAAAACACCGTAAAACCTGATTTACGCCGTCGTAGTAACACCGAGGGCTGTTTTGGGTTAGTTAATTAAAAACTATGATAAACTTTGATTTAAAAGTTGTTATTCTGAGAAAATGATTTTTATTATGAACATGAAACTATATCCAAAAATTATGGTTAAACTCAAAGTGGAAGTATGTTTTCTAAAATGGTCATCTAGACGTCGTTCTTTCGACTGAAATGACTACCTTTACAAAAACGACTTGTAACTTATTTTTCCGACTATAAACCTATACTTTTTCTGTTTAGATTCATAAAATACAGTTCAATATGAAACCATAGCAATTTGATTCATTCAAAACGGATTTAAAATAAAGAAGTTATGGGTAAAACAAGATTGGATAATTTTTCTCATTTTAGCTACGTGAAAATTGGTAACAAATCTATTCCAACCATAACTTAATCAACTTGTATTGTATATTATGTAATCTTGAGATACCATAGACACGTATACAATGTTTCGACCTATCATGTCGACACATCTATATATATTTCGGAACAACCATAGACACTCTATATGTGAATGTTGGAGTTAGCTATACAGGGTTGAGGTTGATTCCAAAATATATATAGTTTGAGTTGTGATCAATACTGAGATACGTATACACTGGGTCGTGGATTGATTCAAGATAATATTTATTGATTTATTTCTGTACATCTAACTGTGGACAACTAGTTGTAGGTTACTAACGAGGACAGCTGACTTAATAAACTTAAAACATCAAAATATATTAAAAGTGTTGTAAATATATTTTGAACATACTTTAATATATATGTATATATTGTTATAGGTTCGTGAATCAACAGTGGCCAAGTCTTACTTCTCGACGAAGTAAAAATCTGTGAAAGTGAGTTATAGTCCCACTTTTAAAATCTAATATTTTTGGGATGAGAATACATGCAGGTTTTATAAATGATTTACAAAATAGACACAAGTACGTGAAACTACATTCTATGGTTGAATTATCGAAATCGAATATGCCCCTTTTTATTAAGTCTGGTAATCTAAGAATTAGGGAACATACACCCTAATTGACGCGAATCCTAAAGATAGATCTATTGGGCCTAACAAACCCCATCCAAAGTACCGGATGCTTTAGTACTTTGAAATTTATATCATATCCGAAGGGTGTCCCGGAATGATGGGGATATTCTTATATATGCATCTTGTTAATGTTGGTTACCAGGTGTTCACCATATGAATGATTTTTATCTCTATGTATGGGATGTGTATTGAAATATGAAATCTTGTGGTCTATTGTTACGATTTGATATATATAGGTTAAACCTATAACTCACCAACATTTTTGTTGACGTTTAAAGCATGTTTATTCTCAGGTGAATATTAAGAGCTTCCGCTGTTGCATACTAAAATAAGGACAAGATTTGGAGTCCATGTTTATACGATATTGTGTAAAAACTGCATTCAAGAAACTGATTTCGATGTAACATATTTGTATTGTAAACCATTATGTAATGGTCGTGTGTAAACAGGATATTTTAGATTATCATTATTTGATAATCTACGTAAAACTTTTTAAACCTTTATTTATGAAATAAAGGTTATGGTTTGTTTTAAAAATGAATGCAGTATTTGAAAAACGTCTCATATAGAGGTCAAAACCTCGCAACGAAATCAATTAATATGGAACGTTTTTAATCAATAAGAACGGGACATTTCAATAAAGATATCCCACAACTTGATTTAAAGGAGGGCCACGATTTTCTTTCTTTAATTCGTAGGCCATATATGGTAATACGTGGGCCGAGTTAGTTTATTTGACTCTCTAGTTTGGGTCGAAAAAGGAATGGTGATGATAGTATGGTTGCTGCTACAACCATTGTTGTATCCATATTTTTTGTTGTTGTTTAAAACATTCACGAGACAAGGAATGATGATGATGTTAGGATGATGATAATGATCGTGAGATGATGATGATAATATAAGAATGAAGATGATGACGAGAGGATTCAAAGAAGATGATGATCATAAAACGTTGATGATGTCGATGTATGATGATGTTGAAGGAAAACGATGATGGCTATTAATGATGATGGTATGTAGAGGACGTCGTGATTGATGATGATGGTTATACGATAGTGATGGTATGATTAAGTGACGATGTTGATCATGATATGTTCATGATTTGAAAATGAAGAGATGATGGTATAATTATGAAATGGTAATCAATGGCGATGTTAATGATAATGAATTTATGAGGAAGAGGATAACAGCTTAGTATACGTTATATATTTAAAAGCACGAGATAATTATGAAAAACATAAACAGCGGGATGGTATAGGGGTGTTTTGTGTTAGCGATAGGTCATGGGTTCGAGTCCCACTTCGAGCATTTTTTTTTCTTTGCGGAGCCTCTAAGGTATTTTTTATTACTAATTCTATTATTATTATTATTATTATTATTATTATTATTATTGTTGTTGTTGTTGTTATTATTATTATTATTATTATTATTATTATTATTATTATTATTATTATTATTATTATTATTAATCATTATTATTATTGTTATTATTATTAATATTGTTATTACTAGTTATTATTATTATTAGTAACATATGTATTATCATAAATATAATCATTATTATTATTAACATGATTACCATTAGTAATATTGTTTATTATTGGTATCATTATGATAATTTTTACTAAATTTATTATTTTGTTTTTCATTAAAAACTAACATTATTATTAGTACCAATATTATCTACATCATTATTACTAAAATAATTACGTTTATGAAAATAAAAGTTTTAAAGGTATTATTAAGGTTATAAGTATGCTTTAATCATATTAACAAACTTTATATAAATATCCATATATAACAAGTTCGGATTTTTATTAAAATACTAATCAAATATACATAACTATATTAATACTAAACATTTTGAATATATACACAAATTAAATACATATAATATATGAATTAAGATATAATAGATAAATTCGTTCAGTTACGATTATATGTATTAATAGATATACGAATAATATAGGTTCGTGAATCCAAGGCCAACCTTACACTTGTTCAATGATGTTATATGTATTTTTACTACAAAATACAGTATGGTGAGTTTCATTTTCCCTTTTTACTTATTACATTTTTGGGCTGAGAATACATGCAATGTTTTAATAATTGTTTTGCAATATTTATATGTGTGAGTTTCATTATTCCCTTTTTATATACATTTTTGGGCTGAGAATATATGCAAATGCTTTATTAACTGTTTTACAATATTTATATGTGTGAGTTTCATTTGCTCCCTTTTTAAATGCTTTTGCAATATATATTTTTGGGACTGAGAATACATGCGCTGCTTTTATAAATGCTTTACGAAATAGACACAAGTGATCGAAACTACATTCTATGGCTGGATTATTAAACCGAATATGCCCCTTTTTATTTAGTCTGGTAATCTAAGAATTAGGGAACAGACACCCTAATTGACGCGAACTCTAAAGATAGATCTATCGGGCCCAACAAGCCCCATCCAAAGTACCGGATGCTTTAGTACTTCGAAATTTATATCATGTCCGAAGGAGGATCCCGGAATGATGGGGATATTCTTATATGCATATGTTAAGGTCGGTTACCAGGTGTTCAATCCATATGAATGATATTTTTGTCTCTATGCATGGGACGTATGTTTACGAGAAATGGAATATGAAATCTTGTGGTCTATTAAAATTATGAAATGATTATTTATGTTAAACTAATGAACTCACCAACCTTTTGGTTGACACTTTAAAGCATGTTTATTCTCAGGTACGAAAGAAATCTTCCGCTGTGCAATTGCTCATTTTATAGATATTACTTGGAGTCATTCATGGCATATTTCGAAAGACGTTGCATTCGAGTTGTTGAGTTCATCAATATTATTATTAAGTCAATTATAGTTAGATATATTATGAAATGGTATGCATGCCATCAACTTTCGATGTAATGAAAGTATGTCTTTTAAAAACGAATGCAATGTTTGTAAAATGTATCATATAGAGGTCAAATACCTCGCGATGTAATCAACTATTGTGAATCGTTTATAATCGATGTGGACTTTATCCGGATGGATTAGGACGGGTCCTTTCAGTTGGTATCAGAGCGGTGGTCGTAGCGAACCAGGTCTTGCATTAGTGTGTCTAACTAGGAGTTGTTAGGATACATAAGTGAGTCTGGACTTCGACTTAATAGCTGTTAGGTTACTTTAAGGAGTCTGGACTTAAACCTGGTCTGCATGTCAAAAGTTTTGCTTATCATTTTTGTCAAAAATCATCTGCTTATCATCCTTAGGAAATTACCTGCTTATCATTCTTAGTCTAGACACGTCTTACTGCCTCTATTGTATAGACAGTGTATAGATAAATTCATATCTTAACGTATCTGTTACTGTAAACTTTGCCTGACATTTCCGTAGATTCCTCCGTAACTTATGGGATTTTTTGTATTTTATATGCATATGTAAATTATGTATTGCAGGGTACTAATCTACATCCTATAATTTATTTATTATCGAAAATCCTTCATCTGATCGTACGAGATGAATCTCTCAACCAGTTCGAGTCCCTCAGATTTGATAGCTATTCCGATAGTTATTTCGACAGTTATTCTGACATGGATGTTCACCTAAACTCCGGAAGAAGCGTCACTAGAATAAATCAACCAATCAGCCATTATCAATTCATCTGATGGGTTCGTAGTCGACTTACTTAATGGAAACGCGCAGAAGGTAATCCCTTCCAACAACCGAATTCACCTCTTGACAATGAACCTGAAGCGTTTACCGGCGAACCTGTTCGAAACACCATTTTCAGTCTCATTTCCAGGGTAACTCGACAAGATTATATTCTATCCACAATTCTGAACCTTATTCATCCGCTCGTCCCGACTGACAATCATCCTAGAGTAATAAATCAACGAACTTCGCGCTCGAATAATCAATTCGGAGAATATGGTGGAAAATGTACCAGCTTCAGCAACATCACCGGCACCAACAGTACCATCAATAATAGCACCAGTACCATCAACAATCCATGCTTCATTATCATCATCTGTACTTTGAGTATGATCTTCGTTCTACGTACCGTTCTACCTCATTTATCTTCGTTCGAAATGGCGAATATGTAATCTCTAAAGTTTTAGAGATTATTTATTCTAGTTCCAACCGAAAAGCAAATGAGTTTAATATCATATTAACTCATTAAATTCATGAATACATCAGAAGAAAATATATATGTATATATGTTTTCATAAAGATTGTAATTAAAAATTCTCTTGTACAAACTGTTAATGGTGAAAATATTTTAACGGGTAGGTAATACCCGAGGAATATTTAAATTTCACATTAATAAGTTACATTGTACGTTCTTCGAATCTGTTTCAACAGCCATATACTATCTTACTTACATCCACCGATATACAAATCCGTTCACCACAGAATAACCATATTCATCCAATTTCATATTGGGATTTTGATTTATCAGAATCCAACAAGTGGCATAATGAAGAAAACATTTGACAAAATAAAAATTTGTTAGAAAAAAACATATTAACTATGAGAAATTTTGTTAAGAATCCACGCTAATAAAATCCTAGCTAACTGTTCCTAACTAACTGTGAACTAATCAACTGAGGACTACCAACAGTGGACAATTAAAATGAATTAAAATATTAATTATAATATATGAAACTAAACAATTCCTCAAGTTGCCACTTGATTTTCATCTTAAATCTCATTTGTATCTTTACGATTACAATTTGCGTTCAAACCTTTCGTGATTCTTGAAAACACTTCAATCGGGAGGATGAATCAACCGCACTTCATCTACGAAAGAAAAGATTGATACATATATTTATGCACCTGAAAACACTCGGAACCTGAGTAAATGATTAACACGTATCTGAGCTAGCTCCATTGGCGTTGTTATTACCAAAAATAAATTTGCAATCCCTTTCCAAATTAGCCAATTTTGTCACAGCTTCAGCAAATCAACTTCGATTTTTATTCGAATTATCCTTATTATAATCTTGATATACGAGTTTGCCTTTCGTCATCATTACCGAAGAATCGTTTATATTCCACCACGTTAGCAGAAAACTTAGCAGCAACTTCATTACTCATTGACTTAAGTTTCTCTAAAGAACCATTATGGTTGTTCATTAAAACCTTACCATATATTCATCAATATTTTATAACGAGAATTACCATACCAATTATCGGGAATCAGCAATCAGTATTTTGAATCTTGCAGCGTTTCTACATCAACAGTTATATGTATACATATAACATTTATCTTTTAGAACTATGATCTTCCCGTCTGAGATTCTGAAAAGCACTCTAGCTTACGAATCAGATCTCTGAGTTCTGAAAAAAATGAATCGAGCAAACCATGAGGGAGACCAAGGACAAATACAAGGACCAAACCCTGTATTTAAAGAATCCTGATGATTCTATTTCTGGTGAAATCTTTAGTGAATACCTTACTCCTTAACCGCTCTAAATCATCGTGAATGAATTTCTTCCTCACAATTTGGTTCTAACATTCCAAGATATTATCGTATCTTTCTTTGTAAATATACTCAATATTTCTGAAGATATCTTCATAAATATTCTCATTCGATATTAATTACCTCTCTGCACTAACCGTATTATATCATAAAAGGAAACTGTTTTAGTTTCTATATTCTGCGAACCTTCGAATTTAAAATATGCATGTTTTTGAAGTAGTGTTGGGAACTGATGCATGAGTTAGTATAATATAATGACACTTGATCAACGTGATTATATTACAGTAATTCATGCTGAGTTTCTAATGGAACGTGATGATTCACAGAACATACCGTCATCATGTGCCATTTACACGACTCTTACATTCTACCCAATCTCTAAACATATTAAGAACATATGTCATTGATAGTTCTATCTTTTCGGATATTCTGGTAATTTACCAAACCAAGATCGTGCCATTACGATTTCCCACTTAGATCATTAACTATGTTCATTTCAAATTTCATATCTACAAATTCTGGACCATTATTCGCTTGACTTGAAGTCGGGAGGAAGAGACAAAAGTATGGAACTCTTGAAAAATATATATATATATATATATATATATATATATATATATATATATATATATATATATAAAGCTCGACAACAACACATGAATTACAAACCGTGCATATCAATACGTATTGCCACGTAAAGGCACGAGAGAATTAAAATTTCTATAACCCCAAGGTAATAGTAGAAGTGAATAGATTCTTCCGGTGGTAGATGAAAAAGAAGAATGACCGATATGAAGGTTAGGAGTATATCAAGGATCAGAATGGAATGGAGCATATTAATGAATGCTTTAAATAGGAGTGAAGGAGGAAGAATAGAAGATGTGAGTTGTAAGGAAATGACGGGGGTGAATTTATAGTAAAATATCTGACAGAGCAATCAAAACAGATGGTCGCATTTAAAGCGGATCCTAATTCCCTTGATTTCCGAAGAACCAAATCTTATTAAGAAGATTTTCTTTAAATCCCTTAAATTCTGAAAATCAATCGTGACTACGTCACTGGTTAAGACAAACTTACATTTACTCATTTCACTCTTTTGTGATAGCTTCATTCGTGCTCTTCGAATAATCGAATTATTTTATCTGTATTATTCAATAATGATAAAACTCTATTTATCAGCTCATTTTCGTCAGGAAAACATAATTATTGTTAGCCATGACGACCTCACTCAAATTTCGGGACGAAATTTCTTTTAACGGGTAGGTACTGTGATGACCCGGAAATTTCCGATCAAATTTAAACTTTAATCTTTATATGGTTCCGACACGATAAGCAAAATCTGTAATGTTGAGTCTCGAAAACTTTGAAACGATGTTCATACATTTAGTTACCCTTCGAGTATTCCCAACGATTCACGAACAATTATATTTAACTTGATGTGCATATATAATTATATGTATATAAATAATTATGTGAAAACTATTTAAATATTAAATATTCAAAATATGTTATTATATATATACATTATATAATTATTAAATATTACATAATTAATAATATGTGATAATAACATATTAAACTTAATTACAAATTAAGACGTAGTTGTTGTTGTAATATTATTATTACTTTTATTATTAATATTAATAATATTAATATTATTTGTAAAATTATGATTATCAAAAATAAAGATTTTATATATAAATATTATTATAAGATTAATTAAAAGTATAATTTAGTTATAATTTAAATGTCTTTGTTTATATTGTTATTGATATTATCATTATCCTTGTTATTAATAATATTTACCCATCATCATTATTTTTATAAGTAATATTATCAAAACTACCATTATTATTGTTACTACTAATATTATCACCATTATAATTATGATTTTTGATTATTAATATGATTATTATTATTATTACTATTATTATTATTATTATTAGTTCCATTGATGATATTAAAAAAACTAAGATATGTACAATTAATATTATCATGCTCTCCTTATATATTCAATATACATATATAAATAAAATCAATACAGACTACACATAAAACCAAACGTATTCTGTTTCAAATCTCTATCAATCAACCTGTAGATAATTTCGTTTCTATTCAAGATAGTACAAATCACGATATTAAGATCTCAATAACAGCCAAAATCCGTTTGCAATCGCTTTCTCCTTTAAATATTCTTTATTATATTTTTGTACCTGATGTACCATAGGGTCGACATCAATTCGAGTTATAAACAAGCTAATTCAGTGATATGAGGTTAACTCGATCAATTCCTTCATCACCACAAAACCCAACACCAACTATCACTTTTCTCTTGCTATTGTTTTCGGTTGACAACATCACCACCGTGATCACCATCTTCAACCTTTAGACACCATCACCTTTTTAAATCATGATACCTGCTGCGTCAGTTTATGTTTTTCTGTCCAGCCTCAAACGAAAACCAATGCAGCAGCCATTAAACTCGACTATTGCTCCATCATATTTCTGTTTCTTTTCGCCATAAAGCACACCACCACCATCGAAACACAAACCCAATTTCTATTTTTTTGTTACTATAAAATGAACGAGAATGATGGAAACAAAAGGTAATAATGATAAACTGATAAATGATGTTGAGACGTTTGTTATTCAATCTCATATCACACACGATCACTACACTATCTCCATATCTCTTTTTCTATCTTTCTCCAAGTTACGCATATATATATACATGTTAGTACGAGGCATATGGCTTGGAAACGTACAACGAACACCACCTTCACCACCACTAATATGAATTGCTGCAACTACTGCGTCGTTTATCTTACTGTCGAACCCAGATGCAAACCGAATCACTTCACTCGGCCGTGAAACCCACTTATTGTTTTCTGTATCATTCGATCACCTTTATCATCACAACTAATATATTTTTTTTTGCATCTCTCTCTAGTTCATTCTTGCTTCATGAACCATCAATCTATCACCTTCACCCCACCATGAATAAAATCATCACCTTGAGCTGTTACTACCAACCCGCCATTCTACCACTACCATCTCCAACCTTGAATCAAGCCACCATTTCTTCATTTTCACACATGTTGTACGATTACAGCTAAGTACCGATGCTACTTCTATTCTTGGTCTGTTAAATGAAATCAAACGAATCCAAGACCCATTTCTACTGCTATGTTAATGGCTTGATCGTATAAAACTGCTACTACTTTAATTACTAGTGGAATGTGTTATATAATAAGGAATAAAGAGATAAAGGGTGTAAACAATTACTAGTGGGTTAGTTAGTGGAGCCAATGTATTAGGACAAATGAGTAAAAGAATGATGATAATGGTTCATTAGATGTCGACTGATCAAATGGGTATCCAAGGAATTTCATTCCATTTATATATTATATCTTTACGTATTCCACTACGCTAGTCAGGAACCAAATTTACTTTTTGTGTATGCTATCGAGCTGTATATCATCCTCATGTGGGCCGTTAATTACTAATGAAGCTTATGTAAATTTGGGTGGGGCCGAGACATATTTCGATTGATTAAAGAAATCATGGGACATGCATACTGATTGGATGGGGCAGTGTTTTTTTTTATATGATAAAGATATCCCACAACTTGATTTAAAGGAGGGCCACGATTTTCTTTCTTTAATTCGTAGGCCATATATGGTAATACGTGGGCCGAGTTAGTTTATTTGACTCTCTAGTTTGGGTCGAAAAAGGAATGGTGATGATAGTATGGTTGCTGCTACAACCATTGTTGTATCCATATTTTTTTCTGTTGTTTAAAACATTCACGAGACAAGGAATGATGATGATGTTAGGATGATGATAATGATCGTGAGATGATGACGATAATATAAGAATGAAGATGATGACGAGAGGATTCAAAGAAGATGATGATCATAAAACGTTGATGATGTCGATGTATGATGATGTTGAAGGAAAACGATGATGGCTATTAATGATGATGGTATGTAGAGGACGTCGTGATTGATGATGATGGTTATACGATAGTGATGGTATGATTAAGTGACGATGTTGATCATGATATGTTCATGATTTGAAAATGAAGAGATGATGGTATAATTATGAAATGGTAATCAATGGCGATGTTAATGATAATGAATTTATGAGGAAGAGGATAACAGCTTAGTATACGTTATATATTTAAAAGCACGAGATAATTATGAAAAACATAAACAGCGGGATGGTATAGGGGTGTTTTGTGTTAGCGATAGGTCATGGGTTCGAGTCCCACTTCGAGCATTTTTTTTCTTTGCGGAGCCTCTAAGGTATTTTTTATTACTAATTCTATTATTATTATTATTATTATTATTATTATTATTATTATTATTATTATTGTTATTATTATTATTATTATTATTATTATTATTAATCATTATTATTATTGTTATTATTATTAATATTGTTATTACTAGTTATTATTATTATTAGTAACATATGTATTATCATAAATATAATCATTATTATTATTAACATGATTACCATTAGTAATATTGTTTATTATTGGTATCATTATGATAATTTTTACTAAATTTATTATTTTGTTTTTCATTAAAAACTAACATTATTATTAGTACCAATATTATCTATATCATTATTACTAAAATAATTACGTTTATGAAAATAAAAGTTTTAAAGGTATTATTAAGGTTATAAGTATGCTTTAATCATATTAACAAACTTTATATAAATATCCATATATAACAAGTTCGGATTTTTATTAAAATACTAATCAAATATACATAACTATATTAATACTAAACATTTTGAATATATACACAAATTAAATACATATAATATATGAATTAAGATATAATAGATAAATTCGTTCAGTTACGATTATATGTATTAATAGATATACGAATAATATAGGTTCGTGAATCCAAGGCCAACCTTACACTTGTTCAATGATGTTATATGTATTTTTACTACAAAATACAGTATGGTGAGTTTCATTTTCCCTTTTTACTTATTACATTTTTGGGCTGAGAATACATGCAATGTTTTAATAATTGTTTTGCAATATTTATATGTGTGAGTTTCATTATTCCCTTTTTATATACATTTTTGGGCTGAGAATATATGCAAATACTTTATTAACTGTTTTACAATATTTATATGTGTGAGTTTCATTTGCTCCCTTTTTAAATGCTTTTGCAATATATATTTTTGGGACTGAGAATACATGCGCTGCTTTTATAAATGCTTTACGAAATAGACACAAGTGATCGAAACTACATTCTATGGCTGGATTATTAAACTGAATATGCCCCTTTTTATTTAGTCTGGTAATCTAAGAATTAGGGAACAGACACCCTAATTGACGCGAACTCTAAAGATAGATCTATCGGGCCCAACAAGCCCCATCCAAAGTACCGGATGCTTTAGTACTTCGAAATTTATATCATGTCCGAAGGAGGATCCCGGAATGATGGGGATATTCTTATATGCATATGTTAAGGTCGGTTACCAGGTGTTCAATCCATATGAATGATATTTTTGTCTCTATGCATGGGACGTATGTTTACGAGAAATGGAATATGAAATCTTGTGGTCTATTAAAATTATGAAATGATTATTTATGTTAAACTAATGAACTCACCAACCTTTTGGTTGACACTTTAAAGCATGTTTATTCTCAGGTACGAAAGAAATCTTCCGCTGTGCAATTGCTCATTTTATAGATATTACTTGGAGTCATTCATGGCATATTTCGAAAGACGTTGCATTCGAGTTGTTGAGTTCATCAATATTATTATTAAGTCAATTATAGTTAGATATATTATGAAATGGTATGCATGCCGTCAACTTTCGATGTAATGAAAGTATGTCTTTTAAAAACGAATGCAATGTTTGTAAAATGTATCATATAGAGGTCAAATACCTCGCGATGTAATCAACTATTGTGAATCGTTTATAATCGATGTGGACTTTATCCGGATGGATTAGGACGGGTCCTTTCACATTTCAGCTAGTAGGTATGAAAGAGGCACCTAATGTCGCGTCATGCAGACTCTTTTACCAACATACATCGAGATCAACACTCGATTTCTCGGGTTTCATCCCACCCGTCGAACCTCATGGTTCATCAACTTCAACACAAAAGCGAACACGCGCTTAACAACCGAACACCAAAACCCATTTCCATGGCTTGGTAGAAACATTTCCCAAATACTAATGAATGCTTGGTTGCACCTAGTCTTACGCCCTTCGCCCGACAATCAAACGTCACCATAGGGTACTTCCATTAGGAACGTCACCCATATCAATAACATGCATAAACAATGCATCTAATAATCTCAAACTCAACGGCGCATAATAAATAATCAAATGACATATTTATTAAAATGAAACGTACCTTAACGTCTCCTTGCCGCACCCGTCCCCGCTAACTTGGGACATTCTGACTTACGATGTCCTTCTTCTTGGCAAATGAAGCACACCATGCCATCACCCTTTGGCACCGAACATTCCCAAGAATTGTGACCCCTCACGCTACAATTGTAACATCTAGACGCGCTAGAATCTAATATACTCATCCGCGTACCACCCGTGCTCACACTCGGACCCTTAGTCCTCTTACTTGGAGCACCATAAGAAACAACCCTTCTCTCACTTGAAGGTTCACCCATCTTTGATCGCGAATACGACTCGAAACCTCTAGCCACAGCAAATAATTCCAAAAACGATTTCGCGTAACCCCGGCTAATCTTATTCTTCAAGTCATCATTCAAAGTTCGATAGAAATCTTGCATCAACAAATGGTCATTCCCCAAATACTCCGGGCAAAAACGAGCCTTCGCCATAAAGGTCATCTTGATAGTATTCAATCCATAGAACCCTGTTTCAAATTCCGCAACTCATTACGCATTTCCGACAAATCGGCTGAAGTTCGGAACTCCTCGAAGAATTCTTTCTTAAACTCGTCCCACGATAACGCCATAAACGTTTCGCCACCGACAAGATCAATCTTACCATCCAACCAATCCTTTGCCCTACTCCGCAACAAACTAGTAGCGAGTCTTGTCTTTTTCTCGGGAGGGCATTCAATAGTACGAAAACACCCTTCGACATCCGAGATCCAAGTTGTGCTTACCAAAGGATCCGATTTTCCGTCATACATTGGGGGTTTAGTCCTCATGAAGCTCTTAAGACAACGCTCCATTCCACTACTACCTTGAAGTTCGGAATACTTCCTATCCATTTCTTCTCGAAACGCACTCATTTGCTCCGCAACGGCGGCCGCAACTCTAGCGTTAAACTCCAAATCGTTCGTCTCGATCCCGTTTCCCGTCGCCATTCCAAGGAATGCAAAGCGATTAGATCACGAACGTATAAAGCACACACATAATACCGCTCCATCTTGCTAGACACTCGTCGTACATCACTTGCTGGACACGATTTGCACCCGTAATAAGGTTTGCAAGTCCTTATTACGCATACACGCCGTATCAACTCGTTAGTACAACGACCGCCTCGCTCGATGATATATATGCAACCGCAAACATAAACCAAATACAACGCAATCACATATTAATAATATCCGCATATTAATATAAATGTCAGTCCACCTACAAACAAGGCACTAACTATAACCCATTCCGACACGTACTCCTACAAGTCCCGCAACAATTTAGCACACACAAAAGTCTAAGTCTAGGCACCTAACTCAAGTCACCTAAATCCCTTAGACCATGCTCTGATACCACTTGTAACATCCCAACCCGTTATCCAACCAAAACACGCTTACATTTTTTTTTACAAAGATCAAGTTTACAGGCAAATGGAGCGCCGCTCCATATAGGGGCGCGCCGCTCCGATCCCTGCTGTCCCAAAAGTTGTTTTCCCACAAAAAGATCTCCCGCTTCCCGACACTTTTAGACGAAACGGTTTTCACAACATTTAATAATAGTTAAAACTAACACGTTTCAATAATAAAATGAGTTATATGACACCGGGCCCACATATGCCCAAATTACCCTTTTTGTACAAAATGCAAACTTCGACCATATGACTTTTATTACAAAATAAAGTCGAGCATGGCGATTGGGGATACGC
Organism: Rutidosis leptorrhynchoides; assembly: GCF_046630445.1. NCBI lineage: Eukaryota > Viridiplantae > Streptophyta > Magnoliopsida > Asterales > Asteraceae > Rutidosis > Rutidosis leptorrhynchoides. Next base: position 403,169,300 of record NC_092337.1, on the reverse strand, counting down.
TACCCAATCCTAATCAAATCCAAAAGCAAGTCTTCTAAGCAACTACGCAAGTCCACTAATTCCCATGCTTACCCGAGCCACCGCATCCATGCACATCTATAAAAACTAAACAACGAGAGGGTAAGCTAACGCTTAGTGAGTAAGAATATACTACATACATATATATGCATAAAATGGACACGCCACACAAATAATCAAATACCGCATACCGGAGCATCCAAGCGTAAAGGCAAGCTAAGCTAAGCATACCGTACGATCACTAAGCAACAAGTTAAGGATACATCAACAAACATAAGTTCACCAACGACGATGTGAACAACGCCAAAAAGCTACACCCGGAGGGTTAGCTACATAACAACAAAACGACAATATATATATATAAAACTATATATAAATGTCTAAGGTTAACCCCTTAACCCAATACCGAAAACCAACAACCAATTACCCCATGAAGATTGGCCGAACTACACGAGCCTTAGTAAATCCGCATCCACACGAGACTACTATCTTCATTACCATAACACAATTGAGATTGGGCGAACTACACGAGCCTTAGTGAATCCGCAACCACACGAGATCACTACCTCAATAAGATGACCGAACTACACGCGTCATCGTGAATTCGAACTACACGAGATCCACTTTCACAATTCAATAAGATGACCAAAACTACACGCGTCATCGTGAATCCGCATCCACACGTGACTCACTTCTCAATATCCAAAACCCTTCGCCATTGGGGTTATATCATCCACATCACAACCACGTGTGATGACGTGCACACAAAATGTGCACCTCGCCAAAGTTGGTCAACCAAAACGCACAATCGTGCCACTTGGACCTATACACAAGTCCATCAAATTCACCTATATGTGAAGTGAGCTCTATAACCGAGAATCACTTCACCCGACCCGCACCCATCCTACACATACATATGCACATAGGATATTAACACTCACCTTGTCGCCTTGATGAATGCAACCTAAAATAATCCGCAACTCGCCAATGGAATGTGCCTATTCCATTATCACAAATACAACAACACAATTAGGATGGATTTATAAACCAACCCAATTTGACAACTAATGCAATTTCGACCCAATTGCACTTCCAAGCTCAAACCGCGCCTAAACTAGCCAATAATCACTAACACAAGTGAGAATGGTCCTAATACGCCAATTAAACCCAATCATAAGTGTTAAACACCAAACTTGCCCAAATTGACACTTAAACCCTAATTTTGACCCATTTCAAAATTAGTCTACCCAAATTCACCTAAAGTGGTTCCAACACTTCCATAATCACTAACACTAGTGATTGCACACTACTTACAAGCCTTAAACATGGTTAAATCATTAACCAACCCAAAACCCGCCAAATATCAACATAGCAAGTTTCCATAAACCCTCTTCATCAACTAAATGGGTTTTACAACTAACAATCTCAAACCCTAACTTGAATATCAAATCAAACAAATGAAATTCAGAGTTTGAACTTACCAATACTACCACAACGTAGCCGTGAACGAGATGAACAACTTTAAAACCCGAGCTTTGGTGAGAATCCGACTCCTTCTTCTCCAAATCAAGCTCTCTCTCACTAAAAGTGGGTTTCTCTCACTAGGGTTTGAAGAGAGTGTTTGTGTGGGTGAGAATGAGCTCCAATTGAGTTCTAGATTAGTTTTGATGATCCCAAACCGACCCCAAGTGAAAAGACCAAAGTACCCCTCATTTAAACCCTTTAAAAATGCTGAAAATTGCATCAGACGCAATCAGAGCGCCGCTCCATAGGGTGGAGCGCCGCTCCAACCTTCAGATGCAGTTTTCAGTAACTTGTTTTGGCCATAACTTTTTGACTGTAGCTCCGTTTTTGATGAATCAAATATCATTGGAAACGTAATAAGATTTTCTTTATAATGGTAAGGTTTTTGAAACATCAACTCAAACTTTATTTGGGGTTGAAAAGATACGTTCACACCTTGTCACTTCAGACAACGTCCAGTTTCCTTCGACGTTCGAGCAAGCAACACGTACATGCTTCGTACACTTCATACACGCATCGTACACCATAAATACATTATGTACAATAAATATTGGGTCTTACAATGCAATTGATAAACAGATAACCAATCGCCATTCCAAGTGTTACATTTAAGGGTTGGAATCCTATGCCGCTTCAATTACGCTTCTTTTACAAACTCTTAATTAGGGTTGGGCAGATCTCTTTCTAAATTAGGGTTCATCTATGAAGATGTAATATACGTTCTATGATCAATCAACCAAGAACCCATCATTTTTGTTATAATCAAAGTGGGTCTGATTTTATAATCGACTATATCTCCTGAGTATCATCCAATTTTTCAATTGAAGATCACGTCGTCCATTATCTCATCCGTGTTTATCAATTCTCAGTTTCAAATGGGAATCAAAGCGGGCGCATGTGATATACCAATGTATACACTGTTGTAAGGTACGAATCTTAGTTTTTTCTATAAAATAATGCTCATCATTGATTTAATTGATTATACATGATATCAAATTCAAATTACAAAAGTGAGTGTTTTACTGATTTTTTGGCCTTGCAATTTAGTAATATGCTTCTCTAATTCTGCAGGAATGACAACAAAGAAACCACATTTGTTGGTAAGAGTTCCTTTGTAATAGAATTCTTTAAGATTACACAACTTGAAACCGTATGTGAAGATAATGGCGTCTTAATTTGTATTGAGAGACAGCCCTATAATTGAGTTCCATTAAAATATGAGTTTTAATTAACCCAATATTAAGATGTATCATAATTTTGTATAAGATGGACAACACACTACGGTTGAGTCCTAAATGTACGTACAAATTCTCTTACGAATTATTGTTTCGCCTACCTATGTCATTAGCATATTTGAAGCTTTAGAAGCAAATCAAGTACTAAACTTACTTAAATATTAAAAAATCATATACTATCTTAATATATGTTGAGTCCTAAATGTACGTACAAATTCTCTTACGAATTATTGTTTCGCCTACGTATCTCATTAGCATAATTGAAGCTTTAGAAGCAAATCAAGTACTAAACTTACTTAAATATAAAAAAAACATATACTATCTTAATATATGTTGAGCAGTCATTCATATGTATATACCCTTTCTAATCTCGGCGTTTCAAGTACTTTGGCAGTGTTGATTTGAAGTAAGATTGGGAAATAGTCTAATGTTAGGAGCTAAAATCCCAAAATATTATTTTGTTATATGTTAGTGTTATAAAATGTCTAAAGTAGAAACTTTAAGCGACTTATGACATGTTAGTGTTTTAGCTAAAAAAAGTTGTTTTACTTACTTCACCCATTAATAAAAGTTATCAATATTAACCCTCATCGACTATACGGGTCGAAATTGGGTTGGACCGCTCTAGATACGCAGGTGCAACCTTATTACAAAATTGGGTTGGACCGCTGTGAATTACACCTACTGCTGTACGAATCCAACACACAAATATGGACTCTTGCACCTAACATAAAGCTCAATGACCACGACTTTTCTAACAACCTAATGGTAAATCTTTTTAGTTTCCTTTATTTTTGCTTATGTTAGTAGATTTTAGTATACTTAGAATGTACATACGGGATTTTAAGAGTTTGTAAATTTGTGTAGGTGAATGTTTCAACATGAAGATCATCATCGTTAGCTGTGAATTTTCATCTCAAGCTCCCTTCAAACCAAAGATTTTGTGGTAATAACTTCCAGTCATTGTGGTCGGATGAAGAAAATGTGTCTTTTTATCTTTTTTATAAATCCTTTTCAATATCAAGTGAATATTTGATTCAACCATTGCTTTTTGTTTGTATGCTCGACGTAAATGCGATATACATATGTGTCTTAGATTGTTCATCCTAGCTGATCTACGAGTACGCTACCTTGTATGATGATGTAGTACTAAAATTATGTAGATGTGTGTCAATATTTTAGCGGTTATTTAATGGAACATAGTGAAGGCCGAATTCATATTTCAATGTGCTTTTGAAAATATGTCTGCTTGGTTTTGTTTTAGTCATTGTTATTGGTTTAAATTAGACCTGGCAAGCAGGACCTAAACCATTAAAAAGAGGTCCACTGGGTTCAATTAAAGACCCAAATGGGTCCAACTATTAAATAGAAAAGAAAAAGAAGGGGGTCCAAATATTTAGCCCACCACAGCCCAACTTATTTTAAAAGATCAATTGGGTCTAGGCCTGACCCAAATGAGTCCTGGTACTAAAATTCAATCTCAGATTAGATCTGCATCGATGAACGATCTTAATCGTATCTACTCGATTCCTCAGCAAACGATCTTAATCTCTAAATCCCTCAATCGCTACTAAAAAAACCCTAAATGATTCTCAATCCGTCAATCAGATTAAGCAATTCGTCAGCGATCTCAATCCGTCAATCAGATTAAGCAATTCGTCAGCGAACGATCTTTGAGACCTCTGCTCTTTCATTACTGAAGCGTAGAAAGGATTAAGCAACCCAAAATCCAAACATAGATTATGGTTCTCCAAATAAGGTACCTTTTTTTTGTTAGAATTGGTCTTTCAGTCCTGTACACAATCGAAGTCTGAAACTATTTGACTAAACATGCTTGTTTCTTCAATATTTGACAAAAACTAATCGTGCTTTTGTTACTTCATTTATATTTGACTAGTCCAATTATAAATCATGCTTGTTTCTTCAATATTTTAGATATAAATTTTGATATGTTCATTTATATTAATATTTTTGATATAAAGGTCTTTATTATAAATCAGGAATAGCCAGAAAAATAGAAGCCATCATACAACTGTATTACGACTTTTAAAATTTATGATTTAATCACCCAATTGTACATCAGTAGCATGGTTAGTTGATTTAATCACAAAGTTCGAAGTTACAATAATGATAATAAAAATAAGTTATGCGATTTTGCATCAAAAATTATTATATTATACTCTCAAAACTAGTGTAATCTGAAAAATTGAAAAATAGATGTAGTCTAGACCGTTCCAGATTATCCTTGGATAGTTTGAATTTTTCGGACTTTCAACACTTAAAACTGTTCAAAAACCAAACTTAAATTTTTACTCAATAGATTTAAGCAAGGTTCGACTATTCTTTTAAGCAACGTTAACAAATTAATAGAAATAAAAATATTTAAAACTTAGAATAATATAAAAAGAACATTACAAATTCTAAAAGAAAATAGTAAAATGTGGTACAAAATCATAAATAATTAAAGGGCAAATGACCCGAAAAGGTAACCTATGTTGTCAAATTTGACAATCAAGGTAACCCCCAAAAAAGATGCCCGAAAAAGATTTTAATTTTAAAAACTTCAGAGAAAAGGTAACAACGCCAAATTCATTAACGATCGTCAGTCAAAATTATACAGTTGGTCCCTAAAATTTGTTAAAAGATTGCACCAATAACCTCTTCATCATCTTCAATCTCAATCTTCATCCTCTAAATCAATGTGTCCAGGTGATGTCTTCAGGATGAACCCCCAATTAATGTGTACAAGCCTATTTTCATCCTCTAACCCCGTAATGCAGCAACATTGCACTTTTTTCTGTGATGAAACCAATTATGTATCCAATTATTCTGACTGATTTCGAGCATGAAATCGGTTCACATATGTTCTAAAACCATCGATTAGATGATTTCCACAAGAATTCAGAGTCAAACATCTTCAAATTCGCACAATCATAGGTTGAAGATGAATATGAACACCATTTTCGATCTCAACATGAACACGGTTTCAGGTCTCGATCTCAACATGAAATATGTTTCAAATTCATTCACAAACACTCGAAAATGATTTCCATAACCTGAGTCAAAACACAAAGTTCGAATTTTATCCTTGAAATTCCTGTTGACTTTTAATCCGAAACTTTGACTCTCAAATTCGAACTTGTTTTAGCGAATTAGGATCTCAAATTTTCAAGAAACGTTAACGATTTGATTATGAAAAACTCATCATTCCCACTTTTTTCCAAATCATTGAAGAACGTTGATGAAGATGGTAAAGAGGACTTTTGGTGTAAATTTTTTAAAACTTTAGTGACCAATTTTGTAATTTTGACTAACTGTCGTTAGTGAATTTAACGAATATTACCTCAATTTTAAAAATTTTGAACACGTAATCCTCAATTTACAGAGCAAAAATTAAATTGCAGTCCTTTTCGTGCTTACACAAATTAGGAGTTACCTTGATTGTCAAATTGGGTAACGTATGTTACATTTTCGGGCCATTTGACCATGATTAAATGAGGGCCTTTGATATCAATCCATCTTCCCAAAGATCCAACATGACAGCTGACACGAATCGTATTTCATTTCTATATAAAGCTGATTTGTAAAACAAGTGTTTTTTCATGAAAGGGAATAATGGTAGAACTAATATACCCACCATCGTATTTGTCATATCATCAAAAACTAGTGTTGTCAATACAGGGGTCCTACTTACGTGACACCAATTTGAATTTTTTTTTTTTTTTTGTTTTTTTTTTTTTGTTTTTTCCATTTTTTCTAAAAAACCAAAATAATGTAAGAAGCAATGGAACTGATTAAAACATAAACCGAAATAATATAAGAATCGCAAGTCAAATAAAAAAATGGTTTTGGAAAAAGTGAAAAAGAAAAAAGAAAAATAATAGTCAAATGGATACCACGTTGGTAAGACCTGGTGTTGGCCACTTTTCAATGATATGGCAAAACCCGGTGTTGGCAACACGGAGTATACGACCATTTGTACTGGTAGTTCGTGTTGTGAGTTCGTGTTGTGCATTTTTTGCACTTTTTTGATGACTATGACGTGTTGTGTTGTGTTGTGTTGTGGAGTGAGTAGTGGTGGTGTTGTGAGTTGGTGTTGTTGTTTTACTGGAATGCTGATGTGGCATTTAATTTTGTATTTTTCTGTTTTATTTATTTGTTTTATTTTATTTTTATTGTTATAAATAAAAATAAAAATTTGTTAAAAATTAAAAAGACTTAAAATCAATAACATTAAATAAAATAAAGTACATAATTAAAAATACAAGATAAAAAAAATACATAAATTAAATACTTAATATTAAAAGATGAAATAACATAAAGTGAATTGCTTGGAGTGTTAGCCATTTTTTTTGTAAGTAAAGATGAAATTGAGAGTGTTTGAGGTAAATTGTGTGTATTTTTGTTGAGTAAAATTGGGATATATATATATATATATATAATAGTAAAAATAATTAATTTTTTTTTCCCAACGGCTCTCCACTACCAACGAATCAATTTTTGGGGCAAATCAAAACGCACCACGTGGACAAAACGTCCGTTGGAAGCTCCGTCGGAGTCGTCCCAACGCCGGTCCAACGCCGGTTGCCAACGCCGCGATACGGCGGCGAGTTGGCGTTTTCGGGTGAACACGTCGGCAACAACGGGGTTGTTTAACCCCCGATACAAATGATCTACTAGTTTTACAATTTCATTGCATGGAAACACTTGTTATACACAAGAGGTTCGCATACAGAGTATTATTCCAAAAATTTATAATATTTACCTTTTTAATTGATTTGTGTATCCGCCTCTCTCGTAATTTTGTTCTATAAATTCTTCTATAAATAATTACTAATTCAATATCACATTAACAATTTTATAATTAATACAACCATAGCGATGACTTGAGTATTTGATAACCTTTAACTTGAATCCCATCCTAACCTCTAACTTAAATATATAAATAAACGCTCTCCATTGGCTATCACATTAACAAATTATAAACATGAATACATTTCAACTGATACTCTTGGTTTTAGCTGTATCTTTTTGTGGAAAATTATTATCACACATTCATGATAATGCTGCACCAAATTTTGAAGATTTCATAAGTTGCCTTGAATCCAACTCAAATAATGTCTCTTCAATCTCTCAAGTCATTTTTACCCCAACCAATTCATCTTTCCTTCCTATTTGGGAAGTTGCAGTCAACAATCAAAGATTCATTAAATCATCTACACCTAAACGTTCGCTCATTGTGACTCCCATCAATGATGCTCAGATCCGAGTGACGCTTTTATGCAGCAAGAAACACGGATACGAGATGAGGATCAGGAGTGGGGGCCATGACTTTGAGGGTGTCTCGTCCACTGCTGATGTTCCGTTTGTAATGCTTGATCTTACAAGAATGAGACCAGTAGATGTGAACGTTGCAAAAAAGACCGCGTGTGAAATGTCCCGTTCATATCGATTATAAACGTTTCATATTAATTGATTTAGCTGCGAGGTTTTGACCTCTATATGAGACGTTTTTCAAAGACTGCATTCGATTTAAAAAAAAAAGAAACCATAACCTTTATTTTATCGATAAAGGTTTAAAAACATTACGAAGATTATCAAATAATGATAATCTAAAATATAGCGTTTTCACACGACCATTACATAATGGTTTACAATAATATTACACAACAACTTAAGTCTTCGAATGCAGTTTTTAAACAATATTATACAAGCATGCAGACTCCAATCCTGTCTTTATTTAGCATGCAACAGCAGAAGCTCTTAATAATCACCTGAGAATAAACATGCTTAAAACGTCAACAAAAATGTTGGTGAGTTATAGGTTTAACCTATATATTTATCAAATCGTAATAATAGACCACAAGATTTCATTTATTCAATAATCTTACACTCGCAAGTGTATAAAAATCATTCATATGATTAACACCTGGTAACCGACATTAACTTTAATGCATATAGAATATTCCCCGCATACTCGCAAGTATGTCATAAATTGGCAATCGCAATCACCATATAAATCGAAGTACTAAAGCATTCTAAATTTCAGAATGGGGTTTGTTAGGCCCATAGATCTATCTTTAGGATTCGCGTCAATTAGGGGCCATTTCTCTAATTCTTAGGCTACCAGACTTGAAGGGGCAATATTCGGTTTAATAATTCAACCATAGAATGTAGTTTCGCGTACTTGTGTCTATTTGTAAAACATTTATAAAGCTGCATGTATTCTCATCCCAAAAATATTAGATTTTAAAAGTGGGACTATAACTCACTTTCACAGATTTTTACTTCGTCGAAAATAAGACTTGGCCACGGGCCGATTCACGAACTTATAACAAATATATACATATATATTAAAGTATGATCGAAATATATTCACAATATGTTTTATTATGTTTTAACGATTTAAGTTTGTTAAGTTAACAGTCCAACGTTCGTAGTCCACAGTTAGTAGTACAGAAATAAATCAATATCTATTATCTCGAATCAATCCACGACCCAGTGTATACAAGTCTCAGACTCGATCACAACTCAAAGTATATATATTATTTTGGAATCAACCTCAACCCTGTATAGCTAACTCGAACATTACCGCATATAGAGTGTCTATAGTTGTTCCAAATAATATATATAGATGACGTCGATATGATATGTCAAAACATAGTATACGTGTCTATGGTCTATCAAGATTACATAATATATGTTAGAATACATGTATAATACAATATAAGTTAGTTAGGATATGGTTAGTATATATTTTTGTCAATTCATCCCGTAGTCAAATTAACCATTTTTAACCAATTTTGTTTTACCCATAACTTCTTCGTTTTAAATCCGTTTTGAGTGAATCAACTTGCTATGGTTTCATATTGAACTGTATTTTATGAAACTAAACAGAAAAAGTATAGGTTTATAGTCGGAAATACAGGTTACAAGTCATTTTTGTAGAGGTAGTCATTTCAGTCGAAAAAAATGACGTCTTGATGACCATTTTGAAAAACATACTTCCAGAGAAGAACAAATTTTAAATCAAAGTTTATCATAACTTTTAATTATCTAACCCAAAACAGCCCCCGGTTTTACTATGACGGCGTATGTCCGGTTTTACAGTGTTCTTCGTGTTTCCAGGTTTTAAATCATTAAGTTAGCATATCATATAGATATAGAACATGTGTTTAGTTGATTTTAAAAGTCAAGTTAGAAGGATTAACTTTGTTTGCGAACAAGTTTATAATTAACTAAACTATGTTCTAGTGATTACAAGTTTAGATCTTCGAATAAGATAGTTATATATATGAATCGAATGATGTTATGAACATCATTACTACCTCAAATTTAGTAGGTAAACCTACTGGAAGTGACAAGAAATGATCTAGCTTCAAAAGATCTTGAATGGCTTGAAAGTTCTTGAAGTAGAATCATGACACGAAAACAAGTTCAAGTAAGATTTTCTACTCGAATTAAGATAGTTATAGTTATAGAAATTGAATCAAAGTTTGAATATGAGTATTACCTTGAATTAGAATGATAAGCTACTGTAAGTAACAAAGGTTTCTTGATCTTAGATGATTACTTCAAATGGATTAGAAAGTCTTGGAAGTATACTTGCAAACTTGAAAGTATTCTTGATTTTATGAAACTAGAACTTATAGAATTTATGAAGAACACTTAGAACTTGAAGATAGAACTTGAAAGAGTTCAATTAGATGAATAAAATTGAAGAATGAAGGTGTTTGTATGTGTTTTAGGTCGTGATATATGGATTAGATATAAAGGATATGTAAGTTTGTTTTCTTGTAAATAAGTCATGAATGATTATTAATATTTTTTAATCTTGCTAAATAATTCATACTAGATTATAAAGAATGGTTCCCACATGTTTGAGACTTATTAAGGACTGCTAAGAGCTGATCATTGAAGTGTATATACCAATAGTATATACATCTAGGAGCTGTGTATTGTACGAGTATGAATACGGGTGCATACGAGTAGAATTGTTGATGAAAATGAATGAGAATGTAATTGTAAGCATTTTTGCTCAATAGAAGTACTTTGATATGTGTCTTGAAGTCTTTCAAAAGTGTACTAATACATCTTAATACACTACATGTATATACATTTTAACTGAGTCGTTAAGTCATCGTTAGTCGTTACATGTACATGTTGTTTCAGAACCTATAAGTTAACGATTTCATTAAATGTAATTAATGCCATTGTTATTATATCTAATGAGATGTTAAATTATTACATTATTATCATAACATGATGTAATAATATATCTTAATATGATATATAAATATTAAGACGTTATTACAACGATAATCGTTACGTATAGATATCGTTTTGAATTTCTTAGGTTAGTAGTCTTGTTTTATGTATAAGGTTCATTGTTAATATACATAATAAGATACTTATCATTTTATCATTTTAAACATATATATATATATATATATATATAATATCATGTCATATACAAGTAATAACGTTCGTGAATCATCGGACAAACTGGGTGGTCAAATGTTAACACAAAATCCGTTTCAATTAATCAAGTATTAACAAGTTTGATTGCTTAACATGTTGGAAACATTTATTCATGTAAATATTAATCTCATACAATATATAATCATGGAAAAGTTCGGGTTATTACAGTACCTACCCGTTAAATAAATTTTGTCCCGAAATTTTAAGTAGTTGGAGGTGTTGACGTATCATCTGTAAATAAGTGTGGGTATTTCTTCTTCATTTGATCTTCACATTCCCAGGTGAACTCGGGTCCTCTACGAGCATTCCATCGAACCTTAACGATTGGTATTTTATTTTGCTTAAGTCTTTTAACCTCACGATCAATTATTTCGACGGGTTCTTCAATGAATTGAAGTTTTTTATTGATTTGGATTTCGTCTAAAGGAATAGTGAGATCTTCTTTGGCTAAACATTTTTTCAGATTCGATACGTGAAAAGTATCAGGTACGCCGGTGAGTTGTTGAGGTAATTCAAGTCGGTAAGCTACTGGTCCGACACGATCTTTAATTTTAAATGGTTCAATGTACCTTGGATTCAGTTTTCCCCGTTTACCAAATCGAACAACGCCTTTCCAAGGTGAAACCTTATGTGACGACCCGGAAATTTCCGACCAAATTTAAACTTTAATTCTTATATTTTTTTGACACGATAAACAAATTCTGTTATGTGAGTCTCAAAAAGATTTTGAACTGATTTCATATAGGCAATTACCCTTTGACAAATTCCGACGATTCACGAACAAATGTGTAAAAGTAAATACATAGATATAGTTTCTAAACCTAATTACTATTATATGTATGTTGCTTTAAATATAAAATATATAGATTTAAATAAACAATATGTGATGTTATAAAATATTACATACTTAATAATATGAATTATCAATATATTAAACTTACTTACAAAGTTAATGTATAAATGTTACATTAAGTATTATGATCATTACTTTTATTGTTATTATTATTATTAATATTAATATTGGTATTATAAATATTATTATATTCTAAAAATAAAGAGTATATATATAAAAATTGATATGTATAAGTGATTATATTATTATTATTATTATTATTATTATTATTATTATTATTATTATTATCATTAATAATATTAATATTATTATAGGATTATTATTATCATATTTTTTTTTATCATTATTAGTAACTAAATTTATTAAAAATTTTCATTTTGGTTAAGGTTAATATTGTCAAAGTTTTATTTGTTATTTATTAAACCCTTTATCAATAATATTAATATTATTATTATTAATATTATTAATAGTATTATTAATAGTATTATTAATATAATCATACTAGTTAAGTATCCAAATTAAGAAATAGATATATATATATATATATACTGGTACATAACTAAATATATATATATATATATATATATATATATATATATATATATATATATATATATATATGTAAAATATAATTACATACATTTATGAATAGGGATAAATACGTAAATTAAATCATAGGACCCAATTCAGTTTCAATCTTTCAATGTAACTGTGTGTGATTGATATTCAGTACAAATCAACTATAGTACAAACAAAAATTTGTTATCCATCATAATCAAACAGCACTCTTTTTCTTCTTCATTATTGTTTTCGTGTGATAAAGAAAACATGTACGATTGAATTCAATTATATAAATCAATCGTGAGTAGGAAAGTACTGAAGGAATTTTCTTAATGTATCCATCCTCAATTCATCTTTAAAAACTATATCCATCTTCTGTTCCACCAAGAACCACCACGCCATCTTGCAAACCCTTCACCACCTTTTGAAGACCACCCTTTTCCCTCTCTTTCTTTATATCTCTCTCTCTCATCCTCTCTCTACCTTCTGTCCAAGAACGACCAACAAACACCAACACAACCTTCGAACCTCACAAAAACTAACCACCATGGTTACTACATACGTTCAAACTAATATAAACTGAAACTGAATACCACCTTTCATCGTTATTAAAGATCACCATAACAACAACTTCTGCTTGTACTTTTCACTATCACTTTGATCACCACGAATTACCACCTTTACGAACCACCTTCCTTATAAACACCACCGCAACTCCATGCTTCTGTTTACCGCCATAACAACCACCATCGGGTCTTTTTCTTCCTCTTTGTGAACCGTTATAAATAACCACAACAATCATCGAAACTCATTGAACTGCTACCGTTATACCTGCTGCCAAAATGCTTCTAATTTTGTTATCAAACCGAGACAAGAAGCACATAATTGTTTGGAGTGTTATCAACTTGATTTCATTGAAGTTCTTATAAACTACACTATAAAATTAGGATAGGTTGTGCATGTGGGACAACCATGAACTCATGGGCCGATAGTGGGATTCTCATTATACCGAATTCTTTTCATTTTTTTTCTCTCCATAATCTAATATCACTTCTAGAGTGGATTTTGAGTCACCATTTGTTTGGGGACACGTATTGATTTTGGCCAAGCACCTAAGGATTTTATTAAGCGACTTTTGCTGTTGTTGTCACGACCTGGAAAATTCCGACTAATTTTAAACCAAACTCTCGATACGATATTATATTTTTGACAAGATAAGCCAATTCTGTTATGTTGAATCTCAAAAATTTAGAACTATTTCATATATTCAATTGACCTTTGACTGCTTTCGACGATTCATGAACAATTAATCATAAATAGATATGTGTGTATGTATAACTAAATAATAATTCGAAATATAATTTGAAGTATTATATATTGTTGTTACTAAAAATTAATAAAATAAAAAAATAGGATATTATAATAATTATTATTATTATTTAAAATATATCTATATATATAAATAAAGTATATTAAAAATAAATATTAAATGATTGTAATACTCGTTTGATGTTTCGATTTATATTAAGCAAGCTAAAATCAAACTTATGTAATTTTAAAATAAACGGTGATCCGAAAACGAGCTATATAAATTTTAGGAGCTAATTAATAAATTTCAACATTTTTTATATTTCACCCATGAATGAGAGGGACAATTGATGTAATTTTTATTTAATAGTTAATGCTCGAATTTTATACCATAACGATCAAAATAAATAAATGGAATTAATTTTAAAATATGAGATTCTTCTGAATTAAATGTATCTGTAACTGTTTAGCAAAAGAGCACGAAATAATAACTATGCTAATAGTGTCGACATAAATTGACAAAGAGATGGCTGCTAATCTCTTCAATTACTATTTCGATTACTGTTTAATGAATTATTATTATTATTATTATTTTATAATATAATTATATTATATATTATAAATCTTGTCTCTGTGTACATATATATATATATATATATATATATATATATATATATATATATATATATATATATATATATATATATGGATATATGTTAGGCATGATAGTCACCACCTTCTTCCATCCTTTTTCTTTTATGCACGACACCTGCACTTCTCTTCTTCTGTTTCTTTTTCTGTCCAACAAAAACTAAGCCAAACACCAATGACCACCACCTTAAACCACCATTAAATCGCCATCTTCCACCACCATAACAACCCATCGTGATCTTGCTACTACTACTGTTTTCCGGTATAAACTTCATCCCAAAATTTGAAACAAACATTCACCCTTATCGTCTTAGCGATGCTCTGAAACTGCTACCTTTATGTCAAGCACACAACCACGATCACCAAACCAAAACCATCACAACCATTAATCACCTTGATAACCATCGGTTCCCACCCTTCTCCTTTTGCTTTTCGAACAACACCATCGATTTTCTTTTTCATCACCTTCTAAGAACCACCATACGATCCACATCATCACCGAATTACTCGTTGTTATTATAAAGTGTTTCTATTTTCTGTGGCTAACAAACCCGTCATCCAACCCACTTCCACCATCCATAAACCCACCACTCTCGTGAACTTTCTTCTCGACAACTATCTTCACCGTTAACCACCACAAATATCATCACCATGTACAACCATCCCAACCAACATGATCATTACACCTTGCTACAGTTAGTTTTGTTTCTATTGTAAATGTTAAAGGATATAAGATACAATGGATGCCAGCTTTATCAAAATAATTAATCTACTTTCCAACTACTCCACATTATACTATATATATATATATATATATATATATATATATATATATATATATATATATATATATATATATATATATATATATATATATATATATATATATCCGTTAACAATAAACTATCACATCAATACTTCTATTTGGTGAGATCATACCACGATCTGTTTGTGCAAGGCATGGACTTACGATTGGTGCAACTGTGTCTCCGTTTGTGTGTGTTCTTGTTTTCGTTTGTTTTCCTGTTGCGTATCCTATAAGCAAGCTACTTGACTATTTGCTGAACCATGAACACGTTGCTTTATTCGAAGAACAAAGTTAAAACTACTCGTAAACCTTCATGGTAACGAGGCTGGAAAAGGTGGAGAATTAACACATAATGGTGGACGACAAAAGAAGTGATGATGATCGTGATGATCACCCAAAACCTAGTGTCCTGCTATTGATATTTTTTTTCTGTTCCGGTTATAACCTGGACGACACCACAAACATCCCATTTTGGGCTTGAATTAAATGTTATTGGGCCAGTACTCCCTGTTGGGCCGAGATGTTAGATGTAGTTGCTTTTGATTTGGACGAATTGAATAAGGAGAAAGGAAGACCAAAAAAAGGGTTTTTATAAATTTTAATCCGGATATAAGTAGAAATCAATGTTCATCTGATTGGTTAGGTGTGTTTGCAAGGAACGTGAGGTCTCGGGTTTAAGCTCGGTCGACCACAGTTTTTATTTTTAAAAGCTTATTCCTTTAAAAGGTAGTATTATTTATTATTATTATTATTATCATTAAATCATTAATATCATTATTATTACTAAAATAAGTATTATTAGTATTAATATCATTATGATTATCATTATTATTATTACTACTATTATTATTATCATTTTTATTTTCAAAAATATTAAAATTATCATTTTTATTATTGTTATCATTTTTAGTATTATTATCAGTATTAGAAAAATTATCATTTTTTATCAAAATTATTATTATTTTTATCAATATTATTATTAGTATTATTTTTTTTTTATCAAATACACCTTTTAATTATTATTATTAATATTATTTTACCAAATAAATATTTGTTATATAAAAATATATTTAAATACATATGACATAGCTATATTAATATTTTTATAATAAATACTAATTATGTATCTAAAGTATATAGAATAAAAATAGTTAATTAAGTTATTAATGAAACATATAATCTACTAAAATAACAATTACTATATAAATTCGTTTGATTACAATTATGTGTGTTAATATATATATATATATATATATATATATATATATATATATATATATATATATATATATAAATGATTTAGGTTCGTTAATCCGAGGCCAACCCTACACTTGTTCAATGTAGTCATATGTATTTTTAATACAAAATACAGTATGGTGAGTTTCATTTGCTCCCTTATATATATATATTTGGGACTGAGAATACATGCGCTGTTTTTATAAATGTTTTACGAAATAGGCACAAGTACTAAAACTAATTCTACGTGGGTTTAAACTAGAAATATACCCTTAGCTTGGTAACATTAAACTACTTGTCTATGTACGGTAGGCGCGAATCCTAAAGATAGATCTATTGGGCCTGACAAACCCCATCCTGACTATGGGATGCTTTAGTACTTCGAGGTTATTTTAAACACACCTGATCTGGTGTACTTTAGAGGGTAAAACATGAACGTTAAGGCTTGTTATCGGGTGCCTACAACTTATAGAATACTTTTATACACTTGCGAGTATACATATATTTATAAACGGAAATCTTGTGGTCTATTAATATATTGAAATGATTGTTATGATAAACCTATGAACTCACCAACCTTTTGGTTGACACTTTTAAGCATGTATATTCTCAGGTATGAAAGAAATCTTCCGCTGTGCATTTACTCATTTTAAAGATGTTACTTGGATTCATTCATGGCATATTTAGGTCAGTACCTCGCAATGGGACCAGATGTTGATGACTTCGTCCAGATGGATTAGGACGGGTCATCACAGGTGGTATCAGAGCGTTGGTCCTAGTGAACCAGGTCTTGCATTAGTGTGTCTAACTGATAGTTGTTAGGATGCATTAGCGAGTCTGGACTTCGACCTTAGCTGCATATTATACGTATTGTTTATCATTCCTAGTGGAAAATTTCTGCTTAGCATTCCTAAGTCTAGACATGTCTTACTGCCTCTATTGCATAGACAGTGTATAGAAAAATTCATATCTTAGCGTATCTGCTAATTCATATCTTAGCATATCTGTTACTGTAAACTTTGCCTAACATATTCCGTAGATTCCTCCGTAACTTATGGAATTTTAGTATTATATATGCATATGTAAATTATGTATTGCAGGGTACTAATCAACATCCTATAATCTATTTCTTATCGAAAATCCTTCATCTGATGGGTTCGTTGTCGACTTAATCAATGGAGACGCGCAGAAGGCGATCCCTTCCACTAACTGAATTCACCTTTTGATGAAGAACCTGAAGCACTTACCGGCGAACCTGTTCGTAACACCATTTTCAGCCTCCGTTCCAGAGTAGTTCGATACGATTATATTCTATCCACAATTCTGAACCTTATTCATCCGCTCGTTTCAACCGACAATCATCCCGGAATAATAGAAGAAGTCAACGAATTTCGCGTTCGAGTAATCAATTGGGAGAATATGGTGTAAAATTTACCAGCTTCAGCAACATCACCGGCACCAACAGTACCATCAATAACAACACCAGTACCATCAACAATCCATGCCTCAACATCTCATTCCGTACCTCGAGCATAATCTTCGTTTTACACATTGTTCTACATCGATTAATTTTCGTTCTACGTATCGTTCTATTTACTTTATCTACATTCTGCATATCGTTTTACATTGATTATCTTCTTTCGACATGGCGATTATGTAATCTCTAATGTTTTAGATATTATATATTCTTATTCTAACGGTAAATCAAATGAGTCTAATATCATATTGACTCATTAAATCCATGATTACATCTGAAGAAAATATATATATAAGTATATTTTCATAAAGATTGTAATTAAAAATTCTTTTGTACAAACTGTTAATGGTAAAAATATTTTAACGGGTAGGTAATACCCGAGGAATATTCAGATTTCACATTAATAAGTATATTGTACATTCTTTCAAATCTAATTCAAGAGTTATTTACGATCCTATTTACAACCCCCGATATACGTATCCGTTCACCACAGAACAATTATTTTTATTCAATTTTATATTTGGATTTTGACTTATCAGAATCCAACAAGTGGCATAATGAAGAAAACATTGGATAAAATAAAATTTGTTAGAAACAGACAATTTAACTATGAGAAAATTTGTTAAGAATCCACGCTAACTGTTCCTAGCTAACTGTTAATTCCGTATTACCTTTTAGTTATCGCAATTTATTTATCGCATTTTATTTATCGCAATTTTAATTCTCGCAATTTTATTTATCGTCATTTAATTTCTGTTATTTATTTTACGCACTTTAAATATCGGGACACGTATACAAGGTTTTGACATATCATATCGACGCATCTATATATATTATTTGGAATAACCATAGACACTCTATATGCAGTAATGCGGGAGTTAGCTATACAGGGTTGAGGTTGATTCTACAATAATATATATAGTTTGAGTTGTGATCGAGTCTGAGACGTATACGGGTCACGAAACATATTAATTCGAATATTATATATTAAACTATATATGAATTATTGGACTGTTAACTGTGGACTAATAATATTGGACAATTAAAATGAATTAAAATATTGATCATAACATATGAAACTAAACAATTCTTCAAATTTGCCACTTGATTTCATCTTAAACCTCATTTGTATCTTGACGATTACAATCTGCGTTCAAACCTTTCATAATTCTTGAAGACACCTCAATCGAGAGGACGAACCAACCACAAATTCATCTACGGAAGGAAAGATTATGCACATAGTTACGCACCTGAAAAACCCTCAGAAACTGAGTAAACATTTAATACGTAGCTGTGTTAATTCTTTTAGTGTTATTATTACCCAAAATAATTTGGGTAATCCCTTTCAAATTAGCCAATTTTGTCAAAGCTTCAGCAGAGCAACTTCGACCTTTTATTCGAATAAGTCTTATTATAACTTTGATATATACGATTGGCTTTCCTCATCATTACCAGAGAACCTTTTATATTCCACCATATTACCATCAGCGTTTAATCATCTAATAACACAATTCTCTTGAAAACACCTCGGATTGCTAACCAATGAATTCAGATATGGCTGCATTAAATGCAGAGGAAACAGTAAAATTGTAGATGGCTTAATGGCCAAGAGTTTGATGATAAAGAATGGAGTGTTGGGAACGCTCGATAAAAAAATTTGATATTGAAAAACGGATTGAGCTAACCATGAAGGAGACCAAGGACAAATACAAGTACCAAACCCTATTTTCAAAAGAATCCAGGTAATTCTGGATCCACCGAAATCTTTAGAGAATATCTTGTTCCAAAGACATGTTAAAATCTTGCGGAAAATCTTTCTTCATCAACCTTCGAACTTAGAAATTCCAAAATATCATCATAAATATCTTCGATATTTCTAAGGATATTTTCATAAATATTCTTGTCTGAAATTATCTACCACTTTGTATTTCTGTATTCCATTATATTGGAAACTTCTGTAAAGTCTAAGTATAAATTATGAATGAATTGTGGAGAAATGTTGGGAACTGAAGCATGAGTTAGTATAATATAATGCGCTTGGCCAACGTGATTATATTACAGTAAGTCATGCTAAATTTCTAATGAAACGTGATGATGATTCACCGACCTTATCCTCATCATGTGTCATGTTACACGACTCTTTCATTCTACTTAATCTCTAAGAATATCACGGAAATATTTCCTTGATATTTCAGTTCATCCGTAATTCCAACAGTTGCTAATAATTAGTGCTAATACATTTTCCTTCTGATTAGAAGATTTCCTTAAATCCCTTAAATTTCGAAATTCAACAGTGACTACGTCAAAAGTTAAAACGAACCTCTAATTACTTCATTTCACTCTTTTGTGACAGCTTCACTCGTATGCTTCACATGATCGAATTGTTTTACCACTATTACTAAATGGTGATAGAACTCTAGTTATTAACTCATATTCGTCATAAAAACAATCTTATTGTTAGCCATGATCACCTCGATCAAATTTCGGGACGAAATTTCTTTAACGGGTAGGTACTGTCACGACCTGGAAAATTCCGACTAATTTTAAACCAAACTCTCGATACGATATTATATTTTTGACAAGATAAGCCAATTCTGTTATGTTGAATCTCAAAAATTTAGAACTATTTCATATATTCAATTGACCTTTGACTGCTTTCGACGATTCACGAACAATTAATCATAAATAGATATGTATGTATGTATAACTAAATAATAATTCGAAATATAATTTGAAGTATTATATATTGTTGTTACTAAAAATTAATAAAATAAAAAAAATAGGATATTATAATAATTATTATTAAAAATATATCTATATATATAAATAAAGTATATTAAAAATAAATATTAAATGATTGTAATACTCGTTTGATGTTTCGATTTATATTAAGCAAGCTAAAATCAAACTTATGTAATTTTAAAATAAACGGTGATCCGAAAATGAGCTATATAAATTTTAGGAGCTAATTAATAAATTTCAACATTTTTTATATTTCACCCATGAATGAGAGGGACAATTGATGTAATTTTTATTTAATAGTTAATGCTCGAATTTTATACCAGAACGATCAAAATAAATAAATGGAATTAATTTTAAAATATGAGATTCTTCTGAATTAAATGTATCTGTAACTGTTTAGCAAAAGAGCACGAAATAATAACTATGCTAATAGTGTCGGCATAAATTGACAAAGAGATGGCTGCTAATCACTTCAATTACTATTTCGATTACTGTTTAATGAATTATTATTATTATTATTTTATAATATAATTATATTATATATTATAAATCTTGTCTCTGTGTACATATATATATATATATATATATATATATATATATGGATATATGTTAGGCATGATAGTCACCACCTTCTTCCATCCTTTTTCTTTTATGCACGACACCTGCACTTCTCTTCTTCTGTTTCTTTTTCTGTCCAACAAAAACTAAGCCAAACACCAATGACCACCACCTTAAACCACCATTAAATCGCCATCTTCCACCACCATAACAACCCATCGTGATCTTGCTACTACTACTGTTTTCCGGTATAAACTTCATCCCAAAATTTGAAACAAACATTCACCCTTATCGTCTTAGCGATGCTCTGAAACTGCTACCTTTATGTCAAGCACACAACCACGATCACCAAACCAAAACCATCACAACCATTAATCACCTTGATAACCATCGGTTCCCACCCTTCTCCTTTTGCTTTTCGAACAACACCATCGATTTTCTTTTTCATCACCTTCTAAGAACCACCATACGATCCACATCATCACCGAATTACTCGTTGTTATTATAGAGTGTTTCTATTTTCTGTGGCTAACAAACCCGTCATCCAACCCACTTCCACCATCCATAAACCCACCACTCTCGTGAACTTTCTTCTCGACAACTATCTTCACCGTTAACCACCACAAATATCATCACCATGTACAACCATCCCAACCAACATGATCATTACACCTTGCTACAGTTAGTTTTGTTTCTATTGTAAATGTTAAAGGATATAAGATACAATGGATGCCAGCTTTATCAAAATAATTAATCTACTTTCCAACTACTCCACATTATACTATATATATATATATATATATATATATATATATATATATATATATATATATATATATATATATATATATATATATATATATATATAATATTATATCCGTTAACAGTAAACTATCACATCAATACTTCTATTTGGTGAGATCATACCACGATCTGTTTGTGCAAGGCATGGACTTACGATTGGTGCAACTGTGTCTCCGTTTGTGTGTGTTCTTGTTTTCGTTTGTTTTCCTGTTGCGTATCCTATAAGCAAGCTACTTGACTATTTGCTGAACCATGAACACGTTGCTTTATTCGAAGAACAAAGTTAAAACTACTCGTAAACCTTCATGGTAACGAGGCTGGAAAAGGTGGAGAATTAACACATAATGGTGGACGACAAAAGAAGTGATGATGATCGTGATGATCACCCAAAACCTAGTGTCCTGCTATTGATATTTTTTTCCTGTTCTGATTATAACCTGGACGACACCACAAACATCCCATTTTGGGCTTGAATTAAATGTTATTGGGCCAGTACTCCCTGTTGGGCCGAGATGTTAGATGTAGTTGCTTTTGATTTGGACGAATTGAATAAGGAGAAAGGAAGACCAATAAAAGGGTTTTTATAAATTTTAATCCGGATATAAGTAGAAATCAATGTTCATCTGATTGGTTAGGTGTGTTTGCAAGGAACGTGAGGTCTCAGGTTTAAGCTCGGTCGACCACAGTTTTTATTTTTAAAAGCTTATTCCTTTAAAAGGTAGTATTATTTACTATTATTATTATTATCATTAAATCATTAATATCATTATTATTACTAAAATAAGTATTATTAGTATTAATATCATTATGATTATCATTATTATTATTACTACTATTATTATTATCATTTTTATTTTCAAAAATATTAAAATTATCATTTTTATTATTGTTATCATTTTTAGTATTATTATCAGTATTAGAAAAATTATCATTTTTATCAAAATTATTATTATTTTTATCATTATTATTATTAGTATTATTTTTTTTTTATCAAATACACCTTTTAATTATTATTATTAATATTATTTTACCAAATAAATATTTTTTATATAAAAATATATTTAAATACATATGACATAGCTATATTAATATTTTTATAATAAATACTAATTATGTATCTAAAGTATATAGAATAAAAATAGTTAATTAAGTTATTAATGAAACATATAATCTACTAAAATAACAATTACTATATAAATTCGTTTGATTACAATTATGTGTGTTAATATATATATATATATATATATATATATATATATATATATATATATATATATATATATATAATGATTTAGGTTCGTGAATCCGAGGCCAACCCTACACTTGTTCAATGTAGTCATATGTATTTTTACTACAAAATACAGTATGGTGAGTTTCATTTGCTCCCTTTTATATATATTTTTGGGACTGAGAATACATGCGCTGTTTTTATAAATGTTTTACGAAATAGGCACAAGTACTAAAACTAATTCTACGTGGGTTTAAACTAGAAATATACCCTTAGCTTGGTAACATTAAACTACTTGTCTATGTACGGTAGGCGCGAATCCTAAAGATAGATCTATTGGGCCTGACAAACCCCATCCTGACTATGGGATGCTTTAGTACTTCGAGGTTATTTTAAACACACCTGATCTGGTGTACTTTAGAGGGTAAAACATGAACGTTAAGGCTTGTTATCGGGTGCCTACAACTTATAGAATACTTTTATACACTTGCGAGTATACATATATTTATAAACGGAAATCTTGTGGTCTATTAATATATTGAAATGATTGTTATGATAAACCTATGAACTCACCAACCTTTTGGTTGACACTTTTAAGCATGTATATTCTCAGGTATGAAAGAAATCTTCCGCTGTGCATTTACTCATTTTAAAGATGTTACTTGGATTCATTCATGGCATATTTAGGTCAGTACCTCGCAATGGGACCAGATATTGATGACTTCGTCCAGATGGATTAGGACGGGTCATCACAGTTGTGGCCGACCAATGGGTCATTTAAAAAGGGACATTTAGCTTTTGCTATTATTTTTAAAAAAAAAACCATGATATTAAGCTAATGAACTTACAATGATGGACGAGAGTTTTATATATATTTCTTTTGGTCGAAGATAAAGTTACTTTAAAAAAGATGGCGTGATTATAGGAGGATTAACTTAATTTGTCACTAAGATACTCGTTACTACAGCTATTCTGCGTATACTTCTTTTCCTGTTTTGAACCGGATGATAACCAAGTGATCACCTCAACCGAATACCTTATTTTATTTTGGGCCTGTTTCAGTTTTCAGTTGGGCCGAATCCCTTTTGTGTTGTTGGGCTTCGATCATTTAATTATTGGGCTGTAAGCCCATTTATTGGGTTGTGAGTATTACTGTCAATCGAGCAGCTGTAGTGCAGCAACTGTTTCTTTGGCGTTATTTTTTATCATGGTATTAAGAGTGATGGTAGATTAATGATGGATCATGATGATGAACGAAATAGATTATGATAATAAGGAATAACGGTGATGATAATGTTAAATAGATGATTAAGATGATCGTGGTTAAGAAAATGAAGATGAGGTTATGATTAGATAGAGTTTTAACTTAATGTGTTCAAAAGAAGATGATTATGATTATGATCATGTCGTGATCATGATGATAATCATACGTGATGTATGATTAAGATGGTGACGACTGTAAATGATAGAGACGGTTGTAATGAGTGATGAAGATTATGATGAACGATGATTGTAAATTCCTGATGAACGATGATGGTGATAGTGGGATGAGGTTAATAAGGATATGATGGCAATGGTAAATGATAGCGAGATTGATGAAGATGATAAACAGATGTTAAGGGTTAAAACAATTTAATGGGTGGATTATTTCAGAAAGTAACAGTTAGAGTAATGGCTAGTAGCGTGTTAAGGGAACGAGAGGTCATGGGTTCGAGCCTAGGCAGTGACGTTTTATTTTTAAAGCTCCTTTCTTCAAAGGTTGTACTTTATTATTATTATTTTTATTATTTTGATTATTATGATTATTATTATTTTGATTATTATTATTATTATTATTATTATTATTATTATTATTATTATTATTATTATTATTATTATTATTATTATTATTATTTATAATAACATTATTACTAAAGTTATCATTTTTATCATTATTAATATTATTATTGTTATCATTATTGTAGTAATACTATAATTAACAAAGAGGTAATATTTTTATAAAAAAAAAATATAGTTAAAACATATAACCTAATTTCAATGATATTTATTATTAAGTATTTATAAAATAAATATAGTCATTAATTAATGAAACATATATTTATTAAAATAACAAATATATCATTTATAATAATAGTATATAAATTTGTTCGATTACAATGTGTTAATATATATAATTGATATAGGTTCGTGGATCTGAGGCCAACCCTGCATTGTTAGATGTCGTCTTATGTATTTTTACTACAAAATACATTAAGTGAGTTTCATTTGCCCTTTTTACTCTTTACGTTTTTGGGCTGAGAATACATGCAAATGCTTTATTAACTATTTTAAAATATTTATATGCGTGAGTTTCATTTGCCCTTTTTACTCTTTACGTTTTTGGGCTGAGAATACATGCAAATGCTTTATTAACTATTTTAAAATATTTATATGCGTGAGTTTCATTAATCCCTTTTTAAATGCTTTCGTAATATATATTTTTGGGACTGAGAATACATGCGCTGCTTTTATAACTGTTTTACGAAATAGACACAAGTACTTAAAACTACATTCTATGGCTGAATTATTAAACCGAATATGCCCCTTTTTATATAGTCTGGTAATCTAAGAATTAGGGAACAGACACCCTAATTGACGCGAATCCTAAAGATAGATCTATCGGGCCCAACAAGCCCCATCCAAAGTACCGGATGCTTTAGTACTTCGAAATTTATATCATGTCCGAAGGAGGATCCCGGAATGATGGGGATATTCTTATATGCATATTGTGAATGTCGGTTACCAGGTGTTCAATCCATATGAATGATATTTTTGTCTCTATGCATGGGACGTATGATTATGAGAAATGGAAGTATGAAATCTTGTGGTCTATTAAAATTATGAAATGATTCTTTATGATAAACTAATGAACTCACCAACCTTTTGGTTGACACTTTAAAGCATGTTTATTCTCAGGTACGAAAGAAATCTTCCGCTGTGCATTTGCTCATATTAGAGATATTACTTGGAGTCATTCATGACATATTTCAAAAGATGTTGCATTCGAGTCGTTGAGTTCATCAAAATTATTATTAAGTCAATTATATTTGGATATATTATGAAATGCTTTACATGCCTGTCAACTGTCGATGTAACGAAAGTTTGTCTTTTAAAAACGAATGCAATGTTTGTAAAATTTATCATATAGAGGTCAATTACCTCGCGATGTAATCAACTGTTGTGAATCGTTTGTAATCGATATGGACTTCGTCCAGATGGATTAGGACGGGTCTCTACAGTTGGTATCAGAGCGGTGGTCTTAGCGAACCAGGTCTTGCATTAGTGTGTCTAACTGATAGTCGTTAGGATGCATTAGTGAGTCTGGACTTCGACCGTGTCTGCATGTCAAAAGTTTTGCTTATCATTTTTGTCGGAAATCATCTGCTTATCATCCTTAGGAAATTACCTACTCATTATTCTTAGTCTAGACACGTTTTACTGCATTGACTGCATGAATAGTGTATAGACAAAATTCATATCTTAGCGTATCTGACAATTCATATCTTAGCGTATCTGTTACTGTAGACCTTGTCTGATATCTTTCGTAAATTTCTCCTTAATTTAAGGGATCCTAGTACTATATATCTATGCAAATTATGCATTGAGAATACCATCCAACTATCAATTGCTGTCACTAAATTCTTCATACCAAAAATCTTTACTGAGATCACGTAAGATGGCCTCTACGAATCGACCAAGTTCCTCTGACTCCGAAGACAGCGTGACAAGAGTACACCAACCAATCAACTACCGTGATTACTGGAGAAAATGGGGGTGGGTTAGCGACATACTCACCCTATGGAGAAAGGAAGAAGGTACTCCATATCATGAATCGAATCTACCACCTAACATTGGAGTACTTGACCCGCTCATCGGCGAACCCGTTCGCAACACCGTTTATACCCTATTTGCAAGAATTTTTCGTCTTGAAGCTACCATTAACGGAACTAGAGAGGATATCCGACCTCTACCTCACACTGATAATTAACCGGGGTTAGTAGAAGAAGTTAGAGAACTCCAAGCTCGAGTATTAACTTTAGAGAGGACGGTATACAATTTGCAAGCACCAGCAGTATCACCAACACCAGTAACATCACCAACCTCAGCACCAATGGCACCAGTACCACCAACAACCCAAGTTTCAACAATCCATGCCTCAACATCTCATTCTGTACCTCGAGTATAATCATCGTTCTACGTATCATTCTATTTACTTTATCTTCGTTCTACGTATCGTTCTACATCAATTATCTTCGTTCGATATGGCGATTATGTAAATTCTTCATACCAAAAATCTTTACTGAGATCACGTAAGATGGCCTCTACGAATCGACCAAGTTCCTCTGACTCCGAAGACAGCGTGACAGGAGTACACCAACCAATCAACTACCGTGATTACTGGAGAAAATGGGGGTGGGTTAGCGACATACTCACCCTATGGAGAAAGGAAGAAGGTACTCCATATCATGAATCGAATCTACCACCTAACATTGGAGTACTTGACCCGCTCACCGGCGAACCCGTTTGCAACACCGTTTATACCCTATTTGCAAGAATTTTTCGTCTTGAAGCTACCATTAACGGAACTAGAGAGGATATCCGACCTCTACCTCACACTGATAATCAACCGGGGTTAGTAGAAGAAGTTAGAGAACTCCAAGCTCGAGTATTAACTTTAGAGAGGACGGTATACAATTTGCAAGCACCAGCAGTATCACCAACACCAGTAACATCACCAACCTCAGCACCAATGGCACCAGTACCACCAACAACCCAAGTTTCAACAATCCATGCCTCAACATCTCATTCTGTACCTCGAGTATAATCATCATTCTACGTATCATTCTATTTACTTTATCTTCGTTCTACGTATCGTTCTACATCAATTATCTTCGTTCGATATGGCGATTATGTAATCTTTAATGTTTTAGAGATTATATATTCTTGTTCTAACGGTAAATCAAATGAGTTTAATATCATATTGACTCATTAAATCCATGATTACATCTGAAGAAAATATATATGTATATATATTTTCATAAAGATTGTAATTAAAAATTCTTTTGTACAAACTGTTAATGGTAAAAATATTTTAACGGGTAGGTAATACCCGAGGAATATTTAGATTTCACCTTAATAAGTTACACTTTACATTCGTCGAAGCTGATTCAACAGTCATTTACTATCCTACTTACAACCACCGATATACGTATCTGTTCACCGCGGAATAACCATTTTCATTCAATTTCATATTTGGATTTTGACCTATCAGAATCCAACAAGTGGCATAAAGAAGAAAATATTGGACAAAATAAAATTTGTTAGAAACTAACAAATTAACTATGAGGAATTTTATTAAGAATTCACGATAACAAAATACTAGCTAACTGTTCCTAGCTAACTGTTAATTCTATATTACATTTTAATTATCGCAATTTTTAATTATCGCAATTTTATTTATCGTCATTTAATTTCTGTTATTTATTTTACGCACTTTATTTATCATCATTTAAATACTGTTATTTACGCATTTAAATATCGGGACACGTATACAAGGTTTTGACATATCATATTGACGCATATATATATATTATTTGGAATAACCATAGACACTCTATATACAGTAATGCTGGAGTTAGCTATACATGGTTGAGGTTGATTCTATAATAATATATATACTTTGAGTTGTGATCGAGTCTGAGACATGTACACGGGTCACGATACGTATTAATTAATTCGAATATTATATATTAAACTATATATGAATTAATGAATTACTAACTGTGGACTACCAATATTGGACAATTAAAATGAATTAAAATATTGATTATAACATATGAAACTAAACAATTCTTCAAATTTGCCACTTGATTTCATCTTAAACCTCATTTGTATCTTGACGATTACAATCTGCGTTCAAACCTTTCATAATTCTTGAAAACACCTCAATCGAGAGGACGAACCAACCACAAATTCATCTACGGAAGGAAAGATTATGCACATAGTTATGCACCTGAAAAACTCTCGGAAACTGAGTAATCGTTTAACACGTACCTGTGCGAATTTTTTTAGTGTTATTATTACCCAAAATAATTTGGTAATCCCTTTCAAAGTGGCAAATTTTGTCACAGCTCCAGTAAGTCAACTTCAACATTTCGTCCGAAATTATATACCTCTTCGTGCTATCTGTATTCCATTATATGGGAAACTTCTGTAAAATCTAAGTATAAATTATGAATGAATTGTGGAGAAGTGTTGCGAATTGAAGCATGAGTTAGTATAATATAATGACGTCAGGCCAACGTGGTTATATTACAGTAAGTCATACTGAATTCCTAATGGACGTGATGATGGTTCACAGTAGATCATACCATCATCATGTGTCATGTTACATAACTCCTTCATTCTACTTAACCTCCGAACATATCAAGAAAAATATATTCTTGATAGTTCTATCTTCTGTAATTCTGGTATTTTAACCAATCAAATCGTGATATTACAATTTTTCTGCTTAGTATATTATGATCATTCAAAATTTCATACATATGAATTCTGGACCATTATTCGCTTGACTTAAAGTCGAGAAGAGAAAACCAAAGTATGAAACTCCAAAATATAAGGGGGAATATAAAGCTCAATAACAACACATAAATTACAAACCGTGTATATCAATGTTTATCGCAACATAAAGACACGGGAGAATTAAAAATATTATAACCCCAAGGGCGAAGTAGAAGAAAATAGATTTCTTCGGTGGAAGTTGGAAAAGAAGAATGATTGTTGCGATAGTTAGGAAAAGGACAAGGATCAGAACTGGATTAAGCATTTTTACAAGCTTTAGAAGTATGGATTAAAGAAGAAAGTATAGGGATGGTTAGAATAATAAAACGGAAGAAGTAAATTTGTAATGGAAATATTCGACGGAACACTCGAGGCAGATGATCACATTTAGCATCAGAGATCTTAATTTCCTTATTCGCTGAAGAATCAAATCTTTTAGATTTCGAAGATTTCCACTAAATTCCTTGAATTACGGGAATCAACCGTGACTACGTCATCGGTTAAGACAAACTTGCATTTATTCATTTCATTCTTTTGTGATAGCTTCACTTGTACTCTTCGAGTAATCGAATTGTTTTATCCATATTACTCAATGATGATAAAACTCTATTTATCAACATATATTCATCATGAAAACATTTTTATTGTTATCCATGACAACCCCACTCAAATTTCGAGACGAAATTTCTTTAACGGGTAGGTACTGTGATGACCCGGAAATTTCCGACCAAATTTAAACTTTAATTCTTATATTATTTTGACACGATAAACAAATTCTGTTATGCGAGTCTCAAAAAGATTTTGAACTGATTTCATATAGGCAATTACCCTTTGACCAATTCTGACGATTCACGAACAAATGTGTAAAAGTAAATACATAGATATAGTTTCTAAACCTAATTACTATTATATGTATGTTGCTTTAAATATAAAATATATAGATATTAAATAAACAATATGTGATGTTATTAAATATTACATACTTAATAATATGAATTATCAATATATTAAACTTACTTACAAAGTTAATGTATAAATGTTACATTAAGTATTATGATCATTACTTTTATTGTTATTATTATTATTAATATTAATATTAATATTGGTATTATAAATATTATTATATTCTAAAAATAAAGAGTATATATATAAAAATTGATATGTATAAGTGATTATATTATTATTATTATTATTATTATTATTATCATTAATAATATTAATATTATTATAGGATTATTATTATCATATTTTTTTTATCATTATTAGTAACTAAATTTATTAAAAATTTTCATTTTGGTTAAGGTTAATATTGTCAAAGTTTTATTTGTTATTTATTAAACCCTTTATCAATAATATTAATATTATTATTATTAATATTATTAATAGTATTATTAATAGTATTATTAATATAATCATACTAGTTAAGTATCCAAATTAAGAAATAGATATATATATATATATATATACTGACACATAACTAAATATATATATATATATATATACTGATACATAACTATATATATATATATATATATATATATATATATATATATATATATATATATATATATATATATATATATATATATATATATATATAAATATATGTAAAATACAATTACATACATTTATGAATAGGGATAAATACGTAAATTAAATCATAGGACCCAATTCAGTTTCAATCTTTCAATGTAACTGTGTGTGATTGATATTCAGTACAAATCAACTATAGTACAAACAAAAATTTGTTATCCATCATAATCAAACCGCACTCTTTTTTTCTTCATTATTGTTTTCGTGTGATAAAGAAAACATGTACGATTGAATTCAATTATATAAATCAATCGTGAGTAGGAAAGTACTGAAGGAATTTTCTTAATGTATCCATCCTAAATTCATCTTTAAAAACTATATCCATCTTCTGTTCCACCAAGAACCACCACGCCATCTTGCAAACCCTTCACCACCTTTTGAAGACCACCCTTTTCCCTCTCTTTCTTTATATCTCTCTCTCTCATCCTCTCTCTACCTTCTGTCCAAGAACGACCAACAAACACCAACACAACCTTCGAACCTCACAAAAACTAACCACCATGGTTACTACATACGTTCAAACTAATATAAACCGAAACTGAATACCACCTTTCATCGTTATTAAAGATCACCATAACAACAACTTCTGCGTGTACTTTTCACTATCACTTTGATCACCACGAATTACCACCTTTACGAACCACCTTCCTTATAAACACCACCGCAACTCCATGCTTCTGTTTACCACCATAACAACCACCATCGGGTCTTTTTCTTCCTCTTTGTGAACCGTTATAAATAACCACAACAATCATCGAAACTCATTGAACCGCTACCGTTATACCTGCTGCCAAAATGCTTCTAATTTTGTTATCAAACCGAGACAAGAAGCACATAATTGTTTGGAGTGTTATCAACTTGATTTCATTGAAGTTCTTATAAACTACACTATAAAATTAGGATAGGTTGTGCATGTGGGACAACCATGAACTCATGGGCCGATAGTGGGATTCTCATTATACCGAATTCTTTTCATTTTTTTTCCTCCATAATCTAATATCACTTCTAGTGTGGATTTTGAGTCACCATTTGTTTGGGGCCACGTATTGATTTTGGCCAAGA
Source organism: Rutidosis leptorrhynchoides (assembly GCF_046630445.1). NCBI lineage: Eukaryota > Viridiplantae > Streptophyta > Magnoliopsida > Asterales > Asteraceae > Rutidosis > Rutidosis leptorrhynchoides. The sequence continues at coordinate 403,136,561 of NC_092337.1, read as the reverse complement.
ACCTAAGGATTTTATTAAGCGACTTTTGCTGTTGTGGCCGACCAATGGGTCATTTAAAAAGGGACATTTAGCTTTTGCTATTATTTTTTAAAAAAAACCATGATATTAAGCTAATGAACTTACAATGATGGACTAGAGTTTTATATATATTTCTTTTAGTCGAAGATAAAGTTACTTTAAAAAAGATGGCGTGATTATAGGAGGATTAACTTAATTTGTCACTAAGATACTCGTTACTACAGCTATTCTGCGTATACTTCTTTTCCTGTTTTGAACCGGATGATAACCAAGTGATCACCTCAACCGAATACCTTATTTTATTTTGGGCCTATTTTAGTTTTCAGTTGGGCCGAATCCCTTTTGTGTTGTTGGGCTTCGATCATTTAATTATTGGGCTGTAAGCCCATTTATTGGGTTGTGAGTATTACTGTCAATCGAGCAGCTGCAGTGCAGCAACTGTTTCTTTGGCGTTATTTTTTATCATGGTATTAAGAGTGATGGTAGATTAATGATGGATCATGATGATGAACGAAATAGATTATGATAATAAGGAATAACGGTGATGATAATGTTAAATAGATGATTAAGATGATCGTGGTTAAGAAAATGAAGATGAGGTTATGATTAGATAGAGTTTTAACTTAATGTGTTCAAAAGAAGATGATTATGATTATGATCATGTCGTGATCATGATGATAATCATACGTGATGTATGATTAAGATGGTGACGACTGTAAATGATAGAAACGGTTGTAATGAGTGATGAAGATTATGATGAACGATGATTGTGAATTCCTGATGAACGATGATGGTGATAGTGGGATGAGGTTAATAAGGATATGATGGCAATGGTAAATGATAGCGAGATTGATGAAGATGATAAACAGATGTTAAGGGTTAAAACAATTTAATGGGCGGATTATTTCAGAAAGTAACAGTTAGAGTAATGGCTAGTAGCGTGTTAAGGGAACGAGAGGTCATGGGTTCGAGCCTAGGCAGTGACGTTTTATTTTTAAAGCTCCTTTCTTCAAAGGTTGTACTTTATTATTATTATTATTATTTTGATTATTATGATTATTATTATTTTGATTATTATTATTATTATTATTATTATTATTATTATTATTATTATTATTATTATTATTTATAATAACATTATTACTAAATTTATCATTTTTATCATTATTAATATTATTATTGTTATCATTATTGTAGTAATACTATAATTAACAAAGAGGTAATATTTTTATAAAAAAAAAAATATAGTTAAAACATATAACCTAATTTCAATGATATTTATTATTAAGTATTTATAAAATAAATATAGTCATTAATTAATGAAACATATATTTATTAAAATAACAAATATATCATTTATAATAATAGTATATAAATTTGTTCGATTACAATGTGTTAATATATATAATTGATATAGGTTCGTGGATCTGAGGCCAACCCTGCATTGTTAGATGTCGTCTTATGTATTTTTACTACAAAATACATTAAGTGAGTTTCATTTGCCCTTTTTACTCTTTACGTTTTTGGGCTGAGAATACATGCAAATGCTTTATTAACTATTTTAAAATATTTATATGCGTGAGTTTCATTTGCCCTTTTTACTCTTTACGTTTTTGGGATGAGAATACATGCAAATGCTTTATTAACTATTTAAAAATATTTATATGCGTGAGTTTCATTAATCCCTTTTTAAATGCTTTCGTAATATATATTTTTGGGACTGAGAATACATGCGCTGCTTTTATAACTGTTTTACGAAATAGACACAAGTACTTAAAACTACATTCTATGGCTGAATTATTAAACCGAATATGCCCCTTTTTATATAGTCTGGTAATCTAAGAATTAGGGAACAGACACCCTAATTGACGCGAATCCTAAAGATAGATCTATCGGGCCCAACAAGCCCCATCCAAAGTACCGGATGCTTTAGTACTTCGAAATTTATATCATGTCCGAAGGAGGATCCCGGAATGATGGGGATATTCTTATATGCATATTGTGAATGTCGGTTACCAGGTGTTCAATCCATATGAATGATATTTTTGTCTCTATGCATGTGACGTATGATTATGAGAAATGGAAGTATGAAATCTTGTGGTCTATTAAAATTATGAAATGATTCTTTATGATAAACTAATGAACTCTCCAACCTTTTGGTTGACACTTTAAAGCATGTTTATTCTCAGGTACGAAAGAAATCTTCCGCTGTGCATTTGCTCATATTAGAGATATTACTTGGAGTCATTCATGACATATTTCAAAAGATGTTGCATTCGAGTCGTTGAGTTCATCAAAATTATTATTAAGTCAATTATATTTGGATATATTATGAAATGCTTTACATGCCTGTCAACTGTCGATGTAACGAAAGTTTGTCTTTTAAAAACGAATGCAATGTTTGTAAAATTTATCATATAGAGGTCAATTACCTCGCGATGTAATCAACTGTTGTGAATCATTTGTAATCGATATGGACTTCGTCCGGATGGATTAGGACGGGTCTCTACACCTTAAGCATGACCATCTCTCCAATTTCAAATTCTATATCTTTTCTTTTACTGTCTGCGCAGCTCTTTTGTCGACTCTGGGCGATTTTCAACCGTTGTTGAATTTGAATAATTTTCTCGGTCATTTCTTGAATTATCTCCGGATCCGTAATTTGTCTATCCCCCACCTCGTTCCAACAAATCGGAGACCTGCACTTTCTACCATAAAGTGCCTCAAACGGTGTCATCTCAATACTCGAATGGTAACTGTTGTTGTAGGAAATTTCTGCTAACGGTAGATGTCGATCCCAACTATTTTCGAAATCAGTGACACATGCTCGTAGCATGTCTTCAAGGGTCTGTATCGTCCTTTCACTTTGCCCATCAGTTTGTGGATGATTGGCAGTACTCATGTCTAGACGAGTCCCCAATGCTTGTTGCAACGTCTGCCAGAATCTTGAAACAAATCTGCCATCCCTATCAGAGATAATAGAGACTGGTATTCCATGTCTGGAGACGACTTCCTTCAAGTATAAACGTGCCAACTTCTCTATTTTATCATCTTCTCTCAATGGCAAAAAGTGTGCTGATTTGGTGAGACGATCGACTATTACCCAAATTGTGTCATAACCACTTGAAGTCCTTGGCAATTTAGTAATGAAATCTATGGTAATATTTTTCCATTTCCATTCCGGGATTTCAGGTTGTTGAAGTAGACCTGATGGTTTCTGATGTTCAGCTTTGACCTTAGAACACGTCAAACATTCTCCTACGTATTTAGCAATATCGGCTTTCATACCCGGCCACCAAAAGTGTTTCGTGAGGTCTTTGTACATCTTCCCTGCTCCGGGATGTATTGAATATCTGGTTTTATGTGCTTCCTTAAGTACCATTTCCCTCACATCTTCAAACTTTGGAACCCAAATTCTTTCAGCCCTATATCGGGTTCCATCTTCCCGAATATTAAGATGTTTTTCCGATCCTTTGGGTATTTCATTCTTTAAATTTCCTTCTTTTAAAACTCCCTGTTGCGCCTCCTTTATTTGAGTAGTAAGATTAGTACGAATAATTATATTCATAGCTTTTACCCGCATAGGTTCTCTGTCCTTTCTACTCAAAGCGTCGGCTACCACATTCGCCTTCCCCGGGTGGTATCGAATCTCAAAGTCGTAATCGTTCAATAGTTCAATCCATCTACGCTGCCTCATGTTCAGCTGTTTCTGATCAAATATATGTTGGAGACTTTTGTGGTCGGTATATATGATACTTTTGACCCCATATAAGTAGTGTCTCCAAGTCTTTAATACAAAACCAACCGCGCCTAATTCCAAATCATGTGTCGTATAATTCTGCTCGCGAATCTTCAATTGTCTAGACGCATAAGCAATTACCTTCGTTCGTTGAATTAACACACAACCGAGGCCTTGCTTTGAGGCGTCACAATATATCACAAAATCATCATTCCCTTCAGACAATGACAATATAGGTGCCGTAGTTAACTTTTTCTTCAACAATTGAAACGCTTTCTCCTGCTCATCCTTCCATTCAAATTTCTTTCCTTTATACGTTAATGCAGTCAAGGGTTTTGCTATTTTGGAAAAATCTTGAATGAATCTTCTGTAGTAACCAGCCAATCCTAAAAATTGGCGTATATGCGTAGGAGTTTTCGGTGTTTCCCACTTCTCAACGGTTTCAATCTTTACCGGATCAACTTGAATACCTTCTGTGACGACCCAGAAATTTTTGACCAAATTTAAACTTAATCTTTATATGATTTCAATACGATAAGCAAAGTATGTAATGTTGAGTCTAGAAAATTTTTGAGACTATGTTATATATTCAGTTGACCTTCGACTGCTCCCGACGATTCACGAACATTTATTTGTAAATAGATATGTGTGTATGTATATATAAATAATAATTCGAAATATAATTTGAAGTATTATTTTTATGTTGTTATTAAAATTTAATAAAATAAAAATAGGATATTATAATAATTATTATTTAAAATATATCTCTATATATAAATAAAGTATATTAAAAATAAATATTAAATGATTGTAATAGTCGTTAGACGTTTCGATTATTATTTAGAGAAGTTTAACTCAAACTTATATGATTTTAAAATAAAAGGTGATCTGAAAATGAATTATATAAGTTATAGGCTTATTAAAAGTATATTTAGGATCTAAGTATTTAATTTTAACATTTTTTATATTTTACCCATAAATGAGAGGGACAGTTGATGTAATTTTTATCTAACAAATTAAGGATCGAATTTTATACCATAATGACCAAAATAAATAAATATAGTTAATTTAAAAATATGGGATTTTTCTGAACACTTTTATCCGCCCTTAATTTTAAATAGTGCACGATACACAGTTCGTGAAAACTGTCGGCACAATAATAAAATGATAACTGTGGCTTCACACATTTTCTTTATTCATAATACATTAGTATATTATTTATTATTATTATATTTATATTTATATTATTATTAATTTGTGATTTGGAAATCATTGTTTTTTTTTGGTTTTGGTTCTTTGCACACTATAATTTACAGAGTACTAATTATTATATGAAAACATTACACATACATATTAACACTAACACAAACCATCTATCTCTTCTACCTCTCTTCATCTCGTTCTATCGTCCTCCCACCACCATGAATCACCATAATTAATAACCACCACAAATCATTATCAAGACATCACCATCTTTGATTCTTCAAAACCCAACAACCACCCATATGTGGTCATTCGAAATCCATTGTTTTTATGTTATTGATTCGTGACTGTTATCAAATGAGATCACCAATCACCAGCCATATTTCCACCACAACCCATTATCGATAATCAAAATCCCACCATGGAACTTCTGTTACCATTTTGGTTTATAATCCATCATCAAAACTGATTATATACGGCTGTAAACAGTCGAAAAACACCACCACAATATACTGCAATACTTTTGATTTCTGTTTAATTATTCACGAAACCCAGATAATGAACAGTGATCATGATGATGATGAGATGTAGATGATGCTACTGCTACGCTTGTTTTCCTATTCTCCTTTCATGAAACCATTTAAATTGCCACTTACAATATGGTGCTATACTATTCTATTTCTATAAATGATACAGTAAAGATGAATTAAAGGTGACGATGAATAGCGAACGTAAAGATGAAGTTGTTTCTTTAACCAATGATGATGATGATGACATAAGAGGAGGACAATAATGATAACGGTGTTATAAAGATGATAATTATTCACTTTTGCCTCCTATTTTGTAGTCTGAACGTCACCCAAATCACCACCATTTCGTTCATGGTTTAACCGTAAACCGGACCTTCAATCACAATTATGTTCGATCACTACTATTCCGATTAACTCACAACCATGACCACCATCGAATGATGCTTGTGCACTGCTGCAATCGAGGATATTTCGCTGGTCCAAATCGAACATATATGCACGTTTTTTTATATAAAGGTATTATTATTATATTTATTATACTATTTTATTATTATTATTATATATTTAATTATTAATATAAATTGGGGTAATGAAACAGATCAATCTGTTGGAATGTGGATTTGGGTCGAAGGCTAAATTGCCTTTTTGGGCTTGGGAACTAAGGTGGGCTGAAGTAAAATGTGGCCCAATATAATCGGATAGCATAGGGTACATAATTAAATCAGGGTATTTAATCACAGAAAAATGGCACAGATCGATTGGTAAAGGCGTGTTGTGTGTGGGTGAGAGGTCGCGAGTTCGAGCCCTGCCTAGGGCATTTCTTTTTGGGAAGCCTTTTGAAACCTTTAAGGTAGTATTTTTTTTATTTTATTATTATTATTATTATTATTATTATTATTATTATTATTATTTATCAGTTATTATTATTATTATTATTATTATGATTATTGTTATTATTGTTATTATCATTAGTTATCAATATTACAACTAGTATTATAATTGTTACTAGTATTATAATTATTATTAATATCACCATGAATATAAGTATCATAACTTTTATTAGTATTATTATTGATATTATGATCATTAGTAATTATTATTATTGATATGTTACTAATATTAATAATATGATTTCTATTATTATCATTTTAATTATTATTATGTAATATCATCAAGTATTAACAGTAATATTATTATTATTGATATAAGTATGATTATTATTATTATTATGAATATGATTGTGGAATTAAGCTATAGAAACTGTAGTTATAAGTCTATAAATTCAATTCGAAGTTATGATAAAACTTATTATTATTAACAATATTATTATTATTATTATTATTATTATTATTATTATTATTATTATTATTATTATTATTATCATTATCATTTTATGATTAAAATGAAGTATCATTACAATTGAAAATTTGTAAAGTTATTATCTTTTCATTATTAAAATTTAACACTATTATTGTTATTACTATCATAAATATTATCATTCTTATCATGTTAGTATTATTACAAACAGATTTTTTTTATGAAAATACATTACAATAATATTAATATTACATAACACCATATTTTTGTTATTAAAATGATATTAACTAAGCTATATATAGGATATACCAATTAATATATAAATATATATATCTTATCGTATATAAACCTTAATATAAATTTGTATTATTAATAGGTTATAATGAATACTAGTGATATAAAACATATAAATGATATATATAAAATTTATCTATATAACACAAAAATATAACAAGTATGATTAATAATAATATATATAAACTTATTCAAATACGATTATATATTTTAATATATATATTTGATATAGGTTCGTGAATCCGAGGCCGACCCTGCATTGTTCAGTATCGTCGTATAAATATTTTTACTACAAAATATTGTAGAGTGAGTTTCATTTGCTCTCTTTTTAAATGCTTTTGCAATATATATTTTTGGGACTGAGAATACATGCGCTGCTTTTATAAATGTTTTACGAAATAGACACAAGTAATCGAAACTACATTCTATGGTTGGATTATCGAATCGAATATCACCCCTTTTAGCTTGGTAGCCTAAGAATTAGGGAACAGACACCCTAACTGACGCGAATCTTAAAGGTAGATCTACGGGCACTAACTCCCCCATACTGGAAAATGGTATACTTTAGTACTTCGAGTTTATATTATACAGATGGATTTATGTTTTGGGGATATTCTGTATGCATTATGTTAATGTCGGTTACCTGGTGACCAGTCCATATGAATGATTTTTATGCATGATGTTTATGAGAAATGAAAATATGAAATCTTGTGGTCTATTAAAATTATAGAAATGATCAATTATGATAAACTAATGAACTCACCAACCTTTTGGTTGACACTTTAAAACATGTTTATTCTCAGGTATAAAAGAAATCTTCCGCTGTGCATTTGCTCATTTTAGAGATATTACTTGAAGTCATTCATGACATATTTCAAAAGACGTTGCATTTGAGTCATCGAGTTCATCAAGATTATTGTTAAGTCAATTATAGTCGGATATATTATGAAATGGTATGCATGTCGTCAACTTTCGATGTAAGGAAAGTTTGTCTTTTAAAAACAAATGCAATGTTTGTAAAATGTATCATATAGAGGTCAAGTACCTCGCTGTAACATCCCAACCCGTAATACAAACGATCACGCGGAAATATCAATATTTTTTTTTTGCTGGAAAAGCATATGGCCGCGCGGCGCGCCATACTGGCCTGTCCAAAAAGTCATGAAATGCGAAAATATTTGACCACTTCCCGACGTATTTAGACAAAACGATTTTAACCATACATTAATATATGTAGAACTAACACGTCTCATTAATAAAATTAGTTTTACGAAGACTGGGCCCACATTGGCTGTTTTACGACTTTCGTACGAAAATACAAGTTTTCAACCACATGATTTGTAATACAAAATAAAGGCCGAGCATGGCGATTGGGGATACGCTACCCAATCCTAATCAATCCAAAAGAAAGCCTTCTAAAGCAACTACGCAAGTCCACTAGTCCCCGCTTACCCGAGCCTCCGCATCCATGCAATCTATAAAAAATTCAACAACGAGAGGGTAAGCTAACGCTTAGTGAATGCAATACTTATACATATACATATGTAATTTACCTACACGCATCCACTTACAATACCATGCAAACAAAATGCATAAACGAGCTAGCAACACCAAACATACGACTAGCAACAACGTTAGTATATAAATCGCCACTATAATATACTAAATCACAACAATGCATAAATATAACAAACCGTTCCCCGCTATGGCACTACCGACTTGTAGACGACCATTAAGGTCGAGTCTCACTCGTATGATGTCACCGACTTGTGACTCATCGTAAGGTGTCACCGACTTGTGAATCACCATGTGGCATCACCGACTTGTGAAGCCTCACCTAGTGTCACCGACTTGTGAACACTAAGAAATGTCACCAACTTGTGACTCATCATAAGGTGTCACCGACTTGTGAATCACCATGTGGCATCACCGACTTGTGAAGCCTCACCTAGTGTCACCGACTTGTGAACACTAAGAAATGTCACCGACTTGTGACTCATCATAAGGTGTCACCGACTTGTGAATCACCATCTAGTGTCACCGACTCGTGAACACTACGAAGTGTCACCGACTTGTGAATCACTTCCCTAACTCATGGTATCACCGACTTGTGAACCATCAACCAATTACCAAAGGGGTCACCGCCTCGTGAACCACCATGAGGTGTCACCGACTTGTGAGGCACCTAATGAGACACTACCAACCCGTAGTTCTCTTCAAACTTAACCTCAATAAGTCACCATCTTGTGACATAACGCCCAATACTCACGATGTAAAGACCCGTCCTTATCCACCTGGACGAAATCTTCAACATTTGGTCCCATTGCGATGATCGACTCCAAATAATGTCCTTAAAATGAGCAAATGCACAGCGGAAGACTTAATTTGTACCTGAGAATAAACATGCTTAAAAGAGTCAACCAAAAGGTTGGTGAGTTCATAGGTTTATCATAACAATCATTTCAATATATTAATAGACCACAAGATTTCCGTTATCATAAACATAATACACTCGCAATTGTATGAAAAACATTCTAAGTGGTTGAGCAGTTGGTAACCATACTTAACTATTAATCAACGTCGCATATTCCCTTTATTATGAAATCTCACTACACTGTACCAAGTGTAGCCTACAAAACGAAGTACTGTGCAACTGTTGAATACTGGTCATCCAGTCCGGTTGGGGTTGTCAGGCCCGATAGATCTATCAACAGGATTCGCGTTTACAATACCTATGTAAATATTAGTTACCAAGCTACAGGGAAATATGCCAGTGGTACAACTCAACGTAGAATGTATTTTAAGTACTTGTGTCTATTTTGTAAAGCATTCATAAAGGCAGCGCATGTATTCTCAGCCCAAAAATATATATTGCAAAAGCAATTAAAAAGGGAGCAAATGAAACTCACCTAATGTATTTTGTAGTAAAAAATACATATGACAGACATTGAACAAGTATAGGGTTGGCCTCGGATTCACGAACCTATATCAGTTATATATATATTAAAACATATACTTGTAACTGAATAAATTTAGATATTATTATTAGTGATATAGTTGTTATATTTAATAATTTATAAGTTTCATTAATAATTTAATTAAATATATCTAGTTTATATACTTTAGATAAATATTTAGTAAAAATATTAATATAGTTATGTTACATGTATTCAGTGCAGTTATTTATATATAAAAATATTTGTTTGTTATTATAATAATAATATAGTAATGATAGTAAGAATAATATTAATAATTTTAATTAATTTGTAACTTAATCGTTTCTATAAAAATATTGATATCTATAATAATAATAATAATAATAATAATAATAATAATAATAATAATAATGTTAATAATAGTAAAAAACAAATGAAAATAATGATAATAATAATAATAATAATGTTAATAATAATTTTTCTAAAAATGATAATTTTAACAATCATGATACTAATAATATTTATATTCCTAATATTGATAATAATAATAATAATAATAATAATAATAATAATAATAATAATAACAATAATAATAATAACAATTGTAAGTAGTAGTAGTAGTAGTAGTAATAATAATAATAATAATAATAATAATAATAATAATAATAATAATAATAATAATAATAATAATAATAATAATAATAATAATAATAATAATAATAATAATACCTTAATTAAACAAGAATGAGTTTGGAAGTCCATTGCTAATTAAATAGAGCCCAATTTACAATCCTTTTATAGAAGCCCAACACAATAGTCCATATGTGAGGTTAAATTGATCCATAACCCAATAACATGTTTAAGTAAATTGATCGATGGATTAACCGGCTTTTTAATCGACGCAGACAACACCACCACATCAGGAAAGGTTCGTTTGATTAACAGCATCCAGTCATCATCATCATCATCGCAGGTTTTAATTTTTTTTTTCAATTGATCTATACAATCAAGAATCTATGTATATAATTCGATTCGTTATTGATTTGCCCTTATACAAGAGATCTTATTAGTCCGATTTATTTATGCTGAATTTATGTATGATTTCACTGTTTAAATTATAAAATTGATTGTATTTTAGGGATTAGGTTGGTTTTGTGAATGTTCGAATATTAAAAGGGAGTAGCAGATCTTCGAATTTTGGGCAGAACCTAAGCGATAGTATTAACAGAATTGGTAACAGGCTTCGGTGATTATTGAGTGACTTCATCAGCGAGCACGATGTGGCAAATGATTAACCCAGCAACAACAAAACAAAAACAGATATTTACAGGTTTGTTGATGTTTGGGGTTTGCGTCCAAACCTAAATAAGAAACAGAAACGATAAAGAAAGTGTGGTTTATAAGGTGGAGGTTCTTGTGATGCAAATAGAAACAGAAAAAGACTGCAGCAGTTAGTTCTTGATGATGGTTGTTTCTAATGGTGGTGGTTTACGAAAATGAAGGTGATGTTGGTTACAGTGGTGGGTGTTCGATGATGGTATGTTTAGTGATGAAGGTGGTTATTGTGGTGATTGGTGGTGATTCTTGCGGTGTATATGAAACAGAAAAAATAGTAGCAAAGTGTGTTCAATTTGGTGGCGGTTAAGGATCGAAAATAGCAGCAAAGCAGAAGGTTTACAGGTGTGTTCGAATGGTGCTTCTTGTGGTGATTTCCTTGGCATAATTCGTGATCAAAATTTTAAAGAGAGAAAAGAGAGGAAAGGTGTGAGGGTGGCAAAATGGTGGTTGTCCAAAATAGGAAGTGAAGTGTAAATGGGTGTTTGATCATAGTGACAAGAGTGTTGGTAGTTTGATCGTGGAAAATAAGAACAGATACAAAGTTTGAGCGTGGATGGATTTAGGTTCATTTGATTAGAAACCGAGACATTTAAACTTTAATGGTGATTGATGTAATATGAAAAAGAAATAGTAGCAGGTTTCGATGGGGTGTTTTATTTTGTTTAGTTGGAACAGAAGTACAAGAGTGGTAGCAGCAATCGTACTCGATAACGTTCAGTAGGAGTCAAGGGTGGTAGCAGGTTTGGCAATTGAAAGAAGTAAAGGGTTGGTTCTTCATTACAATAGGAGAGAGATATGGTGAGTTAAAGAGGGTAAGAGAGAGAGAGGAGAAAGGTTGTGGTTGGGTTGATCAAGTTTGTCTATAAGTATGTGTAAGTTCATATATAGACTAGATGTTAAATATTGATTAAAAGTGAAACAGTGATAATTACACCAATCACGGATGGAATTATATCATGAAACATGTTTTAAGTGTATCTATATTTATGTACATATACTAGATATTTGATGCAGAGTGCAACTAAATTCAAAAGGTAAATAGTGGCAAACAGTAAATTAAATGATATGTAATTCAGTGGCCTGTATTATCAATTATTATCAATTATTTCTACTGACACTATAACGCGGACTGGGTTTCATGCTCCATTGTTAATCAGCGACGGATGAAAATCTTCAGAAAAATCTCCTATTTTAAAATTAACTAAATTTATTTATTTTAGATATAAATTCGATCATTAACAATTAAACAAAAATTAACTCACTGTCCACTCCCGATCCCAGCCTAAATACATAAATGGTAAGTCTAGAAATTATATTACTCACATTTGAATCACCGTTTATTGTATAATCACATAAGTTCCTTTTTAACTCGTTTGCTATCATTCGAATAACAATTGAGTGTTGCCATCGTTTACTAAATACTTCGAATCACAATATATATATATATATATATATATATATATATATATATATATATATATATATATATATATATATATATATATATATATATATATAGTATACTTTTTATGTATACATTGATTTATTTTAAATAATAGATTTTGCTTATTGTGTCAGAATATTAAATTACATATAGGTTTTGGTTCAAAATAAGTCAAAATTTTCCGGGTCGTGACAGTACCTACCCGTTAAAGAAATTTCGTTCCCGAAATTTGATAGAGGTCGTCATGGCTAACAATAAGAATGTTTTCATGACGAATATGAGTTGCTAAATAGAGTTTTATCATTATTGAGTAATATAGATAAAACGATTCGATCACTTGAAGCGTATGAGTGGAGCTATCACAAAAGATCGAGATTGAGATTTAACGTTTGACGTAGTCATGGTGATCTTCCAGAATTCAAGGAATTTAAAGAAAATCTTCTAATCAGACAGAAAATGTAATAGCACGATTTATCATAAATTTGTTGAAATTACGGAAAAACATGAATATCAAAGGAAATATTTCTTTGATATGCTTAGAGATTAAGTAGAATGAAAGAGTCGTGTAACATGGTACATGATGAGGGCAAAGTCTGTGAACTATCATCACGTTCCATTAAAATTTAGCATGACTTACTGTAATATAATTACGTTGGCCAAGTGTCATTATATTATATTAACTCATGCTTCAATTCCCTACACTTCTCCAGAATTCATTCCTAATTTATATACTTGAGTTTTACAGCAGTTTCCAGTATAATGGAATACAGAAAATACGAAGAGGTAGATAATTTCGGACAAGAATATTTATGAAAATATCCTCAGAAATATCGAAGATATTTTATGATGATATTTTGGAATTTCTAAGTTCGAAGGTTGATGAAGAAAATCTTTCCGCATGGATTTAGAATAAGTAGGAGCAAGATATTCGCTGGAGATTTCGTCAGGTACTGAATCGTCTGAATTTGTTGAATACATGTTTACTCCTTGTGATTTGTCCACTGTCTCCTTCATGGTTTGCTTAATTCGTTTTCTAGTATCAAATTTTTTTATCGAGCGTTCCTAACACTTCCTTCTTTATCATCAACTTTTGGTCATTAAGACCATCTACAACATACTGCTTCGTCAGCATTTTCAACGTTAACGGATCTGGGTCATCGGTTTTCAAACCGAGGTGGTTTCAGGAGAATTGTGTTTTTGGATGATTAAACGCTGATGGTAATATGGTGGAATATAAAAGATTTTCTGGTAACAATAAATGAGCACGTATATATTCCGAGGTTATAATAAGGTTGTTTTGAGCGAAAAGTCGAAATCAACTTGCTGGAGCTGTGACAAAATTTGGCTAATTTGGAAAGGATTTACAAAGTTATTTTGGGTAATAATAACGCCAAAGGAGCTTGCACAGATATGTATTAAACGTTTACTCAGGTTCCGAGAGTTTTTCAGGTGCATAACTATATGCATCAATCTTTTCTTCCGTAGATGAAGTGCAACTGGTTCATCCTCTCGATCGAGGTGTTTTCAAAAATCATGAAAGATTTGAACATGAATTGGAGTCGTCAAGATTCAAATGAGGTTTAAGATGAAATCAAGTGGCAAACTTGAAGAATTGTTTAGTTTCATATGTTATAATCAATATTTTAATTCATTTTAATTGTCCAAAGTTAGCAGTCCAATAGTCCAATTGTCCAATATATTCATATATAATTTAATATATAATACTCGAATTAATTAATACGTATCGTGACCCGTGTACCGGTCTCAGTATTGATCACAACTCAAACCATATATATATATTTTGGAATCAACCTCAACCCTGTATAGCCAACTCCAACATTCACATATAGAGTGTCTATGGTTGTTCCGAAATATATATATAGATGGGTCGATATGATAGATCGAAACCTTGTATACGTGTCCCGATATTTATAGTGCATAAAATAAATAAATATGTATCATGACCCGTGTACAACGTATTGTCTCAGAATTTATCCGACGTATTGTATACATGTGTCCCGACGGTATGTAAAGTGCATAAAATAAAATAACAGAAATTAAATGATGATAAATAAAATTGCGATAATTAAATTGCGATAAATAAAATGTAACCAGTTAGCTAGGAACAGTTAGCTAGGAACAGTTAGTGTGGATTCTTAACAAAATTTCTCATAGTTAATTTGTTTGTTTCTAATAAATTTTATTCTGTCCAATGTTTTCTTTATTATGCCACTTGTTGGATTCTGATAGGTCAAAATCTAAATATGAAATTGAATGAAAATGGTTATTCTGCGGTGAACGGATTCGCATCTCTGCGGATGTAAGTATAATAGTAAATGACTGTTGAATCAGATTTGAAGAATGTACGGTTTAACTTATTAATGTGAAATCTAAATATTTCTCGGCTATTACCTACCCGTTAAAATATTTCACCATTAACAGTTTGTACAAAAGAATTTTTAATTACAATCTTTATGAAAATATATTTGCATATATATTTCCTTCAGATGTAATCATGGATCTAATGAGTCAATATGATATTAATCTCATTTGCTTTACAGCTAGAATTAGAGTACATAATCTCTAAAACATTAAAGATTACATAATCGTCATGCAGAACAAAGGTAATTGATATAGAACGATATGTAGAACAAAGATAGTCGGTGTAGAACGATACGTAGAACGAAAATTATGCTCGAGGTACAGAATGAGATATTGAGGCTTGTGTTGTTGATGGTACCGGTGTTGTTGTTGGTGGTACTGTTGGTGCCGGTGATGTTGCTGGAGCGGGTAGGTTTTGCACCATATTCTCCAAATTGATTACTCGAGCGCGAAGTTCGTTGACTTCTTCTATTATTCCGGGATGGTTGTCGGTCGGAACGAGTGGATGAATAAGGTTTAGAATTATAGATAGAATATAATCGTGACGAGATATTCAGGAAACTGAAGGTGAAAATGGTGTTTCGAACAGGTTCGCCGGTAAGTGTTTAAGGTTCTTCGCCGAGGGTGCAGGTTGGTGGGTGAAAAGGATCGCGTTCTTCTTGTCTCCATTGGTTAAGTCGACTACGAACCCATCAGATGAATTGGGGATGGATGATTGGTTGATTCATTCTGGTGACGCTGCTTTCGGAGCTGGAGTGGGACTCCATATCGGAATCCGAGAGGCTTGAACTAGTGGTGAGTTCCATTTTGCTCGGTTAGATAAAGAGTTTTTGATATGAAATGAATTTCGGATATCGGATGATATTCTAATTACATAGAATATCTATGCATAGTACAGAAGATCTCATAGATTACGGAAAGAATTAAGGAAACGTGTCAGATAAAGTCTACAGTAACAGATACGCTAAGATATGAATTTTCTGTACACTATCTATCAAATAAGTGCAGGAAGTCGTGTCTAGACTTAGGAATGATTAGCAGGTAATTTTCCACTAGGAATGATATACAATACTTATAATATGCAGCTAAGGTCGAAGTCCAGACTCGCTAATGTATCATAACAACTATCAGTTAGACACACTAATGCAAGACCTGGTTCACTAGGACCAAAGCTCTGATACCACCTGTAAAGATCCGTCCTTATCCACCTGGACGAAATCTTCAACATTTGGTCCCATTGCGATGATCGACTCCAAATAATGTCCTTAAAATGAACAAATGCACAGCGGAAGACTTAATTTGTACCTGAGAATAAACATGCTTAAAAGTGTCAACCAAAAGGTTGGTGAGTTCATAGGTTTATCATAACAATCATTTCAATATATTAATAGACCACAAGATTTCCGTTATCATAAACATAATACACTCGCAAGGGTATGAAAAGCATTCTAAGTGGTTGAGCACTTGGTAACCATACTTAACTATTAATCAACGTCGCATATTCCCTTTATTATGAAATCTCACTATACTGAACCAAGTGTAGCCTACAAAACGAAGTACTGTGCAACCGTTGAATACTGGTCGTCCAGTCCGGTTGGGGTTGTCAGGCCCAATAGATCTATCAACAGGATTCGCGTTTACAATACCCATGTAAATATTAGTTACCAAGCTACAGGGAAATATGCCAGTGGTACAACTCAACGTAGAATGTATTTTAAGTACTTGTGTCTATTTCATAAAGCATTCATAAAAGCAGCGCATGTATTCTCAGCCCAAAAATATATATTGCAAAAGCAATTAAAAAGGGAGCAAATGAAACTCACCTAATGTATTTTGTAGTAAAAATACATATGACAGACATTGAACAAGTATAGGGTTGGCCTCGGATTCACGAACCTATATCAGTTATATATATATATTAAAACATATACTTGTAACTGAATAAATTTAGATATTATTATTAGTGATATAGTTGTTATATTTAATAATTTATAAGTTTCATTAATAATTTAATTAAATATATCTAGTTTATATACTTTAGATAAATATTTAGTAAAAATATTAACATAGTTATGTTACATGTATTCAGTGCAGTTATTTATATATAAAAATATTTGTTTGTTATTATAATAATAATATATTAATGATAGTAAGAATAATATTAATAATTTTAATTAATTTGTAACTTAATCGTTTCTATAAAAATATTGATATCTATAATAATAATAATAATAATGTTAATAATAGTAAAAAACAAATGAAAATAATGATAATAATAATAATAATAATAATGTTAATAATAATTTTTCTAAAAATGATAATTTTAACAATCATGATACTAATAATATTTATATTCCTAATATTGATAATAATAATAATAATAATAATAATAATAATAACAATAATAATAATAACAATTGTAAGTAGTAATAATAATAATAATAATAATAATAATAATAATAATAATAATAATAATAATAATAATAATAATACTAATACCTTAATTAAACAAGAATGAGTTTGGAAGTCCATTGCTAATTAAATAGAGCCCAATTTACAATCCTTTTATAGAAGCCCAACACAATAGTCCATATGTGAGGTTAAATTGATCCATAACCCAATAACATGTTTAAGTAAATTGATCGATGGATTAACCGGCTTTTCAATCGACGCAGACAACACCACCACATCAGGAAAGGTTCGTTTGATTAACAGCATCCAGTCATCATCATCATCATCGCAGGTTTTAATTTTTTTTTCAATTGATCTATACAATCAAGAATCTATGTATATAATTCGATTCGTTATTAATTTGCCCTTATACAAGAGATCTTATTAGTCTGATTTATTTATGCTGAATTTATGTATGATTTCGCTGTTTAAATTATAAAATTGATTGTATTTTAGGGATTAGGTTGGTTTTGTGAATGTTCGAATATTAACAGGGAGTAGCAGATCTTCGAATTTTGGGCAGAACCTAAGCGATAGTATTAACAGAATTGGTAACAGGCTTTGGTGATTATTGAGTGACTTCATCAGCGAGCACAATGTGGCAAACGATTAACCCAGCAACAACAAAACAAAAACAGATATTTACAGGTTTGTTGATGGTTGGGGTTTGCGTCCAAACCTAAATAAGAAACAGAAACGATAAAGAAAGTGTGGTTTATAAGGTGGAGGTTCTTGTGATGTAAATAGAAACAGAAAAAGACTGCAGCAGTTAGTTCTTGATGATGGTTGTTTCTAATGGTGGTGGTTTACGAAAATGAAGGTGATGTTGGTTACAGTGGTGGGTGTTCGATGATGGTATGTTTAGTGATGAAGGTGGTTATTGTGGTGATTGGTGGTGATTCTTGCGGTGTATATGAAACAGAAAAAATAGTAGCAAAGTGTGTTCAATTTGGTGGCGGTTAAGGATCAAAAATAGCAGCAAAGCAGAAGGTTTACAGGTGTGTTCGAATGGTGCTTCTTGTGGTGATTTTCTTGGCATAATTCGTGATCAAAATTTTAAAGAGAGAAAAGAGAGGAAAGGTGTGAGGGTGGCGAAATGGTGGTTGTCCAAAATAGGAAGTGAAGTGTAAATGGGTGTTTGATCATAGTGACAAGAGTGTTGGTAGTTTGATCGTGGAAAATAAGAACAGATACAAAGTTTGAGCGTGGATGGATTTAGGTTCATTTGATTAGAAACCGAGACATTTAAACTTTAATGGTGATTGATGTAATATGAAAAAGAAATAGTAGCAGGTTTCGATGGGGTGTTTTGTTTTGTTTAGTTGGAACAGAAGTACAAGAGTGGTAGCAGCAATCGTACTCGATAACGTTCAGTAGGAGTCAAGGGTGGTAGCAGGTTTGGCAATTGAAAGAAGTAAAGGGTTGGTTCTTCATTACAATAGGAGAGATATATGGTGAGTTAAAGAGGGTAAGAGAGAGAGGAGAAAGGTTGTGGTTGGGTTGATCAAGTTTGTCTATAAGTATGTGTAAGTTCATATATAGACTAGACGTTAAATATTGATTAAAAGTGAAACAGTGATAATTACACCAATCACGGATGGAATTATATCATGAAACATGTTTTAAGTGTATCTATATTTATGTACATATACTAGATATTTGATGCAGAGTGCAACTAAATTCAAAAGGTAAATAGTGGCAAACAGTAAATTAAATGATATGTAATTCAGCGGCCTGTATTATCAATTATTATCAATTATTTCTACTGACACTATAACGCGGACTGGGTTTCATGCTCCATTGTTAATCAGTGACGGATGAAAATCTTAAGAAAAATCTCCTATTTTAAAATTAACTAAATTTATTTATTTTAGATATAAATTTGATCATTAACAATTAAACAAAAATTAACTCACTGTCCACTCCCGATCCCAGGTAAAATATAAAAAGTTTCAAAATTTAACGAGTAGCTCCTAAATACATAAATGGTAAGTCTAGAAATTATATTACTCACATTTGAATCACCGTTTATTGTATAATCACATAAGTTCCTTTTTAACTCGTTTGCTATCATTCGAATAACAATTGAGTGTTACCATCGTTTACTAAATACTTCGAATCACAATATATATATATATAATATACTTTTTATGTATACATTGATTTATTTTAAATAATAGATTTTGCTTATCGTGTCAGAATATTAAATTACATATAGGTTTTGGTTCAAAATAAGTCAGAATTTTCCGGGTCGTGACACACGATGTGGCACCAAAGGCCCACATCGCGTACGAGTAAATAAACCACATACATACATGTATAAATATTCCACTCACCTTGTCGCCTTGAAGAATGCCACCGAATAATCCGCAACACACCTATGGAATGTACCTATTCCATTATCACAAACACAACAACACAATTAGGGTGGATTTACAAATCAACCCAAATTGACAACTAGTGCAATTTCGACCCAAATGCACTTCCAAGCACAAACCGTGCCCAAACTAACCAATAATCACCAACACAAGTAAGAATGGTCCTAATACGCCAATTAGACCCAATCATAGGTGTTAAACACCTATCTTGCCCAAAATAGCACTTAAACCCTAATTTGACCCATAAGAAGTCAATATCGCGCCATTATCAAGTTTTAACAACAAAACATATTTAACTCGGTTTTATACTTCAACTTAATCCATTTTAAGTTTATAAACCTTATTAAATCGACAATTGGGTCATAATCATCACCAAACCCTAATTTTGACTCTAGTCAAAATTAGTCAACCAAACACACCTAAAAGTGTTCCAACACTTCCATGATCACTAAACCTAGTAATTAAACCCAATTACAAGTCCTAATCAAGGCCAATTTGTTCATCAACCCGAAATCCACCAACACTAACAATAAACCCCATTACTAGCATCACTAAACTCACTTCATGAGTTTAAATGGGTTTCTTAACAATTTAAGTTCAAACCCTAACTTTGAATATCAAATCAAACAATGAAATTCGGAGTTAGAACTTACCACAACAACCAAAACGTAGCTAGGAACGAGGTGAACAACTTTAAAACCCGAGACTTTGATTAATTCAAGCTCCTTCTTCTCCAATTTAAGCTCTCTCACTCTAGAACTCTTCCTCTCTCTCTATATGTGGATGAGAGTGTTTGTGTGGGTGAGAAATGAGCTCCAATGGAGTTCTAGATCAGCTTTGATGACCCCAAACCGACCCCAAGTGAAAAGACCAAAGTACCCTTCATTTAAACCTTTAAAAAAGGCTGAAAATTGCATCAGACGTGTTCGGAGCGCCGCGTCGAAAGGTGGAGCGCCGCTCCAACCTACAGGTCAGTTTTCAGAAACATGTTTTGGCCATAACTTTTTGACCGTAGCTCCGTTTTCGATGAATCAAATATCGTTGGAAACGTAATAAGATTTCCTTTCCAATGGTAAGGCTTTGAAACATCAACACAAACTTTATTTGGGGTTGAAAAGATACGTACACACCTTGCCACTTCAGACAACGTCCAGTTTTCTTCGGCGTTCGAGTAAGCAATACGTACACTTCATACACGCATCGTACACCATAAATACATTATGTACAATAAATATTTGGGTCTTACAACTCTCCCCCACTTAAACTCGATCACGTCCTCGTGATCTTCTCCACTTAACCAATCCGGAACTACTCAACGGCCCTCAATCCTAAGTTCCAATCCGAACTTTCCTAGACAATTCTTCCCAATGAATCACCTTTAACAACTAAAATCGTCACCCGCGATTTATCAAAACCACCATCCGAGCACTAAAACCTGCTCTTTTCCCCATATCGGGAAAAACTCAACCAATCTCGTACCGAGATATCAATTCCTTAGCGTACCTTTACCGAGGACAACGCTAAAAGTGACCAAGTTTCAACCTAAAGTCAACGATCCGAACATTGAAGATCGAACCACATGAATCCTTACGGATTACACTTACCACTAAACATCCTTTGTAGTGCGCAATACAACCAATACGCCACTATCCTAACATCATAAGCAACGGCTAAAACCAAAAGCGCCCAAAATGACTATGGCTACGCTAAACCTAAGGTGTACAAAATCGACTATTGTCACACCCGTAACAACATGTGAGCGAAACACGGCTATCGCCTCACTAATCCCACGACGTGGTCCTCACGACCCCACTCTCGGCGTATAAAACCACCAATAGATCACACATCCAACAATCATGAAGACTGGCAGAAAACTACACACATCAAAGATAGTCAACATCTGTGGCTCTTCTTGCACACATACTTGGTCAACGTAAACGCCTCTCGAACGACATACCATTTCTACGCTAACCATTATGGAGAACAATACAAGTAACCCTCTAATCACCTCATGGTTACACCCGACTTGGTTAAGCCTCCACACCAAAACAATTAACCCGAACTCGTTAGTCAAACACACTTGGTCAACCCGCCTCGATCAACACCTATCACCTAATTGATTAACCCGACTTGGTTAAGTCAAACTTACTTGGTTAACCCACCTCGGTCAACACCTAACATCTAATTGATTAACCCAACTCGGTTAGTCAAACTCGCTTGTTTAACCCGCCTCGGTCAAACTTCTAAGGACAAATGATTAACCCAACTTGGTTAGTCTAACGCATTCGGTCAATACCTAACATCAAATTGATTAACTTGACTCGGTCAGTCAAATACCCTAGGTCAACCCGACTCGGTCAATACCTAACATCAAATTGATTAACCCGACCCAGTTAGTCAAACTCACTTGGTTAACCCGCCTCGGTCAACACCTAACATCTAATTGATTAACCCGACTCGGTTAGTCAAACTCGCTTGGTTAACCCGCCTCGGTCAAACCTCTAACGACAAATGATTAACCCAACTTGGTTAGTCAAACGTATTCGTTCAATACCTTAACATCAAATTGATTAACCCGACTCGGTTAGTTAAACTGCAATGGACTAACTCGACCTAGCTAGTCACTACATCACACTAGAGTACCTTCGTGCGAGAATATAAACTCCCCCACCTAGAACTCCGTTCCATAAACACATCGTCGAAATAATATCATCCCATGGAATGGCCACTCATCAACATACACAACCAATATCCTCATTGGTCATAGTCCTCGAATTCTCACGAATTCGTCTCCAACAATAGCTCCCGACGATAAACACATGCTCACTCTCACGGAAAGAGTGACCACTAATCCGACAACTAATGCGCCAATCACATTATCATAACTCCTAAAGGAAAGACGAGGTTCACCCGTCTTGCATCTCTTAATACGCACGTCAACAAACCTTGCTCTAACCTTGAGCATATGAAGGATTTCGGATTATCCTTTGCTACTTCAACCGAAGCACTTACCGAACCGTACGGGTATTACTCTAGCAATCATCGAGTTGCTATCGCTTGTAACTTCCACACTGCCACTCAAACACCTAAGGGTTTTCTTGCCGGTACCCTATGCTCAATGTAACCGTAACACCATCAGAGTCGAATACCACGCTAGTAGGTATGAAAGAGGCACCTAACGTTGCGTCCCGTAGACTCCATTACCAACATTCATCTAGACCAAACACTTGATCTCAGGGGTTTCATCCACCCGACGAACCTCATGGATCATCAACTTCAACACGAAAGCGAACACGCTCTAACATCCGAATACTACTACAATCACCTAACATACGTGTAACTCTAGCATTAAACTCAGCGTCGTTCGTCTCGATCCCATTTCCCGTCGCCATTCTAAGGAATGCAAAGCGATTAGATCACGAACGTATAAAGCACACACACAATACCACCCATCTTGCTAAACACTCATCGTACATCACTTGCTAGACACGATTTGCACCCGTAATAAAGTTTGCAAGTCCCTATTACGCATACACGTCGTATCGACTCGTTAGTACAACGACCGCCTCTCTTGATGATATATGCAACCGCAAACACAAACAAAACATAACACAAGACTCGTTATCACAGCACAATAGCATATTAATAATATCCGCATTACTAATATAAATGTTAGTCAACCTATAAACAAGGCACTAACTAAACCCATTCCGACTCGTAATCCTACAAGTCCCGCAACAAATTTAGCACACACAAAAGTCTAAGTCTAGGCACCTATCTCAAGTCACCTAAATCCCTTAGACCATGCTCTGATAGCACTTGTAACATCCCAACCCGTGATACAAACGATCACGCGGAAATATTAATAAAAAAAAATTTGCTGGAACAGCATATGGCGCGGCGCGCCATATGGCCGCGCGGCGCGCCAAACTGGCCTGTCCAAAAAGTCATGAAATGCGAAAATGTTTGACCACTTCCCGATGTATTTAGACAAAACGATTTTAACCATACATTAATATATGTAGAACTAACACGTCCCATTAATAAAATTAGTTTTACGAAGACCGGGCCCACATCGGCCGTTTTACGACTTTCGTACGAAAATACAAGTTTTCAGCCACATGATTTGTAATACAAAATAAAGGCCGAGCATGGCGATTGGGGATACGCTACCCAATCCTAATCAATCCAAAAGAAAGCCTTCTAAAGCAACTACGCAAGTCCACTAGTCCCCGCTTACCCGAGCCTCCGCATCCATGCAATCTATAAAAAAGTCAACAACGAGAGGGTAAGCTAACGCTTACTGAATGCAATACTTATACATATACATATGTAATTTACCTACACGCATCCACTTACAATACCATGCAAACAAAATGCATAAACGAGCTAGCAACACCAAACATACGACTAGCAACAACATTAGTATATAAATCGCCACTATAATATACTAAATCACAACAATGCATAAATATAACAAACCGTTCCCCGCTATGGCACTACCGACTTGTAGACGACCATTAACGCCGAGTCTCACTCGTATGATGTCACTGACTTGTGACTCATCGTAAGGTGTCACCGACTTGTGAGTCACCATGTGGCATCACCGACTTGTGAAGCCTCACCTAGTATCACCGACTTGTGAACACTAAGAAATGTCACCGACTTGTGACTCATCATAAGGTGTCACCGACTTGTGAATCACCATGTGGCATCACCGACTTGTGAAGCCTCACCTAGTGTCACCGACTTGTGAACACTAAGAAATGTCACCGACTTGTGACTCATCATAAGGTGTCACCGACTTGTGAATCACCATCGAGTGTCACCGACTCGTGAACACTACGAAGTGTCACCGACTTGTGAATCACTTCCCTGACTTATGGTATCACTGACTTGTGAACCATCAACCAATTACCAAAGGGGTCACCGCCTCGTGAACCACCATGAGGTGTCACCGACTTGTGAGGCACATAACGAGACACTACCAACCCGTAGTTCTCTTCACCCTTAACCTCAATAAGTCACCATCTTGTGACATAACGCCCAATACTCACGATGTGGCACCAAAGGCCCACATCGCGTACGAGTAAATAAACCACATACATACATGTATAAATATTCCACTCACCTTGTCGCCTTGAAGAATGCCACCGAATAATCCGCAACACACCGATGGAATGTACCTATTCCATTATCACAAACACAACAACACAATTAGGGTGGATTTACAAATCAACCCAAATTGACAACTAGTGCAATTTCGACCTAAATGCACTTCCAAGCACAAACCGTGCCCAAACTAACCAATAATCACTAACACAAGTGAGAATGGTCCTAATACGCCAATTAGACCCAATCATAGGTGTTAAACACCTATCTTGCCTAAAATGGGACTTAAACCCTAATTTGACCCATAAGAAGTCAATATCGCGCCATTATCAAGTTTTAACAACAAAACATATTTAACTCGGTTTTATACTTCAACTTAATCCATTTTAAGTTTATAAACCTTATTAAATCGACAATTGGGTCATAATCATCACCAAACCCTAATTTTGACTCTAGTCAAAATTAGTCAACCAAACACACCTAAAAGTGTTCCAACACTTCCATGATCACTAAACCTAGTGATTAAACCCAATTACAAGTCCTAATCAAGGCCAATTTGTTCACCAACCCGAAATCCACCAACACTAACAATAAACCCGATTACTAGCATCACTAAACTCACTTCATGAGTTTAAATGGGTTTCTTAACAATTTAAGTTCAAACCCTAACTTTGAATATCAAATCAAACAATGAAATTCGGAGTTAGAACTTACCACAACAACCAAAACGTAGCTAGGAACGAGGTGAATAACTTTAAAACCCGAGACTTTGATCAATTCAAGCTCCTTCTTCTCCAATTCAAGCTCTCTCGCTCTAGAACTCTTCCTCTCTCTCTATATGTGGATGAGAGTGTTTGTGTGGGTGAGAAATGAGCTCCAATGGAGTTCTAGATCAGCTTTAATGACCCCAAACTGACCCCAAGTGAAAAGACCAAAGTACCCTTCATTTAAACCTTTAAAAAAGGCTGAAAATTACATCAGACGTGTTCGGCGCGCCGCGCCGAAAGGTGGAGCGCCGCTCCAACCTACAGGTCAGTTTTCAAAAACTTGTTTTGGCCATAACTTTTTGACCGTAGCTCCGTTTTCGATGAATCAAATATCGTTAGAAACGTAATAAGATTTCCTTTCCAAATGTAAGGCTTTGAAACATCAACACAAACTTTATTTGGGGTTGAAAAGATACGTACACACCTTGCCACTTCAGACAACGTCCAGTTTCCTTCGGCGTTCGAGCAAGCAACACGTACACTTCATACACGCATCGTACACCATAAATACATTATGTAAAATAAATATTTAGGTCTTACACTCGCGATGTAACCAAATGTAATGTATTCGTCCAGATGGATTAGGACGGGTCATTAGAGTTGGTATCAGAGCGGTGGTCTTAGCGAACCAGGTCTTGCATTAGCGTGTCTAACTGGTAGTTGTTAGGATGCATTAATGAGTCTGGACTTCGACCGTGTCTGCATGTCAAAAGTTTTGCTTATCATTTGTTATCGGAAATTACCTGCTTATCATTCTTAAGTCTAGACACATCTTACTGCATTGATTGCATGATTAGTATATAGACAAATTCATATCTTAGCGTATCTGCTAATTCATATCTTAGCGTATCTGTTACTGTAAACCTTGCCTGACATATTCCGTAAATTCCTCCATAATCTACGAAATCTTTTATTCTATATATATAGATATTCTATGTAATTAGAATATCATCCGATATTCGAAAACCATTTCATATCAAAAACCCTTTATCTAACCGTACCTAATGGAACTCACAACTAGTTCAAGCCCCTCGAATTCCGACAGCTATTCCGACATGGATGTTCACCTAAGCTCTGGAATCAGCGTCACCAGAATGAACCACCCAATCAGCCATCCCCAATTCATCTGATGGGTTCGTAGTTACTTAATCAATGAAGACGCGAAGAAGGCGATCCCTTCCACCAACCGAATTCACCTATTGGTGAAGAACCTGAAGCACTTACTGGCGAACCTTGTGATGACCCGAAAATTTCTGACCAAATTTAAACTTTAATCTTTATATGTTTCCTACACGATAAGCAAGATCTGTAATGTTGAGTCTCAAAAAATCTTGAAACTATATTCATGTAACCAATTACCCATCGACTATCTCCGACGATTCACGAACCATTGTTGTAAATAATTATATATATATATATATATATATATATATATATATATATATATACATAATAATTTGAAAAGATAAAATACAAATTAATGGTTAAATTAGAAATATAAATTAGTATATAAGATAATGACGTTGTTATCCATATCATAACCGTTATTATATGTATATAGTAATAAATAGTAAACATTCAATATATATATATATATATATATATATATATATATATATATATATATATATATATATATATATATATATATATAGCTATTAAATATTACATAAATATTAATGTGTGATATTAATATATTAAACTTAATTACAAGTTACAATATAGTTGTCACGTTATTATTACATTCATTATTATTATTATTATTATTATTATTATTATTATTATTATTATTATTATTATTATTATTATTATTATTATTATTATTATTATTAAGAGCATTAATATTATAGTTATATATCTATTTATTAATAATATTAATTAAAATTTATAAAGATAAATATATAAAGAGATATACATATGTAGTGATATATAAATATAAATGGATATATACAGATATATATATATATATGATGTTATATATATAAATATATTTATTAGAAAATCAGTACTATTATTTATTATTATTATTATTTTTTTATTTATATTAATTATATAATTTATAAAGAAAGATCGTACGCAGTAGGTTTCAAGCATCTATTGAACTTTATTGAATTTTTGTTGTGGTCTTCATTCTGTTACATGTCCATATCCAATTCTCAAAACAAATCCAAAATTAGTACAAGTATTAATCTGCTTTACTTATTTTAATTAGAAAGTTATGTACTTCCTATCTCAATTTTGTTACACATCCACATCAACTATCTGTAATCTTGTTTTTTGGCTAATGTCGTTGGACATCAAGAATCATTTAGTGTACGAAATCAACTAAACATATTTTATCTGTTTTATTTTTCTTCATCTTCTGTTCTTAATTGTACTACTTGCTATTCTTCTTCACTCATGAACCACCCCTTTACCTCTCTATATCTATCACTCCTATTCTTAATCAAGAACCACCATCATCGAGAACCATAATCAACGTCTTTAATATTAACAACTAGAAAACCATTTAACCATTTCAAACATATCGAAACACCACCACTTTGAAACCATCATAAATTTCTGTTTACCTTCGTTTAGTTAACATCCAAACTCATAAGAAATTCATTGGGATCGAACCTTAAATATTGTCATTGTTCACGGTTGTTGCTTGCTATCGTTACATGTAAACAACCATCACAACCATCTCTCCTCTCTCTATCCATTTTCTTTCTTCATTCTTCTGTTGGAATCACGAAACCATAAATCGTCACTCAAAACCACCACTTGACACTTCTTCTTTCTTCTCATTTATTTCGAACCACCATGGCAACCCGTCACCTTTTAACCACCTTACTTTCTTTTTATTATTTGTAGAGCTAAAACCACCACGACCCACAAGAAGATCATGTACAGCCATCTACTGCTACTAGTACGTTTTTTTTATTTCGATGAAGATCAGACACAAACTTGGATATTGATATTGATGGACCTTGATAAAGGTGATGATTATAGAAATATGAAAGAAGTACACATATACGTAAACCTTTAGGATTATAAGTGAAGCATGGATTACCTTTTCAAAACCCATGACCCACCCTAAAGATAAAGCAACCGACACCTTGCTTTCCTCTAGACTAGTGGAGCAAGATACCACATCATGGCAGACAAAGGCCACCTAAAAGTAATATGGGGATATAATTGAAATGGTACATAAGGAATGAGCTGTTAGTTATATATATTCGATATGAAAATATGCTTAATACATATGATAAAATTATATTACTATGAAACATATAATTCATTAAAATAACAAGTATATTATTAATAATAATAAAATAAATAAACTTGTTCGATTACTATTTGGTGTTAATATATATACTTAATTTAGGTTCGTGAATCAGAGGCCAACCTTACACTTGTTCAATGATGTTATATGTATTTTTACTACAAAATACAGTATGGTGAGTTTCATTTGCCCCTTTTAGTTATTACATTTTTGGGCTGAGAATACATGCAATGTTTTAATAACTGTTTTACAATATTTATATGCGTGAGTTTCATTTGCTCCCTTTTAAATGCTTTTGCAATATATATTTTTGGGACTGAGAATACATGCGCTGCTTTTATAACTGTTTTACGAAATAGACACAAGTAAATGAAACTACATTCTATGGCTGGATTATTAAACCGAATATGCCCCTTTTTAGTCTGGTAATCTAAGAATTAGGGAACAGACACCCTAATTGACGCGAATCCTAAAGATAGATCTATTGGGCCCAACAAGCCCCATCCAAAGTACCGGATGCTTTAGTACTTCGAAATTTATATCATGTCCGAAGGAGGATCCCGGAATGATGGGGGATATTCTTATATGCATATTGTGAATGTCGGTTACCAGGTGTTTAATCCATATGAATGATATTTTTGTCTCTATGTATGGGACGTATGTTTATGAGAAATGGAAATATGAAATCTTGTGGTCTATTAAAATTATGAATTGATTATTTATGATAAACTAATGAACTCACCAACCTTTTGGTTGACACTTGAAAGCATGTATATTCTCAGGTACGAAAGATATCTTCCGTTGTGCATTTGCTCATCTTAGAGATATTACTTGGAGTCGTTCATGACATATTTCAAAAGACGTTGCATCCGAGTCGTTGAGTTCATCAAGATTATTATTTTTAAGTCAATTATAGTTAGTTATATTATGAAATGGTATGCATGCCGTCAACTTTCGATGTAATGAAAGATTGACTTTTCAAAAACGAATGCAATGTTTGTAAAATGTATCATATAGAGGTCAAGTACCTCACGATGTAATCAACTGTTGTGAATCGTTTATAATCGATATGGACTTCGTCCGAACGGATTAGGACGGGTCTCTACAGTTGGTATCAGAGCGGTGGTCTTAGTGAACCAGGTCTTGCATTAGTGTGTCTAACTAGTAGTTGCTTAGATGCATTAGTGAGTCTGGACTTCGACCGTGTCTGCATGTCAAAAGTTTTGCTTATCATTTCGTGTCAAAAATTGCCTGCTTATCATTCTTAGGGAATTATTTTCTTATCATTCTTAAAGTCTAGACACGTCTTACTAACTCTATTGTATAGATAGTGTATAGATAAGTTCATATCTTAGCGTATATGTTATTGTTACCTTTGCCTGACAGCTTCCGTAGATTCCTCTGTAACTTATGGGATTATAGTATTATATATACATATGTAAATTATGTATTGCAGGGTACTAATCTACATCCTATAATCCATTTCTTATCGAAAATCCTTCATCTGATCGTACGAGATGAATCCCTCAACCAGTTCGAATTCCTCGGATTCCGACAGCAATTCCGATATGGAATTTCACCTAAGCTCCGAAAGCAGTGTCACCAGAATGAATCAACCAATTCATCTGATGGGTTCGTAGTCTCAATGGAGACGCGAAGAAGGCGATCCCTTCCACCAACCAAATTCACCTCTTGTCGAAGAACCTGAAGCACTTACCGGCGAACCAGTCCAAAACACCATTCTCACCCTCATTTCCCGAGTACCTCACCATGATTATATTCTATCCACAATTCTAAACCTTATTCATCCGCTCGTTTCGACCGACAAATCATTCCGGAATAATAGAAGAAGTCAACGAACTTCGCGCTCGAGTAATCAATTTGGAGAATATGGTGCAAAATTTACCAGCTTCAGCAACATCACCGGCACCAACAGTATCATCAATAACAGCACTAGTACCATCAAAAATCCATGCCTCAACATCTCATTCTGTACCTTGAGTATAATCATCGTTCTACGTATCGTTCTACATCATTTATCTTCGTTCGACATGGCTATTATGTAATCTCTAATGTTTTAGAGATTATATATATTCTTGTTCTAACAGTAAATCAAATGAGTTTAATATCATATTAACTCATTAAATCCATGATTACATCTGAAGAAAATATATATGTATATATGTATTCATAAAGATTGTAATTAAAAATTCTTTTGTATAAACTGTTAATGGTGAAAATATTTTAACGGGTAGGTAATACCCGAGGAATATTTAAATTTCATATTAATAAGTTACACTGTACATTCTTCGAATCTGATTCAACAGTCATTTACTATCCTACTTACATCCACCGATATACGTATCCGTTCACCACAGAATAACCATTTTCATTCAATTTCATATTTGGATTTTGACCTATCAGAATCCAACAAGTGGCATAATGAAGAAATAATGGACACAATAAAAATTGATTAGAAACAGATTAATTAACAATATGAAATTTTGTTAAGAAACCACGTTAACAAGATCCTAGCTAACTGTTCCTAGCTAACTGTTAATTCTGTATCACATTTTATTTTATCGCAATTTAATTATCGCAATTTATTTATCGCAGTTTATTTATCGCAATTTATATTCTCCCAATTTTATTTATCGTTATTTAATTTCTGTTATTTACTTTACGCATTTTATTTATCGTCATTTAATTTCTGTATTTATTTTACGCACTTTAAATATCGGGACACGTATACAAGGTTTTGACATATCATATCGACGCATATATATATATATATATATATATATATATATATATATATATATATATATTATTTGGAATCACCATAGACACTCTATATGCAGTAATGATCGAGTTCTCTATACAGGGTTGAGGTTGATTATACAATAATATATATAATTTGAGTTGTGATCGAGTCTGAGACATGTACACGGGTCACGATACGTATTAATTAATTCGAATATTATATATTAAACTATATATGAATTATTGGACTGTTACTGTGGACTATCGACTGTGGACTAATAACATTGGACAATTAAAGTGAATTAAAATATTGATTATAACATATGAAACTAAATAATTCTTCAAGTTTGCCACTTGATTTCATCTTAAACCTCATTTATATCTTGACAATTACAATCTGCGTTCAAACCTTTCGTAATTCTTGAAAACACCTCAATCCAGAGAATGAATCAACCGCACTTCAACTACGGAAGAAAAGATTAATGCATATAGTTATGCACCTGAAAACACTCAGAACCTGAGTAAATGTTTAACACGTAGCTGTGCTAATTCCTTTAACGTGTTATTACCGAAAATAACTTTGCAATCTCTTTCCAAATTAGCAAATTTTGTCACAGCTCTAGCCTTGATATATAAGTCTGCCTTTCGTACTGCTAGATCCTACACGATTTCCTGTACTGCTAGATCCAAGGTTATTGTTGGTATGTAGCGCAGCCTGTACTGCGGCTATGTTTGAAGCTAGAAAAGTACGAAATTCCTCTTCATTCATATTCACGGTGTGTCGAGTAGTCGGTGCCATTTCCTTCAAAATAGTCAAATGGAACAAGTTAATCATACAGAATATTAAGAGTAGTTAATAGTATTTCATAGCATAATATGAACTCATTTATAAAAGCTTTTTCTTCATATTAGCATTTTATAAGTTTAAATTCGGGTAGTACCTACCCGTTAAGTTCATACTTAGTAGCTAATATACAATTCAACTACTACAATTCTATATGAAAAACTGATTATAATAATATTTCGCGTTCAAACTTTTATACAATATTTTACAAACTTACAATACCGCTTATTTTACATAAAGCATGAAATATAGCACACAATAACTTTGATACAAGATAGTTGTGAAGATAATTCTAGCTAGTACACAAGTCGTTCAGCAAAGGCAATAAAGACACGTAATTCATACGTCCAGAAACAAGTCATGCATTCTGGTTTTACTAGGACTACTTCCCATCCTTGGTCTTGTGGAACATAACCGTTATGGCCGTTGATAAGACAGCGTGTTGTAACGTCGTCAAAGGGACGAGGGTTACGTAATGTCCAACAGTCCCGTAACAATCTAAAAACCTCATTTCTTACCCCAATTACCGACTCCGTCACTTGTGGGAACGTTTTGTTTAATAGTTGTAGGCCGATGTTCTTGTTCTCACTTTGGTGAGAAGCGAACATTACTAATCCGTAAGCATAACATGCTTCTTTATGTTGCATGTTAGCCGCTTTTTCTAAATCACGAAGTCCAATATTCGGATATATTGAGTCAAAATAATTTCTTAACCCATTGCGTAAAATAGCATTTGGGTTTCCCGCAATATATGCGTCAAAGTAAACACATCGTAACTTATGGATTTCCCAATGTGATATCCCCCATCTTTCGAACGAAAGCCTTTTATAAACCAAGGCATTCTTGGTACGTTCTTCGAATGTCTTACAAACTGATCTCGCCTTAAATAGTTGTGCCGAAGAATTCTGACCGACTCTAGACAAGATTTCATCAATCATGTCTCCGGGTAGGTCTCTTAAAATATTGGGTTGTCTATCCATTTTGTGTTTTTATACTGTAAAATAGACAAGAGTTAGCTTCATAAAAAAAAAATACTTATTTAATACAAGCAATTTTTACATATATCATAAAGCATAAGCACACTATATTACATATATTACACCACACGAATACAACTATCTTATTCCGACTCACTCGTTTCTTCTTCTTTAGTTTTGGTTCTTTTTGTCAAGTTTCTAGGGATATATGATGTTCCCCTAATACGAGCCATAATTTTCCACATTGGTTTAGAAAAACCTGGTGGTTTAGAGGTTCCCGGGTCATTGTTACAACTTAAGGACTTCGGGGGTTGACGATACATATAAAGTTCATCGGGGTTGGAATTAGATTTCTCTATTTTTATGCCCTTTCCCTTATTATTTTCTTTTGCCTTTTTAAATTCAGTTGGGGTAATTTCTATAACATCATCGGAATTCTCGTCGGAATCCGATTCATCGGAGAATTGGTAATCCTCCCAATATTTTGCTTCCTTGGCGGAAACACCATTGACCATAATTAACCTTGGTCGGTTGGTTGAGGATTTTCTTTTACTTAACCGTTTTATTATTTCCCCTGCCGGTTCTATTTCTTCATCTGGTTCCGATTCTTCTTCCGGTTCCGATTCTTCTTCCGGTTCCGACTCTTCTTCCGGTTCCTCTTCGGGAACTTGTGAATCAGTCCACGAATCATTCCAATTTACATTTGACTCTTCATTATTATTAGGTGAGTCAATGGGACTTGTTCTAAAGGTAGACATCTATCACATAATATCAAACGCGTTAAGAGATTAATATATCACATAATATTCACATGTTAAAAATATATAGTTTCCAACAAAATTTGTTAAGCAATCATTTTTCAAGTAAACACGGTCGAAGTCCAGACTCACTAATGCATCCTAACAAACTCGATAAGACACACTAATGCAAAATTCTGGTTCTCTAAGACCAACGCTCGGATACCACCTGAAATGTCCCGTTCTTATTGATTAAAAACGTTCCATATTAATTGATTTCGTTGCGAGGTTTTGACCTCTATATGAGACGTTTTTCAAAGACTGCATTCATTTTAAAACAAACCATAACCTTTATTTCATCAATAAAGGTTTAAAAAGCTTTACGTAGATTATCAAATAATGATAATCTAAAATATCCTGTTTACACACGACCATTACATAATGGTTTACAATACAAATATGTTACAACAAAATAAGTTTCTTGAATGCAGTTTTTACATAATATCATACAAGCATGGACTCCAAATCTCATCCTTATTTAAGTATGCGACAGCGGAAGCTCTTAATAATCACCTGAGAATAAACATGCTTAAAACGTCAACAAAAATGTTGGTGAGTTATAGGTTTAACCTATATATATCAAATCATAATAATAGACCACAAGATTTCATATTTCAATACACATCCCATACATAGAGATAAAAATCATTCATATGGTGAACACCTGGTAACCGACATTAACAAGATGCATATATAAGAATATCCCCATCATTCCGGGACACCCTTCGGATATGATATAAATTTCGAAGTACTAAAGCATCCGGTACTTTGGATGGGGTTTGTTAGGCCCAATAGATCTATCTTTAGGATTCGCGTCAATTAGGGTGTCTGTTCCCTAATTCTTAGATTACCAGACTTAATAAAAAGGGGCATATTCGATTTCGATAATTCAACCATAGAATGTAGTTTCACGTACTTGTGTCTATTTTATAAATCATTTATAAAACCTGCATGTATTCTCATCCCAAAAATATTAGATTTTAAAAGTGGGACTATAACTCACTTTCACAGATTTTTACTTCGTCGGGAAGTAAGACTTGGCCACTGGTTGATTCACGAACCTATAACAATATATACATATATATCAAAGTATGTTCAAAATATATTTACAACACTTTTAATATATTTTGATGTTTTAAGTTTATTAAGTCAGCTGTCCTCGTTAGTAACCTACATCTAGTTGTCCACAGTTAGATGTACAGAAATAAATCGATAAATATTATCT
Organism: Rutidosis leptorrhynchoides; assembly: GCF_046630445.1. Lineage (NCBI taxonomy): Eukaryota > Viridiplantae > Streptophyta > Magnoliopsida > Asterales > Asteraceae > Rutidosis > Rutidosis leptorrhynchoides. Next base: position 403,100,778 of record NC_092337.1, on the reverse strand, counting down.
TGAATCAATCCACGACCCAGTGTATACGTATCTCAGTATTGATCACAACTCAAACTATATATATTTTGGAATCAACCTCAACCCTGTATAGCTAACTCCAACATTCACATATAGAGTGTCTATGGTTGTTCCGAAATATATATAGATGTGTCGACATGATAGGTCGAAACATTGTATACGTGTCTATGGTATCTCAAGATTACATAATATACAATACAAGTTGATTAAGTTATGGTTGGAATAGATTTGTTACCAATTTTCACGTAGCTAAAATGAGAAAAATTATCCAATCTTGTTTTACCCATAACTTCTTCATTTTAAATCCGTTTTGAGTGAATAAAATTGCTATGGTTTCATATTGAACTCTATTTTATGAATCTAAATAGAAAAAGTATAGGTTTATAGTCTGAAAAATAAGTTACAAGTCATTTTTGTAAAGGTAGTCATTTCAGTCGAAAGAACGACGTCTAGATGACCATTTTAGAAAACATACTTCCACTTTGAGTTTAACCATAATTTTTGGATATAGTTTCATGTTCATAATAAAAATAATTTTCTCAGAATAACAACTTTTAAATCAAAGTTTATCATAGTTTTTAATTAACTAACCCAAAACAGCCCCCGGTGTTACTACGACGGCGTAAATCCGATTTTACGGTGTTTTTCGTGTTTCCAGGTTTTAAATCATTAAGTTAGCATATCATATAGATATAGAACATGTGTTTAGTTGATTTTAAAAGTCAAGTTAGAAGGATTAACTTTTGTTTGTGAACAAGTTTAGAATTAACTAAACTATGTTCTAGTGATTACAAGTTTAAACCTTCGAATAAGATAGTTTTATATATATGAATTGAATGATGTTATGAACATCATTACTACCTTAAGTTCCTTGGATAAACCTACTGGAAAAGAGAAAAATAGATCTAGCTTCAACGGATCCTTGGATGGCTCGAAGTTCTTGAAGCAGAATCATGACACGAAAACAAGTTCAAGTAAGATCATCACTTGAAATAAGATTGTTATAGTTATAGAAATTGAACCAAAGTTTGAATATGATTATTACCTTGTATTAGAATGATAACCTACTGTAAGAAACAAAGATTTCTTGAGGTTGGATGATCACCTTACAAGATTGGAAGTGAGCTAGCAAACTTGAAAGTATTCTTGATTTTATGTAACTAGAACTTGTAGAATATATGAAGAACACTTAGAACTTGAAGATAGAACTTAAGAGAGATCAATTAGATGAAGAAAATTAAAGAATGAAAGTGTTTGTAGGTGTTTTTGGTCGTTGGTTTATGGATTAGATATAAAGGATATGTAATTTTGTTTTCATGTAAATAAGTCATGAATGATTACTCATATTTTTGTAATTTTATGAGATATTTCATGCTAGTTGCCAAATGATGGTTCCCACATGTGTTAGGTGACTCACATGGGCTGCTAAGAGCTGATCATTGGAGTGTATATATGATAATGCTAAAAACGAACATATATTTCATAGCATTATTCCTCAAGAAAGACAAGCTTTTAGTTGCAATTGTTCTATTTACAAGTGATATTCGTTTGTATAATAAAAGGTGAAGACAAAAGACAGATTCGACGAATTGAAGACGCAAACGACCAAAAAGCTCAAAAGTACAAAAGACAATCAAAAAGGTTCCAATTATTGATAAGAAACGTCTCGAAATCACAAGAGTACAAGATTCAAAACGCAAAGTACAAGATATTAAATTATACGCGAGGACGTTCGAAAATCCGAAACCGGGACCAGAGTCAACTCTTAACGCTCGACGCAACGGACTAAAAATTACAAGTTAACTATGTATATAAATATAATATAATATATAATTAATTATATTAATTATATATATATTATATATATATATTAAAAACCGTCGGCAGAGAAAACTCCAAGGACTGAGCTGTAAAATTAACCTCCGCGACTCGCGGAGTTTGAAGGGGATTTTGCCGCGAGTCGCGGAGCCCCAAATTTCAACTCTGGCTGTAAAGCAAACCGAATTCTGATCAAAATTTCATATTCTATTTTCTCTCTTCTCTCAATATATACGATATATATATATATATATATATATATATAATTTATATTTTAATTTTAATTTTAATTATAATTCTAATAATAAGGGTATGTTAGAGAATGTTGTAAGGGTGTAAGTCGAAATTCTGTCCGTGTAACGCTACGCTATTTTTAATCATTGTAAGTTATGTTCAACCTTTTTATATTAATGTCTCGTAGCTAAGTTATTATTATGCTTATTTAAAACGAAGTAATCATGATGTTGGGCTAATTACTAAAATTGGGTAATTGGGCTTTGTACCATAATTGGGGTTTGGACAAAAGAACGACATTTGTGGAAATTAGACTATGGGCTATTAATGGGCTTTATATTTGTTTAACTAAATGAAAGTTTGTTAATGTTAATATAAAGATTTACAATTGGGCGTCCCTATAAATTACCATATACACTCAATCGGACACGATGGGCGGGGTATTTATATGTACGAATAATCGTTCATTTAACCGGACACGGGAATGGATTAATAGCCACTAGAATAATTAAAACAGGGGTGAAATTACATTCAAGGGTAATTGGTGTAATTGTTAACAAAGTATTAAAACCTTGTTACAATTCGAATCCCCAATTAGTTGGAATATTTAACTTCGGGTATAAGAATAATTTGATGAGGACACTCGCACTTTATATTTATGACTGATGGACTGTTATGGACAAAAACCAGACGGACATATTAAATAATCCATGACAAAGGACAATTAACCCATGGGCATAAAACTAAAATCAACACGTCAAACATCATGATTACGGAAGTTTAAATAAGCATAATTCTTTTATTTCATATTTAATTTCCTTTATTTTATATTTAATTGCACTTCTAATTATCGCACTTTTATTTATTGTTGTTTAATCGCACTTTTAATTATCGTACTTTTTAATTATCGCAAGTTTATCGCACTTTTATTATTCGCAATTTCATTATTGTTATTTACTTTAAGTTTTAATTTAAGTCTTTTATTTATTTAATATTTTACATTAGGTTTTAACTGCGACTAAAGTTTTAAAATCGACAAACCGGTCATTAAACGGTAAAAACCCCCCTTTATAATAATAATATTACTTATATATATATTTGTATTTTTATAAAAGTAAACTAATATAGCGTTGAGCTTTGTTTAAAGATTTCCCTGTGGAACGAACCGGACTTACTAAAAACTACACTACTGTACGATTAGGTACACTGCCTATAAGTGTTGTAGCAAGGTTTAAGTATATCCATTCTATAAATAAATAAATATCTTGTGTAAAATTGTATCGTATTTAATAGTGTTTTCTGCTAAAATTAATAACTATTTTATATACACCTCGTACGACATCAAGTATTTTTGGCACCGCTGCCGGGGATCATCTTAAAAGCCGGAAGCGCAACGCTAATATAAAAAAAAAAAGATTTTTTTTGTTTACTTTTATTAAAATTCGTTTTTGTAAAAATACGTTTTAAATATTCGAAAAATATAAAAAGAAAAACAAAAATATATGTATTTTTAAGATTTTGTTAAATATTTAAGTTTTATAAGTTTCTTTATTTTTATTTTAGTTTATAAAAATATAAGTTTAATTTTAATATCTTTTATTTATATAAAAATTAAAAACAGAAAATAAAATAAATAAATAAATAAAGAAAAACGCGTTGAAGATAAAACCTGTCAGCTGAAATTCTGAACCCCGCGACTCGCGGGGTTTTATTCATTAATCACCGCAACTCGCGGAGCCTTTCTGACAGGCGACAGGAAGCCCTAAACCTGCATTAATTACGGGTTTTAATTAATTATTATTATTATTTAAACATAATAATTATTATTATTATTATTATTAGTTTTATTTTTACTTTTACTTTTTATTTAATTTATGTATTTAGTATTAATTAGTTTTATTAAATTGTAAAATTAGTAGTTTTATAAAAAAAAATAATATAAAAATAATATTTTTATAAAAATTGTAATTTTTACAACTTTTTGTATATTTTTATATTTTGTACCTTTTTAATCGTTGTAGCGTAATATTTGTATTTTTTTAGCTCATATTTAATTTTAAACTTAGTTTTTGCCATAGTCATTTTTACTCCTATATTTTTAGGCTTTGCCGTAGAATTCCTTAAGTGCTTTTTCTTTAGACTAAGATTTAGGTACTTTAGAATTTTGCGACGCCTTTTTAAGTTTTAGTTTCTTTTTAAGTTATTTCCATTTGGGATTTAGTTTTTCCTTGTAAGCTTTAATATTTTTAGACCTTTTACTATGTACCAATTATCATTCCAATTAGTAATTTCAATTTACGATTATAATTTTAAGTTAGTTGTAGTAATAAGGTTAGGTTAGTCAAGTATTTTTAAGTTTTTATAAGTTTCTTTTATTTTTTTTCCGTCACCTTTTATTTTTCAACCATTTTTTTTTTTTTCTTTTTCTACCTTTTGCGACGAACTCTTTTTCTTTCTTATTTCACGCTATTCTAGTTTTAGGACTTAGAATTTTTTCTACTTCTTATCTAAATTTCTTAAAATTATGAAAATTTATTTTAAGTGGTTAAATTGATAGACATCAAAATTTTCTGGTTCGTAGTAATAGTTGGATTTGTACGTGGACCGGGTTATTGGAGCCAAACAGTCCTCAATTATATTGAGACCAAACGAATCCTGCCCCTCTGCTGCATCTTTTGGCTATTCGAAACGTGGGCAAAATCAGAGAAGTCTATTGATTGGATAACTTATTATAATTTTTCTTTCCTTTTTAAAAAACTAATAGGATATTCAGTGAATGCACCGAGCAAAACGTTCATCACCTTTTGTACGTTCACCACCTGTAACTCGATCAAGACATCGTTTAACAAATATAACCGCCGTTGATTTTTCTTTAGAATCGTCATCCAGTCAACCAAGTACTTCAGTTCAAATTTCCGATAATCCATTTTTTGAACCCAACCTCACAATTGAGAATCCGGAGAATATTCAGGAACGGTTCGTAGATCCTAAACCACTAAACTTTCCTCCGGAGCCACCAATCATTCAAACAGAGATTGTTGAGGAATGAACTATTAAATCAGAATCATCTAGTGATACCGATTCAACAAATTCAATTATGGAGAATCTGGAACCTTTAAGTATGGAAGACCGAATGAGAGCTAAACGCACTGGCCAAGGTCACGCAATTACTCATCCAGACATTAATGCGCCAGATTATGAAATCAAAGGACAAATTCTACACATGGTGACTAATCAATGCCAATTTAGTGGTGCGCCGAAGGAAGATCCAAATGAACATCTACGTACCTTTAATAGGATCTGCACACTATTTAAAATACGAGAAGTAGAGGATGAACAGATATATCTCATGTTATTTCCCTGGACTTTAAAGGGAGAAGCCAAAGATTGGTTGGAATCGTTACCTGAAGGGGCAATCGATACATGGGATGTTTTAGTTGACAAATTTCTTAAACAATTCTTTCCTGCATCTAAAGCCGTAAGACTTCAAGCAGAAATTGTTACGTTCACACAGAAACCAAATGAAACTCTATATGAGGCGTGGACAAGATATGGAAAGTTATTAAGAGGATGTCCGCAACATGGTTTAGACACCTGTCAAATAGTACAAATATTCTACCAAGGATGCGACATCACTACAAGGAAAGATATAGATATAGCAGCTGGTGGTTCTATTATGAAGAAAACCGAAACTGATGCTTACAAAATTATTGATAACACTGCTTCCCACTCACATGAGTGGCACCAAGAAAAAGATATCATTAGATCATCTAAAGCAGCTAGAGCCGATTCTAGCCATGACTTAGATTCCATTTCCGCAAAGATAGATGCTGTGGAGAGACGAATGGAAAAGATGACTAAGGATATTCACTCAATACGAATTAGTTGTGAGCAGTGTGGAGGACCACATTTGACAAAAGATTGTCTCAGTATTGAATTAACAATGGAACAAAGAGAGAATATTTCATACATAAACCATAGGCCTGGAAATAATTATCAGAATAATTATCAACCGCCAAGACCGATTTACAATCAAAACCAGAATTATAACCGAAATATTCCATACAACAACCAACAAGGTCCTAGCAATCAACAAGTATCCAATAATACTTACAATCAGCAAAGACCAAATTTTCAAAACAAACCACCACAACAAACCGATGATAAAAAGCCGAATTTAGAAGATATGATGACGAAGCTAGTTGAAACTCAAACGCAGTTTTTCACATCTCAGAAACAAACCAATGAACAAAATGCTCAAGCATTTAGAAATCAACAAGCTTCTATTCAAAATCTGGAACAAGAAGTAAGTAACCTAGCAAGGTTAATAGGTGAAAGAAAACCGGGAAGTCTACCTAGTGATACAAATGCTAACCCACGAAATGAAACAGCTAAAGCTATTACCACAAGAAGTGGTACAACACTTAAACCACCTGAAATACCTGTAACTTCTGATGAAACTATTCCTACTCCACAAGAACCACAACCTGATCAAGATAAGGAAAAAGAACCGGTAGTTGAAAAGATTAATGAAAATAACACAGTTAAGGATAAACCTTATGTTAAACCATACCAACCACCACTTCCTTACCCGAGTAAAATGAAGAAAGAAAAACTTGAAGCCGAGCAATCCAAATTTTTGGATATGTTTAAACAGATAAATGTAAATCTTCCTTTCATTGATGTGATTTCAGGAATGCCTAGATATGCTAAATTCTTGAAAGATCTAATCACAAATAGAAAGAAAATGGAAGAACTCTTGGCTGTCACTATGAATGCAAATTGTTCAGCAGTGCTGTTGAATAAGATACCAGAAAAATTATCTGATCCAGGAAGTTTCACAATTCCATGTTTTCTGGGTAGTCTTAGTTCAATAGAAGCATTGGCAGACTTAGGTGCTAGTATAAATCTAATGCCGTATTCACTATACACTAAACTAGACCTTGGAGAATTGAAACCAACCAGAATAAGCATACAACTAGCCAATAGATCAATAAAATATCCTAGAGGGATAATGGAGAACATGCTAGTTAAAGTTGGTACTTTAGTATTTCCAGTAGATTTTGTTGTTTTGGACATGGAAGAAGATTCTCAAGTTCCTCTCATATTAGGAAGACCATTCTTAAACACGGCTAAAGCAATGATAGACGTGTTCGGTAAGAAACTGACCCTAAGTATAGAGGATGAGAGTGTTACCTTTTCAGTTGATAGAGCAATGCAACAACCACAATCTGCAGATGATACATGTTATTATATTCAAACTATAGATGCACATGCAGAATTATTAGAAGAATTTCCAGAATTACAAGGAACAGGAGAATGTTCTTTAGGAGAAGGTAATGAACCAATTGATGAAGCTGAAATGTTAGCTACACTTATAGCTAATGGATATGAACCAACAACAGAAGAAATTCAAATGCTAAAAGAAGAAGACAGATATCGATATAAATCATCGATAGAAGAACCTCCGAAATTAGAGTTAAAGCCACTTCCAAACCATTTGGAATACGCTTATTTACATGGTGAATCTGAATTACCTGTAATAATATCGTCTTCTCTTACTGAAAATGAGAAATCACAACTCATTTCTGTGTTGAAAGCTCATAAACCAGCCATTGCATGGAAGATTCATGATATTAAAGGAATAAGTCCTTCGTATTGCACACATAAAATCCTTATGGAAGAAGGTCATAAAACGTATGTGCAACGCCAACGAAGACTAAATCCTAATATGCAAGATGTAGTTAAGAAAGAGATTATTAAACTGCTGGATGCAGGTTTAATTTATCCAATTTCTGATAGTCCATGGGTAAGCCCAGTTCAATGCGTACCTAAGAAGGGTGGCATGACTGTCATTACAAATGAGAAAAATGAGCTTATTCCTACTAGGACTGTAACAGGATGGCGTGTATGTATTGATTATAGAAAATTAAATGACGCCACCAGAAAAGATCACTTTCCCTTACCTTTCATAGATCAAATGTTGGAAAGATTAGCCGGAAATAGTTACTATTGTTTTCTAGATGGATTTTCCGGATATTTTCAAATTCCAATAGCACCCGAAGATCAAGAGAAAACCACATTCACGTGCCCTTATGGTACTTTTGCTTACAAACGCATGCCATTTGGACTTTGCAACGCCCCTGCAACCTTTCAAAGGTGTATGATGGCGATTTTTCACGACATGATAGAAGAATGCATGGAAGTATTCATGGATGACTTTTCAGTCTTCGGTGATACATTTAAATCATGTCTAGTTAATCTGGAACGAATGCTAATTAGATGCGAAAAATCAAATCTAGTACTTAATTGGGAGAAATGCCATTTCATGGTTAAAGAAGGCATCGTTCTTGGACATAAAATTTCAAAAGAAGGAATTGAAGTGGATAGAGCTAAAGTAGATGTAATTGCTAAACTTCCACATCCCACCAATGTTAGAGGAGTTAGGAGTTTTCTAGGGCATGCCGGTTTTTACCGACGTTTCATAAAAGATTTTTCTAAAATTGCCACTCCTATGAATAAACTCCTAGAAAAGGATGCGCCATTCATCTTTTCAGATGAATGTATCAAATCTTTTAATATTCTTAAAGAAAAACTCACTAATGCACCAATCATGATAACACCAAATTGGAATCTACCATTTGAACTAATGTGCGATGCAAGTGATTTTGCAATGGGAGCCGTTTTAGGACAAAGGATTGAAAAACGATTTCAACCTATATATTATGCTAGTAAGACGTTACAAGGAGCACAAACGAACTATACAACTACTGAAAAAGAACTCCTTGCTATTGTCTTTGCTTTTGACAAATTTCGATCATATCTCGTTCTAGCAAAAACGGTGGTTTATACCGACCATTCTGCTCTTAGATACCTATTTTCAAAACAAGATGCTAAACCAAGATTAATCCGTTGGATCTTACTCTTACAAGAGTTTGATATTGAAATCCGAGATAAAAGAGGAGCAGAAAATCTCGCCGCTGATCATCTTTCTCGTCTTGAAAATCCCGAATTAGAAGTTCTAAATGAATCGGCCATACAAGACAACTTTCCTGATGAATATCTATTGAAGATAGATTATAAAGAAATCCCATGGTTTGCAGACTATGCAAACTACTTAGTTTGTGGATTCCTTGAAAAAGGATTATCGTACCAAAGACGAAAGAAATTCTTCAGTGATATAAAACACTATTTCTGGGAAGATCCACATCTGTTTAAAAGTTGTCCCGATGGAATAATACGCCGATGTGTATTTGGAGATGAAGCTAGTAAAATTTTAAACCATTGTCACACAGGACCAACAGGAGGGCATTATAGGCCTCAACTAACAGCAAGAAAAGTTTATGAAGCTGGATTCTATTGGCCTACAATTTACAAAGACGCACACCTTCTTTGCAAATCCTGTGATGCATGTCAAAGGGCCGGAAAAATAAGTCAACGTGATGAAATGCCACAAAATGTCATCCAAGTATGTGAAGTATTTGACATTTGGGGTATTGACTTTATGGGTCCATTTCCAAAATCTCATAATAATCTATATATACTCGTAGCCATTGATTATGTATCTAAATGGGCGGAAGCACAAGCTCTCCCAACTAACGATGCACGAGTTGTAGTCAACTTTTTAAAACGTCTTTTTGCAAGGTTTGGAACACCGAAAGCTTTAATAAGTGATCGGGGTACTCATTTCTGTAATAATCAACTTGAGAAAGTTCTTAAAAGATATGGAGTAACTCATAAAATCTCCACCGCATATCATCCACAAACAAGTGGACAAGTTGAAAATACCAATCGAGCTTTAAAACGTATTCTAGAGAAAACCGTAGGATCAAATCCGAAGGAATGGTCCATTAAATTGGAGGATGCACTCTGGGCTTTTAGAACAGCCTACAAAACTCCAATTGGAACCACACCTTTTAGACTTGTTTATGGAAAAGCATGTCATCTTCCAGTAGAAATTGAACACAAAGCATTTTGGGCTTTGAAGACATGTAATCTTGATTTACATGAAGCCGGACGTCTACGATTAAGTCAACTAAACGAATTAGAAGAATTAAGACATGAAGCATACGAAAATTCGTTAATCTATAAAGAAAGAACGAAGAAATGGCATGATAAAAGAATCAGAAGTTCAAAAGAATTTAAAGAAGGAGACAGAGTTCTTCTTTTCAATTCACGATTCAAGCTATTTCCTGGAAAATTGAAATCAAGATGGTCTGGACCATTCATAGTCAAAAGAGTTTTCCCATACGGAATGATAGAATTGATAAATTCAAATGGGATAGAATTTAAAGTTAATGGTCACAGAGTTAAACATTACATACATGGTCCGATGGAAGTCGACAACGAAGTTAATCACAATTTCGACACCACAGCTAACTAAGTGTGGGGAGAATCAAGTCTTTAAAGGATAATATGTATTTCTGTTAGAGTTAGATTGTCTGTTTTCGTGTAGTTCTCGAAAATGGAACCCGAATGGTCTTTCCCTAGCAGACCCTAAAGAACTAGTCTTCTCCCCCCATTCTGAATTTTTATTTTTTTAGGTTTTTACGAAATGAAGACTGCCTGTGAACTAAACCATGGTCTAATGCTACACGCTTTGATCACTAAACGTAATAATGACATACTACCGAGTGAATTAGTATCAGTAATCAGAGAAAGAATGGACGGAGTTAGAAAAGAATCCAGATGCGAAGATAATAAGTTACAATTTGGTAAAGGAAAATCAAAATCCGCAGCGAAAAGAAGAGCACGACACTTAGAACGATGTCACAAATGCGGAAAATGGTCACATGGAGGTAAATGTTCAAATAATCAAACCTATTCAAATACCGAATTTGTTACTTTATGCAGAGACGGACCGTTCATATGTTTAGAAGAAAAGACACTGAATGCTCGAGGTTACGCCTATGTAGCCATGGAAAACCAATTAAACCAACTATCTTATGAATGGAATAGATCATATAACTAAGAAATCTATTTCACAGGTATGTCTGTACAGTTTTTTATTTTTATTTTTATTTTTAACCTTTTGATAATAAACGCTAATTTGTTCGCTAAAAAGTATTAAATTGGTATTAAATAAAATTAGGTTTGGCGACCGAAATTATTGATATCATTCAAAAATTTATTACATCACTGCGAAATTTAACGTTTATTCTTAAGGTATAAATATCTTTAAACAATCAACCCAAAATATTTCAAAAATTCGTCATGAGTTAAATTAGGTCTTGGAACCGAAATTACTTTACCGAAAAGAGGGGCGCATATTTTTGATAATATTTGATTGATTAAAGTGGGATAAAAAGACAAAAAGATTTTTAATTTTATTTTTACCATATTTTAAAAATTAATATTTAAATCTTAAATTAATATTTTAAACTTTGTAAAAACAATATATTTAAAATATTTAAAAAATTAATATAAGTTTGATATGAATTTATGAATTTTTAAATTAAGTTTGGTATGAATTTTTAATTTTTAAAATATTAATTTTTAATTTTATGCATTTCAAATTTTAAGTTTGGTGTGATTTTTTTTTATTAATTTTGAATTTTAGATTTAAGTTGTGTGAATTTAAAAACAAAAAAATTACTTTATCTTATTAAGTTAAGAATATGATTTTTAAAGTTCGTCGTAAGTTGAAGACTAGGTCTTTGAACCGAAATTGCTTTACCCGAGGGAGGGACGAGAACTTTTATTATCATTATTTTTAATCTTATTGAATTAGAGTATGCCAAAAACATTGAAAAAACCCAAAAATCTTAGCTTTTAAAACAATCGCTACAAAAAGACAAATTTTAAAATTTTGTCGAAGGACGGACTAGGACATCGATCCGAAATGACCTCGTCCTAAATAACAAGGGAAACAAAATTTTAAAATTAATTAATTGTTTTAATAAGTTAATGATATAAAAAAAAAAAAAAAAAAAAAATACCACACTCCGCGACTCGCGGAGTTTGGTGCTTAAATCTCTGCGACTCGCGGAGGGATCAAAACCCAGAAAAAAAATAATAAACACCCGAACTGATCAGCTCCCCCACACAAAAACACCCGAAAACTGCTGCGAAAAACCCCGAAAAACCACCCAAAAACACCCCAAAAATCCCAATTTTTAACCGTTAATCACCAAATCTTTTACTAAAATCATGTTGAGAAGGATGCTATCTAAGAATTACTCAAGAAAAACGGTAAATTTCTACACCTAAACACCATTTAATCCGAAATTTGATGTTCTTGAGCTATTTTTCCCCAATTTGATTTTGATGCTTTTTAGTGTAATTAGACTTAAATTGTTTATGTATTATGCTTGTATAACCTAGATTGATGCTGTTTAACATGATTAGAAGCCTTAAACTTCAAATTTTGAATAATCTAGGGTTTGTGTTCTTGAGCAAATTTGGGGCTTTTTGATATAAACAGGTTATGGCCGATTTTTGTCATGAATTGTTGCTAAATTGAGTAGTGTAACATGTCTAGGTAGTTAAATGATCCAAACTTTGAGCCTAAACATGATTTTGAGAATTAAAGTGGACTTTTTCAAGTCTAAAATTCATGAACTTGATTTTGAAAGATAATGCCATTTGAGACTTGTTTGATTGCTAGTAATGATTATTTTGACATGTTATTTGAGTTGAATGCTTATGAACTTGGCGAACATTTTCGTATATGCTTATTTGAAAAAGTGTAGATTTGATAAAAATGTGAAAATAAGCTTAAGTTTGATATAAATTGATAATGTCATTGTAATTATTTTGATTAATGATTTTGCTGACACTAATGCATATTTGGATGCACAAAATTTGTGTTTGATGTGTTTTGCAGAATGAAAGGGGTGAATCTTCATCCCAAGCCCGCAATGCTCCTGCTGAGAATTTGGAACAACAGGAGGTAGATAACTACTACAAGCAGGATGTACCTCATCCAGTCATGACTTTTTCCGATATGCATTTGGAAGAGTTGCACCCGAACCTAAGATTTGACAGACTTTGGATAGATTATCCAAAATATCAACGGGGTTTGCATACTCTTCATTCCAAGGTTGTTGAGGTACCGAGGGTCATAGAATGGGGACCCTTAGAAGCTGTAGAATTGGCCGGGCCAATTAGGGAATTACTTGTACAGAGGTATGGTAATTCTTCTTTTAATGACTGGATATGTTTATTCACCATACGTAGACCTGTATATAAAGTATGGTGTGAAGAATTGTTATGTAGTATAGAGTTGAATGATCGGGTAGCTAGTTTAACCGATCGTTCTTTTATTAGATTTTTGTTAGGCGGTTCGATGCGCCACATGTCTTTACTGGACATGGCTCAGGCTTTACATATATATACGCCTGAGGAGTTAGCGTCTGCCGATTGTAGAGGATTGATACTAAACGGTAGAAAGATAGATGAAAATTTTGATACACACGGTGTGTGGAGTCAAATGACAAGCCATCACCGTTTCAAAGGGGGAAATTACTCTTATTTGGATATAGATAGAGCCGAATTAAGAGTGATACATAGGTTTTTAGCTAATTCGATTACACAAAGGGGTAAGAACAAAGAAAAGGTAAATGAACAAGATTTGTTTTACCATATGTGTATTCGAGACCCACAGAGCGCTGTAAGTATACCATATTGTGTGGGTTATTATTTATCAGCTATGGTTCGGGGGATGCGTCCACATAGCATAATAGGAGGTGGTATTTTTATTACTTTGATTGGTGAATATCTCGGTGTGGATATAAGTCGGGGGGGATTATTACTAGAAGAGCCGGAACCCCGCGATACTATAGGTTTAAATGTATACCATGGTGCGAAAGTTTTGAAGAGGCGAAATAACGCCGCAGTACGATACCATGGTATACATCCACAGGTGGAGAGAAACCAGCAACAAGGTAATGTAGGAGGGGGGAATGAGATGCAAGAAATGCATAGGTTTATAGCTTCTCAGGAATACGAAAATGCTAGACAGAGAGCATTTGAAGATTGGCAAGTTCATCAGAACCAGATCATAGCTCATTGCCAACATATAAGTAGAAACTATATTCCTACACCGAAACCCGTCTTCCCTCCTTGGTCCATAGAGATGCAGCCACCATATCCTACGTATGACCCTGACGAAGCATTCTATAGCACTTATGGTTATGCCTGGAACCCCTATTGGTACCAATATCATCCTTAGTTTACTTATTTTTTTTTTATTATTTTGTAATTTGTAATTATTGATACATTTAATATTTTTGTTAATATTGTAATCATTTTTATAATTATCTAACTTTTATTCTTAAACTTTAATAATTTTTGAATGTGGGGTAATATACCAAACTTCAAAAATATGTATATATGTTTGCAGTTTATCTTATGTACACAACAGGGTAAAACAACGCATTTTCAAAGACTGGCATTAAGTTCAGCAAAAGCAACTAATTTTGACGACAAGATGCAAAATATATGTGAAATAACAACAAGACGGAATGAACAAATGATGTGCACCATTTATCATTCAGCAAACAAACGCCAATATATTTGGAAACTTTGGTAAAAATTTAATCATTTTCACACAAATCACCCTCAATAATTTAAATTGTTACTGATTTCTTGCAAATGAGGGCATTGCAAGATCTTAAGTGTGGGAAGGGGTTAAATTCTTTCGGATTTTAAAATTTTTATATTAAACACTTGGTTACCATTAAAAATACTAGTAAAGCAGTAGTTGTATTAGAATCTAGTGCTCTCTGATAAAAAAGAACAGCCCTAGTCTTATATACTGACTACCCAATTCTAGTAAAATTTTTCAAAATTTTCAATTAAATGAATTCAAAATCATGTTTATACATATTTATGAACGATAAAACTAGGTTTTAACACCGAAATTATTGTTACCTCGGAAAGGACATAAATTGAGAAACAAACTAAAATGTTAAAATTCATTTAAAATGGAATAGAGGACGATAAAAAGGAAAATAAAAGCCAAGTGTGGGAAAATTTACCAAGTTATCTTAAACATATGTCACATATATCTGTAACAAATAACTGAAAATACTTTTGCTTTGGACTAAACTAAACTGTTTTACCCGATGAAAGAAAAGAAAAGATGGATCTACACGATGAATCAATTCCATCACTAAAAGGAAGTAAAGTCTTCCGAAAAAGACACGCGCTTCTTGATTTAGGTCATGAAGTTGTCGTCCAGACCAGCTGTAGGTTGACGAAAAATCTAGAAAAGTCATCACTAAAATCAGCAGGAAATCCACGGACCTCAGCATTAAACAGGGTCGCCATGTGGTCAGATTTATCCTAACTATGAGAAGGATTTATCTCGTACAATGGGGGGGCACCATGAAAATTAGCTGGAAAAGACTAATGAATCAGATCCCCAGAAAGGATAATCTCCTTAAAGATTAAAAATCAGCTTTTAAGACTGATATTACTCAATCCTAGAGATTGACCTTAAAGATTGAGAATTACAAACTCATGGAATTCGATGATAGCTAAACTCGAGCTTAAACGAGAAAATATTTTGATCAAAAATTACAAACCGATTTGTTTTCTGAAAACCCTATTTTCAATGCGTTCATTACCATTGAACGTAAAATCCTAGGAATTCACCTGGAATTCATTAGGTCACCTGAACTAAATCGGGTGTCAACCGTAAGAACGGTGGTTGCATAGTGGTCAAAGACAGGACCTTGTGCCATACCGAAAAATTATAAGGGTGAGCTTTACTATTACTCCTACCAAGGATAGTAATTGCGTCCGACACGTTATAGACCATAATCAAAAGCATGTCACGGGACATTGCCTTAAACAGTTGCTTGTTCAACGCTTTCCTTTCAACCGGACGGTAGTTTACCGAAAGGTAATATACGGGACAAGTAAACTGGACGTGTTGCTTTCCAAATACAAGGTTAGCAAGTGGGTGACACAAAACCGCAAGTTTTGAGCTAAAATTTTCAAATCTGAAACCCACCAAACCCACAAAAATATTTTGCAAACACCGGTAGAGGGTTATTCCGGAAAACTTATCTAGGGTAAAAACTAGATTTAATTTTCAAAAGATCAAATGTTTTCATAAAGATCCAATTTCCTTAATGGATCTAAATTTTTATAGTCATGTGGGACTGTAAACCATATCGTTA
This sequence comes from Rutidosis leptorrhynchoides, assembly GCF_046630445.1. Lineage (NCBI taxonomy): Eukaryota > Viridiplantae > Streptophyta > Magnoliopsida > Asterales > Asteraceae > Rutidosis > Rutidosis leptorrhynchoides. The sequence continues at coordinate 403,084,579 of NC_092337.1, read as the reverse complement.
CTACCATTGTTTATACCGCCGTATAGAAATCACTGATGTACAAAGTGTGAAGAATAAAGAAGTGATTCTAGTATTTCAAGACGATATTGCTTGAGGACAAGCAACGCTCAAGTGTGGGAATATTTGATAATGCTAAAAACGAACATATATTTCATAGCATTATTCCTCAAGAAAGACAAGCTTTTAGTTGCAATTGTTCTATTTACAAGTGATATTCGTTTGTATAATAAAAGGTGAAGACAAAAGACAGATTCGACAAATTGAAGACGCAAACGACCAAAAAGCTCAAAAGTACAAAAGACAATCAAAAAGGTTCCAATTATTGATAAGAAACGTCTCGAAATCACAAGAGTACAAGATTCAAAACGCAAAGTACAAGATATTAAATTATACGCGAGGACGTTCGAAAATCCGGAACCGGGACCAGAGTCAACTCTTAACGCTCGACGCAACGGACTAAAAATTACAAGTTAACTATGTATATAAATATAATATAATATATAATTAATTATATTAATTATATATATATTATATATATATATTAAAAACCGTCGGCAGAGAAAACTCCAAGGACTGAGCTGTAAAATTAACCTCCGCGACTCGCGGAGTTTGAAGGGGATTTTGCCGCGAGTCGCGGAGCCCCAAATTTCAACTCTGGCTATAAAGCAAACCGAATTCTGATCAAAATTTCATATTCTATTTTCTCTCTTCTCTCAATATATACGATATATATATATATATATATATAATTTATATTTTAATTTTAATTTTAATTATAATTCTAATAATAAGGGTATGTTAGCGAATGTTGTAAGGGTGTAAGTCGAAATTCTGTCCGTGTAACGCTACGCTATTTTTAATCATTGTAAGTTATGTTCAACCTTTTTATATTAATGTCTCGTAGCTAAGTTATTATTATGCTTATTTAAAACGAAGTAATCATGATGTTGGGCTAATTACTAAAATTGGGTAATTGGGCTTTGTACCATAATTGGGGTTTGGACAAAAGAACGACATTTGTGGAAATTAGACTATGGGCTATTAATGGGCTTTATATTTGTTTAACTAAATGAAAGTTTGTTAATGTTAATATAAAGATTTACAATTGGGCGTCCCTATAAATTACCATATACACTCAATCGGACACGATGGGCGGGGTATTTATATGTACGAATAATCGTTCATTTAACCGGACACGGGAATGGATTAATAGCCACTAGAATAATTAAAACAGGGGTGAAATTACATTCAAGGGTAATTGGTGTAATTGTTAACAAAGTATTAAAACCTTGTTACAATTCGAATCCCCAATTAGTTAGAATATTTAACTTCGGGTATAAGAATAATTTGATGAGGACACTCGCACTTTATATTTATGACTGATGGACTGTTATGGACAAAAACCAGACGGACATATTAAATAATCCATGACAAAGGACAATTAACCCATGGGCATAAAACTAAAATCAACACGTCAAACATCATGATTACGGAAGTTTAAATAAGCATAATTCTTTTATTTCATATTTAATTTCCTTTATTTTATATTTAATTGCACTTCTAATTATCGCACTTTTATTTATTGTTGTTTAATCGCACTTTTAATTATCGTACTTTTTAATTATCGCAAGTTTATCGCACTTTTATTATTCTCAATTTCATTATTGTTATTTACTTTAAGTTTTAATTTAAGTCTTTTATTTATTTAATATTTTACATTAGGTTTTAACTGCGACTAAAGTTTTAAAATCGACAAACCGGTCATTAAACGGTAAAAACCCCCCTTTATAATAATAATATTACTTATATATATATTTGTATTTTTATAAAAGTAAACTAATATAGCGTTGAGCTTTGTTTAAAGATTTCCCTGTGGAACGAACCGGACTTACTAAAAACTACACTACTGTACGATTAGGTACACTGCCTATAAGTGTTGTAGCAAGGTTTAAGTATATCCATTCTATAAATAAATAAATATCTTGTGTAAAATTGTATCGTATTTAATAGTGTTTTCTGCTAAAATTAATAACTATTTTATATACACCTCGTACGACATCAATATACTAATAGTACATACATCTAAAAGCTGTGTATTGTACGAGTACGAATACGGGTGCATACGAGTAGAATTGTTGATGAAACTGAACGAGGATGTAATTGTAAGCATTTTTGTTAAGTAGAAGTATTTTGATAAGTGTATTGAAGTCTTTCAAAAGTGTATAAATACATATTAAAACACTACATGTATATACATTTTAACTGAGTCGTTAAGTCATCGTTAGTCGTTACATGTAAGTGTTGTTTTGAAACCTTTAGGTTAACGATCTTGTTAAATGTTGTTAACCCAATGTTTATAATATCAAATGAGATTTTAAATTATTATATTATCATGATATTATCATGTATGAATATCTCTTAATATGATATATATACATTAAATGTCTTTACAACGATAATCGTTACATATATGTCTCGTTTAAAAATCATTAAGTTAGTAGTCTTCTTTTTACATATGTAGTTCATTGTTAATATACTTAATGATATGTTTACTTATCATATTATCATGTTAACTATATATATATCCATATATATGTCATCATATAGTTTTTACAAGTTTTAACGTTCGTGAATCACCGGTCAACTTTGGTGGTCAATTGTCTATATGAAACATATTTCAATTAATCAAGTCTTAACAAGTTTGATTGCTTAACATGTTGGAAATATTTAATCATGTAAATATCAATCTCAATTAATATATATATAAACATGGAAAAGTTCGGGTCACTACAGTACCTACCCGTTAAATAAATTTCGTCCCGAAATTTTAAGCTGTTGAAGGTGTTGACGAATCTTCTGGAAATAGATGCGGGTATTTCTTCTTCATCTGATCTTCACGCTCCCAGGTGAACTCGGGTCCTCTACGAGCATTCCATCGAACCTTAACAATTGGTATCTTGTTTTGCTTAAGTCTTTTAACCTCACGATCCATTATTTCGACGGGTTCTTCGATGAATTGAAGTTTTTCGTTGATTTGGATTTCATCTAACGGAATAGTGAGATCTTCTTTAGCAAAACATTTCTTCAAATTCGAGACGTGGAAAGTGTTATGTACAGCCGCGAGTTGTTGAGGTAACTCAAGTCGGTAAGCTACTGGTCCGACACGATCAATAATCTTGAATGGTCCAATATACCTTGGATTTAATTTCCCTCGTTTACCAAATCGAACAACGCCTTTCCAAGGTGCAACTTTAAGCATGACCATCTCTCCAATTTCAAATTCTATATCTTTTCTTTTAATGTCAGCATAGCTCTTTTGTCGACTTTGGGCGGTTTTCAACCGTTGTTGAATTTGGATGATCTTCTCGGTAGTTTCTTGTATAATCTCCGGACCCGTAATCTGTCTATCCCCCACTTCACTCCAACAAATCAGAGACCTGCACTTTCTACCATAAAGTGCTTCAAACGGCGCCATCTCAATGCTTGAATGGTAGCTGTTATTGTAGGAAAATTCTGCTAACGGTAGATGTCGATCCCAACTGTTTCCGAAATCAATAACACATGCTCGTAGCATGTCTTCAAGCGTTTGTATCATCCTTTCGCTCTGCCCATCAGTTTGTGGATGATAGGCAGTACTCATGTCTAGACGAGTTCCTAATGCTTGCTGTAATGTCTGCCAGAATCTTGAAATAAATCTGCCATCCCTATCAGAGATAATAGAGATTGGTATTCCATGTATGGAGACGACTTCCTTCAAATACAGTCGTGCTAACTTCTCCATCTTGTCATCTTCTCTTATTGGCAGGAAGTGTGCTGATTTGGTGAGACGATCAACTATTACCCAAATAGTATCAAAACCACTTGCAGTCCTTGGCAATTTAGTGATGAAATCCATGGTAATGTTTTCCCATTTCCATTCTGGGATTTCGGGTTGTTGAAGTAGACCTGATGGTTTCTGACGCTCAGCTTTGACCTTAGAACACGTCAAACATTCTCCTACGTATTTAGCAACATCGGCTTTCATACCCGGTCACCAAAAATGTTTCTTGAGATCCTTGTACATCTTCCCCGTTCCAGGATGTATTGAGTATCTGGTTTTATGAGCTTCTCTAAGTACCATTTCTCTCATATCTCCAAATTTTGGTACCCAAATCCTTTCAGCCCTATATCGGGTTCCGTCTTCCCGAATATTAAGATGCTTCTCCGATCCTTTGGGTATTTCATCCTTTAAATTTCCCTCTTTTAAAACTCCTTGTTGCGCCTCCTTTATTTGAGTAGTAAGGTTATTATGAATCATTATATTCATAGATTTTACTCGAATGGGTTCTCTGTCCTTCCTGCTCAAGGCATCGGCTACCACATTTGCCTTCCCCGGGTGGTAACGAATCTCAAAGTCGTAATCATTCAACAATTCAATCCACCTATGCTGCCTCATATTTAGTTGTTTCTGATTAAATATATGCTGAAGACTTTTGTGGTCGGTATATATAATACTTTTGACCCCATATAAGTAGTGCCTCCAAGTCTTTAATGCAAAAACAACCGCTCCTAATTCCAAATCATGCGTCGTATAATTTTGTTCGTGAATCTTCAATTGTCTAGATGCATAAGCAATCACCTTCGTTCGTTGCATTAATACACAACCGAGACCTTGCTTTGATGCGTCACAATAAATCACAAAATCATCATTCCCTTCAGGCAATGACAATATAGGTGCCGTAGTTAGCTTTTTCTTCAATAACTGAAACGCTTTCTCTTGTTCATCATTCCATTCAAATTTCTTCCCTTTATGCGTTAATGCAGTCAAGGGTTTTGCTATTCTGGAAAAGTCTTGGATGAACCTTCTGTAGTAACCAGCTAGTCCTAAAAACTGGCGTATGTGTTTCGGAGTTTTCGGGGTTTCCCACTTTTCAACAGTTTCTATCTTTGCCGGATCCACCTTAATACCTTCTTTGTTCACTATGTGACCGAGGAATTGAACTTCTTCCAACCAAAATGCACACTTTGAAAATTTAGCGTACAATTCTTCCTTCCTCAATACTTCTAACACCTTTCTCAAATGTTCACCATGTTCTTGGTCATTCTTTGAGTAAATAAGTATGTCATCAATGAAAACAATGAAAAACTTGTCAAGGTATGGTCCACACACTCGGTTCATAAGGTCCATGAACACAGCTGGTGCATTAGTTAAACCAAATGGCATGACCATAAACTCGTAATGACTGTAACGTGTTCTGAAAGCAGTCTTTGGAATATCATCTTCTTTCACCCACATTTGATGATACCCGGAGCGTATGTCAATCTTTGAATAAACAGACGAGCCTTGTAGTTGATCAAATAAGTCGTCGATTCTCGGTAGTGGGTAGCGGTTCTTGATGGTAAGTTTGTTCAACTCTCGGTAGTCGATACACAACCTGAATGTACCATCTTTCTTCTTGACAAACAAAACAGGAGCTCCCCACGGTGACGTGCTTGGTCGAATGAAACCATGCTCTAAAATTTCTTGTAATTGGCTTTGCAGTTCTTTCATCTCGCTGGGTGCGAGTCTGTAAGGAGCACGAGCTATTGGTGCAGCTCCTGGTACAAGATCTATTTGAAATTCAACGGATCGATGTGGGGGTAATCCCGGTAATTCTTTCGGAAATACATCGGGAAATTCTTTTGCGACGGGAACATCATTGATGCTCTTTTCTTTAGTTTGTACTTTCTCGACGTGTGCTAGAACAGCATAGCAACCTTTTCTTATTAGTTTTTGTGCCTTCAAATTACTAATAAGATGTAGCTTCGTGTTGCCCTTTTCTCCGTACACCATTAAGGGTTTTCTTTTTTCTCGTATAATGCGAATTGCATTTTTGTAACAAACGATCTCTGCTTTCACTTCTTTCAACCAGTCCATACCGATTATCACATCAAAACTCCCTAACTCTACTGGTATCAAGTCAATCTTAAATGTTTCACTAACCAGTTTAATTTCTCGATTCCGACATATATTATCTGCTGAAATTAATTTACCATTTGCTAATTCGAGTAAAAATTTACTATCCAAAGGCGTCAATGGACAACTTAATTTAGCACAAAAATCTCTACTCATATAGCTTCTATCCGCACCCGAATCAAATAAAACGTAAGCAGATTTATTGTCAATAAGAAACGTACCCGTAACAAGCTCCGGGTCTTCCTGTGCCTCTACCGCATTAATATTGAAAACTCTTCCGTGGCCTTGTCCATTCGTGTTCTCCTGGTTCGGGCAATTTCTAATAATGTGGCCCGGTTTTCCACATTTATAACAAACTACATTGGCATAACTTGCTCCGACACTACTTGCTCCGCCATTACTCGTTCTGACACCATTTGTTCCTTTCGTTCTATTAACCCCTGGTCCGTAAACCTCACACTTCGCCGTGCTATGACCATTTCTTTTACACTTGTTGCAAAATTTGGTGCAGAACCCCGAGTGATACTTTTCACACCTTTGGCATAGCTGCTTCTGATTGTTGTTGTTGTTGCGGTTATTATTGTTGTTGGGATGATTGTTGTAGTTGCTGTTGTTGTTATTGTTGTTGTTGTTGTTGTTGTTGTTGTTGGGCCGTTTGTTGTAGTTGCGATTGATGTTGCGATTGTTGGGATAATTGTTGCGATTATTGTTGTAATTACTGTTGTTGTTGTATTGGTGATTCTTATCACCGTTTTCCTCCCACTTTATTTTGACTTACTTCACATTGGCCTCTTCAGCAGTCTGTTCTTTAATTCTTTCTTCAATCTGGTTCACTAGTTTGTGAGCCATTCTACATGCCTGTTGTATGGAGGCGGGCTCGTGTGAACTTATATCTTCTTGGATTCTTTCCGGTAATCCTTTCACAAACGCGTCGATCTTCTCTTCCTCATCTTCGAATGCTCCCGGACACAATAGGCACAATTCTGTGAATCGTCTTTCGTACGTGGTAATATCAAATCCTTTGGTTCGTAACCCTCTAAGTTCTGTCTTGAGCTTATTGACCTCGGTTCTGGGACGGTACTTCTCGTTCATCAAGTGCTTGAATGCTGACCACGGTAGTGCGTACGCATCGTCTTGTCCCACTTGCTCTAGATAGGTATTCCACCATGTTAACGCAGAACTTGTGAAGGTATGCGTAGCGTACTTTACTTTGTCCTCTTCAGTACACTTACTTATGGCAAACACCGATTCGACCTTCTCGGTCCACCGTTTCAATCCGATCGGTCCTTCGGTTCCATCAAATTCCAAAGGTTTGCAGGCAGTGAATTCTTTGTAGGTGCATCCTACACGATTTCCTGTACTGCTAGATCCAAGGTTATTGTTGGTATGTAGCGCAGCCTGTACTGCGGCTATGTTTGAAGCTAGAAAAGTACGGAATTCCTCTTCATTCATATTCACGGTGTGTCGAGTAGTCGGTGCCATTTCCTTCAAAATAGTCAAATGGAACAAGTTAATCATACAGAATATTAAGAGTAGTTAATAGTATTTCGTAGCATAATATGAACTCATTTATAAAAGCTTTTTCTTCATATTAGCATTTTATAAGTTTAAATTCGGGTAGTACCTACCCGTTAAGTTCATACTTAGTAGCTAATATACAATTCAACTACTACAATTCTATATGAAAAACTGATTATAATAATATTTCGCGTTCAAACTTTTATACAATATTTTACAAACTTACAATACCGCTTATTTTACATAAAGCATGAAATATAGCACACAATAACTTTGATACAAGATAGTTGTGAAGATAATTCTAGCTAGTACACAAGTCGTTCAGCAAAGGCAATAAAGACACGTAATTCATACGTCCAGAAACAAGTCATGCATTCTGGTTTTACTAGGACTACTTCCCATCCTTGGTCTTGTGGAACATAACCATTATGGCCGTTGATAAGACAGCGTGTTGTAACGTCGTCAAAGGGACGAGGGTTACGTAATGTCCAACAGTCCCGTAACAATCTAAAAACCTCATTTCTTACCCCAATTACCGACTCCGTCACTTGTGGGAACGTTTTGTTTAATAGTTGCAGGCCGATGTTCTTGTTCTCACTTTGGTGAGAAGCGAACATTACTAATCCGTAAGCATAACATGCTTCTTTATGTTGCATGTTAGCCGCTTTTTCTAAATCACGAAGTCCAATATTCGGATATATTGAGTCAAAATAATTTCTTAACCCATTGCGTAAAATAGCATTTGGGTTTCCCGCAATATATGCGTCAAAGTAAACACATCGTAACTTATGGATTTCCCAATGTGATATCCCCCATCTTTCAAACGAAAGCCTTTTATAAACCAAGGCATTCTTGGTACGTTCTTCGAATGTCTTACAAACTGATCTCGCCTTAAATAGTTGTGCCGAAGAATTCTGACCGACTCTAGACAAGATTTCATCAATCATGTCTCCGGGTAGGTCTCTTAAAATATTGGGTTGTCTATCCATTTTGTGTTTTTATACTGTAAAATAGACAAGAGTTAGCTTCATAAAAAAAAATACTTATTTAATACAAGCAATTTTTACATATATCATAAAGCATAAGCACACTATATTACATATATTACACCACACGAATACAACTATCTTATTCCGACTCGCTTGTTTCTTCTTCTTCGGTTTTGGTTCGTTTTGCCAAGTTTCTAGGGATATATGATGTTCCCCTAATACGAGCCATAATTTTCCACATTGGTTTAGAAAAACCTGGTGGTTTAGAGGTTCCCGGGTCATTGTTACAATTTAAGGACTTCGGGGGTTGACGATACATATAAAGTTCATCGGGGTTGGAATTAGATTTCTCTATTTTTATGCCCTTTCCCTTATTATTTTCTTTTGCCTTTTGAAATTCAGTTGGGGTAATTTCTATAACATCATCGGAATTCTCGTCGGAATCCGATTCATCGGAGAATTGGTAATCCTCCCAATATTTTGCTTCCTTGGCGGAAACACCATTGACCATAATTAACCTTGGTCGGTTGGTTGAGGATTTTCTTTTACTTAACCGTTTTATTATTTCCCCTGCCGGTTCTATTTCTTCATCTGGTTCCGATTCTTCTTCCGGTTCCGATTCTTCTTCCGGTTCCGACTCTTCTTCCGGTTCCTCTTCGGGAACTTGTGAATCAGTCCACGAATCATTCCAATTTACATTTGACTCTTCATTATTATTAGGTGAGTCAATGGGACTTGTTCTAAAGGTAGACATCTATCACATAATATCAAACGCGTTAAGAGATTAATATATCACATAATATTCACATGTTAAAAATATATAGTTTCCAACAAAATTTGTTAAGCAATCATTTTTCAAGTAAACACGGTCGAAGTCCAGACTCACTAATGCATCCTAACAAACTAGATAAGACACACTAATGCAAAATTCTGGTTCTCTAAGACCAACGCTCGGATACGACCTGAAATGTCCCGTTCTTATTGATTAAAAACGTTCCATATTAATTGATTTCGTTGCGAGGTTTTGACCTCTATATGAGACGTTTTTCAAAGACTGCATTCATTTTAAAACAAACCATAACCTTTATTTCATCAATAAAGGTTTAAAAAGCTTTACGTAGATTATCAAATAATGATAATCTAAAATATCCTGTTTACACACGACCATTACATAATGGTTTACAATACAAATATGTTACAACAAAATAAGTTTCTTGAATGCAGTTTTTACATAATATCATACAAGCATGGACTCCAAATCTCGTCCTTATTTAAGTATGCGACAGCGGAAGCTCTTAATAATCACCTGAGAATAAACATGCTTAAAACGTCAACAAAAATGTTGGTGAGTTATAGGTTTAACCTATATACATCAAATCATAATAATAGACCACAAGATTTCATATTTCAATACACATCCCATACATAGAGATAAAAATCATTCATATGGTGAACACCTGGTAACCAACATTAACAAGATGCATATATAAGAATATCCCCATCATTCCGGGACACCCTTCGGATATGATATAAATTTCGAAGTACTAAAGCATCCGGTACTTTGGATGGGGTTTGTTAGGCCCAATAGATCTATCTTTAGGATTCGCGTCAATTAGGGTGTCTGTTCCCTAATTCTTAGATTACCAGACTTAATAAAAAGGGGCATATTCGATTTCGATAATTCAACCATAGAATGTAGTTTCACGTACTTGTGTCTATTTTGTAAATCATTTATAAAACCTGCATGTATTCTCATCCCAAAAATATTAGATTTTAAAAGTGGGACTATAACTCACTTTCACAGATTTTTACTTCGTCGGGAAGTAAGACTTGGCCACTGGTTGATTCACGAACCTATAACAATATATACATATATATCAAAGTATGTTCAAAATATATTTACAACACTTTTAATATATTTTGATGTTTTAAGTTTATTAAGTCAGCTGTCCTCGTTAGTAACCTACAACTAGTTGTCCACAGTTAGATGTACAAAAATAAATCGATAAATATTATCTTGAATCAATCCACGACCCAGTGTATACGTATCTCAGTATTGATCACAACTCAAACTATATATATTTTGGAATCAACCTCAACCCTGTATAGCTAACTCCAACATTCACATATAGAGTGTCTATGGTTGTTCCGAAATATATATAGATGTGTCGACATGATAGGTCGAAACATTGTATACGTGTCTATGGTATCTCAAGATTACATAATATACAATACAAGTTGATTAAGTTATCGTTGGAATAGATTTGTTACCAATTTTCACGTAGCTAAAATGAGAAAAATTATCCAATCTTGTTTTACCCATAACTTCTTCATTTTAAATCCGTTTTGAGTGAATCAAATTGCTATGGTTTCATATTGAACTCTATTTTATGAATCTAAATAGAAAAAGTATAGGTTTATAGTCGGAAAAATAAGTTACAAGTCGTTTTTGTAAAGGTAGTCATTTCAGTGGAAAGAACGACGTCTAGATGACCATTTTAGAAAACATACTTCCACTTTGAGTTTAACCATAATTTTTGGATATAGTTTCATGTTCATAATAAAAATCATTTTCTCAGAATAACAACTTTTAAATCAAAGTTTATCATAGTTTTTAATTAACTAACCCAAAACAGCCCGCGGTGTTACTACGACGGCGTAAATCCGGTTTTACGGTGTTTTTCGTGTTTCCAGGTTTTAAATCATTAAGTTAGCATATCATATAGATATAGAACATGTGTTTAGTTGATTTTAAAAGTCAAGTTAGAAGGATTAACTTTTGTTTGCGAACAAGTTTAGAATTAACTAAACTATGTTCTAGTGATTACAAGTTTAAACCTTCGAATAAGATAGTTTTATATATATGAATTGAATGATGTTATGAACATCATTACTACCTTAAGTTCCTTGGATAAACCTACTGGAAAAGAGAAAAATAGATCTAGCTTCAACGGATCCTTGGATGGCTCGAAGTTCTTGAAGCAGAATCATGACACGAAAACAAGTTCAAGTAAGATCATCACTTGAAATAAGATTGTTATAGTTATAGAAATTGAACCAAAGTTTGAATATGATTATTACCTTGTATTAGAATGATAACCTACTGTAAGAAACAAATATTTCTTGAGGTTGGATGATCACCTTACAAGATTGGAAGTGAGCTAGCAAACTTGAAAGTATTCTTGATTTTATGTAACTAGAACTTGTAGAATATATGAAAAACACTTAGAACTTGAAGATAGAACTTAAGAGAGATCAATTAGATGAAGAAAATTGAAGAATGAAAGTGTTTGTAGGTGTTTTTGGTCATTGGTGTATGGATTAGATATAAAGGATATGTAATTTTGTTTTCATGTAAATAAGTCATGAATGATTACTCATATTTTTGTAATTTTATGAGATATTTCATGCTAGTTGCCAAATGATGGTTCCCACATGTGTTAGGTGACTCACATGGGCTGCTAAGAGCTGATCATTGGAGTGTATATACCAATAGTACATACATCTAAAAGCTGTGTATTGTACGAGTACGAATACGGGTGCATACGAGTAGAATTGTTGATGAAACTGAACGAGGATGTAATTGTAAGCATTTTTGTTAAGTAGAAGTATTTTGATAAGTGTATTGAAGTCTTTCAAAAGTGTATAAATACATATTAAAACACTACATGTATATACATTTTAACTGAGTCGTTAAGTCATCGTTAGTCGTTACATGTAAGTGTTGTTTTGAAACCTTTAGGTTAACGATCTTGTTAAATGTTGTTAACCCAATGTTTATAATATCAAATGAGATTTTAAATTATTATATTATCATGATATTATCATGTATGAATATCTCTTAATATGATATATATACATTAAATGTCTTTACAACGATAATCGTTACATATATGTCTCGTTTAAAAATCATTAAGTTAGTAGTCTTCTTTTTACATATGTAGTTCATTGTTAATATACTTAATGATATGTTTACTTATCATATTATCATGTTAACTATATATATATATATATATATATATATATATATATATATATATATATATATATATATATATATATATATATATATATATATATATATATATATATATATATATCCATATATATGTCATCATATAGTTTTTACAAGTTTTAACGTTCGTGAATCACCGGTCAACTTTGGTGGTCAATTGTCTATATGAAACATATTTCAATTAATCAAGTCTTAACAAGTTTGATTGCTTAACATGTTGGAAACATTTAATCATGTAAATATCAATCTCAATTAATATATATATAAACATGGAAAAGTTCGGGTCACTACAATAGAATCCTCCAGTGGTAGATGAAAGAGAAGAATGGCAGATATGAAAGTTAAGAGGATATCAAGGATCAGGATGGGATGGAGCATATTAAAGAATGCTTTAAAGTATGAAGTGAGAAGAAAGAATGGAAGGAGTGAGTTATAAGGAAATGACGGGGGTGGATTTATAGTGAAATATCTGACAGAGAAATCGAGACAGATTATCGCATTTAACCAAAGAAGATCATGATTTCCTTAATCACCGAAGAACCAAATCTTATTACAATTATTTTCTTTAAATCCCATGAATTTCGGAAATCAATCATAACTACGTCATCAGTTAAAACGATTCTATATCTACTCATTTCACTCTCTTGCGATAGCTTCGCTTATACTCTTCGCGTAATCAAATTGTTTTATCTATATTACTCAATGATGATAAAACTATATTTATTAACTCATATTCGTCATGAAAACATTTTATTAGTTAGCCATGGCGACCTCGATCAAATTTCGGGACAAAATTTCTTTAACGGGTAGGTACTGTGATGACCCGAAAATTTCTGACCAAATTTAAACTTTAATCTTTATATGTTTCCGACACGATAAACAAGATCTGTAATGTTGAGTCTCGAAAAATCTTGAAACTATATTCATGTAACCAATTACCCATCGACTATCTCCGACGATTCACGAACCATTGTTGTAAATAATTATATATATATATATATACATATATAAAATATAAATAAATATATATATATATATATATATACATATATAAAATATAAATAAATATAAATAAATATATATATATATATATATATATATATATATATACATAATAATTTGAAAAGATAAAATACAAATTAATGGTTAAATTAGAAATATAAATTAGTATATAAGATAATGACGTTGTTATCCATATCATAACCGTTATTATATGTATATAGTAATAAATAGTAAACATTCAATATATATATATATATAGCTATTAAATATTACATAAATATTAATGTGCGATATTAATATATTAAACTTAATTACAAGTTACAATATAGTTTTCACGTTATTATTACATTCATTATTATTATTATTATTATTATTATTATTATTATTATTATTATTATTATTATTATTATTATTATTATTATTATTATTATTATTATGAATATTATTAAGAGCATTAATATTATAGTTATATATCTATTTATTAATAATATTAATTAAAATTTATAAAGATAAATATATAAAGAGATATACATATGTAGTGATATATAAATATAAATGGATATATACAGATATATATATATATATATATATATATATATATATATATATATATATATATATATATATATATATATATATATATATATATATGATGTTATATATATAAATATATTTATTAGAAAATCAGTACTATTATTTATTATTATTATTATTATTATTTTTTTATTTATATTAATTATATAATTTATAAAGGAAGATCGTACGCAGTAGGTTTCAAGCATCTATTGAACTTTATTGAATTTTTGTTGTGGTCTTCATTCTGTTACATGTCCATATCCAATTCTCAAAACAAATCCAAAATCAGTACAAGTATCAATCTGCTTTACTTATTTTAATTAGAAAGTTATGTACTTCCTATCTCAATTTTGTTACACATCCACATCAACTATCTGTAATCTTGTTTTCTGGCTAATGTCGTTGGACATCAAGAATCATTTAGTGTACGAAATCAACTAAACAGATTTTATCTGTTTTATTTTTCTTCATCTTCTGTTCTTAATTGTACTACTTGCTATTCTTCTTCACTCATGAACCACCCCTTTACCTCTCTATATCTATCACTCATATTCTTAATCAAGAACCACCATCATCGAGAACCATAATCAACGTCTTTAATATTAACAACTAGAAAACCATTTAACCATTTCAAACATATCGAAACACCACCACTTTGAAACCATAATAAATTTCTGTTTACCTTCGTTTAGTTGACATCCAAACTCATAAGAAATTCATTGGGATCGAACCTTAAATATTGTCATTGTTCACGGTTGTTGCTTGCTATCGTTACATGTAAACAACCATCACAACCATCTCTCATCTCTCTATCCATTTTCTTTCTTCATTCTTCTGTTGGAATCATGAAACCATAAATTGTCACTCAAAACCACCACTTGACACTTCTTCTTTTTTCTCATTTATTTCAAACCACCTTGGCAACCCGTCACCTTTTAACCACCTTGCTTTCTTTTTATTATTTGTCGAGCTAAAACCACCACGACCCACAAGAAGATCATGTACAGCCATCAACTGCTACTAGTACGTTTTTTTTTATTTCGATGAAGATCAGACACAAACTTGGATATTGATATTGATGGACCTTGATAAAGGTGATGATTATAGAAATATGAAAGAAGTACACATATACGTAAACCTTTAGGATTATAAGTGAAGCATGGATTACCTTTTCAAAACCCATGACCCACCCTAAAGATAAAGCAACCGACACCTTGCTTTCCTCTAGACTAGTGGAGAAAGATACCACATCATGGCAGACAAAGGCCACCTAAAAGTAATATGGGGATATAATTGAAATGGTACACAAGGAATGAGCTGTTAGTTATATATATTCGATATGAAAATATGCTTAATACATATGATAAAATTATATTACTATGAAACATATAATTCATTAAAATAACAAGTATATTATTAATAATAATAAAATAAATAAACTTGTTCGATTACTATTTGGTGTTAATATATATACTTAATTTAGGTTCGTGAATCCGAGGCCAACCTTACACTTGTTCAATGATGTTATATGTATTTTTACTACAAAATACAGTATGGTGAGTTTCATTTGCCCCTTTTACTTATTACAATTTTAGGCTGAGAATACAAGCAATGTTTTAATAACTGTTTTACAATATTTATATGCGTGAGTTTCATTTGCTCCCTTTTTAAATGCTTTTGCAATATATATTTTTGGGACTGAGAATACATGCGCTGCTTTTATAACTGTTTTACGAAATAGACACAAGTAAATGAAACTACATTCTATGGCTGGATTATTAAACCGAATATGCCCCTTTTTAGTCTGGTAATCTAAGAATCAGGGAACAGACACCCTAATTGACGCGAATCCTAAAGATAGATCTATTGGGCCCAACAAGCCCCATCCAAAGTACCGGATGCTTTAGTACTTCGAAATTTATATCATGTCCGAAGGAGGATCCCGGAATGATGGGGATATTCTTATATGCATATTGTGAATGTCGGTTACCAGGTGTTCAATCCATATGAATGATATTTTTGTCTCTATGTATGGGACGTATGTTTATGAGAAATGGAAATATGAAATCTTGTGGTCTATTAAAATTATGAATTGATTATTTATGATAAACTAATGAACTCACCAACCTTTTGGTTGACACTTGAAAGCATGTATATTCTCAGGTACGAAAGATATCTTCCGTTGTGCATTTGCTCATCTTAGAGATATTACTTGGAGTCATTCATGACATATTTCAAAAGACGTTGCATCCGAGTCATTGAGTTCATCAAGATTATTATTATTAAGTCAATTATAGTTGGTTATATTATGAAATGGTATGCATGCCGTCAACTTTCGATGTAATGAAAGATTGACTTTTCAAAAACGAATGCAATGTTTGTAAAATGTATCATATAGAGGTCAAGTACCTTGCAATGTAATCAACTATTGTGAATCGTTTATAATCAATATGGACTTCGTCCGGACAGATTAGGACGGGTCTCTACAAACCTGTCCGAAACACCATATTCACCCTCATTGCTAGGATACCTCACAACGATTATATGATATCCCAAATTCTGAACCTTATTCATTTGCTCGTTCCAACTGTCAATCATTCATGGGTAATAGAAGAAGTCAACAAACTTCGCGCTCGAGTAATTAATTTGGAGAATATGGTGCAAAACTTACCAGCTTCAGCAACATCACCAGCACCAACAGTACTACCAACAACCCAAGTTTCAACATCACATGCCTCAACATCTCATGCTGTACCTCAAGTATAATCATCGTTCTACATGACGTTCTACATCATTTATCTTCGTTCGACATGGCGATTATGTAATCTCTAATGTTTTAGAGATTATATATTCTTGTTCTAACGGTAAATCAGATGAGTTAATATCATATTAACTCATTAAATCCATGATTACATCTGAGGAAAATATATATGTAAGTATATTTTCATAAAGATTGTAATTAAAAATTCTGTTGTACAAACTGTTAATGGTAAAAATATTTTAACGAGTAGGTAATACCCGAGGAATATTTAGATTTCACATTAATAAGTTACACCGTACATTCTTCGAATCTGATTCAACAGTCATTTACTATCCTGCTTACATCCACAGATATAATATCCGTTCACCGCAAAATAACCATTTTCATTCCATTTCATATTTGGATTTTGACCTATCAGAATCCAACAAGTGGCATAATGAAGAAAACATTGGACAAAATAAAATTTGTTAGAAACAAACAATTTAACTATGAGAAGAATTTTGTTAAGAATTCACGCTAACTGTTCCTAGCTAACTGTTCCTAGCTAACTTATTACATTTAATTATCGCAATTTATTATCGCAATTTTAATTCTCACAATTTTATTTATCGTCATTTAATTTCTGTTATTTATTTTACGCACTTCAAATATCGGGACACGTATACAAGGTTTTGACATATCATATCGACGCATCTATATATATTATTTGGAATAACCATAGACACTCTATATGCAGTAATGATCAAGTTAGCTATACAGGGTTGAGGTTGATTCTATAATAATATATATAATTTGAGTTGTGATCGAGTCTGAGACATGTACACGGGTCACGATACGTATTAATTAATTCGAATATTATAAACTATAGATGAATTATTGAGTTAGTGACTGTGGACTGCTAACTGTGGACTACCAAGATTGGACAATTAAAAATGAATTAAAATATTGATTATAACATATGAAACTAAACAATTCTTCAAGTTTGCCACTTGATTTCATCTTAAACCTCATTTGTATCGTGAAGATTACAATCTGCATTCAAACCTTTCATGATTCTTGAAAACACCTCAATCGAGAGGATGAACCAACCACACTTCATCTACGGAAGAAAAGATTGATGCATATAATTATGCACCTGAAAACACTCGGAACCTGAGTAAACGTTTAAACACGTATCTGTGCTAGCTCTTTTGGCGTTGTTAGTACTGAAAATAACTTTACAATCCCTCTCCAAATTAGTCAATTTTGTCACAGCTTCAGCAAATCAACTTCGACTTTCATTCGGATTAGCCTTACTATAACCTTGATATATATGATGCCTTTTTCGTCATTGTCACCGGAGAACCATTTATATTCCACCACATTGGCAGGAAACTTACCAGCAACTTATTGATCTTTGACTTTCTGAAGAGTTATTATATTCATTGAAACCCTATCATATACTCATCCGTGTGACGACCCGGAAATTTCCGATCAAATTTAAATTAAATCTTTATATAATTCTGACATGATAAGCAAAGTCTGTAATAGTGAGTCTCGAAAATTTTGGAACTATGTTCATGTAACCATTTATCCTTTGACTGTGCTCGACGATTCATGAACAATTGTTTGTAACTAAATATGTATATATAAGAATTAATAAATATAAATGTATGTATATATAATAATTAAATATAATTGAAACATTAAAATCAAATATGTAAAATGTTATGCAAGATAATAAGATTTCTATTAAAATTAATCTGCATAAAAATATATGAATTATGTACATAATTATTATTATATGTATATTGTAATATATACAAAATATGTAAATAATAAATATTCAATATAAGTATTACATAATTAATAATAGGTAATATTGATGAAATAAATAACAAGTTAAAATACAGTTACTATATAATATTATTATTACTTTCAATATTAATATAATTAGTAATTATTAAAATTAATATCAGATTTGATACATGTAAGTTGTTATAATAAAGTTATTATTATTAAAATTATTATTATGATTATCATTTTTACCAATCTTGTTATTAATAATATTATCATATTATTATTTTTATCATAAATAT
This sequence comes from Rutidosis leptorrhynchoides, assembly GCF_046630445.1. Classification (NCBI taxonomy): domain Eukaryota; kingdom Viridiplantae; phylum Streptophyta; class Magnoliopsida; order Asterales; family Asteraceae; genus Rutidosis; species Rutidosis leptorrhynchoides. The sequence continues at coordinate 403,065,705 of NC_092337.1, read as the reverse complement.
TATTATTATTATTATCCTTATCAATATTATTTATCATTAAAATTATCATTACTAACAAAATTACTTAAATTTATATAGAATATGACTATCAATATTTTTATTACACCTTATTATTTGATATTAATATTATTAATAATATAACTAATTCCATTATTATTATTAGTAATTTTATTATTAATTATCAGAATTTTTTTATTAATCTATTTATATTTATACCTTAATAATACTAAACAGATGGAAACAAAATTTCAGATTTCCAAATCGTATGAATCCTATTTTATATCGATATCCAATTCCTATTTTATTATAATTATCGTCCTTTATTTGGCTGCTAACCTGAAACTGTCAAATGTCATTATTATTACAAACAATTGGAATCCATTATCAAGCCATTCCAATTCCATTATATGAGATAAGCAGTGATTTACAGAGTAAAGGATATTTTTTTTATTTTAACGATAAACTCTGTTCTTGAGGAAAATTTCAAAAACTCAATCTCAAAACGAAATTTAAAAATCCATAAGTGTAGTCTTGTTAGAAATCTTTCACTTAATCTTTCTGGAAAAGCTCAGGTATAAATTTCATCCATTGAGTTCAAATTTTACGAGTCAAAGTTAAACATTAAAAAGTCAACAGTTTTGATAATTGAGAAATTTGATTTCGTTTTAAATGTTTTGGATCAATTGATGATTCCAATAGTTTACAATGAGGATTTGCAACCTTTTTCATTCAGAAATCACGGCCTAAAACTTTCTAAATTATTGAATTTGATTTTGGGTTTGATCGTGTTCTTCAGCTTCTTTTATTTTAGTTTTATTTATTTATTTTTCTTTTCTTCTGTTAAATTAAATACTTAGCACCGATTGTTTCTGTTTCGAATGTGTATTCCAAAAATCAAATCGTTAATTGTTTGTGATGATTATTAAACTGGTTGGTCTATTTGGATTTAATAATGAAGAAGAAGAGGAAAACAGTAAAATAAACGGGTTATATATTTTGGAACTGAGATGAAATCAGAAAGATTGAGACGGAGGAATGGTTAAGGGATGGTGTCGGGTATCGAGAGGTCTCGGGTTCGATCCTAGCTTGGTGCAATTGTTTTTAAAATGACTCTTTATGGTAGTTTTTTCTTTCTTAAATTTATTATTATTATTATTATTATTATTATTATTATTATTATTATTATTATTATTATTATTATTATTATTATTATTATTATTATTATTATTATTATTATTATTATTATTATTATTATTATTATTATTGTTATTGTTATTATTATTACTTACCGTTATTATTATTATAGTTATTACTACCAATATTATTGCTAATAAAAGTATTAGTTACAATTTATTATTATTATCATGATTATAATTACAGTTAGGATTATTATTATTATTACTGCTAATACAAATATTATTATCATTAGTAGTATTATTATTAAGTAGAATAACTATTGACTTTATCATTAATACTAAGATTGTTAATATTATTATTATTATTATTATTATTATTATTATTATTATTATTATTATTATTATTATTATTATTATTATTATTATTATTATTATTATTATTATTATTATTATTATTGACATTACTAATGTATTTATTATTATAAATTTTGTCTTACAAGTATTAGTTATCATTATTAAGATTATGATTATAGTGATAAATAAGAATATTGTTATTATTATTAATAACATAAGTAGTATTATAATTATTAAAATTTTCATTATTAATATAATCATTGGCATTATTATTATTAAACTTATTATCAATATTAACAAAATAGATATTTTTATAACTATTATTATTAAGAACTATGTATTATTACCAAAAACTAATATTTTCATGACCATTATTATTAAGTTATTCATTCTATTAAAAACTATCATTAGTATTATCATTTATAGAATTACTAATACTATTATCATATTTATTAATATTAGTACTATCATTATTATTATTATTATTACTTAAAATATTATCTTAAAATACTACTTTAACAAACAAATGATATTTGCATATAACTATATTAAATACATATAATATAACAAAATTTAATATTTTTATATACAAAATGAATATACAAAATATATATATTATTAATATAAAAAGGATATAACTAATAATATATATATATATATATATATATATATATATATATATATATATATATATATTTGTTCGATTACAATTAAGTATATTAATAAATATACAAATGATATAGGTTCGTGAATCTGAGGACAACCCTACTTCTGTTCAATGTCGTCATATGTATTTTTACTATAAAATACAGTATGGTGAGTTTCATTTACCTTTTTACCCTTTATATTTTTGGGCTGAGAATACATGCGCAATTTTTATAAATGTTTTACGAAATAAACACAAGTAATTGAAACTACATTATATGGTTGAATTATCGAAATCGAATATGCCCCTTTTTAGTCTGGTAATCTAAGAATTAGGGAACAGACACCCTAATTGACGCGAATCCTAAAGATAGATCTATCGGGCCCAACAAGCCCCATCCAAAGTACCAGATGCTTTAGTACTTCGAAATTTATATCATGTCTGAAGGAGGATCCCAGAATGATGGGGATATTCTTATATGCATATTGTGAATGTCGGTTACCAGGTGTTCAATCCATATGAATGATATTTTTGTCTCTATGCATGGGACGTATGTTTATGAGGAATGGATATATGAAATCTTGTGGTCTATTAAAATTATGAAATGATTATTTATGTTAAACAAATGAACTCACCAACCTTTTTGGTTGACACTTTAAAGCATGTTTATTCTCAGGTACGAAAGAAATCTTCCGCTGTGCATTTGCTCATTTTAGGGATTTTACTTGGAGTCATTCATGACATATTTCAAAAGACGTTGCATTCGAGTCGTTGAGTTCATCAAGATTAATATTAAGCCAATTATAGTTAGATATATTATGAAATGGAATGCATGCCGTCAACTTTTGATGTAATGAAATATTGTCTTTTCAAAAACGAATGCATTGTTTATAAAATGTATCATATAGAGGTCAAGTACCTCGCGATGTAATCAACTATTGTGAATAGTTTATAATCGATACGGATTTCGTCCGGATGGATTAGGACGGGTTTCTACAGTTGGTATCAGAGCGGTGGTCTTAGTGAACTAGGTCTTGCATTAGTGTGTCTACCTAATAGTCGTTAGGATGCATTAGTAAGTCTGGACTTTGACCGTGTCTGCATGTCAAAAATTTTGCTTATCATCTTTGTCGAAAATCATCAGTTTATCATCCTTAGGAAATTACCTGCTTATCATTCTTAGTCTAGACACATCTTACTGCAATGATTGCATGAATAGTGTATAGACAAAATCCATATCTTAGCGTATCTGTCACTGTAGACCTTATCTGACACGTTTCCTTAATTTTCTCCGTAATTCACGGGATATTTGGAAGTATGTATAGATATTCTATATATAATTAGAATATCATTCGGTATTAAAAAAAAATCATTTCATATCAAAACCCTTTAACTGATCGTGAGAGATGGATCCTACACCTAGCTTGGATTCCATTAGTTCCGGAAGCGATTTCGAGATGTATATTGAAGCAGACTCCGAAGTCAATAAACCAGAAGTGCCTCAACCATTTAGTTATTTTTCTTTCTGGAGGAGATGGGGGTGGATCCGAGAGTTACTCACTCGATGGAGAAATGAAGAAGGCGAGCCCTACCGCGAACCAAACTTACCTCCTAATATCGGAGAAAATGATGTACTCACCGGTGAACCTATGCACAACACTGTATTCACCCTTCTTGCTAAAATATTCCGCCTCGAAGGTCGCATTACTGCAATCTCAGAAAATATTCAACCTCTACTTCCGAATACCAATCGAAGGGGAATATTAGAAGAAATTAGGGAACTTCGAATTGATAATCAAGATCTATCGAATCAGATGAGTGGATGGATAGAAATGATAGAGGGTAGGATAGAAACCCTGACAAGAATGGTGCGTGATCTACAAGCTATACTTACTACACCAACATCATCACCAACCTCAGCACCAACAACACTTGTAGCACCGACAACAACAGTACCACCATCAGCAGCACCAGCAGCATAACCCGTACCATCAACAACAACATCATCACACGTCTCAACCTCGCAATCTATACCTCAAGCATAATCATCATTCTATGAATCGTTCTACATAAACTATCTTCGTCCTTCGTGATGATTATGTAATCTCTAATGTTTTAGAGATTATGTACTCTAGTTCTAGCCGTAAATCTGATGAGTTTAATATCACATTGACTCATTAAATCCATGATTACGTCTGAAGAAAATATATATGTATATATGTTTTCATAAAGATTGTAATTAAAAATTTTTATTGTACAAACTGTTAATGGTGAAAATATTTTAACGGGTAGGTAATACCCGAGGAATATTTAGATTTCGCATTAATAAGTTACACTGTACATTCTACGAATATGATTTAACAGTCATTTACTATCCTACTTACAACCACCGCTTTACAAATCAGTTCACCACAGAATAACCATTTTCATTCAATTTTATATTCGGATTTTGACCTATCAGAATCCAACAAGTGGCATAATGAAGAAAACATTTGACAAAATAAAATTTGTTAGAAACAAACAAATTAACTACGAGAAATTTTAATAAGAATCCACGATGACAAAATCCTAGCTAACTATTCCTAGATAACTGTTAATTCCGTATTACCTTTTATTTATCGCAATTTATTTATCGTATTTTATTTATCGCAATTTTAATTCTCGCAATTTTATTTATAGTCATTTAATTTCTGTATTTATTTTACGCACTTTAAATATCGGGACACGTATACAAGGTTTTAACATATCATATCGACGCATTTATATATATTATTTGGAATAACCATAGACACTCTATATGCAGTAATGAACGAGTTCTCTATACATAGCTGAGGTTGATTCTACAATAATATATATAATTTGAGTTGTGATCGAGTCTGAGACATGTACACGGGTCACGATACGTATTAATTAATTCGAATATTATATATTAAACTATATATGAATGATTGCACTGTTAACTGTGGACTATCAATTATGGACTGACGACATTGGACAATTAAAATGAATTAAAATATTGATTATAATATATGAAACTAAACAATTCTTCAAGTTTGCCACTTGATTTCATCTTAAACCTCATTCGTATCTTGACGATTCCAATCTGCGTTCAAACATTTCATAATTCCTGAAAACACCTCAATCGAGAGGATGAACAAACCACACTTCATCTACAGAAGAAAAGATGGATGCATATAATTATGCACCTGAAAACACTCGGAACTCGAGTAAACATTTAACACGTATCTGTGCTAGATCCTTTGGCATTATTATTACCGAAAATAACATTGCAATTCCTTTTCAAAATAGCCAATTTTGTCACAGCTTCAGCAAGCCAACTTCGACTTTTCATCCGGATTGGTCTTATTATAACCTTGATATATAAGTTTGCCTTTCGTCATCGTTACCGGGGAACCGCTTATATTCCACCACATTAGCAGTAAACTTACCAGCAACCTCGTTACTTCTATACTTAAATCTCTATGATAAATCATTGTATTTATTCATTGAAACCCTATCATATACTCATCCGTATCTTGTAACGAGAACTGACATACCAATTACCGGGAATCAACAATCAGTACTTTGAAAACTCACAGCATATCTACATCAACAGTTATATGTATAACATTCATCTCTTAGAATTACGAACTTTCATTATGAAATTCTGAAAAGCACTCAGTCTACATATCAATACTCTGAATGTTGAAAAAGCTGAATGAAGCAGCAGAAACCGTAGACAATCGTAAACGACCTCAACAGCCGAAAGTTGATGATAAAGAATTGTATGTTGGCAAAGCTCAGAAAAAGTTTGAAACTGAAAAAAAAAACTAATTGAGCAAACTACGAAGGAGTCTCTGAACAAATCACAAGGACTAAACTTGTACATTAAGAATCCTGATGATTCTATTTCTGATGAAATCTTTAGCGAATACCTTACTCCTGACTCTAAATTCTTGCGGGCAAATTTTCTTCATCAACCTTCAAACTTAGAAATTCCAAAATATCATCATAAATATCTTTGATATTTCTGAGGATATTTTCATAAAGATTCTTGTCCAAAATTATTTATTTCTTCCCGCTATCTATATTACATTATAAAGGAAACTACTTTAGTTTCTAAATTTCTTTAAAAATTCGAGTTTGAATTATGAATGAATTTCTTCATCACAACTTGATTCAAAAATTTCAAGATATTATCGTATCTTTCATTATAAATAACCTCCATATTCTGAAGATATTTCCATAACTATTCTTATCTGAAATCATTAATCTCTTCGTGCTATCAGTGTTACATCATATAGAAACTGTTAGTTTCTATATTCTGTAAACTTTCGAGCTTAAAATATGAATGTTATTGAAGTAATGTTGGGAACTGATGCATGAGTTAGTATAATATAATGACACTTGATCAACGTGATTATATTACAGTAAGTCATGCTGAGTTTCTAATGGGACGTGATGATTCACAGATCATAACGTCATCATGTGCCATGTTACATAACTCTTTCATTCCGCTTAACTTCTGAACATATCAAGAAAATATATTCTTGATAGTTCTATTCTCAGTGATTCAGGTAATTTGACAAAACAAATCGTGCTACTACCTTTCTTTTCTACCTTGTATATTATGATAATTCGAAACTCCATACCTATGAAGTCTTGACCATTACTTGCGAAAAGAAAACAAAAGCATGAAGCTCCAAAGTAGAAAAGGAGTATAAATCGCAGCAAATAAGAGAACGCATTAACGGTGGATGACAATAATTATAGGAGACAGAAGCAGGGACATTGAAATATAAGGGAAGATATAAAATCCAACAACAACGCAGAAATTACAAACCATGGATATTAATAAGAATAGCAATATAAAGACACGGTACAATTAAGAATAATATCACCCAAGGTAATAGTAGAAGTAAACAGATTCTCTGGCGAAAGATTGGAAAGAAGGATGACGGAAATGATAATTAGGAAAATATCAAGTATTAGAACTGGATTAAGCATTTTCACAATCTTTTGGATGTATGAACTAAGAAAGAAAGTATAGGAATGGTGAGAATAATGGAAAGGAAGAGTTTAATTTATAATGGAAATATCAGACAGAGTAATCAAAACAGATCACCGTATTTAATTATAGAGATTTTAATTTCCTTATTCGCCGAAGAATCAAATCTTTTAGATTTCGAAGATTTTCTTTAAATCCCTTGAATTCCGGAATTCAAGCAAGACAACGTCAAAAGCTAAGACGCACCTTGTTTTCTAAATTCAACCCTAACTCTGTCAAAAGTTAAGACGAATCTTTACTTTTCCTATTTCAAACTTTTGCGATAGCTTCACTCATACGCTTCAAGTAACTGAATCGTTTAATCTATATGACAAGGTAAAGATAAAACTCTATTCAATCACTTCATTTTCTCATGAAAACATTTTTATTGTTAGCCATGACCACCTTACTCAAATTTCGGGACGAAATTTCTTTAACGGGTAGGTACTGTGACGACCCGGAAATTTCTGATCAAATTTAAATTAAATCTTTATATAATTCCGACATGATTAGCAAAGTCTGTAATAGTGAGTCTCGAAAATTTTGGAACTATGTTCATGTAACCATTTATCCTTTGACTGTGCTCGACGATTCACGAATAATTGTTTGTAACTAAATATGTATATATAAGAATTAATAAATATAAATGTATGTATATATAATAATTAAATATAATTGAAACATTAAAATCAAATATGTAAAATGTTATGCAAGATAATAAGATTTCTATTAAAATTAATCTGCATAAAAATATATGAATTATGTACATAATTATTATTATATGTATATTGTAATATATACAAAATATGTAAATAATAAATATTCAATATAAGTATTACATAATTAATAATAGGTAATATTGATGAAATAAATAACAAGTTAAAATACAGTTACTATATAATATTATTATTACTTTCATTATTAATATAATTAGTAATTATTAAAATTAATATCAGATTTGATACATGTAAGTTGTTATAATAAAGTTATTATTATTAAAATTATTATTATGATTATCATTTTTACCAATCTTGTTATTAATAATATTATCATATTATTATTTTTATCATAAATATTATTATTATTATTATTATTATTATTATTATTATTATTATTATTATTATTATTATTATTATTATTATTATTATTATTATTATTATTATTATTATTATTATTATTATTATTATTATTATTATTATTATTATTATTATTATCCTTATCAATATTATTTATCATTAAAATTATCATTACTAACAAAGTTACTAAAATTTATATAGATTATGACTATCAATATTTTTATTACACCTTATTATTTGATATTAATATTATTAATAATATAACTAATTCCATTATTATTATTAGTAATTTTATTATTAATTATCAGAATTTTTTTATTAATCTATTTATATTTATACCTTAATAATACTAAACAGATGGAACCAAAATTTCAGATTTCCAAATCGTATGAATCCTATTTTATATCGACATCCAATTCCTATTTTATTATAATTATCGTCCTTTATTTGGCTGCTAACCTGAAACTGTCGAATGTCATTATTATTACAAACAACTGGAATCCATTATCAAGCCATTCCAATTCCATTATATGAGATAAGCAGTGATTTACAGAGTAAAGGATATATTTTTTTATTTTAACGATAACCTCTGTTCTTGAGGAAAATTTCAAAAACGCGATCTCGAAACGAAATTTAAAAATCCATAAGTGTAGTCTTGTTAGAAATCTTTCACTTAACCTTTCTAGAAAAGCTCAGGTATAAATTTCATCCATTGAGTTCAAATTTTACGAGTCAAAGTTAAACATTAAAAAGTCAACAGTTTTGATAATTGAGAAATTTGAATTCGTTTTAAATGTTTTGGATCAATTAATGATTCAAATAGTTTACAATGAGGATTTGCAACCTTTTTCATTCAGAAACCACGGCCTAGAACTTTCTAAATTATTGAATTTGATTTTGGGTTTGATCGTGTTCTTCAGCTTCTTTTATTTTAATTTTATTTATTTATTTTTCTTTTCTTCTGTTAAATTAAATACTCAGTACCGATTGTTTCTGTTTCGAATGTGTATTCCAAAAATCAAATCGTTAATTGTTTGTGATGATTATGAAACTGGTTGGTCTATTTGGATTTAATAATGAAGAAGAAGAGGAAAACAGTAAAATAAACGGGTTATATATTTTAGAACTGAGATGAAATCAGAAAGATTGAGACAGAGGAATGGTTAAGGGATGGTGTCGGGTACCGAGAGGTCTCGGGTTCGATCCTAGCTTGGTGCAATTGTTTTTGAAATGACTCTTTAAGGTAGTTTTTTTTCTTCTTAAATTTATTATTATTATTATTATTATTATTATTATTATTATTATTATTATTATTATTATTATTATTATTATTAATATTATTATTATTATTATTATTATTGTTATTGTTATTATTATTATTATTATTATTACTTACCGTTATTATTATTATAGTTATTACTACCAATATTATTGCTAATAAAAGTATTAGTTACAATTTATTATTATTATCATGACTATAATTACAGTTAGGATTATTATTATTATTACTGCTAATACAAATATTATTATCATTAGTAGTATTATTATTAAGTAGAATAACTATTGACATTATCATTAATACTAAGATTGTTATTATTATTATTATTATTATTATTATTATTATTATTATTATTATTATTATTATTATTATTATTATTATTATTATTATTATTATTATTATTATTATTATTATTATTATTATTATTATTATTATTATTATTATTATTATTATTATTATTATTATTGACATTACTAATGTATTTATTATTATAAATTTTGTCATACAAGTATTAGTTATCATTATTAAGATTATGATTATAGTGATAAATAAGAATATTGTTATTATTATTAATAACATAAGTAGTATTATAATTATTATCATTTTCATTATTAATATAATCATTGGTATTATTATTATTAAACTTATTATCAATATTAACAAAATAGATATTTTTAAAACTATTATTATTAAGAACTATGTATTATTACCAAAAACTAATATTTTCATGACCATTATTATTAAGTTATTCATTCTATTAAAAACTATCATTAGTATTATCATTTATAGAATTACTAATACTTTTATCATATTTATTAATATTAGTACTATCATTATTATTATTATTATTATCACTTAAAATATTATCTTAAAATACTACTTTAACAAACAAATGATATTTGTATATAACTATATTAAATACATATAATATAACAAAATTTAATATTTTTATATACAAAATGAATATACGATATATATATATTATTAATATAAAAAGGATATAACTAATAATATATATATATATATATATATATATATATATATATATATATATATATATATATATATATATATATATATATATATATATATATATATATATATATATATATATATATATTTGTTCGATTATAATTAAGTATATTAATAAATATACAAATGATATAGGTTCGTGAATCTGAGGACAACCCTACTTCTGTTCAATGTCGTCATATGTATTTTTACTATAAAATACAGTATGATGAGTTTCATTTGCCTTTTTACCCTTTATATTTTTGGGCTGAGAATACATGCGCAATTTTTATAAATGTTTTACGAAATAGACACAAGTAATTGAAACTACATTAAATGGTTGAATTATAGAAATCGAATATGCCCCTTTTTAGTCTGGTAATCTAAGAATTAGGGAACAGACACCCTAATTGACGCGAATCCTAAAGATAGATCTATCGGGCCCAACAAGCCCATCCAAAGTACCGGATGCTTTAGTACTTCAAAATTTATATCATGTTCGAATCCCGGAATGATGGGGATATTCTTATATACATATTGTAAATGTCGGTTACCAGGTGTTCAATCCATATGAATGATATTTTTGTCTCTATGCATGGGACGTATGTTTATGAGAAATGGAAATATGAAATCTTGTGGTCTATTAAAATTATAAAATGATTATTTATGTTAAACTAATGAACTCACGAACCTTTTTGGTTGACACTTTAAAGCATGTTTATTCTCAGGTACGAAAGAAATCTTCCGCTGTGCATTTGCTCATTTTAGGGATATTACTTGGAGTCATTCATGACATATTTCAAAATACATTGCATTCGAGTCGTTGAGTTCATCAAGATTAATATTAAGTCAATTATAGTTAGATATATTATGAAATAGAATGCATGCCGTCAACTTTCGATGTAATGAAATATTGTCTTTTCAAAAATGAATGCAATGTTTGTAAAATGTATCATATAGAGGTCAAGTACCTCGCGATGTAATCAACTATTGTGAATCATTTATAATCGATACAGACTTCGTCCGGATGGATTAGGAGGGGTTTCTACAATCCGAATCTTGTAACGAGAATTGCCATACCAATCACCAAGAATTAGCAATTAGTATTTCGAAATCTCGCATTGTTTCTACGTCAACAGTTATATGTACACATATAACATCTATCTCTTAGAATTATGATCTTTCATTCTGAAATTCTGGAAAGCACCCAGCCTACGAATCAATACATTGAACTTTGAAAAAGCTGATGAAACAATGAAAACTGAAGACTGCCTTAACAGTCAAAAGTTTAATGATAAAGAAGAGAGTGTTAGGAATGATCGATCGAAAATTTGGTACTGAAAAACAGATTGAGCAAACCATAAAGGAGACCAAGGCCAAATACAAGGACCATACCATATATTCAAAGAATCCAGGTAATTCTGGATCCGAGAAAACCTTCAACGAATATCTTGCTCCGTACTCATGTTAAAATCTTGCGAAAAATCTTTCTTCATCAACCATTGAACTTAGAAATTCCAAAATATCATCATAAATATCTTCGATATTTTGGAAGATATTTTCATAAATATTCTCATCCGAAATTATTTATCTCTTCGTACTATCTATATTACATTATAAAGGAAACTACTTTAGTTTCTAAATTTCTTTAAAATTCGAGTTTGAATTATGAATGATTTTGAAGTAGTGTTGGAAATTGATGCATGAGTTAGTATAATATAATGACACTTGATCAACGTGATTATATTACAGTAAGTCATGCTGAGTTTCTAATGGGACGTGATGATTCACAGATCATAACGTCATCACATGCCATGTTACATAACTCTTTCATTCTGCTTAACTTCTGAACATATCAAGAAAGTATATTCTTGATAGTTCTATTCTCAATGATTCAAGTAATTTGACAAATCAAATCGTGCTACTACCTTTCCTTTCTACCTTGTATATTATGATAATTCGAAACTCATACCTACGAATTCTGGACCATTACTTGCAAAAAGAAAACAAAAGCATGAAGCTCCGAAATAGAAAGGGAGTATAAATCACAGTAAATAAGAGAGAGCATTAACTGTTAATGATGATGATTATAGAAGACGAAAGCGGGGACTTTGAGGTATAAAGAAAAATATAAAGCCCAACAACAACGTCGAAATTACAAACCGTGGATATTAATACGAATAGCAATATAAAGATACGGTAGAATTAAGAATAATATCACCCCTAGGTAATAGTAGAAGTAAACAGATTTTTCTGGTGGAAGATCGAAAAGAAGGATGACAGAAATGATAATTAGAAAAATATCAAGGATTAGAACGGGATTAAGCATTTTCACAATCTTTTGGATGTATGAACTAAGAAAGAAAGTATAGGAATGGTGAGAATAATGGAACGGAAGAGCTTAATTTATAATGGAAAATATCAAACAGAGTAATCGAGGAAGATCACTACATTTAATTAGAGAGATCCTAATTTTCCGAATTATCGAAGAATTAAATCTTATATAGATTACGAAGATTTTCTCTAGATTCCTTGATTTTTGAAAATCAACCGTGACTACGTCATCAGACAAGACGAATATGCATTTATTCATTTCACTCTTTTGTGATAGCTTCATTCGTACTCTTCGAATAATCGAATTGTTTTATCTGTGTTACTCAATAATGATAAACTCTATTTATCAACTCATGTTCGTCATGAAAACATTTTTATTGTTAGTCATGACCACCTCACTCAAATTTCGTGACGAAATTTCTTTAACGGGTAGGTACTGTGACGACCCAAAAATTTTTGACCAAATTTAAACTTAATCTTTATATGATTTCGATACGATAAGCAAAGTATGTAATGTTGAGTCTAAAATTTTTTTGAGACTATGTTATATATTCAGTTGACCTTCGATTGCTCCCGACGATTCACAAACAATTAATTGTAAATAGATATGTGTGTATGTATATATAAATAATAATTCTAAATATAATATGAAGTATTATTTTTATGTTGTTATTAAAATTTAATAAAATAAAAATAGGATATTATAATAATTATTATTTAAAATATATCTCTATATATAAATAAAGTATATTACAAATAAATATTAAATGATTGTAATAGTCGATAGACGTTTCGATTATTATTTAGACAAGTTTAACTCGAACTTATATGATTTTAAAATAAAAGGTGATCCGAAAATGAGTTATATAAGTTATAGGCTTATTAAAAGTATATTTAGGATCTAAGTATTTAATTTTAACATTTTTTATATTTTACCCATAAATGAGAGGGACAGTTGATGTAATTTTTATCTAACAAATTAAGGATCGAATTTTATACCATAATGACCAAAATAAATAAATATAGTTAATTTAAAAATATGAGATTTTTCTGAACACTTTTATCCGCCCCTAATTTCAAATAGTGCACGATACACAGTTCGTGAAAACTGTCGGCACAATAATAAAATGATAACTGTGGCTTCACACGTTTTCTTTATTCAGAATACATTAGTATATTATTTATTATTATTATATTTATATTTATATTATTATTAATCTGTGATTTGGAAATCACTGTTTTTTTTAGTTTTGGTTCTTTGCACACTATAAATTACAGAGTACTAATTATTATATGAAAACATTACACATACATATTAACACTAACACAAACCATCTATCTCCTCTACCTCTCTTCATCTCGTTCTATCGTCCTCCCACCACCATGAATCACCATAATTAACAACCACCACAAATCATTATCGAGCCATCACCATCTTTGATTCTTCAAAACCCAACAACCACCCATATGTGCTCATTCAAAATCCATTGTTTTTATGTTATTGATTCGTGACTGTTATCAAATGAGATCACCAATCACCAGCTATATTTCCACCATAACCCATTATCGATAATCAAAATCCCACCATGAAACTTCTGTTACCATTTTGGTTTATAACCCATCATCAAAACCGATTATATACGACTGTAAACAGTCAGAAAACACCACCACAACCCCTTTAATACTGCTACTACTGCAACATACTGCAATACTTTTGATTTCTGTTTAATTATTCACGAAACCCAGATAATGAACAGTGATCACGATGATGATGAGATGTAGATGATGCTACTGCTATGCTTGTTTTCCTATTCTCCTTTCGTGAAACCATTTAAATTGCCACTTACAATATGGTGCTATACTATTCAATTTCTATTAATGATACAGTAAAGATGAATTAAAGGTGACGATGAATAGTGAACGTAAAGATGAAGATATTTCTTTAACCAACGATGATGATGATGACATAAGACGAGGACAATAATGATAACGGTGTTATAAAGATGATAATGATTCAGTTTTGCCTCCTATTTTGTAGTCTGAACGTCACCCAAATCACCACTATTTCGTTCATGGTTTAACCGTAAACCGGACCTTCAATCACAATTATGTTCGATCACTACTATTCCAATTAACTCACAACCATGACCACCATCGAATGATGCTTGTGCACTGCTGCAATCGAGGATATTTCGCTGGTCCAAATCGAACATATATACATGTTTTTTTATATAAAGGTATTATTATTATATTTATTATTCTATTTTATTATTATTATATATTTAATTATTAATATAAATTGGGGTAATGAAACAGATCAATCTGTTGGAATGTGGATTTGGGTCGAAGGCTAAATTGCCTTTTTGGGCTTGGGAACTAAGGTGGGCTGAAGTAAAATGTGGCCCAATATAATCGGATAGCATAGGGCACATAATTAAATTGGGGTATTTAATCACAGAAAAATGGCACATATCGAATGATAAAGGCGTGTTGTGTGTGGGTGAGAGGTCGCGAGTTCGAGCCCTGCCTAGGGCATTTCTTTTTGGGAAGCCTTTTGAAACCTTTAAGGTAGTATTTATTATTATTATTATTATTATTATTATTATTATTATTATTATTATTATTTATCAGTTATTATTATTATTATTATTATTATTATTATTATTATTATTATTATGATTATTGTTATTATTGTTATTATCATTAGTTATCAATATTACAACTAGTATTATAATTGTTACTATTATTATAATTATTATTAATATCACCATGAATATAAGTATCATAACTTTTATTAGTATTATTATTGATATTATGATCATTAGTAATTATTATTATTGATATGTTAATAATATTAATAATATTAATAATATGATTTCTATTATTATCATTTTAATTATTATTATTATGTAATATCATCAAGTATTAACAGTAATATTATTATTATTGATATAAGTATGATTATTATTATTATTATGAATATGATTGTGGAATTAAGCTATAGAAACTGTAGTTATAAGTCTATAAATTCAATTCGAAGTTATGATAAAACTTATTATTATTAACAATATTATGATTAAAATGAAGTATCATTACAATTGAAAATTTGTAAAGTTATTATCTTTTCATTATTAAAACTTAACACTATTATTGTTATTACTATCATAAATATTATCATTCTTATCATGTTAGTATTATTACAAACAGATTTTTTTTTTTATGAAAATACATTACAATAATATTAATATTACATAACACCATATTTTTGTTATTAAAATGATATTAACTAAGCTATATATAGGATATACCAATTAATATATAAATATATATATCTTATCGTATATAAACCTTAATATAAATTTGTATTATTAATAGGTTATAATGAATACTAGTGATATAAAACATATAAATGATATATATAAAATTTATCAATATAACACAAAAATATAACAAGTATGATTAATAATAATATATATAAACTTATTCAAATACGATTATATATTTTAATATATATATTTGATATAGGTTCGTGAATCCGAGGCCGACCCTGCATTGTTCAGTATCGTCGTATGAATATTTTTACTACAAAATATTGTAGAGTGAGTTTCATTTGCTCCCTTTTTAACTGCTTTTGCAATATATATTTTTAGGACTGAGAATACATGCGCTGCTTTTATAAATATTTTACGAAATAGACACAAGTAATCGAAACTACATTCTATGGTTGGATTATCGAATCGAATATCACCCCTTTTAGCTTGGTAGCCTAAGAATTAGGGAACAGACACCCTAATTGACGCGAATCCTAAAGGTAGATCTACGGGCACTAACTCCCCCCATACTGGAAAATGGTATGCTTTAGTACTTCAAGTTTATATTATACAGATGGATTTCTATTTTGGGGATATTCTATATGCATTATGTTAATGTCGGTTACCAGGTGTTCAATCCATATGAATGATTTTTATGCATGATGTTTATGAGAAATGGAAATATGAAATCTTGTGGTCTATTAAAATTATAGAAATGATCGATTATGATAAACTAATGAACTCACCAACCTTTTGGTTGACACTTTAAAGCATGTTTATTCTCAGGTATGAAAGAAATCTTTCGCTGTGCATTTGCTCATTTTAGAGATATTACTTGAAGTCATTCATGACATATTTCAAAAGACGTTGCATTCGAGTCATCGAGTTCATCAAGATTATTGTTAAGTCAATTATAGTTGGATATATTATGAAATGGTATGCATGTCGTCAACTTTCGATGTAAGGAAAGTTTGTCTTTTAAAAACAAATGCAATGTTTGTAAAATGTATCATATAGAGGTCAAGTACCTCGCGATATAACCAAATATAATGTATTCGTCCAGATGGATTAGGACGGGTCATTAGACCTTCTTTGCTCACTATATGACCGAGGAATTGAACTTCTTTCAACCAAAATGCACACTTTGAAAATTTAGCGTACAATTTTTCATTCCTCAATAATTCTAGCACTTTTCTCAAATGTTCTTCGTGCTCTTGATCATTCTTTGAGTAAATAAGTATGTCATCATTGAAAACAATGACAAACTTGTCAAGATATGTTCCACACACTCGGTTCATGAGGTCCATGAACATAGCTGGTGCATTAATCAATCCAAACGGCATTACCATAAACTCATAATGACCGTAACGAGTTCTAAAAGCAGTCTTCGGAATATCATCCTCCTTCACCCGAATTTGATGATACCCGGAACGTAAATCAATCTTCAAATAAACTGACGAACCTTGTAGTTGATCAAATAAGTCATCGATTCTCGGTAGTGGATAACAGTTCTTGATGGTAAGTTTGTTCAACTCTCGGTAGTCGATACATAACTTGAATGTACCATCCTTCTTTTTGACAAACAAAACAGGAGCTCCCCACGGTGATGTGCTTGGTCGAATGAAACCACGCTCTAAAAGTTCTTGTAATTGACTCTGGAGTTCCTTCATTTCGCTGGGTGCGAGTCTGAGCACGAGCTATTGATGCAGCTCCCAGTACAAGATCTATTTGAAATTCAACGGATCGGTGTGGAGGTAGTCTCGATAATTCTTTCGAAAATACATCGGGAAATTCTTTTGAGACGGCCACATCATTGATGTTCTTTTCTTCGGTTTGTACTTTCATGACATGTGCTAGAACAGCATAGCAACCTTTTCTTGTTAGTTTTTGTGCCTTCAAATTACTAATAAGATTTAGCTTCGCGTTGTTCTTTTCTCCGTACACCATTAAGGGTTTTCCTTTTTCTCGCATAATGCGAATCACATTTTTGTAACAAACGATTTCTGCTTTCACCTCTTTCAACCAGTCCATGCCAATTATCACATCAAAAATCCCTAACTCTACTGGTATTAAATCAATCTTAAACATTTCACTAACCAGTTTAATTTCTCGATTCCGACATATATTATCTGCTGTAATTAATTTACCGTTTGCTAATTCGAGTAAAAATTTATTATCCAAAGGCATCAATGGACAACTTAATTTAGCACAAAAATCTTTACTCATATAGCTTCTATCCGCACCCAAATCAAATAAAACATAAGCAGATTTATTGTCAATAAGAAACGTACCCGTAACAAGCTCCGGGTCTTCCTGCGCTTCTGCCGTATTAATATTGAAAACTCTTCCGCGGTCCTGTCCATTAGTATTCCCCTGATTTGGGCATTCGTTTCTGATATGACAAGGCTTCCCACATCCATAACAAAAAATGGCGGTATTATTTGTTCCGACATTATTTGTTCCTTTAATCTTATTAGCCATTGGTCCGTAAACTTCACACTTCGTCGTACCATGACCCTTTCTATTACACTTAGTACACGATGTGGTACAAAGCCCAGTCGGATGGTATCCTTCACACCTCTGGCATGGTTTCTGCCTCTGGTTGTTATTGTTGGGATTGTTGTTATTGTTGCGGTTGTTGTTATTGTTGGAACGGTTGTTGTAGTTGTTGTAGTTGTTGGGATTGTTATTGTTGTTGTAGTTAAAGTTGCAGTTGTGGTGGTAGTTATTGCATTTGTAATTGCGATTATTGTTGTTGTTGTTGTTGTTGTTGTTGTTGTTGTATTGGTGACTCTTGTCACTGTTTTCTTCCCACTTCCTCTTGACTTGTTTCGTGTTGGCTTCTTCAGCCGCATGCTCTTTAATTCTTCCCTCAATCTGATTTATGAGTTTATGAGCCATTCGACTTGCCTTTTGTATGGAGGCGGGTTCGTTTGAACTAACATCTTCTTGAATTCTTTCTGGTAACCCTTTTACAAATCCGTCAATCTTCTCTTCTTCATCTTCGAATGCTCTCGGACACAATAGGCACAACTCTGTGAATCATTGTTCGTACGTGGTAATATCAAACCCTTGTGTTCGTAACCCTCTAAGCTCTACCTTGAGCTTATTGACCTCGTTTCTGGGACGGTACTGCTCGTTCATTAAGTGTTTGAATGCTGACCGCGGTAGTGCGTAAGCAGCATCTTGTCCCACCTACTCGAGATAGGTGTTCCACCATGTTTACGCAGTACCTGTGAAGGTATGCGTAGCGTACTTTACTTTGTCTTCTTCAATGCACGCACTTATGGCAAACACTGATTCGACCTTCTCAGTCTACCGTTTCAATCCGATTGGTCCTTCAGTTCTATCGAATTCTAGTGGTTTACAGGCAGTAAATTCTTTGTAGGAGCATCCTACACAATTTCTTGTGGAATTAGTTCCACTGCTAGATGCAGAGTTATTGTTGTTATTTTGCATTGCAGCCTGCACTGCGGCTATGTTCGCAGCAAGAAGGGTACGGAATTGTTCTTCACTCATGTTCAAGTTCTGACGAGTAGTCGGTGCCATTTCCTTCAAAAATAGCCAAAAGAATTAAGTTAATCATATAGAATATTAAGAGGAGTCAATAGTATTTCGTAGCATAATGTGAACTTATTTATAAAAGTTTTTTCTTCATATTAGCGTTTTATAAATTTTCATTCGGGTAGTACCTACCCGTTAAGTTCATACTTAGTAGCTAATATACAGTTCAACTACTACAATTCTATATGAAAAACTGATTACAATAATATTTCGCGTTCAAACTTTTATACAATATTTTACAAGCTTACAATACCGCTATTTTACATATAGCATAAAATATAGCACACAACAACTTTGATACAAAGCAGTTGCGAAGACAATTTCTAGTTTAACACAAGTCGTTCAGCAAAGGCAATAAAGATACGTAATTCGTAAGTCCAGAAACAAGTCATGCATTCGGGTTTTACTAATACTATTTCCCATCCTTGGTCTTGTGGAAAGTAACCGTTGTGACCGTTGACTAGGCAACATGCTGTAACGTCGTCAAAAGTACGGGGGTTACGTAATGCCCAATAGCCCCGTAACAATCTAAAAACTTTATTTCTCACTCCAACTACTGAATCCGTCACTTGTGGGAATGTTTTATTTAAAAGTTGTAACCCGATGTTCTTTTTCTCAATTTTGTGAGAAGCGAACATCACTAACCCGTAAACATAACATGCTTCTTTATGTTGCATGTTTGAAGCTTTTTCTAAAGAACGCAGTCCTATGTTGGGATATGTGGAGTCAAAATAGGCTGTCAACCCGTAGCGGAAAGTTGCAGTAGGGTTTCCCGCACTTAATGCCTTAAAGAAAACACGGCGTAACTTAGGTTCTCCCCAATGTGATATACACCATCTATTAAAGGAAAGCATTTTATAAATCAAGGCATGCCTGGAACATCTTTCAAATGTCCTACAAACTAATTTCGCCATAAATAATTGTGCCGATGAATTCTGACCGACTTTAGACAAGATTTCATCACTCATATCCCCTGGTATGTCTTCTAAAATATTTGGTTGTCTATCCTTAACGTCCATTGTGTGTTTTTATACTGTAAAATAGATGAGGATTAGATTCGTAAAAGGTAATTAACAAATAATACAAGCAATTTTTACATATAACATAAAAGTACAAGCATACTATAATACATATATTACACAATATGATTACAACTCTTTATTCCGACTCACTTGTTTCTTCCTCCTCGGACTTGGTTCGTTTCGCTAATTTTCTAGGGATATATGGTACTCCTCTAATACGAGCCGTCATTTTCACAAATGGTTTAGAAAAACCTGGTGGCTTAGATGTTCCCGGGTTATAGTGAAAGTTTAAGAAATACGGATGTTTACGGTATACCTCATCAGGGTACTTCATGTTAACATAAAGTTCATCGGTTTTGGACTCGGGTTTTTCTATTTTGATAGCTTTTCCCTTATTATTTTCTTTTGCCTTATTAAATTGAGTCGGGATAATTTCTATAACATCATCAGAATCCTCGTCGGGATCCGATTCATCAGAAAATTGGTAATTTTCCCAATATTTTGTTTCCTCGGCGAAAACACCATTGACCATTTTTAACTTTGGTCCATTGGTTGAGAATTTTCTTTTATTTATCTGTTTTACTATGGTTCCTAATATTTTCTCCTCCGGAACCTCTTCTTCCGGTTCCTCTTCTTCCGGTTCCTCTTCGGGAATTTGTGAATCTTCCCAAAATATATTCGACTCTTCATTATTATTAGGTGAGTCGATGGGATTTGTACTAGAGGTAGACATCTATCACACAATATCAAACACGTTAAGAGATTAATATATCACATAATATTTACATGTTTACAATATATAGTTTCCAACAAAAAGTGTTAAGCAATCGTTTTTCAAGTAAACACGGTCGAAGTCCAGACTCACTAATGCATCCTAACAAACTCGGTTAGACATACTAATGCAAATTTCTGGTTCTCTAGGACCAATGCTCGGATACCAACTGAAATGTACTGTTCATATCTATTATAAACGTTTCATATTAATTGATTTCGTTGGGAGGTTTTGACCTCTATATGAGACGTTTTTCAAAGACAGCATCCGATTTAAAAAAAAAAACAAACCATAACCTTTATTTTATCGATAAAGGTTTAAAAACATTATGAAGATTATCAAATAATGATAATCTAAAATATAGCGTTTTCACACGACCAATACATAATGTTTTACAATAATATTACACAACAACTTAAGTCTTCGAATGCAGTTTTTAAACAATATTATACAAGCATGCAAACTCCAATCCTGTCTTTATTTAGCATGCAATAGCGGAAGCTCTTAATAATCACCTGAGAATAAACATGCTTAAAACGTCAACAAAAATGTTGGTGAGTTATAGGTTTAACCTATATATTTATCAAATCGTAATAATAGACCACAAGATTTCATTTATTCAATAATCTTACACTCGCAAGTGTATAAAAATCATTCATATAATGAACACCTGATAACCGACATTAACTTTAATGTATATAGAATATTCCCCACATACTCGCAAGTATGTCATAAATTGGCAATCGTAATCACCATATAAATCGAAGTACTAAAGCATTCCAAATTCCAGAATGGGGTTTGTTAGGCCCATAGATCTATCTTTAGGATTCGCGTCAATTAGGGGCCATTTCCCTAATTCTTAGGCTACCAGACTTGAAGGGGCAATATTCGGTTTAATAATCCAACCATAGAATGTAGTTTCGCGTACTTGTATCTATTTTGTAAAACATTTATAAAACTGCATGTATTCTCATCCCAAAAATATTAGATTTTAAAAGTGGGACTATAACTCACTTTCACATATTTTTACTTCGTCGGAAATAAGACTTGGCTACGGGTCGATTCACGAACCTATAACAAATATATACATATATATTAAAGTATGATCGAAATATATTCACAATATGTTTTATCATGTTTTAACGATTTAAGTTGTTAAGTTAACAGTCCAACGTTCGTAGTCCACAGTTAGTTATCCACAGTTAGTAGTACAGAAATAAATCAATATCTATTATCTCGAATCAATCCATGACCCAGTGTATACAAGTCTCAGACTCGATCACAACTCAAATTATATATATTATTTTGGAATCAACCTCAACCCTGTATAGCTAACTCGAACATTACCGCATATAGAGTGTCTATAGTTGTTCCAAATAATATATATAGATGACGTCGATATGATATGTCAAAACATAGTTAGTTAGGATATGGTTAGTATATATTTTTGTCAATTCATCCCGTACTCAAATTAACCATTTTAACCAATTTTTTTTTACCCATAACTTCTTCGTTTTAAATCCGTTTTAAGTGAATCAACTTGATATGGTTTCACATTAAACTGTATTTTATGAAACTAAACAGAAAAAGTATATGTTTATAGTCAGAAATACAGGTTACAAGTCGTTTTTGTAGAGGTAGTCATTTCAGTCGAAAAAATGACGTCTTGATGACCATTTTGAAAAACATATTTCCACTTTGAGTTTAACCATGAATTTTGGATATAGTTTCATGTTCATAAGAAATATCATTTTCCCATAAGAACAACTTTTAAATCAAAGTTTATCATAGTTTTTAATTATCTAACCCAAAACAGCCCCCGGTTTTACTATGACGGCGTATGTCCAGTTCTACGGTGTTCTTCGTGTTTTCAGGTTTTAAATCATTAAGTTAGCATATCATATAGATATAGAACATGTATTTAGTTGATTTTAAAATTCAAGTTAGAAGGATTAACTTTGTTTGCGAACAAGTTTAGAATTAACTAAACTATGTTCTAGTGATTACAAGTTTAGATCTTCGAATAAGATAGTTATATATATATGAATTGAATGATGTTATGAACATCATTACTACCCCAAATTTAGTAGGTAAACCTACTGGAAGTGACAAGAAATGATCTAGCTTCAAAGGATCTTGGATCGCTTGAAAGTTCTTGAAGTACAATCATGACACAAAAACAAGTTCAAGTAAGATTTTCTACTTGAATTAAGATAGTTATAGTTATAGAAATTGAATCAAAGTTTGAATATGAGTATTACCTTGAATTAGAATGATAAGCTACTTTAAGTAACAAAGGTTTCTTGATTTTAGATGATTACTTGGAATAGATTAGAAAGTCTTGGAAGTATACTTGCAAACTTGAAAGTATTCTTGATTTTATGAAACTAGAACTTATAGAATTTATAAAGAACACTTAGAACTTGAAGATAGAACTTGAGAGAGTTCAATTAGATGAAAAAAATTGAAGAATGAAGGTGTTTGTATGTGTTTTAGGTCGTGATATATGGATTAGATATAAAGGATATGTAAGTTTGTTTTCTTGTAAATAAGTCATGAATGGTTAATAATATTTTTGTAATCTTGCTAAATAATTCATACTAGATTGCAAAGAATGGTTCCCACATGTTTGATGACTCATTAAGGGCTGCTAAGAGCTGATCATTGAAGTGTATATATGAAATGTGTAGTGACCCGAACTTTTCCATGTTTATATATATTAATTGAGATTGATATTTACATGATTAAATGTTTCCAACATGTTAAGCAATCAAACTTGTTAAGACTTGATTAATTGAAATAGGTTTCATATAGACAATTGACCACCCAAGTTGACCGGTGATTCACGAACGTTAAAACTTGTAAAAACTATACGATGACATATATATGGTTATATATATAGTTAACATGATTTTATTATAAGTATGTATCTCATTAGGTATTTTAACAATGAGTTATATACATAAAAATGAGACTATTAATTTAAGAAACTCGAAAACGATATATATAACGATTATCGTTATAACAACGTCTTACTAGGTACATATGAATCATATTAAGATATTGATACACTTGGTTAATTATGTTAAATGATAAGTAAATATATTATTAAGTGTATTAACAATGAAATACATATGTAAAAATAAGACTACTAACTTAATGATTTCGAAACGAGACATATATGTAACGATTATCGTTGTAACGACATTTAACTGTATATATATCATACTAAGATATATTATATATCATAATATCATGATAATACAATAATTTAAAATCTCATTTGATATTATAAACATTGGGTTAACAACATTTAACAAGATCGTTAACCTAAAGGTTTCAAAACAACACTTACATGTAACGACTAACGATGACTTAACGACTCAGTTAAAATGTATATACATGTAGTGTTTTAATATGTATTTATACACTTTTGAAAGACTTCCATACACTTATCAAAATACTTCTACTTAACAAAAATACTTACAATTACATCCTCGTTCAGTTTCATCAACAATTCTACTCGTATGCACCCGTATTCGTACTCGTACAATACACACCTTTTAGATGTATGTAATATTAGTATATATACACTCCAATGATCAGCTCTTATCAGCCCATGTGACTCACCTAACACATGTGGGAACCATCATTTGGAAAATAGCATGAAATATCTCATAAAATTACAAAAATGTGAGTAATCATTCATGACTTATTTACATGAAAACAAAATTACATATCCTTTATATCTAATCCATACACCAACGACCAAAAACACCTACAAACACTTTCATTCTTCAATTTTCTTCATCTAATTGATCTCTCTCAAGTTCTATCTTCAAGTTCTAAGTGTTCTTCATAAATTCCAAAAGTTCTAGTTTCATAAAATCAAAAATACTTCCAAGATTGCAAGTTTACTTCCAAGTTTTCTAAATCCTTTCCAAGTAATCATCCAAGATCAAGAAACCTTTGTTACTTACAGTAGGTTATCTTTCTAATACAAGGTAATAATCATATTCAAACTTTAATTCAATTTCTATAACTATAACAATCTTATTTCGAGTGGAAATCTTACTTGAAATTGTTTTCGTGTCATGATTCTGCTTCAAGAACTTTCAAGCCATCCAAGGATCCTTTGAAGCTAGATCTATTTTTCTCATTTCCAGTAGGTTTATCCAAGGAACTTGAGGTAGTAATTATGTTCATAACATCATTCGATTCATACATATAAAGCTATCTTATTCGAAGGTTTAAACTTGTAATCACTAGAACATAGTTTAGTTAATTCTAAACTTGTTCGCAAATAAAAGTTAATCCTTCTAAATTGACTTTTAAAATCAACTAAACACATGTTCTATATCTATATGATATGCTAACTTAATGATTTAAAACCTGGAAACCCGAAAAACACCGTAAAACCGGATTTACGCCGTCGTAGTAACACCGCGGGCTGTTTTGGGTTAGTTAATTAAAAACTATGATAAACTTTGATTTAAAAGTTGTTATTCTGGGAAAATGATTTTTATTATGAACATGAAACTATATCCAAAAATTATGGTTAAACTCAAAGTGGAAGTATGTTTTCTAAAATGGTCATCTAGACGTCGTTTTTTCGACTGAAATGACTACCTTTATAAAAATGACTTGTAACTTATTTTTTCGACTATAAACCTATACTTTTTCTGTTTAGATACATAAAATAGAGTTCAATATGAAACCATAGCAATTTGATTCACTCAAAACGGATTTAAAATGAAGAAGTTATGGGTAAAATAAGATTGGATGATTTTTCTCATTTTAGCTACGTGAAAATTGGTAACAAATCTATTCCAACCATAACCTAATCAACTTTTATTGTATATTATGTAATCTTGAGATACCATAGACACGTATACAATGTTTCGACCTATCATGTCGATACATCTATATATATTTTGGAACAACCATAGACACTCTATATGTGAATGTTGGAGTTAGCTATACAGGGTTGAGGTTGATTCCAAAATATATATAGTTTGAGTTGTGATCAATACTGAGATACATATACACTGGGTCGTGGATTGATTCAAGATAATATTTATCGATTTATTTCTGTACATCTAACTGTGGACAACTAGTTGTAGGTTACTAACGAGGACAACTGACTTAATAAACTTAAAACATCAAAATATATTAAAAGTGTTGTAAATATATTTTGAACATACTTTGATATATATGTATATATTGTTATAGGTTCATGAATCAACCAGTGGCCAAGTCTTACTTCCCGACGAAGTAAAAATCTGTGAAAGTGAGTTATAGTCCCACTTTTAAAATCTAATATTTTTGGGATGAGAATACATGCAGGTTTTATAAATGATTTACAAAATAGACACAAGTACTTGAAACTACATTCTATGGTTGAATTATCGAAATCGAATATGCCCCTTTTTATTAAGTCTGGTAATCTAAGAATTAGGGAACAGACACCCTAATTGACGCGAATCCTAAAGATAGATCTATTGGGCCTAACAAACCCCATCCAAAGTACCGGATGCTTTAGTACTTCGAAATTTATATCATGTCCGAAGGAGGATCCCGGAATGATGAGGATATTCTTATATATGCATTTTGTTAATGTCGGTTACCAGGTGTTCACCATATGAATGATTTTTATCTCTATGTATGGGATATGTATTGAAATATGAAATCTTGTGGTCTATTGTTACGATTTGATATATATAGGTTAAACCTATAACTCACCAACATTTTTGTTGACGTTTAAAGCATGTTTATTCTCAGGTGAATACTAAGAGCTTCCTCTGTCGCATACTTAAATAAGGACAAGATTTGGAGTCCATGCTTATATGATATTGTGTAAAAACTGCATTCAAGAAACTTATTTCGTTGTAACATATTTGTATTGTAAACCATTATGTAATAGTCGTGTGTAAACAGGATATTTTAGATTATCATTATTTAATAATCTACGTAAAGCTTTTTAAACCTTTATTGATGAAATAAAGGTTATGGTTTGTTTTAAAATGAATGCAGTCTTTGAAAAACGTCTCATATAGAGGTCAAAACCTCGCAACGAAATCAATTAATATGGAACGTTTTTAATCAATAAGAACGGGACATTTCAGTTGGTATCCGAGCGTTGGTCTTAGAGAACCAGAATTTTGCATTAGTGTGTCTTATCGAGTTTGTTAGGATGCATTAGTGAGTCTGGATTTCGACCGTGTTTACTTGAAAAATGATTGCTTAACAAATTTTGTTGGAAACTATATATTTTTAACATGTGAATATTATGTGATATATTAATCTCTTAACGCGTTTGATATTATGTGATAGATGTCTACCTCTAGAACAAGTCCCATTGACTCACCTAATAATAATGAAGAGTCAAATGTAAATTGGAATGATTCGTGGACTGATTCACAAGTTCCCGAAGAGGAACCGGAAGAAGAGTCGGAACCGGAAGAAGAATCGGAACCGGAAGAAGAATCGGAACCGGTAGAAGAAATAGAACCAGTGGGGGAAATAATAAAACGGTTAAGTAGAAGAAAATCCTCAACCAACCGACCAAAGTTAATTATGGTCAATGGTGTTTCCGCCAAGGAAGTAAAATATTGGGAGGATTTCCAATTCTCCGATGAATCGGATTTCGACGAGAATTCCGATGATGTTATAGAAATTACCCCAACTGAATTTAAAAAGGTAAAAGAAAATAATAAGGGAAAGGGCATAAAAATAGAGAAATCTAATTCCAACCCCGATGAACTTTATATGTATCGTCAACCCCCGAAGTCCTTAAGTTGTAACAATGACCCGGGAACCTCTAAACCACAAGGTTTTTCTAAACGAATGTGGAAAACGATGGCTCGTATTAGGGGAACATCATATATCCCTAGAAACTTGACAAAAAGAACCAAAACTAAAGAAGAAGAAACGAGTGAGTCGGAATAAGATAGTTGTATTCGTGTGGTGTAATATATGTAATATAGTGTGCTTATGCTTTATGATATATGTAAAAATTGCTTGCATTAATAAGTATTTTTTTATGAATCTAACTATTGTCTATTTTACAGTATAAAAACACAAAATGGATAGACAACCCAATATTTTAAGAGACCTACCCGGAGACATGATTGATGAAATCTTGTCTAGAGTCGGTCAGAATTCCTCGGCACAACTATTTAAGGCGAAATCAGTTTGTAAGACATTCGAAGAACGTTCCAAGAATGTCTTGGTTTATAAGAGACTTTCGTTTGAAAGATGGGGGATATCACATTGGGAAACCCATAAGTTACGATGTGTTTACTTTGACGCATATATTGAGGGGAACCCAAATGCTATTTTACGCAACTGGTTAAGAAATTATTTTGACTCAATGTATCCGAATATAGGACTTCATGATTTAGAAAAAGATGCTAACATGCAACATAAAGAAGCATGCTATGCTTACGGGTTAGTAATGTTCGCTTCTCACCAAAGTGAGAAAAAGAACATCGGGCTAGAACTATTAAACAAAACGTTCCCACAAGTAACGGAGTCGGTAATTGGGGTAAGAAATGAGGTTTTTAGATTGTTACGGGACTGTTGGATATTACGTAACCCTCGTCCCTTTGACGACGTTACAACACGCTGTCTTATCAACGGCCATAACGGTTATGTTCTGTAGTGACCCGAACTTTTCCATGTTTATATATATTAATTGAGATTGATATTTACATGATTAAATGTTTCCAACATGTTAAGCAATCAAACTTGTTAAGACTTGATTAATTGAAATAGGTTTCATATAGACAATTGACCACCCAAGTTGACCGGTGATTCACGAACGTTAAAACTTGTAAAAAACTATATGATGAAATATATATGGTTATATATATAGTTAACATGATATTATGATAAATAAACATATCAATAATTATATTAACAATGAACTACATATGTAAAAACAAGACTACTAACTTAATGATTTTGAAACGAGACATATATGTAACGTTTATCGTTGTAACGACATTTAATGTATATATATCATATTAAGAGATATTCGTACATCATAATATCATGATAATATAATAATTTAAAATCTCTTTTATTATTATAAACATTGGGTTAACAACATTTAACAAGATCGTTAACCTAAAGGTTTCAAAACAACACTTACATGTAACGACTAACGATGACTTAACGACTCAGTTAAAATGTATATACATGTAGTGTTTTAATATGTATTTATACACTTTTGAAAGACTTCAATACACTTATCAAAATACTTCTACTTAACAAAAATGCTTACAATTACATTCTCGTTCAGTTTCATCAACAATTCTACTCGTATGCACCCGTATTCGTACTCGTACAATACACAGCTTTTAGATGTATGTACTATTGGTATATACACTCCAATGATCAGCTCTTAGCAGCCCATGTGAGTCACCTAACACATGTGGGAACCATCATTTGGCAACTAGCATGAAATATCTCATAAAATTACAAAAATATGAGTAATCATTCATGACTTATTTACATGAAAACAAAATAACATATCCTTTATATCTAATCCATACACCAACGACCAAAAACACCTACAAACACTTTCATTCTTCAATTTTCTTCATCTAATTGATCTCTCTCAAGTTCTATCTTCAAGTTCTAAGTGTTCTTCATAAATTCTATAAGTTCTAGTTTCATAAAATCAAGAATACTTTCAAGTTTGCTAGCTCACTTCCAATCTTGTAAGGTGATCATCCAACCTCAAGAAATCTTTGTTTCTTACAGAAGGTTATCATTCTAATACAAGGTAATAATCATATTCAAACTTTGGTTCAATTTCTATAACTATAACAATCTTATTTCAAGTGATGATCTTACTTGAACTTGTTTTCGTGTCATGATTCTGCTTCAAGAACTTCGAGCCATCCAAGGATCCATTGAAGCTAGATCCATTTTTCTCTTTTCCAGTAGGTTTATCCAAGGAACTTAAGGTAGTAATGATGTTCATAACATCATTCGATTCATACATATAAAGCTATCTTATTCGAAGGTTTAAACTTGTAATCACTAGAACATAGTTTAGTTAATTCTAAACTTGTTCGCAAACAAAAGTTAATCCTTCTAACTTGACTTTTAAAATCAACTAAACACATGTTCTATATCTATATGATATGCTAACTTAATGATTTAAAACCTGGAAACACGAAAAACACCGTAAAACCGGATTTACGCCGTCGTAGTAACACCGCGGGCTGTTTTGGGTTAGTTAATTAAAAACTATGATAAACTTTGATTTAAAAGTTGTTATTCTGAGAAAATGATTTTTATTATGAACATGAAACTATATCCAAAAATTATGGTTAAACTCAAAGTGGAAGTATGTTTTCTAAAATGGTCATCTAGACGTCGTTCTTTCGACTGAAATGACTACCTTTACAAAAACGACTTGTAACTTATTTTTCCGACTATAAACCTATACTTTTTCTGTTTAGATTCATAAAATAGAGTTCAATATGAAACCATAGCAATTTGATTCACTCAAAACGGATTTAAAATGAAGAAGTTATGGGTAAAACAAGATTGGATAATTTTTCTCATTTTAGCTACGTGAAAATTGGTAACAAATCTATTCCAACCATAACTTAATCAACTTGTATTATATATTATGTAATCTTGAGATACCATAGACACGTATACAATGTTTCGACCTATCATGTCGACACATCTATATATATTTCGGAACAACCATAGACACTCTATATGTGAATGTTGGAGTTAGCTATACAGGGTTGAGGTTGATTCCAAAATATATATAGTTTGAGTTATGATCAATACTGAGATACGTATACACTGGGTCGTGGATTGATTCAAGATAATATTTATCGATTTATTTCTGTACATCTAACTGTGGACAACTAGTTGTAGGTTACTAACGAGGACAGCTGACTTAATAAACTTAAAACATCAAAATATATTAAAAGTGTTGTAAATATATTTTGAACATACTTTGATATATATGTATATATTGTTATAGGTTCGTGAATCAACCAGTGGCCAAGTCTTACTTCCCGACGAAGTAAAAATCTGTGAAAGTGAGTTATAGTCCCACTTTTAAAATCTAATATTTTTGGGATGAGAATACATGCAGGTTTTATAAATGATTTACAAAATAGACACAAGTACGTGAAACTACATTCTATGGTTGAATTATCGAAATCGAATATGCCCCTTTTTATTAAGTCTGGTAATCTAAGAATTAGGGAACAGACACCCTAATTGACGCGAATCCTAAAGATAGATCTATTGGGCCTAACAAACCCCATCCAAAGTACCGGATGCTTTAGTACTTCGAAATTTATATCATATCCGAAGGGTGTCCCGGAATGATGGGGATATTCTTATATATGCATCTTGTTATTGTCGGTTACCAGGTGTTCACCATATGAATGATTTTTATCTCTATGTATGGGATGTGTATTGAAATATGAAATCTTGTGGTCTATTGTTACGATTTGATATATATAGGTTAAACCTATAACTCACCAACATTTTTGTTGACGTTTAAAGTATGTTTATTCTCAGGTGAATATTAAGAGCTTCCGCTGTTGCATACTAAAATAAGGACAAGATTTGGAGTCCATGTTTGTATGATATTGTGTAAAAACTGCATTCAAGAAACTGATTTCGATGTAACATATTTGTATTGTAAACCATTATGTAATGGTCGTGTGTAAACAGGATATTTTAGATTATCATTATTTGATAATCTACGTAAAGCTTTTTAAACCTTTATTTATGAAATAAAGGTTATGGTTTGTTTTAAAAAGGAATGCAGTCTTTGAAAAACGTCTCATATAGAGGTCAAAACCTCGCAACGAAATCAATTAATATGGAACGTTTTTAATCAATAAGAACGGGACATTTCATGTTCCACAAGACCAAGGATGGGAAGTAGTCCTAGTAAAACCAGAATGCATGACTTGTTTCTGGACGTATGAATTACGTTTCTTTTTTGCCTTTGCTGAACGACTTGTGTACTAGCTAGAATTATCTTCACAACCATCTTGTATCAAATTTATTGTGTGCTATATTTCATGCTATATGTAAAATAAGCGGTATTGTAAGTTTGTAAAATATTGTGTAAAAGTTTGAACGTGAAATATTATTATAATCAGTTTTTCATATAGAATTGTAGTAGTTGAATTGTATATTAGCTACTAAGTATGAACTTAACGGGTAGGTACTACCCGAATTTAAACTTATAAAACGCTAATATGAAGAAAAAGCTTTTATAAATGAGTTCATATTATGCTACGAAATACTATTAACTACTCTTAATATTCTGTATGATTAACTTGTTCCATTTGACTATTTTGAAGGAAATGGCACCGACTACTCGACACACCGTGAATATGAATGAAGAGGAATTCCGTACTTTTATAGCTTCAAACATAGCCGCAGTACAGGCTGCGCTACATACCAACAATAACCTTGGATCTAGCAGTACAGGAAATCATGTAGGATGCACCTACAAAGAATTCACTGCCTGCAAACCTTTGGAATTTGATGGAACCGAAGGACCGATCAGATTGAAACGGTGGATCGAGAAGGTCGAATCGGTGTTTGCCATAAGTAAGTGTACTGAAGAGGACAAAGTGAAGTACGCTACGCATACCTTCACAGGTTCTGCGTTAACATGGTGGAATACCTATCTAGAGCAAGTGGGACAAGACGATGCGTACGCACTACCGTGGTCAGCATTCAAGAACTTGATGAACGAGAAGTACCGTCCCAGAACCGAGGTCAATAAGCTCAAGACAGAACTTAGAGGGTTACGAACCCAAGGATTTGATATTACCACGTACAAAAGACGATTCACAGAATTGTGCCTATTGTGTCCGGGAGCGTTCGAAGATGAGGAAGAGAAGATCGACGCGTTTGTGAAAGGATTACCGGAAAGAATCCAAGAAGATATAAGTTCACACGAGCCCACCTCCATACAACAGGCATGTAGAATGGCTCACAAACTAGTGAACCAGATTGAAGAAAGAATTAAAGAATAGACTGCTGAAGAGGCCAATGTGAAGCAAGTCAAAAGAAAGTGGGAGGAAAACGGTGATAAGAATCACCAATACAACAACAACAGCAATTACAACAATAATCGCAACAATTATCCCAACAATCGCAACATCAATCACAATTACAATAAACGGCCCAACAACAACAACAGCAACAACAACAAAAACGGCAACTATAACAATCATCCCAACAACAATAATAACCGCAACAACAACAACAACAATCAGAAGCAGCTATGCCAAAGGTGTGAAAAGTATCACTCGGGGTTCTGCACCAGATTTTGCAACAAGTGTAAAAGAAATGGTCATAGCGCAACAAAGTGTGAGGTCTACGGACCAGGGGTTAATAGAACGAAAGGAACAAATGGTGTCGGAACGAGTAATGGCGGAGCAAGTAGTGTCGGAGCAAGTTATGCCAATGTAGTTTGTTATAAATGTGGAAAACCGGGCCACATTATTAGAAATTGTCCGAACCAGGAGAACACGAATGGACAAGGCCGCGGAAGAGTTTTCAATATTAATGCGGCAGAGGCACAGGAAGACCCGGAGCTTGTTACGGGTACGTTTCTTATTGACAATAAATCTGCTTACGTTTTATTTGATTCGGTTGCGGATAGAAGCTATATGAGTAGAGATTTTTGTGCTAAATTAAGTTGTCCATTGACGCCTTTGGATAGTAAATTTTTACTCGAATTAGCAAATGGTAAATTAATTTCAGCAGATAATATATGTCGGAATCGAGAAATTAAACTGGTTAGCGAAACATTTAAGATTGATTTGATACCAGTAGAGTTAGGGAGTTTTGATGTGATAATCGGTATGGATTGGTTGAAAGAAGTGAAAGCAGAGATCGTTTGTTACAAAAATGCAATTCGCATTATACGAGAAAAAGGAAAACCCTTAATGGTGTACGGAGAAAAGGGCAACATGAAGCTACATCTTATTAGTAATTTGAAGGCACAAAAACTAATAAGAAAAGGTTGCTATGCTGTTCTAGCACACGTCAAGAAAGTACAAACTGAAGAAAAGAGCATCAATGATGTTCCCGTTGCAAAAGAATTTCCCGTTGTATTTTCGAAAGAATTACCGGGATTACCCCCACATCGATCCGTTGAATTTCAAATAGATCTTGTACCAGGAGCTGCACCAATAGCTCGTACTCCTTACAGACTCGCACCCAGCGAGATGAAAGAACTGCAAAGCCAATTACAAGAACTTTTAGAGCGTGGTTTTATTCGACCAAGCACATCACCGTGGGGAGCTCCTGTTTTGTTTGTCAAGAACAAAGATGGTACATTCAGGTTGTGTATCGACTATCGAGAGTTGAACAAACTTACCATCAACAACCGCTACCCACTACCGAGAATCGATGACTTATTTGATCAACTACAAGGCTCGTCTGTTTATTCAAATATTGACTTACGTTCCGGGTATCATCAAATGCGGGAGAAAGAAGATGATATTCCAAAGACTGCTTTCAGAACACGTTACGGTCATTACGAGTTTATGGTCATGCCGTTTGGTTTAACTAATGCACCAGCTGTGTTCATGGACCTTATGAACCGAGTGTGTGGACCATACCTTGACAAGTTTGTCATTGTTTTCATTGATGACATACTTATTTACTCAAAGAATGACGAAGAACACGGTGAACATTTGAGAAAGGTGTTAGAAGTATTGAGGAAGGAAGAATTGTACGCTAAGTTTTCAAAGTGTGTATTTTGGTTGGAAGAAGTTCAATTCCTCGGTCACATAGTGAACAAAGAAGGTATTAAGGTGGATCCGGCAAAGATAGAAACTGTTGAAAAGTGGGAAACCCCGAAAACTTCGAACACATATGCCAGTTTTTAGGACTAGCTGGTTACTACAGAAGGTTCATCCAAGACTTTTCCAGAATAGCAAAACCCTTGACTGCATTAACGCATAAAGGGAAGAAATTTGAATGGAATGATGAACAAGAGAAAGCGTTTCAGTTATTGAAGAAAAAGCTAACTACGGCACCTATATTGTCATTGCCTGAAGGGAATGACGATTTTGTGATTTATTGTGACGCATCAAAGCAAGGTCTCGGTTGTGTATTAATGCAACGGACGAAGGTGATTGCTTATGCGTCTAGACAATTGAAGATTCACGAGCACAAAAGTCTTCAACACATATTTAATCAGAAACAACTGAATATGAGGCAGCGTAGGTAGATTGAATTGTTGAATGATTACGACTTTGAGATTCGTTACCACCCGGGGAAGGCAAATGTGGTAGCCGATGCCTTGAGCAGGAAGGACAGAGAACCCATTCGAGTAAAATCTATGAGTATAATGATTCATAATAACCTTACTACTCAAATAAAGGAGGCGCAACAAGGAGTTTTAAAAGAGGGAAATTTAAAGGATGAAATACCCAAAGGATCGGAGAAGTATCTTAATATTCGGGAAGACGGAACCCGGTATAGGGCTGAAAGAATTTGGGTACCAAAATTTGGAGATATGAGAGAAATGGTACTTAGAGAAGCTCATAAAACCAGATACTCAATACATCCTGGAACGGGGAAGATGTACAAGGATCTCAAGAAACATTTTTGGTGGACGGGTATGAAAGCCGATGTTGCTAAATACGTAGGAGAATGTTTGACGTATTCTAAGGTCAAAGCTGAGCATCAGAAACCATCAGGTCTACTTCAACAACCCAAAATCCCGGAATGGAAATGGGAAAATATTACCATGGATTTCATCACTAAATTGCCAAGGACTGCAAGTGGTTTTGATACTATTTGGGTAATAGTTGATCGTCTCACCAAATCAGCACACTTTCTGCCAATAAGAGAAGATGACAAGATGGAGAAGTTAGCACGACTGTATTTGAAGGAAGTCATCTCCAGACATGGAATACCAATCTCTATTATCTCTGATAGGGATGGCAGATTTATTTCAAGATTCTGGCAGACATTACAGCAAGCATTAGGGACTCGTCTAGACATGAGTACTGCCTATCATCCACAAACTGATGGGCAGAGCGAAAGGACGATACAAACACTTGAAGACATGCTACGAGCATGTGTTATTGATTTCGGAAACAGTTGGGATCGACATCTACCGTTAGCAGAATTTCCCTACAACAACAGCTACCATTCAAGCATTGAGATGGTGCCGTTTGAAGCACTTTATGGTAGAAAGTGTAGGTCTCCGATTTGTTGGAGTGAAGTGTGGGATAGACAGATTACGGGTCCGGAGATAATACAAGAAACTACCGAAAAGATCATCCAAATTCAACAACGGTTGAAAACCGCCCAAAGTCGACAAAAGAGCTACGCTGGCATTAAAAGAAAAGATATAGAATTTGAAATTGGAGAGATGGTCATGCTTAAAGTTGCACCTTGGAAAGGCGTTGTTCGATTTGGTAAACGAGGGAAATTAAATCCAAGGTATATTGGACCATTCAAGATTATTGATCGTGTCGGACCAGTAGCTTACCGACTTGAGTTACCTCAACAACTCGTGGCTGTACATAACACTTTCCAAGTCTCAAATTTGAAGAAATGTTTTGCTAAAGAAGATCTCACTATTCCGTTAGATGAAATCCAAATCAACGAAAAACTTCAATTCATCGAAGAACCCGTCGAAATAATGGATCGTGAGGTTAAAAGACTTAAGCAAAACAAGATACCAATTGTTAAGGTTCGATGGAATGCTCGTAGAGGACACGAGTTCACCTGGGAGCATGAAGATCAAATGAAGAAGAAATACCCGCATCTATTTCCAGAAGATTCGTCAACACCTTTAACAGCTTAAAATTTCGGGACAAAATTTATTTAACGGGTAGGTACTGTAGTGACCCGAACTTTTCCATGTTTATATATATTAATTGAGATTGATATTTACATGATTAAATGTTTCCAACATGTTAAGCAATCAAACTTGTTAAGACTTGATTAATTGAAATAGGTTTCATATAGACAATTCACCACACAAGTTGACCGGTGATTCACGAACGTTAAAACTTGTAAAAACTATACGATGACATATATATGGTTATATATATAGTTAACATGATTTTATTATGAGTATGTATCTCATTAGGTATTTTAACAATGAGTTATATACATAAAAATGAGACTATTAATTTAAGAAACTCGAAAACGATATATATATAACGATTATCGTTATAACAACGTCTTACTAGGTACATATGAATCATATTAAGATATTGATACACTTGGTTAATTATGTTAAATTATAAGTAAATGTATTATTAAGTGTATTAACAATGAAATACATATGTAAAAATAAGACTACTAACTTAATGATTTCGAAACGAGACATATATGTAACGATTATCGTTGTAACGACATTTAACTGTATATATATCATACTAAGATATATTATATATCATAATATCATGATAATATAATAATTTAAAATCTCATTTGATATTATAAACATTGGGTTAACAACATTTAACAAGATCGTTAACCTAAAGGTTTCAAAACAACACTTACATGTAACGACTAACGATGACTTAACGACTCAGTTAAAATGTATATACATGTAGTGTTTTAATATGTATTTATACACTTTTGAAAGACTTCCATACACTTATCAAAATACTTCTACTTAACAAAAATACTTACAATTACATCCTCGTTCAGTTTCATCAACAATTCTACTCGTATGCACCCGTATTCGTACTCGTACAATACACAGCTTTTAGATGTATGTAATATTAGTATATACACTCCAATGATCAGCTCTTAGCAGCCCATGTGACTCACCTAACATATGTGGGAACCATCATTTGGCAAATAGCATGAAATATCTCATAAAATTACAAAAATGTGAGTAATCATTCATGACTTATTTACATGAAAACAAAATTACATATCCTTTATATCTAATCCATACACCAACGACCAAAAACACCTACAAACACTTTCATTCTTCAATTTTCTTCATCTAATTGATCTCTCTCAAGTTCTATCTTCAAGTTCTAAGTGTTCTTCATAAATTCCAAAAGTTCTAGTTTCATAAAATCAAAAATACTTCCAAGATTGCAAGTTTACTTCCAAGTTTTCTAAATCCATTCCAAGTAATCATCCAAGATCAAGAAACCTTTGTTACTTACAGTAGGTTATCTTTCTAATACAAGGTAATAATCATATTCAAACTTTAATTCAATTTCTATAACTATAACAATCTTATTTCGAGTGGAAATCTTACTTGAAATTGTTTTCGTGTCATGATTCTGCTTCAAGAACTTTCAAGCCATCCAAGGATCCTTTGAAGCTAGATCTATTTTTTTCATTTCCAGTAGGTTTATCCAAGGAACTTGAGGTAGTAATGATGTTCATAACATCATTCGATTCATATATATAAAGCTATCTTATTCGAAGGTTTAAACTTGTAATCACTAGAACATAGTTTAGTTAATTCTAAACTTGTTCGCAAATAAAAGTTAATCCTTCTAACTTGACTTTTAAAATCAACTAAAC
Organism: Rutidosis leptorrhynchoides; assembly: GCF_046630445.1. NCBI lineage: Eukaryota > Viridiplantae > Streptophyta > Magnoliopsida > Asterales > Asteraceae > Rutidosis > Rutidosis leptorrhynchoides. The sequence goes on along the minus strand of NC_092337.1, from coordinate 403,026,609 downwards.
AAATGTTCTATATCTATATGATATGCTAACTTAATGATTTAAAACCTGGAAACCCGAAAAACACCGTAAAACCGGATTTACGCCGTCGTAGTAACACCGCGGGCTGTTTTGGGTTAGTTAATTAAAAACTATGATAAACTTTGATTTAAAAGTTGTTATTCTGGGAAAATTATTTTTATTATGAACATGAAACTATATCTAAAAATTATGGTTAAACTCAAAGTGGAAGTATGTTTTCTAAAATGGTCATCTAGACGTCGTTTTTTCGACTGAAATGACTACCTTTATAAAAATGACTTGTAACTTATTTTTCTGACTATAAACCTATACTTTTTCTGTTTAGATACATAAAATAGAGTTCAATATGAAACCATAGCAATTTGATTCACTCAAAACGGATTTAAAATGAAGAAGTTATGGGTAAAACAAGATTGGATGATTTTTCTCATTTTAGCTACGTGATAATTGGTAACAAATCTATTCCAACCATAACTTAATCAACTTTTATTGTATATTATGTAATCTTGAGATACCATAGACACGTATACAATGTTTCGACCTATCATGTCGACACATCTATATATATTTCGGAACAACCATAGACACTCTATATGTGAATGTTGGAGTTAGCTATACAGGGTTGAGGTTGATTCCAAAATATATATAGTTTGAGTTGTGATCAATACTGAGATACATATACACTGGGTCGTGGATTGATTCAAGATAATATTTATTGATTTATTTCTGTACATCAAACTGTGGACAACTAGTTGTAGGTTACTAACGAGGACAACTGACTTAATAAACTTAAAACATCAAAATATATTAAAAGTGTTGTAAATATATTTTGAACATACTTTGATATATATGTATATATTGTTATAGGTTCATGAATCAACCAGTGGCCAAGTCTTATGTAATGACCCGCACTTTTTCGATCATTCTATACTTGTAAGATTAATATTTACATAAATTAAACCTTACCAACATGATAAGCAATCCAAATTGTTGAGATTTATGTTTTTGAAAAGAGTTTTACACAACGTTTGACCGTCTAGTTTGACCGATGATATCACGAACTATATAACATATGATAATTATATGTTTGTGTATATATATGTATATATACATATTTAACATGATCTAAGAATGTTTTAATATCTCATTTTGTATTAATAACAATAAGTTATATGTATATTTTGAAACTACTAACTTAAGTTTTCAAAACGATAACCATACGCAACGTTATTTGACTTAAATACTTATGACCTATAATGTTTATACATATATCGTATAAGTAATGAATTTAATCACTTTTAAGAACTTAAATACATAAAACCATATAAGTGTATTCACAAAAGATAGCTATATTTGAATCCTCATTCCATTTTTCACAAAATTTCTATACGTATATCTAGAGTATATGTACTCGTATCATACGCAGCTTCTAGATGTATTTACTATTGGTATATAACAATAAAAATCTGCTCCTTAGCAGCCTTAAATGATTAAGAAACATGTGGAACCAACCATTTGTCAAGTAGCATGAATTATTTAGCAAGAAAACAAAGTTAGGTATCTTTTTTTTTCTTTATAACCTAAAAACGTTTTTATGCATGCACACCATTTCTTCACCCCATTTTCTCATACTTACACTTCCATTTCTCTCTCAAAATACTCTTAACTTCATACTTGATCATCTCCAAGCATTTTCTCTATCATTTAGCTTCAAAAACAACACTTAAATCTCATAAGAAAACCTTACAAAAACACTTCAAGAAATCCTTCCAAGAACACAAACTTACTTCCAATCTTTCATCCAATTCCATCACCCTTTTGGTTCTAGGTTCTTACTCCTCTTTTACAGAAACCTTGTCCAAGGAACTTGAGGTAGTATCTATGTTCATAACCTTATTCGATTCATATATATATATAGCTATCATATTTTGTGGTATACAATTTTAACAACAAGAACATAGTTTGAATGTTTTCAAACTTGTTTGCAAACTAAATAGATCCTTCTAACTTAACTTTTAAAATACTTCAAGACCTGTAATATAACTTAAATATATGCTAATTTAACAAGGTATAACATGGTTTTTCAAAGAACACCTTAAAAACTGTTTTTACGACGTCGGAGTGTAACCGGGGGCTGTTTTGGGTTGGATAATTAAAAACCATCTTAAACTTTGAATTGAAGGTTTATGTTCTGGAAAAATGATTTTTACTATGAATATGGTAACACATAAAAATTTCATGATTTAATTCAAAGTATAAGTATTTTTAGAAAAATAATCATTTAAGGTTGCCTACATAAAGGAAAAGGTTTAACTTCATAAGTTCCACTAAAGTTTCACCTATGCCGTGTGATTTTGAATACAAACTAAGATATTTACAGTTCATAGTCTTAAAGAGGAACTCGATCCAAGGAGATGGCAAGTTGAATCAACGAAAACGGAGTTGTAACGAAGAAACTATGACCGAAACAAAATTGGCTATCCAAGACTAGTTTAACTTCGGGATTAATTGGAGAAAATTAAAATAAATCACATCTTTTTAAGATAACATGATATTTTATATATATGTACTCATAATTCAATTTTATATGGTTCAGGATCACCCGTAAACAACACGAGAAGATTAATCATAAGATCCCATGTTTGTACGCAACACGTCATTTGACAACACCGGTACTTTATGTACGCAACACGTCATTTGACAACACCGGTACCGTGGGTCAAGATTAATCTCGACCAATACATATACGTTGGGGGTTTTATTTATTTCGTTGGGGGTTTATTAAACATCTAAATATGAACCATTAAAATTGAATTACTAACAACGAACTGCTAACTACGGACTAAGGAATTATAAAAAGTATTAAAAGTATAACAAGAATATATATGTGACGTTGTTTAAAAAGAAAAGGTATTGATATATTATATATGGATAGGTTCGTGATATCAACCGGGAGACCAAGTCAAAATATATATATCTTCAAGACGAAAGTGAGTATATAGTCCCACTTTTAAACTCTAAATATTTCGGGATGAGAATACATGTATTTTATGTTTTACGTTATGGACACAAGTAACTGAAAAATATATTCTACGTTGAGTTGTACCACTGGCATACTTCCCTGTAGCTTGGTAACTAATATTTACAGCGGTATTGTAAACGCGAATCCTGTTGATAGATCTATCGGGCTTGACAACCCCAGCCGGACTGGACGACCAGTATTCAACGGTTGCACAGTACTTCGTTTCGTGACTACACTTGGTACAGTGTAGTAAGATTTCATATTAAAGGGAATATGCGACGTGATTAATTGTTAAGTATGGTTACCAAGTGCTCAACCACTTAGAATATTTTTATTAAACTGTTTATATACGAAATCTTGTGGTCTATATATATATTGCTGCCGGCACTAAACCTATATCTCACCAACTTTATGTTGACGTTTTAAACATGTTTATTCTCAGGTGATAATTAGAAGTTTCCGCTGCATTATGTTGAATTTGAGCAGGATCTTGCGTACGCATATTTGTGTCAAAAATAAGACTGCATATCCAAGAACTTGTGTTGTAAAATATGCTAGAAATTGTGTTGTTATCATCATTTGTAAAGTTTGTAAGTCGAAGATTATCGCTAAACGATAATCATCTTTATTTCGTCCAAAGCTTGTATCAAAAATAAGAATCATGGTTTGTAATGTATAATATATGCAGTTTTTCTTTTAAAAATGTCGCATATAGAGGTCAATACCTCGCAATGAAATCATACGTTATCTAACACGTTCTTACGGTTAAGGACGGGTTATGACATGTGGTATCAGAGCGGTGGTCTTAGCGAACCAGGTTTGCATTAGTGTGTCTAACTGATAAGTCGTTAGGATACATTAGTAAGTCTGGACTTTGACCGGGTCTGATTTAAAAACCATTGCTTATCATTGTTGGTTAAAATTTATATGTAAATATTATGTAGTACTAATGGGTTAGTTGTTGTGTGATAGATGTCGGGCTCAAAACTTGTTATCACATTCAGCGACTCCGAACCAGAATCTTCAGATGGTGTTCCAGTCATTAACCTATCCGATGACGAAAATAATATCTTTGGGGAAGACTCACAAATTCCGGATGAACCGACTATAGAGAACCCGGAAAGTGAACCCGAGGAGGAAAGTGAACCCGAGGAGGAAAGTGAACCCGAGGAGGAAAGTGAACCCGAGGAAGAAATACAGGAAATTACAAAAGAAGAGTTCGAACTAGGAAAGAAACGAAAGGCTAATGAATTAGAAAATTCAAATCCTGAGTTTAATAAGGATGATGTGGCACCAACTCCACTAGACACTACCACCCCTATTCCCGCTATTCCTATTCGTTCTATCCCGGCATCCAGTTCTTCAGTCCCACAGCCAAAATATAGGCAGACAGCCAGGATAAGCGTTAAGCGATTCTTTGAACCTAAACGTCCTAGAAAATAGACCAAACGATGCGCTGCCGTATTAAACCATGGGATCATATAATGTTTTGTATAATATTATTAGTGTGGTTTGCTTAATGTTCGATGTAAGATAAGCATATGTAAAATAGTGAAGTGTGAAATGCAATAATTTTCCATGGTTAAGTATTATTTAGATGGTAGTAATTGATTCTGTACTAAGCTATTAAGTATGGACATTAACGGGTAGGTACTACCCTAGATATAATTATAAAACGCTAATAAGAAGAAAAGGCTTTTATAATAATACCTGGTTCATATTATTAATAAGCTATAATGTACTGTAAATATACACTACATCTATAATATTCCATGTGAATAATTATTTTCTTTTCATTCTTATAGAAGAATATGGCGCGATTGAACCGAATGACGGAACAAGAAATCCAGGAACTCATCAATCAGCGAGTGAACGACAGAATGTTATGGGTCGAGGCTGCAAGAGGTGCTGCAGTTAACCCAAATCCTCGTGTGGGGTGCACTTACAAAACTTTTCAAGCTTGCAAGCCCTCATCATTCAGTGGAACAGAAGGACCGATCGGTTTAACCCGGTGGATAGAAAAGATGGAAACTGTGTTCAAAATCAGTGGTTGTGTTGAAAAGGACATGACCAAATACGCATCGTGCACTTTACAAGATAGTGCACTCACGTGATGGAAAAATTATGTGAAGGCTGTAGGAGGAGATGTAGCTTATGATACTCCGTGGGAAGAATTCAAAACAATGTTAATCAATGAATATTGTCCAAGGAACGAGGTTAGGAAGTTGGAAGATGAGTTACGAAGTCTGAAGGTTATTGGTACTGAAATCACCAACTACAATCAGCGATTCATGGAATTAGTTTTGCTATGTCCTGAATTGGTTCCAACCGAAGAACGGAAGATTGAAATGTACAAAGATGGTTTGCCCAAAAAGGTCAAAGCAAATGTTACAGCATCGAAATCTAAGACAATTCATGAAGCTATAACCATGGCAAACGAGCTAATGGATCAGGTCATCATGGATAAGAAAGTATCCAATACTGATGTGAAGGTATCAGGTAACAAAAGAAAGTGGAATGGAAATTATGATCGAGGTAACCAACAACAATCTTTTAAGAAACAAGAAAACACGCAAGGTACGGGTAGTGGTTTAAGCTTTGGTTATAAAGGACAAAATCCTTTATGCAACCGATGCCACAAACATCACTCTGGTTACTGTAATGTGGTATGCAACAAATGTAATCGAAAGGGTCATCTTGCTGAAGATTGTAGGGCTCTCGTTACAAATACAAATGGTACCAAGACTCCTGCCACCAATGCAAATAGAACTGCTTTGGCTACCATTACTTGTTTTGGGTGTGGAAAACAAGGTCACTATAAGAGCCAGTGCCCGAATCCAGAGAAGAATATCGGACCTGCACGTGGAAGAGCATTTGTTATTAATGCTAAAGAGGCATGTGAAGACCCGGAGCTTGTTACGGGTACGTTTACCATTAATAACTTATCCGCATCTATTATATTTGATACTGGTGCTGATAGAAGTTACGTGTGTAGAGACTTTCACGCTAAATTGAATTGTTCATCATTACCTCTCGATGCTAAGTACATGATTGAGTTAGCTAATGGTAAACTAATTAAAGTCGATAAAATTTGCCGTGATTGTAAAATAAATTTAGCCGGAGAAACGTTTAAAATTGACTTGATACCCGTAGAATTAGGAAGTTTTGATGTAATAGTCGGCATGGACTGGATGTCCAAAATAGGAGCTGAAGTTGTGTGCGCCAAGAAGGCAATTCGCATTCCTCGTAAGGATAAAACGCCAGTAATGATTTATGGAGAGAAGGGTAACTCAAAGCTAAAACTCATTAGTTATTTGAAAGCTCAAAAGTGCTTGAAGAAAAGGTTCTATGCTATCTTAGCACATGTTAATAAAGTCGAAACAAAGGAAAAAGTGAAGAGCATCAATGACGTGCCTGTGGCAAGAGATTTTCCTGAAGTCTTTCCGGAAAAGTTGCCGGGATTACCTCCATTTAGATCTGTAGAATTTCAAATAGATTTAGTACCAGGAGCTGCACCAGTGGCTCGTGCTCCATATAGACTTGCACCGTCCGAGTTAAAAGAACTTCAGAGTCAGTTAAAAGAATTACTGGATCATGGATTCATACGACCAAGTACTTCACCGTGGGGAGCTCCGATTCTATTTGTTAAAAAGAAAGATGGATCTTTTAGGATGTGTATAGATTATCGTGAATTAAATAAGTTAACTATCAAGAATCGGTATCCACTACCGAGAATTGACGACTTATTTGATCAACTCCAAGGATCATGTGTGTACTCAAAAATTGACTTAAGGTCGGGCTATCATCAATTACGTGTCAAAGAAGAGGACATTCCGAAAACTGCTTTTCGGACACGTTATGGTCATTACGAATTTTTGGTCATGCCGTTTGGGTTGACAAATGCGCCAGCTGTATTCATGGACCTCATGAATCGAGTTTGTAGTCCATATTTAGATAAGTTTGTTATCGTTTTCATTGATGATATTCTTATCTATTCCAAGAGTGAGCAAGAGCATGAGCAGCATTTAAGGTTGATATTAGAGTTGTTGAGAAAAGAACAGCTATATGCTAAATTTTCTAAATGTGCTTTCTGGTTGAAAGAAGTGCAATTTCTTGGCCACGTTGTTAGTAGCAAAGGAATTCAGGTTGATCCAGCAAAAATTGAAGCCATTGAAAAATGGGAGACTCCTAAGACACCAACGCAGATACGTCAATTTTTGGGTTTAGCCGGTTATTATAGAAGGTTTATTCAAGATTTTTCCCGAATAGCTAAGCCGTTGACAGCGTTAACGCAAAAAGGGAAGAAATATGAATGGACTTCTGAGCAGGAGAGTGCATTTCAATTACTAAAGAAGAAGTTAACTACGGCGCCTATTTTATCGTTACCAGAAGGGAACGATGATTTTGAAATATATTGTGACGCTTCGCGACAAGGTTTTGGTTGCGTTCTTATGCAACGAAAGAAAGTTATTGCATACGCATCCCGACAATTGAAGATTCACGAGCGGAATTATACGACGCATGATCTAGAACTGGGAGCAGTCGTGTTTGCATTAAAGATATGGAGACACTACTTGTATGGGGTTAAATGCACTGTGTTTACTGATCATAAAAGCCTTCAACATATTTTTGATCAGAAACAGCTGAACATGAGACAACGTAGGTGGGTCGAGTTAATAAACGACTATGATTGTGAAATTCGTTATCATCCCGGGAAGGCGAACGTGGTGGCCGATGCTTTAAGCATAAAGGAACGAGAACCAATTCGAGTACGAGCGATGAACATAAAAATTCGCATGAATCTCAACTCACAAATCAAAGAAGTTCAACGAGAAGCACTTACTAAAGAAAATATAGGAAATGAAATAATGAAGAAGTATGAGAAGCAACTCGTTATGCGGGAAGATGGAATTCGATATTTTGCAAATCGTATTTGGGTACCAAAGTTGGGTGGATTAAGGAAGTTGATATTAAATGAGGCACATAAGACAAGATACTCGATACATCCTGGAGTTGGAAAGATGTACCAAGATCTTAAGACACATTATTGGTGGCCTAATTTAAAGACAGACGTTGCAACATATGTTGGAGAATGTTTAACTTGTTCCAAAGTCAAAGCTGAACACCAGATGCCATCAGGGTTACTTCAACAACCAGAAATCCCAGAATGGAAATGGGATGGTATTACCATGGATTTCATCACGAAGTTACCAAAGACTGCCTGGGGATACGACACCATTTGGGTGATTGTTGATCGTCTCACCAAGTCTGCACACTTCTTGCCTATAAAGGAAACGGATAGAATGGAGAAACTATTACGATTGTATATAAAGGAAGTTGTTTCAAGGCATGGAATACCTATTTCCATTATATCCGATCGTGATAGTAGATTTACATCAAAGTTCTGGCAATCACTACAGGAGGCCCTAGGAACTCGTTTGGATATGAGTACCGCGTATCATCCGCAAACCGACGGGCAGAGTGAAAGAACGATTCAGACTCTTGAAGACATGCTCAGGGCATGTGTGATCGATTTTGGAAACGGATGGGATAAATATCTACCATTAGCAGAATTCTCGTATAATAATAGTTATCATGCGAGCATTAAAGCTGCGCCATTCGAAGCATTGTACGGAAGGAAGTGTAGATCTCCTATTTGTTGGAATGAAGTAGGAGATCGACAATTAACTGGTCCCGAGATCATACACAAAACGACTGAGAAGATAGTACAAATCAAGGAGAGATTGAAAACAGCCCGTAGTCGCCAAAAGAGCTACGCCGATGTTCGAAGGAAACCATTAGAGTTTCAGATCGGTGACATGGTTATGTTAAAGGTGTCACCTTGGAAAGGTGTAATACGTTTTGGAAAAAGGGGTAAACTAAACCCAAGGTATGTAGGCCCGTTCAAGATCATCGAACGCATTGGACCGGTAGCTTATCGACTCGAGTTACCGCAACAACTCGCCGGAGTACATAATACCTTTCACGTCTCAAACCTTAAGAAGTGTCTTGCAAAGGAAGACCTCACCATTCCTCTTGAAGAAATCCATGTCGACGAGAAACTACAATTCATCGAAGAACCAATCGAAATCATGGATCGTGAAGTTAAACGGCTCAAGCAGAGCAACATACCGATCGTTAAGGTTCGTTGGAATGCTCGAAGGGGTCCCGAGTTTACTTGGGAACGAGAGGATCAAATGAAACAAAAGTATCCACACTTGTTTCCCGATGACGCAAAATAGGTACAATTTTAAAATTTCGGGACGAAATTTATTTAACGGGTAGGTACTGTAATGACCCGCACTTTTTCGATCATTCTATACTTGTAAGATTAATATTTACATAAATTAAACCTTACCAACATGATAAGCAATCCAAATTGTTGAGATTTATGTTTTTGAAAAGAGTTTTACACAACGTTTGACCGTCTAGTTTGACCGATGATATCACGAACTATATAACATATGATAATTATATGTTTGTGTATATATATGTATATATACATATTTAACATGATCTAAGAATGTTTTAATATCTCATTTTGTATTAATAACAATAAGTTATATGTATATTTTGAAACTACTAACTTAAGTTTTCAAAACGATAACCATACGCAACGTTATTTGACTTAAATACTTATGACCTATAATGTTTATACATATATCGTATAAGTAATGAATTTAATCACTTTTAAGAACTTAAATACATAAAACCATATAAGTGTATTCACAAAAGATAGCTATATTTGAATCCTCATTCCATTTTTCACAAAATTTCTATACGTATATCTAGAGTATATGTACTCGTATCATACGCAGCTTCTAGATGTATTTACTATTGGTATATACCAATAAAAATCTGCTCCTTAGCAGCCTTAAATGATTAAGAAACATGTGGAACCAACCATTTGTCAAGTAGCATGAATTATTTAGCAAGAAAACATAGTTAGGTATCTTTTTTTTCCTTTATAACCTAAAAACGTTTTTATGCATGCACACCATTTCTTCACCCCATTTTCTCATACTTACACTTCCATTTCTCTCTCAAAATACTCTTAACTTCATACTTGATCATCTCCAAGCATTTTCTCTATCATTTAGCTTCAAAAAAACACTTAAATCTCATAAGAAAACCTTACAAAAACACTTCAAGAAATCCTTCCAAGAACACAAACTTACTTCCAATCTTTCATCCAATTCCATCACCCTTTTGGTTCTAGGTTCTTACTCCTCTTTTACATTAACCTTGTCCAAAGAACTTGAGGTAGTATCTATGTTCATAACCTTATTCGATTCATATATATATATAGCTATCATATTTTGTGGTATACAATTTTAACAACAAGAACATAGTTTGAATGTTTTCAAACTTGTTTGCAAACTAAATAGATCCTTCTAACTTAACTTTTAAAATACTTCAAGACCTGTAATATAACTTAAATATATGCTAATTTAACAAGGTATAACATGGTTTTTCAAAGAACACCTTAAAAACTGTTTTTACGACGTCGGAGTGTAACCGGGGGCTGTTTTGGGTTGGATAATTAAAAACCATCTTAAACTTTGAATTGAAGGTTTATGTTCTGGAAAAATGATTTTTACTATGAATATGGTAACACATAAAAATTTCATGATTTAATTCAAAGTATAAGTATTTTTAGAAAAATAATCATTTAAGGTTGCCTACATAAAGGAAAAGGTTTAACTTCATAAGTTCCACTAAAGTTTCACCTATGCCGTGTGATTTTGAATACAAACTAAGATATTTACAGTTCATAGTCTTAAAAAGGAACTCGATCCAAGGAGATGGCAAGTTGAATCAACGAAAACGGAGTTGTAACGAAGAAACTATGACCGAAACAAAATTGGCTATCCAAGACTAGTTTAACTTCGGGATTAATTGGAGAAAATTAAAATAAATCACATCTTTTTAAGATAACATGATATTTTATATATATGTACTCATAATTCAATTTTATATGGTTCAGGATCACCCGTAAACAACACGAGAAGATTAATCATAAGATCCCATGTTTGTACGCAACACGTCATTTGACAACACCGGTACTTTATGTACGCAACACGTCATTTGACAACACCGGTACCGTGGGTCAAGATTAATCTCGACCAATACATATACGTTGGGGGTTTTATTTATTTCGTTGGGGGTTTATTAAACATCTAAATATGAACCATTAAAATTGAATTACTAACAACGAAGTGCTAACTACGGACTAAGGAATTATAAAAAGTATTAAAAGTATAACAAGAATATATATGTGACGTTGTTTAAAAAGAAAAGGTATTGATATATTATATATGAATAGGTTCGTGATATCAACCGGGAGACCAAGTCAAAATATATATATCTTCAAGACGAAAGTGAGTATATAGTCCCACTTTTAAACTCTAAATATTTCGGGATGAGAATTCATGTATTTTATGTTTTACGTTATGGACACAAGTAACTGAAAAATATATTCTACGTTGAGTTGTACCACTGGCATACTTCCCTGTAGCTTGGTAACTAATATTTACAGCGGTATTGTAAACGCGAATCCTGTTGATAGATCTATCGAGCTTGACAACCCCAGCCGGACTGGACGACCAGTATTCAACGGTTGCACAGTACTTCGTTTCGTGACTACACTTGGTACAGTGTAGTAAGATTTCATATTAAGGGGAATATGCGACGTGATTAATTGTTAAGTATGGTTACCAAGTGCTCAACCACTTAGAATATTTTTATTAAACTGTTTATATACGAAATCTTGTGGTCTATATATATATTGCTGCCGGCACTAAACCTATCTCTCACCAACTTTATGTTGACGTTTTAAACATGTTTATTCTCAGGTGATAATTAGAAGTTTCCGCTGCATTATGTTGAATTTGAGCAGGATCTTGCGTACGCATATTTATGTCAAAAATAAGACTGCATATCCAAGAACTTGTGTTGTAAAATATGCTAGAAATCGTGTTGTTATCATCATTTGTAAAGTTTGTAAGTCGAAGATTATCGCTAAACGATAATCATCTTTATTTCGTCCAAAGCTTGTATCAAAAATAAGAATCATGGTTTGTAATGTATAATATATGCATTTTTTCTTTTAAAAATGTCGCATATAGAGGTCAATACCTCGCAATGAAATCATACGTTATCTAACACGTTCTTACGGTTAAGGACGGGTTATGACATCTTACTTCCCGACGAAGTAAAAATCTGTGAAAGTGAGTTATAGTCCCACTTTTAAAATCTAATATTTTTGGGATGAGAATACATGCAGGTTTTATAAATGATTTACAAAATAGACACAAGTACTTGAAACTACATTCTATGGTTGAATTATCGAAATCGAATATGCCCCTTTTTATTAAGTCTGGTAATCTAAGAATTAGGGAATAGACACCCTAATTGACGCGAATCCTAAAGATAGATCTATTGGGCCTAACAAACCCCATCCAAAGTACCGGATGCTTTAGTACTTCGAAATTTATATCATGTCCGAAGGAGGATCCCGGAATGATGGGGATATTCTTATATATGCATTTTGTTAATGTCGGTTACCAGGTGTTCACCATATGAATGATTTTTATCTCTATGTATGGGATGTGTATTGAAATATGAAATCTTGTGGTCTATTGTTACGATTTGATATATATAGGTTAAACCTATAACTCACCAACATTTTTGTTGACGTTTAAAGCATGTTTATTCTCAGGTGAATACTAAGAGCTTCCTCTGTCGCATACTTAAATAAGGACAAGATTTGGAGTCCATGCTTATATGATATTGTGTAAAAACTGCATTCAAGAAACTTATTTCGTTGTAACATATTTGTATTGTAAACCATTATGTAATAGTCATGTGTAAACAGGATATTTTAGATTATCATTATTTGATAATCTACGTAAAGCTTTTTAAACCTTTATTGATGAAATAAAGGTTATGGTTTGTTTTAAAATGAATGCAGTCTTTGAAAAACGTCTCATATAGAGGTCAAAACCTCGCAACGAAATCAATTAATATGGAACGTTTTTAATCAATAAGAACGGGACATTTCAGTGTGCCCCGTTCATATTAATTATAAATTTTTCATGTTAATTGGTTTCTTTGCGAGGTTTTGACCTCTATATGAGACGTTTTTCAAATCTTGCATTCATTTTTAAAAACAACCATAACCTTTGTGATTGAATAAAGGTCTTAATGACATAATTTAGATTGTCTATCAAAGACAATCTCCTCAAATAAATAAGTTTTTACACAACCCATTACAATATGATCAAATATATTACAACAAATACTCCGAATGCAAGTTTAAACAATATAAACAATTATGCCGACTCCAAATCTTGACCTTGGGTTGGCATACGATAGCGGAAGCGTTTTAAATATTCACCTGAGAATAAACATGCTTAAAACGTCAACAAAAATGTTGGTGAGTCATTGGTTTAATTTCTATATAATAATCATAACATTTAATAAGCCACAAGATTTCATTTAATTAAATGCGCAGGATCATTACAACTGCAAAAATCATTCATACGATGAGTCGCCTGGTAACCGACCATAACATAGAGCGCTTAAGATATCTGGCATCATACATTCCACTATTCAAATGTATGACAAGAACCCTTCGAAGTACTAAAGCATTTCCACTATTCGAAAATGGGGGTGGTTGGTGCCCGTAGATATACCTTTAGGATTCGCGTCAATTAGTGTTTTTCACTAATTCTTAGGTTACCAAGCATAATAATAATAAGTACAGATATCCGGTATAACAAAAGAATCGTAGAATGTAGTTCCATGAACTTGTGCTTATTTTGTAAAACATTTATAAATTTTGCATGTATTCTCATCCCAAAATAATTTAGATAGTAAAAATGGGACTATAACTCACTTGTGATGATTTCCGAATAGATGGTGATAAGACTTGGCCTTTTGACAAATTCACGAACCTAATAATAATATTCTTGTGTCAAGATATATATATATATATATATATATATATATATATATATATATATATATATATATATATATATATATATATATATATATATATATATATATATATATATATATATATATATATATATAATTAATATTCCATACTTATGATACTTGTGATAATTTTAATTGTCCATTGTTAGTAGTCCAACGTTCATAGTCCAATAGTCCAATAGTCCAATAGTCCAACAGTATAAATATATATATAAATATAAATGCGTATATTGTGTTAGAATTCACTAACACTATAATATATTGTCTTAATATAATAAGACACATAATATGTATATTGTCTGAAGCAATCCGCGACCCATTGTATACATGTCTCAGGCTCGATCACAACTCAAAGTATATAATATTTTGGAATCCACTTCGACCCACAGCTAACTCGAGATTACTGCCAGTGTTGTCTAATAGTTCGTTCCAATAATATATATAGAAGAAGTCAAAATGATATGTCAAAACTTTGTATACGAATCCACAGTGATCAAGTCATATATATATGGTGCCTTACGATCTTTATTAAGACTATAATATATTGTCGTAGAACTTAATCAAGACTATTATAAATTGTATTTCCATAAATTCGGGAACAAGACATGTATAAATACATGTAGGATACAAGGTAAGTTAGCTAGGATAAGGTTAGCATCCATTTTTATAAATCATGTCCGTAGCTAAAAATTAAGAAAAATATCCAATTTTGTTTTACCCATACTTTCTTCGTTACAAATCCGTTTTGAGTGATTCGAGTTGCCATGGTTTCGTATCGAACTCAAAATTATTAATCTTAACAGAAAAAGTATAGGTTTATAGTCAAAAATACAGCTTAGGTGTCAAATAAGAGAAGATAGTCATATCCGTCATAAGAACGACATCTTGATGACCTTTTTGAAAAACATACTTCCACTTAGAGTTTAACCATGGATTTTGGATATATTTCATATCCATATAAAATAAGATTTTTCACCAAAGGAAATCTTTTAATTCAAAGTTTAAGATAGGTTTTTAAAATTAAACCCAAAACAACCCCCGTTTGACTAAGACGGCGTATATTCGATTTTAAGGTGTTCTTCATGTTTAAAAGTTTTATATCCTTATGTTAGCTTGACATACTGTTATAATACATGTGTTGAAATATTTTAAAAGTCAAGTTAGAAGGATTAAGTTTATTTGCATACAAGTTTAGAAATAATCTAAACTATGTTCATGTTGTTATTAGTTATAACTCAAAATAAGATAGCTATATGAATATGAATCGAACGAGATTTTGAACAAAGATATTACCTCAACTTACTAGGGTAAAGCTACTGGAAAAGATAGTAAATAATAGTTAGCTCAAAGGTAGCTTTGATGGCTTGAAATTCTTGAAGTAGAATCATGGAATCAACAAAAGTTTCAAGTAAGAAATCTATCTTGATTTAAGATAGTTATGATTATATGAATTGAACCAAAGCTTAAATATGTTTATTACCTTGATTATAAGATGGAAAGCTACTGATATGAAAGTAGGATTATGGATTCTAAAGAGTTGTGGAGTTGGATTGAAAGATTGGAAGTAAACTTGTATACTTGGAATGATTCTTGAAGTGTTCTTGATCAAGCTTTGTTATGATGATTATAACTTGGATTATGAGACCAATACTTGCTGAATTGAATGGAGGTTTGAGAGAGTGTTTGAGTATGTGTTTAGAGAGTAAAATGATGTAGTTAATTGGAATGCAATGGATAGTTATTTATCCTACATGTTGGCATCAAAATGGGGGCAACAACATGGCTCCATGGTTTATAATTTTATGCATTTAGTCATACTAGTTTCCATGCCATGGTTCCCACAAGTGTACATCATGTTTATACATGTCTCACAACTGATTAAGGGCTGCTAAGATCAATGATTTGGTATGTATATACCAATAGTAAATACGTATAGAAGATGGGTATGATACGGGTATAAATACCGTATGAATACAAGTAGAATTCTTGATGGAATTGAATGGGAATATGAATATAGCTATCTTTGTTGAGTATAAGTATATTGATATATATATTTAAGTCTTTCAAAAGTGTATTAATACATCTTAATACAATACATATATATTGATTTTAACTTAAGAGTTAATACGTCGATAATCGATACATATATGTATATTGTTTCAAAGTCTTTAAGTTAGTAGTCTCATCTAATATATATAACTCATTGTTATTATACTTAATGAGATACTTAAATATCATTTTAAAAAATCATTAGTATATATATATCCATATATACATCATTATATAATTATTTCAAATTATGACGTTCGTGAATCGTCTGACCGACTGGGTAGCCAAACATTTGTATAAAATTCATTTCAAATAACCAAGTCTTAATGGGTTTGATTGATTAACATGTTGGAAACATTAATTATGTAAATATTAATCTTCTATATATTAGCAGAAAAATCCGGGTCGTTACAATATACCAATAGTATATACATCTAGGAGCTGTGTATTGTACGAGTATGAATACGGGTGCATACGAGTAGAATTGTTGATGAAAATGAATGAGAATGTAATTGTAAGAATTTTTGCTCAATAGAAGTACTTTGATATATGTCTTGAAGTCTTTCAAAAGTGTACTAATACATCTTAATACACTACATGTATATACATTTTAACTGAGTCGTTAAGTCATCGTTAGTCGTTACATGTACACGTTGTTTCGGAACCTATAAGTTAATGATTTCGTTAAATGTAATTAATCCCATTGTTATTATATCTAATGAGATGTTAAATTATTACATTATTATCATAACATGATGTAATAATATATCTTAATATGATATATAAATATTTAGACGTTATTACAACGATAATCGTTACGTATAGATATCGTTTTGAATTTCTTAGGTTAGTAGTCTTATTTTATGTATAAGGTTCATTGTTAATATACATAATAAGATACTTACTTATCATTTTATCAGGTTAAACATAGGGTTAAAGCTAAAAATAGGCTACAAACTTACACAAATGTACCGATGTCGCCTACAAACTCATTTCCATCCTACTGTCGCGTACAAACTTTCAAAAAATGTGCTAATATCAACATTTTATAGTTTTGACCTGTTACATACTAATTTTGACTTGATAATTTGTTTATTTATTTTTTTTATTTTTATTTTATAATTAAGATCCAATCCACGAACGACACGTGTTGATTTTTAACCAGTTTAGCCGGTAGCAAGTCATTTTTGTTTACATTGGTACACTTTTTGAAAGTTTTTGTTTACATTGGTACACTTTTTGAAAGTTTGTAGGCGAAAGTAGGACGAAAATGAGTTTGTGGGCGACATCGGTACATTTGTGTAAGTTTGTAGCCTATTTTTGGCTTTAACCCTTAAACATATATATATGTTCATATATATAATATCATGTCATATACAAGTAATAATGTTCGTGAATCATCGAACAAACTGGGTGGTCAAATGTTAACACAAAATCCGTTTCAATTAAACAAGTCTTAACAAGTTTGATTGCTTAACATGTTGGAAACATTTATTCATGTAAATATTAATCTCATATAATATATAATCATGGAAAAGTTCTAGTCACTACAGCGTGGGCCTAAGGTGGCGCTATGCTTGGTGAAGTCTACTATGCTATTTCTCAAAAGACCAACGCCTTTTATTTTCCAGCCGGTATCTGTTCTACGGTGGGGGTTGGTGGGTACTTGGGAGGTGGTGGTTATGGAAATCTGATGAGGAAATTTGGTCTTGCTGCAGATAATGTTGTGGATGTTCGATTCATGGATGTCAATGACAATATTCTTAATAGAAAGTCAATGGGCGAAGATTTGTTTTGGGTAATTCGTGGTGGCGGTGCAGGGAGTTTTGGAATCGTTCTTGCATGGAAGCTAAGGCTAGTTCCTGTGCCAGAATTAGTAACTATTTTCTTGACAAACATGATGCTTGAACAAGGTGCCACAAAGATATTCCACAAGTATCAATATGTTGTACCAACTATTGATGAAAATTTATCCATAAGAGTTCAGATGTCTAGTGAAAAAATCCCCAATACCAACAAGAAAACCGTAAGAATATTGTTTTACGGACTCTATTTGGGGGCAGTTGACACATTGCTTTCTCTGCTTCACGAAAAATACCCCGAGCTAAATGTTACATGGGAAATTTGCCAAGAGGTAACAATGATCCAGTCGAGCCTTTTTTTCGCAGGCTATCCAACTGACACCTCACGTGAGGTTTTTGCTAACCGAAGTAGTGTCATTAAGCTCAATGGACAAAACAAGTTAGACTATGCACGCAACCTGTGACGACCCGAGAATTTCCGATCAAATTTAAACCTGAATCTTTATATGATTTCGACACGATAAGCAAAGTCTATAAAGTTGAGTCTCGAAAATTTTGAACTGTTTCATATATTCAATTGACCTTTAACTGTTTCCGACGATTCACGAATCTATAAATGCAAATAGAAATATACATGTAAGTAACTATACATATACATAATTAGATATTGTAAAATTAATATAATAGAGAACTAATATGTGATTTAGTTATTAAGAAGGATAAATAACTAAAACTTGTTACTTATTTGATTTCGAACATAATTTGTCAAACGAGTAACAAAGTGTAAATTGTATAAAGTCATACTTCGAATTTAAAATTTTTTTGATATATATAATTGATACATCTATCTAAGTAATGAATCTGATATGTAAAACATAATTATAGTAGTTTGAATATACATATTATATATAAACATAATTATTACGATATATATATATATATATATATATATATATATATATATATATATATATATATATATATATATATATATATATATATATATATATATATATATATATATATATATATATAAATATGTGATTATATAAGATAAGTATTACATAATTAATAAATTGTAATATTACTACATTAAAAGTAATTACAAGTTAAAATATAGTTACTATATTATTATTACTCTCATTGAAATAAATATTAGTATTAATATCAATATGAGAAGTATGAATGTTATTATTATTTATTATAGATATAAAATATAATACTTGTAATTTATGATATTAATGTTATTACTATTTAAAATCCTTATTATTATTATAGTTAGAAAATAATACAATCTATTATTATTATCATTAATAAATGTAACAATTATCATTTCTTTAACATTATACAATATTGTTATTATTAATATAATTATTATTATTATTTATATAATTATTGATATTAATTAAATAAAGCATAAAGGTGAGGAATCGTACGAATTTGGTTACCAACAGCTATCCTAATGTGTTAAATTTAGTACTTCTGTCTCTAATCTTGATTACATATGGAATTCTATATTAGCTACAAAACAAAATTGGTTAGATGTATGAATCAGATGCAATCAATTTCAATTAGGCATCACTTTCATTTTTTCTTTGTATATTATTTCTGTCTAGTTCAAACGACCCACCTCACTTCTCCATATACACGATCGATTACCCACAATTGATTAACAAAGTTCATTCAATCACTTACCTTCAAACTTTCACCCATTTCGTGAACCACCACTCACTGTTATCTATTTCTATTTTTCTCTTATTTCTATCCGAAGGCCACAATACCACCACAACCCTTCGAAGTCTTCTATTATGCATTGCAGCTTATTTCATTATCCAAACAGTCACCTTATTGCTACAATTTACAACTACTTTGTTGTTGAATTGGTGCACTTGCTTGCTTCGATTTTAACCACCACGAGAGCCAAAATCACAGCCCATGATCACCATGAATCACTCGAAACCAACACGAACCCTCACCATCAATTATCATGATGTGTGACTACTATAAACTATTTTCTGTTCAGTTTATTATGGCCAGAACCCACACACCATTGTTGCGTAATAACTGTTTTACTGCTGCATACTTATTGTTTATGTCTTATACCGACACCATCAACACCTTCACCCAATACTACAAACCCATTTCCAATTCTTTATTTCTTTTGCTGTTTAATTCGAACAACACACAACCACAAGCCACCCTCTTCAACCGTTACCACCACCATCATTTTCTCTCTCATCCTCTTTTCTCTTTCTCTTGAAAACCACTACACCCTTTCATTTAAACTGCACCGTTGCAGTTTACCTTCGTGAACCAACATGGATTGTTGCTCATTTACAAACTGCTGCTGTGAACAAGGTAGCTGCTAACCTGCTGAAATACGTTCCTTTCTGTTTATTATTAACGAGAAAAATGATGATCCATTGAAGTAATTGATTGATGATATTATAATAATTAAAGATGATGATGTATGTTGTTTTGTTGCCAGACGAGTCCCACCCATTATCTCCTGTCGGCATTACTCATTTGCAAAACCTGGATATAAAATTCGATTGGGGCCGAGTATTTGGATGGGCTGCTATAGTCCCTTAAACCTTATGAATGGACTTTGGTAATGAATTTGATTAAACCACTATTGGGCCTTAGCAACTTTGTTATTTTCTGTTTCAGTGTGAAACTCAAACCAAACCCTTTGTTGTTGTTATTAGATGATCAACACCTTTCAAGAACCACCAACGGAACTTATTGTTCCTGTTACAATGAAAAGCGTTGATATTAGTGATGTTACAGTGAGTTAATGGTGATGAACGAATGATGATAATACGCGGTGTTAATGATAGATGATGATGTGATTTTATATGAAGATGATATTAGATTAGTGATGGTTACATACGATAATAATTAGGTGATACGTGATGATGAAAATGATGTTGTTGATGATGATGATTTAATTAGAATGATGATGAAGATGTAAGTGGGTTTTGTTGTCGAAGAAGAAGAACACGGAGAATGATGTTAAAAGAATTTAGGTACTAATTAAATCAAAAATAAAACGATGGAGTAATGGTTAGGAGAGTTCTTGTTTAGCGTGAGGTCGCGGGTTCGAGTCCTGTCCGGGGCAGTTCTTTTTACAAAAAGCTTTAAAGGGTATATTTTGTTTACTTTTATTTCAATTATTATTATTATTATTATTATTATTATTATTATTATTATTATTATTATTATTATTATTATTATTATTATTATTATTATTATTATTATTATTATTATTATTATTATTATTGTTATCATAAACGATTATTGTTATTATTATATGTATTATTAATAATATTATCAAATTTATCATTTTAAGTATTATTATCACTATTATGATTATGATTATTATTATTATCGTTTTATAAATATTAGAACTTTTATTATTAACATGAGTATATTATTTGTATTAGTATCATTTTATAATTATTAGTATTATTAATATTGACAAAAGTATTATTATTAATATTATCACTTTATTAAAATGATTATCATTAACGAGTACTGTTATTAATAACAGTTAATATTATCATTACTAAAAAGTATCATTTCTTTAAATATGTATATTTTTCTTATAAAAACTATTATTAATACAACCATTATTATTATTAAGAAAATTATTATTCTATCATTATACTTATTCTAGTATTATTATAACTATATTATGTAAACAAAAGATTACTTATATAAAAAGATATATAATATAACTCTTAACTATACTAAAATTATTATTTATTTAAATAGATAAAATAACATATAATTTATTAATATAAAAATTATATCATTAATAATAATATATATAAATTTTTTCGATTACGATTATATGCTTTAATATAAAAATGAATAATATAGGTTCGTGAATCCGAGGCCAACCTTACACTTGTTCAATGATGTTATATGTATTTTTACTACGAAATACAGTATGGTGAGTTTCATTTGCCCCTTTTACTCTTTACGTTTTTGGGCTGAGAATACATGCAAATGCTTTATTAACTATTTTACAATATTTACATGCGTGAGTTTCATTTGCTCCCTTTTTTACTCATTACGTTTTTGGGCTGAGAATACATGCAAATGCTTTATTAACTGTTTTACAATATTTACATGCGTGAGTTCATTTGATTCCCTTTTACTCTTTACATTTTTGGGACTGAGAATACATGCGCTGTTCTTACAACTGCTTTATTAAATTTTTTTTGAAATATATTTTGAACTGCGAATACATGCAAATGCTTATTTAACTGTTTTACAATATTTATATGCGTGAGTTTCATTTGCTCTTTTTTAAATGTTTTTGCAATATATATTTTTGGGACTGAGAATACATGCGCTGCTTTTATAAATGTTTGACGAAATAGACACAAGTACTTAAAATTACATTCTATGGCTGGATTATTAAACCGAATATGCCCCTTTTTGTTAAGTCTGGTAATCTAAGAATTAGGGAACAGACACCCTAATTGACGCGAACTCTAAAGATAGATCTATCGGGCCCAACAAGCCCCATCCAAAGTACTGGATGCTTTAGTACTTCGAAATTTATATCATGTCCGAAGGAGGATCCCGGAATGATGGGGATATTCTTATATGCATATTGTGAATGTCAGTTACCAGGTGTTCAATCCATATGAATGATATTTTTGTCTCTATACATGGGATGTATGTTTATGAGAAATGGATATATGAAATCTTGTGGTCTATTAAAATTATGAAATGATTATTTATGTTAAACTAATGAACTCACTAACCTTTTGGTTGACACTTTAAAGCATGTTTATTCTCAGGTATGAAAGAAATCTTCCGCTGTGCATTTGCTCATCTTAGAGATATTACTTGGAGTCATTCATGACATATTTCAAAAGACGTTGCATTCAAGTCATTGAGTTCATCAAGATTATTATTAAGTCAATTATAGTGAGATATAGTACGAAATGGTATGCATGTTGTCAACTTTTGATGTAATGAAAGATTGTCTTTTAAAAAACGAATGCAATGTTTGTAAAATGTATCATATAGAGGTCAAGTACCTCGCGATGTAATCAACTGTTGTGAATCGTTTATAATTGATATGGACTTTGTCCGGATGGATTAGGACGGGTCCTTTCAGTTGGTATCAGAGCGGTGGTCTTAGCGAACCAGGTCTGCATTAGTGTGTATAACTGATAAGTCGTTAGGATGCATTAGTGAGTCTGGACTTTGACCGTGTCTGCATGTCAAAAGTTTTGCTTATCATTTTAGTCGGAAATCATCTGCTTATCATCCTTAGAAAATTACCTGCTTATTATTCTTAGTCTAGACACATCTTACTGCAATGATTGCATGAATAGTGTATAGACAAAATCCATATCTTAGCGAATCTGTCACTGTAGACTTTATCTGACACGTTTCCTTAATTTTCTCCGTAATTCACGGGATCTTTGGAAGTATGTATAGATATTCTATATATATAATAAAATATCATTCGATATTCAAAAAAAAAAAAAATCATTTCATATAAAAACCCTTTAACTGATCGTGAGAGATGAATCCTACACCTAGCTTGGATTCCATTAGTTCCGGAAGCGATTTCGAGATGTATATTGAAGCAGACTCCGAAGTCAATGAACCAGAAGTACCTCAACCATTTAGTTATTTTTTCTTTCTGGAGGAAATGGGGGTGGGTCTGAGACTTACTCACTCGATGGAGAAATGAAGAAGGCGAACCCTACCGCGAACCAAACTTGCCTCCTAACATCGGAGAAAATGATGTACTCACCGATGAACCTATGCGCAACACTGTATTCACCCTTCTTGCTAAAGTTTTCCACCTCGAAGGTCGCGTTACTGCAATCTCAGAAAATATTCAACCTCTACTTCCTAATACTAATCGAAAGGGAATATTAGAAGAAGTTAGGGAACTTCGAATTGATAATCAGGATCTATCGAATCAGATGAGTGGATGGATAGATATGATAGAGGATAGGATAGAAAACCTGACAAGAATGGTGCGTGATCTATAAGCTATACTTACTACACCAACATCATCACCAACCTCAGCAACAACAACACTTGTAGCACCGACAGCAACAGTACCACCATCAGCAGTACCAGCAGCACAATCAGTACCAACAACAACAACATCATTGAACATCTCAACCTCGCACTCTATACCTCAGGCATGATCATCGTTCTATGAATCGTTCTACATAAACTATCTTCGTCCTTTATGGTGATTATGTAATCTCTAATGTTTTAGAGATTATGTACTGTAGTTCTAGCCGTAAATCAAATGAGTTTAATATCATATTAACTCATTAAATCCCTGATTACATCTGAAGAAAATACATATGTATATATGTTTTCATAAAGAATGTAATTAATAATTCTTTTATACAAATTATTAATGGTGAAAATATTTTAACGGGTAGGTAATACCCGAGGAATATTTAGATTTCACATTAATAAGTTACACTGTACATTCTTCGAATATGATTCAGCAGTCATTTACTATCCTACTTACATCCACAGATATACGTATCCGTTCACCGCAGAATAACCAATTTCATTCAATTTCATATTTGGATTTTGATTTATCAGAACCAACAAGTGGCATAATGAAGAAAACATTTGACAAAATAAAATTTGTTAGAAACAAACAAATTAACTTTGAGAAATTTTGTTAAGAATACACGCTAACTGTTCCTAGCTAACTGATTACATTTTATTTATCGCAATTTATTTTATCGCAACTTTAATTCTCGTAATTTTATTTATCGTCATTTAATTTCTGTATTTATTTTACGCACTTTAAATATCGGGACACGTATACAAGGTTTTGACATATCATATCGACGCATCTATATATATTATTTGGAATCACCATAGACACTCTATATGCAGTAATAATCGAGTTCTCTATACAGGGTTGAGGTTGATTCTCAAATAATATATATACTTTGAGTTGTGATCGAGTCAGAGACATGTACACGGGTCACGATACGTATTAATTAATTTGAATATTATATAGTAAACTATATATGAATTATTATTTGTACACTGCTAATTGTGAACTATCAACATTGGACAATTAAAATGAATTAAAATATTGATTATAACATATGAAACTAAACAATTCTTCAAGTTTGCCACTTGATTTCATTCTAAACTTCATTAGTATCTTGACGATTACAATCTGCGTTCAAACCTTTCACGATTCTTGAAAACACCTCAAACGATAGGATGAATCAACAGCACTTCATCTACGGAAGAAAAGATTTATGCATATAGTTATGCACCTAAGAAACTCTCGGCAATTGAGTAAAAGTTTAACACGTAGCCGCGTCAGATCCTTTGGCATTTATTAGCAAAAATAACTTTGCGATCCTTTTTCAAAGTAGCCAATTTTGTCACAGCTCCAGCAGGTCAACTTCGACTTTTTATTCGAAGTAGCCTTACTATAAATCCTGATATATATGATTATCCTTCTGATACCGGAGAATTCTTTTTATATTCCACCATATTACCAGCAGACAACCAGTAACCTCGTTGCTTATTGGTTTAAATCTCTCCGACAAATCATTATATTTATTCATTGAAATCCTATCATATACTCATCCGTATCTTGTAACGAGAACTGCCATACCCATTACCCGGAATCAGCAATTAGTACTTTGAAAACTCACAGCATATCTACATCAACAGTTATATGTATAACATTAATCTCTTAGCATAATGGTGTTTCATTATGAAATCCTGAACATCACTCAATCTACAAATCAATACTCTGAATGTTGAAAAAACTGAATGAAGCAGCAGAAACTGTAGACAACCGTAAATGACCTTAATCGTCGGACGTTTAATGATAAAGGATAGTATGTTGGAAAAGCTCAGAAAAGTTGAAACTGGAAAACGGATTGAGCTAACCATGAAGGTGACCAAGGACAAATACAAGGACCATACCTTATATTCAAAGAATCCATATAATTCTGGATCCGTTGAAATCTTTAGAGAATATCTTGCTCCGAAGTCATGTTAAAATCTTGCGGAAAATCTTTATCCATCAACCATCGAACTTAGAAATTCCCAAAATATCATCACAAATATCTTCGATATTTCTGAGGATATTTTCATAAATATTCTCGTCCGAAATTATATACCTCTTTGTGCTTCCTGTGTATCATTATATTGGGAACATTCAATAGAAAATTTAATACCGAAAATCAGATTATGCGAAACTATGAAAGAAGCCGTGGACAAATCACAAAGAATAAGTTTGACTTCAAAGAATCCAAATGATTCAATGCCTGCTGAAATCTTTAGCGAATACCTTGCTTCTGACTCTAAACTCTTGCGGACAGATTTTCTTCACCGTCCTTCGATATTAGAAATTCCAAGATATCAACGTATCCTTCATTATAAATATCCTCCATATTTCTGAAGATATTTTCATAACTATTCTTATCTGAATCATTAATCTCTTCATGATATCAGTGTTACATCATATAGAAACTGTTAGTTTCTATATTCTGTAAACTTTCGAGTCTAAAATATGAATATTATTGAAGTAATGTTGGGAACTGGTGCATGAGTTAGTAGAATATAATGACACTTGATCAACGTGATTATATTACAGTAAGTCATGTTGAGTTTCTAAATGGAATGTGATGATTCACAGATCATAACGTCATCATGTGCCATGTTATACGACTCTTACGTTCTGTCTAATCTATAAATATATCAAGAACATATTTTTCTTGATAGTCCTATCTTTCCTTGAATTCTGGTAATTTGACAAGTCAAATTGTGTTATTACCGTTTCTTTATTAGGACATTAACAATGTTCATTCTGAAACTTATACTTATGAATTCTGGACCATTATTCGCTTGATTTAAAGTCGGGAAGAGAAAACAAGAGCATGAAGCTCCGATATATAAGGGAAAATATAAAGCCTAACAACAACAACGAAATTACAAACTGTGGATATCAGTGCGTATAGCAATATAAAGACACGGGAGAATTATAAACACAATAATCCCTAGAGCATAGTAGAAGTAAGCAGATTCTTCTGGTGGAAGGTTGAAAAGAAGGAGGACATAAATAATAATTAGGAAAATATCAAGGATTAGAACTAGATTAAGCATTTTCACAATCTTCTGGATGTATGAACTAAGGAAGAAAGTATAGGAATGGTGAGAATAAAGGAACGGAAGAGTATAATTTATAATAGAAATATCAGACAGAATAATCAAGGCAGATCACCGCATTTAATTATAGAGATCTTAATTTTCTTATTCGCCAAAAAATCAAATCTTTTAGATTTCGAAGATTTTTCTTTAAATTCAACCAAGACAACGTAAAAAGTTAAAACAAGATTTCATTTATTCATTTCACTCTTTTGTGATATCTTCCCTCGTACGCTTCGTATAATCGAATTATTTTTATCCATATTACTCAATGAGGATAAAACTCAATTTATCAACTCATATTTGTCATGAAAACATTTTTGTTGTTAGCCATTACCACCTCACTAAAATTTCGGGACGAAATTTCTTTAACGGGTAGGTACTGTGACGACCCGAGAATTTCCGATCAAATTTAAACCTGAATCTTTATATGATTTCGACACGATAAGCAAAGTCTATAAAGTTGAGTCTCGAAAATTTTGAACTGTTTCATATATTCAATTGACCTTTAACTGTTTCCGACGATTCACGAATCTATAAATGCAAATAGAAATATACATGTAAGTAACTATACATATACATAATTAGATATTGTAAAATTAATATAATAGAGAACTAATATGTGATTTAGTTATTAAGAAGGATAAATAACTAAAACTTGTTACTTATTTGATTTCGAACATAATTTGTCAAACGAGTAACAAAGTGTAAATTGTATAAAGTCATACTTTGAATTTAAAATTGTTTTGATATATATAATTGATACATCTATCTAAGTAATGAATCTGATATGTAAAACATAATTATAGTAGTTTCAATATACATATTATATATAAACATAATTATTACGATATGTATATTGATAAAATATATAGATGATATATATAGATGATATATATATATATATATATATATATATATATATATATATATATATATATATATATATATATATATATATATATATATATATATATATATATATATTCAAATATGTGATTATATAAGATAAGTATTACATAATTAATAAATTGTAATATTACTACATTAAAAGTAATTACAAGTTAAAATATAGTTACTATATTATTATTACTCTCATTGAAATAAATATTAGTATTAATATCAATATGAGAAGTATGAATGTTATTATTATTTATTATAGATATAAAATATAATACTTGTAATTTGTGATATTAATGTTATTACTATTTAAAATAGTTATTATTATTATAGTTAGAAAATAATACAATCTATTATTATTATCATTAATAAATGTAACAATTATTATTTCTTTAACATTATACAATATTGTTATTGTTAATATAATTATTATTATTATTATTTATATAATTATTGATATTAATTAAATAAAGCATAAAGGTGAGGAATCGTACGAATTTGGTTACCAACAGCTATCCTACTGTGTTAAATTTAGTACTTCTGCCTCTAATCTTGATTACATATGGAATTCTATATTAGCTACAAAACAAAATTTGGTTAGATGTATGAATCAGATGCAATCAATTTTAATTAGGCATCACTTTCATTTTTTCTTTGTATATTATTTCTGTCTAGTTCAAACGACCCACCTCACTTCTCCATATACACGATCGATTACCCACAATTGATTAACAAAGTTCATTCAATCACTTACCTTCAAACTTTCACCCATTTCGTGAACCACCACTCACTGCTATCTATTTCTATTTTTCTCTTGTTTCTATCCGAAGGCCACAATACCACCACAACCCTTCGAAGTCTTCTATTATGCATTGCAGCTTATTTCATTATCCAAACAGTCACCTTATTGCTACAATTTACAACTACTTTGTTGTTGAATTGGTGCACTTGCTTGCTTCGATTTTAACCACCACGAGAGCCAAAATCACAGCCCATGATCACCATGAATCACTCGAAACCAACACAAACCCTCACCATTAATTATCATGATGTGTGACTACTATAAACTGTTTTCTGTTCGGTTTATTATGGCCAGAACCCACACACCATTGTTGCGTATTAACTATTTTACTGCTGCATACTTATTGTTTATGTCTTATACCGACACCATCAACACCTTCACCCAATACCACAAACCCATTTCCAATTCTTTATTTCTTTTGCTGTTTAATTCGAACAACACACAACCACAAGCCACCCTCTTCAACCGTTACCACCAGCATCGTTTTCTCTCTCATCCTCTTTTCTCTCTCTCTTGAAAACCACTACACCCTTTCATTTAAACTGCACCGTTGCAGTTTACCTTCGTGAACCAACATGAATTGTTGCTCGTTTATAAACTGTTGCTGTGAACAAGGTAGCTGCTAACCTGCTGAAATACGTTCCTTTCTGTTTATTATTAACGAGAAAAATGATGATCCATTGAAGTAATTGATTGATGATATTATAATAATTAAAGATGATGATGTATGTTGTTTTGTTGCCAGACGAGTCCCACC
This sequence comes from Rutidosis leptorrhynchoides, assembly GCF_046630445.1. Taxonomy (NCBI): domain Eukaryota; kingdom Viridiplantae; phylum Streptophyta; class Magnoliopsida; order Asterales; family Asteraceae; genus Rutidosis; species Rutidosis leptorrhynchoides. The sequence continues at coordinate 402,997,060 of NC_092337.1, read as the reverse complement.
CATTATCTCCTGTCGGCATTACTCATTTGTAAAACCTAGATATAAAATTCGATTGGGGCCGAGTATTTGGATGGGCTGCTATAGTCCCTTAAACCTTATGAATGGACTTTGGTAATGAATTTGATTAAACCACTATTGGGCCTTAGCAACTTTGTTATTTTCTGTTTCAGTGTGAAACTCAAACCAAACCCTTTGTTGTTGTTATTAGATGATCGACACCTTTCAAGAACCACCAACGGAACTTATTGTTCCTGTTACAACGAAAAGTGTTGATATTAGTGATGTTACAGTGAGTTAATGGTGATGAACGAATGATGATAATACGCGGTGTTAATGATAGATGATGATGTGATTTTATATGAAGATGATATTAGATTAGTGATGGTTACATACGATAATAATTAGGTGATACGTGATGATGAAAATGATGTTGTTGATGATGATGATTTAATTAGAATGATGATGAAGATGTAAGTGGGTTTTGTTGTCGAAGAAGAAGAACACGGAGAATGATGTTAAAAGAATTTAGGTACTAATTAAATCAGAAATAAAACGATGGAGTAATGGTTAGGAGAGTTCTTGTTTAGCGTGAGGTCGCGGGTTCGAGTCCTGTCCGGGGCAGTTCTTTTTACAAAAAGCTTTAAAGGGTATATTTTGTTTACTTTTATTTCAATTATTATTATTATTATTATTATTATTATTATTATTATTATTATTATTATTATTATTATTATTATTATTATTATTATTATTATTATTGTTATCATAAACGATTATTATTATTATTATATGTATTATTAATAATATTATCAAATTTATCATTTTAAGTATTATTATCACTATTATGATTATGATTATTATTATTATCGTTTTATAAATATTAGAACTTTTATTATTAACATGAGTATATTATTTGTATTAGTATCATTTTATAATTATTAGTATTATTAATATTGACAAAAGTATTATTATTAATATTATCACTTTATTAAAATGATTATCATTAACGAGTACTGTTATTAATAACAGTTAATATTATGTAAGACCCAAATATTTATTGTACATAATGTATTTATGGTGTACGATGCGTGTATGAAGTGTACGTGTTGCTTGCTCGAACGCCGAAGGAAACTGGACGTTGTCTGAAGTGACAAGGTGTGTACGTATCTTTTCAACCCCAAATAAAGTTTGTGTTGATGTTTCAAAGCCTTACCATTGGAAAGGAAATCTTATTACGTTTCCAACGATATTTGATTCATCGAAAACGGAGCTACGGTCAAAAAGTTATGGCCAAAACAAGTTTCTAAAAACTGACCTGTAGGTTGGAGCGGCGCTCCACCTTTCGGAGCGGCGCGCCGAACCCGTCTGATGCAATTTTTAGCCTTTTTAAAAGGTCTAAATGAGGGGTACTTTGGTCTTTTCATTTAGGGTCGGTTTAGGGTCATCAAAACTGAACTAGAACTCCATTGGAGTTCATTTTCACTCATCAAACACTCTCATCTTCAAACCCTAGAGTAAGAGGAGAGTTTTAGAGAGAGAGAGCTCCAATTGGAGAAGAAGAAGGGTGTTTCGGGTCAAACCTCGGGTATTAAAGTTGTTCTACTCGTCAACGGCATCATTTTGGTTGTATTGGTAAGTTCAAACTCCGAACTTCATCTTTGTAATTTGATATTCAAGTTTAGGGTTTTGAACTAGTTAGTTATAAAACCCATTTAGGAGGTGAAATGGGTAATTGTAACTAGTTATTGTTGATGTTGGTGGGTTTAGGGTTGGTTAATGATTTAACCATGTTTAAGGCTTGTATGTAGTGTGTAATCTCTAGTATTAGTGATTCTAGTAGTGTTGAAACTCTTTTGGGTATGTTTGGTTGACTAACTTTGACTAGAGTCAAAGATTAAGGTTTGGTGATGATTATAACCCAATTGTCGATTTAATAAGGTTTATAAACTTAAAATGGATTAAGTTGAAGTATAAAACCGAGTTAAATATGTTTTGTTGTTAAAACTTGATAATGGCGCGATATTGACTTCTTATGGGTAAAATTAGTGTTTAAGTGCCATTTTGGGCAAGATAGGTGTTTAACACCTATGATTGGGTCTAATTGGCATATTAGGACCATTCTCACTTGTGTTAGTGATTATTGGTTAGTTTGGGCACAGTTTGTGCTTGGAAGTGCATTTGGGTCGAAATTGCACTAGTTGTCAATTTGGGTTGATTTGTAAATCCACCCTAATTGTGTTGTTGTGTTTATGATAATGGAATAGGTACATTCCATCGGTGTGTTGCGGATTATTCGGTGGCATTTCTTCAAGGCAACAAGGTGAGTGAAATATTTATACATGTATGTATGTGGTTTATTTACTCGTACGCGATGTGGGCCTTTGGTGCCACATCGTGAGTATTGGGTGTTATGTCACAAGATGGTGACTTATTGAGGTTAAGGGTGAAGAGAACTACGGGTTGGTAGTGTCTCGTTAGGTGCCTCACAAGTCGGTGACACCTCATGGTGGTTCACGAGGCGGTGACCCCTTTGGTAATTGGTTGATGGTTCACAAGTCGGTGATACCATAAGTTGGGGAAGTGATTCAAAAGTCGGTGACACTTCGTAGTGTTCACGAGTCGGTGACACTAGATGGTGATTCACAAGTCGGTGACACCTTATGATGAGTCACAAGTCGGTGACATTTCTTAGTGTTCACAAGTCGGTGACACTAGGTGGGGCTTCACAAGTCGGTGATGCCACATGGTGATTCACAAGTCGGTGACACCTTACGATGATTCACAAGTTGGTGACATCATATAAGTGAGACTCGACGTTAATGGTCGTCTACAAGTCGGTAGCACCATAGCGGGGAACGGTTTGTTATATTTATGCATTATTGTGATTTAGTATATTATTGTGGCGATTTATATGCTAACGTTGTTGCTAGTCGTATGTTTGGTGTTGCTAGCTCGTTTATGCATTTTGTTTGCATGGTATTGTAAGTGGATGCGTGTAGGTAAATTACATATGTATATGTATAAGTATTGCATTCACTAAGCGTTAGCTTACCCTCTCGTTGTTGACTTTTTTTATAGATTGCATGGATGCGGAGGCTCGGGTAAGCGGGGACTAGTGGACTTGCGTAGTTGCTTTAGAAGGCTTGATTTTGGATTGATTAGGATTGGGTAGCGTATCCCCAATCGCCATGCTCGGCTTTATTTTGTATTACAAATCATGTGGTTGAAAACTAGTATTTTCGTACGAAAGTCGTAAAACGGCCGATGTGGGCCCGGTCTTCGTAAAACTAATTTTATTAATGGGACGTGTTAGTTCTACATATATTAATGTATGGTTAAAAGCGTTTTGTCTAAATACGTCGGGAAGTGGTCAAACATTTTCGCATTTCATGACTTTTTGGACAGGCCAGTTTGGCGCGCCGCGCGGCCATATGTTGCGCCGCACCATATGATGTTCCAGCAAATTTTTTTTATTATTGATATTTCCGCGTGATCGTTTGTATTACGGGTTGGGATGTTACAAGTGGTATCAGAGCATGGTCTAAGGGATTTAGGTGACTTGAGATATGTGCCTAGACTTAGACTTTTGTGTGTGCTAAATTTGTTGCGGGACTTGTAGGATTACGGGTCGGAATGGGTTTAGTTAGTGCCTTGTTTATAGGTTGACTAACATTTATATTAGTAATGCGGATATTATTAATATGCTATTGTGCTGTGATAATGATTCTTGTGTTGTGTTTTGTTTGTGTTTGCGGTTGCATATATCATAAAGAGAGGCGGTCGTTGTACTAACGAGTCGATACGACATGTAAGCGTAATAAGGACTTGCAAACCTTATTACGGGTGTAAATCGTGTCTAGCAAGTGATGTACGACGAGTGTTTAGCAAGATGGGGTGGTATTGTCTGTGTGCTTTATACGTTCGTGATCTAATCGCTTTGCATTCCTTAGAATGGCGACGGGAAATGGGATCGAGACGAACGACGCTGAGTTTAATGCTAGAGTTACACGTATGTTAGGCGATTGTAGTAGTATTCAGATGTTAGAGCGTGTTCGCTTTGATGTTGAAGTTGATGATCCATGAGGTTCGTCGGGTGGATGAAACCCCTGAGATCAAGTGTTTGATCTAGATGAATGTTGGTAATGGAGTCTACGGGACGCAACGTTAGGTGCCTCTTTCATACCTACTAGCGTGGTATTCGACTCCGATGGTGTTACGGTTACATTGAGCATAGGGTACCGGCAAGAAAACCCTTAGGTGTTTGAGTGGCGGTGTGGAAGTTACAAGCGATAGCAACTCGATGATTGCTAGAGTAATACCCATACGGTTCGGTAAGTGCTTCGGTTGAAGTAGCAAAGGATAATCCGAAATCCTTCGTATGCTCAAGGTTGGAGCAAGGTTTGTTGACGTGCGTATTAAGAGATGCAAGACGGGTGAACCTCGTCTTTCTTTTAGGAGTTATGATAATGCGATTGGCGCATTAGTTGTCGGATTAGTGGTCACTCTTTCCGTGAGAGTGAGCATATGTTTATCTTCGGGAGCTATTGTTGGAGACGAATTCGTGAGAATTCGAGGACTATGACCAATGAGGATATTGGTTGTGTATGTTGATGAGTGGCCATTCCATGGGATGCTATTATTTCGACGATGTGTTTACAGAACGGAGTTCTAGGTGGGGGAGTTTATGCTCTCGCACGAAGGTATTCTAGTGTGATGTAGTGACTAGCTAGGTCAAGTTAGTCCATTGCAGTTTGACTAACCAAGTCGGGTTAATCAATTAGATGTTAGGTGTTGACCGAGGCGGGTTAACCAAGCGAGTTTGACTAACCGAGTCGGGTTAATCAATTAGATGTTAGGTGTTGACCGAGGCGGGTTAACCAAGCGAGTTTGACTAACCGAGTCGGGTTAATCAACTAGATGTTAGGTGTTGACCGAGGCAGGTTAACCAAGTGAGTTTGACTAACCGGGTCAGGTTAATCAATTAGATGATAGGTATTGACCGAGTCGGGTTGACCTAGGGTATTTGACTAACCGAGTCGGGTTAATCAAAATGATGTTAGGTATTGACCGAATGCGTTTGACTAACCAAGTTAGGTTAATCATTTGTCGTTAGAGGTTTGACCGAGGCGGGTTAACCAAGCGAGTTTGACTAACCAAGTCGGGTTAATCAATTAGATGTTAGGTGTTGACCGAGGCGGGTTAACCAAGCGAGTTTGACTAACCGAGTCGGGTTAATCAATTAGATGTTAGGTGTTGACCGAGGCGGGTTAACCAAGTGAGTTTGACTAACCGGGTTGGGTTAATCAATTAGATGATAGGCATTGACCGAGTCGAGTTGACCTAGGATATTTGACTAACCGAGTCGGGTTAATCAATTTGATGTTAGGTATTGACCGAATGCGTTTGACTAACCAAGTTGGGTTAATCATTTGTCGTTAGAGGTTTGACCGAGGTAGGTTAATCAATTAGATGTTAGGTGTTGACCGAGGCAGGTTAACCATGTGAGTTTGACTAACCGGGTCGGGTTAATCAATTAGATGTTAGGTGTTGACCGAGTCGGGTTGACCAAGTAAGTTTGACTTAACCAAGTTGGGTTAATCAATTAGGTGATAGGTGTTGATCGAGGCGGGTTGACCAAGTGTGTTTGATTAACGAGTTCGGGTTAATTGTTTTGATGTGGAGGCTTAACCAAGTCGGGTGTAACCATGAGGTGATTAGAGGGTTACTTGTATTGTTCTCCATAATGGTTAGCGTAGAAATGGTATGCCGTTCGAGAGGCATTTACGTTGACCAAGTATGTGTGCAAGAACAGTCACGGATGTTGACTATCTTTGATGTGTGTAGTTTTCGGCCAGTCTTCATGATTGTTAGATGTGTGATCTATTGGTGGTTTTATACGCCGAGAGTGGGGTCGTGAGGACCACATCGTGGGATTAGTGAGGCGATAGCCGTGTTTCGCTCACATGTTGTTACGGGTGTGACAATAGTCGATTTTGTACACCTTAGGTTTAGCGTAGCCATAGTCATTTTGGGCACTTTTGGTTTTAGCCGTTGCTTATGATGTTAGGATAATGGCGTATTGGTTGTATTGCGCACTACAAAGGATGTTTAGTGGTAAGTGTAATCCGTAAGGATTTTTGTGGTTCGATCTTCAACGTTCGGATTGTTGACTTTAGGTTGAGACTTGGTCATTTTTAGCGTTGTCCTCGGTAAAGGTACGCTAAGGAATTGATATCTCAGTACGAGATTGGTTGAGTTTTTCCCGATATGGGGAAAAGAGCAGGTTTTAGTGCTCGGATGGTGGTTTTGATAAATCGCGGGGACGATTTTAGTTGCTAAAGGTGATTCATTGGGAAGAATTGTCTAGGAAAGTTCGGATTGGAACTTAGGATTGAGGGTCGTTGAGTAGTTCCAGATTGGTTAAGTGGAGAAGATCACGAGGACGTGATCGAGTTTAAGTGGGGGAGAGTTGTAAGACCCAAATATTTATTGTACATAATGTATTTATGGTGTACGATGCGTGTATGAAGTGTACGTGTTGCTTGCTCGAACGCCGAAGGAAACTGGACGTTGTCTGAAGTGACAAGGTGTGTACGTATCTTTTCAACCCCAAATAAATTTTGTGTTGATGTTTAAAAGCCTTACCATTGGAAAGGAAATCTTATTACGTTTCCAACGATATTTGATTCATCGAAAACGGAGCTACGGTCAAAAAGTTATGGCCAAAACAAGTTTCTGAAAACTGACATGTAGGTTGGAGCGGCGCTCCACCTTTCGGAGCGGCGCGCCGAACCCGTCTGATGCAATTTTCAGCCTTTTTAAAAGGTCTAAATGAGGGGTACTTTGGTCTTTTCATTTAGGGTCGGTTTAGGGTCATCAAAACTGAACTAGAACTCCATTGGAGTTCATTTTCACTCATCAAACACTCTCATCTTCAAACCCTAGAGTAAGAGGAGAGTTTTAGAGAGAGAGAGCTCCAATTGGAGAAGAAGAAGGGTGTTTCGGGTCAAACCTCGGGTATTAAAGTTGTTCTACTCGTCAACGGCATCATTTTGGCGGTATTGGTAAGTTCAAACTCCGAACTTCATCTTTGTAATTTGATATTCAAGTTTAGGGTTTTGAACTAGTTAGTTATAAAACCCATTTAGGAGGTGAAATGGGTAATTGTAACTAGTTATTGTTGATGTTGGTGGGTTTAGGGTTGGTTAATGATTTAACCATGTTTAAGGCTTGTATGTAGTGTGTAATCTCTAGTATTAGTGATTCTAGTAGTGTTGAAACTCTTTTGGGTATGTTTGGTTGACTAACTTTGACTAGAGTCAAAGATTAGGGTTTGGTGATGATTATAACCCAATTGTCGATTTAATAAGGTTTATAAACTTAAAATGGATTAAGTTGAAGTATAAAACCGAGTTAAATATGCTTTGTTGTTAAAACTTGATAATGGCGCGATATTGACTTCTTATGGGTAAAATTAGTGTTTAAGTGCCATTTTGGGCAAGATAGGTGTTTAACACCTATGATTGGGTCTAATTGGCGTATTAGGACCATTCTCACTTGTGTTAGTGATTATTGGTTAGTTTGGGCACAGTTTGTGCTTGGAAGTGCATTTGGGTCGAAATTGCACTAGTTGTCAATTTGGGTTGATTTGTAAATCCACCCTAATTGTGTTGTTGTGTTTGTGATAATGGAATAGGTACATTCCATCGGTGTGTTGCGGATTATTCGGTGGCATTTCTTCAAGGCAACAAGGTGAGTGAAATATTTATACATGTATGTATGTGGTTTATTTACTCGTACGCGATGTGGGCCTTTGGTACCACATCGTGAGTATTGGGTGTTATGTCACAAGATGGTGACTTATTGAGGTTAAGGGTGAAGAGAACTACGGGTTGGTAGTGCCTCGTTAGGTGCCTCACAAGTCGGTGACACCTCATGGTGGTTCACGAGGCGGTGACCCCTTTGGTAATTGGTTGATGGTTCACAAGTCGGTGATACCATAAGTTGGGGAAGTGATTCACAAGTCGGTGACACTTCGTAGTGTTCACGAGTCGGTGACACTAGATGGTGATTCACAAGTCAGTGACACCTTATGATGAGTCACAAGTCGGTGACATTTCTTAGTGTTCACAAGTCGGTGACACTAGGTGGGGCTTCACAAGTCGGTGATGCCACATGGTGATTCACAAGTTGGTGACACCTTACAATGAGTCACAAGTCGGTGACATCATATGAGTGAGACTCGACGTTAATGGTCGTCTACAAATCGGTAGCGCCATAGCGGGGAACGGTTTGTTATATTTATGCATTATTGTGATTTAGTATATTATTGTGGCGATTTATATACTAATGTTGTTGCTAGTCGTATGTTTGGTGTTGCTAGCTCGTTTATGCATTTTGTTTGCATGGTATTGTAAGTTGATGCGTGTAGGTAAATTACATATGTATATGTATAAGTATTGCATTCACTAATCGTTAGCTTACCCTCTCGTTGTTGACTTTTTTTATAGATTGCATGGATGCGGAGGCTCGGGTAAGCGGGGACTAGTGGACTTGCGTAGTTGCTTTAGAAGGCTTACTTTTGGATTGATTAGGATTGGGTAGCGTATCCCCAATCGCCATGCTCGGCCTTTATTTTGTATTACAAATCATGTGGTTGAAAACTAGTATTTTCGTACGAAAGTCGTAAAACGGCCGATGTGGGCCCGGTCTTCGTAAAACTAATTTTATTAATGGGACGTGTTAGTTCTACATATATTAATGTATGGTTAAAAGCGTTTTGTCTAAATACGTCGGGAAGTGGTCAAACATTTTCGCATTTCATGACTTTTTGGACAGGCCAGTTTGGTGCGCCGCGCGGCCATATGGCGCGCCGCACCATATGATGTTCCAGCAAAATTTTTTTATTATTGATATTTCCGCGTGATCGTTTGTATTACGGGTTGGGATGTTACATATTATCATTACTAAAAAGTATCATTTCTTTAAATATGTATATTTTTCTTATAAAAACTATAATTAATACAACCATTATTATTATTAAGAAAATTATTATTCTATCATTATACTTATTCTAGTATTATTATAACTATATTATGTAAACAAAAGATTACTTATATAAAAAGATATATAATATAACTCTTAACTATACTAAAATTATTATTTATTTAAATAGATAAAATAACATATAATTTATTAATATAAAAATTATATCATTAATAATAATATATATAAATTTTTCGATTACGATTATATGTTTTAATATAAAAATGAATAATATAGGTTCGTGAATCCGAGGCCAACCTTACACTTGTTCAATGATGTTATATGTATTTTTACTACGAAATACAGTATGATGAGTTTCATTTGCCCCTTTTACTCTTTACGTTTTTGGGCTGAGAATACATGCAAATGCTTTATTAACTATTTTACAATATTTACATGCGTGAGTTTCATTTGCTCCCTTTTTTACTCATTACGTTTTTGGGCTGAGAATACATGCAAATGCTTTATTAACTCCTTTACAATATTTACATGCGTGAGTTCATTTGATTCCCTTTTACTCTTTACATTTTTGGGACTGAGAATACATGCGCTGTTTTTACAACTGCTTTATTAAATTTTTTTTTGAAATATATTTTGAACTGCGAATACATGCAAATGCTTATTTAACTGTTTTACAATATTTATATGCGTGAGTTTCATTTGCTCCCTTTTTAAATATTTTTGCAATATATATTTTTGGGACTGAGAATACATGCGCTGCTTTTATAAATGTTTGACGAAATAGACACAAGTACTTAAAACTACATTCTATGGCTGGATTATTAAACCGAATATGCCCCTTTTTATTAAGTCTGGTAATCTAAGAATTAGGGAACAGACACCCTAATTGACGCGAACGCTAAAGATAGATCTATCGGGCCCAACAAGCCCCATCCAAAGTACCGGATGCTTTAGTACTTCGAAATTTATATCATGTCCGAAGGAGGATCCCGGAATAATGGGGATATTCTTATATGCATATTGTGAATGTCGGTTACCAGGTGTTCAATCCATATGAATGATATTTTTGTCTCTATGCATGGGACGTATGTTTATGAGAAATGGATATATGAAATCTTGTGGTCTATTAAAATTATGAAATGATTATTTATGTTAAACTAATGAACTCACCAACCTTTTGGTTGACATTTTAAAGCATGTTTATTCTCAGGTATGAAAGAAATCTTCCGCTGTGCATTTGCTCATCTTAGAGATATTACTTGGAGTCATTCATGACATATTTCAAAAGACGTTGCATTCGAGTCGTTGAGTTCATCAAGATTATTATTAAGTCAATTATAGTGAGATATAGTACGAAATGGTATGCATGTTGTCAACTTTCGATGTAATGAAAGATTGTCTTTTCAAAAACGAATGCAATGTTTGTAAAATGTATCATATAGAGGCCAAGTACCTCGCAATGTAATCAACTGTTGTGAATCGTTTATAATCGATATGCACTTTATCTGGATGGATTAGGATGGGTCCTTTCAGTTGGTATCAGAGCGGTGGTCTTAGCGAACCAGGTCTACATTAGTGTGTATAACTGATAAGTCGTTAGGATGCATTAGTGAGTCTGGACTTCGACCGTGTCTGCATGTCAAAAGTTTTGCTTATCATTTTAGTCGGAAATCATCTGCTTATCATCCTTAGAAAATTACCTGCTTATTATTCTTAGTCTAGACACATCTTACTGCAATGATTGCATGAATAGTATATAGACAAAATCCATATCTTAGCGAATCTGTCACTGTAGACTTTATCTGACACGTTTCCTTAATTTTCTCCGTAATTCATGGGATCTTTGGAAGTATGTATTGATATTCTATATATATAATTAAAATATCATTCGATATTCAAAAAAAAAAAAAAATCATTTCATATCAAAACCCTTTAACTGATCGTGAGAGATGAATCCTACACCTAGCTTGGATTCCATTAGTTTCGGAAGCGATTTCGAGATGTATATTGAAGCAGACTCCGAAGTCAATGAACCAGAAGTACCTCAACCATTTAGTTATTTTTTCTTTCTGGAGGAAATGGGGGTGGGTCCGAGACTTACTCACTCGATGGAGAAATGAAGAAGACGAACCCTACCGCGAACCAAACTTGCCTCCTAACATCGGAGAAAATGATGTACTCACCGGTGAACCTATGCGCAACACTGTATTCACCCTTCTTGCTAAAGTTTTCCACCTCGAAGGTCGCATTACTTGTAACGACCCAACCCGTTAACCAACCAAAAACGCGGAAAAGAAAAATTTAAAACTGATCTGGAGGGTGCGCGGCGCGCACCACTGCCTATGCGCGGCGCGCACAAGGCCTGAGACAGTTCTGATCAAAATGTCCATTTTTCGCGAAAAGATCTTCGACTTGCCGACACTTTTAGACCATACGCTTTTCACAACAAACTTATATATGTAAAACTAACACAAATCAAACATAAAAATGACGTTTTACAAGCGGGGCCCACATGACCCAAAATACAAGTTTAATACAAGTTTAGAGTTTCGACCACCAAAAAGTTTAAGTTCCAAACTACACAATGAGCATGGCGTTTGGGATTAAACTACCCAACTACCGGTCAAACTCGAAGAACTACTAAAGCCAAAAGCGTCCCCTAGTATCAAGCGGGATCTCTAGTCCAATACGATGCCCTTACCCTTGTCCAAAACCGAACCTATAAAATGGTAAACAATGAGAGGGTAAGCAAAGCTTAGTGAATGCAATAATTATACGAATACATATATAATTATACCTACTTGCATACACTTACACCAACCGCAAACATGCTAGCAACACAATTAGCTTATCGTCACATTAACAAGCTATAATCTCCAATACCACAAGCTAGCAACAACCGCATAATAATATAACTCGAAATGATATAATATGCTTACAACACAAGTAACCATGGTCGACCAATAGTACAAGGGAACGGCGCTCGCGAAAACGCCATCGGTGTTCATAACATCCATTAGGGCACTTAACACCTCGCACCACTAACCCCTAGGGTGGCACCTTAACACCTCGGCACATCACCCCGAGTGGCATCTTAACACCTCGATGCAACACTCATTATTTTACGGAGTGGTGTCTTAACACCTCGACACTACACTCCTAGGTGGCATCTTAACACCTCGATGCTACACCCGAGTGGCATCTTAACACCTCGATGCTACACCCTTCACGTGAAACGTGGTGTCTTAACACCTCGACACTACACATTTCACGCTACAACAAATAGATACATTATATACCTACGCATATAATTATTCCACTCACCTTAACAATTAGATGACGATTTCAACCTCCACAAGCTTCAAAGCAAAGTACCTAATATAATAAGTACTTGATCAACACACGAGCTAAGTGGACTCAATACTAACACTTACACATGAGCATTTAATGACTTAATGTATTAAATCGCTCATTTATACCAAAACCGCCCAATTAAAGTCAAGACCACCACTAATCACTTTAAAGCTAGTGATTAAGGTCCAACAACACCAACTAATACATAATTAGGGTAATTCATACCCATCTTTCCAAACTAGGTCAATTTATTACCTAAATAACCATTTTAAGACGACACACCCATTTCGGGTCATCCACTAACTAACCAACACCCATTTACTAAATAACTAGGTGTGTTAGCAATTAACTCACCAATTAGGGTTCATAAACATCATTTAATACTTTGAAACCCTAGACTAGTCACCAATTAGTATTCAAGACTCAATTTTACCCAAGAACACCCAAAATCACCAATAATGGGTTTTGTGTTCATCATTTACTCAAACCCTAACCCTTACACTAAATCAAAGTAAGGAAAATAAAATTAGAACATACCACAACTACCACAACGAAGCTAGAGATAAGATGAACGACTTTAATGCTTGAACTTTAACCCAAAACAAGCTCCTTCCTCTTGGATTTAAGCTTTCTCACACTTGAATCACACTCTCTCACTAGGATTTAAGTGGATGAAGTTTGGTGGTTAGAAATGGAGTAATGAGGCTCAACCAAACTGATCTAGGGCCTTTAATTCGTCCATAAGTGAATTTACCAAAATGCCCATCAAAATATCTGATTTAAAAAGCTGGAACCCGGCTACAGTAAGGGGTGCGCGGCGCGCTCCCTTTAGTGTGCGCGGCGCGCACTAGGCTCAGCTCACTCAGTGACTTCTGTTTAACAGCACAACATCACCCACACTCTATGTAACATATTTACACTGCTGTACAAACTGATTAGGGTCTTACAACTCTCCCCCACTTATTCGGATTGCGTCCTCGCAATCCAAGCCGCATGACAAGAGGGAAGATAAACCAACACGAATTCTTCGGCCTCCCAAGTAAACTCGGAACCCTTACTACGACGCCATTGAACTTTAAAAGTCCTAACCTCTTTATGCCTCAACCTTTTGACCTTCTCATCGAGTATGGCAATCGGCTCCTCAATATACTCTAACTTATTGTTTAGCTCAATTTCGTCTAACGGCACCCATGATGAATCATCTGCAAGACACTTACGGAGATGGGAAACATGAAATGTATTATGAATCCCCGCAAGCTCTTCGGGTAATTCCAAACGATACGCGACTTCACCAACACGAGCTAAAACTTTAAAGGGACCAATAAACCGAGGAGCTAACTTTCCCCGTTTTCGAAATCGAATAATACCCTTCCATGGCGAAACCTTAAGCATCATCATATCGCCTTCTTGAAATTCGATCGTTCGTCTACGTTTGTCGGCATACGACTTTTGTCTATCTTGAGCCTTTCTCAAATGTTCCCGAATAATATCAATCTTGTTATTCGTCTCTAAAACCAAATCGGTACTCCCGATTTCTCTTTGACCCACTTCTCCCCAACAAATGGGAGTTCGACACCTCCACCCATATAGCATCTCATAAGGTGGCATCCCGATACTAGTGTGATAACTATTATTGTACGAGAATGCCACCAAAGGCAAATGTTCGTCCCAACATATCTTCCAAAGTTTGATTCGTACGTTCGGTTTGACCGTCCGTTTGAGGATGATACGCCGTGCTCAACTTCAATTGTGTACCCATATCCTCATGAAACTTTTCCCAAAATCGAGATGTAAAACGGGTATCTCGATCCGAAATAATAGATATAGGAACCCCATGTCGAGCGACCACTTCCTTGATAAACAACTTAGCCAAGGTCTCCGACGATATCGCTTCTTTAATGGGAAGAAACAAAGCACTTTTCGTCAACCGGTCAACTATCACCCAAATCGTATCAAATTGGGTTCTCTCCGTCTTAGGTAACTTTGTTATGAAATCCATGGTAATGTGCTCCCATTTCCATTTCGGAATTTCTAACGGTTGCAATTTACCATACGGCTTTTGGTGTTCGGCTTTTACTTGCAAACACGTGACGCATTGCTCAACATACTTCACAACATCACGCTTCATGCCCGGCCACCAATAATCTTTCTTCAAGTCATGATACATTTTCGTCATGCCCGGATGAATGGAATATTTTGACTTATGTGCTTCATCAAGTAGCACTAGTCGGTAATCACCCATCTTAGGCACCCACACCCTTCCTTGGAAAGACAACAAACCATGCGGACAAATAGTAATAAACTCCGATTGGCCCACGATTCGCTCCGTATGCTTGTTGTGAACATAAGCCTCTATTTGAATCTCACCAAGCTTTTCAAGAAAATCGTTGGTAATAATCAAACGTAACGATCCAACTCGTATCGCCGGATGTTGACTCTTTTGACTCAACGCATCCGCGACCACATTCGCCTTACCCGGATGATAAAGTATTTCACAATCGTAGTCTTTCACCACATCTATCCACCTACGTTGGAGATAATTCAAATCTCGTTGATTAAAGAGATGTTTCAAACTCTTATGATCCGAATAAATCGTACACTTGACACCATACAAGTAATGGCGCCAAATTTTCAATGCATGCACAACCGCCGCCAACTCAAGATCATGAGTCGGATACCTCGTTTCATGTTCCTTTAATTGTTGAGAGGCATAAGCGATGACTTTACCTCTTTGCATTAGAACACACCCGAGACCATTTAAGGAAGCATCACAATAAACCACCATGTCTTCAACACCTTCCGGTAACACTAACACCGGAGCTTGACACAACTTCTCTTTTAACAATTGAAAAGCAATTTCTTGCTCGTTCTCCCAAACAAACCTCGCATTCTTCCTTGTCAATTTCGTCAATGAAGAAGCGATCTTAGAAAAATCTTGGATAAACCGACGATAATAACCGGC
Organism: Rutidosis leptorrhynchoides; assembly: GCF_046630445.1. Classification (NCBI taxonomy): domain Eukaryota; kingdom Viridiplantae; phylum Streptophyta; class Magnoliopsida; order Asterales; family Asteraceae; genus Rutidosis; species Rutidosis leptorrhynchoides. Next base: position 402,981,738 of record NC_092337.1, on the reverse strand, counting down.
CAATTCGAGAAAACTTCGGATTTCCGTAGGCGTAGTCGGTCGTCCCCAACTCTTCACCGTTTCGATCTTCCCCGGATCTACTTGAATACCGTTTTCGTTCACAATATGACCAAGGAATTGAACTTCCCTTAGCCAAAATTCACATTTGGAGAACTTTGCATACAACTTCTCCTTTCGTAGCGTCTTCAATACTTTACGCAAATGATGTTCATGTTCGTTCATACTTTTCGAGTAGACTAGTATGTCTTCAATGAACACTATTACCGACTTGTCCAACATAGGTTGGCACACTCGGTTCATAAGATCCATGAATGCCGCCGGTGCATTCGTAAGACCAAAGGGCATAACTACAAACTCATAATGCCCGTAACGCGTTCGAAAAGCCGTTTTCTCTATGTCTTCCTCACGGACCCACATTTGGTGATAGCCGGACCGTAGGTCGATCTTAGAGAAATACGTTGCACCTTGAAGTTGATCAAATAAATCGTCAATCCTAGGTAATGGATAACGATTCTTGATCGTCACTTTATTCAACTCACGGTAATCAATGCACATACGCATACTACCATCTTTCTTCTTCACAAATAACACCGGAGCGCCCCATGGCGAAGCACTCGGTCGAATAAAACCCTTCTCGAGCAACTCTTGGGTTTGATTTAACAACTCTTGCATTTCCGTTGGTGCTAAACGATAAGGAGTTTTAGCAATGGGAGTAGCTCCCGAAACCAACTCAATACGAAACTCAACTTGTCTTTCCGCCGGAACACCCGGTAATTCGTTCGGAAAAACGTCTTCGAATTCACTAACAACCGGAATTTCACGAATAGGTGGTGGCTCATTGCGAGTATCAACAACATGAGCAAGGAAAGCCATGCCACCGGTAACAACAAAACAACGTGCCCGTGCAAAAGTGCATATCGGCACCGGTCTCCTTCGCTTATCACCATGAATAATTAACTCTCCCCCACTTAGGGTCTTCACACGAATAAACTTATCATGGCATGCAATATCGGCTCTATAACGATCGAGCCAATCCATACCAACGACAATATCAAAGTCTCCCAAGGTCATTGGAATAAGATCAATTTTAAAGGTTTCGGCACCAAAAACAACATCACAATTTTCACACACATCAACCACTAGCACCGTCTTGCCGTCCGCTATTTCGACTTCTATCGGACGACTTAACTTAGCTAACGGTCTATTAAGTTTAGGCACAAATTTAGGAGACACAAACGACAAATTTGCACCGCTATCGAAAAGAATCCTTGCCGGATTAGAATTAACCATGTAAGTACCTGAGACAACTTCGTGCGATTGTTTAGCTTCATCATTGGTCATCAAATAGTTGTGACCCCTAGCCGTACCTGCCGCCTTCTCTAACCGCTTCACATTGTCATTTCGCAAGTCGGGACACTCCGGCTTCTTATGCCCTTCTTTGCCGCAATTAAAACAAGTGACTTTGTTTCCGGAAGATGGTTTCGGACACTCACTAGCCATATGACCCGGTTGCCCACAATTGTAGCACGTATAAGAAAACCCACCGGTAGTGCCCTTCTTTGCACTATTGACACTTTCGGCCCCCCTCTTGCTCTTGCTCTTCTTGCTTGAGGCGTTAGAGTAACTAAAACCTTCAAACTTTCTTTTGGAAAACATGAAATCACTCTTTCTTGGAACCTCCGGCTCAAAACCCCGAGCCAACTCAAACAATTCATCAAAAGTCTTAGCCATACACCGACTAATCTTCCCCTTGTACTCATCATTCAAAGTACGGTAGAAATCCTTCATGAGCTTATGATCATCACCAACATATTCCGGGCAAAAACGAGTCTTTGCCAAGAATGTAGACTTGAGGGTAACCAAATCCATGGAACCTTGTTGCAAATGGTGCAACTCGTCCCGGATTCTATCGAGGTCGGAAGAAGTTCGGTATTCTTTGAAAAACTCTTTCTTGAAGTCTTCCCAAGTCAAACCCATACATTGTTCTTCACCATACAAGTTGATTTTATCGTCCCACCACAACTTAGCTTCTTCGCGTAACATGCTAGAACCATACCTCGTCTTCTTTTCGGGAGGACATTCCGCGGTACGGAAAGCTCCCTCAATATCGGAGATCCAACATGTACTTTTCAAGGGATCTCGCACCCCATTAAACATCGGGGGTTGAGCATCCTTGAAGTTCTTATAGTGAAAGTCCCGCCTTCCTTCGCCTCCTTCACAGCGAGGATAGATATTCCTAGCGTCAAGGGCCTCTTCGATAGTGGCCTTCATTCGTTAATTTATCAAATCGGTCACCTGCCCATCGACCGAATCTTGAAAGACCTTTCGGACGTCCGTAAGAAAATCCGCTTTTAACTTTTTAAAGACGGCCTCAACCTTGGCCGAAAACTCGGCGTCCTCGCTTGTACTTCCGTTATCATGATCGGGACCGTTTCTCGTCTTCATTCTATAAAACGAAATAAGTTAAACCACAAAAACGAAAGGACAATTACATGTGTATATACATATATGCCACACTACTCCATCTCGCTCAACAATCGTCGTACATTGCTTGTTTAACACGATTTGCGCCCGTAACAATGGTAGCTAATCATTGTTACGCGAGCACGTCGCAATAACTTGCTAGTACAACGTCCATCTCGCTCGAAGCCCGCTAAACATACATAACAAATAGCGCATGATTAGTTTACATAAACCTATGCACAAACCAATCCCGATTCGACCCAAAGTCCTACAAGTCCCGCATAACGCACACACAAAAAGTCTAAGTCTAGACGCCTATCTCAAGTCACCTAAATCCCTTAGACCATGCTCTGATACCACTTGTAACGACCCAACCCGTTAACCAACCAAAAACACGGAAAAAAAAATTTAAAACTGATCTGGAGGGTGCGTGGCGCGCACCACTACCTATGCGCGGCGCGCACAAGGCCTGATACAGTTCTGATCAAAATGTCCATTTTTCGCGAAAAGATCTTCGACTTCCCGACACTTTTAGACCATACGCTTTTCACAACAAACTTATATATGTAAAACTAACACGAATCAAACATAAAAATGACGTTTTACAAGCGGGGCCCACACGACCCAAAATACAAGTTTAATACAAGTTTAGAGTTTCGACCACCAAAAAGTTTAAGTTCCAAACTACACAATGAGCATGGCGTTTGGGATTAAACTACCCAACTACCGGTCAAACTCCAAGAGCTACTAAAGCCAAAAACGTCCCCTAGTATCAAGCGGGATCTCTAGTCCAATACTGAAAGGACCCGTTCATATACATTATAAACGATTCACAATAGTTGATTACATCGCGAGGTATTTGACCTCTATATGATACATTTTACAAACATTGCATTCGTTTTTAAAAGACAAACTTTCTTTACAACGAAAGTTGACGGCATGCACACCATTTCATAATACATCCAATAATAATTGACATAATAATAATCTTGATGAACTCAATGAATCGAATGCAACGTCTTTCAAAATATACCATGAATGACTCCAAGTAATATCCTTAAAATGAGCTAATGCACAGTTGAAGATTTCTTTAATACCTGAGAATAAACATGCTTTAAAGTGTCAACCAAAAGGTTGGTGAGTTCATAGGTTTATCATAACAATCATTTCAATATATTAATAGACTACAAGATTTCCGTTTATAAATATATGTACACTCGCAAGTGTATAAAAGTATTCTATAAGTTGTAGGCACCCGGTAACAAGCCTTAACGTTCATGTTTTACCCTCTGAAGTACACCAGGTCAGGTGTGTTTAAAATAACCTCGAAGTACTAAAGCATCCCATAGTCAGGATGGGGTTTGTCAGGCCCAATAGATCTATCTTTAGGATTCGCGCCTACCGTACATAGACAAGTAGTTTAATGTTACCAAGCTAAGGGTATATTTCTGGTTTAAACCCACGTAGAATTAGTTTTAGTACTTGTGCCTATTTCGTAAAACATTTATAAAAACAGCGCATGTATTCTCAGTCCCAAAAATATATATAAAAGGGAGCAAATGAAACTCACCATACTGTATTTCGTAGTAAAAATACATATAACGTCATTTAACAAGTGCAAGGTTGGCCTCGGATTCACGAACCTATATTAATTATATATATTTATATGTTGGTCAATATTTTTCTAACAATTTTTGGTCAAGTCATAGTGTACCACAATCCTAATGCTCGAGACTAATATGCAAAAGTCAACAAAAGTCAACTTAACCCAAAATGACTTCTAAAATTTATACGTGTTTATTATATAACTTAACTATAGTCATTTTATATATTTAAATATATTTATTAGATTTTATAATAATAAAACTCATTTATTAATAAAAATTTATATTAACGTTTATATATGATAAAATATACTTTTATATATCTTAAGTAGTAAAATTTATAAAGTTCACTTAATATCATAAAACTATAGTGGTAAGTATTATTAATGTAATTATATTACGCGTGGTGAAAAATATCTTTGTATCCCCTATTTATTTGATAAAATAATATTGATCATAATAATAATAAGTAAATGTTGTATTATTTTGTAATAATAATTATTATTATTCTATAAAAAAATAACAATATTTATATTTACTAAAAATGTTATTATGATAAAATGATAATACTAACATAATAGTAATAATGATATTTTATAATAACAATGATATTTCTATTAAAATAATAACGACGATAGAAATAATAATCATTTTAACAATAATACTAAAATTCGGTTGACTATAACTTCTAATCCTTTCATCGAAACCATTCGATATCTAAATGAAAAGTTCTTAATTTTTTGCTAGCTTTCCAATGACATGCATATCATATACCCTATCTCAGTAGCATATGTATCTAATTCAGGATTCAACAAACCTATCTAAGGACAATATCGAATGTACAAGCATGCATAATCCTATATACTCGAGCACTAGTCAGGGATACACTATTGAAATATAAAAGTTAAGTTATGAGTGCTCACGTATCAATATTGAGATTCAATATTGCAGGAAAGTACGTAGACGAAACGAAAATGATAAACGTTAGGTTGAGCTCACGAGCAATACCCTCGATCAATACCCATAACCTCCATAGCTATAACCCATAATTTCATTAGCTCTATCCCGTTTGAAAACTTATTTTAAAATCGTCTGAATATAACTCCGTCGTAGTATTTTATGTATACTAATAATATCTTGAAATAATACAAAGAAAATATATATGTGTAATTCGATTGAGAGAGTTTAGAGAAATATATTTTCAAGTTTCTATGAAATAATAAAACCTATTGAATTCTATTTATAATAGATTTTTGAATTATTAAAGTATGAATTATTAAAGTGAATTATTAAAGTATGAATTATTAAAGTGAATTATTAAAGTATGAATTATTAAAGTGAATTATTAAAGTATGAATTATTAAAGTGAATTATTAAAGTATGAATTATTAAAGTTAAAGTAAAGTAAAAGTAAAGTAAAGGTAAAGTTAAAGTATAGTAAAAGTATAAAACTATGTACGTATAATACGCGTATAAATATATATAATATTAATTTAAATCGTTATATATATTTGAAAAAATAAAATATAAATATCGTTATTTTATCATACTAGTTAAGTAATGAGTGGTCAAAAAGAATAGATTTCTTAAATCACAGTGGACCTCATAACATAGGCCCGTAATCATATCATAATGTATCTGATAATTCAATCATTTGATATTATCTCTTAATATAGTCAATAAATATATCGAAACAAATACGTTCATATAAAGTATCATATATCTAATACTTTGTTAATGTTTTTCAGTTAATATTATATATTATATATACATATCTATATACACATAATTGTTCGTGAATCGTCGAACACGGTCAAAGGATAATTGATTACATGAATGTAGTTGCAAACTTTTTGAGATTCAACGTTACAAATTCTACTTATCGTGTCAGAAACATATAAAGGTTAAGTTTAAATTTGGTCAGAAATTTTAGGGTCTTCACAGTACCTACCCGTTAAAGAAATTTCGTCCCGAAATTTGATCGAGGTCGTCATGGCTAACTATAAAAATGTTTTCATGACGAATATGAGTTGATAAATAGAGTTTTATCATCATTGAGTAATATAGATAAAACAATTTGATTACGCGAAGAGTATAAGTGAAGCTATCGCAAGAGAGTGAAATGAGTAAACGTATATTTATTTTAACCGATGACGTAGTTATGATTGATTTCCAGAATTCATTGGATTTAAAGAAAATCTTTGCAATAAGATTTGGTTCTTCAGCGATTAAGAAAATCATGACCTTCTTTGATTAAATGCGATAATCTGTCTCGATTACTCTGTCTGATATTTTACTATAAATCCACCCCCTTCGTTTCTTTATTTCCACAGCTCACACCTTCTAGTCTTTCTCCCCAATTCATACTTTAAAGCATTCGTTAATATGCTTCATCCAGTACTGATTCTCGATATACTCCTCACTTTCATATCTGTCGTTCTTCTTTTTCATCTGCCTCCGGAAGAATCTATTTACTTCTACTATACTCTCAGTTTTATAGTGTTTTTAGTTCTTCCGTGTCTTTATATTGCTATATGCATCGATATATACGGTTTATAATTTTTGGGTGGTTGTTGGGTTTTATATCTTCCCTTATATTTCAAAGCCCCTGCTTTGTCTTCTATAATCATTGACATCCAAGTTAATGCTCCCTTCTATTTGCTGCGATTTATACTCCAATTTCTATTTTGGAGTTTTTTCCTTTCGTTTCTTCTTCTTGCGATTAAGCAACGTTTGTAATGGTCCAGTATTAGCAGATATGAATTTCAGAATGAACATAGTTAATGTTCTAAGAAGGAAATGGTAATGGCACGATCTTGATTTGTTAATTTACCAGAATACCCTGAAAAGACCGAATCATCAAGAAAATATATTCTTGATATTTTTAGAGATTAAATAGAATACAAGAGTCGTGTAACATGGAACATGATGACGGCATGGTCTGTGAATCGTCATGTCCCATTAGAAACTCAGCATGACTTACTCTAATATAATCACGTTGATCAAGTGTCATTATATTATACTAACTCATGCTTCAGTTCCCAACACTACTTCAAAACATTCATAATTTAAACTCGAAAGTTTATAGAATATAGAAACTAATAGTTTCTTATATGATGTAACACTGATAGCGCAAAGAGATAAATGACTTCAGATAAGATTAGTTGTGAAAATATCTTCAGAAATATCGCGGATATTTATAATGAAAGATATGATAATATCTTAGAATTTCTAATATTGATGGATGATGATGAAGATTTGTCTGTAAAGGTTTAGAATAAAGAGTAAGGTATTCGTTAATGACTTTAGCAGGCACTGAATCATTTGGATTCTTTGAAGGCAGATTTAGTCTTTGTAATTTGTCCATAGCCTCCTTCATAGTCTGTTCAATCCGTTTTCCAGTTCCAAACCTTCTCTTTTTCTCAGCTTTACCACCTTACTATTCTTTGTCATCAAACTTTTTACTGTTAAGATCGTTTACAATTTTTGATGCTTCATCAGCATTTCAAGAACTAGTTTGCAGTTCAAAATATTTTTCAGAACTTCACATTCAAAGTATGTAAGTCCAGGAGATAGACGTTTTACGTACACATATAACTGTTAGCGTAGACATGCTGCGAGATTTCAAAATACTGGTTACTGTTTTTCGATGATTCGTATGACAATTCTCATTACAAGATGCGAATGAGTAAATGATGTGATTTCAATAAATATAATGATTTTTCGAAAAGTCAAAGATAATTGAAGTTGTTGGTAAGTTTATTGCTAAGGTGGCGAGATATGAAAGGTCCCCAGTAACGATGACGAAAGGGCAACGTATCTATCGAGGTTATAATAAGACTAGTCCGACTGAAAAGTCGAAGTTGACTTGCTGGAGCTGTGACAAAACTGTCTACTTTGAAAAGGAATTGAAAAGTCATTTTAGCTAATAAATGCCAAAGGGTCTGACACGAATACGCGTTGAACTATGACTTTGGCTTCGAGAGCTTTTTAGGTACATAAATGTGGGTAATATGTGGTTGGATCATCATCTCGATTTTTCATTGTTTGAAGTGTCTTCGAAAACTTCGGAGAGTTTGAACACAGTTTGTAATCGTTAATATACATATGATGTTCTAACACGGTTTTGAAGTCAAAGTATAACTTTGAAAGATGTAGGAATCTAAGAGTGATGTCTTCTGTTAAATCATGACTTGGATTTTGATTTGTCAAAATCAGAATGCATAATCAAATTTGGGTGAGAATGGTTGTTTTGATTTCTATACAAGAATGTATATTGTTGTGAGGTTTTGGGAGTATAGTAGATGATTTGCTTAATCAGATTCGAAAAATGTAATATATTAATTGTGAATTTATATATCTCTCGGGTATTACCTACCCGTTAAAAAAAATTTCACAATTAATATTTTGTACAACAGAATTTTATTACAATCTTTATGAAAATATATATATGCATATTTTCTTCAGATGTAACATAGATTTAATGAGTTAATATTAAATTAAACTCATTTGATTTACAGTTGAAACTAGAACTGAATAATCCCTAAAGACTTTAGAAATTACATAACTTTTACGGAGTATTTATTCAATAAAATTGAAATCATGAATTAATACTTCGTTATTTGTTGGTGTTTGTAACCCTTGCACCATATTCTCTAAAGCCACTACTCGAGCGTGAAGCTCGTTGACTTCTTCTATTACACCGGGGTGATTGTCGGTTCGGACGAGCGGATAAATAAAATCTAGAATTTGATGTAGTATATAATCGTGACGAGATACTCTGAAAGTGAGAGAGAAAATGGTGTTTCGGACCGGTTCGCCAGTAAGTGCTTCAGGTTCATCGCCAAGAGGGCAATGTGGTGGATGGAAGGGATCACCTTCTTCTTGTCTCCAATTATTGAGGAGGCTACGAACCTATCCCAAATTCATTCATAATAGATGATGGCTAATTGGTTGATCCATTCCGGTCACACTGCTTTCGGAGCTTGAGTGGGATTCCATATCGGAATTCAAGGGACTTGAACTAATGACGAATTCCATTTCGTTCGATTGAATAAAGGATTTTTCAATATGAAATGATTTTCCGGCTATCGGGTGGTATTCTAATTACATAGAATATCTATATATATAGCGCAAAAGATTTCGTAGATTACGGAGGAATTTACGGGATATGTCAGGCAAAGTTTACAGTAACAGATACGCTAAGATATGGATTAGCAGATACGCTAAGATATGAATTTTGTCTATACACTATTCATGCAATCAATGCAGTAAGACGTGTCTAGACTAAGAATGATAAGCAGGCAATTTCTGACAAAATGGATAAGCAAAACTTTTGACATGCAGACACGGTCGAAGTCCAGGCTCACTAATGCATCCTAACGACTATCAGTTAGACACACTAATGCAGACCTGGTTCGCTAAGACCACCGCTCTGATACCAACTGAAAGTTGGGGACGCATCCCACTCAGTGCCTTCCCAGCTAACCGCCTGGTGACCACTAAGCGTACCTCAGACACTGATTTTACGGTCCGCCTCTTGGCAATGTACAGCCAACCCTAATAGGGACCGCGAGGAGTAAGAGCCAATGCTTCGTCACAGGTAACACTGTGAGAACCCCCTCTACGATTAACCCGCTAATAAACGGCATTAAACCAGCTCTGATACCAACTGAAAGGACCCGTTCATATACATTATAAACGATTCACAATAGTTGATTACATCGCGAGGTATTTGACCTCTATATGATACATTTTACAAACATTGCATTCGTTTTTAAAAGACAAACTTTCTTTATAACGAAAGTTGACGGCATGCACACCATTTCATAATACATCCAACAATAATTGACATAATAATAATCTTGATGAACTCAATGACTCGAATGCAACGTCTTTCAAAATATACCATGAATGACTCCAAGTAATATCCTTAAAATGAGCTAATGCACAGCGGAAGATTTCTTTAATACCTGAGAATAAACATGCTTTAAAGTGTCAACCAAAAGGTTGGTGAGTTCATAGGTTTATCATAACAATCATTTCAATATATTAATAGACTACAAGATTTCCGTTTATAAATATATGTACACTCGCAAGTGTATAAAAGTATTCTATAAGTTGTAGGCACCCGGTAACAAGCCTTAACGTTCATGTTTTACCCTCTGAAGTACACCAGGTCAGGTGTGTTTAAAATAACCTCGAAGTACTAAAGCATCCCATAGTCAGGATGGGGTTTGTCAGGCCCAATAGATCTATCTTTAGGATTCGCGCCTACCGTACATAGACAAGTAGTTTAATGTTACCAAGCTAAGGGTATATTTCTGGTTTAAACCCACGTAGAATTAGTTTTAGTACTTGTGCCTATTTCGTAAAACATTTATAAAAACAGCGCATGTATTCTCAGTCCCAAAAATATATATAAAAGGGAGCAAATGAAACTCACCATACTGTATTTCGTAGTAAAAATACATATAACGTCATTTAACAAGTGCAAGGTTGGCCTCGGATTCACGAACCTATATTAATTATATATATTTATATGTTGGTCAATATTTGTCTAACAATTTTTGGTCAAGTCATAGTGTACCACAATCCTAATGCTCGAGATTAATATGCAAAAGTCAACAAAAGTCAACTTAACCCAAAATGACTTCTAAAATTTATACGTGTTTATTATATAACTTAACTATAGTCATTTTATATATTTAAATATATTTATTAGATTTTATAATAATAAAACTCATTTATTAATAAAAATTTATATTAACGTTTATATATGATAAAATATACTTTTATATATCTTAAGTAGTAAAATTTATAAAGTTCACTTAATATCGTAAAACTATAGTGGTAAGTATTATTAATGTAATTATATTACGCGTGGTGAAAAATATCTTTGTATCCCCTATTTATTTGATAAAATAATATTGATCATAATAATAATAAGTAAATGTTGTATTATTTTGTAATAATAATTATTATTATTCTATAAAAAAATAACAATATTTATATTTACTAAAAATGTTATTATGATAAAATGATAATACTAACATAATAGTAATAATGATATTTTATAATAACAATGATATTTCTATTAAAATAATAACGACGATAGTAATAATAATCATTTTAACAATAATACTAAAATTCAGTTGACTATAACTTCTAATCCGTTCATCGAAACCATTCGATATCTAAATGAAAAGTTCTTAATTTTTCGCTAGCTTTCCAATGACATGCATATCATATACCCTATCTCAGTAGCATATGTATCTAATTCAGGATTCAACAAACCTATCTAAGGACAATATCGAATGTACAAGCATGCATAATCCTATATACTCGAGCACTAGTCAGGGATACACTATTGAAATATAAAAGTTAAGTTATGAGTGCTCACGTATCAATATTGAGATTCAATATTGCAGGAAAGTACGTAGACGAAACGAAAATGATAAACGTTAGGTTGAGTTCACGAGCAATACCCTCGATCAATACCCATAACCTCCATAGATATAACCCATAATTTCATTAGCTCTATCCCGTTTGAAAACTTATTTTAAAATAGTCTGAATATAACTCCGTCGTAGTATTTTATGTATACTAATAATATCTTGAAATAATACAAAGAAAATATATATGTGTAATTCGATTGAGAGAGTTTAGAGAAATATATTTTCAAGTTTTTATGAAATAATAAAACCTATTGAATTCTATTTATAATAGATTTTTGAATTATTAAAGTGAATTATTAAAGTATGAATTATTAAAGTGAATTATTAAAGTATGAATTATTAAAGTGAATTATTAAAGTATGAATTATTAAAGTGAATTATTAAAGTATGAATTATTAAAGTGAATTATTAAAGTATGAATTATTAAAGTTAAAGTAAAGTAAAAGTAAAGTAAAGGTAAAGTTAAAGTATAGTAAAAGTATAAAACTATGTGAAATGTCCCGTTCTTATTGATTAAAAACGTTCCATATTAATTGATTTCGTTGCGAGGTTTTGACCTCTATATGAGACGTTTTTCAAAGACTGCATTCATTTTAAAACAAACCATAACCTTTATTTCATCAATAAAGGTTTAAAAAGCTTTACGTAGATTATCAAATAATGATAATCTAAAATATCCTGTTTACACACGACCATTACATAATGGTTTACAATACAAATATGTTACAACAAAATAAGTTTCTTGAATGCAGTTTTTACACAATATCATACAAGCATGGACTCCAAATCTCGTCCTTATTTAAGTATGCGACAGCGGAAGCTCTTAATAATCACCTGAGAATAAACATGCTAAAAACGTCAACAAAAATGTTGGTGAGTTATAGGTTTAACCTATATATTAAATCATAATAATAGACCACAAGATTTCATATTTCAATACACATCCCATACATAGAGATAAAAATCATTCATATGGTGAACACCTGGTAACCGACATTAACAAGATGCATATATAAGAATATCCCCATCATTCCGGGACACCCTTCGGATATGATATAAATTTCGAAGTACTAAAGCATCCGGTACTTTGGATGGGGCTTGTTGGGCCCGATAGATCTATCTTTAGGATTCGCGTCAATTAGGGTGTCTGTTCCCTAATTCTTAGATTACCAGACTTAATAAAAAGGGGCATATTCGATTTCGATAATTCAACCATAGAATGTAGTTTCACGTACTTGTGTCTATTTTGTAAATCATTTATAAAACCTGCATGTATTCTCATCCCAAAAATATTAGATTTTAAAAGTGGGACTATAACTCACTTTCACAGATTTTTACTTCGTTGGGAAGTAAGACTTGGCCACTGGTTGATTCACGAACCTATAACAATATATACATATATATCAAAGTATGTTCAAAATATATTTACAACACTTTTAATATATTTTGATGTTTTAAGTTTATTAAGTCAGCTGTCCTTGTTAGTAACCTACAACTAGTTGTCCACAGTTAGATGTACAGAAATAAATCGATAAATATTATCTTGAATCAATCCACGACCCAGTGTATACGTATCTCAGTATTGATCACAACTCAAACTATATATATTTTGGAATCAACCTCAACCCTGTATAGCTAACTCCAACATTCACATATAGAGTGTCTATGGTTGTTCCGAAATATATATAGATGTGTCAACATGATAGGTCGAAACATTGTATACGTGTCTATGGTATCTCAAGATTACATAATATATAATACAAGTTGATTAAGTTATGGTTGGAATAGATTTGTTACCAATTTTCACGTAGCTAAAATGAGAAAAATTATCCAATCTTATTTTACCCATAACTTCTTCATTTTAAATCCGTTTTGAGTGAATCAAATTGCTATGGTTTCATATTGAACTCTATTTTATGAATCTAAACAAAAAAAGTATAGGTTTCTAGTCGGAAAAATAAGTTACAAGTCGTTTTTGTAAAGGTAGTCATTTCAGTCGAAAGAACGACGTCTAGATGACCACTTTAGAAAACATACTTCCACTTTGAGTTTAACCATAATTTTTGGATATAGTTTCATGTTCATAATAAAAATCATTTTCTCAGAATAACAACTTTTAAATCAAAGTTTATCATAGTTTTTAATTAACTAACCCAAAACAGCCCGCGGTGTTACTACGACGGCGTAAATCCGGTTTTACGGTGTTTTTCGTGTTTCCAGGTTTTAAATCATTAAGTTAGCATATCATATAGATATAGAACATGTGTTTAGTTGATTTTAAAAGTCAAGTTAGAAGGATTAACTTTTGTTTGCGAACAAGTTTAGAATTAACTAAACTATGTTCTAGTGATTACAAGTTTAAACCTTCGAATAAGATAGCTTTATATGTATGAATCGAATGATGTTATGAACATCATTACTACCTTAAGTTCCTTGGATGAACCTACTGGAAAAGAGAAAAAATGGATCTAGCTTCAATGGATCCTTGGATGGCTCAAAGTTCTTGAAGCAAAATCATGACACGAAAACAAGTTCAAGTAAGATCATCACTTGAAATAAGATTGTTATAGTTATAGAAATTGAACCAAAGTTTGAATATGATTATTACCTTGTATTAGAATGATAACCTACTGTAAGAAACAAAGATTTCTTGAGGTTGGATGATCACCTTACAAGATTGGAAGTGAGCTAGCAAACTTGAAAGTATTCTTGATTTTATGAAACTAGAACTTTTGGAATTTATGAAGAACACTTAGAACTTGAAGATAGAACTTGAGAGAGTTCAATTAGATGAAGAAAATTGAAGAATGAAAGTGTTTGTAGGTGTTTTTGGTCGTTGGTGTATGGATTAGATATAAAGGATATGTAATTTTGTTTTCATGTAAATAAGTCATGAATGATTACTCATATTTTTGTAATCTTATGAGATATTTCATGCTAGTTGCCAAATGATGGTTCCCACATGTGTTAGGTGACTCACATGGGCTGCTAAGAGCTGATCATTGGAGTGTATATACCAATAGTACATACATCTAAAAGCTGTGTATTGTACGAGTACGAATACGGGTGCATACGAGTAGAATTGTTGATGAAACTGAACGAGAATGTAATTGTAAGCATTTTTGTTAAGTAGAAGTATTTTGATAAGTGTATTGAAGTCTTTAAAAAGTGTATAAATACATATTAAAACACTACATGTATATACATTTTAACTGAGTCGTTAAGTCATCGTTAGTCGTTACATGTAAGTGTTGTTTTGAAACCTTTAGGTTAACGATCTTGTTAAATGTTGTTAACCCAATGTTTATAATATCAAAAGAGATTTTAAATTATTATATTATCATGATATTATGATGTACGAATATCTCTTAATATGATATATATACATTAAATGTCGTTACAACGATAAACGTTACATATATGTCTCGTTTCAAAATCATTAAGTTAGTAGTCTTATTTTTACATATGTAGTTCATTGTTAATATAATTAATGATATGTTTACTTATCATAATATCATGTTAACTATATATATAACCATATATATGTCATCATATAGTTTTTTTTACAAGCTTTAACGTTCGTGAATCACCGGTCAACTTGGGTGGTCAATTGTCTATATGAAACCTATTTCAATTAATCAAGTCTTAACAAGTTTGATTGCTTAACATGTTGGAAACATTTAATCATGTAAACATCAAT
The DNA here is from genome assembly GCF_046630445.1 of Rutidosis leptorrhynchoides. Classification (NCBI taxonomy): domain Eukaryota; kingdom Viridiplantae; phylum Streptophyta; class Magnoliopsida; order Asterales; family Asteraceae; genus Rutidosis; species Rutidosis leptorrhynchoides. The sequence goes on along the minus strand of NC_092337.1, from coordinate 402,966,514 downwards.
CTCAATTAATATATATAAACATGGAAAAGTTCGGGTCACTACAGTACCTACCCGTTAAATAAATTTCGTCCCGAAATTTTAAGCTGTTGAAGGTGTTGACGAATCTTCTGGAAATAGATGCGGGTATTTCTTCTTCATCTGATCTTCACGCTCCCAGGTGAACTCGGGTCCTCTACGAGCATTCCATCGAACCTTAACAATTGGTATCTTGTTTTGCTTAAGTCTTTTAACCTCACGATCCATTATTTCGACGGGTTCTTCGATGAATTGGAGTTTTTCGTTGATTTGGATTTCATCTAACGGAATAGTGAGATCTTCTTTAGCAAAACATTTTTTCAAATTCGAGACGTGGAAAGTGTTATGTACAGCCGCGAGTTGTTGAGGTAACTCAAGTCGGTAAGCTACTGGTCCGACACGATCAATAATCTTGAATGGTCCAATATACCTTGGATTTAATTTCCCTCGTTTACCAAATTGAACAACGCCTTTCCAAGGTGCAACTTTAAGCATGACCATCTCTCCAATTTCAAATTCTATATCTTTTCTTTTAATGTCAGCGTAGCTCTTTTGTCGACTTTGGGCGGTTTTCAACCGTTATTGAATTTGGATGATCTTCTCGGTAGTTTCTTGTATAATCTCCGGACCCGTAATCTGTCTATCCCCCACTTCACTCCAACAAATCGGAGACCTGCACTTTCTACCATAAAGTGCTTCAAACGGCGCCATCTCAATGCTTGAATGGTAGCTGTTGTTGTAGGAAAATTCTGCTAATGGTAGATGTCGATCCCAACTGTTTCCGAAATCAATAACACATGCTCGTAGCATGTCTTCAAGCGTTTGTATCGTCCTTTCGCTCTGCCCATCAGTTTGTGGATGATAGGCAGTACTCATGTCTAGACGAGTTCCTAATGCTTGCTGTAATGTCTGCCAGAATCTTGAAATAAATCTGCCATCCCTATCAGAGATAATAGAGATTGGTATTCCATGTCTGGAGACGACTTCCTTCAAATACAGTCGTGCTAACTTCTCCATCTTGTCATCTTCTCTTATTGGCAGGAAGTGTGCTGATTTGGTGAGACGATCAACTATTACCCAAATAGTATCAAAACCACTTGCAGTCCTTGGCAATTTAGTGATGAAATCCATGGTAATGTTTTCCCATTTCCATTCCGGGATTTCGGGTTGTTGAAGTAGACCTGATGGTTTCTGATGCTCAGCTTTGACCTTAGAACACGTCAAACATTCTCCTACGTATTTAGCAACATCGGCTTTCATGCCCGGCCACCAAAAATGTTTCTTGAGATCCTTGTACTTCTTCCCCGTTCCAGGATGTATTGAGTATCTGGTTTTATGAGCTTCTCTAAGTACCATTTCTCTCATATCTCTAAATTTTGGTACCCAAATCCTTTCAGCCCTATACCGGGTTCCGTCTTCCCGAATATTAAGATGCTTCTCCGATCCTTTGGGTATTTCATCCTTTAAATTTCCCTCTTTTAAAACTCCTTGTTGCGCCTCCTTTATTTGAGTAGTAATGTTATTATGAATCATTATATTCATAGATTTTACTCGAATGGGTTCTCTATCCTTCCTACTCAAGGCATCGGCTACCACATTTGCCTTCCCCGGGTGGTAACGAATCTCAAAATCGTAATCATTCAATAATTCAATCCACCTACGCTGCCTCATATTCAGTTGTTTCTGATTAAATATGTGTTGAAGACTTTTGTGGTCGGTATATATAATACTTTTGACCCCATATAAGTAGTGCCTCCAAGTCTTTAATGCAAAAACAACCGCTCCTAATTCCAAATCATGCGTCGTATAATTTTGTTCGTGAATCTTCAATTGTCTAGACGCATAAGCAATCACCTTCGTTCGTTGCATTAATACACAACCGAGACCTTACTTTGATGCGTCACAATAAATCACAAAATCATCATTCCCTTCAGGCAATGACAATATAGGTGCCGTAGTTAGCTTTTTCTTCAATAACTGAAACGCTTTCTCTTGTTCATCATTCCATTCAAATTTCTTCCCTTTATGCGTTAATGCAGTCAAGGGTTTTGCTATTCTGGAAAAATCTTGGATGAACCTTCTGTAGTAACCAGCTAGTCCTAAAAACTGGCGTATGTGTTTCGGAGTTTTCGGGGTTTCCCACTTTTCAACAGTTTCTATCTTTGCCGGATCCACCTTAATACCTTCTTTGTTCACTATGTGACCGAGGAATTGAACTTCTTCCAACCAAAATGCACACTTTGAAAACTTAGCGTACAATTCTTCCTTCCTCAATACTTCTAACACCTTTCTCAAATGTTCACCGTGTTCTTGGTCATTCTTTGAGTAAATAAGTATGTCATCAATGAAAACAATGACAAACTTGTCAAGGTATGGTCCACACACTCGGTTCATAAGGTCCATGAACACAGCTGGTGCATTAGTTAAACCAAACGGCATGACCATAAACTCGTAATGACCGTAACGTGTTCTGAAAGCAGTCTTTGGAATATCATCTTCTTTCACCCGCATTTGATGATACCCGGAACATAAGTCAATCTTTGAATAAACAGACGAGCCTTGTAGTTGATCAAATAAGTCGTCGATTCTCGGTAGTGGGTAGCGGTTCTTGATGGTAAGTTTGTTCAACTCTCGGTAGTCGATACACAACCTGAATGTACCATCTTTCTTCTTGACAAATAAAACAGGAGCTCCCCACGGTGATGTGCTTGGTCGAATGAAACCACGCTCTAAAAGTTCTTGTAATTGGCTTTGTAGTTCTTTCATCTCGCTGGGTGCGAGTCTGTAAGGAGCACGAGCTATTGGTGCAGCTCCTGGTACAAGATCTATTTGAAATTCAACGGATCGATGTGGGGGTAATCCCGGTAATTCTTTCGGAAATACATCGGGAAATTCTTTTGCAATGGGAACATCATTGATGCTCTTTTCTTCAGTTTGTACTTTCTCGACGTGTGCTAGAACAGCATAGCAACCTTTTCTTATTAGTTTTTGTGCCTTTAAATTACTAATAAGATGTAGCTTCGTGTTGCCCTTTTCTCCGTACACCATTAAGGGTTTTCCTTTTTCTCGTATAATGCGAATTGCATTTTTGTAACAAACGATCTCCGCTTTCACTTCTTTCAACCAGTCCATACCGATTATCACATCAAAACTCCCTAACTCTACTGGTATCAAATCAATCTTAAATGTTTCGCTAACCAGTTTAATTTCTCGATTTCGACATATATTATCTGCTGAAATTAATTTACCATTTGCTAATTCGAGTAAAAATTTACTATCCAAAGGCGTCAATGGACAACTTAATTTAGCACAAAAATCTCTACTCATATAGCTTCTATCCGCACCCGAATCAAATAAAACGTAAGCAGATTTATTGTCAATAAGAAACGTACCCGTAACAAGCTCCGGGTCTTCCTGTGCCTCTACCGCATTAATATTGAAAACTCTTCCACGGCCTTGTCCATTCGTGTTCTCCTGGTTCGGGCAATTTCTAATAATGTGGCCTGGTTTTCCACATTTATAACAAACTACATTGGCATAACTTGCTCCGCCATTACTCGTTCCGACACCATTTGTTCCTTTCGTTCTATTAACCCCTGGTCCGTAGACCTCACACTTCGCCGCGCTATGACCATTTCTTTTACACTTGTTGCAAAATTTGGTGCAGAACCCCGAGTGATTCTTTTCACACCTTTGGCATAGCTGCTTCTGATTGTTGTTGTTGTTGCGGTTATTATTGTTGTTGGGATGATTGTTGTAGTTGTTGTTGTTGTTGTTGTTGTTGGGCCGTTTGTTGTAGTTGCGATTGATGTTGCGATTGTTGGGATAATTGTTGCGATTATTGTTGTAATTGCTGTTGTTGTTGTATTGGTGATTCTTATCACCATTTTCCTCCCACTTTCTTTTGACTTGCTTCACATTGGCCTCTTCAGCAGTCTGTTCTTTAATTCTTTCTTCAATCTGGTTCACTAGTTTGTGAGCCATTCTACATGCCTGTTGTATGGAGGCGGGCTCGTGTGAACTTATATCTTCTTGGATTCTTTCCGGTAATCCTTTCACAAACGCGTCGATCTTCTCTTCCTCATCTTCGAATGCTCCCGGACACAATAGGCACAATTCTGTGAATCGTCTTTCGTACGTGGTAATATCAAATCCTTGGGTTCGTAACCCTCTAAGTTCTGTCTTGAGCTTATTGACCTCGGTTCTGGGACGGTACTTCTCGTTCATCAAGTGCTTGAATGCTGACCACGGTAGTGCGTACGCATCATCTTGTCCCACTTGCTCTAGATAGGTATTCCACCATGTTAACGCAGAACCTGTGAAGGTATGCGTAGCGTACTTCACTTTGTCCTCTTCAGTACACTTACTTATGGCAAACACCGATTCGACCTTCTCGGTCCACCGTTTCAATCCGATCGGTCCTTCGGTTCCATCTAATTCCAAAGGTTTGCAGGCAGTGAATTCTTTGTAGGTGCATCCTACACGATTTCCTGTACTGCTAGATCCAAGGTTATTGTTGGTATGTAGCGCAGCCTGTACTGCGGCTATGTTTGAAGCTAGAAAAGTACGGAATTCCTCTTCATTCATATTCACGGTGTGTCGAGTAGTCGGTGCCATTTCCTTCAAAATAGTCAAATGGAACAAGTTAATCATACAGAATATTAAAAGTAGTTAATAGTATTTCGTAGCATAATATGAACTCATTTATAAAAGCTTTTTCTTCATATTAGCGTTTTATAAGTTTAAATTCGGGTAGTACCTACCCGTTAAGTTCATACTTAGTAGCTAATATACAATTCAACTACTACAATTCTATATGAAAAACTGATTATAATAATATTTCGCGTTCAAACTTTTTTACAATATTTTACAAACTTACAATACCGCTTATTTTACATAAAGCATGAAATATAGCACACAATAACTTTGATACAAGATAGTTGTGAAGATAATTCTAGCTAGTACACAAGTCGTTCAGCAAAGGCAATAAAGACACGTAATTCATACGTCCAGAAACAAGTCATGCATTCTGGTTTTACTAGGATTACTTCCCATCCTTGGTCTTGTGGAACATAACCGTTATAGCCATTGATAAGACAGCGTGTTGTAACGTCGTCAAAGGGACGAGGGTTACGTAATGTCCAACAGTCCCGTAACAATCTAAAAACCTCATTTCTTACCCCAATTACCGACTCCGTCACTTGTGGAAACGTTTTGTTTAATAGTTGTAGCCCAATGTTCTTGTTCTCACTTTGGTGAGAAGCGAACATTACTAATCCGTAAGCATAACATGCTTCTTTATGTTGCATGTTAGCCGCTTTTTCTAAATCACGAAGTCCAATATTCGGATATATTGAGTCAAAATAATTTCTTAACCCGTTGCGTAAAATAGCATTTGGGTTCCCCGCAATATATGCGTCAAAGTAAACACATCGTAACTTATGGGTTTCCCAATGTGATATCCCCCATCTTTCAAACGAAAGTCTCTTATAAACCAAGACATTCTTGGAACGTTATTCGAATGTCTTACAAACTGATCTCGCCTTAAATAGTTGTGCCGAGGAATTCTGACCGACTCTAGACAAGATTTCATCAATCATGTCTCCGTGTAGGTCTCTTAAAATATTGGGTTGTCTATCCATTTTGTGTTTTTAAACTGTAAAATAGACAAGAGTTAGATTCATAAAAAAATACTTATTAATACAAGCAATTTTTACATATATCATAAAGCATAAGCACACTATATTACATATATTACACCACACGAATACAACTATCTTATTCCGACTCGCTCGTTTCTTCTTCTTCGGTTTTGGTTCGTTTTGCCAAGTTTCTAGGGATATATGATGTTCCCCTAATACGAGCCGTCGTTGTCCACATTGGTTTAGAAAAACCTGGTGGTTTAGAGGTTCCCGGGTCATTGTTACAACTTAAGGACTTCGGGGGTTGACGATACATATAAAGTTCATCGGGGTTGGAATTAGATTTCTCTATTTTTATGCCCTTTCCCTTATTATTTTCTTTTGCCTTTTTAAATTCAGTTGGGGTAATTTCTATAACATCATCGGAATTCTCGTCGGAATCCGATTCATCGGAGAATTGGTAATCCTCCCAATATTTTGCTTCCTTGGCGGAAACACCATTGACCATAATTAACTTTGGTCGATTGGTTGAGGATTTTCTTTTACTTAACCGTTTTATTATTTCCCCCACCGGTTCTATTTCTTCATCCGGTTCCGATTCTTCTTCCGGTTCCGATTCTTCTTCCGGTTCCGACTCTTCTTCCGGTTCCTCTTCGGGAACTTGTGAATCAGTCCACAAATCATTCCAATTTATATTTGACTCTTCATTATTATTAGGTGAGTCAATGGGACTTGTTCTAGAGGTAGACATCTATCACATAATATCAAACACGTTAAGAGATTAATATATCACATAATATTCATATGTTAAAAATATATAGTTTCCAACAAAAATGTTAAGCAATCATTTTTAAAGAAAACACGGTCGAAGTCCAGACTCACTAATGCATCCTAACAAACTCGATAAGACACACTAATGCAAATTTTCTGGTTCTCTAAGACCAACGCTCGGATACCAACTGAAATGTCCCGTTCTTATTGATTAAAAACGTTCCATATTAATTGATTTCGTTGCGAGGTTTTGACCTCTATATGAGACGTTTTTCAAAGACTGCATTCATTTTAAAACAAACCATAACCTTTATTTCATCAATAAAGGTTTAAAAAGCTTTACGTAGATTATCAAATAATGATAATCTAAAATATCCTGTTTACACACGACCATTACATAATGGTTTACAATACAAATATGTTACAACAAAATAAGTTTCTTGAATGCAGTTTTTACACAATATCATACAAGCATGGACTCCAAATCTCGTCCTTATTTAAGTATGCGACAGCGGAAGCTCTTAATAATCACCTGAGAATAAACATGCTAAAAACGTCAACAAAAATGTTGGTGAGTTATAGGTTTAACCTATATATTAAATCATAATAATAGACCACAAGATTTCATATTTCAATACACATCCCATACATAGAGATAAAAATCATTCATATGGTGAACACCTGGTAACCGACATTAACAAGATGCATATATAAGAATATCCCCATCATTCCGGGACACCCTTCGGATATGATATAAATTTCGAAGTACTAAAGCATCCGGTACTTTGGATGGGGCTTGTTGGGCCCGATAGATCTATCTTTAGGATTCGCGTCAATTAGGGTGTCTGTTCCCTAATTCTTAGATTACCAGACTTAATAAAAAGGGGCATATTCGATTTCGATAATTCAACCATAGAATGTAGTTTCACGTACTTGTGTCTATTTTGTAAATCATTTATAAAACCTGCATGTATTCTCATCCCAAAAATATTAGATTTTAAAAGTGGGACTATAACTCACTTTCACAGATTTTTACTTCGTTGGGAAGTAAGACTTGGCCACTGGTTGATTCACGAACCTATAACAATATATACATATATATCAAAGTATGTTCAAAATATATTTACAACACTTTTAATATATTTTGATGTTTTAAGTTTATTAAGTCAGCTGTCCTTGTTAGTAACCTACAACTAGTTGTCCACAGTTAGATGTACAGAAATAAATCGATAAATATTATCTTGAATCAATCCACGACCCAGTGTATACGTATCTCAGTATTGATCACAACTCAAACTATATATATTTTGGAATCAACCTCAACCCTGTATAGCTAACTCCAACATTCACATATAGAGTGTCTATGGTTGTTCCGAAATATATATAGATGTGTCAACATGATAGGTCGAAACATTGTATACGTGTCTATGGTATCTCAAGATTACATAATATATAATACAAGTTGATTAAGTTATGGTTGGAATAGATTTGTTACCAATTTTCACGTAGCTAAAATGAGAAAAATTATCCAATCTTATTTTACCCATAACTTCTTCATTTTAAATCCGTTTTGAGTGAATCAAATTGCTATGGTTTCATATTGAACTCTATTTTATGAATCTAAACAAAAAAAGTATAGGTTTCTAGTCGGAAAAATAAGTTACAAGTCGTTTTTGTAAAGGTAGTCATTTCAGTCGAAAGAACGACGTCTAGATGACCACTTTAGAAAACATACTTCCACTTTGAGTTTAACCATAATTTTTGGATATAGTTTCATGTTCATAATAAAAATCATTTTCTCAGAATAACAACTTTTAAATCAAAGTTTATCATAGTTTTTAATTAACTAACCCAAAACAGCCCGCGGTGTTACTACGACGGCGTAAATCCGGTTTTACGGTGTTTTTCGTGTTTCCAGGTTTTAAATCATTAAGTTAGCATATCATATAGATATAGAACATGTGTTTAGTTGATTTTAAAAGTCAAGTTAGAAGGATTAACTTTTGTTTGCGAACAAGTTTAGAATTAACTAAACTATGTTCTAGTGATTACAAGTTTAAACCTTCGAATAAGATAGCTTTATATGTATGAATCGAATGATGTTATGAACATCATTACTACCTTAAGTTCCTTGGATGAACCTACTGGAAAAGAGAAAAAATGGATCTAGCTTCAATGGATCCTTGGATGGCTCAAAGTTCTTGAAGCAAAATCATGACACGAAAACAAGTTCAAGTAAGATCATCACTTGAAATAAGATTGTTATAGTTATAGAAATTGAACCAAAGTTTGAATATGATTATTACCTTGTATTAGAATGATAACCTACTGTAAGAAACAAAGATTTCTTGAGGTTGGATGATCACCTTACAAGATTGGAAGTGAGCTAGCAAACTTGAAAGTATTCTTGATTTTATGAAACTAGAACTTTTGGAATTTATGAAGAACACTTAGAACTTGAAGATAGAACTTGAGAGAGTTCAATTAGATGAAGAAAATTGAAGAATGAAAGTGTTTGTAGGTGTTTTTGGTCGTTGGTGTATGGATTAGATATAAAGGATATGTAATTTTGTTTTCATGTAAATAAGTCATGAATGATTACTCATATTTTTGTAATCTTATGAGATATTTCATGCTAGTTGCCAAATGATGGTTCCCACATGTGTTAGGTGACTCACATGGGCTGCTAAGAGCTGATCATTGGAGTGTATATACCAATAGTACATACATCTAAAAGCTGTGTATTGTACGAGTACGAATACGGGTGCATACGAGTAGAATTGTTGATGAAACTGAACGAGAATGTAATTGTAAGCATTTTTGTTAAGTAGAAGTATTTTGATAAGTGTATTGAAGTCTTTAAAAAGTGTATAAATACATATTAAAACACTACATGTATATACATTTTAACTGAGTCGTTAAGTCATCGTTAGTCGTTACATGTAAGTGTTGTTTTGAAACCTTTAGGTTAACGATCTTGTTAAATGTTGTTAACCCAATGTTTATAATATCAAAAGAGATTTTAAATTATTATATTATCATGATATTATGATGTACGAATATCTCTTAATATGATATATATACATTAAATGTCGTTACAACGATAAACGTTACATATATGTCTCGTTTCAAAATCATTAAGTTAGTAGTCTTATTTTTACATATGTAGTTCATTGTTAATATAATTAATGATATGTTTACTTATCATAATATCATGTTAACTATATATATAACCATATATATGTCATCATATAGTTTTTTTTACAAGCTTTAACGTTCGTGAATCACCGGTCAACTTGGGTGGTCAATTGTCTATATGAAACCTATTTCAATTAATCAAGTCTTAACAAGTTTGATTGCTTAACATGTTGGAAACATTTAATCATGTAAACATCAATCTCAATTAATATATATAAACATGGAAAAGTTCGGGTCACTACACTATGTACGTATAATACGCGTATAAATATATATAATATTAATTTAAATCGTTATATATATTTGATAAAATAAAATATAAATATCGTTATTTTATCATACTAGTTAAGTAATGAGTGGTCAAAAAGAATAGATTTCTTAAATCACAGTGGATCTCATAACATAGGCCCGTAATCATATCATAATGTATCTGATAATTCAATCATTTGATATTATCTCTTAATATAGTCAATAAATATATCGAAACAAATACGTTCATATAAAGTATCATATATCTAATACTTTGTTAATGTTTTTCAGTTAATATTATATATTATATATACATATCTATATACACATAATTGTTCGTGAATCGTCGAACACGGTCAAAGGATAATTGATTACATGAATGTAGTTGCAAACTTTTTGAGATTCAACGTTACAAATTCTACTTATCGTGTCAGAAACATATAAAGGTTAAGTTTAAATTTGGTCGGAAATTTTCGGGTCGTCACAAATACGATGCCCTTACCCTTGTCCAAAACCGAACCTATAAAATGGTAAACAACGAGAGGGTAAGCAAAGCTTAGTGAATGCAATAATTATACGAATACATATATAATTATACCTACTTGCATACACTTACACCAACCGCAAACATGCTAGCAACACAATTAGCTTATCGTCACATTAACAAGCTATAATCTCCAATACCACAAGCTAGCAACAACCGCATAATAATATAACTCGAAATGATATAATATGCTTACAACACAAGTAACCATGGTCAACCAATAGTACAAGGGAACGGCGCTCTCGAAAACGCCATCGGTGTTCATAACATCCATTAGGGCACTTAACACCTCGCACCACTAACCCTTAGGGTGGCACCTTAACACCTCGACACATCACCCCGAGTGGCATCTTAACACCTCGATGCAACACTCATTATTTTACGGAGTGGTGTCTTAACACCTCGACACTACACTCCTAGGTGGCATCTTAACACCTCGATGCTACACCCGAGTGGCATCTTAACACCTCGATGCTACACCCTTCACGTGAAACGTGGTGTCTTAACACCTCGACACTACACATTTCACGCTACAGCAAATAGATACATTATATACCTACACATATAATTATTCCACTCACCTTAACAATTAGATGACGATTTCAACCTCCACAAGCTTCAAAGCAAAGTACCTAATATAATAAGTACTTGATCAACACACGAGCTAAGTGGACTCAATACTAACACTTACACATGAGCATTTAATGACTTAATGTATTAAATCGCTCATTTATACCAAAACCGTCCAATTAAAGTCAAGACCACCACTAATCACTTTAAAGCTAGTGATTAAGGTCCAACAACACCAACTAATACATAATTAGGGTAATTCATACCCATCTTTCCAAACTAGGTCAATTTATTACCCAAATAACAATTTTAAGACGACACACCCATTTCGGGTCATCCACTAACTAACCAACACCCATTTACTAAATAACTAGGTGTGTTAGCAATTAACTCACCAATTAGGGTTCATAAACATCATTTAATACTTTGAAACCCTAGACTAGTCACCAATTAGTATTCAAGACTCAATTTTACCCAAGAACACCCAAAATCACCAATAATGGGTTTTGTGTTCATCATTTACTCAAACCCTAACCCTTACACTAAATCAAAGTAAGGAAAATAAAATTAGAACATACCACAACTACCACAATGAAGCTAGAGATAAGATGAATGACTTTAATGCTTGAACTTTAACCCAAAACAAGCTCCTTCCTCTTGGATTTAAGCTTTCTCACACTTGAATCACACTCTCTCACTAGGATTTAAGTGGATGAAGTTTGGTGGTTAGAAATGGAGTAATGAGGCTCAACCAAACTGATCTAGGGCCTTTAATTCGTCCATAAGTGAATTTACCAAAATGCCCATCAAAATATCTGATTTAAAAAGCTGGAACCCGGCTACAGTAAGGGGTGCGCGGCGCGCTCCCTCTAGTGTGCGCGGCGTGCACTAGGCTCAGCTCACTCAGTGATTTCTGTTTAACAGCACAACATCACCCACACTCTATGTAACATATTTACACTACTGTACAAACTGATTAGGGTCTTACATTACTGCAATCTCAGAAAATATTCAACCTCTACTTCCGAATACTAATCGAAGGGGAATATTAGAAGAAGTTAGGGAACTTCGAATTGATAATCAAGATCTATCGAATCAGATGAGTGGATGGATAGATATGATAGAGGATAGGATAGAAAACCTGACAAGAATGGTGCGTGATCTATAAGCTATACTTACTACACCAACATCATCACCAACCTCAGCAACAACAACACTTGTAGCACCGACAGCAACAGTACCACCATCAGCAGTACCAGCAGCACAATCAATACCAACAACAACAACATCATTGAACATCTCAACCTCGCACTCTATACCTCAGGCATGATCATCGTTCTATGAATCGTTCTACATAAACTTTCTTCGTCCTTCATGGTGATTATGTAATCTCTAATGTTTTAGAGATTATGTACTGTAGTTCTAGCCGTAAATCAAATGAGTTTAATATCATATTAACTCATTAAATCCCTGATTACATCTGAAGAAAATACATATGTATATATGTTTTCATAAAGAATGTAATTAATAATTCTTTTATACAAATTGTTAATGGTGAAAATATTTTTACGGGTAGGTAATACCCGAGGAATATTTAGATTTCACATTAATAAGTTACACTTTACATTCTTCGAATATGATTCAGCAGTCATTTACTATCCTACTTACATCCACAGATATATGTATCCGTTCATCGCAGAATAACCAATTTCATTCAATTTCATATTTGGATTTTGATCTATCAGAATCCAACAAGTGGCATAATGAAGAAAACATTTGACAAAATAAAATTTGTTAGAAACAAACAAATTAACTTTGAGAAATTTTGTTAAGAATACACGCTAACTGTTCGTAGCTAACTGATTACATTTTATTTATCGCAATTTATTTTATCGCAACTTTAATTCTCGTAATTTTATTTATCGTCATTTAATTTCTGTATTTATTTTACGCACTTTAAATATCGGGACACGTATACAAGGTTTTGACATATCATATCGACGCATCTATATATATTATTTGGAATCACCATAGACACTCTATATGCAGTAATAATCGAGTTCTCTATACAGGGTTGAGGTTGATTCTCAAATAATATATATACTTTGAGTTGTGATCGAGTCAGAGACATGTACACGGGTCACGATACGTATTAATTAATTTGAATATTATATAGTAAACTATATATGAATTATTATTTGTACACTGCTAATTGTGAACTATCAACATTGGACAATTAAAATGAATTAAAATATTGATTATAACATATGAAACTAAACAATTCTTCAAGTTTGCCACTTGATTTCATTCTAAACTTCATTAGTATCTTGACGATTACAATCTGCGTTCAAACCTTTCACGATTCTTGAAAACACCTCAAACGATAGGATGAATCAACCGCACTTCATCTACGGAAGAAAAGATTTATGCATATAGTTATGCACCTAAGAAACTCTCGGCAATTGAGTAAAAGTTTAACATGTAGCCGCGTCAGATCCTTTGGCATTTATTAGCAAAAATAACTTTGCGATCCCTTTTCAAAGTAGCCAATTTTGTCACAGCTCCAGTAGGTCAACTTCGACTTTTTATTCGAAGTAGCCTTACTATAAATCCTGATATATACAATTATCCTTCTGATACCGGAGATTTTTTTTTATATTCCACCATATTACCTGCAGACATACCAGCAACCTCGTTGCTTATTGGTTTAAATCTCTCCGACAAATCATTATATTTATTCATTGAAATCCTATCATAGTCGGTGACTATGATGAATTTTTAACAAAAGATTTTTTATATCATCTAAGTTAATTCGGTGAGCAAAAGTGTTTGAATTAAGCATATGAAGCCAGCAGCTCTGGTTAACATAGCCGGCGGCTATGATTTCCAGAATTCGATTTTTTAACGGTTTAATGATTTTCATAAGGTATGTAATTTTTACATGGTATTACATCTGTTCAAGCACGTATTTGGGGTTTTATCCCATAATTAAAGTAAATGCAATAACCAAAAGAGAAGAAAATTTTAAAGAAACCATACCAGAATAATTCTTATTAAAGGTGCAAGAATTAAAAAGGAAGAATCAAACTTGATGAATCCCAAAGTATTGAAACTTCAAAGGCTAAACCAGGATAAAGTAATGTAGAGCTAGCCTAAATTCGTGATATGATTAGGAACCAGAAAACTATAAAATGAATAACGATCTAGTCACGTTAATTTATATATATTCTTAACCTACTCTCCAGCCTGCGGCTAAACTAAGGTTAGCCGGCGGATCTCTTTATTTTGACTTGATCCATACGTTAAACTTGAGCTTGAAGCCTACGAAACCGCCAATCTGCATATCTAGCCGGTGACTCTATCACTTAACATCCGATACAGGCTAGGGCTTTACGTTCAAGTAACGGAGATTTTATCCGGCGGCTCTAGTGTATTTTTCTTGGGCTCCAAGTTCTTTGAATTCTGGCTTAATTCTAGAATATTTTGGAAGCTTTCAATCTAGTCTGCGGCTCCTATATACTTCAGCTGGCGACTCTAGCTTTTGATTCTATTTTTTCTTGTTTTTTATCCTATTTTATCGTATTTACTAAACAAACACATCAAAATACCTTTTTACAAAAATCATTCACTTTTTTATATTAAGAGTATTAGAAATGTTGTTTAAATACCAAGATAATGCCGCAAATTGTTTATAAAAATATGTATAATTTGGGTGTTATCAAATACTACTTCGATACTTTTTTTTATTTAATATTGTATTCAGGTACATCGAGAATCATGTTGGGGCTACTATCTCATCACTAGCCACAAAACCTTGATTCTTTTATAACTTCTTGGTTTCATTATCCGAGTATTTTTAGCCACTTTTTTATTTCTCTAGATTCCTAATCTTATTTTTTGTTTTTTATCGAGATTCACATGAGAGTGTAGTTTCGTTTAGCTGATAAATCATGGCTGCAAAACACATATATAAAGTCACTACATTTTTCACAAAATTTAGCTAAATTTTGTGGAGAATTTGTTGAAATATTTTTGATTGCATATTATGCCCATTTCGCAGTCAACCCAACCCGAATGGGAAGAAGGGGGTTAGCCAAACAGCGGTCCACTTTGTACATTTGTTGAGCAGACCCATGTTTATAAAAATAAAAAGGAAGGGAACTTCTCACCGAAGGAGAAGACTTCCTTAAGGTTTTCCACCGTTCGAAGCAGTTTAGATGCCGAAAATGACATTTTACTATTTTAAAGGTGAATTTTGCACTTTTACATCTTACAATAATTAATATTTGCGAATGTGAATGATTGTGTCCGTTTAAGTACCACTTTTATACTTGATTTTATTTAATATTGTGTTTAGGTACATCAAGAATCTTGTTGGGGATACTATCTCACCTCTAGCCACAAACCCTTGCTTCTTTTATAACGTCTTGGTTTCATTGTTCGAGTATTCTGAGCTGCTTTTTTATTTTTCTTGACTCATAAACCTTTTTTTGTTTTTGTTTCCAAATTTCATATTAAATGTGAATATATGAGAGTGTAGTTTCGTTTTGATATAAATTCATGGCTGCAAAACACATATTTGAAATCACTAAATTTTCCACAAAATCGGGCTAAATTTTGTGGAGAATTTTCCGAAAGAATTTGCAATTGTAGATTAATTGGGTTAATGTTCGCAAGATAACTAGAAAACGATGCTACGAGCAATAATTCCTTAAGACTTTTCTCCGTTCGAAGCAGTTTGAATGCCAAAAAATGACATTTCACTATTTTTAAAGGTGAATTTGCACTTTTAGATCTTACGATAATAAATTCCTTCGCATATGAATTATTGTGCTTGTTTAAATACTATTTTGATACTTGTTTTTATTTAGTATTGTATTTAAGGTACATCGAGAATCATGTTGGCGCTACTGTCTCACCACTAGCCACAAAACCTTGCTGCTTTTATAACGTCCTGGTTTATTGTTCGAGTAATTTGAGCCGCTTTTTTATTTCTCTAGATTGATAACCTTATTTTTGTTTTTGTTTCAAAATTTCATATTGAATGCGAATATATGAAAGGGTAGTTTCGTTTCAATAATAATTCATGGCCGCAAATCACATATTTGAAGTCACTACATTATCCACCAAATCGGGCTAAATTTTGTGAAGAAAAAAATTTCGATGGAGAATTGCGCCAATTTACGCAAGATAACTATCAAAATGGCGCTACGAGCAAAAGCAGATTAGATGCCGAAAATGACATTTTACTATTTTAAAGGTGAATTTTGCACTTTTAAATCTTACGATAGTTAATACCTTCGCATGTTAATTATTGTGCCTGTTTAAATACCACTTTATTACTTCTTTTCATTTAATAATACATCGAGAATCACGTTGGGGCTACTATCTCACCACTTGCCACAAAACCTTGATGCTTTTATATTATTTTTGTTTCATTGTTCGAGTATTTTGAGCCAATATTTTATTTCTCTAGATTCATAATCTTAGTTTTGTTTTTATTTCAAAATTTCATATTGAATGTGAATATATGAGATTGTAGTTTCGTTTCAATAATAATTCAAGGCCACAAAACACATATATGAAGTCACTGCATTCTCCACAAAATCGGGCTAAATTTCATAACCCGTCCTAATCCATCTGAACGAAGTCCATATCGATTATAAACGATTCACAATAGTTGATTACATCGCGAGGTACTTGACCTCTATTTGATACATTTTACAAACATTGCATTCGTTTTTAAAAGACAAACTTTCATTACATCGAAAGTTGACAGGCATGCATCCCATTTCATAATATATCAAACTATCAACGACTTAATAATAATAATCTTGATGAACTCAACGACTCGAATGCAACGTCTTTTGAAATACGTCATGAATGACTCCAAGTAATATCTCTAAAATGAGCAAATGCACAGCGGAAGATTTCTTTCGTACCTGAGAATAAACATGCTTTAAAGTGTCAACCAAAAGGTTGGTGAGTTCATTAGTTTATCATAATCA
Organism: Rutidosis leptorrhynchoides; assembly: GCF_046630445.1. Lineage (NCBI taxonomy): Eukaryota > Viridiplantae > Streptophyta > Magnoliopsida > Asterales > Asteraceae > Rutidosis > Rutidosis leptorrhynchoides. Next base: position 402,949,517 of record NC_092337.1, on the reverse strand, counting down.
ATCATTTTCATCATTTTAATAGACCACAAGATTTTCATTTCCATTTCTCATAAATATACGTCCCATGCATATAGACAAAAATCATTCATATGGATTGAACACCTGGTAACTGACATTAACTAGATGCATATATGAATATCCCCTATCATTCCGAGACATCCATCGGACATGATATAAAACAACATCGAAGTACTAAAGCATCCGCTCCAACGGATGGGGTTCGTTAGGCTGAATAGATCTATCTTTAGGATTCGCGTCAATTAGTAGATTGGTTTACTAATTCTTAGGTTACCAAGCAAAAGGGGCATATTCGGCTTCGATCATTCAACCATATAATGTAGTTTCGATTACTTGTGTCTATTTCGTAAAACATTTAAAAAACGCATGTATTCTCAGTCTCAAAAATATATATTGCAGAAGCATTTAAAAAGGGAGCAAATGAAACTCACCTAATGTATTTTGTAGTAAAAATACATATGACTATATTGAACAATGCAGGGTTGGCCTCGGATTCACGAACCTATATCATTTATATATATGTTAACACATATAATGGCAATCGAACAACTTTATATATATTTAGTTATGTATTAAGATTAATATTTATATATAATTTTATTAATACTTATAATATATTATAATGCTTATTTGATATATGATTTAATTAACGTTATATCAATATAAATAATATTATATTAGTTAACCCATAATATTATGTAATATCAGCATACATAAATATATTTTTATATAAATATATTCTGTTTGCAAAAATTAATATTTGTAATAATACTAAGTTAAGGATAATAATAATAATAATGATAATAATAATAGTAATAATAATAATAAAAATGTTACTTTTTAAAAATGCAAATTTTAATAAAGAAAATGATAGTGTATAATGAGAACAAAATAACAATTTTAGTAGGAATGATACTTTAAATAGTAATAATAGTAGTTTTTACTAAAAAGTTAAGTATAATAATAATGATAATGAAAATAATAATGTTAAAAATAATAAATTTAATGTTAAATGTAATAATGATGATAATAATAATAATAATAACGATAATAATAGTAATAGCAATAATATTTATTATACTTAGTAATAGTAATACTAATAATAATAATAATACTAATAATAAAAATGATAAAAATAATAATAATGATACTTATTTTATTAATTCATAAAATGATAATATTAATAATAATGATACTTATATTAATACTGATAATGATACGATAATAATGATAGTAATGGTAATAGAAATACTACCTCAAAGAAGTAGCCTTAAAAAAATGCCCAAGTCCGGGTTTGAACCCGCGACGTCCCGCTAACCCGATAACATCCTTAACCATTACGTATATGCATCCTTCTTCTTATTTTTCTAAAAAAAAATGTCGAAGCCCAGGCTCGAACCCGAGACCTCTCACTAACCCGCTAACACACTTAACCATTCTGCCATTATTGTTTTTCTAATTTTATACTTCTTAATAAATAAATATATCCTATATCTATTTGTTTCATTTTTCTATAAGAATCATCATAATTAATTAAACATTATCATGGGATCATATCATTCATCATGTTAATTCATCATCAACCATCAATTAATCCTAACATCATCATATATCTTAACTTCAACATTCGATTCATAATCTTCACCATCATCCTTTCGTTATTTCCATCATCATAAAACATCATTCCATCATAATTCTGTATCCCGATCAATATCATTTTATCTCATCGCCTATGGTCATGATCATAACCTAATTACCAAAATTATATCATAATCATGATTATGATCATATCACTTGGCCCAAACATAAAATAAAAGTCCACGGCTCAAGTTTAAAAGTCCCATTAGAAAAATTTAAAAGAGCCTATGTTGCAAGTTTAAGTGGCCCAAAGAAGAAAAAGAAAGAAAAAAAAATAAGTAAATCGGTGGCTTTTGATCTGCAACATTTCAAATAGCATCACACACATACGCATGTCTGTATCCTTCTAAACTTTCTCATAAAGAATACTATAATATAACCAATTGTATTGGTCTGCCACTATGTATTACTAGTCCCCACTTGCCCAACAACTAGTGATATATAGATATATATATATATATATATATATATATATATATATATATATATATATATATATATATATATATATATATATATTCAATACATTAAACTATCCAAACCTTAAGCTATGAGAAACTGTTTCGTTGTCTTCTTTAACTCGTTTCATCACCGTATTATGTGGGTTTTGGTTTAATCGCAAATCGAACAGTAACAGTAGTTGCAGGTTGATTTCGTTGTATTTTTTAAAGGGGTTTCGTAAGTGATGATTGTAATGAAGGTGGTGGTTGTGAAGTACCATGCAACGGTTATGGTGGGTGCGTGGGTGTAGAAATAGAGTTGTAGTAGCAATCAAATGATAATGATAGACGGTATGATTTGTGTGATGTTTGTTATATGATAAAGATGGTGATCGAGTGGTGTGTTGTAGAGTGAACCGAGTACTAAAAGAGTAACCGGGTTTGTTCTTGACTAAGTATTTTAAAAAAAATAGATGGTGGGTTTTATGTTCAAATCACGTATTGTATGTGCATACATGAAATAAGGAGATGGTGGTGATTTGTTTGGGTTAAGTGCAACAGAAAGACATAAATATCAGTAAAAGAAAATAGCAGCTGCAGTAATTCTTTTGTGGTGGTGGTGTTTAAGTGGTGACCAAAGATGGTGGTTGTCGAACACTTAAGCAGGAGCGAGAGAGAGAGAGAGAGTGAAGGTTGATGATGGTGGTTTAGGGTGTTGTAGTTCAAAAAGAGAAAGGACAGGATGGTGTTCTCGAGCATGTTAGCTGCAGTACAGTTTGCGGCCAAAACAGAATTACATCAGCTGAAAAATCGGTTTGCAGGTGGCTTGATGATGTTGTTGATTTGCAGCTGAACTAAAGTAAATTGTAGCAGTTAGTTATATGGGTGGTGGCGGTTTATGCAGACATCAAAGCAAGGAGAGAGCATGACTGTATAATGGTGTGTGGTTTTGGTTTGAATCAGAAACAGAAAAATTTAGAGAGTTGTGGTTGGTGTCGAGTAGCACAAGAAGGGTGGTTTGTTCCTCAAAAGTAAACCGTATGATATTAGCAAAATAAGTGGGTTTTTGTTGGGTTTTTGAGGTGGTTGCTGCTCGTAGGGATGTTGGAGTGGTCTATGTGATTTACTATGGTAGTTGATTATTCTAAGGTGGTCCATGGTTGTAAATGATGGTGGTTATGAAAGAAATTTGATCGAGTAAGGAGTAGTGATATGTGTGATCACATATGCAGTGTATATGAGTATAATTCAAATGTGAATTAGACCAAGAAAACAGTGAATCGATTATTAATAATAATTGAACACTGTGTCAATAGTAGTTAATAGTTTAGCAGCCTGACTTTTTAAAAGAATCAAATTTTCTATTAACATTAAACGTGCACAAATTATCAAGCCAATCATATCTGCCGACAATTTTAATAGAAATAGTAATTCGTACTCCGTTGATAAATCAGTGGCGGATAAAAGTGTTCAGAAAAATTCCATATTTTTAAACTAACTATATTTATTTATTTTGTTCATTATGGTATAAAATTCAGTCATTAATTAAATAAATAAATATTACATCAACTGTCCCTCTCATTTATGAGTAAAATATAAAAAGTGTTAAAATTAATTAATTAGATCCTAAATATACTTTTAATAAGCCTATAACTTATATAACTCATTTTTGGATCACCTTTTATTTTAAAATCATATAAGTTCGTTTTTAACTTGATTAATATCAATCGAAATATCAAACGAGTATTACAATAATTTAATATTTATTTTTAATATACTTTATTTATATATAGAGATATATTTTAAATAATAATTATTATAATATCCTATTTTTATCTTATTAATTTTTAATTACAACAACATATAATACTTCAAATTATATTTCGAATTATTATTTATATATACATACACACATATCTATTTACAATTAATTGTTCGTGAATCGTCGAGCATAGCCAAATGTCAAATGCATTCATGAGAAATAGTTCAAATATTTTGAGATTCGATTAAATAGACTTTGCTTATCATGTCGAAATCATTTAAGATTAAGTTTAAATTTAGTCGAAAATTTCAGGGTCGTCACAGTACCTACCCCTTAAAGAAATTTCTCCCCAAAATTTGAGTGGAATGGTCATGGATGACAATAAGTATGTTTTCATGACACATATGAGTTGATAAATAGAGTTTTATCATCAGTGAGTAATATGGATAAAAACAATTTGATTTTTACGTAGAGTACGAGTGAAGCTATCACAAAAGAGTGAAATGAAGAAATAAAGATTTGTCTTAGCTTTTGACGTAATCACGTTTGAATTTAGAAAATAAGGTGAATCTTAACTTTTGACGTTGTCTTTGTTGAATTTCCGGAATTCAAGGGATTCAAAGAAAATCTTCGAAATCTAAAAGATTTGATTCTTCAGCGAGTAAGGAAATTAAGATCTTTATAATTAAATATAGTGATCTGCCTTGATTACTCTGTCTGTTATTTCCATTATAAATTAAACTTTTTCTATTCCATTATTTTCCATCGCTCCCATTTTCTATACTTTAATTCATATTTCCAAATTATCAGTCAATATGTTTCATCCAGTTTTAATTCTGGATATAATCCTGACTTTCATATCAGTCATTCTCCTTTTTCATCTACCACCGGAGGAATCTGTCTACTTCTACTATGCTCTTGGGTTTATAGTGTTTTTAGTTCTCCCGAGTCTTTATATTGCTATTCGTATTAATATCAACGGTTTGTGACCTCCATGTTGTTTTTGGGCTTTATATTTTCTCTTATATTCTGGAGCTCTTTGCCTTTTTATTCTCCTCTCGAACTCTGGTAAAGCGAGTAATGGTCCAGAATTCGTAAGTATAGAGTTTCGAATGAACTTAATGTTCTAAATAAGAAAGAATGTAATCGCACGATTTGATTTGTCAAATTTCCCGAATCGCTGAGAATAGAACTATCAAGAATATATTTTCTTGATATGTTCAGAAGTTAAGCAGAATGAAAGAGTTATGTAACATGGCACATGATGACGTTATGATCTGTGAATCATCACGTTCCATTAGAAACTCAGCATGACTTACTGTAATATAATCACGTTGATCAAGTCTCATTATATTATACTAACTCATGCTTTAGTTCCCAACACTACTTCAAAACATTCATATTTTAAATTTGATTTTTTTTCTTCTTCAGAATTTAGAAATTAAAACGGTTTCTTTTATGATATAACGCTGATAGAGCGGAGAGATAATTAATATCGGACAAGAATATTTATGAAGATATCTTCAGAAATATTGAGGATATTAATAAAGAAAGATATGATGATATCTTAGAATTTTAGAATCAAATTGTGATGAAGAAATTCATTCACAATGATTTAGAGCGATTAGGAGTAATGTATTCGCTAAAGATTTCATCAGAACCAGAATCTTCAGGATTCTTTGAAGGCAGGTTTATTCAATGTGATTTGTCCACAGCCTCCTTCATAGTTTCGCATAATCCACTTTTCGGTACTAAATTTTCTATTGAGCGTTTCCAACACTCCATTCTTTATCATCAAACTTTTGATCATTATGGTTGTCTACAGTTTCTGCTGTTTCATTCAGCTTTTTCAAAATTCAGAGTATTGATTCGCAGACTGAGTGCTTTTCAGAATTTCAGAATTGAAGATCATAATTCTAGGAGATGAATGTTATATGTATGCATATAACTATTGCTGTAAACATGCTGCGAGATTCAAAATACTGATTTTCCAATTCTCGGTAATTGGTATGGCAATTCTCGTTACAAGATGCGGATGAGTATATGATAGGGTTTTAACGAACAAATATAATGGTTCTTCGGAGAGACTTAAGCCAATGAGTAATGAAGTTGCTGGTAAGTTTACTGCTAATGTGGTGGAATATAAACGGTTCTCCGGTAACGATGATGAAGGGCTAACATATATATCAAAGTTATAATAAGACTTATTCGAATGAAAAGTCGAAATTGATTTGTAAGCTGTGACAAATTTGGCTACTTTGGAAAGGGATTGCAAAGTTATTTTTGGTAATAACAACTCCAAAGGAGCTAGCACAGATACGTGTTAAACGTTTACTCAGGTTCTGAAGGTTTTCAGATGCATAACTATATGCATCAATCTTTTCTTCCGTAGATGAAGTGCGGTTGGTTCATCCTCTCGATTGAGGTGTTTTCAAGAATCATGAAATGTTTGAATCGCAGATTGTAATCGTCAAGATACAAATGAGGTTTAAGATAAAATCAAGTGGCAAACTTGAAGAGTTGTTTAGTTTCATATGTTATAATCAATATTTTAATTCATTTTTAATTTTCCAATGTTGGTAATCCATAGTTCAAAGTCCACAGTTAGCAATTTAATAATTCATATATAGTTTAATATATAACATTCGAATTAATTAATACGTATCGTGACCCGTGTACATGTCTCAGACTCGATCACAACTCAAAGTATATATATTATTATAGAATCAACCTCAACCCTGTATAGCTAACTCCAGCAATATACGTGTCCCGATTATTAAGTGCGTAAAATAAATAACAGAAATTAAATGACGATAAATAAAATTGCGAGAATATAAATTGCGATAAATAAAATGTAATCAGTTAGCTAGGAACAGTTAGATAGGAACAGTTAGATTCTTAACAAAATTTTCCTCATAGTTAATTTGTTTGTTTCTAACAAATTTTATTTTGTCCAATGTTTTCTTCATTATGCCACTTGTTGGATTCTGATAGGTTAAAATCCAAATATGAAATTGAATGAAAATGGTTATTCTGTGATGAACGGATTCGTACTTCTGTGGTTGTAAATAGGATAGTAAATGACTATTGAATCAGATTCGAAGAATGTACAGTGTAACTTATTAATGTGAAATCTAAATATTTCTAGGGTATTACCTATCCGTTAAAATATTTTCACCATTAACAGTTTATACAAAAAAAAATTTGATTACAATCTTTATGAAAACATATATACATATATATTTTCTTCAGATGTAATCGTGGATTTAATGAGTTAATATGATATTAATCTCATTTGATTTATCGTTAGAACTAGAACACATAATCTCTAAAACATTAGAAATTATATAATCGTCACGTAGAATGAAGATAATTGATGTAGAACGATTCGTAGAACGATAATTATACTCGAGGTACAGAATGAGATGTTGAGGCATGTGGTGTTGAAACTTGGTTTGTTGGTGGTACTGGTGTTGATGTTCCTGGTACTGTTGGTACCGGTGATGTTGCTGAAGCTGGTACATTTTGCACCATATTTTTCAAGGCTACAACTCGGGTACTAATTTCGTTAACTTCTTCTATTATTCTGGGATGATTGTCGATCGAAACGAGCGGATGAATAAGGTTTAGAATTTTAGATAGAATATAATCGTGGCGAGATATTCGGGAAATGAGGATGAAAATGGTGTTTCGAACTGGTTTGCCGGTAAGTGTTTTGGGTTCTTCGTCAAGAGGGCAATTTGGTTGGTGGAAAGGATCGCCTTCTTTGCGTCTCCATTGATTAAGTTGACTACGAACCCATCAGATGAATTGGGGATGGCTGATTGATTGATTCATTCTAGTGACACCGCTTTCGGAGCTTAGGTGAATATCCATGTCGGAATAGCTGTCGGAATAACTATCGGAATAGTTATAGAAATCTGAGGGACTCGAACTGGTTGAGTGATTCATCTCGTACGATCAGATGAAGGATTTTCGATAAGAAATAGATTATAGGATGTAGATTAGTACCCTGCAATACATAATTTACATATGCATATATAATACTAAAATCCATAAGTTACGGAGGAATCTACGAAAGCTGTCAGGCAAAGGTAACAATAACAGATACGCTAAGATATAAATTTATCTATACACTGTCTATGCAATAGAGGCAGTAAGACATGTCTAGACTAAGAATGATAAGCAGGTAATTTCCTAAGGATGATAAGGAGATGATTTCCGACTAGAAATGATAAGCAAAACTTTTGACATGCAGACACGGTCGAAGTCCAGACTCACTAATGTATCTAAACAACTATTAGTTACACATACTAATGCAAGACCTGGTTCGCTAAGACCACCGCTCTGATACCAACTTTCATGACCCGTCCTAATCCATCTGAACGAAGTCCATATCGATTATAAACAATTCACAATAGTTGATTACATCGCGAGGTACTTGACCTCTATATGATAAATTTCACAAACATTGCATTCGTTTTTAAAAGACAAACTTTCATGACATCGAAAGTTGACAGGCATGCATCCCATTTCATAATATATCAAACCATCAACGACTTAATAATAATCTTGATGAACTCAACGACTCGAATGCAACGTCTTTTGAAATACGTTATGAATGACTCCAAGTAATATCTCAAAAATGAGCAAATGCACAGCGGAAGATTTCTTTCGTACCTGAGAATAAACATGCTTTAAAGTGTCAACCAAAAGGTTGGTCAGTTCATTAGTTTATCATAATTAATCATTTTCATCATTTTAATAGACCACAAGATTTTCATTTCCATTTCTCATAAATATACGTCCCATGCATATAGACAAAAATCATTCATATGGATTGAACACCTGGTAACCGACATTAACTAGATGCATATAAGAATATCCCCTATCATTCCGGGACATCCATCGGACATGATATAAAACAACATCGAAGTACTAAAGCATTCGCTCCAACGGATGGGGTTCGTTAGGCCCAATAGATCTTTTTTTAGGATTCGCGTCAATTAGTAGATCGGTTTACTAATTCTTAGGTTACCAAGAAAAAGGGGCATATTCGGCTTCGATCATTCAACCATATAATGTAGTTTCGATTACTTGTATCTATTTCGTAAAACATTTAAAAAGCGCATGTATTCTCAGTCCCAAAAATATATATTGCAAAAGCATTTAAAAAGGGAGCAAATGAAACTCACCTAATGTATTTTGTAGTAAAAATACATATGACTATATTGAACAATGCAGGGTTGGCCTATGATTCACGAACCTATATCATTTATATATATGTTAACACATATAATGGTAATCGAACAAATTTATATATATATTTAGTTATGTATTAAGATTAATATTTATATATAATTTTATTAATACTTATAATATATTATAATGCTTATTTGATATATGATTTAATTAACATTATATCAATATAAATAATATTATATTAGTTAACCAATAATATTATGTAATATCAGTATACATAAATATATTTTTATATAAATATATTCTGTTTGCAAAAATTAATATTTGTAATAATACTAAGTTAAGCATAATAATAATAATAATAATAATAATAATAATAATGATAATAATAATAGTAATAATAATAATAAAAATGTTACTTTTTAAAAATGCAAATTTTAATAAAGAAAATGATAGTGTATAATGAGAACAAAATAATAATTTTAGTAGGAATGATACTTTAAAAAGTAATAATAGTAGTTTTTACTAAAAAGTTAAGTATAATAATAATGATAATGAAAATAATAATGTTAAAAATAATAAATTTAATGTTAAATGTAATAATGATGATAATAATAATAATAACGATAATAATAGTAATAACAATAATATTTATAATACTTAGTAATAGTAATACTAATAATACTAATAATAAAAATGATAAAAAACTAATAATGATACTTATTTTATTAATTCATAAAATGATAATATTAATAATAATGATACTTATATTAATACTGATAATGATACGATAATAATGATAGTAATGGTAATAAAAATACTACCTCAAAGAAGTAGCCTTACAAAAAATGCCCAAGTACGGGTTTGAACCAGCGACGTCCCGCTAACCCGATAACATCCTTAACCATTACGTATATGCATCCTTCTTCTTCTTTTTCTAAAAAAAAAATGTCGAGTCCCAGGCTCGAACCCGAGACCTCTCACTAACCCGCTAACACACTTAACCATTCTGCCATTATTGTTTTTCTAATTTTATACTTCTTAGTAAATAAATATATCCTATATCTATTTGTTTGATCTTTCTATAAGCATCATCATAATTCATTAAACATTATTATGGGATCATATCATTCATCATCTTAATTCATCATCAACCATCAATTAATCCTAACATCATCATATATCTTAACTTCAACATTCAATTCATAATCTTCACCATCATCCTTTCGTTATTTCCATCATAATAAAACATCATTCCATCATAATTCTGTATCCCGATCAATATCATTTTATCTCATCGCCTATGGTCATGATCATAACCCAATTACCAAAATTATATCATAATCATGATTATGATCATATCACTCGGTCCAAACAAAAAATAAAAGTCCACGGCTCAAGTTTAAAAGTCCCATTAGAAAAATTTAAAAGAGCCTATGTTGCAAGTTTAAGTGGCCCAAAGAAGAAAAAGAAAGAAAAAAAAATAAGTAAATCGGTGGCTTTTGATCTGCAACATTTCGAATAGCATCACACACATACGCATGTCTGTATCCTTCTAAACTTTCTCATAAAGAATACTATAATATAACCAATTGTCTTGGTCTGCCACTATGTATTACTAGTCCCCACTTGCCCAATAACTAGTGATATATATATATATATATATATATATTAAATACATTAAACTATCCAAATCTTAAGCTATGAGAAACTGTTTCCTTGTCTTCTTTAACTCGTTTCATCACCGTGTTATGTGGGTTTTGGTTTAATCACAAATCGAACAGTAACAGTAGTTGCAGGTTGATTTCGTTGTATTTTTTAAAGGGGTTTCGTAGGTGATGATTGTAATGAAGGTGGTGGTTGTGAAGTACCATGCAACGGTTATGGTGGGTGCGTGGTTGTAGAAATAGAGTTGTAGTAGCAATCAAATGATAATGATCGACGGTATGATTTGTGTGATGTTTGTTATATGATAAAGATGGTGATCGAGTGGTGTGTTGTAGAGTGAACCGAGTACTAAAAGATTAACCGGGTTTGTTCTTGACTAAGTATTCTAAAAAAAAATAGATGGTGGGTTTTATGTTCAAATCACGTATTGTATGTGCATACATGAAATAAGGAGATGGTGGTGATTTGTTTAGGTCAAGTGCAACAAAAAGACAGAAATATCAGTAAAAGAAAATAGCAGCTGCAGTAATTCTTTTGTGGTGGTGGTGTTTAAGTGGTGACCAAAGATGGTGGTTGTCGAACACTTAAACAGGAGCGTGAGAGAGAGAGAGAGAGTGAAGGTTGATGATGATGGTTTAGGGTGTTGTAGTTCAAAAAGAGAAAGGATAGGATGGTGTTCTCGAGCATGTTAGCTGCAGTACAGTTAGCGGCCAAAATAGAATTACATCAGCTGAAAAATCAGTTTGCAGGTGGCTTGATGATGTTGTTGATTTGCAGCTGAACTAAAGTAAATTGTAGCAGTTAGTTATATGGGTGGTGGCGGTTTATGCAGACATCAAAGCAAGGAGAGAGCACGACTGTATAATGGTGTGTGGTTTTAGTTTGAATCGGAAACAGAAAAATTAAGAGAGTTATGGTTGGTGTCGAGTAGCACAAGAAGGGTGGTTTGTTCCTCAAAAGTAAACCGTATGATATTAGCAAAATAAGTGGGTTTGTGTTGGGTTTTTGAGGTGGTTGCTGCTCGTAGGGATGTTGGAGTGGTCTATGTGATTTACTATGGTAGTTGATTGTTCTAAGGTGGTCCATGGTTGTAAATGATGGTGGTTATGAATGAAATTTGATCGAGTAAGGAGTAGTGATATGTGTGATCACATATGCAGTGTATATGAATATAATTCATATATGAATTAGACAAAGAAAACAGTGAATCGATTATTAATAATAATTTAACACTGTGTCAATAGTAGTTAATAGTTAAGCAGCCTGACTTTTTAAAAGAATCAAATTTTCTATTATCATTAAACGTGCACAAATTATCAAGCCAATCATATCTCAATTTTAATAGAAATAGTAATTCGTACTCCGTTGATAAATCAGTGGCGGATAAAAGTGTTCAGAAAAATCCCATATTTTTAAACTCACTATATTTATTTATTTTGGTCATTATGGTATAAAATTCAGTCATTAATTAAATAAATAAATATTACATCAACTGTCCCTCTTATTTATGAGTAAAATATAAAAAGTGTTAAAATTAATTAATTAGATCCTACATATACTTTTAATAAGCCTATAAATTATATAACTCATTTTCGGATCACCTTTTATTTTAAAATCATATAAGTTCGTTTTTAACTTGATTAATATCAATCGAAATATCAAACGAGTATTACAATCATTTAATATTTATTTTTAATATACTTTATTTATATATAGAGATATATTTTAAATAATAATTATTATAATATCCTATTTTTATCTTATTAATTTTTAATTACAACAACATATAATACTTCAAATTATATTTCGAATTATTATTTATATATACATACACACATATCTATTTACAATTAATTGTTCGCGAATCGTCGAGCATAGCCAAATGTCAAATGCATTCATGAGAAATAGTTCAAACATTTTGAGATTCGATTAAATAGACTTTGCTTATCATGTCGAAATCATTTAAGATTAAGTTTAAATTTAGTCGGAAATTTTCGGGTCGTCACAAACCTTTTTTTGTTTTTGTTTTTAATTATAAATTTCATAGTGAATGTGAATATATGACAGTGTAGTTTCGTTTCAATATTAATTCATGGCCGCAAAACACATTTTAGAAGTCAATAAAATTTTGTGAAGAATTTTCCGAAAATTTTTCGATTGCAGATTAATTGGGTTAATATCCGCAAGATAACCAGAAAACGGTGCTACAGGCAATACTTTCGTAAGGCTTTCCCCCGTTCGAATCCATTTAGATGTCGAAAATGACAATGCACTATTTTTAAAGATGAATTTTTAACTTTTAGATCTTACGATAATTAATTCCTTCTCATGTGAATTATTGTTCTTGTTTAAATACAACTTTGATACTTGTTTTTATTTAATATTGTATTTAAGGTACATCGAGAATCATGTTGGGGCTATTATCTCACAACTAGCCACAAAACCTTGCTGCTTTTATAACGTCTTGGTTTCATTGTTCTAGTAATTTGAGCCGCTTTTTTATTTCTCTTGATTGATAACCTTATTTTTGTTTTTGTTTCAAAATTTCATATTGAATGCGAATATATAAGAGTGTAGTTTTGTTTGGATCATATTTCATGGCCGCAAATCACATATTTAAAGTCATTACATTCTCCACAAAATCGGGTTAAATTTAGTGGAGAATATTCTGAAATTTTTTTGATTGTGGATTGGGCCAAATTTCGCAAGATAACTAGAAAACAGCGAAACGACAATACTTCCTTAAGGCTTTCCCTCGTTCGATGCAGTTTAGATACCGAAAATGACATTTTGCTATTTTATAAGGTGAATTTTGCACTTTTAAATCTTACGATAATTAATATATTTGCATGTTAATTAGTGTACCTGTTTAAATATCACTTTGATACTTGTTTTCATTTAATATTGTATTTAGGTACATCGAGAATCATGTTGGGGCTAATATATCACCATTTGCCACAAAACTTTAATGCTTTTATAACGTTTTGGTTTCATTGTTAGAGTATTTTGAGTCTCTTTTTTATTTCTCTATATTGATAACCTTAATTTTGTTTTTGTTTCAAACTTTCATATTGAATACGAATATATGAGAGTGTAGTTTTGTTTCGTTAATAATTCATGGCCGCAAAACACATACTTGAAGTCACTACATTCTCCACAAAATCGAGATAAATTTTGTGGAGAATTTTTCGAAAATTTTTCGATTGCTGATTGGGCTAATTTTTGCAAGTTAATTAAAAAATAACGCTACGAGCAACACTTCCTTAAAGCTTTCCCCCGTTCGAAGCAGTTTAGATGCCGAAAATGAAATTTTACTATTTTTAATAGTGAATTTTGCACTTTTAGATCTTCCAATAATTAATAACTCCGCATGTGAATTATTGTGCATGCTTAAATACCACTTTTATACTATTTATTATTTAATATTGTATTTAGGTAAATCGAGAATCATGTTGGGGCTGCTATCTCACCACTAGCTACAAAATCTTACTGCTTTTATAACGTCTTGGTTTCAATGTTAGAGTATTTTGAGCCGGTTTTTTTATCTTTCAAGATTTATAACCCTATTTTTGTTTTTTATTTCATATTGAATGCGAATATATGAGAGTGTAGTTTTTTTTTGTTAAAAATTAATGACCGCAAAACACATATTTGAAGTCAGTACATTCTCCACAAAATCGGTCTAAATTTTGTGGAGGATTTCCCGAAAAATTTTCTTAGGCCCATTTTCTGAAGATTACTAGAAAACGACTCTACGAGTATGACTTCCTTAAGTCTGTCTCTCGTTCGAAGCATTTTAGATGCCGAAAATGACATTTTACTATTTTTAAAGGTGAATTTTGCTTTTTAAACAAACTTTGATACTTGTTTTTATTTAATATTTTATTTAAGGTAATTTGAGAATCATGTTGGGGCTACTATCTCACAACTAGCCACAAAACCTTACTTTTTTTATAAGGTCTTGGTCTAATTGTTCGAGTAATTCGAGCCATTTTTTAATTTCTCTAGATTGAGAACCTTCTTTTTGTTTTTTTTTAAATTACATATTGAATGCGGACATATGAGAGTGTAGTTTCATTTCGATAATAATTCATGGCCGCAAATCACATATTTGAAATCATTACATTCTCCACAAAATCTAGCTAAATTGTGGAGAATTTTCCGAAATAAATTTTGATTGTGGATTGGGCCAATTTTCACAAAATAACTAAAAAACGGTTCTACGAGCAAGACTTCCTGAAGGCTTTCCACCGTTCGAACTAGTTTATATGCCGAAAATGATATTTTGCTATTTTTTAGGTGAATTTTGCACTTTTAAATCTTACGATAATTAAGACATTCGCATGTGAATTATTGTGCATCTTTAAATATCACTTTGATACTTGTTTTCATTTAATATTGTATTGAGGTACATCGAGAATCATGTTAGGGCTATTATATCACCACTTGCCACAAAACCTTGATGCTTTTATAACGTTTTGATTTAATTGTTAGAGTATTTTGAGTCTTTTTTTATTTCTCTAGATTCGTAACCTTATTTTTGTTTTTGTTTCAAACTTTCATATTGAATGCTAATATATAATAGTGTAGTTTTGTTTCGATAATAGTTCATGGCCGCAAAACACATATTTGGAGTCACTACATTCTCCACAAAATCGGGCCAAATTTTGTGGAGAATCTTTCAAAAAATTTTCGATTGCAAATTGGGCCAATTTTCGCAAGATAACTAATGAACAATGCTACGAGCAAAACTTCCTTAAGGCTTTTCTCCGTTCGAAGCAGTTTAGATGCCGAAAATGACATTTTACTATTTTTAAAGGTGAATTTTGCACTTTTGGATCTTCCAATAATTAATACCTCCGCATGTGAATTATTGTGCATGCTTAAATACAACTTTGTTACTATTTATTATTAGATATTGTATTTAGGTACATCGAGAATCATGTTGGGGCTATTATCTCAACACTAGCCACAAAACCTTACTACTTTTATAACGTCTTGGTTTCACTGTTAGAATATTTGAGCCGCTTTTTTTATTTCTCAAGATTTATAACATCATTTTGTTTTTGCTTCTAAATTTCATATTAAATATGAATATATGAGAGTGTAGTTTCTTTTCGTTAAGTATTCATGACTCCAAAACACATATTTAAAGTCATTATATTTTAGACGACCCGTCCCAATCCATAAGGACGAATACAATAACCTATGATTACATTGCGAGGTATTTGACCTCTATATGATACATTTTACAAACATTGCATTCATTTTTAAAAGACAAACTTTCATTTTCATCGAAAGTTGACAGGCATGCATATCGTTTCATAATATTCAACTATAACTGACTTAATCTGTCATTTGCTTAATCATAATCTTTATTGAACTCAACAATTTGAATGCAACGTCTTTTGAAATATGCCCTGAATGACTCCAAGTAATATTCTTAAAATTAGCAAATGCACAGTGGAAGATTTGTTTAATACCTGAGAATAAACATGCTTTCAAGTGTCAATCAAAAGGTTGGTGAGTTCATTAGTTTATCGTAATCAATCATTTCCATAATTTTAATAGACCACAAGATTTCCTTTATTCAATAATCATACACTCGCAAGTGTTTAAAAATCATTCATATGGATTGAACACCTGGTAACCGACATTAACATAATGCATATAGAATATCCCCAAACAGAAACTCGTCTGTATAATATAAACTCGAAGTACTAAAGCATACCATTTTCCAGTATGGGAGGTGTTAGTGCCCGTAGATCTACCATTAGGATTCGTGTCAATTAGGGTGTCTGTTCCCTAATTGTTAGGCTACCAAGCTAAAAGGGTGATATTCGATTCGATAATCCAACCATAGAATGTAGTTTTGATTACTTGCGTCTATTTCGTAAAGCATTTATAAAAGTAGCGCATGTATTCTCAGTCCCAAAAATATATATTGCAAAAGCATTTAAAAAGGGAGTAATGAAACTCACAATACTGTATTTCGTAGTCATTACGCATATGATAACACTGAACAAGTGCAAGGTTGGCCTCGGATTCACGAACCTATATTAAGTATATATATATTTATATGTTGATCAATATATGTTCAACAATTTAGGTCAAGTCATAGTGTATCACAATCCTAATGTCCGAGATTATCATGCAAGAGTCACAAAAGTCATCTAATTCAAAAATAACTTCCAAAATCTATATATATTTATGATATAACTTAATTGTAGTTGTTTCATATATTAAGGTATATTTATCAGATTTTATTAGAGTAATTAATAAAAGTCTTTTGTTAATAAAAATTTATATTCAAAATTTATGTATGATAAAATATACTTTTATATATCTTAAATAATAAAATTTATAAAGTTCACTTAATATCATAAAAATATAGTGGTATGTAATATTAATGTAATTATATTACGTGTGGTAAAAACATCTTTGTATCACATATTTATTTGATAAAATAATATCGATAATAACAATAATAAGTAAGAGTTGTAATATTTTGTAATAATAATAATTATTATTATTCTACTAATAATAGTAACAATATTTATATTTATTAAAGATGATATTAATTATAATAAAATGATAATTCTAATCAAGATAATCTTAATAATAACAATACTTTTTAATATTAACTGTAATAATAATATTTTATAAAAGTAATAATTCTATTCAAAATGATATTTTTTTATTAATAATAATACTAAAATGATAATAATAATGATATTTTATAGTAGCAATGATATTTCTATTAAAAATAATAATTTTAGTAAAAATAATAGTTTTAATATTAATAATAGTTTTAATAATAATAATAATGATAAAAATACTGAAAACGATATTTTTATCTAAATCAATATCTTACAATGTTTTAATTTCATCATGATACTCATACTCATTATTTCCTAATCGATTTGTTTAATAGTTTTTAGTTTTCTTTTATATCGCATTCATAATATGATAATAATAATACTCATAATAATTAGATGATACTAATATTAGTTTTAATGATAATGATACTAATAATAATTATAATAATACTAATGATAATAATAATAATAATAATAATAATAATAATAATAATAATAATAATAATAATAATAATAATAATAATAATAATAATACTAATAATAGCCTTATTGATAATAACGATAGTAATAATAATCATAATAAAAATTTTAAATGATAATGATAATAATAATAATAATAATAATAATAATAATAATAATAATAATAATAATAATAATAATAATAATAATAATAATAATAATAATAATAATAATAATAATACTTATTAGATAATAATAATAACGACGATAATAACGACGATAGTAATAACAATCATTTTAACAATAATAGTACTAAAGTTAATAATAATTCAGTTGACTATATCTTTTAATCCGTTCATCGAAACCACACGATTCCTAAATGAAAAGTTATCAACTTTTCGCCAGCTTTCCAACGACATGCATATCATATACCTTATCTCATTCGCATATGTATCAAATTCGTGATTTATCATAACTATCTAACGACAAAATTAAACAAACAAGCATGCATAATCATAAATACTCGAGCACTAGTCAGGGATACACTATTAATATATAAAAGTTAAGTTATGAGTGCTCACGTATCAATATTATGATTCAATATTGCAAGAAAGTACGTAGACGCGACGAAGATGATAAACACTAGATTGACCTCACGAGCATACCCACAAACATTACCCATAACCTCCATAGCTATAACCCATAGTTTCCTTAGCTCTGTCCCGCTCGAAAGACCCATTTGAAATAACTCGCTCATGACCTCGTAGTAGTATTTTATGTATATTCTAATAATAATAATAATACTAATATAACTAGATTAATAATAATAATCTTTAATAATAATAATAATAATAATAATAATAATAATAATAATAATAAATTAAATAAATATTACGGAGTATATTAAGATAGATAGATTGATAGTTTGTGAAATGAAACCAGATCGCGTTCGAGCTTTATAGAAATTTTCTGGGATCCACTGCTCCGCAATCGTAGAGCTTTTGTGGGTAACTGCTCCGCAATCGCGAAGCCACCTGATACAGCTCACAAAATTTTGTTTTAATCTGCCGATGGTTTGGTTTATTTATATAATATATATATATATATATATATATATATATATATATATATATATATATATATATATATATATATAATTAATTATTATATATTATATTATATTTACATGCATAGTTGTAAAATTAGTTCCAATGACTTGTATGTTGACGCTCAATTTACATCCCAGTTCCGGTTTCTTGAACGCTATTTCGTACGTTAAGAAAACTCATACTTTACGTTTCGCGACGGGTACTTTTATCAATAATTAGACTTAGTCATCGATAGACAATATTACCCAGAGTATAACATTTACATTTGAGTGTTGTGGTCATTTGCTTCTATAAGTCAATGTCTCGTTGTTTACCAAAATACATTATTTTAAATCAAAACGTTTTATAACTTATGTTATTATTATATCTTATTACCTTGTAATATATATATATATATATATATATATATATATATTTGAAATATTCATTTAATAGTATAATATTTAGTTTTTCAAAACTAATTATATTTCAAAGTTCATTTTATATTCGCTTAAATAATATAAAAATATTATGTCGTATCACGTTTATGTTTTTGAAAACACCATATATATATTTGTAATTTAAGCTTTAATTAAATCCTCCAAATTCATAAGTCGATTATCTTGTAAAATGTTTTAACAATAAAGTTCTTTTTAAACTTAAAACGTTTTTGTACGTTTGAAACTAATTCAAATAAACATGATAACTTTGTTTTATTTCCAAAATTAATTATATTTAAGAACCATTTTGTTAAAAGTTTAAAATAATGAAAATAGTTATTTCATAACATGTTTTAGAAAGGTAAAATCATATATAACACATAACAGGTTTCAAGTTTCAAAATCATCGTTTGTTGGTGAAGCATAAGATAAGTCCAATGGTTAATTAAATGTATGAAATCATTTAATGTACAACGTTGATTTTCTTAACTTGTCAATATCCAACATCTAAGTTATTTACACTACATGTTCTTACTTTCACATTAAATAAAATGGAAGTTATAATAATTATCTTATTAAAGTCACGGGGAAAATATTGTAAAGTAAGAGTTGGAAATCAAACAGAAATCTCCACTAACCCTTGTCTAATTCTCGTTAATTGACACATTTGTTCTTTCTTGTAAAACTTTACCATTTTCTGAATGTTGTCAAAAAGAACAGATTTCTTAAATCATAGTGGACCTCATAACAGAGATTCGTAATCATAATCACAATGTATCTGATAATTCAATCATTTGATATTATCCATAATCATATATTGAAACTAATACGTTTATGTAAAGTATTATTCATCAAATACTTTGTTAACGTTTTCAAGTCATAATAATACTTTCATAATTATTTTCATATCAACCAAACCGTTAAATGTTTTATTAATATTTCTCAATTTAATAATCACGCATATGTATATATTCATACATATCTATTTACACATACTTGTTCGTGAATCATCGAGAGCAGTCGAAGGTAAATGAATACATGAACATAGTTCAAAGTTTTTGAGATTTCAACATTACATACTTTGCTTATCGTGTCAGAAACAAATAAAGATTAAGTTTAAATTTGTTCGAAAATTTCTGGGTTGTCACAATATTCTCCTCAAAATCGGGCTAAATTTTGTGGAGAATTTTTCGAAAAATTTTCGATTGCAGATTAGGGCAATTATCAGAAGATAACTTGAAAATGCCGCTACAAGCAAGACTTCCTTGAGTCTTTCCCCCGTTCGAAGTAGTTTAAATGTCAAAAATGACATTTTATTATTTTTAAAGGTAATTTTTGCACTTTTAGATTATACGATAATTAAATACTTCGACTGTGAATTATTGTGTTTTTTAAATACAACTTTGATTCTTGTTTTTATTTGATATTTTATTTAAGGTACATCGAGAATCATGTTGAGTCTACTATCTCAGAACTAGTCACAAAACCTTGTTGCGTTTATAACGTCTTTGTTTCGTTGTTCGACTAATTTGACCAGCTTTTTTATCTCTCTAGATTGATAACCTTATTTTCGTTTTTGGTTCTAAATTTAATATTAAATGTGAATATATGAGAGGTTAGTTTTGTTTCAGTAATTATTCATGGCCACAAATCACATATTTGAAGTCACTACATTTTTCACAAAATCAGGCTAAATTTTGTGAAAAATTTTCCTAAAATATTTTTGATAGCGGATTGGACCAATTTCTGCAAGATAACTAGAAAACGGCACTACGAGCAAGACTTCCTCAAGGCTTTTCCCCGTTCAAAGCAGTTTAGATGCTGAAAATGACATTTTGCTATTTTAAAAGGTGAATTTTGCACTTTTAAATCTTACGATAGTTAATACCTCCGTATGTGAATTATTGTGTTTGTTTAAATACCACTTTAAAACTTTTTTTCATTTAATATTGTGTTTAGGTACATCGAGAATATGTTGGGCTACTATATCACCACTTGCCACAAAACCTTGATGCTTTTAAAACGTTTTGGTTTCATTGTTCGAGTATTTTTAGCCGTTTTTTATTTCTCTAGATTCATAACTTTATTTTTGTTCGAGTATAGTTTTGTTTTCGTTAAAAATTCATGGCCACAAAACACATATTTGAAGTCACTACATTCTCCACAAAATGAGGCTAAATTGTTTGGAGAATTTTTCGAAAAATTTTCGATTGCAGATTAGGCCAATTTTCGGAAGATAAATAGAAAATGACGCCACGAACAAGACTTCCTTGAGCCTTTCCCCCGTTCGAAGCAATTTAGATGCCAAAAATGACATTTTACTATATTTAAAGGTGAATTTTGCCTTTTTAGATCTTACGATAATTAATTACTTCGCCTGTAAATTATTGTGCTTTTTTAAATACAACTTTGATACTTATTTTTATTTAAGGTACATCGATAATAATGTTGAGGCTATTATCTCATAACAAGCCACAAAACCTTGCTGCTTTTATAACATGTTGGTTACATTGTTCGAGTAATTTGAGCCGCTTTTTATTTCTTTAGATTGATAACCTTATTTTTGTTTTTGTTTAAAAATTTCAAATTGAATACGAATTTATGAGAGTGTAGTTTCGTTTCGATAAAACTTAATGGCCGCAAATCACTTATTTGAAGTCACTACATTCTCCACAAAATCGGACTAAATTTTGTGGAGAATTTTTTGAAAAAAAATTTGATTGCGAATTGGGCCAAATTTCGAAAGATAACTAGAAAACGGCGCTGCGAGCAAGACTTCCTTTAGACTTTCCCCCGTTCGAAGCAGTTTAGATGCCGAAAATGACATTTTGCTATTTTTATAGGTGAATTTTATACTTTTATATCTTACGATAACTAATACCTTCGCATGTGAATGATTGTGCCTGTTTAAATGCGACTTTGATACTTGTTTTAATTTAATATTGTATTTAGGTACATCGAGAAACATGTTGAGGCTACTATATCACCACTTGCCACAAAATGTTGATGCTTTTATAACGTTTTGGTTTCATTGTTAGAATTTTTTGAGCCTCTCTCTCTTTTTTTTTTAATTTCTCTAGATTCATAACCTTATATTTGTTTTTTGTTTCAACTTTCATATTGAATGCGAATATATGAGAGTGTATTTTTGTTTCGATAATAATTCAAGGCCGCAATACACATATTTGAAGTCACTATATGCTCCACAAAATCGGGCTAAATTTTGTGGAGAATTTTTCAAAAAATTTTCGATTGCATATTTGGCCAATTTTCACAAGATCACTAAAAAATAACGCTAAAAGAAAGACTTCCTTAAGGCTTTCCCCCGTTTGAAGCAGTTTAGATGCCAAAAATGACATTTTACTATTTTTAAAGGTGATTTTCGCACTTTTAGATCTTCCAATAAATAATACTTTCGAATGTGAATTATTGTGCATGCTTAAATACCACTTTGATACTCCTTATTATTTAATATTGTATTTAGGTAAATCGAGAACCATGTTGGGGCTACTATCTCACCACTAGCCACAAAACCTTACAACTTTTATAACGTCTTGATTTTATTGTTAGAGTATTTTTAGCTGTTTTTTATTTATCTAGATTCATAACCTTATATTTTTTGTTTGTAAATTTCATATTGAAGCTGAATATATAAGAATTTAGTTTCGTTTCGTTAAAAATTCATGGCCGCAAAACACATATTTGAAGTCACTAAATTCTGCACAAAATCTGGCTAAATGTTTTGGAGAATTTTCCGAGAAATTTTCTACTGTAGGTTATGCCCATTTTTTGAAGATAACTAGAAAATAGCGCTACAAGCAAGACTTCCTTAAGTCTTTTCCCCCGTTCGAAGCAGTTTAGATCCCAAATATAACATTTTACTACTTTTAAAGGTGAATTTTTCACTTATAGATCTTACGATAATTAATTACTTTGCTTGTGAATTATTGTGCTTGTTTAAATACAACTTTGACACTTGTTTTTATTTAATATTTTATTTGAGGTACATCGAGAATCATGTTGGAGCTACTATCTCACAACTAGCCACAAAACCTTGCTGCTTTTATAACTTTTTGTTTCATTGTTCGAGTAATTTGGGCCGCTTTTTTATTTCCCTAGATTGATAACCTTATTTTTATTTTTGTTTCAAAATTTCATATTGAATGCGAATATATGAGAGTGTAGTTTTGTTTCGATTATAATTCATGGCCGCAAAATCACATATTTTAAGTCACTACATTCTCTACAAAATTGGGCTAAATTTTGTGTAGAATTTTCCGAAAATAATCTTGATTGCTGATTGGGTCAATTTTCGCAAGATAAATAAAAAACCGCACTACGAGCAAGACTTTCTTAAGAATTTCCCCCATTCAAACAGTTTAGATGTTGAAAATGACCTTTTGCTATTTTTAAAGGTAATTTTGCTCTTTTAAATCTTACGATAATTAATACCTTCACCCATGAATTATTCTGCCTGTTTAAATAACACTTTGATACTTTTTACGTTTAATATTTTATTTAGGTACATAGCGAATCATGTTGGGGCTACTATATCACCACTTGCCACAAAACCTTGCTGCTTTTATAACGTGTTGGTTATATTGTTCGAGTAATTTGAGCCGCTTTATTATTTCTTTAGATTGATAACCTTATTTTTGTTTTTGTTTAAAAATTTCATATTGAATACGAATATATGAGAGTGTAGTTTCGTTTTGATAATACTTAATGGCCGCAAATCTCTTATTTAAAGTCACTACATTCTCCACAAAATCAGGCTAAATTTTGTGAAGAATTTTTCGAATTTTTTTTTATTGTGGATTGGGCCAATTTTTGAAAGATAACTAGAAAATGGCGCTGCGAGCAAGACTTCCTTTAGACTTTCCCCCATTCGAAGCAGTTTAGTTGCCGAAAATGACATTTTGTTATTTTTAAAGTTGAATTTTTCACTTTTATATCTTACAATAATTAATACCTTCGCATGTGAATGATTGTGCCTGTTTAAATACGAATTTGATTCATGTTTTCATTTAATATTGTATTTAGGTACATTGAAAAACATGTTGAGGCTACTATATCACCACTTGCCACAAAACGTTGATGTGTTTATAGCGTTTTGGTTTCATTGTTAAAATATTTTGAGCCTTTTTTTTTTTTATTTCTCTAGATTCATAACCTTATATTTGTTTTTTGTTTCAAACTTTCATATTGAATGCGAATATATGAGAGTGTATTTTTGTTTTGATAAATAGATCAAGGCTGCAAAACACATATTTGAAGTCAACATATTCTCCACAAAATCGGCCAAATTTTGAGGAGAATTTTTCGAAAAATTTTATATTGCAGATTGGGCCAATTTTCGCAAGATAACTAAAAAACAGCGCTACGAGCAAGATTTTCTTAAGGCTTTCCCACAGTTGAAGCAGTTTAGATGCCGAAAATGGCATTTATCTAATTTTAAGGTGAATTTTTCACTTTTAAATCTTACGATAATTAATACATTCGCATGTGAATTATTGTTCCTGTTTATATATCACTTTAATATTCTTTATTATTTAATATTGTATTTATAGGTACATTGAAAATCATGTTGGGTTACTATCTCACCACTAGCAACAAAACTTTACTGCTTTTATAACGTCTTGGTTTCATTGTTAGAGTATTTTGAGCCGCTTTTTAATTTCTCTATATTTATAACCTTATATTTGTTTTTGTTTCTAAATTTCAAATTGAATGTGAATATACAAGAATGTAGTTTCGTTTTGTTAAAAATTCATGGCCGCAAAACACATATTTGAAGTCACTACATTCTCCACAAAATCAGGCTAAATTATGTGGAGAATTTTCCAAAAAATTTCCGATTGCAGATTGGGCCAATTTTCACAAAATAACTAAAAAACAACGCTACAAGCAAGACTTCCTTAACGCTATCCCCGGTTCAAAGCAGTTTAGATGTAGAAAATGACATTTTACTATTTTAAAGGTGAATTTTGCACTTTTAGATTTTACGATTATTAATACATTCGCATGTGAATTATCGTGAATGCTTAAGTACCACTTTGATACTCTTTATTATTTAAAATTGTATTTAGGTACATCGAGAATCATGTCGGGGCTACTATCTCACCACTAGCCACAATACCTTCCTACTTTTATAACATCTTGGTTTGATTGTTAGAGTATTTTAAGCCGCTTTTTTATTTCTCCATATTCATAACCTTATTTTTGTTTTTGTTTCAAACTTTCATATTAAATGCGAATATATGAGAGTATAGTTTTGTTTCGATAATAATTCATTGCCGCAAAAAACATATTTGAAGTCACTACAATCTTAACAAAATCAAGCTAAATTTTGTGGAAAATTTTTCGAAAAATTTTCGATTGCAGATTGGGCTAATTTTCGCAAGATAACAAAAAAACGGTGCTATGAAAAAGAATTCCTAAAGGCTTTCCCCCTGTTCGAAGCAGTTTAATTACCGAAAATGATATTCTACTATTTTTTAAGGTGAATTTTGTAATCAAGATCTTACTATATTTAATACCTTAGCATGTGAATTATTGTGCTTGCTTAAATACCACTTTGATACTCTTTATTATTTAATATTGTATTTAGGTACATCAAGAATCATGTTGGGGCTACTATCTCACTACTAGCCACAAAACCTTGATGCTTTTATAACGTCTTGGTTTTATTGTAAGAGTATTTTAAGCCACTTTTTTATTTCTCTAGATTCATAACGTTATTTTTGTTTTTGTTTCAAACTTTCATATTGAATGCGAATATATGAGAGTGTATTTTTGTTTCGATAATAATTCATGGTCGCAAAACACACATTTGAAGTCACTACATTCTCCACAAAATCGGGCTAAATTTTGTGGAGAATTTTTCAAAATATTCTCGATTGCAGATTGAGCCATTTTTGCATGATAACTAAAAAATGGCGCTACAAACAAGACTTCCTTAAGGCTTTCCCTCGTCCGAAGAAAATTAGATGCCGTAAATTACATTTTACTATTTTGAAGGTGAATTTTGGACTTTTAGATCTTACGATAATTAATACATTCGCATGTGAATTATTGTGCATACTTAAATACCATTATAATACTCTTTATTATGTAATATTGTATATAGGTAAATCAAGAATCATGTTGGAGCTACTATCTCACCATTAGTGACAAAACCTTGCTGCTTTTATAACATCTTGGTTTCATTGTTAGAGTATTTTAAGCTGCTTTTATATTTCTCTATATTCATAGCCTTATTTTTGTTTTTGTTTCAAACATTCATATTGAATGCGAATATATGAGAGTGTAGTTTTGTTTCGATAATAATTCATGGCTGCAAAATACATATTTAAAGTCACTACATTTTCTAGAAAATAGGACAAAATTTTGTGGAGAATTTTTCGAAAAATTTTCGAGATCATATTGGGCCAATTTTCGCAAGGTAAGTAAAAAACGATGTTACGAACAAAACTTCCTAAAGGCTTCCCCCCGTTCGAAGCAATTTAGATGTTGAAAATGAAATTTTACTATCTTTAAAGGTGAATTTTGCACTTTTAGATCTTACGATATTTAATATCTTCGCATGTGAATTATTGTGCATGATTAAATACCACTTTTATAATATTTATTATTTAATATTGTATTTAGGTACATCGAGAATCATGTTGGGGCTACTATCTCACCACTAGCCACAAAACCTTGATGCTTTTATAACATTTTGATTTTATTGTTAGAGTATTTTAAGCTGCATTTTTATTTCTCAAGATTCATAACCTTATTTTTGTTTTTGTTTATGACTTTCATATTTAATGCAAATATATGAGAGTGTCATTTTTTTCGATAATAAATCATGGCCGCAAAACACATATTTGAAGTCACTACATTTTCCACAAAATCGGGCTAAATTTTGTGGAAAATGTTTCAAAAAATTTTCGAGTGCAGATTGGTCAAATTTTCAAAAAATAATTAAAAAACGATGCTACGAACAAGATTTCCTTAAAGCTTCCCCCGTTCGAAGCAGTTTAGATGCCGAAAATGATATTCTACTATTTTTAAATGTGAACTTCGCACTTTTAGATCTTACGATATTTAATACCTTCGCATGTGAATTATTGTGCATGCTTAAATAACACTTTGATACTCTTTATTATTTAATAATATATTTAGGTACATCGAGAATCATGTTGGGAATACTATCTCACCACTAGCCACAAAACCTTGCTACTTTTATAACGTCTTGGTTTCATTGTTAGAGTATTTTAAGCCGCTTTTTTATTTCTCTAGATTCATAACCTTGTTTTTGTTTCAAAATTTCATATTTAATGCAAATATATGACAGTGTAGTTTTGTCTCGATAATAATTCATGGCCGCAGAACACATATTCGAAGTTACTACATTCTCCGCAAAATTTAGCTAAATTTTGTGGATAATTTTTTTGAAAAACTTTCGATTGCAGATTGGGCCAAATTTCGCAAGATAACTAAAAAACGGCGCTACGAACAAGACTTTCTTAGGGCTTTCCTCCGTTCAAAGCAGTTTAGATGCCAAAAATGACACTTTATCATTTTTAAAGGTGAATTTTGCACTTTTAGATCTTACGATAATGAATACGTTCGCATGTGAATTATGTTGGGGCCACTATCTCACCACTAGCCATAAAACCTTGCTGCTTTTATAACGTCTTGGTTTCATTGTTACAGTATTTTAAGCCGCTTTTATATTTCTCTATATTCATAACCTTATATTTGTTTTTATTTCAAACTTTCATATTGAATGCGAATATACCAGAGTATATTTTTGTTTTGATGATAATTCATGGCCGCAAAAAATATATTTGAAGTCACTACATTCTACACAAAATCAGGCTAAATTTTGTGGAGAATTTTCCAAAAAACTTTTCATTGCAGATTGGACCAATTTTCGCAAGATAACTAAAAAAGTGCGCTACGAACAAGACTTCCTTAAGGCTTTCCCCCGTTCGAGGTAGTTTAGATGCTGAAAATGACATTTTACTATTTTTAAAGGCGAATTTTGCACTTTTAGATCCTACTATAATTAATACGTTCGCATGTGAATTATTATGCATGCATAAATACCACTTTGATACTCTTTATTATTTAATATTGTATTTAGGTACATCGAGAATCATGTTGGGGCTACTATCTCACCACTAGCCACAAAACCTTACTGCTTTTATAACGTCTCGGTTTCATTGTTAGAGTATTTTAAGCCTCTTTTTTCTTTCTCAAGGTTCATAACCTTATATATGTATTTTGTTTCAAAATTTCATATTGAATGCGAATTAATGAGGGTGTAGTTTCGTTTCGTTGAAAATACTTGTCCGCAAAACACATATTGGAAGTCACCACATTCTCAACAAAATCTAGCTAAATTTTGTGGAGAATTTTCCGAAAAACTTTTGATTGCAGATTGGGCCAATTTTCCCATGATAACTAAAAAACGGCGCTACGAACAAGACTTCCATAACGCTTTCCCCGTTTCAAAGCAGTTTAGATGTAGAAAATGACATTATACTATTTTAAAGGTGAATTTTGCATTTTTAGATTTTACGATTATTAATACATTCGCATGTGAATTATCGTGAATGCTTAAGTACCACTTTGATGCTATTTATTATTTAAAATTGTATTTAGGTACATCGAGAATCATGTTGGGGCTACTATCTCACCACTAGCCACAAAACCTTCCTGCTTTTATTTCTCTAGATTCATAACCTTATTTGTGTTTTTGTTTCAAACTTTCATATTGAATGCGAATGTATGAGAGTGTAGTTTTGTTTCGATAATAATTCATGGCTGCAAAATACACATTTGAAGTCACTACATTCTCCACAAAATCGAGCTAAATTTTGTGGAGAATTTTTCGAAAAATTCTCGATTGCAGATTGAGCCATTTTTCGCATGATAACTAAAAAATGGCGCTACAAACAAGACTTCCTTAAGGCTTTCCCACGTTCGAAGAAAATTAGATGCCAAAAATTACATTTTACTATTTTTGAAGGTGAATTTTGGACTTTTAGATCTTACGATAATTAATACATTCACATGTGAATTATTGTGCATACTTAAATACCATTTTAATAATCTTTATTATGTAATATTGTATTTAGGTAAATCGAGAATCATGTTGGGGCTACTATCTCACCATTAGTGACAAAACCTTGTTGCTTTTATAACATCTTGGTTTCATTGTTAGAGTATTTTAAGCCGCTTTTTTATTTCTCTATATTCACAACCTTATTTTTGTTTTTGTTTCAAACTTTCATATTGAATGCGAATATATGATAGTGCAGTTTTATTTTGATAATAATTCATGGCCATAAAACACATATTTGAAGTCACTACATTCTCCACAAAATCAAGCTAAATTTTGTGTTGAATTTTTCGAAAAAATTTCGATTGCAGATTGGGCCAATTTTCGCAAGGTAACTAAAAAACGGCGCTACGAACAAGACTTCTTTAAGGCTTTCCCTTGTTCGAAGTAGTTTAGATGCCGAAAATGACATATTACTATTTTTAAAGGTGAATTTTGCACTTTTAGATCTTACGATAATTAATACGTTTGCATGTGAATTATTGTGCATTCTTAAATATCACTTTGATACTCTTTATTATTTAATATTGTATTTAGGTACATCTAGAATTATGTTGGGGCCACTATCTCACCACTAGCCACAAAACCTTGCACTTTTATAACGCCTTGGTTTCATTGTTAGAATATTTTAAGCCGTTTTTTTATTTCTCTATGTTCATAACCTTATATTTGTTTTTGTTTCAAACTTTCATATTGAATGCGAATATATTAGAGTATATTTTTGTTTTGATAATAATTCATGGTCGCAAAACACATATTTGAAGTCACAACATTCTCCACAAAATTAGGCTTAATTTTGTGGAGAATTTTCAAAAAACTTTCGATTGCAGATTGGGCCAATTTTCTCAAGATAACTAAAAAAGGAGCTACGAACAAGACTTCCTTAAGGCTTTCCCCCTTCAAAGCAGTTTAGATGCCGAAAATGACATTTTACTATTTTAAAAGGTGAATTTTGCACTTTTAGATCTTATGATAATTAATACGTTCGAATGTGAATTATTGTGCATAATCATTTTGATACTCTTTATTATTTAATATTGTATTTAGATACATCGAGAATCATGTTGGGGCTTGATCAAGCATAGAATGTTCGGGTCGGGTTAGGTCCATGCTTGACATCAAAGAAGGGAGATTTAAGGGTCAACTTGGTTTAACTCTCCGGTACGGAGTATCGTAAATAACCCCCTGTGAGATGAGGATCTCAGCAGGGGTGGTTAAACGTAGAACCACCATCGACGGGTTATCCAGTTAATGATGGCTCACATTGGGTTATTGGATTTATGTTCATAGAATGTTACCTGTATATCTAGAATGTCAAGTGGAGTGCTGTGTGTCCGGTAGCGCAGGTATAATCGCGCTATTGATAGCGCTACTAGTTCGTACCTTAATGCTGAAAATAGTATAGGTGTAAATCCCAAGAATGGATGCCCCTTTACCTTGTGATTCGAGTCTGTTATTTATAGCTACAGTGTCGTTTGTCTATTGGAGCCACATGTTCCATGTTGCTTTCTTGTCTGTACTGCTTGATCGTTTAGGAAAGGGGACCAGGGAACAGTACTATTAGTTTGTGATGGCTGTCTGCACTTTGCAGAGATCGTGGTAATTACAAGACACTTCATCTTCTTACGGCGCACTCTAGACATACTCATCGCACATTTACTTGCGCCTGGGGTGCCATAGCGCAAGGGCTGTGTACACATGGTGCACGTGTGATGCGTAACACAAGCTAATCGGGTATGCGTATCATTAAGTCCCCCCAGTTCGATATTGTGCGCAAATATTGCACATGGTGTCAAACTCAGCTACTGTTAACTCTATAGCAGATGTGACGCGACAGCCGTCACATCACCTGCTTCGTTGCATTGAATTCTAACCTTCTTTCTTAAATATATTCTGACACGTGTACGGTCATGATCATTTACAACCGTTCTTTCCCCTTCTATAAATAGAGCTTTTCTCATTCATTTTACACTTTTCCTTCACTTCCATCTTTAACATGACTTCTTGCACGGATCTTTCCAATGTTGGTTCTATTCCTTCGTCCATCACACCTCAATACATGGCGCATCTAGCGAAGCGCTATCCACCCATGGGGTCCTTATCACTCGTTGTCCCTGGTCGTTTAGACCGAGCCAACCGGTCCCATGGCGGGAAGGTGGCTGTGTATAGCGCGGTTTTCGAGCATCGGAATTTGCGCATCCCTCCCACAAATTTCTTCATGTACGTACTTTCTTCTTTCAACATAGGTGTGGGTCAGCTAGAACCTGATAGTGCTTGTCATCTTGTTGTATTCCAGATGTGGTGTAAAGCGCATAATTTTATTCCTACGGTGAATTTGTTCAAGAATGTATTTTCCTTCGAGCGACTTGATACGGGATGGTTCGCTTTTCGCGAAAATATTTTTTTACTGGTGGACCAACAGAGGAAAGTCTGCCAGATTGGAAGGAACGCTATTTCTTTGTGGATAACACTTTTATCCCTCAAGAGTTTTCGAACGTGGGCTCCTGGCAATATGGTTTTGACAGGAGTTTAAATTCAGCGCCACCTTTATGTTCAAGTGAGCAGTCAATGCTGGACAAGTGCATAGGATGCGCAATACCCTTACGTGCGTATAGGAACAGCGTGCTTTACGCTGGTGGTATATCCACGCATTGGCGGGATCCCAGCTACTATCCTCACTTTAGCCGCCATCTTCAAGGTATGCAGAACTTTCAACTTCCTTTTTTCTTTTACTCTCTCCTTAATGACTTTTATTTATGTTAGCAACAATTCCCTTCTCTGAGTATCGCGAATTCTCTTCTTCTGTGTCGGTGACAGTGGACCGCATGCCTTTGGGTAAAGGCTTTTCGGCTAGGCGCCCCGTTACCGTAGCCTCCGCTTCTGGTTCTTTGCGCAAAAAAAGAAGAAAAAAGTTCTAGCGTAGTATGCTGATTTACCGAAATGGTATCCTCGTGGGAAGTTTGTTCCGTCACACTGTGACGTGCCTGTTCGAAAGAAGCGAAAAAGATCGATCGCTTCTACTTCATCAAAACGCGCTCGTATCGGTACGTTCCGCATCTTCTTCGTTACGTAGTTGTTTACATGTTAACGTTATTTTAATCCTCATTTTCTCCAAGCAGATGACGGGCGCGGGTCCAATGCAAAAGGGAACGCGGACAGGCCTCACCTGTCTCCTATCCAAGTGGATAGTGATTCTTCCGTCGAAAAACAACGCCCTAATTCGACCAGTTCTGCTAAGGGTAGGAGTGCCCAAAGCCCTGGGCCCATAGGTGGATCTTCTTGATATGGGCCAGTGAGGATTAAACCTGCTCCAGCATCTTCAGAGCTTACTGCACCATCGGTATATAGTTCCCATAATTCAGGAGAGGGCACGAGGAGTTGTTCAGGATCACAGATTGTTGGCATATCGGTGGCTATCTCGACCAGATAATCTGCCATCACCTGACCCTTAATAGCGTTTCTAGAGCAGTACGTGATTTCATGCTTACCCATCTCTATTGCCCATTTATTCAATCTCCTCGATATTTCTGGCTTATAGAGCAGTTACCGAATAGGTTAATTGGTGAGCACCCTAATCGGGTGTGCTTGAAAATACCTGCGTAGGCGGCAGGAAGTGACGACAAGTGCGTATACCAGTTTTTCTATGGGAAGGTTGTTTAACTCACTTCCTGACAGTGCTTTGCTGACGAAGTATATGGGCATTTGAGCATCTCCCCGTTCGGTGACAAGGATAGAACTAACAACTTCTTTAGTTACCGCAAGGTAAAGTATCAAAGTTTCGCCCATGATAGGGGCTGTTAACGTAGGGAGATTTTTGAGGAGCATTTTCATTTATTGAAATGCCTTTTCTACTTCATCAGTCCCTTTGAAATCTGACTTTTTGGGGCTAACTTTCCATTGAGGCATTGAACTTGATTTTTTGTTTTAGGAGATGGCATCTTTTCAATCGCTTCTATTTTCTTTAGGTTCACTTTGATTCCCTGCTGAGTTACGATGTGCCCTGAGAAGTTTCCATCCTCTTCTCCGAAGCTACACTTAGCGGGTTTAAGCTTCATGTTGATACTTCTGAGTGTGTTAAACGTTTCAAGGATGTTTGCTAGTAACTGCTCCTCAGTGTTAATTTTGATGACAAGATCGTCAACATACGCCTCAAGACTGCGCCCAATTTTCTTAGCGAATGCTTTATCTATGGTGCACTAGTAGGTAGCTCCTACGTTCTTTAACCCAAAGGGCATCTTGGTGT
The DNA here is from genome assembly GCF_046630445.1 of Rutidosis leptorrhynchoides. Taxonomy (NCBI): domain Eukaryota; kingdom Viridiplantae; phylum Streptophyta; class Magnoliopsida; order Asterales; family Asteraceae; genus Rutidosis; species Rutidosis leptorrhynchoides. The sequence goes on along the minus strand of NC_092337.1, from coordinate 402,915,843 downwards.
AACAATATATCCCTTGGTCTATGAGGAATGCGGTTTTCTCTTCATCCTCTTCAGACGTTTGTATTTGGTGATACCCTTTGTAGGCGTCTAGGAAGCACTGAACCGGAAACCAGCGAGCGACTTGACTTTCCAGTCTATCTCTGGTACTGGATAATTGTCTTTGGGGCAAGCTTTATTAATACCTTTAAAATCAATGCAAAGTTGCACATTCCATTAGACTTAGCAACCAAGACGGGGTTGGCCGCCCATGTCTGGTAGTTCACTTTGTGTAATATGTTAGCTTTGACCAGCTTGTCGACTTCTCTGCGCAACCATTCGCTTCTGTCGTGTGCCATCTGAAATGTCCCGTTCTTATTGATTAAAAACATTCCATATTAATTAATTTCGTTGCGAGGTTTTGACCTCTATATGAGACGTTTTTTAAAGACTGCATTCATTTTAAAACAAACCATAACCTTTATTTCATCAATAAAGGTTTAAAAAGCTTTACGTAGATTATCAAATAATGATAATCTAAAATATCCTGTTTACACACGACCATTACATAATGGTTTACAATACAAATATGTTACAACAAAATAAGTTTCTTGAATGCAGTTTTTACACAATATCATACAAGCATGGACTCCAAATCTCGTCCTTATTTAAGTATGCGACAGCGGAAGCTCTTAATAATCACCTGAGAATAAACATGCTTAAAACGTCAACAAAAATGTTGGTGAGTTATAGGTTTAAACTATATATATCAAATCATAATAATAGACCACAAGATTTCATATTTCAATACACATCCCATACATAGAGATAAAAATCATTCATATGGTGAACACCTGGTAACCGACATTAACAAGATGCATATATAAGAATATCCCCATCATTCCGGGACACCCTTCGGATATGATATAAATTTCGAAGTACTAAAGCATCCGGTACTTTGGATGGGGCTTGTTGGGCCCGATAGATCTATCTTTAGGATTCGTGTTAATTAGGGTGTCTGTTCCCTAATTCTTAGATTACCAGACTTAATAAAAAGGGGCATATTCGATTTCGATAATTCAACCATAGAATGTAGTTTCACGTACTTGTGTCTATTTTGTAAATCATTTATAAAACTTGCATGTATTCTCATCCCAAAAATATTAGATTTTAAAAGTGGGACTATAACTCACTTTCACAGATTTTTACTTCGTCGGGAAGTAAGACTTGGCCACTGGTTGATTCACGAACCTATAACAATATATACATATATATCAAAGTATGTTCAAAATATATTTACAACACTTTTAATATATTTTGATGTTTTAAGTTTATTAAGTCAGCTGTCCTCGTTAGTAACCTACAACTAGTTGTCCACAGTTAGATGTACAGAAATAAATCGATAAATATTATCTTGAATCAATCCACGACCCAGTGTATACGTATCTCAGTATTGATCACCACTCAAACTATATATATTTTGGAATCAACCTCAACCCTGTATAGCTAACTCCAACATTCACATATAGAGTGTCTATGGTTGTTCCGAAATATATATAGATGTGTCGACATGATAGGTCGAAACATTGTATACGTGTCTATGGTATCTCAAGATTACATAATATACAATACAAGTTAATTAAGTTATGGTTGGAATAGATTTGTTACCAATTTTCACGTAGCTAAAATGAGAAAAATTATCCAATCTTGTTTTACCCATAACTTCTTCATTTTAAATCCGTTTTGAATGAATAAAATTGCTATGGTTTCATATTGAACTCTATTTTATGAATCTAAACAGAAAATGTATAGGTTTATAGTCGGAAAAATAAGTTACAAGTCGTTTTTGTAAAGGTAGTCATTTCAGTCGAAAGAACGACGTCTAGATGACCATTTTAGAAAACATACTTCCACTTTGAGTTTAACCATAATTTTTGGATATAGTTTCATGTTCATAATAAAAATCATTTTCTCAGAATAACAACTTTTAAATCAAAGTTTATCATAGTTTTTAATTAACTAACCCAAAACAGCCCGCGGTGTTACTACGACGGCGTAAATCCGGTTTTACGGTGTTTTTCGTGTTTCCAGGTTTTAAATCATTAAGTTAGCATATCATATAGATATAGAACATGTGTTTAGTTGATTTTAAAAGTCAAGTTAGAAGGATTAACTTTTGTTTGCGAACAAGTTTTGAATTAACTAAACTATGTTCTAGTGATTACAAGTTTAAACCTTCGAATAAGATAGCTTTATATATATGAATCGAATGATGTTATGAACATCATTACTACCTTAAGTTCCTTGGATAAACCTACTGGAAAAGAGAAAAATGGATCTAGCTTCAACGGATCCTTGGATGGCTCGAAGTTCTTGAAGCAGAATCATGACACGAAAACAAGTTCAAGTAAGATCATCACTTGAAATAAGATTGTTATAGTTATAGAAATTGAACCAAAGTTTGAATATGATTATTATCTTGTATTAGAATGATAACCTACTGTAAGAAACAAAGATTTCTTGAGGTTGAATGATCACCTTACAAGATTGGAAGTGAGCTAGCAAACTTGAAAGTATTCTTGATTTTATGTAACTAGAACTTGTAGAATATATGAAGAACACTTAGAACTTGAAGATAGAACTTGAGAGAGATCAATTAGATGAAGAAAATTGAAGAATGAAAGTGTTTGTAGGTGTTTTTGGTCGTTGGTGTATGGATTAGATATAAAGGATATGTAATTTTGTTTTCATGTAAATAAGTCATGAATGATTACTCATATTTTTGTAATTTTATGAGATATTTCATGCTAGTTGCCAAATGATGGTTCCAACATGTGTTAGGTGACTCACATGGGCTGCTAAGAGCTGATCATTGGAGTGTATATACCAATAGTACATACATCTAAAAGCTGTGTATTGTACGAGTACGAATACGGGTGCATACGAGTAGAATTGTTGATGAAACTGAACGAGGATGTAATTGTAAGCATTTTTGTTAAGTAGAAGTATTTTGATAAGTTTATTAAAGTCTTTCAAAAGTGTATAAATACATATTAAAACACTACATGTATATACATTTTAACTGAGTCGTTAAGTCATCGTTAGTCGTTACATGTAAGTGTTGTTTTAAAACCTTTAGGTTAACGATCTTGTTAAATGTTGTTAACCTAATGTTTATAATATCAAATGAGATTTTAAATTATTATATTATCATGATATTATCATGTATGAATATCTCTTAATATGATATATATACATTAAATGTCTTTACAACGATAATAGTTACATATATGTCTCGTTTAAAAATCATTAAGTTAGTAGTCTTGTTTTTACATATGTAGTTCATTGTTAATATACTTAATGATATGTTTACTTATCATAGTATCATGTTAACTATATATATATATCCATATATATGTCATCATATAGTTTTTACAAGTTTTAACGTTCGTGAATCACCGGTCAACTTGGGTGGTCAATTGTCTATATGAAACATATTTCAATTAATCAAGTCTTAACAAGTTTGATTTCTTAACATGTTGGAAACATTTAATCATGTAAATATCAATCTCAATTAATATATATAAACATGGAAAAGTTCGGGTCACTACAGTACCTACCCGTTAAATAAATTTCGTCCCGAAATTTTAAGCTGTTGAAGGTGTTGACGAATCTTCTGGAAATAGATGCGGGTATTTCTTCTTCATCTGATCTTCACGCTCCCAGGTGAACTCAGGTCCTCTACGAGCATTCCATCAAACCTTAACAATTGGTATCTTGTTTTGCTTAAGTCTTTTAACCTCACGATCCATTATTTCGACGGGTCCTTCGATGAATTGAAGTTTTCCATTGATTTGGATTTCATCTAACGAAATAGTGAGATCTTCTTTAGCAAAACATTTCTTCAAATTTGAGACGTGGAAAGTGTTATGTACAGCCGCGAGTTGTTGAGGTAACTCAAGTCGGTAAGCTACTGGTGCGACACGATCAATAATCTTGAATGGTCCAATATACCTTGGATTTAATTTCCCTCGTTTACCAAATCGAACAACGCCTTTCCAAGGTGCAACTTTAAGCATGACCATCTCTCCAATTTTAAATTCTATATCTTTTCTTTTAATGTCAGCGTAGCTCTTTTGTCGACTTTGGGCGGTTTTCAACCGTTGTTGAATTTGGATGATCTTCTCGGCAGTTTCTTGTATAATCTCCGGACCCGTAATCTGTCTATCCCCCACTTCACTCCAACAAATCGGAGACCTGCACTTTCTACCATAAAGTGCTTCAAACGGCGCCATCTCAATGCTTGAATGGTAGCTTTTGTTGTAGGAAAATTCTGCTAACGGTAGATGTCGATCCCAACTGTTTTCGAAATCAATAACACATGCTCGTAGCATGTCTTCAAGCGTTTGTATCGTCCTTTCGCTCTGCCCATCAGTTTGTGGATGATAGGCAGTACTCATGTCTAGACGAGTTCCTAATGCTTGCTGTAATGTCTGCCAGAATCTTGAAATAAATCTGCCATCCCTATCAGAGATAATAGAGATTGGTATTCCATGTCTGAAGATGACTTCCTTCAAATACAGTCGTGCTAACTTCTCCATCTTGTCATCTTCTCTTATTGGCAGGAAGTGTGCTGATTTGGTGAGACGATCAACTATTACCCAAATAGTATCAAAACCACTTGCAGTCCTTGGCAATTTAGTGATGAAATCCATGGTAATGTTTTCCCATTTCCATTCCGGGATTTCGGGTTGTTGAAGTAGACCTGATGGTTTCTGATGCTCAGCTTTGACCTTAGAATACGTCAAACATTCTCCTACGTATTTAGCAACATCGGATTTCATACCCGGCCACCAAAAATGTTTCTTGAGATCCTTGTACATCTTCCCCGTTCCAGGATGTATTGAGTATTTGGTTTTATGAGCTTCTCTAAGTACCATTTCTCTCATATCTCCAAATTTTGGTACCCAAATCCTTTCAGCCCTATACCGGGTTCCGTCTTCCCGAATATTAAGATGCTTCTCCGATCCTTTGGGTATTTCATCCTTTAAATTTCCCTCTTTTAAAACTCCTTGTTTCGCCTCCTTTATTTGAGTAGTAAGGTTATTATGAATCATTATATTCATAGATTTTACTCGAATGGGTTCTCTGTCCTTCCTGCTCAAGGCATCGGCTACCACATTTGCCTTCCCCGGGTGGTAACGAATCTCAAAGTCGTAATCATTCAATAATTCAATCCACCTACGCTGCCTCATATTCATTTGTTTCTGATTAAATATGTGTTGAAGACTTTTGTGGTCGGTATATATAATACTTTTGACCCCATATAAGTAGTGCCTCCAAGTCTTTAATGCAACAACAACCGCGCCTAATTCCAAATCATCGTCGTATAATTTTGTTCGTGAATCTTCAATTGTCTAGACGCATAAGCAATCACCTTCGTTCATTGCATTAATACACAACCGAGACCTTGCTTTGATGGGTCACAATAAATCACAAAATCATCATTCCCTTCAGGCAATGACAATATAGGTGCCGTAGTTAGCTTTTTCTTTAATAACTGAAACGCTTTCTCTTGTTCATCATTCCATTCAAATTTCTTCCCTTTATGCGTTAATGCAGTCAAGGGTTTTGCTATTCTGGAAAAAGTCTTGGATGAACCTTCTGTAGTAACCAGCTAGTCCTAAAAACTGGCGTATGTGTTTCGGAGTTTTCGGGGTTTCCCACTTTTCAACAGTTTCTATCTTTGCCGGATCCACCTTAATACTTTCTTTGTTCACTATGTGACCGAGGAATTGAACTTCTTCCAACCAAAATGCACACTTTGAAAACTTAGCGTACAATTCTTCCTTCCTCAATACTTCTAACACCTTTCTCAAATGTTCAACGTGTTCTTGGTCATTCTTTGAGTAAATAAGTATGTCATCAATGAAAACAATGACAAACTTGTCAAGGTATGGTCCACACACTCGGTTCATAAGGTCCATGAACACAGCTGATGCATTAGTTAAACCATACGGCATGACCATAAACTCGTAATGACCGTAACGTGTTCTGAAAGCAGTCTTTGGAATATCATCTTCTTTCACCCGCATTTGATGATACTCGGAACGTAAGTCAAACTTTGAATAAACAGACGAGCCTTGTAGTTGATCAAATAAGTCGTCGATTCTCGGTAGTGGGTAGCGGTTCTTGATGGTAAGTTTGTTCAACTCTCGGTAGTCGATACACAACCTAAATGTACCATCTTTCTTCTTGACAAACAAAACAGGAGCTCCCCACGGTGATGTGCTTGGTCGAATGAAACCACGCTCTAAAAGTTCTTGTAATTGGCTTTGCAGTTCTTTCATCTCGCTGGTTGCGAGTCTGTAAGGAGCACGAGCTATTGGTGCAGCTCCTGGTACAAGATCTATTTGAAATTCAACGGATCGATGTGGGGGTAATCCCGGTAATTCCTTCGGAAATACATCTGGAAATTCTTTTGCAATGGGAACATCATTGATGCTCTTTTCTTCAGTTTGTACTTTCTCGACATGTGCTAGAACAGCATAGCAACCTTTTCTTATTAGTTTTTGTGCCTTCAAATTACTAATAAGATGTAGCTTCGTGTTGCCCTTTTCTCCGTACACCATTAAGGGTTTTCCTTTTTCTCGTATAATGCGAATTGCATTTTTGTAACAAACGATCTCTGCTTTCACTTCTTTCAACCAGTCCATACCGATTATCACATCAAAACTCCCTAACTCTACTGGTATCAAATCAATCTTAAATGTTTCGCTAACCAGTTTAATTTCTCGATTCTGACATATATTATCTGCTGAAATTAATTTACCATTTGCTAATTCGAGTAAAAATTTACTATCCAAAGGCGTCAATGGACAACTTAATTTAGCACAAAAATCTCTACTCATATAGCTTCTATTCGCACCCGAATCAAATAAAACGTAAGCAGATTTATTGTCAATAAGAAACGTACCCGTAACAAGCTCCGGGTCTTCCTGTGCCTCTGCCGCATTAATATTGAAAACTCTTCCGCGGCCTTGTCCATTCGTGTTCTCCTGGTTTGGGCAATTTCTAATAATGTGGCCCGGTTTTCCACATTTATAACAAACTACATTGGCATAACTTGCTCCGACACTACTTGCTCCGCCATTACTCATTCCGACACCATTTGTTCCTTTCGTTCTATTAACCCCTGGTCCGTAGACCTCACACTTCGCCGCGCTATGACCATTTCTTTTACACTTGTTGCAAAATTTGGTGCAGAACCCCGAGTGATACTTTTCACACCTTTGGCATGGCTGCTTCTGATTGTTGTTGTTGTTGTGGTTATTATTATTGTTGGGATGATTGTTGTAGTTGTTGTTGTTGTTGTTGTTGTTGTTGTTGTTGTTGTTGGGCCGTTTGTTGTTGTTGTGATTGATGTTGCGATTGTTGGGATAATTGTTGCGATTATTGTTGTAATTGCTGTTGTTGTTGTATTGGTGATTCTTATCACCGTTTTCCTCCCACTTTCTTTTGACTTGCTTCACATTGGCCTCTTCAGCAGTCTGTTCTTTAATTCTTTCTTCAATCTGGTTCACTAGTTTGTGAGCCATTCTACATGCCTGTTGTATGGAGGCGGGCTCGTGTGAACTTATATCTTCTTGGATTCTTTCCGGTAATCCTTTCACAAACGCGTCGATCTTCTCTTCCTCATCTTCGAATGCTCCCGGACACAATAGGCACAATTCTGTGAATCGTCTTTCGTACATGGTAATATCAAATCCTTGGGTTCGTAACCCTCTAAGTTCTGTCTTGAGCTTATTGACCTCGGTTCTGGGACGGTACTTCTCGTTCATCAAGTGCTTAAATGCTGACCACGGTAGTGCGCACGCATCGTCTTGTCCCACTTGCTCTAGATAGGTATTCCACCATGTTAACGCAGAACCTGTGAAGGTATGCGTAGCGTACTTCACTTTATCCTCTTCAGTACTCTTACTTATGGCAAACACCAATTCGACCTTCTCGGTCCACCGTTTCATTCCGATCAGTCCTTCAGTTCCATCAAATTCCAAAGGTTTGCAGGCAGTGAATTCTTTGTAGGTGCATCCTACACAATTTCCTGTACTGCTAGATCCAAGGTTATTGTTGGTATGTAGCGCAGCCTGTACTGCGGCTATGTTTGAAGCTATAAAAGTACGGAATTCCTCTTCATTCATATTCACGGTGTGTCGAGTAGTCGGTGCCATTTCCTTCAAAATAGTCAAATGGAACAAGTTAATCATACAGAATATTAAGAGTAGTTAATAGTATTTCGTAGCATAATATGAACTCATTTATAAAAGCTTTTTCTTCATATTAGCGTTTTATAAGTTTAAATTCGGGTAGTACCTACCCGTTAAGTTCATACTTAGTAGCTAATATACAATTCAACTACTACAATTCTATATGAAAAACTGATTATAATAATATTTCGCGTTCAAACTTTTACACAATATTTTACAAAGTTACAATACCGCTTATTTTACATATAGCATAAAATATAGCACACAATAAATTTGATACAAGATGGTTGTGAAGATAATTCTAGCTAGTACACAAGTCGTTCAGCAAAGGAAATAAAGACACGTAATTCATACGTCCAGAAACAAGTCATGCATTCTGGTTTTACTAGGATTACTTCCCATCCTTGGTCTTGTAGAACATAACCATTATGGCCGTTGATAAGACAGCGTGTTGTAACTTCGTCAAAGGGACGAGGGTTACGTAATGTCCAACAGTCCCGTAACAATCTAAAAACCTCATTTCTTACCCCAATTACCGACTCCGTCACTTGTGGGAACGTTTTGTTTAATAGTTGTAGCCCGATGTTCTTGTTCTCACTTTGGTGAGAAGCGAACATTACTAATCCGTAAGCATAACATGCTTCTTTATGTTGCATGTTAGCCGCTTTTTCTAAATGACGAAGTCCAATATTCGAATATATTGAGTCAAAATAATTTCTTAACCCATTGCATAAAATAGCATTTGGGTTCCCCGCAATATATGCGTCAAAGTAAACACATCGTAACTTATGGATTTCCCAATGTGATATCCCCCATCTTTCGAACGAAAGCCTTTTATAAACCAAGGCATTCTTGGAACGTTCTTCGAATGTCTTACAAACTGATCTCGCCTTAAATAGTTGTGCCGAAGAATTCTGACCGACTCTAGACAAGATTTCATCAATCATGTCTCCGGGTAGGTCTCTTAAAATATTGGGTTGTCTATCCATTTTGTGTTTTTATACTATAAAATAGACAAGTGTTAGATTCATAAAAAAAATACTTATTAATACAAGCAATTTTTACAAATATCATAAAGCATAAGCACACTATATTACATATATTACACCACACGAATACAACTATCTTATTCCGACTCGCTTGTTTCTTCTTCTTCGGTTTTGGTTCATTTTGCCAAGTTTCTAGGGATATATGATGTTCCCCTAATACGAGCCGTCGTTTTCCACATTGGTTTAGAAAAACCTGGTGGTTTAGAGGTTCCCGGTGTGATGACCCGGGAATTTCTGACCAAATTTAAACTTAATCTTTATGTGAATTCGACACGATAAGCAAAACATGTAAAGCTGAGTCTCAAAATTTTGGAACTATATTCATGTAATTAATTTCCTTTGACCGTGCTCGACGATTCACGAACCTTTGTGTGTAAGTAAATATGTAAATAAACATATAATTATAAAAGTGTATATATGATATTTTGAATTAATAAAATAAACTTTAATCAAACGGAATTAAATATATAAAATAATAATCAATTAAGTATTTATATATAAATCTATACATGATATTATTAGGAATCTATATGTATATGCGTGATTCTATTAATACTATTAATTATATATTGTGATATATATATATATATATATATATATATGTGTGTGTGTGTGTGTGTGTGTGTGTGTGTGTTTGTTGAAAGGTTACTACTCAGTAAAAGTTATTACATGATATAAAATATAAAAGTTCATGAGCAATAACATGTAATTGTAATATATTAAGATTACAAGTTAAAATAAGAATTTTATATCGATGTTATTACTTTTATTACTATAAAATTACTATTAATATTAAAATCAGTATTAGGGGTGTTATCATTTTAATATAAATATGGGTTTGATGTATACAAATTGTTATAGTATTATTATTACTGATATTATTATCATCATTAGTAATATTAGTATTATTATAATGAATATTAGTATTGTTAAAAATATGATTGTTATAAATATTATAGCTATTATGATCATCATCATTAATGATAACATTATTAATATAAATTATTATTATTATTAACATGAGGGATATTATTATTATTATTATTATTATTATTATTATTATTATTATTATTATTATTATTATTATATCTATTAATAAATTAGATTAATAATAAAATACATAAATAAAAACAAATATATACAATTATATAAGATAAGTACTGCTATATATATAAAATTACGCGAATTAAGAACATCACCATCAGTCTTTTTCTGTTTGCCCGTGATTTGGTGTCGATGCATTCCAACAAACAACCAAATTAATCACCTTATTATCTCAACTCTAATCATTCAATTAAATCATTCTGAATAGCATTCATATCTGCAATTATCCTCTACCCAGCTGTGAAATTAATTTTTTTTTTCTACACAGTCGATACCCTGCACGAACATGCTAAAATCAATTTCTTATTTTCAAAGCGAATTTCAAAAATTTGTTATTGTGGTGCTATTAGGAATCATCCACTCAAACAATCTACAAAGTTTCAAATTTCAATTCATTATATTGTGATCGAATTTTCGAGTCAAACCTCAGTTTCAAAAAGTCAACTGAATTGTTCATGAGGAAATTCGAGCTCATGTTGATGTTTCCAGTTAAATTGGTAATTCAAATAGTTTCTAATAATCATTTACAACTTATTTCATTTTGTAATCGTGAGCTATAGTAGTCTTAAATTAAAAATCAATGTTTGAGTTCATGTTCATGAACTATGAGAAAGCAATTGCTCAGTTTCGAATAAATCTTCAAAATCTAAAATTGTAGAAGTATTAGGAATCGTTTACTTAAACTATCTACAAAATAACAAGTTCCAATTCTTCATAATGAGTTTGAATTTTGAAGTCAAACTTTAGAAACAAAAAGTCAAAAGATTTGTTCATCAAGAAATTTGAAATCGTTTTGATGATTTTGTTGAAATGGAGGATTTAGAAAGTCTTTAGGGATAATTTGAAATGTATCTTGTGTTAAAATCTTTTGCTATAAAGTCCTCAATCTCAAAATCAATTTTTTTTTCTCAGAACCGTAAGCAGCAAGAACAGCATTTTTTTTTTTTGTTGTTGTTGTTGATTTCAGTTAATATAAACCGTATGTGTTGTTTTGTTGTTAATAATTTGAAGTAATCTGGGTTAATGTAATGAGTTGTATCAATTTGATTTTGAATGAAGAAGGTGAAGTTGAACATATTATGAACGGGTTATATTGTTATAATTTGGGTTTATAACAGAAAACTTAAAATGGTCGAGTGGTTAAGAAAAGTGTCGGGTGTTCGAGAGGTCTCGGGTTTGAGCCTGGGCTGCGATGTTTTTTTTTAAGCTTGGATACATTAAGGTAGTTCTCTTTATTATAATTTTATTATTATTATTATTATTATTATTTTTTTTATTATTATTATTATTATTATTATTATTATTATTAATTGTTATTATTGTTATTGTTATAGTTATGTTATGTTAGATATTACTATCATGATTCCTATTAATATCCTTAATTTAGTTTATATCATTATAATCAAAATAAGTAAAATGGGTATTATTAATATTATTATATTTACTATCAACATAAGTATTAGAAATAGAGTTATTATTATTATTATTATCATTATTAAGATTATTATTATTATTATTAATTATTATTATGTTAACTATTAATATTAATACCATGAACATTATTATTATTATTACTAATATTATTACCATTAGTAGTATCAGTAAGCACTATTATTGTTATACTACTAAAAGTATCATTTTTATGAAAATTGCCATTCTTATTATTATAACTATTATTATTAATATTATTATAGAATGAAACAACTTTTATTTATTATTATCAATATTATTTTATCGAATGACAATTAGTTACACCAAAAATCATATTTACTACATATAACATAACTATATTAATATTTTTATAATAAACACTAATTATTTAACTAAGGTAAATAAAGTAGATATATCTTACTAAATTATTAATAAAACCTATAAATTATTAAAGATAATAATTATGTCACTAAGAATAATATATAAACTTATTCAACTACGATTATACATTTTAATATATATATACAAATGATATAGGTTCTTGAATCCGAGGCCAACCCTGCATTGTTCAGTTGTCAAAATAGCGTCATATGTATTTTTACTACAAAATACATTAGGTGAGTTCATTTGCTCCCTTTTTACTCATTACATTTTTTGGGCTGAGAATACATGCAAATGCTTTATTAACTGTTTTACAATATTTATATGCGTGAGTTTCATTTTCCCTTTTTACTCTTTACATTTTTGGGCTGAGAATACATGCAAATACTTTATTAACTGTTTTACAATATTTATATGCGTGAGTTTCATTTGCTCCCTTTTACTCATTACATTTTTGGGCTGAGAATACATGCAAATGCTTTATTAACTGTTTTACAATATTTATATGCGTGAGTTTCATTATTCCCTTTTTAAATGCTTTCGCAATATATATTTTCGGGACTGAGAATACATGCGCTGTTTTTATAACTGTTTTACGTAATAGACACAAATAATTGAAACTACATTATATGGTTGAATGATCGAAATCGAATATGCCCCTTTTTATTAAGTCTGGTAATCTAAGAATTAGGGAACAGACACCCTAATTGACGCGAACTCTAAAGATAGATCTATCGGGCCCAACAAGCCCCATCCAAAGTACCGGATGTTTTGGTACTTCGAAATTTATATCATGTCCGAAGGAGGATCCCGGAATGATGGGGATATTCTTATATGTATATTGTGAATGTCGGTTACCAGGTGTTCAATCCATATGAATGATATTTTTGTCTCTATGCATGGGACGTATGTTTATGAGAAATGGAAATATGAAATCTTGTGGTCTATTAAAATTATGAAATGATTATTTTTGTTAAACTAATGAACTCACCAACCTTTTGGTTGACACTTTAAAGCATGTTTATTCTCAGGTATGAAAGAAATCTTCCGCTGTGCATTTGCTCATTTTAGAGATATTACCTGGAGTCATTCATGACATATTTCAAAAGACGTTGCATTCGAGTCGTCGAGTTCATCAAGATTATTATTAAGTCATTTATAGTTTAGTTATATTATGAAATAGTATGCATGTCGTCAGCTTTCAATGTAAATGAAGGTTTGTCTTTTAAAAACGAATGCAATGTTTGTAAACTGTATCATATAGAGGTCAAGAACCTCGCGATGTAATCAACTGTTGTGAATCGTTTATAATCGATGTGGACTTCGTCCGGATGGACTAGGACGGGTCTTCACAGTTGGTATCAGAGTGGAGGTCTTAGCGAACCATGTCTGCATTAGTGTGACTAACTGATAAGTCGTTAGGATGCATTAGTGAGTCTGGACTTCGACCGTGTCTGCATGTCAAAAGTTTTGCTTATCATTTTGTGTCAAAAATTACCTGCTTATCATTCTTAGAGAATCACTTGCTTATCATTCTTAGTCTAGACACGTTTTACTGCATTGACTGCATGAATAGTGTATAGACAAAATTCATATCTTAGCGCATCTGTTACATCATATCTTAGCGTATCTATTACTGTAACTTCGCCTGACAACTTCCGTAGATTCCTCCGTAACTTATGGGATTTTAGTATTATATATGCATATGTAAATTATGTATTGCAGGGTATTAATCTACATCCTATAATCTATTTCTTATCGAAAATCTTTCATCTGATCGTACGAGATGAATCCTACAACCAGTTCGAGTCCCTCAGATTCCAATAGCTATTCCGATAGTTATTCCGACAGCTATTCCGACATAGATGTTCACCTAAGCTCCGAAAACAGCGTCATCAGCATGAATCAACCAATCAGCCATTATCAATTCATCTGATGGGTTCGTAGTCGACTTAATTAATGGAAACGCACAGAAGGCAATCCCTTCCACCAACCGAATTCACCTCTTGACAATGAACCTAAAGCATTTACCGACGAATCTGTTCGAGACACCATTTTCAGTCTCATTTCCAGGGTAACTCGACAAGATTATATTCTATCCACAATTCTGAACCTTATTCATCCGCTCGTTCCAACCGACAATCATCCTGGAGTACTAAGTCAACGAACTTCGCGCTCGAATAATCAATTCGGAGAATATGGTGCAAAATGTACCAGCTTCAGCAACATCGCCGGCACCAACAGTACAATCAATAACAGCACCAGTACCATCAACAATCCATGCTTCAATATCATCATCTGTACTTTGAGTATGATCTTCGTTCTACGTATCGTTCTACCTCATTTATCTTCGTTCGACATGGCGAATATGTAATCTCTAAAGTTTAGAGATTATTTATTCTAGTTTCAACCGAAAAGCAAATGAGTTTAATATCATATTAACTCATTAAATCCATGAATACATCTGAAGAAAATATATATGTATATATGTTTTCATAAAGATTGTAAAAAAAAATAAAAAATTCTTTAGTACAAACTGTTAATGGTGAAAATATTTTAACGGGTAGGTAATACCCGAGGAATATTTAAATTTCACATTAATAAGTTACATTGTACGTTCTTCAAATCTGTTTCAACAGTCATATACTATCCTACTTACATCCACCGATATACAAATCCGTCACCACAGAATAACCATATACATCCAATTTCATATTTGGATTTTGATTTATCAGAATCTAACAAGTGGCATAATGAAGAAAATATTTGACAAAATAAAATTTGTTAGAAACAAACAAATTAACTATGAGAAATTTTGTTAAGAATCCACGCTAACTGTTCCTAGCTAATTGTTCCTAGCTAACTGATTACATTTTATTTATCGCAATTTAATTATCGCAATTTACATTCTCGCAATTTTATTTATCGTCATTTAATTTCTGTTATTTACTTTACGCATTTTATTTATCGTCATTTAAATTTCTGTTATTTATTTTTACGCACTTTAAATATCGGGACATGTATCCAAGGTTTTGACATATCATATCGACACATCTATATATATTATTTGAAATCACCATAGACACTCTATATGCAGTAATGATCGAGTTCTCTATACAGGGTTGAGGTTGATTCTCAAATAATATATATACTTTGAGTTGTGATCGAGTCTGAGACGTATACGGGTCACGATATGTATTAATTAATTCGAATATTATATATTAAACTATATATAAATTATTGAATTTCTAACTGTGGACTATCAACTGAGAACTATCAACATTGGACAATTAAAATGAATTAAAATATTGATTATAACATATGAAACTAAACAATTCTTCAAGTTGCCACTTGATTTCATCTTAAGCCTCATTTGTATCTTGACGATTACAATCTGCGTTCAAACCTTTCATGATTCTTGAAAACACCTCAATCGATAGGATGAATCAACCGCACTTCATCTACGGAAGGAAAGATTTGTGCATATAGTTATGCACCTGAGAAACTCTCGACAACTGAGTAAAAGTTTAACACGTAGCCGCGTCAGATCCTTTGGCATTTATTAGCAAAAATAACTTTGCGATCCCTTTTCAAGGTAGCAAATTTTGTCACAGCTTCAGCAAATTAACTTTGACTTTTCGTTCGAAACAACCTTATTATCACCTTGACTTATATGTATGTTCTTTTATTGTTACCGGGGAACCTTTTTTTATTCCACCATATTACCGTCAACGTTTAATCATCTAAAAACACAATTCTCTTGAAATCATCTCGGATCGATAACTAATGATTCAGATATGGTAGCAGTAAATGTGGAGGAATCGAAAATCAGTACTTTGAAAACTCACAGCATACCTACATCAACAGTTATATGTATAACATTTATCTTTTAGAATAATGATCTTCCATTCTGAAATTTTGAAAAGCACCCAGCCTACGAATTAATACAATGAACTTTGAAAAAGCTGAATGAAGCAACAGAAACTGTAGATAACTGTAAACGACCTTAATCGTCGAAAGTGTGATGATAGAGAATAATATGTTGGAAAAGCTTAGAAACGTTGGAACTGAAAAACGGATAGAGTTAACCATGAAGGAGACCAAGGACAAATACAAGGACCATACCCTATATTCAAAGAATCCAGATAATTCTGGATCCGTTGAAATCTTTAGAGAATATCTTGCCCCGAAGTCATGTTAAAATCTTGCGGAAAATCTTTCTCCATCAACCATCGAACTTAGAAATTCCAAAATATCATTATCAATATCTTTGATATTTCTAAGGATATTTTCAAAAATATTCTCGTCCGAAATTATATACCTCTTCGTGCTTCCTGTGTATCATTATATTGGAAACATTCAAGAGAAAATTTAGTACCAAAAAGCAGATTATACGAAACTATGAAGAAAGCCGTGGACAAATCACAAAGAATAAGTTTGACTTCAAAGAATCTAAATGATTCAATGTCTGCTAAAGTCTTTAGCAAATATCTTGCTCGTTACTTTAAACCCTTGCAGACAATAGTCTCCATCATTCTCTGATCTTAGATATTCAAAGATATTATCGCACCTTTCATTATAAATATCCTCCATATTTCTGAAGATATTTTTATAATTATTCTTATCTGAAATCATTAATCTCTTCGTACTATCAGTATTACATCATATAGAAACTGTTAGTTTCTATATTCTGTAAACTTTCAAGCTTAAAATATGAATGTTATTGAAGTAATGTTGGGAACTGATGCATGAGTTAGTATAATATAATGACACTTGATCAACGTGATTATATTACAGTAAGTCATGCTGAGATTCTAAATGGAACATGATGATTCACAGATTATAACGTCATCATGTGCCATGTTACATGACTCGTTCATTCTACTTCACCTCCGAACATATCAAGAAAATATATTCTTGATAGTTCTACTCTCAGTGATTCTGGTAATTTGACAAATCAAATCATGCTATTACGTTCTTTCTTGTTTAGAACATTAAGTTCACTTGAAACTCTATACTTACGAATTTTGGACCGTTACTCGCTTTACTAGAGGTCGAGAAAACAATAAAAAGGCAAGGAGATTCAAAATATAAGAGAAAATATAAAGCCCAATAACAACACATAAATTACAAACCGTGTATATCAATGATTATCGCAACATAAAGACACGGGAGAATTAAAAACACTATAACCCCAAGGGCGAAGTGGAAGAAAGCAGATTCCTCTGGTGGAAGTTGGAAAAGGAGAATGATTGTTGCGATAATAAGGATGAGGACAAGGATCAGAGATGGATTAAGCATTTTCACAATCTTTGGATGTATGAACTAAGAAAGAAAGTATAAGAATAGTGAAAATAATGGAACGGAAAAAGTTTAATTTATAAAGGGAATATCAGACAGAGAAATCGAGGCAGATCACCGTATTTAATTATAAAGATCTTAATTTCCTTATTCGTCGAAGAATCAAATCTTTCGGATTTCGAAGATTTTCTTTAAATCCCTTGAATTCCGGAATTCAACCAAGACAACGTCAAAAGCTAAGACGCACCTTATTTTCTAAATTCAACCCTGTTTACATCAAAAGCTAAGGAAAATCTTATTTTCTTCAATTCACTCTTTTGCGATAGCTTCATTCGAATCCTTAGAATAGTCGAATTATTTTATCATTAATATTCAATGATGATAAACCTCTAATTATCAACTTATATTCGTCATGAAAACATTTTTATTGTTAGCCATGACCACCTCACTCAAATTTCGGGACGAAATTTCTTTAACGGGTAGGTACTGTGATGACCCGGGAATTCCGTCCAAATTTAAACTTAATCTTTATGTGAATTGGACACGATAAGCAAAACATGTAAAGCTGAGTCTCAAAATTTTGGAACTATATTCATGTAATTAATTTCCTTTGACCGTGCTCGACGATTCACGAACCTTTGTGTGTAAGTAAATATGTAAATAAACATATAATTATAAAAGTGTATATATGATATTTTGAATTAATAATATAAACTTTAATCAAACGGAATTAAATATATAAAATAATAATCAATTAAGTATTTATATATAAATCTATACATGATATTATTAGGAATCTATATGTATATGCGTGATTCTATTAATACTATTAATTATATATTGTGATATATATATATATATATATATATATATATATATATATATATATATATATATATGTATATATATATATATATATGTATATATATATGTATATATATATATATGTATATATATATATTGTGTGTGTGTGTGTGTTGAAAGGTTACTACTCAGTAAAAGTTATTACATGATATAAAATATAAAAGTTCATGAGCAATAACATGTAATTGTAATATATTAAGATTACAAGTTAAAATAAGAATTTTATATCGATGTTATTACTTTTATTACTATAAAATTACTATTAATATTAAAATCAGTATTATGGGTGTTATCATTTTAAAATAAATATGGGTTTGATGTATACAAATTGTTATAGTATTATTATTACTGATATTATTATTATCATTAGTAATATTAGTATTATTATAATGAATATTAGTATTGTTAAAAATATGATTGTTATAAATATTATAGCTATTATGATCATCATCATTAATGATAACATTATTAATATAAATTATTATTATTATTAACATTAGGGATATTATTATTATTATTATTATTATATCTATTAATAAATTAGATTAATAATAAAATATATAAATAAAAACAAATATATACAATTATATAAGATAGGTACTGCTATATATATAAAATTACGTGAATTAAGAACATCACCATCAGTCTTTTTCTGTTTGCCCGTGACTTGGTGTCGATGCAATCCAACAAACAACCAAATTAATCACCTTATTATCTCAACTCTAATCATTCAATTAAATCATTCTGAATAGCATTCATATCTGCAATTATACTCTACCCAGCTGTGAAATTAATTTTTTTTTCTACACAGTCGATACCCTGCACGAACATGCTAAAATCAATTTCTTATTTTCAAAGCGAATTTCAAAAATCTGTTATTGTGGTGCTATTAGGAATCATCCACTCAAACAATCTACAAAGTTTCAAATTTCAATTCATTATATTGTGATCAAATTTTCGAGTCAAACCTCAGTTTCAAAAAGTCAACTGAATTGTTCATGAGGAAATTCGAGCTCATGTTGATGTTTCCAGTTAAATTGGTAATTCAAATAGTTTCTAATAATCATTTACAACTTATTTCATTTTGTAATCGTGAGCTATAGTAGTCTTAAATTAAAAATCAGTGTTTGAGTTCATGTTTATGAACTATGAGAAAGCAATTGCTCAGTTTCGAATAAATCTTCAAAATCTAAAATTGTAGAAGTATTAGGAATCGTTTACTTAAACTATTTGCAAAATAACAAGTTCCAATTATTCATAATGAGTTTGAATTTTGAAGTCAAACTTTAGAAACAAAAAGTTAAAAGATTTGTTCATCAAGAAATTTGAAATCGTTTTGATGATTTTATTGAAATGGAGGATTTAGAAAGTCTTTAGGGATAATTTGAAATGTATCTTGTGTTAAAATCTTTTGCTATAACGTCCTCAATCTCAAGATCAATTTTTTTTTTCTCAGAACCGTAAGCAGCAAGAACAGCATTTTTTTTTGTTGTTGTTGTTGATTTCAGTTAATATAAACCGTATGTGTTGTTTTGTTGTTAATAATTTGAAGTAATCTGGGTTAATGTAATGAGTTGTATCAATTTGATTTTGAATGAAGAAGGTGAAGTTGAGCATATTATGAACGGGTTATATTGTTATAATTTGGGTTTATAACAGAAAACTTAAAATGGTCGAGTGGTTAAGAAAAGTGTCGGGTGTTCGAGAGGTCTCGGGTTCGAGCCTGGGCTGCGATGTTTTTTTTTTTAAGCTTGGATACATTAAGGTAGTTCTCTTTATTATAATTTTATTATTATTATTATTATTATTATTATTATTATTATTATTATTATTATTATTATTATTATTATTATTATTATTATTATTATTATTATTATTATTAATAATTGTTATTATTGTTATTGTTATAGTTATATTATGTTAGATATTACTATCATGATTCCTATTAATATCCTTAATTTAGTTTATATCATTATAATCAAAATAAGTAAAATGGGTATTATTAATATTATTATATTTAGTATCAACATAAGTATTAGAAATAGAGTTATTATTATTATTATTATCATTATTAAGATTATTATTATTATTATTAATTATTATTATGTTAACTATTAATATTAATACCATGAACATTATTATTATTATTACTAATATTATTACCATTAGTAGTATCAGTAAGCACTATTATTGTTATACTACTAAAAGTATCATTTTTATGAAAATTGCCATTCTTATTATTATAACTATTATTATTAATATTATTATAGAATGAAACAACTTTTATTTATTATTATCAATATTATTTTATCGAATGACAATTAGTTATACCAAAAATCATATTTACTACATATAACATAACTGTATTAATATTTTTATAATAAACACTAATTATTTAACTAAGGTAAATAAAGTAGATATATCTTACTAAATTATTAATAAAACCTATAAATTATTAAAGATAATAATTATGTCACTAAGAATAATATATAAACTTATTCAACTACGATTATACATTTTAATATATATATATACAAATGATATAGGTTCGTGAATCCGAGGCCAACCCTGCATTGTTCAGTTGTCAAAATAGCGTCATATGTATTTTTACTACAAAATACATTAGGTGAGTTCATTTGCTCCCTTTTTACTCATTACATTTTTTGGGCTGAGAATACATGCAAATGCTTTATTAACTGTTTTACAATATTTATATGCGTGAGTTTCATTTTCCCTTTTTACTCTTTACATTTTTGGGCTGAAAATACATGCAAATGCTTTATTAACTGTTTTACAATATTTATATGCGTGAGTTTCATTTGCTCCCTTTTACTCATTACATTTTTGGGCTGAGAATACATGCAAATGCTTTATTAACTGTTTTACAATATTTATATGCGTGAGTTTCATTATTCCCTTTTTAAATGCTTTCGCAATATATATTTTCGGGACTGAGAATACATGCGCTGTTTTTATAACTGTTTTACGTAATAGACACAAATAATTGAAACTACATTATATGGTTGAATGATCGAAATCGAATATGCCCCTTTTTATTAAGTCTGGTAATCTAAGAATTAGGGAACAGACACCCTAATTGACGCGAACTCTAAAGATAGATCTATCGGGCCCAACAAGCCCCATCCAAAGTACCGGATGTTTTGGTACTTCGAAATTTATATCATGTCCGAAGGAGGATCCCGAAATGATGGGGATATTCTTATATGCATATTGTGAATGTCGGTTACCAGGTGTTCAATCCATATGAATGATATTTTTGTCTCTATGCATGGGACGTATGTTTATGAGAAATGGAAATATGAAATCTTGTGGTCTATTAAAATTATGAAATGATTATTTTTGTTAAACTAATGAACTCACCAACCTTTTGGTTGACACTTTAAAGCATGTTTATTCTCAGGTATGAAAGAAATCTTTCGCTGTGCATTTGCTCATTTTAGAGATATTACCTGGAGTCATTCATGACATATTTCAAAAGACGTTGCATTCGAGTCGTCGAGTTCATCAAGATTATTATTAAGTCATTTATAGTTTAGTTATATTATGAAATAGTATGCATGTCGTCAGCTTTCAATGTAAATGAAGGTTTGTCTTTTAAAAACGAATGCAATGTTTGTAAACTGTATCATATAGAGGTCAAGAACCTCGCGATGTAATCAACTGTTGTGAATCGTTTATAATCGATGTGGACTTCGTCCGGATGGATTAGGACGGGTCTTCACACCCGGGTCATTGTTACAACTTAAGGACTTCGGGGGTTGACGATACATATAAAGTTCATCGGGGTTGGAATTAGATTTCTCTATTTTTATGCCCTTTCCCTTATTATTTTCTTTTGCCTTTTTAAATTCAGTTGGGGTAATTTCTATAACATCATCGGAATTCTCGTCGGAATCCGATTCATCGAAGAATTGGTAATCCTCCCAATATTTTGCTTCCTTGGCGGAAACACCATTGACCATAATTAACCTTGGTCGGTTGGTTGAGGATTTTCTTTTACTTAACCGTTTTATTATTTCCCCCACCGGTTCTATTTCTTCATCCGGTTCCGATTCTTCTTCCGGTTCCGATTCTTCTTCCAGTTCCGACTCTTCTTCCAGTTCCTCTTCGGGAACTTGTGAATCAGTCCACGAATTATTCCAATTTACATTTGACTCTTCATTATTATTAGGTGAGTCAATGGGACTTTTTCTAGAGGTAGACATCTATCACATAATATCAAACGCGTTAAGAGATTAATATATCACATAATATTCACATGTTAAAAATATATAGTTTCCAACAAAATTTGTTAAGCAATCATTTTTCAAGTAAACACGGTCGAAGTCCAGACTCACTAATGCATCCTAACAAACTCGATAAGACACACTAATGCAAAATTTTGGTTCTCTAAGACCAATGCTCGGATACCAACTGAAATGTCCCGTTCTTATTGATTAAAAACGTTCCATATTAATTGATTTCGTTGCGAGGTTTTGACCTCTATATGAGACGTTTTTCAAAGACTGCATTCATTTTAAAACAAACCATAACCTTTATTTCATCAATAAAGGTTTAAAAAGCTTTACGTAGATTATCAAATAATGATAATCTAAAATATCCTCTTTACACACGACCATTACATAATGGTTTACAATACAAATATGTTACAACAAAATAAGTTTCTTGAATGCAGTTTTTACACAATATCATACAAGCATGGACTCCAAATCTCGTCCTTATTTAAGTATGCTACAGCGAAAGCTCTTAATAATCACCTGAGAATAAACATGCTTAAAACGTCAACAAAAATGTTGGTGAGTTATAGGTTTAACCTATATATATCAAATCATAATAATAGACCACAAGATTTCATATTTCAATACACATCCCATACATAGAGATAAAAATCATTCATATGGTGAACACCTGGTAACCGACATTAACAAGATGCATATATAAGAATATCCCCATCATTCCGGGACACCCTTCAGATATGATATAAATTTCGAAGTACTAAAGCATCCGGTACTTTGGATGGGGCTTGTTGGGCCCGATAGATCTATCTTTAGGATTCGCGTCAATTAGGGTGTCTGTTCCCTAATTCTTAGATTACCAGACTTAATAAAAAGGGGCATATTCGATTTCGATAATTCAACCATAGAATGTAGTTTCACGTACTTGTGCCTATTTTGTAAATCATTTATAAAACTTGCATGTATTCTCATCCCAAAAATATTAGATTTTAAAAGTGAGACTATAACTCACTTTCACAGATTTTTACTTCGTCGGGAAGTAAGACTTGGCCACTGGTTGATTCACGAACCTATAACAATATATACATATATATCAAAGTATGTTCAAAATATATTTACAACACTTTTAATATATTTTGATGTTTTAAGTTTATTAAGTCAGCTGTCCTCGTTAGTAACCTACAACTAGTTGTCCACAGTTAGATGTACAGAAATAAATCGATAAATATTATCTTGAATCAATCCACGACCCAGTGTATACATATCTCAGCATTGATCACAACTCAAACTATATATATTTTGGAATCAACCTCAACCCTGTATAGCTAACTCCAACATTCACATATAGAGTGTCTATGGTTGTTCCAAAATATATATAGATGTGTCGACATGATAGGTCGAAATATTGTATACGTGTCTATGGTATCTCAAGATTACATAATATACAATACAAGTTGATTAAGTTATGGTTGGAATAGATTTGTTACCAATTTTCACGTAGTTAAAATGAGAAAAATTATCCAATCTTGTTTTACCCATAACTTCTTCATTTTAAATCCGTTTTGAGTGAATCAAATTGCTATGGTTTCATATTGAACTCTATTTTATGAATCTAAACAGAAAAAATATAGGTTTATAGTCGGAAAAATAAGTTACAAGTCGTTTTTGTAAAGGTAGTCATTTCAGTCGAAAGAACGACGTCTAGATGACCATTTTAGAAAACATACTTCCACTTTGAGTTTAACCATAATTTTTGGATATAGTTTCATGTTCATAATAAAAATCATTTTCTCAGAATAACAACTTTTAAATCAAAGTTTATCATAGTTTTTAATTAACTAACCCAAAACAGCCCGCGGTGTTACTACGACGGCGTAAATCCGGTTTTACGGTGTTTTTCGTGTTTCCAGGTTTTAAATCATTAAGTTAGCATATCATATAGATATAGAACATGTGTTTAGTTGATTTTAAAAGTCAAGTTAGAAGGATTAACTTTTGTTTGCGAACAAGTTTAGAATTAACTAAACTATGTTCTAGTGATTACAAGTTTAAACCTTCGAATAAGATAGCTTTATATATATGAATCGAATGATGTTATGAACATCATTACTACCTTAAGTTCCTTGGATAAACCTACTGGAAAAGAGAAAAATGGATCTAGCTTCAACGGATCCTTGGATGGCTCGAAGTTCTTGAAGCAGAATCATGACACGAAAACAAGTTCAAGTAAGATCATCACTTGAAATAAGATTGTTATAGTTATAGAAATTGAACCAAAGTTTGAATATGATTATTATCTTGTATTAGAATGATAACCTACTGTAAGAAACAAAGATTTCTTGAGGTTGAATGATCACCTTTCAAGATTGGAAGTGAGCTAGCAAACTTGAAAGTATTCTTGATTTTATGTAACTAGAACTTGTAGAATATATGAAGAACACTTAGAACTTGAAGATAGAACTTGAGATAGATCAATTAGATGAAGAAAATTGAAGAATGAAAGTGTTTGTAGGTGTTTTTGGTCGTTGGTGTATGGATTAGATATAAAGGATATGTAATTTTGTTTTCATGTAAATAAGTCATGAATGATTACTCATATTTTTGTAATTTTATGAGATATTTCATGCTAGTTGCCAAATGATGGTTCCAACATGTGTTAGGTGACCCACATGGGCTGCTAAGAGCTGATCATTGGAGTGTATATACCAATAGTACATACATCTAAAAGCTGTGTATTGTACGAGTACGAATACGTGTGCATACGAGTAGAATTGTTGATGAAACTGAACGAGGATGTAATTGTAAGCATTTTTGTTAAGTAGAAGTATTTTGATAAGTTTATTAAAGTCTTTCAAAAGTGTATAAATACATATTAAAACACTACATGTATATACATTTTAACTGAGTCGTTAAGTCATCGTTAGTCGTTACATGTAAGTGTTGTTTTAAAACCTTTAGGTTAACGATCTTGTTAAATGTTGTTAACCCAATGTTTATAATATCAAATGAGATTTTAAATTATTATATTATCATGATATTATCATGTATGAATATCTCTTAATATGATATATATACATTAAATGTCTTTACAACGATAATCGTTACATATATGTCTCGTTTAAAAATCATTAAGTTAGTAGTCTTGTTTTTACATATGTAGTTCATTGTTAATATACTTAATGATATGTTTACTTATCATAGTATCATGTTAACTATATATATATCCATATATATGTCATCATATAGTTTTTACAAGTTTTAACGTTCGTGAATCACCGGTCAACTTGGGTGGTCAATTGTCTATATGAAACATATTTCAATTAATCAAGTCTTAAAAAGTTTGATTGCTTAACATGTTGGAAACATTTAATCATGTAAATATCAATCTCAATTAATATATATAAACATGGAAAAGTTCGGGTCACTACAGTACCTACCCGTTAAATAAATTTCGTCCCGAAATTTTAAGCTGTTGAAGGTGTTGACGAATCTTCTGGAAATAGATGCGGGTATTTCTTCTTCATCTGATCTTCACGCTCCCAGGTGAACTCAGGTCCTCTACGAGCATTCCATCAAACCTTAACAATTGGTATCTTGTTTTGCTTAAGTCTTTTAACCTCACGATCCATTATTTCGACGGGTTCTTCGATGAATTGAAGTTTTCCGTTGATTTGGATTTCATCTAACGGAATAGTGAGATCTTCTTTAGCAAAACATTTCTTCAAATTCGAGACGTGGAAAGTGTTATGTACAGCCGCGAGTTGTTGAGGTAACTCAAGTCGGTAAGCTACTGGTCCGACACGATCAATAATCTTGAATGGTCCAATATACCTTGGATTTAATTTCCCTCGTTTACCAAATCGAACAACGCCTTTCCAAGGTGCAACTTTAAGCATGACCATCTCTCCAATTTCAAATTCTATATCTTTTCTTTTAATGTCAGCGTAGCTCTTTTGTCGACTTTGGGCGGTTTTCAACCGTTGTTGAATTTGGATGATCTTCTCGGCAGTTTCTTGTATAATCTCCGGACCCGTAATCTGTCTATCCCCTACTTCACTCCAACAAATTGGAGACCTGCACTTTCTACCATAAAGTGCTTCAAACGGCGCCATCTCAATGCTTGAATGGTAGCTGTTGTTGTAGGAAAATTCTGCTAACGGTAGATGTCGATCCCAACTGTTTTCGAAATCAATAACACATGCTCGTAGCATGTCTTCAAGCGTTTGTATCGTCCTTTCGCTCTGCCCATCAGTTTGTGGATGATAGGCAGTACTCATGTCTAGACGAGTTCCTAATGCTTGCTGTAATGTCTGCCAGAATCTTGAAATAAATCTGCCATCCCTATCAGAGATAATAGAGATTGGTATTCCATGTCTGGAGATGACTTTCTTCAAATACAGTCGTGCTAACTTCTCCATCTTGTCATCTTCTCTTATTGGCAGGAAGTGTGCTGATTTGGTGAGACGATCAACTATTACCCAAATAGTATCAAAACCACTTGCAGTCCTTGGCAATTTAGTGATGAAATCCATGGTAATGTTTTCCCATTTCCATTCCGGGATTTCGGGTTGTTGAAGTAGACCTGATGGTTTCTGATGCTCAGCTTTGACCTTAGAATACGTCAAACATTCTCCTACGTATTTAGCAACATCGGATTTCATACCCGGCCACCAAAAATGTTTCTTGAGATCCTTGTACATCTTCCCCGTTCCAGGATGTATTGAGTATATGGTTTTATGAGCTTCTCTAAGTACCATTTCTCTCATATCTCCAAATTTTGGTACCCAAATCCTTTCAGCCCTATACCGGGTTCCGTCTTCCCGAATATTAAGATGCTTCTCCGATCCTTTGGGTATTTCATCCTTTAAATTTCCCTCTTTTAAAACTCCTTGTTTCGCCTCCTTTATTTGAGTAGTAAGGTTATTATGAATCATTATATTCATAGATTTTACTCGAATGGGTTCTCTGTCCTTCCTGCTCAAGGCATCGGCTACCACATTTGCCTTCCCCGGGTGGTAACGAATCTCAAAGTCGTAATCATTCAATAATTCAATCCACCTACGCTGCCTCATATTCATTTGTTTCTGATTAAATATGTGTTGAAGACTTTTGTGGTCGGTATATATAATACTTTTGACCCCATATAAGTAGTGCCTCCAAGTCTTTAATGCAACAACAACCGCGCCTAATTCCAAATCATCGTCGTATAATTTTGTTCGTGAATCTTCAATTGTCTAGACGCATAAGCAATCACCTTCGTTCATTGCATTAATACACAACCGAGACCTTGCTTTGATGGGTCACAATAAATCACAAAATCATCATTCCCTTCAGGCAATGACAATATAGGTGCCGTAGTTAGCTTTTTCTTCAATAACTGAAACGCTTTCTCTTGTTCATCATTCCATTCAAATTTCTTCCCTTTATGCGTTAATGCAGTCAAGGGTTTTGCTATTCTGGAAAAAGTCTTGGATGAACCTTCTGTAGTAACCAGCTAGTCCTAAAAACTGGCGTATGTGTTTCGGAGTTTTCGGGGTTTCCCACTTTTCAACAGTTTCTATCTTTGCCGGATCCACCTTAATACTTTCTTTGTTCACTATGTGACCGAGGAATTGAACTTCTTCCAACCAAAATGCACACTTTGAAAACTTAGCGTACAATTCTTCCTTCCTCAATACTTCTAACACCTTTCTCAAATGTTCAACGTGTTCTTGGTCATTCTTTGAGTAAATAAGTATGTCATCAATGAAAACAATGACAAACTTGTCAAGGTATGGTCCACACACTCGGTTCATAAGGTCCATGAACACAGCTGATGCATTAGTTAAACCATACGGCATGACCATAAACTCGTAATGACCGTAACGTGTTCTAAAAGCAGTCTTTGGAATATCATCTTCTTTCACCCGCATTTGATGATACTCGGAACGTAAGTCAAACTTTGAATAAACAGACGAGCCTTGTAGTTGATCAAATAAGTCATCGATTCTCGGTAGTGGGTAGCGGTTCTTGATGGTAAGTTTGTTCAACTCTCGGTAGTCGATACACAACCTAAATGTACCATCTTTCTTCTTGACAAACAAAACAGGAGCTCCCCACGGTGATGTGCTTGGTCGAATGAAACCACGCTCTAAAAGTTCTTGTAATTGGCTTTGCAGTTCTTTCATCTCGCTGGTTGCGAGTCTGTAAGGAGCACGAACTATTGGTGCAGCTCCTGGTACAAGATCTATTTGAAATTCAACGGATCGATATGGGGGTAATCCCGGTAATTCCTTCGGAAATACATCTGGAAATTCTTTTGCAATGGGAACATCATTGATGCTCTTTTCTTCAGTTTGTACTTTCTCGACGTGTGCTAGAACAGCATAGCAACCTTTTCTTATTAGTTTTTGTGCCTTCAAATTACTAATAAGATGTAGCTTCGTGTTGCCCTTTTCTCCGTACACCATTAAGGGTTTTCCTTTTTCTCGTATAATGCGAATTGCATTTTTGTAACAAACGATCTCTGCTTTCACTTCTTTCAACCAGTCCATACCGATTATCACATCAAAACTCCCTAACTCTACTGGTATCAAATCAATCTTAAATGTTTCGCTAACCAGTTTAATTTCTCGATTCTGACATATATTATCTGCTGAAATTAATTTACCATTTGCTAATTCGAGTAAAAATTTACTATCCAAAGGCGTCAATGGACAACTTAATTTAGCACAAAAATCTCTACTCATATAGCTTCTATCCGCACCCGAATCAAATAAAACGTAAGCAGATTTATTGTCAATAAGAAACGTACCCGTAACAAGCTCCGGGTCTTCCTGTGCCTCTGCCGCATTAATATTGAAAACTCTTCCGCGGCCTTGTCCATTCGTGTTCTCCTGGTTCGGGCAATTTCTAATAATGTGGCCCGGTTTTCCACATTTATAACAAACTACATTGGCATAACTTGCTCCGACACTACTTGCTCCGCCATTACTCGTTCCGAAACCATTTGTTCCTTTCGTTCTATTAACCCCTGGTCCGTAGACCTCACACTTCGCCGCGCTATGACCATTTCTTTTACACTTGTTGCAAAATTTGGTGCAGAACCCCGAGTGATACTTTTCACACTTTTGGCATGGCTGCTTCTGATTGTTGTTGTTGTTGTGGTTATTATTATTGTTGGGATGATTGTTGTAGTTGCTGTTGTTGTTGTTGTTGTTGTTGTTGTTGTTGTTGGGCCGTTTGTTGTTGTTGTGATTGATGTTGCGATTGTTGGGATAATTGTTGCGATTATTGTTGTAATTGCTGTTGTTGTTGTATTGGTGATTCTTATCACCGTTTTTCTCCCACTTTCTTTTGACTTGCTTCACATTGGCCTCTTCAGCAGTCTGTTCTTTAATTCTTTCTTCAATTTGGTTCACTAGTTTGTGAGCCATTCTACATGCCTGTTGTATGGAGGCGGGCTCGTGTGAACTTATATCTTCTTGGATTCTTTCCGGTAATCCTTTCACAAATGCGTCGATCTTTTCTTCCTCATCTTCGAATGCTCCCGGACACAATAGGCACAATTCTGTGAATCGTCTTTCGTACATGGTAATATCAAATCCTTGGGTTCGTAACCCTCTAAGTTCTGTCTTGAGCTTATTGACCTCGGTTCTGGGACGGTACTTCTCGTTCATCAAATGCTTAAATGCTGACCACGGTAGTGCGCACGCATCGTCTTGTCCCACTTGCTCTAGATAGGTATTCCACCATGTTAACGCCGAACCTGTGAAGGTATGCGTAGCGTACTTCACTTTATCCTCTTCAGTACTCTTACTTATGGCAAACACCAATTCGACCTTCTCGGTCCACCGTTTCAATCCGATCAGTCCTTCAGTTCCATCAAATTCCAAAGGTTTGCAGGCAGTGAATTCTTTGTAGGTGCATCCTACACAATTTCCTGTACTGCTAGATCCAAGGTTATTGTTGGTATGTAGCGCAGCCTGTACTGCGGCTATGTTTGAAGCTAGAAAAGTACGGAATTCCTCTTCATTCATATTCACGGTGTGTCGAGTAGTCGGTGCCATTTCCTTCAAAATAGTCAAATGGAACAAGTTAATCATACATAATATTAAGAGTAGTTAATAGTATTTCGTAGCATAATATGAACTCATTTATAAAAGCTTTTTCTTCATATTAGCGTTTTATAAGTTTAAATTCGGGTAGTACCTACCCGTTAAGTTCATACTTAGTAGCTAATATACAATTCAACTACTACAATTCTATATGAAAAACTGATTATAATAATATTTCGCGTTCAAACTTTTACACAATATTTTACAAAGTTACAATACCGCTTATTTTACATATAGCATAAAATATAGCACACAATAAATTTGATACAAGATGGTTGTGAAGATAATTCTAGCTAGTACACAAGTCGTTCAGCAAAGGAAATAAAGACACGTAATTCATACGTCCAGAAACAAGTCATGCATTCTGGTTTTACTAGGATTACTTCCCATCCTTGGTCTTGTAGAACATAACCATTATGGCCGTTGATAAGACAGCGTGTTGTAACTTCGTCAAAGGGACGAGGGTTACGTAATGTCCAACAGTCCCGTAACAATCTAAAAACCTCATTTCTTACCCCAATTACCGACTCCGTCACTTGTGGGAACGTTTTGTTTAATAGTTGTAGCCCGATGTTCTTGTTCTCACTTTGGTGAGAAGCGAACATTACTAATCCGTAAGCATAACATGCTTCTTTATGTTGCATGTTAGCCGCTTTTTCTAAATGACGAAGTCCAATATTCGAATATATTGAGTCAAAATAATTTCTTAACCCATTGCGTAAAATAGCATTTGGGTTCCCCGCAATATATGCGTCAAAGTAAACACATCGTAACTTATGGATTTCCCAATGTGATATCCCCCATCTTTCGAACGAAAGCCTTTTATAAACCAAGGCATTCTTGGAACGTTCTTCGAATGTCTTACAAACTGATCTCGCCTTAAATAGTTGTGCCGAAGAATTCTGACCGACTCTAGACAAGATTTCATCAATCATGTCTCCGGGTAGGTCTCTTAAAATATTGGGTTGTCTATCCATTTTGTGTTTTTATACTGTAAAATAGACAAGTGTTAGATTCATAAAAAAAATACTTATTAATACAAGCAATTTTTACAAATATCATAAAGCATAAGCACACTATATTACATATATTACACCACACGAATACAACTATCTTATTCCGACTCGCTTGTTTCTTCTTCTTCGGTTTTGGTTCGTTTTGCCAAGTTTCTAGGGATATATGATGTTCCCCTAATACGAGCCGTCGTTTTCCACATTGGTTTAGAAAAACCTGGTGGTTTAGAGGTTCCCGGTGTGATGACCCGGGAATTTCTGACCAAATTTAAACTTAATCTTTATGTGAATTCGACACGATAAGCAAAACATGTAAAGCTGAGTCTCAAAATTTTGGAACTATATTCATGTAATTAATTTCCTTTGACCGTGCTCGATGATTCACGAACCTTTGTGTGTAAGTAAATATGTAAATAAACATATAATTATAAAAGTGTATATATGATATTTTGAATTAATAAAATAAACTTTAATCAAACGGAATTAAATATATAAAATAATAATCAATTAAGTATTTATATATAAATCTATACATGATATTATTAGGAATCTATATGTATATGCGTGATTCTATTAATACTATTAATTATATATTGTGATATATATATATATATATATATATATATATATATATATATATATATATATATATATATATATATATATATATATACATATATATATATATATGTGTGTGTGTGTGTGTGTGTGTGTGTGTGTTTGTTGAAAGGTTACTACTCAGTAAAAGTTATTACATGATATAAAATATAAAAGTTCATGAGCAATAACATGTAATTGTAATATATTAAGATTACAAGTTAAAATAAGAATTTTATATCGATGTTATTACTTTTATTACTATAAAATTACTATTAATATTAAAATCAGTATTAGGGGTGTTATCATTTTAATATAAATATGGGTTTGATGTATACAAATTGTTATAGTATTATTATTACTGATATTATTATCATCATTAGTAATATTAGTATTATTATAATGAATATTAGTATTGTTAAAAATATGATTGTTATAAATATTATAGCTATTATGATCATCATCATTAATGATAACATTATTAATATAAATTATTATTATTATTAACATGAGGGATATTATTATTATTATTATTATTATTATTATTATTATTATTATTATTATTATTATTATTATTATTATATCTATTAATAAATTAGATTAATAATAAAATACATAAATAAAAACAAATATATACAATTATATAAGATAGGTACTGCTATATATATAAAATTACGCGAATTAAGAACATCACCATCAGTCTTTTTCTGTTTGCCCGTGATTTGGTGTCGATGCAATCCAACAAACAACCAAATTAATCACCTTATTATCTCAACTCTAATCATTCAATTAAATCATTCTGAATAGCATTCATATCTGCAATTATCCTCTACCCAGCTGTGAAATTAATTTTTTTTTTCTACACAGTCGATACCCTGCACGAACATGCTAAAATCAATTTCTTATTTTCAAAGCGAATTTCAAAAATTTGTTATTGTGGTGCTATTAGGAATCATCCACTCAAACAATCTACAAAGTTTCAAATTTCAATTCATTATATTGTGATCGAATTTTCGAGTCAAACCTCAGTTTCAAAAAGTCAACTGAATTGTTCATGAGGAAATTCGAGCTCATGTTGATGTTTCCAGTTAAATTGGTAATTCAAATAGTTTCTAATAATCATTTACAACTTATTTCATTTTGTAATCGTGAGCTATAGTAGTCTTAAATTAAAAATCAATGTTTGAGTTCATGTTCATGAACTATGAGAAAGCAATTGCTCAGTTTCGAATAAATCTTCAAAATCTAAAATTGTAGAAGTATTAGGAATCGTTTACTTAAACTATCTACAAAATAACAAGTTCCAATTCTTCATAATGAGTTTGAATTTTGAAGTCAAACTTTAGAAACAAAAAGTCAAAAGATTTGTTCATCAAGAAATTTGAAATCGTTTTGATGATTTTGTTGAAATGGAGGATTTAGAAAGTCTTTAGGGATAATTTGAAATGTATCTTGTGTTAAAATCTTTTGCTATAAAGTCCTCAATCTCAAGATCAAGTTTTTTTTTCTCAGAACCGTAAGTAGCAAGAACAGCATTTTTTTGTTGTTGTTGTTGTTGATTTCAGTTAATATAAACCGTATGTGTTGTTTTGTTGTTAATAATTTGAAGTAATCTGGGTTAATGTAATGAGTTGTATCAATTTGATTTTGAATGAAGAAGGTGAAGTTGAACATATTATGAACGGGTTATATTGTTATAATTTGGGTTTATAACAGAAAACTTAAAATGGTCGAGTGGTTAAGAAAAGTGTCGGGTGTTCGAGAGGTCTCGGGTTCGAGCCTGGGCTGCGATGTTTTTTTTTTAAGCTTGGATACATTAAGGTAGTTCTCTTTATTATAATTTTATTATTATTATTATTATTATTATTATTTTTATTATTATTATTATTATTATTATTATTATTATTATTATTATTATTATTATTATTAATTGTTATTATTGTAATTGTTATAGTTATGTTATGTTAGATATTACTATCATGATTCCTATTAATATCCTTAATTTAGTTTATATCATTATAATCAAAATAAGTAAAATGGGTATTATTAATATTATTATATTTAGTATCAACATAAGTATTAGAAATAGAGTTATTATTATTATTATTATCATTATTAAGATTATTATTATTATTATTAATTATTATTATGTTAACTATTAATATTAATACCATGAACATTATTATTATTATTACTAATATTATTACCATTAGTAGTATCAGTAAGCACTATTATTGTTATACTACTAAAAGTATCATTTTTATGAAAATTGCCATTCTTATTATTATAACTATTATTATTAATATTATTATAGAATGAAACAACTTTTATTTATTATTATCAATATTATTTTATCGAATGACAATTAGTTATACCAAAAATCATATTTACTACATATAACATAACTATATTAATATTTTTATAATAAACACTAATTATTTAACTAAGGTAAATAAAGTAGATATATCTTACTAAATTATTAATAAAACCTATAAATTATTAAAGATAATAATTATGTCACTAAGAATAATATATAAACTTATTCAACTACGATTATACATTTTAATATATATATACAAATGATATAGGTTCTTGAATCCGAGGCCAACCCTGCATTGTTCAGTTGTCAAAATAGCGTCATATGTATTTTTACTACAAAATACATTAGGTGAGTTCATTTGCTCCCTTTTTACTCATTACATTTTTTGGGCTGAGAATACATGCAAATGCTTTATTAACTGTTTTACAATATTTATATGCGTGAGTTTCATTTTCCCTTTTTACTCTTTACATTTTTGGGCTGAGAATACATGCAAATACTTTATTAACTGTTTTACAATATTTATATGCGTGAGTTTCATTTGCTCCCTTTTACTCATTACATTTTTGGGCTGAGAATACATGCAAATACTTTATTAACTGTTTTACAATATTTATATGCGTGAGTTTCATTATTCCCTTTTTAAATGCTTTCGCAATATATATTTTCGGGACTGAGAATACATGCGCTGTTTTTATAACTGTTTTACGTAATAGACACAAATAATTGAAACTACATTATATGGTTGAATGATCGAAATCGAATATGCCCCTTTTTATTAAGTCTGGTAATCTAAGAATTAGGGAACAGACACCCTAATTGACGCGAACTCTAAAGATAGATCTATCGGGCCCAACAAGCCCCATCCAAAGTACCGGATGTTTTGGTACTTCGAAATTTATATCATGTCCGAAGGAGGATCCCGGAATGATGGGGATATTCTTATATGTATATTGTGAATGTCGGTTACCAGGTGTTCAATCCATATGAATGATATTTTTGTCTCTATGCATGGGACGTATGTTTATGAGAAATGGAAATATGAAATCTTGTGGTCTATTAAAATTATGAAATGATTATTTTTGTTAAACTAATGAACTCACCAACCTTTTGGTTGACACTTTAAAGCATGTTTATTCTCAGGTATGAAAGAAATCTTCCGCTGTGCATTTGCTCATTTTAGAGATATTACCTGGAGTCATTCATGACATATTTCAAAAGACGTTGCATTCGAGTCGTCGAGTTCATCAAGATTATTATTAAGTCATTTATAGTTTAGTTATATTATGAAATAGTATGCATGTCGTCAGCTTTCAATGTAAATGAAGGTTTGTCTTTTAAAAACGAATGCAATGTTTGTAAACTGTATCATATAGAGGTCAAGAACCTCGCGATGTAATCAACTGTTGTGAATCGTTTATAATCGATGTGGACTTCGTCCGGATGGACTAGGACGGGTCTTCACAGTTGGTATCAGAGCGGAGGTCTTAGCGAACCATGTCTGCATTAGTGTGACTAACTGATAAGTCGTTAGGATGCATTAGTGAGTCTGGACTTCGACCGTGTCTGCATGTCAAAAGTTTTGCTTATCATTTTGTGTCAAAAATTACCTGCTTATCATTCTTAGAGAATCACTTGCTTATCATTCTTAGTCTAGACACGTTTTACTGCATTGACTGCATGAATAGTGTATAGACAAAATTCATATCTTAGCGCATCTGTTACATCATATCTTAGCGTATCTATTACTGTAACTTCGCCTGACAACTTCCGTAGATTCCTCCGTAACTTATGGGATTTTAGTATTATATATGCATATGTAAATTATGTATTGCAGGGTATTAATCTACATCCTATAATCTATTTCTTATCGAAAATCTTTCATCTGATCGTACGAGATGAATCCTACAACCAGTTCGAGTCCCTCAGATTCCAATAGCTATTCCGATAGTTATTCCGACAGCTATTCCGACATAGATGTTCACCTAAGCTCCGAAAACAGCGTCATCAGCATGAATCAACCAATCAGCCATTATCAATTCATCTGATGGGTTCGTAGTCGACTTAATTAATGGAAACGCACAGAAGGCAATCCCTTCCACCAACCGAATTCACCTCTTGACAATGAACCTAAAGCATTTACCGACGAATCTGTTCGAGACACCATTTTCAGTCTCATTTCCAGGGTAACTCGACAAGATTATATTCTATCCACAATTTTGAACCTTATTCATCCGCTCGTTCCAACCGACAATCATCCTGGAGTACTAAGTCAACGAACTTCGCGCTCGAATAATCAATTCGGAGAATATGGTGCAAAATGTACCAGCTTCAGCAACATCGCCGGCACCAACAGTACAATCAATAACAGCACCAGTACCATCAACAATCCATGCTTCAATATCATCATCTGTACTTTGAGTATGATCTTCGTTCTACGTATCGTTCTACCTCATTTATCTTCGTTCGACATGGCGAATATGTAATCTCTAAAGTTTAGAGATTATTTATTCTAGTTTCAACCGAAAAGCAAATGAGTTTAATATCATATTAACTCATTAAATCCATGAATACATCTGAAGAAAATATATATGTATATATGTTTTCATAAAGATTGTAAAAAAAAAAAAAATTCTTTAGTACAAACTGTTAATGGTGAAAATATTTTAACGGGTAGGTAATACCCGAGGAATATTTAAATTTCACATTAATAAGTTACATTGTACGTTCTTCAAATCTGTTTCAACAGTCATATACTATCCTACTTACATCCACCGATATACAAATCCGTCACCACAGAATAACCATATACATCCAATTTCATATTTGGATTTTGATTTATCAGAATCTAACAAGTGGCATAATGAAGAAAATATTTGACAAAATAAAATTTGTTAGAAACAAACAAATTAACTATGAGAAATTTTGTTAAGAATCCACGCTAACTGTTCCTAGCTAATTGTTCCTAGCTAACTGATTACATTTTATTTATCGCAATTTAATTATCGCAATTTACATTCTCGCAATTTTATTTATCGTCATTTAATTTCTGTTATTTACTTTACGCATTTTATTTATCGTCATTTAAATTTCTGTTATTTATTTTTACGCACTTTAAATATCGGGACATGTATCCAAGGTTTTGACATATCATATCGACACATCTATATATATTATTTGAAATCACCATAGACACTCTATATGCAGTAATGATCGAGTTCTCTATACAGGGTTGAGGTTGATTCTCAAATAATATATATACTTTGAGTTGTGATCGAGTCTGAGACGTATACGGGTCACGATATGTCTTAATTAATTCGAATATTATATATTAAACTATATATAAATTATTGAATTGCTAACTGTGGACTATCAACTGAGAACTATCAACATTGGACAATTAAAATGAATTAAAATATTGATTATAACATATGAAACTAAACAATTCTTCAAGTTGCCACTTGATTTCATCTTAAATCTCATTTGTATCTTGACAATTACAATCTGCGTTCAAACCTTTCATGATTCTTGAAAACACCTCAATCGATAGGATGAATCAACCGCACTTCATCTACGGAAGGAAAGATTTGTGCATATAGTTATGCACCTGAGAAACTCTCGACAACTGAGTAAAAGTTTAACACGTAGCCGCGTCAGATCCTTTGGCATTTATTAGCAAAAATAACTTTGCGATCCCTTTTCAAGGTAGCAAATTTTGTCACAGCTTCAGCAAATTAACTTTGACTTTTCGTTTGAAACAACCTTATTATCACCTTGACTTATATGTATGTTCTTTTATTGTTACCGGGGAACCTTTTTTTATTCCACCATATTACCGTCAGCGTTTAATCATCTAAAAACACAATTCTCTTGAAATCATCTCGGATCGATAACTAATGATTCAGATATGGTAGCAGTAAATGTGGAGGAATCGAAAATCAGTACTTTGAAAACTCACAGCATACCTACATCAACAGTTATATGTATAACATTTATCTTTTAGAATAATGATCTTCCATTCTGAAATTTTGAAAAGCACCCAGCCTACGAATTAATACAATGAACTTTGAAAAAGCTGAATTAAGCAACAGAAACTGTAGATAACCGTAAACGACCTTAATCGTCGAAAGTGTGATGATAGAGAATAATATGTTGGAAAAGCTTAGAAACGTTGGAACTGAAAAACGGATAGAGTTAACCATGAAGGAGACCAAGGACAAATACAAGAACCATACCCTATATTCAAAGAATCCAGATAATTCTGGATCCGTTGAAATCTTTAGAGAATATCTTGCCCCGAAGTCATGTTAAAATCTTGCGGAAAATCTTTCTCCATCAACCATCGAACTTAGAAATTCCAAAATATCATTATCAATATCTTTGATATTTCTAAGGATATTTTCAAAAATATTCTCGTCCGAAATTATATACCTCTTCGTGCTTCCTGTGTATCATTATATTGGAAACATTCAAGAGAAAATTTAGTACCAAAAAGCAGATTATACGAAACTATGAAGAAAGCCGTGGACAAATCACAAAGAATAAGTTTGACTTCAAAGAATCTAAATGATTCAATGTCTGCTAAAGTCTTTAGCAAATATCTTGCTCGTTACTTTAAACCCTTGCAGACAATAGTCTCCATCATTCTCTGATCTTAGATATTCAAAGATATTATCGCACCTTTCATTATAAATATCCTCCATATTTCTGAAGATATTTTTATAATTATTCTTATCTGAAATCATTAATCTCTTCGTACTATCAGTATTACATCATATAGAAACTGTTAGTTTCTATATTCTGTAAACTTTCAAGCTTAAAATATGAATGTTATTGAAGTAATGTTGAGAACTGATGCATGAGTTAGTATAATATAATGACACTTGATCAACGTGATTATATTACAGTAAGTCATGCTGAGATTCTAAATGGAACATGATGATTCACAGATTATAACGTCATCATGTGCCATGTTACATGACTCGTTCATTCTACTTCACCTCCGAACATATCAAGAAAATATATTCTTGATAGTTCTACTCTCAGTGATTCTGGTAATTTGACAAATCAAATCATGCTATTACGTTCTTTCTTGTTTAGAACATTAAGTTCACTTGAAACTCCATACTTACGAATTTTGGACCGTTACTCGCTTTACTAGAGGTCGAGAAAACAATAAAAAGGCACGGAGATTCAAAATATAAGAGAAAATATAAAGCCCAATAACAACACATAAATTACAAACCGTGTATATCAATGATTATCGCAACATAAAGACACGGGAGAATTAAAAACACTATAACCCCAAGGGCGAAGTGGAAGAAAGCAGATTCCTCTGGTGGAAGTTGGAAAAGGAGAATGATTGTTGCGATAATAAGGATGAGGACAAGGATCAGAGATTGATTAAGCATTTTCACAATCTTTGGATGTATGAACTAAGAAAGAAAGTATAAGAATAGTGAAAATAATGGAACGGAAAAAGTTTAATTTATAAAGGGAATATCAGACAGAGAAATCGAGGCAGATCACCGTATTTAATTATAAAGATCTTAATTTCCTTATTCGTCGAAGAATCAAATCTTTCGGATTTCGAAGATTTTCTTTAAATCCCTTGAATTCCGGAATTCAACCAAGACAACGTCAAAAGCTAAGACGCACCTTATTTTCTAAATTCAACCCTGTTTACATCAAAAGCTAAGGAAAATCTTATTTTCTTCAATTCACTCTTTTGCGATAGCTTCATTCGAATCCTTAGAATAATCGAATTATTTTATCATTAATATTCAATGATGATAAACCTCTAATTATCAACTTATATTCGTCATGAAAACATTTTTATTGTTAGCCATGACCACCTCACTCAAATTTCGGGACGAAATTTCTTTAACGGGTAGGTACTGTGATGACCCGGGAATTTCCGACCAAATTTAAACTTAATCTTTATGTGAATTCGACACGATAAGCAAAACATGTAAAGCTGAGTCTCAAAATTTTGGAACTATATTCATGTAATTAATTTCCTTTGACCGTGCTCGACGATTCACGAACCTTTGTGTGTAAGTAAATATGTAAATAAACATATAATTATAAAAGTGTATATATGATATTTTGAATTAATAATATAAACTTTAATCAAACGGAATTAAATATATAAAATAATAATCAATTAAGTATTTATATATAAATCTATACATGATATTATTAGGAATCTATATGTATATGCGTGATTCTATTAATACTATTAATTATATATTGTGATATATATATATATATATATATATATATATATATATATATATATATATATATATATATATATATATATATATATATATATATATGTATATATATATATATATATGTATATATATATGTATATATATATATGTATATATATATATGTATATATATATATATATATATATATATATTATATATATATATATATATATATATATATATATATATATATATATATATATATTGTGTGTGTGTGTGTGTGTTGAAAGGTTACTACTCAGTAAAAGTTATTACATGATATAAAATATAAAAGTTCATGAGCAATAACATGTAATTGTAATATATTAAGATTACAAGTTAAAATAAGAATTTTATATCGATGTTATTACTTTTATTACTATAAAATTACTATTAATATTAAAATCAGTATTATGGGTGTTATCATTTTAAAATAAATATGGGTTTGATGTATACAAATTGTTATAGTATTATTATTACTGATATTATTATTATCATTAGTAATATTAGTATTATTATAATGAATATTAGTATTGTTAAAAATATGATTGTTATAAATATTATAGCTATTATGATCATCATCATTAATGATAACATTATTAATATAAATTATTATTATTATTAACATTAGGGATATTATTATTATTATTATTATTATTATATCTATTAATAAATTAGATTAATAATAAAATACATAAATAAAAACAAATATATACAATTATATAAGATAGGTACTGCTATATATATAAAATTACGCGAATTAAGAACATCACCATTAGTCTTTTTCTGTTTGCCCGTGACTTGGTATCGATGCAATCCAACAAACAACCAAATTAATCACCTTATTATCTCAACTCTAATCATTCAATTAAATCATTCTGAATAGCATTCATATCTGCAATTATACTCTACCCAGCTGTGAAATTAATTTTTTTTTCTACACAGTCGATACCCTGCACGAACATGCTAAAATCAATTTCTTATTTTCAAAGCGAATTTCAAAAATCTGTTATTGTGGTGCTATTAGGAATCATCCACTCAAACAATCTACAAAGTTTCAAATTTCAATTCATTATATTGTGATCAAATTTTCGAGTCAAACCTCAGTTTCAAAAAGTCAACTGAATTGTTCATGAGGAAATTCGAGCTCATGTTGATGTTTCCAGTTAAATTGGTAATTCAAATAGTTTCTAATAATCATTTACAACTTATTTCATTTTGTAATCGTGAGCTATAGTAGTCTTAAATTAAAAATCAATGTTTGAGTTCATGTTCATGAACTATGAGAAAGCAATTGCTCAGTTTCGAATAAATCTTCAAAATCTAAAATTGTAGAAGTATTAGGAATCGTTTACTTAAACTATTTGCAAAATAACAAGTTCCAATTCTTCATAATGAGTTTAAATTTTGAAGTCAAACTTTAGAAACAAAAAGTTAAAAGATTTGTTCATCAAGAAATTTGAAATCGTTTTGATGATTTTATTGAAATGGAGGATTTAGAAAGTCTTTAGGGATAATTTGAAATGTATCTTGTGTTAAAATCTTTTGCTATAACGTCCTCAATCTCAAGATCAATTTTTTTTTTCTCAGAACCGTAAGAAGCAAGAACAGCATTTTTTTTTTTGTTGTTGTTGTTGATTTCAGTTAATATAAACCGTATGTGTTGTTTTGTTGTTAATAATTTGAAGTAATCTGGGTTAATGTAATGAGTTGTATCAATTTGATTTTGAATGAAGAAGGTGAAGTTGAGCATATTATGAACGGGTTATATTGTTATAATTTGGGTTTATAACAGAAAACTTAAAATGGTCGAGTGGTTAAGAAAAGTGTCGGGTGTTCGAGAGGTCTCGG
This sequence comes from Rutidosis leptorrhynchoides, assembly GCF_046630445.1. Classification (NCBI taxonomy): domain Eukaryota; kingdom Viridiplantae; phylum Streptophyta; class Magnoliopsida; order Asterales; family Asteraceae; genus Rutidosis; species Rutidosis leptorrhynchoides. The sequence continues at coordinate 402,873,079 of NC_092337.1, read as the reverse complement.
GTTCGAGCCTGGGCTGCGATGTTTTTTTTTTTAAGCTTGGATACATTAAGGTAGTTCTCTTTATTATAATTTTATTATTATTATTATTATTATTATTATTATTATTATTATTATTATTATTATTATTATTATTATTATTATTATTATTATTATTATTATTATTATTATTATTATTATTATTATTATTATTATTATTATTAATTGTTATTATTGTTATTGTTATAGTTATATTATGTTAGATATTACTATCATGATTCCTATTACTATCCTTAATTTAGTTTATATCATTATAATCAAAATAAGTAAAATGGGTATTATTAATATTATTATATTTAGTATCAACATAAGTATTAGAAATAGAGTTATTATTATTATTATTATCATTATTAAGATTATTATTATTATTATTAATTATTATTATGTTAACTATTAATATTAATACCATGAACATTATTATTATTATTACTAATATTATTACCATTAGTAGTATCAGTAAGCACTATTATTGTTATACTACTAAAAGTATCATTTTTATGAAAATTGCCATTCTTATTATTATAACTATTATTATTAATATTATTATAGAATGAAACAACTTTTATTTATTATTATCAATATTATTTTATCGAATGACAATTAGTTATACCAAAAATCATATTTACTACATATAACATAACTGTATTAATATTTTTATAATAAACACTAATTATTTAACTAAGGTAAATAAAGTAGATATATCTTACTAAATTATTAATAAAACCTATAAATTATTAAAGATAATAATTATGTCACTAAGAATAATATATAAACTTATTCAACTACGATTATACATTTTAATATATATATACAAATGATATAGGTTCGTGAATCCGAGGCCAACCCTGCATTGTTCAGTTGTCAAAATAGCGTCATATGTATTTTTACTACAAAATACATTAGGTGAGTTCATTTGCTCCCTTTTTACTCATTACATTTTTTGGGCTGAGAATACATGCAAATGCTTTATTAACTGTTTTACAATATTTATATGCGTGAGTTTCATTTTCCCTTTTTACTCTTTACATTTTTGGGCTGAGAATAAATGCAAATGCTTTATTAACTGTTTTACAATATTTATATGCGTGAGTTTCATTTGCTCCCTTTTACTCATTACATTTTTGGGCTGAGAATACATGCAAATGCTTTATTAACTGTTTTACAATATTTATATGCGTGAGTTTCATTATTCCCTTTTTAAATGCTTTCGCAATATATATTTTCGGGACTGAGAATACATGCGCTGTTTTTATAACTGTTTTACGTAATAGACACAAATAATTGAAACTACATTATATGGTTGAATGATCGAAATCGAATATGCCCCTTTTTATTAAGTCTGGTAATCTAAGAATTAGGGAACAGACACCCTAATTGACGCGAACTCTAAAGATAGATCTATCGGGCCCAACAAGCCCCATCCAAAGTACCGGATGTTTTGGTACTTCGAAATTTATATCATGCCCGAAGGAGGATCCCGAAATGATGGGGATATTCTTATATGCATATTGTGAATGTCGGTTACCAGGTGTTCAATCCATATGAATGATATTTTTGTCTCTATGCATGGGACGTATGTTTATGAGAAATGGAAATATGAAATCTTGTGGTCTATTAAAATTATGAAATGATTATTTTTGTTAAACTAATGAACTCACCAACCTTTTGGTTGACACTTTAAAGCATGTTTATTCTCAGGTATGAAAGAAATCTTCCGCTGTGCATTTGCTCATTTTAGAGATATTACCTGGAGTCATTCATGACATATTTCAAAAGACGTTGCATTCGAGTCGTCGAGTTCATCAAGATTATTATTAAGTCATTTATAGTTTAGTTATATTATGAAATAGTATGCATGTCGTCAGCTTTCAATGTAAATGAAGGTTTGTCTTTTAAAAACGAATGCAATGTTTGTAAACTGTATCATATAGAGGTCAAGAACCTCGCGATGTAATCAACTGTTGTGAATCGTTTATAATCGATGTGGACTTCGTCCGGATGGATTAGGACGGGTCTTCACACCCGGGTCATTGTTACAACTTAAGGACTTCGGGGGTTGACGATACATATAAAGTTCATCGGGGTTGGAATTAGATTTCTCTATTTTTATGCCCTTTCCCTTATTATTTTCTTTTGCCTTTTTAAATTCAGTTGGGGTAATTTCTATAACATCATCGGAATTCTCGTCGGAATCCGATTCATCGAAGAATTGATAATCCTCCCAATATTTTGCTTCCTTGGCGGAAACACCATTGACCATAATTAACCTTGGTCGGTTGGTTGAGGATTTTCTTTTACTTAACCGTTTTATTATTTCCCCCACCGGTTCTATTTCTTCATCCGGTTTCGATTCTTCTTCCGGTTCCGATTCTTCTTCCGGTTCCGACTCTTCTTCCAGTTCCTCTTCGGGAACTTGTGAATCAGTCCACGAATTATTCCAATTTACATTTGACTCTTCATTATTATTAGGTGAGTCAATGGGACTTTTTCTAGAGGTAGACATCTATCACATAATATCAAACGCGTTAAGAGATTAATATATCACATAATATTCACATGTTAAAAATATATAGTTTCCAACAAAATTTGTTAAGCAATCATTTTTCAAGTAAACACGGTCGAAGTCCAGACTCACTAATGCATCCTAACAAACTCGATAAGACACACTAATGCAAAATTTTGGTTCTCTAAGACCAATGCTCGGATACCAACTGAAATGTCCCGTTCTTATTGATTAAAAACGTTCCATATTAATTGATTTCGTTGCGAGGTTTTGACCTCTATATGAGACGTTTTTCAAAGACTGCATTCATTTTAAAACAAACCATAACCTTTATTTCATCAATAAAGGTTTAAAAAGCTTTACGTAGATTATCAAATAATGATAATCTAAAATATCCTCTTTACACACGACCATTACATAATGGTTTACAATACAAATATGTTACAACAAAATAAGTTTCTTGAATGCAGTTTTTACACAATATCATACAAGCATGGACTCCAAATCTCGTCCTTATTTAAGTATGCTACAGCGAAAGCTCTTAATAATCACCTGAGAATAAACATGCTTAAAACGTCAACAAAAATGTTGGTGAGTTATAGGTTTAACCTATATATATCAAATCATAATAATAGACCACAAGATTTCATATTTCAATACACATCCCATACATAGAGATAAAAATCATTCATATGGTGAACACCTGGTAACCGATATTAACAAGATGCATATATAAGAATATCCCCATCATTCCGGGACACCCTTCAGATATGATATAAATTTCGAAGTACTAAAGCATCCGGTACTTTGGATGGGGCTTGTTGGGCCCGATAGATCTATCTTTAGGATTCGCGTCAATTAGGGTGTCTGTTCCCTAATTCTTAGATTACCAGACTTAATAAAAAGGGGCATATTCGATTTCGATAATTCAACCATAGAATGTAGTTTCACGTACTTGTGTCTATTTTGTAAATCATTTATAAAACTTGCATGTATTCTCATCCCAAAAATATTAGATTTTAAAAGTGAGACTATAACTCACTTTCACAGATTTTTACTTCGTCGGGAAGTAAGACTTGGCCACTGGTTGATTCACGAACCTATAACAATATATACATATATATCAAAGTATGTTCAAAATATATTTACAACACTTTTAATATATTTTGATGTTTTAAGTTTATTAAGTCAGCTGTCCTCGTTAGTAACCTACAACTAGTTGTCCACAGTTAGATGTACAGAAATAAATCGATAAATATGATCTTGAATCAATCCACGACCCAGTGTATACATATCTCAGCATTGATCACAACTCAAACTATATATATTTTGGAATCAACCTCAACCCTGTATAGCTAACTCCAACATTCACATATAGAGTGTCTATGGTTGTTCCAAAATATATATAGATGTGTCGACATGATAGGTCGAAATATTGTATACGTGTCTATGATATCTCAAGATTACATAATATACAATACAAGTTGATTAAGTTATGGTTGGAATAGATTTGTTACCAATTTTCACGTAGCTAAAATGAGAAAAATTATCCAATCTTGTTTTACCCATAACTTCTTCATTTTAAATCCGTTTTGAGTGAATCAAATTGCTATGGTTTCATATTGAACTCTATTTTATGAATCTAAACAGAAAAAATATAGGTTTATAGTCGGAAAAATAAGTTACAAGTCGTTTTTGTAAAGGTAGTCATTTCAGTCGAAAGAACGACGTCTAGATGACCATTTTAGAAAACATACTTCCACTTTGAGTTTAACCATAATTTTTGGATATAGTTTCATGTTCATAATAAAAATCATTTTTTCAGAATAACAACTTTTAAATCAAAGTTTATCATAGTTTTTAATTAACTAACCCAAAACAGCCCGCGGTGTTACTACGACGGCGTAAATCCGGTTTTACGGTGTTTTTCGTGTTTCCAGGTTTTAAATCATTAAGTTAGCATATCATATAGATATAGAACATGTGTTTAGTTGATTTTAAAAGTCAAGTTAGAAGGATTAACTTTTGTTTGCGAACAAGTTTAGAATTAACTAAACTATGTTCTAGTGATTACAAGTTTAAACCTTCGAATAAGATAGCTTTATATATATGAATCGAATGATGTTATGAACATCATTACTACCTTAAGTTCCTTGGATAAACCTACTGGAAAAGAGAAAAATGGATCTAGCTTCAACGGATCCTTGGATGGCTCGAAGTTCTTGAAGCAGAATCATGACACGAAAACAAGTTCAAGTAAGATCATCACTTGAAACAAGATTGTTATAGTTATAGAAATTGAACCAAAGTTTGAATATGATTATTACCTTGTATTAGAATGATAACCTACTGGAAGAAACAAAGATTTCTTGAGGTTGGATGATCACCTTACAAGATTGGAAGTGAGCTAGCAAACTTGAAAGTATTCTTGATTTTATGTAACTAGAACTTGTAGAATATATGAAGAACACTTAGAACTTGAAGAGAGAACTTGAGAGAGATCAATTAGATGAAGAAAATTGAAGAATGAAAGTGTTTGTAGGTGTTTTTGGTCGTTGGTGTATGGATTAGATATAAAGGATATGTAATTTTGTTTTCATGTAAATAAGTCATGAATGATTACTCATATTTTTGTAATTTTATGAGATATTTCATGCTAGTTGCCAAATGATGGTTCCAACATGTGTTAGGTGACTCACATGGGCTGCTAAGAGCTGATCATTGGAGTGTATATACCAATAGTACATACATCTAAAAGCTGTGTATTGTACGAGTACGAATACGGGTGCATACGAGTAGAATTGTTGATGAAACTGAACGAGGATGTAATTGTAAGCATTTTTGTTAAGTAGAAGTATTTTGATAAGTTTATTAAAGTCTTTCAAAAGTGTATAAATACATATTAAAACACTACATGTATATACATTTTAACTGAGTCGTTAAGTCATCGTTAGTCGTTACATGTAAGTGTTGTTTTGAAACCTTTAGGTTAACGATCTTGTTAAATGTTGTTAACCCAATGTTTATAATATCAAATGAGATTTTAAATTATTATATTATCATGATATTATCATGTATGAATATCTCTTACTATGATGTATATACATTAAATGTCTTTACAACGATAATAGTTACATATATGTCTCGTTTAAAAATCATTAAGTTAGTAGTCTTGTTTGTACATATGTAGTTCATTGTTAATATACTTAATGATATGTTTACTTATCATAGTATCATGTTAACTATATATATATATCCATATATATGTCATCATATAGTTTTTACAAGTTTTAACGTTCGTGAATCACCGGTCAACTTGGGTGGTCAATTGTCTATATGAAACATATTTCAATTAATCAAGTCTTAACAAGTTTGATTGCTTAACATGTTGGAAACATTTAATCATGTAAATATCAATCTCAATTAATATATATAAACATGGAAAAGTTCGGGTCACTACACCATCTGAGATAACCCATCCTAATCCATAAGGGGGAATACTATAACATATGATTACATCGCGAGGTATTTGACCTCTATATGATACATTTTACAAACATTGCATTCGTTTTTAAAAGACAAACTTTCATTTCATCGAAAGTTGACAGGCATGCATACTATTTCATAATATCCAAATTATAAATGACCTAATCTGTCATTTACTTTAATTATAATCCTGATTGAACTTAATGACTTGAATGCAACGTCTTTTGAAATATGCCATTAATGACTCCAAATAATATGTTTAAAATGAGCAAATGCACAGCAGAAGATTTCTTTCAAACCTGAGAATAAACATGCTTTCAAGTGTCAACCAAAAGGTTAGTGAGTTCATTAGTTTAGCATAATCAATCATTTCAATTATTTTAATAGACCACAAGATTTTCATTTCCATTTCTCATAAATATACATCCCATATCAGGCATTTTGCAAACTGCATAGAGACAAAATCATTCATATGGTGAACACCTGTTAATCGACCTTAACAAGATGCATATAGAATATCCCCATCATTCCGGGACTCCCTTCGGACATGATAAATTCGAAGTACTAAAGCATCCATTACTTTGGATGGGGGCTTGTTGGGCCTGATAGATCTATCTTTAGGATTTTCGTCAATTAGGGTGTCTGTTCCCTAATTCTTAGATTACTAGATTAAAAAGAGGCATATTCGATTCGATAATCCAACCATAGAATGTAGTTTCGATTACTTATGTCTATTTCGTAAAACGTTTATAAAAGCAGCGCACGTATTTTCAGTCCCAAAAATATATATTGCAAATGCATTTAAAAAGGGAGTAAATGAAACTCACGATACTATATTTTGTAGTAAAAATACATATAACGACATTGAACAATGCAAGGTTGGCCTTGGATTCACGAACATATATTAAGTATATATATTTATATAATGGTCAATATTTGTCTAACAATTAAGGTCAAGTCATAGTGTATCACAATCCTAATGCTCGAGATTATCATGCTAAAGTCAACAAAAGTCAATTTGACCCTAAAATGTCTTCCAAAATTTATACACGTTTATTATATAATTTAAATAGTCATTTTATATATATAAATATATTTATCAGATTTTATTAGAGTAAAAATAATACAAGACATTTATTAATAATAATTTATATTAAAATTTATATATGATAAAAAATATACTTTTATATATCTTAATTAATATAATTTATAAAGTTCATTTAATATCATAAAAATATAGTAGTATGTATTATTAATGTAATTATATTACGTGTGGTAAAAATATCTTTGTATCACGTATTTATTTGATAAAATAATATTGATAATAATAATAAGTAAAAGTTGTATTATTTTGTAATAATAATAATAATTATTATTATTATTCTACTAAAAATAATAATATTATATATAAAAATAATAATTCTATTCAAAATGATAATTTTTAATAATAATAATACTAAAATGATAATAATAATGATATTTTATAATAACAATGACATCTCTATTAAAATGATAATTTTTAATAAAAATGATAGTTTTAATATTAACGATACATTAATAATAATGATAATAATAATTTTCAATAATATAATTTATCTTTATTATTATAATAAGAATACTAATAATAATATTTTATAAAAATAAACCTACCAAAAATGATAATTTTTAATAATAACCCTATAATGATAATGAAAATGATATTTTTATTAGAAATGATAATTTTAACAAAAGTGATAATTTTAATATTAATGATACTTATAATCGTAATAATAATGATAAAAATAATAATTTAATAGTTTTTATAAAAATGTTAACTTTTAATAATAACTATAGTAATAATAATAATAATAACAATTTTAATGATAATACCTATATTGATAACGATAATGATAATAATAATAATAATTAGATAATAATAACGACGATAATAATAATCATATTAATACTAAAATTAATAATAATTCAGTTGACTATAACTTTTAATCCGTTCAACGAAAACACACGACTTCTAAATGAAAAGTTATTAATTTTTCGACAGCTTTCCAACGACATGCATATCATATACCTTATATTAATAATATATGTATTAAATTCGTGATTCATCATACACTATTTAACGACAAAATTAAATATACAAGCATGCATAATAAAAAATACTCGAGCACTAGTCAGGGATACACCATTAAAAGATAAGATATGAGTGCTCACGTATCAATATTGAGATTCAATATTGCAGAAAATTACGTAGACGCAATGGAGATGATAAACACTAGTTTAACTCACGAGCAATACCCCCGAACCATACCCATAACCTCCTTAGCTATAACCCATAATTTCCTTAGCTCTATCCCGCTCGAAAAACCCATTTTTAAGTTACTTGAACAGCGCTCTGTCGTAGTATTTTATGTATAATTACTAATAATAATAATACGCTAATAATAATAAGATTAATATTAATAATCCTAATAATAATAATAATAATAATAATAATAATAATAATAATAATAATAATAATAATAATAATAATAATATAAATATATATACATACGGAGGAAGTAATATATATGTGAGTGAATGTGTGTGATAAACAACTGAATTCGATTACATTTATAGAGTTGGCCATGCCAGAGTTGCCATGCGATCGCATGGCCTTTCAAGCCATATCCCATGCGATCGCATGGGATGGTTTCACAGCTATCATGCACTAATTCAAGGCGGCCGACACTCGCATTATTAATATAATTATATATATATATATATATATATATATATATATATATATATATATATATATATATATATATATATATTTCTATTTATTAAATTTTTATAATTATATAAATATTATATTAAATTCTCGAACATAGTTAACTTGTAAAATTAGTTCCGATGATTTGTACGTTTACTCTCGACTTATGTCCTGGTTCCGGTTTCTCAAACTCACCTTCGTACGCTTAGAAAACTAGCGTTTTACGTTTCGTGATGTGTAGCTTTAACAAAAATATAGACTTAACTTATCAATAACTAAATCATTCAAAGTGTAACATGAATATTAGAGTGTTTTGGTCATTAGCTTTTATAAATCAACATCTCGTTATATATATATACATATATATATGTATATATATATATATATATATATATATATATATATATATATATATATACATATATATATATATATACACATATATATATATATATATTCAATGTAACAAAATTTAATATTAAGTTAATTATAAAACGTTTTGAGTTAAAATAATACTATATATATATATATATATATATATATATATATATATATATATATATATATATATATATATATATATATATATATATATATATATATATATATATATATTTCGAAATATAAATTTGAAATATTTATTTAACAATATAATATATAGTTTTTCAAAACTAATTATATTTTAAAGTTTAATATAATTTAAAAATCGTTTCAAAATTATTATTTAGTAATACTCTTATCTTTTTGAAATAATAAAATATATTTACAAATTTATAATACAAGCTTTAATTAAGTTCTTTAAAATTCATAAACAAGTTATCTTATACAGTGTTTTAATAATAAAGTTCTTTTTTTTGCCGAAAATGTTTTAGTACGTTTGAAACTAAATCAAATAAATATCATAATTTGTTTTTTGCAAAGTTAAATATATTTTAGGAATCATTTTGTTAAAAGGTTAAAATAATAAAAATCGTTATATCATAAAATGTTTTAGAAAAAATAGAATCGTACAGGTTTTCAAGTTTTTAAATTACCGTTTGCTGGTGAAGCGTAAGATAAAGTCCGAAGATTAGATAAACGTATAAAATCATTCTAATTTAAAACGTCAATTTACTTATCGATATTCATTTTCTAAGTTATCTATATTCCCAATTTTACTTTTACATTAAACAATATGAAAGTTAAATGATTAACTTATCAAGAGTCACGAGGAAATTATTGTAAAGCATGAATTGGAAATTAAACCAGAATCTCCACTAACCCTTGTCTAGTTCTCGTTAATTGACACATTTGTTCTTATTTGGAAGTCACATTACCATTTTTCGAATGTTGTTAAAAAGAACAGAATTCTTAAATCATAGTGGACCTTACTACAAAGACCCGTAATCATATCTCAATGTAACTGATAATTCAATCATTTGATATTATCTTAAATCATAGGTTTTAACTGCGACTTAAGTTTTAAAATCGACAAACCGGTCATTAAACGGTAAAAACCCCCCTTTTTAAAATAATAATACTACTTTTAGATATATTTATATTTATACAAATATAGTTTTAAAAATATAGCGTTAAACTTGGCTAGTTCCCTGTGGACGAACCGGACTTACTAAAAACTACGCTACTGTACGATTAGGTACACTGCCTATAAGTGTTGTAGCAAGGTTTAGGTATATCCACTCTATAAATAAATAAATAACTTGTGTAAAATTGTATCGTATTTAATAGTATTTTGTAGTAAAAATATAACTATTTCGTATACACCTCTACGCACATCAAGTATTTTTGGCGCCGCTGCCGGGGACTTGCTTAAACGCCGGAAGCGAAACGCTATAAAAAAAAGATTTATATTAAGTTTTAATTTCTTTTTGTAAAAATACGTTTTAAATATTAAAAATACAAAAATATAAAAAAACAAAATATATATATTTTTAAGAGTTGTTCAAAATATAAAAAAATTAAAAAGTTTGTATTTTGTTTTAGTTACAAAAACTAATAGGTAGTTTTTTTGTAAAAATATAAGTTTTTATTTTTTTATATAAATACTTTATTTATTTATAAAACAGAAAATTAAAAATAGAAAAAAAATAAAAGAACTCGGCCCGGTACTGTAGCAGCCCAATATGTGGCCTAGATCCGAGGCTCATGCGATCGCATGAGATTTTAACTATCAACCCATGCGATTGCATGGCTTGATTTGACAGGCCTGGTACATAAGCTGATCGAATTAGGGTTAGTTAATAATTATTATTATTATTAATTATTTACCCTAATTAGGGTTTATTAATTAATTAATTTCTAATATTAGTTTTAGTTTTATTTATTTAATTTGTATTTTTAGTTTTAATTAGTTTTAATAAATTATAAAATTAATACTTTTATAAATAAATAATATAAAAATAATATTTTTATAAAAATTGTACTTTTTACAACTTTAAGTTTATTTTTATATTTTGTATCTTTTTATTTGTTTTAGCGTAATATTTGTATTTTTCGTTCGTATTTAGTTTTATGTCATAGTTTTTGCCGTAGTTATTTTTATTTCTAGATTTTTAGGCTTTGCCATAAAATCCCTTAAGTGCTTTTTCTTTAGACTAAAATTTAAGTGCTTTAGAATTTTGCGACGCTGTTTTATAAATTTTAGTACTTTTTAAGTTATTGCCGTTTTGGATATAGTATTCATTTTAAGCTTTAATACTTTTAGACGCAACTTTTTAGATTTAGTTTTTAGACTTTTAAGTTTCGACGCGCTACGTTCTTTTTATTATTTTTTGACCTTTTATTTTTCGACGTTTTCCGACGCGATCTTTTTCTTTCTTATTTTTCGCCGCTCTAGTTTTTAGGATATAGAATTTTCTATTTCTTCTCTAAAATTTCTTTAAATTTCAACGAAAAATTATTTTAAGTGGTTAAATTGATAGACATCCAAAATTTTCTGGTTCGTAGTAATAGTTGGATTTGTTAGTGGCGAGTTGTAGGCTTCCGATTTAAAGGGTCCTGGCTACCTGCTGCATCTATTGGCTATTCGAAACGTGGGCAAAATCAGAAAAGTCTATTAATTTGATAACTTATATAATTTTTATCTTTTATAACTAATAGGATATTCAGTGAATGCACCGAGCAAAACGTTCACCACCTTTTATACGTTCACCACCTGTAACTCGATCAAGACATCTAGCCAATATTATCACCGTTGATTTTTCTTTAGAATCGTCATCCAGTCGACCAAGTACTCCAATTCAAATATCCGATAATTCATTTTTTGAACCCGACCTCACAATTGAGAATCCGGAGGATATTCAGGGACAATTTAGAGATCCTGAACCATTAATTTTTCCTCCGGAACTACCAATCATTCAAACAGAGATTGTCGAGGAAGAAACCATTAAATCAGAATCCCTTAGTGATTCAGATTCAACAAATTCAATCATGGAAAATCTGGAACCTCTAAGTATGGAAGACCGAATGCGAGCTAAACGCACTGGCCAAGGTCACGCAATTACTCAACCAGACATTAATGCGGCAGATTATGAAATCAAAGGACAAATCCTACACATGGTAACTAATCAATGTCAATTTAATGGTGCGCCAAAGGAAGATCCAAATGAACATCTTCGTACATTTAATAGGATCTGTACTCTATTTAAAATAAGAGAAGTGGAGGATGAACAGATCTATCTCATGTTATTTCCCTGGACTTTAAAGGGAGAAGCCAAAGATTGGTTAGAATCGTTACCTGAAGGGGCGATTGATACATGGGACGTCTTAGTTGAAAAATTTCTTAAACAATTCTTTACGGCATCTAAAGTCGTGAGACTTCAAGGAGAAATTGTTACGTTCACACAAAAGCCAAATGAAATTCTATATGAAGCGTGGACAAGATTTGGAAAGTTATTGAGAGGATGTCCGCAACATGGTTTAGACACTTATCAAATAGTACAAATATTTTACCAAGGATGCGACATTACTACAAGAAAAGACATCGATATAGCAGCTGGTGATTCCATTATGAAGAAAACCGCAACTGACGCTTACAAAATTATTGATAACACTGCTTCCCACTCACATGAGTGGCATCAAGAAAAAGATATCGTTAGATCATCTAAAGACGCTAGAGCCGATTCTAGCCATGACTTTGATTCCATTTCCGCAAAGATAGATGCTGTTGAGAGACGAATGGAAAAGATGACTAAAGATATTCACTCAATAAGAATTAGTTGTGAGCAGTGTGGAGGACCACATTTGACAAAAGATTGTCTCAGTATTGAACAAACAATAGAACAAAGAGAGAATGTTTCATACTTGAACCAAAGGCCTGGAAATAATTATTAGAATAATTATCAACCGCCAAGACCAATCTACAATCAAAAACAGAATTATAACCGAAATGTTTCATACAACAACCAACAAGGTCCTAGCAATCAACAAGTATCCAACAATCCTTACAATCAGCAAAGACCTATTTTTCAAAATAAATCACCACAAACCGATGATAAAAAGCCAAATTTAGAAGATATGATGTCGAAGCTAGTTGAATCTCAAACTCAATTTTTCACATCTCAAAAACAAACCAATGAACAAAATGCTCAAGCATTTAGAAATCAACAAGCTTCTATTCAAAATTTGGAACAAGAAGTAAGCAACCTAGCAAGGTTGATAGGTGAAAGAAAATCGGGAAGTCTACCTAGCGATATAAATGCTAACCCCCGGAATGAAACAGCTAAAGCCATTACCACAAGAAGTGGTATTACACTTAAACCACCTGAAATACCTGTAATTTCTGATGACTCTATTCCTACTCCACAAGAACCACAACCTGAGCAAGATAAGGAAACAAAACCTATAGTTGAAAAGGTTAATGAAGATAACACAGTTAAGGCTAAACCTTATGTTAAACCATACCAACCACCACTTCCTTACCCAAGTAAAATGAGAAAAGAAAGACTTTAAGCCGAGCAATCCAGATTCTTGGATATGTTTAAACAGATAAATGTAAATCTTCCTTTCATTGATGTAATTTCAGGAATGCCAAGATATGCTAAATTTTTGAAAGATCTAATCACAAATAAAAAGAAAATGGAAGAACTCTCGGCTGTTACAATGAATGCTAATTGCTCTGCAGTGCTGTTGAATAAGATACCAGAAAAATTATCAGATCAAGGAAGTTTCACAATTCCATGTTTTCTGGGTAGTCTTAGTTCAATAGAAGCATTGGCAGATTTAGGTGCTAGTATAAATTTAATGCCGTATTCACTATACGCTAAACTAGACCTTGGAGAATTGAAACCAACACGAATAAGCATACAACTAGCCGATCGATCAGTAAAATATCCTAGAGGAATAATGGAAAACATGCTAGTTAAAGTTGGTACTTTAGTATTTCCAGTAGATTTTGTTATTCTAGACATGGAAGAAGATTCTCGAGTTCCTCCCATATTAGGAAGACCATTCTTAAACACGGCTAAAGCAATAATAGACGTGTTCGGTAAGAAACTGACCCTAAGTATAGAGGACGAGAGTGTTACCTTTTCTGTTGATAGAGCCACGCAACAACCACAATCTGCAGATGATACATGTTATTATATTCAAACTATAGATTCACATGCAAAATTGCTAGAAGAATTTCCAGAATTACAAGGAACAGGAGAATGTTCTTTAGGAGAAGGAACTGAACCAATTAATGAAGCTGAAATGTTAGCTACACTTATGGTTAATGGATATGAACCAACAACAGAAGAAATTCAAATGCTAAAAGAGGAAGACAGATATCGATATAAATCATCGATAGAAGAACCACCGACATTAGAGTTAAAGCCACTTCCAAACCATTTGGAATATGCTTATTTACATGGTGAATCTGAATTACCCGTAATAATATCGTCTTATCTTACTGAAAATGAAAAATCTCAACTCATTTCTGTGCTAAAAGCTCATAAACCAGCTATTGCATGGAAAATTCATGTTATTAAAGGAATAAGTCCTTCGTAATGCACACATAAAATCCTTATGGAAGAAGGTCATAAAACGTATGTGCAACGCCAAAGAAGACTAAATCCTAATATGCAAGATGTTGTTAAGAAAGAAATTATTAAACTGCTTGATGCAGGTTTAATTTATCCAATCTCTGATAGTCCATGGGTAAGCCCAGTTCAATGTGTACCTAAGAAGGGTGGCATGACTGTCATCACAAATGAGAAAAACGAGCTTATTCCTACTAGGACTATAAAAGGATGGCGAGTTTGTATTGATTATAGAAAATTAAATGACGCCATCAGAAAAGATCACTTTCCCTTACCTTTTATTGATCAAATGTTGGAAAGATTAGCCGGAAATAGTTACTATTATTTTCTTGACGGTTTTTCCGGATATTTTCAAATTCCAATAGCACCCGAGGATCAAGAGAAAACCATATTCACGTGCCCTTATGGTACTTTTGCTTACAAACGCATGCCATTTGGACTTTGCAACGCCCCTGCAACCTTTCAAAGGTGCATGATGGCGATTTTTCACGACATGATAGAAGAATGCATGGAAGTTTTCATGGATGACTTTTCAGTCTTCGGTGATACTTTTGAAACATGTCTAGTTAATCTTGAACGAATGCTAATTAGATGCGAACAATCAAATCTAGTTCTTAATTGGGAGAAATGCCATTTCATGGTTAAAGAAGGCATCGTTCTCGGTCATAAAATCTCAAATGAAGGAATTGAAGTGGATAGAGCTAAAGTAGATGTAATTGCTAAACTTCCACATCCCACCAATGTTAGAGGAGTTAGGAGTTTTCTAGGGCATGCCAGTTTTTACCGACGTTTCATAAAAGATTTTTCTAAAATTGCCACTCCTATGAATAAACTCCTAGAAAAGGATGCTCCATTCATCTTTTTAGATGAATGCATCAAATCCTTTAATATTCTTAAAGAAAAACTCACTAATGCGTCGATCATGATAACTCCAAATTGGAATCTACCGTTTGAACTAATGTGCGATGCAAGTGATTTTGCAATGGGAGCCGTTTTAGGACAAAGGATTGAAAAACGATTTAAACCTATTTATTACGCTAGTAAGACATTACAAGGAGCACAAACGAATTACGCAACTACTGAAAAAGAACTCCTTGCTATTGTCTTTGCTTTTGACAAATTTCGTTCATATCTCGTTCTAGCTAAAACGGTGGTCTATTCCGACCATTCTGCTCTTAGATACCTATTTTCAAAACAAGATGCCAAACCACGATTAATCCGTTGGATCTTACTCTTACAAGAGTTCGATATTGAAATCTGAGATAAAAAGGGAGCAGAAAATCTCGCCGCTGATCATCTTTCTCGTCTTGAAAATCCTGAATTAGAAGTTCTAAATGAATCGGCCATACAAGATAACTTTCCTGATGAATATCTATTGAAGATAGATTATAGTGAAATTCCATTGTTTGCAGACTATGCAAACTACTTAGTATGTAGATTCCTCGAAAAAGTATTATCGTACTAAAAATGAAAGAAATTCTTTAGTGATATAAAACACTATTTCTGGGAAGATCCACATTTGTTTAAAAGTTGTCCCGATGGAATAATACGCCGATGCGTATTCGGAGATGAAGCTAGTCAAATCTTAAACCATTGTCACACAGGACCAACAGGAGGGCATTATGGGCCTCAACTCACATCAAGAAAAGTTTATGATGCTGGATTCTATTGGCCTACAATTTTCAAAGACGCACACCTTCTTTGCAAATCCTGTGATGCATGTCAAAGGGCCGAAAAAATAAGTCAACGTGATGAAATGCCACAAAATGTCATTCAAGTATGTGAAGTATTTGACATTTGGGGTATTGACTTTATGGGTCCATTTCCAAAATCTCATAATAATCTCTACATTTTCGTTGCCATTGATTATGTATCTAAATGGGCGGAAGCACAAGCTCTCCCAACTAACGATGCACGAGTTGTAGTCAATTTTTTAAAATGTCTTTTTGCTAGGCTTGGAACGCCGAAAGCTTTAATAAGTGATCGGGGTACTCATTTTTGTAACAATCAACTTGAGAAAGTTCTCAAAAGATATGGAGTAACTCGTAAAATCTCAACCGCTTATCATCCACAAACAAGTGGACAAGTTGAAAATACCAACCGAGCATTAAAACGTATTCTAGAGAAAACTGTAGGATCAAATCCGAAGGAATGGTCATGATATTGGAGGATGCACTCTGGGCTTTTAGAACAGCCTACAAAACTCCAATTGGAACCACACCTTTCAGACTCGTTTACGGAAAAGCATGTCACATTCCAGTAGAAATTAAGCACAAAGCATTTTGGGCTTTGAAGACATGTAATCTTGATTTACATGAAGCTGGACGTCTACAGTTAAGTCAATTAAATGAATTAGAAGAATTAAGACATGAAGCATACGAAAATTCGTTAATCTATAAGGAAAGAACGAAGAAATGGCATGATAAAAGAATCTGAAGTTCAAAAGAATTTAAAGAAGGAGACAGAGTTCTTCTTTTCAATTAACGATTCAAGCTATTTCCTGGAAAATTGAAATCAAGATGGTCTGGACCATTCATAGTCAAAAGAGTTTTCCCGTACGGAACAGTAGAATTAATAAATTCAAATGGGATTGAATTTAAAGTTAATGGTCACAGAGTTAAACATTACATAGATAATCCGATGGAAGTTGAAGATGAAGTTAATCACAATTTCGACACCACAGCTAACTAAGTGTGGGAAAGTTCGAATCTTTTTAGGGTAATATGTATTTCTGTTAGAGTTAGATTTTCTGTTTTCGTGTAGTTTCCGAGAATGGAATCCGAATGGTCTTTCCCTAGCAGACCCTAAAGAACTAGTCTTCTCCCTCCATTCTGAATTTTTATTTTTTTAGGTTTTACGAGATGAAGAATTCCTTTGATCTGAACCATGGTCTAATGCTACACGCTATGATTACTAAACGTAATAATGACACACTTCCGAGTGAATTGGTATCATTCATAAGAGGCAAAATGGATGGAGTAAGAAAAGAACTCAAAAAAGATCATCATAAGATACATTTTGGTAAAGGAAAATCAAAATCCGCAACAAAAAGAAGAGCACGACACGTTGAAAGATGTTATAAATGCGAAAAATGGTCACACGAAGGTAAATGTTCAAATAATCAAACATATTCAAATACCGAATTTGTTACTCTATGCAGAGAAGGACCGTTTATATGTTTAGAAGAAAAGATATTGAAGAATCGAGGTTACGCTTATGTAGCTATGGAGAACCAAATCACACGACTCTCCTATGAGTCGGCTAAAGCAGGTCTTGAGAATTCTATCTCACAGGTAAGTATGTACAGTTTTTATTTTTTTTTATTGCTTTTAACCTTTTGATAATAAACGCTGAATCGTTCGCTATAAAGTATTAAATTGGTATTCAATAAAAATTGGTATGCGTAACCGAAATTATTGATATCATACAAAAATTTATTACATCACTGCGAAATTTACCGTTTATTCTTAAGGTATAAATATCTTTAATCAATCAACTCAAAATATTTCAAAAATTCGTCAGGAGTAAAACTAGGTTATGGAACCAAAATTACTGTACCGAAAAGAGGGGCGTATATTTTTGATAATATTTGATTGATTAAAGTGGGATAAAAGACCAAAAAGATTTTTAATTTTAATTTTTACCATGTTTTTAAAATTAATACATAAATATTAAATTAATATTTTAAACTTTTTAAAATCAATATATTTAAGTTTGTAAATATTTGAAAAATTAATATTTTTAATATAAGTTTGTATGTATAAAAATAAAAATATAATATAAATTTGGTGTGAATTTTTAATTTTAATAATATGAATTTTTAATTTTATGCATTTTAAATTTAAGTTTGGTGTGAATTTAAAAACAAAAAATTTACTTTATTTCATTAAGTTAAAAATTTGATATTTAAAATTCGTCGTGAGTTGAAAACTAGGTCGTTGAACCGAAATTGCTCTACCCGAGGGCGGGACGAGAACTTTTATTATCATTATTTTAATCTTATTGAATTAAAGTATGCCAAAAACATTTAAAAAACCAAAAATCTTTGCTTTTAAAACGACGCTTAAAAATTAAAAAATTTTAAAACTTTGTTGAGAGACGGACTAGGACAACGATCCGAAACGCCCTCACTCCTAAAAAGAAACAAATTTTTTAAAAATTTATTAATCTATATTTTAAAAGTATAAGGTTTTAAAAAAAAAAAAAACCAGACCTCCATGCGATCGCATGGGGATTGGCCTTCAAATCCATGCGGTCGCATGGAGACCAAAATCTGGTCAGGAACAAATATCCAGCGAGTGTTCTGTCTTCACCACAAACACACACACATACCCGAACCTACTCCCAAATACACTCCTCAAATCACCATTTTTTCACCAAATTCAACCAAATTTCGTCCTACAATCCGCTCTAATCATGCCTAGGTTCGGATTTTTTAGCAAGAAGAAAAATACCGATACTGATGGTGCATCAGCATCATCTAGACAACCTGCTCCAGAACCTGAACTAGAAATGCAATATGAGCCACAATATGAACCAGAACCTAAACAGGAGCAACAACAGGAACAACAACAACAACAACCTGATCAACACGTACCATATTATGATCTGCAGTAAGAATATGTTAATACCTACGTAATATTTCTGATTCATCCGATAGTAGCACACCTGACGATTCATGAAGAACAGTTGCATCCCAATTTGAGATTTGATCGAAGTTGGAGAGATTACCCTACATATCAAAGTAACAAATTTAAACTGGTAATAAAAAATGTAGAAGTGCCGAGGGTAATCGTTTGAGTGCCTTTGGAAAGGGTCCACCTTGTTAACTCAGTTAGACTGCTTCTGATCCAAAGGTATGGCAACTCTTCTTTTCCCAATTGGGAACGTTTATTCACCATTCGTAGGCCTGTATATAAGGAATGGTGTGTTGAGCTTATGAGTACTATAGCGTTAAATGCGGATGTAGTTAGGTTAGGTGATAGAAGTTTTATTAGATTTATACTTGGCTGTAGGATGTATAGAATGTCCATGCTGGACATGGCCAGGGCTTTACAGATTTACACTCCTGGTGAATTACTATTACCCGATTGTACAAATTTGATTTATCATGGGGAGCGGGTAGATAGGAATTTTGACGCGAACGCCGTCTGGAGGCGTATGTCAGATTATAATGTTTTTTTCACTGGGAGAAAGACACTCCTATTTAGATATTAACAAAGTAGAGCTACGTATTATACATAGATTTTTAGCTAATTCGATTACACAAAGAGGTAAAAACAAGGAAAAGATGACCTCACACGACTTATTTTACCTTAAGTGTATTCGAAACATTAGAAGCTTTGTTAATATCCCCTACTGTGTTAGTTTTTATCTGTCCAAAGTAGTGGCAGGAATACAGGACGGGGGAATAATAGGAGGAGGTATTTTTGTTACTCTCATTGGAGAGTATTTGGGTGTAGATAGGGATCAAGGGGGTCCACTTATGGTATGTAGGGAACAGGATGATACTTTAGGATTGAAGGTCTATCAGGGTGCTAAGGTATTGAAAAACAGATGCAATCAGGCAATACCGTATGATGGTAGTCATCCACAGGTAGAGAGAGGTTCCGATGAGGAAATGGAGGAAGCAGATGACATTAGGGATGTCATTAGGGAGGCTATAACTGACGTCTACCAGCATATAGATGAGGTAGAAATGACAAACCAGGATAGACATAGTCGATACGAGCAGTGGCACGCCCAGAATGTGTACGAGCATTCTAGGCAACGACAGCATGATAGATAGCACTATCATCAGCATCAGATCATGAGCCAGCTATCACCTCAGGATCACTACGTACCAACCCGACCTGCTAACTATCCTCCACACCAGCCCGATATGCGACCACCATTTACTCTCTACGACCCTAATCAGGCCTATCAGTACACCTATAACCAACCATGGAACCCGCCCGACGACATGAACTGGAACCCCTATCCAGATTGATATAGTTCCGTTGGTGATTTTTATGATTTTTATCTTTTTATGATTTTTATTTATTTATGTTTAAACATATTATATTGTGATTCTTTTATGTATGTTTTAACATTTTTATTATGTTGTACTAATATTTCATATTAGATTTGAAAGTGGGATGTTAAGTCCCATTTCAAATTACCATGCATGTTATTATTTGTATGTATGTATTTTGTCAATTGTACACAACAGGGTAAAACAACGCATTTTCAAAGACTGGCATTAAGTTCAGCAAAAGCTACTAATTTTGACGACAAAACGAAAAACAAATGTGATGTAACAACAAGACGGAATGAACAAATGATATGCACCATTTATCATTCAACAAACAAACGCCAATATGTTTGGAAACTTTGGTAAAATTTAATCATTTTTCTACGCTAATCACCCTCAATAATTTAAATTGTTACTGATTTCTTGCAAATGAGGGCATTGCAAGATCTTAAGTGTGGGAAGGGGTTAAATTCTTTCGGATTTTTAAAAATTTTAACTTATACACTTGGTTACCATTAAAAATACTAGTAACGCAGTAGTTGTATTAGAATCAAGTGCTCTCTGATAATAAAGAACAGCCCTAGTTTTATATACTGACTACCCAATTCTAGTAAAATTTTTCAAAATTTTCAATTAAATGAACTCAAAATCATGTTTATACAAATTTATGAACGATAAAACTAGGTGTTAACACCGAAATTATTGTTACCTCGGAAAGGACGTAAATTGAGAAACAACCCAAAATGTTAGAATTCATTTAAAATGGAATAGAGGACAACAAAAAGGCAAAGAAAGGAAAATAAAAGCCAAGTGTGGGAAAAATTTACCAAGTTATTTAAAACATATATCACCTATTTTTGTACAAATAATTGAAGATACTTTTGTTTTGGATAAAATTAACCGTTTTACCCGGTAAATTGTAATATATTTGAAAGAAAGTTGGATCTACACGATGAATCAATTCCATCATTAAAAGGAAGTAAAGTCTTCCGAAAAAGACACGCGCTTCTTGATTTAGGTCAGGAAGTTGTCGTCCAGACCAGTTGTAGAGTCTACGAAAAACCTTGAAAAGTTTTCTCGAAAATCAGCTGGAAATCCACGGACCTCAGCATCAAACAGGGTCGCCAAGTGGTCAGACTTATCCTAACCATGAGAGGATCTGTCTCGTAAAATGGAGAGGGCGCCGTGCAAATTAGCTTGATAAGACTAATGAATCAGATCCCCAGAAAGTATAATCTCCTTAAAGATCAAAAATCCGCTTTTAAGACTGATACTACTCAATCCTTGAGATTGACCTTAAAGATTGAGAATTTAAACTCATGGAATTCGATGATATCTAAACTCGAGCTTGAACGAGAAAATATTTTGATCAAAATTACAAAACGATTTGTTTTCTGAAAACTCATTTTTAATGCGTTCATTACCATTGAACGTAAAATCCTAAGAATTCACCTGGAATTCATTAGGTCACCTGAACCAAATCGGGTGTCAACCGTAAGAACGATGGTTGCATAGCATGGTCAAAGACAGGACCTTGTGCCAGACTGAAAAACTATAGGGTGATCTTTACTATTGCTCCTACAAAGGATAGTAATTGCATCCGACACGTTATAGACCATAATTAAAAGCATGTCACGGGACATTACCTTAACAGTTGCATGTTCAATGCTTTCCTTTACAACCGGACGGTAGTTTACCAAAAGGTAATATACGGAGCAAGTATACTGGACGTGTTTCTTTCCCAATACAAGGTTAGCAAGTGGGTGACACAAAACCTCAAGTTTTGAGCTAAAATTTTCAAATCTGAAACCCACCAAACCCACAAAAACAATTTGCAAACACCAGTGAAAGGTTTTTCTGGAAAACTTATCTAGGGTAAAAGCTAGATTTAATTTTCAAAAGATCAAATGTTTTCATAAAGATCCAATTTCCTTAAGGATCTAAATTTTCATAGTCACGTGAGACTGTAAACCACAACGTTACTATCATTGTTCATACCGCCGTATAGAAATCACTGATGTACAAAGTGTGAAGAATAAAGAAGTGATTCTAGTATTTTTATTTCAAGACTATATTGCTTGAGGACAAGCAACACTCAAGTGTGGGAATATTTGATAATGCTAAAAACGAACATATATTTCATAACATTATTCCTCAAGAAAGACAAGCTTTTAGTTGCAATTGTTCTATTTACAAGTGATATTTGTTTAAATAATAAAAGGTGAAGACAAAAGACAGATTCGACGATTTGAAGACGCAAACGACAAAAAAGCTCAAAAGTACAAAGTACAATCAAAGTGGTTCAAATTATTGATGAGAAACGTCTAAAAGTTACAAGTGTACGAGCCGCAAAACGCAAAGTACAAGATATTAAATAGTACGCAAGGACGTTCGAAAATCCGGAACTGGGACCAGAGTCAACTCTCAACGCTCGACGCAACGGACTAAAAATTACAAGTCAACTATGCACATGAATATAATATAATATATAATTAATTCTTAAAATTATATATATATATATATATATATATATATATATATATATATATATTATATTATATTATTTATAAAACCGTCGGTAAACAAGAAAACAAAGGTTCCTGACCTGTAAAAGAGGGCCATGCGATCGCATGGCCAGGAGGAACAATTTCCATGCGATCGCATGGCAAGAAGTTGGTGGCCACATCCTATAAATTTCGCAGTTTTTGGTCGAACTAATACCATCTTTTTCTCTCTATCACTCAACGATATATATATATATATATATATATATATATATATATATATATATATATATATATATATATATATATATATATATATATATATATATATATATATATATATATTGTAATTTTAATTTTAATTTAATAATAATAAGGGTATGTTAGCGAATGTTGTAAGGGTGTAAGTCAAAATTCTGTCCGTGTAACGCTACGCTATTATTAATCATTGTAACTTATGTTCAACCTTTTTAAATTAATGTCTCGTAGCTAAGTTATTATTATGCTTATTTAAGCCGAAGTAATCGTGATGTTGGGCTAAATATTAAGATGGGGTAATTGGGCTTTGTACCATAATTGGGGTTTGGACAAAAGAACGACACTTGTGGATATTAGACTATGGGCTGTTAATGGGCTTTATATTTGTTTAATTAAATGATAGTTTGTTAATTTAATATAAAGATTTACAATTGGACGTACCTATAAATAACCATATACACTCGATCGGACATGATGGGCGGGATATTTATAAGTACTAATAATCGTTCATTTAACCGGACACGGGAATGGATTAATAGCTAATGGGATTATTAAAACAGGGGTGAATTATATACAAGGAAAATTGGTATAATTATAGTTTAAGTCCCCAATTAGTTGGAATATTTGACTTCGGATATAAGGATAATTTGACGAGGACACTCGCACTTTATATTTATGACTGATGGACTGTTATGGAAAAAAACCCAGATGGACATATTGAATAATCCAGGATAAAGGACAATTAACCCATGGTAATAAACTAAAATCAACACATCAAACATCATGATTACGGAAGTTTAAATAAGCATAATTCCTTTATTTCATATTTAATTGCACTTTTAATTATCGCACTTTAATTTATTGTCATTTTAATTATCGCACTTTAATTTATTGTCATTTTAATTATCGCAATTTTATTTATCGTCATTTTATTTATCGCACTTTTATTTATCGCAATTTCATTATCGTTATTTACTTTACGCTTAAAATTAAGTTATATTTATTTTTAATATTTTACATTAGGTATTAACTGCGACTTAACTTTTAAAATCGACAAACCGGTCATTAAACGGTAAAAACCCCCTTTTTAAAATAATAATACTACTTTTAGATATATTTATATTTATACAAATATAGTTTTAAAAATATAGCGTTAAACTTGGCTAGTTCCCTGTGGACGAACCGGACTTACTAAAAACTACACTACTGTACGATTAGGTACACTGCCTATAAGTGTTGTAGCAAGGTTTAGGTATATCCACTCTATAAATAAATAAACAACTTGTGTAAAATTGTATCGTATTTAATAGTATTTTGTAGTAAAAATATAACTATTTCGTATACACCTCTACGCACATCATTCTTCTACCATGGGCAAACTTTACTCAGTTGCAATCAGGGCCATCAAAGCGTTGGAGCGGGTAAATTTTTGGGAACTCATTTCTGACAAGATAGAGGTTCCTACAGATTTGCCTAAAGTCGTTGCTGATCAGCTTGAGAGCAATGCTTTAGCCAAGGCGCTCGAATCCAGTCGTGCGATGGAGAACATCCAAATTCAATCCTTAATTCAAGCAAGTGTTAACCCTGCGACTTCAGTGTAGGATTTGTTGGAGCTCGCGATGTGAGAAGATGAGCCATAGGGCTCGGGTACCGCTATAGCGTACTTTATGAGGTGCATAGTAGTTTTTTGGAGTGGCTGGCGTACAGGTGAGCCGTTGACATGTAATGTCTTCGGCCCTGTGCGCCCACACTTTGGGGGGTACATCCGCAGGAAGCATGCTCGGTTATAGGTGCTACCTGCAACATGGATGTGCTCCCCACCTTTCTGTACATGACCACATATAGGTCAACCTTTGTTTTTCTTTTCAGATGAGGTGATGTGACAACCCGGAAATTTCCGACCAAATTTAAACGTTATCTTTATATAATTCCGACACGATAAGCAAAGACTGTTATGTTGAGTCTCAAAATTTTTGGAACTATGTTCATGTATTCAATTACCTTTCGACTATTCCCAACGATCCATGAACAATTATATGTATATATATATATATATATATATATATATATATATATATATATATATATATATATATATATATATATTAATTGAAAACGTTAACAAAGTATTAAGTGAATGATATCGTACATTAAATTTATTTGTTTCTATATCTATTTGATATATTTAACTACAGAATTAAAAGATAGTATCAAATGATTTAATTACCGGATATTTTGGTTAACAATTATCAATTCTATAAGTATTGTGATATTATTGTGAGGTCCACGTTGATTTGAGAAATCTTTTCTTTTTAACAATATTCAGAATAAATTGTAAAGTAATCTACATGTGAGAACAAAGTGTCAATTAACGATAGTTAGACAAAAGTTAGTGGAGATTCATGTTTGATTCCCAATACATGCTTTACAATAAATTATGAAATGTAGAAAACTTAGAAGATGAATATCGACAAGTTAAGTAAATCAAAGTTTTATATAATTTCATACAATTAACTATCCGTTAGACCTTACCCGACGATTCACGAACAATTGTTTGTAAATAAATATGTATATATAAATAATTAGATATAAATAATTATATATAATAATTTATTAATAATTTATTAATTGTTGGAATTAAGATTATAAAATAATAGAAGATATAATAAAGATTATTATTAAAATAAATCTATATACAGAAAGTATATTGAATATATGTGATTTCTATACATAATTATATGTATAAATATTCAAACATATATAATCAGAAGGACATTACATAAGTAATAAATTATAATGTTAATATATTAAAGGTAATTATAAGAAGGAAAAAAAAATATAGTTTTTATACTAATAACATTATTTTTACATCATTATTTAATAGTAATATTAATGTTAATAATAATAATAATATCAGTATTATTAATATTACTATATATAATATGTAGATATGAAATTTGATGCATTTTAATTGTTATAATATTATTAATACTAATATCATTGTTATTAGAATTAGTAGAAGAGTTATGATTTTAGTTACTATTATGGTTATCAATATTATTATTATACTTATCCTTATTATTATTATTATAAAGTATAATACAATTTATTATTATTATAATAATTATTATTATTATTTTCTTTTATTATTAACAGTATTTTATTATTAATATATTTATATTTAAGAATTATTAATATTAAATATAATATATATATATATATATATATATATATATATATATATATATATATATATATAATCAAATATATGTACGAAATCAGTTAGAAATCAAATTTGATTTTTATTTATTTCCTGTTCTTCCTCTACCCGTGATGTATGGTCGACCCCAATCATACGCTACAAAACAAACCTTCGATTTATTTATTATCGCAGCATTAATCATTCAATTGTGCACTTTAATTTCTCCGTTGCAATTACAAAAGAATTCGAACAGAAATTTAAATGAAGAACAACAGACTCCGTTTTTATTTTTTTCTTCTCAAACCCATTTAACCTTTGAATTGATTCAAAATGAATTGACAAGAAGTAGAAATGCAGAAGTGTTCTAAATCAGGTCATGAATGTTTCCTCAAATTCTCAGGTCTTAATTCGTTATATCAAACTCGAATTCGAAGAGTCAAATTTCAAACCCAAAAGTCAACTAAATTGTAAACTTTCAAATTCAAAATCGTTTGAATGTTTTAAGTTTAATTGATGATTTCTAATGTTTCTAGGAACGATTTACGATCAAATTCAAGTTGAAATTTATGTTTAAAACGATCTATAAATTGAAATCAATTTTTTTTCTTTTCAAAGTCGACGAAGCAGCAGCAGTACCTCTGTTACTGTTATTATTATTTTTTCAATTAATATAAACATTTGATTTGGATTAACTGATATTATTTTGAGATATCAAAAATCATTGTTGTGAGGATTTGAATCTTTGTTTGGCCGATTAAATTTTAAAGAAGAAAAAGAATAAGGGAAACATAAAAGGAGGTTTAATAAATTGCGAGTCTGGGTTTAGACAGATTAAATGGGACAGAGGAGTGGTTAAGGTGTGATTCGGATTAGCGAGAGGTCTTGGGTTCGAGCCCGGGTTGGGCCATTTTTTTTAAAGAAAGCTTTTGAGGTAGTTTTTTTTTTTCATTACCAATATTATTATTATTATTATTATTATTATTATTATTATTATTATTATTATTATTGTTATTATTATTATTATTATTATTATTATTAGTATTATTATTATTATTATTATTATTATTATTATTATTATTATTATTATTATTATTATTATCATTATTATTATTATCATTATTATTATTATTATTACCATTATTATTATTATTATGATTATATTTATTATTATTATTATTATTATTATTATTATTATTATTATTATTATTATTATTATTATTGTTGTTGTTGTTGTTGTTGTTGTTGTTGTTGTTGTTGTTGTTGTTGTTGTTGTTATTATTGGTTATTATTATTATTATTGCAAAAATATCATTATTATTACTATCATAATACAAGTATTATTATCAGATTAATATCATTATATAAATATTAATATCATTTTTATTATTGTTATTAGCATTAGTACTAGTATTATCATTTAAAAATTATTAGTATTAACATTTTTATTATTAGTATTATGATTATAGTAGTATTACCGTTACTATTATTAGTATGATTACGAACATGTTAATAACATCTATATTATAAAGATAATAATAAAAGTTGTAGTGGTAAAATTCTAGAAAATAGTTATGAAATTATATGAACAAATGTACAATTATGAATATGACTATGAAATTAAATTTTAGGAACTATAGTTATAAGTTAGAAATTAAGCACGAAGCTTATGATAAATCTGATTATTATTATTATTAACACTGCTATTATTATCATTATATTATTAAAGTAAATTATCTTTTTATTAAAACTACCATTCATACTAAAATAAACATAATTACGACTAATATTATTACTGTTATTACCATCATTATTATTATTATTATTATCATACTTATCATTATTAGTATTATTACAAATAGATGTTTTACATAAAAATATATTACAATAATATTAATATTGCATATCACTATATTTTTATTAAAATGATAGTAACTAAGCTATATATAAAATGTAACAATTAATATATATATATATATATATATATATATATATATATATATATATATATATATATATATATATATATATATATATATCATAATATAAATTTTTATTGTTAACATGATATAAAGAATGATAAATATTAGTTATATAAAATATATAAATTAAATATATTAAAATTATTTAAATAACATACAATATAACTAGTATATTATTAATAATAAAATATATAAATTTGTTCAAATACATTATCGTGAGTTTCATTTGCTCCCTTTTTAAATGCTTTTGCAAGATATATTTTTGGGACTGAGAATACATGCGCTGCTTTTATAAATATTTTATAAAATAGACACAAGTAATTGAAACTACATTCTATGGTTGAATTATCGAATCGAATATGCCCCTTTTTAGCTTGGTAGCCTAAGAATTGGTGTTTATTATAATTGCCACCAATTGACGCGAATCCTAAAGATAGATCTATGGACCTCGACAAGTCCCATTCGGGTTACGAATGCTTTAGTACTTCGATTATCATGTCCGATAAGAGTCCCAGAATGATGGAGATATTCTATATGCATCTTGTTAAGGTCGATTACTAGGTGTTCAATCCATATGAATGATTTTTATGCAGATCCATGATATTTATGAGAAATGAAATAAAAATCTTGTGGTCTATTAAATTAATGGAAATGATTGTTTATGATAAACTAATGAACTCACCAACCTTTTGGTTGACACTTGAAAGCATGTATATTCTCAGGTATGAAAGAAATCTTTCGCTGTGCATTTGCTCATTTTAGAGATATTACTTGGAGTCATTCATGACATATTTCAAAAGACGTTGCATTCGAGTCGTTAAGTTCATCAAGATTATTATTAAGTCAATTATAGTTTGATATATTATGAAATGGTATGCATGCCTGCCAATTTTCGATGTAATGAAAGTTTGTCTTTTTTAAAATGAATGCAATGTTTGTAAAATGTATCATATGGAGGTCAGAACCTCGCAATGTAATCATATGTTATTGTATTCGTCCTTATGGATTAGGACGAGTCGTCTCATTTTGTATCAGAGCGGTGGTCTTAGCGAATGAGGTCTTGCATTAGTGTGTCTAACTGATAGTTTCTTAGATGCATTACTGAGTCTGGACTTCGACCGTGTCTGCATGTCAAAAGTTTTGCTTATCATTTCGTGTCGAAAATTACCTACTTATCATCCTTAGGAAAGTACCTACTTATCATTCTTAGTCTAGATAGATCTTACTGCATTGATTGCATAAATAGTGTATAGACAAAATTCAAATCTTAGCGTATCTGCTAATTCATATCTTACCATATATGTTACTGTAAACTTTGCCTGACATATTCCATAAATCCCTCCGTAATCTACGAAATCTTTTACTCTATATATATATAGATATTCTATGTAAGTAGAATACCATCCGATAACCGGAAATCAGTTCATATTGAAAAATCCTTTATTCAAACTTACGATATGGAACTCGCCACAAGTTCAAGTCTCTCCGATTCCGATATGGAGTCTCACTCGAGCTCCGAAAGCACTGTGACCGGAATGGATCAACCAATCAGTCATCACCAAATCTGGAGAAATTGGGAATGGGTTCGTAGTCGACTTAATCAATGGAGACAAGAAAAAGGAGATTCCTTCTACCAACCGAATTCACCTCTTGGCAAAGAACCTAAAGCACTTACCGGCAAACCCTTTCGAAACACCATTTTCACACTCATTTCCAGAGTATCTCGCCACGATTATATTCTATCTAAAATTCTAAACCTTATTCATTCGCTCGTTCCGACCGACAATCATCCCGAAATAATAGAAGAAGTCAACGAATTTCGCGCTCGAGTAATTAATTTGGAGAATATGGTGCAAAATTTACCAGCTTCATCAACATCACCGGTACCAACAGTACCATCAATAAACAGCACCAGTACCAT
Source organism: Rutidosis leptorrhynchoides (assembly GCF_046630445.1). Lineage (NCBI taxonomy): Eukaryota > Viridiplantae > Streptophyta > Magnoliopsida > Asterales > Asteraceae > Rutidosis > Rutidosis leptorrhynchoides. The sequence continues at coordinate 402,842,408 of NC_092337.1, read as the reverse complement.
CAACAATCCATGCCTCAACATCTCATTCTGTACCTCGAGTATAATCATCGTTCTACATGATGTTCTACATCATTTATCTTCGTTCGACATGACGATTATGTAATCTCAAATGTTTTAGAGATTATGTATTCTAGTTCTAACGATAAATCAAATGAGCTTAATATTATATTAACTCATTAAATCCATGGTTACATCTGAAGAAAATATATATGAATATATGTTTTCATAAAGATGGTAATTAAAAATTCTTTTGTACAAACTGTTAATGGTGAAAATATTTTAATGGGTAGGTAATACCCGAGGAATATTTAAATTTCACATTAATAAGTTACACTGTATATTCTTCGAATCTAATTTAACAGTCATTTACTATTTTACTTACATCCACAGATATACGAATCCGTTCACCACAGAATAACCATTTTCATTCAATTTCATATTTGGATTTTGACTTATCAGAATCCAACAAGTGGCATAATGAAGAAAACATTGGACAAAATAAAATTTGTTAGAAACAAACAAATTAACTATGAGAAATTTTGTTAAGAAACCACTCTAACAAAATCTTAGCTAACTGTTCCTAGATAACTGTTAATTCCTTATTACATTTAATTATCGCAATTTATTTATCGCAATTTTAATTCTCGCAATTTTATTTATCGTCATTTAATTTCTGTTATTTATTTTACGCACTTTATTTATCGTCATTTAAATATTGTTATTTACGCATTTTAAATATTGGGACACGTATACAAGGTTTTGACATATCATATCGATGCATCTATATATATTATTTGGAATAACCATAGACACTCTATATGCGGTAATGATAGAGTTAGCTATACAGGGTTGAGGTTGATTCTAAAATAATATATACTTTGAGTTGTGATCGAGTCTGAGACATGTATACAATGGGTCACGATACATATTAATTAATTCAAATATTATATATTAAACTACATATGAATTATGAAACTACTAACTGTGGACTATTAGCTATGGACTACCAACATTGGACAATTAAAATGAATTAAAATATTGATTATAACATATGAAACTAAACATTTCTTCAAGTTTGCCACTTAATTTCATCTTAAACCTCATTTGTATCTTGACGATTACAATCTACGTTCAAACCTTTCATAATTCTTGAAAACACCTCAATCGAGAGGATGAACCAACCGCACTTCATCTATGGAAGAAAAGATTGATGCATATAGTTATGCACCTGAAAACACTCTGAACCTGAGTAAATGTTTAACATGTAGCTGTGCTAATTCCTTTAGCGTTATTATTACCGAAAATAACTTTGCAATTCCTTTTCAAAATAGCCAATTTTGTCACAGCTCCAGCAAATCAACTTCGACATTCATTTGGATTAGCCTTATTATAACCTTGATATATAAGTTTACCTTTCATTATCGTTACCGGGGAATCGTATATATTCCACCACATTAGCAGTAAACTTACCAGCAATTTCATTACTCACTGACTTAAGTCTCTCCGAAAAACCAGTATATTTTTTCATTAAAACCCTAACATATACTCATCCGCATATTGTAACGAGAATTGCCATACCAATTATCGGGAATTAGCAATCAGTATTTTGAATCTTGCAGCGCTACTATATCAACAGTTATATGTATACATATAACATTTATCTCTTAGAATTATGATCTTCTATTCTGAAACTCTGAAAAGCACCCAGTCTACGAATCAATACTCCAAATTTTGAAAAATTGCTAATGAAGCAGCAAAAACTGTAAACGACCTTAACAGCCAAAAGTTTAATGATAACGAATAGTATGTTGGCAAAGCTCATAAATGTTGGAACTGGAAAATGGATTGAGCAAACCGTGAAGGAGGCTGTGAACAAATCACAAAGACTAAACTTGCCTTCAAAGAATCCAAATGATTCAATATCTGCTGAAGTCATTAATGAATACCTTGCTCCTAACTCTAAACCTTTACGGACAAATCTTCAACATCATCCATCGATATTAGAAATTCTAAGATATCATCATATCTTTCATTATAAATATCCTCGATATTTCTGAAGATATTTTTCATAACTATTCTTATCTGAAATCATTTATCTCTTCGCGATATCAATGTTACATCAGAAAAGAAACTGTTTTAGTTTCTAAATTCTGAAAAATTCGAACTTAAAATATGAATGTTATTGAAGTAGTGTTGGGAACTGAAGCATGAGTTAGTATAATATAATGACACTTGATCAACGTGATTATATTACAGTATGTCATGCTGAGTTTCTAAATGGAACGTGATGATTCACAGATCATAACGTCATCATGTGCCATGTTACACGACTCTTGTATTCTACTTAACCTCTAAACATATCAAGAAAATATTTTTCTTGATGATTCGGTCTTTCCAGAGGTATTCTGGTATTTTGAAAATTCAAGATCGTGCCATTACGATTTCCTTCTTAGAACATTAGTCATGTTCATTCGAAACTCCATACCCACAAATTCTGGACCATTACTCGAGGTGCTTAATGGATAGAAGAGAAAACAGAGCATAAGGCTTCGAAGTGTAAATGGGGGTATAAATCGCAGCAAATTGGAAAGAGCGTTAACTATGGATGACAATAATTATAGGAGACAGAAGCAGGGACATCGAAATATAAGGGAAGATATAAAACCCAACAACAACGCAGAAATTACAAACCGTATATATCGATGCATATAGCAATATAAAGACAAGGGAGAACTAAGAACACTATAAAACCCAGAGTATAGTAGAAGTAGATAGATTCTTCCGGCGGCAAGTGAAAAAGAATAATGACATATATGAAAGTTAGAAGTATATTGAGAACCAGAACTGGATGGAGCATATTGACGAATGATTCAAAGTATGAATTAAAGGAGAAAGAATAGAAGGTGTGAGTTGTGGAAATAAGGAAATGAAGGGGGTAGATTTATAGCAAAAAATCCGACAGAGCAATCAGAACAGATTATCACATTTAATCAAAGCGGATCTTAATTTCCTTAATTACCGAAGAACCAAATCTTATTACGAAGATTTTTCTCTAAATCCCCTGAATTCCGGAAATCAACCGTGACTCAGTCACCGGTTAAAACTAACCTACATTTACTCATTTCACTCTTTTGTGATAACTTCACTCGTACTCTTCACAAAATTAAATTGTTTTATCCATATTATTCAATGACGATAAAACTCTAATTTACAGCTTGTATGCGTCATGAAAACATACTTGTTGTCAACCATGACCATCCCAATTAAATTTCGGAACAAAATTTCTTTAACGGGTAGGTACTGTGACAACCTGAAAATTTCCGACCAAATTTAAACTTAATCTTTATATAATTCTGACACGATAAGGAAAGACTATTATGTTAAGTCTCAAAATTTTTGGAACTATGTTCATGTATTCAATTACCTTTCGACTATTCCCAACGATCCATGAACAATTATACGTATATATATATATATATATATATATATATATATATATATATATATATATATATATATATATATATATATATATATATATATATATATATTAATTGAAAACGTTAACAAAGTATTAAGTGAATGATACCGTACATTAAATTTATTTGTTTCAATATCTATTTGATATATTTAACTACAGAATTAAAAGATAGTATCAAACAATTTAATTACCGGATATTCTGGTTAACAATTATCAATTCTATAAGTATTGTGATATTATTGTGAGGTCCACGTTGATTTGAGAAATCTTTTCTTTTTAATAATATTCGGAATAAATTGTAAAGTAATCTATATGTGAGAACAAAGTGTCAATTAACGATAGTTAGACAAAAGTTAGTGGAGATTCATGTTTGATTCCCAATACATGCTTTACAATAAATTACACGTGACTTTTAATAAGGTAATTATTTAATATTCTTATTATTTAATGAAAAGGTGAAATTATGAAATGTAGAAAACTTAGAAGATGAGTATCGACAAGGTAAGTAAATCAAAGTTTTATATAATTTCATACACTTAACTATCTGTTGGACATTACCCGATGATTCACGAACAATTGTTTGTAAATAAATATGTATATATAAATAATTAGATATAAATAATTATATATAATAATATATTAATAATTTATTAATTGTTGGAATTAAGATTATAAAATAATAGACGATATAATAAAGATTATTATTAAAATAAATCTATATACAGAAAGTATATTGAATATATGTGATTTCTATGTATAAATATTCAAACATATATAATCAGAAGGACATTACATAAGTAATAAATTATAATGTTAATATATTAAAGGTAATTATAAGAAGAAAAAAAATATAGTTGTTATACTAATAACATTATTATTACATCATTATTTAATAGTAATATTAATGTTAATAATAATATCACTATTATTAATATTACTATATATAATATGTAGATATGAAATTTGATGCATTTTAATTGTTATAATATTATTAATACTAATATCATTGTTATTATAATTAGTAGAAGAGTTATGATTTTAGTTACTATTATGGTTATCAATATTATTATTATACTTATCCTTATTATTATTATTATTATAAAGTATAATACAATTTATTATTATTATAATTATTATTACTATTATTATTATTATTATTTTCTTTTAATATTAACAGTATTTTATTATTAATATATTTATATTTATGAATTATTAATATTAAATATAATATATATATATATATATATATATATATATATATATATATATATATATATATATATATATATATATATATATATATATAATCAAATATATGTACGAAATCAGTTAGAAATCAAATTTGTTTTTTTATTTATTTCCTGTTCTTCCTCTACCCGTGATGTATGGTCGACCTCAATCAAACGCTACAAAATAAACCTCCGATTTATTTATTATCACAGCATTAATCATTCAATTGTGCACTTTAATTTCTCTACTGCAATTACAAAAGAATTCGAACAGAAATTTAAATGAAGAATAACAGACTTCGTTTTTATTTTTTTCTTCTCAAACCCATTTAACCTTTGAATTGATTCAAAACGAATTGACAAGAAGTAGAAGTGTTCTAAATCAGGTCATGAATGTTTCCTCAAATTCTCAGGTCTTAATTTGTTATATCAAACTCGAATTCGAAGAGTCAAATTTCAAACCCAAAAGTCAACTAAATTGTAAACTTTCAAATTCAAAATCGTTTGAATGTTTTAATTTCAATTGATGATTTCGAATGTTTCTAGGAACGATTTACGATCAAATTCTTGTTGAAATTTTTGTTTAAAACAATCTATAAATTGAAATCAAAATTTTTTTTCTTTTCAAAGTCGACGAAGCAGCAGCAGTACCTCTGTTACTGTTATTTTTTTTTCCAATTAATATAAACATTTGATTTGGATTAACTGATATTATATTAAGATATCAAAAATCATTGTTGTGAGGATTTGAATCTTTGTTTGGCCAATTAAATTTTAAAGAAGAAGAAGAATAAGGGAAACAGAAAAGGAGGTTTAATAAATTGTGAGTCTGGGTTTAGGCAGATTAAATGGGACAGAGGAGTGGTTAAGGTGTGATTCGGATTAGCGAGAGGTCTTGGGTTCGAGCCTGGGTTGGGCCATTTTTTTTTAAAGAAAGCTTTTGAGGTAGTTTTTTTTCATTACCAATATTATTATTGTTATTATTATTAGTATTATTATTATTATTATTATTATTATTATTATTATTATTATCATTATTATTATTATTATTATTATTATTATATGATTATTATTATTATTATTATTATTATTATTATTATTATTATTATTATTATTATTATTATTATTATCATTATTATTATTAATATTATTATTATTATTATTATTATATTATGATTATGATGATGATGATGATTATTATGATTATGATGATGATGATGATTATTATTATTATTATTATTATTATTATTATTATTATTATTATTATTGGTTATTATTATTATTGCAAAAATATCATTATTATTACTATCATAATACAAGTATTATTATCAGATTAATATCATTATATAAATATTAATATCATTTTTATTATTGTTATTAGCATTAGTACTAGTATTATCATTTAAAAATTATTAGTATTAACATTATTAACATTAATATTATTAGTATTATGATTATAGTAGTATTACCGTTACTATTATTAGTATGATTACGAACATGTTAATAACATATATATTATAAAGATAATAATAAAAGTTGTAGTGTTAAAATTCTAGAAAATAGTTATGAAATTATATGAACACATGTACAATTATGAATATGACTATGAAATTAAATTTTAGGAACTATAGTTATAAGTTAGAAATTAAACACGAAGCTTATGATAAATCTGATTATTATTATTAACACTGCTATTATTATCATTATATTATTAAAGTAAATTATCTTTTTATTAAAACTACCATTCATACTAAAATAAACATTATTACGACTATTATTATTACTGTTATTACCATCATTATTATTATTATCATGCTTATCATTATTAGTATTATTACAAATAGATGTTTTACATAAAAATATATTACAATAATATTAATATTACATATCACTATATTTTTATTAAAATGATAGTAACTAAGCTATATATAAAATGTAACAATTAATATATATATATATATATATATATATATATATATATATATATATATGTTGTCATCATATATAAATCCTAATATAATTTTTTATTGTTAACATGATATAAAGAATGATAAATATTAGTTATATAAAATATATAAATTAAATATATTAAAATTATTTAAATAACATATAATATAACTAGTATATTATTAATAATAAAATATATAAATTTGTTCAATTACGATTATATATATTAATGAATATATAGGTTCGTGAATCCGAGGCCAACCCTGCATTGTTCAGTTTCATCATATGTATTTTTACTACAAAATACATTATCATGAGTTTCATTTGCTCCATTTTTAAATGCTTTTGCAATATATATTTTTGGGACTGAGAATACATGCGCTGCTTTTATAAATGTTTTACGAAATAGACACAAGTAATCGAAACTACATTCTATGGTTGAATTATCGAATCGAATATGCCTCTTTTTAGCTTGGTAGCCTAAGAATTGGTGTTTATTATAATTGCCACCAATTGACACGAATCCTAAAGATAGATCTATGGACCTCGACAAGTCCCATTCAGGTTACGAATGCTTTAGTACTTCGATTATCATGTCCGATGAGAGTCCTGGAATGATGGGGATATTCTATATGCATCTTGTTAAGGTCGGTTACCAGGTGTTCAATCCATATGAATGATTTTTATGCAGATGCATGATATTTATGAGAAATGAAATGAAAATCTTGTGGTCTATTAAATTAATGGAAATGATTGTTTATGATAAACTAATGAACTCACCAACATTTTAGTTGACACTTGAAAGCATGTTTATTCTCAGGTATGAAAGAAATCTTCCGCTGTGCATTTGCTCATTTTAGAGATATTACTTGGAGTCATTCATGACATATTTCAAAAGACGTTGCATTCGAGTCGTTGAGTTCATCAAGATTATTATTAAGTCAAGTATAGTTTGATATATTATGAAATGGTATGCATGCCTGTCAATTTTCGATGTAATGAAAGTTTGTCTTTTAAAAACGAATGCAATGTTAGTAAAATGTATCATATAGAGGTAAGAACCTCACAATGTAATCATATGTTATTGTATTCGTCCTTATGGATTAGGACGGGTCATCTCAGGTGATCCGCCTGATTGTTGCGGGCAAGGGTTTGAAGGATCATTTCCATTAGTGTAGGGCAGCGTTCCAAATAATGCCACGTAGTTTAGATTTTCCTTTCTTTTTTTTATTACTAGGCCTGTGTGCCAATCGTTAAAGCTTAGGACTGCGTGCCCCTGGTACTCTTACGCTTAATGTTTTCTTTTGGCACTATTGTAACTTAGTGCAACATTAATGACATTTCTTTTGCTAACTTTATTGTTTCAAGTCTTTATTACTCTTAACGAATATCATAATTGTGATGCATACAAACCAATGTATACTTTGTTTATACTCAAATTTTAATAATGCTAACCGACGCCAAAGTATTGCGCACATAGCAAGCGCTTTTCATTGCGTTACTAAGTAAAGTACTTAGAGTCTTCCAAGTGAACCAACACTTAGGTTAGTGGGTAAGCAACTCCAATGCTTGTCGTTTATAGTCATGACTTGCAGTCTTCTAGTCTGCGAGAGTGTGTTGGTCTAGACAAACCAATGTCTGTTACCCAACCTAAAGTCGAGCCATGTAACCAAACAGGCTTCTGCCACGCGGGAGCTAGAGATCATCCCTTAAAAGGCAGGATGCACGTAACGGCTATCAAAATGTGCATTGAAACATAACCAAATATTTCCATACATAAATTAAATTTATTTATGACAAAATAAATAAAATCCAAAAGTCATAACCAAATGACAAACCATTACAACCAAAAAGAAATACTAATTGTCTCTGGAAATAAAGCAACATTTTAAGTAAACTAAAAAACGCAAGTGCTCATAGTGCGGGGTGATCAATCCCATGTGCTGCAGCCTGACAATTATATATAGAATATTTTCAAATTAGTTGCATGCCAAGTATGAGGTACTCGTTCTCCAGTTATTTCAGCTAGGATATAAGATCCTGTAGCACTTGTGCCAATTATTTCATAGGGACCCTCCCAATTGGGTCTAAGCTTTCCAGTATTCTCTGGTCAGCTTGCCTCGTTATTGCGCCATACATACTCTCCTACTCTGAATGACAATGGCTTGACGCGCTTATCATAATACTTAGAGATTTTCTGCTTGTTCATGGCTTCTCGTATAGCTGCAATTTCTCTGCGCTCCTCTAGCATATCTAAGTTAGCACGCAAGCCGTCACCATTGATTGACTCATCAAAGCTTTGAACTCTCTTTGTGGGCACCAATATTTCTGCAGGAATAATAGCTTCAGTCCCATAAACCAAGCTGAGAGGAGTTTCACCTATGTTATTCTTATTAGTAGTTCGATGCGCCCTGATAATGCTAAAAACGAACATATATTTCATAGAATTATCCCTCAAGAAAGACAAGCTTTTAGTTGCAATTGTTCTATTTACAAGTGATATTCGTTTAAATAATAAAAGGTGAAGACAAAAGACAGATTTGAGGAATTGAAGATGCAAACGACCAAAAAGCTAAAAAGTACAAAGTACAATCAAAGTGGTTCAAATTATTGATGAGAAACGTCTCGAAATTACAAGAGTACAAGACGCAAAATGCAAAGTACAAGATTTTAAATTGTACGCAAGGACGTTCGAAAATCCGGAACCGGGACCAGAGTCAACTCTCAACGCTCGACGCAACGGACTAAAAATTACAAGTCAACTATGCACATGAATATAATATAATATATAATTAATTCTTAAAATTATATATATATATATATATATATATATATATATATATATATATATATATATATATATATATATAAAACCGTCAGCAAACTAGGTGACAATCGATTGTGAGCTGGAATCCCAGGCCATGCGATCGCATGGCCAGCAAGACCAAATGCCATGCGATCGCATGTGCCACTTTTTCTGGCCACATCCCTATAAAAGGCAGTCCGGTGCTCGAGTTTATCATACCATCTATCTCTCTATCTCAACGTAATATATATATATATATATATATATATATATATATATATATATATATATTATAATTATAATTTTAATAATAATAAGGGTATGTTAGCGAATGTTGTAAGGGTGTAAGTCGAAATTCTGTCCGTGTAACGCTACGCTATTATTAATCATTGTAAGTTATGTTCAACCTTTTTAAATTAATGTCTGGCAGCTAAGTTATTATTATGCTTATTTAATTCCAAAGTAATCGTGATGTTGGGCTAAAATATTAAAGACGGGGTTATTGGGCTTTGTACCATAATTGGGGTTTGGACAAAAGAACGACACTTGTGGAAATTAGACTATGGGCGATTAATGGGCTTTATATTTGTTTAATTAAATGATAGTTTGTTAATTTAATATAAAGATTTACAATTGGATGCACCTATAAATAACCATATATACTCGATCGGACACGATGGGCGGGATATTTATAAGTACTAATAATCGTTCATTTAACCGGACACGTGAATGGATTAATAGTTAATGGGCTTATTAAAACATGGGTGAATTATATACAAGGAAAATTGGTGTAATTATAGTTTAAGTCCCCAATTAGTTGGAATATTTGACTTCGGATATAAGGATAATTTGACGAGGACACTCGCACTTTATATTTATGACTGATGGACTGTTATGGAAAAAAACCCAGATGGATATATTGAATAATCCAGGACAAAGGACAATTAACCCATGGTAATAAACTAAAATCAACACATCAAACATCATGATTACGGAAGTTTAAATAAGCATAATCCTTTATTTCATATTTAATTGCACTTTTAATTATCGCACTTTAATTTATTGTCATTTTAATTATCGTACTTTTTAATTATCGCAATTTTATTTATCGTCATTTTATTTATCGCACTTTTATTTATCGCAATTTCATTATCGTTATTTACTTTACGCTTAAAATTAAGTTATATATTTTTTAATATTTTACATTAGGTTTAACTGCGACTTAAATTTTAAAATCGACAAACCGGTCATTTAACGGTAAAAACCCCCTTTTATAATAATAAAACTACTTATATATATTTATATTTTTACAAATACAGTTTTTAAAATATAGCATTAAACTTGGCTAGCTCCCTGTGGAACGAATCGGACTTACTAAAAACTACACTACTGTACGATTAGGTACACTGCCTATAAGTGTTGTAGCAAGGTTTAGGTATATCCACTCTATAAATAAATAAATAACTTGTGTAAAATTGTATCGTATTTAATAGTATTTTGTAGTAAAATATAAGCTATTTCGTATACACCTCTACGCACATCAAGTATTTTTGGTGCCGCTGCCGGGGAAAAACAACGCCGAAAGCTTTAATAAGTGATCGGGGTACTCATTTTTGTAATAATCAACTTGAAAAAGTTCTCAAAATATATGGAGTAACTCATAAAATCTCAACCGCTTATCATCTACAAACAAGTGGACAAGTTGAAAATACCAACCTAGCTTTAAAACGTATTCTAGAGAAAACCGTAGGATCAGATCCGAAGGAATGGTCCATGAAATTGGAGGATGCACTCTGGGCTTTTAGAACAGCCTACAAAACTCCAATTGGAACCACACCTTTTAGACTCGTTTACGGAAAAACATGTCACCTTCCAGTAGAAATTGAACAAAAAGCATTTTGGGCTTTGAAGACATGTAATCTTGATTTACATGAAGCCGGACGTCTACGGTTGAGTCAACTAAATGAATTAGAAGAATTAAGAAATGAAGCATACGAAAATTCGTTAATCTATAAAGAAAGAACGGAGAAATGGCATGATAAAAGAATCAGAAGTTCAAAAGAATTTAAAGAAGGAGACAGAATTCATCTTTTCAATTCACGATTCAAGCTATTTCCTGGAAAATTGAAATCAAGATGGTCTGTACCATTCATAGTCAAAAGAGTTTTCCCATATGGAACAGTAGAATTAATAAATTCAAATGGAATTGAATTTAAGGTTAATGGACACAGAGTTAAACATTACATAGATAGTCCGATGGAAGTTGAAGATGAAGTTAATCACAATTTCGACACCACAGCTAACTAAGTGTGGGAAGGTTCGAATCTTTTTAGGGTAATATATATTTCTGTTAGAGTTAGATATTCTGTTTTCGTGTAGTTACCGAAAATGGAATCCGAATGGTCTTTCCCTAGCAGACCCTAAAGAACTAGTCTTCTCCCCCCATTCTGAATTTTTATTTTTATTAGGTTTTACGATATGAAGAATTCCTTTGATCTGAACCATGGTCTAATGCTATACACTATGATTACTAAACGTAATAATGACACACTTTCGAGTGTACTGGTATCATTCATAAGAGGCAAAATGGACGGAGTAAGAAAAAAACTCAGGAAAGATCATCATAAGATACATTTTGGTAAAGGAAAATCAAAATCCGCAACAAAAAGAAGAGCACGACGCCTTGAAAGATGCTATAAATGTGGAAAATGGTCACACGAAGGTAAATGTTCAAATAATCAAACAGATTCAAATACCGAATTTGTTACTCTATGCAGAGAAGGACCGTTCATATGTTTAGAAGAAAAGATATTGAAGAATCGAGGTTATGATTATGTAGCTATGGAGAACCAAATAACACGACTCTCCTATGAGTCGGCTAAAGCAGGTCTCTGAGAATTCTTTCTCACAGGTAAGTATGTACAGTTTTTATTTTTATTTTTATTTTTATTGCTTTTAACCTTTTGATAATAAACGTTGAATCGTTCGCTATAAAGTATTAAATTGGTATTCAATAAAATTAGGTATGCGTAACCAAAATTATTGATATCATACAAAAATTTATTACATCACTGCGAAATTTACCGTTTATTCTTAAGGTATAAATATCTTTAATCAATCAACCCAAAAATATTTCAAAAATTCGTCAGGAGTAAAACTAGGTTATGGAACCGAAATTACTTTACCGAAAAGAGGGGCGTATATTTTTGATAATATTTGATTGATTAAAGTGGCATAAAAGACCAAATAGATTTTTAATTTTTACTTTATTTTTAAAATTAATATATAAATATTAAACTAATATTGTTAACTTTTTAAAATCAATATTTTTAAGTTAGTAAATATTTGAAAAATTAATATTTTTAATATAAGTTTGTATGCTTAAAAACAAAAATATAATATGAATTTGGTGTGAATTTTTAATAATATTAATATGAATTTTTAATTTTATGCATTTTAAATTTAAGTTTGGTGTGAATTTAAAAACAAAAATTTACTTTATTTCATTAAGTTAAAAATTTGATATTTAAAATTCGTCGTGAGTTGAAAACTAGGTCGTTGAACCGAAATTGCTTTACCCGAGGGCGGGACGAGAACTTTTATTATCATTATTTTTAATCTTATTGAATTAAAGTATGCCAAAAACATTTAAAAAACCCAAAAATCTTTGCTTTTAAAATGACGCTTAAAAAGTAACAAATTTTAAAACTTTGTTGAGAGACGGACTAGGACAACGATCCGAACCACCCTCACTCCTAAAAAGAAACAATTTTTTTAAAAATTTATTAATCTATATTTTAAAAGTATAAGATTTTTATAAAAAAAAAAAAAAAAAATCCAGACCTCCATGCGATCACATGGGGTTTGGCCTTCATTTCCATGCAGTCGCATGGGAACCAATTTCAGGCCAGAAACAAAAAGAGCAGCGAGCTGCTGCTACTCTCCACAAACACACACACATATCACCCTAAAATCGCCATTTTTCACCAAAATCAACAAAATTTCGTCCTACAATCCGCTCTAATCATGCCTAGGTTCGGATTTTTTAGCAAGAAGGTAAAAATTACACCCCCAAACTCTTAAATTTCTTAGTTTTTGTGATAATTACCAATATTTTACCTAATTTAATTTTGTTAATTTCTAGTGTAATTAGAGTTAAATTGTTAGTATATTATGCATGTATAACCTAGATTGATGGTATTTAACATGATTTGAAGCCAAAAACTTCAAAAATTTAAGGAATCTAGGGTTTGTGTTCTTGAGCAATTTGGGGCTTTTTGATATAAACAGGTTATGGCCGATTTTTGTCATGAATTATTGATAAATTAAGTAGTGTAACATGTTTAGGTAGCTAAATGATCCAAACTTTGATCCTAAACATGATTTTTGAGAATTAAAGTGGACTTTTTAGGTCTAAAATTCATGAACTTGATTAAATTAATGTAAGTGCCATTTGAAACTTGTTTAATTACTAGTAATGGTTGTTTTAACATGTTATTTGAGTTGAATACTTATGTACTTTGTAAACATTTTCATATATGCTTATTTGAAAAAGTGTAGAATTGTGAAAATCGTGAAAATGTGTATAAGTTTAATTTTGATTGAACATGTTACTGTAATTGTTTCAAGTTGTTATTTTGCTAACACTAATGCATATTTGGATGCACAAATTTTGTGTTTAATGTGTTTTGCAGAAAAATACTGATAATGATGGTGCATCATCATCATCTAGACAACCTGCTCCAGAACCTGAACCAGAAATGCAATATGAACCGGAGCAACAACAGGAACAACAACAACCTGATCAACACATACCATATTATGATCCGCAGCAAGAATATGTTAATGCCTACGTAATTTTTCCAATTCATCCTATAGTAGTACATCCGACGATTCATGAAGAACCGTTGCATCCCAATTTGAGATTTGATCGAAGTTGGAGAGATTACCCGACGTATCAAAGTAACAAATTCAAATTGGTAACGAAAAATGTAGAAGTGCCGAGGGTAATTGATTGGGAGCCTTTGGAAAGGGTCCACCTAGTTAACTCAGTTAGACTGCATCTGATCCAAAGGTATGGCAACTCTTCTTTTCCCGATTGGGAACGTTTATTCACCATTCGTAGGCCTGTATATAAAGAGTGGTGCGTTGAGCTTATGAGTACTATTTTACTTAATGCGGATGTAGATAGGTTAGATGATAGAAGTTTTCTTAGATTTATACTTGGCCGTAGGATGTATAGAATGTCCATGCTGGACATGGCCAGGGCTTTACAGATTTACACTCCTGATGAATTACAACTACCCGATTGTACAAATTTGATTTATCATGGGGAGCGGGTAGATAGGAATTTTGACGCGAACGCCGTCTGGAGTCGTATGTCAGGTTATAATGTTTTTTCACTGGGAGGAAGACACTCCTGCTTAGATATTAACAAAGCAGAGCTACATATTATACATAGATTTTTAGCTAATTCGATTACACAAAGAGGTAAAAACAAGGAGAATATGACCTTACACGACTTATTTTACCTTAAGTGTATTCGAAACACTAGAAGCTTTGTTAATATCCCCTACTGTGTTGGTTTTTATCCATCCAAAGTGGTAGCAGGAATACATGACGGGGGAATAATAGGAGGAGGTATTTTTGTTACTCTCATTGGAGAGTATTTGGGTGTAGATAGGGACCAAGGGGGTCCACTTTTGGTATGTAGGGAACATGATGATACTTTAGGATTGAAGGTCTATCAAGGTGCTAAGGTATTAAAGAGCAGACGCAATCAGGCAGTACCATATGATGGTAATCATCCACAGGTAGAGAGAGGTTCAGATGAGGAAATAGAGGAAGCGGATGACATTAGGGATGTCATTAGGGAGGCTATGACTGACGTCTACCATCGTATAGATGAGGTAGAATTGACAAACGAGGATAGACATAGTCGATACGAGCAGTGGCACGCCTAGGATGTGTACGAGCATTCTAGGCAACGACAGCATGATAGATGGCACTATCATCAGCATCAGATCATGAGCCAACTATCACCTCAGGATCACTACGTACCGACCCGACCTGCTTACTATCCTCCACACCAGCCCATATGCAACCACCATTTACTCTCTACGACCCTAACCAGGCCTATCAGTACACCTATAACCAACCATGGAACCCGCCCAACGACATGAACTGGAACCCCTATCCAGATTGATATAGTTCCCGTTGGTGATTTTTATCTTTTTATTATTTTTATTTATTTATGTTTAAACATATTATATTGTGATACTTTAATGTAATGTTTAATATTTTTATTATTTTGTACCAATATTTCATATTTGATTTGAAAGTGGGATGTTAAGTCCCATTTCAAATTACCATGCATGTTATTATTTGTATGTATGTATTTTGTCAATTGTACACAACAGGGTAAAACAGCGCATTTTCAAAGACTGGCATTAAGTTCAGCAAAAGCTACTAATTTTGACGACAAAACGAAAAACAAATGTGATGTAACAACAAGACGGAATGAACAAATGATGTGCACCATTAATCATTCAGCAAACAAACGCCAATATGTTTGGAAACTTTGGTACAATTTAATCATTTTTCTACGCTAATCACCCTCAATAATTTAAATTGTTACTGATTTCTTGCAAATGAGGGCATTGCAAGATCTTAAGTGTGGGAAGGGGTTAAATTTTTTCGGATTTTTAAAATTTTTGACTTATACACTTGGTTACCATTAGAATCACTATTTAATAGTATTTTTACAAACTACTTACAATACTAGTAACGCAGTAGTTGTATTAGAATCTAGTGCTCTCTGATAATAAAGAACAGCCCTAGTCTTATATACTGACTACCCAATTCTAGTAAAATTTTTCAAAATTTTCAAATAAATGAATTCAAAATCATGTTTATACATATTTATGAACGATACAACTAGGTGTTAACACCGAAATTATTGTTACTTCGGAAAGGACTTAAATGGAGAAACAACCCAAAATGTTAGAATTTATTTAAAATGGAATAGAGGACAATAAAAAGGCAAAGAAAGGAAAATAAAAGCCAAGTGTGGGAAAAATTTACCAAGTTATTTAAAACATATATCACATATTTTTTACAAATAATTGAAGATACTTTTCTTTTGGACAAAATTAACCGTTTTACCCGGTAAATTGTAATATATTTGAAAGAAAGATGGATCTACACGATGAATCAATTCCATCATTTAATGGAAGTAAAGTCTTCCGAAAAAGAAACGCGCTTCTTGATTTAGGTCAGAAAGTTGTCGTCCAGACCAGTTGTAGAGTCTACGAAAAACCTTGAAAAGTTTTCTCGAAAATCAGCTGGAAATCCACGGACCTCAGCATCAAACAGGGTCGCCAAGTGGTCAGACTTATCCTAACCATGAGAGGATCTGTCTCGTAAAATGGGGAGGGCGCCGTGCAAACTAGCTTGATAAGACTAATGAATCAGATTCCCAGAAAGGATAATCTCCTTAAAGATCAAAAATCAGCTTTTAAGACTGATATTACGCAATCCTTGAGATTGACCTTAAAGATTGAGAATTCAAACTCATGGAATTCGATGATATCTAAACTCGAGCTTGAACGAGAAAATATTTTGATCATATTACAAACCGATTTGTTTTCTGAAAACCCATTTTCAATGCGTTCATTACCATTGAACGTAAAATCCTAGGAATTCACCTGGAATTCATTAGGTCACCTGAACCAAATTGGGTGTCAACCGTAAGAACGGTGGTTCTATAGCATGGTCAAAGACAGGACCTTGTGCCAGACCAAAAAAACTATAGGGTGAGCTTTACTATTGCTCCTACAAAGGATAGTAATTGCATCCGACACGATATAGACCATAATTAAAAGCATGTCACTAGACATTGCCTCAACAGTTGCTTGTTCAACGCTTTCCTTTACAACCGGACGGTAGTTTACCAAAAGGTAATATACGGAGTAAGTATACTGGACGTGTTGCTTTCCTAATACAATGTTAGCAAGTGGGTGACACAAAACCTCAAGTTTTGAGCTAAAATTTTCAAATCTGAAACCCACTAAACCCACAAAAATAATTTGCAAACACCGGTGAAGGGTTATTCCGGAAAACTTATCTAGGGTAAAAGCTAGATTAAATTTTTAAAAGATCAAATGTTTTCATAAAGATCCAATTTCCTAAAGGATCTAAATTTTCATAGTCATGTGGGACTGTAAACCACAACGTTACTATCATTGTTTATACCGCCAAATCGAAATCACTGATGTACAAAGTGTGAAGAATAAAGAAGTGATTCTTGTTTTTTTATTTCAAGACTATATTGCTTGAGGACAAGCACCGCTCAACTGTGGGAATATTTGATAATGCTAAAAACGAACATATATTTCATAACATTATCCCTCAAGAAAGACAATCTTTTAGTTGCAATTGTTCTATTTACAAGTGATATTCGTTTAAATAATAAAAGGTGAAGACAAAAGACAGATTCGACGAATTGAAGACGCAAACGACCAAAAAGCTAAAAAGTACAAAGTACAATCAAAGTGGTTCAAATTATTCATGAGAAACGTCTCAAAATTACAAGAGTACAAGACGCAAAACGCAAAGTACAAGATATTAATTTGCACGCAAGGACGTTCGAAAATCCGAAACCGGGACCAGAGTCAACTCTCAACGCTCGACGCAATGGACTAAAAATTACAAGTCAACTATGCACATGAATATAATATAATATATAATTAATTCTTAAAATTATATATATATTATATTATATATAAAACCGTCGGCAAACTAGGTGACAATCAAATGTGAGCTGGAATCCCAGGCCATGCGATCACATGGCCAGCAAGACCAAATGCCATGCGATCGCATGGGCCACTTTTTCTGGCCACATCCCTATAAAAGGCAGTCTGGTGCTCGAGTTTATCATACCATCTATCTCTCTATCTCAACGTTATATATATACATATATATATATATATATATATATATATATATATATATATATATATATATATATATATATATATATATATATATATATATTATAATTTTAATTTTAATTTTAATTTTAATAATAATAAGGGTATGTTAGCGAATGTTGTAAGGGTGTAAGTCGAAATTCTGTCCGTGTAACGCTACGCTATTATTAATCATTGTAAGTTATGTTCAACCTTTTTAAATTAATGTTTCGTAACTAAGTTATTATTATGCTTATTTAATGCAAAAGTAATCGTGATGTTGGGCTAAAATATTAAAGACGGGGTTATTGGGCTTTGTACCATAATTGGGGTTTGGACAAAAGAACGACACTTGTGGAAATTAGACTATGGGCTATTAATGGGCTTTATATTTGTTTAATTAAATGATAGTTTGTTAACATAATATAAAGATTTACAATTGGACGTACCTATAAATAACCATATACACTCGATCGGACACGATGGGCAGGATATTTATAAGTACTAATAATCGTTCATTTAACCGGACACGAGAATGGATTAATAGTCAATGGACTTATTAAAACAGGGGTGAATTATATACAAGGAAAATTGGTGTAATTATAGTTTAAGTCCCCAATTAGTTGGAATATTTGACTTCAGATATAAGAATAATTTGACGAGGACACTCGCATTTTATATTTATGACTGATGGACTGTTATGGAAAAAAACCCAGATGGACATATTGAATAATCCAGGACAAAGGACAATTAATCCATGGTAATAAACTAAAATCAACACGTCAAACATCATGATTACGGAAGTTTAAATAAGCATAATTCCTTTATTTCATATTTAATTGCACTTTTAATTATCGCACTTTAATTTATTGTCATTTTAATTATCGTACTTTTTAATTATCGCAATTTTATTTATCGTCATTTTATTTATCGCACTTTTATTTATCGCAATTTCATTATCGTTATTTACTTTACGCTTAAAATTAAGTTATATTTATTTTTAATATTTTACATTAGGTTTTAACTGCGACTTAAATTTTAAAATCGACAAACCGGTCATTAAACGGTAAAAAACCCCCCCTTTTATAATAATAAAACTACTTATATATATATATATTTATATTTTTACAAATACAGTTTTTAAAATATAGCGTTAAACTTGGCTAGCTCCTTGTGGAACGAACCAGACTTACTAAAAACTACACTACTGTACGATTAGGTACACTGCCTATAAGTGTTGTAGCAAGGTTTAGGTATATCCACTCTATAAATAAATAAATAACTTGTGTAAAATTGTATCGTATTTAATAGTATTTCGTAGTAAAATATAAGCTATTTCGTATACACCTCTACGCACATCACGCCCACAATACACTTCGAAGCTCATTGACCCATTCATTTCCATATAAGCCCAAGCGTACCTTTACCCCCTTTACATTATCCTGGTAGGTTACTTCACATTGCCCATTCGCCTGAGAGTGTGCGACCGAAGTGAAAGATTGCTTAATGTTCAGGTCTTTACACTAGGACCGGAATGGTTCTCCTTTGAATTGGGTTCCATTATCGCTGACGATTTCATTAGGAATACCAAACCTGCACACAATATCTTCTCAAAAGAAGTTGCGAATGCGCCTGCTAGTAATTTTTACCAATGCCTTCGCCTCCACTCGTGAAGTAATCAATTGCTACCACCAAGAATTTGATTCCCCCTGAGTAAACAATGATTGCATTAATACTGTGAAAGCACGTAGTTAGCATAGTATTATTTAGATAAATTATTCCACGCGTACCTGAGCACGCGGTAATTGGACCGACAATGTCGATGGCCCACTTGCAGAATGGCCAAGCTGCCGTTAATATTATCATAGGATGTCGCGGTGCTCTGCTGATGGGCACATGTTGTTGACATGATTGACATGTTCTCACGACCTCAGTTGCATATTTGTGAATGGTAGGCCAGTAATACCCAATGCGTATAACCTTTGCGGCTATAGTCCAATAGTCGGAGTGCAAAGCGCAATACCCTTCATGAACTTCTCTGGGCACTTCTTTCGCTTGATTTGGACCAATACATAACAGGCTTGGTCCAAGGAACAACTTTCTGTAAAGACCTCCATCCACCAAAGTGTACATGGGTGCTTTCATGTGTACCTTTCTTGCTTCCTTTTCGTCTATAGGGAGCATTCCCTCTACTAAAAATTTAAGTATAAGTGTCATCCAGTTTGGGCTTTCCTCCTCTATAGATACGATAGTAGACTTCTCATCAATAGATTTCTGCGTCAATTCTTATACCCATACATTTTTGTGTAAGTGATCAAAGGCTAGAGCAGCCAATTTGCTAAGCGCATCCACTTTCTTATTCTGACCCCTAGGTACATGCGTTAGTCAGAACACGTCAAACTCTTCTATCATCTTTTGTACAAGTTCCAGGTAGCTTTGCATAGAGGCATCATGTGCCTCAAATAACCCATTAACTTGATTTGCTACGAGTTGCGAGTCAACATATGCATCCAAATACTTAATACCCAACTGCTGCACTATACGCATTCCTGACAGCAGTGCTTCATACTCTAATTCATTGTTCGTGGCTGTGAATGCGAATCGAAACACATAAATGTGCTCTTCCCCCTCCGGACTTGTCAGAACTAACCCTGCGCCTGAACCCTTTGGGCCACAAGCTCCATCAGTATACAACTCCCAAGATTGACTTTCCAGAGGTTCGGTTGCGATACTTTCCTTTGACGCTTCTATCTCAACCGCAGTTTCAGTCAAGTAATATGCCAATATCTGTCCTTTGACCGCTGTTTGCGGAGAGAAGTTTATTTCGTGCTCCCGCAATTCTATGGCCCATTTAGCCAATCGCCTCAAAACTCAAGTTTGTACATCACATGTGATAATACAATCGTTGTCAGTACGCTGCATTTAATCTATGCATGCTAAAAGTGAGTTATAAGATTGCATTATACATAGGTAGCGCGTCCCGCGACTTGTACCTGTCTTATTGGTTAATCGGTCAATATCACTATCCGATGCGGTTGGAAATATTGACGCAACCTAAAGCTGTGTACACAAGCACGTATACCAGCTTTTCAATTGGAGTGTAATTGACCTCACTACCACTAAGAGTGTTACTGACAAAGTATACATGCATCTGTACCTGCATTTTAACGAATGGGTTGCACATACACATAAACATATAATTCTCTATGTATAAAAAATAAACAAAGCATGATACATACCTGCCCCCTATCTACGACAAGAACAGAGCTTTTGGCTTCCTTCGAAGTCGCGAGATACATCATCAATGTCTCTCTTGCCACTGTTGCGGTTAAAGTGGGCAGTTCTTTCAATAGCGCCTTCATCTCTAGAAAAGCTTTCTCGTCCTCCTCTATCCATTTGAAGTCTGACTTTTTTAATGAGTTCTTTAAAGTCTGGAAGAATGGCAAAGACCTCTCTACTGCTTTTGACAGGAAGCGTGTTAGCGCTGCTAATTTTCCTGTCAGACTTTGAACTTCTTTTCTGGACTTCAGTGACTACATCAGTTCCACCACTTCAATTTTCCTGAGATTCGCACAGATTCCTCTTGGGGTTACTATGTACCCCAAAAGTTTTCCCTCTTCTTCTTCGAAGCTGCACTTTACAGGGTTAAGTTTCATGTTGATTTTACGCAGGGAGTTGAACGTTTCAAGGATGTCATCCAGCAGTTGCACTTCCGTATTGCTTTTGATAACAAAATCATCAACATAAGCTTCAAGGTTCCTACGTTAATCATTAAACGCAGCATCGACCACCCGCTGATAAGTCGCGCCTGCATTTTTCATTGTAACAATAGATCCCTTGATCTGTATGGAACACAGTCTTATCTACATCAGCCTTTGCCATCTGAATCTGATGATACCCCTTATACGCATCCAAGAAATATTTATATCTGAACCCAGATGATGATTCAAGTTTCCAATCTATCTCCGAAAGAGGATAGTTGTCTTTGGGGAATTGATGTGCGTAGAGGTGTATACAAAATTGTTATATTTTTACAAGAAAATACTATTAAATACGATACAATTTTACACAAGTTATTTATTTATTTATAGAGTGGATATACCTAAACCTTGTTACAACACTTATAGGCAGTCCACCTAATCGTATAGTAGTGTAGTTTTTAGTAAGTCCGGTTCGTCCACAGGGAACTCGCCAAGTTTAACGCTATATTTTTTAAAACTATTTTTGTAAATATATAAATATATAAGTAGTATTATTATTATAAAAGGGAGTTTTTACCGTTTAATGACCGGTTTGTCGATTTTAAAACTTTAGTCGCAGTTAAAACCTAATGTAAAATATTAAAAATAAATATAACTTAATTTAAAGCGTAAAGTAAATGACAATAATTAAAGTGCGATAAATAAAATAACGGTAAATAAAATTGCGATAATTAAAAAGTACAATAATTAAAATGACAATAAATTGAAGTGCGATAATTAAAAGTGCAATTAAATATGAAATAAAGGAAATTAAATATGAAATAAAGGAATTATGCTTATTTAAACTTCCGTAATCATGATGTTTGACGTGTTGATTTTAGTTTATTACCATGGGTTAATTGTCCTTTGTCCTGGATTATTCAATATGTCCATACGGATTTGTCCATAATAGTCCATCAGTCATAATCATAAAATGCGAAAGTCTTCGTCAAATTATTCTTATTTCTGAAGTCAAATATTCCAACTAATTGGGGATTCGAATTGTAACAAGGTCTTAATACTTTGTTTAATGAATACACCAGGTTATCGACTGCGTGTAATCCAAGGTTTTATTACTTTGTTAACAATTACACCAATTACCCTTGTATGTAATTCACCCCTGTTTCAATAAGTCTATTAACTATTAATCCAGTTCCGTGTCCGGTCAAATGAATAATTATTAGTATTTATAGATATCCCGCCCACCGTACCCAGTCAAGCGTATGTGGTTATATATAAATACGTCAAATTATAAGTCTATATATTAAATTAACGAGGTATCATTTAGTTAATATAAAGCCCATTAATAGCCCATAGTCTAATTTTCACAAGTGTCGTTCTTTTATCCAAACCCCAATTATGGTCCAAAGCCCAATTACCCAATTTTAATATTTAGCCCAACATCACGATTACTTCGGCATTAAATAAGCATAATAATAACTTAGCTACGAGACATTAATTTAAAAAGGTTGAACATAACTTACAATGATTAATAATAGCGTAGCATTACACGGACAGAATTTCGACTTACACCCTTACAACATCCGCTAACATTCCCTTATTATTAGAATTAAAATTAAAATTAATATATATATATATATATATATATATATATATATATATATATATATATATATATATATATATATATATATATATATATATATACGTTGATAGATGAAGAGAAAAAGATGTATTAAAACTGGCCAAAACACGCGAAATTTATAGGAGTGTGGCCTGCTACAGGAGCCATGCGATCACATGGTTTTCCTTCTTCCTGGCCATGCGATCGCATGACCAGTTGAGAGAGTTCACAAGTTGTTGTTTGCTTCTTGCCGACGATTTTTAAATAATAATATAATATATAAATAATTTTAAGAATTATTTAAATATTATATTATATTTGTGTGCATAGTTGACTTGTAATTTTTAGTTCGTTGAGTCGCGCGTTGAGAGTTGACTCTGGTCCCGGTTCCGGATTTTCGAACGTCTTTGCGTACAATTTAATATCTTGTATTTTGCGTTTTGCGGCTTGTACTCTTGTAATTTTGAGACGTTTCTCACCAATAATTTGAACCACTTTGATTGTACTTTGTACTTTTTAGCTTTTTGGTCGTTTGCATCTTCAATTCGTCGAATCTATCTTTTGTCTTCACCTTTTATTATTTAAACGAATATCACTTGTAAATAGAACAATTGCAACTAAAAGCTTGTCTTTCTTGAGGGATAATGCTATGAAATATATGTTCGTTTTTAGCATTATCAAATATTTGCACACTTGAGCGTTGCTTGTCATCAAGCAATATTGTTTTGAAATAAAAATAATAGAATTACTTCTTTATTCTTCACACTTTGTACATCAGTGATTTCTATATGGAGGTATGAACAATGGTAGTAACGATGTGGTTTACAGTCCCACATGACTATGAAAAATTAGATCCTTTAGAAAAACCTTGTATTAGGAAAACCACACGTCCATTTTACTTGCTCCGTATAATACCTTTTGGTAAACTACCGTCCGGTTGTAAAGGAAAGCGTTGAACAAGCAACCGTTAAGGCAATGTCCCCTGACATGCTTTTGTTCATGGTCTAAAATGTGTCGGATGCAATTACTATCGTTTGTAGGAGCAATAGTAAAGCTCACCCAATGGTTTTTTGGTCTGGCACAAGGTCCTGTCTTTGACCATGCTATGCAACCACCGTTCTTACGGTTGACACCCGATTTTAGTTCAGGTGACCTAATGAATTCCAGGTGAATTTCTAGGATTTTACGTTCAATGGTAATGAACGCATTAAAAATGAGTTTTTCAGAAAACAAATCGGTTTGTAATTTTGATCAAAATATTTTCTCGTTCAAGCTCGAGTTTAGATATCATCGAATTCCATGAGTTTGTAATTCTCAATCTTTAAAATTCAATCTCAAGGATTGAGACATATCAGTCTTAAAAGCTGATTTTTGATTTTTTAAGGAGATTATCCTTTCTGGGGATCTGATTCATTAGTTTTATCAAGCTAATTTGCACGGCGCCCTCCCCATTTTACAAGACAGATCCTCTCATGATTAGGATAAGTCTGACCACTTGGCGACCCTGTTTGATGCCGAGGTCCGTGGATTTCCAGCTGATTTTCGAGAAAACTTTTCAAGGTTTTTCGTAGACTCTACAACTGGTCTGGACGACAACTTCCTGACCTAAATCAAGAAGCGCGTGTCTTTTTCGGAAGACTTTACTTCCTTTTAATGATGGAATTGATTCATCGTGTAGATCCATCTTTTCTTTCAAATATATTATAAGAAATTGGGTAAAACTGATAAAATTGTCCAAAACAAAAGTATCTTCAGTTATTTGTACAGAAATATGTGATATATGTTTTAAATAACTTGGTAAATTTTTCCCACACTTGGCTTTTATTTTTCTTTCTTTGCCTTTTTGTTGTCCTCTATTCCATTTTAAATGAATTCTAATATTTTGGGTTGTTTCTCAATTTATGTCCTTTCCGAGGTAACAATAATTTCGGTGTTAACACCTAGTTCTATCGTTCATTAATATGTATAAACATGATTTTGAATTTATTTAATTGAAAATTTTAAAAATTTTACTAGAATTGGGTAGTCAGTATATAAGACTAGGGCTGTTCTTTATTATCAGAGAGCACTAGATTCTAATACAACTACTGCGTTACTAGTATTTTTAATGATAACCAAGTGTTTAAATTAAATTTTTTTTAAAAATCCGAAAGAATTTAACCCCTTCCCACACTTAAGATCTTGCAATGCCCTCATTTGCAAGAAATCAGTAACATTTTAAATTATTGAGGGTGATTAGCGTAGTGACCCGAACTTTTCCATGTTTATATATATATATATTAAATGAAATTGTTATTTACATGATTAAGTGTTTCCAACATGTTAAGCAATCAAACTTGTTAAGACTTGATTAATTGAAATAGGTTTCATATAGACAATTGACCACCCAAGTTGACTGGTGATTCACGAACGTTAAAACTTGTAAAAACAATATGATGACATATATATGGTTATATATATAGTTAACATGATATTATGATAAGTAAACATATCATTAAGTATATTAACAATGAACTACATATGTAAAAACAAGACTACTAACTTAATGATTTTGAAACGAGATATATATGTAACGATTATCGTTGTAACGACATTTAATGTATATATATCATATTAAGAGATATTTGTACATCATAATATCATGATAATATAATAATTTAAAATCTCATTTGATATTATAAACATTGGGTTAACAACATTTAACAAGATCGTTAACCTAAAGGTTTCAAAACAACACTTACGTGTAACGACTAACGATGAATTAACGACTCAGTTAAAATGTAGATACATGTAGTGTTTTAATATGTATTCATACACTTTTGAAGGACTTCAAGACACTTATCAAAATACTTCTACTTAATAAAAATGCTTACAATTACATCCTCGTTTAGTTTCATCAACAATTCTACTCGTATGCACCCGTATTCGTACTCGTACAATACACAGCTTTTAGATGTATGTGCTATTGGTATATACACTCCAATAATCAACTCTTAGCAGCCCATGTGAGTCACCTAACACATGTGGGAACCATCATTTGGCAACTAGCATGAAATATCTCATAAAATTACAAAAATATGAGTAATCATTCATGACTTATTTACATGAAAACAAAATTACATATCCTTTATATCTAATCCATACACCAACGACCAAAAACACCTACAAACACTTTCATTCTTCAATTTTCTTCATCTAATTGATCTCTCTCAAGTTCTATCTTCAAGCTCTAAGTGTTCTTCATAAATTCTACAAGTTTTAGTTTCATAAAATCTAGAATACTTCCAAGTTTGCTAGCTTACTTCCAATCTTGTAGAGTGATCATCCAACCTCAAGAAATCTTTCTTATTTATAGAAAGATATCTTTCTAATATAAGGTAATACTCATATTCAAATTTTGATTCAATTTCTATAACTATAACAATCTTATTTCGAGTGGAAATCTTACTTGAACTTGTTTTCGTGTCATGATTCTACTTCAAGAACTTTCAAGCCATCCAAAATCCTTTGAAGCTAGATCAATTTGTCTCTTTTCCAGTAGGTTTATCCACAAAACTTGAGGTAGTAATGATGTTCATAACATCATTCGATTCATACATATAAAGCTATCTTATTCGAAGGTTTAAACTTGAAATCACTAGAACATAGTTTAGTTAATTCTAAACTTGTTCGCAAACAAAAGTTAATCCTTCTAACTTGACTTTTAAAATCAACTAAACACATGTTCTATATCTATATTATATGCTAACTTAATGATTTAAAACCCGGAAACACGAAAAACACCGTAAAACTGGACATACGCCGTCGTAGTAACACCGCGGGCTGTTTTGGGTTTGATAATTAAAAACTATGATAAACTTTGATTTAAAATTTGTTCTTCTGGGAAAATGATTTTTCTTATGAACATGAAACTATATCCAAAAATCATGGTTAAACTCAAAGTGGAAGTATGTTTTCAAAATGGTCATCAAGACGTCGTTCATTCGACTGAAATGACTACCGCTTACAAAAATGACTTGTAACTTATATTTCTGACTATAAACCTACACTTTTTATGTTTATATTCAAAAATAGAGTTCAATATGAAACCATAGCAATTTGATTCACTCAAAACGGATTTAAAATGAAGAAGTTATGGGTAAAACAAGATTGAATATTTTTATTTTTGTAGCTACGGGAAATATTAACAATTCTATACAAATCATATCCTAGCTAACTTATATTGTATTATACATGTATTCTAATATATTATGTAATCTTGGGATACCATAGACACGTACGCAAATGTTTTGACATATCATATCGACCCATGTATATATATTATTTGGAACAACCATAGACACTCTATATGCAGTAATATTGGAGTTAGCTATACAGGGTTGAGGTTGATTCCAAAAATATATATACTTTGAGTTGTGATCTAGCCTGAGACGTGTATACACTGGGTCGTGGATTGATTCAAGATAATATATATTGATTTATTTCTGTACATCTAACTGTGGACAACTAGTTGTAGGTTACTAACGAGGACAGCTGACTTAATAAACTTAAAACATCAAAATGTATTAAAAGTGTTGTAAATATATTTTGAACATACTTTGATATATATGTACATATTTGTTATAGGTTCGTGAATCAACCAGTGGCCAAGTCTTACTTCCCGACGAAGTAAAAATCTGTGAAAGTGAGTTATAGTCCCACTTTTAAAATCTAATATTTTTGGAATGATAATACATTCAGGTTTTATAAATGATTTACAAAATAGACACAAGTACGTGAAACTACATTCTATGGTTGAATTATCGAAATCGAATATGCCCCTTTTTATTAAGTCTGGTAATCTAAGAATTAGGGAACAGACACCCTAATTGACGCGAATCCTAAAGATAGATCTATTGGGCCTAACAAACCCCATCCAAAGTACCAGATGCTTTAGTACTTCGAAATTTATATCATATCCGAAGGGTGTCCCAGAATGATGGGGATATTCTTATATATGCATTTTGTTAATGTCAGTTACCAGGTGTTCACCATATGAATGATTTTTATCTCTATGTATGGGATGTATATTGAAATATGAAATCTTGTGGTCTATTGTTACGATTTGATATATATAGGTTAAACCTATAACTCACCAACAATTTTTGTTGACGTTTTAAGCATGTTTATTCTCAGGTGATTATTAAGAGCTTCCGCTGTCGCATACTTAAATAAGGACAAGATTTGGAGTCCATGCTTGTATGATATTGTGTAAAAACTGCATTCAAGAAACTTATTTTGTTGTAACATATTTGTATTGTAAACCATTATGTAATAGTCATGTGTAAACAGGATATTTTAGATTATCATTATTTGATAATCTACGTAAAGTTTTTTTAAATCTTTATTGATGAAATAAAGGTTATGGTTTGTTTTAAAATGAATGCAGTCTTTGAAAAACGTTTCATATAGAGGTCAAAACCTCGCAACGAAATCAATTAATATGGAACGTTTTTAATCAATAAGAACGGGACATTTCAGTTGGTATCAGAGCGTTGGTCTTAGAGAACCAGAATTTTGCATTAGTGTGTCTTATCGAGTTTGTTAGGATGCATTAGTGAGTCTGGACTTCGACCATGTTTACTTGAAAAATGATTGCTTAACAAATTTTGTTGGAAACTATATATTTTTAACATGTGAATATTATGTGATATATTAATCTCTTAACGTGTTTGATATTATGTGATAGATATCTACCTCTAGAACAAGTCCCATTGAATCACCTAATAATAATGAAGAGTCAAATGTAAATTGGAATGATTCGTGGACTAATTCACATGTTCCCGAAGAGGAACCGGAAGAAGAGTCGGAACCGGAAGAATAATCGGAACCGGAAGAAGAATCGGAATCGGGAGAAGAAATAGAACCAGTGGGGGAAATAATAAAATGGTTAAGTAGAAGAAAATCCTCAACCAACCGACCAAAGTTAATTATGGTCAATGGTGTTTTCGCCAAGGAAGCAAAGTATTGGGAGGATTACCAATTCTCCGATGAATCGGATCCCGACAAGGATTCCGATGATGTTATAGAAATTACCCCAACACAATTTAATAAGGCAAAAGAGAACAATAAGGGAAAGGACATAAAAATAGAGAAAATTGATTCCAAACCCGATGAACTTTATATGTATCGTCAACACCCGTATTTCTTAAGTTGTGACAATAACCTGGGAACCTCTAAACCACCAGGTTTTTCTAAACCAATGTGGAAAACGACGGCTCGTATTAGGGGAACATCATATATCCCTAGAAACTTGGCAAAACGAACCAAAACCGAAGAAGAAGAAATGAGCTAGTCGGAATAAGATAGTTGTATTCGTGTGGTATAATATATGTAATATAGTGTGCTTATGCTTTATGATATATGTAAAAATTTCTTGTATTAATAAGTATTTTTTTTATGAATCTAACTCTTGTCTATTTTACAGTATAAAAACACAAAATGGATAGAAAACCTAATATTTTAAGAGACCTACCCAGAGACATGATTGATGAAATCTTGTCTAGAGTCGGTCAGAATTCCTCGACACAACTATTTAAGGCGAGATCAGTTTGTAAGACATTCGAAGAACGTTCCAAGAATGCCTTGGCTTATAAAAGGCTTTCGTTCGAAAGATGGGGGATATCACATTGGGAAATCCATAAGTTACGATGTGTTTACTTTGACGCATATATTGCGGGGAACTCAAATGCTATTTTACACAACGGGTTAAGAAATTATTTTGACTCAATATATCCGAATATAGAACTTCGTGATTTAGAAAAAGTGGCTAACATGCAACATAAAGAAGCATGTTATGCTTATGGGTTAGTAATGTTTGCTTTTCACCAAAGTGAGAACAAGAACATCGGGCTACAACTATTAAACAAAACGTTCCCACAAGTGACGAAGTCAGTAATTGGGGTAAGAAATGAGGTTTTTAGGTTATTATGAGACTGTTGGACATTACGTAACCTTCATCCTTTTGACGACGTTACAACACATTGTCTTACTATCGGTCACAACGGTTATGTTCCACAAAACCAAGAATGGGAAGTGGTATTAGTAAAACCAGAATGCATGACTTTTTTCTGGACGTATGAATTACGTTTATTTATTGCCTTTGCTGAACGCCTTATTTATTAACTAGAATTATCTTCGCAACTACTTTGTATCAAAGTTTTATGTGCTATATTTCATGCTATATGTAAAATAGCGGTATTGTAAGTTTGCAAGTTATTGTATAAAGGTTTGAATATGATATATATTTTTTTGTGATTAGTTTTTCATATAGAATTGTAGTAGTTGAAATGGTATGTTAGCTACTATGTATGAACTTAACGGGTAGGTACTACCCGAATTAAAGAGTATAAAACGCTAATATGAAGAAAGAGCTTTTATAAATAAGTTCATATTACGCTACAAAATACTATTGACTACTCTTGATATTCTATATGATTAACTCGTTTCATTTAACTATTTTGAAGGAAATGGCACCGACTACTCGACACACCTTGAATATGAGCGAAGAGGAATTTCGTGCCTTTGTTGCTTCAAACATAGCCGCAGTACATGCCGCGCTACATACCAACAATAACTCTGAATCCAGCAATACAGCTAACGGTGCAAGAAATCGTGTAGGATGCTCCTACAAGGAATTCACTACCTGCAAACCTTCAGAATTTGATGGGACCGAAGGACCAATCGAATTGAAACGATGGACCGAGAAAGTTGAATCGGTCTTTGCCATAAGTAAGTGTGCTGAAGGAGACAAAGTGAAGTACGCTACGCATACCTTCACAGGTATTGCGTTAACATGGTGGAATACCTATCTAGAACAAGTAGGACAAGATGCTGCTTACGCGCTACCGTGGTCAGCATTCAAGCACTTGATGAACGAGAAGTACCGTCCTAGAACCAAGGTCAATAAGCTCAAGTCAGAACTTAGAGGGTTACGAACACAGGGATTCGATATTACTTCGTACGAAAGACGATTCACAGAATTGTGCCTATTGTGTCTGAGAGAGTTCGAAGATGAGGAAGAGAAGATCGACGTGTTTGTGAAAGGGTTACCGGAGAGAATCCAAGAAGATATAAGTTCACACGAGCCTGCCTCCATACAAAAGGCATGTAGAATGGCTCACAAACTAGTGAACCAGATTAAGGGAAGAATTAAAGAACAGGCAGCCGAAGAGGCTAACGTGAAGCTAGTCAAAAGAAAGTGGGAGGAAAACGGTGATAAGAGTCACCAAAACAACAACAACTGTCCCAACAATCGCAACATCAATTGCAACTACAACAAATAGCAGAACAACAACAACAACAACTACAACAATCATTCCAATAACAATAACAACCGCAACAACAACAACAACAATCAGAAGCAGCTATGCCAAAGGTGTGAAAAGTATCACTCGGGGTTCTGCACCAAATTTTGCAACAAGTGTAAAAGAAATGGTCATAGCGCGGTGAAGTGTGAGGTCTACGGACCATGGGTTAACAGAACGAAAGGAACAAATGGTGTCGGAATGAGTAATGGCGGAGCAAGTAGTGTCGGAGCAAGTTATGCCAATGTAGTTTGTTATAAATGTGGAAAACCGGGCCACATTATTAGAAATTGCCTGAACCAGGAGAACAAGAATGGACAAGGCCGCAGAAGAATTTTCAATATTAATGCGGCAGAGGCACAGGAAGACCCGGAGCTTGTTACGGGTACGTTTCTTATTGACAATAAATCTTCTTACGTTTTATTTGATTCGGGTGCGGATAGAAGCTATATGAGTAGAGATTTTTGTGCTAAATTAAGTTGTCCATTGACGCCTTTTGATAGTAAATTTTTACTCGAATTAGAAAATGATAAATTAATTTCAGCTGATAATATATGTCAGAATCGAGAAATTAAACTGGTTAGCGAAACCTTTAAGATTGACTTGATACCAGTAGAGTTAGGGAGTTTTGATGTGATAATCGGTATGGACTAGTTGAAAGAAGTGAAAGCAGAGATTGTTTGTTACAAAAATGCAATTCGCATTATATGAGAAAAAGGAAAACCCTTAATGGTGTACGGAGAAAAGGGCAACACGAAGCTACATCTTATTAGTAATTTGAAGGCACAAAAACTAATAAGAAAAGGTTGCTATGCTGTTCTAGCACACGTTGAGAAAGTACAAACTGAAGAAAAGAGCATCAATGATGTTCCCGTCGCAAAAGAATTTCCCGATGTATTTCCGAAAGAATTACCGGGATTACCACCACATCGATCCGTTGAATTTCAAATAGATCTTGTACCAGGAGCTGCACCAATAGCTCGTGCTCCTTACAGACTCGCACCCAGCGAGATGAAAGAACTGCAAAGCTAATTACAAGAACTTTTAGAGCATGGTTTCATTCGACCAAGCACATCACCGTGGGGAGCTCCTGTTTTGTTTGTCAAGAAGAAAGATAGTACATTCAGATTGTGTATCGACTACCGAGAGTTGAACAAACTTACCATCAAGAACCGCTACCCACTACCGAGAATCGACGACTTATTTGATCAACTACAAGGCTCGTCTGTTTATTCAAAGATTGACTTACGTTCCGGATATCATCAAATGCGGGTGAAAGAAGATGATATTCCAAAGACTGCTTTCAGAACACGTTACGGTCATTACGAGTTTATGGTCATGCTGTTTGGTTTAACTAATGCACCAGCTATGTTCATGGACCTTATAAACCGAGTGTGTGGACCATTCCTTGACAAGTTTGTCATTGTTTTCATTGATGACATACTTATTTACTCAAAGAATGACCAAGAACACGGTGAACATTTGAGAAAGGTGTTAGAAGTATTGAGGAAGAAAGAATTGTACGCTAAGTTTTCAAAGTGTGCATTTTGGTTGGAAGAAGTTCAATTCCTCGGTCACATAGTGAACAAAGAAGGTATTAAGGTGGATCTGGCAAAGATAGAAACTATTGAAAAGTGGGAAACCCCGAAAACTCTGAAACACATACGCCAGTTTTTAGGACTAGCTGGTTACTACAGAAGGTTCATCCAAGACTTTTCCAGAATAGCAAAACCCTTGACTGCATTAACGCATAAAGGGAAGAAATTTGAATGGAAGGATGAACAAGAGAAAGTGTTTCAGTTATTGAAGAAAAAGCTAACTACGGCACCTATATTGTCATTTCCTGAAGGGAATGATGATGTTGTAATTTATTGTGACGCATCAAAGCAAGGTCTCGATTGTGTATTAATGCAACGAACGAAGGTGATTGCTTATGCGTCTAGACAATTGAAGATTCACGAACAAAATTATACGACGCATGATTTGGAATTAGGCGCGGTTGTTTTTGCATTAAAGACTTGGAGGCACTACTTATATGGGGTCAAAAGTATTATATATACCGACCAAAAAAGTCTTCAACACATATTTAAGCAGAAACAACTAAATATGAGGCAGCGTAGGTGGATTGAATTGTTGAATGATTACGACTTTGAGATTCGTTACCACCCGAGAAAGGCAAATGTGGTAGCCGACGCCTTGAGCAGGAAGGACAGAGAACCCATTCGAGTAAAATCTATGAATATAATGATTCACAATAACCTTACTACTCAAATAAAGGAGGCGCAACAAGGAGTTTTAAAAGAGGGAAATTTAAAGGATGAAATACCCAAAGGATCGGAGAAGCATCTTAATATTCGGGAAGACGGAACCCGGTATAGGGCTGAATGGATTTGGGTACCAAAATTTGGAGATATGAGAGAAATGGTACTTAGAGAAGCTCATAAAATTAGATACTCAATAAATCCTGGAACGGGGAAGATGTACAAGGATCTCAAGAAACATTTTTGGTGGCCGGGTATGAAAGCCGATGTTGCTAAATATGTAGGAGAATGTTTGACGTGTTCTAAGGTCAAAGCTGAGCATCAGAAACCATCAGGTCTACTTCAACAACCCGAAATCCCGGAATGGAAATGGGAAAACATTACCATGGATTTCATCACTAAATTGCCAAGGACTGCAAGTGGTTTTGATACTATTTGGGTAATAGTTGATCGTCTCACCAAATCAGCACACTTCCTGCCAATAAGAGAAGATGACAAGATGGAGAAGTTAGCACGACTGTATTTGAAGGAAGTCATCTCCAGACATGGAATACCAATCTCTATTATGGCAGATTTATTTCAAGATTCTGGCAGACATTACAGTAAGCATTAGGAACTCGTCTAGACATGAGTACTACCTATCATCCACAAACTGATGGGCAGAGCGAAAGGATGATACAAACGCTTGAAGACATGCTACGAGCATGTGTTATTGATTTCGGAAACAGTTGGGATCGACATCTACCGTTAGCAGAATTTTCCTACAACAACAGCTACCATTCAAGCATTGAGATGGCGTCGTTTGAAGAACTTTATGGTAGAAAGTGCAGTTCTCCAATTTGTTAGAGTGAAGTGGGGGATAGACAGATTACGGGTCCGGAGATAATACAAAAAACTACCGAGAAGATCATCCAAATTCAACAACGGTTGAAAACCGCCCAAAGTCGACAAAAGAGCTACGCTGACATTAAAAAAAAAGATATAGAATTTGAAATTGGAGAGATGGTCATGCTTAAAGTTACACCTTGGAAAGGCTTTGTTCGATTTGGTAAACGAGGGAAATTAAATCCAAGGTATATCGGACCATTCAAGATTATTGATCGTGTCGGACCAGTAGCTTACCGACTTGAGTTACCTCAACAACTCGCGGCTGTACATAACACTTTCCACGTCTCGAATTTGAAGAAATATTTTGCTAAAGAAGATCTCACTATTCCGTAAGATGAAATCCAAATCAACGAAAAACTTCAATTCATCGAAGAACCCGTCGAAATAATGGATCGTGAGGTTAAAAGACTTAAGCAAAACAAGATACCAATTGTTAAGGTTTGATGGAATGCTCGTAGAGGAGCTGAGTTCACCTGGGAATGAGAAGATCAGATGAAGAAGAAATACCTGCATTTATTTCCAGAAGATACGTCAACACCTCCAACTGCTTAAAATTTCGGGACGAAATTTATTTAACGGGTAGGTACTGTAGTGACCTGAACTTTTCCATGTTTATATATATATTAAATGAAATTGTTATTTACATGATTAAGTGTTTCTAACATGTTAAACAATCATACTTGTTAAGACTTGATTAATTGAAATAGGTTTCATATAGACAATTGACCACCCAAGTTGACCGGTGATTCACGAACGTTAAAACTTGTAAAAAATATATGATGACATATATATGGTTAAATATATAGTTAACATAATATTATGATAAGTAAACATATCATTAAGTATATTAACAATGAACTACATAAGTAAAAACAAGACTACTAACTTAATGATTTTGAAACGAGACATATATGTAACGATTATCGTTGTAACGACATTTAATGTATATATATCATATTAAGAGATATTCGTACATCATAATATCATGATAATATAATAATTTAAAATCTCATTTGATATTATAAAAATTGGGTTAACAACATTTAACAAGATCGTTAACCTAAAGGTTTCAAAACAACACTTACATGTAACGACTAACGATGACTTAACGACTCAGTTAAAATGTATATACATGTAGTGTTTTAATATGTATTCATACACTTTTGAAAGACTTCAATACACTTATCAAAATACTTCTACTTAACAAAAATGCTTACAATTACATCCTCGTTTAGTTTCATCAACAATTCTACTCATATGCACCCGTATTCGTACTCGTACAATACACAGCTTTTAGATGTATGTACTATTGGTATATACACTCCAATAATCAGCTCTTAGCAGCCCATGTGAGTCACCTAACACATGTGGGAACCATCATTTGGCAACTAGCATGAAATATCTCATAAAATTACAAAAATATGAGTAATCATTCTTGACTTATTTACATAAAAACAAAATTACATATCCTTTATATCTAATCCATACACCAACGACCAAAAACACCTACAAAACTTTAATTCTTCAATTTTATTCATCTAATTGATCTCTCTCAAGTTCTATCTTCAAGTTCTAAGTGTTCTTCATAAATTCTACAAGTTCTAGTTTCATAAAATCAAGAATACTTCCAAGTTTGCTAGCTTACTTCCAATCTTGTAGAGTGATCATCCAACCTCAAGAAATCTTTCTTAATTACAGTAAGATATCTTTCTAATATAAGGTAATACTCATATTCAAACTTTGATTCAATTTCTATAACTATAACAATCTTATTTCGAGTGGAAATCTTACTTGAACTTGTTTTCGTGTCATGATTTTACTTCAAGAACTTTCAAGCCATCCAAGATCCTTTGAAGCTAGATCCATTTGTCTCTTTTCCATTAGGTTTATCCACAAAACTTGAGGTAGTAATGATGTTCATAACATCATTCGATTTATACATATAAAGCTATCTTATTCGAAGGTTTAAACTTGAAATCACTAGAACATAGTTTA
Organism: Rutidosis leptorrhynchoides; assembly: GCF_046630445.1. Lineage (NCBI taxonomy): Eukaryota > Viridiplantae > Streptophyta > Magnoliopsida > Asterales > Asteraceae > Rutidosis > Rutidosis leptorrhynchoides. Next base: position 402,805,162 of record NC_092337.1, on the reverse strand, counting down.
GTTAATTCTAAACTTGTTCACAAACAAAAGTTAATCCTTCTAACTTGACTTTTAAAATCAACTAAACACATGTTCTATATCTATATGATATTCTAACTTAATGATTTAAAACCTGGAAACACGAAAAACACCGTAAAACTGGACATACGCCGTCGTAGTAACACCGCGGGCTGTTTTGGGTTTGATAATTAAAAACTTTGATAAACTTTGATTTAAAAGTTGTTCTTCTGGGAAAATGATTTTTCTTATGAACATGAAACTATATCCAAAAATCATGGTTAAACTCAAAGTGGAAGTATGTTTTTCAAAATGGTCATCAAGACGTCGTTCTTTCGACTGAAATGACTACCTCTTACAAAAAAACTTGTAACTTATATTTCCGACTATAAACCTATACTTTTTTATTTTTAGATTCATAAAATAGAGTTCAATATGAAACCATAGCAATTTGACTCACTCAAAACGGATTTAAAATGAAGAAGTTATGGGTAAAACAAGATTGGATATTTTTGATCTTTTTAGCTACGGGAAATGTTTAACAAATCTATACAAATCATATCCTAGCTAACTTATATTGTATTATACATGTATTCAAATATATTAGGTAATCTTGGGATACCATAGACACGTATGCAAATGTTTTGACATATCATATCGACCCATGTATATATATATTATTTGGAACAACCATAGACACTCTATATGCAGTAATGTTGGAGTTAGCTATACAGGGTTGAGGTTGATTCCAAAAATATATATACTTTGAGTTGTGATCTAGCCTGAGACATGTATACACTGGGTCGTGGATTGATTCAAGATAATATATATCGATTTATTTCTGTACATCTAACTGTGGACAACTAGTTGTAGGTTACTAACGAGGACAGCTGACTTAATAAACTTAAAACATCAAAATGTATTAAAAGTGTTGTAAATATATTTTGAACATACTTTGATATATATGTACATATTTGTTATAGGTTCGTGAATCGACCAGTGGCCAAGTCTTACTTCCCCACGAAGTAAAAATCTGTGAAAGTGAGTTATAGTCTCACTTTTAAAATCTAATATTTTTGGGATGAGAATACATGCAGGTTTTATAAATGATTTACAAAATAGACACAAGTACGTGAAACTACATTCTATGGTTGAATTATCGAAATTGAATATGCCCCTTTTTATTAAGTCTGGTAATCTAAGAATTAGGGAACAGACACCATAATTGACGCGAATCCTAAAGATAGATCTATTGGGCCTAACAAACCCCATCCAAAGTACCGGATGCTTTAGTACTTCGAAATTTATATCATATCTGAAGGGTGTCCCGGAATGATGGGGATATTCTTATATATGCATCTTGTTAATGTCGGTTACCAGGTGTTCACCATATGAATGATTTTTATCTCTATGTATGGGATGTATATTGAAATATGAAATCTTGTGGTCTATTGTTACAATTTGATATATATAGGTTAAACCTATAACTCACCAACAATTTTTGTTGACGTTTTAAGCATGTTTATTCTCAGGTGATTATTAAGAGCATCCGCTGTCGCATACTTAAATAAGGACAAGATTTGGAGTCCATGCTTGTATGATATTGTGTAAAAACTGCATTCAAGAAACTTATTTCGTTGTAACATATTTGTATTGTAAACCATTATGTAATAGTCGTGTGTAAACATGATATTTTAGATTATCATTATTTGATAATCTACATAAAGTTTTTTTAAACCTTTATTGATGAAATAAAGGATATGGTTTATTTTAAAATGAATGCAGTCTTTGAAGAACGTCTCATATAGAGGTCAAAACCTCGCAACGAAATCAATTAATATGGAACGTTTTTAATCAATAAGAACGGGGCATTTCAATTAGCGTAGGAAAATGATTAAATTTTACCAAAGTTTCCAAACATATTGGCGTTTGTTTGTTGAATGATAAATAGAGCACATCATTTGTTCATTCTGTCTTGTTGTTACATCACATTTGTTTTTTGTTTTGTCGTCAAAATTAGTAGCTTTTGCTGAACTTAATGCCAGTCTTTGAAAATGCGCTGTTTTACCCTATTGTATACAATTGACAATATACATACATACAAATGTAAACATGCATGGTAATTTGAAATTGGACTTAAAATCCCACTTTCAAATCAAATATGAAATATTAGTACAACATAATAAAAATATTAAATATTTCATAAAAGTATCAATATTTGTATGCTTAAACATAAATAAATAAAAATAATAAAAAGATAAAAATCATAAAAATCACGAACAGAACTATATCAATCTGGATAGGGGTTCCAGTTCATGTCACCGGTCAGGTTCCATGGTTGGTGATAGGTGTACTGGTAGGCCTGGTTAGGGTCATAGAGAGTATATGGTGGTCTCATCTCGGGTTGGTGTGGAGGATAGTAAGCAGGTCGGGTCGGTACATAGTGATCCTGAGGTGATAGCCGACTCATGATCTGACGCTGATGATAGTCCCATCTATCATGCTGTCATTGCCTGGAATGCTCGTACTCATTCCGGGCTTGCCACTGCTCGTATCGTCTATGTCTCTCCTCGTATTTCATATCTACCTCATCTACACGCTGGTAGACGTCAGTCATAGCCTCCCTAATGACATCCCTAATGTCATCTGCTTCCTCCATTTCCTCATCTGAACCTCTCTCTACCTGAGGATGATTACCAACATAGGGTATTGCCTGATTTCGTCTGCTTTTTAATATCTTAGCACCCTGATAGACCCTCAATCCTAAAGGCTCAACCTGTTCCCTTCATTCCAAAACTGGACCCCCTTGATCCCTATCTACACCCAAATACTCTCCAATGAGAGTAACAAAAATACCTCCTCCTATTATTCCCCCTTCCTGTATTCCTTCTACCATTTTAGACAAACAAAAACCAACACAGTAAAGGATATTAACAAAGCCTCTTGGGTCTCGAATACACTTTAGGTAAAATAAATCATGTAAGGTCATTTTCTCCTTGTTGTGACCTCTCTGTGTAATCGAGTTAGCCAGAAATCTATGAATTATACGAAGCTCGGCTCTGTGAATATGCAAGTAGGTATGTGTTCCGGCCCACCCAAAAACATTAAAATCTGACATACGCCTCCAGACGGCGTTAGCATCAAAATTCCTATCTACCCTTTCACCATGATAAATCAAATTCATACAATCGGGTAGTAGTAATTCAGCGGACGTATATATCTGTAAAGCCCTGGCCATGTCCAGCATGGACATCCTGTACATCCTACGGCCAAGTATAAATCTAAGAAAACTTCTATCATCTAACCTATCTACATCCGCATTTAACGCTATAGTACTCATAAGCTCAATGCACCATTCCTTATATACAGGTCTACGAATGGTGAATAAACGTTCCCAATCGTGAAAAAAGAGCTGCCATACCTTTGGATCAAATGCTGTCTAACTGAGTTAGCAAGTTGGACCCTTTCCAAAGGCTCCCAATCGATTACCCTTGGCACTTCTACATTTTTCGGTACCAGTTTGAATTTGTTACTTTGATATGTTGGGTAATCTTTCCAGCTTCGATCAAATCTTAGATTAGGATGCAACTATTCTTCATGAATCGTTGGGTGAGCTACTATCGGATGCATCGGAAATACTACGTAAGCATCAACATATTCTTGATGCAGATCATAATAAGGTACGTGTTGATCAGGTTGTTGTTGTTGTTCCTTTTGTTGCTCCGGTTCAGGTTCATATTGCATTTCTGGTTCAGGCTCTGGAGCAGGTTGTCTAGATGATGATGATGCACCATCAGTATTAGTAAATCTCTGCAAAACACATTAAACACAAATTTTGTGCATCCAAATATGCATTAGTGTTGGCAAAATAACTAATTAACACAATCACAATAACATGTTTAATCAAAATTACACTTATACACATTTTCACAATTTTTACAATTCTACACTTTTTCAAATATGCATATATGAAAATGTTTACAAAGTTCATAAGCATGTAACTCAAATAACATGTTAAAACAACCATTACTAGCAACTAAACAAGTTTCAAATGGCATTTATATCAATTTAATCAAGTTCATAAATTTTATACCTAAAAAGTCCACTTTAATTATCAAAAATCATGTTTAGGATCAAAGTTTGGATCATTTAGCTACCTAAACATGTTACACTACTTAATTTAGCAATAATTCATGACAAAAATCGGCCATAACCTGTTTTTATCAAAAAGCTCCAAATTGCTCAAGAACACAAACCCTAGATTTCTAAAAATTTTGAAGTTTTTGGCTTCAAATCATGTTAAATAGCATCAATCTAGGTTATACATTCATAATATACTAACAATTTAACTCTAATTACACTAGAAATTAACAAAATCAAATTAGGTAAATTATAGCTCAAGAACACTAAAAATCAAATTTAAAGAGGTTTAGGGGTGAAATTGTTACCCTTCTTGATAAACTTCTTATCAAATTCATGATTAGAGCGAGAAATTTGACGAATTATGGTAAAAAATGCGAATTTTAGAGGTGATTTGGGAGAATTTTCGGGTGTTTGTGTGTGTGGTGGTGTGAAGAGCAGAGAGCTCGTGGCCTTTTTGATCTGCCCAGTATTTTCCTCCCATGCGATCGCATGGATATACAGGCCAAACCCCATGCGATCGCATGGGGTCCGGGTACTGTTGTTTTTTTGTTTTTTGTTTTTTTTATAAAAACCTTATACTTTTTAAAACAAATAATTAATTAAATTTTAAAAATTTGTTTCTTTTTAGGAGTGAGAGCGTTTCGGATCATTGTCCTAGTTCGTCTCTCGAAAAAATTTTAAAATTTGTCATTTTTAAGCGCGGTTTTAAAAGTAAAGATTTTTGGGTTTTTTTAATGTTTTTGGCATACTTTAATTCAATATGATTAAAAATAATGATAATAAAAGTTCTCGTCCCTCCCTTGGGTAGAGCAATTTCGGTTCAACGACCTAGTTTTCAACTCACGACGAATTTTAAAAATCATATTTTTAACTTAATAAAATAAAGTAAATTTTTATTTTTAAATTCACACCAAACTTAAATTTAAAATACATAAAATAAAAAAATCATATTATTAAAATTAAAAATTCACACCAAATTTATATTATATTTTTGTTTTTATACATACAAACTTATATTAAAAATATTAATTTTTCAAATATTTACAAACTTAAATATATTGATTTTAAAAAGTTTACAATATTAATTTAATATTTATATACTAGTTTTAAAAACATGGTAAAAATTAAAAATTAAAAATCTTTTTGGTCTTTTATCCCACTTTAATCAATCAAATATTATCAAAAATATACGCCCCTCTTTTCGGTAAAGTAATTTCGGTTCAACGACCTAGTTTTACTCCTAGCGAATTTTTGAAATATTTTGGGTTGATTGATTAAAGGTATTTATACCTTAAGAATAAACGGTAAATTTCGCAGTGATGTAATAAATTTTTGTATGATATCAATAATTTTGGTTACGCATACCTAATTTTATTGAATATCAATTTAATACTTTATAGCGAATGATTCAGCGTTTATTATCAAAAGGTTAAAAGCAATAAAAAAAAATGTACATACTTACCTGTGAGAAAGAATTCTCAGAGACCTGCTTTAGCTTACTCATAGGAGAGTCGTGTGATTTGGTTCTCCATAGCTACGTAAGCATAACCTCGAATCTTCAATATCTTTTCTTCTAAACATATAAACGGTCCTTCTCTGCATAGAGTAACAAATTCGGTATTTGATATGTTTGATTATTTGAACATTTACCTTCGTGTGACCATTTTCCGCATTTATAACATCTTTCAAGGTGTCGTGCTCTTCTTTTTGTTGCGGATTTTGATTTTCCTTTTCCAAAATGTATCTTATGATGATCTTTTCTGAGTTCTTTTCTTACTCCGTCCATTTTGGCTCTTATGAATGATATCAGTTCACTCGGAAGTGTGTCATTATTACGTTTAGTTATCATAGCATGTAGCATTAGACCATGGTTCAGATCAAAGGAATTCTTCATCTCGTAAAACCTAAAAAAATAAAAATTTCAGAATGGGGGGAGAAGACTAGTTCTTTAGGGTCTGCTAGGGAAAGACCATTCGGATTCCATTCTCGAGAACTACACGAAAATAGAATATCTAACTCTAACAGAAATACATATTACCCTAAAAAGATTCGAACCTCCCCACACTTAGTTAGATGTGGTGTTGAAATTGTGATTAACGTTATTTTCAATTGGATCATCAATAACTTGTATATCTCTGACTTTTGCTTCAATCCATTTGTTGATTTCCTCTGTAACTTTCACAAATTCAACTAACATTGCCTTTTCTTTTGGCGATAAATTGGATACTAATCGGTTACATAACTTAAAGTTTCCCTTAATCCTAGCATCGTGAATCCGTTTATAAAGTTTCTTCGTTGAACTGTTAAAAACGGGTTCATTTAATTTCGTATCATCAATGGGGTTCTTTGTGATCGGATCATCATTAAGTGTTTCTTCATCTTCCCTACACTTATGTGTTTTTATTGGTCTAATAGTTTTGGTTGGTGGAGATCTAAACTTTCGGTTAACAAAGGTGATCGATTTATCACCATCCCTAAGTGTCATTCTACCTTCTCTTACATCAATGAACGCCTCGGTGGTTGCTAAAAATGGGCGACCTAAAATTAGAGGAATATCAAGGTTTTCCTCCATATTAATCACTATGAAGTTTGCAACAAAGGTCAAACTTCCCACGTTAACAAGTAAATTATTTGTTATTCCAACCGGGTGTTTAATGGTTAGGTCAAATGATTGAACACCTATTTTAGTTGGTTTTAATTTACCCATACCTAATCTTTTGTATAAGGAAAGAGGCATAATATTTGCGCTTGCTCCTAAATCTGCGAGTCCATTATATGTAGCACCATCATTAAGCAAGCAAGAAATGATAAATTCACCCGGTTCTCCTACTTTAGTAAGTCGAGTTGGTTTGTTAACCTTTTTCGGATGTTCTTTTCTTGGTTCTTTCACTTCTATTTGAACTTCTTTTTCTTCATTTCTTGGAATGGGAGGTTTATATAGGAATTCTTCTTCATCACTCCAATTTAAATCCTCCCTATTTACCAATTTTGATTTTTCATATGTTGTTGATAACATATTTATGTTTTCATTTTGAGGGTTTTCTTGAGTGGTGAAATTATGATTGACTTCATTGTCAACTTCCATCGGACCATGTATGTAATGTTTAATTCTGTGACCATTAACCTTAAATTCAATCCCATTTGAATTTATTAATTCAACTGTTTCGTACGGGAAAACTCTTTTGACTATGAATGGTCCAGACCATCTTGATTTCAATTTTCCAAGAAATAGCTTGAATCGTGAATTGAAAAGAAGAACTCTGTCTCCTTCCTTAAATTCTTTTGAACTTCTGATTCTTTTATCATGCCATTTCTTCGTTCTTTCCTTATAGATTAATGAATTTTCATATGCTTCATGTCTTAATTCTTCTAATTCATTTAGTTGACTTAACCGTAGACCACCGGCTTCATGCAAATCAAGATTACATGTATTCAAAGCCCAAAATGCTTTGTGTTCAATTTCTACTGGAAGATGACATGCTTTTCCGTAAATGAGTCTAAAAGGTGTGGTTCCAATTGGAGTTTTGTAGGCTGTTCTAAAAGCCCAGAGTGCATCCTCCAATTTCATGGACCATTTCTTCGGATTTGATCCTACGGTTTTCTCTAGAATACGTTTTAAAGCTCGGTTGGTATTTTCAAGTTGTCCACTTGTTTGTGGATGATAAGCGGTTGAGATTTTATGAGTTACTCCATATCTTTTGAGAACTTTCTCAAGTTGATTGTTACAAAAATGAGTACCCCGATCACTTATTAAAGCTTTCGGTGTTCCGAACCTTGAAAAAAGACGTTTTAAAAAGTTGACTACAACTCGTGCATCGTTAGTCGAGAGAGCTTGTGCTTCCGCCCATTTAGATACATAATCAATGGCAACGAGAATGTAGAGATTATTATGAGATTTTGGAAATGGACCCATAAAGTCAATACCCCAAATGTCAAATACTTCACATACTTGAATGACATTGTGTGGCATTTCATCACGTTGACTTATTTTTCCGGCTCTTTGACATGCATCATAGGATTTGCAAAGAAGGTGTGCGTCTTTGAAAATTGTAGGCCAATAGAATCCAGCATCGTAAACTTTTCTTGCTGTAAGTTGAGGCCCATAATGCCCTCCTGTTGGTCCTGTGTGACAATGGTTTAAGATTTGACTGGCTTCATCTTCGAATACACATCGGTGTATTATTCCATCAGGACAACTTTTAAATAAATGTGGATCTTCCCAGAAATAGTGTTTTATATCACTGAAGAATTTCTTTCGTTTTTGGTACGACAATCCTTTTTCAAGGAATCCACATACTAAGTAGTTTGCATAGTCTGCAAACCATGGAATTTCATTATAATCTATCTTCAATAGATATTCATCAGGAAAGTTGTCTTGTATGGCTGATTCATTTAGAACTTCTAATTCAGGATTTTCAAGACGAGAAAGATGATCGGCGGCGAGATTTTCTGCTCCCTTTTTATCTCGGATTTCAATATCGAACTCTTATAAGAGTAAGATCCAACGGATTAATCTTGGTTTGGCATCTTGTTTCGAAAATAGGTATCTAAGAGCAGAATGGTCGGTATAGACCACCGTTTTAGCTAGAACGAGATATGAACGAAATTTGTCAAAAGCAAAAACAATAGCAAGGAGTTCTTTTTTAGTAGTTGTGTAATTTGTTTGTGCTCCTTGTAACGTCTTACTAGCATAATAAATAGGTTGAAATCGTTTTTCAATCCTTTGTCCTAAAACGGCTCCCATTGCAAAATCACTTGCATCGCACATTAGTTCAAATGGTAGATTTCAATTTGGAGTTATCATGATCGGCGCATTAGTGAGTTTTTTTTAAGAATATTAAAAGATTTGATACATTCATCTGAAAAGATGAATGGAGCATCCTTTTCTAGGAGTTTATTCATAGGAGTGGCAATTTTAGAAAAATATTTTATGAAACGTCAGTAAAAATCGGCATGCCCTAGAAAACTCCTAACTTCTCTAACATTGGTAGGATGTGAAAGTTTAGTAATTACATCTACTTTAGCTCTATCCACTTCAATTCCTTCTTTTGAAATTTTATGACCGAGAACGATGCCTTCTTTAACCATGAAATGGCATTTTTCCCAATTAAGTACTAGATTTGATTGTTCGCATCTAATAAGCATTCGTTCAAGATTAACTAGACATGTTTCAAAAGTATCACCGAAGACTGAAAAGTCATCCATGAAAACTTCCATGCATTCTTCTATCATGTCATGAAAAATCGCCATCATGCACCTTTGAAAGGTTGCAGTGGCGTTGCAAAGTCCAAATGGCATGCGTTTGTAAGCAAAAGTACCATAAGGGCACACAAATGTGGTTTTCTCTTAGTCCTCGGGTGCTATTGGAATTTGAAAATATCCGGAAAAACCGTCAAGAAAACAATAGTAACTATTTTCGGCTAATCTTTCCAACATTTGATCAATGAAAGGTAAAGGAAAGTGATCTTTTCTGGTGGCGTCATTTAATTTTCTATAATCAATACAAACACGCCATCATGTTACAGTCCTAGTAGGAATAAGCTCATTTTTCTCATTTGTGATGACAGTCATGCCACCCTTCTTAGGTACACATTGAACTGGGCTTACCCATGGACTATCAGAGATTGGATAAATTAAACCTGCATCAAGCAGTTTAATAATTTCTTTCTTAATAACATCTTGTATATTAGGATTTAGTCTTCTTTGGTATTGCACATACGTTTTATGACCTTCTTCCATAAGAATTTTATGTGTGCAATATGAAGGACTTATGCCTTTAATATCATGAATCTTCCATGCAATAGCTGGTTTATGAGATTTTAGCACAGAAATGAGTTGAGATTTTTCATTTTCAGTAAGAGAAGACGATATTATTACATGTAATTCAGATTCACCATGTAAATAAGCGTATTCCAAATGGTTTGGAAGTGGCTTTAATTCTAATGTCGGTGATTCTTCTATCGATGATTTATATCGATATCTGTCTTCCTCTTTTAGCATTTGAATTTCTTCTGTTGTAGGTTCATATCCATTAGCCATAAGTGTAGCTAACATTTCAGTTTCATCAATTGGTTCAGTTCCTTCTCCTAAAGAACATTCTCCTGTTCCTTGTAATTCTGGAAATTCTTCTAACAATTCTGCATGTGAATCTATAGTTTGAATATAATAACATGTATCATCTGCAGATTGCAGTTGTTGCATGGCTCTATCAACAGAAAAGGTAACACTCTCGTCCTCTATACTTAGGGTCAGTTTCTTACCGAACACGTCTATTATTGCTTTAGCCGTGTTTAAGAATGGTCTTCCTAATATGAGAGGAACTCGAGAATCTTCTTCCATGTCCAGAATAACAAAATCTACTGGAAATACTAAAGTACCAATTTTAACTAGCATGTTTTCCATTATCACTCTAGGATATTTTACTGATCTATCGGCTAGTTATATGCTTATTCGTGTTGGTTTCAATTCTCCAAGGTCTAGTTTAGCGTATAGTGAATACGGCATTAGATTTATACTAGCACCTAAATTTGCCAATGCTTCTATTGAACTAAGACTACCCAGAAAATATGGAATTGTGAAACTTCCTGGATCAGATAATTTTTCTGGTATCTTATTCAACAGTACTGCAGAGCAATTAGCATTCATAGTAACAACCGAGAGTTCTTCTATTTTCTTTCTATTTGTGATTAGATCTTTCAAGAATTTAGCATATCTAGGCATTCCTGAAATCACATCAATGAAAGGAAGATTGACATTTATTTGTTTAAACATATCCAAGAATTTGGATTGCTCGGCTTCAAGTCTCTCTTTTCTCATTTTACTCGGGTAAGGAAGTGGTGGTTGGTATGGTTTAACATAAGGTTTTGCCTTAACTGTGTTATCTTCATTAACCTTTTCAACTATCGGTTCTGTTTCCTTATCTTGCTCAGATTTTGGTTCTTGTGGAGTAGGAATAGTGTCATTAAAAATTACAGGTATTTCAGGTGGTTTAAGTGTAATACCACTTCTTGTGGTAATGGCTTTAGCTGTTGATAATGCTAAAAATGAACATATATTTCATAGCATTATCCCTCAAGAAAGACAAACTTTTAGTTGCAATTGTTCTATTTACAAGTGATATTCGTTTAAATAATAAAAGGTGAAGACAAAAGATAGATTCAACGAATTGAAGACGCAAACGACCAAAAAGCTAAAAAGTACAAAGTACAATCAAAGTGGTTCAAATTATTGGTGAGAAACGTCTCAAAATTACAAGATTACAAGCCGCAAAACGCAAAATATAAGATATTAAATTGTATGCAAGGACGTTCGAAAATCCGGAACCGGGACCAGAGTCAACTCTCAACGCTCGACGCAACGGACTAAAAATTATGAGTCAACTATGCACATAAATATAATATAATATTTAAATAATTATTAAAATTATTTATATATTATATATATATTTATAAACCGTCGGCAAAAAGCAAACAAGCTCATGTGAGCTGGAAAAGCAGGCCATGCGATCGCATGGCCTGGCAGTTATAAAACCATGCGATTGCATGGTGAATAGTAACTGGCCACATCCCTATAAATTTCTCTGTTTGGTTGAACAACGTCACATCTTTTTCTCTTCCTATCTATCAACGTATATATATATATATATATATATATATATATATATATATATATATATATATATATATTAATAATAATTTTAATTTTAATTTTAATTTTAATAATAATAAGGGTATGTTAGCGAATGTTGTGAGGGTGTAAGTTGAAATTCTGTCCGTGTAACGTTACGCTATTTTTAATCATTATAAGTTATGTTCAACCTTTTTAAATTAATGTCTCATAGCTAAGTTATTATTATGCTTATTTAATGCCGAAGTGATCGTGATGTTGGGCTAAATATTAAAATTGGGTAATTGGACTTTGTACCATAATTGGGGTTTGGACAAAAGAACGACACTTGTAGAAATTAGACTATGGGCTATTAATGGGCTTTATATTAACTAAATGATACCTCGTTGATTTAATATATAGACTTATAATTTGACGTGTTTATATATAACCACATACGCTTGACTGGGTACGGTGGGCGGGATATCTATAAATATCAATAATTGTTCATTTAACCGGACACGGAACTGGATTAATAGTTAATAGACTTGTTGAAACAGGGGTGGATTACATTCAAAACACACAAAACATTTTTGCTAGTTAATAGTTAATAGACCTTGTAAGCCATGCGATCGAATGGGGATAAAAAAACTGGTCAGGATCATAAAACCCAGCGAGTTCTGCTCTGCACACAAAACACACACAAATACACGAACATACACCTTAAAATCTTCATTCTTTCACCAAAATTCACCAAATTTCTTGCTACAATCCGCTCTAATCATGAATTTGATAAGAAGTTTATCAAGAAGGGTAACAATTTCATCCCTAAACCTCTTTAAAATTGATTTTTAGTGTTCTTGAGCTATATTTTTTCTAATTTGATTTTGTTAATTTCTAGTGTAATTAGAGTTAAATTGTTAGTATATTATGCATGTATAACCTAGATTGATGCTATTTAACATGATTTGAAGCCAAAAACTTCAAAATTTTTAAAAATCTAGGGTTTGTGTTCTTGAGCAATTTGGGGCTTTTTGATATAAACAGGTTATGGCCAATTTTTTTCATGAATTATTGCTAAATTAAGTAGTGTAACATGTTTAGGAAGCTAAATGATCCAAACTTTGATCCTAAATATGATTTTTGAGAATTAAAGTGGACTTTTTAGGTATAAAATTCATGAACTTGACTAAATTGATATAAATGCCATTTGAAACTTGTTTAATTGCTAGTAATGGTTATTTTAACATGTTATTTGAGTTGAATGCTTATGAACTTTGTAAACATTTTCATATATACTTATTTGAAAAAGTGTAGAATTGTTAAAATTATGAAAATGTGTATAAGTTTAATTTTGATTAAACATGTTATTGTAATTATTTCAAGTTGTTATTTTGCTAACACTAATGCATATTTGGATGCACAAATTTTGTGTTTAATGTGTTTTGCATAGATTTACTAATACTGATGGTGCATCATCATCATCTAGACAACCTACTCCAGAACCTGAACCTGAAATGCAATATGAACCGGAGTAACAACAGGAACAACAACAACAACCTGATCAACACGTACCTTATTATCATCCGCATCAAGAATATGTTGATGCCTTCGTAGTATTTTCGATGCATCTGATAGTACAACATCCGACGATTCATGAAGAACAGTTGCATCCCAATCTAAGATTTGATCGAAGCTGGAAAGATTACCCAACATATCAAAGTAACAAATTCAAACTGATACCGAAAAATGTAGAAGTGCCAAGGGTAATCGATTGGGAGCCTTTGGAAAGGGTCCAACTAGTTAACTCAGTTAGACAGCATTTGATCCAAAGGTATGGCAGCTCTTCTTTTCCCGATTGGGAACGTTTATTCACCATTCGTAGGCCTGTATATAAGGAATGGTGCATTGAGCTTATGAGTACTATTTCACTTAATGCAGATGTAGATAGGTTAGATGATAGAAGTTTTCTTTGATTTATACTTGGCCGTAGGATGTACATGATGTCCATGCTGGACATGGCCAGGGCTTTACAGATATATACGCCCGCTGATTTGCTACTACCTGATTGTATGAATTTGATTTATCATGGTGAAAGGGTAGATAGGAATTTTGATGATAACGCTGTCTGGAGGCGTATGTCAGATTTTAATGTTTTTGGGCGGGCAGGAACACATACCTACTTACGTATTAATAGAGTCGAGCTTCGTATAATTCATAAATTTCTGGCTAACTCGATTACACAGAGAGGTCACAACAAGGAGAAAATGACCTTACATGATTTATTTTACCTAAAGTGTATTCGAGACCCAAGAGGCTTTGTTAAAATCCCTTACTGTGTTGGTTTTTATTTGTCTAAGATGGTAGAAGGAATACAGGCAGGGGGAATAATAGGAGGAGGTATTTTTGTTACTCTCATTGGAGAGTATTTGGGTGTAGATAGGGATCAAGGGGGTCCACTTTTAGAATGTAGGGAACAGGTTAAGCCTTTAGGATTGAGGGTCTATCAGGGTGCTAAGGTTTTAAAGAGCAGACGCAATCAGGCAATACCCTATGTTGTTCGTCATCCACAGGTAGAGAGAGGTTCAGATGAGGAAATGGAGGAAGCGGATGACATTAGGGATGTCATTAGGGAGGCTATGACTGACGTCTACCAGTGTGTAGATGAGGTAGAAATGACAAACGAGGAGAGACATAGACGGTACGAGCAGTGGCAAGCCCGGAATGAGTACGAGCATTCCAGGAAATGACAGCATGATAGATGGGACTATCATCAGCGTCAGATCATGAGTCGGCTATCACCTCAGGAACACTACGTACCGACCCGACCTGTTTACCATCCTCCACATCAGCCCGAGATGAGACTACCATATACTCTCTACGACCCTAACCAGGCCTACCAGTACACCTATCACCAACCATGGAACCCGACCGATGACATGAACTGGAACCCCTATCCAGATTGATATAGTTCCGTTGGTTATTTTTATGATTTTTATCTTTTTATTATTTTTATTTATTTATGTTTAAACATACAAATATTGATACTTTTATTGTAATGTTTAATATTTTTATTATGTTGTACTAATATTTCATATTTGATTTGAAAGTGGGATTTTAAGTCCCATTTCAAATTACCATGCATGTTATTTGTATGTATGTATATTGTCAATTGTATACAACAGGGTAAAACAGCGCATTTTCAAAGACTGGCATTAAGTTCAGCAAAAGCTACTAATTTTGACGACAAAACGAAAAACAAATGTGATGTAACAACAAGACGGAATGAACAAATGATGTGCACCATTTATCATTCAGCAAACAAATGCCAATATTTTTGGAAACTTTGGTAAAATTTAATCATTTTTCTACGCTAATCACCCTCAATAATTTAAATTGTTACTGATTTCTTGCAAATGAGGGCATTGCAAGATCTTAAGTGTGAGAAGGGGTTAAATTCTTTCGGATTAAAAAAAAAAAAAAATTCTGACTTAAACACTTGGTTACCATTAAAAATACTAGTAACACAGTAGTTGTCTTAGAATCTAGTGCTCTCTGATAATAAAGAACAACCCTAGTCTTATATACTGACTACCCAATTCTAGTAAAATTTTCAAAATTTTCAATTAAATGAATTCAAAATCATGTTTATACATATTTATGAATGATAAAACTAGGTGTTAACACCGAAATTATTGTTACCTCGGAAAGGACATAAATTGAGAAACAACCCAAAATGTTAGAATTCATTTAAAATAGAATAGAGGACAATAAAAAGGCAAAGAAAGGAAAATAAAAGGCAAGTGTGGGAAAAATTTACCAAGTTATTTAAAACATATATCACATATTTTTGTACAAATAATTGAAGATACTTTTGTTTTGGACAAAATTAACTGTTTTACCCGGTAAATTGTAAGATATTTGAAAGAAAGATGGATCTGCACGATAAATCAATTCTATCATTAAAAGGAAGTAAAGTCTTCCGAAAAAGACACGCGCTTCTTGATTTAGGTCAGGAAGTTGTATTCCAGACCAGTTGTAGAGTCTACGAAAAACCTTGAAAAGTTTTCTCGAAAATCAGCTGGAAATCCACGGACCTCAGCATCAAACAGGGTCGACAAGTGGTCAGACTTATCCTAACCATGAGAGGATCTGTCTCGTAAAATGGGGAGGGCGCCGTGCAAATTAGCTTGATAAGACTAATGAATCAGACCCCCAGAAAAGGATAATCTCCTTAAAAGATTAAAAATCAGCTTTTAAGACTGATATTACTCAATCCTAGAGATTGACTTTTAAAGATTGAGAATTACAAACTCATGGAATTCAATGATATCAAAACTCGAGCTTGAACGAGAAAATATTTTGATCAAAATTACAAACCGATTTGTTTTCTAAAAACCCATTTTCAATGCGATCATTACCATTGAACGTAAAATCCTAGGAATTCACCTGGAATTCATTAGGTCACCTGAACCAAATCGGGTGTCAACTGTAAGAATGGTGGTTGCATAGCATGGTCAAAGACATGACCTTGTGCCAGACCAAAAAACTATAGGGTGAGCTTTACTATTGCTTCTACCAAGGATAGTAATTGCATCCGACACGTTATAAACCATAATTAAAAGCATGTCAGGGGACATTGCCTTAACAGTTGCTTGTTCAACGCTTTATTTTACAACCGGACGGTAGTTTAACGAAAGGTAATATACGGAGCAAGTAAACTGGACGTGTTGCTTTCCCAATACAAGGTTAGCAAGTGGGTGACACTAAACCGCAAGTTTTGAGCTAAAATTTTCAAATCTGAAACCCAACAAACCCACAAAAACATTTTGCAAACACCGGTGAAGGCTTATTCCGGAAAACTTATCTAGGGTAAAAACTAGATTAAATTTTCAAAAGATCAAATGTTTTCATAAAAATCCAATTTTCTTAAGGATATAAATTTTCATAGTCATGTGGGACTGCAAACCACATCGTTACTACCATTGTTCATACCGCCGTATAGAAATCACTGATGTACAAAGCGTGAAGAATAAAGAAGTGATTCTAGTATTTTTATTTCAAGACTATATTGCTTGAGGACAAGCAACGCCCAAGTGTGGGAATATTTGATAATGCTAAAAATGAACATATATTTCATAGCATTATCCCTCAAGAAAGACAAGCTTTTAGTTGCAATTGTTCTATTTACAAGTGATATTCGTTTAAATAATAAAAGGCGAAGACAAAAGATAGATTCGATGAATTGAAGACGCAAACGACCAAAAAGCTAAAAAGTACAAAGTACAATCAAAGTGGTTCAAATTATTGGTGAGAAACGTCTCAAAATTACAAGAGTACAAGCCGCAAAACGCAAAATACAAGATATTAAATTGTACGCAAGGACGTTCGAAAATCCAGAACCGGGACCAGAGTCAACTCTCAACGCTCGACGCAACGGACTAAAAATTACGAGTCAACTATGCACATAAATATAATATAATATTTAAATAATTATTAAAATTATTTATATATTATATATATATTTATAAACCGTCGGCAAGAAGCAAACAAGCTCATGTGAGCTGGAAAAGCAGGCCATGCAATCGCATGGCCTGGCAGTTATAAAACCATACGATCGCATGGTGAATAGTAATTGGCCACATCCCTATAAATTTTGCAGTTTTGTTGAACAACATCACATCTTTTTCTCTTCCTATCTATCAACGTATATATATATATATATATATATATATATATATATATATATATATATATATATATATATATATATATATATATATATATATATATATATATATATATATATATATTAATTTTAATTTTAATTTTAATTTTAATAATAATAAGGGTATGTTAGCGAATGTTGTAAGGGTGTAAGTTGAAATTCTGTCCGTGTAACGCTACGCTATTTTTAATCATTGTAAGTTATGTTCAACCTTTTTAAATTAATGTCTCGTAGCTAAGTTATTATTATGCTTATTTAATGCCGAAGTAATCGTGATGTTGGGCTAAATATTAAAATTGGGTAATTGGGCTTTGTACCATAATTGGGGTTTGGACAAAAGAACGACACTTGTGGAAATTATATTATGGGCTATTAATGGGCTTTATATTAACTAAATGATACCTCGTTGATTTAATATATAGACTTATAATTTGACGTATTTATATATAACCACATACGCTTGACTGGGTACAGTGGGTAGGATATCTATAAATACCAATAATTGTTCATTTAACCGGACACAGAACTGGATTAATAGTTAATAGACTTGTTGAAACAGGGGTGGATTACATTCAAGGGTAATTGGTGTAATTGTTAACAAAGTAGTAAAACCTTGGACTACACGCAGTCGATAACCTGGTGTATTCATTAAACAAAGTATTAAGACCTTGTTACAATTCGAATCCCCAATTAGTTGGAATATTTGACTTCCGGAATAAGAATAATTTGACGAAGACTTCTGCATATTATGATTATGACTGATGGACTATTATGGACAAAACCGTATGGACATATCAAATAATCCAGGACAAAGAACAATTAACCCATGAAAATAAACTAAAATCAACATGTCAAACATCATGATTACGGAAGTTTAAATAAGCATAATTTCTTTATTTCATATTTAATTGCACTTTTAATTATCGCACTTTTATTTACTGTCATTGTATTTAATTGCACTTTTAATTATCATACTTTTTAATTATCGCAATTTATCGTCATTTTATTTATCGCAATTTCATTATCATTATTTACTTTACGTTTAAAATTAAGTTATATTTATTTTTAATATTTTACATTAGGTTTTAACTGCGACTAAAAGTTTTAAAATCGACAAACCAGTCATTAAACGGTAAAAACCCCCTCTTTATAATAATAATACTACTTATATTTATATATATTTTTGTATTTTTACAATTATAAGTTAAAAAAATATAGTGTTAAGCTTGGCTAAGATCCCTGTGGAACGAACCGGACTTACTAAAAACTACACTACTGTATGATTAGGTACACTGCCTATAAGTGTTTTAGCAAGGTTTAGGTATATCCACTCTATAAATAAATAAATAACTTGTGTAAAATTGTATCGTATTTAATAGTATTTCCTTGTAAAAATATAACTATTTTGTATACACCTCTACGCACATCAGCTGTTTCATTCCGGAGGTTAGCATTTGTATCATTAGGTAGACTTCCCGGTTTTCTTTCACCTATAAACCTTGCTAGGTTACTTACTTCTTGTTCCAAATTTTGAATATAAGCTTGTTGATTTCTAAATGCTTGAGCATTTTGTTCATTAGTTTGTTTCTGAGCTGTGAAAAACTGCGTTTGAGATTCAACTAGCTTCGACATCATATCTTCTAAATTTGGCTTTTTATCATCGATTTGTGGTGGTTTATTTTGAAAAATAGGTCTTTGCTGATTGTAAGTATTATTGGATACTTGCTGATTGCTAGGACCTTGTTGGTTGTTGTATGGAACATTTCGGTTATAATTCTGGTTTTGATTGTAGATTGGTCTTGGCGGTTGATAATTATTCTGATAATTATTTCCAGGCCTTTGGTTTATGTATGAAACATTCTCTCTTTGTTCCATTGTTAGTTCAATACTGAGACAATCTTTTGTCAAATGTGGTCCTCCACACTGCTCACAACTAATTCGTATTGAGTGAATATCTTTAGTCATCTTTTCCATTCGTCTCTCGACAGCATCTATCTTTGCAGAAATGGAATCAAAGTCATGGCTAGAATCGGCTCTAGCTGCTTTAGATGATCTAATGATATCTTTTTCTTGGTGCCACTCATGTGAGTGGGAAGCAGTGTTATCAATAATTTTGTAAGTGTCAGTTGCGGTTTTCTTCATAATGGAACCACCAGCTGCTATATCGATGTCTTTTCTTGTAGTGATGTCGCATCCTTGGTAGAATATTTGTACTATTTGACAAGTGTCTAAATCATGTTGCGGACATCCTCTTAATAACTTTCCAAATCTTGTCCACGCTTCATATAGAGTTTCGTTTGGCTTTTGTGTGAATGTAACAATTTCTCCTTGAAGTCTCATGACTTTAGATGCCGGAAAGAATTGTTTAAGAAATTTTTCAACTAAAACGTCCCATGTATCAATCGCCCCTTCAGGTAATGATTCTAACCAATATTTGGCTTCTCCCTTTAAAGTCCAGGGAAATAACATGAGATATATCTATTCATCCTCCACTTTTCTTATTTTAAATAGAGTACAGATCCTATTAAATGTACGAAGATGTTCGTTTGGATCTTCCTTCGGCGCACCACTAAATTGGCATTGATTAGTTACCATGTGTAGGATTTGTCCTTTGATTTCATAATCTGGAACATTAATGTCAGGTTGAGTAATTGCGTGACCTTGGCCAGTGCGTTTAGCTCTCATTCAGTCTTCCATACTTAGAGGTTCCAGATTCTCCATTATTGAATTTGTTGAATCTGAATCACTAGAGGATTCTGATTTAATGGGTTGTTCCTCTACATTCTCTGTTTGAATGATTGGTGGTTCCGGAGGAAAGATTAATGGTTCATGATCTCTGAATTGTCCCTGAATATCTTCCGGATTCTCAAGTGTGAGGTCGGGTTCAAAAAATGGATTATCGAAAATTTGAATTGGAGTACTTGGTTGACTGGATGACGATTCTAAAGAAAAATCAACGGCAACAATATTGGCTAGATGTCTTGATCGAGTTACAGGTGGTGAACGTATAAAAGGTGATGAACGTTTTGCTCGGTGCATTCACTGAATATCCTATTAGTTATAAAAGATAAAAATTATATAAGTTATCAAATTAATAGACTTTTCTGCTTTTGCCCACGTTTCGAATAGCCAAACGATGTAGCAGGGAGCCAGAACCCTTTAAATCGGAAGCTCACAACTCAGCCACTAACAAATTCAACTATTACTACGAAGCAGAAAATTTTGGATGTCTATCAATTTAACCGCTTAAAATAATTTTTCATTGAAATTTAAAGAAATTTTAGAGAAGAAATAGAAAATTCTAAGTCCTAAAAACTAAAGCGTCGAGAAATGAGAAAGAAAAAGAGCGCGTCGAAAAAACGTCGAAAAATAAAAGGTCAAAAATTAATAAAAAGAACGTAGCGCGTCGAAACTTAAAAGTCTAAAAACTAAGAATTAAAAGTTGCGTCTAAAAGTATTAAAGCTTAAAAAAATACTATATCCAAAATGGCAATAACTTAAAAAGGTACTAAAATATAAAAACGGCGTCGCAAAATTCTAAAGCACCTAAATCTTAGTCTAAAGAAAGAGTACTTAAGGGATTTTACGGTAAATCCTAAAAATCTAGAAATAAAAATAACTACGGCAAAAACTATGACTTAAAACTAAATATGAACGAAAAATAAAGATATTACGCTAAAACAAATAAAAAGATACAAAATATAAAAAATAAACTTAAAGTTGTAAAAAGTACAATTTTTATAAAAATATTATTTTAATATTATTTATTTTATAAAAGTATTAATTTTATAATTTATTAAAACTAATTAAAACTAAAAATACAAATTAAATACTAAAACTAAAATAAACTATAAATTAATTAAACCCTAATTAGGTTATTATTAATAATTAATATATAATTAAAATCCTAAACTGTCGGCTGAGGTTACCAGGCGGGTCAAATCAAGCCATGCGATCGCATGGTTTGATAGTTAAAATCTCATGCGATCGCATGAGCCTCGGATCCGGTTCAAAAATTGGACTGCTACAGTTCTCGGCCTGATTGATTTATATATATATATATATATATATATATATATATATATATATATATATATATATATATTTCTGTTTTTAGATTATATAAAATATATATATGACTTAAATAAAAATTTAATTTTAAAAACTAAAATAAAAATACTTTTTAACTTTATATATATTTAACAACTCTTAAAAACAAATATATAGATTTTGTTTTTCTTTTTATATTTTTGTATTTTTAATATTTAAAACGTATATTTTTATACAAAGAACTTAATAAATTTTTTTTTTTATATAGCGTTGCGCTTTCGGCGATGTTATTTCCCCGGCAGCGGCGCCAAAAATACTTGATGTGCGTAGAGGTGTATACAAAATAGTTATATTTTTACAAGGAAATACTATTAAATACGATACAATTTTACACAAGCTATTTATTTATTTATAGAGTGGATATACCTAAACCTTGCTACAACACTTATAGGCAGTGCACCTAATCGTACAGTAGTGTAGTTTTTAGTAAGTCCAGTTCGTCCACAGGGAACTAGCCAAGTTTAACGTTATATTTTTTAAAACTATATTTGTAAATATATAAATATATAAGTAGTATTATTATTATAAAAGGGGGTTTTTACCGTTTAATGACCAGTTTTTCGATTTTAAAACTTTAGTCGCAGTTAAAACCTAATGTAAAATATTAAAAATAAATATAACTTAATTTAAAGCGTAAAGTAAATGACAATAATTAAAGTGCGATAAATAAAATAATGGTAAATAAAATTGCGATAATTAAAAAGTACGATAATTAAAATGACAATAAATTGAAGTGTGATAATTAAAAGTGCAATTAAATATGAAATAAAGGAAATTAAATATGAAGTAAAGGAATTATGCTTATTTAAACTTCCGTAATCATGATGTTTGACGTGTTGATTTTAGTTTATTACCATGGGTTAGTTGTCCTTTGTCCTGGATTATTCAATATGTTCATACAGATTTGTCCATAATAGTCCATCAGTCATAATCATAAAATGCGGAAGTCTTCGTCAAATTATTCTTATTCCTGAAGTCAAATATTCCAACTAATTAGGGATTCAAATTGTAACAAGGTCTTAATACTTTGTTTAATGAATATACCAGGTTATCGACTGCGTGTAATCCAAGGTTTTATTACTTTGTTAACAATTACACCAATTACCCTTGTATGTAATTCACCCCTGTTTCAACAAGTCTATTAACTATTAATCCAGTTCCGTGTCCGGTCAAATGAATAATTATTGGTATTTATAGATATCTCGCCCACCGTACCTAGTCAAGCGTATGTGGTTATATATAAATACGTCAAATTATAAGTCTATATATTAAATTAACGAGGTATAGTTTAGTTAATATAAAGCCCATTAATAGCCCATAGTCTAATTTCCACAAGTGTCGTTCTTTTATCCAAACCCCAATTATGGTCCAAAGCCCAATTACCCAATTTTAATATTTAGCCCAACATCGCGATTGCTTCGGCATTAAATAAGCATAATAATAACTTAGCTACGAGACATTAATTTAAAAAGGTTGAACATAACTTACAATGATTAATAATAGCGTAGCGTTACACGGACAGAATTTCGACTTACACCCTTACAACATTCGCTAACATTCCCTTATTATTAGAATTAAAATTAAAATTAATATATATATATATATATATATATATATATATATATATATATATATATATATATATATATATATATATATATATATATATATATATATATATATATATATATATATATATATGTACGTTGATAGATGAAGAGAAAAAGATGTATTAAAACTGGCCAAAACACGCGAAATTTATAGGAGTGTGGCCTGCTACAGGAGCCATGCGATCGCATGGTTTTCCTTCTTTCTGGCCATGCGATCGCATGGCCAGCTGGGAGAGTTCACATGTTGTTGTTTGCTTCTTGCCGACGGTTTTTAAATAATAATATAATATATAAATAATTTTAAGAATTATTTAAATATTATATTATATTTGTGTGCATAGTTGACTTGTAATTTTTAGTCCGTTGCATCGCGAGTTGAGAGTTGACTCTGGTCCTGGTTCCGGATTTTCGAACGTCCTTGCGTACAATTTAATATCTTGTATTTTGCGTTTTGTGGCTTGTACTCTTGTAATTTTGAGACGTTTCTCACCAATAATTTGAACCACTTTAATTGTACTTTGTACTTTTTAGCTTTTTGGTCATTTGCGTCTTCAATACGTCGAATCTATCTTTTGTCTTCACCTTTTATTATTTAAACGAATATCACTTGTAAATAGAACAATTGCAACTAAAAGCTTGTCTTTCTTGAGGGATAATGCTATGAAATATATGTTCGTTTTTAGCATTACAAGGAATGCTTTGTTAATATCCTTGAAATCAATACACATGCGCCATGAACCATCAGATTTCTTGACTAAGACATGATTTGCTACCCAAGTTTGATAGTTCACCTCCCTAAGTATGTTTGCATTCACCGGCTTTTCTACCTTCATTCGCAGCCACTCGTTTCTTTTCGGGGCCATAGGCCTTTTCTTCTGTCGCACCAGAGTTAAACTTGGGCTAGCATTTAACTTGTGCTCTGATATTTCGTGAAGTAATCCCGTCATGTCCTCTTTACTCCATGAGAAAACATCCACATTGGTTATCAGCATATTCTGCAACTTGACTTAAATGTTGTTGGATAAGCTACCCCCAATTTGAATTCGCTTTTCTGGGTGCTTTGGATTGACGATAATAGAGCAGCTTCGCATTTGTTCATCATTGGTAGGAAGCGATTCCGGTGGTGCGATGGATGCACAAAGCGCCCTTCCAGACTCCGTTCGGATGGTTCTATTCCTTGCTTGGTAGGGAATTTTATCTTACCATGAACTGTTGAAGGCACCGCACCAAACTTTTGCAAAGTAACTCTTCCCAAAAGCGTATTGTAACAAGAATAAGAGCGTACCACGCAAAATTTAATGGGCGCAGCTCGAGAGCGAGAGGGATCATTATCATCTGCTAATTCCAATTCGAGTTCAATGCACCCCAACGGCCATGCCGACTCCCCAGAAAACCCAGAGAGCACAGTCGTTAGTGCGTGTAATTTTGATTTGGTCTCCTCAGGTAGCTGCCTGAAGCAGTGCTCGTACATAACATCAATGCTGCTCCCCGTATCAACATTTAATCTCTTAACATTATATCCACAGTCAACAACGTGCCCCTTGAAATAATCGGTGCATGTGACGAATCTACAGTCTGCATGGGCGGGAAAGATATTGGTTCTATCTCCAACTCCTCTAACTATTCGGATTTTCGCCTTTGTTTCGTGTGCCATGCATGCACCATGTTGATCATTTTATCAGCGCTCTGGCCAGTATTCTTTTTTGGAGTTGGCGGGACCTTATCAGGCGCTTGATTCTGCGAAGAAGATCCCTGCTTCTTTGTAGGTTTTAAATGATTGAGCTCGCCTCTCCTGAGGCACTCTATATCCTTTTCAATGAAAGATTTACACCGATCAATTTCATGGCCATAATCATTATGGAACTCACAGAACTTCGACTTATCGCGCCTGGCGTACTCTGACATCTTACCAGGCTTAGAAAACGTTAAGCAAATAGGTTCAGTAGCCAAGATTTCTTTCGGTGTTTTATTCAACTCACGCATAATTGCGAAGTTCTGGTTTGGAAAGTGCCCCTTCCCTTGATCGGCTCCAACGTTTGATCTTCGGAACTTATTATTATTCTTTGACGAGCCAGAACCCTGGCCAGAATTGTCACTCTTACACTTTGACCCATTGGTGGACCCCTAATGAGAATCGTCATCTCTGCCACTTTTCCCATCATGATACTTTGTACCGTGCCGATTGGTATCTTCCCTCACACGCATATGCTCGTGCGCTTCTTTAATTGCTTCTGCTAAAGTGTCGGGGACCTTCATGCACAGGTGCTGCCACAGGGTAAGATGCCTTTCCCTGCAGAGCCCATGAATAAACACAGACACCTTTTGGCTTTCTGGCAAACCCGCCATCTTAGACACTTCCTTTGTATAGCATCAATAAACTGACCAAGAGATTCTCTTGCCCCCGCCTAATATCGTGACATTCTACATGCGTCCTCTTTTGAGCGCGGATGTTATGGAAATTTAGCAGGAAACGTGCACAAAGATCACTATACAAGCTGACAAGAGGAGATGACAAATTGTTGAACCACTCCCTCGCAACCACTTGAAGTAAAGTTTGAAATTCAAGACACTTGATTTCATCATTCCATGCTTGCACACAGGCAGTCCCTTCGTATCTTTGTAAAAAGTCATCGGGATCTGTCGTGCCATCATACCATCCCATAGTTGACAGGATAAATGGCGGGGACGCGGGCACATAATTAGCGATGTGAGGTGCGAAGTTTTCATTAACAGGTTCGACCTCCATAAAAGGTTTAACTTTACGACCCATCATCCCAGTATAAAATTTGTTTAAGATTTCTTAGCCCCAGTTTGGCACGTTGAATGCCTGGGCATACTCATCTGGCGCAGCTCTAGCCAAGATGTTAAGCAGACTTTCCTGACTTTTCTTTCTATTCTCGCTCGCAGAATTGTGGACGCGCTCGGATGAGCTGCTTGGGGTAAACAAAGTAGAAAGCTTCGGAATCGGTGAGGTATCTCGCGAGAAGCGCATGTTATCAAGTGGAGTTTTAACATTCGTCGACTCACTGAGCTCGATATTTTCCTTGTAAAACCACTCGCATGCACTTACAGATGTCATGATCCGCCTAGTGTTAACTATTGACTTTGGCGTTGAATATGTCGGGATGGACCCCACCGTTGTAATTGGGGTTCCCTTCTCATATCCAGCTTCTTCGTCTTCTTCGTCGTCCTCATCACCCAACATCCAATACATAGGTTTCTTAGGCGGAACCCCTTCAAATACCGGTGGGACGGTGTCTGACGACTTTTTTGCTTTCTCAGAGGACTTATCTACCCCTGCATCAGGTTTCTTTTATGAAGTAGGTGTTTTCTCCTAGTTTTTTGGTCCGGTCTGGCTGAATGCCTAATGATGGGACTGACCTTTACCAGACTTGTTTCCACCTCCCATAGCTTAGTACCTGTTACAGGAACAAACCATAAAAATATCAGAAGCTTGAAAGTGAATCGTTCGTAACAAACAAACTTCTTATGCAGTTCTATTTATGGATCCACAGATGACGCCATTTGATCGAACATAAACCTATTGCATAGGACTGATCATATGTTGAGTGCCATGTGTGGTGATCGCTCCAAATCCACTTTGGACGAATACATCATTCATTGATTTCATAATGAGGTTTTGACCTCTATATGATACGTTTTGTAAACATTGCATTCTTTTAAAAAGGCACACCATAAATGAATATATAAATCCAAGGTTTTCGACATCTGATGATTTCTACATATAGGCAATTACCGTATATAATAGTTTACAATACTACATCCGTTGACAATGCAGTCAAAATAAGATACACGGTGATGATTTTGTGAATGCAAAGTTTTCTTGAATAAAGCATGTATGACTCCATGCACATAGCTTGTATAACATATAAGCGAACAGCGGAAGACTTCTAGAAACCTGAGAATAAACATGCTTAAAAGTGTCAACACAAAGGTTGGTGAGTTCATAGTTTTAATATTGCACATAAATCGTATGTAAAGGTGGATCACAAGATTTCAGTTGTTTCTTCCAGAAACGTTTATCAAATGATTCTACGTAACAGAGCACCCTGGTAACTAAACTTAACGTATATATAATTTGTACCCTTTGTATAATCATCTTAATAATACACGCAAACTAACGTGTACGCTTCTCAAATAGCATACGTCCGTTAAAAGGCTAGTGGTCTAGCTCGGACGGGGATATCAAGCCCTATGGATCCATATACTACTACTCGCGCCCACCAGTTCTTATAACTGGCAGTTACTAGTTACCAAAGCTAAGGGATTTTCGGTTCAAACTCAGTATAGGATTTAGTATGTACTTGTATCCATTGCGTTTAAAATAAAGTGCATGTATTCTCAGTCCAAAAATATAGATTGCAAAAGCAATTAAAAAGGGAGCAAATGAAACTCACCTTACCAGCACATAAGGTCATTTACCAAAAAGTGACCGAAACTCGGAATGCAAAATTAACCGTAGATCTCAACCTATTGAACATATGTTGATCAATACATGTCTAATAAGCTAGGTTGGGTCATAGTGTATCATAATCTTAATGCTCGAGATTGACATACAAAAGTTATTAAAAGTCATTTCAAAAAGTCAACCTGACCCAATATGATCTTTTAAAATCTATACTATAGTTTGCATGATCATGGTAATCGAAAATAGTTTAACATTTCACATGGTTTCCCAATTCTTGAATAATTAGACTATAGTTTTATAAAGCTTTAAAATATGATAAAACAGACAATTTTGACAATTGTTCAACAAATTGAGACGTGCCTTATATAGAAATTCATTTACTCGACTAGTAATATTTGAAAATCCAAATTATCAATCTTATAAACAAGTTGTTTAAATATCAATTTCAGATTCAAAAGCAATTTCAATTAATGTTAATCATAATTCAGTTGTCCATATCTTTTAATTCGTTCATCGAAATTACGCGATCTCTAAATGAAAAGTTATTGATTTTTCGCCAGCTTTCCAAAAACATGCATATCATATACCTTATATCAGTAATATATGTATTAAATTCGTGATCTATTATAAACTATTTAACAACAAAATTAATCGTACTAGCATGCATAATCCTATATACTCGAGCACTAGTCAGGGATACACTATTAATATATAATAGATAAGATATAAATGCTTACGTATCAATATTGTGATTCAATATTGTAGGAAAGTACGTAGACACAACGGAGATGGTAAATACTAGTTTGACTCACGAGCAAAACCCTTGAACAATATCCAAACCTCTTTAGTAATAACCCATAGTTTCCTTAGCTCTATCCTGCTTGAAAACCCATTTTGAAAGTGACACGCTCATGACCTCGTCGTAGTATTTTAAGTGATATAATTAGTAATAATAATAATATAATACTACTAATAATAATAAAATAAATAATAATCTTAATCTTAATAATAATAATAATAATAATAATAATAATAATAATAATAATAATAATAATAATAATAATAATAATAATAATAATAATAATAATAATAATATTAATATTAATAATATTAATATAAATAATAAATAATAATAATATTACAGAGGGAGTAGTTTATGTGTAAACAAAACTCGAGCAGAAACTGGCCTTTTATAAGCAACTTTTTGGAATCTGATGCCCATACGATCGTATGGGTTTTTAGTGTATTTTCCATGCGATCGCATGGCTACCTGATCCAGCTCAAAATGTTTTTGTTTTCTTGTTTGTCGACATATTATTATATAATATATATAATATATATAATTTAAATAATTAATTATATATTATATTAAATTCATGTGCATAGTTGACTTGTAATTTTCGTTCCGATGTCTCATACGTTGTCACTCGACTTATGTCTCGGTTCCGGTTTCTCGAACGCATTTTCGTACGCTTAGAAAACTCGCAATTTACGTTTTGTGACTCGTACCTTTGTCAAAATATAGTCTTAAATTATCAATAAACTATATCATTCAAAGTGTATCTTAAACTTTCGAGTGTTTTGGTCATTTACTTCTATAAATCATTGTCTCGCTATTTATTAATATATATATAATAACAAATCGTTTTATGACCAAGTTAATATATATTTTCAACATTCATAAACACGTTTTAAATATACGTCGCAAGTTATTCACATAATTAATATTCCAACTTATCATATATATTCAAATAAATATTTAAACCAATAAGTTTAATGTACGGTATCAAACAATTAATACATTGTTATGTTTTTAAGTTATAGTATATATATATGTATCTATATACATATAATTGTTCGTGAATCGTCAAGAACAACCGAAAGGTATTTGAATATATGAAAGTAGTTCAAAAATTTTGAGATTCATTTTTACAGACTTTGCTTATTGTGTCGGAAATGTTAATCATACAAAGATTATGTTTAAATTTGGTCAGAAATTTTCGGGTCATTACAGTACCTACCCGTTAAAGAAATTTCGTCCCAAAATTTGAGTGAGGTCGTCATGATTAACAATAAAAAAGTTTTCATGACGTATATGTGTTGATAAATAGAGTTTTATCACCGTTGAATAATATGGATAAAACAATCCGACTATTCGAAGCGTACGAGAGAAGTTATCGTAATAAAGTGAAATGAGGGAATAGAGATTCATCTTAACTTTTGACGTATTAACGATTAATTTCCAGAATTTAAGGAATAGAAAATCTTCATAATCTAAATAAGATTTGATTCTTCGTAAAGTAAGGAGATTAAGATCTTCTTTAATTAAATGCGTAATCTGCCTCGATTGCTATGTCTGATATTTTACTATAAATTGACCTCTTCCGTTTCATTTATTTTCACCACTCCTATAAGCTTCTTTCTTATTTCATACTTCCTAATAGATTTTGAAAATGCTTAATCCAGTTCCGATTCTTGATATTTTATTGGCTATCGTATCCTTCATTCTTCTTTTTCATCTGCCACCAGAGGAGGTTATTTTCTTCTACTATTACCTTGGGGTTATAGTGTTTTTCATTCTCCCGTGTCTTTATATTGCTATACGCATTGATATACACGGTTTGTAATTTCGGGGTTTTTATCGGGCTTTTTATTCTCCATTATATTTTGGAGCTTCATGCTTTTATTTTTCCTTCCTGACTTTAAGTCAAGCGAATAATGGTCCATAATTCGTAGGTATGGAGTTTTGGATGAACATAGTTAATGTTCTAAGAAGGTAATCGTAATGGCACGATCTTGATTTATCAAATTACTAGAATATCCAAAAAGATAGAACTATCATGAAGATATGTTCTTAATATGTTTGGAGATTGGGTAGAATGTAAGAGTCGTGTAACATGGCACATGATGACGGTATGTAACGACCCTGGATTTTCCAACGTTTATTTATTAATAATTATTATTATTAATACGTGTGATTAAACGAATGTATGTTATTACATTTACTTGTTACCATGATTGCCCGTACTTGACTTTAAGTGCCCGAAACGTCTTTGTGACACACGTACATTACACGAATAATATTTTCAAGTATTATTTACATTCATGATTAAGTTTTATTAATCATTTTAATTAACTATGGTTATTAGTTAATTACTTGGGCTTTAATTGGACTTATTTGTTAATTATTGGAACTTGGGCTTGTTTAATGTTAATGGACTCAAGAATATAGACTTATAAGCCCACCCTACACCTTATTGGATTAACTAGCCCATATTTACACTTGTAAGTACCACATTATGACTTAACTAGTTAGTTTCATGTACAAAGAATCTAGTTGCACCTTGTTCCAACACCAACACCTCAAGTAACCACCTTTAAGGACAATTACATGCAAGAAACCATTGAATTAATCCCCCCTCTTCTTTTTTTCTACTGGTCGTGGGCTAGCATGGGTGAGGGTGTTCAACATTCTTTTGTTTTTGTATTACTTGTTCACTTGTATCCTTCATTCATTACACACACACTTTACTTGCAAAAATCCTCTCAACTTTTCTCTCATTTCTTTCTCTCTTTTGCTCTCTTTCTTGTAAGTAACTTGAGCAACTTTTCTCTTCTTCTTTTCTTGTAAAAACCGATTCATATACCTCCCTTAATCATCATCATACTTTGTTGTTGTTATTTACTTGTTGTTGTTACTTACTTACTAGTTGTTATTTATTATTTACTTACTAGTTTCAAGAATCAAACTTACTAGTTTCATTCTTCTTTTATCTTGTTTTACAAGAACACTCAAGAACATAAACTTACTAGTTTATGATTCTACTTTTATTGTTTCAAAAGATTTAAGTTTCATATGTTGTAAATCATACTTGTAATTCATGTTAGTAAACTTTAAAGTTTACTTTCTTAAAGATCAAACTTTGGTTTGAATCTTTAAAGTATGCAACCCATGAACTTATTTACTTGTTTACTTAGTTTATGTCTTCATATTATGCACTTTAATTTCATGTTATTGGTTAAATGGTCAAGTACTACAAGTTAGTCTTGATCTCATACTTTCTTGAACTAGAGTTAACTTTAAAAGTTCAAGAACATGTAAGTAAGCTTTCTATAATTATAACTTTGTATACTTATGCTTGATCTAGACTTTTGGGTCTTGGATCTTCAAGATCTAACTAAGAACTATGTTCTACATCTTAAGATCTTGATTAGTTAGTTTACTTTCAAGTTTGTAACTTATTATTAGTTTTAAAGTTCTTGCATGTGTTAGATCTAAGACTTTGATGTAACTTTGGTTCCTCAAACTTCATACAACTCTTAAGTGAGTTGCGCTTCATGTCTTAGACTTACACTTAGGTTATGATGGTCAAACCTTGGTGAAAATTATGAAAACACATCAACGAGTTGTACACTTGAAGCTATATGCATCAAGGATGAGAACCGTGATAAGCATCGAGCACCAAGACCACCGGAACCCACTATTTTTCTATTTTCTGTCTTCTGCCTATTGTTTTCTTGGTCCTGTAACATACCAGTACTCCTGGGCTACTGTAACCTTGATTTTCAGATAGATCTTTTCGAGTAGATAATTTTTCATATAGGACTAGTCTTAATCCGAGTTACGGTTTAGGATTTATGGCCCTCCGATCGTCACTATGTCCTTTTAACGTTGTGCAGAAATTTCTGACCTACTCGCACTTAGACCGTCGCCACGGTCAAACGAAGGCGAGTTTGCTTCTGTAAATTTTACCACACTTAAAGGACTCATATACGGTGCCATGGCCACTGGTCTCACCTTCAGTCAGTAAGGGTAGAGGCCGTGGTGACTGATCGAAGTCAGCTTTTGTTTTAAACTCTTTTCACGAACGAAACTTACTTTACACCTTTTGTTAAATGATGAATGATGATGACCTTTAAGACCTTATTTACATACTTTTAAACCTTTTCGGCCGATTTACTGACTTAGTACTATTTGACTTAGGTTTAGGACCCGTTTGGACAACCTTCATTACTTGCTTACTTTCCGAGTCATACTTTACCGCTACTTTATCATTGTGAGTTATAGCATTCCCTTTTTACTTTAACTTATTTTGGGAACTGAGAATACATGCGGATTTTATGTTTTACATACTAGGCACGAGTACTTAAACTTCATATATGTGTGGGTTATATAACGGCAGAAACATTCCCTTTAGCTCGGTAACGTTTAGTCATTGGTTTTTGAACCGGTGAACGCGAATCTTAGATATGGATCCATAGGGTTTGACATCCCCACTCGGGCTAGTAGCGCTAGCATTTAACGAGTGTTTAATACTTCGTAAACATACGCACTTTCCAAGTGTACTTTCAGGGGGTATAAACATTAAGTTAGTTACCAAGTGCCCACGGTTAACATATACTTTATCATACTATTTTGAAACGCTCTTTGTAGCACTGAAATCTCGTGGCCTACCTTACTTACTGTTATACTTAAACTATAGCTCACCAACCTTTGTGTTGATGTTTTTAAGCATGTTTTTCTCAGGTGCTTAAGGTTATTTGCTTCCGCTGTCGTGCTAGTCTTGCCGTAGACACCCGCTGCTCTAGTGTTATCACCGCATGAACTGTTTATCTTGCATTCAAACTTTAATACATTTGAAACTATGTTTTGTAACGACCTAAGGGTTACATACATTTATTCATGCTTGCTATTCGTAGAAGCATACTGTTGGTGTAAAACATTTGATGTCGGTTATGACATCACCTTTTTATCGTGAATGCAACTTCTTTTATTACAGCATATAGTACTTAACCTTGTAATGATCATGTTGTTGATGATTCGTACACGATGGTTTTGTACGGGGCATCACATTTAGTATCAGAGCATTGGTTGTAGGGAATTAGGTTGCATTAGTGAGTCTAAGACCGACCCGAGTAGGATTCACTAATAGGACTAATCTACAACTTGCTAGTTTACTTGTTTCCGCTGAACTTACTGCATGCTGCTGCTTACTGTTACTGCTATATGCTGTATGCTACTACATGATTTCACTACTGTATGATATTACTTGCTTTCGATTGCATGCTACTTCTGTACGATTAGTTATTATTGCCATGCTACTTATTGTTATACATGATTTAAACTGTTGGCCTAATACGTGCTTGCTTTATGACTTACTTGAAATGTCCCGTTCTTATTGATTAAAAACGTTCCATATTAATTGATTTCGTTGCGAGGTTTTGACCTCTTTATGAGACGTTTTTCAAAGACTGCATTCATTTTAAAACAAACCATAACCTTTATTTCATCAATAAAGGTTTAAAAAGCTTTACGTAGATTATCAAATAATGATAATCTAAAATATCCTGTTTACACACGACCATTACATAATGGTTTACAATACAAATATGTTACAACAAAATAAGTTTCTTGAATGCAGTTTTTACACAATATCATACAAGCATGGACTCCAAATCTCGTCCTTATTTAAGTATGCGACAGCGGAAGCTCTTAATAATCACCTGAGAATAAACATGCTTAAAACGTCAACAAAAATGTTGGTGAGTTATAGGTTTAACCTATATATATCAAATCATAATAATAGACCACAAGATTTCATATTTCAATACACATCCCATACATAGAGATAAAAATCATTCATATGGTGAACACCTGGTAACCGACATTAACAAGATGCATATATAAGAATATCCCCATCATTCCGGGACACCCTTCGGATATGATATAAATTTCGAAGTACTAAAGCATCCGGTACTTTGGATGGGGTTTGTTAGGCCCAATAGATCTATCTTTAGGATTCGCGTCAATTAGGGTGTCTGTTCCCTAATTCATAGATTACCAGACTTAATAAAAAGGGGCATATTCGATTTCGATAATTCAACCATAGAATGTAGTTTCACGTACTTGTGTCTATTTTGTAAATCATTTATAAAACCTGCATGTATTCTCATCCCAAAAATATTAGATTTTAAAAGTGGGACTATAACTCACTTTCACAGATTTTTACTTCGTCGGGAAGTAAGACTTGGCCACTGGTTGATTCACGAACCTATAACAATATATACATATATATCAAAGTATGTTCAAAATATATTTACAACACTTTTAATATATTTTGATGTTTTAAGTTTATTAAGTCAGCTGTCCTCGTTAGTAACCTACAACTAGTTGTCCACAGTTAGATGTATAGAAATAAATCGATAAATATTATCTTGAATCAATCCACGACCCAGTGTATACGTATCTCAGTATTGATCACAACTCAAACTATATATATTTTGGAATCAACCTCAACCCTGTATAGCTAACTCCAACATTCACATATAGAGTGTCTATGGTTGTTCCGAAATATATATAGATGTGTCGACATGATAGGTCGAAACATTGTATACGTGTCTATGGTATCTCAAGATTACATAATATACAATACAAGTTGATTAAGTTATGGTTGGAATAGATTTGTTACCAATTTTCACGTAGCTAAAATGAGAAAAATTATCCAATCTTGTTTTACCCATAACTTCTTCATTTTAAATCCGTTTTGAGTGAATCAAATTGCTATGGTTTCATATTGAACTCTATTTTATGAATCTAAACAGAAAAGTATAGGTTTATAGTCGGAAAAATAAGTTACAAGTCGTTTTTGTAAAGTTAGTCATTTCAGTCGAAAGAACGACGTCTAGATGACCATTTTAGAAAACATACTTCCACTTTGAGTTTAACCATAATTTTTGGATATAGTTTCATGTTCATAATAAAAATCATTTTCCCAGAATAACAACTTTTAAATCAAAGTTTATCATAGTTTTTAATTAACTAACCCAAAACAGCCCGCGGTGTTACTACGACGGCGTAAATCCGGTTTTACGGTGTTTTTCGTGTTTCCAGGTTTTAAATCATTAAGTTAGCATATCATATAGATATAGAACATGTGTTTAGTTGATTTTAAAAGTCAAGTTAGAAGGATTAACTTTTGTTTGCGAACAAGTTTAGAATTAACTAAACTATGTTCTAGTGATTACAAGTTTAAACCTTCGAATAAGATAGCTTTATATGTATGAATCGAATAATGTTATGAACATCATTACTACCTTAAGTTCCTTGGATGAACCTACTGGAAAAGAGAAAAATGGATCTAGCTTCAATGGATCCTTGGATGGCTCAAAGTTCTTGAAGCAAAATCATGACACGAAAACAAGTTCAAGTAAGATCATCACTTGAAATAAGATTGTTATAGTTATAGAAATTGAACCAAAGTTTGAATATGATTATTACCTTGTATTAGAATGATAACCTACTGTAATAAACAAAGATTTCTTGAGGTTGGATGATCACCTTACAAGATTGGAAGTGAGCTAGCAATCTTGAAAGTATTCTTGATTTTATGAAACTAGAACTTTTGGAATTTATGAAGAACACTTAGAACTTGAAGATAGAACTTGAGAGAGATCAATTAGATGAAGAAAATTGAAGAATGAAAGTGTTTGTAGGTGTTTTTGGTCGTTGGTGTATGGATTAGATATAAAGGATATGTAATTTTGTTTTCATGTAAATATGTCATGAATGATTACTCATATTTTTGTAATTTTATGAGATATTTCATGCTAGTTGCCAAATGATGGTTCCCACATGTGTTAGGTGACTCACATGGGCTGCTAAGAGCTGATCATTGGAGTGTATATACCAATAGTACATACATCTAAAAGCTGTGTATTGTACGAGTACGAATACGGGTGCATACGAGTAGAATTGTTGATGAAACTGAACGAGGATGTAATTGTAAGCATTTTTGTTAAGTAGAAGTATTTTGATAAGTGTCTTGAAGTCTTTCAAAAGTGTATGAATACATATTAAAACACTACATGTATATACATTTTAACTGAGTCGTTAAGTCATCGTTAGTCGTTACATGTAAATGTTGTTTTGAAACCTTTAGGTTAACGATCTTGTTAAATGTTGTAAACCCAATGTTTATAATATCAAAAGAGATTTTAAATTATTATATTATCATGATATTATGATGTACGAATATCTCTTAATATGATATATATACATTAAATGTCGTTACAACGATAATCGTTACATATATGTCTCGTTTCAAAATCATTAAGTTAGTAGTCTTGTTTTTACATATGTAGTTCATTGTTAATATACTTAATGATATGTTTACATATCATAATATCATGTTAACTATATATATAACCATATATATGTCACCATATAGTTTTTACAAGTTTTAACGTTCGTGAATCACCGGTCAACTTGGGTGGTCAATTGTCTATATGAAACCTATTTTAATTAATCAAGTCTTAACAAGTTTGATTGCTTAACATGTTGGAAACATTTAATCATGTAAATATCAATCTCAATTAATATATATAAACATGGAAAAGTTCGGGTCACTACAGTACCTACCCGTTAAATAAATTTCGTCCCGAAATTTTAAGCTGTTGAAGGTGTTGACGAATCTTCTGGAAATAGATGCGGGTATTTCTTCTTCATCTGATCTTCACGCTCCCAGGTGAACTCGGGTCCTCTACGAGCATTCCATTGAACCTTAACAATTGGTATCTTGTTTTGCTTAAGTCTTTTAACCTCACGATCCATTATTTCGACGGGTTCTTCGATGAATTGAAGTTTTTCGTTGATTTGGATTTCATCTAACGGAATAGTGAGATCTTCTTTAGCAAAACATTTCTTCAAATTCGAGACGTGGAAAGTGTTATGTACAGCCGCGAGTTGTTGAGGTAACTCAAGTCGGTAAGCTACTGGTCCGACACGATCAATAATCTTGAATGGTCCAATATACCTTGGATTTAATTTCCCTCGTTTACCAAATCGAACAACGCCTTTCCAAGGTGCAACTTTAAGCATGACCATCTCTCCAATTTCAAATTCTATATCTTTTCTTTTAATGTCAGCGTAGCTCTTTTGTCGACTTTGGGCGGTTTTCAACCGTTGTTGAATTTGGATGATCTTCTCGGTAGTTTCTTGTATAATCTCCGGACCCGTAATCTGTCTATCCCCCACTTCACTCCAACAAATCGGAGACCTGCACTTTCTACCATAAAGTGCTTCAAACGGCGCCATCTCAATGCTTGAATGGTAGCTGTTGTTGTAGGAAAATTCTGCTAATGGTAGATGTCGATCCCAACTGTTTCCGAAATCAATAACACATGCTCGTAGCATGTCTTCAAGCGTTTGTATCGTCCTTTCGCTCTGCCCATCAGTTTGTGGATGATAGGCAGTACTCATGTCTAGACGAGTTCCTAATGCTTGCTGTAATGTCTGCCAGAATCTTGAAATAAATCTGCCATCCCTATCAGAGATAATAGAGATTGGTATTCCATGTCTGGAGATGACTTCCTTCAAATACAGTCGTGCTAACTTCTCCATCTTGTCATCTTCTCTTATTGGCAAGAAGTGTGCTGATTTGGTGAGACGATCAACTATTACCCAAATAGTATCAAAACCACTTGCAGTCCTTGGCAATTTAGTGATGAAATCCATGGTAATGTTTTCCCATTTCCATTCCGGGATTTCAGGTTGTTGAAGTAGACCTGATGGTTTCTGATGCTCAGCTTTGACCTTAGAACACGTCAAACATTCTCCTACGTATTTAGCAACATCGGCTTTCATACCCGGCCACCAAAAATGTTTCTTGAGATCCTTGTACATCTTCCCCGTTCCAGGATGTATTGAGTATCTGGTTTTATGAGCTTCTCTAAGTACCATTTCTCTCATATCTCCAAATTTTGGTACCCAAATCCTTTCAGCCCTATACCGGGTTCCGTCTTCCCGAATATTAAGATGCTTCTCCGATCCTTTGGGTATTTCATCCTTTAAATTTCCCTCTTTTAAAACTCCTTGTTGCGCCTCCTTTATTTGAGTAGTAAGGTTATTATGAATCATTATATTCATAGATTTTACTCGAATGGGTTCTCTGTCCTTCCTGCTCAAGGCATCGGCTACCACATTTGCCTTCCCCGGGTTGTAACGAATCTCAAAGTCGTAATCATTCAACAATTCAATCCACCTACGCTGCCTCATATTCAGTTGTTTCTGATTAAATATGTGTTGAAGACTTTTGTGGTCGGTATATATAATACTTTTGACCCCATATAAGTAGTGCCTCCAAGTATTTAATGCAAAAACAACCGCGCCTAATTCCAAATCATGCGTCGTATAATTTTGTTCGTGAATCTTCAATTGTCTAGACGCATAAGCAATCACCTTCGTTCGTTGCATTAATACACAACCGAGACCTTTCTTTGATGCGTCACAATAAATCACAAAATCATCATTCCCTTCAGGCAATGACAATATAGGTGCCGTAGTTAGCTTTTTCTTCAATAACTGAAATGCTTTCTCTTGTTCATCATTCCATTCAAATTTCTTCCCTTTATGCGTTAATGCAGTCAAGGGTTTTGCTATTCTGGAAAAGTCTTGGATGAACCTTCTGTAGTAACCAGCTAGTCCTAAAAACTGGCGTATGTGTTTCGGAGTTTTCGGGGTTTCCCACTTTTCAACAGTTTCTATCTTTGCCGGATCCACCTTAATACCTTCTTTGTTCACTATGTGACCGAGGAATTGAACTTCTTCCAACCAAAATGCACACTTTGAAAACTTAGCGTACAATTCTTCTTTCCTCAATACTTCTAACACCTTTCTCAAATGTTCACCGTGTTCTTGGTCATTCTTTGAGTAAATAAGTATGTCATCAATGAAAACAATGACAAACTTGTCAAGGTATGGTCCACACACTCGGTTCATAAGGTCCATGAACACAGCTGGTGCATTAGTTAAACCAAACGGCATGACCATAAACTCGTAATGACCGTAACGTGTTCTGAAAGCAGTCTTTGGAATATCATCTTCTTTCACCCGCATTTGATGGTACCCGGAACGTAAGTCATTCTTTGAATAAACAGACGAGCCTTGTAGTTGATCAAATAAGTCGTCGATTCTCGGTAGTGGGTAGCGGTTCTTGATGGTAAGTTTGTTCAACTCTCGGTAGTCGATACACAACCTGAATGTACCATCTTTCTTCTTGACAAACAAAACAGGAGCTCCCCACGGTGATGTGCTTGGTCGAATGAAACCACGCTCTAAAAGTTCTTGTAATTGGCTTTGTAGTTCTTTCATCTCGCTGGGTGCGAGTCTGTAAGGAGCACGAGCTATTGGTGCAGCTCCTGGTACAAGATCTATTTGAAATTCAACGGATCGATGTGGGGGTAATCCCGGTAATACTTTCGGAAATACATCAGGAAATTCTTTTGCGACGGGAACATCATTGATGCTCTTTTCTTCAGTTTGTACTTTCTCGACGTGTGCTAGAACAGCATAGCAACCTTTTCTTATTAGTTTTTGTGCTTTCAAATTACTAATAAGATGTAGCTTCGTGTTGCCCTTTTCTCCGTACACCATTAAGGGTTTTCCTTTTTCTCGTATAATGCGAATTGCATTTTTGTAACAAACGATCTCCGCTTTCACTTCTTTCAACCAGTCCATACCGATTATCACATCAAAACTCCCTAACTCTACTGGTATCAAATCAATCTTAAATGTTTCGCTAACCAGTTTAATTTCTCGATTCCGACATATATTATCTGCTGAAATTAATTTACCATTTGCTAATTCGAGTAAAAATTTACTATCCAAAGGCGTCAATGGACAACTTAATTTAGCACAAAAATCTCTACTCATATAACTTCTATCCGCACCCGAATCAAATAAAACGTAAGCAGATTTATTGTCAATAAGAAACGTACCCGTAACAAGCTCCGGGTCTTCCTGTGCCTCTGCCGCATTAATATTGAAAACTCTTCCACGGCCTTGTCCATTCGTGTTCTCCTGGTTCGGGCAATTTCTAATAATGTGGCCCGGTTTTCCACATTTATAACAAACTACATTGGCATAACTTGCTCCGACACTACTTGCTCCGCCATTACTCGTTCCAACACCATTTGTTCCTTTCGTTCTATTAACCCCTGGTCCGTAGACCTCACACTTCGCCGCGCTATGACCATTTCTTTTACACTTGTTGCAAAATTTGGTGCAGAACCCCGAGTGATTCTTTTCACACCTTTGGCATAGCTGCTTCTGATTGTTGTTGTTGTTGCGGTTATTATTGTTGTTGGGATGATTGTTGTAGTTGCTGTTGTTGTTGTTGTTGTTGTTGTTGTTGGGCCGTTTGTTGTAGTTGCGATTGATGTTGCGATTGTTGGGATAATTGTTGCGATTATTGTTGTAATTGCTGTTGTTGTTGTATTGGTGATTCTTATCACCGTTTTTCTCCCACTTTCTTTTGACTTGCTTCACATTGGCCTCTTCAGCAGTCTGTTCTTTAATTCTTTCTTCAATCTGGTTCACTAGTTTGTGAGCCATTCTACATGCCTGTTGTATGGAGGCGGGCTCGTGTGAACTTATATCTTCTTGGATTCTTTCCGGTAATCCTTTCACAAACGCGTCGATCTTCTCTTCCTCATCTTCGAAGGCTCCCGGACACAATAGGCACAATTCTGTGAATCGTCTTTCATACGTGGTAATATCAAATCCTTGGGTTCGTAACCCTCTAAGTTCTGTCTTGAGCTTATTAACCTCGGTTCTGGGACGGTACTTCTCGTTCATCAAGTGCTTGAATGCTGACCACGGTAGTGCGTACGCATCGTCTTGTCCCACCTGCTCTAGATAGGTATTCCACCATGTTAACGCAGAACCTGTAAAGGTATGCGTAGCATACTTCACTTTGTCCTCTTCAGTACACTTACTTATGGCAAACACCGATTCGACCTTCTCGGTCCACCGTTTCAATCCGATCGGTCCTTCGGTTCCATCAAATTCCAAAGGTTTGCAGGCAGTGAATTCTTTGTAGGTGCATCCTACACGATTTCCTGTATTGCTAGATCCAAGGTTATTGTTGGTATGTAGCGCAGCCTGTACTGCGGCTATGTTTGAAGCTAGAAAAGTACGGAATTCCTCTTCATTCATATTCACGGTGTGTCGAGTAGTCGGTGCCATTTCCTTCAAAATAGTCAAATGGAATAAGTTAATCATACAGAATATTAAGAGTAGTTAATAGTATTTCGTAGCATAATATGAACTCATTTATAAAAGCTTTTTCTTCATATTAGCGTTTTATAAGTTTAAATTCGGGTAGTACCTACCCGTTAAGTTCATACTTAGTAGCTAATATACAATTCAACTACTACAATTCTATATGAAAAACTGATTATAATAATATTTCGCGTTCAAACTTTTATACAATATTTTACAAACTTACAATACCGCTTATTTTACATAAAGCATGAAATATAGCACACAATAACTTTGATACAAGATAGTTGTGAAGATAATTCTAGCTAGTACACAAGTCGTTCAGCAAAGGCAATAAAGACACATAATTCATACGTCCAGAAACAAGTCATGCATTCTGGTTTTACTAGGACTACTTCCCATCCTTGGTCTTGTGCAACATAACCGTTATGGCCGTTGATAAGACAGCGTGTTGTAACGTCGTCAAAGGGACGAGGGTTACGTAATGTCCAACAGTCCCGTAATAATCTAAAAACCTCATTTCTTACCCCAATTACCGACTCCGTCACTTGTGGAAACGTTTTGTTTAATAGTTGTAGCCCGATGTTCTTGTTCTCACTTTGGTGAGAAGCGAACATTACTAATCCGTAAGCATAACATGCTTCTTTATGTTGCATGTTAGCCGCTTTTTCTAAATCACGAAGTCCAATATTCGGATATATTGAGTCAAAATAATTTCTTAACCCGTTGCGTAAAATAGCATTTGGGTTCCCCGCAATATATGCGTCAAAGTAAACACATCGTAACTTATGGGTTTCCCAATGTGATATCCCCCATCTTTCAAACGAAAGTCTCTTATAAACCAAGACATTCTTGGAACGTTCTTCGAATATCTTACAAACTGATCTCGCCTTAAATAGTTGTGCCGAGGAATTCTGGCCGACTCTAGACAAGATTTCATCAATCATGTCTCCGGGTAGGTCTCTTAAAATATTGGGTTGTCTATCCATTTTGTGTTTTTAAACTGTAAAATAGACAAGAGTTAGATTCATAAAAAAATACTTATTAATACAAGCAATTTTTACATATATCATAAAGCATAAGAACACTATATTACATATATTACACCACACGAATACAACTATCTTATTCCGACTCGGTCGTTTCTTCTTCTTCGGTTTTGGTTCGTTTTGCCAAGTTTCTAGGGATATATGATGTTCCCCTAATACGAGCCGTCGTTGTCCACATTGGTTTAGAAAAACCTGGTGGTTTAGAGGTTCCCGGGTCATTGTTACAACTTAAGAACTTCGGGGGTTGACGATACATATAAAGTTCATCGGGGTTGGAATTAGATTTCTCTATTTTTATGCCCTTTCCCTTATTATTTTCTTTTGCCTTTTTAAATTCAGTTGGGGTAATTTCTATAACATCATTGGAATTCTCGTCGGAATCCGATTCATCGGAGAATTGGTAATCCTCCCAATATTTTGCTTCCTTGGCGGAAACACCATTGACCATAATTAACCTTGGTCGGTTGGTTGAGGATTCTCTTTTACTTAACCGTTTTATTATTTCCCCCACCGGTTCTGATTCTTCTTCCGGTTCCGATTCTTCGTCCGGTTCCGATTCTTCTTCCGGTTCCGACTCTTCTTCCGGTTCCTCTTCGGGAACTTGTGAATCAGTCCACGAATAATTCCAATTTACATTTGACTCTTCATTATTATTAGGTGAGTCAATGGGACTTGTTCTAGAGGTAGACATCTATCACATAATATCAAACACGTTAAGAGATTAATATATCACATAATATTCATATGTTAAAAATATATAGTTTCCAACAAAAATGTTAAGCAATCATTTTTAAAGAAAACACGGTCGAAGTCCAGAATCACTAATGCATCCTAACAAACTCGATAAGACACACTAATGCAAATTTTCTGGTTCTCTAAGACCAACGCTCGGATACCAACTGAAATGTCCCGTTCTTATTGATTAAAAACGTTCCATATTAATTGATTTCGTTGCGAGGTTTTGACCTCTTTATGAGACGTTTTTCAAAGACTGCATTCATTTTAAAACAAACCATAACCTTTATTTCATCAATAAAGGTTTAAAAAGCTTTACGTAGATTATCAAATAATGATAATCTAAAATATCCTGTTTACACACGACCATTACATAATGGTTTACAATACAAATATGTTACAACAAAATAAGTTTCTTGAATGCAGTTTTTACACAATATCATACAAGCATGGACTCCAAATCTCGTCCTTATTTAAGTATGCGACAGCGGAAGCTCTTAATAATCACCTGAGAATAAACATGCTTAAAACGTCAACAAAAATGTTGGTGAGTTATAGGTTTAACCTATATATATCAAATCATAATAATAGACCACAAGATTTCATATTTCAATACACATCCCATACATAGAGATAAAAATCATTCATATGGTGAACACCTGGTAACCGACATTAACAAGATGCATATATAAGAATATCCCCATCATTCCGGGACACCCTTCGGATATGATATAAATTTCGAAGTACTAAAGCATCCGGTACTTTGGATGGGGTTTGTTAGGCCCAATAGATCTATCTTTAGGATTCGCGTCAATTATGGTGTCTGTTCCCTAATTCATAGATTACCAGACTTAATAAAAAGGGGCATATTTGATTTCGATAATTCAACCATAGAATGTAGTTTCACGTACTTGTGTCTATTTTGTAAATCATTTATAAAACCTGCATGTATTCTCATCCCAAAAATATTAGATTTTAAAAGTGGGACTATAACTCACTTTCACAGATTTTTACTTCGTCGGGAAGTAAGACTTGGCCACTGGTTGATTCACGAACCTATAACAATATATACATATATATCAAAGTATGTTCAAAATATATTTACAACACTTTTAATATATTTTGATGTT
Organism: Rutidosis leptorrhynchoides; assembly: GCF_046630445.1. Taxonomy (NCBI): domain Eukaryota; kingdom Viridiplantae; phylum Streptophyta; class Magnoliopsida; order Asterales; family Asteraceae; genus Rutidosis; species Rutidosis leptorrhynchoides. The sequence continues at coordinate 402,760,567 of NC_092337.1, read as the reverse complement.
TTAAGTTTATTAAGTCAGCTGTCCTCGTTAGTAACCTACAACTAGTTGTCCACAGTTAGATGTACAGAAATAAATCGATAAATATTATCTTGAATCAATCCACGACCCAGTGTATACGTATCTCAGTATTGATCACAACTCAAACTATATATATTTTGGAATCAACCTCAACCCTGTATAGCTAACTCCAACATTCACATATAGAGTGTCTATGGTTGTTCCGAAATATATATAGATGTGTCGACATGATAGGTCGAAACATTGTATACGTGTCTATGGTATCTCAAGATTACATAATATACAATACAAGTTGATTAAGTTATGGTTGGAATAGATTTGTTACCAATTTTCACGTAGCTAAAATGAGAAAAAATATCCAATCTTGTTTTACCCATAACTTCTTCATTTTAAATCCGTTTTGAGTGAATCAAATTGCTATGGTTTCATATTGAACTCTATTTTATGAATCTAAACAGAAAAGTATAGGTTTATAGTCGGAAAAATAAGTTACAAGTCGTTTTTGTAAAGTTAGTCATTTCAGTCGAAAGAACGACGTCTAGATGACCATTTTAGAAAACATACTTCCACTTTGAGTTTAACCATAATTTTTGGATATAGTTTCATGTTCATAATAAAAATCATTTTCCCAGAATAACAACTTTTAAATCAAAGCTTATCATAGTTTTTAATTAACTAACCCAAAACAGCCCGCGGTGTTACTACGACGGCGTAAATCCGGTTTTACGGTGTTTTTCGTGTTTCCAGGTTTTAAATCATTAAGTTAGCATATCATATAGATATAGAACATGTGTTTAGTTGATTTTAAAAGTCAAGTTATAAGGATTAACTTTTGTTTGCGAACAAGTTTAGAATTAACTAAACTATGTTCTAGTGATTACAAGTTTAAACCTTCGAATAAGATAGCTTTATATGTATGAATCGAATAATGTTATGAACATCATTACTACCTTAAGTTCCTTGGATGAACCTACTGGAAAAGGGAAAAATGGATCTAGCTTCAATGGATCCTTGGATGGCTCAAAGTTCTTGAAGCAAAATCATGACACGAAAACAAGTTCAAGTAAGATCATCACTTGAAATAAGATTGTTATAGTTATAGAAATTGAACCAAAGTTTGAATATGATTATTACCTTGTATTAGAATGATAACCTACTGTAATAAACAAAGATTTCTTGAGGTTGGATGATCACCTTACAAGATTGGAAGTGAGCTAGCAATCTTGAAAGTATTCTTGATTTTATGAAACTAGAACTTTTGGAATTTATGAAGAACACTTAGAACTTGAAGATAGAACTTGAGAGAGATCAATTAGATGAAGAAAATTGAAGAATGAAAGTGTTTGTAGGTGTTTTTGGTCGTTGGTGTATGGATTAGATATAAAGGATATGTAATTTTGTTTTCATGTAAATAAGTCATGAATGATTACTCATATTTTTGTAATTTTATGAGATATTTCATGCTAGTTGCCAAATGATGGTTCCCACATGTGTTAGGTGACTCACATGGGCTGCTAAGAGCTGATCATTGGAGTGTATATACCAATAGTACATACATCTAAAAGCTGTGTATTGTACGAGTACGAATACGGGTGCATACGAGTAGAATTGTTGATGAAACTGAACGAGGATGTAATTGTAAGCATTTTTGTTAAGTAGAAGTATTTTGATAAGTGTCTTGAAGTCTTTCAAAAGTGTATGAATACATATTAAAACACTACATGTATATACATTTGAACTGAGTCGTTAAGTCATCGTTAGTCGTTACATGTAAATGTTGTTTTGAAACCTTTAGGTTAACGATCTTGTTAAATGTTGTTAACCCAATGTTTATAATATCAAAAGAGATTTTAAATTATTATATTATCATGATATTATGATGTACGAATATCTCTTAATATGATATATATACATTAAATGTCGTTACAACGATAATCGTTACATATATGTCTCGTTTCAAAATCATTAAGTTAGTAGTCTTGTTTTTACATATGTAGTTCATTGTTAATATACTTAATGATATGTTTACATATCATAATATCATGTTAACTATATATATAACCATATATATGTCATCATATAGTTTTTACAAGTTTTAACGTTCGTGAATCACCGGTCAACTTGGGTGGTCAATTGTCTATATGAAACCTATTTTAATTAATCAAGTCTTAACAAGTTTGATTGCTTAACATGTTGGAAACATTTAATCATGTAAATATCAATCTCAATTAATATATATAAACATGGAAAAGTTCGGGTCACTACATTACTGACATGGAAAAATTTATTTTTCCTTGTTCAGATGTCGGATACTCCACCTGCTATCGTTTTGGGCAGTCCAGACTCGTCAGTCGCCCCACCTACTGCTGCTGCCGACACACCGATCCCGATACGCACCAGTGACCCCGGCGCTTCGTCTTCCGGAGCTAGTTGTAGTGCGCCGGTACCAGTGGCTACTATTAACGGACACGTGGAACCTACGGAGATTCCAGCTCCGTCTGCTCCCGGACCCTTGGAGCTACAGCCCTGCATCGGTGGTGTTGTGATTCCCGCGGAGTTCAGGGAAGGGCCATTCCGTAACCATATGCGCATGCCGTGCCGACGCGCTCCTAATGGACGTTTAGTGCCGATTCTGCCAGGCAGATACAGACAGATGATGGCCGCCCACGGACTGCCAGTTCAGCCACCAGTGCCACCACCACATGATTCGGATGACTCATCATCCGCCGATTCTTCATCAGATGACTCTTCCTCAGACGACTCCAGTGATGATGAGGACCCTGCTGATATACCTATTCAACCACCCTCCACCCCGCCAAAGAAGCGATATCGCTTCGACGGTACCATCATTCCGGGGATCAACGGAGGACGAGCCTTTACTGACACGTTTGGTCGACATCGTAGGGTTACTGCTCGTAAGAGGCTTGTGCCGTACCCTGCCGACCCACAAGTGCATAAGACACCCCGTTACGTACTGACTATTTCTGGAGCCGGAACGTCTGCACCCCGTTTCGTGCGGTCTGCACCACCCGCACCACTGGCACCACCCGCACCACCTGCCCCACCATCTCCCTCTAACGAGGAACTGAGGAGGGAGGTGGGAATCCTCCGAGTTCGGGTTACTGAGCTCGAGGAGCAGTTGGCTCAGGTTTTAGACATCCTACACCCACCTTCACCGTAGGACCTTTTGTATTAGATTTCATGATGTAATCTAGTTGTAGTTTCATATTTCACTTATGTATTGTACGAACCTATCATGATGTATGAAACTTATTATTAATGAATGAAAACTTTGTGATGTTACTTTTTGCACAAGTGTTCTATTTACGTTACTGTATGGTGTTTTGCGGTACTTGTATCAACTTGCGTTACTTAATTAACATGTGTTGTGCTGTTTACATGTTGGTTGTTATATACTATATTATTATATATTGAATGCTGGATTTTGACTTGAGTCAAAATGTTTGTATAGAACACCATGGCTAACGGTCGATCCACACTTACTGCTGCTCAAATTGAAGAGATGATCTAAGAACGTGTAGCCGCAGCCATTGCGGAAATGCAACCCCAAGCTCCACCGCCACCACCACCACTACCGGTTATTCAACCCGTTCGAAATGGGTGTACTTACAAGGAATTCCAGGGCTGTAAACCACACAACTTCAGTGGAACCGAGGGACTGGTTGGTCTCACCAGATGGTCCGAGAAACTTGAATCAGTATTCCGAGTTAGCAATTGTTCGGAGGATAGCAAAACCAAATTTGCTTCTTGCACACTATCTGACGGCGCGCTCACGTGGTGGAACACAATGGCACAGGCACAAGGCATTGATGAGGCGTATGCTACGCCATGGGAAGAATTTAAATGTGCCATGATTGAGGAGTATTGTCCGAGAACCGAAATCCAAAAGATGGAAATGGAATTCATGCAGTTAAAGACCGTTGGGAACGACCTTGATGGTTACAACAGGAGATTTTTGGAAATAGCCCTGATGTGTCCGACAATGGTCACCCCAAAATTCAAGCAAATGGAGAGATACTTCTGGGGACTCCCTAAGAGCATTAAGGGAAACGTCACCTCATCCAAACCACCAAATGTTCCCGAAGCAATGCGCATGGCGCATACTTTAATGAATCAAATAACCATCGATGAACCGGAGAAAACTAAGTCTGAAGCGAGTACTAGTGAGAAGCGCAAATGGGATAACCACAACAACAACAACAGGGGAAGAAACTATGAATAGAACCCGGCGAAATGACATGAGGGTTTCAGAGGAAACAACAACGGTGGAAACCCCAACCCCAACAACAACACCAACTCAAACTCGAACTACAAAGGAACCTTACCACAATGCAAGAGGTGTTACAAACACCACACTGGGTATTGCAATGTTGTCTGCGAGAAGTGCCAACGGTCTGGGCATGTTGGAAAAGACTGCAAGGTCACCACTTTGAATGGGAAGCCGAACACCAACAGGCCGAAGAAGTGTTATGAATGCGGGCAGACGGGCCATTTCAGAAATGCGTGTCCAAATAAGCGAAAAGATGGCGGACCACCGCGCGCTAGAGCTTTCAATGTTAATGCAAGGGATGCACGCGAAAACCCCGACTTGGTGACAGGTATATTCAAAATCAACAATCTTTTAGCTTCTGTCTTGTTTGATACTGGTGCAGATAGAAGTTATGTATGTAGAAATTTTTGCGATAAGATTAATTGGTCATTAGTTCCGTTAAAAGAGAGTATGCTTGTCGAGGTCGCCAATGGAAAACTTGAAAAGGTTGACCATATTAGTCGTGGAGCTATTATCAACATAGCTGGTGCAGATTTCGAGATAGATTTGATACCCATCAAACTGGGAAGTTTTGACGTGATAGTCGGTATGGATTGGTTGAGCAAGATAAAGGTTGATATTATTTGTGGAGATAAAGCTCTTCGCATACCACAAGGAGATGGTGAGCCACTGGTTATCTACGGAGAGAGATGTACCTCGAAGTTGAACCTCATTAGTTGCGTGAAAACACAAAAGATTATTAAGAAGGGATGTCTTGTTGTCCTAGCGCATGTGAAAACGGTAGAAACCGAGGTGAAAAATGTGAATGACGTTCGAATTGTGAATGAATTTTCCGATGTTTTCCCTGAAGAATTGCCTGGATTACCATCGCCAAGAGCAGTAGAGTTTCAGATCGATTTAGTGCCAGGTGCAGCACCTGTAGCTCGCGCACCTTATAGACTCGCACCTTCCGAGATGCAAGAATTACAGAGTCAACTACAAGAGCTGTTAGACCGTGGATTTATCCAACCAAGTTTCTCGCCTTGGGGCACACCTGTTTTGTTTGTGAAGAAGAAGGATGGATCCTTCCGTATGTGTATCGACTACCGTGAACTCAACAAATTGACTATCAAGAATCGGTATCCTCTTCCTCGAATTGATGATCTTTTTGATCAACTACAAGGATCGAGTGTCTACTCAAAGATCGATTTGCGATCCGGTTATCACCAGTTGAGGGTGAAAGAAAGCGATGTAATGAAGACTGCATTTAGAAATCATTATGGTCATTATGAGTTTCTCGTGATGCCATTCGGTTTGACAAATGCACCTGCCGTGTTCATGGACCTCATGAATCGTGTCTGCAAGTCGTACTTGGATAAGTTTGTTATCGTCTTCATAGATGATATCGTCATCTACTCTAAGAGCGAAGAAGAGCATGAGCAACACCTCCAACTAGTACTTGAACTCCTGAGACAAGAGCAACTTTACGCCAAATTCTCCAAGTGTGAATTTTGGTTGAAGGAAGTTCAATTTCTGGGTCATGTTGTGAGCGACCAGGGTATCAAAGTTGATCCCGCCAAGATTAAAGCCATCAACAAGTGGGAGACCCCCACTACTCTGACGTATATTCACCAATTCCTAGGTCTCGCCGGTTACTACTGAAGGTTCATTGAAGGATTTTCTCTGATTGCGCGTCCTTTGACCGCGCTGACTCACAAGGGCAAAAAGTTCATTTGGGAACCCGCGCATGAATTAGCATTTCAGACTTCGAAGAAGAAGTTAACCACCGCACCTATCCTATCGCTTCCTAAGGGCAGTGACGACTTTGTTGTTTATTATGATGCATCGAAGAGTGGTTTTGGTTGTGTACTGATGCAACGATCAAAAGTTATTGCCTATGCCTCACACCAATTGAAGATTCATGAGCGGAACTACACTACTCACGATCTTGAACTTGGAGCCATTGTCTTTGCACTCAAATTGTGGAGACACTATTTGTATGGAACTAAGAGCACTATTTTCACCGACCACAAGAGCCTCCAGCACATCTTTGATCAGAAGCAACTGAATATGAGACAGCGTCGATGGATCGAGACGCTCAACGACTACGATTGTGAACTCCGTTATCACCCTGGCAAGGCCAATGTTGTAGCTGACGCTTTAAGCCGACAGGAGAGGACGGCACCTCTTCGTGTTAGGGCTCTAAACATCACTATCCATTCGAACCTCAACAGCCAGATCAGAGTAGCCCAAGATAAGGCTCTCAAAGAGGAGAACATATCTCAAGAATATTTGAACATACTTGTCTCTCGATTCGAGGTTAGGGAGTCTGGACTCCGATGTTATGCCGGAAGAATTTGGGTACCTTGTTATGGAGATCTACGGAACCTTATACTTGACGAAGCGCACAAATCGAGATATTCAATTCACCCCGGTGCGGGCAAAATGTACCATGACCTTAAAGAACACTATTGGTGGCCGAATCTTAAGAAGGACGTTGCGACTTATGTTGGTAAGTGTAACGACCCTACTTTTTTCGTTATCTTTTGCCGTTAATTATTTAACGACCGTCAACTATTATTCGTGTCACGTCATTTCTATGACCTATATTATTATTTTTGTAATAATATATATATTTATTTATTATGAGTTATGTGAATATTTGTATTCATATTTTAAGTTACACGTTTCTACGTGTCGCGGACTTCTATCCGGCGAATCTTTTCTGTTTTCAAACCAACGGTCGAGCTTTTGGGATTTTTAAGTCCTAATTATTTTAAATATGATATTTTTATGTCATATGATTATATATAGTGTTTATATATATTTTTCGTCTAGTATTTGTTATCTCTCCGAATTTTTAATCGCGTAGTCGTGTTTTCGCGTTTCGGGTTTCGTTCGGGCGTTCGGGCCACTAGGATTTTATCATTTATCAAATTGGGCCACTATGGGGCCCACCCCATTCAGTTTTTGGCCGAAAATGGGAGGGGGTATAGCCTCCTTGTTTTTCATTTTTGAGATTTCACTTTCATTTACATGTTATCACATAACCTAGCCTTTATAATTTTTCTCCCATCTCCTCCCTTTCTCCTTTTTGGCTGTCACCCACACATCCACCATCATCATCATTTCAACATCAAATCAAGCTTGGAATTTGGGGCTTTTAGCATCAACGGATTGCTCTCGTTCTTCTCTACGCGTCTATATTAATCAATTCTTGATTAGGGTATAAACCCTAACCCTAGCTTTTCAATTTTTCTTATATTTTCTATATTTTGATGTTATATGGATAGTATGATGCTTATATGTTATTGTAATGTTGATTGTATGCGTAGAAATGCTCGATTACATATATTTTCGGTTTGATTAATTTGGGACAGCAGCATATTCTTTCATTTCTGATTATGTAACTGATATAAAAGTGAAATTAAAGTGTTTAGATGAGTTCCTCTCATCAAGACATTAATTTTAGACTCCGGATTCATGTCGTTTCGATTCCCGGAGCTTAAGATATGCTTAAATTGGTGTTTTGTTAAGATTAAATCATGAAAACGAATTGGTTCATTTATGGTCCGACTTTGTGGTCATTTTTAGAGTCCTTAGGATGTACTAGTGTGTTAGGATTGATGATGGGATGAACTTTCATGTTCGGGTCATCGAAATCCGAGCCACGGATCACCCGTTATGACTAAAACACGTTTTTGAGCGGATTAAAGGTCCAAACTGATTAAGATCTGTAAGTCACGACTTGGTGACTGTTCTTGGGATGTTCTTGAGCACACTAGTGTGTCGGGTGGGTTGGTTAGGCGAAGATATATATAAGGCTCGCCGAAAACTGATTCCAGGGGCTCAAGTTATGACCCGATGAACTTTTAATTAAAACTTATGGTTATTAAATATGACTTATGATAAAAATAATGATTTTCATTATTAATAAATTACTTATGATATAAAAAGTAATTAATTTAATTTAAGACTTATGATATATTTATTATATCATTTATTAATTACTTATGATTTAATTAAACTTATGATTAATAATACTTTTATTATTAATGGGAAAATACTTATGATAAGTATTAAACTTATATTATGAGATTATTATTATTAGACTTATAATAAGGATTAATTAATTATTTAATTATTATAAGGCTTAGTTATTATTTAATTATAATTTAATTATTAAATACTTATGATTTAATAATTATAATTAGAAACTTATGATATGATTAATAATTCATTATTAATTAATAATACTTACGAGGTGATTTAAAATCTATTATTAATTAATAATACTTATATTATGATTAATATTTAATTAATTAATTAAATACTTATGTTATATTAATTATATCATTTAAACTTATGTTAACTTTAATAAATCATTTTAATTTAATTAAACTTATGTTATGACATAATTGTTCATATTTAACTTTAATAAACATTATAACTTATGTTATTATTATAACTTACACTTTTAAAATTAATGTTGACTACGTTTGACTAAGTTGACTTTTGAGTTGACTTTTGGTTGACTTTGACTTTTAGTTGACTTCTGTTGACTTTCTAAATAAGGAAACTTTCCTAACTTAAAACTTTCTAAAAATAGAAACTTTCTAATTTTGGAAACTTTCCAAAAATAGAAACTTTCCTAAAATAGAAACTTTTCTAAAATAGAAACTTTCCAAAAATGGAAACCTCCTAAAAATAGAAACTTTCTATAAATAGAAAGTATGTGTCCGTACGCTGTTTCGATCAAACTGATGCATGTTGAGTGTTGTTCTATGTATACTTGCAACATGTACAATAGTTATCATACTAAGACTTGACCTAAGTTAGTTATTTATATCGACCTGCTTTATTTATAGGTCGGCGTTGTGATCATTCCTGATCACTATACTTCGTTTGCTGTTCGCATATTTGTGTGGTTACTTCTTTTGCTATTAAGGTGAGTTATAGTCCCATTTTTCTATTTTAACTCTTTTGGGATGAGAATACATGCAATTTATTTTATATTTTGGACACAAGTGGAAGTTGATTTAAATTATTCATTGTGAGTTGAACAAAAATATTCTCTAGTCTGGTAAATGTAATCACTAGTTTCTACTGGTGAACGTGAATCCTACGGATAGATCTATCGGGTTTGACAACCCCATTTCGAGCTAGTCGCGCTAGCAATTTATAATCGAAATGTTTAGTACTTCGTATTTTGTTGTAGATACACTTGTTCGATGTATATTATTTATTGTGTTTGGCAAGGGTAAATAAAGGGTTAAGTGGTTACCAGGTGGCTCACGGAAAATGGAATAATGTTTTATTATATGTTTTCTAGCATATAATTTTATGGTCCAAAAAGGAGATTTTATGTTTCAAACATAAATTTTTATTGTTTAAATTAAATATTGTTTGCAATATTAAACCTATAATTCACTCAACATTTTTGTTGACAGTTACTCGCATGTTTTATACTCAGGTTCATGATTGATTGCTTCCGCTGTGCTTAGAGAGTCTGCATATTTATGATGGCAGCTTTTGTTGAACATTAACTTGCATTCTATTTTGATACATTTAATAGTGGATGTTGTTGACTTTGTTTTGGTCAACTTTTGGTTAAGTAATAATGTATGGTTTTTCTAAACTTACATATTTTGGTAGGTTTCCTTTATAGGAAATCATTTTTAAATAAAAAAAGCGAGGTTATTTATTAAATTCATATAGAGTTGTGATCAAGCTGTGGGACCAAGATAACGATGGTCGTCAAGTGTACTTTGACGGGTCGTTAAAGTTGGTATCAGAGCGTTGGTTGTAGGGAATTAGGCTGCATTGATGTCGTTACCTGAGTCAATAGGGTGCATTAGTGAGTCTAGTCTACAGCCCGGCCTATACTATATTATTATATGTGATTATTTATATCGTATTGGTATGTATATTGTTATCACACATACACTTTTGTTATGTTCTGAATCCGGGAGGAACTCCCATTCCGATTTGAACGTATTTTCCGACGCATACGAGTTTATCTTTACAAGAACACCTCAGATAGTGAAACCGAGGGGGTGTCATTCTTGACTTCTGAAATTCTCGACATTTCTATGTCATATATTGTGTTTATTGATATAACGTTTGAGTTACATTACGTGTTCTAGAATTCTCGGCATTTCTATGTCATCTATTATGGTTATGTATATAACATTTGAGTTATATTATGCGAGATGTCATTCTTAACTTCTAAAGGCTCGACATTTCAATGTCAGCTATTATGTTTAGGCATATATGTAGTGACCCGTCCTTATCCATCTGGACGAAGTCATCAACATCTGGTCCCATTGCGATGATCGACTCCAAGTAATGTCCTTAAAATGAGCAAATGCACAGCGGAAGACTTAATTCGTACCTGAGAATAAACATGCTTAAAAGTGTCAACCAAAAGGTTGGTGAGTTCATAGGTTTATCATAACAATCATTTCAATATTTTAATAGACCACAAGATTTCATAATCATAAACATAATACACTCGCAAGTTTATGTAAAGCATTCTAAGTGGTTGAGCACTTGGTAACCATACTTAACATTTAATCAACGTCGCATATTCCCTTTATTATGAAATCTCACTACACCGTACCAAGTGTAGTCACGAAACGAAGTACTGTGCAACCGTTGAATACTGGTCGTCCAGTCCGGTTGGGGTTGTCAGGCCCGATAGATCTATCAACGGGATTCGCGTTTACAATACCCATGTAAATAGTAGTTACCAAGCTACAGGGAAATATGCCAGTGGTACAACTCAACGTAGAATATGTTTTAAGTACTTGTGTCTATTTCGTAAACATTTATAAAAGCAGCGCATGTATTCTCAGCCCAAAAATATATATTACAAAAGCAATTAAAAAGGGAGCAAATGAAACTCACCATACTGTATTTTGTAGTAAAAATACATATGACGTCATTGAATAAGTGTAGGGTTGGCCTAAGATTCACGAACCTATATCGTATATATACATATATATTAACACATATACTCATAACCGAACAATTTGTGTATTAATAATAGTAATCTTAATAGTGATAATGAAAATATTAATTTTGATGATAATATTAATAGTCACTTTGTTTGTAGTAATAATAATACTGTAATAATGATAATATTATCGATAATAATAATGATAATAAAAATAATATCAATAGAATCATATAAAATCATGTTAAGGAAAATAATAATAATGATAATAATAATAATGATAGTTCTAATAATAATGATAATGATACTAATAATAATAATTTTATTAATAATAATAATTGTAATGATAAGTAACATGTTAATACTTATAATAATAATGAAAATGATAATTTTAACAAAGATATTTTGTTAGAATAATAATTTTTAAAAAATGATAATTTTAATGGGGATACTAATAATAATAATAATAATAATAATAATAATAATAATAATAATAATAATAATAATAATAATAATAATAATAATAATAATAATAATAATAATAATAATAATAATAATAATAATAATAATAATAATACCTTAAATGAAAAGCTTTCAAAAACAAGAGTTTCTATACCCGGGCTCGAACCCACAACCCCTCGTTCTCCTAACACACTCCCATACCATTCCTCTGTTTAAGCTTTTCTGATTTAATTCTCGGTTTAAATTTATTTAACCATATTTTTCAGTTTTCATATTCTTCATTTAATATCATAGAAGCCATAACGTTTCACTTATACTAGTTATTATAAGTTCGGCCCAACAAACAATTCCTCAAGCCTGACAGTAATTAAATTGGCCCAACATCTGTTTCTTTTAAAAAAAAATTATTGTGGTGTCCTGGGTTCGAACCCATGACCCTTCGTTTAACAGGCATACACCCAACCAATGAACCATTCGTTATTTTCTGAATTAACTAGCTTATTAAACTGCTTTAACCTTTTGATATTAACTATCTTTTTCTTCATGACTTAACAGGCCTAATAACCATCATGATCATCATTAATAATCACCATCTTGGTAACAACAAGCAGCAGCAATTATTGATCGGATACGATGGTTGCAACAATAGGAACGAGAAAAATATAAATAGAAGGTGGTGGCGGTTCTCGAATAGAAACAGAAATTATACAGTAGCGGTAGTAAACAAAACCAAACACGATGGTGTGGTGATGGTGTTTGATGGTGATGACTAGGACAAAATAGTGATGGTGACGTTGATAACTAGGGTGGTTTGGGGCGACGTTTCTTGATGGTGGAAGGTGGTGTTGGTTCGTGAATGTAAACAGCAACAGAAGCAAAAACAGATGAGAGAGAGATGAGAGAGAGAGATTTGATGTTCTTGGGTTGTGACCGGAGGTGGTGATTGTGTACGGTTGAAGTGGGTTGAAGGAGGGTGGCCGATGGTGTAGGTGGCGTGTTTGGTTGTTCACGATGGTTGTGAATGGTTATCGTGGGTGGAAACTGTGATGGGGTTCGAATGTTTCAAGGTGGAAGGGTGGTGTTTCATGATAGTGGGGAGCTAGGGTGGTTCTATGGTCATAGGAAATAGTGAGTGACAATTGCAAGAACATAACAACTAAGTGGTGATGATTCTAGGGTGATCGAGGTGGTGATAGGTGGCCGGAAACAGCGGTGGCCGGTGGTTCAAGGTGTCGGGGATGGAAGAGAGTGTTGAGTTCTTGTTTGAAGGTTATCCATAGGTATATGCTTATAACATATATATATATATATATATATCCATATACAAACATACAAATGCAGTCACTAAAAATATAATATATAATATAATTATTATATTTTATATTATAATATAAAGTAAGATCAATTGTATCATGAGGATACAGTAAAGCAACCAGACATTTAAACTTATTCTACCGACACTATTTTCCCCGAGTGGTATATCGTGTCCATTGCTAAACAGTTACGGAATACAAGTGTTCCTAAAAATCCCAAATTTTTAGATTAAGTATATTTAATTATTTTACTCATTACCTGTTGGAAACCTGATCAAAAAGGTTCAATAATTATTTATTTTATGTTCCAATTTATATGTATGGAGTACTAATATTTAAACTTTAAAAGGTCAAAATATTTTTAACAAATCTAAAATCCTCGTGATCGATTTACCGTTCAACTTTTATTTCAATTCTTCATGAACACGTACAATATTTAAATTAAAACTAACAAAACATCAACCGAGTGTTACCGACATTTGCCAATTAAGCTCGTAATCATTCATTTTCCATTTATTCTCTCTCTATATATAATCAGTTTTAAATAACAAGTTTTATCACATAAATATATATTATATATTTTTAAACAAATATTATTTTATATATTTTCAAGTAGTATTTATATACACATTTATATACACATACATATATATGTATTTATTTACAAATAGTTGTTCGTGAATCGTCGAGAACAGTCGAAGGTCAATTGAATATAGGAAACAGTTCAAACTTTTTGAGACTCAACCTTACAGACTTTGCTTATTGTGTCAAGAATACTAAATCGCATCGAGATTTTGGTTTAAAATTAATTCGAAATTTTTCGGGTCGTGACAGTACCTACCCGTTAAAGAAATTTCGTCCCCGAAATTTGATTGAGATCATCATGGCTAACAGTAAGAATTTTTTCCTGACAAATATGAGCTGATAAATAGAGTTTCATCACTGTTGAGTAATAAGGATAAAACAATTTGACTTCTTGAAGCGTACGAGTAAAGCTATCACAAAAGATTGAGATAGAGATTTAACTTTTGACGTAGTCACGTTTGAATTTCTGGAATTCAAGGGATTTAAAAGAAAATTTTCGAAATCTATAAGATCTGATTCTTCGGGATTTATGGAAATTAAGATCTCTATAATTAAATGTGACGATCTGCCTCGATTGCTCGGTCCGGTATTTCCATTATAAATGAACCTCTTCCGTTTCATTACTTTTCACCACTCCTATACTAAATTCCCAAATTCAAAAGTTGTGTAAATGCTTAATCCAGTCCTTATCCTTACTATCGTAACAATCATTCTCCTTTTCCAACTTCCACCGGAGGAATTTGTTTACGTATATGATTACCTTGGGGTTATAGTGTTTTTAATTCTCCCGTGTCTTTATGTTGTGATAAACATTGATATACACGGTTTGTAATCGGGCTTGATATTCTCCCTTATATTTCGAAGCTCTATGCTTTTGTTTTCTCTTCCCGATTTTAACTCGAGGGAATAATGGTCCAGAATTTGTAGGTATGGAGTTTTGAATGATCATAATGTTCTAAGTAGAAAGGAACGTGATAGCACGATTTGATTTTCAAATTTATCAAAATTACTGAAGATAGAACTATCAAGAATATATTCTTCTTGATATGTTCGGAGGTTATGTAGAATGAAAGAGTTATGTAACATGACACATGATGATGGTATAATCTACTGTTAACCATCATCACATTATATTAGAAACTCAGCATGACTTACTGTAATATAATCACGTTGGCCAAGCGCATTATATTATACTAACTCATGCTTCAATTCCCAACACTACTCCAGAAACATTCATAATTCATATTTAGATTTTTCTGAAGTTTCCAATATAATGGAATACCGAAAACACGAAGAGGTAGATAATTTCGGACATGAATATTTATGAAAATATCCTCAAAATATCGAAGATATTTATGATGATATTTTTGGAATTTCTAAGTTCGAAAGTTGATAAGGAAAAATTTTCCGCAAGATTTTAACGTGGGTACGGAGCAAGATATTCTCTAAAGATTTCATCGGATCCAGAATTACCTGGATTCTTTGAATATAGGGTATGGTCCTTTTATTTGTCCTTGGTCTCCTTCATGGTTTGCTCAATTCGATTTTCAGTACCAAATTTTCTATCGAGCGTTCCTAACACTTCCTTCTTTATCATCAACTTTTGGCCATTAAGACCATCTACAACATGCTGCTTCCTTAGCATTTTCAAAGTTAACGGATCTGGATCATTGGTTATCCAACCGAGGGGTTTTAAGAGAATTGCGTTTTTAGGTGATTAAACGCTGATGGTAGTAGGGTGGAAAAAGATTTTCCGGTAACGAAGGCGAAAAGACAACGTATATATCAAGGTTATAATAAGGTTAGTCCGACTGAAAAGTCGAAGTTGACTTGCTGGAGCTGTGACAAAATTTGCTACTTTGAAGAAGAACTGCAAAGTTATTTTGGGTAATAATAACACTAAAGGAATTAGTACAGCTACGTGTTAAACGTTTACTCAGTTTCTGAAGGTTTTTCAAGTGCATAACTATATGCATCAATCTTTTCTTCCGTAGATGAAGTGCGGCTGGTTCATGAAATGTCCCGTTCTTATTGATTAAAAACGTTCCATATTAATTGATTTCGTTGCGAGGTTTTGACCTCTATATGAGACGTTTTTCAAAGACTGCATTCATTTTTAAAACAAACCATAACCTTTATTTCATAAATAAAGGTTTAAAAAGCTTTACGTAGATTATCAAATAATGATAATCTAAAATATCCTGTTTACACACGACCATTACATAATGGTTTAAAATACAAATATGTTACATCGAAATCAGTTTCTTGAATGCAGTTTTTACACAATATCATACAAACATGGACTCCAAATCTTGTCCTTATTTTAGTATGCAACAGCGGAAGCTCTTAGTATTCACCTGAGAATAAACATGCTTTAAACGTCAACAAAAATGTTGGTGAGTTATAGGTTTAACCTATATATATCAAATCGTAACAATAGACCACAAGATTTCATATTTCAATACACATCCCATACATAGAGATAAAAATCATTCATATGGTGAACACCTGGTAACCGACATTAACAAGATGCATATATAAGAATATCCCCATCATTCCGGGACACCCTTCGGATATCATATAAATTTCGAAGTACTAAAGCATCCGGTACTTTGGATGGGGTTTGTTAAGCCCAATAGATCTATCTTTAGGATTCGCGTCAATTAGGGTGTCTGTTCCCTAATTCTTAGATTACCAGACTTAATAAAATGGGGCATATTCGATTTCGATAATTCAACCATAGAATGTAGTTTCACGTACTTGTGTCTATTTTGTAAATCATTTATAAAACCTGCATGTATTCTCATCCCAAAAATATTAGATTTTAAAAGTGGGACTATAACTCACTTTCACAGATTTTTACTTTACTTCGTCGGGAAGTAAGACTTGGCCACTGGTTGATTCACGAACCTATAACAATATATACATATATATCAGAGTATGTTCAAAATATATTTACAACACTTTTAATATATTTTGATGTTTTAAGTTTATTAAGTCAGTTGTCCTCGTTAGTAACCTACAACTAGTTGTCCACAGTTAGAAGTACAGAAATAAATCGATAAATATTATCTTGAATCAATCCATGACCCAGTGTATATGTATCTCAGTATTGATCACAACTCAAACTATATATATTTTGGAATCAACCTCAACCCTGTATAGCTAACTCCAACATTCACATATAAAGTGTCTATGGTTGTTCCGAAATATATATAGATGTGTCGACATGATAGGTCGAAACATTGTATACGTGTCTATGGTATCTCAAGATTACATAATATACAATACAAGTTGATTAAGTTATGGTTGGAATAGATTTGTTACCAATTTTCACGTAGCTAAAATGAGAAAAATTATCCAATCTTGTTTTACCCATAACTTCTTCATTTTAAATCCGTTTTGAGTGAATCAAATTGCTCTGGTTTCATATTGAACTCTATTTTATGAATCTAAACAGAAAAAGTATAGGTTTATAGTCGAAAAATAAGTTACAAGTCGTTTTTGTAAAGGTAGTCATTTCAGTCGAAAGAACGACGTCTAGATGACCATTTTAGTAAAGATACTTCCACTTTGAGTTTAACCATAATTTTTGGATATAGTTTCATGTTCATAATAAAAATCATTTTCTCAGAATAACAACTTTTAAATCAAAGTTTATCATAGTTTTTAATTAACTAACCCAAAACAGCCCGCGGTGTTACTACGACGGCGTAAATTCGGTTTTACGGTGTTTTTCGTGTTTCCAGGTTTTAAATCATTAAGTTAGCATATCATATAGATATAGAATATGTGTTTAGTTGATTTCAAAAGTCAAGTTAGAAGGATTAACTTTTGTTTGCGAACAAGTTTAGAATTAACTAAACTATGTTCTAGTGATTACAAGTTTAAACCTTCGAATAAGATAGCTTTATATGTATGAATCGAATGATGTTATGAACATCATTACTACCTTAAGTTCCTTGGATAAACCTACTGGAAAAGAGAAAAATGGATCTAGCTTCAACGGATCCTTGGATGGCTCGAAGTTCTTGAAGCAGAATCATGACACGAAAACAAGTTCAAGTAAGATCATCACTTGAAATAAGATTGTTATAGTTATAGAAATTGAACCAAAGTTTGAATATGATTATTATCTTGTATTAGAATGATAACCTACTGTAAGAAACAAAGATTTCTTGAGGTTGGATGATCACCTTACAAGATTGGAAGTGAGCTAGCAAACTTGAAAGTATTCTTGATTTTATGTAACTAGAACTTGTAGAATATATGAAGAACACTTAGAACTTGAAGATAGAACTTGAGAGAGATAAATTAGATGAAGAAAATTGAAGAATTAAAGTGTTTGTAGGTGTTTTTGGTCGTTGGTGTATGGATTAGATATAAAGGATATGTAATTTTGTTTTCATGTAAATAAGTCATGAATGATTACTCATATTTTTGTAATTTTATGAGATATTTAATGCTAGTTGTCAAATGATGGTTCCCACATGTGTTAGGTGACTCACATGGGCTGCTAATAGCTGATCATTGGAGTGTATATACCAATAGTACATACATCTAAAAGCTGTGTATTGTACGAGTACGTATACGGGTGCATACGAGTAGAATTGTTGATGAAACTGAACGAGGATGTAATTGTAAGCATTTTTGTTAAGTAGAAGTATTTTGATAAGTGTCTTGAAGTCTTTCAAAAGTGTATGAATACATATTAAAACACTACATGTATATACATTTTAACTGAGTCGTTAAGTCATCGTTAGTCGTTACATGTAAATGTTGTTTTGAAACCTTTAGGTTAACGATCTTGTTGAATGTTGTTAACCCATTATTTATTATAACAAATGAGATGTTAAATTGTTATATTATCATTATATTATGATATATAATATATCTTAGTATGATATATATACATTTAAATGTCGTTACAACGATAATCGTTACATATATGTCTCGTTTCGAAATCATTAAGTTAGTAGTCTTATTTTTACATATGTATTTCATTGTTAATACACTTAATAATATATTTACTTATCATTTAACATAATTAACCAAGTGTATCAATATCTTAATATGATTCATATGTACCTAGGAAGACATTGTTATAACGATAATCGTTATATATATCGTTTTCGAGTTTCTTAAATTAATAGTCTTATTTTTATGTATATAACTCATTGTTAAAATACCTAATGAGATAAATACTTATCATAAAATCATGTTAACTATATATATAACCATATATATGTCATCGTATAGTTTTTACAAGTTTTAACGTTCGTGAATCACCGGTCAACTTGGGTGGTCAATTGTCTATATGAAATCTATTTCAATTAATCAAGTCTTAACAAGTTTGATTGCTTAACATGTTGGAAACACTTAATCATGTAAATAACAATTTCATTTAATATATATATAAACATGGAAAAGTTCGGGTCACTACAGTACCTACCCGTTAAATAAATTTCGTCCCGAAATTTTAAGCTGTTGAAGGTGTTGACGAATCTTCTGGAAATAGATGCGGGTATTTCTTCTTCATCTGATCTTCACACTCTCAGGTGAACTCGGGTCCTCTACGAGCATTCCATCAAACCTTAACAATTGGTATCTTGTTTTGCTTAAGTCTTTTAACCTCACGATCCATTATTTTGACGGGTTCTTCGATGAATTGAAGTTTTTCGTTGATTTGGATTTCATCTAACGGAATAGTGAGATCTTCTTTAGCAAAACATTTCTTCAAATTCGAGACGTGGAAAGTGTTATGTACAGCCGCGAGTTGTTGAGGTAACTCAAGTCGGTAAGCTACTGGTCCGACACGATCAATAATCTTGAATGGTCCAATATACCTTGGATTTAATTTCCCTCGTTTACCAAATCGAACAACGCCTTTCCAAGGTGCAACTTTAAGCATGACCATCTCTCCAATTTCAAATTCTATATCTTTTCTTTTAATGACAGCGTAGCTCTTTTGTCGACTTTGGGCGGTTTTCAACCGTTGTTGAATTTGGATGATCTTCTCGGTAGTTTCTTGTATAATCTCCGGACCCGTAATCTGTCTATCCCTCACTTCACTCCAACAAATCGGAGACCTGCACTTTCGACCATAAAGTGCTTCAAACGGCGCCATCTCAATGCTTGAATGGTAGCTATTGTTGTAGGAAAATTCTGCTAACGGTAGATGTCGATCCCAACTGTTTCGGAAATCAATAACATAAGCTCGTAGCATGTCTTTAAGCGTTTGTATCGTCCTTTCGCTCTGCCCATCAGTTTGTGGATGATAGGCAGTACTCATGTCTAGACGAGTTCCTAATGCTTGCTGTAATGTCTGCCAGAATCTTGAAATAAATCTGCCATCCCTATTAGAGATAATAGAGATTGGTATTCCATGTCTGGAGACGACTTCCTTCAAATACAGTCGTGCTAACTTCTCCATCTTGTCATCTTCTCTTATTTAAAGGAAATGTGCTGATTTGGTGAGACGATCAACTATTACCCAAATAGTATCAAAACCACTTGCAGTCCTTGGCAATTTAGTGATGAAATCCATGGTAATGTTTTCCCATTTCCATTCCGGGATTTCGGGTTGTTGATGTAGACCTGATAGTTTTTGATGCTCAGCTTTGACCTTAAAACACGTCAAACATTCTCCTACGTATTTAGCAACATTGGCTTTCATACCCGGCCACCAAAAATGTTTCTTGAGATCCTTGTACATCTTCCCCGTTCCAGGATGTATTGAGTATCTGGTTTTATGAGCTTCTCTAAGTACCATTTCTCTCATATCTCCAAATTTTGGTACCCAAATCCTTTCAGCCCTATACCGGGTTCCGTCTTCCCGAATATTAAGATGCTTCTCCGATCCTTTGGGTATTTCATCCTATAAATTTCTCTCTTTTAAAACTCCTTGTTGCGCCTCCTTTATTTGAGTAGTAAGGTTATTATGAATCATTATATTCATAGATTTTACTCGAATGGGTTCTCTGTCCTTCCTGCTCAAGGCATCGGCTACCACATTTGCCTTCCCCGGGTGGTAACGAATCTCAAAGTCATAATCATTCAATAATTCAATCCACCTAAGCTGCCTCATATTCAGTTGTTTCTGATTAAATATGTGTTGAAGACTTTTGTGGTCGGTATATATAATACTTTTGACCCCATATAAGTAGTGCCTCCAAGTCTTTAATGCAAAAACAACCGCGCCTAATTCCAAATCATGCGTCGTATAATTTTGTTCGTGAATCTTCAATTTTCTAGACGCATAAGCAATCACCTTCGTTCGTTGCATTAATACACAACCGAGACCTTGCTTTGATGCGTCACAATAAATCACAAAATCATCATTCCCTTCAGGTAATGACAATATAGGTGCCGTAGTTAGCTTTTTCTTCAATAACTGAAACGCTTTCTCTTGTTCATCATTCCATTCAAATTTCTTCCCTTTATGCGTTAATGCAGTCAAGGGTTTTGCTATTCTGGAAAAGTATTGGATGAACCTTCTGTAGTAACCAGCTAGTCCTAAAAACTGGCGTATGTGTTTCGGAGTTTTCGGGGTTTCCCACTTTTCAACAGTTTCTATCTTTGCCGGATCCACCTTAATACCTTCTTTGTTCACTATGTGACCGAGGAATTCAACTTCTTCCAACCAAAATGCACACTTTGAAAACTTAGCGTACAGTTCTTCCTTCCTCAATACTTCTAACACCTTTCTCAAATGTTCACCGTGTTCTTGGTCATTCTTTGAGTAAATAAGTATGTCATCAATGAAAACAATGACAAACTTGTCAAGGTATGGTCCACACACTCGGTTCATAAGGTCCATGAACACAGCTGGTGCATTAGTTAAACCAAACGGCATGACAATAAACTCGTAATGACCGTAACGTGTTCTAAAAGCAGTCTTTGGAATATCATCTTCTTTCACCCGCATTTGATGATACCCGGAACGTAAGTCAATCTTTGAATAAACAGAAGAGCCTTGTAGTTGATCAAATAAGTCATCGATTCTCGGTAGTGGGTAGCGGTTCTTGATGGTAAGTTTGTTCAACTCTCGGTAGTCGATACACAACCTGAATGTACCATCTTTCTTCTTGACAAACAAAACAGGAGCTCCCCACAATGATGTGCTTGGTCGAATGAAACCACGTTCTAATAGTTCTTGCAGTTAGCTTTGCAGTTCTTTCATCTCGCTGGGTGCGAGTCTATAAGGAGCACGAGCTATTGGTGCAGCTCCTGGTACAAGATCTATTTGAAATTCAACAGATCGATATGGAGGTAGTCCCGGTAATTCTTTCGGAAATACATCGGGAAATTCTTTTGCGACGGGAACATCATTGATGCTCTTTTCTTCAGTTTGTACTTTCTCGACGTGTGCTAGAACAGCATAGCAACCTTTTCTTATTAGTTTTTGTGCCTTCAAATTACTAATAAGATGTAGCTTCATGTTGCCCTTTTCTCCGTACACCATTAAGGGTTCTCCTTCTTCTCGTACAATGCGAATTGCATTTTTATAACATACGATCTCTGCTTTCACCTTCTTCAGCCAGTCCATGCCAACTATTACATCAAAACTCCCTAACTCTACTGGTATCAAATCAATCTTAAATATTTCGCTACCCAGTTTAATTTCTCGATTCTGGCATATATTATCTGCTGAAATTAATTTACCGTTTGCTAATTCGAGTAAAAATTTACTATCCAACGGCGTCAATGGACAACTTAATTTAGCACAAAAATCTCTACTCATATAGCTTCTATCCGCACCCGAATCAAATAAAACGTAAGCAGATTTATTGTCAATAAGAAACGTACCCGTAATAAGCTCCGGGTCTTCCTGTGCCTCTGCCGCATTAATATTGAAAACTCTTCCGCGGCCTTGTCCATTCGTGTTCTCCTGGTTCGGGCAATTTCTAATAATGTGGCCTGGTTTTTCACATTTATAACAAACTACATTGGCATATTGCTCCGACACTACTTGCTCCGCCATTACTCGTTCCGACACCATTTGTTCCTTTCGTTCTGTTAACCCCTGGTCCGTAGACCTCACACTTCACCGCGCTATGACCATTTCTTTTACACTTGTTGCAAAATTTGGTGCAGAACCCCGAGTGATACTTTTCACACCTTTGGCATAGCTGCTTCTGATTGTTGTTGTTGTTGCGGTTGTTATTATTATTGGGATGATTGTTGTAGTTGCTGTAGTTGCTGTTGTTGTTGTTGTTGTTGTTGTTGTTGTTGTTGTTGTTGTTGTTGTTGTTGTTGTTGTTGTTGTTGTTGGGCCGTTTGTTGTAGTTACGATTGATGTTGCGATTGTTGGGATAATTGTTGCGATTATTGTTGTAATTACTGTTGTTGTTGTATTGGTGATTCTTATCACCATTTTCCTCCCACTTTCTTTTGACTTGCTTCACATTGGCCTCTTCAGCCGTCTGTTCTTTAATTCTTTCCTCAATCTGGTTCACTAGTTTGTGAGCCATTCTTCATGCCTGTTGTATGGAGGCGGGCTCGTGTGAACTTATATCTTCTTGGATTCTTTCCGGTAATCCTTTCACAAACGCGTCGATCTTCTCTTCCACATCTTCGAACGCTCCCGGACACAATAGGCACAATTCTGTGAATCATCTTTCGTACGTGGTAATATCAAATCCTTGGGTTCATAACCCTCTAAGTTCTGTCTTGAGCTTGTTGACCTCGGTTCTGGGACGGTACTTCTCGTTCATCAAGTGCTTGAATGCTGACCACGGTAGTGCGTACGCATCATCTTGTCTCACTTGCTCTAGATAGGTATTCCACCATGTTAACGCAGAACCTGTGAAGGTATGCGTAGCGTACTTCACTTTGTCCTCTTCAGTACACTTACTTATGGCAAACACCGATTCGACCTTCTCGGTCCACCGTTTCAATCCGATCGGTCCTTCGGTTCCATCAAATTCCAAAGGTTTGCAGGCAGTGAATTCTTTGTAGGTGCATCCTACACGATTTCCTGTATTGCTAGATCCAAGGTTATTGTTGGTATGTAGCGCAGCCTGTACTGCGGCTATGTTTGAAGCTAGAAAAGTACGGAATTCCTCTTCATTCATATTCACGGTGTGTCGAGTAGTCGGTGCCATTTCCTTCAAAATAGTTAAATGGAACAAGTTAATCATACAGAATATTAAGAGTAGTTAATAGTATTTCGTAGCATAATATGAACTCATTTATAAAAGCTTTTTCTTCATATTAGCGTTTTATAAGTTTAAATTCGGGTAGTACCTATCCGTTAAGTTCATATTTAGTAGCTAATATACAATTCAACTACTACAATTCTATATGATTCGCGTTCAAACTTTTATACAATATTTTACAAACTTACAATACCGCTTATTTTACATAATGCATGAAATATAGCACACAATAACTTTGATACAAGATAGTTGTGAAGATAATTCTAGCTAGTACACAAGTCGTTCAGCAAAGGCAATAAAGACACGTAATTCATACGTCCAGAAACAAGTCATACATTCTGGTTTTACTAGGACTACTTCCCATCCTTGGTCTTGTGGAACATAACCGTTATGGCCGTTGATAAGACAGCGTGTAGTAACATCGTCAAAGGGACGAGGGTTATGTAATGACCAACAGTCTCGTAATAACCTAAAAACCTCATTTCTTACCCCAATTACCGACTCCGTCACTTGTGGGAACGTTTTGTTTAATAGTTGTAGCCCGATGTTCTTTTTCTCACTTTGGTGAGAAGCGAACATTACTAACCCGTAAGCATAGCATGCTTCTTTATGTTGCATGTTAGCCGCTTTTTCTAAATCATGAAGTCCTATATTCGGATACATTGAGTCAAAATAATTTCTTAACCCGTTGCGTAAAATAGCACTTGGGTTCCCCGCAATATATGCGTCAAAGTAAACAAATCGTAACTTATGGGTTTCCTAATGTGATATCCCCCATCTTTCAAACGAAAGTCTCTTATAAACCAAGGCATTCTTGGAACGTTCTTCGAATGTCTTACAAACTGATTTCGCCGTAAATAGTTGTGCCGAAGAATTCTGACCGACTCTAGACAAGATTTCATCAATCATGTCTCCGGGTAGGTCTCTTAAAATATTGGGTTGTCTATCCATTTTGTGTTTTTATACTGTAAAATAGACAAGAGTTAGATTCATAAAAAAAATACTTATTAATACAAGCAATTTTTACATATATCATAAAGCATAAGCACACTATATTACATATATTACACCTCACAAATACAACTATCTTATTCCGACTCGCTTGTTTCTTCTTCTTCGGTTTTGGTTCGTTTTGCCAAGTTTCTAGGGATATATGATGTTCCCCTAATACGAGCCGTCGTTTTCCACATTGGTTTAGAAAAACCTGGTGGTTTAGAGGTTCCTGGGTCATTGTTACAACTTAAGGACTTCGGGGGTTGACGATACATATAAAGTTCATCGGGGTTGGAATTAGATTTCTCTATTTTTATGCCCTTTCCCTTATTATTTTCTTTTGCCTTTTTAAATTCAGTTGGGGTAATTTCTATAACATCATCGGAATTCTCGTCGGAATCCGATTCATCGAAGAATTGGTAATCCTCCCAATATTTTGCTTCCTTGGCGGAAACACCATTGACCATAATTAACCTTGGTCGGTTGGTTGAGGATTTTCTTTCACTTAGCCGTTTTATTATTTCCCCCACCGGTTCTATTTCCTCCTCCGGTTCCTCCTCTTCCGGTTCTGATTCTTCTTCCGATTTCGACTCTTCTTCCGGTTCCTCTTCGAGAACTTGTGAATCAGTCCAATATATATTCGACTCTTCGTTATTATTAGGTGAGTCAATGGGACTTGTTCTAGAGGTAGACATCTATCACATAATATCAAACGCATTAAGAGATTAATATATCACATAATATTCACATGTTAAAAATATATAGTTTCCAACAAAATTTGTTAAGCAATCATTTTTCAAGTAAACACGGTCGAAGTCCAGACTCACTAATGCATCCTAACAAACTCGATAAGACACACTAATGCAAAATTCTGGTTCTCTAAGACCAACGCTCTAATACCAACTGAAATGTCCCGTTCTTATTGATTAAAAACGTTCCATATTAATTGATTTCGTTGCGAGGTTTTGACCTCTATATGAGACGTTTTTCAAAGACTGCATTCATTTTTAAAACAAACCATAACCTTTATTTCATAAATAAAGGTTTAAAAAGCTTTACGTAGATTATCAAATAATGATAATCTAAAATATCCTGTTTACACACGACCATTACATAATGGTTTAAAATACAAATATGTTACATCGAAATCAGTTTCTTGAATGCAGTTTTTACACAATATCATACAAACATGGACTCCAAATCTTGTCCTTATTTTAGTATGCAACAGCGGAAGCTCTTAGTATTCACCTGAGAATAAACATGCTTTAAACGTCAACAAAAATGTTGGTGAGTTATAGGTTTAACCTATATATATCAAATCGTAACAATAGACCACAAGATTTCATATTTCAATACACATCCCATACATAGAGATAAAAATCATTCATATGGTGAACACCTGGTAACCGACATTAACAAGATGCATATATAAGAATATCCCCATCATTCCGGGACACCCTTCGGATATCATATAAATTTCGAAGTACTAAAGCATCCGGTACTTTGGATGGGGTTTGTTAAGCCCAATAGATCTATCTTTAGGATTCGCGTCAATTAGGGTGTCTGTTCCCTAATTCTTAGATTACCAGACTTAATAAAATGGGGCATATTCGATTTCGATAATTCAACCATAGAATGTAGTTTCACGTACTTGTGTCTATTTTGTAAATCATTTATAAAACCTGCATGTATTCTCATCCCAAAAATATTAGATTTTAAAAGTGGGACTATAACTCACTTTCACAGATTTTTACTTTACTTCGTCGGGAAGTAAGACTTGGCCACTGGTTGATTCACGAACCTATAACAATATATACATATATATCAGAGTATGTTCAAAATATATTTACAACACTTTTAATATATTTTGATGTTTTAAGTTTATTAAGTCAGTTGTCCTCGTTAGTAACCTACAACTAGTTGTCCACAGTTAGAAGTACAGAAATAAATCGATAAATATTATCTTGAATCAATCCATGACCCAGTGTATATGTATCTCAGTATTGATCACAACTCAAACTATATATATTTTGGAATCAACCTCAACCCTGTATAGCTAACTCCAACATTCACATATAAAGTGTCTATGGTTGTTCCGAAATATATATAGATGTGTCGACATGATAGGTCGAAACATTGTATACGTGTCTATGGTATCTCAAGATTACATAATATACAATACAAGTTGATTAAGTTATGGTTAGAATAGATTTGTTACCAATTTTCACGTAGCTAAAATGAGAAAAATTATCCAATCTTGTTTTACCCATAACTTCTTCATTTTAAATCCGTTTTGAGTGAATCAAATTGCTATGGTTTCATATTGAACTCTATTTTATGAATCTAAACAGAAAAAGTATAGGTTTATAGTCGAAAAATAAGTTACAAGTCGTTTTTGTAAAGGTAGTCATTTCAGTCGAAAGAACGACGTCTAGATGACCATTTTAGAAAACATACTTCCACTTTGAGTTTAACCATAATTTTTGGATATAGTTTCATGTTCATAATAAAAATTATTTTCTCAGAATAACAACTTTTAAATCAAAGTTTATCATAGTTTTTAATTAACTAACCCAAAACAGCCCGCGGTGTTACTACGACGGCGTAAATCCGGTTTTACGGTGTTTTTCGTGTTTCCAGGTTTTAAATCATTAAGTTAGCATATCATATAGATATAGAACATGTGTTTAGTTGATTTTAAAAGTCAAGTTAGAAGGATTAACTTTTGTTTGCGAACAAGTTTAGAATTAACTAAACTATGTTCTAGTGATTACAAATTTAAACCTTCGAATAAGATAGCTTTATATGTATGAATCGAATTATGTTATGAACATCATTACTACCTTAAGTTCCTTGGATAAACCTACTGGAAAAGAGAAAAATGGATCTAGCTTCAACGGATCCTTGGATGGCTCGAAGTTCTTGAAGCAGAATCATGACACGAAAACAAGTTCAAGTAAGATCATCACTTGAAATAAGATTGTTATAGTTATAGAAATTGAACCAAAGTTTGAATATGATTATTACCTTATATTAGAATGATAACCTACTGTAAGAAACAAAGATTTCTTGAGGTTGGATGATCACCTTACAAGATTGGAAGTGAGCTAGCAAACTTGAAAGTATTCTTGATTTTATGTAACTAGAACTTGTAGAATATATGAAGAACACTTAGAACTTGAAGATAGAACTTGAGAGAGATCAATTAGATGAAGAAAATTGAAGAATGAAAGTGTTTGTAGGTGTTTTTGGTCGTTGGTGTATGGATTAGATATAAAGGATATGTAATTTTGTTTTCATGTAAATAAGTCATGAATGATTACTCATATTTTTGTAATTTTATGAGATATTTCATGCTAGTTGTCAAATGATGGTTCCCACATGTGTTAGGTGACTCACATGGGCTGCTAATAGCTGATCATTGGAGTGTATATACCAATAGTACATACATTTAAAAGCTGTGTATTGTACGAGTACGTATACGGGTGCATACGAGTAGAATTGTTGATGAAACTGAACGAGGATGTAATTGTAAGCTTTTTTGTTAAGTAGAAGTATTTTGATAAGTGTCTTGAAGTCTTTCAAAAGTGTATGAATACATATTAAAACACTACATGTATATACATTTTAACTGAGTCGTTAAGTCATCGTTAGTTGTTACATGTAAATGTTGTTTTGAAACCTTTAGGTTAACGATCTTGTTGAATGTTGTTAACCCATTATTTATTATAACAAATGAGATGTTAAATTGTTATATTATCATGATATTATGATATATAATATATCTTAGTATGATATATATACAGTTAAATGTCGTTACAACGATAATCGTTACATATATGTCTCGTTTCGAAATTATTAAGTTAGTAGTCTTATTTTTACATATGTATTTCATTGTTAATACACTTAATAATATATTTACTTATCATTTAACATAATTAACCAAGTGTATCAATATCTTAATATGATTTATATGTACCTAGTAAGACGTTGTTATAACGATAATCGTTATATATATCGTTTTCGAGTTTCTTAAATTAATAGTTTCATTTTTATGTATATAACTCATTGTTAAAATACCTAATGAGATACATACTTATTATAAAATCATGTTAACTATATATATAACCATATATATGTCATCGTATAGTTTTTACAAGTTTTAACGTTCGTGAATCACCGGTCAACTTGGGTGGACAATTGTCTATATGAAATCTATTTCAATTAATCAAGTCTTAACAAGTTTGATTGCTTAACATGTTGGAAACACTTAATCATGTAAATAACAATTTCATTTAATATATATATAAACATGGAAAAGTTCGGGTCACTACAGTTCATCCTCTCGGTTGAGGTGTTTTCAAGAATTTCGAAGGATTTGAACGCAGAATGTAATTGTCAAGATAAAAATGAGGTTTAAGATGAAATCAAGTGGCAGACTTGAAGAATTGTTTAGTTTCATATGTTATAATCAATATTTTAATTCATTTTAATTGTCCAATAATGGCAGTCCTTAGTTGATAGTTCAATAATTGGTTTATATATATATATATATATATATATATATATATATATATATATATATATATATATATATATATATAATCTTAGAATTACCCAACGACGTATTGTATACGTATTGTCTTGCATCAACCCAGAGACGTATTGTAAACGTATTGTCTTAGATTTAACTAAGACGTATTTTGTACGTATTGTCTTAGGATTCATCAAAACGTATTGTATACTTATTGTGTTAGGATGTACCAAATATTCGAATTAATAAATACGTATCATGACCCGTGTACAACTTATTGTCTCAGAATTAATCCGACGTATTGTCTACATATGTCCCGATTTTAAAGTGCGTAAAATAAATAACAGAAATTAAATGACGATAAATAAAATTGCGAGAATATAAATTGCGATAATTAAATTGCGATAAATAAAATGTAACCAGTTAGCTAGGAACAGTTAGCGTGGATTCTTAACAATATTTCAATTAGTTAATTCGTTTGTTTCTAACAAATTTTATTTTGTCCAATGTTTTCTTCATTATGCCACTTGTTGGATTCTGATAGGTCAAAATCCAAATATGAAATTTGAATGAAAATGGTTACTCTGTGGTGAACGGATTCGTATATCTGTGGATGTAAGTAGGATAATAAATGACTGTTGAATCAAATTCGCAGAATGTACCGTGTAACTGATTAATGTGAAATTTAAATATTCCTCGGGTATTACCTACCCGTTAAAATATTTTCACCATTAACAGTCTGTACAAAAGGATTTTTAATTACTATCTTTATGAAAATATACTTACATATATATTTTCTTCAAATGTAATCATGGATTTAATGAGTTAATAATATATTAAACTCATTTGATTTATCGTTAGTACTAGATTACATAATCTCTAAAACTTTAGAAATTACATAATTGCCATGTCGAGCGAAGATAATCGATGTAGAATGATATGTAGAACGAAGATAAAGTAGACAGAACGATATGTAGAACGATGATTATGCTCGAGGTACAGAATGAGATGTCGAGGCATGTGATGTTGAAACTTGGGTTGTTGGTGGTACTGTTGCTGCCGGTGATGCTGCTGGTGCTTATGGTATTGAGGCTTGCGATGTGGACGTTACTGGTGGTACTGGTGTTGCTGATGGTGCTTGTAATCTTTGCACCATACGTTCCAAAGCCACTACTCGAGCGCGAAGCTCGTTGACTTCTTCTATTACACCGGGGTGATTGTCGGTTCGGACGAGCCGATAAATAAAATCTAGAATTTGATGTAGTATATAATCGTGGCGAGATACTCTAGAAATGAGAGAGAAAATGGTGTTTCGGACAGGTTCGCCGGTAAGTGCTTCAGGTTCTTCACCCAAAGGTGAATTCGGTTGGTGGAAGGGATCACCTTCTTCTTGCCTCCAATGATTAAGTAGACTACGAACCCATCCCCAATTCATCCAGAATTGGTGATGACTAATTGGTTGATCCATTCTGGTTACACTGCTTTCAGAGCTTGAGTGGGACTCCATATCGGAATCCGAGGGACTTGATCTAATGGTGAGTTCCATTGCGTACGATTGAATAAAGGATTTTTCGATATGAAACGATTTTCGGATATCAGATGATATTCTAATTACATAGAATACCTATATATAGTACAGAAGATCCCCTTGAATTACGGAGAAAATTAAGGTAATGTGTAAGACAAGACTTAATGTGATAGGATGTGAATTTGTCTATACACCGTCTACGCAATAAATGCAATAAGACGCATCGAGACTGAAGATGACAAATAGATATTTTTCGACAAATGGTGGTAAGCAAACACTTTTCACATGTAGACCAGGTTCAAGTCTAGACTCATTAATATAACCTAACAACTACTAGGTCGAAGTCCAGACTCATTAATGCATCCTAACAACTACTAGTTAGACACACTAATGCAAGACCTGGTTAGCTACGACCACCACTCTAATATCACCTGTAGTGACCCGTCCTTATCCACCTGGACGAAGTCATCAACATCTGGTCCCATTGTGATGATCGACTCCAAGTAATGTCCTTAAAATGAGCAAATGCACAGCGGAAGACTTAATTCGTACCTGAGAATAAACATGCTTAAAAGTGTCAACCAAAAGGTTGGTGAGTTCATAGGTTTATCATAACAATCATTTCAATATTTTAATAGACCACAAGATTTCATAATCATAAACATAATACACTCGCAAGTGTATGTAAAGCATTCTAAGTGGTTGAGCACTTGGTAACCATACTTAACATTTAATCAACGTCGCATATTCCCTTTATTATGAAATCTCACTACACCGTACCAAGTGTAGTCACGAAACGAAGTACTATGCAACCGTTGAATACTGGTCGTCCAGTCCGGTTGGGGTTGTCAGGCCGGATAGATCTATCAACAGGATTCACGTTTACAATACCCATGTAAATAGTAGTTACCAAGCTACAGGGAAATATGCCAGTGGTACAACTCAATGTAGAATATGTTTTAAGTACTTTTGTCTATTTCGTAAACATTTATAAAAGCAGCGCATGTATTCTCAGCCCAAAATATATATTATAAAAGCGATTAAAAAGAGAGCAAATAAAACTCACCATACTGTATTTTGTAGTAAAAATACATATGACGTCATTGAACAAGTGTAGGGTTGGCCTAAGATTCACGAACCTATATCGTATATATACATATATATTAACACATATACTCATAACCGAACAATTTGTGTATTAATAATAGTAATCTTAATAGTGATAATGAAAATATTAATTTTGATGATAATATTAATAGTCACTTTGTTTGTAGTAATAATAATACTGTAATTATGATAATATTATTGATAATAATAATGATAATAAAAATAATATCAATAGAATCATATAAAATCATGTTAAGGAAAATAATAATAATGATAATAATAATGATAGTTCTAATAATAATGATAATGATACTAATAATAATAATTTTATTAATAATAATAATTGTAATGATAAGTAACATGTTAATACTTATAATAATAATGAAAATGATAATTTTAACAAAGATATTTTTGTTAGAATAATAATTTTAAAAAAAATGATAATTTTAATGGGGATACTAATAATAATATTAATAATAATAATAATAATAATAATAATAATAATAATAATAATAATAATAATAATAATAATAATAATAATAATAATAATAATAATAATAATAATAATAATAATAATACCTTAAATGAAAAGCTTCCAAAAACAAGAGTGTCTATGCCCGGGCTCGAACCCACAACCCCTCGTTCTCCTAACACACTCCCATACCATTCCTCTGTTTAAGCTTTTCTGATTTAATTCTCGGTTTAAATTTATTTAACCATATTTTTCGGTTTTCATATTCTTCATTTAATATCATAGAAGCCATAACGTTTCACTTATACTAGTTATTATAAGTTCGGCCCAACAAACAATTCCTCAAGCCCGACAGCAATTAAATCGGCCCAACATCAGTTTCTTTTTAAAAAAATTATTGTGGTGTCCTGGGTTCGAACCCATGACCCTTCGTTTAACAGGCATACACCCAACCAATGAACCATTCGTTATTTTCTGAATTAACTAGCTTATTAAACTGCTTTAACCTTTTAATATTGACTATCTTTTTCTTCATAACTTAACAGGCCTAATAACCATCATGATCATCATTAATAATCACCGTCCTGGTAACAACAAGCAGCAGCAATTATTGATCGAATAAGATGGTTGCAACAACAGGAACGAGAAAAATATAAATAGAAGGTGGGGGCGGTTCTCGAATAAAAACAGAAATTATACAGTAGCGGTAGTAAACAAAACCAAACACGATGGTGTGGTGATGGTGTTTGATGGTGACGACTAGGACAAAATAGTGATGGTGACGTTGATAACTAGGGTGGTTTGGGGTGACGTTTCTTGATGGTGGAAGGTGGTGTTGGTTCGTGAATGTAAACAGCAACAGAAGCAAAAACAGATGAGAGAGAGATGAGAGAGAGAGATTTGATGTTCTTGGGTTGTGATCGGAGGTAGTGATTGTGTACGGTTGAAGTGGGTTGAAGGAGGGTGGCCGATGGTGTAGGTGGCGTGTTTGGTTGTTCACGATGGTTGTGAATGGTTATCGTGGGTGGAAACTGTGATGGAGTTCGAATGTTTCAAGGTGGAAGGGTGGTGTTTCATGATAGTGGGGAGCTAGGGTGGTTCTACGGTCATAGGAAATAGTGAGTGACGATTGCAAGAACATAACAACTAAGTGGTGATGATTCTAGGGTGATCGGGGTGGTGATAGGTGGCCGGAAACAGCGGTGGCCGGTGGTTCAAGGTGTCGGGGATGGAAGAGAGTGTTGAGTTCTTGTTTGAAGGTTATCCATAGGTATATGCTTATAACATATATATATATCCATATACAAACATACAAATGCAGTCACTAAAAATATAATATATAATATAATTATTATATTTTATATTATAATATAAAGTAAGATCAATTGTATCATGAGGATACAGTAAAGCAACCAGACTTTTAAACTTATTCTACCGACACTATTTTCCCCGAGTGGTATATCGTGTCCATTGCTAAACAGTTACGGAATACAAGTGTTCCTAAAAATCCCAAATTTTTAGATTAAGTATATTTAATTATTTCACTCATTACCTGTTGGAAACCTGATCAAAAAGGTTCAATAATTATTTATTTTATGTTCCAATTTATATGTATGGAGTACTAATATTTAAACTTTAAAAGGTCAAAATATTTTTAACAAATCTAAAATCCTCGTGATCGAT
This sequence comes from Rutidosis leptorrhynchoides, assembly GCF_046630445.1. Taxonomy (NCBI): domain Eukaryota; kingdom Viridiplantae; phylum Streptophyta; class Magnoliopsida; order Asterales; family Asteraceae; genus Rutidosis; species Rutidosis leptorrhynchoides. The sequence continues at coordinate 402,726,484 of NC_092337.1, read as the reverse complement.
TTACCGTTCAACTTTTATTTCAATTCTTCATGAACACGTACAATATTTAAATTAAAACTAACAAAACATCAACCGAGTGTTACCAACATTTTCCAATTAAGCTCGTAATCATTCATTTTCCATTTATTCTCTCTCTATATATAATCAGTTTTAAATAACAAGTTTTATCACATAAATATATATTATATATTTTTAAACAAATATTATTTTATATATTTTCAAGTAGTATTTATATACACATTTATATACACATACATATATATGTATTTATTTACAAATAGTTGTTCGTGAATCGTCGAGAACAGTCGAAGGTCAATTGAATATAGGAAACAGTTCAAAATTTTTGAGACTCAACCTTACAGACTTTGCTTATTGTGTCAAGAATACTAAATCGCATCGAGAGTTTGGTTTAAAATTAATTCGAAATTTTTCGGGTCGTGACAATATAACATTCTTGTTATATTACGTGCCCTTGTGCCTTTGTGCGCTGGTGCTTTGGTTTTCGAATCGGAAAAACGTCATTCTTGACTTTTAGAGATTTTTGGTACTTCAAAGACATTTCTATGTCATCGTTACTCCTATTCGTTACTTATGATGTTTTGTCTCTTGTGCTATCCTTAGCACATTGTTTAAGAAATTGTTTTAGGGAAATTGTGTTGAAATTCGAGGTTGACCACCTTTCCTGACCTTATGTAGTGATATTGGAATGGAACTATGAGTTAGTGAAATATAATGGCGTCAGGCCAACGTGATTATATTACGTTAATTCATAAAAAGTCCCAATATTGTGACATGAGGAATAGAAAGCGAGTCAAAGAAAATTTGAACACCACTCATTCGGAAATTCTAATGTTATTACATGAGTAAGGAAGATACTCATTATCTTATTTGTTGATATATGAGAGACTCGTCTTAACCGAACTACCTACCCCATGTTTTATTATTTATAACTCGCTTGTTAGTGGCAGCTTCGCACGTGAATAGTTTTGACCCAATGACTTATGTTCTGATAAAAGTCAAAACAACATTTAACTCATTGGTTTTCATGACCTCGTAGCATTTATTGATTAGATGTCGCAAGACGATTCAAGTCCTTCACCCGAGCTTCAACGATCTTACTTCAACTCGTAAACTCTGAAATGCGGATACCCTGCTTTTCATTAAAATTTTTACACATTTGTGTAATTGGGCGGTTCTCACGAGATTTATGGGCGAATAGAAGTAATGAAATATTTTGTCATGTATACAATTTATAAAATCATATATGTACGTATGGATTCAAATGGATAAATTTACCCTTACCTATTTTGGCTAGTATACACTAAATTATACCTTCAAAATTATTTTAAAACCACTCTTATTGAGTTGTCTAGCTAACTCAAATTGTTTTACGTAAAATGGTACACGTTGTACATACTTCTAAATTTACTATGAGATTCGTTCCGTTTATGGGCTTCCATCAGACGTTTAAAGCTTTTTCAAAAACTTCTTTGATTGATTACATTAGAATTTTCGCATTACTCTACAGAGTGTTTGGATCCCAGTTCTTCTCATCCTCCGTTTAAGGATGAAATTTACCATTAACTTCATTGATAGAAATTCTTACACCAGTTTGGATGCCGGTTTTATAAAATTGTTGGAAAGTCTTTGCGCCCATAAAATTTTCCCTCTTATGGTTGGACATGGCTGAAACGCAGACCGATAAATCAATTTTTTTGGGGGTACACTCGGTGTTCACCCTATTGTAGAAAAGACGCTAGGTGGGTTTCTACCCCAACTGTTGTTATAGTGGGTATCATGTATATATATTACACTAGACCGTTTGAGGAGTTTCTACTCTCAATATTCGCTGTCAACCACAACATCAACCCTATGATTCAGTACTTTGAGGTGCACGAAATCATTTTTGAGATTCATCTCACCTGGAGTCGACTATTTTTTTTATATAGTCCACGATTCACGTTTTCTTTTATCCGCATATAAATTGAAGAATAAGGATGAATCCTAGATTGACTCGCTCATTGTGCGAGGAAGTTCACTGTCGTTGAAAGATCACACCTTTTGCACGTCTTCCTTTCAGAAATATAATGAAAATTTACTTTGAAGTTCATGATCCTCGTTATTCCCTTTGAAGGAATTGTCTTAAACATCATTACCACCGATTGGTTACTCTCTATATTTCTTCCTTTGTTGGCTGCAACTATACCTCATTCGTCCTTATACATTCCTCTTGGGAAGCTTCTGTTTTGTTTGTTAAGAAGAAAGATAGTTCGTTTCGTTTGTGCATTGATTATCGTGAATTGAACAAGCTTACGGTTAAGAATCGTTACCCTCTTCTGAGAATTTATGATCTGTTCGATCAGCTTCAAGGTTCGTCCATTTATTCTAAAATTGATCTCCGTTCTGGTATCGCCAATTGCGCGTTAAAGAAACCGATATTTCGAAAACCGCTTTTTGTACCCGTTATGGTCACTACAAATTTCTTGTTATGCCGTTCGGATTGATAAATGCACCTGCTGTGTTCATGGACCTCATGAACCGTGTGTGTAGACCCTATCTGGACAAATTCGTTATTGTTTTCATCGACGACCTCCTTATTTGTTCTAAGAATGATGAAGAGTACGAAGAACATTTGAGGTTAGTGCTTGATCTATTGAGAAAAGAAGAGTTGTACGCTAAGTTCTTTAAGTATGCTTCCTGGTTAAGAGAAGTTCAATTCCTTGGACATATTGTTAGTAACCAGGGAATTCAAGTTGATCCCGCCAAGATTGAGGTAATTGAGAAGTGAGAAATTCTGAAAACTCCTACTCAGATTCGTCAGTTCCTAGGTTTGGCAGGCTATTATAGAAGGTTCATTCAAGATTTTTCACGAGTAGGGAAACCTCTGACCGCTTTAACACATAAGGGGGAGAAGTACGAGTGGAAGAGTGAACAAGAGTCTGCTTTCCAAACTCTGAAGAAGAAGTTAACTTCTGCACCGATATTATCACTACCTGAGGGTAATGATGATTTTGATATCTATTGTGATGCTTCGTGTCAAGACTTTGGTTGTGTTTTGATGCAACGAAAGAAAGCCATTGCTTACGCGTCATGTCAGTTGAAGATTGATAAACAGAATTATACAACTCATGATGTAGAATTAGGAGCTGTTGTGTTCGCACTCAAGAATTGGATACATTACTTATATGGGGTCAAATGTACAGTGTACACGGATCACAAAAGTCTTCAACATATCTTTGATCAAAGACGGTGGAATATGAAGTAGTGAAGATGGGTTGAATGGTTGAACGATTATGATTGTGAACACCTTTAGCCATTTCGGGGAAAAAGCCAATGTCGTGGCTGATGCTTTGAGTCAAAAAGATAAATTTGAACCTCGTAGGTTTAGAGCCTTAAATATGACCATTCGAACATACCTCGCATGGCAGATTCTTGCAGCTCAACAAGAAGCCTTGAAGGAGGAGAATTTTGTAACGGTAAGGTGCGAGGCTTGAGTAAACAGTTAGAGGTACGAACCGATGGTACTCGGTATTTTTCGGGACGCCTTTGGGTTCCGAAGTTTGGTGATCTGCGACAACTTTTTTTCTAGAGGAGGCTCATAAGTCTAGGTACACTATTTATCCTGGTTCAGGAAAGATGTATCACGATCTTAAGGAGCTGAATTGTTGGCCTAATTTGAAAGCTGATGTGGCTACTTATGTGGCTAAGTGTTTGACATGTGCTAAGGTTGAAGCCGAACATCAGAAACCGTCCGGACCTTTGGTGCAACCTGAAATTCCCGAGTGGAAGTGGGAAGGTATTACGATGGACTTTATTACGAAATTACCGAGAATTGTGGGTAGTTATGATACTATTTGGGTGATTGTAGATCGACTCACTAAGTCAACTCATTTCTTGCCAATTAAGGAAACTGATTCAATGAATAAGCTTACTCGTTTGTAAGTGAGGGACATTGTTTTGAGACATGGTGTTCCCGTATTGATTATTTTGGACCGAGACAGTCGATTTACTTCAAGGTTTTGGCAGTCCTTACAAGATGCTTTGGGAACTAAATTGGATATGAGCACCGCTTATCATTCACAGTCGGATGGTCAGAATGAAAGGACCATCCAAATGTTGGAAGGCATGTTGAGGGCATGCGTAATTGATTTGGTAATGGTTGGGATAGATACTTGCCGTTGGCTTAAAATATCTCATGATAACAACTATCCTGCAAGTATTAAGCCTCATCTTTTGAAGCGCTGTATGGTAGAAAGAGTAGGTCTCTTGTCTGCTGGAATGAGGTTGGGGATGCTCAACTCACAGGTCCAGGAAAATTCATTAGACTACTGAGAAGATCATACAGATTAAGGAAGGATTGAGAACCGCCAGAAGTCGGCAAAAGAGTTATGTCGATAAGAGAAGGAAAATTCAGGTCGGTGACCATCTTATGTTGAAAGTATCACCTTGGAAGGGTGTGGTACGATTGGGTAAGAGAGGAAAGTTGAATCCTCGTTTTGTTGGACCTTTTTGAGATTATTGAGAGAGTTGGACTCGTGGCTTATCGTTTGAAATTACCATAATAACTCAGTACTGCTCATGACGTTTTTCATGTATCGAATTTGAAGAAGTGTTTGGCCGAGGCCGATGAGACTATTCCTTTGGAGGAACTTCAAGTTGATAAGCAACTTCATTTTACTGAGGAACCTGTTGAAGTTATGGGTCGAGAGGTTAAGACTCTTAAGCAGAGTAGAATTCCTATTGTTCGAGTTAGATGGAACACCAGATGCGGTCCCGAGTTCACTTGGGAGCGTGAAGTTCAGATGAGGCAGAAGTACCCACATTTATTCTCAGATGCCGAGTCAACCCCTGCACCTGCTTAAATTTCGGGACGAAATTTCCGTAACGGGAATGTACTGTAATGACCCTACTTTTTTCGTTATCTTTTGCCATTAATTATTTAACGACCGTCAACTATTATTCGTGCCACGTCATTTCTATGACCTATATTATTATTTTTGTAATAATATATATATTTATTTATTATGAGTTATGTGAATATTTGTATTCATATTTTAAGTTACACGTTTCTACGTGTCGCGGATTTCTATCCGGCGAATCTTTTTGGTTTTCAAACCAACGGTCGAGCTTTTGGGATATTTAAGTCCTAATTATTTTAAATATGATATTTTAATGTCATATGATTATATATAGTGTTTATATATATTTTTCGTCGCGTATTTGTTATCTCTCCGAATTTTCAATCGCGTAGTCGTGTTTTCGCGTTTCGGGTTTCGTACGGGCGTTCGGGCCACTAGGATTTTATCATTTATCAAATTGGGCCACTATGGGGCCCACCCCATTCAGTTTTTGGCCGAAAATGGGAGGGGGTATAGCCTCCTTGTTTTTCATTTTTGAGATTTCACTTTCATTTACATGTTATCACATAACCTAGCCTTTATAATTTTTCTCCCATCTCCTCCCTTTCTCCTTTTTGGCCGTCACCCACACATCCACCATCATCATCATTTCAACATCAAATCAAGCTTGGAATTTGGGGCTTTTAGCATCAACGGATTGCTCTCGTCCTTCTCTACGCGTCTATATTAATCAATTCTTGATTAGGGTATAAACCCTAACCCTAGCTTTTCAATTTTTCATATATTTTATGTATTTTGATGTTATATGAATAGTATGATGCTTATATGTTATTGTAATGTTGATTGTATGCGTAGAAATGCTCGATTACATATGTTTTCGGTTTGATTAATTTGGGACAGCAGCATATTCGTTCATTTATGATTATGTAACTGATATAAAAGTGAAATTAAAGTGTTTAGATGAGTTCCTCTCATCAAGACATTAATTTTAGACTCCGGATTCATGTCGTTTCGATTCCCGGAGCTTAAGATATGCTTAAATTGGTGTTTTGTTAAGATTAAATCATGAAAACGAATTGGTTCAGTTATGGTCCGACTTTGTGGTCATTTTTAAAGTCCTTAGGGTGTACTAGTGTGTTAGGATTGATGATGGGATGAACTTTCATGTTCGGGTCATCGAAATCCGAGCCACGGATCACCCGTTATGACTAAAACACGTTTTTGAGCGGATTAAAGGTCCAAACTGATTAAGAGCTGTAAGTCACGACTTGGTGACTGTTCTTGGGATGTTCTTGAGCACACTAGTGTGTCGGGTGGGTTGGTTAGGTGAAGATATATATAAGGCTCGCCGAAAACTGATTCCCGGGACTCAAGTTATGACCCGATGAACTTTTAATTAAAACTTATGGTTATTAAATATGACTTATGATAAAAATAATGATTTTCATTATTAATAAATTACTTATGATATAAAAAGTAATTAATTTAATTTAAGACTTATGATATATTTATTATATCATTTATTAATTACTTATAATTTAATTAAACTTATGATTAATAATACTTTTATTATTAATGGGAAAATACTTATGATAATTATTAAACTTATATTATGAGATTATTATTATTAGACTTATAATAAGGATTAATTAATTATTTAATTATTATAAGGCTTAGTTATTATTTAATTATAATTTAATTATAAAATACTTATGATTTAATAATTATAATTAGAAACTTATGATATGATTAATAATTCATTATTAATTAATAATACTTACGAGGTGATTTAAAATCTATTATTAATTAATAATACTTATATTATGATTAATATTTAATTAATTAATTAAATACTTATGTTATATTAATTATATCATTTAAACTTATGTTAACTTTAATAAATCATTTTAATTTAATTAAACTTATGTTATGACATAATTGTTCATATTTAACTTTAATAAACATTATAACTTATGTTATTATTATAAGTTACACTTTTAAAATTAATGTTGACTACGTTTGACTAAGTTGACTTTTGAGTTGACTTTCGGTTGACTTTGACTTTTAGTTGACTTCTGTTGACTTTCTAAATAAGGAAACTTTCCTAACTTAAAACTTTCTAAAAATAGAAACTTTCTAATTTTGGAAACTTTCCAAAAATAGAAACTTTCCAAAAATAGAAACTTTCCTAAAATAGAAACTTTCCAAAAATGGAAACCTCCTAAAAATAGAAACTTTCTATAAATAGAAAGTATGTGTCCGTACGCTGTTCCGATCAAACAGATGCATGTTGAGTGTTGTTCTATGTCTACTTGCAACATGTACAATAGTTATCATACTAATACTTGACCTAAGTTAGTTATTTATATCGACCTGCTTTATTTATAAGTCGGCGTTGTGATCATTCCTGATCACTATACTTCGTTTGCTGTTCACATATTTGTGTGGTTACTTCTTTTGCTATTAAGGTGAGTTATAGTCCCATTTTTCTATTTTAACTCTTTTGAGATGAGAATACGTGCAATTTATTTTATATTTTGGACACAAGTGAAAGTTGATTTAAATTATTCATTGTGAGTAGAACAAAAATATTCCCTAGTCTGGTAACTGTAATCACTAGTTTCTACTGGTGAACGCGAATCCTACGGATAGATCTATCGGGTTTGACAACCCCATTTCGAGCTAGTCGCGCTAGCAATTTATAATCGAAATGTTTAGTACTTAGTATTTTGTTGTAGATACACTTGTTCGGTGTATATTATTTATTGTGTTTGGCAAGGGTAAATAAAGGGTTAAGTGGTTACCAGGTGGCTCACGGAAAATGGAATAATGTTTTATTATATGTTTTCTAGCATATAATTTTATGGTCCAAAAAGGAGATTTTATGTTTCAAACATAAATTTTTATTGTTTAAATTAAATATTGTTTGCAATATTAAACCTATAATTCACTCAACATTTTTGTTGACAGTTACTCGCATGTTTTATTCTCAGGTTCATGATTGATTGCTTCCGCTGTGCTTAGAGAGTTTGCATATTTATGATGGCAGCTTTTGTTAAACATTAACTTGCATTCTATTTTGATACATTTAATAGTGGATGTTGTTGACTTTGTTTTGGTCAACTTTTGGTTAAGTAATAATGTATGGTTTTTCTAAACTTACATATTTTGGTAGGTTTCCTTTATAGGAAATCAGTTTTAAATAAAAAAGCGAGGTTATTTATTAAATTCATATAGAGTTGTGATCAAGCTGTGGGACCAAGATAACGATGGTCGTCAAGTGTACTTTGACGGGTCGTTAAAGTAAGTGTTTGACTTGCTCGAAGGTTAAAGCCGAGCATCAGAGACCTTCTGGCTTACTGCAACAACCGGAAATCCCACAATGGAAGTGGGAAAGGATCACAATGGATTTCATTACTAAGCTGCCGAAGACGGTGGGCGGATACGATACTATTTGGGTTATTATTGACCGTCTTACCAAATCTGCACACTTTCTAGCGATGAAGGAAACGGATACAATGGAGAGACTTTCTCAATTATACATCAAAGAGGTTGTATCTCGTCATGGTGTACCGTTATCGATCATCTCAGATCGCGATCCCCGTTTTGCTTCTAGATTCTGGCGTTCTTTGCAAGAAGCCATGGGAACTCGTCTTGACATGAGTACTGCTTATCACCCTCAGACTGACGGGCAAAGTGAACGAACGATTCAGACCTTGGAGGACATGTTGCGAGCATGTGTCATTGATTTTGGAAAGGCCTGGGAAAGGCATTTGCCACTCGCCGAATTCTCGTACAACAACAGTTATCACTCGAGCATTAATGCTGCACCTTTTGAAGCGTTGTATGGCCGCAAGTGCCAATCTCCTATTTGTTGGGCCGAAGTAGATGAAAAGCAAATCAGCGGACCCGAAGTAGTCCACGAAATGACGGAGAAGATTGCTCAGATTCAAGCTAGACTTAAGACTGCCCGTGATCGCCAAAAGAGTTATGCCGATCTTAAACATAAAGACTTTGAATTCAACGTTGGTGATCATGTAATGTTGAAGCTTGCACCTTGGAAAGGTGTGATCCATTTTGGAAAACGTGGAAAGTTAAACCCACGATACATTGGTCCTTTTGAAATCTTAGAACGTGTTGGACCCGTTGCTTACCGTTTAGATCTACCAGCATAATTGAGCTCAGTTCATCCTACCTTCCACGTGTCAAACTTGAAGAAGTGTCTTGCTGCACCTGAACTTATCATACCACTTGAGGAACTTAGAATTGATGACAAACTCCACTTTGTGGAAGAACCTGTTGAGATTATGGATCGTGAGATCAAAACTTTGAAACGCACCAAGATTCCGATCGTCCGAGTACGATGGAATGCCAAACGAGGACCTGAGTTTACTTGGGAAAGAGAGGATCAAATGATGCGAAAGTATCCTCACCTTTTCCCGACTCCTCCATCTACCTCAGCTTAAAATTTCGGGACAAAATTTTCTTTAACAGGTGGGTAATGTAACGACCCTGGATTTTCCAACGTTTATTTATTAATAATTATTATTATTAATACGTGCGATTAAACGAATGTATGTTATTACATTTACTTGTTACCATGATTGCCTGTACTTGACTTTAAGTGCCCGAAACGTCTTTGTGACACACGTACATTACACGAATAATATTTTCAAGTATTATTTACATTCATGATTAAGTTTTATTAATCATTTTGATTAACTATGGTTATTAGTTAATTACTTGGGCTTTAATTGGACTTATTTGTTAATTATTGGAACTTGGGCTTGTTTAATGTTAATGGACTCATGAATATAGACTTATAAGCCCACCCTACACCTTATTGGATTAACTAGCCCATATTTACACTTGTAAGTACCACATTATGACTTAACTAGTTAGTTTCATGCACAAAGAATCTAGTTGCACCTTGTTCCAACACCAACACCTCAAGTAACCACCTTTAAGGACAATTACATGCAAGAAACCATTGAATTAATCCCCCCCCCCTCTTCTTTTTTTTCTGCTAGCTGTGGGCTAGCATGGGTGAGGGTGTTCAACATTTTTTTTTTTTTGTATTACTTGTTCACTTGTATCCTTCATTCATTACACACACACTTTACTTGCAAAAATCCTCTCAACTTTTCTCTCATTTCTTTCTCTCTTTTGCTCTCTTTCTTGTAAGTAACTTGAGCAACTTTTCTCTTCTTCTTTTCTTGTAAAAACCTATCATATACCTCCCTTAATCATCATCATACTTTGTTGTTGTTATTTACTTGTTGTTGTTACTTACTTACTAGTTGTTATTTATTATTTACTTACTAGTTTCAAGAATCAAACTTACTAGTTTCATTCTTCTTTTATTTTGTTTTACAAGAACACTCAAGAACATAAACTTACTAGTTTATGATTCTACTTTTATTATTTCAAAAGATTTAAGTTTCATGTGTTGTAAATCATACTTGTAATTCATGTTAGTAAACTTTAAAGTTTACTTTCTTAAAGATCAAACTTTGGTTTGAATCTTTAAAGTATGCAACCCATGAACTTATTTACTTGTTTACTTAGTTTATGTCTTCATATTATGCACTTTAATTTCATGTTGTTGGTTAAATGGTCAAGTACTACAAGTTAGTCTTGATCTCATACTTTCTTGAACTAGAGTTAACTTTAAAAGTTCAAGAACATGTAAGTAAGCTTTCTATAATTATAACTTTGTATACTTATGCTTGATCTAGACTTTTGGGTCTTGGATCTTCAAAATCTAACTAAGAACTATGTTCTACATCTTAAGATCTTGATTAGTTAGTTTACTTTCAAGTTTGTAACTTATTATTAGTTTTAAAGTTCATGCATGTGTTAGATCTAAGACTTTGATATAACTTTGGTTCATCAAACTTCATACAACTCTTAAGTGAGTTGTGCTTCATGTCTTAGACTTACACTTGGGTTATGATGGTCAAACCTTGGTGAAAATGATGCAAACACATCAACGAGTTGTACACTTGAAGCTATATGCATCAAGGATGAGAACCTTGATAAGCATCGAGCACCAAGACCACCGGAACCCACTATTTTTTTGTTTTCTGTCTTCTGCCTACTGTTTTCTGGGTCCTGCAACATACCAGTACACCTGGGCTACTGTAACCTTGATTTTCAGATAGATCTTTTCGAGAAGATAATTTTTCATATAGGACTCGTCTTAATCCGAGTTACGGTTTAGGATTTATGGCCCTCCGATCGTCACTATGTCCTTTTAACGTTGTGCAGAAATTTCTGACCTACTCGCACTTAGACCGTCGCCACGGTCAAACGAAGGCGAGTTTGCTTCTGTAAATTTTACCACACTTAAAGGACTCATATATGGAGCCATAGCCACTGGTCTCACCTTAAGTCAGTAAGGGTAGAGGCCGTGGTGACTGATCGAAGTCAGCTTTTGTTTTAAACTCTTTTCACGAACGAAACTTACTTTACACCTTTTGTTAAATGATGAATGATGATGACCTTTAAGACCTTATTTACATACTTTTAAACCTTTTCGGACGATTTACTGACTTAGTACTATTTGACGTAGGTTGAGGACCCGTTTGGACAACCTTCATTACTTGCTTACTTTCCGAGTCATACTTTACCGCTACTTTATCATTGTGAGTTATAGCATTCCCTTTTTACTTTAACTTATTTTGGGAACTGAGAATACATGCGGATTTTATATTTTTCATACTAGTCAAGAGTACTTACACTTTATATATATGTGGGTTATATAACGGCAGAAACATTCCCTTTAGCTCGGTAACGTTTAGTCATTGGTTTTTGAACCGGTGAACGCGAATCTTAGATATGGATCCATAGGGTTTGACATCCCCACTCGAGCTAGTAGCGCTAGCATTTAACGAGTGTTTAAAACTTCGTAAACATACGCACTTGCCAAGTGTACTTTCAGGGGGTATAAACGTTAAGTTAGTTACCAAGTGCCCACGGTTAACATATACTTTATCATACTGTTTTGAAACGCTCTTTGTAGCACTGAAATCTCGTGGCCTACCTTACTTACTGTTATACTTAAACTATAGCTCACCAACCTTTGTGTTGACATTTTTAAGCATGTTTTTCTCAGGTGCTTAAGGTTATTTGCTTCTGCTGTCGTGCTAGCCTTGCCGTAGACACCCGCTGCTCTAGTGTTATCACCGCATGAACTGTTTATCTTACATTCAAACTTTAATACATTTGAAACTATGTTTTGTAACGACCTAAGGGTTACATACATTTATTCATGCTTGCTATTCGTAGAAGCATACTGTTGGTGTAAAACATTTGATGTCGGTTATGACGTCACCTTTTTATCATGAATGCAACTTCTTTTATTACAGCATATAGTACTTAACCTTGTAATGATCCTGTTGTTGATGATTCGTACAGGAAGGTTTTGTACGGGGCATCACACGGTATGATCTGTGAACCTTTATCACGTTCCATTAGAAACTCAGCATGACTTACTGTAATATAATCACCTTGATCAAGTGTCATTATATTATACTAACTTATGCTTCAATTCCCAACATTACTTTAAACATCCATTTTTTTGAATTTTTCATATTTTTGAAACTAAAATAGTTTCTTTTATGATGTAATACAGATAGCGCAAAGAGATAAATGATTTCAGATAAGAATAGTTGTGAAAATATCTTCAGGAATATCGAAGATATTTATAATGAAAGATACGATGATATCTTAGAATTTCTATTATTGAAGGATGATGAAGAAGACTTGTTCATAAAGGTTTAGAGTCAGGAGCAAGGTATTCGTTAATGACTTCAGCAGACACTGAATCATTTGGATTCTTTGAAGGCACGTTTAGTCTTTGTGATTTGTCCACAGCCTTCTTCATAGTTTGCTCAATTCATTTTCCAGTTCCAAACCTTCTCTTTTTCTGTGCTTTTCCAACACACTACTCTTTATCATCCAATTTTCGACTGTTAAGGTCATTTATAGTTTTTGCTGCTTCATCAGCATTTTTCCAAAATTCGGAGGACTAGTTTCACAGTTTGGGGTGTTTTTCAGAAACTTCACATTCGAAGTAAGTAAGTCTAGGAGATAGACATTATATGTATATATATAACTGTTGGCGTAGAATTGATGCGAGATTCAAAATACTGATTGCTAATTCCCGGTAGTTGGTATGGCAATTATTGTTACATGATGTGGATGAGTACATGATAGGGTTTCTATGAGTATAATGATTTTTCGAAACATCAAAGATAAATGAAGTTGTTGGTAAATTTACTGCTAATGTAGTGGAACATGAAAGGTTACCCAGTAACAATGATGAAGGGGTAATCGTTATAATAAGGCTTATTTGAAAGAACAATTGAAGGTGATTTGCTGGAGTGGTGACAAAACTGTCTATTTTGAAAAGGGATTGAAAAGTTATTTTAGCTAATAAATGCCAAAGGGTCTGACACGGATACATGTTAAACTATGACTTTGATTTTGAGGGTTTTTCAGGTACAAGACTGCGGTAACATGTGGTTGGATCATCATCTCGATGATTCATTATTTGAAGTGTCTTCAGGAATTTCGAGGAATTTGAACATAAATTGTAATCGTTAATATTCATATGATGTTCTAGGAATTCGAATGATACAAATACTTTTCTGGGTTCTATGATGTTCTAGCACAGTTTTGAAGTCAAAGTATAGCTTCGAAAGATGTAGGAATCTAAGAATGATGTCTTTTGTTAAATCTCGACTTGGATTTTGATTTGTCAAAATCAAAATATGTAATTAAATTTGGATGAGGATGGTTGCTTTGATTTTTATAAAAGTATATATATTGTTGTGAAAGTAGTGAGTATAGTTGAGGATTTGTTGAATCAAAATCGAAGAATGTAACATATTAATTGTGTATTTATATATCTCTCGGGTATTTCCTACCCGTTAAAATATTCTCACCATTAACAGTTTGTACAAAAGAATTTTCTTAATTACAATCTTTATGAAAATATACCTACATATATATTTTCCTTAGATGTAATCATGGATTTAATGAGTTAACATAATATTAATCTCATCTGGTTTTCGACTAGGACTAGAATATATAATCACTAAAACTTTTAGAAACTACATATTCTCTGCAAAATATTTCTTCAATGAAGTTATGAATCAATACTTCATCGTTTGTTGTTGTTGGTATTCCTTGGTATCTATGATGCGTATGACGGTGATGTTCGAGGTACAGATTGTGATGTTGAGGTGTGGAATACAGATGTTGTTGTTGGTGGTGGTGATGGTACTGTTGGTGTTGCTGATGGTGGTACTATTGCTGTCGGTGCTGCTGCTGGTGCTTGTAACCTTTGCACCACATTCTCCAAAGCCACTACCCGAGCGCGAAGCTCATTGATTTTTTCTATTACACCGGGGTGATTGTCGGTTCGGACGAGTGGACGAATAAGATCTAGAATTTGAGATAATATATAATCGTGACGAGACACTCTGAAAATGAGAGAGAAAATGGTGTCTCGAATAGGTTAGCCGGTAAGTGCTTCAGGTTCTTCTCCAAGAGGGCAATGTGGTGGATGGAAGGGATCGCCTTCTTCTTGTCTCCAATAATTAAGTAGGCTACGAACCCATCCCCAATTCATCCAGAATAGGTGATGGCTGATAGGTTGATCCATTCCGGTTACACTGTCTTCGGAATTCAGGTGAATATTGTGATGACCCGGGAATTTCCGACCAAATTTAAACTTTAATCTTTATATGTTCCCGACACGATAAGCAAAATCTGTAATGTTGAGTCTCGAATGTTTTGAAATCTATATTCATGTAATCAATTACCCTTTGACTATGCCCGACGATTCACGAACAATTGTTGAAAATAAATACATAAATATATATAAATATAAGTGTATATGTATTAACTTGGATTAACAAAATATAAAATAATATACAAGATAACTAAGTGGTTGTTAAATGAAAACTATATATAATTTCTATAGATAATCTTTATGTATGGTGGAATATATATAAAAGATATAAATACTATATGTATATATAATCTAATTATTAAATATTACATAATTAATAATAATTAATATTAATGTATTAAACTACAAGTTAAAATATAGTTATTATATTAATAATATTATTAGTTCATTTATTATTAATATGGATATCAGTAGTATTAATATTATTCATTTAATATACAATATATGAAATTTGATAAATATAATTTGTATATCAATATTATTAGGGTTATCTTTATTAATATTATTAGTATTATTATTACTATTATTGAATAATATAATTACTAATGTTATTATTAATTATTAATAATGTTAGTAACATCATTATTATGAAAATCATTAAAAAGTTTATAATTATTGTTATGATTATTATAAAACAACTTATTATTACTATCATTGATATTATTATTAGTTATTTCATTATTATTATCAATAATTATTATTATATTTGGTAAGAATATTTGTATCATTGATTTAATAGTATTATTAATATTAAAAGTAAAATTATTAATATATTTATATATAATAATTATTAATATTGATTTTATAATAAAAATCAGAAAAAGGGAAGCAGATGCAGTTTAATGTATCTATAAATCTGTAGTATAATTTTTTTTTTGTCTCCAGATTACTAAAGTGTCGATCTCTAACACACAGGAATAATTTGATTCAGTTAGCCATCACAATCTAACTTTACCCATTTTCTTCATTCTTGTCTGTCATCGTATAAATTGATTCCAATTACACAACAATACAAACAGCTCATCTATATTGACTTAATACATTCAATTGATATCATTACTTATTAATACACCTTCATCAAATCTCAGAATCTTGAATCCCCACCACCTCTCCTCCTCTTTCTCTTGTGATACCGTGACCATCACCACAACAAAC
This sequence comes from Rutidosis leptorrhynchoides, assembly GCF_046630445.1. Taxonomy (NCBI): domain Eukaryota; kingdom Viridiplantae; phylum Streptophyta; class Magnoliopsida; order Asterales; family Asteraceae; genus Rutidosis; species Rutidosis leptorrhynchoides. The sequence continues at coordinate 402,710,707 of NC_092337.1, read as the reverse complement.
CCTCACCATCGTGAGCCCATTTAAAACCCTACTACCATTGAAAACCACAACATCCACCATCAATGAATCTCTTCCCTTCCTGCTTTCCTGTTTCAGTCTAACCCCATCAAGAAACCATCATATTCATCATAAAACTAAATATCTCTTTATTGCCGTTTTCCCGTCGTGCAAACAACCAACATCAATTACTCAAATTCTGCTGCTGCAATACCTGTTTCTCCATGGCTACTACTATGTTTTGTTTTCCATTTAAAAACCAAAGAACCAAACCACCACATCTTCACCATTTTTTTTCTTTCTTTCTTCTTCTTTTTCTTTTTCTTTTTCCTTATTCTTCACTGTTGTTATAGCGATCACTTACTGCTGTTATGCTTACTGTACATTTATATCCACCATCGAAGATCCCACAAACATTACTAAACTGCTACTTGTTTGATTCTGATAACGAGTGACCAAGAAACCAATCATCATCACCGCATGATTTTATTACGCATCCCACTTATGATTAAATAAACACAACGGCTAAACCTACCCTCCAACCCTTTAAATATTCGGTGCAGGTGGGACAAAGAAGAACTTCATGGCTGACAGAGTGGAAGACCAATTAGACTTAATTACTTTAAATGGACCCATTTAATCAAACTGCTACGCTGCTTTTTCTATTTAATTGAAAACGAAATCAAACCAACCTTTGTGATATTGTAATAGATGTTCCCTTTCTGCTTATACAATTCATTGCTATTACGGATTGGAGTGATAAGGATGATGTTGTGAATATTGATGATGATTTTGAAGGGCGATGATAATGAATCGATGAACTATTAAACATTTATGATCTTGATTTGATTTATCTGTTGGTGAATCAAAGAAACCCTAAATTTTGATACGGTTTCCTGCACTCCACCTCTGCTATGCTCGATCCACTTCTGATGACCGACAACTGATACATATGGAGTATAAATGAATCGGGTAAACCGATTTAGGTGCTGGTCTTGGACTTAATTTGTCTGTTGGGCCAGAATTAAACTAGGGTTATTGTTGTTGGGCCAAAGGATTGGCCAAGCTAAAAGAAACAGACGGGTTAATTATATTGGGATAGAAGATAAAGCAGGAAAACACGACAGACCAGCTGGTTAGGAGTGTGTGTAACGAATGGAGGGTCGCGGGTTCAAGTCCCTACAAGGACTGTTTTTTTTATAAAACCCTAAGAGGTAGCCTATTTTCATCATCATCATCATCATCATCATCATCATCATCATCATTATTATTATTATTATTATTATTATTATTATTATTATTATTATTATTATTATTATTATTATTATTATTATTATTATTATTGTTATTGTTATTGTTATTGTTATTGTTATTGTTATTGTTATTGTTATTGTTATTGTTATTGTTATTGTTATTGTTATTGTTATGATTATTGTTATTATTAAGTATTACAATTATTATTACTACTAAATATTAGAATTTTAACTACTACTAGTATTATAATTATTATAAGTATTGTAACCATTATTATTATCATTAATATTAGTATTAGTAACATTTAGATGTATTTTTATTATTAACAAAAGTAGTATCGTTAAGATTACATTCGTAACAAGATTGTTATAACTATTATTATTATTATTAAAATGATTGTTATTATTATTATGATTGTTAGATATTAAGTATTAATATCAAATTTATTAATTTTATCATCATTACTATTAAATCCTTCATTATATTAAAAACTACTAATATTATCATTATTAGTATTGTTATTAAAAACTATTATTTTCACAACCATATTATTATTTAAAGAATCACTATTAATAAAACTATCACGTTTCATTTTATATTTAAATATTAGTATTATTATCTTTATTTTAACAGTATTATAATTGTAAATTTTACAAACAAAAGAGATTTATATATGAAGTATACTACATACTATATTTTTTTTATATGAAATATTATTAATCATAATAATAACTAAATTACATATAGTATAGAAAATATTTTAAGATAATATAAATAATAATATAAACACATATAAAAATATGAATATTAATTTTAATACATACCAATAAGTTACAATTTAATAATATATTATAATAAATATATATACAACTTTGTTCGATTACAATTACGTGTATTAATATATATACAAATGATATAGGTTCGTGAATCCGAGGTCAACCCTGCATTATTCAATATAGTCATATGTATTTTTACTACAAAATACATTAGGTGAGTTTCATTTGATTTTTACCCTTTACATTTTTGGGCTGAGAATACATGCGCAACTTTTATAACTGTTTTACGAAATAGACACAAGTACCTTAACTGCATTCTATGATAGAATTATCTAGGATTGGGGTTGATTATTATGACATGCATTAGCCCCCGATTTCCGTTAGAGCGTATGAGCTCCCGAGCCGGGTGGATGGTTTATTATTTATGACATTTTGGCACCAGTTGTCCTATATTTTATAAACATGTGTTCAGCCGTGGGGTGTAAAGACCGGCACAGAGGTTCTATATTTTGAAGGCACGTGTATTCAGCTGTGGGGTGAAAGACCGGCACAGATGGTTACTATTATATTTTGAATCCTCACCAGGTGTTCTTCATATGAAAGATATTTTTTTGTGCAGTTGGAATGGGACTTCTGCACGTTTTATAATATCTAAAATCTTGTGGTCTATTAAAATGATGAAAATGAAATGATTACTATAAACTGATGAACTCACCAACCTTTTGGTTGACACTTGAAAGCATGTTTATTCTCAGGTTTGAAAGAAATCTTCCGCTGTGCATTAGCTCATTTTAAGGACATTACTTGAAGTCATTCATGACACATTTCAAAAGATGTTGCATTCGAGTCGTTGAAGTTCATTAGAGATGATTATTAAGTAAATGACAGAATAGGTCATTTACAACTTTCGATGAAATGAAAGTTTGTCTTTTAAAAACGAATGCAATGTTTGAAAAATGTATCATTTAGAGGTCAAGTACCTTGCGATGTAATCAACCATTATGAATCGTTTATAATCGATATGGACTTCGTTTGGATGGATTAGGATGGGGCATTTCAAATATCCATATCGGAATAGCTGTCGAAGTTTAAGGAATTTGAACTAGATTCGGGATCCATCTTGTATAATTAGAGAGATGATTTTTGATATGAAATAGATTATATAAGTTAGATTGGTACTCTTCAATACATAATTTACATATGTATATATAATAACAAATTCCATAAATCACGGAAGAATTTTCGGAAGATGTCAGGAAAAGTTTACAGTAACAGATACGCTAAGATATGAATTTTGTCTATACACTATCTATGCAATCAATGCAATAAGACGCGTTTAGACTTAAGATGATATGTAGTGACCCGAACTTTTCCATGTTTATATATATTAAATGAAATTGTTATTTACATGATTAAGTGTTTCCAACATGTTAAGCAATCAAACTTGTTAAGACTTGATTAATTGAAATAGGTTTCATATAGACAATTGACCACCCAAGTTGACCGGTGATTCAAGAACGTTAAAACTTGTAAAAACTATATGATGACATATATATGGTTATATATATAGTTAACATGATATTATGATAAGTAAACATATCATTAAGTATATTAACAATGAACTACATATGTAAAAACAAGACTACTAACTTAATGATTTTGAAACGAGACATATATGTAACGATTATCGTTGTAACGACATTTAATGTTTATATATCATATTAAGAGATATTCGTACATCATAATATCATGATAATATAATAATTTAAAATCTCTTTTGATATTATAAACATTGGGTTAACAACATTTAACAAGATCGTTAACCTAAAGGTTTCAAAACAACACTTACATGTAACGACTAACGATGACTTAACGACTCAGTTAAAATGTATATACATGTAGTGTTTTAATATGTATTCATACACTTTTGAAAGACTTCAAGACACTTATCAAAATACTTCTACTAAACAAAAATGCTTACAATTACATCCTCGTTCAGTTTCATCAACAATTCTACTCGTATGCACCCGTATTCGTACTCGTACAATACACAGCTTTTAGATGTATGTACTATTGGTATATACACTCCAATGATCATCTCTTAGTAGCCCATTTGAGTCACCTAACACATTTGGGAACCATCATTTGGCAACTAGCATGAAATATCTCATAAAATTACAAAAATATGAGTAATCATTCATGACTTATTTACATGAAAACAAAATTACATATCCTTTATATCTAATCCATACACCAACGACCAAAAACACCTACAAACACTTTCATTCTTCAATTTTCTTCATCTAATTGATCTCTCTCAAGTTCTATCTTCAAGTTCTAAGTGTTCTTCATAAATTCCAAAAGTTCTAGTTTCATAAAATCAAGAATACTTCCAAGATTGCAAGTTTACTTCCAAGTTTTCTAAATCCATTCCAAGTAATCATCCAAGATCAAGAAACCTTTATTAATTATAGTAGGTTATCTTTCTAATACAAGGTAATAATCATATTCAAACTTTAATTCAATTTCTATAACTATAACAATCTTATTTCGAGTGGAAATCTTACTTGAAATTGTTTTCGTGTCATGATTCTGCTTCAAGAACTTTCAAGCCATCCAAGGATCCTTTGAAGCTAGATCCATTTTTCTCATTTCTAGTAGGTTTATCCAAGGAACTTGAGGTAGTAATGATGTTCATAACATCATTCAATTCATACATAAAAAGCTGTCTTATTCAACGTTATAAACTTGTAATCACTAGAACATAGTTTAGTTAATTCTAAACTTGTTCACAAATAAAGTTAATCCTTCTAAATAGACTTTTAAAATCAACTAAACATATGTTATATATCTATATGATATGCTAACTTAATGATTTAAAACCCGGAAACACGATAAACACCATGAAACTGGATATACGCCGTCGTAGTAAAACCGGGGGCTGTTTTGGTTGGGATAATTAAAAGCTAAGAAGAACTTTGATTTAAAAGCTATACTTCTGGAAAAATAATTTTTCTTATGAACATGAAACTATATCTAAAAATCATGGTTAAACTCAAAGTGAAAGTATGTTTTTCAAAATGGTCATCAAGATGTCGTTCTTTCGACGGAAATGACTACCTCTTTCAAAAACGACTTGTAACTTGTATTTCCGACTATAAACTTATACTTTTTCTGTTTAGATTCAAAAAGTTAAGTTTAATACAAGTACGTGAAACTACATTCTATGGTTGAATTATCGAAATCGAATATGCCCCTTTTTATTAAGTCTGGTAATCTAAGAATTAGGGAACAGACACCCTAATTGACGCGAATCCTAAAGATAGATCTATTGGGCCTAACAAACCCCATCCAAAGTACCGGATGCTTTAGTACTTCGAAATTTATATCATATCCGAAGGGTGTCCCCGAATGATGGGGATATTCTTATATATGCATCTTGTTAATGTCGGTTACCAGGTGTTCACCATATGAATGATTTTTATCTCTATGTATGGGATGTGTATTGAAATATGAAATCTTGTGGTCTATTATTATGATTTGATAATATATAGGTTAAACCTATAGCTCACCAATATTTTTGTTGACATTTTAAGCATGTTTATTCTCAGGTGATTATTAAGAGCTTCCGCTGTCGCATACTTAAATAAGGACGAGATTTGGAGTCCATGCTTGTATGATATTGTGTAAAAACTGCATTCATGAAACTTATTTCGTTGTAACATATTTGTATTGTAAACCATTATGTAATGGTCGTGTGTAAACAGGATATTTTAGATAATCATTATTTGATAATCTACATAAAGCTTTTTAAACCTTTATTGATGAAATAAAGGTTATGGTTTGTTTTAAAATGAATGCAGTCTTTCAAAAACGTCTCATATAGAGGTCAAAACCTCGCAACGAAATCAATTAATATGGAACGTTTTTAATCAATAAGAACGGGACATTTCAGTTGGTATCCGAGCGTTGGTCTTAGAGAATTAGAATTTTGCATTAGTGTGTCTTATCGAGTTTGTTAGGATGCATTAGTGAGTCTGGACTTCGATCGTGTTTACTTGGAAAAAAAAAAGAAAAAAAGATTGCTTAACAAATTTTGTTGGAAACTATATATTTTTAACATGTGAATATTATGTGATATATTAATCTCTTAACGTGTTTGATATTATGTGATAGATGTCTACCTCTAGAACTAGTCCCATTGACTCACCTAATAATAATGAAGAGTTAAATGTAAATTGGAATGATTCGTGGACTGATTCACAAGTTCCCGAAGAGGAACCAGAAGAAGAGTCGGAACCGGAAGAAGAGTCGGAACCAGAAGAAGAATCGGAACCGGAAGAAGAAATAGAACCAGTGGGGGAAATAATAAAACGGTTAAGTAGAAGAGAATCCTCAACCAACCGACCAAATTTAATTATGGACAATGGTGTTTCCGCCAAGGAAGCAAAGTATTGGGAGGATTACCAATTCTCTGATGAATCGGATCCCGACAAGGATTCCGATGATGTTATAGAAATTACCCCAACACAATTTAATAAGGCAAAAGAGAACAATAAGGGAAAGGGCATAAAAATAGAGAAATTTGATTCCAAACCCGATGAACTTTATATGTATCGTCAACACCCGTATTTCTTAAGTTGTGACAATAACCCGGAAACCTCTAAACCAGCAGGTTTTTCTAAACCAATGTGGAAAATGACGGCTCGTGTTAGGGGAACATCATATATCACAAGAAACTTGGCAAAACGAACCAAAACCGAAGAAGAAGAAATGAGCGAGTCGGAATAAGATAGTTGTATTCGTGTGGTGTAATATATGTAATATAGTGTGCTTATGCTTTATGATATATGTAAAAATTGCTTGTATTAATAAGTATTTTTTTTATGAATCTAACTCTTGTCTATTTTACAGTATAAAAACACAAAATGGATAGACAACCCAATATTTTAAGAGACCTACCCGGAGACATGATTGATGAAATCTTGTCTAGAGTCGGTCAGAATTCCTCGGCACAACTATTTAAGGCGAGATCAGTTTGTAAGACATTCGAAGAACGTTCCAAGAATGCCTTGGTTTATAAAAGGCTTTCGTTTGAAAGATGGGGGATATCACATTGGGAAACCCATAAATTACGATGTGTTTACTTTGACGCATATATTGCGAGGAACCCAAATGCTATTTTACGCAACGGGTTAAGAAATTATTTTGACTCAATGTATCCGAATATAGGACTTCATGATTTAGAAAAAGCGGCTAACATGTAACATAAAGAAGCATGTTATGCTTATGGGTTAGTAATGTTCGCTTCTCACCAAAGTGAGAAAAAGAACATCGGGCTACAACTATTAAACAAAACGTTCCCACAAGTGACGGAGTCGGTAATTGGGGTAAGAAATGAGGTTTTTAGGTTATTACGAGACTGTTGGTCATTACGTAACCTTCATCCTTTTGACGACGTTACAACACATTGTCATACTATCGGTCACAACGGTTACGTTCCGCAAGACCAAGGATGGGAAGTGGTATTAGTAAAACCAGAATGCATGACTTGTTTCTGGACGTATGAATTACGTGTCTTTGTTGCCTTTGCTGAACGCCTTATTTATTAACTAGAATTATCTTCGCAACTACTTTGTATCAAAGTTTTATGTGCTATATTTCATGCTATATGTAAAATAGCGGTATTGTAAGTTTGCAAGTTATTGTATAAAGGTTTGAATATGATATATATATTTTTTTTTGTGATTAGTTTTTCATATAGAATTGTAGTAGTTGAAATGGTATGTTAGCTACTAAGTATGAACTTAACGGGAAGGTACTACCCTAATTAAAGAGTATAAAATGCTAATATGAAGAAAGATCTTTTATAAATAAGTTCATATTACGCTACGAAATACTATTGACTACTTTTGATATTCTATATGATTAACTCGTTTCATTTGACTATTTTGAAGGAAATGGCACCGACTACTCGACACACCTTGGATATGAGTGAAGAGGAATTTCGTGCCTTTCTTGCTTCAAACATAGCCGCAGTACAGGCTGCGCTACATACCAACAATAACCTTGGATCTAGCAGTACAGGAAATCGTGTAGGATGCACCTACAAAGAATTCACTGCCTGTAAACCTTTGGAATTTGATGGAACCGAAGGACCGATCGGATTGAAACGGTGGACCGAGAAGGTCGAATCGGTATTTGCCATAAGTAAGTGTATTGAAGAGGACAAAGTGAAGTACGCTACGCATACCTTCACAGGTTCTGCGTTAATATGGTGGAATACCTATCTAGAGCAAGTGGGACAAGATGATGCTTACGCACTACCGTGGTCAGCATTCAAGCACTTGATGAACGAGAAGTACCGTCCCAGAACCGAGGTCAATAAGCTCAAGAAAGAACTTAGAGGGTTATGAACCCAAGGATTTGATATTACCACGTACGAAAGACGATTCACAGAATTATGCCTATTGTGTCCGGGAGCGTTCGAAGATGAGGAAGAGAAGATCGACGCGTTTGTGAAAGGATTACCGGAAAGAATTCAAGAAGATATAAGTTCACACGAGCCCGCCTCCATACAACATGCATATAGAATGGCTCACAAACTAGTGAACCAGATTGAAGAAAGAATTAAAGAACAGACTGCTGAAGAGGCCAATGTGAAGCAAGTCAAAAGAAAGTGGGAGAAAAACGGTGATAAGAATCACCAATACAACAACAACAGCAATTACAACAATAATCGCAACAACTATCCCAACAATCGCAACATCAATCGCAACTACAACAAACGGCCCAACAACAACAACAACAACAACAACAACAACAACAACAACAACAACAACAACAACAACAACAACAACAACAACAACAACAACAACAACAACAACAACAACAACAACAACAACAACAACAACAACAACAACAACAACAACAACAACAACAACAACAACAACAACAACAACAACAACAACAACATCAACAACAACAACAACAACAACAACAACAACAACAACAACAACAACAACAACAACAACAACAACAACAACAACAACAACAACAACAACAACAACTACTACAACAATCATCCCAACAACAATAATAACCGCAACAACAACAAGAATCAGAAGCAGCTATGCCAAAGGTGTGAAAAGTATCACTCGAGGTTCTGCACCAAATTTTGCAACAAGTGTAAAAGAAATGGTCATAGTGCGGCGAGGTGTGAGGTCTACGGACCAGGGGTTAACAGAACGAAAGGAACAAATGGTGTCGGAACGAGTAATGGCGGAGCAAGTAGTGTCGGAGCAAGTTATGCCAATGTAGTTTGTTATAAATGTGGAAAACCGGGCCACATTATTAGAAATTGCCCGAACCAGGAGAACACGAATGGATAAGTCCGCGGAAGAGTTTTCAATATTAATGCGGTAGAGGCACAGGAAGACCCGGAGCTTATTACGGGTACGTTTCTTATTGACAATAAATCTGCTTACGTTTTATTTGATTCGGGTGCGGATAGAAGCTATATGAGTAGAGATTTTTGTGCTAAATTAAGTTGCCCATTGATGCCTTTGGATAGTAAATTTTTACTCGAATTAGCAAATGGTAAATTAATTTCAGCAGATAATATATGTCGGAATCGAGAAATTAAACTGGTTAGCGAAACATTTAAGATTGACTTGATACCATTAGAGTTAGGGAGTTTTGATGTGATAATCGGTATGGACTGGTTGAAAGAAGTGAAAGCAGAGATCGTTTGTTACAAAAATGCAATTCGCATTATACGAGAAAAAGGAAAACCCTTAATGGTGTACGGAGAAAAGGGCAACACGAAGCTACATCTTATTAGTAATTTGAAGGCACAAAAACTAATAAGAAAAGGTTGCTATGCTATTCTAGCACACGTCGAGAAAGTACAAACTGAAGAAAAGAGCATCAATGATGTTCTCGTCGCAAAAGAATTTTCCGATGTATTTCCGAAAGAATTACCGGGATTACCCCCACATCGATCCATTGAATTTCAAATAGATCTTGTACCAGGAGCTGCATCAATAGCTCGTGCTCCTTACAGACTCGCACCCAGAGAGATGAAAGAACTGCAAAGTCAATTACAAGAACTTTTAGAACGTGGTTTCATTCAACCAAGCACATCACCGTGGGGAGCTCCTGTTTTGTTTGTCAAGAAGAAAGATGGTACATTCAGGTTGTGTATCAACTACCGAGAGTTGAACAAACTTACCATCAAGAACCGCTACCCACTACCGAGAATCGACGACTTATTTGATCAACTACAAGGCTCGTCTGTTTATTCAAAGATTGACTTACGTTCCGGGTATCCTCAAATGCGGGTGAAAGAAGATGATATTCCAAAGACTGCTTTTAGGATGCGTTATGGTCATTACGAGTTTATAGTTATGCCGTTTGGATTGACTAACGCACCAGCTGTGTTCATGGACCTTATGAACCGAGTGTGTGGACCATACCATGACAAGTTTGTCATTGTTTTCATTGATGACATACTTATTTACTCAAAGAATGACCAAGAACACGGTGAACATTTGAGAAAGGTGTTAGAAGTATTGAAGAAGGAACAATTGTACGCTAATTTTTTAAAGTGTGCATTTTGGTTGGAAGAAGTTCAATTCCTCGGTCACATAGTGAACAAAGAAGGTATTAAGGTGGATCCGGCAAAGATAGAAACTGTTGAAAAGTGGGAAACCCCGAAAACTCCGAAACATATACGCCAGTTTTTAGGACTAGCTGGTTACTACAGAAGGTTCATCCAAGACTTTTCCAGAATAGCAAAACCCTTAACTACATTAACTCATAAAGGGAAGAAATTTGAATGGAAGGATGAACAAGAGAAAGCATTTCAGTTATTGAAGAAAAAGCTAACTACGGCACCTATATTGTCATTGCCTGAAGGGAATGATGATTTTGTGATTTATTGTGACGCATCAAAGCAAGGTCTCGGTTGTGTATTAATGCAACGAACGAAGGTGATTGCTTATGCGTCTAGAAAATTGAAGATTCACGAACAAAATTATACGACGCATGATTTGGAATTAGGCGCGGTTGTTTTTGCATTAAAGACTTGGAGGCACTACTTATATGGGGTCAAAAGTATTATATATACCGACCATAAAAGTATTCAACACATATTTAATCAGAAACAACTGAATATGAGGCAACGTAGGTGGATTGAATTGTTGAATGATTACGACTTTGAGATTCGTTACCACCCGGGGAAGGCAAATGTGGTAGCCGATGCCTTGAGCAGGAAGGACAGAGAACTCATTCGAGTAAAATCTATGAATATAGTGATTCACAATAACCTTACTACTCAAATAAAGGAGGCGCAACAAGGAGTTTTAAAAGAGGGAAATTTAAAGGATGAAATACCCAAAGGATCGGAGAAGCATCTTAATATTCGGGAAGACGGAACCCGGTATAGGGCTGAAAGGATTTGGGTACCAAAATTTGGAGATATAAGAGAAATGGTACTTAGAGAAGCTCATAAAACCATATACTCAATACATCCTGGAACGGGGAAGATGTACAAGGATCTCAAGAAACATTTTTGGTGGCCGGGTATGAAAGCCGATGTTGCTAAATACGTAGGAGAATGTTTGACGTGTTCTAAGGTCAAAGCTGAGCATCCGAAACCATCAGGTCTACTTCAACAACCCGAAATCCCGGAATGGAAATGGGAAAACATTACCATGGATTTCATCACTAAATTGCCAAGGACTGCAAGTGGTTTTGATACTATTTGGGTAATAGTTGATCGTCTTACCAAATCAGCACACTTCCTGCCAATAAGAGAAGATGACAAGATGGAGAAGTTAGCACGACTGTATTTGAAGGAAGTCGTCTCCAGACATGGAATACCAATCTCTATTATCTCTGATAGGGATGGCAGATTTATTTCAAGATTCTGGCAGACATTACAGCAAGCATTAGGAACTTGTCTAGACATGAGTACTGCTTATCATCCACAAACGGATGGGCAGAGTGAAAGGACGATACAAACGCTTGAAGACATGCTACGAGCATGTGTTATTGATTTCGGAAACAGTTGGGATCGACATCTACCGTTATCAGAATTTTCCTACAACAACAGCTACCATTCAAGCATTGAGATGGCGCCGTTTGAAGCACTTTATGGTAGAAAGTGTAGGTCTCCAATTTGTTGGAGTGAAGTGGGGGATAGACAGATTACGGGTCCGGAGATAATACAAGAAACTACCGAGAAGATCATCCAAATTCAACAACGGTTGAAAACCGCCCAAAGTCGACAAAAGTGCTACGCTGACATTAAAAGAAAAGATATAGAATTTGAAATTGGAGAGATGGTCAAGCTTAAAGTTGCACCTTGGAAAGGCGTTGTTCGATTTGGTAAACGAGGGAAATTAAATCCAAGGTATATTGGACCATTCAAGATTATTGATCGTGTCGGACTAGTAGCTTACCGACTTGAGTTACCTCAACAACTCGCGGCTGTACATAACACTTTCCACATCTCGAATTTGAAGAAATGTTTTGCTAAAGAAGATCTCACTATTCTGTTAGATGAAATCCAAATCAACGAAAAACTTCAATTTATCGAAGAACCCGTCGAAATAATGGATCGTGAGGTTAAAAGACTTAAGAAAAACAAGATACCAATTGTTAAGGTTCGATGGAATGCTCGTAGAGGACCCGAGTTCACCTGGGAACGAGAAGATTAGATAAATAAGAAATACCCGCACTTATTTCCAGAAGATACATCAACACCTCCAACTGCTTAAAATTTCGGGACGAAATTTATTTAAAGGGTAGGTACTGTAGTGACCCGAACTTTTCCATGTTTATATATATTAAATGAAATTTTTATTTACATGATTAAGTGTTTCCAACATGTTAAGCAATCAAACTTGTTAAGACTTGATTAATTGAAATAGGTTTCATATAGACAATTGACCACCCAAGTTGACCGGTGATTCACGAACGTTAAAACTTGTAAAAACTATATGATGACATATATATAGTTATATATATAGTTAACATGATATTATGATAAGTAAACATATCATTAAGTATATTAACAATGAACTACATATTTAAAAACAAGACTACTAACTTAATGATTTTGAAACGAGTCATATATGTAACGATTATCGTTGTAACGACATTTAATGTTTATATATCATATTAAGAGATATTCGTACATCATAATATCATGATAATATAATAATTTAAAATCTCTTTTGATATTATAAACATTGGGTTAACAACATTTAACAAGATCGTTAACCTAAAGGTTTCAAAACAACACTTACATGTAACGACTAACGATGACTTAACGACTCAGTTAAAATGTATATACATGTAGTGTTTTAATATGTATTCATACACTTTTAAAAGACTTCAAGACATTATCAAAATACTTCTACTAAACAAAAATGCTTACAATTACATCCTCGTTCAGTTTCATCAACAATTCTACTCGTATGCACTCGTATTCGTACTCGTACAATACACAGCTTTTAGATGTATGTACTATTGGTATATACACTCCAATGATCATCTCTTAGCAGCCCATGTGAGTCACCTAACACATTTGGGAACCATCATTTGGGAACTAGCATGAAATATCTCATAAAATTACAAAAATATGAGTAATCATTCATGACTTATTTACATGAAAACAAAATTACATATCCTTTATATCTAATCCATACACCAACGACCAAAAACACCTACAAACACTTTCATCCTTCAATTTTCTTCATCTAATTGATCTCTCTCAAGTTCTATCTTCAAGTTCTAAGTGTTCTTCATAAATTCCAAAAGTTCTAGTTTCATAAAATCAAGAATACTTCCAAGATTGCAAGTTTACTTCCAAGTTTTCTAAATCCATTCCAAGTAATCATCCAAGATCAAGAAACCTTTATTAATTATAGTAGGTTATCTTTCTAATACAAGGTAATAATCATATTCAAACTTTAATTCAATTTCTATAACTATAACAATCTTATTTCGAGTGGAAATCTTACTTGAAATTGTTTTCGTGTCATGATTCTGCTTCAAGAACTTTCAAGCCATCCAAGGATCCTTTGAAGCTAGATCCATTTTTCTCATTTCTAGTAGGTTTATCCAAGGAACTTGAGGTAGTAATGATGTTCATAACATCATTCAATTCATACATAAAAAGCTGTCTTATTCAACGTTATAAACTTGTAATCACTAGAACATAGTTTAGTTAATTCTAAACTTGTTCACAAATAAAGTTAATCCTTCTAAATAGACTTTTAAAATCAACTAAACATATGTTATATATCTATATTATATGCTAACTTAATGATTTAAAACCCGGAAACACGATAAACACCATAAAACTGGATATACGCCGTCGTAGTAAAACCGGGGGCTATTTTGGTTGGGATAATTAAAAGCTAAGAAGAACTTTGATTTAAAATCTATACTTCTGGAAAAATGATTTTTATTATGAATATGAAACTATATCCAAAAATCATGGTTAAACTCAAAGTGATAGTATGTTTTTCAAAATGGTCATCAAGATGTCGTTCTTTCGATGGAAATGACTACCTCTTTCAAAAACGACTTGTAACTTGTATTTTTGATTATAAAATTATACTTTTTCTGTTTAGATTCATAAATTTAAGTTCAATATGAAACCGTGGCCACTGGAATCACTCAAAACGGATTAGAAACGAAGAAATGGCGAGTAAAACAAGATTGATAAAAACTACTCATTTTACCTACTTGAAAGTTAGTAATAAATCTATTCCAACCATAACCTAATCAACTTATATTGTATATTATGTAATCTTGAGATACCATAGACACGTATACAATATTTCGACCTATCATGTAGACCCATCTATATATATATTGCGGAACAACCATAGACACTCTATATGTGAATGTTGGAGTTAGCTATACAGGGTTGAGGTTGATTCCAAAATATATATATAGTTTGAGATGTCATCAATACTGAGATACGTATACACTGGGTCGTGGATTGATTCAAGATAATATTTATCGATTTATTTCTGTACATCTAACTGTGGACAACTAGTTGTAGGTTACTAACGAGGACAGCTGACTTAATAAACTTAAAACATCAAAATGTATTAAAAGTTTTGTAAATATATTTTGAACATACTTTGATATATATGTATATATTATTATAGGTTCGTGAATCGACCAGTGGCCAAGTCTTACTTCCCGACGAAGTAAAAAATCTGTGAAAGTGAGTTATAGTCCCACTTTTAAAATCTAATATTTTTGGGATGAGAATACATGCAGGTTTTATAAATGATTTACAAAATAGACACAAGTACGTGAAACTACATTCTATGGTTGAATTATCGAAATCGAATATGCCCCTTTTTATTAAGTCTGGTAATCTAAGAATTAGGGAACAGACACCCTAATTGACGCGAATCCTAAAGATAGATCTATTGGGCCTAACAAACCCCATCCAAAGTACCGGATGCTTTAGTACTTCAAAATTTATATCATATCCGAAGGGTGTCCCGGAATGATGGGGATATTCTTATATATGCATCTTGTTAGTGTCGGTTACCAGGTGTTCACCATATGAATAATTTTTATCTCTATGTATGGGATGTGTATTGAAATATGAAATCTTGTGGTCTATTATTATGATTTGATAATATATAGGTTAAACCTATAGCTCACCAATATTTTTGTTGACGTTTTAAGAATGTTTATTCTCAGGTGATTATTAAGAGCTTCCGCTGTCGCATACTTAAATAAGGACGAGATTTGGAGTCCATGCTTGTATGATATTGTGTAAAAACTGCATTCAAGAAACTTATTTCGTTGTAACATATTTGTATTGTAAACCATTATGTAATGGTCGTGTGTAAACAGGATATTTTAGATTATCATTATTTGATAATCTACATAAAGCTTTTTAAACCTTTATTGATGAAATAAAGGTTATGGTTTGTTTTAAAATGAATGCAGTCTTTGAAAAACTTCTCATATAGAGGTCAAAACCTCGCAACGAAATCAATTAAAATGGAACGTTTTTAATCAATAAGAACGGGACATTTCATGATAAACATGTAATTTCCGACAAGAAATGATAAGCAAAACTTTTAACATGCAGACACGGTCGAAGTCCAGACTTACTAATGCATCTTAACAACTATCAGTTAGACACACTCATGCAAGACCTGGTTCGCTAGGACCAACGCTCTGATACCAACTGTAACGATCGCTCCAAATCCACTTTAGACGAATACATCATTCATTGATTTCATAATGAGGTTTTGACCTCTATATGATACGTTTTGTAAACATTGCATTCTTTTAAAAAGGCACACCATAAATGAATATATAAATCTAAGGTTTTCGACGTCTGATGATTTCTACGTATAGACAATTACCGTATATAATAGTTTACAATACTACATCCGTTGACAATGCAGTCAAAATAAGATACACGGTGATGATTTTGTGAATGCAAAGTTTTCTTGAATAAAGCATGTATGACTCCATGCACATAGCTTGTATAACGTATAAGCGAACAGCGGAAGACTTCTAGAAACCTGAGAATAGACATGCTTAAAAGTGTCAACATAAAGGTTGGTGAGTTCAAAGTTTTAATGTTGCACATAAATCGTATGTAAAGGAGGATCACAAGATTTCAGTTGTTTCTTCCAGAAACGTTTATCAAATGATTCTACGTAACAGAGCACCCTGGTAACTAAACTTAACGTATATATAATTTGTACCCTTTGTATAATCATCTTAATAATACACACAAACCAACGTGTACGCTTCTCAAATAGCATACGTCCGTTAAAAGGCTAGTGCTCTAGCTCGGACGGGGATATCAAGCCCTATGGATCCATATACTACTACTCGCGCCCACCAGTTCTTATAACCGGCAGTTACTAGTTACCAAAGCTAAGGGATTTTCGGTTCAAACTCAGTATAGAATTTAGCATGTACTTGTATCCATTGCGTTTAAAATAAAGTGCATGTATTCTCAGCCCAAAAATATAGATTGCAAAAGCAATTAAAAAGGGAGCAAATGAAACTCACCTTAGCAGCACATAAGGTCATTTACCAAAAAGTGACCGAAACTCGGAATGCAAAATTAACCGTAGATCTCAACCTATAGAACATATGTTGATCAATACATGTCTAATAAGCTAGGTTGGGACATAGTGTATCACAATCCTAATGCTCGAGATTGACATACAAAAGTTATCAAAAGTCATTTCAAAAAGTCAACCTGATCCAATATGATCTTTTAAAATCTATACTATAGTTTGAATGATCATGGTAATCGAAAATAGTTTAACATTTCACATGGTTTCCCAATTCTTGAATAATTAGACTATAGTTTTATAAAGTTTTAAAATATGATAAAACAGTCAATTTTGACAATTGTTCAACAAATCGAGACGTGCCTTATATAGAAATTCATTTACTCGATTAGTAATATTTGAAAATCCAAATTATCAATCTTATAAACAAGTTTTTTAAATATCAATTGCAGATTCAAAAGCAATTTCAATTAATGTTAATCATAATTCAGTTGTGCATATCTTTTAATTCGTTCATCGAAATTACGCGATCTCTAAATGAAAAGTTATTGATTTTTCGCCAGCTTTCCAAAAACATGCATATCATATACCTTATATCAGTAATATATGTATTAAATTCGTGATCTATTATAAACTATTTAACGAAAAAATTAATCGTACTAGCATGCATAATCCTATATACTCGAGCACTAGTCAGGGATACACTATTAATATATAATACATAAGATATAAATGCTTACGTATCAATATTGTGATTCAATATTGTAGGAAAGTATGTAGACGCAACGGAGATGGTAAATACTAGTTTGACTCACGAGCAAAACTCTTGAACAATACCCAAAACCTCTTTAGTAATAACCCATAGTTTCCTTAGCTCTATCCTGCTTGAAAACCCATTTTGAAAGTGACACGCTCATGACCTCGTCGTAGTATTTTAAGTGATATAATTAGTAATAATAATAATACTACTAATAATAATAAAATAAATAATAATAATAATCTTAATAATAATAATAATAATATTAATATTAATATTAATAATATTAATATAAATAATAAATAATAATAATATTACAGAGGGAGTAGTATATGTGTAAACAAAACTCGAGCAGAAACTGGCCTTTTATAGGCAACTTTTTGGAATCTGATGCCCATGCGATCACATGGGTTTTTAGTGTATTTTCCATGCGATCGCATGGCCGCCTGATCCAGCTCAAAATGTTTTTGTTTTCTCGTTTGTCGACATATTATTATATAATATATATAATATATATAATATACATAATTTAAATAATTAATTATATATTATATTAAATTCATGTGCATAGTTGACTTGTAATTTTCGTTCCGATGACTCATACGTTGTCACTCGACTTATGTCCCGGTTCCGGTTTCTCGAACGCATTTTCGTACGCTTAGAAAACTCGCAATTTACGTTTTGTGACTCGTACCTTTGTCAAAATATAGTCTTAAATTATCAATAAACTATATCATTCAAAGTGTATCTTAAACTTTCGAATGTTTTGGTCATTTACTTCTATAAATTATTGTCTCGCTATTTATTAATATATATATAATAAAAAATCTTTTTATGACCAAGTTAATATATATTTTCAACATTCATAAACACGTTTTAAATATACGTCGCAAGTTATTCACATAATTAATATTCCAACTTGTCATATATATTCAAATAAATATTTAAACCAATAAATTTAATGTACGGTATCAAACAATTAGTATATTGTTACGTTTTCAAGTTATAGTATATATATGTATCTATATACATATAATTGTTCGTGAATCGTCAAGAACAACCGAAAGGTATTTGAATATATGAAAGTAGTTTAAAAATTTTGAGATTCAGTTTTATAGACTTTGCTTATCGTGTCGAAAATGTTAATCATACAAAGATTAAGTTTAAATTTGGTCAGAAATTTCCGGATCATCACACCATGTGGGAGTGTTTAAGAACATTATAGTGTTAATCTCCGGTCAATGGTTACCATGTATAACCCTTATTGAGATTAAGATCTACGAAAGGGTGATTAATGACTTAGTTCACCATTAATGGCTTAGCCGCAATAATGGCCACTTGGGTGGTTTCATAGGGTTACAGTTCATAGTGAACATACCTATTACCGTAAAATATTTTCTGGATGCGATTGTTTAATCGAGTAATACAGAAAACGTTAATTGTTATTCGATGATGAATGAGCTAGGTTTATGGTTATATTTATAGCTAACCCTAACTCTAGATGTATCCTTAAACGACTCTAGATCCCTCCGTACCAATCCCATAAATATAGGTATTATAGTTAGGAATAAGATTTCAGTTATTTAAGGACAAGATATGCATTGTTGGTCATCTTAATTATTTGCTAAGCAAGAGTTTACCGAATGTGCATAATAGACATAATGCAGGACATGTTATACGTGTAACCAGCACGTGATACACACGATGCGCTAGGCGCAGAGGTACGCATATCATTACTTAAATACCACTTTGATACTCCTTATTATTTATTATTGTATTTAGGTACATCGAGAATCATGTTGGGCCTACTATCTCACCACTAGCCACAAAACCTTGCCGCTTTTATAACGTATTTGTTTCATTGTTAGAGTATTTTAAGCCGCTTTTTTATTTCTCTATATTCATAACCTTATTTTTGTTTTTGTTTCAAACTTTTATATTGAATGCGAATATATGAGAGTGTAGTTTTGTTTTGATAATAATTCATGGCCACAAAACACATATTTGAAGTCACTACATTCTCCACAAAATCAGGCTAAATTTTGTGGCGAATTTTCCGAAAAACATTCGATTGCAGATTGGAAAAATTTTCTCAATATAACTAAAAAACGGTACTACGAACATGACCTCCTTAAGGCTTTCACCGATTCAAAGCAGTTTAGATGATGAAAATGAGATTTAACTATTTTTAAAGGCGAATTTCGCAATTTTTGATCTTACAATAATTAATACGTTCGCAAGTGAATTATTGTGCATGCTTAAATACCATTTTGATACTCTTTATTATTTAATATTGTACTTAGGTACATCGAGAATCATGTGGGGGCTACTATCTCACCACTAGCCACAAAACCTTGCTGCTTTTATAACGTCTTGGTTTCATTGTTAGAGTATTTTAAGCCGCTTTTTTATTTCTCAAGATTCATAACATTATGTTAGTTTTTGTTTCTAAATTTCATATTGAATGCGAATATATGAGAGTGTAGTTTAGTTTCGTTATAAATTCATGTCCGCAAAACACATATTTGAAGTCATCACATTCTCCACAAAATCTAGCTAAATTTTGTGGAGAATTTTCCGAAAAACTTTTGATTGCAGATTGGGCTAATATTTGCTAGATAACTAAAAAACAGCACTACAGCAAGACTTCCTTAAGGCTTTCCCCCGTTCGAAGCAGTTTGGATGCCGAAAATGACATTTTACTATTTTTAAAGGTCAATTTTGCACTTTTAGATCTTACGATAATTAATACATTCGCATTTGAATTATTGTGCATGCTTAAATACCACTTAGATACTCTTTATTATTTAATATTGTATTTAGGTACACGGATAATCATATTGGGGCTACTATCTCACCACTAGCCACATAACCATGCTGCTTTTATAATGTCTTGGTTTCATTGTGAGAGTATTTTAAGCCGCTTTTTTATTTCTCAATATTCATAACCTTATTTTTATTTTTGTTTCAAACATTCATATTGAATACGAATACATGAGAGTGTAGTTTTGTTTTGATAATAATTCATAGCCACAAAAAACATATTTGAAGTCACTACATTCTCCACAAAATCAGGCTAAATTTTGTGGAGAATTTTCCAAAATTTTCGATTGCAGATTGGGCCAATTTTCGCAAGATAACTAAAAAACTTTGCTACGAACAAAATTTCATCAAGGTTTCCCCCCATTCGAGGCAGTTTAGATGTCGAAAATGACATTTTACTTTTTTTAAAGGTGAATTTCGCACTTTTAGATCCTACGATAATTAATACGTTCGCATGTGAATTATTGTGCATGCATAAATACCACTTTGATACTCTTTATTATTTAATATTGTATTTAGGTACATCAAGAATTATGTTGGAGCTACTATCTCACCACTAGCCACAAAAAACCTTGCCGCTTTTATAACGTCTTGGTTTCATTGTTAGAGTATTTTATTTTTTATTTCTCTATATTCATAACTTTATTTTTGTTTTTTTTTCAAACTTTCATATTGAATGCGAATATATGAGAATGTAGTTTTGTTTTGATAATAATTCATGGTCGCAAAACACATATTTGAAGTCACTACATTATCCACAAAATCTGGCAAAATTTTGTGTAGAATTTTCCCAAAAACATTCTGTTGCAGACTGGGCCAATTTTCTTAAGATAACTAAAAAAGGCACTACGAACAAGACTTTCTTAAGGCTTTCCCCCGTTCAAAGCAGTTTAGATGCCGAAAATGAGATTTTACTATTTTTAAAGGCGAATTTCGCAATTTTAGATCTTACGATAATTAATACGTTCGCAAGTGACTTATTGTGCATGCTTAAATACCATTTTGATACTCTTTATTATTTAATATTATACTCAGGTACATCGAGAATCATGTGGGGGCTACTATCTCACCACTAGCCACAAAACCTTGTTGCTTTTATAACGTCTTTGTTTCATTGTTAGAGTATTTTAAGCCACTTTTTTATTTCTCAATATTCATAACCTTATATTAGTTTTTGTTTCTAAATTTCATATTGAATACGAATATATGAGAGTGTAGTTTCGTTTCGTTATAAATTCATGTCCACAAAACACATATTTGAAGTAATCACATTCTCCACAAAATCTAGCTAAATTTTGTGGAGAATTTTTCGAAAAACTTTTGATTGCAGATTGGGCCAATATTTGCCAGATAACTTAAAAACGACACTACGAGCAAGACTTCCTTAAGGCTTTCCCTCGTTCGAAGCAGTTTAGATGCCGAAAATGACATTTTACTATTTTTAAAGGTCAATTTTGCACTTTTAGATCTTACGATAATTAATACATTCGCATGTGAATTATTGTGCAGGCTTAAAAACCCCTTATATACTCTTTATTATTTAATATTATATTTAGGTACATGGATAATCATATTGGGGCTACTATCTCACCACTAGTCACATAACCTTGCTGCTTTTATAACGTCTTGGTTTCATTGTGAGAGTATTTTAAGCCGCATTTTTATTTCTCAATATTCATAACCTTATTTTTGTTTCTGTTTCAAACATTCATATTGAATTCGAATATATGAGAGTGTATTATTATTTTGATAATAATTCACTGCCACAAAAACATATTTGAAGTCACTACATTCTCCGCAAAATCAGGCTAAATTTTGTGGAGAATTTTCCAAAATTTTCGATTTTAGATTCGACCAATTTTTGCAAGATAACTAAAAACGGTGCTACGAACAAAACTTCATCAAGGTTTCCCCCCCATTCGAGGCAGTTTAAATGCCGAAAATGACATTTTACTTTTTTAAAGGTGAATTTCGCACTTTTAGATCCTACGATAATTAATACGTTTGCATGTGAATTATTGTGCATGCATAAATACCACTTTGATACTCTTTATTATTTAATATTGTATTTAGGTACATTGAGAATCATGTTGGGGCTACTATCTCACCACTAGCCACAAAACCTTGCTGCTTTTATAACGTCTTGGTTTCATTGTTAGAGTATTTTAAGCCAGTTTTTTATTTCTCAAGATTCATAACCTTATATTTGTTTTTATTTCCTAAATTTCATATTGAATGTGAATATATGAGAGTGTAGTTTTGTTTCGTTAAAAATTCATGTCGCAAAACACATATTTGAAGTCACCACATTCTCCACAAAATCTAGCTAAATTTTGTGGAGAATTTTCCAAAAAACTTTTGATTGCAGATTGGGCCAATTTTCGCAAGATAACAAAAAAAACGGCACTACGAACAAGACTTCCTTAAGGCTTTCCCCCGTTCGAAGAAGTCTAGATGCCGAAAATGACATTTACTATTTTAAAAGGTTAATTTTACACTTTTAGATCTTACGATAATTAATACATTCACATGTGAATTATTGTGCATCCTTAAATACCACTTTGATACTCTTTATTATTTAATGTTGTATTTAGGTACATCGAGAATTATGTTGGGGCTAATATCTCACCACTAGCACAAAACCTTGCCGCTTTTATAACGTCTTGATTTCATTGTTAGAGTATTTTAAGCCACTTTTTTATTTCTCTATATTCATAACCTTATTTTTGTTTTTGTTTCAAAGTTTCATATTGAATGTGAATATATGATAGTGTAGTTTTGTTTTGATAATAATTTATGGCCGTAAAATATATATTTGAAGTCACTACATTCTCCACAAAATCAGGCTAAATTTTGTGTAGAATTTTCCGAAAAACTTTCGTTTGCAGATTGGGCCAATTTTCGCAAGATAACTAAAAAACGGTGCTACGAACAAGATTTCCTTAAGGCTTTCCCCCGTCAAAGCAATTTAGATGCTGAAAATGACATTTTACTATTTTAAAGGTAAATTTTGTACTTTTAGATCTTACGATAATTAATACGTTTTCATGTGAATTATTTTGCTTGCTTAAATACCACTTTGATACTCTTTATTATTTAATATTGTATTTAGGTACATCGAGAATTATGTTGGGGCCACTATCTCACCACTAGCCACAAAACCTGACTTCTTTTATAACGTCTTGGTTTCATTGTTAGAGTATTTTAATCCACTTTTTTATTTCTCTATATTCATAACCTTATATATGTTTTTGTTTCAAACTTTCATATTAAATGCGAATATATGAGAGTATATTTTTGTGTTGATGATAATTCATAGCGGATAATATTCTTCTTACTCAAGAGTTAATGAAAAATTATCATCTTGACAAAGGAACCCCTAGATGTGCGTTTAAGGTTGATATTCAAAAAGCATGTGACACTGTTGACTGGGAGTTTTTACATGTTATCTTAATTTGTTTTAGTTTTCCTGAAAAGATGGTTAAGTGGATTATGAAATGTATTACAACGAATTCGTATTCCATTAATATTAACGGTGAACTTCATGTTTTTTTCAAGGAAACATGGTTTGTGACAAGGTGACCCATTATCTCCGTACTTGTTTACTCTTGTAATGGAAGTTTTATCTTTAATGCTACAACGCAACATCAAATGCTCAAAGAACTTTCGGTACCACCCAAAGTGTGACAAGCTAAAGATTATAAATCTTTGTTTTGCCGACGATATGTTCTTGTTTGCTCAGGCCAATGTTGCATCGGTTTCTTTAATTCGAGATGCCTTGGAAGAATTTAAACGTTGTTCTGGGTTAGTTCCAAGTCTCCCGAAAAGTACGACTTTTTTTTGCTAATGTTTCTCCTATGAGGAAAGCTCTTATTCTGGAGATCTTGCCATTTGACGAAGGAAAATTGCCAGTTAGATATCTTGGGGTTTCTATTGTTTCTTCTTGTCTTATGTATCGCGACTACAAGGTCTTGGTGGAAAGGGTTAAACTTAAAGTGGATGATTGGAAGAAAAAATTTCTATCATTTGCTGATAGATTACAACTCATTACTTCCGTTCTTACGTTTATGCAGATTTATTGGTGTTCGGTATTTATTCTTTCGAATGCGACTATTAAAGAAATTGAGAAAGTTCTTCGTGGCTTTTTGTAGTGCCAAGGTGAGATGAAAAGAGGCAAAGCGAAGGTTAAATGGGATGACCTTTGTAAACCTAAAGATGAAGGTGGGCTTAGAATCAAGAGACTTAAATACTGGAACATCGCTTTAATGACCTCCCACATATGGCGTATTCTTTCTCACAACGAAACGTTATGGGTTCGTTGGATCCACATGTATCGCTCGGCTAATTTTCATTTCTGGGAGGTTTCAATCACGGCTAATGCTAGTTGGAGTTGGAGGAAATTGTTGCGTATTCATCCAATTATAAAGCAATTTTCATACATAAAATTGGCAATGGTACTATTACCTCTGCATGGTTTGACTCTTGGAGTAACTTGGGTAGATTGGACTCTATTTTATCTCCTACTGACATTCATAATTTTGGTGCCCATTATAAAGTTAAAGATACTGTGGATGACTCGTGGCTATGGCCTTCTTCATGGAATATTTTATATCCACAACTGCCTCATATTCAAGTGCCTTCTTTTTCTATGCAAACGGACGAGGTTCTTTGGCGTGGTATTGATGGTAATTACCATAAGTTTTCAGTTCACCAAGTTTGGGAAACAATTCGACCAAGGTCTAATTTAGTGCAATGGTATCGGATTGTTTGGTATTCTCAGTGTGTGCCTCAACATGCTTTTATTGTTTGTCTCTTGATGGGTGAAAGGCTGAAAACCCAAGACAAGTTGAGGAGATGGGAAATCCAAAAGGGTATGCGGATGATATGCCCATTGTGTAAAGTTGGCCCTGACTCGTATGTTCATTTATTTTTTGACTACAAATTCTTGTCATTGGTATGGAGTAAAGTAGCGGCTACTACCTGGCTCCCTCAACATGCAAATTGGAGGTATTTATGCAGTCTGATGTCTCGTTCTACGGCTCGTAATACTGTGAACATGGTGGTTGCCAAACTCGTCTTTGGTGCCTCTATATACTTTATTTGGCAGGAACAGAATAACATATTATTTAAAAAGTCCCACCGTACGGAAGTTAAACTATTTGATGATATTTTTTCAACCATTCGTCTAAAACTGATGATTATCAAGTTCAAGAATTCGGCTAGCGTGGAGAAAATGAAAGAGACATGGCAGATTTAATTTGCTTGTTTGTTCTGGTCTCTTTTCTTTGTTTATAGTGTGTGGTTGGTCATTTAGTTGCTTCAGGGCATTCCTGTCACTCCTGTTTTGTAATGTCACATTATTCTTTTTTATTCTTTAATAAAATTTACCGGGGTAACCCTTTACCCAAAAAAAGTAGTAACTACATTCTCCACAAAATCAGGCTAAATTTTGTTGAGAATTTTCCAAAAAACTTTCGATTGCAGATTGGGCCAATTTTCGCAAGATAAGTAAAAAACAAAGATACGAATAAGACTTCCTTAAGGCTTTCCCCCTTTCGAAGCAGTTTAGATGCCGAAAATGACATTTTACTATTTTTAAAGGTGAATTTTGCACTTTTAGATCTTACGGTAATTAATACGTTCACGTGTGAATTATTGTGCAAGCATAAATACCACTTTGATACTCTTTATTATTTAATATTGTATTTTGATACATCAAGAATCATGTTGGGGCTACTATCTCACACTAGCCACAAAACCTTGCTGCTTTTATAACGTCTTGGTTTCATTGTTAGAGTATTTTAAGCCGCTTTTTTATTTCTTAAGATTCATAACCTTATATTTGTTTTTGTTTCTAAATATCATATTGAATGTGAATATATGAGAGTATAGATTCGTTTCGTTGAAAATTCATGTCCGCAAAACACATATTTGAAGTCACCACATTATCCACAAAATCAATCTAAATTTTGTGAAGAATTTTCCGAAAAACTTTTGATTGCAGATTGGGCCAATTTTCGTAAGATTATTAAAAAACGGCGCTACGAACAAGACTTCCTTAAGGCTTTCCCCCGTTCGAAGTAGTTTAGATGCCGAAAATGACATTTTACTATTTTTAAAGGTGAATTTTGCACTTTTAGATCTTACGATAATTAATACATTCGCATGTGAATTATTGTGCATGCTTAAATACCACTTTGATGCTCTTTATTATTTAAACTTGTATTTAGGTACATCGAGAATCATGTTGAGGCTACTATTTCACCACTAGCCACAAAACCTTGCCGCTTTTATAACGTCTTGGTTTCATGCTTAGAGTATATTAAGTAGCTTTTTTCTCTATATTCATAACCTTATTTTTGTTTTTGTTTCAAACTTTTATATTGAATACGAATATATGAGAGTGTAGTTTTGTTTTAATAATAATTCATGGCCGCAAAACACATATTTGAAGTCATTACATTATCCACAAAATCAGGCTAAATTTTGTGGAAAATTTTTCGAAAAACATTCAATTGCATATTGGGCCAATTTTCTTAAGTTAACTAAAAAAAGGCACTATGAACAAGACTTCCTTAAGGCTTTCCCCCGTTCAAAGCAGTTTAAATGCCGAAAATGAGATTTTACTATTTTAAAGGCGAATTTTGCAATTTTAGATCTTACGATAATTAATATGTTCGCAAGTGAATTATTGTGCATGCTTAAATACACCTTTGATACTCTCTATTATTTAATATTGTATTTAGTTACATCGAGAATTATGTTGGGGCCACTATCTCACCACTAGCCACAAAACCTTGCCGCTTTAATAACGTCTTGTTTTCATTGTTAGAGTATTTTAAGCCGCTTTTTTATTTCTCTATATTCATAACCTTATATTTCTTTTTGTTTCAAACTTTCATATTGAATGCGAATATATGAGATTATATTATTGTTTTTATGATAATTCATGGCCGTAAAAAACATATTTGAAGTCACTACATTCTCCACAAAATCAGGCTAAATTTTGTGGAGAATTTTCCAAAAAACTTTCGATTGTAGATTGGGCCAATTTTCGCAAGATAACCAAAAAAAGGCGCTACGAACAAGACTTTCTTAAAGTTTCCCCCGTTCGAGGCAGTTTAGATGCCGAAAATGACATTTTACTATTTTTAAAGGTGAATTTTGTACTTTTAGATCTTACGATAATTAATACATTCGCATGTGAAATTATTGTGCATGCTTAAATACCACTTAGAAGCTCTTTATTATTTAATATTGTAGTTAGGTACATCGAGAATCATGTTGGGGCTACTATCTCTCCACTAGCCACCAAACCTTGCCGCTTTTATAACGTCTTGGTTTCATTGTTAAAGTATATTAAGCTGAATTTTTCTCTATATTCATAACCTTATTTTTGTTTTTGTTTCAAACTTTTATATTGAATGCGAATATATGAGAGTGTAGTTTTGTTTTAATAATAATTCATGGCCGCAAAACACATATTTGAAGTCACTACATTATCCACAAAAACAGGCTAAATTTTGTGGAGAATTTTTCGAAAAACATTCGATTGCGGATTGGGCCAATTTTCTTAAGATAACTAAAAAAGCACTTCAAACAAGACTTCCTTAAGGTTTTCAACCGTTCAAAGTAGTTTAGATGCCGAAATGAGATTTTACTATTTTTAAAGACGAATTTTGCAATTTTAGATCTTACGATAATTAATACGTTCGCAAGTGAATTATTGTGTATGCTTAAATACCACTTTGATACTCTTTATTATTTAATATTGTACTTAGGTACATCGAGAATTATATTGGGGCCACTATTACACTTAGTACACGATGTCGTACAAAGCCCATTCGGATGGTATCCTTCACACCTCTGGCATGGTTTCTGCCTCTGGTTGTTATTGTTGGGATTGTTGTTGTTGCGGTTTTTATTATTGTTGGAACAGTTATTGTAGTTGTTGTAGTTGTTGTTGGAATTGTTATTGTTGTTGCGGTTAAAGTTGCGGTTGTGGTGGTAGTTATTGCGTTTGTAATTGCGATTATTGTTGTTGTTGTTGTTGTTGTTGTATTTGTGACTCTTGTCACTGTTTTCTTCCCACTTCCTCTTAACTTGTTTCGTGTTGGCTTCTTCGACCGCTTGCTCTTTAATTCTTCCCTCAATCTGATTTATGAGTTTGTGAGCCATTCGACTTGCCTTTTGTATGGAGGCGGGCTCGTGTGAACTCACATCTTCTTGAATCCTTTCTGGTAACCCTTTTACAAATGCGTCGATTTTCACTTCTTCATCTTCGAACGCTCCTGGACACAATAGGCACAACTCTGTGAATCGTCGTTCGTACGTGGTAATATCAAACCCTTGTGTTCGTAACCCTCTAAGCTCTACCTTGAGCTTATTGACCTCGTTTCTGGGACGGTACTTGATAATGCTAAAAACGAACATATATTTCATAGCATTATTCCTCAAGAAAGACAAGCTTTTAGTTGCAATTGTTCTATTTACAAGTGATATTCGTTTAAATAATAAAAGGTGAAGACAAAAGATAGATTCGACGAATTGAAGACGCAAACGACCAAAAAGCTCAAAAGTACAAAATACAATCAATGAGGTTCCAATTATTGATAAGAAACGTCTCAAATTTACAAGAGTACAAGATTCAAAACGTAAAGTACAAGATATTAAATTATTCGCAAGGACGTTCGAAAATCCGGAACCAGGACCAGAGTCAACTCTCAATGCTCGACGCAACGGACTAAAAATTACAAGTCAACTATGCACATGAATATAATATAATATATAAATAATTCTTAAAAATTATATATATATTATATTAATATTTAAAATCGTCGGCAAGAAAGAAGCCAAAGCTGGTGAGCTGGAATTTCAAACTCCGCGACTCGCGGAGTTTGAAGGCAAAAAATGCCGTGAGTCGCGGAGCTCACCTGGACTCAAATCCCTATAAAAGCAAACGCAGTTTGATCGCAAAAATATCAAAAACATAATATCAATCTCTATATCTATACGTAATATTTATATTTATAATTTATATTTTAATTTTAATTTTAATTTTAAATCCTAATAATAAGGGTATGTTAGCGAATGTTTTAAGGGTGTAAGTCGAAATTCTGTCCGTGTAACGCTACGCTATTTTTAATCATTGTAAGTTATGTTCAACCTTTTTACATTAATGTCTCGTAGCTAAGTTATTATTATGCTTATTTAATCCGAAGTAATCATGATGTTGGGCTAAAAATATTAAAATTGGGTAATTGGGCTTTGTTCCATAATTGGGGTTTGGACAAAAGAACGACACTTGTGGAAATTAGACTATGGGCTATTAATGGGCTTTATATTTGTTTAACTAAATGATAGTTTGTTAATTTTAATATAAAGATTTACAATTGGACGTCCCTATAAATAACCATATACACTCGATCGGACACGATGGGCGGGGTATTTATATGTACGAATAATTGTTCATTTAACCGGACACGGGAATGGATTAATAGCCACTAGAATTATTAAAACAGGGGTGAAATTATGTACAAGGACACTTGGCATAATTGTTAACAAAGTATTAAAACCTTGGGTTACATTCAGTCGACATCCTGGTGTAATTATTAAACAAAGTATTAAAATCTTATTACAGTTTAAGTCCCCAATTAGTTGGAATATTTGACTTCGGGTATAAGGATAATTTGACGAGGACACTCGCACTTTATATTTATGACTGATGGACTGTTATGGACAAAAACCAGACGGACATATTAAAAAATCCAGGACAAAGGACAATTAACCCATGGGCATAAAACTAAAATCAACACGTCAAACATCATGATTACGGAAGTTTAAATAAGCATAATTCTTTTATTTCATATTTAATTTCCTTTATTTTATATTTAATTGCACTTCTAATTATCGCATTTTTATTTATTATTATTGTATTTAATTGCACTTTTAATTATCGTACTTTTTAATTATTGTAAGTTTATTTTATCGCACTTTTATTATTCGCAATTTCATTATCGTTATTTACTTTACGCTTTAAATTAAGTCTTTTATTTGTTTAATATTTTACATTTGGTTTTAACTGCGACTAAAGTTTTAAAATCGACAAACCGGTCATTAAACGGTAAAAACCCCCCTTTATAATAATAATATTACTTATATATATATTTGTATTTTTATAAATTTAAACTAATATAGCGTTAAGCTTTGTGAAAAAGATTCCCTGTGGAACGAACCGGACTTACTAAAAACTACACTACTGTACGATTAGGTACACTGCCTATAAGTGTTGTAGCAAGGTTTAAGTATATCCATTCAATAAATAAATAAATATCTTGAGTAAAATTGTATCGTATTTAATAGTATTTCCTTGTAAAATATAAGCTATTTTATATACACCTCGCAGAACATCAAGAATTTTTGACGCCGCTGCCGGGGAACTTAAACGCCGAAAGCGCAACGCTAAATATTAAAAAAAAAAAGATTTTCATTTTTAGTTTACTTTTATAAAGTATTTTTATTTTTATTTTAGATTTTAAAACATAAGTTTTTATTTAGTTAATATAAATATTTTACAGAAAATATAAAACAGAAAATATAAAAAAAAAAAAACAAAAACGCGTCGAATTTAAATCAGCCTGTCATCTGAAATTTGGAACCCCGCGACTCGCGGAGTTTTCCAGCTTCGGGAACCGCAACTCGCGGAGCAGCCCTGACACAGGTGACCAGAAACCCTAACTGCATTATTACGGTGTAATTATTATTATTATTATTATTTTAATTAAAACCCTAATTAGTTTTTTAGTTTTTAATTACTTAATTTAAGTTATTATTATTTTTTATATTTAGTTTAATTAATTTAAATAAATTATAAAATTTACACTTTTATAAAATAAATAATATAAGAATAATATTTTTATAAAAATTGTAATTTTTGCAACTTTTAGTATATTTTTATATTTTATCTCTTTTTAATTGTTTTAGCGTAATATTTGTGTTTTTCGTTCATATTTAGTTTTAAACATAGTTTTTGCCATAGTTATTTTTACTTCTAGATTTTTAGGCTTTGCCGTAAAATTCCTTAAGTGCTTTTTCTTTAGACTAAGATTTAGGTGCTTTAGAATTTTGCGACGCCTTTTTAAGATTTAATAACTTTTTAAGATATTGCCATTTGGGATATAGTTTTACTTGTAAGCTTTAATATTTTTAGACACCTTTTACCTATGTATCAATTATCACTCCAATTAGTAATCTCAATTTGCGATTATAATTTTAAATTAGTGATAGTAATAAGGTTGGGTTAGTCGAGTGTTTTTAAGTTCTATAAGTCATTTCTTTTTATTTCTTATTTTTCGACGCCTTTTATTTTTTAACCCTTTTCTTTTTCTTTTTCGACGCACTCTTTTTCTTTCTTATTTCTCGCTATTCTAGTTTTAGGACATAGATTTTTTTTTCTACTTCTTATCTAAATTTCTTAAAATTACGAAAATTTATTTTAAGTGGTTAAATTGATAGACATCAAAATTTTCTGGTTCGTAGTAATAGTTGGATTTGTACGTGGACCGGGTTATTGGAGCCAAACAGTCCTCAATTATATTGAGACCAAATGAATCCTGCCCCTCTGCTGCATCTTTTGGCTATTCGAAACGTGGGCAAAATTAGAAAAGTCTATTGATTGGATAACTTATATAATTTTTCTTTCCTTTTAAAAACTAATAGGATATTCAGTGAATGCACCGAGCAAGACGTTCACCACCTTTTGTACGTTCACCACCTGTAACTAGATCAAGACATCTAGCTAATATTGTCGCCGTTGATAATCCATTTTTTGAACCCGACCTCACAATTGAGAATCCGGAGAATATTCAGGGACGATTCATAGATCCTGAACCATTAAATTTTCCTCCGGAACCACCAATCATTCAAACAGAGATTGTTGAGGAACGAACCATTAAATCAGAATCCTCTAGTGATTCCGATTCAACAAATTCAATTATGGAGAATCTAGAACCTTTAAGTACGGAAGACCGAATGAGAGCTAAACGTACTGGCCAAGGTCACGCAATTACTCATCTAGACATTAATGCGCCAGATTATGAAATCAAAGGACAAATTCTACATATGGTGACTAATCAATGCCAATTTAGTGGTGCGCCGAAGGAAGATCCAAATGAACATCTTCGTACCTTTAATAGGATCTGCACTCTATTTAAAATAAGAGAAGTTGAGGATGAACAGATATATCTCATGTTATTTCCCTGGACTTTAAAGGGAGAAGCCAAAGATTGGTTGGAATCGTTACCTGAAGGGGCGATTGATACATGGGACGTTTTAGTTGAAAAATTTCTTAAACAATTCTTTTCGGCATCTAAAGCCGTAAGACTTCAAGGAGAAATTGTTACGTTCACACGGAAACCGAATGAAACTCTATATGAGGCGTGGACAAGATTTGGAAAGTTATTAAGAGGATGTCCGCAACATGGTTTAGACACCTGTCAAATAGTACAAATATTCTACCAAGGATGCGACATCACTACAAGAAAAGACATCGATATAGTAGCTGGTGGTTCTATTATGAAGAAAACTGAAACTGATGCTTATAAAATTAATGATAACACTGCTTCCCACTCACATGAGTGGCACCAAGAAAAAGATATCGTTAGATCATCTAAAGCAGCTAGAGCCGATTCTAGCCATGACTTAGATTCCATTTCCGCAAAGATAGATGCTGTCGTGAGACGAATGGAAAAGATGACTAAGGATATTCACTCAATATGAATTAGTTGTGAGCAGTGTGGAGGACCACATTTGACAAAAGATTGTCTCAGTATTGAATTAACAATGGAACAAAGAGAGAATATTTCATACATAAACCAAAGGCCTGGAAATAATTATCAGAATAATTATCAACAGCCAAGACCGATTTACAATCAAAATCAAAATTATAACCGAAATATTCCATACAACAACCAACAAGGTCCTAGCAATCAACAAGTATCCAATAATACTTACAACCAGCAAAGACCTAATTTACAAAACAAACCACAAACCGATAATAAAAAGCCAAATTTAGAAGATATGATGACGAAGCTAGTTGAAATTCAAACGCAGTTTTTCACATCTCAAAAACAAACTAATGAACAAAATGCTCAAGCATTTAGAAATCAACAAGCTTCTATTCAAAACTTGGAACAAGAAGTAAGTAACCTAGCAAGGTTAATAGGTGAAAGAAAACCGGGAAGTTTACCTAGTGATACAAATGCAAACCCCCGGAATGAAACAGTTAAAGCCATTACCACAAGAAGTGGTACAACACTTAAACCACCTGAAATACCTGTAACTTCTGATGAAGCTATTCCTACTCCACAAGAACCACAACCTGATCAAGATAAGGAAAAAGAACCGGTAGTTGAAAAGGATAATGAAGATAACACAGTTAAGGCTAAACCTTATGTTAAACCATACCAACCACCACTTCCTTACCCGAGTAAAATGAAGAAAGAGAAACTTGAAGCCGAGCAATCCAAATTCTTGGATATGTTTAAACAAATAAATGTAAATCTTCCTTTCATTGATGTGATTTCAGGAATGCCTAGATATGCT
This sequence comes from Rutidosis leptorrhynchoides, assembly GCF_046630445.1. Taxonomy (NCBI): domain Eukaryota; kingdom Viridiplantae; phylum Streptophyta; class Magnoliopsida; order Asterales; family Asteraceae; genus Rutidosis; species Rutidosis leptorrhynchoides. Next base: position 402,676,409 of record NC_092337.1, on the reverse strand, counting down.
AAATTTCTGAAAGATCTAATCACGAATAGAAAGAAAATGGAAGAACTCTCGGCTGTTACTATGAATGCTAATTGTTCAGCAGTGCTGTTGAATAAGATACCAGAAAAATTATCTGATCCAGGAAGTTTCACAATTCCATGTTTTCTGGGTAGTCTTAGTTCAATAGAAGCATTGGCAGACTTAGGTGCTAGTATAAATTTAATGCCGTTTTCACTATACACTAAACTAGACCTTGGAGAATTGAAACCAACAAGAATAAGCATACAACTAGCCGATCGATCAATAAAATATCCTAGAGGGATAATGGAGAACATGCTAGTTAAAGTTGGTACTTTAGTATTTCCAGTAGATTTTGTTGTTCTAGACATGGAAGAAGATTCTCAAGTTCCTCTCATATTAGGAAGACCATTCTTAAACACGGCTAAAGCAATGATAGACGTGTTTGGAAAAAAATTGACCCTAAGTATAGAGGATGAGAGTGTTACCTTTTAAGTTGATAGAGCAATGCAACAACCGCAATCTGCAGATGATACATGTTATTATATTCAAACTATAGACTCACATGCGGAATTGTTAGAAGAATTTCCAGAATTACAAGGAATGGGAGAATGTTCTTTAGGAGAAGGTAATGAACCAATTGATGAAGCTGAAATGTTAGCTACACTTATAGCTAATGGATATGAACCAACAACAGAAGAAATTCAAATGCTAAAAGAAGAAGACAGATATCGATATAAATCATCAATAGAAGAACCACCGAAATTAGAGTTAAAGCCACTTCCAAACCATTTGGAATACGCTTATTTACATGGTGAATCTGAATTACCTGTAATAATATCATCTTCTCTTACTGAAAATGAGAAATCACAACTCATTTCTGTGTTGAAAGCTCATAAACCAGCAATTGCATGGAAGATTCATGATATTAAAGGAATAAGTCCTTTGTATTGCACACATAAAATCCTTATGGAAGAAGGTCATAAAACGTATGTGCAATGCCAACGAAGACTAAATCTGAATATGCAAGATGTTGTTAAAAAAGAAATAATTAAACTGCTAGATGCATGTTTAATTTATCCAATTTCTGATAGTCTATGGGTAAGCCCAGTTCAATGCGTGCCTAAGAAGGGTGGCATGACTGTCATTACAAATGAGAAAAATGAGCTTATTCCTACTAGGACTGTAACAGGATGGCGTGTATGTATTGATTATAGAAAATTAAATGACGCCACCAGAAAAGATCACTTTCCCTTACCTTTCATTGATCAAATGTTGGAAAGATTAGCATGAAATAGTTACTATTGCTTTCTTGATGGATTTTCCGGATATTTTCAAATTCCAATAGCACCCGAAGACCAAGAGAAAACCACATTCACATGCCCTTATGGTACTTTTGCTTACAAATGCATGCCATTTGGACTTTGCAACGCCCCTGCAACCTTTCAAAGGTGCATGATGGCAATTTTTCACGACATGATAGAAGAATGCATGGAAGTTTTCATGGATGACTTTTCAGTCTTCGGTGATACATTTGAATCATGTCTAGTTAATCTGGAACGAATGCTTATTAGATGCGAACAATCAAATCTAGTACTTAATTGGGAGAAATGCCATTTCATGGTTAAAGAAGGCATCGTTCTTGGACATAAAATTTCAAAAGAAGGAATTGAAGTGGATAGAGCTAAAGTAGATGTAATTGCTAAACTTCCACATCCCACCAATGTTAGAGGAGTTAGGAGTTTTCTAGGGCATGCCGGTTTTTACCGACGTTTCATAAAAGATTTTTCTAAAATTGCCACTCCTATGAATAAACTCCTAGAAAAGGATGCTCCATTCATCTTTTCAGATGAATGCATCAAATCTTTTAATATTCTTAAAGAGAAACTCACTAATGTGCCGATCATGATAACACCAAATTGGAATCTACCGTTTGAACTAATGTGCGATGCAAGTGATTTTGCCATGGGAGCCGTTTTAGGACAAAGGATTGAAAAACGATTTCAACCTATATATTATGCTAGTAAGACGTTACAAGGAGCACAAACGAACTATACAACTACTGAAAAAGAACTCCTTGCTATTGTCTTCGCTTTTGAAAAATTTCGTTCATATCTCGTTCTAGCAAAAACGGTGGTCTATACCGACCATTCTGCTCTTAGATACCTATTTTCGAAACAAGATGCCAAACCAAGATTAATCCGTTGGATCTTACTCTTACAAAAATTTGATATTGAAATCCGAGATAAAAGAGGAGCAGAAAATCTCGCCACTGATCATCTTTCTCGTCTTGAAAATCCCGAATTAGAAGTTCTAAATGAATCGGTCATACAAGACAACTTTCCTGATGAATATCTATTGAAGATAGATTATAATGAAATTCCATGGTTTACAGACTATGCAAACTACTTAGTATGTGGATTCCTTGAAAAAGGATTATCGTACCAAAAACGAAAAAAATTCTTCAGTGATATAAAACACTATTTTTGGGAAGATCCACATCTATTTAAAAGTTGTCCAGATGGAATAATACGCCGATGTGTATTCGGAGATGAAGCTAGTAAAATTTTAAACCATTGTCACACAGGACCAACAGGAGGGCATTATGGGCCTCAACTAACAGCAAGAAAAGTTTATGATGCTGGATTCTATTGGCCTACAATTTACAAAGACGCACACCTTCTTTGCAAATCCTGTGATGCTTGTCAAAGGGCCGGAAAAATAAGTCAACGTGATGAAATGCCACAAAATGTCATTCAAGTATGTGAAGTATTTGACATTTGGGGTATTGACTTTATGGGTCCATTTCCAAAATCTCATAATAATCTCTATATTCTCGTAGCCATTGATTATGTATCTAAATGGGCGGAAGCACAAGCTCTCCCAACTAACGATGCACGAGTTGTAGTCAACTTTTTAAACGTCTTTTTGCAAGGTTTGGAACACCGAAAGCTTTAATAAGTGATCGGGGAACTCATTTCTGTAATAATCAACTTGAGAAAGTTCTTAAAAGATATGGAGTAACTCATAAAATCTCCACTGCATATCATCCACAAACAAGTGGACAAGTTGAAAATACCAACCGAGCTTTAAAACGTATTCTAGAGAAAACCGTAGGATCAAATCCGAAGGAATGGTCCATAAAATTGGAGGATGCACTCTGGGCTTTTAGAACAGCCTACAAAACTCCAATTGGAACCACACCTTTTAAACTCGTCTACGGAAAAGCATGTCATCTTCCAGTAGAAATTGAACACAAAGCATTTTGGGCTTTGAAGACATGTAATCTTGATTTACATGAAGCTGGACGTCTACGATTAAGTCAACTAAACGAATTAGAAGAATTAAGACAAGAAGCATACAAAAATTCGTTAATCTATAAAGAAAGAACGAAGAAATGGCATGATAAAAGAATCAGAAGTTTAAAAGAATTTAAAGAAGGAGACAGAGTTCTTCTTTTCAATTCACGATTCAAGCTATTTCCTGGAAAATTGAAATCAAGATGGTCTGGACCATTCATAATCAAAAGAGTTTTCCCATACGGAACGATAGAATTAATAAATTCAAATGGAATTGAATTTAAAGTTAATGGTCACAGAGTTAAACATTACATAGATAGTCTGATGGAAGTCGACAACGAAGTTAATCACAATTTTGATACCACAGCTAACTAAGTGTGGGGAGAATCAAGTCTTTAAAGGATAATATGTATTTCTGTTAGAGTTAGATTGTCTGTTTTCGTGTAGTTCTCGAAAATGGAACCCGAATGGTCTTTCCCTAGCAGACCCTAAAGAACTAGTCTTCTCCCCCCATTCTGAATTTTTATTTTTTTTTAGGTTTTTACGAAATGAAGACTGTCTGTGAACTAAACCATGGTCTAATGCTACACGCTTTGATCACTAAACGTAATAATGACACACTTTCGAGTGAAATAGTATCAGTAATCAGAGAAAGATTGGACGGAGTAAGAAAAGAATCCAGATGCTAAGATAATAAGTTACAATTTAGTAAAGGAAAATCAAAATTCGCAGCCAAAAGAAGAGCACAACACCTAGAAAGATGTCACAAATGCGGAAAATGGTCACATGGAGATAAATGTTCAAATAATCAACCCTATTCAAATACCGAATTTGTTACTTTATGCAGAGACGGACCGTTCATATGTTTAGAAGAAAAAACACTGAATGCTCGAGGTTACGCCTATGTAGCTATGGAAAACCAATTAAACCGACTATCTTATGAATGGGATAGATCATATAACTAAGAATACTCTCTCACAGGTAAGTCTGTACAGTTTTTATTTTTTTATTTTTATTTTTAACCTTTTGATAATAAACGCTAATTTGTTCGCTATAAAGTATTAAATTGGTATTGAATAAAATTAGGTTTGGCGACCGAAATTATTGATATCATTCAAAAATTTATTACATCACTGCGAAATTTAACGTTTATTCTTAAGGTATAAATATCTTTAATCAATCAACCCAAAATATTTCAAAAATTCATCATGAGTTAAATTAGGTCATGGAACCGAAATTACTTTACCGAAAAGAGGGGCGTATATTTTTGATAATATTTGATTGATTAAAGTGGTATAAAAGCCAAAAAGATTTTTAATTTTACCATGTTTTAAAAAATTAATATATAAAAATTAAATTAATATTGTGAACTCTGTAAAATCAATATATTTAAGTTTGTCAATATTTGAAAAATTAATATTTTTAATATAAGTTTGTATGTATAAAAACAAAAATATAATATAAGTTTGGTGTGAATTTTTAATATTATGCATTTTTAATTAAGTTTGGTGTAAATTTTTAATTTTATGCATTTTTAAATTTAAGTTGTGTGAATTTAAAAACAAAAATTTACTTTATTTCGCTAAGTTAAAAATTTGATTTTTAAAATTCTTCGTAAGTTGAAGACTAGGTCTTTGAACCGAAATTGCTTTACCCGAGGGAGGGACGAGAACTTTTATTATCATTATTTTTAAACTTATTGAATTAAAGTATGCCAAAAACATTAAAAAACCCAAAAATCTAAGCTTTTAAAACAATCGCTTGAAAAAGACAAATTTTTAAATTTTGTCGAGGGACGGACTAGGACATCGTTCCGAAACGACCTCGTCCTAAATAACAAGGGAAACAAAATTTTAAAATTAATTACTTAATTGTTTTAATTAGTATAAGATGTTTAAAAAAAAAAATACAAACTCCGCGACTCGCGGAGTTTGAAGGGTAAATATGCCGCGACTCGCGGAGGGACTAAAATCCAGAAAAAAATATAACGAGCTGAACTGATCAGTCCCCTTCCCCATCCACAAAAAATTGCGAACAAAGCACCAGAAAAACACACACTAAAACCTCCGAAATTCATAATTTTTCACCGTTTTTCATCAAATCTTTTACTAAAATCATGTTGAGAAGGATGCTATCAAGGAATTACTCAAGAAAAACAGTAAATTTCTACACCTAAACACCATTTAATCCGAAAATTGGTGTTTTTGAGCAATTTTTTCCCCAATTCAATTTTGATACTTTTTTAGTGTAATTATGCTAAAATTGCTTATGTATTATCCTTGTATAACCTAGATTGATGCTATTTAACATGATTAGAAGCCTTAAACTTTAAATTTTGAGTAATCTAGGGTTTGTGTTCTTGAGCAAATTTGGGGCTTTTTGATATAAACAGGTTATGGCCGATTTTTGTCATGAATTATTGCTAAATTAAGTAGTGTAACATGTTTAGGTAGTTAAATGATCCAAACTTTGAGCCTAAACATGATTTTGAGAATTAAAGTGGACTTTTTCAAGTTTAAAATTCATGAACTTGATTTTTGAGAAATAATGCCATTTGAAACTTGTTTAAATGCTAGTAATGAATATTTTGACATGTTATTTAAGTTGAATGCTTATGAACTTGGCGAACATTTTCGTATATGCTTATTTGAAAAAGAGTAGATTTTATAAAAATATGAAAATGAGCTTAAGTTTGATATAAATTGAACATTTCATTGTAATTATTTTGATTGATGATTTTGCTGACACTAATGCATATTTGGATGCACAAAAATTGTGTTTGATGTGTTTTGCAGACTGAAAGGGGTAAATCTTCATTCCAAGCTCGCAATGCTCCTGCTGAGAATACGGAACAACAGGAGGTGGATAACTACTACAAACAAGATATACCTCATTCAGTCATGACATTTTCAGATATGCACTTGGAAGATTTGCTCCCGAACTTGAGATTTGACAGACGTTGGATAAATTATCCAAAATACCAAAGGGGTTTGCATACTCTTCATTCTAAAGCTGTTGAAGTACCTAGGGTAATAGAATGGGTACTGTTAGAAGCTGTAGAATTAGCCGGGCCAATTAGGGAATTACTTACACAGAGGTATGGTAATTCTACTTTTAACGATTGGATACGTTTATTCAACATGCGTAGACCTGTTATAAAGTATGGTGTGAAGAATTATTGTGTAGTATAGAAATAAATGATCGGGTAGTTAGTTTAACCGATCGATCTTTTATTAGATTTTTGTTAGGAGGTTCGATGCGCCACATGTCTTTACTAGACATGGCTCAGGCTTTACGTATATATACGCCTGAGGAGTTAGCATCTGCCGATTGTAGAGGGTTGATACTAAATGGTAGAAAGATAGACGAAAATTTTGATATGCATGGTGTATGGAGTCAAATGACTAGCCATCACCGATTTAAAGGGGGAAATTACTCTTATTTGGATATAGATAGAGCAGAGTTAAGAGTAATTCATAGGTTTTTAGCCAATTCGATTACACAACGAGGTAAGAACAAGGAAAAGGTAAATGAACAGGATTTGTTTTACCACATGTGTATTCGAGACCCACAAAGCGCTGTAAGTATACCTTATTGTGTGGGTTATTATTTATCAGCTATGGTTAGGGGGATGAGACCGCATAGCATAATAGGAGGTGGTATATTTATTACTTTGATTGCTGAATATCTCGGTGTGGATATAAGTCGGGGGGATTATTAGTCGAAGAACCAGAACCCCGCAATACAATAGGTTTAAATGTATACCATGGTGCGAAGGTTTTGAAGAGGCGAAATAATTCCGCAGTACAATACCATGGTAGACATCCACAGGTTGAGAGAAACCAACAGCCAGGTAATGTGGCAGGAGGAAATGAAATGACAGAAATGCAAAGGTTTATAGCTTCACAAGAGTATGAAAATGCTAGACATCGAGCATTTGAAGATTGGCAAGTTCATCAAAACCAAATCATAGCTCATTGCCAACATGTAGGTAGAAACTATATTCCTACTCCATCGCCCGTATTTCCTCCCTGGTCTATAGAGATCCAACCAACATATCCTACGTATAACCCAGCCGAAGCATTTTATAACACATATGGTTATGCATGGAACCCCTACTGGTATCAGTATCATCCCTAGTCTACTTAGTTTTATTTATTTTATAATTTGTAATGTTGATACATTTAATACTTATGTTGGAATTGTATTAGTTTTTATAATTTACAAATTTTTATTTTTAGATTTTAATAATGTTTGAATGTGGGGTAATATACCAAACTTCAGAAATATGTATATATGTTTGCAGTTTATCTTATGTACACAACAGGGTAAAACAACGCATTTTCAAAGACTGGCATTAAGTTCAGCAAAAGCAACTAATTTTGACGACAAGATGCAAAATAAATGTGATATAACAACAAGACAGAATGAACAAATGATATGCACCATTTATCATTCAGCAAACAAATGCCAATATGTTTGGAAACTTTGGTAAAATTTAATCATTTTCACACAAATCACCCTCAATAATTTAAATTGTTACTGATTTCTTGCAAATGAGGGCATTGCAAGATCTTAAGTGTGGGAAGGGGTTAAATTCTTTCGGATTTTAAAATTTTTACTTTATACACTTGGTTACCATTAGAAATACTAGTAAAGTAGTAGTTGTATTAGAATCTAGTGCTCTCTGATAATAAAGAACAGCCCTAGTCTTATATACTGACTACCCAATTCTAGTAAAATTTTTAAAAATTTTCAATTAAATGAACTCAAAATCATGTTTATACATATTTATGAACGATAAAACTAGGTTTTAACACCGAAATTATTGTTACCTCGGAAAGGACATAAATTGAGAAACAAACCAAAATGTTAAAATTCATTTAAAATGGAATAGAGGACAATAAAAAGGAAAATAAAAGCCAAGTGTGGGAAAATTTACCAAGATATTTTAAACATATGTCACATATTTCTGTAACAAATAACTGAAAATACTTTTGCTTTGGACTAAACTAAACTGTTTTACCCGATGAAAGAAAAGAAGAGATGGATCTACACGATGAATCAATTCCATCATTAAAAGGAAGTAAAGTCTTCCAAAAAAGAAACGCGCTTCTTGATTTAGGTCAGGAAGTTGTCGTCCAGACCAGCTGTAGGTTGACGAAAAATCTAGAAAAGTCATCACTAAAATCAGCAGGAAATCCACGGACCTCAGCATAAAACAGGGTCGCCAAGTGGTCAGACTTATCCTAACCATGAGAGGATCTGTCTTGTAAAATGGGGAGGGCGCCTTGCAAATTAGCTGGATAAGACTAATGAATCAGATCCCCAGAAAGGATAATCTCCTTAAAGATCAAAAATCATCTTTTAAGACTGATATTACTCAATCCTAGAGATTGACCTTAAAGATTGAGAAATTCAAACTCATGGAATTCAATGATATCTAAACTCGAGCTTGAACGAGAAAATATTTTGATCAAATTATAAACCGATTTATTTTCTGAAAACCCATTTTCAATGCGTTCATTACCATTGAACGTAAAATCCTAGGAATTCACCTGGAATTCATTAGGTCATCTGAACCAAATCGGGTGTCAACCGTAAGAACGGTGGTTGCATAGCATGGTCAAAGACAGGACCTTGTGCCAGACCGAAAAATCATAAGGGTGAGCTTTACTATTGCTCCTACAAAGGATAGTAATTGCGTCCGACACGTTATAGACCATAATTAAAAGCATGTCAGGGGACATTGCCTTAACAGTTTCTTGTTCAACGCTTTCCTTTATAACCGGACGGTAGTTTACCGAAAGGTAATATACGGAGCAAGTATACTGGATGTGTTGCTTTCCTAATACAAGGTTAGCAAGTGGGTGACAAAAAACCACAAGTTTTGAGCTAAAATTTTCAAATCTGAAACCCACCAAACCCACAAAAAGAATTTGCAAACAACGGTGAAGGGTTATTCCGGAAAACTTATCTAGGGTAAAAGCTAGATTTAATTTTCAAAAGTTCAAATGTTTTCATAAAGATCCAATTTCCTTAATGGATCTAAATTTTTATAGTCATGTGGGACTGTAAACCATATCGTTACTACCATTGTTTATACCGCCGTATAGAAATCACTGATGTACAAAGTGTGAAGAATAAAGAAGTGATTCTAGTATTTCAAGACTATATTGCTTGAGGACAAGCAACGCTCAAGTGTGGGAATATTTGATAATGCTAAAAACGAACATATATTTCATAGCATTATTCCTCAAGAAAGACAAGCTTTTAGTTGCAATTGTTCTATTTACAAGTGATATTCGTTTAAATAATAAAAGGTGAAGACAAAAGATAGATTCGGCAAATTGAAGAAGCAAACGACCAAAAAGCTCAAAAGTACAATATACAATCAATGAGGTTCCAATTATTGATAAGAAACGTCTCAAAATTACAAGAGTACAAGATTCAAAACGCAAAGTACAAGATATTAAATTATTCGCAAGGACGTTCGAAAATCCGGAACCAGGACCAGAGTCAACTCTCAACGCTCGACGCAACGGACTAAAAATTACAAGTCAACTATGCACATGAATATAATATAATATATAAATAATTTTTAAAAATTAAATATATATTATATTAATATTTAAAATCGTCGGCAAGAAAGAAGCCAAAGCTGGTGAGCTGGAATTTCAAACTCCGCGACTCGCGGAGTTTGAAGGCAAAAAATGCCGCGAGTCGCGGAGCTCACATGGACTCAAATCCCTATAAAAGCAAACGCAGTTTGATCGCAAAAATATCAAAACATAATATCAATCTCTATATCTATACGTAATATTTATATTTATAATTTATATTTTAATTTTAATTTTAATTTTAAATTCTAATAATAAGGGTATGTTAGCGAATGTTGTAAGGGTGTAAGTCGAAATTCTGTCCGTGTAACGCTACGCTATTTTTAATCATTGTAAGTTATGTTCAACCTTTTTACATTAATGTCTCGTAGCTAAGTTATTATTATGCTTATTTAATCCGAAGTAATCATGATGTTGGGCTAAAAATATTAAAATTGGGTAATTGGGCTTTGTACCATAATTGAGGTTTGGACAAAAGAACGACACTTGTGGAAATTAGACTATGGGCTATTAATGGGCTTTATATTTGTTTAACTAAATGATAGTTTGTTAATTTCAATATAAAGATTTACAATTGGACGTTCCTATAAATAACCATATACACTCGATCGGACACGATGGGCGGGGTATTTATATGTACGAATAATCGTTCATTTAACCGGACACGGGAATGGATTAATAGCCACTAGAATTATTAAAACAGGGGTGAAATTATGTACAAGGACACTTGGCATAATTGTTAACAAAGTATTAAAACCTTGGGTTACACTCAGTCGACATCCTGGTGTAATTATTAAACAATGTATTAAAATCTTGTTACAGTTTAAGTCCCCAATTAGTTGGAATATTTGACTTCGGGTATAAGGATAATTTGACGAGGACACTCGCACTTTATATTTATGACTGATGGACTGTTATGGACAAAAACCAGACGGACATATTAAATAATCCAGGACAAAGGACAATTAACCCATGGGCATAAAACTAAAATCAACACGTCAAACATCATGATTACGGAAGTTTAAATAAGCATAATTCTTTTATTTCATATTTAATTTCCTTTCTTTTATATTTAATTGCACTTCTAATTATCGCATTTTTATTTATTGTTATTGTATTTAATTGCACTTTTAATTATCGTACTTTTTAATTATCGTAAGTTTATTTTATCGCACTTTTATTATTCGCAATTTCATTATCGTTATTTACTTTACGCTTTAAATTAAGTCTTTTATTTATTTAATATTTTACATTTGGTTTTAACTGCTACTAAAGTTTTAAAATCGACAAACCGGTCATTAAACGGTAAAAACCCCCCTTTATAATAATAATATTACTTATATATATATATATATATATATATATATATATATATATATATATATATATATATATATATATATATATATATATATATATATATATATATATATATATATATATATATTTGTATTTTTATAAATTTAAACTAATATAGCGTTAAGCTTTGTGAAAAAGATTCCCTGTGGAACGAACCGGACTTACTAAAAACTACACTACTGTACGATTAGGTACACTGCCTATAAGTGTTGTAGAAAGGTTTAAGTATATCCATTCAATAAATAAATAAATATCTTGAGTAAAATTGTATCGTATTTAATAGTATTTCCTTGTAAAATATAAGCTATTTTATATACACCTCGCAGAACATCAGTACTGCTCGTTCATTAAGTGTTTGAATGCTGACTACGGTAGTGCGTAAGCAGCATCTTATCCCACCTGTTCTAGATAAGTGTTCCACCATGTTAACGCAGTACCCGTGAAGGTATGCGTAGCGTACTTTACTTTGTCTTCTTCAGTGCACTTACTTATGGCAAACACCTATTCAACCTTCTCAGTCCACCGTTTTAATCCGATTGGACCATCGGTTCCATCGAATTCCGAAGGTTTACATGCAGTGAATTCTTTGTAGGAGCATCCTACACGAGTTCTCGTGGCGTTAGTTCCATTGTTGGATTCAGAGTTATTGTTATTTTGCATCGCAGCCTGTACTGTGGCTATGTTTGCTGCAAGGAAAGCACGGAAGTCTTCCTCGCTCATGTTCAAATTCTGACGAGTCGTCGGTGCCATTTCCTTCAAAAATAGCCAAAAGGATTGAGTTAATCATATAGAATATTAAGAGTAGTCAATAGTATGTCGTAGCATAATATGAACTCATTTATATAAGCTTTTTCTTCATATTAGCATTTTATAGTTTTAATTCGGGTAGTACCTACCCGTTAAGTTCATACTTAGTAGCTAACATACAATTCAACTACTACAATTCTATATGAAAAACTGATTATAGTAATATTTCGCGTTCAAACTTTTATACAATATTTTACAAACTTACAATACCGCTATTATACATATAGCATGAAATATAGCACACAATAACTTTGATACAAAACAGTTGTGACAACTATCCTAGTTAATACGCAAGTCATTCAGTAAAGGCAATAAAAACACGTAATTCATAAGTCCTGAAACAAGTCATGCATTCTGGTTTTACTAAAACTACTTCCCATCCATGGTCTTATGGAACATAACCGTTGTGGCCGTTGACAAGACAGCATATTGTAACATCGTCAAAGGGACGAGGGTTTCGTAATGTCCAACAGCCCCGTAATAATCTAAAAACCTTGTTTCTCACCCCAACTACTGAATCCGTCACTTGTGGGAAGGTTTTATTTAAAAGTTGTAATCCGATGTTCTTTTTCTCACTTTGGTGAGAAGCGAACATCACTAACCCGTAAGCATAACATGCTTCTTTATGTTGCATGTTAGAAGCTCTTTCTAACTCACGAAGTCCTACGTTGGGATATGTTGAGTCAAAATAGGTTCTTAACCCGTAGCGTAAAATTGCATTTGGGTTCTCCGCATTTAACGCTTTAAAGAAAACACGGCGTAACTTACGGTGTCCCCAATGTGATATACCCCATCTTTCAAATGAAAGCCTTTTATAAACTAAGGCATGCCTGGAACGTTCTTCAAATTTTCTACAAGCTAATTTTGCCGTAAATAATTGTACCGACGAATTCTGACCGACTTTAGACAAGATTTCATCAATCATGTCCCCGGGCAGGTCTTCTAAAATTTTTAGTTGTCTATCCTGAATGTCCATTGTGTTTTTATACTGTAAAACATACGAGAATTAGATTCGTAAAAGATAATTATCAAATAATACAAGCAATTTTTTTACATACAACATGAAAGTACAAGCATACTTATATTACATATATTACACCGCATGATTACAACTCTTTATTCCGACTCACTTGTTTCTTCTTCTTCGGACTTGGTTTGTTTCGCTAATTTCCTAGGGATATATGGTGCTCCCCTAATACGAGCCGTTCTTTTCACAAATGGTCTAGAAGGACCCGGTGGCTTAGATGTTCTCGGGTTATAGCTAAAACTTAAGAAATACGAGTGTTGATGGTATTTTCCAACGGGACATTTCATGTTAACATAGAGGTCATCGGGGTTGGACTCGGGTTTTTCTATTTTTATGCCTTTTCCCTTATTATTTTCTTTTGCCTTTTCAAATTATGTTGGGGTAATTTTTATAACATCATCGGAATCCTCATCGGGATCCGATTCATCGGAAAATTGGTAATCTTCTCAATATTTTGCTTCCTCGGCGGAAACACCATTGACCATTATTAATTTTGGTCCATTGGTTGAGGATTTTCTTTTATTTATCTGTTTTTCAGTGGTTTCTAATATTTCCTCCCCCGGAACCTCTTCTTCTTCGGGTTCCTCTTCTTCCGGTTCCTCTTCGAGAATTTGTGAATCTTCCCAATATATATTCGACTCTAAATTATTATTAGGTGAGACGATGGGATTTGTACTAGAGGTAGACATCTATCACACAATATCAAACATGTTAAGAGATTAATATATCACATAATATTTACATGTCACAATTTGTAGTTTCCAACAAAAAAAAATATATTAAGCAATCATTTTTGAAGAAAATACGGTCGAAGTCCAGACTCACTAATGCATCCTAACAAACTCGATAAGACACACTAATGCAAATTTTCTGGTTCTCTAAGACCAACGCTCAGATACCAACTGAAATGTCTCGTTCATATTGATTATAAACGTTCCATATTAATTGATTTCGTCACGAGGTTTTGACCTCTATATGAGACGTTTTTCAAAGACTGCATTCATTTTTAAAAATAACCATAACCTTTATTTTATCGATAAAGGTTTAAAAAGCATTACGTAGATTATCAAATAATGATAATCTAAAACATACCGTTTACACACGACCATTACGTAATGGTTTACAATAAAAATATATTACATCGAAATAAGTTTCTTGAATGCAGTTTTTACACAATATCATACAATCATGGACTCCAAATCTTGTCCTTATTTTAGTATGCAACAGTGGAAGCTCTTAATAATCACCTGAGAATAAACATGCTTAAAACGTCAACAAAAAATGTTGGTGAGTTATAGGTTTAACCTATATATTATCAAATTAATATAATAGACCACAAGATTTCATTTATTCAATAATCTTACACTCGCAAGTGTATAAAAATCATTCTATGATGAACACCTGGTAACCGACATTAACATAATGCATATATAATATTCCCCGCATACTCGAAAGTATGTCATAAATTGGCAATCGCAATCACCATATAAATCGAAGTACTAAAGCATTCCAAATTCCAGAATGGGGTTTGTTAAGCTCATAGATCTATCTTTAGGATTCGCGTTAATTAGGGGTCATTTCCCTAATTCTTAGGCTACCAGACTTGAAGAGGTAATATTCGGTATAATAATCCAACCATAGAATGTAGTTTCGCGTACTTGTGTCTATTTTGTAAAACATTTATAAAGCTGCATGTATTATCATTCCAAAAATATTAGATTTTAAAAGTGGGACTATAACTCACTTTCACAGATTTTCCTTCATTGAAAATAAGACTTGGCCACTGGTCGATTCACGAACCTATAACAAATATGTACATATATATCAAAGTATGATTTAAATATATTCACAACAATTTTTATTACGTTTTTATGATTTAAGTTTGTTAAGTTAGCAGTCCTCGTTAGTAACCTACAACTAGTTGTCCACAGTTAGATGTACAGAAATAAATCAATATATATTATCTCGAATCAATCCACGACCCAGTATATACAAGTCTCAGGCTAGATCACAACTCAAAGTATATATATTATTTTGGAATTAACCTCAACCCTGTATAGCTAACTCAAACATTACTGCATATAGAGTGTCTATGGTTGTTCCAATATATATATATATATATATATATATATATATATATATATATATATATATATATATATATATATATATATATATATATATATATATATATATATGGGTCGATATGATATGTCAAAACATTGTATACGTGTCTATGGTATCCCAAGATTACATAATATGTATAATACAATATAAATTAGTTAGTATATGCTTAGTCTAGATTTGTTACAA
This sequence comes from Rutidosis leptorrhynchoides, assembly GCF_046630445.1. Classification (NCBI taxonomy): domain Eukaryota; kingdom Viridiplantae; phylum Streptophyta; class Magnoliopsida; order Asterales; family Asteraceae; genus Rutidosis; species Rutidosis leptorrhynchoides. Next base: position 402,660,987 of record NC_092337.1, on the reverse strand, counting down.
AATTTTCGTAGCTAAAACTAGCAAATTTATCCAATTTTGTTTTACCCGTCATTTCTTCGTTTCATATCCGTTTTGAGTGATTCAAGTTTCTATGGTTTCATAATGAACTGAAATTTATGAAACTAAATAGAAAAAGTATAAGTTTATAGTCGGAAATACAGGTTACAAGTCATTTTTTAAAGAGGTAGTCATATCTGTCGAAAAAACGACATCTTGATGACCATTTTGAAAAACATACTTCCACTTTGTGTTTAACCATGAATTTTGGATATAGTATCATATTCATATGTAATATCATTTTTCCAGAAAATAAACTTCCAATTCAAATATTAAGATAGTTTTTATTTTTCTAAACCAAAACAGCCCGCGGTGTTACTACGACGGCGTATGTCCGGTTTTAAGGTGTTTTTCGTGTTTCCAGGTTTTAAATCATTAAGTTAGCATATCATTTAGATATAGAACATGTGTTTAGTTGATTTTAAAAGTCAAGTTAGAAGGATTAACTTTGTTTGCGAACAAGTTTAGAATGAACTAAACTATGTTCTAGTGATTACATGTTCAAATCTTCAAATAAGATAGTTTTGTATATATGAATCGAATGATGTTATGAACACCATTACTACCTCAAGTTTTGTAGGTAAACCTACTGGAAGTAACAAGAAATGATCTAGCTTCAAATGATCTTGGATGGCTTGAAAGTTCTTGAAGTAGAATCATGACACGAAAACAAGTTCAAGTAAGATTTTTATTCGAATTAAGATAGTTTATAGTTATAAAAATTGAATCAAAGTTTGAATATGAATATTACCATGAATAAGAAAGATAACCTACTATAAATAACAAAGGTTTCTTAATCTTGGATGATTACTTAGATTGGATTAGAAAGCTTGGAAGTAATCTTGCAAACTTGATAGTATTCTTGATTTTATGAAACTAGAACTTATAGAATTTATGAAGAACACTTAGAAATTGAAGATAGAACTTGAGAGAGATCAATTAGGTGAAGAAAATTAAAGAATAAAATTGTTTGTAGGTGTTTTTGGTCGTTGGTATATGGATTAGATATAAAGGATGTGTAAGTTTGTTTTCATGTAAATAATTCATGAATGATTTATAATATTTTTTGTAATTTTGTGAGATATTTCATGCTAGTTTCCAAATAATGGTTTCCACATGTTTAATGACTCACATGGGATTCTAAGGAGCTGATGATTAAGTGTATATACCAGTAGTATATACATCTTAGAAGCTGTGTATTGTACGAGTACGAATACGGGTGCATACGAGTAGAATTGTTGATGAAAATGAACGAGGATGTAATTGTATGAATTTTTGTTAAGTAGAAGTACTTTGATATGTGTCTTGAAGTCTTTCAAAAGTGTACTAATACATCTAAATACACTACATGTATATACATTTTAACTGAGTCGTTAAGTCATTATTAGTCGTTAAATGTAAGTGTTGTTTTGAAACCTTTAAGTTAACGATCTTGTTAAATGTAATTAATTCAATGTTATTATACTTAAATGAGATGTTGAATTGTTATGTTAACATGATAACATGGTGTATGAATATATATATATATATATATATATATATATATATATATATATATATATATATATATATATATATATATATATATATATATATATATATATATATATATATATGTTAAAATACTATTACAACGATAATCGTTACATATATATATTGTTTCGAAATCCTTAAGTTAGTAGTCTCATCTTACTTGTATAGTTCATTGTTAATACACTCAATGATATACTTGATTATCATTTTATCATGTTAAATATAGTATATCAATATCCTAATACAGTACATATGTATTAAGTAAGACGTTGTTATAACGATAATCGTTATGTATATCGTTTCGAGCTTCATAAATTCAATATTCTCATTTTTTATGTATATCACACATTGTTAATATACTTAGTGAGATACTTAATTATCATAATCTCATATTAACCATATATATGTCCATATATATATATCATCATGTCATTTTTACAAGTTTTAACGTTCGTGAATCGCCGGTCAACTTGGGTGGTCAATTGTCTACATGAAACTCATTTCAAATAATCAAGTCTTAACAAGTTTGATTGCTTAACATGTTGGAAACATTTAATCATGAAAATATAGTTTTCATTTAATATATAATCATGGATTAATTATGGAAAAGTTTGGGTCACTACATATAACGCCTTGGTTTCATTGTTAGAGTAATTTAAACCGCTTTTTTATTTCTCTATACTCATAACCTTATATATGTTTTTGTTTCAAACTTTCATATTAAATGCGAATATATGAGAGTATATTTTTGTGTTGATAATAATTCATGGCCGAAAAATACATATTTGAAGTAACGACATGAGAGTATAATAAATTTAGTCCCGAAATTTCAAGCAGTTGGAAGTGTTGACGCATCTTCTGGAAATAGGTGCGGGTATTTCTTCTTCATCTGATCTTCACGTTACCAGGTGAACTCGGGTCCTCTACGAGCATTCCATCGAACCTTAATAATTGGTATTTTATTTTGCTTAAGTCTTTTAACCTCACGATGCATTATTTCGACGGGTTCTTCGATGAATTGAAGTTTTTCATTGATTTGGATTTCGTCTAACGGAATAGTGAGATCTTCTTTAGCAAAACATTTCTTCAGATTCGAGACATGAAAGGTATTATGTACCCTTGCGAGTTGTGGTGGTAAGTCAAGTCGGTAAGCTACTGGTCCAACACGATCTATAATCTTGAATGGCCCAATGTACCTTGGATTTAGTTTTTCCCGTTTACCAAATCGAACAACACCTTTCCAAGGTGAAACCTTAAGCATGACCATCTCTCCAATTTTAAATTCTATATCTTTTCTTTTAATGTTCGCGTAGCTCTTTTGTCGACTTTGGGCGGTTTTTAACCGTTGTTGAATTTGAATGATCTTCTCGGTAGTTTCTTGAATTATATCCGGGCCCGTAATTTGTCTATCCCCAACTTCACTCCAATAAATCGGAGACCTGCACTTTCTACCATAAAGTGCCTCAAACGGTGCCATCTCAATACTCGAGTGGTAACTGTTGTTGTAGGAAAACTCTACTAACGGTAGGTGTCGATCCCAACTGTTTCCAAAATCAATAACACATGCTCGTAGCATGTCTTCAAGCATTTGTATCGTCCTTTCGCTCTGCCCATCAGTCTGTGGATGATAGGCAGTACTCATGTCTAGACGAGTTCCTAATGCTTGCTGTAATGTCTGCCAAAACCTTGAAACAAATCTGCCATCCCTATCAGAGATAATAGAGATTGGTATTCCATGTCTCCAGACAAATTCTTTCAAGTATAATCGTGCCAACTTCTCTATTTTGTCATCTTCTCTCATTGGTAGAAAATGTGCTGATTTGGTGAGACGATCGACTATTACCCAAATAGTATCATAACCACTTGCAGTCCTTGGAAATTTAGTAATGAAATCCATGGTAATGTTTACCCATTTCCATTCCGGGATTTCAGGTTGTTGAAGTAGACCTGATGGTTTTTGATGTTCAACTTTGACCTTAGAACACGTCAAACATTCTCCTACATATCTCGCAATATCGGCTTTCATACCCGGACACCAAAAATGTTTCTTGAGGTCCTTGTACATCTTTCCCACTCAGGGATGTATTGAGTATCTGGTTTTATGTGCTTCCCCAAGTACCATTTGTCTCACATCTCCAAACTTTGGTACCCAAATTCTTTCAGCTCTATACCGGGTTTCGTCTTCTCGAATATTAAGTTGTTTCTCCGATCCTTTGGGTATTTCATTCTTCAAATTCCCTTCTTTTACAACTCCCTGTTGCACCTCCTTTATTTGAGTAGTAAGGTTAGTACGAATAATTATATTCATAGCTTTTACCCGTATAGGTTCTCTATCCTTTCTACTCAAGGCATAGGCTATGATGTGGTAGCGTGGGGGTACGAAATAGTTTATATTTTACTAGGAAATACTATTAAATACGATACAATTTTACACAAGATATTTATTTATATATAGAATGGATATACTTAAACCTTGCTACAACACTTATAGGCAGTGTACCTAATCGTACAGTAGTGTAGTTTTTAGTAAGTCCGGTTCGTTCCACAGGGAAATCTTTAAACAAAGCTCAACGCTATATTAGTTTACTTTTATAAAAATACAAATATATATATAAGTAATATTATTATTATAAAGGGGGGTTTTTACCGTTTAATGACCGGTTTGTCGATTTTAAAACTTTAGTCGCAGTTAAAACCAAATGTAAAATATTAAAAACAAATACAAGACTTAAATTAAAGCGTAAAGTAAATAAAGATAATGAAATTGCGAATAATAAAAGTGCGATAAAATAAACTTGCGATAATTAAAAAGTACGATAATTAAAAGTGCAATTAAATACAATAACAATAAAAATGCGATAATTAGAAGTGCAATTAAATATAAAATAAAGGAAATTAAATATGAAATAAAAGAATTATGCTTATTTAAACTTCCGTAATCATGATGTTTGACATGTTGATTTTAGTTTTATGCCCATGGGTTAATTGTCCTTTGTCCTGGATTATTTAATATGTCCGTCTGGTTTTTGTCCATAACTGTCCATCAGTCATAAATATAAAGTGCGAGTGTCCTCGTCAAATTATTATTATACCCGAAGTTAAATATTCCAACTAATTGGGGATTCGAATTGTAACAAGGTTTTAATACTTTGTTTAATGAATACACCAGGTTATCGACTGCGTGTAAACCAAGGTTTTACTACTTTGTTAACAATTACACCAATTACCCTTGAATGTAATTTCACCCCTGTTTTAATTATTCTAGTGACTATTAATCCATTCCCGTGTCCGGTTAAATGAACGATTATTCGTACATATAAATACCCCGCCCATCGTGTCCGATCGAGTGTATATGGTAATTTATAGGGACGCCCAATTGTAAATCTTTATATTAACATTAACAAACTTTCATTTAGTTAAACAAATATAAAGCCCATTAATAGCCCATAGTCTAATTTCTACAAGTGTCGTTCTTTTGTCCAAACCCCAATTATGGTACAAAGCCCAATTACCCAATTTTAGTAATTAGCCCAACATCATGATTACTTCGTTTTAAATAAGCATAATAATAACTTAGCTACGAGACATTAATATAAAAAGGTTGAACATAACTTACAATGATTAAAAATAGCGTAGCGTTACACGGACAGAATTTCGACTTACACCCTTACAATATTCGCTAACATACCCTTATTATTAGAATTAAAATTAAAATTAAAATATAAATTATATATATATATATATATATATATATATATATATATATATATATATATATATATATATATATATATATATATATATATATATATATATATATATCGTTTACATATGAGAGAAGAGAGAAAAAGATTGATATTTGCGATCAGAATTCGGTTGGCTTTATAGGGATTTTCGATTTTTGGGGCTCCGCGACTCGCGGTGAATTTTGCCTTCAAACTCCGCGAGTCGCGGAGGTTACTTTTACAGCTCAGAGGAGTTTGGCTCTTTGTTTACCGACGGTTTATAATATATATATAATATATATATAATTAATATAATTAATTATATATTATATTATATTTATATACATAGTTAACTTGTAATTTTTAGTCCGTTGCGTCGAGCGTTAAGAGTTGACTCTGGTCCCGGTTCCGGATTTTCGAACGTCCTTGCGTACAATTTAATATCTTGTACTTTGCGTTTTGAATCTTGTACTCTTGTAATTTCGAGACGTTTCTTATCAATAATTGGAACCTTTTTGATTGTCTTTTGTACTTTTGAGCTTTTTGGTCGTTTGCGTCTTCAATTCATCGAATCTGTCTTTTGTCTTCACCTTTTATTATTTAAACGAATATCACTTGTAAATAGAACAATTGCAACTAAAAGCTTGTCTTTCTTGAGGAATAATGCTATGAAATATATGTTCGTTTTTAGCATTATCAAATATTCCCACACTTGAGCGTTGCTTGTCCTCAAGCAATATCGTCTTGAAATACTAGAATCACTTCTTTATTCTTCACACTTTGTACATCAGTGATTTCTATACGGCGGTATAAAAAATGGTAGTAACGATATGGTTTACAGTCCCACATGACTATAAAAATTTAGATCCATTAAGAAAATTGGATCTTTATGAAAACATTTGATCTTTTGAAAATTAAATCTAGTTTTTACCCTAGATAAGTTTTCCGGGATAACCCTTTACCGGTGTTTGCAAAATATTTTTGTGGGGTTGGTGGGTTTCAGATTTGAAAATTTTAGCTCAAAACTTGCGGTTTTGTGTCACCCACTTATTAACCTTGTATTTGGAAAGCAACACGTCCAGTTTACTTGTCCCGTATATTACCTTTCGGTAAACTACCGTCCGGTTGTAAAGGAAAGCGTTGAACAAGCAACTGTTAAGGCAATGTCCCCTGACATGCTTTTAATTATGGTCTATAACGTGTCGGACGCAATTACTATCCTTGGTAGGAGCAATAGTAAAGCTCACCCTTATAATTTTTCGGTATGGCACAAGGTCCTGTCTTTGACCACTATGCAACCACCGTTCTTACGGTTGACACCCGATTTAGTTCAGGTGACCTAATGAATTCCAGGTGAATTCCTAGGATTTTACGTTCAATGGTAATGAACGCATTGAAAATAGGGTTTTCAGAAAACAAATCGGTTTGTAATTTTGATCAAAATATTTTCTCGTTCAAGCTCGAGTTTAGATATCATTGAATTCCATGAGTTTGAATTCTCAATCTTTAAGGTCAATCTCTAGGATTGAGTAATATCAGTCTTAAAAGCTGATTTAAGGAGATTATCCTTTCTGGGGATTTGATTCATTAGTCTTATCAAGCTAATTTGCACGGTGCCCCCCCATTATGCGAGATAAATCCTTCTCATGGTTAGGATAAATCTGACCACTTGGCGACCCTGTTTAATGCTGAGGTCCGTGGATTTCCTGCTGATTTTAGTGATGACTTTTCTAGATTTTTCGTCAACCTACAGCTGGTCTGGACGACAACTTCATGACCTAAATCAAGAAGCGCGTGTCTTTTTCGGAAGACTTTACTTCCTTTTAATGATGGAATTGATTCATCGTGTAGATCCATCTCTTCTTTTCTTTCATCGGGTAAAACAGTTTAGTTTAGTCCAAAGCAAAAGTATTTTCAGTTATTTGTTACAGATATATGTGACATATGTTTAAGATAACTTGGTAAATTTTCCCACACTTGGCTTTTATTTTCCTTTTTATCATCCTCTATTCCATTTTAAATGAATTTTAACATTTTAGTTTGTTTCTCAATTTATGTCCTTTCCGAGGTAACAATAATTTCGGTGTTAAAACCTAGTTTTATCGTTCATAAATATGTATAAACATGATTTTGAATTCATTTAATTGAAAATTTTGAAAAATTTTACTAGAATTGGGTAGTCAGTATATAAGACTAGGGCTGTTCTTTTTTATCAGAGAGCACTAGATTCTAATACAACTACTGCTTTACTAGTATTTTTAATGGTAACCAAGCGTTTAAGATAAAAATTTTAAAATCCGAAAGAATTTAACCCCTTCTCACACTTAAGATCTTGCAATGCCCTCATTTGCAAGAAATCAGTAACAATTTAAATTATTGAGGGTGATTTGTGTGAAAATGATTAAATTTTTACCAAAGTTTCCAAATATATTGGCGTTTGTTTGCTGAATGATAAATGGTGCACATCTATTGTTCATTCCGTCTTGTTGTTATTTCACATATATTTTGCATCTTGTCGTCAAAATTAGTTGCTTTTGCTGAACTTAATGCCAGTCTTTGAAAATGCGTTGTTTTACCCTGTTGTGTACATAAGATAAACTGCAAACATATATACATATTTTTGAAGTTTGGTATATTACCCCACATTCAAAAATTATTAAAATCTAAGAATAAAAGTTAGATAATTATAAAAATGATTACAATATTAACAAAAGTATTAAACATATCAATAATTACAAATTTCAAAAAAAAAAAAAAATAAGTATACTAAGGATGATATTGGTACCAATAGGGGTTCCAGGCATAACCATAGGTGCTATAGAATGCTTCGGAAGGGTCATACGTAGGATACGGTGGCTGCATCTCTATAGACCAGGGAGGGAAGATGGGTTTCGGTGTAGGAATATAGTTTCTACCTATATGTTGGCAATGAGCTATGATTTGGTTCTGATGAACTTGCCAATCTTCAAATGCTCTCTGTCTAGCATTTTCGTATTCCTGAGAAGCTATAAACCTATGCATTTCTTGCATCTCATTCCCCCCTCCTACATTACCTTGCTGTTGGTTTCTCTCCACCTGTGGATGTCTACCATGGTATCGTACTGCGGCGTTATTTCGCCTCTTCAAAACTTTCGCACCATGGTATACATTTAAACCTATAGTATCGCGGGGTTCCGGTTCTTCTACTAATAATCCCCCCCGACTTATATCCACACCGAGATATTCACCAATCAAAGTAATAAAAATACCACCTCCTATTATGCTATGCGGTCGCATCCCCCGAACCATAGCTGATAAATAATAACCCACACAATATGGTATACTTACAGCGCTTTGTGGGTCTCGAATACACATATGGTAAAACAAATCCTGTTCATTTACTTTTTCCTTGTTCTTACCCCTTTGTGTAATCGAATTAGCTAAAAACCTATGTATCACTCTTAATTCGGCTCTATCTATATCCAAATAAGAGTAATTTCCCCCTTTGAAACGGTGATGGCTTGTCATTTGACTCCACACACCGTGTGTATCAAAATTTTCATCTATCTTTCTACCGTTTAGTATCAATCCTCTACAATCGGCAGACGCTAACTCCTCAGGCGTATATATACGTAAAGCCTGAGCCATGTCCAGTAAAGACATGTGGCGCATCGAACCGCCTAACAAAAATCTAATAAAAGAACGATCGGTTAAACTAGCTACCCGATCATTCAACTCTATACTACATAACAATTCTTCACACCATACTTTATATACAGGTCTACGTATGGTGAATAAACATACCCAGTCATTAAAAGAAGAATTACCATACCTCTGTACAAGTAATTCCCTAATTGGCCCAGCCAATTCTACAGCTTCTAAGGGTCCCCATTCTATGACCCTCGGTACCTCAACAACCTTAGAATGAAGAGTATGCAAACCCCTTTGATATTTTGGATAATCTATCCAAAGTCTGTCAAATCTCAGGTTCGGGTGCAATTCTTCCAAGTGCATATCGGAAAAGGTCATGACTGGATGAGGTATATCCTGCTTGTAGTAGTTATCCACCTCATGTTGTTCCAAATTCTCAGCAGGAGCATTGCGGGCTTGGGATGAAGATTCACCCCTTTCATTCTGCAAAACACATCAAACACAATTTTTGTGCATCCAAATATGCATTAGTGTCAGCAAAATCATCAATCAAAATAATTACAATGACATTATCAATTTATATCAAACTTAAGCTCATTTTCACATTTTTATCAAATCTACACTTTTTCAAATAAGCATATACGAAAATGTTCGCCAAGTTCATAAGCATTCAACTCAAATAACATGTTAAAATAATCATTACTAGCAATTAAACATGTCTCAAATGGCATTATCTTTCAAAAATCAAGTTCATGAATTTTAGACTTGAAAAAGTCCACTTTAATTCTCAAAATCATGTTTAGGCTCAAAGTTTGGATCATTTAACTACCTAGACATGTTACACTACTCAATTTAGCAACAATTCATGACAAAAATCGGCCATAACCTGTTTATATCAAAAAGCCCCAAATTTGCTCAAGAACACAAACCCTAGATTATTCAAAATTTGAAGTTTAAGGCTTCTAATCATGTTAAACAGCATCAATCTAGGTTATACAAGCATAATACATAAACAATTTAAGCCTAATTACACTAAAAAGCATCAAAATCAAATTGGGAAAAAAATGACTCAAGAACACCTAATTTCGGATTAAATGGTGTTTAGGTGTAGAAATTTACCGTTTTTCTTGAGTAATTCTTAGATAGCATCCTTCTCAACATGATTTTAGCAAAAGATTTGGTGATTAACGGTTAAAAATTGTGATTTTTGGGGTTTTCTCTCGGGTTTTTCGCAGCTATTTTCGCAGGTTTTTAGTTTTTGTGGGTTGGGGACTGATCTGTTCTGCGGTTATATTTTTTTTCCGATTTTTAGTCTCTCCGCGACTCGCGGTGAAATACCCTTCAAACTCCGCGAGTCGCGGAGTTTGGTATATATTTTTTTTTTTTTTATAATAACTTATTAAAACAATTAATTAATTAATTTTAAAATTTTGTTTCCTTTGTTATTTAGGACGAGGTCGTTTCGGATCGATGTCCTAGTCTGTCCTTTGACAAAATTTTAAAATTTGTCTTTTTGTAGCGATTGTTTTAAAAGCTAAGATTTTTGGGTTTTTTCAATGTTTTTGGCATACTCTAATTCAATAGGATTAAAAATAATGATAATAAAAATTCTCGTCCCTCCCTCGGGTAAAGCAATTTCGGTTCAAAGACCTAGTCTTCAACTTACGACGAATTTTAAAAATCATATTCTTAACTTAATGAGATAAAGTAAATTTTTGTTTTTAAATTCACACAACTTAAATATAAAATTCAAAATTATTATTAAAAATTCACACCAAACTTAAAATTTGAAATGCATAAAATTAAAAATTTATATTTTAAAAATTCACACCAAACTTAATTTAAAAATTCATAAATTCATATCAAACTTATATTAATTTTTCAAATATTTACAATTTTAAATATATTGTTTTTACAAAATTTACAATATTAATTTAAGATTTAAATATTAATTTTAAAAACATGGTAAAAATAAATTTAAAAATCGTTTTGTCATTTTATCCCACTTTAATCAATCAAATATTATCAAAAATATGCGCCCCTCTTTTCGGTAAAGTAATTTCGGTTCCAAGACCTAATTTAACTCATGACGAATTTTTGAAATATTTTGGTTTGATTGATTAAAGATAGTTATACCTTAAGAATAAACGTTAAATTTCGCAGTGATGTAATAAATTTTTGAATGATATCAATAATTTCGGTCGCCAAACCTAATTTTATTCAATACCAATTTAATACTTTTTAGCGAACAAATTAGCGTTTATTATCAAAAGGTTAAAAATAAAAATAAAAATAAAAACTGTACAGACATACTTGTGAAATAGATTTTTTTAGTTATATGATCTATCCCATTCATAAGATAGTCGGTTTAATTGGTTTTCCATGGCTACATAGGCGTAACCTCGAGCATTCAGTGTCTTTTCTTCTAAACATATGAACGGTCCGTCTCTGCATAAAGTAACAAATTCGGTATTTGAATAGGTTTGATTATTTGAACATTTACCTCCATGTGACCATTTTCCGCATTTGTGACATCGTTCTAGGTGTCGTGCTCTTCTTTTCGCTGCGGATTTTGATTTTCCTTTACCAAATTGTAACTTATTATCTTCGCATCTGGATTCTTTTCTAACTCCGTTCATTCTTTCTCTGATTACTGATACTATTTCACTCGGTAGTATGTCATTATTACGTTTAGTGATCAAAGCGTGTAGCATTAGACCATGGTTTAGTTCACAGGCAGTCTTCATTTCGTAAAAACCTAAAAAAAATAAAAATTCAGAATGGGGGGAGAAGACTAGTTCTTTAGGGTCTGCTAGGGAAAGACCATTCGGGTTCCATTTTCGAGATTTACACGAAAACAGACAATCTAACTCTAACAGAAATACATATTATCCTTTAAAGACTTGATTCTCCCCACACTTAGTTAGCTGTGGTGTCGAAATTGTGATTAACTTCGTTGTCGACTTCCATCGGACCATGTATGTAATGTTTAACTCTGTGACCATTAACTTTAAATTCAATCCCATTTGAATTTATTAATTCTGTCGTTCCGTATGGGAAAACTCTTTTGACTATGAATGGTCCAGACCATCTTGATTTCAATTTTCCAGGAAATAGCTTGAATCGTGAATTGAAAAGAAGAACTCTGTCTCCTTCTTTAAATTCTTTTGAACTTCTGATTCTTTTATCATGCCATTTCTTCGTTCTTTCTTTATAGATTAACGAATTTTCGTAGGCTTCATGTCTTAATTCTTCTAATTCGTTTAGTTGACTTAATCGTAGACGTCCGGCTTCATGTAAATCAAGATTACATGTCTTCAAAGCCCAAAATGCTTTGTGTTCAATTTCTACTGGAAGATGACATGCTTTTCCATAAACAAGTCTAAAAGGTGTGGTTCCAATTGGAGTTTTGTAGGCTGTTCTAAAAGCCCAGAGTGCATCCTCCAATTTAATGGACCATTCCTTCGGATTTGATCCTACGGTTTTCTCTAGAATACGTTTTAAAGCTCGGTTGGTATTTTCAACTTGTCCACTTGTTTGTGGATGATATGCGGTGGAGATTTTATGAGTTACTCCATATCTTTTAAGAACTTTCTCAAGTTGATTATTACAGAAATGAGTACCCCGATCACTTATTAAAGCTTTCGGTGTTCCAAACCTTGCAAAAAGACGTTTTAAAAAGTTAACTACAACTCGTGCATCGTTAGTTGGGAGAGCTTGTGCTTCCGCCCATTTAGATACATAATCAATGGCTACGAGTATATATAGATTATTATGAGATTTTGGAAATGGACCCATAAAGTCAATACCCCAAATGTCAAATACTTCACATACTTGGATGACATTTTGTGGCATTTCATCACGTTGACTTATTTTTCCGGCCCTTTGACATGCATCACAGGATTTGCAAAGAAGGTGTGCGTCTTTGTAAATTGTAGGCCAATAGAATCCAGCATCATAAACTTTTCTTGCTGTTAGTTGAGGCCCATAATGCCCTCCTGTTGGTCCTGTGTGACAATGGTTTAAAATTTTACTAGCTTCATCTCCAAATACACATCGGCGTATTATTCCATCGGGACAACTTTTAAACAGATGTGGATCTTCCCAGAAATAGTGTTTTATATCACTGAAGAATTTCTTTCGTCTTTGGTACGATAATCCTTTTTCAAGGAATCCACAAACTAAGTAGTTTGCATAGTCTGCAAACCATGGGATTTCATTATAATCTATCTTCAATAGATATTCATCAGGAAAGTTGTCTTGTATGGCTGATTCATTTAGAACTTCTAACTCAGGATTTTTAAGACGAGAAAGATGATCAGCGGCGAGATTTTCTGCTCCTCTTTTATCTCGGATTTCAATATCAAACTCTTGTAAGAGTAAGATCCAACAGATTAATCTTGGTTTAGCATCTTGTTTCGAAAATAGGTATCTAAGAGCAGAATGGTCGGTATAGACCACCGTTTTTGCTAGAACGAGATATGATCGAAATTTGTCAAAAGCAAAGACAATAGCAAGGAGTTCTTTTTCAGTAGTTGTATAGTTCGTTTGTGCTCCTTGTAACGTCTTACTAGCATAATATATAGGTTGAAATCGTTTTTCAATCCTTTGTCCTAAAACGGCTCCCATTGCAAAATCACTTGCATCGCACATTAGTTCAAATGGTAGATTCCAATTTGGTGTTATCATGATCGGCGCATTAGTGAGTTTCTCTTTAAGAATATTAAAAGATTTGATACACTCATCTGAAAAGATGAATGGCGCATCCTTTTCTAGGAGTTTATTCATAGGAGTGGCAATTTTAGAAAAATCTTTTATGAAACGTCGGTAAAAACCGGCATGCCCTAGAAAACTCCTAACTCCTCTAACATTGGTGGGATGTGGAAGTTTAGCAATTACATCTACTTTAGCTCTATCCACTTCAATTCCTTCTTTTGAAATTTTATGTCCAAGAACGACGCCTTCTTTAACCATGAAATGGCATTTCTCCCAATTAAGTACTAGATTTGATTGTTCGCATCTAATTAGCATTCGTTCCAGATTAACTAGACATGATTTAAATGTATCACCGAAGACTGAAAAGTCATCCATGAATACTTCCATGCATTCTTCTATCATATCGTGAAAAATCGCCATCATACACCTTTGAAAGGTTGCAGGGGCGTTACAAAGTCCAAATGGCATGCGTTTGTAAGCAAAAGTACCATAAGGGCACGTGAATGTGGTTTTCTCTTGGTCTTCGGGTGCTATTGGAATTTGAAAATATCCGGAAAATCCATCTAGAAAACAATAGTAACTATTTCCGGCTAATCTTTCCAACATTTGATCTATGAAAGGTAAGGGAAAGTGATCTTTTCTGGTGGCGTCATTTAATTTTCTATAATCAATACATACACGCCATCCTGTTACAGTCCTAGTAGGAATAAGCTCATTTTTCTCATTTGTGATGACAGTCATGCCACCCTTCTTAGGCACGCATTGAACTGGGCTTACCCATGGACTATCAGAGATTGGATAAATTAAACCTGCGTCTAGCAGTTTAATAATCTCTTTCTTAACTACATCTTGCATATTAGGATTTAGTCTTCGTTGGCGTTGCACATACGTTTTATGACCTTCTTCCATAAGGATTTTATGTGTGCAATACGAAGGACTTATTCCTTTAATATCATGAATCTTCCATGCAATGGCTGGTTTATGAGCTTTCAACACAGAAATGAGTTGTGATTTCTCATTTTCAGTAAGAGAAGACGATATTATTACAGGTAATTCAGATTCACCATGTAAATAAGCGTATTCCAAATGGTTTGGAAGTGGCTTTAACTCTAATTTCGGAGGTTCTTCTATCGATGATTTGTATCGATATCTGTCTTCTTCTTTTAGCATTTGAATTTCTTCTGTTGTTGGTTCATATCCATTAGCTATAAGTGTAGCTAACATTTCAGCTTTATCAATTGGTTCATTACCTTCTCCTAAAGAACATTTTCCTGTTCCTTGTAATTCTGGAAATTCTTCTAATAATTCTGCATGTGCATCTATAGTTTGAATATAATAACATGTATCATCTACAGATTGTGGTTGTTGCATTGCTCTATCAACTGAAAAGGTAACACTCTCATCCTCTATACTTAGGGTCAATTTCTTACCGAACACGTCTATCATTGCTTTAGCCGTGTTTAAGAATGGTCTTCCTAATATGAGAGGAACTTGAGAATCTTCTTCCATGTCCAGAACAACAAAATCTACTGGAAATACTAAAGTACCAACTTTAACTAGCATGTTCTCCATTATCCCTCTAGGATATTTTATTGATCTATCGGCTAGTTGTATGCTTATTCTGGTTGGTTTCAATTCTCCAAGGTCTAGTTTAGTGTATAGTGAATACGGCATTAGATTTATACTAGCACCTAAGTCTGCCAATGCTTCTATTGAACTAAGACTACCCAGAAAACATGGAATTGTGAAACTTCCTGGATCAGATAGTTTTTCTGGTATCTTATTCAACAGCACTGCTGAACAATTAGCATTGATAGTAACAACCGAGAGTTCTTCCATTTTCTTTCTATTTGAGATTAGATCTTTCAAGAATTTAGCATATCTTGGCATTCCTGAAATCACATCAATGAAAGGAAGATTTACATTTATCTGTTTAAACATATCCAAGAATTTGGATTGCTCGGCTTCAAGTTTTTCTTTCTTCATTTTACTCGGGTAAGGAAGTGGTGGTTGGTATGGTTTAACATAAGGTTTATCCTTAACTGTGTTATCTTCATTAACTTTTTCAACTACCGGTTCTTTTTCCTTATCTTGATCAGGTTGTGGTTCTTGTGGAGTAGGAATAGTTTCATCAGAAGTTACAGGTATTTCAGGTGGTTTAAGTGTTGTACCACTTCTTGTGGTAATAGCTTTAGCTGTTTCATTCCGGGGGTTAGCATTTGTATCACTAGGTAGACTTCCCGGTTTTCTTTCACCTATTAACCTTGCTAGGTTACTCACTTCTTGTTCCAGATTTTGAATAGAAGCTTGTTGATTTCTAAATGCTTGAGCATTTTGTTCATTGGTTTGTTTCTGAGATGTGAAAAATTGCGTTTGAGTTTCAACTAGCTTCGTCATCATATCTTCTAAATTCGGCTTTTTATCATCGGTTTGTTGTGGTGGTTTGTTTTGAAAATTAGGTCTTTGCTGATTATAAGTATTATTGGATACTTGTTAATTGCTAGGACCTTGTTGGTTGTTGTATGGAATATTTCGGTTATACTGGTTTTGATTGTAAATTGGTCTTGGCGGTTGATAATTATTCTGATAATTATTTCCAGGCCTTTGGTTTATGTATGAAATATTCTCTCTTTGTTCCATTGTTAATTCAATACTGAGACAATCTTTTGTCAAATGTGGTCCTCCACACTGCTCACAACTAATTCGTATTGAGTGAATATCTTTAGTCATCTTTTCCATTCGTATCTCCACAGCATCTATCTTTGCGGAAATGGAATCTAAGTCATGGCTAGAATCGGCTCTAGCTGCTTTAGATGATCTAACGATATCTTTTTCTTGGTGCCACTCATGTGAGTGGGAAGCAGTGTTATCAATAATTTTGTAAGCATCAGTTTCGGTTTTCTTCATAATAGAACCACCAGCTGCTATATCTATGTCTTTTCTTGTAGTGATGTCGCATCCTTGGTAGAATATTTGTACTATTTGACAGGTGTCTAAACCATGTTGCGGACATCCTCTTAACAACTTTCCATATCTAGTCCACGCCTCATATAGAGTTTCATTTGGTTTCTGTGTAAACGTAACAATTTCTGCTTGAAGTCTTACGGCTTTAGATGCAGGAAAGAATTGTTTAAGAAATTTGTCAACTAAAACGTCCCATGTATCAATCGCCCCTTCAGGTAACGATTCCAACCAATCTTTGGCTTCTCCCTTTAAAGTCCAGGGAAATAACATGAGATATATCTGTTCATCCTCCACTTCTCGGATTTTAAATAGTGTGCAGATCCTATTAAAGGTACGTAGATGTTCATTTGGATCTTCCTTCGGCGCACCACTAAATTGGAATTGATTAGCCACCATGTGTAGAATTTGTCCTTTGATTTCATAATCTGGCGCATTAATGTCTGGATGAGTAATTGCGTGACCTTGGCCAGTGCGTTTAGCTCTCATTCGGTCTTCCATACTTAAAGGTTCTTGATTCTCCATAATTGAATTTGTTGAATCGGTATCACTAGATGATTCTGATTTAATGGTTCGTTCCTCAACAATCTCTGTTTGAATGATTGGTGGCTCCGGAGGAAAGTTTAATGGTTCAGGATCTACGAACCGTTCCTGAATATTTTCCGGATTCTCAATTGTGAGGTCGGGTTCAAAAAATGGATTATCGGAAATTTGAACTGAAGTACTTGGTCTACTGGATGACGATTCTAAAGAAAAATCAACGGCGGTTATATTTGCTAAATGTCTTGATCTAGTTACAGGAGGTGAACGTACAAAAGGTGATGAACGTCTTGCTCGGTGCATTCACTGAATATCCTATTAGTTTTTAAAAGGAAAGAAAAATTATAATAAGTTATCCAATCAATAGACTTTTCTGATTTTGCCCACGTTTCGAATAGCCAAAAGATGCAGCAGAGGGGCAGGATTCGTTTGGTCTCAATATAATTGAGGACTGTTTGGCTCCAATAACCCGGTCCACGTACAAATCCAACTATTACTACGAACCAGAAAATTTTGATGTCTATTAATTTAACCACTTAAAATAAATTTTCGTAATTTTAAGAAAATTTAGATAAGAAGTAGAAAAAATCTATGTCCTAAAACTAGAATAGCGAGAAATGAGAGAGAAAAAGAGTTCGTCGCAAAAGGTCGAAAAAGAAAAAATGGTTGAAAAATAAAAGGTGACGGAAAAATAAAAGAAACTTATAAAAACTTAAAAATACTTGACTAACCTAACCTTATTACTACAACTAACTTAAAATTATAATCGCAAATTGATATTACTAATTGGAATGATAATTGGTACATAGTAAAAGTCGTCTAAAAAATATTAAAGCTTACAGGAAAAACTAAATCCCAAATGGAAATAACTTAAAAAGAAACTAAAACTTAAAAAGGCGTCGCAAAATTCTAAAGCACCTAAATCTTAGTCTAAAGAAAAAACACTTAAGGAATTCTACGGAAAAGCCTAAAAATCTAGGAGTAAAAATAACTATAGCAAAAACTAAGTTTAAAATTAAATATGAGCTAAAAATACAAAAGTTATGCTACAACGATTAAAAAGGGACAAAATATAAAAATATACAAAAAGTTGTAAAAAGTACAATTTTTATAAAAATATTATTTTTATATTATTTATTTAATAAAACTATTAATTTTACAATTTAAATAAATTAATTAAACTAAAAATACAAATTAATTAAAAAGTAAAAGTTAAAATAAAACTAATAATAATAATAATAATTATTAGGGTTAAATAATAATAATAATTAATTAATACCCGTAATTAATGCTGGTTTAGGGGTTTTTGTCGCCTGTCAGAAAGTCTCAGCGAGTCGCGGCAATTAAAGCATCAAACCCCGCGAGTCGCGGGGTTTCAGAATTCAGCTGACAGGTTTAAATATTCGACGCGTTTTTTCTTTATTTTTTTTTTATTTTCTGTTTTCTGTTTTTAAATAAGTAAAAGATATTAAAATAAAACTTATATTTTTATAAATTAAAATAAAAATAAAGAAACTTATAAAACTTAAATATTTAACAAAATCTTAAAAATACTTATATTTTTGTTTTTCTTTTTATATTTTCGAATATTTAAAACGTATTTTTACAAAAGCGAATTTTAATAAAAGTAAACAAAAAATCCTTTTTTTTTTATATTAGCGTTGCGCTTCCGGCGTTTAGAAAGTTCCCCGGCAGCGGCGCCAAAAATACTTGATGTAGTAGCGTGGGGGTACGAAATAGTTTATATTTTACTAGGAAATACTATTAAATACGATACAATTTTACACAAGATATTTATTTATTTATAGAATGGATATACTTAAACCTTGCTACAACACTTATAGGCAGTGTACCTAATCGTACAGTAGTGTAGTTTTTAGTAAGTCCGGTTCGTTCCACAGGGAAATCTTTAAACAAAGCTCAACGCTATATTAGTTTACTTTTATAAAAATACAAATATATATATAAGTAATATTATTATTATAAAGGGGGGTTTTTACCGTTTAATGACCGGTTTGTCGATTTTAAAACTTTAGTCGCAGTTAAAACCAAATGTAAAATATTAAAAATAAATACAAGACTTAAATTAAAGCGTAAAGTAAATAACGATAATGAAATTGCGAATAATAAAAGTGCGATAAAATAAACTTGCGATAATTAAAAAGTACGATAATTAAAAGTGCAATTAAATACAATAACAATAAAAATGCGATAATTAGAAGTGCAATTAAATATAAAATAAAGGAAATTAAATATGAAATAAAAGAATTATGCTTATTTAAACTTCCGTAATCATGATGTTTGACATGTTGATTTTAGTTTTATGCCCATGGGTTAATTGTCCTTTGTCCTGGATTATTTAATATGTCCGTCTGGTTTTTGTCCATAACAGTCCATCAGTCATAAATATAAAGTGCGAGTGTCCTCGTCAAATTATTATTATACCCGAAGTTAAATATTCCAACTAATTGGGGATTCGAATTGTAACAAGGTTTTAATACTTTGTTTAATGAATACACCAGGTTATCGACTGCGTGTAAACCAAGGTTTTACTACTTTGTTAACAATTACACCAATTACCCTTGAATGTAATTTCACCCCTGTTTTAATTATTCTAGTGGCTATTAATCAATTCCCGTGTCCGGTTAAATGAACGATTATTCGTACATATAAATACCCCGCCCATCGTGTCCGATCGAGTGTATATGGTAATTTATAGGGACGCCCAATTGTAAATCTTTATATTACCATTAACAAACTTTCATTTAGTTAAACAAATATAAAGCCCATTAATAGCCCATAGTCTAATTTCTACAAGTGTCGTTCTTTTGTCCAAACCCCAATTATGGTACAAAGCCCAATTACCCAATTTTAGTAATTAGCCCAACATCATGATTACTTCATTTTAAATAAGCATAATAATAACTTAGCTACGAGACATTAATATAAAAAGGTTGAACATAACTTACAATGATTAAAAATAGCGTAGCGTTACACGGACAGAATTTCGACTTACACCCTTACAATATTCGCTAACATACCCTTATTATTAGAATTAAAATTAAAATATAAATTATATATATATATATATATATATATATATATATATATATATATATATATCGTTTACATATGAGAGAAGAGAGAAAAAGATTGATATTTGCGATCAGAATTCGGTTGGCTTTATAGGGATTTTCGATTTTTGGGGCTCCGCGACTCGCGGTGAATTTTGCCTTCAAACTCCGCGAGTCGCGGAGGTTACTTTTACAGCTCAGAGGAGTTTGGCTCTTTGTTTACCGACGGTTTATAATATATATATAATATATATATAATTAATATAATTAATTATATATTATATTATATTTATATACATAGTTAACTTGTAATTTTTAGTCCGTTGCGTCGAGCGTTAAGAGTTGACTCTGGTCCCGGTTCCGGATTTTCGAACGTCCTTGCGTACAATTTAATATCTTGTACTTTGCGTTTTGAATCTTGTACTCTTGTAATTTCGAGACGTTTCTTATCAATAATTGGAACCTTTTTGATTGTCTTTTGTACTTTTGAGCTTTTTGGTCGTTTGCGTCTTCAATTCGTCGAATCTGTCTTTTGTCTTCACCTTTTATTATTTAAACGAATATCACTTGTAAATAGAACAATTGCAACTAAAAGCTTGTCTTTCTTGAGGAATAATGCTATGAAATATATGTTCGTTTTTAGCATTATCAGGCTACCACATTCGCCTTCCCCAGGTGGTAACGAATCTCAAAATCGTAATCATTCAATAACTCAATCCACCTACGCTGCCTCATGTTCAGTTGTTTCTGATTAAATATGTGTTGGAGACTTTTGTAGTCGGTATATATAATACTTTTGACCCCATATAAGTAGTGCCTCCAAGTCTTTAATGCAAAAACAATAGCGGATAGTTCCAAATCGTGTGTCGTATAATTTTGCTCGTGAATCTTCAATTGTCTAGACGCATAGGCAATTAACTTCGTTCGTTGCATTAATACACAACCGAGACCTTGCTTTGAGGCGTCACAATATATCACAAAATCATCATTCCCTTCAGGCAATGACAATATAGGTGCCGTAGTTAACTTTTTCTTCAACAATTGAAATGCTTTTTCTTGTTCATCCTTCCATTCAAATTTCTTCCCTTTATGCGTTAATGCAGTTAAGGGTTTTGCTATTTTGGAAAAATCTTGGATGAATCTTCTGTAGTAACCAGCTAGTCCTAAAAATTGACGTATGTGTTTCGGAGTTTTCGGAGTTTCCCATTTTTCAACGGTTTCAATCTTTGCCGGGTCCACCTGAATACCTTCTTTGTTCACTATGTGACCGAGGAATTGAACTTCTTCCAACTAAAATGCACATTTTGAAAATTTAGCCTATAGTTTTTCTTTCCTCAACAACTCTAGCACTTTTCTCAAATGTTCTTCGTGCTCTTGATCATTCTTTGAGTAAATAAGTATGTCATCGATGAAAACAATGACAAACTTGTCAAGGTATGGTCCACACACTCAGTTCATGAGGTCCATGAACACAGCTAGTGCGTTAGTCAACCCAAACGGCATAACCATAAACTCGTAATGACTGTAACGCGTTCTGAAAGCAGTCTTCGGAATATCATCCTCCTTCACCTGCATTTGATGATACCCAGAACGTAAATCAATCTTCGAATAAACTGACGAGCCTTGTAGTTGATCAAATAAGTCATCAATTCTTGGTAGTGGATAACGGTTCTTGATGGTAAGTTTGTTCAACTCTCGGTAGTCGATACACAACCTGAATGTACCATCCTTCTTTTTGACAAACAAAACAGGAGCTCCCCATGGTGATGTACTTGGTCATATAAAACCACGCTCTAAAAGTTCTTGTAGCTGGCTTTGGAGTTCCTTCATTTCACTGGGTGCGAGTCTGTATGGAGCGCGAGCTATTGGTGCAGCTCCTGGTACAAGGTCTATTTAAAATTCAACGGATCGGTGTGGAGGTAGTCCCGGTAATTCTTTCGAAAATACATCGGGAAATTCTTTTGCGACGGGAACATCATTGATGTTCTTTTTTTTAGATTTGACTTCTTCGATGTGTGATAGAACGGCATAGAAACCTTTTCTTATTAGTTTTTGCGCCTTCAAGTTACTAATAAGATTTAACTTCGCGTTGCTCTTTTCTCCGTACACCATTAAGGGTTTTCCTTCTTCTCGTACAATGCGAATTGCATTTTTGTAACATACGATCTCTGCACTCTCCTTTTTCAACCTGTCCATGCCAATTATCACATCAAAACTCCCTAACTCTACTGGTATCAAATCAATCTTAAACGTTTTGCTAACCAGTTTAATTTCTCGATTTCGACATATTTTATCTGCCGAAATTAATTTACCGTTTGCTAATTCGAGTAAAAATTTATTATTCATAGGCGTCAATGGACCACTTAATTTAGCACAAAAATCTCTACTCATATAGCTTATATCCGCACCCGAATCAAATAAAACATAAGCAGGGTTTTCATCAATAAAAAACGTACCCGTTACAAGCTCCGGGTCTTCTTGCGCTTCTACCGTATTAATATTGAAAACTCTTTCGCGGCCCTGTCCATTAGTATTCCCCTGATTTGGGCATTCGTTTCTGATATGACCCGGCTTCCCACATCCATAATAAATAATGGCGGTATTCTTTGTTCCGACATTATTTGTTCCTTTATTCTTGTTAGCCATTGGTCCGTAAACTTCACACTTCGTCGTACCATGACCCTTTCTTTTACACTTATTATACAATGTTGTACAAAGCCCATTCGGATGGTATCCTTCACACCTCTGGCATGGTTTCTGCCTCTGGTTGTTATTGTTGGGATTGTTGTTGTTGCGGTTATTGTTATTGTTGGAACGGTTATTGTAGTTGTTGTTGGGATTGTTATTGTTGTTGCAGTTAAATTTGCGGTCGTAGTGGTAGTTATTGCGTTTGTAATTGCGATTATTGTTGTTGTTGTTGTTGTTGTTGTTGTTGTTGTTGTTGTTGTTGTATTGGCGACTCTTGTCACTGTTTTCTTCCCACTTCCTCTTGACTTGTTTCATGTTGGCTTCTTTGGCCGCTTGCTCTTTAATTCTTCCCTCAATCTGATTTATGAGTTTGTGAGCCATTCGACTTTCCTTTTGTATGGAGGTGGGCTCGTGTCAACTCACATCTTCTTGAATCCTTTCTGGTAACCCTTTTACAAATGCGTCGATTTTCTCTTCTTCATCTTCGAACGCTCCTGGGCACAATAGGTACAACTCTGTGAATCGTCGTTCGTACGTGGTAATATCAAACCCTTGTGTTCGTAACCCTCTAAGCTCTACCTTGAGCTTATTGACCTCCTTTCTGGGATGGTACTGCTCGTTCATTAAGTGTTTGAATGCTGACCACGGTAGTGCGTAAGCAGCATCTTGTCCCACCTGTTCTAGATAAGTGTTCCACCATGTTAACGCAGTACCCGTGAAGGTATGCGTAGCGTACTTTACTTTGTCTTCTTCAGGTCATTTACTTATGGCAAACACAGATTCAACCTTCTCAGTCCACCGTTTTAATCCAATTGGACCCTCGGTTCCATTGAATTCCAAAGGTTTACATGCAGTGAATTCTTTGTAGGAGCATCCTACATGAGTTCTCGTGGCGTTAGTTCCATTTCTGGATTCAGAGTTATTGTTATTTTGCATCGCAGCCTGTACTGCGGCTATGTTTGCTGCAAGGAAAGCACGGAAGTCTTCCTCGCTCATGTTCAAATTCTAACGAGTCGTCGGTGCCATTTCCTTCAAAAATAGCCAAAAGGATTGAGTTAATCATATAGAATATTAAGAGTAGTCAATAGTATGCCGTAGCATAATATGAACTCATTTATAAAAGCTTTTTCTTCATATTAGCATTTTATTGTTTTAATTCGGGTAGTACCTACACATTAAGTTCATACTTAGTAGCTAACATACAATTCAACTACTACAATTCTATATGAAATACTGATTATAGTAATATTTCGCGTTCAAACTTTTATACAATATTTTACAAACTTACAATACCGCTATTATACATATAGCATGAAATATAGCACACAATAACTTTGATACAAAACAGTTGTGACAACTATCCTAGTTAATACGCAAGTCGTTCAGTAAAGGCAATAAAAACACGTAATTCATAAGTCCAGAAACAAGTCATGCATTCTGGTTTTACTAAAACTACTTCCCATCCTTGGTCTTGTGGAACATAACCGTTGTGGCCGTTGACAAGACAGCATGTTGTAACATCGTCAAAGGGACGAGGGTTTCGTAATGTCCAATAGCCCCGTAATAATCTAAAAACCTTGTTTCTCACCCCAACTACTGAATCCGTCACTTGTGGGAAGGTTTTATTTAAAAGTTGTAATCCGATGTTCTTTTTCTCACTTTGGTGAGAAGCGAACATCCCTAACCCGTAAGCATAACATGCTTCTTTATGTTGCATGTTAGAAGCTCTTTCTAACTCACGAAGTCCTACGTTAGGATATGTTGATTCAAAATAGGTTCTTAACCCGTAGCGTAAAATTGCATTTGGGTTCCCCGCATTTAACGCTTTAAAGAAAACACGGCGTAACTTACGGTGTCCCCAATGTGATATACCCCATCTTTCAAATGAAAGCCTTTTATAAACTAAGGCATGCCTGGAACGTTCTTCAAATGTTCTACAAACTAATTTTGCCGTAAATAATTGTGCCAAAATATTATGACCGACTTTAGACAAGATTTCATCAATCATGTCCCCGGGTAGGACTTCTAAAATTTTTGGTTGTCTATTCTTAACGTCCATTGTGTTTTTATACTGTAAAACAGACGAGAATTAGATTCGTAAAAGATAATTATCAAATAATACAAGCAATTTTTTTACATACAACATGAAAGTACAAGCATACTTATATTACATATATTACACCGCATGATTACAACTCTTTATTCCGACTCACTTGTTTCTTCTTCTTCGGACTTGGTTTGTTTCGCTAATTTCCTAGGGATATATGGTGCTCCCCTAATACGAGCCGTTCTTTTCACAAATGGTCTAGAAGGACCCGGTGGCTTAAATGTTCCCGGGTTATAGCTAAAACTTAAGAAATACGGGTATTGACGGTATTTTCCATCGGGACATTTCATGTTAACATAGAGGTCATCGGGGTTGGACTCGGGTTTTTCTATTTTTATGCCTTTTTCCTTATTATTTTCTTTTGCCTTTTCAAATTATGTCGGGGTAATTTCTATAACATCATCGGAATCTTCATCGAGATCCGATTCATCGGAAAATTGGTAATCTTCCCAATATTTTGCTTCCTCGGCGGAAACACCATTGACCATTATTAATTTTGGTCCATTGGTTGATGATTTTCTTTTATTTATCTGTTTTTTAGTGGTTTCTAATATTTTCTTCCCCGGAACCTCTTCTTCTTGGGTTCCTCTTCTTCTGGTTCCTCTTCGAGAATTTGTGAATCCTCCCAATATATATTCGACTCTTCATTATTATTAGGTGAGTCGATGGGATTTGTACTAGAGGTAGACATCTATCACATAATTTTTACATGTTACAATTTGTAGTTTCCAACAAAAAAAAATATATTAAGCAATCATTTTTAAAGAAACTACGATCGAAGTCCAGACTCACTAATGCATCCTAACAAACTCAATAAGACACACTAATGCAAATTTTCTGGTTCTCTAAGACCAACACTCGAATACCAACTGAAATGTCCCGTTCATATTGATTATAAACGTTCCATATTAATTGATTTCGTCGCGAGATTTTGACCTCTATATGAGACGTTTTTCAAAGACTGCATTCATTTTTAAAAACAACCATAACCTTTATTTTATCGATAAAGGTTTAGAAAGCATTACGTAGATTATCAAATAATGATAATCTAAAACATACCGTTTACACACGACCATTACATAATGGTTTACAATAAAAATATATTACATCGAAATAAGTTTCTTGAATGCAGTTTTTACACAATATCATACAATCATGGACTCCAAATCTTGTCCTTA
Organism: Rutidosis leptorrhynchoides; assembly: GCF_046630445.1. Taxonomy (NCBI): domain Eukaryota; kingdom Viridiplantae; phylum Streptophyta; class Magnoliopsida; order Asterales; family Asteraceae; genus Rutidosis; species Rutidosis leptorrhynchoides. The sequence continues at coordinate 402,634,778 of NC_092337.1, read as the reverse complement.
TTTTAGTATGCAACAGCGGAAGCTCTTAATAATCACCTGAGAATAAACATGCTTAAAACGTCAACAAAAAATTGTTGGTGAGTTATAGTGAAATGTCCCGTTCTTATTGAATAAAAACGTTCCATATTAATTGATTTCGTTGCGAGGTTTTGACCTCTATATGAGACGTTTTTCAAAGACTGCATTCATTTTTAAAACAAACCATAACCTTTATTTCATAAATAAAGGTTTAAAAAGCTTTACGTAGATTATCAAATAATGATAATCTAAAATATCCTGTTTACACATGACCATTACATAATGGTTTACAATACAAATATGTTACATCGAAATCAGTTTCTTGAATGCAGTTTTTACACAATATCATACAAACATGGACTCCAAATCTTGTCCTTATTTTAGTATGCAACAGCGGAAGCTCTTAATATTCACCTGAGAATAAACATGCTTAAAACGTCAACAAAAATGTTGGTGAGTTATAGGTTTAACCTATATATATCAAATCGTAACAATAGACCACAAGATTTCATATTTCAATACACATCCCATACATAGAGATAAAAATCATTCATATGGTGAACACCTGGTAACCGACAATAACAAGATGCATATATAAGAATATCCCCATCATTCCGGGACACCCTTCGGATATGATATAAATTTCGAAGTACTAAAGCATCCGGTACTTTGGATGGGGTTTGTTAGGCCCAATAGATCTATCTTTAGGATTCGCGTCAATTAGGGTATCTGTTCCCTAATTCTTAGATTACCAGACTTAATAAAAAGGGGCATATTCGATTTCGATAATTCAACCATAGAATGTAGTTTCACGTACTTGTGTCTATTTTTTTAAATCATTTATAAAACCTGCATGTATTCTCATCCCAAAAATATTAGATTTTAAAAGTGGGACTATAACTCACCTTCACAGATTTTTACTTCGTCGGGAAGTAAGACTTGGCCACTGGTTGATTCACGAACCTATAACAATATATACATATATATCAAAGTATGTTCAAAATATATTTACAACACTTTTAATATATTTTGATGTTTTAAGTTTATTAAGTCAGCTGTCCTCGTTAGTAACCTACAACTAGTTGTCCACAGTTAGATGTACAGAAATAAATCGATAAATATTATCTTGAATCAATCCACGACCCAGTGTATACGTATCTCAGTATTGATCACAACTCAAACTATATATATTTTGGAATCAACCTCAACCCTGTATAGCTAACTCCAACATTCACATATAGAGTGTCTATGGTTGTTCCGAAATATATATAGATGTGTCGACATGATAGGTCGAAACATTGTATACGTGTCTATGGTATCTCAAGATTACATAATATATAATACAAGTTGATTAAGTTATGGTTGGAATAGATTTGTTACTAATTTTCACGTAGCTAAAATGAGAAAAATTATCCAATCTTGTTTTACCCATAACTTCTTCATTTTAAATCCGTTTTGAGTGAATCAAATTGCTATGGTTTCATATTGAACTCTATTTTATGAATCTAAACAAAAAAAATATAGGTTTTTAGTCGGAAAAATAAGTTACAAGTCGTTTTTGTAAAGGTAGTCATTTCAGTCGAAAGAACGACGTCTAGATGACCATTTTAGAAAACATACTTCCACTTTGAGTTTAACCATAATTTTTGGATATAGTTTCATGTTCATAATAAAAATCATTTTCTCAGAATAACAACTTTTAAATCAAAGTTTATCATAGTTTTTAATTAACTAACCCAAAACAGCCCGCGGTGTTACTACGACGGCGTAAATCCGGTTTTACGGTGTTTTTCGTGTTTCCAGGTTTTAAATCATTAAGTTAGCATATCATATAGATATAGAACATGTGTTTAGTTGATTTTAAAAGTCAAGTTAGAAGGATTAACTTTTGTTTGCGAACAAGTTTAGAATTAACTAAACTATGTTCTAGTGATTACAAGTTTAAACCTTCGAATAAGATAGCTTTATATGTATGAATCGAATGATGTTATGAACATCATTACTACCTTAAGTTCCTTGGATGAACCTACTGGAAAAGAGAAAAATGGATCTAGCTTCAATGGATCCTTGGATGGCTCAAAGTTCTTGAAGCAAAATCATGACACGAAAACAAGTTCAAGTAAGATCATCACTTGAAATAAGATTGTTATAGTTATAGAAATTGAACCAAAGTTTGAATATGATTATTACCTTGTATTAGAATGATAACCTACTGTAAGAAACAAAGATTTCTTGAGGTTGGATGATCACCTTACAAGATTGGAAGTGAGCTAGCAAACTTGAAAGTATTCTTGATTTTATGAAACTAGAACTTTTGGAATTTATGAAGAACACTTAGAACTTGAAGATAGAACTTGAGAGAGTTCAATTAGATGAAGAAAATTGAAGAATGAAAGTGTTTGTAGGTGTTTTTGGTCGTTGGTGTATGGATTAGATATAAAGGATATGTAATTTTGTTTTCATGTAAATAAGTCATGAATGATTACTCATATTTTTGTAATCTTATGAGATATTTCATGCTAGTTGCCAAATGATGGTTCCCACATGTGTTAGGTGACTCACATGGGCTGCTAAGAGCTGATCATTGGAGTGTATATACCAATAGTACATACATCTAAAAGCTGTGTATTGTACGAGTACGAATACGGGTGCATACGAGTAGAATTGTTGATGAAACTGAACGAGAATGTAATTGTAAGCATTTTTGTTAAGTAGAAGTATTTTGATAAGTGTATTGAAGTCTTTCAAAAGTGTATAAATACATATTAAAACACTACATGTATATACATTTTAACTGAGTCGTTAAGTCATCGTTAGTCGTTACATGTAAGTGTTGTTTTGAAACCTTTAGGTTAACGATCTTGTTAAATGTTGTTAACCCAATGTTTATAATATCAAAAGAGATTTTAAATTATTATATTATCATGATATTATGATGTACGAATATCTCTTAATATGATATATATACATTAAATGTCGTTACAACGATAAACGTTACATATATGTCTCGTTTCAAAATCATTAAGTTAGTAGTCTTGTTTTTACATATGTAGTTCATTGTTAATATAATTAATGATATGTTTACTTATCATAATATCATGTTAACTATATATATAACCATATATATGTCATCATATAGTTTTTTTACAAGTTTTAACGTTCGTGAATCACCGGTCAACTTGGGTGGTCAATTGTCTATATGAAACCTATTTCAATTAATCAAGTCTTAACAAGTTTGATTGCTTAACATGTTGGAAACATTTAATCATGTAAACATCAATCTCAATTAATATATATAAACATGGAAAAGTTCGGGTCACTACAGTACCTACCCGTTAAATAAATTTCGTCCCGAAATTTTAAGCTGTTGAAGGTGTTGACGAATCTTCTGGAAATAGATGCGGGTATTTCTTCTTCATCTGATCTTCACGCTCCCAGGTGAACTCGGGTCCTCTACGAGCATTCCATCGAACCTTAACAATTGGTATCTTGTTTTGCTTAAGTCTTTTAACCTCACGATCCATTATTTCGACGGGTTCTTCGATGAATTGGAGTTTTTCGTTGATTTGGATTTCATCTAACGGAATAGTGAGATCTTCTTTAGCAAAACATTTCTTCAAATTCGAGACGTGGAAAGTGTTATGTACAGCCGCGAGTTGTTGAGGTAACTCAAGTCGGTAAGCTACTGGTCCGACACGATCAATAATCTTGAATGGTCCAATATACCTTGGATTTAATTTCCCTCGTTTACCAAATCGAACAACGCCTTTCCAAGGTGAAACTTTAAGCATGACCATCTCTCCAATTTCAAATTCTATATCTTTTCTTTTAATGTCAGCGTAGCTCTTTTGTCGACTTTGGGCGGTTTTCAACCGTTGTTGAATTTGGATGATCTTCTCGGTAGTTTCTTGTATAATCTCCGGACCCGTAATCTGTCTATCCCCCACCTCACTCCAACAAATCGGAGACCTGCACTTTCTACCATAAAGTGCTTCAAACGGCGCCATCTCAATGCTTGAATGGTAGCTGTTGTTGTAGGAAAATTCTGCTAACGGTAGATGTCGATCCCAACTGTTTCCGAAATCAATAACACATGCTCGTAGCATGTCTTCAAGCGTTTGTATCGTCCTTTCGCTCTGTCCATCAGTTTGTGGATGATAGGCAGTACTCATGTCTAGACGAGTTCCTAATGCTTGCTGTAATGTCTGCCAGAATCTTGAAATAAATCTGCCATCCCTATCAGAGATAATAGAGATTGGTATTCCATGTCTGGAGACGACTTCCTTCAAATACAGTCGTGCTAACTTCTCCATCTTGTCATCTTCTCTTATTGGTAGGAAGTGTGCTGATTTGGTGAGACGATCAACTATTACCCAAATAGTATCAAAACCACTTGCAGTCCTTGGCAATTTAGTGATGAAATCCATGGTAATGTTTTCCCATTTCCATTCCGGGATTTCGGGTTGTTGAAGTAGACCTGATGGTTTCTGATGCTCAGCTTTGACCTTAGAACACGTCAAACATTCTCCTACGTATTTAGCAACATCGGCTTTCATACCCGGCCACCAAAAATGTTTCTTGAGATCCTTGTACATCTTCCCCGTTCCAGGATGTATTGAGTATCTGGTTTTATGAGCTTCTCTAAGTACCATTTCTCTCATATCTCCAAATTTTGGTACCCAAATCCTTTCAGCCCTATACCGGGTTCCGTCTTCCCGAATATTAAGATGCTTCTCCGATCCTTTGGGTATTTCATCCTTTAAATTTCCCTCTTTTAAAACTCCTTGTTGCGCCTCCTTTATTTGAGTAGTAATGTTATTATGAATCATTATATTCATAGATTTTACTCGAATGGGTTCTCTATCCTTCCTGCTCAAGGCATCGGCTACCACATTTGCCTTCCCCGGGTGGTAACGAATCTCAAAATCGTAATCATTCAATAATTCAATCCACCTACGCTGCCTCATATTCAGTTGTTTCTGATTAAATATGTGTTGAAGACTTTTGTGGTCGGTATATATAATACTTTTGACCCCATATAAGTAGTGCCTCCAAGTCTTTAATGCAAAAACAACCGCGCCTAATTCCAAATCATGCGTCGTATAATTTTGTTCGTGAATCTTCAATTGTCTAGACGCATAAGCAATCACCTTCGTTCGTTGCATTAATACACAACCGAGACCTTGCTTTGATGCGTCACAATAAATCACAAAATCATCATTCCCTTCAGGCAATGACAATATAGGTGCCGTAGTTAGCTTTTTCTTCAATAACTGAAACGCTTTCTCTTGTTCATCATTCCATTCAAATTTCTTCCCTTTATGCGTTAATGCAGTCAAGGGTTTTGCTATTCTGGAAAAGTCTTGGATGAACCTTCTGTAGTAACCAGCTAGTCCTAAAAACTGGCGTATGTGTTTCGGAGTTTTCGGGGTTTCCCACTTTTCAACAGTTTCTATCTTTGCCGGATCCACCTTAATACCTTCTTTGTTCACTATGTGACCGAGGAATTGAACTTCTTCCAACCAAAATGCACACTTTGAAAACTTAGCGTACAATTCTTCCTTCCTCAATACTTCTAACACCTTTCTCAAATGTTCACCGTGTTCTTGGTCATTCTTTGAGTAAATAAGTATGTCATCAATGAAAACAATGACAAACTTGTCAAGGTATGGTCCACACACTCGGTTCATAAGGTCCATGAACACAGCTGGTGCATTAGTTAAACCAAACGGCATGACCATAAACTCGTAATGACCGTAACGTGTTCTGAAAGCAGTCTTTGGAATATCATCTTCTTTCACCCGCATTTGATGATACCCGGAACGTAAGTCAATCTTTGAATAAACAGACGAGCCTTGTAGTTGATCAAATAAGTCGTCGATTCTCGGTAGTGGGTAGCGGTTCTTGATGGTAAGTTTGTTCAACTCTCGGTAGTCGATACACAACCTGAATGTACCATCTTTCTTCTTGACAAACAAAACAGGAGCTCCCCACGGTGATGTGCTTGGTCGAATGAAACCACGCTCTAAAAGTTCTTGTAATTGGCTTTGCAGTTCTTTCATCTCACTGGGTGCGAGTCTGTAAGGAGCACGAGCTATTGGTGCAGCTCCTGGTACAAGATCTATTTGAAATTCAACGGATCGATGTGGGGGTAATCCCGGTAATTCTTTCGGAAATACATCGGGAAATTCTTTTGCAATGGGAACATCATTGATGCTCTTTTCTTCAGTTTGTACTTTCTCGACGTGTGCTAGAACAGCATAGCAACCTTTTCTTATTAGTTTTTGTGCCTTCAAATTACTAATAAGATGTAGCTTCGTGTTGCCCTTTTCTCCGTACACCATTAAGGGTTTTCCTTTTTCTCGTATAATGCGAATTGCATTTTTGTAACAAACGATCTCCGCTTTCACTTCTTTCAACCAGTCCATACCGATTATCACATCAAAACTCCCTAACTCTACTGGTATCAAATCAATCTTAAATGTTTCGCTAACCAGTTTAATTTCTCGATTCCGACATATATTATCTGCTGAAATTAATTTACCATTTGCTAATTCGAGTAAAAATTTACTATCCAAAGGCGTCAATGGACAACTTAATTTAGCACAAAAATCTCTACTCATATAGCTTCTATCCGCACCCGAATCAAATAAAACGTAAGCAGATTTATTGTCAATAAGAAACGTACCCGTAACAAGCTCCGGGTCTTCCTGTGCCTCTACCGCATTAATATTAAAAACTCTTCCACGGCCTTGCCCATTCGTGTTCTCCTGGTTCGGGCAATTTCTAATAATGTGGCCTGGTTTTCCACATTTATAACAAACTACATTGGCATAACTTGCTCCGACACTACTTGCTCCGCCATTACTCGTTCCGACACCATTTGTTCCTTTCGTTCTATTAACCCCTGGTCCGTAGACCTCACACTTCGCCGCGCTATGACCATTTCTCTTACACTTGTTGCAAAATTTGGTGCAGAACCCCGAGTGATTCTTTTCACACCTTTGGCATAGTTGCTTCTGATTGTTGTTGTTGTTGCGGTTATTATTGTTGTTGGGATGATTGTTGTAGTTGCTGTTGTTGTTGTTGTTGTTGTTGTTGTTGTTGTTGTTGTTGTTGGGCCGTTTGTTGTAGTTGCGATTGATGTTGCGATTGTTGGGATAATTGTTGCGATTATTGTTGTAATTGCTGTTGTTGTTGTATTGGTGATTCTTATCACCGTTTTCCTCCCACTTTCTTTTGACTTGCTTCACATTGGCCTCTTCAGCAGTCTGTTCTTTAATTCTTTCTTCAATCTGGTTCACTAGTTTGTGAGCCATTCTACATGCCTGTTGTATGGAGGCGGGCTCGTGTGAACTTATATCTTCTTGGATTCTTTCCGGTAATCCTTTCACAAACGCGTCGATCTTCTCTTCCTCATCTTCGAATGCTCCCGGACACAATAGGCACAATTCTGTGAATCGTCTTTCGTACGTGGTAATATCAAATCCTTGGGTTCGTAACCCTCTAAGTTCTGTCTTGAGCTTATTGACCTCGGTTCTGGGACGGTACTTCTCGTTCATCAAGTGCTTGAATGCTGACCACGGTAGTGCGTACGCATCATCTTGTCCCACTTGCTCTAGATAGGTATTCCACCATGTTAACGCAGAACCTGTGAAGGTATGCGTAGCGTACTTCACTTTGTCCTCTTCAGTACACTTACTTATGGCAAACACCGATTCAACCTTCTCGGTCCACCGTTTCAATCCGATCGGTCCTTCGGTTCCATCAAATTCCAAAGGTTTGCAGGCAGTGAATTCTTTGTAGGTGCATCCTACACGATTTCCTGTACTGCTAGATCCAAGGTTATTGTTGGTATGTAGCGCAGCCTGTACTGCGGCTATGTTTGAAGCTAGAAAAGTACGGAATTCCTCTTCATTCATATTCACGGTGTGTCGAGTAGTCGGTGCCATTTCCTTCAAAATAGTTAAATGGAACAAGTTAATCATACAGAATATTAAGAGTAGTTAATAGTATTTCGTAGCATAATATGAACTCATTTATAAAAGCTTTTTCTTCATATTAGCGTTTTATAAGTTTAAATTCGGGTAGTACCTACCCGTTAAGTTCATACTTAGTAGCTAATATACAATTCAACTACTACAATTCTATATGAAAAACTGATTGTAATAATATTTCGCGTTCAAACTTTTATACAATATTTTACAAACTTACAATACCGCTTATTTTACATAAAGCATGAAATATAGCACACAATAACTTTGATACAAGATAGTTGTGAAGACAATTCTAGCTAGTACACAAGTCGTTCGGCAAAGGCAATAAAGACACGTAATTCATACGTCCAGAAACAAGTCATGCATTCTGGTTTTACTAGGACTACTTCCCATCCTTGGTCTTGTGCAACATAACCGTTATGGCCGTTGATAAGACAGCGTGTTGTAACGTCATCAAAGGGACGAGGGTTACGTAATGTCCAACAGTCCCGTAATAATCTAAAAACCTCATTTCTTACCCCAATTACCGACTCCGTCACTTGTGGAAACGTTTTGTTTAATAGTTGTAGCCCGATGTTCTTGTTCTCACTTTGGTGAGAAGCGAACATTACTAATCCGTAAGCATAACATGCTTCTTTATGTTGCATGTTAGCCGCTTTTTCTAAATCACGAAGTCCAATATTCGGATATATTGAGTCAAAATAATTTCTTAACCCGTTGCGTAAAATAGCATTTGGGTTCCCCGCAATATATGCGTCAAAGTAAACACATCGTAACTTATGGGTTTCCCAATGTGATATCCCCCATCTTTCAAACGAAAGTCTCTTATAAACCAAGACATTCTTGGAACGTTCTTCGAATGTCTTACAAACTGATCTCGCCTTAAATAGTTGTGCCGAAGAATTCTGGCCGACTCTAGACAAGATTTCATCAATCATGTCTCCGGGTAGGTCTCTTAAAATATTTGGTTGTCTATCCATTTTGTGTTTTTAAACTGTAAAATAGACAAGAGTTAGATTCATAAAAAAAATACTTATTAATACAAGCAATTTTTACATATATCATAAAGCATAAGAACACTATATTCCATATATTACACCACACGAATACAACTATCTTATTCCGACTCGCTCGTTTCTTCTTCTTCGGTTTTGGTTCGTTTTGCCAAGTTTCTAGGGATATATGATGTTCCCCTAATACGAGCCGTCGTTGTCCACATTGGTTTAGAAAAACCTGGTGGTTTAGAGGTTCCCGGGTCATTGTTACAACTTAAGGACTTCGGGGGTTGACGATACATATAAAGTTCATCGGGGTTGGAATTAGATTTCTCTATTTTTATGCCCTTTCCCTTATTATTTTCTTTTGCCTTTTTAAATTCAGTTGGGGTAATTTCTATAACATCATCGGAATTCTCGTCGGAATCCGATTCATCGGAGAATTGGTAATCCTCCCAATATTTTGCTTCCTTGGCGGAAACACCATTGACCATAATTAACTTTGGTCGGTTGGTTGAGGATTTTCTTTTACTTAACCGTTTTATTATTTCCCCCACCGGTTCTATTTCTTCATCCGGTTCCGATTCTTCTTCCGGTTCCGATTCTTCTTCCGGTTCCGACTCTTCTTCCGGTTCCTCTTCGGGAACTTGTGAATCAGTCCACAAATCATTCCAATTTACATTTGACTCTTCATTATTATTAGGTGAGTCAATGGGACTTGTTCTAGAGGTAGACATCTATCACATAATATCAAACACGTTAAGAGATTAATATATCACATAATATTCATATGTTAAAAATATATAGTTTCCAACAAAAATGTTAAGCAATCATTTTTAAAGAAAACACGGTCGAAGTCCAGACTCACTAATGCATCCTAACAAACTCGATAAGACACACTAATGCAAATTTTCTGGTTCTCTAAGACCAACGCTCTGATACCAACTGAAATGTCCCGTTCTTATTGATTAAAAACGTTCCATATTAATTGATTTCGTTGCGAGGTTTTGACCTCTATATGAGACGTTTTTCAAAGACTGCATTCATTTTTAAAACAAACCATAACCTTTATTTCATAAATAAAGGTTTAAAAAGCTTTACGTAGATTATCAAATAATGATAATCTAAAATATCCTGTTTACACATGACCATTACATAATGGTTTACAATACAAATATGTTACATCGAAATCAGTTTCTTGAATGCAGTTTTTACACAATATCATACAAACATGGACTCCAAATCTTGTCCTTATTTTAGTATGCAACAGCGGAAGCTCTTAATATTCACCTGAGAATAAACATGCTTAAAACGTCAACAAAAATGTTGGTGAGTTATAGGTTTAACCTATATATATCAAATCGTAACAATAGACCACAAGATTTCATATTTCAATACACATCCCATACATAGAGATAAAAATCATTCATATGGTGAACACCTGGTAACCGACAATAACAAGATGCATATATAAGAATATCCCCATCATTCCGGGACACCCTTCGGATATGATATAAATTTCGAAGTACTAAAGCATCCGGTACTTTGGATGGGGTTTGTTAGGCCCAATAGATCTATCTTTAGGATTCGCGTCAATTAGGGTATCTGTTCCCTAATTCTTAGATTACCAGACTTAATAAAAAGGGGCATATTCGATTTCGATAATTCAACCATAGAATGTAGTTTCACGTACTTGTGTCTATTTTTTTAAATCATTTATAAAACCTGCATGTATTCTCATCCCAAAAATATTAGATTTTAAAAGTGGGACTATAACTCACCTTCACAGATTTTTACTTCGTCGGGAAGTAAGACTTGGCCACTGGTTGATTCACGAACCTATAACAATATATACATATATATCAAAGTATGTTCAAAATATATTTACAACACTTTTAATATATTTTGATGTTTTAAGTTTATTAAGTCAGCTGTCCTCGTTAGTAACCTACAACTAGTTGTCCACAGTTAGATGTACAGAAATAAATCGATAAATATTATCTTGAATCAATCCACGACCCAGTGTATACGTATCTCAGTATTGATCACAACTCAAACTATATATATTTTGGAATCAACCTCAACCCTGTATAGCTAACTCCAACATTCACATATAGAGTGTCTATGGTTGTTCCGAAATATATATAGATGTGTCGACATGATAGGTCGAAACATTGTATACGTGTCTATGGTATCTCAAGATTACATAATATATAATACAAGTTGATTAAGTTATGGTTGGAATAGATTTGTTACTAATTTTCACGTAGCTAAAATGAGAAAAATTATCCAATCTTGTTTTACCCATAACTTCTTCATTTTAAATCCGTTTTGAGTGAATCAAATTGCTATGGTTTCATATTGAACTCTATTTTATGAATCTAAACAAAAAAAATATAGGTTTTTAGTCGGAAAAATAAGTTACAAGTCGTTTTTGTAAAGGTAGTCATTTCAGTCGAAAGAACGACGTCTAGATGACCATTTTAGAAAACATACTTCCACTTTGAGTTTAACCATAATTTTTGGATATAGTTTCATGTTCATAATAAAAATCATTTTCTCAGAATAACAACTTTTAAATCAAAGTTTATCATAGTTTTTAATTAACTAACCCAAAACAGCCCGCGGTGTTACTACGACGGCGTAAATCCGGTTTTACGGTGTTTTTCGTGTTTCCAGGTTTTAAATCATTAAGTTAGCATATCATATAGATATAGAACATGTGTTTAGTTGATTTTAAAAGTCAAGTTAGAAGGATTAACTTTTGTTTGCGAACAAGTTTAGAATTAACTAAACTATGTTCTAGTGATTACAAGTTTAAACCTTCGAATAAGATAGCTTTATATGTATGAATCGAATGATGTTATGAACATCATTACTACCTTAAGTTCCTTGGATGAACCTACTGGAAAAGAGAAAAATGGATCTAGCTTCAATGGATCCTTGGATGGCTCAAAGTTCTTGAAGCAAAATCATGACACGAAAACAAGTTCAAGTAAGATCATCACTTGAAATAAGATTGTTATAGTTATAGAAATTGAACCAAAGTTTGAATATGATTATTACCTTGTATTAGAATGATAACCTACTGTAAGAAACAAAGATTTCTTGAGGTTGGATGATCACCTTACAAGATTGGAAGTGAGCTAGCAAACTTGAAAGTATTCTTGATTTTATGAAACTAGAACTTTTGGAATTTATGAAGAACACTTAGAACTTGAAGATAGAACTTGAGAGAGTTCAATTAGATGAAGAAAATTGAAGAATGAAAGTGTTTGTAGGTGTTTTTGGTCGTTGGTGTATGGATTAGATATAAAGGATATGTAATTTTGTTTTCATGTAAATAAGTCATGAATGATTACTCATATTTTTGTAATCTTATGAGATATTTCATGCTAGTTGCCAAATGATGGTTCCCACATGTGTTAGGTGACTCACATGGGCTGCTAAGAGCTGATCATTGGAGTGTATATACCAATAGTACATACATCTAAAAGCTGTGTATTGTACGAGTACGAATACGGGTGCATACGAGTAGAATTGTTGATGAAACTGAACGAGAATGTAATTGTAAGCATTTTTGTTAAGTAGAAGTATTTTGATAAGTGTATTGAAGTCTTTCAAAAGTGTATAAATACATATTAAAACACTACATGTATATACATTTTAACTGAGTCGTTAAGTCATCGTTAGTCGTTACATGTAAGTGTTGTTTTGAAACCTTTAGGTTAACGATCTTGTTAAATGTTGTTAACCCAATGTTTATAATATCAAAAGAGATTTTAAATTATTATATTATCATGATATTATGATGTACGAATATCTCTTAATATGATATATATACATTAAATGTCGTTACAACGATAAACGTTACATATATGTCTCGTTTCAAAATCATTAAGTTAGTAGTCTTGTTTTTACATATGTAGTTCATTGTTAATATAATTAATGATATGTTTACTTATCATAATATCATGTTAACTATATATATAACCATATATATGTCATCATATAGTTTTTTTACAAGTTTTAACGTTCGTGAATCACCGGTCAACTTGGGTGGTCAATTGTCTATATGAAACCTATTTCAATTAATCAAGTCTTAACAAGTTTGATTGCTTAACATGTTGGAAACATTTAATCATGTAAACATCAATCTCAATTAATATATATAAACATGGAAAAGTTCGGGTCACTACATATAGGTTTAACCTATATATTATCAAATTAATATAATAGACCACAAGATTTCATTTATTCAATAATCTTACACTCACAAGTGTATACAAATCATTCTATGATGAACACCTGGTAACCGACATTAATATAATGCATATAGAATATTCCCCGCATACTCGCAAGTATGTCATAAATTGGCAATCGCAATCACCATATAAATCGAAGTACTAAAGCATTCCAAATTGAAGGTTATGTGCTTATTTTAAGGCTATGTTTAGAATGGTGTAGATCTGGTTGGATGAGCCAATTACATAGACCTATTTATCTCCAGACTCTCGGAGTTCTCGTCGAGTAGTGAAAAGTATGTCACTTGGTTGTATAATTGAAAGGTAACTATACCCAGTGTTGTAAATCTCTCGAGATCTCCCCAAGATCTCCCTCGAGATCTCGTTTTTAGAAGGCAACCGAGACGAGATGCTCATCTCCCGAGATTTCTCGGTCAACGGGGTCAAACTTAGTCAAACCCACGATTTATCGGATTTTCTTGCTAATTTGTAAGATTTTCTTGTAAAATTCTTAATTTCTAAGATTTTCTGGCTCATTTCTCGGATATTTTGGTAAAATCTCGTAAAAGCGTATATAAATATACATATATTTATGTTTTTATGTATATTTTTTATTAAAAAAACTATAAAGTCAACGTAAGTCAACGTCCGAGATCTCCCCGAGTTTTTTCCGAGATGCCGAGATCTCCCTAAAAAAGTTCTAACGAGATCTCCCCGAGATCCGAATTCTCCAACCTTGACTATACCTTGAAGGTTATCCTCAGTAAAGTACTAGGTTTATTAATGAGTTTAGCTCTAATCCTAAGCCTCGTTATCAATTTAGTTAACTGAATAACAACGTGCCGTGTTGATTGAACACTGACCACAAAAGGAAGGAGTCTGTCGGTTTAAGTTGGAAAAACCTTAAATGAAAACTAACAACCATTTCATCATACTAATGAGATCATATCAATCCAAAAATTATACAGCATTACAGTTGATATACTGAAAGTAAAGCAGATAGAAACCTAATAGATACCTAGACAGTTGATATGACTTAGTCCTAGGGCAACAATCAAACAAGAACATGCAATAGGCTTGGGTCATATAGTAAAGGTACTAACTAGATCTTAACAGCTCCTAAGAGGTCTCTTTGGAACAGTCAATAGGCATACTAGGTCATTCATGTCTCAATTCCTAAGTTCTGTGTCCTAAAAGCGCATTAAATGCCTCTCGGGAACTCCGGCCATACCGAGTTCATAGAATCTTCAGATACAGTATAACCAGGGGTCTTAATCCTATGAAGTAGCTAAGTTCATATAGGTGGACAAGTCCTGATCACAACCTAGGTTGGTCAATCCTTAAGATGCTAGCATACAAATCTATCAGACTCACAAGTTCAGTATTACGACAATAACCGTACTAAATTAACATAATTACGCTAACCCAAACTTCTATCATGGAAACATACAGATTAATTAAGCTATCATGGTAATATGAGAACGCATTATTAAACATAAAAGGTAAGAACACATGTTTAATACAAAAGACAAGCGTTTCGGATAAAAACCTGAAAAGGCTGAAGAAATCTGCCCAAGATCGCAGGGACTCGCCGGGATATCCTCCAGAAAATAAAAGCTAAGCTAGCTACTATTAAAAACTAACTAAAAAGCTTGAAAATATAAAATGAATTACAAATTAAGTGTGTGTTGAAATGGATGGAAAGAGCCCTTTAAATAGACTTGGAATTTGCCAGCAAATGGCTGGTAGGCCGTTTGACAAGCCGTTTGCTGGGGGCCGTTTGGTCAGATCAGCCATTTACGATGCCCGTTTGCTTGACCCGTGTGGCGGGCCATTTGCCATACTGGCAGGCCGTTTGGCAAGCCGTTTGGTCTGCTGATTTGCTGGATCGTAACTTGATTTCTTGTCTTTCACCGTTTTCGCTCTAGAATCTTCGTTTTAGCTCCATTTTACTTGATTCTTTTTGCATTGCCTTCGTGATCACTTAATCTATAAAATCAACCGAAAAAATGATAATTTTGGCGATAAAGCTTGAAACTTTATTGATTTAGGGCTTAACATCGGGGGTAAAAACGTGACTTTTTGGCCGCTATCACACCCCATGAAGCTATGACTCTAAAACAACCCTCAAAACAGAATCCAATAAATGCAAGAGTCGTGTGCATGTCACGCTCCCGACAGTCTTTCGCCCACACAACTAAAGCAGTTGATTAATAGGGTATTTGATTTCAACAAAAAACCATGGTGAGATATTAGTTAGCCACTAATTTAAGCTTATAATGGAGTACATTTTCTTTTCACAATCTGAAGTGGGACGGACTGTTACAACTCACCCACTTAAATTTTCGAAGTCTTTATCAGATCAAAATGTAATCAATACCCAATATCCATAACTTAAGAGATACATGTGTCGAGTGCTCGTCACACCCCGAGAGACTATGACTTTGGAACCAACTGAAACGATCTCAAAGCGAACCCAAGAGATGCACGAGTGGCATGTCCGCACCCCCGAGAGTCTACAGTCTCACACAGCTAAAATAATGGACTAAGAGCGTATCTCTATGTTTCAACTTAAAGAAAAACAATTACTTTCTTCGTCTTATATTTATTATTCACTATTTCGTTTTAGTATGTCCCAAATTAATTGTAAATTTTTATAAATGAATAAAAATAACATGATAAAATTCTTTTATGTCCTCATTTTATAAATGTAAGACAAAAAGATAGATAAAAAAAATAAATTATAAGACTGGAAAGTTAATAAATGTACATATGATAGTAATTGTTTTTAAAATGCGTGTTTTTTGTCCCGTAACCATAAATTTTGGGATGGAGTGAAGATAACTTAAATAACTTTTCAAAAAATTGAGTAAATTGATGTTAGAATAAACCAAAAAGAATAAAAAAAAAATTATCGATCTTAAAGAGTTGCATATCCTAACTAAAAAATATTTCTCTTTCCTTAAAGAGTTGCATAGGAAAAACTTTAGCCGTTTATGTTTATTGTTTCTCATTCTATCCGCTTATGTCCAACTATTAAGAAAAGGTCAAAAGGTCCAAACATTTTTGTATTCTCTATACGACTGTATCTTCTTTGATCACTAGTACATTATGCGGAGTATATTGTTCTATATATGAAGTATTGATAGATGTTTTGGTGATTTAAGTGTTGTTATGATGACTTCGTCCAATGATAATGTGCAAACAAGTACTCCGTATATAATAACATTTGTGAGAATTGCGTCCAAAGAGTTTAATAGTGTTGCTCATAAAAGGGTGAAGACAAAAAAAAATAATAATAAAACAACCATATTGACTATTTCAAGGCATAAAGCGTATGCCGAAATATACTCGTTATTTCAAGGCATATTGACCATTTCAAACTTTTTATTTAACAAATGTGTATGTTTATGGGGATATCAAAATCGAAATTGAATTCTCTCATTTGTCATCCACACACACGTTAGGAGAAAATTCAATTTCACGACCATGTTAGCAGTATCATCGAAGGTTGGGTAAACCCCCAAGAGACTTTCTCAAATCGCATTGATATTGACAGTATCATCAAAAGTTGGAAACTCTGTTTGTAGTGAGAATCGAATCTTGGTTGACAGTACTTCAAGTTGAATCTCAACCCCATATCAGTCAAGCCAAACTTCGATGGTTCTAATAAAGTATTACTAGCTTTTTTCTACTGATAGCTAGTATTCAATAATTAGGCAAATTCTATTAAAAAGTGAACTTTTTTTCAATTTCTTATTTTAGGTAATTTATGTTTATTTTGACGTTTAAAGGATTATTTTATCAAATGTTAATCAAAAAGCGGAGTATCGATACTTTTGAGTTAGAACTCTGTAAACAAAATTAACGATACTACATTTTATTAAGTAAATCATATTCAAGTCTGGTTATTGGCACCTATCTGAGGATAATGAACATATGCAAGCCTGATAGTTGGCACATACGTGTGTCGTTAATTTTTTACGATCATATTACGAACATAATGAAAATTAAGTAAATATACAATTTGTAATAATCATCATTCACGAGTTCTTCCATATCTCCAGGTAAGTGTCAATGATCAGGTTTGTATATGATTTACTTAAGCGAATGGAGTATTGTTAAATTTTTGGGGGAGTTATAACTTAAAAGAACGATACTCCTCTTTTTAATTAGCATTTGATAAAACACTCCTTTAAAAGTTAAAATAAACATAGGTTACCTAAAATAGAAAATCGAATAAAAAATGTTACCTTTTAATAGAATTTGCCATTAATAATATAGCTTTTTTGATATATATATATATATATATATATATATATATATATATATATATATATATATATATATATATATATATATATATATATATATATATATATATATATATATATATATATGTAGTCAAAAGTTCAAACTAGAACCACAAAAAGGGCGAGAACTGCGAGAACTTTTAATTCACAAAACTTTTCACATGTGAGTAGTTTGAATCACCCATAAATTTTGATGAAGAGTAAAAATGAACATAAAATAGTTTGAAAAAACTTAAATTTTACGTACAAAATAAAATATATAGTTTATCGTTCACATTTGCATATTATGTTTGTGAACATCTGAACATTTCATATAATTAACAATTTAACATTTAATTTGTGGTAATAAACATATGTTTGTTAATGATATGAACATTAATTAACATGTGTATATAATTTGTGGCATTTAAATTCATAAAAATTATGAAATTAAAAAGTTTCTCGCAGTTCTCGCTTTTTTGCGGTTCTCGTTTGAACCTGCTATATATATATATATATATATATATATATATATATATATATATATATATATATATATATATATATATATAAGAGAGAGAGAGAGAGAGAGAGAGGGGGAGAGAGAGAGAGAGGGAGAGAGAGAGAGATCATAAATGATCAGGCAGAATACAAATTGGACATATTTGAGGATCTACGATTTGTGACTTTACAACCAACCAAGGCCATCAAACATTGACATTAACAGATACATGAAGTACCAAATTAAAAAACTAACTTACCCATTACACATTGATAAATTTGAAACAACGACAATCCATCCAAAATCTAGATCTATCGCTATAAAACCCTCATGTGAGACCGAACTCGGAAAAGACCTCCCAATCTACCACATCACGAAACCGCCACAAAGAGCAACGCCCGTCCAAAAGCAAACCAGAAAGCTCCTTCCACCGGAAAATCCAAGAATACCAACCCTGAGACCATAAAACCGACGAAGTCTCTCAATTTAACAGACAAACCCACCGTTCGGGCAGAAGAAAAGCCCTCGGGAAAGCACACCCGCAGACTAGAAAACCGACGAAGTCTCTCAATTTTACGAACTACTTAAAGCTCTCGAAATCAACAACGGCGGCAACACCATCGAAACATCCCGAACAGGAAAATAAAACATAGACAGTGGAGTGAAACGGAGCCAAACCAACCAACTTAGAACTAAAACTACGCTAAAGACGGCAAGAAACATTCGTCGATCGAGATTCTGGCTGAAATTACCGCTGTCAACGACCTAAGCGACGATGGAGAGACAACAAAAGCCACCACAAGGGAATAAAATGTCATTTTATAAAATATCAGAGAAAAGGAAAGAAAGGGAAAAGAATGGCACATCTACCGACCAAAAATACAGCCAGAAAAAACTCTGGTGCCTTTGGATCTGCCTCGGAGGTCAAGGAAAAGAACGGCTCTACTGTAGTGACCCGAACTTTTCCATGTTTATATATATTAATTGAGATTGATATTTACATGACTAAATGTTTCCAACGTGTTAAGCAATCAAACTTGTTAAGACTTGATTAAATGAAATAAGTTTCATATAGACAATTGATCACCCAAGTTGACCGGCGATTCACGAACGTTACAAAATTGTGAAAACTACATGTTATGGTATATATAGACATATATATATGGTTGACATGAGATTATGATGAGTAAGTATCTCACTAAGTATATTAACAATGTGTGATATACATAAGAAATGAGATTACTAAGTTAAGAAACTCGAAATGATATATATAACGATTATCGTTATGATAACGTCTACTAAATACATATGTATCATATTAAGATATTGATACACTATATTTAACATGATAAAATGATATTTAAATATATCATTAAGTGTGTTAACAATGAACTACATATGTAAAAACAAGACTACTAACTCAAGAATTACGAAACGAGACTTATATGTAACGATTATCGTTGTAACGATATTTTAATGTATGTATCATATTAAGAGATATTCATACATCATAATATCATGATAATATAATAATTTAATATCTCTTTTGATATAATAAACATTGGGTTAACAACATTAATTAAGATCGTTAACTTAAAGGTTTCAAAACAACACTTACATGTAACGACTAACGAAGACTTAACGAATCCATTAGAATGTATATACATGTTGTGTTTTGATATGTATTCTTACACTTTTGAAAGACTTCAAGACACATATCAAAGTACTTCTACTTAACAAAAATGCTTACAATTACATCCTCGTTCAGTTTCATCAACAATTCTACTCGTATGCACCCGTATTCATACTCGTACAATACACAGCTTTTAGATGTATGTACTATTGGTATATACACTCCAATGATCAGCTCTTAGCAGCCCATGTGAGTCACCTAACATATGTGGGAACCATCATTTGGCAACTAGCATGAAATATCTCATAAAATTACAAAAATATTAGTAATCATTCATGACTTATTTACATGAAAACAAAATTACATATCCTTTATATCTAATCCATATACCAACGACCAAAAACACCTACAAACACTTTCATTCTTCAATTTTCTTCATCTAATTGATCTCTCTCAAGTTCCATCTTCAAGTTCTAAGTGTTCTTCATAAATTCCATAAGTATAGTTTCATAAAAATCAAGAATACTTCCAAGTTTGCAAGTCTACTTCCAAGCTTTCTAATCCATTCCAAGTAATCATCTAAGATCAAGGAACCTTTGTTATTTATAGTAGGTTATCTTTCTAATTCAAGGTAATATTCATATTCAAACTTTGATTCAATTTCTACAACTATAACAATCTTATTTCGAGTAAAAATCTTACTTGAACTGTTTTCGTGTCATGATTCTGCTTCAAGAACTTTCAAGCCATCCAAGGATCCTTTGAAGCTAGATCCATTTTTCTCATTTCTAGTAGTTTTATCCAGAAAACTTGAGGTAGTAATGATGTTCATAACATCATTCTATTCATACATATAAAGCTATCTTATTCGAAGGTTTAAACTTGTAATCACTAGAACATAGTTTAGTTAATTCTAAACTTGTTCGCAAACAAAAGTTAATCCTTCTAACTTGACTTTTAAAATCAACTAAACACATGTTCTATATCTATATGATATGCTAACTTAATGATTTAAAACCTGGAAACACGATGAACACCATAAAATCGGATATACGCCGTCGTAGTGAAACTGGGGGCTGTTTTGGTTTGGATAATTAAAAACTATGATAAACTTTGATTTAAAAGTTTTTCTTCTGGGAAAATGATTTTTCATATGAACATGAAACTATATCCAAAAATCTTGGTTAAACTCACAGTGGAAGTATGTTTTTCAAAATGGTCATCAAGATGTCGTTCTTTCGACGGAAATGACTACCTCTTTAGTAATTGACATGTAAATTAAATTTCCGACTATAAACCTATACTTTTTCTGTTTGGATTCTTAAATTAGAGTTCAATATGAAACCATAGCAATTTGATTCACTCAAAACGGATTTAAAATGAAGAAGTTATGGGTAAAACAAGATTGGATATTTTTGATCTTTTTAGCTACGGGAAATGTTTAACAAATCTATACAAATCATATCCTAGCTAACTTATATTGTATTATACATGTATTCTAATATATTATGTAATCTTGGGATACCATAGACACGTATGCAAATGTTTTGACATATCATATCGACCCATGTATGTATATTATTTGGAACAACCATAGACACTCTATATGCAGTAATGTTGAAGTTAGCTATACAGGGTTGAGGTTGATTCCAAAAATATATATACTTTGAGTTGTGATCTAGCCTGAGACGTGTATACACTAGGTCGTGGATTGATTCAAGATAATATATATATATCGATTTATTTCTGTACATCTAACTGTGGACAACTAGTTATAGGTTACTAACGAGGACAGCTGACTTAATACACTCAAATTTTTAAAACATAATAAAAATGGTTGTAATTATATTTTGATCATACTTTGATATATATGTACATATTTGTATAGGTTCGTGAATCGATCCGTAGTCAAGTCTTATTTCCGAGGAAGGAAATATCTGTGAAAGTGAGTTATAGTCCCACTTTTAAAATCTAATATTTTTAGGATGAGAATACATGCAGGTTTTATAAATGATTTACAAAATAGACACAAGTACGTGAAACTACATTCTATGGTTGAATTATCAACATCGAATATGCCCCTTTTTATTAAGTCTGGTAATCTAAGAATTAGGGAACAGACACCCTAGTTGACGCGAATCCTAAAGATAGATCTATTGGGCCTAACAAACCCCATCCAAAGTACCGGATGCTTTAGTACTTCGAAATTTATATCATATCCGAAGGGTGTCCCGGAATGATGGGGATATTCTTATATATGCATCTTGTTAATGTCGGTTACTAGGTGTTCACCATATGAATGATTTTTATCTCTATGTATGGGATGTGTATTGAAATATGAAATCTTGTGGTCTATTGTTACGATTTGATATATATAGGTTAAACCTATAACTCACCAACATTTTTTGTAGACGTTTAAAGCATGTTTATTCTCAGGTGAATACTAAGAGCTTCCGCTGTTGCATACTAAAATAAGGACAAGATTTGGAGTCCATGTTTGTATGATATTGTGTAAAAACTGCATTCAAGAAACATATGTCGATGTAATATATTTCTATTGTAAACCATTATGTAATGGTCGTGTGTAAATAGTATATTTTAGATTATCATTATTTGATAATCTACGTAATATTTTTAAAACCTTTATTGATAAAATAGAGGTTATGGTTGTTTTAAAAATGAATGCAGTCTTTGAAAAACGTCTCATATAGAGGTCAAAACCTCGCAACGAAATCAATTAATATGGAACGTTTATAATCAATATGAACCGGACATTTCAGTTGGTATCCGAGCGTTGGTCTTAGAGAACCGGAAAATTTGCATTAGTGTGTCTTATCGAGTTTGTTAGGATGCATTAGTGAGTCTGGACTTCGACCGTGTTTTCTTTAAAAATGATTGCTTAACATTTTTGTTGGAAACTATATATTATTAACATGTAAATATTATGTGATATATTAATCTCTTAACATGTTTGATATTGTGTGATCGATGTCTACCTCTAACACAAATTCCATTGACTCACCTAATAATAACGAAGAGTCGAATATATATTGGCAAGATTCACAAGTTCCCGAAGAACCGGAAGAAGAGGAAACGGAACCGGAAGAAGAGGAACCGGAAGAAGAGGAACCAGAAGAAGAGGAACCGGAAGAAGAAGAGGTTCCGGAGGGGTGATGTTATGCGAGGTGTATATAAAATAGTTATTAAATTTTAGCAGGAAATACTATTAAATACGATACAATTTTACACAAGATATTTATTTATTTATAGAATGGATATACTTAAACCTTGCTACAACACTTATAGGCAGTGTACCTAATCGTACAGTAGTGTAGTTTTTAGTAAGTCCGGTTCGTTCCACAGGGAAATCTTTAAACAAAGCTCAACGCTATATTAGTTTACTTTTATAAAAATACAAATATATATATAAGTAATATTATTATTATAAAGGGGGGTTTTTACCGTTTAATGACCGGTTTGTCGATTTTAAGACTTTAGTCGCAGTTAAAACCTAATGTAAAATATAAAATAAATACAAGACTTTAAATTAAAGCGTAAAGTAAATAACGATAATGAAATTGCGAATAATAAAAATGCGATAAAATAAAATTGCGATAATTAAAAAGTACGATAATTAAAAGTGCGATTAAATAACAATAAATAAAAGTACGATAATTAGAAGTGCAATTAAATATAAAGTAAAGGAAATAAAATATGAAATAAAAGAATTATGCTTATTTAAACTTCCGTAATCATGATGTTTGACGTGTTGATTTTAGTTTTATGCCCATGGGTTAATTGTCCTTTGTTCTGGATTATTTAATATGTCCGTCTGGTTTTTGTCCATAACAGTCCATCAGTCATAAATATAAATTGCAAGTATCCTTGTCAAATTATTATTATACCCGAAGATAAATATTCCAACTAATTGGGGATTCGAATTGTAACAAGGTTTTAATACTTTGTTTAATGAATACACCAGGTTATCTACTGCGTGTAAATCAAGGTTTTACTACTTTGTTAACAATTACACCAATTACCCTTGAATGTAATTTCACCCCTGTTTTAATTATTCTAGTGGCTATTAATCCATTCCCGTGTCCGGTTAAATGAACGATTATTCGTACATATAAATACCCCGCCCATCGTGTCCGATTAAGTGTATATGGTAATTTATAGGGACGCCCAATTGTAAATCTTTACATTATCATTAACAAACTTTCATTTAGTTAAACAAATATAAAGCCCATTAATAGCCCATAGTCTAATTTCCACAAGTGTCGTTCTTTTGTCCAAACCCTAATTATGGTACAAAGCCCAATTACCCAATTTTAGTAATTAGCCCAACATCATGATTACTTCGTTTTAAATAAGCATAATAATAACTTAGCTACGAGACATTAATATAAAAAGGTTGAACATAACTTACAATGATTAAAAATAGCGTAGCGTTACACGGACAGAATTTACACTTACACCCTTACAACATTCGCTAACATACCCTTATTATTAGGATTTAAAATTAAAATTAAAATATAAATTATATATATATATTGCGTATATATTGAGAGAGAGATGAAATAAGATATGAAATTTGATCAGAATTCGGTTGGCTTTATAGCCAGAGTTGAAAATTGGGGCTCCGCGACTCGCGGCAAAAACCCCTTCAAACTCCGCGAGTCGCGGAGATAGTATTTACAGCTCAGTCCTTGGAGTTTTCTCTGCCGACGGTTTTTAATATATATATATAATATATATAATTAATATAATTAATTATATATTATATTATATTTATATACATAGTTAACTTGTAATTTTTAGTCCGTTGCGTCGAGCGTTAAGAGTTGACTCTGGTCCCGGTTCCGGATTTTCGAACGTCCTTGCGTACAATTTTATATTTTGTACTTTGCGTTTTGAATCTTGTACTCTTGTAATTTCGAGACGTTTCTTATCAATAATTGGAACCTTTTTGATTGTCTTTTGTACTTTTGAGCTTTTTGGTCGTTTGCGTCTTCAATTCGTCGAATCTGTCTTTTGTCTTCACCTTTTATTATTTAAACGAATATCACTTGTAAATAGAACAATTGCAACTAAAAGCTTGTCTTTCTTGAGGAATAATTCTATGAAATATATGTTCGTTTTTAGCATTATCAAATATTCCCACACTTGAGCGTTGCTTGTCCTCAAGCAATATCGTCTTGAAATACTAGAATCACTTCTTTATTCTTCACACTTTGTACATCAGTGATTTCTATATGGCGGTATAAACAATGGTAGTAACGATATGGTTTACAGTCCCACATGACTATAAAAATTTAGATCCATTAAGGAAATTGGATCTTTATGAAAACATTTGATCTTTTGAAATCTAGTTTTTACCCTAGATAAGTTTTCCGGAATAACCCTTTACCGGTGTTTGCAAAATATTTTTGTGGGTTTGGTGGGTTTCAGATTTGAAAATTTTAGCTCAAAACTTGCGGTTTTGTGTCACCCACTTGCTAACCTTGTATTTGGAAAGCAACACGTCCAGTTTACTTGTCCCGTATATTACCTTTCGGCAAACTACCGTCCGGTTGTAAAGGAAAGCGTTGAACAAGCAACTGTTTAAGGCAATGTCCCGTGACATGCTTTTGATTATGGTCTATAATGTGTCGGACGCAATTACTATCCTTGGTAGGAGTAATAGTAAAGCTCACCCTTATAATTTTTCGGTCTGGCACAAGGTCCTGTCTTTGACCACTATGCAACCACCGTTCTTACGGTTGACACCCGATTTAGTTCAGGTGACCTAATGAATTCCAGGTGAATTCCTAGGATTTTACGTTCAATGGTAATGAACGCATTGAAAATAGGGTTTTCAGAAAACAAATCGGTTTGTAATTTTTGATCAAAATATTTTCTCGTTCAAGCTCGAGTTTAGATATTATTGAATTCCATGAGTTTGAATTCTCAATCTTTAAGGTCAATCTCTAGGATTGAGTAATATCAGTCTTAAAAGCTGATTTTTAATCTTTAAGGAGATTATCCTTTCTGGGGATCTGATTCATTAGTCTTATCCAGCTAATTTGCATGGTGCCCCCCCATTGTACGAGATAAATCCTTCTCATGGTTAGGATAAATCTGACCACTTGGCGACCCTGTTTAATGCTGAGGTCCGTGGATTTCCTGCTGATTTTAGTGATGACTTTTCTAGATTTTTCGTCAACCTACAGCTGGTCTGAACGACAACTTCATGACCTAAATCAAGAAGCGCGTTTCTTTTTCGGAAGACTTTACTTCCTTTTAATGATGGAATTGATTCATCGTGTAGATCCATCTCTTCTTTTCTTTCATTGGGTAAAACAGTTTAGTTTAGTTCAAAGCAAAAGTATTTTCAGTTATTTGTTACAGATATATGTGACATATGTTTAAAATAACTTGGTAAATTTTCCCACACTTGGCTTTTATTTTCCTTTTTATCGTCCTCTATTCCATTTTAAATGAATTTTAACATTTTAGTTTGTTTCTCAATTTATGTCCTTTCCGAGGTAACAATAATTTCGGTGTTAAAACCTAGTTTTATCGTTCATAAATATGTATAAACATGATTTTGAATTCATTTAATTGAAAATTTTGAAAAATTTTACTAGAATTGGGTAGTCAGTATATAAGACTAGGGCTGTTCTTTTTTATCAGAGAGCACTAGATTCTAATACAACTACTGCTTTACTAGTATTTTTAATGGTAACCAAGTGTTTAATATAAAAATTTTAAAATCCGAAAGAATTTAATCCCTTCCCACACTTAAGATCTTGCAATGCCCTCATTTGCAAGAAATCAGTAACAATTTAAATTATTGAGGTTGATTTGTGTGAAAATGATTAAATTTTTACCAAAGTTTCCAAATATATTGGCGTTTGTTTGCTGAATGATAAATGGTGCACATCATTTGTTCATTCCGTCTTGTTGTTATTTCACATATATTTTGCATCTTGTCGTCAAAATTAGTTGCTTTTGCTGAACTTAATGCCAGTCTTTGAAAATGCGTTGTTTTACCCTGTTGTGTACATAAGATAAACTGCAAACATATATACATATTTTTGAAGTTTGGTATATTACCCCACATTCAAAAATTATTAAAATCTAAGAATAAAAGTTAGATAATTATAAAAATGATTACAATATTAACAAAAATATTAAATGTATCAATAATTACAAATTACAAAATAAAAAAAATAAGTAAACTAAGGATGAAATTGGTACCAATAGGGGTTCCAGGCATAACCATAAGTGCTATAGAATGCTTCGGTAGGGTCATACGTAGGATATGGTGGCTGCATCTCTATCGACCAAGGAGGGAAGACGGGTTTCGGTGTAGGAATATAGTTTCTACCTATATGTTGGCAATGCGCTATGATCTGGTTCTGATGAACTTGCCAATCTTCAAATGCTCTCTGTCTAGCATTTTCGTATTCCTGAGAAGCTATAAACCTATGCATTTCTTGCATCTCATTCCCCCCTCCTACATTACCTTGTTCCTGGTTTCTCTCCACCTGTGGATGTTTACCATGGTATACTACTGCGGCGTTATTTCGCCGCTTCAAAACTTTCGCACCATGGTATACATTTAAACCTATAGTGTCGCGGGGTTCCGGCTCTTCTAGTAATAATCCCCCCCGACTTATATCCACACCGAGATATTCACCAATCAAAGTAATAAAAATACCACCTCCTATTATGCTATGTGGTCGCATCCCCCGAACCATAGCTGATAAATAATAACCCACACAATATGGTATACTTACAGCGCTCTGTGGGTCTCGAATACACATATGGTAAAACAAATCTTGTTCATTTACCTTTTCTTTGTTTTTACCCCTTTGTGTAATCGAATTAGCTAAAAACCTATGTATTACTCTTAATTCGGCTCTATCTATATCCAAATAAGAGTAGTTTCCCCCTTTGAAACGGTGATGGCTTGTCATTTGACTCCACACACCGTGTGTATCAAAATTCTCATCTATCCTTCTACCGTTTAGTATCAATCCTCTACAATCGGCAGACGCTAACTCCTCAGGCGTATATATACGTAAAGCCTGAGCCATGTCCAGTAAAGACATGTGGCGCATCGAACCGCCTAACAAAAATCTAATAAAAGAACGATCGGTTAAACTAGCTACCCGATCATTCAACTCTATACTACATAACAACTGTTCACACCATACTTTATATACAGGTCTGCGTATGGTGAATAAACATATCCAGTCATTAAAAGAAGAATTACCATACCTCTGTACTAGTAATTCCCTAATTGGCCCGGCCAATTCTACAGCTTCTAAGGGTCCCCATTCTATGACCCTCGGTACCTCAACAACCTTGGAATGAAGAGTATGCAAACCCCGTTGATATTTTGGATAATCTATCCAAAGTCTGTCAAATCTCAGGTTCGGGTGCAACTCTTCCAAATGCATATCGGAAAAGGTCATGACTGGATGAGGTACATCCTGCTTGTAGTAGTTATCTACCTCCTGTTGTTCCAAATTCTCAGCAGGAGCATTGCGGGCTTGGGATGAAGATTCACCCCTTTCATTCTGCAAAACACATCAAACACAAATTTTGTGCATCCAAATATGCATTAGTGTCAGCAAAATCATCAATCAAAATAATTACAATGACATTATCAATTTATATCAAACTTAAGCTTATTTTCACATTTTTATCAAATCTACATTTTTTCAAATAAGCATATACGAAAATTTTCGCCAAGTTCATAAGCATTCAACTCAAATAACATGTCAAAATAATCATTACTAGCAATTAAACAAGTCTCAAATGGCATTATCTTTCAAAAATCAAGTTCATGAATTTTGGACTTGAAAAAGTCCACTTTAATTCTCAAAATCATGTTTAGGCTCAAAGTTTGGATCATTTAACTACCTAGACATGTTACACTACTCAATTTAGCAACAATTCATGACAAAAATCGGCCATAACCTGTTTATATCAAAAAGCCCCAAATTGCTCAAGAACACAAACCCTAGATTATTCAAAATTTGAAGTTTAAGGCTTCTAATCATGTTAAACAGCATCAATCTAGGTTATACAAGCATAATACATAAACAATTTAAGTCTAATTACACTAAAAAGCATCAAAATCAAATTGGGGAAAAAATAGCTCAAGAACACCAAATTTCGAATTAAATGGTGTTTAGGTGTAGAAATTTACTGTTTTTCTTGAGAAATTCTTAGATAGCATCCTTCTTAACATGATTTTAGCAAAAAATTTGGTGATTAACGGTTAAAAATTGTGATTTTTGGGGTTGGTTTTCGGGTTTTTTCGCAGTGTTTTTGCAGTATTTTTCGAGTTGTTTTTGTTTTGGGGAGTAAACTGATCTGTTCAGCTCTTTATTTTTTTTTCCGGTTTTTAGTCTCTCCGCGAGTCGCGGAGGTTTTGTACTTCAAACTCCGCGACTCGCGGAGTTTGGTATTTTTTTTTTTTTTTTTTTTTTTTTATAATCATTAACTTATTAAAACAATTTAGTAATTAATTTTAAAATTTTGTTTCCCTTGTTATTTAGGACGAGGTCGTTTCAGATCGATGTCCTAGTCCGTCCTTCGACAAAATTTTAAAATTTGTCTTTTTGTAGCGATTGTTTTAAAAGCTAAGATTTTTTTGGGTTTTTTTTTCAATGTTTTTGGCATACTTTAAATCAATAAGATTAAAAATAATGATAATAAAAGTTCTCGTCCCTCCCTCGGGTAAAGCAATTTCGGTTCAAAGACCTAGTCTTCAACTTACGACGAATTTTAAAAATCATATTTTTAACTTAATGAGATAAAGTAAATTTTTGTTTTTAAATTCACACAACTTAAATATAAAATTCAAAATTAAAAATTAAAAATTAAAAATTCACACCAAACTTAAAATTTGAATTGCATAAAATTAAAATTTCATATTTTTAAAAATTAAAAATTCACACCAAACTTAATTTAAAAATTCATATTATAAATTCATACCAAACTTATATTAATTTTTCAAATATTTACAATTTTAAATATATTGTTTTTACAAAGTTTACAATATTAATTTAAGATTTAAATATTAATTTTAAAAACATGGTAAAAATAAAATTAAAAATCTTTTTGTCTTTTTATCCCACTTTAATCAATCAAATATTATCAAAAATATGCGCCCCTCTTTTCGGTAAAGTAATTTCGGTTCCAAGACCTAATTTAACTCATGACGAATTTTTGAAATATTTTGGGTTGATTGTTTAAAGATATTTATACCTTAAGAATAAACGTTAAATTTCGCAGTGATGTAATAAATTTTTGAATGATATCAATAATTTCGGTCGCCAAACCTAATTTTATTCAATACCAATTTAATACTTTTTAGCGAACAAATTAGCGTTTATTATCAAAAGGTTAAAAATAAAAATAAAAATAAAAACTGTACAGACATACCTGTGAAATAGATTTCTTATATGATCTATTATATTTATAAGATAGTCGGTTTAATTGATTTTCCATGGCTCCAAAGGCGTAACCTCGAGCATTCAGTGTCTTTTCTTCTAAACATATGAACGGTCCGTCTCTGCATAAAGTAACAAATTCGGTATTTGAATAGGTTTGATTATTTGAACATTTATCTCCATGTGACCATTTTCCGCATTTGTGACATCTTTCTAGGTGTCGTGCTCTTCTTTTCGCTGCGGATTTTGATTTTCCTTTACCAAATTGTAACTTATTATCTTCGCATCTGGATCCTTTTCTAACTCCGTCCATTCTTTCTCTGATTACTGATACTAATTCACTCGGTAGTATGTCATTATTTCTTTTAGTGATCAAAGCGTGTAGCATTAGACCATGGTTTAGTTCACAGGCAGTCTTCATATCGTAAAAACCTAAAAAAAATAAAAATTCAGAATGGGGGGAGAAGACTAGTTCTTTAGGGTCTGCTAGGGAAAGACCATACGTGTTCCATTTTCGAGAACTACACGAAAACAGACAATCTAACTCTAACAGAAATACATATTATCCTTTAAAGACTTGGTTCTCCCCACACTTAGTTAGCTGTGGTGTCGAAATTGTGATTAACTTCGTTGTCGACTTCCATCGGACCATGTATGTAATGTTTAACTCTGTGACCATTAACTTTAAATTCAATCCCATTTGAATTTATCAATTCTATCGTTCCGTATGGGAAAACTCTTTTGACTATGAATGGTCCAGACCATCTTGATTTCAATTTTCCAGGAAATAGCTTGAATCGTGAATTGAAAAGAAGAACTCTGTCTCCTTCTTTAAATTCTTTTGAACTTCTGATACTTTTATCATGCCATTTCTTCGTTCTTTCTTTATAGATTAACGAATTTTCGTATGCTTCGTGTCTTAATTCTTCTAATTCGTTTAGTTGACTTAATCGTAGACGTCCGGCTTCATGTAAATCAAGATTACATGTCTTCAAGGCCCAAAATGCTTTGTGTTCAATTTCTACTGGAAGATGACATGCTTTTCCATAAACAAGTCTAAAAGGTGTGGTTCCAATTGGAGTTTTGTAGGCTGTTCTAAAAGCCCAGAGTGCATCCTCCAATTTAATGGACCATTCCTTCGGATTTGATCCTACGGTTTTCTCTAGAATACGTTTTAAAGCTCGGTTGGTATTTTCAACTTGTCCACTTGTTTGTGGATGATATGCGGTGGAGATTTTATGAGTTACTCCATATCTTTTAAGAACTTTCTCAAGTTGATTATTACAGAAATGAGTACCCCGATCACTTATTAAAGCTTTCGGTGTTCCAAACCTTGCAAAAAGACGTTTTAAAAAGTTGACTACAACTCATGCATCGTTAGTTGGGAGAGCTTGTGCTTCCGCCCATTTAGATACATAATCAATGGCTACGAGTATATATAGATTATTATGAGATTTTGGAAATGGTCCCATAAAGTCAATACCCCAAATGTCAAATACTTCACATACTTGGATGACATTTTGTGGCATTTCATCACGTTGACTTATTTTTCCGGTCCTTTGACATGCATCACAGGATTTGCAAAGAAGGTGTGCGTCTTTGTAAATTGTAGGTGTAACAGACTCGTCCCACATCGGTGGGAGAGGAAAACAAAGCACTCCTTATAAGGGTGTGGATACCTCTTCTGGTATGACGCGTTTTGAGGGTGTTTACCCGAGAAGCAAATCCGTGAGGTTGAAGTGCGATCCGGGGTTGTACTCGTGCGCGGGTAGCCCGTCGGTGATCGGCTTGTGTCCAAAGCGGACAATATCATACTACGGGCTGATGGTGATGTTACTTATGGTAAGTTGTAACAGACTCGTCCCACATCGGTGGGAGAGGAAAACAAAGCACTCCTTATAAGGGTGTGGATACCTCTTCTGGTATGACATGTTTTGAGGGTGTTTACCCGAGAAGCAAATCCGTGAGGTTGAAGTGCGATCCGGGGTTGTACTCGTGCGCGGGTAGCCCGTCGGTGATCGGCTTGTGTCCAAAGCGGACAATATCATACTACGGGCTGATGGTGATGTTACTTATGGTATCAGAGCTGGGGCCCGCATCGATGTGCACTGCGGGGACGCAGTGTCCCGAAGGGGGGGAGAGTTGTAACAGACTCGTCCCACATCGGTGGGAGAGGAAAACAAAGCACTCCTTATAAGGGTGTGGATACCTCTTCTGGTATGACGCGTTTTGAGGGTGTTTACCCGAGAAGCAAATCCGTGAGGTTGAAGTGCGATCCGGGGTTGTACTCGTGCGCGGGTAGCCCGTCGGTGATCGGCTTGTGTCCAAAGCGGACAATATCATACTACGGGCTGATGGTGATGTTACTTATGGTATCAGAGCTGGGGCCCGCATCGATGTGCACTGCGGGGACGCAGTGTCCCGAAGGGGGGGAGAGTTGTAACAGACTCGTCCCACATCGGTGGGAGAGGAAAACAAAGCACTCCTTATAAGGGTGTGGATACCTCTTCTGGTATGACGCGTTTTGAGGGTGTTTACCCGAGAAGCAAATCCGTGAGGTTGAAGTGCGATCCGGGGTTGTACTCGTGCGCGGGTAGCCCGTCGGTGATCGGCTTGTGTCCAAAGCGGACAATATCATACTACGGGCTGATGGTGATGTTACTTATGGTATCAGAGCTGGGGCCCGCATCGATGTGCACTGCGGGGACGCAGTGTCCCGAAGGGGGGGAGAGTTGTAACAGACTCGTCCCACATCGGTGGGAGAGGAAAACAAAGCACTCCTTATAAGGGTGTGGATACCTCTTCTGGTATGACGCGTTTTGAGGGTGTTTACCCGAGAAGCAAATCCGTGAGGTTGAAGTGCGATCCGGGGTTGTACTCGTGCGCGGGTAGCCCGTCGGTGATCGGCTTGTGTCCAAAGCGGACAATATCATACTACGGGCTGATGGTGATGTTACTGTAGGCCAATAGAATCCAGCTTCATAAACTTTTCTTGCTGTTAGTTGAGGCCCATAATGCCCTCCTGTTGGTCCTGTGTGACAATGGTTTAATATTTTACTGGCTTCATCTCCGAATACACATCGGCGTATTATTCCATCGGGACAACTTTTAAACAGATGTGGATCTTCCCAGAAATAGTGTTTTATATCACTGAAGAATTTCTTTCGTCTTTGGTACGATAATCCTTTTTCAAGGAATCCACAAACTAAGTAGTTTGCATAGTCTGCAAACCATGGGATTTCTTTATAATCTATCTTCAATAGATATTCATCAGGAAAGTTGTCTTGTATGGCCGATTCATTCAGAACTTCTAATTCGGGATTTTCAAGACGAGAAAGATGATCAGCGACGAGATTTTCTGCTCCTCTTTTATCTCGGATTTCAATATCAAACTCTTGTAAGAGTAAGATCCAACGGATTAATCTTGGTTTAGCATCTTGTTTTGAAAATAGGTATCTAAGAGCAGAATGGTCGGTATAGACCACCGTTTTTGCTAGAACGAGATATGATCGAAATTTGTCAAAAGCAAAGACAATAGCAAGGAGTTCTTTTTCAGTAGTTGTATAGTTTGTTTGTGCTCCTTGTAACGTCTTACTAGCATAATATATAGGTTGAAATCGTTTTTCAATCCTTTGTCCTAAAACGGCTCCCATTGCAAAATCACTTGCATCGCACATTAGTTCAAATGGTAGATTCCAATTTGGTGTTATCATGATTGGTGCATTAGTGAGTTTTTCTTTAAGAATATTAAAAGATTTGATACACTCATCTGAAAAGATGAATGGCGCATCCTTTTCTAGGAGTTTATTCATAGGAGTGGCAATTTTAGAAAAATCTTTTATAAAACGTCGGTAAAAACCGGCATGCCCTAGAAAACTCCTAATTCCTCTAACATTTGTGGGATGTGGAAGTTTAGCAATTACATCTACTTTAGCTCTATCCACTTCAATTCCTTCTTTTGAAATTTTATGTCCAAGAACGATGCCTTCTTTAACCATGAAATGGCATTTCTCCCAATTAAGTACTAGATTTGATTTTTCGCATCTAATTAGCATTCGTTCCAGATTAACTAGACATGATTTAAATGTATCACCGAAGACTGAAAAGTCATCCATGAATACTTCCATGCATTCTTCTATCATGTCATGAAAAATCGCCATCATACACCTTTGAAAGGTTGCAGGGGCGTTGCAAAGTCCAAATGGCATGCGTTTGTAAGCAAAAGTACCATAAGGGCACGTGAATGTGGTTTTCTCTTGATCTTCGGGTGCTATTGGAATTTGAAAATATCCGGAAAATCCATCTAGAAAACAATAGTAACTATTTCCGGCTAATCTTTCCAACATTTGATCTATGAAAGGTAAGGGAAAGTGATCTTTTCTGGTGGCGTCATTTAATTTTCTATAATCAATACATACACGCCATCCTGTTACAGTCCTAGTAGGAATAAGCTCATTTTTCTCATTTGTGATGACAGTCATGCCACCCTTCTTAGGCACGCATTGAACTGGGCTTACCCATGGACTATCAGAAATTGGATATATCAAACCTGCATCTAGCAGTTTAATAATCTCTTTCTTAACTACATCTTGCATATTAGGATTTAGTCTTCGTTGGCGTTGCACATACGTTTTATGACCTTCTTCCATAAGGATTTTATGTGTGCAATACGAAGGACTTATTCTTTTAATATCATGAATCTTCCATGCAATGGCTGGTTTATGAGCTTTCAACACAGAAATGAGTTGTGATTTCTCATTTTCAGTAAGAGAAGACGATATTATTACAGGTAATTCAGATTCACCATGTAAATAAGCGTATTCCAAATGGTTTGGAAGTGGCTTTAACTCTAATTTCGGAGGTTCTTCTATCGATGATTTATATCGATATCTGTCTTCTTCTTTTAGCATTTGAATTTCTTCTGTTGTTGGTTCATATCCATTAGCTATAAGTGTAGCTAACATTTCAGCTTCATCAATTGGTTCATTACCTTCTCCTAAAGAACATTCTCCTGTTCCTTGTAATTCTGGAAATTCTTCTAACAATTCTGCATGTGCATCTATAGTTTGAATATAATAACATGTATCATCTGCAGATTGCGGTTGTTGCATTGCTCTATCAACTGAAAAGGTAACACTCTCATCCTCTATACTTAGGGTCAGTTTCTTACCGAACACGTCTATCATTGCTTTAGCCGTGTTTAAGAATGGTCTTCCTAATATGAGAGGAACTTGAGAATCTTCTTCCATGTCCAAAACAACAAAATCTACTGGAAATACTAAAGTACCAACTTTAACTAGCATGTTCTCCATTATCCCTCTAGGATATTTTATTGATCTATCGGCTAGTTGTATGCTTATTCTGGTTGGTTTCAATTCTCCAAGGTCTAGTTTAGCGTATAGTGAATACGGCATTAGATTTATACTAGCACCTAAGTCTGCCAATGCTTCTATTGAACTAAGACTACCCAGAAAACATGGAATTGTGAAACTTCCTGGATCAGATAGTTTTTCTGGTATCTTATTCAACAGCACTGCTGAACAATTAGCATTCATAGTAACAGCCGAAAGTTCTTCCATTTTCTTTCTATTCGTGATTAGATCTTTCAAGAATTTAGCATATCTTGGCATTCCTGAAATCACATCAATGAAAGGAAGATTTACATTTATCTGTTTAAACATATCCAAGAATTTGGATTGCTCGGCTTCAAGTTTTTCCTTCTTCATTTTACTCGGGTAAGGAAGTGGTGGTTGGTATGGTTTAACATAAGGTTTATCCTTAACTGCGTTATCTTCATTAACCTTTTCAACTACCGGTTCTTTTTCCTTATCTTGATCAGGTTGTGGTTCTTGTGGAGTAGGAATAGTTTCATCAGAAGTTACAGGTATTTCAGGTGGTTTAAGTGTTGTACCACTTCTTGTGGTAATGGCTTTAGCTGTTTCATTCCGGGGGTTAGCATTTGTATCACTAGGTAAACTTCCCGATTTTCTTTCACCTATTAACCTTGCTAGGTTACTTACTTCTTGTTCCAGATTTTGAATAGAAGCTTGTTGATTTCTAAATGCTTGAGCATTTTGTTCATTGGTTTGTTTTTGAGATGTGAAAAACTGCGTTTGAGTTTCAACTAGCTTTGTCATCATATCTTCTAAATTCGGCTTTTTATCATCGGTTTGTTGTGGTGGTTTGTTTTGAAAATTTGGTCTTTGCTGATTGTAAGTATTATTGGATACTTGTTGATTGCTAGGACCTTGTTGGTTATTGTATGGAATATTTCGGTTATAGTTCTGATTCTGATTGTAAATAGGTCTTGGCGGTTGATAATTATTCTGATAATTATTTCCAGGCCTTTGGTTTATGTATGAAATATTCTCTCTTTGTTCCATTGTTAATTCAATGCTGAGACAATCTTTTGTCAAATGTGGTCCTCCACACTGCTCACAACTAATTCGTATAGCATGAATATCTTTAGTCATCTTTTCCATTCGTCTCTCGAAAGCATCTATCTTTGCCGAAATGGAATCTAAGTTATGGCTAGAATCGGCTCTAGCTGCTTTAGATGATCTAATGATATCTTTTTCTTGGTGCCACTCATGTGAGTGGGAAGCAGTGTTATCAATAATTTTGTAAGCATCAGTTTCGGTTTTCTTCATAATAGAACCACCAGCTGCTATATCTATGTCTTTTCTTGTAGTGATGTCGCATCCTTGGTAGAATATTTGTACTATTTGGCAGGTGTCTAAACCATGTTGCGGACATCCTCTTAACAACTTTCCATATCTTGTCCACGCCTCATATAGAGTTTCATTTGGCTTCTGTGTGAACGTAACAATTTCTGCTTGAAGTCTTACGGCTTTAGATGCAGGAAAGAATTGCTTAAGAAATTTGTCAATTAAAACATCCCATGTATCGATCGCCCCTTCAGGTAACGATTCCAACCAATCTTTGGCTTCTCCCTTTAAAGTCCAGGGAAATAACATGAGATATATCTGTTCATCCTCCACTTCTCGGATTTTAAATAGTGTGCAGATCCTATTAAAGGTACGTAGATGTTCATTTGGATCTTCCTTCGGCGCACCACTAAATTGGCATTGATTAGTCACCATGTGTAGAATTTGTCCTTTGATTTCATAATCTGGCGCATTAATGTCTGGATGAGTAATTGCGTGACCTTGGCCAGTGCGTTTAGCTCTCATTCGGTCTTCCATACTTAAAGGTTCCAAATTCTCCATAATTGAATTTGTTGAATCGGAATCACTAGATGATTCTGATTTAATGGTTCGATCCTCAACAATCTCTGTTTGAATGATTGGTGGTTCCGGAGGAAAGTTTAATGGTTCAGGATCTACGAACCGTTCCTGAATATTTTCTGGATTCTCAATTGTGAGGTTGGGTTCAAAAAATGGATTATCGGAAATTTGAACTGAAGTACTTGGTTGACTAGATGACGATTCTAAAGAAAAATCAACGGCGGTTATATTTGTTAAACAATGTCTTGATCTAGTTACAGGTGGTGAACGTACAAAAGGTGGTGAACGTCTTGCTCGGTGCATTCACAGAATATCCTATTAGTTTTTTAAAAAAAGAAAGAAAAATTATAATAAGTTATCCAATCAATAGACTTTTCTGATTTTGCCCACGTTTCGAATAGCCAAAAGATGCAGCAGAGGGGCAGGATTCGTTTGGTCTCAATATAATTGAGGACTGTTTGGCTCCAATAACCCGGTCCACGTACAAATCCAACTATTACTACGAACCAGAAAATTTTGATGTCTATCAATTTAACCACTTAAAATAAATTTTCGTTATTTTAAGAAATTTAGATAAGAAGTAGAAAAAAAAATTCTAAGTCCTAAAAACTAGAATGGCGAGAAATAAGAGAGAAAAAGATTGCGCGTCGAAAAAGGTCGAAAAATAAAAAAAAATTGGTTGAAAAATAAAAGGTGACGGAAAAATAAAAGAAACTTATAAAAACTTAAAAATACTTTGACTAACCTAACCTTATTACTACAACTAACTTAAAATTATAATCGCAAATTGAAATTACTAATTGGAATGATAATTGGTACATAGTAAAAGGTCTAAAAATATTAAAGCTTACAGGAAAAACTAAATTCCAAATGGAAATAACTTAAAAAGAAATTAAAACTTAAAAAGGCGTCGCAAAATTCTAAAGCACCTAAATCTTAGTCTAAAGAAAAAGCACTTAAGGAATTCTACGGCAAAGCCTAAAAATCTAGGAGTAAAAATAACTATAGCAAAAACTAAGTTTAAAATTAAATATGAGCTAAAAAAAAAATACAAATTTTACGCTACAATGATTAAAAAGGTACAAAATATAAAAATATACAAAAAGTTGTAAAAAGTACAATTTTTATAAAAATATTATTTTTTATATTATTTATTTAATAAAACTATTAATAAAACTAATTAAAACAAAATACATAAATTAAGTAAAAAGTAAAAATAAAACTAAAACTAATAATAATAATAATAATAATTAGGTTAAATAATAATTATAATTAATTAAATCCCGTAATTAATGCAGAATTAGGGCTTCTGTGCGCGTGTCAGATGGTCTCCGCGAGTTGCGGCAATTAAAAAAGAAAACCCCGCGAGTCGCGGGGTTCAGAATTTCAGCTGACAGATTTATCTTTTTACGCGTTTTTCTTTATTTATTTTTTTTTTTATTTTCTGTTTATTTTATTTATATCTGTTTTCTGTTTTTTAATTAAATAAAAGATATTAAAACTTATATTTTTATAAACTAAAATAGAAATAAAGAAACTTATAAAACTTAAATATTTAACAAAATCTTTAAAATGCTTATATTTTTGTTTTTTCTTTTTTTTTTATTTTTGAATAATTAAAACGTATTTTTACAAAAGCGAATTTTAATAAAAGTAAACTAAAAATTTTTTTTTTTTTTTTTTTTATATTAGCGTTGCGCTTCCGGCTTTTAAGATAGATTCCCCGGCAGCGGCGCCAAAAATACTTGATGTTATGCGAGGTGTATATAAAATAGTTATTAAATTTTAGCAGGAAATACTATTAAATACGATACAATTTTACACAAGATATTTATTTATTTATAGAATGGATATACTTAAACCTTGCTACAACACTTATAGGCAGTGTACCTAATCGTACAGTAGTGTAGTTTTTAGTAAGTCCGGTTCGTTCCACAGGGAAATCTTTAAACAAAGCTCAACGCTATATTAGTTTACTTTTATAAAAATACAAATATATATATAAGTAATATTATTATTATAAAGGGGGGTTTTTACCGTTTAATGACCGGTTTGTCGATTTTAAGACTTTAGTCGCAGTTAAAACCTAATGTAAAATATAAAATAAATACAAGACTTTAAATTAAAGCGTAAAGTAAATAACGATAATGAAATTGCGAATAATAAAAATGCGATAAAATAAAATTGCGATAATTAAAAAGTACGATAATTAAAAGTGCGATTAAATAACAATAAATAAAAGTGCGATAATTAGAAGTGCAATTAAATATAAAGTAAAGGAAATAAAATATGAAATAAAAGAATTATGCTTATTTAAACTTCCGTAATCATGATGTTTGACGTGTTGATTTTAGTTTTATGCCCATGGGTTAATTGTCCTTTGTCCTGGATTATTTAATATGTCCGTCTGGTTTTTGTCCATAACAGTCCATCAGTCATAAATATAAATTGCAAGTATCCTTGTCAAATTATTATTATACCCGAAGATAAATATTCCAACTAATTGGGGATTCGAATTGTAACAAGGTTTTAATACTTTGTTTAATGAATACACCAGGTTATCGACTGCGTGTAAATCAAGGTTTTACTACTTTGTTAACAATTACACCAATTACCCTTGAATGTAATTTCACCCCTGTTTTAATTATTCTAGTGGCTATTAATCCATTCCCGTGTCCGGTTAAATGAACGATTATTCGTACATATAAATACCCCGCCCATCGTGTCCGATTAAGTGTATATGGTAATTTATAGGGACGCCCAATTGTAAATCTTTACATTATCATTAACAAACTTTCATTTAGTTAAACAAATATAAAGCCCATTAATAGCCCATAGTCTAATTTCCACAAGTGTCGTTCTTTTGTCCAAACCCCAATTATGGTACAAAGCCCAATTACCCAATTTTAGTAATTAGCCCAACATCATGATTACTTCGTTTTAAATAAGCATAATAATAACTTAGCTACGAGACATTAATATAAAAAGGTTGAACATAACTTACAATGATTAAAAATAGCGTAGCGTTACACGGACAGAATTTCGACTTACACCCTTACAACATTCGCTAACATACCCTTATTATTAGGATTTAAAATTAAAATTAAAATTAAAATATAAATTATATATATATATATTACGTATATATTGAGAGAGAGATGAAATAAGATATGAAATTTGATCAGAATTCGGTTGGCTTTATAGCCAGAGTTGAAAATTGGGGCTCCGCGACTCGCGGCAAAAACCCCTTCAAACTCCGCGAGTCGCGGAGATAGTATTTACAGCTCAGTCCTTGGAGTTTTCTCTGCCGACGGTTTTTAATATATATATATAATATATATATAATTAATATAATTAATTATATATTATATTATATTTATATACATAGTTAACTTGTAATTTTTAGTCCGTTGCGTCGAGCGTTAAGAGTTGACTCTGGTCCCGGTTCCGGATTTTCGAACGTCCTTGCGTACAATTTTATATTTTGTACTTTGCGTTTTGAATCTTGTACTCTTGTAATTTCGAGACGTTTCTTATCAATAATTGGAACCTTTTTGATTGTCTTTTGTACTTTTGAGCTTTTTGGTCGTTTGCGTCTTCAATTCGTCGAATCTGTCTTTTGTCTTCACCTTTTATTATTTAAACGAATATCACTTGTAAATAGAACAATTGCAACTAAAAGCTTGTCTTTCTTGAGGAATAATGCTATGAAATATATGTTCGTTTTTAGCATTATCAAGGGGGGAATAGTAGGAACCACAGAAAACCGGTCAAATAAAAGAAAATCCTCAACCAATGGACCAAAGTTAATAATGGTCAATGGTGTTTCCGCTAAGGAAGCAAAATATTGGGAAAATTACCAATTTTTTGATGAATCGAATCCTGATGAGGATTCCGATGATGTTATAGAAATTACCCCGACACAATTTAATGAGGCAAAAGAAAATAATAAGGGAAAAGGCATCAAAATAGAGAAATCTGATTCCGACCTCGATGAACTTTATATGTACCGTCAACACCCG
Organism: Rutidosis leptorrhynchoides; assembly: GCF_046630445.1. Classification (NCBI taxonomy): domain Eukaryota; kingdom Viridiplantae; phylum Streptophyta; class Magnoliopsida; order Asterales; family Asteraceae; genus Rutidosis; species Rutidosis leptorrhynchoides. The sequence continues at coordinate 402,593,374 of NC_092337.1, read as the reverse complement.
TATTTTCAATATCGTGACAATAACCCGGGAACCTCTAAACCACCAGGTTTTTCTAAACCAATGTGGAAAATGACGACTCGTATTAGAGGAACATCATATATCCCTAGAAGATTAGGAAAAAGAACCAAGTCCGAAGAAGAAGAAACCAGTGATTCAGATTAGAGGGGTGTGAGCATGTTGTGTAATAAATGTATTGTAGTGTGCTTGTACTTTTATGTTCTATGTAAAAATTGCTTGTATTGTTTGTTATTACGAATCTAATCCTTGTCTATTTTATAGTATAAAAACAAAATGGACGTTAAGGGTAGACAACCGAATATTTTAGAAGACCTACGAGAGGATATGATTGAGGAAATCTTGTCTAGAGTCGGTCAGAATTCATCAGCACATTTAGTTATGGCGAAATTAACTTGTCAAACATTTGAAAGACTTTCCAGAAATGCCTTAGTTTATAAAAGGCTTTCCTTTGATAGGTGGGGTATATCACATTGGGGAGACTTTAAGTTACGCCGTGTTTTCTTTAAAGCGTTAAATGCGGGGAACCCAAATGCAATTTTACGCTACGGGTTAAGAACCTATTTTGACTCAACATATCCCAACATAGGATTTCGTGAATTAGAAAGAGCTTCTAACATGCAACATAAAGAAGCATGTTATGCTTACGGGTTAGTGATGTTCGCTTCTTACCAAAGTGAGAAAAAGAACATCGGATTGCAGCTTTTAAATAAAACTTTCCCACAAGTGATGGATTCAGTAGTTGGGGTGAGAAACAAGGTTTTTAGATTATTACGGGGCTGTTGGACATTACGAAACCCTCGTCCTTTTGACGACATTACAACATGCTGCCAAGCCAATGGTCATAATGGTTATTTTCCACAAGACCAAGGATGGGAAGTCGTCTTAGTAAAACCAGAATGCATGACTTGTTTCTGGACTTATGAATTACGTGTCTTTATTTCCTTTGCTGAACAACTTGCGCATTAACTAGATTTATCTTTAAAACTGTCCTGTATCATAGTGTACTATATTTCATGTTATATGTAATATAGCGAAGTTGTACGTTTGAAGAATATTTGTATGTGATATATTATTATAATCAGTTTTTCATATGGAATTGTAGTAGTTGAATTGTATATTAGCTACTAAGTATGAACTTAACGGGTAGGTAGTACCCGAATTTAAACTTATAAAACGCTAATATGAAGAAAAAGCTTTTATAAATGAGTTCATATTATGCTACGAGATACTATTGACTACTCTTAATATTCTGTATGATTAACTTGTTTCATTTGACTATTTTGAAGGAAATGGCACCGACTACTCGACACACCTTGAATATGAGCGAAGAGGAATTTCGTGCCTTTCTTGCTTCAAATATAGCAGCAGTACAGGCCGCGCTAAATACCAACAATAACTCCAAATCTAGCAATACAGCTAACGGCGCAAGAAATCGTGTAGGATGCTCCTACAAGGAATTCACTGTCTGCAAACCTTCAGAATTTGATGGGACCGAAGGACCAATCGGATTGAAACGGTGGACCGAAAAAGTTGAATCGGTGTTTGCCATAAGTAAGTGTGCTGAAGGAGACAAAGTGAAGTACGCTACACATACCTTCACAGGTATTGCGTTAACATGGTGGAATACCTATCTAGAGCAAGTGGGACAAGATGCTGCTTACGCGCTACCATGGTCAGCATTCAAGCACTTGATGAACGAGAAGTACCATCCCAGAACCGAGGTCAATAAGCTCAAGTCAGAACTTAGAGGGTTACGAACACAGGGATTCGATATTACTTCGTACGAAAGATGATTCACAGAATTGTGCCTATTGTGTCCAAGAACGTTCGAAGATGAGGAAGAGAAGATCGACGCGTTTGTGAAAGGGTTACCGGAGAGAATCCAAGAAGATATAAGTTCACACGAGCTTGCCTCCATACAAAAGGCATGTAGAATGGCTCACAAACTAGCGAACTAGATTGAGGGAAGAATTAAAGAGCAGGCGGATGAAGAGGCCAACGTGAAGCTAGTCAAAAGAAAGTGGGAGGAAAATGGTGATAAGAGTCGCCAAAACAACAACAACTATCCCAACAATCGCAACATCAATCGCAACTACAACAAACGGCACAACAACAAGAACTACAACAATTATCCCAACAACAATAACAACCGCAACAACAACAACAATCAGAAGCAGCTATGTCAAAGGTGTGAAAAGTATCACTCGGGGTTCTGCACCAAATTTTGCAACAAGTGTAAAATAAATGGTCATAGCGCGGTGAAGTGTGAGGTCTACGGACCAGGGGTTAGCAGAACGAAAGGAACAAATGGTGTCGGAATGAGTAATGGCGGAGCAAGTAGTGTCGGAGTAAGTTATGCCAATGTAGTTTGTTATAAATGTGGAAAACCGGGCCACATTATTAGAAATTGCCCGAACCAGGAGAACACGAATGGACAAGGCCGCGGAAGAGTTTTCAATATTAATGCGGCAGAGGCACAGGAAGACCCGGAGCTTGTTACGAGTACGTTTCTTATTGACAATAAATCTGCTTATGTTTTATTTGATTCGGGTGCGGATAGAAGCTATATGAGTAGAGTGCTAAATTAAGTTGTCCATTAACGCCGTTGGATAGTAAATTTTTACTCGAATTAGCAAACGGTAAATTAATTTCAGCAGATTATATATGCCGGAATCTAGAAATTAAACTGGGTAGCGAAATATTTAAGATTGATTTGATACCAGTAGAGATAGGGAGTTTTGATGTAATAGTTGGCATGGACTGGCTGAAGGAGATGAAAGCAGAGATCGTATGTTACAAAAATGCAATTCGCATTGTACGAGAAGAAGGAGAACCCTTAATGATGTACGGAGAAAAGGGTAACACGAAGCTACATCTTATTAGTAATTTGAAGGCACAAAAACTAATAAGAAAAGGTTGATATGCTGTTCTAGCACACGTCGAGAAAGTACAAACTGAAGAAAACAGCATCAATGATGTTCCCGTCGCAAAAGAATTTCTCGATGTATAATCGAAAGAATTATCGGGACTACCTCCACATCGATCTGTTGAATTTCAAATAGATCTTATACCAGGAGCTGCACCAATAGCTCGTGCTCCTTACAGACTCGCACCCAGCGAGATGAAAGAACTACAAAGCCAACTGCAAGAACTATTAGAACGTGGTTTCATTCGACCAAGCACATCACCATGGGGAGCTCCTGTTTTATTTGTCAAGAAGAAGGATGGTACATTTAGGTTGTGTATTGACTACAGAGAGTTGAATAAACTTACCATGAAAAACCGTTATCCACTGTCAAGAATTGACGACTTATTTGATCAACTACAAGGCTCGTCGGTTTATTCGAAAATCGATTTACATTCTGGATATCATCAAATGCGAGTAAAGGAGGATGATATTCCAAAAACAGCTTTTAGGACGCGTTATGGTCATTATGATTTTATGGTTATGCCGTTTGGATTGACTAACACACCAGCTGTGTTCATGGACCTTATGAACCGAGTGTGTGGGCCATATCTTGACAAGTTTGTCATTGTTTTCATCGATGACATACTTATTTACTCAAAGAATGATTAAGAGCACGAAGAACATTTGAGAAAAGTGCTAGAAGTATTGATGAAAGAAAAACTGTACGCTAAGTTTTCAAAGTGTGCATTTTGGTTGGAAGAAGTTCAATTCGTCGATCACATAGTGAACAAAGAAGGTATCCAGGTGGACCCGGTAAAGATCGAAACCGTTGAAAAGTGGGAAACCCCAAAAACTCCGAAGCATATACGTCAATTTTTAGGATTGGCTGGTTACTACAGAAGATTCATCCAAGATTTCTCCAAAATAACAAAACCCTTGACTGCATTAACGCATAAAGGGAAGAAATTTGAATGGAAGGATGAACAAGAGAAGGCGTTTCAGTTATTGAAGAAAAAGCTAACTACGGCACCTATATTGTCATTGCCTGAAGGGAATGATGATTTTGTGATTTATTGTGACGCATCAAAGCAAGGTCTCGGTTGTGTATTCATGTAACGAACGAAGGTGATTGCTTATGCGTCTAGATAATTGAAGATTCACGAGCAAAATTATACAACTCACGATTTGGAATTGGGTGCTGTTGTTTTTGCATTAAAGACTTGGAGGCATTATTTATATGGGGTCAAAAGTATTATATATACCGACCACAAAAGTCTCCAACATATATTTAATCAGAAGCAACTGAATATGAGACAACGCAGGTGGATTGAACTGTTGAATGATTATGATTTTGAGATTCGATACCACCCGGGGAAGGCGAATGTGGTAGCCAACGCTTTGAGTAGAAAGGACAGAGAACCTATACGGGTAAAAGCTATGAATATAATTATTCGTACTAACCTTACTACTCAAATAAAGGAGGCGCAACAGGGAGTTATAAAAGAAGGAAAGTTGAAGAATGAGATACCCAAAGGATCAGAGAAATATCTTAATATTCGAGAAGACGGAACCCGATATAGGGCTGATAGAATTTGGGTACCAAGGTTTGGAGATGTGAGAGAAATGGTACTTAAAGAAGCACATAAAACCAGATATTCAATACATCCTGGAGCGGGGAAGATGTATAAAGATCTCAAGAAACACTTTTGGTGGCCAGGTATGAAAGCCGATATTGCTAAATATGTAGGAGAATGTTTGACGTGTTCTAAGGTCAAAGCTGAACATCAAAAACTATCAGGTCTACTACAACAACCTGAAATCCCGGAATGGAAATGGGAAAACATTACCATGGATTTCATTACTAAATTGCCAAGGACTGCAAGTGGTTATGATACTATTTGGGTAATAGTTGATCGTCTCACCAAGTCAGCACACTTCCTGCCAATGAGAGAAGATGACAAAATGGAGAAGTTGGCGCGATTGTATTTGAAGGAGATGGTCTCCAGACATGGAATACCCGTCTCTATTATCTCTGATAGGGATGGTAGATTTGTTTCAAGGTTCTGGCAGATGTCGCAATAAGCATTGGGGACTCATCTAGACATGAGTAATGCCTATCATCCACAAACTGATGGGCAGGGCGAAAGGACGATACAAATGCTTGAAGACATGCTACGAGCATGTGTTATTGATTTTGGAAACAGTTGGGATCGACACCTACCGTTAGCAGAATTTTCCTACAACAACAGTTATCATTCTAGTATTGAGATGGCGCCGTTTGAGGCACTTTATGGTAGAAAGTGCAGGTCTCCAATTTGTTGGAATGAAGTGGGGGATAGACAGATTACGGGTCCGGAGATAATACAAGAAACTACCGAGAAAATCATCCAAATTCAACAACGATTGAAAACCGCCCAGAGTCGACAAAAGAGCTACGCGGACAGTAAAAGAAAATATATAGAGTTTGAAATTGGAGAAATGGTCATGCTTAAGGTTTCACCTTGGAAAGGCGCTGTTCGATTTGGTAAAGGGGGAAACTATATCCAAGGTACATTGGACCATTCAAGATTATAGATCATGTCGGACCAGTAGCTTACCAACTGGAGCAACCTCAACAACTCGCGGCTGTACATAACACTTTCCACATCTCGAATTTGAAGAAATGTTTTGCTAAAGAAGATCTCACTATTCCATTGGACGAAATCCAAATCAATGAAAAACTTCAATTCATTGAAGAACCCGTCGAAATAATAGATCGTGAGGTTAAGAGACTTAAGCAAAACAAGATACCGATTGTTAAGGTTTGATGGAATGCTTGTAGAGGACCCGATTTCACCTGGGAACGTGAAGATCAGATGAAGAAGAAATACCCGCATCTATTTCCAGAAGATTCGTCAACACCTTCAACAGCTTAAAATTTCGAGACGAAATTTATTTAACGGGTAGGTACTGTAGTGACCCGAACTTTTCCATGTTTATATATATTAATTGAGATTGATATTTACATGACTAAATGTTTCCAACATGTTAAGCAATCAAACTTTTTAAGACTTGATTAAATGAAATAAGTTTCATATAGACAATTGATCACCCAAGTTGACCGGCGATTCACGAACATTACAAAATTGTGAAAACTACATGTTGTGGTATATATAGACATATATATATGGTTGACATGAGATTATGATGAGTAAGTATCTCACTAAGTATATTAACAATGTGTGATATACATAAGAAATGAGATTACTAAGTTAAGAAACTCGAAATGATATATATAACGATTATCGTTATGATAACGTCTACTAAATACATATGTATCATATTAAGATATTGATACAATATATTTAACATGATAAAATGATATTTAAATATATCATTAAGTGTGTTAACAATGAACTACATATGTAAAAACAAGACTACTAACTCAAGAATTACGAAACGAGACTTATATGTAACGATTATCGTTGTAACGATATTTTAATGTATGTATCATATTAAGAGATATTCATACATCATAATATCATGATAATATAATAATTTAATATCTCTTTTGATATAATAAACATTGGGTTAACAACATTAATTGAGATCGTTAACTTAAAGGTTTCAAAACAACACTTACATGTAACGACTAACGAAGACTTAACGAATCCATTAGAATGTATATACGTGTTGTGTTTTGATATGTATTCTTACACTTTTGAAAGACTTCAAGACACATATCAAAGTACTTCTACTTAACAAAAATGCTTACAATTACATCCTCGTTCAGTTTCATCAACAATTCTACTCGTATGCACCCGTATTCGTACTCGTACAATACACAGCTTTTAGATGTATGTACTATTGGTATATACACTCCAATGATCAGCTCTTAGCAGCCCATGTGAGTCACCTAACACATGTGGGAACCATCATTTGGCAACTAGCATGAAATATCTCATAAAATTACAAAAATATTAGTAATCATTCATGACTTATTTACATGAAAACAAAATTACATATCCTTTATATCTAATCCATATACCAACGACCAAAAACACCTACAAACACTTTCATTCTTCAATTTTCTTCATCTAATTGATCTCTCTCAAGTTCCATCTTCAAGTTCTAAGTGTTCTTCATAAATTCCATAAGTATAGTTTCATAAAAATCAAGAATACTTCCAAGTTTGCAAGTCTACTTCCAAGCTTTCTAATCCATTCCAAGTAATCATCTAAGATCAAGGAACTTTTGTTATTTACAGTAGGTTATCTTTCTAATTCAAGGTAATATTCATATTCAAACTTTGATTCAATTTCTACAACTATAACAATCTTATTTCGAGTGAAAATCTTACTTGAACTGTTTTCGTGTCATGATTCTGCTTCAAGAACTTTCAAGCCATCCAAGGATCCTTTGAAGCTAGATCCATTTTTCTCATTTCTAGTAGTTTTATCCAGAAAACTTGAGGTAGTAATGATGTTCATAGCATCATTCGATTCATACATATAAAGCTATCTTATTCGAAGGTTTAAACTTGTAATCACTAGAACATAGTTTAGTTAATTCTAAACTTGTTCGCAAACAATAGTTAATCCTTCTAACTTGACTTTTAAAATTAATTAAACTCATGTTCTATATCTATATGATATGCTAACTTAATGATTTAAAACCTGGAAACACGATGAACACCATAAAATCGGATATACGCCGTCGTAGTGAAACCGGGGGCTGTTTTGGTTTGGATAATTAAAAACTATGATAAACTTTGATTTAAAAGTTGTTCTTCTAGGAAAATGATTTTTCATATGAACATGAAACTATATCCAAAAATCTTGGTTAAACTCACAGTGAAAGCATGTTTTTCAAAATGGTCATCAAGATGTCGTTATTTCGACGGAAATGACTACCTCTTTAGTAATTGATATGTAACTTAAATTTCTGACTATAAACCTATTCTTTTTCTGTTTGGATTCTTAAATTAGATTTCAATATGAAACCATAGCAATTTGATTCACTCAAAACGGATTTAAAATGAAGAAGTTATGGGTAAAACAAGATTGGATATTTTTGATCTTTTTAGCTACGGGAAATGTTTAACAAATCTATACAAATCATATCCTAGCTAACTTATATTGTATTATACATGTATTCTAATATATTATGTAATCTTGGGATACCATAGACACGTATGCAACTAGTTGTAGGTTACTAACGAGGACAGCTGACTTAATACACTCAAATCTTTAAAACATAATAAAAATGGTTGTAATTATATTTTGATCTTACTTTGATATATATGTACATATTTGTATAGGTTCGTAAATCGATCCGTGGCCAAGTCTTATTTCTGAGGAAGGAAATATCTGTGAAAGTGAGTTATAGTCCCACTTTTAAAATCTAATATTTTTGGGATGAGAATACATGCAGGTTTTATAAATGATTTACAAAATAGACACAAGTACGTGAAACTACATTCTATGGTTGAATTATCGAAATCGAATATGCCCCTTTTTATTAAGTCTGGTAATCTAAGAATTAGGGAACAGACACCCTAATTGACGCGAATCCTAAAGATAGATCTATTGGGCCTAACAAACCCCATCCAAAGTACCGGATGCTTTAGTACTTCGAAATTTATATCATATCCGAAGGGTGTCCCGGAATGATGGGGATATTCTTATATATACATCTTGTTAATGTTGGTTACCAGGTGTTCACCATATGAATGATTTTTATCTCTATGTATGGGATGTGTATTGAAATATGAAATCTTGTGGTCTATTGTTACGATTTGATATATATAGGTTAAACCTATAACTCACCAACATTTTTTGTTGACGTTTAAAGCATGTTTATTCTCAGGTGAATACTAAGAGCTTTCGCTGTTGCATACTAAAATAAGGACAAGATTTGGAGTCCATGTTTGTATGATATTGTGTAAAAACTGCATTCAAGAAACATATGTCGATGTAATATATTTCTATTGTAAACCATTATGTAATGGTCGTGTGTATACAGTATATTTTAGATTATCATTATTTGATAATCTACGTAATGTTTTTAAAATCTTTATTGATAAAATAGAGGTTATGGTTGTTTTAAAAATGAATGCAATCTTTGAAAAACGTCTCATATAGAGGTCAAAACCTCGCAACGAAATCAATTAATATGGAACGTTTATAATCAATATGAACGGGACATTTCATCTACCAAAAAACGACCTGTACATCTAGATGGAAAATCGAAAAGCCTCCTGAAAATACAATACAACTCTGTACAAACATCAACACATAACACCAGACCGAAACGAAAAGGGAAAACTTACCCTAGAAAGGAGCCGAATATAGAATGAACGTGGAGCCCCACAACCATGCGTCTTTTGCATCAGAGACTAAAAAGGGAAATATGGTCAGAGATCCACGATCCGACGAAGATGGAGGACGTAAGGGGTAGATCCAAGAAAAAAATGGGAAAAGCGAGCTAAAACAGGGTCATCGGACCTCCGGTGAGCTGCTGGAGGCCGGTAGAAGAGCCGACTGCTAGGGTTACGATGAGGGGATGGAAAAGTTAAAGAGAGGGAAAGAGGTAAAAAAGGGAGCTGAGTGTTTTTTATATAAACAAAAGTTAGATATACAAGGATTGATAGACGGGAAATGCAGAAGAAAAGATGTTACCGGAGAAGAAGAGTTTCCAATTAACCATTTAATAATTTAGTTAGTGCGGTAGTCATTCATGACGGGCCGGAGTCAAGGTCAATGGTCATGACGAGCTCGGGATGCATAGAGAAGATGATACGAGGCTCGTGACTTTGAATCTTTCTGAGGGGGGTATTGTCCGAGCTCGTCATGACCTTCGTGTAAAGGTGATAAGAAGTGCACAACTAGAGAAACAAATGTGTCTCTGTCTATAGGTTTAGAGCTGAGAATTGTGGATGAGAGAGTCTTGATGATATGCATGCCATTACCTAGCAATTATTGAAAGTTTTTTTGGGTAAGCGAGGAAACCCTCATATGAACGAGCACATTGGCTCACCCTAAGAAGGTAAAACCTCTGGTAATCAAGCCCCTCGAGCGCGACCTGGTACCGGGTGAATTGCGTATTATGCGCACCCTCTAGTCACACTCCCTTTTTTGAACAATTTGACATAGCCAGGAATTGAATCCCGGTGGTGTCCTTCATTGGATAACTCGGTGGCCACTCAGGGAATTATTGAAAGTTTAATATATGTTTTAAATTATACACACACACTACTATAAATTTCACTCATAGCTTATTACAATTTCAATGGGCCTTCTAAAACTCAAATATAAATAACACCACGTTCCAAAGTGTAACTATATCAAAAGACAATTTTCTATCTATTATTCAAACGTAGTGTTAAATTGAGGAGCTACTATCTAGATGACCTTTTACACATATGGTGTAGGAAGATCAAATTATGTATCATGGCAATGACTTACGTCTTTTAGTAGTAAATGAATAAAATTTAGGATGCATTTTATTTATTGCTACGGAATAGAAAGATTGCTAAATGAATTGAAGAAAAAAATATGTATCGTGAACTATTCAGAGTTTAAATACTCTTTTAACCATTCGACACTTACATTTTCGCTTGATATCCTCCTTGTATTATTTAATTTGTTCTCGTAAAAAGTTAATACAGTATCCAAAATATTCGTTCGGAATGATTATCAAACTTGTTGTTATATATAACCAAGTCCAGTCCTAAATTATTCAGATTTAAAATCATTCAACGTAACGTAACGTAACGTGACGTGACGTAGTCATTATGATTTTTTAAACTTACCGTTTCATTACATTATTGGATAGGGTTTATCCTGTTTTATATTAGTTCGTAAACCTCGTAACGGCTTAAGTTATATTCCGTGTACCAATCAAATAGATAATGTTGGTTAGAAGATTTCAATAACATATTACAAAGTATGACAAATGAAATGGCTCTAGTTATTGAGTCGACAACAAACGTCGATTTATTGGCGACTTGACTAACTTTTAGAGAAATTTCAGGCAGGATTTAAAACTCATGGAAATTTGATTTTACCATTTTCATGGCGTCTCAATTTTATTTTAATTTTATTTATTTAAAAATTTTTTCCTACTTATTGGCCAGAGGTCCACTCGGAAGCAATCTCTCTATCCGTTCAATAGAGAGAGAGTTGACTTTCTCTACTTTTGAGAGTGTTTTCTCTCTGGGTGGAGAAATGACTTGTCTTTATTTTTGGATAGGGGAATGATTGTCTACATCTTACCTCCCCATACACCACGCATGTGGTATTGGGTTTGGTTGTTTTTATTGTTGTAAATAATGCCAAATGACAACATACCAAAAGACTAATCATAATATCTAAAGAACCAAGACCCTCTTTCAGAAAAAAATGACTCGATCAACTGACCACATAAAACAATATTGAATCTTTGAGTATATATAAACAAACAGAACACCCCATGCCACCTTTGTTTTATACTCTTAATTGGCTCTATAAATACCCAAACGTACCCTTTTGCATTCCACAAAATCAACCAATCAAAAATGTCACAACTAAGTACCCTAATTGTCTTGGTTTTAACCTTTTCATTTTCCGAATCTTTATCCACCATTCATGATGCTGTACCAAATTCCAAACATTTTATAAGCTGCCTCCGTTTCAACTCAAATGATCATTTGTCTCGACTCGTTTACACCCCAGATAATTCGTCGTTCCTACCCATATGGCAAGTTGCTATCAACAATCTTAGATTCAATAAATCATCCACTCCTAAACCATCCATTATCGTAACTCCCCACAACGAAAGCCAGATCCAAACAACACTTTTATGCACCAAGAAACACGGATACCAAATCAGAATCCGGTGCGGTGGTCATGACTTCGAGGCACTCTCGTCGTCTGCTAGTGTTCCGTTTGTCATGCTTGATCTCAACAACATGAGGTCTGTAGACGTGGACGTTGCAAATAGGACCGCATGGGTCCAAGGTGGCGCCGTGCTTGGTGAAGTGTACTACGCTATTTCTCAAAAGACCAACACTTTGTATTTTCCGGCTGGTCTTTGTCCCACGGTCGGTGTTGGTGGGTACTTGAGTGGTGGTGGCTATGGACCACTAATGAGGAAATATGGTCTTGGTGCTGATAATGTTGTGGATGTTCGGTTCATGGATGTAAATGGAAATATTCTTGATAGAAAGTCAATGGGCGAAGATTTGTTTTGGGCAATTCGTGGTGGTCGAGCTTCTAGTTTTGGAATTGTTCTTGCTTGGAAGTTGAGGTTGGTTCCGGTGCCGGAATTAGTAACCTTTTTCTTGGTGAATAAAACTTTGGAGGAAGGCGCGACGAATATTTTTCATAAATATCAATATGTTATGCCAACTATTGATCGGAATTTGTTGATAAGAGTTCAAATTAGCAGCGAAAATACTAAACATGTCAAGAAGAAAACAATACGAATGTTATTTTATGGAATTTATCAGGGAACAATTGACACTTTGCTTCCATTAATGGACGAAAAGTTCCCCGAGCTTAACGTCACAAGAGAAATATGTGAAGAAATGAGAATGGTCCAAGCGAGCCTAGTATTTGCAGGCTATCCAAGCAACACCTCAACTGAGGTTCTTGCAAGCCGATCTTCAGTACAAAAGCTCAACAGTAAAAACAAACTAGACTATGTACGTAAACCAATCCCCAAAAGTGGGCTCAAAAAGATATGGAGGAAGATGTTTGAAAACGACATATCAGAATTTGTGTTGGTGCACCCTTTTGGAGGAAAAATGGACGAGTACTCAGATATAGCAACTCCATATCCTCATAGAGCTGGAGTGTTGTACCAGTTTCACCAAATGGTTACTTTTTATGATCAAACTTCGGACACAACGCCAGTATCGCTACAACGTATAAATTGGTTGAGAAGCTTCAATGAGTTTATAACGCCTTATGTGTCAAAGAACCCAAGAGAGGCGTATTTGAACTACAACGATCTTGATTTGGGTGTTGGAAGTGCTACTTATAAAGAAGCAAGTGTTTGGGGTGAAAGGTACTTTAAGAGACACAATTTCAAGAAGTTGATTCGTATCAAGGTGAAAGTTGATCCACACAATTTCTTTAAGTATCTTCAAAGCATACCAGTTTTTTAGCTTAGAATTCTATTACTCTCATGCAAATGATTTTTAATCTATATTTTATTATCTTTATTTTACATTTTGATTATAAGCACTGATCTAAAATGCTTATACTCAAAGTTGTTGATATGAACTTAAAGTTGTTAAAAGAGTTGTAGCCAATTAAAGTTGATGGATTTTGTACATTGTTAATCATATTTTGTTGACAGGTTATTGTATTTATGTGCAAGATTAATTGGAACAAGACTACTATCATACTGTCTATAACTCTAAACTGTATAAAGAAGATAAGTCTTTGTTCCTCAGTGTATTTATAGTCTTGGTTACCAAAGAGAGGAACACTTGACTTATACAGAACACACTACTAGAAAATGGTCCTTTAGGGACGACTTTTTTTGGGAATTCGGAACGACATGTCGTCCCAGATGACAAAAATTAAAAAATGAAATTTTATTTGGAGACGACATATAGGGACGACATGTCATCCCTAAAAAAATGGCGTGAATTTTTTTGCTTTTTGGAGCCAATTTTTGACATGAAAAATAATTAAAAAAATAAATTTTCTTTCGGGACGACATGTCGTCCCTAAAGAAATGGTCAAACTTTTCGCAAAAAGCTGCACAAGTTTTTGTCATTTAGCGTATTTTTGGGGACGACTTCATGTCGTCCCTAATTAGGACTTCCCTAAAAGTGATTTTTCTAGTAGTGACATGCAGGGGTGTGGCCTTTTCTAGTTTTATCACATTGAGTAAAAATTGTTTTGAATTCAAATTGTAAATCATCCAATATGATTTTGACATAAAACGCAAAGTATGTTCAGTAAGCCCATTGTAAAACACTACTATATAAATACATGTTATAATGTTAATTGGTGCAAAGAAAAAAGAAATCAGAGAAGAAAACTCTTTCGCTTTTTAATATTAACTGTGTACAATAAAGTAATGATAACATGACAAGAAATTACTCGACTTTTTTCTCAGTTGGTCCCTCTATTATACCCCAAATTGCTAGTTTGGTCCCTCGATTTTTAATTTGGCAATCAGAGTACCTGAGTTATTTTGATTTTGCAATTGGCGTCCTTCCGTCAACTGGACATCCAAATCGAACGTTAACTCCCATCACGTGAGTTACACGTGATGGGTATTATCGGAATTAATTTTTATTTTTTGGTATTTAATAAACCCAACGGGTATGGTCCACCACTTTCATCCACCTCTTTCCACTCTTCTCAATTGAAACCCTAGTTCTTTTACATACCGTATTAATCTAAAATTGGAGCTAAAAATCGTTAACAATGGAATGCTGGTGTGGTCGACCTTGTGTAATTCGAATTTCTGGCACTGAATCTAACCCTGGACGTCGATTCTATACTTGTGAAAAAAGGTAAGAATGTTTATGTTGATTCGAATTTTATGAAATAATTAACAAGATGTTAGCATTTCATGTTTCTGTTGTTGCTCAGATCACAAGGTGCGACTTTTTTGCTTGGTATGATCCTCCAAATATAATGAATGCCCTAGCTACACTTATGAATGCCAAAATTGAAGTTGATGAAAAGCTTAAAGATGCAGAAAAAAGAGAGACGAATTGGAAGATGATGTGTATACTTAGCTGGATTGTGTTTGGTATTTATTTTTTCAGTCATTGAAATTGTGGTGTAGTTTGCTTGTTTTGTGAAAGCATGTATTTTGTACTTTGTAGAATGGTAATGGTAATGGAATGAAGATTGTTTTGTTCAATTTTGCATCTGTTTTTTTTCTGTATTTCAGTAACCAAAAAACACAAGACAATACAATAAATTGAAACTAAAGTCATACATTGTAACCAAAAAACACAAGACAATACAATACATTGTAACTAAAGTGATATAAAAAACATAAGCATTACCAAATGTCATACATTGTACCAAAAGACTACATAGTACCAGTTACCAAATGTGATACCAACAAACCAACAACATTGTACCAAAATGCTTAAAGTTACCAAAAGACAACAACACACCATAATAAAATACTAACATTGTACCAAGTTACATAACAAGTTTTAACTAAACATAAAACACATGATAAAAAACAAACCACCACCAACATTCACATCTTCTTCTTCCCTTTTCCAACTGCCATTGTCTTCTTTGAAGGAGATAGCTTTTCTTTCGCTGTCTTTTTTGTCCACTTGTTATCCACATTCCCACTTCTTTTCTTCTCACCTGTACATCCTCTCTTATTGTGTCCATAAGTACCACATGTGCCACACTTCTTTAGCTTGCCTATAAATATTAACAAAATAAATACCATATTAATTGAAATGGTACTAGATGTAAGTAATAAATAAAATGAACATACCTTGAGAGCTAAGTTTACCACTATCACCAATGTCATCAACCACATTTTTTGACAACCTTCTTTTCTTTTTTGGACGACCAGGTGTGGAAATATTCTTTGGTGATACCAGTTTGAACATGCCTTCTGCCTTTGGCCATAAGCTTCTCCCATTCAATGGCTCAATGGTATATTGGTAAGTGTTGATCCATGTATTTAACAAATACACTGGATGAAACCATGTTTCTGGTTCACCAGTTTCCAAACCATTTTCACACATGTTATAAAACACTGCAATTGCATGCTTACAAGGTAATCCTGTTAGTTCCCACTTTCTACAAGCACATGACCTAGTCTCCATATCCACAACATATTGATTAACTTTTTCACTCACTTGGTACCTTTGATTTCCACCCCATAAGACAGTACACTGGTGAGCCTCATATTTGATTTTCTCAAACAATTTGGTGGCTGCAGGTGTTAAAGGGCCATTAGTCTTGGAAATGTTGATCTTTACATTAACAATTCTTTTCATGCAATACTCTCGGATGTATTCTAAAGCTGTAACTATGGGTTTGTCACGTGCATCAACTAACCATCTGTTGAAACACTCACACATGTTACTGAGCAAGACATCTGATACAGCCCTTCCTGTAAAATGACTCCTTGCCCACTGATGGGCAGGAATTTTAGCTAACCAAACAAAAGCTTCATTATCAAACTCCTTCAATTGTTGCATAGCCTGCTCAAACTCAGGAACTGTTGTTACACTGGCACATCTCCACAAGTGATTCTTATAAGCAACACCCCTAAACTCGCCTTTCATATTCCCATGAATATGTCTAAGGCAGTGTCTATGCTCAGCACAAGGAAACACATTTGTAACAGCTTGTATTAAACCATAACAGCATAAAGTAATAAAAGTTAAACTATTTAACCATTAACAAATGTAATGTAAATAAATATGAATTAAACAAGTAATTATTACCTTTTGTCTGTCACTGATAAAAGTGAAGTTAGAATTGGTAGACAATTCAAGATCTTGACCCAAGCACTCTAAGAACCAAGTCCAGGATGAACCACACTCTTGTTCAACAATGGCATATGCTACAGGATATATGCCATTGTTTGAGTCAACCCCTACAGCACTCAAAATACAACCAGTTGCAGGTTGTTTCATAAAAGCACCATCTAGCCCAAGCAGATCTCTACCTATTGCTTTAAAACCCTTCTTCAATGGGCCCAAACAAATGTAAATTCTCTTGAAAACCCTAGTTTCAGACTTTAGGGTTTCTGGCTCAACATCAAATTTAACAGTAGTATCAACATTACCTCTCTTTAATTCACAAACATAATCTCTGAGCTCAGCATACTGAGAATTATAATCCCCTTGAATCATCTTTGTTGCCCTTCTCACAGAACGATATGCTTTATGGTCACTGATGATTAGTTCAGTATCTGTTTCCAAATAAGATCTGACAGCTTTAATTGGTATCTTTGGATTCTTTTGAATTTGAGGTACCAATCTATTTGATAAAAATTGGTAAGTGCAGAATTTTAGTTTTCTTGCTGGTTGACATTCATGTTGGTGTCTGTATGTTCTCACCTCCCATTCTTCACTATCTTTATCTTTGGATACCAATAATACTCACTTACATACAATATGTAATTCCCTTTTTGCCCATTTACTCTTCCCACTATAAGATTCCCCAGCTTTTTTAATTTGACTAGTCACTTTGGCTTTACTCTTCCCAACTACACCATCTTTAACTCTTAAATTACTTGGCCCCACATCACATTTTGTTTTTTTTGACAACTCACTTTGACTAACTATCTCAACACCTTTTGAATTTATACACAACCCTTCACATTTAACCCTCATTCTTCTTTTGTCATTCTTAACAAAAATAAGCTTTCTCCTAGTTTCAATAGCATGCATTCTCACAGCTTTCCTAACCTCTACTTTACTTTCAAACTTTTGTCCAAGATAAAAGAAAGTTTTTCCCACTTGAACACTACCTTCAACCTCCTTTTTAAGATTACGAATTCTCTTCTTCCTTAGCCCTTCTTCATCACATTGAGAAGCATAGCTTTCAAAACCATCATTGTTCAACACTTCCAATTCTGTACCCTCTATATTGACCTCAACATCTTCATATGAATTACAACCATTTCCCATAAACTCTACATTCTTATCAATGCCAAAATTAAAATCTTTCATCTCTACATGAACATCCACAATCTCATTTTCATCATCAACAATGTAATCACTATCCTCAGAGTCACTACCTTCACTGTTATCACCCTCTACTAAGCTCCCATCATTGTGAACACCACCATCTACTAAGTTATCATTATTAATTTGTTGTGTCCATAACCTCTTCCCTTTTATATCCTCATGTTCAGCATACACATCAATTTGCCTATAAATCACATCACCATCTTCTAGACAACTAATCATATAGTCCCTATGTTCATTATCATTTAAAAGATCTAACCCAGTATCCAGGGTTGTATTGGGTTTAAGAAAATGATATACCACAGACCTGGTGGGATCATAACCTAATTGTTGCATGACTAAATCCAGTTTTCCTAAACAAAACTTTTCAATGTCAAAACAATCAATGTAGTCAGTTTTACCTTGTGTGTACACAACTTCACTACCCATTCTAAAATATCCACCATGATGTAACACAACCGTGAACAATACAGGGTATACCTCTGAAAAATGTAAAAAAAATAAAGTTAACAAAACAATTAACTAATAATATTTAGGGTTATGCATAATTATGAGCTTTAGGGTGCATAAACCATACCGTATAATTGATCGATATCCTTTTGATCATTTTCTGATGTATGAATAGTCCATGAATCATCCATTTATAATCAATTTTGATTTTAGGGTTTTGTTCGTCGTAACAGTAATTGGAGGGATGGAGAGTGAAAAGAGGTGGATGAAAGTGGTGGACCATATCCGTTTGGGTTTATTAAATACCAAAAACTTAAATTAATTTCGATAATACCCATCACGTGTAACTCACGTGATGGGAGTTAACGTTTGATTTGGATGTCCATTTGATGGAAGACGCCAATTGCAAAATCAAAATAACTCAGGGACTCTGATTGCCAAATTAAAAACCGAGGGACCAAACTAGCGATTTGGGGTATAATAGAGGGGCCAACTGAGCAAAAAAGTCAAATTACTCAGAATGCGAAGTTTATTTCATGAAGTCTATTAATCAACAGGCCTTGCTCAAAGGGGAACAATGTGATCACCAGCTCAGGCCCATCATTTTTAGGGACACAAATTTTTTATTAGCAAGGCCCACTGTACACTAGTAAGGCTCACTAGCAAAATCAAAGACTTATATAAAGGGCCCACTAGCAATACCTAACTTATTCATTTTTTAACGGTAATATCGACATCGAATATTCTCATTTGTGACTCACACACGCATTAGTAGGAAACTCAAATCGATGTTGAGAATCGAACATGAGTTGACAATACCTCAAGTTGGATCTCACCCCCATACCACTCAAGCCAAGCTACGGTGGTTGAATTTTATAAATATCCCTTGACAAATTCCTGATATACCGATGTGGGACTAGGAAAATAATTAGGTAATAAGAAAACACTAGCATTGCCCGCATCGGGCTATTATTATTTATGATAATTTATTTTACGATATTAATCCTTTTGAGTGTTAAATTGATTGAACTTGTATACAAATCTAAATAATAAAACAATACATATTAATTTATGTGTCTATCAACATAAATTTAACATGTGAATATATAGAAGAAATAATATAACGTTTATGTATCAATTAACAAATAGATTATAGTACATGGTTTTAGATCCAAATTTGTAAATACATGTATCAATGTTTGATAGGTCAGATCAGAGATTGAGAGAAATGATAAGATAAAGAGAGATTCGGTATGTAAGCATGAGACTCGGTATTAGAGAGAATCGGTACAATTACATTCCACAGCTTCTAGAACTCAGTTACAATGCAATGGCTATCTAATTAGGACTACTTAGGTTCCTTATATAGCCCTCTTCTAAGGAACCTTCAATTAAGCTTATTTCACATTAACACTATACAACTTCGGGATCCTAACAATCTCCTCCTTAGTGTTAAATGTGAACTTTACAACATAATCCTATTTTGTAATCTTGAGAGGTCCAAACGTTAGTTTCATCGTGTGCCATATGGTTTTGAAACTTCTACTTGATTTTATGAAATTTGCTTAGAAGGTTTCCAGACACCCCACGCTTTTTTGGATCTCCCTCATATAATGGATATTCATCCATTTCCTTGAAATATCTTCTCTTTCTCTGTCCACGAAGTATCTCAAACTGTCTTGTATGAACCCGGAGTTTCAGACGATCTCTTATATGCTTTATGAATTCTCCAAGACCTATTATCATGTCAATGTCATGGAACTTGCTTTGATGAATCTTAAGGTACTTCAGTGCAGCCTTAAGTGTTCCATCTGAATATTTGTTTAGCTCTTCAGTACGAATGAACACCTTTTCTTTTTGAGAATTTACAAAAACAAACCCTTCGTGTTCGAATTGCATTTGAAACATCCTCATATCCTTCAGTCCCTCTGTAAATTGATTCGGACACGTAATTCGAATCTTTTTCCTTTTTGCTTCGAGACCTATTTGAAAATCTTCACGTCTCATCAGTTCAATTGTCTCCATCATGTATCTTTTCACAGCTTCCAAAGCTTGAGCCTTAGCAAAAGGTCGTATGGTGATGATACTGAGGTAGTTGTAGATGTGAATGATGTCAAGCATATCTAGATTATGAAAATCTATTTCAGTGAACTTGTACTCTTTCTCATCTTCTCTGATAACGTGGAACTGACTGATGACGTCTTTCTTTTAGCTTATCTCTACTCCGACTCGAGTAATATTCAACACTTCTGAAATACGATATTTTCTTTGAAGCCACAAATCATCTTCATCTTTGTTGATATGTTTCCTCCACATAAACTCATACCAATTCCCTTCACTTGCTGGAAGCAATCGTGAACCTATATAAGTAAACCTTTTACTCCTTGGTAATTCATTGATGCGGAAGATCTTGTAAGCATTTTCTTCGATGAATGTGTTTCGTAACGTTATAAAATCATGTTCTACTCCCAACAATAATATTTGTTCCTAATTCTTAAAGAATATTCCATGATTGTATTTGAATCTGGAATTCACTGTTTCACTTGATGTAGATGTACCAGAAGTTAACTTTCATTAGCATTTGTTGGATTTGAACTCGATGAGGGTGTTGAATTTGATGAATGACCAGTAGGATTTGTTGCATCATTATTTGGAACATCATCATCTTCAATATGATCAAAGATCTCATCTTCATTTGGATTAACATAAAGATTGTCTTCATCATCATCAGAAGAATCCATTTCATCATCACTCTCTATTTCTGGTTCAGGATTCTCTTCATCTACAATCTCTACATCTTCCGGAATTGAAGATACTGATGATAACTTGCTTAGAATGACAAATCCATCGTCATCCGTCTCTTCAAGATAGAAATCACTCAAGTTCAAATCCTCATCTACCAGTCCACTATCAGCCTCATTATGAACAATTAGAATTATAACTTGCTCAGTCTCCTTATCATCAATTTCATCATGTGTAGTAACCATTTCTGATTCCATCTGAACTTGTTGAGCTTGTGAAGCTGATGAAGACCTTACACCACCACCCTTAGTTGAAATGTTTACCATTAGATATTCTCTATCTACTCCTATCTCCCCCTCATGGCTATTCTGAGGATCAGAATCGTCATGTTCATCATCACGGTGAGGACTCAACGTAGAAGAACAAGAATTAAGTGGATATCGAACACGAGCACGAAACAATGATTGAAGCGAAGTGCGTCGAAGAACATCTAGATTGACTCTAGAAAACATACGACTGAAATATTCTTGCTCCAAAGCATCATAGAAATGTGGTAAACGAGAAGGTGATGGTGGAAAAGTAACAATAGGAACGCCAGCAGCAGCAACTGTTGAAGGTGATGTTAGTGGAAGTGTTTGAGTTGCCGTGAGGGCAGGTAAGGATGATTGTGCGGTATTATTCTTATATGTAGGGCTATACATACTACTAGTCAGATTCATGATATCCCCTTCTGATGGAGGTTGGGTAACAACCGGAGTTGTCACCGGCGAAGTTTCTTTCGAAGCATCCGCCTCCATGACTTAGTCTCATGGGACTCTGACAAAGTAGCAGGACTACCCGTCAGTTTAGTTCTCGCAGAGATATTGCTATCCTCGACTCCTGAAATCATTGATATACCATGAGGTGGCACATCTCTTTCAGTTAAAGACTCTTCCTCTAGACCCTGAGATTCAGAATCCGGAAGAGAAGTGGTTTGAACCAATGGATCACTTTCATGAACCAAGGGAACAGTCTGCTGGAAGTCTGATAAATATCCCGAAGGATTGTCATGTTGACTCGTTTCCATGGGACGCGGCAGATCTTCCTCATCAAGATAAGCCGGACCTCGAGACCCTGTTGTACGTTGAGGTACAGGAGGATTTCCAGCCGATACGCAGGGTGCCTTTTCAAGATTTTTCGGCTCCCCTTCGGCCGTTCTGGACTTCAATGATTGAGTTTCCTCAATCGATTGAGTCAACGCAGACTTTACTGCAGAGGAAGACTTTACTTCCTTAGATGTCGAAGCACCTTGCTTTGTAGGATTTATTATTAAGTCCTGTTTAGATTGGATGGGCTTAGTGGTCTTTTTACCATCCGTGCGTTTAGATCTCTTGCCTACCGAAGCTTGCGCTTCATTTAGCGTAGGGCTTACTGTTATTCTTGGATATGATACGGAGATAGGTGAGGGTGACCTAATTGGCTCTTGGTCTTGGTCCGTATCACCAATGGTTGGAGTAACTGTTTGGCGGACGATGGGTGTCGAAGTCCTAGATCTAGTTACTCGTTGGGTTGGCGGAGTCTGAATCATCTCATCAGGCATGTATCGAGTTCTCTTAGGAGAATGTTCAGGAGATGATTCAGATGCTGTTACTGAAGTGTCACTGCTTACTTCGGGTGTTGTGGAAAGGGTTGGTTCAATCCTAGTTGGACTAGGTTCCCTGATCCTCACGGGTTGAGCTTGGTGTGCTACCCTAGATCGTTTGAGGTTCACCCTAAGTGGAGGATTAGCTGGCCCGGGTGGTTGAACTACAGGTTCCTCTACAACCTCTGGGGCTGGAACCACGGCAGGTTCAACTTGTTCTTGTTGTACCGGGTTCGGAAGAGGTATTCCTACAGCCTGAAAATAAGAACGCATACGAGCGTCTTGGGGTTCAGCTAGCCTCACTAGCCAATTTGGAATTGGCGCAGTGAATTGATTATCAGACACCATAGGGGTGTTCATCTTCAGCTCTCCAAACCTTTTCATCTGTAATCCATGTGTACCTGGTACAAATATATTTGCATTTCTGCAAGCATTTATAGCATCATGGATAAATATACAGAAAAACCTTTCGCAAGGGATGTATGAACCCCTTGGCTTATCAACTTGAGCTTGAACCAGATCCCATAAAAGCTCAGCATAGTCAGGAGCCTCTACTCTTATGAAAGAGTAGAATACTTTCAGCATTGGCACAGTCAAGCTATCAGATCCACTCCTTGTCATCAGCAAGCATCTGTTGATGATTGAGAAGATCACATACCACCTTGAGTGCAGATATTTCTTCTGAAACTTAGCTGGTGGAACATTGGTAGCCCCAACATAACCAAGATCAAAGACAGAAGTCATCATTTGCTGAGTAGCAGGAAAAGCAGGAGCATTCTGTACAAGAGGAAGTCTGAAGACCCTCCTGAAATCAGCTTTAGTGAAACTCCTCCTCCCTTGAACTCCTCTTAGTTGAAATTCAAAACGAGCTTGTGTTCCCTCTGGATTTTCAGTAGTAGGTTGTGTAGCTTCTACAAACCTAATTGTTCTGTTAAGTAACTCCAGATCTGTTACAGCTACACTGGCAGTAGTATTGAGAGCAGGCCACAGTGTGTGCCTCTCTAGAATTGCTGTCCAGTAGTTGCAGGGTATACTGGTTTCAGAGTTGATGAAGTGATTGTTCGCCATTTAGCTGTATAAATAAGAAATAGAAGACCACAAGATATTTAACAAAAAGCATATATCTCTATTCTTATTTGCCTTAGAAATCCTTTTTATATTTTTAAATTTTAAGATTTTTATGGTTTTTCAAAAATATAAAAGTCTTTTATTCTCAAATATGAACAAATAATTGACAACCATGACATTCATATGATATTCATCTTAGTACAAAATCATCATGCAAAGTCAATTATATAACACAAGGACTCAGAACAACATTTAGTCAATTTTTAAAAACATTTCAAGCAGATTCGGTAGTTATGAAAACTTTAGATTCTGTAACCAAATAAGCTTGAGTTTTCATATCAGAAAGATATAGAATAAACATGTTAAGTGTTTGAAGATAAAAATTAGAAAATTTCAAGGTACCAAATTTCAGACTCGGTATCAAGAAAGAAAACCAGATTCGGTATCTTCAACAATTAACAGAAAGTCACTCAAACATGCATATTCTATCATATATCAAGTAATATCACAACCATGATCAATTAACCATTCAATTACAAGTATATTAACATGTTAATTGTATGAACAAACTCGGTATCAGGATAAGAACACATTCGGTAGATACAGAATTCATCAAATAAGCAATTAAACATGTAATCAGACTCGGTCAAATGATAGATCAGTCAATTTAACTCAGATTAGACAAGATTTCATGTTGATTTTCCAAATCAATTGAGTTTAATCAAAGATTAATTAAAATCGACTCAGACTCGGTATAATCAACAAGATTTCAAAAATTAAAGGTCATAATCCAGTTATTTTGATCTTTTCTGGTTGATAAAAACTTAATTATCTCAGATCTACAATTATATATCTTAAACATTGATTAAAATGAACAATTACCAAGAATTTGAAGAAACAGAATAACGGACTCGGTAGAATTAGGCAGATTCGGTATAATCAACAGACTCGGTAGGTAATTAATAACAGTAAGAGAGTAATGTTTGACTTTGACTCTCCTTTTATAGATACCGAAAGTAAAATACCGAATGGGCTTTACAGAATGGGTCTAAAATACCGAATACAGTCCAATTTTTCAAAACTTTAACAATTTAACTCCAAATTTTGACAAATTGATTTTTCCTCTTGAAATCCATTTCAATCTTTTCATGAAAAAAATTCTGAGACAATTTCTGAAAACTTTGAACTTACCGAATCTGTACTGTTGGTTGTCAGACTCGGTAAAATGCTAATAATAGCATTTATTCAGTAAAATTTAAATATTTTTAGATTTTATCTTTTCCAATTTTTATGAATTTTTCAAAATAAGATTTGTACTTAAAAGAACGTTGAATTTTATACAAAGTACAAATCTTCAGTGATACCAATTGTTGACACGGGTTGCATACTGAGATGTATACAAGCCATAGTGAATTATTTCAGATAAAAACAAAGAAATTTTGAATTCACTTTTGAAAAACAATATTTTTGAATTATTTTCTCATTTTCTCCCTTTTTCTCCCCCTCAAAATGTGATATACAAGAAAGTAAATCAGCATTTTGATTATATTCCCAAGAAAATGAATTAACTCCCCCTTGAAATAGGATATCAATGAGTTACCTCCCCCTTGCGTAACCATTGAACAAATATATCTAGGAAGTTATCATTAATCTAAAGGCAGTCCCTTAAAGAAAAATTATCTAAAGCACTGAAACTTAGTTGCTCCCCCTAGAAAGTATCTACTCCCTATAAACACAAGATCCCAAAAATAAGTTCCAACAGATCTAAGGAATATCAAGCACTATACTCTACCATGCCAATCTCTTTGATCAAGAAATTTAGCCTAAGTTCATCTAAAGGTTTAGTGAACATGTCAGCTAATTGCACTTTAGTAGGCACAAAGTATAACTCTATATCCCCTTTCTCTACATGGTCCTTAATGAAATGATAACGAATATCTATGTGTTTAGTTTTAGAATGCTGAACCGGGTTGCTTGTTATTGCAATAGCACTTTGTGAATCACAATAGATCGGGGTCTTAGAAATCTTACAGCCATAGTCTAAGAGTTGAGTTTGCATCCACAAAACTTGTGAACAATAGTGAGCAGCAGCAATGTACTCAGACTCAGCTGTTGATAAAGACACACAGTTCTGCTTTTTGGATGACCAACCAACTAGTCTATTCTCCAACATCTGAATTGATCCAGGTGTGCTCTTTCTATCAACATGTCAACCACCATGATCCGCATCAGTATAAGCAGTGAGATTGAAATCGGATCCATGAGGATACCAGATCCCAAGGTTAGGTGTACCTTTAAGGTATTGAAAAATCCTAACAACCGCTTTGGAGTAAGATTTCTTAGGGTTGGACTGAAAGCGGGCACAGACAGTTACGGCAAGTGTAATGTCTAGTCGACTCGCAGTCAGATACATTAAAGAACCAACCATGCTTCGATAAAGCGTAATATCAAAGGGTTCCCCATTAGTATCAGCATCCAGTAAAGTCCTCATTGGGGTTGTCATTGGTTTTAAAGCAGTCATTTTAAAATGTTTTAGCATATCATTGATATACTTTGTTTGACTGATAAAATTCCCATTTGGTAATTGTTTTACTTGTAACCCCAAGAAGAAAGTTAACTGGTCAAGCATGCTCATTTCGAATTTGCTGGCCATAAGGTCACCAAATTCTTTGCATAAGGCCGGGGACGTGGAACCAAAAATAATATCATCAACGTAAATTTGAACTAAGAGAATGTGACCGTGGTTTGGATGAATGGGATCGATAAAGCCTTCTGGTTGATCAATATAGACTTCCTCTTGAAGATAACCATTTAGAAAAGCAGTTTTGACATCCATTTGAAACACCGTGAACTTCATATGAGAAGCAAATGCAAGGAAAAGATGAATTGCCTCAATCCTAGCAACCGGAGCAAACTTTTTGTTATAATCAATGCCCTCTTGTTGTCGATATCCTTTGGCCACAAGACGTACCTTATTTCGAACCACAATTCCATCAGAATCCTTCTTGTTCTTGAAAATCCACTTAACCCCTATTGGTCGTTGACCCGTTGGTCTTGGAACTAATCGCCATACTTTCAATCGTTCAAATTTATTGATCTCGTCTTGCATTGCAACTAC
Organism: Rutidosis leptorrhynchoides; assembly: GCF_046630445.1. NCBI lineage: Eukaryota > Viridiplantae > Streptophyta > Magnoliopsida > Asterales > Asteraceae > Rutidosis > Rutidosis leptorrhynchoides. The sequence continues at coordinate 402,566,778 of NC_092337.1, read as the reverse complement.
CCAGTATGGATCTAGTAAAGCTTGAGCAACCGTTGTTGGTTCAATCTTACTAAGAAAGGCTGTGAATAGACACATATTCTGAGTAGCCCTTCGAGTTGAAACTGGAGCAGATGCGTCACCAATAATAAGATCTATTGGATGACTTTTAGTCCATCGGGTGTGTGGAAGAGATTGTACATCAATTGTATCCATCAGAACATCAACCGTTGTTGACGTTGAGCCTTGATCTGCTTGATCTGATGTAACAGTATCTAATGGATTCAATAGAGTATCTGGAGAAACAGCTGGAGTTGTATCAAATGACGAATCTTGATCTTGTTCAAGATTATCAATAACAGGAGGTTGGAGGGAGGATGAAGAAGCAACAGGTGAATCATTTGGTGTTGAATCTTCATCAAAAAGACTTTGAAGAGTCTCCACAGTAGTTGACTGTGATGGTGTAACCAGTACGGTTTGAACATTTGAATCCCGTTGAGGAGTATAAAGACTATCAAACAAGATATCCAGTTCCTCTGATGTAACCGTAGGAACACCCTTCTTCGAGAAAATTGAGTTTTGCGCGGAAGAAGCAGTAGCCAGGTTAGGATCGGGTTTTGAACTGAGTTGTTCAAAAGCCATTCCCGAAAATTCATCGAACTTGACGTTAGTGCTCTCTTTAATCATCTTTGTCCGCTTATGATAAACACGATAAGCAACTTTGTTCGAGGAATAACCAAGAAATATGGCCTGATCGCCATGAGGATCAAACTTTCCGGGGCTGTCAAAATCGTTAAGCACATAGCATATACAACCAAAAACACAGAAATATTTGACATTCGGGCGTCTACCATATAATAACTCATATGGAGTTTTATCAAAACGTTTGTTTACAATACAACGATTTTGGGTATAGCATACAGTTGAAATGGCCTCCCCCCACATTTTTGGAGGTAATTTGGAGTATGCAAGCATTGTTCGTGCTGCTTCGCACAACGTACGATTACGTCGTTCGACTACTCCATTTTGTTAGGGGGTCCGAGCAGCAGAGAACTGATGTTCAATGCCTTGGTCTTTCAAATAACTAACAAGCGGGTCATTCTTAAATTCCGTCCCATTATCAGTTCTGATGCTCTTAACATGTTTGGTAAAAGAGCGTTGAATCTTTTTAATGAATTCAATGATAATGGCGGGGTTTTCTGACTTAGTTCGCAAAAGAAAAATCCATGTAAACTGGGTATGGTCATCAACAATGACAAGCACATGTTTCTTGCCACCGAGGCTAGAAATACGCATGGGTCCACATAAGTCCATATGCAATAATTGCAAAGACGATGAAGTACTGGGGTTTTGCTTAAGCGGATGATTAGTCCGTTTCAGCTTACCCATCGCACATGATGGACACACATGATGCTTATCATATTTAAAGGTTGGAATACCATCAACTAAATCTTTAGAGACTAATCGATTGATACCCTTGTAATTCAGGTGTGACATCCGATGATGCCATAACCATGAATTTTCTTTGGTAGAACGAGTGGCCAAACACATGGTTGCATGTGATGGTGCATCATTGAGTTCAATAGTATATAGTGAAGCACAACGTTTACCAACAAGAAGATCATTCCCTTCGGTGGATTGCACCGAGCATTGTCGACGTTCAAACAAAAATTTGAGATCTCCATTGCAGAATTGGCTCACACTAAATAAACTGCACCCCAAACCCTCAACATATGAAACCCGTTTGATTGTTATGCCATTTTGCATAAAATCTCCGTAACCCATTATTGCTGCAATCTCATCATTTCCGAATGTAACCGTTCCTAGGAATTTGTCAATGAAGTTGACAAGCAAGGATTTATAGCCCGTCATGTGTTTAGAACAACCGGAATCGATATACCAAACACAGAAGTCGAAACCCTGTAAATGTGAATTCCCTTGAGTTTAGGTACCCAAAGTTTCTTGGGTCCTTTTCGGTTAGTACCAGCAATAAACTTTTGATTAACAACAAACTTTGGATCAATGATGAAATAATCACGTAAAGCATCATGCAGTTTAGACAATAAAGCATCATTTAAAACCACATTACATGAAGCGTCATACGCAATATCAATCTTTACATCGTTATCAGAAGTCTTAACACACAATTTATTCCAAGTAGATGTTTTGTTCACAAACGAAAATTGAAAAACATGAGATGATTTCCTAGGCCGACTAGCAGATTGCTTTGGTTTGGTTGCTACTTTCTTAGTCATGGACTTAGGAACCCATACAGATTTGTAATTCAAGTTTGGATTATGACCTGTGACACGAGAAACACCTTTGTTAGTTAGACGTCCAAACTTTTCAGTTGACACACGAGATGACTGATTTTGCAGAATTTCCAATTTGATTGTACGTTCTTTTGCATCATACTCACTTAAATCAGGTTTAGAACTTATGTGTGTTGTGGACTTAACTGATTTCTTTAAAAGACTCGCTTTTGAAGTTTTTGTCATAGGAATCATAGGAATCTTTTCAGTTAACACAGAACCATTTGGAGAATGAACCTTTTTAACAATATACTGAGTTGTAGAAACAACTTTCGAACCATGATTGTCAAATTGAGAACGTAGAAGATTTTTAAGAATAGTAATGGGTTTTACATCCTTAGATGTTGTTGTTCCATTCCCCTTCTTAGTAATCCCACCAGTACATTCAATCACATTGGTTGCAACATTAGACGTTTGCTTAAGTGTGTTAGCCTGTTTCATTTGAATTATCTTTTGTTTTAAGCTTTTAATCTCAAGACATAATTCTTCAGCAGAAACTATCACTTCACCCTCCTTAAAAGCATAAGTACATTCTTTCTTAGGCAGTGAAGGCAATTTATCACACAAAGCAAGCATTTATTCTAATGATTGGCACTTAAGTTGCAAGTCAATATTCTCCTGTTCAAGTTGAGCTACTATACGATTCAAATTACGTACAGCAGGCAAATGTAAGTAATAATCATGCAAAGGATCAAGTTGACTTTCAAAATCTATCAAAGGTTCAATGTTCGGTTCATCCTGAGGTTCTACTTTTTCATCTAAAGAATTTTGACCTAGAGAATCTGTCTCAAAGAAGACAGTTAGTTCATGTGCTAGGTCTTCACAGAAAACATCATCTGGAAATGCAGGTAAAGTTGGTAGAATTGGTTTCACATCAAAATTTGGTTCATCAAACACCTCATCTATTGCAGTAATGCTAGAACTAGGTTTGTTAAACACTTCATTCTCAAGCATTAAAATGTATTTCTCTAGCATGAGTGTTGGGATATAAACCAGTCTACGCTTAGGCACATAATCTTCACGTTGCATGTTCTTTTCAGTTTCAACAAGATTTTTCAAGAAATCAGGATTCGATTTACCTATCTTAGCATTGATTTTTTCATACATTAAGCTAATTTGATGGTATTTCCTAGATTTACGATTTACAATAATATCATCAAAATCAGCATCAGAAGCATGTACAAAATGCGATGGTAAACCGGCTTGAAAATAATCAGAATGATATAATCCTGGAATCTTTTTGGAAGCGTCTTCCAAAATTTTCGGATCTTCATAACCCAACCCCCACTTTTCACCATGAATCGTTTTTGGTCTATTCATGAAAATTGTTTGTTTTGAAAGTTCCATATCCATGATAGCTTTGGATTGCTCTGTTCGATAGAGTTTTTCCTCATATCGAGCAAGTTGAGCTTTCATTTGAAAAGATTCTTTTGACAATAAAGAAATTTCAGTGTTCTTTTCAATTATGGTGTTTTCCAATTGAACGATTTTCTTGTTTAGTTTTGAAAGTGTGGGTTCATGTTGGTTTTTCAAATCAGAAAGATCTTTTTCTAAAAATTGAACTTTTTCTGCAAGTCGTTCTGATTTTAAACGATAATCAGTTCTTTCAACTTTAATTGGATGAATTGTCTTTTTTAGATCTTCCAAATCAGTTTCCGTAGAGTTGAGTTGGAGAGTCAATTGTTGCTCATCCGTTTGCAATTTGGATGAGGAAGGTCTGGTCTCATTCATTTTGATTTTATCTTTTAAAACCTTGTTTTCAGATTTTAAGCCTTTGACTTCTTTTGACATTGAGACCAGATTCTTCATCAAGTCATTTTGCATTTTTATAAAATCAGGTGAGATTTCAGTTGATTGTACCTCATCATCATCGGATGTTGAGTCAGAATTCTCCATTGCTTCCTTAGCTTTGATGAGCTTTGTCACCTTGCAAACATTTGCATGTTCCACCTCTGAATCTGAATCGTCAGTCCAGTTAAACCAAGTATCATCAACCGGTTTTAGCTCTCCCCCAGTTTCCACAATCTTAGCCATCAACATTTTCTTCTTGTAGTAAGCTGCGTCCTTCTTTTTAGGCATCTTGCACTCACGAGAGTAATGACCAGCTTTGCCACAATTGAAACAAATTGAATCTTCATTCTTGGAATCATCAGCACGTTGTTTTTTAGATTGATCAGCTTTCTTATAGTACGAGGAAGATGATGAGTTTTTGCGTTGATTGCTTGATTTGCCTTTAAACTTGTGTTTGTTCAAGGCTTTTATGAACATGGCTGCCATCTTGACTAATTCAAGGTGAGAATCATCAACATCAGAAAGATTCAAATCTTCTGAATCAGTTGATTCTTCTACAAGCACTTTCTTGGACAAGCTTTTGGAAGACGTCAACGATTTGCTCTTCTTTTTGGCAATTAGGGCAAGTGGATCTCCCGGAGAAGACTCTTTCCTTCCTTCTTGAAGTTTAGACACTTCAAGTTGGTAATGCATAAGAACTCCAACAAGCTCATGAATAGTCAACTTGTCAATCTCTTTAGTAGATCGAACAATGGTTCCATAAGGAAGCCAATCAGCATTGAGCTTTTTGAGAAACTTCATGTTGACTTCAGCATTTACTTTTATGATCTTGCACCTTTTCAACTCATTGAGAACACCAATGAAACGACGATAGGTATCCTTGAGTGTTCATCAGTTTCCTGCTTGTAATCTTCATAAAATCCCAGAGCCTTATTCAATTTAGTAACGTCTGACATGTCATAACCTTCTTGCTGTCGTTTGATCTCATCCCATATATCTTTTGCTATTGTGTTGCTATCAACATTTTCAAACAATTCATACGGGATAGCTTGCATAACAATATTCTTTGCCTCTATGTCACCCTGAGCTCTCTCACGCTTATCACCAAAAAGTTCATAGACTGGAATTGGCATACCAGTATCCGGATGATAATCAACAACTGGACCATCTCTCAGAGAAGCCCAAATGTACTTTGCTTTCTCACCCTTATAGTCTATGTACTGAGTGATACGGTGAAGCCATAGAGTGTACTTTCCATCAAACAACACTGGAGGACGGGAATCTGATCTAATGATCAAAGTATCTTGAGTAGACATCTTGAAAATGAGGTAGATTCAGTAAAGATTCTGTATTACACAAATCTAAGATGAAAAATCACAACAATCTGATCAGAATGCCAGATTCTGTGTCAGATTCGGTACTGTAGCAGATTCGGTACTGTAGCAGATTCGGTAAAGATTCTGTATATCAGATTCTATAAAAGAAACTGATCAGATGAAAGGACCCGTTCATATACATTATAAACGATTCATAATAGTTGATTACATCGCGAGGTATTTGACCTCTATATGATACATTTTACAAACATTGCATTCGTTTTTAAAAGACAAACTTTCTTTACAACGAAAGTTGACGGCATGCGCACCATTTCATAATACATCCAACTATAATTGGCTTAATAATAATCTTGATGAACTCAATGACTCGAATGCAACGTCTTTCAAAATATGCCATGAATGACTCCAAGTAATATCCTTAAAATGAGCTAATGCACAGCGAAAGATTTCTTTAATACCTGAGAATAAACATGCTTTAAAGTGTCAACCAAAAGGTTGGTGAGTTCATAGGTTTATCATAACAATCATTTCAATATATTAATAGACCACAAGATTTTCGTTTATAAATATATGTACACTCGCAAGTGTATAAAAGTATTCTATAAGTTGTAGGCACCCGGTAACAAGCCTTAACGTTCATGTTTTACCCACTGAAGTACACCAGATCAGGTGTGTTTAAAATAACCTCGAAGTATTAAAGCATCCCATAGTCAGGATGGGGTTTGTCAGGCCCAATAGATCTATCTTTAGGATCCGCGCCTACCATACATAGACAAGTAGTTTAATGTTACCAAGCTAAGGGTATATTTCTGGTTTAAACCCACGTAGAACTAGTTTTAGTACTTGTGCCTATTTCGTAAAACATTTATAAAAACAGCACATGTATTCTCAGTCCCAAAAATATATATAAAAGGGAGCAAATGAAACTCACCATACTGTATTTCGTAGTAAAAATACATATAACGTCATTTAACAAGTGCAAGGTTGGCCTCGAATTCACGAACGTATCAATATTGAGATTCAATATTGCAGGAAAGTACGTAGACGCAATGGAGATGATAAACACTAGATTGACCTCACGAGCATACCCATGAACCATACCCATCACCTCCATAGCTATAACCCATAATTTCCTTAGCTTTGACTCATTCAAAAAAACTATTTTGAAATCACTCGGATAGCACTCCGTCGTAATATTTTATGTATACTAATAATATCTTGAAATAATACAGATCAAAAATATATATATATATATATATATATATATATATATATATATATATATATATATATATATATATAAATCAATTGAGAGAGTTTAGAGAAATATATTTTCAAGTTTCTATGAAATAATGAAACCTATTGAATTCTATTTATAATAGATTTTTGAATTATTAAAGTGAATTATTAAAGTATGAATTATTAAAGTGAATTATTAAAGTATGAATTATTAAAGTGAATTATTAAAGTATGAATTATTAAAGTGAATTATTAAAGTATGAATTATTAAAGTATGAATTATTAAAGTGAATTATTAAAGTATGAATTATTAAAGTGAATTATTAAAGTATAAATTATTAAAGTTAAAGTAAAGTAAAAGTAAAGTAAAGGTAAAGTTAAAGTATAGTAAAAGTATAAAAACTATGTATGTATAATACGCGTATAAATATATATAATATTAATTTAAATCGTTATATATATTTAATGAAATAAAATATAAATATCGTTATATTTATTATACTGGTTAAGTAATGAGTTTTCAAAAGTGATTCTAGATATTTATAAAAGTTATATACGTTTTAATAATAAAGTTCTTTTTAAACTGAAAACGTCTTTGTACGTTTGAAAATAGATTAATAGAATATTATGGAAACCAATTCTCCACTAACTTTTGTCTAACTTTCGTAAATGACACTTTATGTTTTTATTTATAAATAGCTTTACAAATTATTCTGAATATCGTTAAGAGGAATAGATTTTCTCAAATCATAGTGGACCTCTCAACAGAGACTTGTAATCATAATTCAATGTTTCTGATAATTCAATCATTTAATATATTTTTTTTTATTTCATCGAAAATCATATTGAAACAAATACGTTCGTGTAAAGTATTATACGTTTAATACTTTATTAATATTCTCAAGTTATAATATATATATATATATACATATACATATCTATTTATATATAACGGTTCGTGAATCGTCAAAATTTGGTCGAGGTTATAATGAATGTATGAACACAGTTTAAAATTCTTGAGATTTAACTTAACAAACTTTGCTTATCGCGTCGGAATAATATAAAGATTAAAGTTTAAATTTGGTCGGAAATTTCTGGGTCGTCACAGTACCTACCCGTTAAAGAAATTTCGTCCCCGAAATTTGATAGAGGTCGTCATGACTAACAATGAGAATGTTATTATAACGATTATAGAGTTTTATCATGTTCAAGAAGCATGGATAAAATAATTTGATTACTCGAAGCGTGTGAGTGAAGTTATCGTAAATGAATGAAATAAGATAATAATGATTCGTCGTATCTTTTGACGTCATCACGATTGATCTCCGAAAAGAAAATCTTTGTAATCTATATTGGATTTGATTATTCGCCGATTAAGGAAATTATGATCCTCTTCGAATTAATGTGATAATCCATTTTTATTTCTCTGTCGGATATTTCACTATAAATCCACCTCCTTTGTTTTCTTACAACTCACACCTTCTCAACTCATATTTTAAAGTATTTGTCAATATGCTTCATCCAGTGCTGATTCTTGATATACTCCTCACTTTCATATCTGTCGCTCTTCTTTTTCATCTGCCTCCGGAAGAATCTATTTACTTCTACTATACTCTTGGTTTTATAGTGTTTTTAGTTCTCCCGTGTCTTTATATTGCTATATGCATTGATATATACGGTTTGTGATTTCTGGGTTGTTGTTGGGTTTTATATATTCCATTATATTTTAAAGTCCTTGCTTCTTCTATAATCATTGTCATCCACAGTTAATGCTCTCTTTTATTTGCTATGATTTATACTCCCATTTCTAGTTCGGAGCTTTGTCCTTTCGTTTCTTCTTCTTGCGATTAAGCACCGCTTGTAATGGTCCAGAATTCGCAGATATAAATTTCGGAATGAACATTGTTAATGTTCTAGGAAGGAATTGTAATGGCACGATCTTGACTTGTCAAATTACCAGAATACCTCGGAAAAGGCCGAATCATCAAGAAATATTTTCTTGATATTTAGAGATCAAAGAGAATACAATAGTCGTGTAACATAGCACATGATGACGTTATGATCTGTGAATCATCATGTTCCATTTAGAAACTCAGCTTGAATTACTGTAATATAATCACGTTGATCAAGTGTCATTATATTATACTAACTCATGCTTCAGCTCCCAACACTTCTTCAAGAATATTCCTATTTTAAACTCGAATGTTTCAGAATTTAGAAACTAAAATAGTTTCTTTTATGATATAATACAGATAGCGCGAAGAGGCAAATGATTTCAGATAAGAATAATTATAAAAATATCTTCAGAAGTATGGATGATATTTATAATGAAAGATACGATGATATCTTAGAATGTCTAATATCAGAGGATGATGAAGGATATTGTCTGCAGTGGTTTAGAGTCAGGAGCAAGGTATTCGTTAATGACTTCAGCAAGTACTGAATCATTTGGATTCTTTGAAGGCAGGTTCAACCTTTGTGATTTGTCCACAGCCTCCTTCATACTTTGCTCAATCCGTTTTCCAGTTCCAAAGCTTCTCTTTTTCTGAGCTTTGCCAATATACTATCCTTTATCATCCAACTTTTTACTGTTAAGGTCGTTTACAGTTTTTGCTGCTTCATCAGCATTTTTTAAAATTTCGAGAACTGGTTCGCAGTTTAGGGTGTTGTTCAGAAATTTCTCATTCAAAGAATGTAAGTCTTGGAGGTAGACGTTGTGTGTATATGTAATTGTTGATGTAGACATGCTGCGAGGTTTCAAAATACTGATTGCTGATTCTCAATAATTGGTATGGCAATTCTTGTTATAAGGTACGAATGAGTATATGATAGGGTTTCGATAATTATAATGATTTTTTTTTGGAAAGTCAAAGATCAGTGAAGTTGTTGTTAAGTTTATTGCTAATGTGGTGAATATAAACGATTCCCCGGTAACGTTGGCGAAAGGGCAACGTATCTATCGAGGTTATAATAAGACTGTTTTGATTGAGAAGTCGAAGTTGACTTGCTGGAGCTGTGACAAAACTGTCTATTTTGAAACGGAATTGAAAAGTTATTTTAGCTAGTAAATGCCAAAGGGTCTAACACGGATACGTGTCGAACTATGACTTGGGTTTTGAGAGTTTTTCAAGTGTATAACTGTGGGTAACATGTGGTTGGATCATCATCTCGATTGTTCCTTAGTTGAAGTGTCTTCAGGAATTTCGAAGGGTTTGAGCACATATTGTAATCGTTAATACATATGATGTTCTAACACAGTTTTGAAGTCAAAGTATAGCTTTGAAAGTTATAGGAATCTAAGAGTGATGATACTGGTTATATTTCGAATTGAATTATGCGATTTCAAAATCAGAATATGTAATTGAATTTGAATGAGTATGATTGTTTTGATTTTTATGAAAGAATGGATATTGTTGTGAAAGTAGGGAGTATAGTTGATGATTGGTGAATCAGTTTCGAAAAATGTAATATATTAATTGTGAATTTATATATCTCTCGGGTATTACCTACCCGTTAAAAAAATTTTCACAATTAATATTTTGTACAAAAGAAGTTTATTACAGTCTTTATGAAAATATATGTGTATATTTTCTTTAGATGTAATATAGATTTAATGAGTTACTATTAAAATAAACTCATTTGTTTTGTGGTTGGAACTAGAATTGAGTAATCCCTAAAACTTTATAAATTGCATAAGTATTTCTTCAATAATATTGAAATTATGAATCATTACTTTGTTATTTGTTGGTTTTCGTGAAATTCTTGTGAACTTCGCAAGGTACGAATGATGTTATTTGAAAAGTTTCGAGTACATCGATGATGAAAGTGTAAAATCAAACATATATTCGAATAATACACTTGATTTATTATGAATTGGAATTTTATTGAATTGAGACAGAGATTGTAATTAATGATGGTTAAGTTGCGGATGAAGGACGTACATCATTGCATATTTGTAATATGAGTTAACTGAGTAGTTAAGATTCACACAAAATAGCTTAGTACGGGAAGATTTATTATGGTTTAAAAATTTATACATATAAAATATACATATAAATCTTTCGATTGGAAATGAGTTAATACTTCATAACTCGTTGATACAATATATTTGTTGTTGATTCGTAATGATGCCCACAATGATTCTTGAACTGACAGAGTTTGTGATGTTTCAGGTGATGTTGATTCTGACGATACTGACAACACTGACTGTGTTGATGATGCTACGGTCCTGTTGATGCTGTTGGTAAAACAATTCTAGCTTGTAAATCGTACACCATTTTCGATCAAAGTTTCTACTCTACCATCTTCGTTCACTCATCCGATTTACGGTCAGAATTAAATAATCTCTAAGATTTTGGAGATTACATAACTGCCGCAGAGATATCTCTTCAATAAAGTTTATGAATTAATACTTCATCGTTTGTTGTTGTTGATATTCCTGGATATTTACAGGGCGTATGACGTTGATGTTTGAGATACAGATTGTGATGTTGCGGTGTGGGATGTGGATGTTGTTGTTGGTGGTGGTGATGGTACTGTTGGTGTTGCTGATGGTGGTACTGTTTATGCTGCTGGTGCTGCTGCTGGTGTTTGTAACCTTTGCACCATATTCTCCAAAGCCACTACCCGAGCGCGAAGCTCGTTGACTTCTTCTATTACACCGGGGTGATTGTCGGTTCGGACGAGCGGATAAATAAAATCTACAATTTGGTGTAGTATGTAATCGTAACGAGATACTCTAGAAATAAGAGAGAAAATGGTGTTTCGGATAGGTTCGCCGGTAAGTGCTTCAGGTTCTTCGCCAAGAGGGCAATGTGGTGGATGGAAGGGATCACCCACTTCTTGTCTCCAATGATTAAGGAGGCTACGAACCCATCCCCAATTCATCCAGAATAGATGATGACTAATTGGTTGATCCATTCCGGTCACGCTGCTTTCGGAACTTGAGTGGGATTCCATTTCGAAATCTGAGGGACTTTGTAATGACCCGCACTTTTTCGATCGTTCTATACTTATAAGATTAATATTTACATAAATTAAACCTTACCAACATGATAAGCAATCCAAATTGTTGAGACTTATGTTTTTGAAATGAGTTTTACACAACGTTTGACCGTCTAGTTTGACCGATGATATCACGAACTATACAATATATGATAATTATACGTTTGTGTATATATATATACATATTTAACATGATCTAAGAATGTTTTAATACCTCATTTTATATTAATAACAATAAGTTACAAGTATATTTTGAAGCTACTAACTTAAGTTTTCAAAACGATAACCATACGTAACGTTATTTGACATAAATACTTATGACCTATAATGTTTATACATATATCGTATAAGTAATGTATTTAATCACTTTTAAGGACTTAAATACATAAAACAATATAAGTATATTCACAAAAGATAGCTATATTTGAATTCTCATTCCATTTTTCACAAGATTTCTATACGTATATCTAGAGTACATGTACTCGTATCATACCTAACCTCTATACGTATTTACTATTGGTATATACACATCAAATCACCACCAACCAGCCCTTGTTCAATGCCTTATGTATAAGGTAACTACTTTTGTTATCTAGTATGACAATTTCACATGATTAAAAGATTTTTTCACAAAATTAGAAACTTATACACCTTTTACACCACCATTTATACTCCATTCCATTTTCATTTTACTACACATTTCCTTTAGCTAAAACACACACACTTTTAAGAGCCTTAACCTCCATAACCATTCAGCTAATATCCATGAAGATCTAGCCATAAAAACATCACTTAATCACCATAAGAAAACTCTTACAAAAACACTTCAAGAATCCTTCCAAGAACACAAGTTTACTTCCAATCTTTCATCCAATTCCATCACCCTTTTGGTTCTAGGTTCTTACTCCTATTTTACAGCAATCTTGTCCAAGTAACTTGAGGTAGTAACTTTGTTCATAACCTTATTCGATTCATATATATATATAGCTATCTTATTTTGTGGTATAAAATTTTAACAACAAGAACATAGTTTGAATGTTTTCAAACTTGTTTGCAAACTAAATAGATCCTTCTAACTTAACTTTTAAAATACTTCAAGACCTGTAATATAACATAAATATATACTAATTTAACAAGGTATAACTTGTTTTTTCAAAGAACACCTTAAAAACTGAATTTATGACGTCGGAGTATAACCGGGGGCTGTTTTGGGTTGGATAATTAAAAACCATCTTAAACTTTGAATTGGAGGTTTATTTTCTGGAAAAATGATTTTTACTATGAATATGATAACACATAAAAATTTCATGATTTAACTCAAAGTATAAGTATTTTTAGAAAAATAATCATTTAAGGTTGTTTACATGATGGAAAATGATTAACTTCATAAGTTTCACTAAAGTTTGACCTATGACCTGTGATTTCGAATACAAACTAAGGTATTTATAGTTCATAGTCTTAAAGAGGGACTCGATCCAAGGAAGTGGCAAGTTGAATCAACGAAAACGGAGTTGTAACGAAGAAACTATGACCAAAACGAGATCGGATATCTAAGACTAGTTTAGCTACGAAAATAATTGGAGAAAATTAAATAAATCACATCTTTTTAAAATAACATGATATTTTATATATATGTACTCATAATTTAATTTTATATGGTTCAGGATCACCCGTAAACAATACGAGAAGATTAATCATAAGATCCCATGATTGTACGCAACACGTCATTTGACAACACCGGTACTTTATGTACGCAACACGTCATTTGACAACACCGGTACCGTGGGTCAAGATTAATCTCGACCAATACATATACGATGGGGGTTTTATTTATTTCATTGGGGGTTTATTAAACACCTAAAAATTAACCATTAAAATTGAATTACTAACATCGGACTGCTAACTACGGACTAAGGAATTATTAAAAGTATTAAAAGTATTATAAGTATATATATGTGACGTTTGTTTAAAATGAAAATATATTGATAAATTATATATGGATAGGTTTGTGATTTCAATCGGAGACCAAGTCAAAATTACATATCTTCAAGACGAAAGTGAGTATATAGTCCCACTTTTAAACTCTAAATATTTCGGGATGAGAATACATGTATTTTATGTTTTACGATATGGACACAAGTAACTGAAAAATATATTCTACGTTGAGTTGTACCACTGGCATACTTCCCTGTAGCTTGGTAACTACTATTTACAGCAGTATTGTAAACGCGAATCCTGTTGATAGATCTATCGGGCCTGACAACCCCAACCGGACTGGATGACCAGTATTCAACGGTTGCACAGTACTTCGTTTCGTGACTACACTTGGTACAGTGTAGTAAGATTTCATAATAAAGGGAATATGCGACGTAATTAAATGTTAAGTATGGTTATCAAGTGCTCAACCACTTAGAATATTTTTATTAAAACGTTTATATATGAAATCTTGTGGTCTATATATATATATATTGCTGCCGGCATTAAACCTATATCTCACCAACTTTATGTTGACGTTTTAAACATGTCTATTCTCAGGTGATAATTAGAAGCTTCCGCTGCAACATGTTGAATTTAAGCAAGATCTTGAGTATGCATATTTGTGTTAAAAATAAAACTGCATATCCGAGGAATTGTAATGTAAAATATGCTAGAAATCGTATTGTTATCATCACATGTAAAGTTTGTAAGTCTAAGATTATCGCTAAACGATAATCATCTTTTTATTGTCTAAAGCTTGTATTTAAATAAGAGTTATGGTTTGTAATGTAAAATAAATGCAGTTGTTCTTTTAAAAATGTCGCATATAGAGGTCAATACCTCGCAATGAAATCATACGTTATCTAACTCGTTCTTATGGTTAAGGACGGGTTATGACATGTGGTATCAGAGCGGTGGTCTTAGCGAACCAGGTTTGCATTAGTGTGTCTAACCGATAAGTCGTTAGGATACATTAGTAAGTCTGGACTTTGACCGGGTCTGATTTAAAAACCATTGCTTATCATTGTTGGTTAAAATTTATATGTAAATATTATGTAGTACTAATGGGTTAGTTGTTATGTGATAGATGTCGGGCTCAAAACTTGTTATCACATTCAGCGACTCCGAACCAGAATCTTCAGATGGTGTTCCAGTCATTAACCTATCCGATGACGAAAATAATATCTTTGGGGAAGACTCACAAATTCCGGATGAACCGACTATAGAGAACCCGGAAAGTAAACCCGAGGAAGAAATACAAGAAATTACAAAAGACAAGTTCGAACTAGGAAAGAAACGAAAGGCTAATGAATTAGAAAATTCAAATCCCGAGTTTAGTAAGGATGATGTGGCACCAACTCCACTAGACACTACCACCCCTATTCCCGCTATTCCTATTCGTTCTATCCCGGCATCCAGTTCTTCAGTCCCACAGCTAAAATATAGGCAGACAGCTAGGATAAGCGTTAGGCGATTCATTGAACCTAAACGTCTTAGAAAATAGACCAAACGATGCGCTGCCGTATTAAACCATGGGATCATATAATGTTTTGTATAATATTATTAGTGTGGTTTGCTTAATGTTCGATGTAAGATAAGCATATGTAAAATAGTGAAGTGTGAAATTCAATAATTTTCCATGGTTAAGTATTATTTAGATGGTAGTAATTGATTCTGTACTAAGCTATTAAGTATGGACATTAACGGGTAGGTACTACCCTAGATATAATTATAAAACGCTAATAAGAAGAAAAGGCTTTTATAATAATACCTGGTTCATATTATTAATAAGCTATAATGTACTGTAAATATACACTACATCTATAATATTCCATGTGAATAATTATTTTCTTTTCATTCTTATAGAAGAATATGGCGCGATTGAACCGAATGACGGAACAAGAAATCCAGGAACTCATCAATCAGCGAGTGAACGACAGAATGTTATGGGTCGAGGCTGCAAGAGGTGCTGCAGTTAACCCAAATCCTCGTGTGGGGTGCACTTACAAAACTTTTCAAGCTTGCAAGCCCTCATCATTCAGTGGAACAGAAGGACCGATCGGTTTAACCCGGTGGATGGAAAAGATGGAGACTGTGTTTAAAATAAGTGGTTGTGTTGAAAAGGACATGACCAAGTATGCATCGTGCACTTTACAAGATAGTGCACTCACGTGGTGGAAAAATTATGTGAAGGCTGTAGGAGGAGATGTAGCTTATGATACTCCTTGGGAAGAATTCAAAACAATGTTAATCAACGAGTATTGTCCAAGGAACGAGGTTAGGAAGTTGGAAGATGAATTACGAAGCCTGAAGGTTGTTGGTACTGAAATCACCAACTACAATCAGCGATTCATGGAATTAGTTTTGCTATGTCCTGAATTGGTTCCAACCGAAGAACGGAAGATTGAAATGTACAAAGATGGTTTGCCCAAAAAGGTCAAGGCAAATGTTACAGCATCGAAACCTAAGACAATTCATGAAGCTATAACCATGGCAAACGAGCTAATGGATCAGGTCATCATGGATAAGAAAGTATCCAATACTGATGTGAAGGTATCAGGTAACAAAAGAAAGTGGAATGGAAATTATGATCGAGGTAACCAACAACAATCTTTTAAGAAACAAGAAATCACGCAAGGTGCGGGTAGTGGTTTAAGCTTTGGTTATAAAGGACAAAATCCTTTATGTAACCGATGCCACAAACATCACTCTGGCTACTGTAATGTGGTATGCAACAAATGTAATCGAAAGGGTCATCTTGCTGAAGATTGTAGGGCTCTCGTTACAAATACAAATGATACCAAGACTCCTGCCACCAATGCAAATAGAACTGCTTTGGCTACCATTACTTGTTATGGGTGTGGAAAACAAGGTCACTATAAGAGCCAGTGTCCGAATCCAGAGAAGAATAATGGATCTGCACGTGGAAGAGCATTTGTTATTAATGCTAGAGAGGCGTGTGAAGACCCGGAGCTTGTTACGGGTACGTTTACCATTAATAACTTATCCGCATCTATTATATTTGATACTGGTGCCGATAGAAGTTACGTGAGTAGAGGCTTTTACGCTAAATTGAATTGTTCATCATTACCTCTAGATGCTAAGTACATGATTGAGTTAGCTAATGGTAAACTAATTAAAGCCGATAAAATTTGCCGTGATTGTAAAATAAATTTAGCCGGAGAAACATTTAAAATTGACTTAATACCCGTAGAATTAGGAAGTTTTGATGTAATAGTCGGCATGGACTGGATGTCCAAAGTAGGAGCTGAAGTTGTGTGTGCCAAGAAGGCAATTCACATTCCTTGTAAGGATAAAACGCCAGTAATGATTTATGGAGAGAAGGGTAACTCAAAACTAAAACTCATTAGTTATTTGAAAGCTCAAAAGTGCTTGAAGAAAGGGTGCTATGCTATCTTAGCACATGTTAATAAAGTCGAAAAGAAAGAAAAAGAGAAGTGCATCAATGACGTGCCTGTGGCAAGAAATTTTCCTGAAGTATTTCCGGAAGAGTTGCCGGGATTACCTCCATTTAGATCTGTAGAATTTCAAATAGATCTTGTACCAGGAGCTGCACCGGTTGCCCGTGCTCCATATAGACTTGCACCGTCCGAATTAAAAGAACTTCAGAGTCAGTTAAAAGAATTACTAGACCGTGGATTCATACGACCAAGTACTTCACCGTGGGGAGCTCCAATTTTGTTTGTTAAGAAGAAAGATGGATCTTTTAGGATGTGTATAGATTATCGTGAATTAAATAAGTTAACTATCAAGAATTGGTATCCACTACCGAGAATTGACGACTTATTTGATCAACTGCAAGGATCATGTGTGTACTCAAAAATTGACCTAAGATCGGGCTATCATCAATTACGCGTCAAAGAAGAAGATATACCGAAAACTGCTTTTCGGACACGTTACGGTCATTACGAATTTTTGGTCATGCCGTTTGGATTGACGAATGCGCCAGCTGTATTCATGGACCTCATGAATCGAGTTTGTAGTCCATATTTAGATAAGTTTGTTATTGTTTTCATTGATGACATTCTTATCTATTCCAAGAGTGAGCAAGAGCATGAGCAGCATTTAAGTTTAATATTAGAGTTGTTGAGAAAAGAACAGCTATACGCTAAATTTTCTAAGTGTGCTTTCTGGTTGAAAGAAGTGCAATTTCTTGGCCACGTTGTTAGTAGCAAAGGAATTCAGGTTGATCCAGCAAAAATTGAAGCTATTGAAAAATGGGAGACTCCTAAGACACCAATGCAGATACGCCAATTTTTGGGTTTAGCCGGTTATTATAGAAGGTTCATTCAAGATTTTTCCCGAATAGCTAAGCCGTTGACAGCGTTAACGCAAAAAGGGAAGAAATATGAATGGACTTCTGAGCAGGAGAGTGCATTTCAATTACTGAAAAAGAAGTTGACTACGGCGCCTATTTTATCGTTACCAGAAGGGAACGA
Source organism: Rutidosis leptorrhynchoides (assembly GCF_046630445.1). Classification (NCBI taxonomy): domain Eukaryota; kingdom Viridiplantae; phylum Streptophyta; class Magnoliopsida; order Asterales; family Asteraceae; genus Rutidosis; species Rutidosis leptorrhynchoides. Next base: position 402,548,682 of record NC_092337.1, on the reverse strand, counting down.
TGATTTTGAAATATATTGTGACGCTTCACGACAAGGTTTTGGTTGCGTTCTTATGCAACGGAAGAAAGTTATTGCATACGCATCCCGACAATTGAAGATTCATGAGCGGAATTATACGACGCATGATCTAGAATTGGGAGCAGTCGTGTTTGCATTGAAGATATGGAGACACTACTTGTATGGGGTTAAATGCACTGTGTTTACTGATCATAAAAGCCTTCAACATATTTTTGATCAGAAACAGCTGAACATGAGGCAACGTAGGTGGGTCGAGTTAATAAATGACTATGATTGTGAAATTCGTTATCATCCCGGGAAAGCGAATGTGGTAGCTGACGCACTAAGCAGAAAGGAACGAGAACCAATTCGAGTACGAGTGATGAACATAAAAATTCGCATGAATCTCAACTCACAAATCAAAGAAGTTCAACGAGAAGCACTTACTAAAGAAAATATAGGAAATGAAATAATGAAGAAGTATGAGAAGCAACTCGTTATGCGGGAAGATGGAATTCGATATTTTGCAAATCGTATTTGGGTACCGAAGTTGGGTGGATTAAGGAAGTTGATATTGAATGAGGCACATAAGACAAGATATTCGATACATCCTGGAGTTGGAAAGATGTACCAAGATCTTAAGACACATTATTGGTGGCCTAATTTAAAGACAGACGTTGCAACATATGTTGGGGAGTGTTTAACTTGTTCCAAAGTTAAAGCAGAACACCAGAAGCCGTCAGGGTTACTTCAACAACCAGAAATCCCAGAATGGAAATGGGATGGTATTACCATGGATTTCATCACGAAGTTACCAAAGACTGCCTGGGGATATGACACCATTTGGGTAATTGTTGATCGTCTTACCAAATCTGCACATTTCTTGCCTATAAAGGAAACAGATAGAATGGAGAAATTATTACGATTATATATAAAGGAAATAGTTTGAAGGCATGGAATACCTATTTCCATTATATCCGATCGGGATAGTAGATTTACATCAAAGTTCTGGCAATCACTACAAGAGGCCCTAGGAACTCGTTTAGATATGAGCACCGCATATCATCCGCAAACTGACGGGCAGAGTGAAAGAACAATTCAGACTCTTGAAGACATGCTCAGGGCATGTGTGATCGATTTTGGAAACGGATGGGATAAGTATTTACCATTAGCAGAATTCTCGTATAATAATAGTTATCATGCGAGCATTAAAGCTGCACCATTCGAAGCACTGTATGGAAGGAAGTGTAGATCTCCTATCTGTTGGAATGAAGTAGGAGATCGACAATTAACTGGTCCCGAGATCATACATGAAACTACTGAAAAGATAGTACAAATCAAGGAGAGATTGAGAACGGCCCGTAGTCGCCAAAAGAGCTACGCCGATGTCCGAAGAAAACCATTAGAGTTTCAGATTGGGGACATGGTTATGTTAAAGGTGTCACCGTGGAAAGGTGTAATACGCTTCGGAAAAAGGGGTAAACTGAACCCAAGATATGTAGGCCCGTTCAAGATTATCGAACGCATTGGACCGGTAGCTTATCGACTCGAGTTACCACAACAACTCGCTGGAGTACATAATACATTTCACGTCTCAAACCTTAAGAAGTGTCTTGCAAAGGAAGATCTCACCATTCCTCTTGAAGAAATCCATGTCGACGAGAAACTACAATTCATCGAAGAACCAATCGAAATCATGGATCGTGAAGTTAAACGGCTTAAGCAGAGCAACATATCGATCGTTAAGGTTCGTTGGAATGCTCGAAAAGGTCCCGAGTTTACTTGGGAACGAGAGGATCAAATGAAACAAAAGTATCCACACTTGTTTCCCGATGACGCAAAATAGGTACAATTTTAAAATTTCGGGATGAAATTTATTTAACGGGTAGGTACTGTAATGACCCGCACTTTTTTGATCGTTCTATACTTATAAGATTAATATTTACATAAATTAAACCTTACCAACATGATAAGCAATCCAAATTGTTGAGTCTTATGTTTTTGAAATGAGTTTTACACAACGTTTGACCGTCTAGTTTGACCGATGATATCACGAACTATACAATATATGATAATTATACGTTTGTGTATATATATATATACATATTTAACATGATCTAAGAATGTTTTAATACCTCATTTTGTATTAATAACAATAAGTTACAAGTATAATTTGAAGCTACTAACTTAAGTTTTCAAAACGATAACCATACGTAACGTTATTTGACATAAATACTTATGACCTATAATGTTTATACATATATCGTATAAGTAATGTATTTAATCACTTTTAAGGACTTAAATACATAAAACAATATAAGTATATTCACAAAAGATAGCTATATTTGAATTCTCATTCCATTTTTCACAAGATTTCTATACGTATATCTAGAGTACATGTACTCGTATCATACCTAACCTCTATACGTATTTACTATTGGTATATACACATCAAATCACCACCAACCAGCCCTTGTTCAATGCCTTATGTATAAGGTAACTACTTTTGTTATCTAGTATGACAATTTCACATGATTAAAAGATTTTTTCACAAAATTACAAACTTATACACCTTTTACACCACCATTTATACTCCATTCCATTTTCATTTTACTACACATTTCCTTTAGCTAAAACACACACACTTTTAAGAGCCTTAACCTCCATAACCATTCAGCTAATATCCATGAAGATCTAGCCATAAAAACATCACTTAATCACCATAAGAAAACTCTTACAAAAACACTTCAAGAATCCTTCCAAGAACACAAGTTTACTTCCAATCTTTCATCCAATTCCATCACCCTTTTGGTTCTAGGTTCTTACTCCTCTTTTACAGCAATCTTGTCCAAGTAACTTTAGGTAGTAACTTTGTTCATAACCTTATTCGATTCATATATATATAGCTATCTTATTTTGTGGTATAAAATTTTAACAACAAGAACATAGTTTGAATGTTTTCAAACTTGTTTGCAAACTAAATAGATCCTTCTAACTTAACTTTTAAAATACTTCAAGACCTGTAATATAACATAAATATATGCTAATTTAACAAGGTATAACTTGGTTTTTCAAAGAACACCTTAAAAACTGAATTTACGACGTCGGAGTATAACCGGGGGCTGTTTTGGGTTGGATAATTAAAAACCATCTTAAACTTTGAATTGGAGGTTTATTTTCTGGAAAAATGATTTTTACTATGAATATGATAACACATAAAAATTTCATGATTTAACTCAAAGTATAAGTATGTTTAGAAAAATAATCATTTAAGGTTGTTTACATGATGGAAAATGATTAACTTCATAAGTTTCACTAAAGTTTGACCTATGACCTGTGATTTCGAATACAAACTAAGGTATTTACAGTTCATAGTCTTAAAGAGGGACTCGATCCAAGGAAGTGGCAAGTTGAATCAACGAAAACGGAGTTGTAACGAAGAAACTATGACCAAAACGAGATCGGATATCTAAGACTAGTTTAGCTACGAAAATAATTGGAGAAAATTAAATAAATCACATCTTTTTAAAATAACATGATATTTTATATATATGTACTCATAATTTAATTTTATATGGTTCAGGATCACCCGTAAACAATACGAGAAGATTAATCATAAGATCCCATGATTGTACGCAACACGTCATTTGACAACACCGGTACTTTATGTACGCAACACGTCATTTGACAACACCGGTACCGTGGGTCAAGATTAATCTCGACCAATACATATACGATGGGGGTTTTATTTATTTCATTGGGGGTTTATTAAACACCTAAAAATTAACCATTAAAATTGAATTACTAACATCGGACTGCTAACTACGGACTAAGGAATTATTAAAAGTATTAAAAGTATTATAAGTATATATATGTGACGTTTGTTTAAAATGAAAATATATTGATAAATTATATATGGATAGGTTTGTGATTTCAATCGGAGACCAAGTCAAAATTACATATCTTCAAGACGAAAGTGAGTATATAGTCCCACTTTTAAACTCTAAATATTTCGGGATGAGAATACATGTATTTTATGTTTTACGATATGGACACAAGTAACTGAAAAATATATTCTACGTTGAGTTGTACCACTGGCATACTTCCCTGTAGCTTGGTAACTACTATTTACAGCGGTATTGTAAACGTGAATCCTGTTGATAGATCTATCGGGCCTGACAACCCCAACCGGACTGGACGACCAGTATTCAACGGTTGCACAGTACTTCGTTTCGTGACTACACTTGGTACGGTGTAGTAAGATTTCATAATAAAGGGAATATGCGACGTAATTAAATGTTAAGTATGGTTATCAAGTGCTCAACCACTTAGAATATTTTTATTAAAACGTTTATATATGAAATCTTGTGGTCTATATATATATATTGCTGCCGGCATTAAACCTATATCTCACCAACTTTATGTTGACGTTTTAAACATGTCTATTCTCAGGTGATAATTAGAAGCTTCCGCTGCAACATGTTGAATTTAAGCAAGATCTTGAGTATGCATATTTGTGTTAAAAATAAAACTGCATATCCTAGGAATTGTAATGTAAAATATGCTAGAAATCGTATTGTTATCATCACATGTAAAGTTTGTAAGTCTAAGATTATCGCTAAACGATAATCATCTTTTTATTGTCTAAAGCTTGTATTAAAATAAGAGTTATGGTTTGTAATGTAAAATAAATGCAGTTGTTCTTTTAAAAATGTCGCATATAGAGGTCAATACCTCGCAATGAAATCATACGTTATCTAACTCGTTCTTATGGTTAAGGACGGGTTATGACAGACTTAAACTAATGACGAATTCCATTTCGTACGATTGAATAAAGAATTTTTCGATATGAAATGATTTTTCGGCTATCGGGTGGTATTCTAATTATATAGAGCAAAAGGTTTCGTAGATTACGAAGGAATTTACGGAATATGTCAGGCAAAGTTTATAGTAACAGATACGCTAAGATATGAATTAGCAGATACGCTAAGATATGAATTTTGTCTATACACTATTAATGCAATCAATGCAATAAGATGTGTCAAGACTAAGAATGATAAGCAGGTAATTTTCAACAAAAATGATGAGCAAAACTTTTGACATGGAGACACGGTCGAAGTCCAGACTCACTAATGCATCCTAACGACTATCAGTTAGACACACTAATGCAGACCTGGTTCGCTAAGACCACCGCTCTGATACCAACTGAAAGGACCCGTTCATATACATTATAAACGATTCATAATAGTTGATTACATCGCGAGGTATTTGACCTCTATATGATACATTTTACAAACATTGCATTCATTTTTAGAAGACAAACTTTCTTTACAACGAAAGCTGACGGCATGCGCACCATTTTATAATACATCCAACTATAATTGGCTTAATAATAATCTTGATGAACTCAATGACTCGAATACAACGTCTTTCAAAATATGCCATGAATGACTCCAAGTAATATCCTTAAAATGAGCTAATGCATAGCGAAAGATTTCTTTAATACCTGAGAATAAACATGCTTTAAAGTGTCAACCAAAAGGTTGGTGAGTTCATAGGTTTATCATAACAATCATTTCAATATATTAATAGACCACAAGATTTTCGTTTATAAATATATGTACACTCGCAAGTGTATAAAAGTATTCTATAAGTTGTAGGCACCTGGTAACAAGCCTTAACGTTCATGTTTTACCCTCTGAAGTACACCAGATCAGGTGTGTTTAAAATAACCTCGAAGTACTAAAGCATCCCATAGTCAGGATGGGGTTTGTCAGGCCCAATAGATCTATCTTTAGGATTCGCGCCTACCGTACATAGACAAGTAGTTTAATGTTACCAAGCTAAGGGTATATTTCTGGCTTAAACCCACGTAGAACTAGTTTTAGTACTTGTGCCTATTTCGTAAAACATTTATAAAAACAGCGCATGTATTCTCAGTCCCAAAAATATATATAAAAGGGAGCAAATGAAACTCACCATATTGTATTTCGTAGTAAAAATACATATAATGTCATTTAACAAGTGCAAGGTTGGCCTCGGATTCACGAACGTATCAATATTGAGATTCAATATTGCATGAAAGTACGTAGAAGCAATGGAGATGATAAACACAAGATTGACCTCACGAGCATACCCATGAACCATACCCATCACCTTCATAGCTATAACCCATAATTTCCTTAGCTTTGACTCAGTCAAAAAAACTATTTTGAAATCACTCGGACAGCACTCCGTCGTAATATTTTATGTATACTAATAATATCTTGAAATAATACAGATCAAATATATATATATATATATATAAATCAATTGAGAGAGTTTAGAGAAATATATTTTCAAGTTTCTATGAAATAATGAAACCTATTGAATTCTATTTATAATAGATTTTTGAATTATTAAAGTGAATTATTAAAGTATGAATTATTAAAGTGAATTATTAAAGTATGAATTATTAAAGTGAATTATTAAAGTATGAATTATTAAAGTGAATTATTAAAGTATGAATTATTAAAGTGAATTATTAAAGTATGAATTATTAAAGTATGAATTATTAAAGTGAATTATTAAAGTATGAATTATTAAAGTGAATTATTAAAGTATAAATTATTAAAGTGAATTATTAAAGTTAAAGTAAAGTAAAAGTAAAGTAAAGGTAAAGTTAAAGTATAGTAAAAGTATAAAAACTATGTATGTATAATACGCGTATAAATATATATAATATTAATTTAAATCGTTATATATATTTAATGAAATAAAATATAAATATCGTTATATTTATTATACTGGTTAAGTAATGAGTTGTCAAAAGTGATTCTAGATATTTATAAAAGTTATATACGTTTTAATAATAAAGTTCTTTTTAAACTGAAAACGTCTTTGTACGTTTGAAAATAGATTAATAGAATATTATGGAAACCAATTCTCCACTAACTTTTATCTAACTTTCGTAAATGACACTTTATGTTTTTATTTATAAATAGCTTTACAAATTATTCTAAATATCGTTAAGAGGAATAGATTTTCTCAAATCATAGTGGACCTCTCAACAGATACTTGTAATCATAATTCAATGTTTCTGATAATTCAATCATTTAATATATTTTTTTTTATTTCGTTGAAAATCATATTGAAACAAATATGTTCGTGTAAAGTATTATACGTTTAATACTTTATTAATATTCTCAAGTTATAATATATATATATATATATATATATATATATATATATATATATATATATATATATATATATATATATATATATATATATATATACATATCTATTTATATATAACGGTTCGTGAATCGTCAGAATTTGGTCGAGGTTATAATGAATGTATGAACACAGTTTAAAATTCTTGAGATTTAACTTAACAAACTTTGCTTATCGTGTCGGAATAATATAAAGATTAAAGTTTAAATTTGGTCGGAAATTTCCGGGTCGTCACATCAGAAATACAAGAGACACACCCAGATTCAGTATAGATTCGGTAATCACAAGAATTGTAGCCTGTAACCACTTAAAACAATGGATTAAGTGATACAGAAACTCAGATTCTGTATTTGATTCGGTAGTCAGATTCTATATGAATTTGAAGTTCAAACTCAATTCAATCCTTTTGAATTAGATTCTGTAACCTTGCTGCACAAGGAAACACGTTAGTATCACATAAAATATCAAAGATACCGAAAGTATAGGATACCGAATGTCAACTGTAGCAGTTGACAATACCGAGTCTAAGTTTAAAACTTAGAAATATGATAGAATCCTTTCTCAAATCATACCAAGTAGCTGCGTATAATCAAACCGAATGTGATAGAATCACCATCACACCACAATCTGCAACACTTAAGATGAATTTAAGTAATGAAGCAGACTCGGTATGACAGTTATGATACCGAGTGTTGATCAAATCTTCAAAACTTGATGAATTGAAGAAATTGAACCGTCAAAAATGTGATTTAACACCTCACGAACACAACTGAAACCTTAAATCTTCACAAAAATCCAGAATCAAGCTTGAATTAAGCAATACCGAGAATTTTAGCCACAAACTCTAAAAATCAACTTGATTCTCCATAATTGAAGTAAAAAAGCTGTAATGATGATCGAAACTCTTTCTAAAATACCTAATGCACCTTCGCTGAACTTATCACAAGAATCTGAACGTCAGATTATCAAATTCGATAATACCGAATGTGATTCTAAATACCGAGAGTATTCAAATTCTGTAATCTCCAATCTCTGGATCGATATAGTGATGTAGAATCACTTCCTGGATGCTCTGATACCAAATGATAGGTCAGATCATGTTGAGATTGAGAGAAATGATAAGATAAAGAGAGATTCAGTATGTAAGCATGAGACTAGGTATTAGAGAGAATCGGTACAATTACATTCCACAGCTTCTAGAACTCAGTTACAATGCAATGGCTATCTAATTAGGACTACTTAGGTTCCTTATATAGCTCTCTTCTAAGGAACCTTCAATTAAGCTTATTTCACATTAACACTATACAACTTTGGGGTCCTAACAATGTTCAATACTCTTTAGGTTTTACACTAAAGTAGTGTAGATTCTCTACTCTTGAGAGTGTTTCACTTTGGGTGGAGAAATGACTTGTCTTTATTTCTCGGATAGGGGAAGGATTGTCTACATCTCACCTCTTCCATACACCACTCATGTGGTATTGAGTTTTGTTATTGTTGTTGTACTAAAGTAGTGTAGAAAGGGATCCATTTAAAAAATTTATATTGTTTATTATAAGTGTAATTTTTTTCCTTAGTAAGAAAACTAGAGTACAACAACTTCAACCATTTTAAGGCTCGAGATAAGTAAGAAAACTAGATGACTATAATGAAAACTAACTCAAATCGAGTCTCAACAAGGCTTGCATGTCAGGACAAAAACTAAGCAAACGAATACAACACAAAACATAAGTTATAAATTAAAAGACTTAAAGCCAAACAATATAACAAAAACCGGCGATTCACAATTAAACCAACAAAAGATCCCGAGCCCGAATTAAAAAGAAATCGCATCGTTGGGTAAATTCTTTTTTTTTGCCTCGTTCTAGGCACTTAAATTCTTGGGACCAGCCCTGCTAGTCAATTCGGATTAAAATATGATTCGACTTATTTCTGACCAACTATGTTAGCTAATCATCAATTCAAACATGAGCAAAACTATTGAGTCACTGGAGTTTGTCTATGTAGGATCGTTTTAGCCCAACAACATACCTTACATATAAGTCCATGAGTTCCCTTGTACTATATTCCATCTGTCCCATATCAATAGTTCCGTTTTAACTTTAGGAGTCTTTTCTTTTGGACTTTAACTTATTTTTATGTGTTATATAATCCCTAATGAGTGTTATACGGGTAAAATATATCTAAAAACCAATCCATAGATATAATTTTATCGAATAGTATTTAATACAAATAAAAATATTCAAAGTCGAAGTTGGAAAGAAAAGACATCCAAAAGAAGGACTATTAATATGGTACGAAGGGAGTAAAACTAATTGGTAATAGAGGGAGATTCTCATAAGCTTATAAGCAAACATTTTGTTTCTTTTTATTTCTGATGTGGGACTATGGTTTGCATCTTTTTTAATCGATTATCTCCAACAATCAACCTCTTAATCGATTTAGTTACATGATTGTTGCTGCTTTCTTTATGCTAACTTGCTTCGATGCTTGTCCATACACATCTGGGCTACAACCTGCTCTAATACTAATTGCTAGAACATGCTCAAAGACTTAACATAATATGAAAGTTTTATTTAAGTTTTGATATGCAAAAAATAAAAATGGGGAACAAAATATATGCTCATAAGCTTATGGGAACCTCCTTCTTTTACCAAATGGTATCTATAGCGGGTGATTCTAGTTCGTGACAAGAAAGCAACAGAAAAGAAAGAAAGAAGCAGTAAGAAAACAACAACCTTTCATTAGTAGCAGTAAACATGTCTACAACAGTGAAGAAGTAGCATGAAGAAGATGCTGCCAGGAGAAGGTAACAAAAAGCTTAGCAAGAAGAAATCACACATTTTAAATGAAGAAAGTAGGTAGTTAAGATTATTAAAATTAGGGAGGTTAATGTTGGATAATTTTGATATTAATAAGTTTAAAAGTTTAATATTAGTTTACTATTTAAAGGTTAGTTTAATTAAGCATTAATAGATTGAAATTGGTCAACCGTATAACATGGATTGAAAGGTTCAGAAAGTATATGCACATGGATGAAGGGTGTACCTATTCTTTAGGAGTAAATAGCTTAGTGGTTTAATGCTAGTTTCATATATTATGTTAGGTGTGACGACCCGGAAATTTCCGACCAAATTTAAACTTAATCTTTATATGTTTCCGACACGATAAACAAAGTCTGTAATGTTCGATCTCAAAAAAGTTTGAACTATTTCATATATTCATTTGACCTTCGACTGCTCTCGACGATTCACGAACAATTAATTGTAAATAGATATGTGTGTATGTATATATAAATAATAATTCGAAAAATAATTTGAAGTATTATATGTTGTTGTTATAAAAAATTAATAAAATAAAAATAGGATATTATAATAATTATTATATAAAATATATCTATATATATAAATAAAGTATATAAAGAAAATTAAATAATAAATGATTGTAATACTCGTTTGATGTTCCGATTAATATTAAGAAAGTTAAATTCAAACTTATGTAACTTTAAAATAAACGATGATATGAAAATGAGTTCTATAAATTTTAGGCTTATTAAAAATGTATTTAGGAACTATTTGTTGAATTTTAAAACTTTTTATATTATAATTAGGATTAGGGGTGAATAATTAATGTAATTTTATTTATTAAATTAATGAATGAATTTTATACCATAATGACCAAAATAAATAAATTCATTTAATTTAAAAATATGGAATTTTTTAGAGGACTTTTTATCCGCCACTATTTATCAACGGGGTACGATATATTAGCCCATTAAAACTGTCGGTAGGAAGAAACCAAATATAATGACTGCTGAACTACTTTCGACTGTACTCATTCACGTTCCTTATTTCCTTAATATTATTTTAATATAATATCTTCACAAATACTGTGTTAGATTGATAGATTGATAATTATATTACACTGATTAAATAGTAAATTCATGGAATATTAGTGTGATTGTTTCAATTCATTAAACTTACAGAGTGTATATATACACTCATACATATAACACTAAACACACAAAGTACAAGATCGATCACCGAGAATCACACACATCACTTTATCACCTTCATCATTCTCTTGATCAACCACCACACCGGAGAACACAACAACCACCTTCTTTGATAAAACCCACAACTCTCCCGCCACCCATAAACTTCGGCCACCTATACCACATGATCGAATTCTTTTGCTATTTAACCTTTATCACTCACCATGAACAACTCATCTTCTTCTTCTACCTTCTTCTTCGGTTCATAACCCACTACCATCACCACCACTTTGATCACAAACAACCACGATCACCTCTGCCTTCCTTCTTCAATCATCAAGAAAACTACCCGAACACCAAACTATAAACCATTCTTTGATCCAAGAACTTGTGTGATATTGTATGTATCAAAACCCACCACCTATGGTCTATTGTTGTTGTTTGCTTGTCGACCTCACTACCACTTCTCATCGATCACCTCCGTCCTTGTCACCTCTTTTTGCCATGACACCATGATCATACACAATCCACCATGGGTCACCATACAACCCAACCACCATCAAACCATTTTATTTCCTGTTTCGTTTGCTAAACCTAAACCGAGAACCACCTTCGTTAGATTAACCATCGTCCACCACTGCTATTGCCATGTTTTCTGTTTCCACCATCTATTCTCTCTCTCTCTCTCTCTCTCTCTCTCTCTCTCTCTCTCTCTCTTATTCTAGTCCAAGAACCACCACCACCATACACTACCTTCAAAATTGCTGTTTGCATTCGAACAGAAAACCACACCATCACTCTTAACTTGATCGATAACCACATATTACTACTACATCTATTATGTTTATGATCGAATATAACAAACCCAAAACCCCAAACCGTCGAACCCTTTAACTACTATTTCTATTTATATGTTTTCAGTTCGAAACCCACCCAACAAATTCATTAACCGCTGCTGCACTATATTCGTTTCCGTTTTAAACAACCTGCAACCTTCTGCTACTGCTGTTATTTATGTCAAACTATCATATTTTTGCAGCTATTTTTCTTATTCAAAACGTACCTTAAAAACCACTCTATGCAGCTGCTATATCGCTGCTATTTCCTGCTTGCTGTTTTCCTATCTAAATATCACCATTTAAACCTGCTATTTGAGTAGAGATGATGATGAGGATTGTACGTTTCCTTTTTCTTTTTCTTTTGGTCGACAACCCGGAAAACCCCTTTAACAGATATTGAAGATGATTAAACTACTAGCGTGCCTTTTTGTTTTCATTCTTGATGGCCGACAATTGTGGAAGTAATAACCCCACTTGTGCAACTAGTTGATTTAATATATTCGGCTGCTAGTATTCCTACTTTAATCAAAACCCAATTGCGAGACTCCACCATTTGTTTAGTAGCTGAAAATCCATGAAAGTTTCTAGTGGGCCGTGAGGGAATTAAAAACCAAAAAGAAGTCGAATTGGTTGCAGGTGGACGGTTTAAAGTTGTATGGCCGACATATAAAAACACCACTTGTGATTAAATTAAGATGGTTAAGGATTTTGTCAAATCCATTTAAACGAGTATATATTTTAGTTGTTTAAAACTCCTACTAAAGATTGAAGGTTTCCATACCCAAATCCACTTAAAATCTCTCGGTTTGGGTTGTTAGTGGGTTAAGATCCAATTAGTATTATGTTGGGCTTGTGAAAACGCTAGTGGGCACTTGCTGTGGATTACTATCAAAAATTAATAATGGTAGTATGGATAGAACCCAAAAGATACGATGATGGTTGTGAATGATGTTTAGGATCGTGCTAAAGGTGATGATGGATTTCACTTTGATGATGATGATTATGTTAGATGATTAGGATAACCGATTGATGATTAAGATAATGATTAGGATTGGGGTATGATGACGATGAGATAATGATAAAAGATGGTTATGATAATAAAATGGATACATAAAATAACGATGACAATGTTAGATGATTTTGGACGTAATCGTGGTCATGATAGTGGCGGGTTGGTTAGAGTGATGGGTTGAGGAACGAGAAGTCTCGGGTTCGATTCTCGTCTAGAGCATTCTTTTTAGACAAAGCTTTAAGGGTATACACAATTACTTTTATTATTATTATTATTATTATTATTATTATTATTATTATTATTATTATTATTATTATTATTATTATTATTATTATTATTATTATTATTATTATTATTAGAATTATGTGTATTATTAATTATTGTTATGATTATGATTATTATTATTATGATTATTTTTATTATTATTACTATTAATTAACTTTATTAACAAGTACTATAATTAAGTATTATTAGTATTAAGAAATTTTATCAAAATTAGTATTTATATCGTAAAAATAATACAACCTTTTTATTTTAGTATTATTACTATCATTATTAAAAAAAATTTATATATTTTATTATTATTATCATTCTTATTATCAATATTAACATTTGTATTAATATTATCATTATTATTATCACTAATATTGTTAACCTTACTTCATAAAAATTATTATTAGTATTACTATGGTTATTATTTTGATTATTACAATTGTAGTTATTATCATTATAAAGATATTACAATTTTTTTATTTATTATTATTATCATTATTAATTTCATATGAATAAAATTATTATAAAAAATAAATATTTTCTATATAAGAGTATATTTATTTCAACTATCATAATATTTCATATAATTATAAATATTAGGATTATTTATATAAATATTTACATATAACAAATTATTTATTTTCAATACAAATCTAAACATATGTATATATATATATATATATATATATATATATATATATATATATATATATATATATATATATATATATATATATATATATATATATAAAACTATATAAATATTAACTATTTTAAATATATATATATATATATATATATATATATATATATATATATATATATATATATATATAAGATATATAATTTAAGACTATAATATATAAATCTGTTTGATTACGATGATACGTGTTAATAGATATACCATTGATATAGGTTCGTGAATCCGAGGCCAACCCTGCATTGTTCAGTATCGTCGTATGCATATTTTTACTACAAAATATCGTATAGTGAGTTCATTTGATTCCCTTTTACTCTTTACATTTTTGGGACTGAGAATACATGCGTTGTTTTTAAAACTGCTTTATTAAATGCTTTTGAAATATATTTTGAACTGCGAATACATGAAATGCTTTTATAAATGTTTGACGAGATAGACACAAGCAAAACATTCTCGAATGAATTATTATGCAGACAGAAGTTCTATGGATTATTATTGAATTATGTGGACATGATAATTGCCACCATTAAATTATGTGGACATGATAATTGCCACCATTGAATTATGTGGACATGATAATTGTCACCATTGAATTATGTGGACATGATAAGTGCCACCAATTGATGTGAATGTTATGTATCGAGAGAATGATTTTTATACACAGGTTATGTGTATTATATTTTGTGCACGAGATATGTGTACGGTTACTAAGATTTATGAAAAATGGATTTCGTACACGAGAAAGGTGTACTGTATTTAAAAGATATCGCATGTACATTACAGGTGGGTGTAGGATTCGGGCCCATTTGTACCATGCAGCATTTAAATCTTGTGGTCTATCAAAATGATAAATTTTATTGTTTACGATAAACTTATAAACTCACCAACCTTTTGGTTGACACTTTAAAGCATGTTTATTCTCATGTATGAAAGAAATCTTTCACTGTGCATTTGCTCATTTTAAAGATATTACTTGGAGTCGATCATCGCAATGGGACCAGATGTTGGTGACTTCGTCCAGATGGATTAGGACGGGGTATGACATGTGGTATCAGAGCGATGGTCTTAGCGAACCAGGTCTTGCATTAGTGTGTCTAACTGATAGTTGTTTAGATGCATTAGTGAGTCTGGACTTCGATCGTGTCTGCATGTCAAAAGTTTTGCTTATCATTTCGTGTCGAAAATTACCTGCTTATCATTCTTAGGAAATTACCTGCTTATCATTCTTAGTCCAGACACATTTTACTGCATTGACTGCATGAATAGTGTATAGACAAAATTCATATCTTAGTGTATCTGCTAAATCATATCTTAGCGAATCTGTTACTGTAAACCTTGCCTGACATATTCTGTAAATTCCTCCGTAGTCTACGAAATCTTTAGTACTATATATATAGATATTCTATGTAGTTAGAATATCATCCAATATTCAAAAATCATTTCATATCGAAAAATCTTTTATTCAATCGTACGAAATGGAATTCGCCACTAGTTCAAGTCCCTCTGATTCCGATAAAGAATTACACTCGAGCTCCGAAAACAGTGTGACTGGAATGAACCAATCAATTAGCCATCATCTATTCTGGATGAATTGGAGATGGGTTCGTAGCCTACTTAATTATTGGAGACACGAAGAAGGCGATCCCTTCTACCAACCGAATTCACCTCTTGGTGAAGAACCTGAAGCACTTACCGATGAACCTGTTCGTAATACCATTTTCCCTCTCATTTCCAGAGTATCACATCATGATTATATACTATCTCGAATTCTAGATCTTATTCATCCGCTCGTTCCGACCGACAATCATCCCGGAATAAAAGAATAAGTCAACGAACTTCGCGCTCGAGTAATCAATTTAGAAAACGTGGTGCAAAACCTACCAGCTTCAGCAGCAGCACCGGCAACACCAGTACCACCAAAAACAATATCTGCAGCACAAACCTCAACACTACATGTCTCAAACTCACAGTCAGTACCTCCAGCATAATCATCATACTACATGATGTCCTACATCGATTATATTCGTTCTACACGATGTTCTACAACATTTTCTTCGTTCGACATGGCAATTATGTAATCTCTAATGTTTTAGAGATTATATATTATGGTTCTAACGATAAATCAAATGAGTTTAATATCATATTGACTCATTAAATCCATGATTACATCTGAAGTATATATATATATATATATATATATATATATATATATATATATATATATATATATATATATATATATATATATATATATATATATATATATATATATTTTCATATAGATTGTAATTGAAAATTCTTTTGTACAAACTGTTAATGGTGAAAATATTTTAACGAGTAGGTAATACCCGAGGAATATTTAGATTTCACATTAATAAGTTACACTGTACATTCTTCCAATCTGATTCAACAGTCATTTACTATCCTACTTACAACCACCGATATACGTATCCGTTCACCGCAGAATAACTATTTTCATTCAATTTCATATTTGAATTTTGACCTATCAGAATCCAACAAGTGGCATAATGAAGAAAACATTTGACAAAATAATATTTGTTAGAAACAGACAAATTAACTATGAAAAATTTTTGTTAAGAATCCACGCTAACAAAATCCTAGCTAACTGTTCCTAGCTAACTGTTAATTCCGTATTACATTTTATTTATCGCAATTTATTTATCGTCATTTAATATCTGTTATTTAATTTACGCACTTTAAATATCGGGACACGTATACAAGGTTTTGACATATCATATCGACGCATCTATATATATTATTTGGAATAACCATAGACACTCTATATGGAGTAATGCCTGAGTTAGTTATACAGGGTTGAGGTTGATTCTATAATAATATATATACTTTGAGTTGTGATCGAGTCTGAGACATGTGTACGGGTCACGATACGTATTAATTAATTCGAATATTATATATTAAACTATATATGAATTATTGAATTACTAATTGTGGACTGCTAACTGTGGACTGCCAACATTGGACAATTAAAATGAATTAAAATATTGATTATAACATATGAAACTAAACAATTCTTCAAGTATTGCCACTTGATTTCATCTTAAACCTCGTTTGTATCTTGACAATTACAATCTGCGTTCAAACCTTTCATGATTCTTAAAAACACCTCAATCCAGAGGATGAACCAACCGCACTTCATCTACAAAAGAAAAGAATGATGCATATAGTTATGCACCTAAAAACACTTGGAACCTGAGTAAACGTTTAATACGTATCTGTGCTAGCTTCTTTGGCATTGCTATTACCGAAAGTAACAATGCAATTCCTTTCCAAATTAGCCAATTTTGTCACAGCTCCAACAAATCAACCTCGACTTTCATTTGGATTAGCCTTATTATAACTTTGATATAATTTGCCTTTCGTCATCGTCATCGGGGAACAGTTTATATCCCACCACATTAGCAGTAAACTTACCAGCAACTTCACTGATCTTTGACTTTCTAAAATAAAAAAAAAAATCATTACATTCAGTGAAACTTTATCATATACTCATCCGCATCTTGTAACAAGAATTGCCATACCAATTAGCAAATCAGTATTTCGAATCTCGCAGCATGTCTACAGCAACAGTTATATGCGTACATATAACATTCACCTCCTAGAATTATGACCTTCAATTCTGAAATTCTGAAATTCTGAAAAGCACTCAGTCTGCAAATCAATACTCTGAATTTTGAAAAAGCTGAATGAAGCAGCAGAAACTGTAGACAACCATAACGGTCAAAAGTTTGATGATAAAGAATGGAGTGTTGGAAACGCTCAATAGAAAATTTAGTACCGAAAAGCGGATTATGCGAAACTATGAAGGAAACTGTGGACAAATCACAAAGAATAAACCTCCCTTCAAAGAATCCAAATGATTTAGTATCTGCTGAAGTCATCAACGAATACCTTACTCCTGACTCTACATTTTTACGGACAAATCTTCTTAATCATCCTTCGATATTAGAAATTCTAAGATATTATCGTATATTTCATTATAAATATCCTCGATATTTCTGAAAATATTTTTCACGACTATCCTTATCTAAAATCATCTATCTTTTCGCGATATCAGTGTCACATCAGAAAGGAAACTGTTTTAGTTACTAAACTCTGAAAATTCGAATTTAAAATATGAATGTTTTTGAAGTAGTGTTGGGAACTGAAGTATGAGTTAGTATAATATAATGACACTTGATCAACGTGATTATATTACAGTAAGTCATGCTGAATTTCTATTGGAACGTGATGATTCACAGACTATAACGTCATCATGTGCCATGTTACACGACTCTTACATTCTATCTAACCTCTAAACATATCAAGAACATATTATCTTGATAGTTCTATCTTTTTCCTTGAATTCAGGAAATCAACTGTGACCACGTCACCAGTTAAGACGAACCTGCATTTAATCATTTCACTCTTTTGTGATAGCTTCACTCGTACTCTTCACATAAATGAATCGTTTTATCCATATTACTCACTAATGATAAAACTCTAAATTCCAACTCGTATGAGTCATGAAAACATATATATTGTTAGCAATGACCATCCCAATCAAATTTCGGGACGAAATTTCTTTAACGGGTAGGTACTGTGATGACCCGAAAATTTCCGACCAAATTTAAACTTAATCTTTATATGTTTCCAACACGATAAGCAAAGTCTGTAATGTTGGGTCTCAAAAAAGTTTGAACTATTTCATATATTCATTTGACCTTCGACTGCTCTCAACGATTCACGAACAATTAATTGTAAATAGATATGTGTGTATGTATATATAAATAATAATTCGAAAAATAATTTGAAGTATTATATGTTGTTGTTATAAAAAATTAATAAAATAAAAATAGGATATTATAATAATTATTATTTAAAATATATCTATATATATAAATAAATTATATAAAAAAATTAAATAATAAATGATTGTAATACTCGTTTGATGTTCTGATTAATATTAAGCAAGTTAAATTCAAACTTATGTAATTTTAAAATAAACAGTGATACGAAAATGAGTTCTATAAATTTTACGCTTATTAAAAATGTATTTAGGAACTATTTGTTGAATTTTAAAACTTTTTATATTTTAATTGGGATTAGGGGTGATAATTAATGTAATTTTTATTTATTAAATTAATGATTGAATTTTATACCATAATAACCAAAATAAATAAATACATTTAATTTAAAAATATGGGATTTTTTAGAGGACTTTTTATCCGCCACTATTTATCAACGGGGTACGATATATTAGCCCATTAAAACTGTCAGTAGGAAGAAACCAAATATAATGACTGCTGAACTATTTTCGACTGTACTCATTCACGTTCCTTATTTCCTTAATATTATTTTAATATAATATATTCACAAATACTGTGTTAGATTGATAGATTGATGATTATATTACACTGATTAAATAGTAAATTCATGGAATATTAGTGTGATTGTTTCAATTCTTTAAACTTACAGAGTGTATATATACACTCATACATATAACACTAAACACACAAAGTACAAGATCGATCACCGAGAATCACACACATCACTTTATCACCTTCATCATTCTCTTGATCAATCACCATACCGGAGAACACAACAACCACCTTCTTTGATAAAACCCACAACTCTCCCGCCACCCATGAACTTCGGCCACCTACACCACATGATCGAATTCTTTTGCTATTTAACCTTTATCACCACCATGAACAACTCATATTCTTCTTCTACCTTCTTCTCCGGTTCATAACCCACTACCATCACCACCACTTTGATCACAAACAACCACGATCACCTCTGCCTTCCTTCTTCAATCATCAAGAAAACTACCCGAACACCAAACTATAAACTATTCTTTGATCCAAGAACTTGTGTGATAATGTATGTATCAAAACCCACCACCTATGGTCTATTGTTGTTGTTGTTTGCTTGTCGACCTCACTACCACTTCTCATCGATCACCTCCATCCTTGTCACCTCTTTTTTCCACGACACCATGATCATACACAATCCACCATGGGTCACCATACAACCCAACCACCTTCAAACCATTTTATTTCCTGTTTCGTTTGCTATACCTAAATCGAGAACCACCTTCGTTAGATCAACCATCGTCCACCACTGCTATTGCCATGTTTTCTGTTTCCACCATCTACTCTCTCTCTCTCTCTCTCTCTCTCTCTCTCTCTCTCGCTCATTCTAGTCAAAGAACCACCACCACCATACACTACCTTCAAGATTGCTGTTTGCATTCAAACAAACAACCACACCATCACTCTTAACTTGATCGATAACCACACATTACTACTACGTCTGTTATGTTTATGATCGAATATAACAAACCCAAAAACCCAAACCGTCGAACCCTTTAACTACTATTTCTATTTTTATGTTTTTAGTTCGAAACCCACCCAACAAATTCATTAACCACTGCTGCACTATATTCGTTTTCATTTTAAACAACCTGCAACCTTCTGCTACTGCTGTTATTTATGTCAAACTATCATATTTTTGCTGCTATTTTTCTTATTCAAAACGTACCTCAAAAACCACTCTATGCAGCTGCTATATCACTGCTATTTCCTGCTTGCTGTTTTCCTATCTAAATATCACCATTTAAACCTGCTATTTGAGTAGAGATGATGATGAGGATTGTACGTTTCCTTTTTCTTTTTCTTTTGGTCGACAACCCATAAAACCCCTTTAACAGATATTGAAGATGATTAAACTACTAGCGTGCCTTTTTGTTTTCATTCTTGATGGCCGACAATTGTGGAAGTAATAACCCCACTTGTGTAACTAGTTGATTTAATATATTCGGCTGCTAGTATTTCTACTTTAATCAAAACCCAATTGTGAGACTCCACCATTTGTTTAGTAGCTGAAAATCCATGAAAGTTTCTAGTGGGCCGTGAGGGAATTAAAAACCAAAAAGAAGTCGAATTGGTTGCAGGTGGACGGTTTAAAGTTGTATGGCCAACATATAAAAACATCACTTTTGATTAAATTAAGATGGCTAAGGATTTTGTCAAATCCATTTAAACGAGTATATATTTTAGTTGTTTAAAACTCCTACTAAAGATTGAAGGTTTCCAGACCCAAATCCACTTAAAATCTCTCGGTTTGGATTTTTAGTGGGTTAAGATCCAATTAGTATTATGTTGGGCTTGTGAAAACGCTAGTGGGCACTTGCTGTGGATTGCTATCAAAAATTAATAATGGTAGTATGGATAGAACCCAAAAGATACGATGATGGTTGTGAATGATGTTTAGGATCGTGCTAAAGGTGATGATAGATTTCACTTTGATGATGATGATTATGTTAGATGATTAGGATAACCGATTGATGATTAAGATAATGATTAGGATTGGGGTATGATGACGATGAGATAATGATAAAAGATGGTTATGATAATAAAATGGATACGTAAAATAACGATGACAATGTTAGATGATTCTGGATGTAATCGTGGTCATGATAGTTGCGGGTTGGTTAGAGTGATGGGTTGAGGAACGAGAAGTCTCGGGTTTGATTCTCGTCTAGAGCATTCTTTTTAGACAAAGCTTTAAGGGTATACACAATTACTTTTATTATTATTATTATTATTATTATTATTATTATTATTATTATTATTATTATTATTATTATTATTATTATTATTATTAGAATAGAATTATGTGTATTATTAATTATTGTTATGATTATGATTATTATTATTATGATTATTTTTATTATTATTACTATTAATCAACTTTATTAACAAGTACTATAATTAAGTATTATTAGTATTAAGAAATTTTATCAAAATTAGTATTTATATTGTAAAAATATTGCAACCTTCTTATTTTAGTATTATTACTATCATTATTAAAAAAAATTATATATTTTATTATTATTATCATTCTTATTATCTATATTAAAATTTTTTATTAATATTATCATTATTATTATCACTAATATTGTTAATCTTACTTCATAAAAAATTATTTTTAGTATTACTATGGTTATTATTTTGATTATTACAATTGTAGTAATTATCATTATAAAGACATTACAATTTATTTATTTATTATTATTATCATTATTAATTTCATATTAACAAAATTATTATAAGAAATAAATATTTTCTATATAAGAGTATATTTATTTCAACTATCATAATATTTCATATAATTATAAATATTAGGATTATTTATATAAATATTTACATATAACAAATTATTTATTTTCAATACAAAATTAAACATATATATATATATATATATATATATATATATATATATATATATATATATGTATATATATATATATATATATGTATATATATATATATATATATAATTATATAAATATTAACTATTTTAAATATATATATATATATATATATATATATATATATATATATATATATATATATATATATATATATATATATATATATATATATATATATATATATATATATATAAGATATATAATTTAAGACTATAATATATAAATCTGTTTGATTACGATGATACGTGTTAATAGATATACCGTTGATATAGGTTCGTGAATCTGAGGCCAACCCTGCATTGTTCAGTATCGTTGTATGCATATTTTTACTACAAAATATCGTATAGTGAGTTCATTTGATTCCCTTTTACTCTTTACATTTTTGGGACTGAGAATACATGCGTTGTTTTTACAACTGCTTTATTAAATGCTTTTGAAATATATTTTGAACTGCGAATACATGAAATGCTTTTATAAATGTTTGACGAGATAGACACAAGAAAAACATTCCTCGAATGAATTATTATGCAGACAGAAGTTCTGCGGATTATTATTGAATTATGTGGACATGATAATTGCCACCATTGAATTATGTGGACATGATAATTGCCACCAATTGATGTGAATGTTATGTATCAAGAGAATGATTTTTATACACAGGTTATGTGTATTATATTTTGTGCACGAGATATGTGTACGGTTACTAAGATTTATGAAAAATGGATTTCATACACGAGAAAGGTGTACTGTATTTAAAAGATATCGCATGTACATTACAGGTGGGTGTAGGATTCGGGCCCATTTATACCATGCAGCATTTAAATCTTGTGGCCTATCAAAATGATAAATTTATTGTTTACGATAAACTTATGAACTCACCAACCTTTTGGTTGACACTTTAAAGCATGTTTATTCTCATGTATGAAAGAAATCTTCCGCTGTGCATTTGCTCATTTTAGAGACATTACTTGGAGTCGATCATCATAATGGGACCAGATTTTGGTGACTTCATCCAGATGGATTAGGACGGGGTATGACATTAGGATATATAAGCCTTTCTCTATCATGAATGAAAGTGCAAAGTTATTAAAATGCAGTCCCTATGTTCTTTTACTCTCTTAAACTTTATCTTTCATATTTCTATTATATAATCAGCAAGTTATCTTGTAAGTTTGTATGTGAGGCTTGTTGGGAATTTAATGACCCAAACAACTATCATCAAACAAAGATTGTGATCTCACAAACAACAAACAAACAAAATTAAAAAAGAAAAGTAAACGACACACGGTATTACGTGGTTATAAGCAATCATTGTGATTGCTTTAGTTCACAACCAACTAGAGGGCAATTTTATTGATTTTTCGTGTTTAAAGTTACAATGAGGTTATTGCTCTATTAAGGAAGCATTTAACCTAAAACCTTGATTCACATGTTAACTTGGCCGTTAAGTACAAGAAACATTCCTTAAACATCAACCCCTTGTTCCTTAAGTAAACTTGTCTTCCAAGCTTTACTTAATCTCTAAATCTAATTTTATTTTGTTTCCTTTTTTGTTTAAACAACTTCACACGCCCAACAATCTCCCACTTGAATGAGACTTTAGACAAACCCAATCTCGTCAACCCTTCAACCATTTACTCCAACCAATAATGTCAAACCACCATTTATACAACCAATCAAATATGGACACGCAGACTCAACATTGCTAGAAGAACAGACTTTCGATACAAGGTCTTTAACACTAGTTTTCGAAATTGAATCAATAACCCTTAAACTCTCTAGTTGATGTCTTCTAGCTTCAACATTTCGATCGTAACCACCTTACTACATATATCAGCAGGATTCTCCGTACCGAGAATTTTAGCAATAACTAAAGTACCATCATTTGTGCGTTCTCGAATAAAATGATACCTTAGTTTGATGTTTTGTACAAGTATGAAACATCAGGTTCTTCCCTAGATGAATAGACCTTTGATTCAAGGTTGTAAAACTCATGACTCGGTGAGTACTTGGCAAGAGGTTTTGAAGAGTTATCGGCGACTCAAGGAGAACTTAGGGGAGAACGTGGATGTTAACTTTCATTGACTTTTTAGTTTTTTAATATATATATATATGTATATGTATATATATATATATATATATATATATATATATATATATATATATATATATATATATATATATATATATATATATATATATATATATATATATTTAAGTGTATGATTCCAATTCCGGCCATCAAATTTCATTTTCTAGCCTCCAAGAATATGAAAAGGGTGAAAAAACAAAAAAGAAAATGCAGGTTTGATCGGTTTTGACCGAGCTTTTAGCGAGTTGCTGGCCGATTTCTCGTTTGCTCCATTCTGTCGATTTACCGCCGAGTACTCGGCCGAGTCACCTGAGTTTTGCAACACTCCTTTCATTATCACAATACAAAATGCAGTTTAGTTGAACTCGTCCTAACTCCACCATGAAATTCTTTAACCAAATAAGTTCTTTGCTTGCTTCGGCGTTGGCCATATACCCGGCCTCTGTCATTGACAACACAACACTCTTTTAAAGTCTAGACATCCAAATAACTGTCATCTTTCCAACCGAGAAAACATAACTCGTAGTGTTTTTTTCCCGTATCGTCACTGATATGCCCAAAGCGGATGCTTTATTTATGCGGTGTCGTTAGGTCGCAAAACGTCAATTCAGGATATCAACAGAAGAAGTTGATTGTTTAATTTATATATTGCTGGGCCTAAATCTATTATTCCTTCATATGGGTTAGCAAGGGCAAATATGACCTAGGGTCGTTCCTTGAGCGATCGAATTTGAAACGGAGCTTATGCAGATAATTTAGTAATTAAGATTGGGTTTATACACAATTTCTTATCCAAGACTAGTGGCCAGGTACACCTTGTGTGGAGAGGCAGGATCCTTTTGGTCCCAATAAATTGGCGATTGTTCAGAAAATCCAACAACCAAGTCCAACCGATTTATTCTAGACACCACTTTATCCAGAATATCAAATTGTGAAAAGGCAATAGTTGGGTTTAATAGTTTATATAATTGTAATTCAAATATTAAAGCAATAAAATTAAAATAAGGTAGCTAGCATGCAACAGCTAAGGACAGAGAAAACGTGGTTCACCATGATTTAAGATAATGTAGTGTCGGGATGATTGCGAGACACTCTTTGGATAGATATACCTTGGTGTGAACACTAGATTCCCTACTATGAAAGGACCCGTCCTAATCCATCAGGACGAATACATTACATTTGGTTACATCGCGAGGTACTTGACCTCTATATGATACATTTTACAAACATTGCATTCATTTTTAAAAGACAAACTTTCTTTACATTGAAACTTGACGGCATGCATACCATTTCATAATATATCCAACTATAATTGACTTAATAATAATCTTGATGAACTCAATGACTCGAATGCAACGTCTTTTGAAATATGTCATGAACGACTCGAAGTAATATCTCTAAAATGAGCAAATGCACAGCGGAAGATTTCTTTCATACCTGAGAATAAACATGCTTTCAAGTGTCAACCAAAAGGTTGGTGAGTTCATTAGTTTATCATAAACAATCATTTTCAATTTTAATAGACCACAAGAATTTCATTTCCAGTTCTCATAAATATACGTCCCATGCATAGAGACAAAAATCATTCATATGGTGAAAACCTGGTAACCGACATTAACAAGATGCATATAAGAATATCCCCTATCATTCCGGAAAATCCTTCGGACATGATAAAAATGAATTCGAAGTACTAAAGCATCTGGTACTTTGGATGGGGTTCGTTAGGCCCAATAGATCTATCTTTAGGATTCGCATCAATTAGTAGATCGGTTTACTAATTCTTAGGTTACCAAGCAAAAGGGGCATATTCGGCTTCGATCATTCACCCATATAATGTAGTTTCAATTACTTGTGTCTATCGTAAAACATTTATAAAAATTGCGCATGTATTCTCAGCCCAAAAATTTAAAGGGTAAAAAAGGCAAATGAAACTCACGATACTGTATTTTGTAGTAAAAATACATATGACTATATTGAACAATGCAGGGTTGGCCTCGGATTCACGAACCTATATCAGTTATGTATATTAAAACATGTAATCACAATCCAACAACTTATATATATATATATATATATATATATATATATATATATATATATATATATATATATATATATATATATATATATATATATATATATATATATATATATATATAGGGGCAGGATCAATGGGGAAGTAACCAATCGGGGGGAAGCGGGGGGAAGCAAATTTTTTTTTCGTTTTTTTTGGAATTTTTTTTCCGGCATCAAGATCACACGAAATTATGAACATTTAGAGGAGACACTTCGTGATGAATGTTATTATTTAGGCAGAAAAAAGATTGACAAAAATAATATTCAAGATAATATTGTTCGTGAAGAATATGAACGTTTTTTTTCTTCATGTTTTGTGAAGTAAAATTTAGCCCGATTTAGAGTTTAGGGTTTAGGGTTTAGGGTTTGGTGTTTTTGGTTTATTCCATAAACCCAAAACACCAAACCCTAAACCCTAAACCCTAAACTCTAAACCGTTCGTGTTAAAAACTCAATCTAAATCCTAAATCTAAACCCTAAATCTAAACCCTAAACCCTAAATTTCTAAACCCTAATATCTAAACCCTATAAACCCTAATATCTAAACCCCAATAGCTAAAACCTCAAAATACGCTCGAAAAACACGATAATTGTTATATATTACTTCTTCGAGCGTTTTTCCGCCAAAATAAAAACATTTATCACAAAGTGTCTCTACTAAATGTTCATATTTTCATCTCATCTATAATGTTCGTGAACAAAGTTTTTTCAAAAAACGAAAAGAAAAAAAAAGTTTTTGCTTCCCCCCGCTTCCCTCCGATTGGTTACTTCCCTCTTGATCCTACCCATATATATTTTATATATATATATATATATATATATATATATATATATATATATATATATATATATATATATATATATATATATATCCAATATATATACCATATTACTTATTTTATTTTAGTAATATAATTGTTAATTCAAATGTTATATATATAGATATTGTGTTATATTATTATAAATAATAACAATTAACATATTAGTAGGTAATATTAATATAGTTGTATGTAAAATATATATTTTTATATAAATATCATTTGTTTGTTAAAAGATAATTATAATTCAACTAAAATAATGATAATAATAATGATAATAATAATACTTATACTTATAATGATAATATTGTTAATGGTAATAATATTACTTATCTTGAATAATAATAATGATATGATAATAATGATATCAATAATTAGAATATTAATAATATTAATAGAAGTAATAATAACAATAATAAATAGGAAATCTACCTCAAAAAGAAAATGGCTTAAAATAATGCCCAACCCGGGCTCGAACTCGCGACCTCCCGCTAACCCTAAAACTTCCCTAACCACTACTCCATTGACCATTTTCTGTTTTAATCATCTATCTAAATTCTTTTAAATCATGCATCATCTTCATCTTATTATCATTAATTTCTTCGTACGATTTGGAACAGAAAACACGAATGATATCTTTATCATCATCATGAGTTCATCATTGTGTTCATCATCACAGCATAACCGTGACATTCATCATCATCGTGATCTCTAACAAAAATATATATATCTATTGTATAAGCTAATAATGGATCGTATGTGGACCGATTACATCCTCAATATTTTTAATTCATTCGTACGTCCCCTTCATTATTTTAAAACTTCACTTTTGAATTCCACTAACTTAAAGTGATGATATATTACTTTGTCCCACCACTATAATAATACGCATGCAAATATTTCCAAATCAAATTGATAAAAAAATTTGGCCATCAAGAAGAAGAATAAAGAACACGCACCATCAACTAATCTCCTTATCATCACCTATTCGAAATCATCATCATACTTTCATTATCATCTTAATTATTATTATCTTGCCTTCATCATAATAATGATATCATTGATAATTAAATGATGGGTGAAATTTTGTTGTTTGCCGAGTAGTAACCAAAGAAAAGAACGAGGACTACAGCAAAGCGTGGCCCATGTGCTCCACAGCTCAAAAGAAAACGCGTACATGGTGGTCCAACAATTTTATATGTCGATTGCTTTCAAATAAAGTGACTTTGAGTGGAAAGTTAAAATCCTATAATCAATTGCTGAATGGGTCGACCAAGTACTAGAAGTTAGTCTCACTTGCTTTTTCATTCACACCTCATATTAATATCTTTTAACTAAATTGCCAAAACTTTACACTAACATATTCCACTTGCACAAAAAATATATATAAAGGTCCACAATATTATTAACATATCGTGTCTTTTTGCCTTTGGTTTTATTCGACAGGAACAAGGATAAAAGAGGAAAAGTGCAGCAAGTTTGAAATGGGTTAAATGGTGAAGGTTGTGTTTTCAAATGGTTTTCGATGGTTGCAATAAGAAGTAGCAGTTTCCGAACAGCAGACATATACGGTTTTATCCGATGAAGATGGAATAAAAAAAATGAAACGTGAAGGTGTTGGTTGTGAAAAAAAAAGAACAGCCGTAACAAGTTCATGGTGGTGGTTGTATGTGTTCGATCAAGAAAACAAGAAACAGATAATGCAGCAGCTCGATGGTTTGTGAGCCAAAGATGGATGGTAATTGGTAAGTGTATTTCATATATGTAAGTGTGTCTTATCTCCAATTATGTTAGGATATAATATATGTATATGTAATCCGTTAGATAGGAAATCAAAATAGAGATTAGCAATAATTGTAAGACTCAATTATCCCGTTTAAGCAGTATACTCTTTTGTTATTTAGTAAAGGTGGTCGACAAAGGATCTCGATTAAAAGGAGGAAGGACAGGAAATAGAATAAAATAAAGTTTGATTGAGATTTCTAATTGAATTTACAATTTATTTTGTTTGATTCTTCTTATTGAATTGTAACAGGTAGTGAAGGAATAGAGGTTGACAAGGATATGTAACAAATTGAATAAGGTGGTTGAAAGATCGAATGGTTTATCAAAAATGTTGAGCTAATGGCTTGTTTTAAAGAATTATAGTGTCGACAGGATTAATTCACACAGGAAGAAAAAGGAAATAAAAAAAATGAAAAGGAGATGGAGATGTGTAACTGATTTAGGGTTGTATTGGATTGCTTCAGAGACAGGATTTATTTGATCAGAGAATAAATTAAGGAAAATAAACA
The DNA here is from genome assembly GCF_046630445.1 of Rutidosis leptorrhynchoides. Classification (NCBI taxonomy): domain Eukaryota; kingdom Viridiplantae; phylum Streptophyta; class Magnoliopsida; order Asterales; family Asteraceae; genus Rutidosis; species Rutidosis leptorrhynchoides. Next base: position 402,519,076 of record NC_092337.1, on the reverse strand, counting down.
TAAAGGTATAAATCTTGATTACGAGGGTTAACTGTATTTGATTGTATCTGATTATATTCAATTTTTGTAACAAGATATGAAATAGATTGAATAGTGGCTTGAATATGATATCTAACAGATTTTATATTGTATTGAGGTCTACTTGTAACATGATTCATCTAACACTTGTTTTGTAGCTTGATTGATTCAACAAATTCAATCACAAGGACAGAAGAAAAATATTAAAAAAAAATTAAAAGTTGTTATCAATCTGTAATTTGATTCTTGTTAATTGAAATGGATTGGTATCACTTTGCCACATAATATAAAGAGTAAGGATAATGATTCGTAACAGAATTTGTAGTTATTTATATTAATATTAATAATAATACTAATAATACTCATATTGATAAGAATGAAAGTAGTAGTAATAATATTAATTTTTAAATAAAATGATAATTTTTAGTAATCATAATAATAACTAAAATTTTAATTTTATTACTAATTATAATAATAATGATATTAATTATGATAACAATAATATTAGTAATAATAATAATATGACAAATTAAATGTATCAAATTTTATATCTATATATTTTGTTAAAGTGATAATATTCATAATAATGATATTAACATTAATATTAATATTTTATATTAGGATTGATAATGAAAGTGATAATAATAACATAACTACATTTTATCTTGCAATTACATATATTATATTACAATTTATTAATTACTTAATATTAATAATTATATATTAACATATATTTAATATTTAATATTTACACATTTTAATATAATACAATATACATATAATCATCAATTATATAGTCATCATATATATATTTTTATTTACACACAATTGTTCGTGAATCGTCAGAAATGGTCAAAAGTTAAATGAATGCAAGAAAACAGTTAAAAATTTTTTAGACTCAATCTAACAGACTTTGCTCATTGTGTCGAAATCATATAAAGATTAAGTTTAAATTTGGTTGGAAATTTCCGGGTCGTCACAGTACCTACCCGTTAAAGAAATTTCGTCCCGAAATTAGATCGAGGTCGTCATGGCTAACAATAAAAATGTTTTCATGACGAATATGAGTTGATAAATAGAGTTTTATCATTATTGTTTAATATAGATAACACGATTCGATTATGTGAAACGTACGAGTGAAGCTATCACAAAAGATTTAGATAGAGATTTAACTTTTGACGTAGTCACGGTGGAATTTAGAAAATAAGGTGCGTCTTAGCTTTTGATGTTGTCTTGGTTGAATTCTGGAATTCAAGGGATTTAAAGAAAATCTTCGAAATCTAAAAGATTTGATTCTTCGGCGAATAAGGAAATTAAGATCTCTATAATTAAATACGGTGATCTGCCTCGATTACTCTGTCTGATTCTCCCACTATAAATTAAACTTTTTCCGTTCCGTTATTTTCATCATTCCTATACTTTATTTCTTAGTTCATACATCTAAAAGATTGTGAAAGTGCTTAATCCCGTTCTAATCCTTGATATTTTTCTAATTATCATTTCTGTCATCCTTCTTTTCAATCTTTCACCAGAAAAATCTGTTTACTTCTACTATTACCTTGGGGTGATACTATTTTTAAATATACCGTGTCTTTATATTGCTATTCTTATTAATATCCACGGTTTGTAATTTATGTGTGGTTATCGGTGTCATAACCCGTCCTTAACCATAAGAACGTGTTAGATAACGTATGATTTCATTGCGAGGTATTGACCTCTATATGCGACATTTTTAAAAGAACAACTGAATATATTTTACATTACAAACCATAATTCTTATTTTGATACAAGCTTTAGACAAAATAAAGATGATTATCGTTTAGCGATAATCTTAGACTTACAAACTTTACATGTGATGATAACAATACGATTTCTAGCATATTTTACATTACAAATCCTCTGATATGCAGTTTTATTTTTGACACAAATATGCATACTCAAGATCTTGTTTAAATTCAACATGTTGCAGCGGAAGCTTCTAATTATCACCTGAGAATAGACATGTTTAAAACGTCAACATAAAGTTGGTGAGATATAGGTTTAATGCCGGCAGCGATATAAATATAGACCACAAGATTTCATATATAAACATTTTAATAAAAATATTCTAAGTGGTTGAGCACTTGGTAACCATACTTAACATTTAATCACGTCGCATATTCCCTTTATTATGAAATCTTACTACACGGTACCAAGTGTAGTCACAAAACGAAGTACTGTGCAACCGTTGAATACTGGTCGTCCAGTCCGGTTGGGGTTGTCAGGCCCGATAGATCTATCAACAGGATTCGCGTTTACAATACCGCTGTAAATAACAGTTAACAAGCTACAGGGAAGTATGCCAGTGGTACAACTCAACGTAGAATATATTTTTCAGTTACTTGTGTCCATAACGTAAAACATAAAATACATGTATTCTCATCCCGAAATACTTAGAGTTTAAAAGTGGGACTATATACTCACTTTTGTCTTGAAGATATGTAATTTCGACTTGGTCTCCGATTGATATCACGAACCTATCCATATATAATATATCAATACCTTTTCTTTTTAAAAAATCGTCACATATATATACTTGTTATACTTTTAATACTTTTAATAATTCCTTAGTCCGTAGTTAGCAGCTCGATGTTAGTAATTCAATTTTAATGGTTCATTTTTAGGTGTTTAATAAACCCCCAATGAAATAAATAAAACCCCCATCGAATATGTATTGGTCGAGATTAATCTTGACCCACGGTACCGGTGTTGTCAAATGACGTGTTGCGTACATAAAGTACCGGTGTTGTCAAATGACGTGTTGCGTACAATCATTGGATCTTATGATTAATCTTCTCGTATTGTTTACGGGTGATCCTGAACCATATAAAATTAAATTATGAGTACATATATATAAAATATCATGTTATTTTAAAAAGATGTGATTTATTTAATTTTCTCCAATTATTTTCGTAGCTAAACTAGTCTTAGATATCCGATCTCGTTTTGGTCATAGTTTCTTCGTTACAACTCCGTTTTCGTTGATTCAACTTGCCACTTCCTTGGATCGAGTCCCTATTTAAGACTATGAACTGTAAATACCTTAGTTTGTATTCGAAATCACAGGTCATAGGTCAAACTTTAGTGAAACTTATGGAGTTGATCATTTTCCATCATGTAAACAACCTTAAATGATTATTTTTCTAAAAATACTTATACTTTGAGTTAAATCATGAAATTTTTATGTGTTAACATATTCATAGTAAATATCAATTTTCCAGAAAATAAGCCTCCAATTCAAAGTTCAAAATAGTTTTTAATTATCCAACCCAAAACAGCCCCCGGTTACACTCCGACACCGTAGATTCAGTTTTAAGGTGTTCTTTGAAAAACCAAGTTATACCTTGTTAAATTAGCATATATTTAAGTTATATTACAGGTCTTGAAGTATTTTAAAAGTTAAGTTAGAAGGATCTATTTAGTTTGCAAACAAGTTTGAAAACATTCAAACTATGTTCTTGTTGTTAAAATTTTATACCATAAAATAAGATAGCTATATATATATGAATCGAATAAGGTTATGAACAAAGTTACTACCTCAAGTTACTTGGACAAGATTGCTGTAAAAGAGGAGTAAGAACCTAGAACCAAAAGAGTGATGGAATTGGATGAAAGATTGGAAGTAAACTTGTGTTCTTGAAAGGATTCTTGAAGTGTTCTTGTATGGTTTTTCTTATGATGATTAAGGGTTGTTTTTGAAGCTAAATGATGGGGAAAATGCTTGGAGATGATCAAGTATGAAGTTAAGAGTATTTTGAGAGAGAAATGTGTAACATCCCGCGTTTTTCCGTTAAATTTAATTTTAACACCGTCTCTTTCTTTTAAATAATACCTTTCGTTATTTAAATTCGTAGTTTCCGTTGACTAACGTTCATAATAATTCCGTCATTTAATTATAACATCTCTCGTTAACTTGCGTTTTAAAAATATTCGATCGGTTAAATCCCGCACCCGCTTTGAAACTCGAGGGACCGGAGTTGCCAAATGGGCAAACTAGTTGACTAGGTCAACTAGTCAACCCATTTCATCCATTCCATCATCTCCCTCATCCCTTTTCTCTCCATCTCAAGAACACACACACAAACCCATTCCATTCATTCATCATCTAAATTCAATCTTGGAAGCTCACAACAAATCCGATTACATATTTGGAATCCTCTCTTCATCCTATACAATTTGATACCAACTTCATCTCGTTTGGGTAACATTTCTAAAACTCTAGATTTCTCTAAATTCGTGTTTTTGATTTGAAATGGTGTTAGTTAGTGTCTATGGCTCGAGTCTAACATGAATATATGTTTGGTTTGCTCGATTTGTTGTTTTTGGAGTAACTAGCATGAACTTGAAATGGGTGTGCTTAATCCTTGATTTTGGATGAGTTAATGTTGTTAGATTGTTAAAGTGCATGTTTTAATTGTGTTACTAGTATCACTAGCTTCGTTTTGATGCGTAGGTTGATTAAGAAAACTTCAAAAACATGAATATTGATTTTGTGATGTTTGACTAGGGTTTGATAGTTCTTGACATGAACTTTTGATGCTTGAATGCCATGGAATGTTAATTGTTAGTGATTAGTTGTAATGTATGCTTAATTACCTTCGAAACGGCATATCATATGTGTGAATTGGATTCCCGAAACTTAAAATGCATTTGATGAACTTGAAACTTTGAAAATGGATTCTTAATGATCACTTGACGGAAAATCGGTTATTGAAATTGATGTTTTTGTTTGATGAAATGTGTTTAGTTGTTTTCCTTGTCAAATTACCTTTCCGACGATATATAGTATGCATTTTGGATGTTTTCGGTTCATAAAATAGGTTAATTTGAGTTTTGGTTCGTGACTTGGTCTTTTTCTGCAAACTGCATGTTTCCCAGGTATTGCGCGCCGCGCATATGCCCGCGCGCCGCGCAAAATTAGCAATCCCAGATGTTTGCCTTCGTGGTTAAGTTCTGACCAGGATTTACACTTGGGTGCGCGCCGCGCAACCCTTTGCGCGCCGCGCATATGCCCAGCTCATTTTAGTTTTTATTTTTCCTTTCACAAAATGTTTCCCGCTTAACCGTAACTCCGATTAACATGAAACTTGGCCATTCTGCTCATAAATGATTTCTCATCATGAGAAAATTGTCGGACACCCGATCCGACCCCGTTGACTTTGACTTTGACCAAGTTTGACTTTTAGTCAAACTTAACCAAACAATTATACGATCGTTCTAACATGCTTAGTTACTTGTATCGTGCATGAAACTTGACTAGTTGATTCACATGCTACATAATCGAGTCGTAACGAGCCATAGGACTAATTGAACACCTTTGACCTATCGTGTTTACCGTTATTGATACAAACCTATTGTTTAGGTCAAGACTAGCATTGTTCTTTGCACACGTTTACTTGTCGAAGTACTTTACTACTCGTGCACTCAAGGTGAGATCATAGTCCCACTTTTACTCTTTTTGAACTTATATTTGGGATGAGAAAACATAAACGATTCTTTTGAACTAAGTGAACACAAGAACGGGAAAACAAACATTCTACATACGAGTTTAGAACAAAATCCTCAATTCGATTATCATTAGTTACACTTGCCGGGTGTAAGCGAGAACTTATGTTATATGGCCATATGGGTTGACAACCCTCATCCTTGACGGTTCGCTACCGTCTACGGATGAAATATATTTTCGAGAATCAGTGTTTGTTCTAGCACTAAGTGATGGGGTATACAATGGAAGGAATGTTAAGCTTTGATAATTGGGTGCTCGTGAAACAAACTTTTGGAATGTATTACTATTATTCATTGATGCAAATCTTGTGGTTCACTTGTACTTACTTACTTAAACCTATGATTTCACCAACGTTTTCGTTGACAGATTTCTATGTTTTTCTCAGGTCCTTGAACGATACATGATACATGCTTCCGCTCATTGTTTGATACTTGCATTGGATGTCGAGTATATGTGCATACATGGAGCGTCTTTTGACTTTATTTAAAACTGTGTCGCATAGGATTTCGTTTGTACTTAACTTTGTGACGTAACTTTTGGATGAACAATTCTTGTAAACTTGGGAACAATCTTTACTTTTGAAATGAATGCGACATCTTTTGGTCAAACGTTGTTTTAAAGACTTATGACCACGTAACGGGACCTAAGTAGACGGCGCCGTCAATGATGATTTGGTCGGGTCGCTACAGATGGTATCAGAGCGTTGGTTGTAGGGATTTAGAGTTCATTAGTGTCAACCCCGAGTCATAGGGTACATTGGTGAGTCTAGACTACAACCGGCATATAGACTTGAAGTAGGAATTATTTGACTAATTGTGCATTTATACTCGAACTCTTCTATCATATCTAACTCGTATTCGATCTTGATCTTACGTTGATAAATTTTGTTGGTGCGCCACTTTGACTTTATGAAGTAATGTTAAATGCACATGAGAATCAGGGTAATATAATTTCCGGGATTATATTACGGTGATTCACATGGACGTTCCGACATTATGACATAGAGAATTTAAGGCGAGTCAAGGAAAATTTTCTCTCTATCCTTATTCCATGCCACGGTTAGTATTGTTGAAAATACTAACCAACGATATTCTTGTCTCATGAAGGAACAATGGCTCACCAAAGTCAACACAATACTCCTCTCGAAACTCTAGAACAAGCTCTTCAACGAATGATAACCACCGCCGTGGGTACGGCCGTGGCCGATCACTTTTCTAACAACAACAATCATGGAGCCGGTAATTCAATCGAAGGTTGCTCCTACAAGAACTTCATGAAGTACAATCCTCCCACTTTCGATGGAACCGGGGGACCGGTTACTCTCACCCGATGGTTTGAACAAATGGAGACCGTTTTTAACACAAGCGGTTGTCGAGACCAAGATAAGGTCAAGTTTTCCACCCTCACTTTCACCGGTATTGCTCTCTCATGGTGGAACACGTATGTACAATTAGTGGGAAGCGATGAAGCCCACACACTCTCTTGGACCGAATTAAGAGAAAGAATGATCCCCGAATACTTCCCGCGCAACGAGACTCGAAGGCTCGAACAGGGTCTAAGGAATTTAAAAACGGCCGGAAATGACCTCAAGGCTTATAATCAACGGTTTACCGAACTAGTCTCGATGTGTCCAATTCTCATGACTCCCGAATCCCTAAGAGTCGAACTTTACATGGATGGCCTCCCTAAGAGCATTCAACACAAGGTAATGACATCTCAACCCACTAACCTACAAGAGACTTTAACAATGGCCCGCCAAGCCTTAGAAACGGTGAATGAAATGGAAGCACCGGCACCAATGGTCGAGAACCACCCGAGTAACAACAAAAGAACATGGGAAGCCTCTCAATCAAGCAACCACAACAATAACAACAACCCCGCCAAGAAGCCTTTTACCTCCAACGACAAGAAAGGCTATGCCGGAAAACTGCCTTTTTGTGACGAATGCCACAAGCATCACTTTGAAGGATGTGGCAGGTTTCGCCACCGGCGCCAAGGACCCGTCGCTCGAAAGATGCCCAACGCACACAGAACGGATGCTTGCTTCGAATGTGGCCAACTGGGTCATTTTAGGAATGTGTGCCCAAATAAGAAAATCAACCCCAACGCACGCCGTTGAACCTTCAACATCGACACCAAGGATGCCCGGAACGACGATGGACTAGTAACGGGTACGTTTCTTCACAACAAACCGTATATTTCATACTTGTTCGATTCGATTACCGCTAGACGTTTTATAACCAAGGATTTGACTCATGCTCTTTATATTCCACCTCTTTCCCCCAGATACTACTTAGACGATTTAAGTGACCGACGGAAAAATATTGTGTGCCTATAAATTTTATTGGAGGAAATACGTTAAGACTTTTGACTTGACACATATAGAACTAGGGAGCTCGGAACCTATAATGTTTCCCCATCATCTTGTATAGATTATTGTGAACTGAGTAATTTTCGGTTGGAAACCGATACCCTCTCCCTCGCATCCATGACCTCATGATTATTTGCACGAATCCCGTATGTTCCAAATCGACCTCCGTTCCGGTTATCATCAATTGGGGGTTAAGTGAGACGATGTCTCCTAAGCCACTTTCCGAACTCGCAACGTTAGTTGTAAATCTCTCTTAGTACCGCTTGATTTATTTAGGGCTCGCCCGTATCCATAAACCTCTTGAACCGCGTATGCAAATTCATATAGACTAATCTGTTATCGTATTTATAGATGACATCTTAACTTATTTAAGTAAAGAAGGAAAACGAACAACATCTTTGTCTTACGCTCGAACTCTTGAGGAAAGAGCAACTCTGTACCAAAATCTGCAAGTGTGAACTTTGGTTAAACAAAGTCCAATTTCTAGACCATGTTGTTAGTGGTCAGGGTATTACAATAAATCTCGCAATCGAAGCCACACGTAATCGGGAAACCCTCACAACTCTGACTTATGTTCGTAAAATCTTAGATCCCTACCGAAAGTTCATTTCCGACTTTTTCTCGTGATGCTCGTCCTTTACCCTCGATAACTCATTAAGTCGGAAATTTAAACCTCTCCGTGCCCGGACCTTAAGCGTGATTTTTCACACCAACATTACTAGCTAAATTCGTATAACGCCAGATGGAACTTAAATATGGAAATATTTCTACTTGAACGCCGAAGGGCATACTCTCTCGACTCAAAATCGACGTAACTGAAATTCGTTATTTTTGCACGAGCGATTGGAATACTTAATTATGGATCCGATCAATCTTCTCATCACCACGTACCACGTTACATAACACTGTTATTTCACTATGACCGTCTGATATTACTGGGACCCAAGATAACACACAATCCAAGGATACTTCCTTTCTCTTTGACCTATCGTCCTCATGCTCCTGATACGGACAACTACTACTCAACCCCTAACTATACAACTATGTGTTCTATCTCGTTTTCCCACCAGGCCTCAACATTTGACCACTAGATGCTCGATATGGCTACCTCAGGATGTGAGCTCATCCTATTCTAAGTTCTCATTCCACTCCTGTCCTTTTTCTTGTACTTTTGTATAAGAAAACCTTTTATATACTTTCTCAATGGAGAGAGAGACTCATCATGTATTACTAGTATTCACCACGAGGGTGAATAGCCCTGAAAAAAAAAAAAAAAAAAAAAAAAAAAATGTTCTCTGTAGCCGGTGTACCATTCCCAACAAATATTTTCAAACCCTAACTAGCTCGTTCAAACATATCTTAAGGAATTTTTTTTTTTCAATACGGTGTACCATTGCCAATTACCTCGAATCAATACTCGTATCGCTTCTAGTTTTGCAAGAAACCTTGGGAACCCGCTTAGACATGAGTACCGCGTACCACCAACAAATCGATGAACCGAGCAAACGAACGATTTACATCTTGGAAAGGCATGTTTCGATCTTGCATTGTCGCTTTTAGTTGATCCCTCATACTACGATAGTTACCATTCGTGTACCAACGCCGTACTTCCGAAATCCTATATGACCGCAAATGTCATACCCCTATTCGTTGGGCCAACGCATGTGGCAAACAAACACCGAATCTTAACCCGTTCAAGAAACAACAATTGAGATCATTCAAGTCCGAGAAGGGCTCGAGACAACCCATTGTCGCCAGAAGAGTTATACCAAACTTAGAGGAGAACCTCACAAATCCCAGTGTGTAACCGCGTAATATTGAGAACCCGCACCTTGGAAGGGTGTAATCCGTTTCGGGAATCAGGGAAAGTTAAACCCGCGACATGTTAACCCTTTTGAAACCTTGGGGCGTATTGGAACCGCTCCCTACCGTTTAGAACTTCCGACTCAATTAAGTTTCCGTTTACCCTATATTTCGTGTAACAAACTTAGAAACGTGTCCTGCGGAACAGGAACGTGCAATCCTACTGGATACATCAACTATCGATGACAAACTTCTCTTCATAGGAAAACCAGTTGAAACTGGGGATCGTAAAAACCGAACCTTAATGCAACGTAAAACCCTGACTATCCAAATTCATGAGAACCCTCAAGAACGTACTTTCACTTATTCATAGCATTGACAACGTAAAGTCTCGAGTAAGAGATATCGACTACTACTTCCAACTAAATTTCGGGACGAAATTTCTTTTGAGTTGTGGATAATGTAACATCCCGCGTTTTTCCGTTAAATTTAATTTTAACACCGTCTCTTTCTTTTAAGTAATACCTTTCGTTATTTAAATTCGTAGTTTCCGTTGACTAACGTTCATAATAATTCCGTCATTTAATTATAACATCTCTCGTTAACTTGCGTTTTAAAAATATTCGATCGGTTAAATCCCGCACCCGCTTTGAAACTCGAGGGACCGGAGTTGCCAAATGGGCAAACTAGTTGACTAGGTCAACTAGTCAACCCATTTCATCCATTCCATCATCTCCTTCATCCCTTTTCTCTCCATCTCAAGAACACACACACAAACCCATTCCATTCATTCATCATCTAAATTCAATCTTGGAAGCTCACAACAAATCCGATTACATATTTGGAATCCTCTCTTCATCCTCTACAATTTGATACCAACTTCATCTCGTTTGGGTAACATTTCTAAAACTCTAGATTTCTCTAAATTCGTGTTTTTGATTTGAAATGGTGTTAGTTAGTGTCTATGGCTCGAGTCTAACATGAATATATGTTTGGTTTGCTCGATTTGTTGTTTTTGGAGTAACTAGCATGAACTTGAAATGGGTGTGCTTAATCCTTGATTTTGGATGAGTTAATGTTGTTAGATTGTTAAAGTGCATGTTTTAATTGTGTTACTAGTATCACTAGCTTCGTTTTGATGCGTAGGTTGATTAAGAAAACTTCAAAAACATGAATATTGATTTTGTGATGTTTGACTAGGGTTTGATAGTTCTTGACATGAACTTTTGATGCTTGAATGCCATGGAATGTTAATTGTTAGTGATTAGTTGTAATGTATGCTTAATTACCTTCGAAACGGCATATCATATGTGTGAATTGGATTCCCGAAACTTAAAATGCATTTGATGAACTTGAAACTTTGAAAATGGATTCTTAATGATCACTTGACGGAAAATCGGTTATTGAAATTGATGTTTTTGTTTGATGAAACGTGTTTAGTTGTTTTTCTTGTCAAATTACCTTTCCGACGATATATAGTATGCATTTTGGATGTTTTCGGTTCATAAAATAGGTTAATTTGAGTTTTGGTTCGTGACTTGGTCTTTTTCTGCAAACTGCATGTTTCCCAGGTATTGCGCGCCGCGCATATGCCCGCGCGCCGCGCAAAATTAGCAATCCCAGATGTTTGCCTTCGTGGTTAAGTTCTGACCAGGATTTACACTTGGGTGCGCGCCGCGCAACCCTTTGCGCGCCGCGCATATGCCCAGCTCATTTTAGTTTTTATTTTTCCTTTCACAAAATGTTTCCCGCTTAACCGTAACTCCGATTAACATGAAACTTGGCCATTCTGCTCATAAATGATTTCTCATCATGAGAAAATTGTCGGACACCCGATCCGACCCCGTTGACTTTGACTTTGACCAAGTTTGACTTTTAGTCAAACTTAACCAAACAATTATACGATCGTTCTAACATGCTTAGTTACTTGTATCGTGCATGAAACTTGACTAGTTGATTCACATGCTACATAATCGAGTCGTAACGAGCCATAGGACTAATTGAACACCTTTGACCTATCGTGTTTACCGTTATTGATACAAACCTATTGTTTAGGTCAAGACTAGCATTGTTCTTTGCACACGTTTACTTGTCGAAGTACTTTACTACTCGTGCACTCAAGGTGAGATCATAGTCCCACTTTTACTCTTTTTGAACTTATATTTGGGATGAGAAAACATAAACGATTCTTTTGAACTAAGTGAACACAAGAACGGGAAAACAAACATTCTACATACGAGTTTAGAACAAAATCCTCAATTCGATTATCATTAGTTACACTTGCCGGGTGTAAGCGAGAACTTATGTTATATGGCCATATGGGTTGACAACCCTCATCCTTGACGGTTCGCTACCGTCTACGGATGAAATATATTTTCGAGAATCAGTGTTTGTTCTAGCACTAAGTGATGGGGTATACAATGAAAGGAATGTTAAGCTTTGATAATTGGGTGCTTGTGAAACAAACTTTTGGAATGTATTACTATTATTCATTGATGCAAATCTTGTGGTTCACTTGTACTTACTTACTTAAACCTATGATTTCACCAACGTTTTCGTTGACAGATTTCTATGTTTTTCTCAGGTCCTTGAACGATACATGATACATGCTTCCGCTCATTGTTTGATACTTGCATTGGATGTCGAGTATATGTGCATACATGGAGCGTCTTTTGACTTTATTTAAAACTGTGTCGCATAGGATTTCGTTTGTACTTAACTTTGTGACGTAACTTTTGGATGAACAATTCTTGTAAACTGGGGAACAATCTTTACTTTTGAAATGAATGCGACATCTTTTGGTCAAACGTTGTTTTAAAGACTTATGACCACGTAACGGGACCTAAGTAGACGGCGCCGTCAATGATGATTTGGTCGGGTCGCTACAAAATGGGAGTGTAAGTATGAGAAAATGGGGTGAAGAAATGGTGTGCATGCATAAAAACGTTTTTAGGTTATAAAGGAAAAAAAAGATACCTAACTTTGTTTTCTTGCTAAATAATTCATGCTACTTGACAAATGGTTGGTTCCACATGTTTCTTAATCATTTAAGGCTGCTAAGGAGCAGATTTTTATTGGTATATACCAATAGTAAATACATTTAGAAGCTGCGTATGATACGGGTACATATACCCTAGATATACGTGTAGAAATCTTTGAGAAAACGGAACGAGGATTCAAATATAGCTATCTTTTGTAAATATACTTATATTGTTTTATGTATGTAAGCCCTTTAAAAGTGATAAAATATATATCTATACGATGCATGTATAAGTATTATAGGTTATAAGTATTTATGTCGAAGAACGTTACGTATAGTTATCGTTTTGAAAACTTAAGTTAGTAGTTTCAAAATATACTTATAACTCATTGTTATTAGTACCCAATGAGATGTTAAACATCCTTAGATCATGTTAAATATATATAAATACATATATATACATAAACGTATAATTATCGTATGTTATATAGTTCGTGATATCATCGGTCAAATTGGACGGTCAAACGTTGTGTAAAACTCTTTTCAAAAACATAAATCTCAACAATTTAGATTGCTTATCATGTTGGTAAGGTTTAATTTATGTAAATATTAATCTTATAAGTATAAATTGATCGAAAAAGTCCGGGTCATTACAGTACCTACCTGTTAAATAAATTTCGTCCCGAAATTTTAAAATTGTACCTATTTTGCGTCATCGAGAAACAAGTGTGGATACTTTTGTTTCATCTGATCCTCTCGTTCCCAAGTAAACTCGGGACCCCTTCGAGCATTCCAACGAACCTTAATGATCGGTATGTTGCTCTGCTTGAGCTGTTTAACTTCACGGTCCATGATTTCGATTGGTTCTTCGACGAATTGTAGTTTCTCGTCGACATGGATTTCTTCAAGAGGAATGGTGAAATCTTCCTTTGCAAGACACTTCTTAAGGTTTGAGACGTGAAAGGTATTATGTACTCCGGCGAGTTGTTGCGGTAACTCGAGTCGATAAGCTACCGGTCCAATGCGTTCGATGATCTTGAACGGGCCTACATATCTTGGGTTTAGTTTACCCCTTTTTCCAAAACGTATTACACCTTTCCATGGTGACACCTTTAACATAACCATGTCACCGATTTGAAACTCTAATGGTTTCCTTCGAACATCGGCGTAGCTCTTTTGGCGACTACGGGCTGTTTTCAATCTCTCCTTGATTTGTACTATCTTTTCAGTAGTTTCATGTATGATCTCGGGACCAGTTAATTGTCGATCTCCTACTTCATTCCAACAGATAGGAGATCTACACTTCCTCCCATACAGTGCTTCAAATGGTGCAGCTTTAATGCTCGCATGATAACTATTATTATACGAGAATTCTGCTAATGGTAGATACTTATCCCATCCGTTTCCAAAATCGATCACACATGCCCTGAGCATGTCTTCAAGAGTCTGAATTGTTCTTTCACTCTGCCCGTCGGTTTGCGGATGATATGCGGTGCTCATATCCAAACGAGTTCCTAGGGCCTCTTGTAGTGATTGCCAGAACTTTGAGGTAAATCTACTATCACGATCAGATATAATGGAAATAGGTATTCCATGCCTTGAAACAATTTCCTTTATATACAATCGTAATAGTTTCTCCATTCTATCCGTTTCCTTTATAGGCAAGAAATGTGCAGACTTGGTGAGACGATCAACAATCACCCAAATGGTGTCGTATCCCCAGGCAGTCTTTGGTAACTTCGTGATGAAATCCATGGTAATACCATCCCATTTCCATTCTGGGATTTTTGGTTGTTGAAGTAACCCTGACGGCTTTTGGTGTTCAGCTTTGACTTTGGAACAAGTTAAACATTCCCCAACATATGTTGCAACGTCTGTCTTTAAATTAGGCCACCAATAACGTGTCTTAAGATCTTGGTACATCTTTCCAACTCCAGGATGTATCGAGTATCTTGTCTTATGTGCCTCGTTCAATATCAACTTCCTTAATCCACCCAACTTCGGTACCCAAATACGATTTGCAAAATATCGAATTCCATCTTCCCGTATAACGAGTTGCTTCTCATACTTCTTCATTATTTCATTTCTTATGTTTTCTTTAGTAAGTGCTTCTCGTTGAACTTCTTTGATTTGTGAGTTGAGATTCATGCGAATTTTTATGTTCATCGCTCGTACTCGAATTGGTTCTCGTTCCTTTCTGCTTAATGCGTCAGCCACTACATTTGCTTTCCCGGGATGATAACGAATCTCACAATCGTAGTCGTTTATCAGCTCGACCCACCTACGTTGCCTCATGTTCAGCTGTTTCTGATCGAAAATATGTTGAAGACTTTTATGATCAGTAAACACAGTGCATCTAACCCCATATAAGTAGTGTCTCCATATCTTTAACGCAAACACGACTGCTCCCAGTTCTAGATCATGCGTCGTATAATTCCGCTCGTGAATCTTCAATTGTCGAGATGCGTATGCAATAACTTTCTTTCGTTGCATAAGAACACAACCAAAACCTTGTCGCGAAGCGTCACAATATATTTCAAAATCATCGTTCCCTTCAGGTAACGATAAAATAGGCGCCGTAGTTAACTTCTTCTTCAGTAATTGAAATGCGTTCTCCTGCTCCGAGGTCCATTCGTATTTCTTCCCTTTTTGCGTTAATGCTGTCAACGGCTTAGCTATTCGGGAAAAATCTTGAATAAACCTTCTATAATAACCGGCTAAACCCAAAAATTGGCGTATCTGCATTGGTGTTTTAGGAGTCTCCCATTTTTCAATGGCCTCAATTTTAGCTGGATCAACCTGAATTCCTTTGCTACTAACAACGTGACCAAGAAATTGCACTTCTTTCAACCAGAAAGCACACTTAGAAAATTTAGCGTATAGCTGTTCTTTTCTCAACAACTCTAATATCAACCTTAAATGCTGCTCATGCTCTTGCTCACTCTTGGAATAGATAAGAATGTCATCAATGAAAACAATAACAAACTTATCTAAATATGGACTACAAACTCGATTCATGAGGTCCATGAATACAGCTGGCGCATTTGTCAACCCAAACGGCATGACCAAAAATTCGTAATGACCATAACGTGTCCGAAAAGCAGTTTTCGGTATATCTTCTTCTTTGACGCGTAGTTGATGATAGCCCGATCTTAGGTCGATTTTCGAATAAACACATGATCCTTGCAGTTGATCAAATAAGTCATCAATTCTCGGTAGTGGATACCGATTCTTGATAGTTAACTTATTTAATTCACGATAATCTATACACATCCTAAAAGATCCATCTTTCTTTTTAACAAATAGAATCGGAGCTCCCCATGGTGAAGTACTTGGTCGTATGAATCCACGATCCAGTAATTCTTTTAACTGACTCTGAAGTTCTTTTAACTCGGACGGTGCAAGTCTATATGGAGCACGGGTAACTGGTGCAGCTCCTGGTACTAAATCTATTTGAAATTCTACAGATCTAAATGGAGGTAGTCCCGGCAACTCTTCCGGAAAAACTTCAGGAAAATCTCTTGCCACAGGCACGTCGTTGATGCACTTCTCTTTTTCTTTCTTTTCGACTTTATTAACATGTGCTAGAATAGCATAACATCCCTTTTCTAAACACTTCTTGGCTTTCAAACAGCTAATGAGTTTTAGCTTTGAATTACCCTTCTCTCCATAAATCATCACCGGCATTTTATCCTTACTAGGAATGCGAATTGCCTTCTTGGCACACACAACTTCAGCTCCTACTTTGGACATCCAGTCCATGCCGACTATTACATCAAAACTTCCTAATTCTACGGGTATTAAGTCAATTTTAAATGTTTCTCCGGCTAAATTTATTTCACAATCACGACAAATTTTATCGGCTTTAATTAGTTTACCATTAGCTAACTCAATCATGTACTTAGCATCTAGAGGTAATGATGAACAATTCAATTTAGTGTAAAAATTTCTACACACGTAACTTCTATCGGCACCAGTATCAAATATAATAGACGCTGATAAGTTATTAATGGTAAACGTACCCGTAACAAGCTCCGGGTCTTCACGTGCCTCTCTAGCATTAATAATAAATGCTCTCCCACGTGCAGGTCCGACATTCTTCTCTGGATTCGGGCACTGGCTCTTATAGTGACCTTGTTTTCCACACCCAAAACAAGTAACGGTAGCCAAAGCAGTTCTATTTGCATTGGTGGCAGGAGTCTTGGTACCATTTGTATTTGTAACGAGAGCCCTACAATCTTCAGCAAGATGACCCTGTCGATTACACTTGTTGCATACCACACTACAGTAACCAAAATGATGTTTGTGGCATCGGTTGCATAAAGGACTTTGTCCTTTGTAACCAAAGCTTAAACCACTACCCGCACCTTGCGTGATTTCTTGTTTCTTAAAAGATTGTTGTTGGTTACCTCGATCATAATTTCCATTCCACTTTCTTTTGTTACCTGATACCTTCACATCAGTATTGGATACTTTCTTATCCATGATGACCTGATCCATTAGCTCGTTTGCCATGGTTATAGCTTCATGAATTGTCTTAGGTTTCGATGCTGTAACATTTGCCTTGACCTTTTTGGGCAAACCATCTTTGTACATTTCAATCTTCCGTTCTTCGGTTGGAACCAATTCAGGACATAGCAAAACTAATTCCATGAATCGCTGATTGTAGTTGGTGATTTCAGTACCAATAACCTTCAGACTTCGTAATTCATCTTCCAACTTCCTAACCTCGTTCCTTGGACAATATTCGTTGATTAACATTGTTTTGAATTCTTCCCATGGAGTATCATAAGCTACATCTCCTCCTACAGCCTTCACAAAATTTTTCCACCACGTGAGTGCACTATCTTGTAAAGTGCACGATGCATACTTGGTCATGTCCTTCTCAACACAACCACTGATTTTAAACACAGTCTCCATCTTTTCTATCCACCGGGTTAAACCGATCGGTCCTTCTGTTCCACTGAATGATGAGGGCTTGCAAGCTTGAAAAGTTTTGTAAGTGCACCCCACACGAGGATTTGGGTTAACTGCAGCACCTCTTGCAGCCTCGACCCATAACATTCTATCGTTCACTCGCTGATTGATGAGTTCCTGGATTTCTTGTTCCGTCATTCGGTTCAATCGCGCCATATTCTTCTATAAGAATGAAAAGAAAATAATTATTCACATGGAATATTATAGATGTAGTGTATATTTACAGTACATTATAGCTTATTAATAATATGAACCAGGTATTATTATAAAAGCCTTTTCTTCTTATTAGCGTTTTATAATTATATCTAGGGTAGTACCTACCCGTTAATGTCCATACTTAATAGCTTAGTACAGAATCAATTACTACCATCTAAGTAATACTTAACCATGGAAAATTATTGCATTTCACACTTCACTATTTTACATATGCTTATCTTACATCGAACATTAAGCAAACCACACTAATAATATTATACAAAACATTATATGATCCCATGGTTTAATACGGCAGCGCATCGTTTGGTCTATTTTCTAGGACGTTTAGGTTCAAAGAATCGCTTAACGCTTATCCTGGCTGTCTGCCTATATTTTGGCTGTGGGGCTGAAGAACTGGATGCCGGGATAGAACGAATAGGAATAGCGGGAATAGGGGTGGTAGTGTCTAGTGGAGTTGGTGCCACATCATCCTTACTAAACTCGGGATTTGAATTTTCTAATTCATTAGCCTTTCGTTTCTTTCCTAGTTCGAACTCATCTTTTGTAATTTCCTGTATTTCTTCCTCGGGTTCACTTTCCTCCTCGGGTTCACTTTCCTCCTCGGGTTCACTTTCCTCCTCGGGTTCACTATCCGGGTTCTCTATAGTCGGTTCATCCGGAATTTGTGAGTCTTCCCCAAAGATATTATTTTCGTCATCGGATAGGTTAATGACTGGAACACCATCTGAAGATTCTGGTTCGGAGTCGCTGAATGTGATAACAAGTTTTGAGCCCGACATCTATCATACAACAACTAACCCATTAGTACTACATAATATTTACATATAAATTTTAACCAACAATGATAAGCAATGGTTTTTAAATCAGACCCGGTCAAAGTCCAGACTTACTAATGTATCCTAACGACTTATCGGTTAGACACACTAATGCAAACCTGGTTCGCTAAGACCACCGCTCTGATACCACATGTCATAACCCGTCCTTAACCATAAGAACGTGTTAGATAACGTATGATTTCATTGCGAGGTATTGACCTCTATATGCGACATTTTTAAAAGAACAACTGCATATATTTTACATTACAAACCATAATTCTTATTTTGATACAAGCTTTAGACAAAATAAAGATGATTATCGTTTAGCGATAATCTTAGACTTACAAACTTTACATGTGATGATAACAATACGATTTCTAGCATATTTTACATTACAAATCCTCCGATATGCAGTTTTATTTTTGACACAAATATGCATACTCAAGATCTTGTTTAAATTCAACATGTTGCAGCGGAAGCTTCTAATTATCACCTGAGAATAGACATGTTTAAAACGTCAACATAAAGTTGGTGAGATATAGGTTTAATGCCGGCAGCGATATAAATATAGACCACAAGATTTCATATATAAACATTTTAATAAAAATATTCTAAGTGGTTGAGCACTTGGTAACCATACTTAACATTTAATCACGTCGCATATTCCCTTTATTATGAAATCTTACTACACCGTACCAAGTGTAGTCACAAAACGAAGTACTGTGCAACCGTTGAATACTGGTCGTCCAGTCCGGTTGGGGTTGTCAGGCCCGATAGATCTATCAACAGGATTCGCGTTTACAATACCGCTGTAAATAACAGTTACCAAGCTACAGGGAAGTATGCCAGTGGTACAACTCAACGTAGAATATATTTTTCAGTTACTTGTGTCCATAACGTAAAACATAAAATACATGTATTCTCATCCCGAAATACTTAGAGTTTAAAAGTGGGACTATATACTCACTTTTGTCTTGAAGATATGTAATTTCGACTTGGTCTCCGATTGATATCACGAACCTATCCATATATAATATATCAATACCTTTTCTTTTTAAAAAATCGTCACATATATATACTTGTTATACTTTTAATACTTTTAATAATTCCTTAGTCCGTAGTTAGCAGCTCGATGTTAGTAATTCAATTTTAATGGTTCATTTTTAGGTGTTTAATAAACCCCCAATGAAATAAATAAAACCCCCATCGAATATGTATTGGTCGAGATTAATCTTGACCCACGGTACCGGTGTTGTCAAATGACGTGTTGCGTACATAAAGTACCGGTGTTGTCAAATGACGTGTTGCGTACAATCATGGGATCTTATGATTAATCTTCTCGTATTGTTTACGGGTGATCCTGAACCATATAAAATTAAATTATGAGTACATATATATAAAATATCATGTTATTTTAAAAAGATGTGATTTATTTAATTTTCTCCAATTATTTTCGTAGCTAAACTAGTCTTAGATATCCGATCTCGTTTTGGTCATAGTTTCTTCGTTACAACTCCGTTTTCGTTGATTCAACTTGCCACTTCCTTGGATCGAGTCCCTCTTTAAGACTATGAACTGTAAATACCTTAGTTTGTATTCGAAATCATAGGTCATAGGTCAAACTTTAGTGAAACTTATGGAGTTGATCATTTTCCATCATGTAAACAACCTTAAATGATTATTTTTCTAAAAATACTTATACTTTGAGTTAAATCATGAAATTTTTATGTGTTAACATATTCATAGTAAATATCAATTTTACAGAAAATAAGCCTCCAATTCAAAGTTCAAAATAGTTTTTAATTATCCAACCCAAAACAGCCCCCGGTTACACTCCGACACCGTAGATTCAGTTTTAAGGTGTTCTTTGAAAAACCAAGTTATACCTTGTTAAATTAGCATATATTTAAGTTATATTACAGGTCTTGAAGTATTTTAAAAGTTAAGTTAGAAGGATCTATTTAGTTTGCAAACAAGTTTGAAAATATTCAAACTATGTTCTTGTTGTTAAAATTTTATACCATAAAATAAGATAGCTATATATATATGAATCGAAAAAGGTTATGAACAAAGTTACTACCTCAAGTTACTTGGACAAGATTGCTGTAAAAGAGGAGTAAGAACCTAGAACCAAAAGAGTGATGGAATTGGATGAAAGATTGGAAGTAAACTTGTGTTCTTGAAAGGATTCTTGAAGTGTTCTTGTATGGTTTTTCTTATGATGATTAAGGGTTGTTTTTGAAGCTAAATGATGGGGAAAATGCTTGGAGATGATCAAGTATGAAGTTAAGAGTATTTTGAGAGAGAAATAGGAGTGTAAGTATGAGAAAATGGGGTGAAGAAATGGTGTGCATGCATAAAAACGTTTTTAGGTTATAAAGGAAAAAAAAGATACCTAACTTTGTTTTCTTGCTAAATAATTCATGCTACTTTACAAATGGTTGGTTCCACATGTTTCTTAATCATTTAAGGCTGCTAAGGAGCAGATTTTTATTGGTATATACCAATAGTAAATACATCTAGAAGCTGCGTATGATACGGGTACATATACCCTAGATATACGTGTAGAAATCTTTGAGAAATCGGAACGAGGATTCAAATATAGCTATCTTTTGTAAATATACTTATATTGTTTTATGTATGTAAGCCCTTTAAAAGTGATAAAATACATATCTATACGATGCATGTATAAGTATTATAGGTTATAAGTATTTATGTCGAAGAACGTTACGTATAGTTATCGTTTTGAAAACTTAAGTTAGTAGTTTCAAAATATACTTATAACTCATTGTTATTAGTACCCAATGAGATGTTAAACATCCTTAGATCATGTTAAATATATATAAATACATATATATACATAAACGTATAATTATCGTATGTTATATAGTTCGTGATATCATCGGTCAAATTGGACGGTCAAACGTTGTGTAAAACTCTTTTCAAAAACATAAATCTCAACAATTTAGATTGCTTATCATGTTGGTAAGGTTTAATTTATGTAAATATTAATCTTATAAGTATAAATTGATCGAAAAAGTCCGGGTCATTACAATCGGGCTTTATATTCTCCCTTATATTTCGGAGTCCCTGCTTCCGTCTTCTATAATCATTGTCATTCACAGTTAATGCTCTCTCTTATTTGCTGCAATTTATACACCCTTTCTATTTCGGAGCTTCATGCTTTTGTTTTCTTTTTGCAAGTAATGGTCCAGAATTCGTAGGTATGGAGTTTCGAATTATCATAATATACAAGGTAGAAAGGAAAGGTAGTAGCACGATTTGATTTGGCAAATTATCAGAATTCAAGGAAAAGATAGGACTATCAAGAAAATATGTTCTTGATATGTTTATAGATTAGATAGAATGTAAGAGTCGTGTAACAAGGCACATGATGACGTTATGGTCTGTGAATCATCACATTTCATTAGAAACTCAGCATGACTTACTGTAATATAATCACGTTGATCAAGTGTCATTATATTATACTAACTCATGCATCAATTTCCAACACTACTTCAAAATCATTCATAATTCAAATTCTTATTTTTCAGAATTTTAGAAACTAAAACAGTTTCTTTTATGATATAACACAGATAGAGCGGAGAGATAATTAATATTGAACGAGAATATTTATGAAGATATCTTCAGAAATATTAAGGATATTAATAATGAAAGATACGATAATATCTTAGAATTTCTAAATCAAATTGTGATGAAGAAATTCATTCACGATGATTTAGAGCGATTAAGGAGCAAGGTATTCGTTAAAGATTTCATCAGAAACAGAATCATCAGGATTCTTTTATGTACAAGTTTAGTCCTTGTTCAGAGTCTCTTTCATGATTTGCTCAATTCATTTTTCAGTATCAAAATCTTTGAACCTTTTCAACACTCCATTCCTTATCATCAAATTTTTTGACTGTTAAGGCAGTCTTCGGTTTTCACTGCTTCATCAGCTTTTTCAAAATTCAGGAAACTGATTCATAAGCTAAAGCATTTTTCAGAAATTCAGAATTGAAATTCGTAAATCCAGGAGATAGAAGTTATATATATATATATATATATATATATATATATATATATATATATATATATATATATATATATATATATATATATATATATATATATATATATATATATATATATATATATATATTGTTGTCGTGGAATCGCTGAGAATTTCAAGATTATCGATTGATGCCTTCCAGTACCTGGTATGGCAATTATCATTACAAGATACCGATGAGTTCATGATAAGACTTCAATAGATAAATATATTGATTTGTCGTAGAGATTTAAGCCAAGGAGCAACGAGGTTGCTGGTACGTCTGCTGGTAATATAGTGGAATATAAAAGATTCCCCGGTAACAATAAAAGAGCACGCAGATATATCAAGATTATAATAAGGTTGTTTCGAACGAAAAGTCGAAGTTGACTTGCTGGAGTTGTGACAAAACTGGCTATCTCGAACAAGAATTGCAAAGTTATTTTTGATAATAATAATGCTAAAGGAATTAGCACAGCTACATGTTAAACATTTACTCAGTTTTCGAGAGTTTTCAGGTGCATAACTATATGCATAAATCTTTTCTTCCGTAGATGAAATGCGGTTGGTTCATCCTCTTGATTAAGGTCTTTTTAAGAATCATGAAAGGTTTGAACGTAGTTTGGAATCGTCAAGATACAAATGAGGTTTAGGATGAAATCAAGTGGCAAACTTGAAGAAATGTTTAGTTTCATATGTTATAATCAATATTTTAATTCATTTTAATTGTCCAATGTTATTAGTCCACAGTTAACAGTCCAATAATTCATATATAGCTTAATATATAATATTCGAATTAATTAATACGTATCGTGACCCGTGCACATGTATCAGACTCGATCACAACTTAAAGTATATATATTATTATAGAATCAACCTCAACCCTGTATAGAGAACTCGATCATTACTGCATATAGAGTGTCTATGGTGATTCCAAATAATATATATAGATGCGTCGATATGATATGTCAAAACCTTGTATACGTGTCCCGATATTTTATGTGCGTAAAATAAATAACAGAAATTAAATGACGATAAAAAATTGCGAAAATATAAATTGCGATAATTAAATTGCGATAAATAAATTGCGATAATTAAATGTGTGACGACCCAGAAATTTTCGACTAATTTTACCAAACTCTCGATACGATCTAATATCTTTGACACGATAAGCGAAGTCTGTAATGTTGAGTCTCAAAATTTTTTTGAATTAATTACATACATTAATTTAACTTCGACTATTCCCGATGATTCACGAACCACTATTTGTAAATACATACATATATATTTAAAAATATAAATTTGAAATATAAATTGAAATATTATATGACGTAATTGTTAGAATTATTAATGTAAAATAAAATAATGTATAATAACTATTATTTAAAATATATCTATATATGTAAATGAAGGATAATGAATATATATATTTTGGTTTCGAATTAATTTAGTAAACGATAGTTGCACTCGTTCATCATTCGATGGTTATTTAAGCAAGTTAAATCCGAACTTATGTGATTTTAAAATAAACGGTGATCCGAAAATGAGTTTTATAAACTTTAGGCTTACTAAAAATGTATTTAGGATCTAGTTATTAAATTTTAAAATATCTTATATTTTACTTGGGGTTGGGAGTGAACAATAAATGTAAATTTTATTTAATAATTAATGACCAAATTTGATACCATAATGACCAAAATAAATAAAGATGATTACTTTAAAAATTTGGGATTTTTCCAAAGATTTTTTATCCGCCACTGATTAACAACGGAGCAAGATATAGTACCCGAATTAAAACTATTGGTAACTAACAACCAAATTCATCGACTGCTTTAATGTTTTTCAAATTCACATGTTTTAAATTTTATTATTTTATTATATTATAATGATTATTATATTTAATTACTAGAATCATATTACAGTTATATAGATATATTCGATATATGCATATACATTGAACACACTCAACCACTTTTAACTTTATATTTCATTTTCTTTCTTGTTTCCTGTATATATTTTGAAAAACAACCACTACATTCCACCTTTTATGTTATTGATATCCACTCACACACCAATTACCTTTTCTTGTTTTGGAACCTAACTATCAATCTCCTTCAATTACGGATTTCATTTTTTGTTTTAACACTCATGCATACACATACCCTTTATATATATATATATATATATATATATATATATATATATATATATATATATATATATATATATACTCCTTCATGTGTGCAAAAACCATCACCCATCCGTCCACATTTAACTGATCACCACCTCACCCATCCACCTTCAGCAATCATCACCAACCATAACCACCCTACAGCCGCCTTAACCTTCACCACTTAAACCTGACACACTATCACCACCTTAATGCTCGATTAATATTAGCCATCGTATACTACTGCTGTACTATTTGCCTTTCGAACAAACCCACCAACTCGTAAAACCAAATACCATGTGGGTAATTGCTGTTATTTATTTTTTTAACCGTGATCAAACAAGCTGCAAATCACTGCTACATCCTTTCTATTTTTTTCTGTTTCGATATCAAACGAACTCCTGCACCTGCTAAATTGCTGTTTACTTATCTGTATCTGTTTATTTTCATGACTCCACTTCCCTATTTTTTTTTCACAGCTGTTGCAGCTGCGTACACTTCTGTTTCTTTTCCTTCTGTCGAGTACAGCTGCTACAGCTCATATGTGCTTGCTGCTGATATTGTTTTCTGTTTCTAATTCTGTTATCACGTGATACACGAGGATGCAGTCGACGATGATGATACATAATGATATTACAGTAAACAATAAAGATGATGTGATAAACGTACGGTGTATGATGATGCTTACTGAGATTATGATATTAATAGTTTAAGGTTACGATGTTGATACATAAAATCATAAATGAAGATAAAGATGATTAAAAGTATGATGGTGATCGTGTGATGTACAGAAAGTGATTATGATAATGAATCACTTTAACAATGATGAAAAGATTAAATGGGTGCTGTTTTAATTACGAATTAATAAACCCAACTTGTATGTGTTGTTGTAGTTGTTAAAACTTTTGATCAATTAATTAGGAAGAAGAAGACAGGATATTAAGGGTTAAAAGAATTTAACGAATGAATTAAAACATAAGTTAACTAGCAGAGGAATGGTTAGGCGTGTGTTAGGGGAACGAAAGGTCATGGGTTCGAACCCAGGAACCTGTAAGTCTTTTTAATTATTAAAAGCTGCTTTAAGGAGTGTGGGTCTGTTGGGCCGAATTTGGGCTGGGATATTATCGGGCTAAACAGAAATATAAGAGTTATATAATATTGCGTATGGTTTAAATCAGATAAAAATGAAAAGGATGAATGGTTTGAGGGTGGGATTTTAAGAAGGAGGTTGCGTGTTCGAGTCTCGTTCGGTACAATTTATTCTTTTTGATGCCTCTAAGGTATTACTTGATATTATTATTATTATTATTATTATTATTATTATTATTATTATTATTATTATTATTATTATTATTATTATTATTATTATTATTGAAGACTATCATTTTTGTTAAAAAGTATCATTTTTATTATTATTATCATTATTAGAAAAAAATATCATTTTTATCAAAATTATTATTATTACTATCATTATTATTTTGACATTAATGTTATTATTTTTATATTATCAATATTATTATCATAATAACTATTGTTATTATTATTGTAAAATAAAACAAGTTTTTATATGTTATTATAATTAATGTTATTTTATCAAATAACTATTAGTTATATAAAATCATATTTATTAAATATAACATAACTATATAACTACTTTTATAATAAATATTAATAAATATAATTAATTAGGTTAGTAATGAAACACCTAATTAAAATAACAATTAAATCACTAATAATATATATTTGTTCGATTACCATTACATGTGTTAATGTACATAATTGAATATAGGTTCGTGAATCCGAGGCCAACCTTACACTTGTTCAATTGTCGTCATATGTATTTTTACTATAAAATACAGTATGGTGAGTTTCATTTGCTCCCTTTTTAATTGCTTTTGCAATATATATTTTTGGGCTGAGAATACATGCGCAGCTTTTATAACTGTTTGACGAAATAGACATAAGTACTTAAAATATATTCTACGTTGAGTTGTATCAACTTGCATATCTTCCCTAATAGCTTGGTAACTAATATTTACATGTAAGGACATGTAAGTGCGAATCCTATTGATAGATCTATCGGGTTTGACCACTCTAGTATCTAAATGGTTGCATAGTACTTCATTTTTCTACACTTGCGAGTGTAGGTAGATTTCATAATAAAGGGAATATGCCACATTAATAGTTAAGTATGGTTACCGAAGCGCTCAACAACTTATAGAATACTTTTATACACTTGCGAGTGTACATATATTTATAAACGGAAATCTTGTGGTCTATTAATATATTGAAATGATTGTTATGATAAACCTATGAACTCACCAACCTTTTGGTTGACACTTTTAAGCATGTTTATTCTCAGGTATGAAAGAAATCTTCCGTTGTGCATTTGCTCATTTTTAAAGATATTACTTGGAGTCATTCATGGCATATTTAGGTCAGTACCTCACAATGGGACCAGATGTTGAAGACTTCATCCAGGTGGATTAGGACGGGTCATCACAGTTGGTATCAGAGCGGTGGTCGTAGCGAACCAGGTCTTGCATTAGTGTATCTAACAAGTAGTTGTTAGGATGCATTAGTGAGTCTGGACTTCGATCTAGTAGTTGTTAGGTTATGTTAATAAGTCTGGACTTGAACCTGGT
This sequence comes from Rutidosis leptorrhynchoides, assembly GCF_046630445.1. Lineage (NCBI taxonomy): Eukaryota > Viridiplantae > Streptophyta > Magnoliopsida > Asterales > Asteraceae > Rutidosis > Rutidosis leptorrhynchoides. The sequence goes on along the minus strand of NC_092337.1, from coordinate 402,491,485 downwards.
CTGCATGTCAAAAGTTTTATTTACCACCATTTGTCGAAAAAAATATCTATCTATCATTTTCAGTCTCGACACGTCTTATTGCAATTATTGCATAGATAGTGTACAGACAAATTCTTACCCTATCGCATTAATTCTTGTCTGACACGATTCTTTAATTCCCTCCGTAATTCACGGGATCTTCTGTATATATACAGGTATCCTATGTATTAAGAATATCATTCGATATCCGAAAATCATTTCATATCGAAAATTCTTTATTCAATCGTACGAAATGGAATTCATCATTAGTTCAAGTCCCTCGGATTCCGAGATGGAATCCCGCTCAAGCTCTGAAAGCAGTATGACTAGAATGGATCAACCAATCAGCCATCATCTATTTTGGATGAATTGGGGATGGGTTCGTAGCCTTCTCAATCATTGGAGACAAGAAGAAGGTGATCCCTTCCATCCATCATATTGTCCTCTTGGCGAAGAACCTGACGTACTTACCGGCGAACCTGTCCGAAACACCATTTTCTCTCTCATTTCCAGAGTATCTCGTCATGATCATATACTATACCAAATTCTAGATCTTATTTATCCGCTCGTCCGAACCGACAATCACCCCAGTGTAATAGAAGAAGTCAACGAGCTTCGTGCCTGGGTTACGGCTTAGGAGAATATGGTGCAAAGATTACAAGCACCAGCGGCGACACCGGCAGCAATAGTACCATCATCAGCAGTACCAGCAGCATAACCAGTACCACCACCAACATCAACATTCGCATCCCACACCTCAACATCACAATCTTTACCTCGAGCATCAACATCAAACGCACCATAGATACTAAGGAGTACCAACAACAATGAACGATGAAGTATTGATCCATAACTTCATTGAAGAAATATTCTGTGAAGAATATGTGGTTTCAAAAAGTTTTAGAGATTATTTATTCCAGCTCAAACCGAAAGGCAAATGAGATTAATATCATATTAACTCATTAAATCCATGATTACATCTGAAGAAAATATATATGTATATATGTTTTCATAAAGATTGTAACTAAAAATTCTTTTGTACAAATTGTTAATGGTGAAAATATTTTAACGGGTAGGTAACACCCGAGGAATATTTAGATTTCACATTAATATGTTACAATATACATTCTTCGAATCTGATTCAACAGTCATTTACTATCCTACTCACACCCACAGATATACGAATCTGTTCACCACAGAATAACCATTTTCATTCAATTTCATATTTGGATTTTGACTTACCAGAATCCAACAAGTGGCATAATGAAGAAAACATTGGACAAAATAAAATTTGATAGAAACAAACAATTTAACTATGAGAAGAATTTTGTTAAGAATCCACGCTAACTGTTCCTAGCTAACTGTTCCCAGCTAACTGATTACATTTTATTTATCACAATTTATTATCGCAATTTTAATTCTCGCAACTTTATTTATCATCATTTAATTTCTGTTATTTATTTTACGCACTTTAAAATATCGGGACACGTATTCAAGGTTTTGACATATCATATTGACGCATATATATATATTATTTAGAGTCACCATAGACACTCTATATGCTGTAATGTTCGAGTTCGCTATACAGGGTTGAGGTTGATTCTTAAATAATATATATACTTTGAGTTGTGATCGAGTCTGAGACATGTACACGAGTCATGATACGTATTAATTAATTCGAATACTATATATGAATTATTAAATTGCTAACTGTGGACTACTAACTGTGGATTACCAACATTGGACAATTAAAATGAATTAAAATATGGATTATAATATATGAAACTAAATAATTCTTCAAGTTTTGCCACTTGATTTCATCTTAAACCTCATGTGCATCTTGACAGTTCCAATCTGCGTTCAAACCTTTCATGATTTTTGAAAATACCACAATCAAGAGGATGAACCAACCACAACTTCATTTACGGAAGGAAGGATTTATGCATATAGTTATGCACCTGAAAAACTCTTGGAACCTGCGTAAACGTTTAACACGTAGCTGTGCTAATTCCTTTAGCGTTATTATCACCGAAAATAACTTTGCAACTCCTGTTCAAGATAGCCAATTTTGTCACAGCTTCAGCAAATCAACTTCGACTTTTCATTCAAAACAACCTTATTATAACCTTGATATATATGTGTGCTCTTTTATTGTTACCGGGGAACCTTTTATATTCCACCATATTACTATCAGCGTTTAATCATCTAAAAACGCAATTTTCTTGAAACCACCTCGAATTGATAACCGACGATTCAGATATAGCTGCATTAAATGCAGAGGAAACTGTAAAATTGTAGATGGCCTAAATGGCCAAGAGTTTGATGATAAAGAATGGAGTGTTGGGAACGTTCGATAGAAAATTTGGTACTGAAAAACGGATTTAGCTAACCATGAAGGAGACCAAGGACAAATACAAGGACCAAACCCAATATTCAAAGAATTCAGGTAATTCTGGATCCGTCGAAATCTTTAGAGAATATCTTGTTCCGAAGTCATATTAAAATCTGGAAAATTTTTCTTCATCAACTTTCGAACTTAGAAATTCCAAAATATCATCATAAATATCTTCGATATTTCTGAAGATATTTTCATAAATATTCTCATCCGAAATTATATACCTCTTCGTGCTATCTATATTCCAATATATTGGAAACTTCTGTAAAATCTAAGTATAAATTATGAATGAATTTGGAGAAGTGTTGGGAATTGAAGCATGGGTTAGTATAATATAATGACACTTGGCCAACGTGATTATATTACAGTAGGTCATGCTGGAAGTTCTATTGGAACATGATGATTCACAGATCATAACGTCATCATGTGCCATGTTACATAACTCTTTTATTCTACTTAACTTCTGAACATATCAAGAAAATGTATTCTTGATGGTTCTATCTTCAGTGATGTTGATAAATTTGAAAAATCAAATCGTGCCATCACGTTCCTTCCTGCTTAGAACATTATAATCATTCGAAACTCTATATCTACAAATTCTGGACCATTATTCGCTTGATTTAGAATCGGGAAGAGAAAACAAGAGCATGGAGCTCCGAAATATAAAGGAAAATACAAAGCCGATCATAAACACATAAATTACAAACCGTGTATATCAATATTTATCATAACATAAAGACACGGGAGAATTAAAAACACTATAACCCCAAGGGCGAAGTGGAAGAAAATAGATTCCTCCGGTGGAAGTTGAAAAAGGAAAATGATTGTTGCGATAGTAAGGATAAGGACAAGGATTAGAACTGGATTAAGCATTTTCACAATCTTTTGAATTTGAAAGTATGAATTAAAATATAGAAAATGGGAGTGGTGGGAAGTAATGGAACGGAAGAAGTTCATGTATAGTGAAAATACCAGACAAAACAATTGAGACAGATGATCGTATTTAATTATAGAGAAATCTTAATTTCCTTAAATCCTGAAGAATCAGATCTTATAGATTTCCAAGATTTTCTTTTAAATCCTTGGAATTTCGAAAATCAACCGTGACTACGTCAAAAGATATGACGAAACTTTACGTTCTTATTGCACTCTTTTACGATAACTTCATTCGTACTCTTCAAATAATCGAATTATTTTATCCATATTACTCAATGATGATAAAACTCTATTTATCACTCATATTCATCATGAAAACATTTTTATTGTTAGCCTTGAAGACCTCGATCAAATTTCAGGACGAAATTTCTTTAACGGGTAGGTACTGTGACGACCCGGAAATTTTCGACTAATTTTAAACCAAACTCTCGATACGATCTAATATCTTTGACATGATAAGCGAAGTCTGTAATGTTGAGTCTCAAAATTTTTTTGCATTAATTACATACATTAATTTAACTTCGACTATTCCCGACGATTCACGAACCACTATTTGTAAATAGATACATATATATTTAAAATATGAATTTGAAATATAAATTGAAATATTATATGACGTAATTGTTAGAATTATTAATGTAAAATAAAATAATGTATAATAACTATTATTTAAAATATATCTATATATGTAAATGAAGTATAATGAATATATATATTTTGGTTTCGAATTCATTTAGTAAACGATAGTTGCACTCGTTCATCATTCGATGGTTATTTAAGCAAGTTAAATCCGAACTTATGTGATTTTAAAATAAACGGTGATCTGAAAATGAGTTTTATAAACTTTAGACTTACTAAAAATGTATTTAGGATCTAGTTATTAAATTTTAAAATATCTTATATTTTACTTGGGGTAGGGAGTGAACAATTAATGTAAATTTTATTTAATAATTAATGACCAAATTTGATACCATAATGACCAAAATAAATAAAGATGATTACTTTAAAAATTTGGGATTTTTCCAAAGATTTTTTATCCGTCACTGATTAACAACGGAGCAAGATATAGTACCCGAATTAAAACTATTGGTAACTAACAACCAAATTCATCGACTGCTTTAATGTTTTTCAAATTCACATGTTTTAAATTTTATTATTTTATTATATTATAATGATTATTATATTTAATTACTAGAATCATATTACAGTTATATAGATATATTCGATATATGCATATACATTGAACACACTCAACCACTTTTAACTTTATATTTCATTTTCTTTCTTGTTTCCTGTATATATTTTGAAAAACAACCACTACATTCCACCTTTTATGTTATTGATATCCACTCACACACCAATTACCTTTTCTTGTTTTGGAGCCTAACTATCAATCTCCTTCAATTACGGATTTCATTTTTTGTTTTAACACTCATTCATACACATACCCTTTATATACATATATACTCCTTCATGTGTGCAAAAACCATCACCCATCTGTCCACCTTTAACTGATCACCACCTCACCCATCTACCTCCGGCAATCATCACCATCCATAACCACCCTACAGCCGCTTTAACCTTCACCACTTAAACCTGACACACTATCACCACCTTAATGCTCGATCAATATTAGCCATCGTATATTACTGCTGTACTATTTGCCTTTCGAACAAACCCACCAACTCGTAAAACCAAATACCATGTGGGTAATTGCTGCTATTTATTTTTTTAACCGTGATCAAACAAGCTGCAAATCACTGCTACATCCTTTCTATTTTTTTTTCTGTTTCGATATCAAACGAACTCCTGCACCAGCTAAATTGCCGTTTACTTATCTGTATCTATTTGTTTTCGTGACTCCACCTCCCTATTTTTTTCTCATAGCTGTTGCAGCTGCGTACACTTCTGTTTCTTTTCCTTCTGTAGAGTACAGCTGCTACAGCTCATATGTGCTTGCTGCTGATATTGTTTTCTGTTTCTACTTATGTTATCACGTGATACACGAGGATGCAGTCGACGATGATGATACATAATGATATTACAGTAAACAATAAAGATGATGTGATAAACGTACGGTATATGATGATGCTTACTGAGATTATGATATTAATAGTTTAAGGTTACGATGTTGAAACATAAAATCATAAATGAAGATAAAGATGATTAAAAGTATGATGGTGATCGTGTGATGTACAGAAAGTGATTATGATAATGAATCACTTTAACAATGATGAAAAGATTAAATGGGTGATGTTTCAATTATGAATTAATAAACCCAACTTGTATGTGTTGTTGTAGTTGTTAAAACTTTTGATCAATTAATTAGGAAGAAGAAGACAAAATATTAAGGGTTAAAGCAATTTAACGAATGAATTAAAACAGAAGTTAACTAGCAGAGGAATGGTTAGGCGTGTGTTAGGGGAACGAAAGGTCATGGGTTCGAACCCAGGAACCTGCAAGTCTTTTTAATTATTAAAAGCTGCTTTAAGGAGTGTGGGTCTGTTGGGCCGAATTTGGGCTGGGATATTATCGGGCTAAACAGAAATATAAGAGTTATATAATACTGCGTATGGTTTAAATCAGATAAAAATGAAACGGATGAATGGTTTGAGGGTGGGATTTTAAGAAGGAGGTTGCGTGTTCGTGTCTCGTTCCGTACAATTTATTCTTTTTGATGCCACTAAGGTATTACTTGATATTATTATTATTATTATTATTATTATTATTATTATTATTATTATTATTATTATTATTATTATTATTATTATTATCATTTTTATTGAAGACTATCATTTTTGTTAAAAAGTATCATTTTTATTATTATTATCATTATTAGAAAAAAAATATCATTTTTATCAAAATTATTATTATTACTATCATTATTATTTTGACACTAATGTTATTATTTTTATATTATCAATATTATTATCATAATAACTATTGTTATTATTATTGTAAAATAAAACAAGTTTTTATATGTTATTATAATTAATGTTATTTTATCAAATAACTATTAGTTATATAAAATCATATTTATTACATATAACATAACTATATAACTACTTTTATAATAAATATTAATTAATAATATTAATAAATATAATTAATTAGGTTAGTAATGAAACACCTAATTAAAATAACAATTAAATCACTAATAATATATATTTGTTCGATTACCATTACATGTGTTAATGTACATAATTGAATATAGGTTCGTGAATCCGAGGCCAACCTTACACTTGTTCAATTGTCGTCATATGTATTTTTACTTCAAAATACAGTATGGTGAGTTTCATTTGCTCCCTTTTTAATTGTTTTTGCAATATATATTTTTGGGCTGAGAATACATGCGCTGCTTTTATAACTGTTTGACAAAATAGACATAAGTACTTAAAATATATTCTACGTTGAGTTGTATCAACTTGCATATCTTCCCTAATAGCTTGGTAACTAATATTTACATGTAAGGACATGTAAGCGCGAATCCTATTGATAGATCTATCGGGTTTGACCACCCCAACCGGGTTAGTCGCTCTAGTATCTAAACGGTTGCATAGTACTTCATTTTTCTACACTTGCGAGTGTAGGTAGATTTCATAATAAAGGGAATATGCCACATTAATAGTTAAGTATGGTTATCGAAGCGCTCAACAATTTATAGAATACTTTTATACACTTGCGAGTGTACATATATTTATAAACAGAAATCTTGTGGTCTATTAATATATTGAAATGATTGTTATGATAAACCTATGAACTCACCAACCTTTTGGTTGACACTTTTAAGCATGTTTATTCTCAGGTATGAAAGAAATCTTTCGTTGTGCATTTGCTCATTTTTAAAGATATTACTTGGAGTCATTCATGGCATATTTAGGTCAGTACCTCGCAATGGGACCAGATGTTGAAGACTTCGTCCAGGTAGATTAGGACGGGTCATCACAAAATGTAATAAGAAATTAATAGTTATCTAGGAACAGTTAGCTAGGATTTTGTTAGCGTGGTTTCTTAACAAAATTTCTCATAGCTAATTTATTTGTTTCTAACAAATTTTATTTTTGTCCAATGTTTTCTTCATTATGCCACTTGTTGAATTCTGGTAAGTCAAAATTCAAATATGAAATTGAATGAAAATGGTTATTTTGTGGTGAACGGATTCATATATGTTGTGGATGTAAGTAGGACAGTAAATGACTGTTGAATCAGATTCGAAGAATGTACAATGTAACTTATTAATGTGAAATCTAAATATTCCTCGGGTATTACCTACCCGTTAAAATATTTTCACCATTAACAGTTTGTACGAAAGAATTTTTAATTACAATCTTTATGAAAATATACTTACATATATATTTTCTTTAGATGTAATCATAGATTTAATGAGTTAATATAATATTAATCTCATTATATTTACCGTTAGAATTAGAATACATAATCTCTCAAATATTAGAGTTTACATAATCTCCATGAAGAACGAAGATAAATGATGTAGAACGTCATGTAAAACGATGATTATGCTCGAGGTACCTATCGTGATGTTGAGGCGTGTGTTGTTCATGGTACGGATGCTGTTTCTGGTGGTTCTGTTGATGTCGGTGATGTTGCTGAAGCTGGTAAGTTTTGCACCATGTTTTCAAAAGCTACAACTCGGGCGTGAAGCTCGTTGATTTATGCTATTACTCCGGGATGGTTGACGGTTGGAACGAGCAGACGAATAAGGTTTCGAATTTGAGATAGTATATAATCACTGCGAGATATTCGGGGAATGATGGTGAAAATGGTGTTTCGGACTGGTTTGCGGGTAAGTGCTTCAGATTCTTTGCCAAGGGGAAAATATGGTGGATGAAAGGGATCGCCTTCTTCTTGTCTCCAATCATTAAGTAGACTACGAACCCATTAAATGAATTGGTTGATTCATTCTGGTGACACTGCTTTCGGAGCTTAGGTGAAACTCCATATCGAAATAGCTGTCGGAATCCGAGAAATTCGGACTGGTTGAGGGATTCATCTCGTACGATCAGATGGAAGATTTTCTATAAGAAATAGATTATAGGATGTAGATTAGTATCCTGCAATATATAATTTACATATGCATATATAATACTAAAATCCCATAAGTTACGGAGGAATCTACAGAAGCTGTCAGGCAAAGGTAACAATAACAGATACGCTAAGATATGAATTTATCTATACACTGTCTATGCAATAGAGGCAGTAAGACGTGTCTAGACTTTAAGGATGATAAGCAAATAATTTTCGACACTAAATGATAAGCAAAACTTTTGACATGCAGACACGGTCGAAGTCCAGATCCACTAATGTATCTAATTAACTATCAGTTAGACACACTAATGCAAGACCTGGTTCGCTAAGACCACCGCTCTGATACCAACTGAAAGGACCCATCCTAATCCATCAGGACGAATACATTACATTTGGTTACATCGCGAGGTACTTGACCTCTATATGATAATTTTACAAATATTGCATTTGTTTTTAAAAGACAAACTTTCTTTACATTGAAAGTTGACGGCATGCATACCATTTCATAATATATCCAACTATAATTAACTTAATAATAATCTTGATGAACTCAATGACTCGAATACAACGTCTTTTGAAATATGTCATGAACGACTCCAAGTAATATCTCTAAAATGAGCAAATGCACAGCGGAAGATTTCTTTCATACCTGAGAATAAACATGCTTTCAAGTGTCAACTAAAAGGTTGATGAGCTCATCAGTTTATCATAAACAATCATTTTCAATTTTAATAGACCACAAGAATTTCATTTCCAGTTCTCATAAATATACGTCCCATGCATAGAGACAAAAATCATTCATATGGTGAAAACCTGGTAACCGACATTAATAAGATGCATATAAGAATATCCCCTATCATTCCGGAAAATCCTTCGGACATGATAAAAACGAATTCGAAGTACTAAAGCATCTGGTACTTTGGATGGGGTTCGTTAGGCCCAATAGATCTATCTTTAGGATTCGCGTCAATTAGTAGATCGGTTTACTAATTCTTAGGTTACCAAGCAAAAGGGTCATATGCGGCTTCGATCATTCACTCATATAATGTAGTTTCAATTACTTGTGTCTATTTCGTAAAACATTTATAAAAATTGCGCATGTATTCTCAGCCCAAAAATATAAAGGGTAAAAAAGACAAATGAAACTCACCATACTGTATTTTGTAGTAAAAATACATATGACTATATTGAACAATGCAGGGTTGGCCTCGGATTCACGAACCTATATCAGTTATGTATATTAAAACATGTAATCACAATCCAACAACTTATATATATATATATATATATATATATATATATATATATATATATATATATATATATATATATATATATATATATATATATATATCCAATATATATACCATATTACTTATTTTATTTTAGTAATATAATTGTTAATTCAAATGTTATATATATAGATATTGTGTTATATTATTATAAATAATAACAATTAACATATTAGTAGGTAATATTAATATAGTTGTATGTAAAATATATATTTTTATATAAATATAATTTGTTTGTTAAAAGATAATTATAATTCAACTAAAATAATGATAATAATAATAATGATAATAATAATAATGATAATAATAATACTTATAATGATAATATTGTTAATGGTAATAATATTACTTATCTTTAATAATAATAATGATATGATAATAATGATATCAATAATAAGAATATTAATAATATTAATAGAAGTAATAATAACAATAATAAATAGGAAATCTACCTCAAAAAGAAAATGGCTTAAAATAATGCCCAGCCCGGGCTCGAACCCGCGACCTCCCGCTAACCCGAAAACTTCCCTAACCACTATTCCATTGACCATTTTCTGTTTTAATCATCTGTCTAAATTCTTTTAAATCATGCATCATCTTCATCTTATTATCATTAATTTCTTCGTACGATTAGGAACAGAAAACACGAATGATATCTTTATCATCATCATGAGTTCATCATTGTGTTCATCATCACAGCATAACTGTGACATTCATCATCATCGTGATCTCTAACAAAAATATATATATCTAATGTATAAGCCAATAATGGATCGTATGTGGACCGATTACATCCTCAATATTTTTAATTCATTCGTACGTCCCCTTCATTATTTTAAAACTTCACTTTTGAATTCCACTAACTTAAAGTGATGATATATTACTTTGTCCCACCACTATAATAATACGCATGCAAATATTTCCAAATCAAATTGATAAAAAAAATTTGGCCATCAAGAAGAAAAATAAAGAACACGCACCATCAACTAATCTCCTTATCATCACCTATTCGAAATCATCATCATACTTTCATTATCATCTTAATTATTATTATCTTGCCTTCATCATAATAATGATATCATTGATAATTAAATGATGGGTGAAATTTAGTTGTTTGCCGAGTAGTAACCAAAGAAAACAATGAGGACTACAGCAAAGCGTGGCCCATGTGCTCCACAGCTCAAAAGAAAATGCGTACATGGTGGTCCAACAATTTTATATGTCGATTGCTTTCAAATAAAGTGACTTTGAAGGGAAAGTTAAAATCCTATAATCAATTGCTGAATGGGTCGACCAAGTACTAGAAGTTAGTCCCACTTTCTTTTTCATTCATGCCTCATATTAATATCTTTTAACCAAATTGCCAAAACTTTACACTAACATATTCCACTTGCACAAAAAATATATATAAAGGTCCACAATATTATTAACATATCGTGTCTTTTTGCCTTTGGTTTTATTCGATAGGAACAAAGATAAAAAAGGAAAAGTGCAGCAAGTTTGAAATGGGTTAAATGGTGAAGGTTGTGTTTTCAAATGGTTTTCGATGGTTGCAATAAGAAGTAGCAGTTTCCGAACAGCAGACATATACGGTTTTATTCGATGAAGATTGAATAAAAAAAATGAAACGTGAAGGTGTTGGTTGTGAAAAAAAAGAACAGTCGTAACAAGTTCATGGTGGTGGTTGATTGTGTTCGATCAAGAAAACAAGAAACAGATAATGCAGCAGCTCGATGGTTTGTGAGCCAAAGATGGATGATAATTGGTAAGTGTATTTCATATATGTAAGTGTGTCTTATCTCCAATTATGTTAGGATATAAAATATGTATATGTAATCCGTTAGATAGGAAATCAAAATAGAGATTAGCAATAATTGTAAGACTCAATTATCCCGTTTAAGCAGTATACTTTTTTGTTATTTAGTAAAGGTGGTCGACAAAGGATCTCGATTTAAAGGAGGAAGGACAGGAAATAGAATAAAATAAAGTTTGATTGAGATTTCTAATTGAATTTACAATTTATTTTGTTTGATTCTTTTTATTGAATTGTAATAGGTAGTGAAGGAATAGAGGTTGACAGGGATATGTAACAAATTGAATAAGGTGGTAGAAAGATCGAATGATTTATCAAAAATGTTGAGCTGATGGCTTGTTTTAAAGAATTATAGTGTCGACAGGATTAATTCACACAGGAAGAAAAAGGAAATAAAAAAAATGAAAAGGAGATGGAGATGTGTAACTGATTTTGGGTTGTATTGGATTGCTTCAGAGACAGGATTTATTTGATCAGAGAATAAATTCAGGAAAATAAACATAAAGGTATAAAGCTTGATTACGAGGGTTAACAGTATTTGATTGTATCTGATTATATTCGATTTTTGTAACAAGATATGAAATAGATTGAATAGTGGCTTGGATATGATATCTAATAGATTTTGTATTGTATTGAGGTCTACTTGTAACATGATTCATCTAACACTTGTTTTGTAGCTTGATTGGTTCAACAAATTCAATCACAAGGACAGAAGAAAAATAATAATAAAAAAAAAGTTGTTATCAATCTGTAATTTGATTCTTGTTAATTGAAATGGATTGGTATCACTTTGCCGCATAATATAAAGAGTAAGGATAATGATTCGTAACATAATTTGTAGTTATTTATATTAATATTAATAATAATACTAATAATACTCATATTGATAAGAATGAAAGTAGTAGTAATAATATTAATTTTTAAATAAAATGATAATTTTTAGTAATCATAATAATAACTAAAATTTTAATTTTATTACTAATTATAATAATAATGATATTAATTATGATAACAATAATATTAGTAATAATAATAATAATATAACAAATTAAATGTATCAAATTTTATATCTATATATTTTGTTAAAGTGATAATATTCATAATAATGATATTAACATTAATATTAATATTTTATATTAGGATTGATAATGAAAGTGATAATAATAACATAACTACATTTTATCTTGCAATTACATATATTATATTACAATTTATTAATTACTTAATATTAATAATTATATATTAACATATATTGAATATTTAATATTTACACATTTTAATATATTACAATATACATATAATCATCAATTATATAGTCATCATATATATATTTTTATTTACACACAATTGTTCGTGAATCGTCGGAAATGGTCAAAAGTTAAATGAATGCAAGAAAACAGTTAAAAAATTCTAAGACTCAATCTAACAGACTTTGCTCATTGTGTCGAAATCATATAAAGATTAAGTTTAAATTTCGTTAGAAATTTCCGGGTCATCACATACTAAGCGGTTTCCCGATTAGCTTGTCACGAGGAACAAGGCTTTGAAGATTCTGATCAGATGGACTATGCTCAACTCCCGACACTTTATTCGGTTTAAGCATATAAGCAGCCCATCTTGGATGCAATGCATACCTTGGGCACACGAATAAAGTAGCATAGCCATATACATATAATATCCAACCTTTCTTAACACCTTAGTGTATCAACCAAGTAAGTAGTTATGATTGTGTTTCGAATTCCTTTGTGTCAATGATTTTGTAAAATCTAAGGGTTTGTAAACAAATTAGAACCTCTGATAGTTCTCAGTCATCCTTAGAGATTTATAAGCTTAGTTTGTATCGTAGTGAGTTAATTTCTCATTTATGATTTAACCAGCCCTTAATTAAATCAACCCAATAAATCCCTTAGTTATCCACCATGTACTAGACTTATAGTGGTTCCATAGCTTCTAACCTTGACCATGCTCAAGTGGTCCTATAGTACATCGACATGAGTCTTATACTCTTGACCAATGTCTTGATCTGGTCCTATGGTAATTCCCCATGTACTTTATAGTATTTTCGATGGGTTCATACCTTGACCAATGTATAAACACAGATAATTAATTACCTTATAATTGTCGACTTGAAAAAAGGTTTTAATCACGTTTATTGGTGGAAGGAAGATAATAACGAGGTTTAATATCATAGACAAAAAGTGAGTACGAAACGAAAATCATCCCTAACTAACATTATTAAATCATGACAAATAATCAAGCAATTACTCACACATCATGGCAACAAGCATTTCTAATATTAATAAATCACAAACATTAAACAAGAATATTATAATAAATTAATAAAAGAAAGGATAGATGTTACGGAATAATGTCGGCAGAATAACACTTGTATTTCTTCATAATATTCATAGCGTTACAATGCTTGATAGCTTCTACTACTAACTACATACTATTCTCTTATTGATCACTAGAGAGCGACAATAGAGAGATAATTACATTTCCTAATCTCTGTACTTTTCTCTCTCTAGAATCTAGAGAGATAAAGTAGAGAGGGAACAAATCTCCTATAGATCACTTGAGAGCGACTATAGAGAGATATTTGAGAGAGAAGTGAAGAATTGGTGTGTTTGAAATGGTGGGATGAAGCCCCCATTTATAGGAAGTGCTTGGTGGCAAAATTGTAATTAAATGGCTGAAAAACGGCTTGCAACTTGGCAGGCCGTTTGGCAAGCCGTTTGCCATGGTCGTTTGCCCAGGCAAGCCGTTTTTGGTGCTCATTTGCTGGCAGGCCATTTTTCATTATGGCAAGCCGTTTGGCAAGGGGTTTGCTGGATCGTATCTTGTCTTTCACCGTTTTCGCTCTAGAATCTTCGTTTTAGCTCTGTTTTTGACGATTCTTGCGCCCACGCGTTCGTAATTGAATATCCTACAACATGAGATTAAGTAATTAAACTTTTCCAAAAATTATAAAATAAGTTATCTAAACTCGAGTTAATCGTCTTAGCCGGTTTTGCTCGTTTTTCCTCGTTTTTCATCCGATTTTAGTGATTCTTGAAACATAGCCTTTGTAATTTCTAAATCTACCAAATTAACCAACAAAGTGATTATTTTGGCAATAAAGTTTGGAACTTTATGATTTTAGGGCTAAATATCGGGGGTAAAAGCGTGACTTTTTAGCCGATATCAGTCACATCCACTCAAATATGAGTCAACGTACCCTCTCAAAATGCAATCACTTTTTGTATATTGCAACCCCATTTTTGAAGTACCTTTCAAGTAGCACAAAAGCCACTTTACTCCTTCCCAACGCTCCTTACCTGGATTAGACATTGACAACTCCAACTCCCACCGCATGAGCTATGTCGGGTCTTGTACACACCATTGGATACATAACACTACCCATAGCCGATGCATAAGGAACTTGAGCCATTTCTGCTTTGTCTCCATACTTTATAAGTGATTGACTCTTCATCAACTTCAAAGTACCACCTAAAGGCATGGATCGTGCCTTTTGGTTCTTCCATGTTGAACCACTCTAATACTTTCTCGATATACTTGGTTTGAGAAAAATTTAAAGTACCTTCAAATCGATTTCGTGTAATAATCATATCGGGTATTTGTTTAGCAGCCCCCAAGTCTTTCATCTCAAACTCAAGAGATAATTGTCTCTTAAACTTGTTGATCTTCAACATATTCGATCTTACAACCAACAATTCATCAACATAAAGTAAAAATATAACATATGAGGACTTGAACTTCTTCAAGTAACTTTACTAATCCAAATTGCTTCTTGTGAAGCTGCTCCTAGCAATAAATTTATTAAACTTCAAGTATCATTGCTAAGGTACTTGTTCCATACAGACTTTTATTCAATTTGCAAACCCACTTCTATTTATCAACTACCTCGAAGCCCATAAGTTTCATAATATAATTCTCTTCATTGAGATCCCCAAGCAAAAATGTGGTCTTTACATCTAATTGTTCTAGATGTAAGTCGTTGATGGTCACAATGCTCAAAACCAAGCGAATAATAGTCATCTTCACAACCGGAGAGAAAATCTCATTATAATCGACCCACTCCCCTTATTGAAACTCCTTAACTACTAAACGAGCCTTGTACGACTTTTTCCCGTTCAACTCATCCTTAACTTGAAAGACCCATTTGTTGTGCAATGCCTTTTTATTAGGAGGTAATTTCACTAGTGACCATGTCTCATTCTTCATAAGTGACCTCATCTCTTCTTTCATAGAAAGCTCCCACTGTACGGATTTTTTAGATTGTTTTGCTTTCGAATAACTCTTGGGTTCCGATTTTCGGTAAAGAGCAAATGGTTTGCCGATGGAGAAAATCAAATCGTAGGTTCGGGAATTCTACATGAGCGTCTCAATGGTGGAGTCACAGGTTGTGGTGATTGAGTCAAATCACCGTTATCTCCACCACTAGATCTCCCACGACTTTTGGACCCATCACTACTCTCCAAATCATCTCCATCGTTTAGATCCTCACTTCCAACCAGAATCTGCACCAACACAATCATCAAGCATAACCGGATCATGAATAAAATTGTTACCTTAGCGTCGTACAACCAGCTTCATCAAAATCACATCTACGGATCACCTTCCTCGCCTTGTTATCCCAACATCTATATCTCATTTCATCCTATCCATATCCGATAAATGTGCATTTTCATGATATAGCTTCAAGCTTGTCTTTATTGATGTCTTTGGTTTTCATGTACACATTACAACTGAAAACTCTTAAGTGAACCAAACTCAACTTTTTACCGGTCTATTCTTCCTCTGAATTTCGAAACTCTAACGGTGTCGAGGGTCCCCTATTAATTAAACAAGCCGATGTATTTACGGCATCCGCCTAAAACATGTTGGGCAGACTCGCATGCAACCACATACTCCTAGCCCGTTCATTGAGGATCCGGTTCATGAGTTCGGCAACCCTAATGTCAGGTGGTGTTTCCGAAACTGTTTTCAACATATGAACGTCATGTTCCACACAATAGTCTTTAAACTCCTTATTGCTATATTCTCCTCCATTATCGGATTTCAAGCACTTAAATTTCAAGTTAATCTCGTTTTTCACAGCAGCCCTCCACATTTTAAAAGTAGAAAATACGTCAGATTTAACTTTTAGAAAATAAACTCATACCTTTCTTGTGGAGTCACCAATGAAGGTGATATAATAGCGGGGACCACAATGCGACTCGGCCGTTGTAGGTCCATAAACATTGAAGTGCACAAGTTTAAGCTTCTCCTTTTTTTTGTGCAATTTTCCCGATTTTCCGAATGACACCTTCTTTTACTTCCCCAAAGTACATGGTTCGTAAAACCCGATATTCACCTTCTTCAAATACGGAATCTTCCCATTAGAAACTAGCTACGCCATCCCCTTCTCACTCATATGCCTGAGGCAATGGTGCTATAGAGTAGAATTAGCCCCTACATTACTTGTCACATTAACCTAATCATCATCGAATACCTTGAACATGTATAAAGTTACCCTTTTATGTCCTGAAGCCACGACACGGCCATCCTTTTTGACTCACCACTTGCAATCACTAAAGGTAGTATGATTACCTTCTTCATCCATTTGACCAATTAAGATAAGCTTTCGTTTTAAATCCGGAATATACCTCACATCCTTCAAAGTCTAATCGGATCCATGAGATGTCTTCAAAATCACATCTCTAATACCTTTAATGTCTAAACGTTTGTCATTCGCCAATCTCCCTTCCCCTGATACTTATTAATATTGTTCATCCCCCGATACGTCTAGAGTTATACATCTTCTTGGATTTGTTACCCTTCTTTGTGCCCTTATCGTTCTTCCTGCCCCTATCAGTACTAAAGAGCGACCTTGACGATTACCCAGAATTCTTCTTACGAGTGTCTTCACCAAGAATCAAATCCCGATTCTCATCAAACTTAAGTTTAAACATTTTCGTGAAACTACTAACCGCGGTAATCGTACCCAACCAACATTCAGGCAAAGATGAAAGAAAGATCAGTGCCTGAATTTCATCATCAAACACAATCTCCACCAAAACAAGTCTTGAGATGAGATTGTTGAGCTCATTTATATGATCATTTTCACTTGCACCTTCCTTCATCTTCGTATTGAATAATTGACACATGAGGAAAAATTTGTTAGCCACGTTAGGTTTCTCATACATGTTCATAAGTGCGTTTAAACACTCAAACGTAGTCTTCGCGTTAATAACGTTACAAGCAACGTTTTTCGCGAGAGACATCCTAACCGCTCATAAAGCTTGACGATCTAGGAGATCCCAGTATTCGGTTTAACATGATCCAGTTTCTCCCCCAATAGTGGTAAGTGTAGCTTTTTTATGATACAAATTATCCTCTATTTGCATCTTTGGAAAACCCGAAATCCTTCCCACGAACCGATTAATCCTAAACCTTCCTTCAACCATCATCGTGACCAAATTCGAACCTTGAGCTCTAGATACCAATTGTTATCACTTTAATGGCCCCAAGCCACAATCACCAATCAAAGATTTTGATACCACGAACAACAAACAGACAAAGTAACAAAAGTAAAGTAAGCATCACAATATATTGCGTGGTTATATGCAATCATTGTAATTGCTTTAGTCCATGGCCAACTATACAGCAATTTTATTGATTTTTTGTGCTAAAAGTTACAATGAGGTTATGAATCTATTTATAAAGAAGCATTAAAACTAAAAATCAACTCTTTGTTCCTAAAGTATACTTGTCTTTCAAACTTAACTTTATCTCCAAGCTAATTTTATTTTATTTCCTTTTTAGTTTAATCGACTTCACAAGGATTTTGCGTGTGTTCCAACAGTCGTAGTCAAGTTCGATATGTTTATCCGCTTATGGAATATTGGGTATTTAGCAACATGTGTAACCCGTTAGCTATATAATTTTATATTGTAATTAGTGATGTTTGAATATGAATCTTTTTTTCTATATATGTCTCCTTTAAACAAACAATTTTATCACATTAAGTGATGAAACAACAATTTAACATTATTGATTAAGAAGATTAATAAGTTGAAAATAAACATGTCCTTAGACCACTCCCAACGGCCTGTGCTGGAGGGTTTCTTCATCAGCTTCCTCCGAGGGCGCCGATGGCAATCTAGCCGCCCTCGGCCGCCCTCATTATTCTCTTTCCACTTCGTGCTGGCCACTTTCATCCACAATCATATCAGAGGACGGGAGCATGGGCCTTTTTAATAAAATTATGGGACCTCTTTATTATTTTGTTGTGTATATGTGTTTAATTTGATTAAATTTTGTTTTAAAAGTACACGGGAAAGAAGATCGATGGTATATTGGTGTTTATGTTTTTGGAATGTGAAGAAGAAGAAGATTGAAAATATATGTTTTAGCTTCTGGGCTCACCACAACCACAAATGTGTGGTGTAGGTTCAAAGAATAAGTAAGATAACATGTACTATATTTGTTTTTCACATTTATTAAATTAAATATTAAATATAATAATAATTTAATAATAATAATGAAAATAATAATAATAAAAATAAGAAAATTTGAAGAAATATGTCATGGTTGCCAATGGTGTGTTATGAGAGGAAGTGGTGAGGAAGAAGGATAGAAAAAGCGGATGTGATGCTGAAAAAATGTTGAGGAATGTATCATTGTGAGTGATCTTACTATCACATATTAAGGAAACCATAAAAAAAAAAAAAAAAAAAAAAAAAAAAAGTTGGAGTTTGAACTTAAATATGACACAAAGATTCATATACAAGGGACATGAGGGGCAACTGTCACTAGGGATGGACAATGGATCGGATATGGATCGGGTGGTCTCATATCCACATCCATATCCATTTAATTTTTTAAATCCATATCCATATCCATTTAAATATAAATCATCCATCCATATCCATATCCGCTGAATTAAGCGGGTTAATGGATATCCGTTGGATGTTAAGTTTTTATAAAGATATTCTTATTTTGTAATGAAATTATCAAAGGATATTTAACAAATCTATGTAATATATGTAAGATATGTGAATTTAATACTAGTTATGTAGTTATATCTTCATAATTTATATTATTGATAACATTTTAATAGTTTATAGTCTACATGTACAAGGATATGTAAATATATATGCATATATTAAAACAAATATGTATATATTTATACATATATATGTATTTCGGGTGGTAAATGGATATATCCGTGGATGGTTAATTGACATCCATATCCGATCCACTAATTTTTCACATCATCCATATCCATATCCATATCCGTTTATCATCTATTTAGATCATCCATATCCATGTAAATGGATCGGATCGGATGGATATCCGATGGATCGGATATCCATTGCCATCCCTAGCTGTCACAAGTCACCTGCCTCAAAAAATTTCAAACTACGTGCAAAATTTCCCGTTCAGTTAATGTATCTTAGCTGTGTCCTTGAAATAACATCTTGTAAATGCATAACTGAATAAGGTTCTCCCTTTCACATACACGGAGAATAAATATATTTTTACTCACGTGTAGATGGCTTAATCAGATTAATTATGATATCTTGTATTGGTAGGAACAACTCTGCAAAACGATGATCTTTTTCAAAAGTGTAGGACAGTAACGGAAGTTCTTGTTCTTCGGAAGTACTTAGGTGACTTGTATCGGGGGGAAGTGATCCCGTCACTTGCCGATGTGGAGCTCAAGTGACGCCGGCGGGAGCCGTATCCAGGCGTCACTATGCCGTGTTTCCCTGTTTCACGTTTGAATGAGACGGGGAAGGAGACGGATGTCACTTACATGTGGCATCCGTTGAGTGGCTTTTTATTACCGTTTAAGGAAAAAAATTTGTTTTGTTTTTCATTTTTTATTTTCTATATATATATATATATATATATATATATATATATATATATGTGTGTGTGTGTGTGTGTGTGTGTGTGTGTGTGTTACATTTTAACACACTCCACACTTTCCTTTTATTTTCTTATCAAAATACATACAATCTACTATTTTAATTTGTTCCCAATGGATAAAACTTTCAAAATGCTAGAGTTTCTTGTGGATGATTCGGATGACGAAAAGATTGTTAGTATTGTTAATTGTCTAACGCAAGAAGAAGTTGATGGAGAGGCAAGTAGTTCGCGAGTCCCTCGATCCCGGGTTTATATTGCTAGGGATCGAGAAGATGCGGCTATAAGGTTCTACAATGATTATTTTGCGGAGTCACCGGTGTTCTCCGAAAAATATTTTATACGATGTTTTCGAATGAGTCGTGAGTTATTTCTTCGAATTGTTGAAGGTATATCTAATTTTAAAAGTGCCGTTATTCCTAATTATTTTATGTAATTTCGAGAACAGCCCGATGCAACGGGCCGTCAAAGTTTGACAATTCTCCAAAAGTGCACAACGGCTATACGTCAAATGACGTATGGAACAACTCCTGATTTGTTTGATGAATATATAAAAACTGGGGAGAAAACAGCTGCGTTATGTCTTGAAAATTTTTGTCAATGCGTATTTCATTTGTTTGCTAGAGAGTATTTGCGAAAACCAACAGCCGAAGATATTGCTAGACTTAATAATTTTCATGCACAAAAACATGGTTTACCGGGTATGTTAGGTAGTATTGATTGTATGCATTGGGAGTGAAAGAATTGTCCTGTTGTTTGGCAATAACAATACACAAGAGGCGATCAAAAAGGGCCTTTTGTTATGCTTGAAGCAGTCACCTCACAAGATTTGTGGATATGACATGCATTCTTTGGTATGGCAGGTTCGAACAACGACATTAACGTTTTGAATTTTTCTCCATTGTTTAACACTATAAAAGATGGAAGTGCTCCACCTTCACCATTTGAAGTAAACGGGCGTCGCTACGAAAGAGGGTATTACTTAGGTGACGGTATATACCCAGATTGGGCTATGTTGGTAAAAGCGCCTCATAATCCAACTGACGAATCTCGTAAAAATTTTAAACGGTTTCAAGAAAGTGCAAGGAGAGATATTGAGCTTGCATTTGGATTATTACAGGGTAGATTTGCAATGTTAAAAACCCCGACGAGAACTATTGACATCAACAAAATTAGAAGACATATGTATGCTTGTATTGTATTACATAACATGATTCAAGAAAATAACGATTTTGTGATTGGACGAAGAGAATAAAGAATGATACAAAGGAACCCACCACGTCGGTTAGAAAGGAATTTGAGGGATCGAGATGCAAGAATTAAGGAAATAAGAGATAAGCAAGTTCACAAACAATTGGAGGCAGATTTAACCGAGCACGTTTGGAACTTATCACCTTACTTTCGTACTTCTAATGGTGAGTAATTTCTTATGTATTTTCTAGTTTCGTTTAGGAATTTTAAAATTATGTAATGTTTCGTTTTAGTACTTTAAATTAATGTACTTTATGTTTATTTATATATATGAATTGTTTTTCTATTTTAAAGATATAGCTGTACTTTATGTTTATTTCATTAATTCCTAAACGATTACAATATTATTTTCTAAAAAAAAGAGGACAACAACATACTTTCCTAAAAACGATTACTTTAATTCCTAATGGCTATCTTCAACAAACACATTCATCAACCTTCGTAATCGCGAATATCGTATTGCTCCCACGGCAGAGATTCAGGTACAGCTTCATCTTCACTTGCCTCAATGGCGTAGCTTTCATCAATCCATTCGGTGTAAAGCGTAATTGGTTGCTTACGTAACAAGGCTCGCCCAATTACACCAAACCAATCGTGATCTTCTTCAAGTAACGAGGCAGGACCGTTGGGTTTTTTGAAAAACCATACTTGTTTGAAGGGGTAAGGTATGTCTTGCCGGAGCAACTCAAGCAGCGACAAATAATTTGGACACTTACGAACATTCATGTAATAATCTCGTGTTTCGTACGGGGTATAATTCATCAATTCTCGATCAAATTCACCTCCGTAATGAACTTTAACGCAAACATTCAACGGGCTCATTTCGAAGTGTGTGTGATATGATTTGAGAGTTTTAGAAGAGATGAATTGTGTGTTATGATTTGAGAAGAGTGGTTGTATATATAGGGGTAAAAACTAGCCGTTTTAAAAAAAAAAAAAATAATAATAATAATAATAATAATAATAATAAAGGTTCAATAATATAGCCGTTATAATTTAAAAATATTTTTAAAATATAAATATAATCATATAATAATAAAAATAATATAAATACAAATAAATAAAACTGAAAAAAGAAAAATAAAATGTCACCTCGGCATTCCACTAAAAATAACATCAAAAAAGAAACACCACCACCACTAAAAAAAGCACGTCCTACTCATCCAAAAAGTACAAAAAGGCAAATGACACCACAGAAACGTCTTCTACCGATACGAGTGGTCTTAACATATTTGTCAAGATGAAATAAAATGTGTGAATGGTTAAATTGTCTTGTGCATAATTTGGTCATAAAAAATTAGTAATTGAGTTGTTGAACTTAATTCAGAAATTTGTCTCATTATTTTCTCTCACATGAAACGGTCTCAAAATATTATTAGCAATTAAAAAATGGATACCAAAAGAGGACATGAGGTGATTAATAAAGTCGTAAAAAGATTCCTTAAAAACACAAAAACAACAGAACATGACCAAGAAGGAAAAAAAATCTGATCATAAGACTACACTTTGGATATGCATCGTGGTAGCCAACTTTGAATGGGTTTGAACACATCTTTTACTTAAGGAATTGTTTCAAGCCATTTAATACAAGGAATGTTAATTCAATGTCATATAGGGAGAAAATAAAATCACTGCATTAAAATTGTAAGTCACACACACACACACACACACACACACACACACACACACAAGGTTTTTAAGCCCGTGCGTTCCACGGGTGTGTAAAAAACCGTGCAAAAATTATAATTTGCAGTTTATATTGGTATGTAAATAGCGATTCTAAAAAATAGGAAAAGTATAAGACTTATTTAAGAGCCGGTAGTGTTGACAAATTTTAAAAATTCTTTTGGGTTTAAAAGCCCGTGGTGTTGAAAATTTTAAAAGTGGTGTTACTAACTTAACGTCTACAAATTGAGCCCGTTGGACGGAAGTTGTAAAAATATGATTTCGCTACTGTTAGCTTTTCTTT
This sequence comes from Rutidosis leptorrhynchoides, assembly GCF_046630445.1. Taxonomy (NCBI): domain Eukaryota; kingdom Viridiplantae; phylum Streptophyta; class Magnoliopsida; order Asterales; family Asteraceae; genus Rutidosis; species Rutidosis leptorrhynchoides. Next base: position 402,467,849 of record NC_092337.1, on the reverse strand, counting down.
TATGAGCCCGTTCGTTGAACAGAAGTTGTAAAAATATGATTTCGTAACTGATAGTTTTACTTTAATGAGTCTGTCAGTTGAACAGAAGTTATAAAATCATGTTAAATGTATAACGCATGTGCATAATATTGGTTTTATGTGAACTTAACGTCTACAAAATGAGCCCGTTGGACAGAAGTTCTAAAAATATGATTTCGCAACTGTTATTTTTTTTAATGAGCCCGTCCGTTGAACAGAATTTGTAAAAATATGATTTCATAACTGTTCAGATAAATAAATGATGTATATATTAAAAATATATAAATAGATAAATAGCAAGAAATTAAATAAAGGTAGTCCACAATTATAGACTTGGAGACGTGCAAATATACTTGAATGAAACTTCATGGTTAACAATTTAAGTTAACAATATATAATTAGTACTCGTATTACCGATGTAAGATTTTTGGTTGAGAAAAAAAAAAAAAAAAAAACTGAATTATTCCAATCAAAATCAACAGATCGTTATATCTCCATATTTTTAGCTTTATCTGTCTAAATAGATAAGGATACGCATACCCGATTGACTCGTGTTGCGCATCACACTTGCACCATGTGCATATCCTCCGCGCTATAGCACTTCTGGCGCAAGTAAATGTGCGCTAGAGGGCGCCATTTTGACGATGGTGCGCTGCATAAGGGTGACGTGTCCTGTACTTGCCACGATCTCTGTGCAAGAGCCGACAGCCAGCGAAAAAGGTGATAGTACTGTTCCCTGGTCCCCTCCACGAAATAACCGGGTAGTGCAGACAAGAAAGCAACATGGAACACGTGGCTCCAATGAATGGACAATACTGTAGCTATAAATAACGGACTCGAATCACAAGGCAGGGGGTTGGTCTATTTTGGGAAGTTACACATACTATTTTTAGTATCTACGTACGGACCAGTCGCGCTATTTACATAGCGCCTCCCTTACCCGCGCTACCGGACTTATACCCGCGCTACCGGACTCACAGCACTACACTAGACATCCTTGATATACATGTAGCGTTCCTTGAACACAAACCCTATTTCCGACGCGAGCCATCGATGACCGGACTATCCGCCGATGGTGGGTCTACGTTTAACCACCCCTGTTGAGATCCTCATCTCGCAAGGGGTTATTCACGGTACTCCGGACCGGAAAGTTAAACTCAATTGACCCTTAAATCCCCTCTTATTGATGTCAAGCATGGACCGAACCCGACCAGAATATTCTATGCTTGATCATTTGGCGCCATCCGTGGGACCTACAAGTTAAAAGGTTTTGATTTGATCTTTTTTCTATATGTCCACTTCTCATTTATTTTTTCTATACAGGCACTTGTAGCGAAAAAATAGGTGCGTTCAATGGCCGACTGCCTACCGCAGCAAGGAACGAAGCGCAAAGCTAGCGCTGACGGGAGCTCGAGGGTGACGGAGATATCATTCCCCGCCATTCAGACGTTTAACACTTTCTGCGCGCCAATTGTAGTGCAGGGATATCTGCCAGAGTCATGACACGGCGTTAAGCGCCTTCACATAGACAACGACAGTAGCGTCGACATCATGTACGAGCATTGCTTCCGACAGTTACCCACAACAGTGAGGCGAACCATCAAACCTCTGACTACGGTTTTATCCAGATTTTTCGGAGAATCACCGTGGCCTATCAGAATTTTGGATTTGAAGCTGGAGCTGAGAGACAGCAGAGATAAATCAAAAAAGCGCACCGAAAGTATAGAATTTTGTGTTGTGCGCTCGTACTCTAGATATAACGCCATACTAGGGAGGACTTCCATTCAGAAATTTGGCGCTATACCGTCCACCATTCACGGGATGGTTCGATTCCTGACGAATCAAGGAGTTGCCACCCTCGAGTCAACGCCGTTGGACGTCTTATGCGCGTCTGTTACTGATAAGGGTAGCGCTACTCCAGAAGAAAAGGGCGCAAATGAGTGGTGGGTTATAGTCAATCCCGAGTATCCGGAACATAAGGTAAAAATAGGGGGAGCCTTACACACGAGACTAAGGAAAAGCCGAGGAACATCCTCATCGCTAACTCTGACGTGCTTTGTTGGCGCGATGCTGACATGACTGGAGTACCACGAGAGATAGCGCAGCATCACCTCCGCACCAGCATCAATTTGACCCCAATTAAGCAAAAGAAGCGGCCAATGGCCCCAAAGAGAAGTGTGTGGTTGCGCAGAGAAGTGGATAAGCTGGTCAAGGCTAACATACTGCACAAAGTGAATTACCAGACATGGGTGGCCAACCCCGTGCTGGTGGCCAAGTCGGATGGAACGTGGCGGCTCTGTATTGATTTTAAAGACATTAACAAAGCTTGCCCCAAAGACGACTATCCTTTGCCAGAAATAGACTGGAAAGTAGAGTTGCTTGCTGGTTTTAGGTTCAAGTGCTTCCTGGATGCCTACAAAGGATATCACCAAATACAAATGGCGGAAGAGGATGAAGATAAAACCGCATTCCACACGGACCAAGGGATATACTATTACACTAAGATGCCCTTTGGACTAAAGAATGCGGGCGCTACTTATCAACGCACTATCGATACAACATTCGCTAAGCAGATAGGGCGCAACCTTGAGGCATATGTTGACGACCTCGTCATTAAGAGCAATACCGAGGAACAATTTTTGGTCGATATACTCGAAACGTTTAACACGCTCCGAAGCATCAACATGAAACTCAAGCCGGCCAAGTGCAGCTTTGGAGAAGAGGAAGGGAATTTTTTGGGACACATTGTGACTCCGCGTGGAATCAAGGCTAACCCAAAGAAGATAGAAGCAATTGAAAAAATGCCCTCCCCTAAAACAAAAAAGCAAGTTCAAAGCCTCAATGGGAAGTTAGCCGCATTGAAGCGATTCTTGTCCAAGGCCGCCGAAAGATCACTCCCGTTCTTTCGCACCCTGAAGGACTGCGCTAAGAAGTCAGATTTTAAGTGGACCGACGAGGCAGAAAAGGCGTTGCAGGAGATGAAGGCACTCCTCAAAGACCTCCCGACGTTAACAGCGCCTATTGCAGGCGAAACCCTGATACTTTACCTCGCGGTATCTAGGGAGGCTGTTAGCTCCGGTTTAGTTGCTGAACGAGGGGACGCCATAATGCCAATCTACTTCGTCAGCAAAACGCTATCAGGAAGCGAGCTGAATTATCGCCCCATAGAAAAACTTGTGTACGAGCTCGTCGTTACCGCCCGACGTCTGCGCAGATACTTCCAAGCACATCCGATAACGGTGCTCACTGATCAACCTATTCGACAGCTACTCTATAAGCCCGAGATATCGGGTAGGTTAACCAAATGGGCAATAGAGTTGGGCGAACATGAAATCTCATACTGCACTAGAAGCGCTATTAAGGGGCAGGTGATGGCCGATTATTTGGCCGAAACGGCCGCTGATATGCCAGCGATAGATGACCCTGAATAGCTTCCCGTGCCCCCGCTCGAACTGTGGGAGCTCTATACTGACGGCGCGGCAAGCTCTGAGGGCGCTGGCACAGGATTAATCCTTATAGGTCCACATCAGGAAGAACATACATACGCGTTACGATTTAACTTTATGGTGATAAACAATGAGGCAGAGTATGAGGCGCTGTTAGCAGGAATGCGCATAGCTCGAGAGCTAGGAATAAAGAAGCTGCAAGCTTACGTGGATTCACAGCTAGTCGCCAATCAGATAAACGGCACCTTTGACGCCAATGACAAATCCATGCAATCATACCTGGCTCTGGTTCATTCTCTAGCCGACACGTTCGTCGACTTCAGGATCAGCCAAATTCCCAGGAGCCAGAACAAGCAGGAGGATGTGCTCAGCAAACTGGCGGCCCTTACCTTCAATCACCTGGAAAAGAAAATATTAGTAGAACAAGTCTTCACGAAGTCCACAGAGCCAGAAACCACGATCGCATCTGTTGAAGAAGAAGAAGAAGCGACTTGGATGACAGATATCATAGAATTCCTGCGAACCGGATCTTTACCCGAAGGAGAGAAGGAAGCAATGAAGATCAAGGTAAAGGCACCAAACTACGAGTTGCGAGGAGAAATTTTATATTGAAAGTCTTATTTAGGCGAGTCCATGCGCTGCGTAGGACCTAAAGAGGCTGCTATGATTATCGATGAGGTTCACAAAAGATCCTGCGGGTTGCATTCTGGGTGGAGAACAATCACCAAGAGAATTAAGCGAATAGGATATTATTGGCCTAGAATGTACGCTGACACAGCTGAAAGGATTAGAGTTTGCCATGAGTGTCAGTTACACGCGCCCATCAGCAGAGCACCTCAGCATCCCATGATACCTATCGTATCACTGTGGCCATTTTGCAAGTGGGCTATCGACATAGTGGGACCTTTCCCAAAGGGCGTGGGAAACGCTGAATACCTAGTGGTAGCTATCGACTTCTTCACCAAGTGGGTGGAAGCAAATCCATTGCGTACTATTACCAGTAAGCAAGTTAGAGATTTCTTCTGGGAAAGCATTGTGTGCAGGTTTGGCGTACCTAATGAGATTGTTAGCGATAATGGTACGCAATTTGGTAATCCCTTCCGCAGCTGGTGTCAAGATCTGAATATCAAACAACGCTTCACCTCCGTCGCGCACCCTCAGGCCAATGGTCAATGCGAGATCACCAACAGAGACATTGTGCACGCCATCAAAGCAAGGTTGGGGATGAAGCGCAGAGGATGGGTAGATGAGTTACCCAAAGTCTTATGGGCATACAGAACGACGCACAAGAACAGCACAGGAGAGACACCGTTCAGTCTGGTGTACGGTTCAGAGGCAGTAATCCCAGTGGAGATAACCTTTCCAACAGAAAGAATTTTGTCATACAGCGAAGGCGAGAACGACGAAAGATTGCGCACTAACCTGAACTACGCGGAGGAGCGCAGAGAAATGGCGGCCATCCGAGAAGCCGCCAACAAGCAGCGCATTGCAAAATATTACGACAAGCGCGTAAGGGCAAGAACGTACAAGGTAGGAGACCTTGTGTGGCGCGACAACCAAGCAAGCAGGGCTCAAAACACTGGAAAGTTAGGACCAAACTGGGAAGGACCTTACAAAGTCGTTGGGATCAGTAACACCGGAACTTACAAACTGGCAGAGCTTAAGGGAAATCCAATCAAGCGGACCTGGCATGCTACTGCGCTTAAAAAATGCTACATGTAATATAGAAAATAGGAGACTTGATCAATCACCTACTTTGTCTAGACTTGCATGTAATTACTAAACAACGCACCTTTGTAGCTCGACCGTGTACTGCACTATTGTAAACTCGTTTTTCGATTATATTAAAGCATTAAGTCATTTTCGGTTACGATTTCATGTGCCT